>NC_087513.1:36148137-38548137 GCF_963921805.1 Phalacrocorax carbo | reverse complement strand
TCAAACTGCAGTTAATTTTCTTGCAAGGCTTCTAAAGTCTGGATGTAGATTTTATAGCATTTTTAAACTGCTGCCTTTAACCAGAAATTGGGTTTGTGGTCAATATTTCAGAAAACCAGGTTTGTGTCTGTTGTCTCACTGCTGCTCATCCAGCTCAGTCCAACAGATCCCTCCATACCTGTAGCTGTTCTGTTAAACGCGTATAATGTGCCTTTTTAGAAAGCTGGCAAACTCATAATGTATAGGTGCAACACCTATCCATGCCACAGCTTGCTACCTTGCGTCTTTAGATTGACAACAGACGTTCTGTAAACTTGGCTTTGAGGGACTGTAACGTATGTACGAAACAAGAACTTTTTAGATCTATTGATTGCGCATCCCGGTCTGGCTCTATAAGCCTTAGAGTTGATTTCTGTCCATCTTGCTTCTGCCAAATGTGGCAGAACTCAGTGCAGAGCAGATCAGAGCCTCGGGTTGCCTCGCAGGTGAATACAAAAGATTCCTGTGAAGGGTTCAAGGGAGGGCTGTGCATCAACAGCTTCTTGGTTGTAGTTGCAGATTCAGATCATGATTGCTGCTGCCACTGAACATCCCCACCCCAAATGCCAAATTCAAGTGAGTTCACTTAACATAAAGTATATGTGCAAAAATATATTTAAAACTAAAGTGCTTCAGAGAAGTAATTTAGAAAGCCCCAATACGTTGGTTTATCTGAACCTCTTGCGCCCCCCTGGAAGGAGGACAGACAGAAGCTGGAGAGCAGAGCGCACCAAGTTATGTGAGAAGCTGATGGTACAGCTGCAAACTGACCCCGCCGAGCCCCAGGCTGGTGCCCTCAAGACACGCTCGTCGTTTCTTCTCTCCTAAATGTTCTTGAGGCTGTCTGAGTTCTTGTGAGAATGACACAAGGTTAGCCGCTCTTGTTCCAGCGCAACGGCAGCCAAAGCGTCGTCCATACGCTGGCAGTTGCCTGGACTGCTCATCGTAGCCTTGGCTGTTACTGTGTTGAAGAGAAAAATTGTTTTAATTCTTTGAGTGTAAGACCAGGGTATAAGATCATCTATGGGAAAGATTATGGGTTGGTCTGCTGATGCAAGAACTTTAGGAACCGTTGCTCCAATATAGGTTATGGTGCTTATATACACAGACACCTCTGTTTTTCTCTGTCCCTTTTAAAGAAGTAACAGAATGCATGTCAAGCACTAGGCCTTCTCTTTTTCTCTCTGGAGGGAGAAAATTACATATGGATCTCTTACTTTTGTTATTTTGATTGCTGTTTAAAATGAATGCTAATCTGCTAAGCCCGCTAAGCATCCAGTATTTTAGAATGATTGTTATGAAACTTTAAAAAGAACAAAAACAAAAAACCCCCAAAATAAATTTGCAGTTCTGTTTCCTTAGCTAACCAGCGTGCTGCTGACAGCCGATGCACGCTGTTAGCACGTGCTATCAGAGCTCATCTCCAGTGTTTCATCCCCTGCTACTGCCAGAGGGGCTAGTTTGAGGAAGTCAAAGTGGAACAGCAGCTTTATTTTTTTCCCTAACTCCTCACCAAGCTCCTGACAGACACTCCCAGCAATAAGAACTGGACCTGTGCTTCTGTGTCTGGCGGCTGCCCTGTCACAGTGGTGGGAGGAGGAGGAGGAGGAGGAAGCAAAAAGGATGCCGGGCAATGTATTTGCCCAGTCACCATCTCAGCATTTCACTGTCCATAACAGCATCATCCAAATTCACCAGTAAGAGAGACGGGGTTATCTGTCGCAGGGCCGGGTGGCATCACCTCCTAAAAAAGCGACTGGAATCCAGCAGCGACACCGATGATATGAGTTAGTGGCTTCAGTCCGCCTCCTCCTAAATGCATTACTGGCATCACTAACCGGACCGGTTCTGGATATTTTGAGAAAGACGCTGCGAAGAAGCAGCCTCCCTCCAAGGAGGGGTTCCGACGTGGGCAGGGAGCCTTCCAGCAGCCCGGGGGTTGCTTTGGAAGCCGCTGCCCGGCAGATGGCACCAGCGGCGGCGGGAGGCGGCGGGGCGGGCGGCACCCCCCGCCCGGTGCTGCCTGACCCTGCCCGGCCCCGCGGGCAGC
Organism: Phalacrocorax carbo; assembly: GCF_963921805.1. Taxonomy (NCBI): domain Eukaryota; kingdom Metazoa; phylum Chordata; class Aves; order Suliformes; family Phalacrocoracidae; genus Phalacrocorax; species Phalacrocorax carbo. The sequence goes on along the minus strand of NC_087513.1, from coordinate 38,546,048 downwards.
GGGAGGGAGCCCGACCAGCCTTTGAAGGGGTCCCCAGGTCGAGGTACCACTGCGAGAAACCACATCTCTAACACCCTGTACAATATTTTTCTCGTTTAAGAAAGATCATCAGTTTCCCGTCGGGGCACGGATTAATGGCAGGAAAACGCTCAGTGCTGCGTCCGTTGCAGAATAACGCAATATTCTGCAATAGCCTGTGCCGGGTTTGCTGTGGGTATTTCTAGCTCTTGTAGGCTCACCGGCTTCCTAGTTGTCAGAAAAACTGCTGGAATTATTGTCAGATAATTTGTCCCAATAAAGAGTGACACTTAACTCTGTAAAATCCCGTCATATTTTTACTGATATTCAGTTATCCTCTAAAAATGCACCAAAAGTGCTACTTGATGTGAATGCTTCTCCAATCAAATTTTTTTTCTTTCCTTAAACGTGTCCTTTTCCCAGAAAAGGACACAAAGGGATCCATGACTACTACTGATATGCAGTGTTTTGTTTTGAAAAGGAAGGTTCTTGAAAAGCCTTTTATCAATCACCCAAAATGTTTTAAAGAAAATTTCAGAAAGTCGCTGGAAAGTGACTTGTTTTATATTTGTTGGTTTTATTTGGATTTTAAAATCTCCACGTGGTGATTGCACTGTGTCAGGGAAACCCAGAAGTGAAGTTGACCAGAGACAAGTAAAAATGCCTGTGTTGTTTTCATTGTCCAAATGTAATGATGTGCAATAATTTAAACCAGCAGTTTCACATGGTTAAAAATGAATTGGATGTTTTAAAATTCTACAAGCAAGCTCAGAAACACCAAAAAGGATAACTGTTTGTGTTAGGTTAGAATTAGTCTTGAAACTACAAAAACTGTTTTCTGGGCATTCACAAAAAAAAAAAGTGTTTTCATTTTTAAGAATACAAAGAAAAAAATTTGTTCTTATATCAACAAACACTGTTACAACAAAGGCATCCATTCCTGCAACTACCATTGAAGCTGAGAAAAATAAAACAGTCTTATGTGTGTCAGGGGTAAGATATAAGCAAGACAATAAAATTAGAGAGAAAAAACATTTTTAAAGTACAAGATTCAGTCTGTAATAAAAACACAAAAACCAGGTTTCTTTATCTAAACAGTAATTTTAAAAACGAATGCACAGTGATACAGTTGAATGAATTTATGGAATAATATTTAAAACTGAAAAATATTTTTTATCTTGTAAGAACATAAACATTCCTTAACTTGGATAAACAGTTTAATACTTGAAAAAGATGTAAGTTAGATATAAATTTAATTTGCATAAATCTATGCAAATAAACTGAATTTATGTTGTACCTAAACTTGCCAATTTCGGTGAATGGGAATTTTGCTGTTAGTTTACCTGGAAACAAAGATTAAAGCTTAAAAAAATAATAGAGAAGCTGAAGTTCCAAAGTTCCAGCTTTAATTAAAGAACAACAAATGAAAATAAAATGTGCAAAAAAGTTTTTGCAAAACTTTTCCAAATACAAGTTACACTTCTAAATACATTTGAACCATTTTAAAAAAATTAATAATAATTATTATTTTAATGTTTTCTTTCATTCACAAATTCTGCATTTTAGGATCTTATTTCTGACAGAAACCTCACTAACACAAAAACATAAACCAACGAATGCAGCTTCTGGTCTGCCCTGATAACTTTAGAGATTGTTTCGTGAGAAACAGAGGACCCACAGCTTTCATTCACTTTTAGATGTAATGTGAATTTGCTGTGGAAGGAAATGAAATAATTTCCAAAATTATCTTTCCCAAGTATCTTTTTGCGTTCAACAGGGTTTGGATTCAGTGGCTCCTAATGAATTTGGATATGTTAGCAGTGACTGGATCATATCCAAATATGACTTGATGGGAAAGCCGTTAGTTTTCTTCCCTGGGCTTGAACTGGGGTCCATCTGGTGATTGCTAATAAATGTGGATACGTTCTGAAAAAAAGAGCTTGTATTGAATTCTAGTATGAATCACTGGGAGTGCAGTTTCTTGAAGTTTCATTCACACGCTTCAGGGAAGCTGAGTTTGAGTACCTTAAAACTTGCCAAAAGGAACGCGCGGCTCACGTGACATAAGCCTTCAGTTAATTTGTTTTGTTCTATAGCAATTGTTTTTGCAATAGAATCATGTTTGCAATCAGCAAAAATATACTACCATGTAAAACCACTTATGAGAAAGTCAAAAGCAAACCCAATCGTTAAAAGCAATTTTATATTTGATTGTAGCTATCAAGTGCTTACCCTAAAATAAGAACTTTAATTATCAAGTGAGTGCCTGAACAGCTTTCCTCCTTAGTGGGATGAAATCTAAATCCGATTTATCTTTCTTCTGAGCCATCCAGAGCACTTAGGCAAGACGTTTCATTTTTATATGCGGTGTTAGGGAGAAAATCTTAAGAGGAAGAGAAACATATGTTTGTCTCAACAGAGAGGAAATGCTCATCCATTTTCAAAATCCTATAAATTCTTGAAAAATACAGCACTACCTTTAAAATAGTCAGGCTAATGGTTGTATGCAGCATATGTTATTTGTGAACACTACGACGATTAATTACATGCAGGAAAAGATTGCATTTCTTTCGTAAAGAAAAAATTCTGTTGTTCAGCTTTTTGTTTCTTGACAAACCAATTATTAGCCAGGGCAAATTGACCCTGGTTTTGATCAAAGGAGCAATTCATCTCATCCTGCAAGTCCTGCAGCTAGCTGTGTTGCAGAAGGTACGGGTCTTCTTTAGCTGCCAACCCCATCCAGGCATGAGAAAAGGGAGTGAGGAAAAACCTATAAAGCCCAAAATAAAACTGCGGACTCTTCTGGTTCTTGTCAGGTTCAGTTACAGTGGGGCAGAAACAGCAGTAAATTCACCGAGGCTCTATCAGATCAAAACAGCTCCGTTATAAATATCATTCATATAAACCATGTGGGCGAGAGAGAAACTGTCAGAAGAAGGGAAGGGAAAATAGGTCTTCTGCACTTCAATAAATTATATGACGTTTTTATAGATTATAACATAAAAAATTAAAACTTAACATGTGTATGCCTATGCATGTGTGAATGCATGTATGTGTGCATACCCACACGGTAGTGTTAACTTAAACATTCAACTGTTATAAATCTGAATATTTTACTTTAATAAAATACAGATATTTCAGTGACCGTAGATAAAATTAGAGTATGGTATAAATCGAGGACAACAAGAGCTTTGAAGAAATGTTTCACATTTTCCTTGGGGGTTGACCCAATGACTTGAAGTGCTTCTCATGGGATGAAGGATGCAGTCCTCACTTGGCTTTGCAACTGGCAAGTAGTTCAGAGGGTTGTGATCATTAAAGGTGATGACCTTTAAAGGCGATGGGGAGGTGATGACCAAAGCCCTTGTTTACCTACACAGTTGATAGAAGAATGTTGTTTCTTATGTGCCCCTGCTGTAATTGAAATTATCAGCAAGGATCTTAATGACATACAGTTTTGTCAAGTTCTCTGTGCTTGATGGTGATGTGTTTGGGTTTTTTACATTTTGAGATGCCTTGACACTATTATTGGAGTCCAATAAACAATTCATTTACATGAAATATCTGGAGGTTGCCAGATGATGTGCTTCCCCTCCTTTCCAACCTCAGCTAGATCTAGAGCAGTGTCTTAGCTACCAGACTTCATTAACTGGTAGAGGTCATTTACATATATGTTGGTTAAGTAAAGCATAAATGAGAGACAACACACCAGCAAAACCATTAACATTGCAGTGACTACAGCTCTACAATGAGAGAATAAGAATACATTAAAATGATGGGAGTGCATGAAGTCTTTTAACAAGTGAATTAGCTTTGTTACAGAAGTTCATGAGAAGTGAAGCTATGTATAGAATACATACCATCTCCCAGAATGAGTAAATCTGTTTTCTTCTTTAAAATTGTCATACTTTTGGGCACACTGCTAACTTTGAGCTTTAATTTTAAAAAAAATTTTTTATTGTTTTTATTTTGCTGCCATTTCTTGATTTCTTGCCTGGGGAACCGAGGTCATTGAGTTCTACTGTCAATGCCATGCATTTGCTGGTTTAGGTCAGCTAAACACATAGATACTTGCTTAACTTCAAAGGGGAAACAATGGGCTTCAAGATAAGGCTGGTACTTATCTGCTCTGGATAGATTTCTCACTGCCTTACAGGTCAGTCCTTAATGACCACAGGGAGTAAAGCCAGAGCCAAAGAAAAATGAGGTTCAGTGGAAACCAGGAACACAGAGGAGGGAATGTGCAGAAATGGGAGCCCTAACTTCAAAACTGTGAAGCAAAAAGAACCACTGGCTGCCCCAAAATCTTCCTCTGTTGGGTTCTCGTGTTCACTTGGTGCTTATAATTGTGTGTGTGGCCATGTCCAAAACTATTGCAGACTAATAGCCCATCCTTAAGCACAGCTGGGAAATTAGAGCAGCATTTATGTGCTCTGGCTTTAGATTCTTTGTTAGACACTTTAATCAGAGCTGGTTATCCTTAGCTCCCTTTTCAATCAGTGGAGGAAAAAAGGGACAGCTCAAGGGGATATTTAATCTGATTTCTGTTGGCTACTTCTGCATCTACTAATGTGTTGTCTTCTGTCCACATCTGTCTGCTAACAACAGTGAAAGCCTTGGGTGAGTTACTTAGATTAGACCTTTAGCACAGGGATGCCTAGTGTCCCTTTCCCAAAGTTTCCTCTTTCTCTCCCACACTCCCTTCCCAACCAGTAGACCCCGCAACCTGGTAGCTGAAGCCACAGCGTGACAAGATGGAAGGGCTTGACTCCTTGGAAGTAGAATTGGTGCCTTGCATTAGCCTTGAAACTACTGCATTAATAGGGCTGCTCCTCTGGCCATATCTGAAAAGACAAGACTGTTAAGTTTTCTCGGGGGAAGGGTTAAGCAGCAGCCAACCCTCCAGAGAGCTTCCCAGGCTGTGGATTCCAGGTGAGCAGACATCTTCTGTTAGTCCTGGATGTGGCACTTCCAGAGAGGGACAAGACTCAGGCTACATCTCGAAGTGGATATTCAGCAGACTCTGACTCTTTGGCAGAGCCACTCATTGCTCCCCATTTATTGTAAAGAGTCATTAGAGATCAAAGCCTAAGGATCTCCACTGAAATCTGCAATCCTGAAGCCTAACGTTGAGCACTTCTCTTTACTTGAGTTTATGTCTTTTGCTGAGTTTTGCTGTGAGTGCTCCAGTCAGTAACTTTTGCATATGCAGGTGTGTATAAAGTCTCAGAAGCTTGAGAGTTTCCAGCATAGAGGAGAAGGATAACAGTACTGGGCTCTGAAGTTGCTGCTGCTGCTAATGCACTGGCAGGCCAGACCTAGCACATGTGCATTTGTGCTACTAAAGAACACAAAAAACCTACAGCTCTTGCGTTTCAAAACTGAAGGAAAAGTTTGGCAATACCTTTGATGGAGTAGCCATTCTGGTGACCTCCCTACTGTTAGGATATCAGAAACACCTCCTCTCACCGGGAGTTATCCTTCCTGCTCTGCCATATGTTGGCTTGGAGGGGGCAGGATTATCAGTAGCACAGCCAGAAATAGTGGGGTGGCCGTTTATCCAGAGGTGAATCAGAGTGCATACACTGGGCCAGCATTGTCTCTGGAAAGGATACTCTGAGTATTGCTCGAGTCTGAATGCATAGACCCCCTTTGTAAGGTACGTTTCTATGTCTCTTCTTGGCTACAGATGATGAATGATATTTTTCTACAATTTTATTTTCTGCTGCAGCTACTGTCCAACCTTCTAAAGTAAAAATCTATAAGCTACTGCTGTAAGTCACTAGGTGGAAGCATCTACCTTAATACTAGTAGCATAACTCCTTATTAGAGAGGTAAGCTTTTCAGTTCCTTTCTCATCTTTAATTTCTGCATCACATTACACAATGTCTCTTTATCAAATGCTGTGAATTGTAGCCTTATTATTATATAACTCAGCAAAGTACTCCAGCACAAGTCCAAGTGCACCCTAGGCCCTGACCCTCTAATGTTTGGGAACACACTTCATTTTGTAAAGTGATTAGTACTTGCAGGGTTGGGACTTTTTCATTCGGTGAGACATGCAAGTATGTGTTTAACTTGAGCTCATGGGAGCAACTGCTTGAGTGACTGAGCTGGGACTAACATGAGTCTTTTTGCCTTGCAAACAACCTTAGCAAAAATCCAGTATGATGCCCTCGCAGATGGGCTTTCTGATCTCCTTCTTTCTGTACCAATACCTCCGATTTTCTCTACACTGTGATTTCTTTTCTCACTTTCCTCTCTCCACTCAGAGTAATTGTTTGCCTTGGAGAGAAGTCAGGATGCCAAATAGCTGTGAGCCGGGCAGCCTGGAGAGTGGTATTGTTATGATGGAAAACATCACTAATTTGAGCGATAGGTCTTCTGCAGCATCATAGCTCTGGTAACCAGGTGGCCATGATCCACATGTCCTTCTTTCTCCAGGGTTTGGTTTCCTGACTCTTCTCTAAATCTGTTCCAGTCTAGAATATTCACTGAGGTTCTGGAACCGGCCTGGTAGGGGGAAAACGATGTTATGCAGATAAAGATGCAAGTGGAGATGGGCCATCTACCTGGGTGTTGCATTCTGGCATGCCATGGCCTAAGGCTGCAGGGTGATGATTTCTGGCTGTCTCCATGCCTGCCTAAAAATCTTCCCTCTTCTGACTGCTCCCTGCTAGCTCTTTCTGGCTAAGAAATTACATAAGCATCTCCTAATCTACTGTAGGCAACAGCAGCAGGGCTAATTCATTTTAAACCATCTAAGCTAACCTGGAAGATTTTGCATGAAAGTGGATTAGCAAGTGCTGAAACCACCACTTCACCAGCAGAGCTCCAGAGACGATAACTTCATGCAAAGGGACTGTAAGGAACTGTCGGAAGTTGGTGGTATGGAGGCCCTACTGCCTCGGCAGTGCTTTACCCTTCTCAACCGTGGCGACTCCACAGCAGGAGGGCAAACCAGCCAGCTCCTAATCCAGCTCTTCCTCCATTAATGGGTTCTCCCCCAAACGCCAATCTTTATTGTGGGAGATGCGTGAATTGGAAAGCACCAAGTTTGCTTTTCATACTGCAGACTACAACACTGAGAAATAAACAAAAAGAAATCTGGTTTTTACTTGTTAACTGAGCAGTTTTGATTTGAAAATCACTGACAGACGTCAAACATGGGACCCCACAATGAAATGTTTACAGTGCCATTTCAGAGAGGGACTCCACTTTGAAATTAAGTGAAAGTATGCGGGAAGTTTGCAGAGCAGGGCATGTGTAGGGGTAGAAAATTAAAGCACGATGGAGCCATCAGCATTCAGGGGTTAGGGAAAAAACTGGTATTCATATTTCTCATGTTTCTTCTCAATTGACAAGATGATCCCTTCCATTTGTGGTTATTGGGCTAGCTTTTGTCTTGATTTCTCTGTATTTTCAATTTGCCAGCTTTGGCTTTGTGTTACTTTCCTTTATAAATAGTACTAGCGAATTGGGGAGCTCTGCACAATTTATTGTGAAAAGGACAAAGAAAATTATTTCTTTGTGTTTTTCCTCTGTTTTTCCTGTGGGAACATGTGCAATGTGTCTCACATGAACCGACATGTTATTTAGCACTGACTCTGTACTTTTAATTTGATGGAGAAGTTTTAATTTGATGGAGAAATGCTTGACACTCTTGACACTATTATTTGTACTTCATTTTCTCTTGGAACAGCAGACACTGCTTTCTGTAACATAAAGGAAGAAAGCTAACTTCATATTTTGACACTTGGAATGACTTTATTAATAGAATCCGTCTGATTTGTTTATTGTTGCCAAACCCCAAATATTCCTACAAAGAGGAAATTACTCTGTTAGGCCAGCCTTTGTATTTATTATTGTTATACCTCATGTTTTATCTATATAAGACTCATTTGATTCCCAGTTCACTGTTAGTTACAGAGTCTAGAGAAAACAATTACAAGGCAACTTGCTTTTCTTTTTGAAAATGTAAACGTTATAAGCTGCAGTGAGTTGGAAAAACCTAAGTAACAATATGGGGCAGAAATAATCCGATGCAGATTAGATCGGCTGTGGAAGTACAGAAAACAGGACCATCAAGAGACACGTTGTGGAGGTAGCTGTCAGTAAATGAGATGTGAATCTCTTGTGCCTTCTGACAGCAAAGCTCCCTTTGCAGTTTGGGTTTGTGTTTCAAGAGGCAGCATACAGATGAAGGGAGGAAGTAATTCTTCCCTTGTACGATCACACCTGCAATATCGCTTTTATACTCCTGGCTGGTGATTAACAGAAAGTATCATACAAACTGGAGAATTGCTTAGAGAAGAGAGCACTGGAATGGGGAAAGCTGGGGGGAAAAGGGATTCTCACTCATGTAGCCTGAGGCGGCTACATAGCGGGGGGGTTTAGGGACCACGCTGGCAGCATACACAGTCTAAAAGTTCTGTACACCATGGGTGCTATACCGATAGGCAAAACCAAGGGAAAAAACTCATGATATATAGATAGCAGAGTGTGAAATGGAAAGAAACATGTGAAGAGGGAAGAAGCAGGCTGAAGAAAATGAGGAGAAGCTGTCCTGCAGGTCAACGGTATGAACTTGCTGACTGCTCTTCCTGGGGAAGTGGCAGAAACATCATTGTTTGGAGTATGTGAAACTAGTCTAAACAAGACCATAATAAATGTTTGCTGGAGAACAGTCCTCCACTGGCAGGGAGTGCTGGGTGACCGAATAGGTCTTTTCCATCTGTAGAGTCTATAAATAACAACAGATGATGCAAAAAAAAAAAAGTGCGAAACTTGGGCAGGCAGTTTTTCAGAAAAAAAAAATTGCTTTTAAAACAGAGAAAAAGCAATCTGGAATCACCCAATCACCCCAAAATACCTGCTTAATAGTCGTTCAGACTACTGAGTCCTGACTTCAGCTTTTCACTGCTCAACCCAAAGACATTTATTGAACCTTATTTAAGTCTGTTTCTATAAAATATGTTAGTAATCAAGTGGCAGGGTGAAACCTTGGGCTGATTGACATCCTGTGGAGTCCTACCACTGACTTCAGCAGGGCCAGGGTTTTACCCTGAGGGAGGCTGCATTGCCTGGAGCTCTCCGGAGAGGAGTTTTCTTCTGCACCTTGGTGGTGGGGAAGGCCATGGCACCATGGCAGCACCACGGGTGTTTCACTGCCGGGGCTGGCGTGTTGCTTCAGGGCCTGCCAGTGCGGTTTCCCTGCGGGCAGAGCCCCTGCTTGGCGAGCAGCAGAGGTAACCGCCCCGTCCCCTCACAACCCTTGCTCCGAGCTAGCAACAACCTGCTCCTTGCACTGTTTACATTAACTCTCTCATTTTGACTGGCAGAGATGAGAGAGTGCCCATGTGGGTGGCCCCACCACAGGCCTAGGGCAGGGCTTGGCATCTGGGGGGGGGGCAATGACAAGTGGTGGGATGTGGTGGGAGATGACTGTCTTCTCCATCGGTGTGGCTGGACCCAGAGGAGGTGTTTGTTCACTGCTTCACAGTGGGTGGGAGAGCATCTACCTGAGGATCCAGCTCTGCCTGGCCCAGCTTTTCCATCCTGGCATGCCTGAACAAAACGTACAGCTCTACAGTTTGGAGGATAGCTGTGCTGGGACAAGAGGGAGTACTTCCATCATGGGGCCCCTGGTGTCTCCCTGGCCATGTTATGAGGCAGGTGAAGGCTCTGGCATACCAGTCAGAGCAGTTGGGGAACCAGAGTTATTTTGTGCATGTTATGAACTAGAACTGAGAAATAGGCTTAAGCACAGCCCCGGCTTAAAACAGTTTCTTTGTCTCATTTGCCACCACAGAAAAGAAAGAAGCAGAAAAAAAGGGTCACAGCAATTTAAAGATCATCTAACAAAAGAGCAGATAAGAGTGTTGCACTTGCAGTCTCGCTCTTTCCTTCTCATAAGCCTGCCTCTCCCCCTCACCCGTCGCAGTAATCCCGCAGGGCTGTTTTGTTTTGTTTGCTTGTTTTGTTTGGATTGGAAAATTCCCATTAGTTGTAGCTCAAAAATTGTGGCAGGAAAACTAGAAAGTGAAACCAGCCAGATACATAAGTAAAAATGAATGGCCCGCTTTCATTATTTTTCCTTCAATTTCAGACAGAGCAGATGTTCTTTCTTTTCTGCTTGTCCGAGAGCCGACGCTCTTCACTCTGGCTTTGTCCCCACTGTGCTTGGGGATGCTCTGCCCTTGCTGGGCTTTTGGCTCTGCCTACCTTCCCTTTTGCTGTGATGCTCCTGAGGTTTGGGAGCATGAGGACAATGATGAGGAGAAGTGCCTGGCCTCACTCTCCTCCTCAAATCCCCCTTTCTGGGGGATTTCTGTGACCCAGAGCTACAAACCCTTGGTCCCCTTCACCAGGGGGAGAGAGGAGGGGAGTGGTCCCAGGCTCCAGCCCTTCTGCGCTTGCTGGGGCTGTGCAACCCCAGGATGCTCAAGAAAACACAATAAAAAATAGGGCAGTGCTGAGCCACAACGTCTTTGATTCATACTCAGTAACCACATAAGAGGATCCCATGCTTATAAAATTAAACTGCTTCAGCATTAAGAAAAATATTTATGAAGATGCTGCCAGCACAGCTGACCTGCTAGTCTTCTGCAAACAGACTGATTTCCTGATGTGTCCTCCCTCCTGCAACCTTCCTTTTTCTGCCAGGTTATTATATCTTTCTTTTGTCAGTGTTTGTTTTGTTGTGTCATTTCAGGGAGAAGGATGAGTCTTTCACTCTCCACCCCCTAGCAGCCCCCCGGCAGCCCCCCACTGTGCAGTGATCTCAGTACTCCTTTGCTGTATCTGACTGCTGAGTTTGGAGTCTTTCTAATTTCTCCCATAGCCTGCCCACAGTTTTGAGGACACCAAAGTCTACCTCCTGGGAATTTGTGCCTTGGTTTTCTGGCCTGTCAGAGCCTGTGCTTGGCTTCTCCTGTCAGTCCTGCTAGGGCGTGCTGTGGTGGGCCAGCTTCACCAGCTCTTCCCTATCATGCTCTTCCCTCACCCTCAAGATTTATGAAAGGCATTATGGTCAGCTTTGCTTTGATTGACTCCAGGGACTTTCAGGGTGCCTCAGAGAAGATGCCTTGCATGCTCCAGTTCTCATTCAGGGCAACAGTTGTGTTATACCCTTGGCAATGCCCAGGTATGCCAAATCATACAAAATGTTCCTTAACTTTCCAGCTCACAGTGCTTGTCTGAATGCCCTCCAGGGAGGTCCCCTGTCAGAAATGGAGCAAATAGTCTCTGGTGACCAGGGAGCACTCTTCCAGCTTTTTCCCATGGCTGGTTTGGGATTTCATGATGTAGCAGAGTTTCCCATAGCTGTTGGTCACTGTATGCACTGAAAACTTCTCACTGTGCCGTGCGAGCTACCTGTGACACACCTGGTGAGCAGACCTACCCTGAGGTTCATCTTCAGTGTGGTTCTCCCTTTGGCCAGAAGTTCTCAGCATTTCTCCCCCAACCCTCACTGCTGTTGCCTTTTCTTCCCGTACCTGCCCTTTCATCTCATTCCCTTCCCTGCCCACCTGGCTACTTCCTTGCACTTGAACTCTTACCTCCTGGCCCTTCAGAAAGAGGCAAGTCCAAATTTTGTGAACCATCACACGTGGCTTTAGACTTTCATTGCCCTGGGTTATCCGGTGGTTTTTAAAAAAAGCTCTGGGCTGTTTCAAGGAAGCAGAAATGTTAGGGCCCTGACCATCACGTTCTCCTCCCATCCTTCTCTGAAATATTTAGGCCTATCCATGAGGACGCTGAAGGAGCAGTGTTCATTACAGAAGGGTGCGTATGTCTGTATGCATATGCATATGCATGTGTTTATGTGTGTATGTGGACTCCTTGTGCTAGACCAGGTGCCAGCAATGGGGTAGCGTGAAATGAATGCACACTACCTGATTTTTTCGAAGTGCCAAAAGCCCTCTGGTTTCATTTGGCACTGCAGTTGCTCAAAGCTGGGGGACTTTTTTGATGTCTGTTTGACAGTTTATACCCTTTGGCAGGGCAGGGTTTTCATGGTTTGGACATGAGGGGCATGAAGAGAATATTTTGGACTAGAGGATGGCAAAGCATTTGCCAATAGTTTTTCTAAACTATAGTAATAATATTAATAGGAAATGGCTAATAGTGTTCAACTCTAAGAATCATGAGGATGAAGGAAGCCTTAGGAAATAAATGGGTAACAGTAGCAGTATAGGTTGGCGGACGAGGACTGTCTCCCTTAATTTTGCAGTGAGAGAATGCAAACAGTATGCAATATCTTAGAAAGTGAAACATTTTAAAACATTTTTTAAGAATGAATGCTGCAAGTATCCTACTTGAGACAGTCATGTGTATGATCTAGAGAGATCTGCTGGGACGCAAAACATTTCAAAGGTGAATTCCCTAATTAGATGTGTACAGCAATGCCTGATAAAGGGGTCTGATCTCCAAGCAATGTTTTTAGCTACAGGAAGACAAAGGATCAATCACAAAAAGCCACCAAAGATGCGTAATATTTGCGTTGTGCAGCCTTCGGGCTACTGTAATGACAGCTCTGGGGTTTGCCCTGCAAAGCATCACCCTGCACGTTGCAGGCAATGCTCGCTTCTCTAACCCACCAGCAAAGCTCTGAGTGACGCTGCTAGGGCCAAGTTTCATCCCTTGCCCTTCGTGTTAGAATGCTGCTAATGGCAGTAACACATAGGCCAAAAGTACAGGCATTCTTTTATGCAAAATAAAATTACGGCCCTTTCGCGGGAGGCCCCAGAAGCCCAGAAAAATCAGTTTCCACAGCATTGTGTGGGCTTCCGCACGATGGAAGCCACACATATCTTTTGCTGACTTGTGCCCCAAGAGATTATGGTTTGGAATGTAAAATCGTTGACAGTAATATACATTGAACAATCATTTTTTATTAGGAGGTTGAATGGTAGCGGTTAACAAATTAATCAGGGAACAGGGATACAAACATATGCCTTTATAGCTTATGGCATGGGTAAAACTGTTATTTTCTCCACTTAGTTAGTCTGTATGTTTTAAAAGGAATAAGTTATATGCTCATCATTTTTCTTGTTGTCCAAGATCCCAGCAACAAAACAGTAGGGAACTCCCATTACACATTTCGGCTCGAGAAGTATTCCTTTCTGCTCTCTGTAAAATGCGCAGGTCTAGTGATCCAAGTTAAACATTACTGGAATTTCACCATAAGTCAAAAACAATATTAATTTTGAGCCCACATATTTTTCTTCTGGTAGGGTATAAAAGTTTAAAATAAGTACATGCTCCAGACAATCTGTAAATGGTAGAGAGCAATGGATGAAACGAGGAAAGGAAAACAAAACAACACAGAAGTTTAACAACAGAGCAGCAGCAATGTTGGGTGGTATGAACTTTTTTGGTATGACAGCAGGAATGAGAGTTCCCCCCCACCCCCAGTGGTCTGGTTCAAAGGGAAGTGAAGGCTGGCATCATGCCGCTGAGCCGGGGTAGAAGATTTCTGTCCCGTATAAATCCGTAATTGGGGTTACTCCTCAGTGGGAAGCGCAGAGTTTGCTGCAGAATGTTAGCATGGCATTTCTGAACTCCTGCATCCCTCACTCCCTCCCTGCGCGGGAGACACTGTGCTGCTGTTTGTCTGAAGTCTGAGGACTGCCACAGCCATCTTTTTCAAATTAAAATGGCAATGTAAAGTTTTGTAAATGTTAGTTCTCTTAATTGACAGTGGCTTGTATAATTAAAATAAAATCACTAATATTTTCTCTTGTTTTCTTTTTTATCATTGAAGTTCATTTTTTCAGTAACTCAGACAAGGTCTTCATAAAAATGAAGACCCACGCTGACCTCTAAATATCTGATTTTTTTCAGTGAGTGTTTATGCCCATCTGGTTTGAATTTAGCATTCTTATGAGTCATTTCACTTTGATAGGAACACTGTGCTATAGAAAACTTCTTTTAATATTTTAACATTTTAAATCAAACACTGCACAGTGCATTACCTAAGCCCAGCTACAATTATGGACACCGGTGGGTTACTTTTCTTCATTGGGCGTTGCATTTGCTCTCATTGTGAAATAAACGTTTCTCATAGTAGAAAGGTCTACAAAGCACATGTGTTCAAGTGTTTTACCATCTTTTGCTGCCACATCCTTTCCCAGACTTAATAACCGCCTTTTTGGAAACAGCCACGGTAGAGGAAGGATGAGTGATTCTATAGGAAGTAAGGATGCTCAGCACTTCCTTACATCTGACATTTAACCCAGGCAAAAGTGCTATATTTATTTTTCTATCAACACCGATTTTATTACTTATTATGTTCTTACTACATGCATTTCCTGATCTTAAAGATATAACCAACTCTTTTGGGCTTTTTCTTTTTGTGCTAAAGAAAGGGAAGGAAAAAGCTATAAGCAAGCCATGGAAAGTACCGTGCTGTACAGACCATTCCATTTCAAAATAAAATCTTAGTTTGCTGGTTTTGTTGAGTTACAATTGAATCATCACCTGAAATAGAATGGGTCAGTTACAACTGGAAGACAAATGGAATATTTTAAAGTATTATTTGTTTGCATTAAGTAGAAATATGTTCCAACAAGTTCAGACTCCACTTCCTTTCTTGACTATTTAAATACATTTTAGCTCTTAAGAAAATACAAAACAAAATTTAAAAATTGACGTTTTCTCTGAGACCCGCAACAAAAAGAGAATTAGTTTTTGCGTAAATATGAGTGAATTGCTTCAAACCACATGAAAATTACAGTATGTGATACAGGAAAATGTAAGAAATTCTTTTTTCCATAAACACAAACTGTTTAAGCACTCACTTATTTTAACCAAGTGTTTAGTGATTTTAGCGCTTATGCATCTTACAACATACCTACAAATTAGACTGACACTTAAGTTTCCCCCCAGTTTATTGCCCTTTAATTTCCTTCTTCAAAGGGTCCAATTCTCCTCTATCAGGGTAAGTTGGGATTCAGATAACAAAAGAGGGGACCTAATCTTCAGATGATCTTTAGCAGAAAATGTATAGACACACCATGAGGATGGTGCTTCATGAGGATTCAAAATTATATTTTTTTTTATATATATACCCATATGCTAGGGTGTATCTTATGTTGACCAGGGCAGCAGAGCAGCTAACATGCTTTAAGCAAGACCTGTTCACTGCAGCAAAGCAAGTTTTTCAGTGCTATGCAGATCTCTCGTTGTGTCTGTCTTATTTTGGTTGCATTTTAGGTAGGATTAAAAAAAGGACAGGCCCATTAACAGAGGTTGAAATACAGACCCTTTGTTTTTATCATTCATATCCAGCCTGCAACATGAAGAATACTTCTGTGGTTCACATTAGTCACAATATCATGATGGAATAAAGAAAAAAGGATTTATTTTTAAGTACAGTTCAGAGGTGTAGTGTTGTCTGACTGATGCCAGAATACACCACTTTTTAAAAATATTTAACTTTCATCAGTCAGGCAAATAAAGAGCCTTTTTAATCCACTTAGGATGTTACACATCATTTTCAGAGTAGATAATGGAAAACTTCAGCCTTGTTAAGAAATCTGGGGAGGTTATATTACTGAATTATGATTTTCCCAATTTTCAATAATAATTTTTTCAGAGGTTGCTGCACTTTGTTTACTCTGTTTGCAAAGGCAAACATCAAAATACTTTCACCCGTTTGTTCCGTATATGTGTACAGTGGCAACTGTTCATTTTCATGGGAAGAGTTCTAACATAATAGACAAAAGTAACATCCACCACGTATGCATGTATGCTCTCTGCCATTTTACTTGTGAGGATCAGTGAGAGGTAGCGGAGAGGCTGCCTTTGTGAGTGTGCAAATTATGAAGGCTGTTAAGAAAAACACATTTTGAAGGTCTGACATTATTTTTTTAATAGCTTCATGCAGGTAGTCTGTTCCTTTTGGACATAGCAGGTACGCAATCATATATAAGTATCATTCACCGCTAGAAAAGCACAGAAAGACATCCCTACAGAAAATCATTCTATTGTTGACTTTTTATTTACTATCCAGTGTATAAAGGTATAAACAGGATGGGCTTGCAGTTAAGGCACTGATCGGAAATGCTAAAGAGTGGGTGCAGTTCCTGATTCTGCTACAAATATCTTCCCTGCCACAGTGCATGCTCTTTGAGATACAGGTAGGTACAGCCTGTGGCAGGTCCAAGTCTGACACCAGACCCCTTTTGCACCAGATTATATGGATGCAATGCCATGCTTAGGTGCCTTACTTCAGTAAAAGTGGGGAGGAAGGTTAGACTTTTGTTATTATGGACACTGACGCAGGCATGCACTGACCCACAGTGTAGATGGGGAGGACTTACCCCATTATCCCAGCTGCCTTCATGGTGAGAGCAGGTAGCCAGTTTTGGGCAGGGGAATCGGCTGAGAGACCCTTTCCACACATGTCCCAGGTACTTTCCACAAAAGCAAACACGATTTATAGGCAGCTGCTGCCCAAGCTGTCCCTACAGCTCTAAGCATATGCTGCGGGAAGGCATGGACACCCTGTACCCCAGGCTGAGGGGGCTGTGGTCCTCACCTGACTCAGCAGGGCCTGGGACCCTGACCTGCTGGGCACAGGTTATGTGCTTAAATTTGATTGAAATTGGCCAAAAGTTGTTTGTGAGGAGGCTGACAGCAGATGGACACCGTGGTTGCATAAACCTGGTTTCCTAAGGAAACTGGGTTAAGAAAGGAGGATAATAGCACTTCCCGACCACACGAGGATGTTGTGAGAATAAAAACATTTCTGACGATGAGATGCTCAGGTGTTACAGGGATGGAGACAATGCAAACTCCTAGTCAACTAAATTAATTTTAGCATCTTTCCTTCCTCTTTGAAGTTGCATATGAAAAAATGGTTACTTACAGGCATATTTTTGGAGCCAGTGGCTCTGCTAATACAGACTGTGTATGATGCATCAGAAATTAATGAGGTAGGAAAAGATTCAGATTTTTGTCTGCTGAAACGTTAAATGTGTCTGTGGCAAAAGACAAGAATTCCTCCTTATTTTTCTGTGAGAAGAGTATTTTAACGTACAGCACTAACCCTTTTCTCCAGAAGGTGCATCAACTGAAAGCAATCAAATATACTTTTTACATTTTTAATTGTAGTGTATTTTCTTTTCTTGAGTTTCAAAGAAAGAATTGTGCATATGTAATAGTGGGAACAGCTTTGCAGTTCAAAACCGAAGCAGGTTGGAGCCTCAGCCGTACATAACAGGTTAATCTTTCTGAATAGAAAGGTAAGCAGCAGTAAATCTTTAACACTCAGGCTCATGAGGAGCCCAAGCACTTCCAACAGGAATCACAAAGAATTTGGGAAGCTGTTCCAAAGCTGAGAGCTTCATATCTGCTGCTCCTCCGCTGCCCGGTGCCGCAGGGGGTGAAGCTCTGGAAGCGCTTCAGTTTTCCATTTCCAAACCCTGGGCAGGAGGAGCTGGGCCTCTGAGAGGCTTGGGCACATGGGCACCTGCCTTGGACCGAAGGCCTACTGGGACCTGTGGAGGAGGCATTTCTCCTGTCAGGTTGCTCACGAACCCAGCAACAGCTCTTTTAATGCCCAACAGCAGCAGGATGGGGAGAGCAACGTGCTGCCCTGTGCTCGCTGTCCTGTGGTTACCCCATGTATGCCAGGTGGGGCTAATCAGTTTTCCATGTACTCTGCCCTTGCTGGGGCAACCCTTGCTGCTTAACAGAAGTAGAAATAACTTTGCCAGGAAGAAGGAGCTGGTAAATCTTTGTGCTCCTCAGGATGGAGGAATCTGGGCAACTGCTCCAGCATCTTTTTATACATGTTACCTAATGGCTTCTCCATCTACAGCGGGGGCAGGAGCCTGGGTCACCGCAGGCAGACAGGGAAATTGGATCTGGATCTCCCACATGCTGGATGAGCACTCCTGCCACTGCATTACACTATAAAGAACCATAGCTGCCCCTGCCAGCTGTCTATCAAGGGTGTAAAAAAGCAGGCTTGCTCTGCTTTTGAAGGAGAGAGGTTAGCCTCCAAGCTCAGAGGAGAGGGAGCTGTGGCATGCACCTCTTAAACCCTCTTTCTCCTCAGTGTGGGTTTTTCTGGAGCATTTCCAAAGACCACTAACTTCCCCCGCATGCTGGAGCTCAGCACCCAGGGAAAAGGTCTAGACTCCTGTATCCGTAACAGGCATCTCAAATTAGGTGGTGCAAGCCCTGGCACGCGGTGATTTGGCCCTGCAGTGTCTGTGTTTGTTTAAAGAGCTATATGCTGAGCCAGGTCAGTGCCTGTTGCATTAGTCATAACAAGCATTCAAGATTATAAATGGGGAAAGTGCTGAGTAACTTGTGATTCAGCCTTATTACGATTTCTAAGTACATATTACTAATACGCTCCCTGCTATTACACTACTTCCCCCTCGATTTGACACCTACACCCGTTCCCCGCACAAAGCCAGAGCTGAGAAAGCTCCACTTACTTTCAGTAGTTGGTAGGAAATGTGGAGTTGGCTCATCCACCACTCAGCCTTTCTATCACCCTCAACAACTCCCTTGTTTTAAACTTTACTCTGTGCTGAGATGTTTTCTTTAGAAAATAGTAGTGACAGAAACCAGCCAGTTTAAGGCAAAGCTGCAGGTTCTGCATCTGCTGTATATAACAATCAATATTTTTTTCTTTTGTATTTACCATGAGTTGTCCACAGGATTTTTAAGGAAGAGTGAAAATTGAGCCATCAGGTGGTTTCTGTGGTAGAAGCTTGAATGTTTTATATAAAAAAAAGACAACTTTGTTTCTTTTGGCATTATCTTAGATGAAGTTAATGGTGGGTGGAGGCTTCCCGGGAAGGAAATGTGTAGGGGTAAAAAATGAAATTGTGGTGGGCCGCCACCCTGTAGGGCCTTGGTGGAAACCCTGAATAATTATCTGTATGTTTTGGGTTATGGGAGTTTGGGTCCTCTTCAGCCTGGGTTTTGCAGAGAAGCAGAGTGTTGCAGAAAAGCCTGTTTGCGCACCTTTCCATTGGCGAGAAGAACACCACCCTGTTTTCCCCCAAAGAGGGCAGACCCTTACTCATTGGAATTCGATTTGATCAGCTTTACTTACATTGACATATCTGTTATGCCAAGAAAGGTCTCTTTTCAAAGAAGAAAGGTTATTTCTGTGGCCTGCAGGCCTGAAGTGCTGGGGGAGGCTGGGAGCAGTAATGCCAGGCTCAGAGGGGTTCCCAGTGCCAAAAGTCATGCTCCTTCTCCATAAATGGGGCTGTGCTGGCTCCCAAAATTGAAGGCAGAGTCCTGTGGCACCCTCAGCAGTCAGCAGGAGGAGAGTGGCACCCACAACCCCCTGCTCCCCTTCTCCTGCTTTCTCTCAAGGGTTTGTCAAGGAACCCTGAAGTGACCAGGCTCCTCATTTAGGCACCTCAGTTGAGCACTTGAAGCTACAAGGGATGAGCCTGGGACCTGAAGTGCAGATTACATCTGTGACAGCCACCTGAGAAGCTCCTCTCCTTCCTCCCTAGCTTCACTGAACACCCAAGACCCCAAAGATTTCTGGCAGGTTCCCAGTATGGGAACTCCGGCACATAGCCAGAGATGCTGCCAGTTTAGCATCATGCCGGAAAGTCAGTGCAGTGGTATAGGTGAAGCCTTGGCGATGCTGAGGTGGACACCACAGTAGTCACAAGAGGCAGGAGGCAGAGGATGGCTGTGGGTGACCAGGCCAGCACTGCAGCGAGGAACCCGCTGACCATGGACGTGGAAAACGCCACATCTGCAGAAGTGACATTCAGCAGATAAAAGCAATTTTTAGGCATAAACACTACAATAATTGTGGGTTTCTCTGGAAACACTGGTGCTCTTTGTCCCTGTTGGCAAAGCGGCTTGGTGGCTTGCCCAGGAAGGAGGGACACATGTGCTCCAGGTGGTCCTTGGTTCAAGGGACTCAAAACTTCAGCTTCTGTAGCCAGGTGAGTACTTTGGCCACCAAGTTAACACTATTCTAGAGCAAAACACCCCACTCGGAGAGATATGCAAACCTCGTCAATCTGGAAAAAGATCCTGCTAAAGAGAGCATATTTCTCTAATCTTATGGTGAAGGGTCTTGACTTGGAGCAGGTGAACATGTTGGTCTAGTCCCTGGTTTCAGGCTTCTTTATAAGTTTATTTCAATCTGTAAATAAAGATAAAAACAACACAGGATGCGGGGCCTGGGTTGCACCCTCTTTCTTCCACCACTCCCTCAGTACCGCATCCACTCAGCTGAGCCTGGCACTGGCCTGAGGGCTCCAAGCAAAAAAGGTTCATTGGGAAAGGAGGCACAGGGATACCTGTTTTTCTCCTTGAGTCCAGACAGCCTCAAGGAGGAGACATACCTGCACAGTGTGCTCAGCACCACCTTGGACACTTCAGGAAGACCTTTCCCAGCTACAGTCTCCTTGGGAGCTGGGAGTAGGTCCTTATCTCCACGGCAAAGTGGTGAGGTCTGCCGGGATCATGGCCAGGTATTAACACTGGGCCACCCCAGAGGGGTAGGTGCTGGCTTTGAATGGAGATTAATTTCACGTCTTTGTCCATGGTTTGTAACGACGGGTGGAGTGTGCCATCAGGTCTGCTGTGTATGGTCAGTGTTGTACCTCACAAGAAGAATACAATCAGCTGGAAAAGACCTTCCCAACATTTGTTAAATGCAGAAAAAAGAAGACACAAACAAAAATTTTTTAAAAAGCACAAAAGAAGAGCTGGGGGCAGTGACACAGTTGGAGTAAATCCATGCAGCCCTTGAAGGCTTTAGTGGTATTGCTCTGGTTTGCAACTGCCAGTGACCTGGGGGTGGGAGTGTGTGGCACAGGTCAGGGTAAGCAAGGTGTGGTACCTGAACCCTGTGTGTCAGCAGGTATGTCTACGCAATATCAGCTGCTTCTGCAGTTCAGATGGGCTGAAAAGGTCACTATTTCCTCTGAAAAATGAGAGCTTTCCATTTCATAATTTCCATTTCACTTTCTTTAAATATTTGGATATTTTCCAGTGCTTCCTGGTGGCTGCCATTATAATGCTGTTTCAGACAGAGACTCCCGTGAGTCACTGTCCTGCCAAATTTAGAATTCATCCTAGAATTGCCTAGGCTCTTCTTTCTACTCTTTCTTTTTTGGGCATTACACAAGCTTCCTCCAGATTTTATCCTGAGGTCCTCCCCATACCACCTGACCTCTTTGTGGTGAAATCTAGTTATTACAAAACATCTTGACCTCTGATAGGTTAAGCAGGCAAGCTTACACTAAATCCAGAGACATTTGGGTAAGCGCTTTCTGACAAAAACAGTTTTACGTATTTGCCATTGAAGGTCTGGTTGGAAGTGCTGTTCACAGAAAACAGAAAGGCAAGAAATTTACATTTAGGGTCAGAAGGTTCACAATCAGGTTAAGGATACGGAAGGGAAAAAAATGTTAATGGTCTTAAGCATTGTTGTCTAAAGAATGTTCTCTCCTGTAACTAGTTAGGTGTGCTTCTGTGGTACAGTTTGACTATTTAAAGTTTGTGTTTCTAATCCTGGATAAGATTATTTTCTGCATTACAGGAGTGGTCAGAGAACATCTTTGGAACTATCTATGATAATAAGGTAAGCCTTCATGCTTGTGCTTTTTCAGGATTGTGGCCAGAGTACTGCAGGCACTACAGGAAAGCTGCATCTGTAGCGTGCCTCCTTCCATCATTGCTTTTTTGGAGGACATATCACAAGGCTCATGGTGTAGAACCAGCTTCAGCTGGAAGCACCATTTCTATAGATGCAATTTGCCCAAGGTTTTGGCACCCTTATCTGCAAAAGAATAAAAATTATAGACAACTCACAGACTGTGTACTCAGCTGGACATCCAGAGCTCATCCTGAAGATGAGCTACATGTATCAAAGGGATTTGAGGCTCAGCCCTGCTAATTGTGTTGCTCTTTATCTTCCCACTTGATTTCCTCTAGCTTTTCTTTGGTATGGTAGAAACCATTATGGCGGTTCTTGGACTTGTGCAGGAGTCACAGATCTATTCTTTTCCCACTCTAATGTTACACCTATAACGTAATAGGAACTGCAGCCTTGCTTGAATTGCCATTGTGTTGCATTTGGATGCTGCTGTGTCTGGTGTCCAAAGCACTGGGAAAAGTAGCTCATAATCTGTGAAACACATGAACAACATTCCTGTGACATTTAGAAATACTTGGCAGAAAGAGAGACTGTTGACTGAAAGGGAGCAAGGCACTGTTACCTTCCCTTGTAGTTTGCTTTGTGTTATGGTGGCTAAGAATGCTGTTGCATAACAATCTCTAATTGTATTTCTTTCAGGCAAAGAGGCCAGCTGCTTTAGCATAATATTCTTCTTTTGTGCAGAAAGGGTATATTCATTACCACACACCACTGCTCATTTCCCAGTACATAACTGACAGCTTGAATGGAGAGAACCTCCTGAAACTCACTGAAGGTAAAGATGACTAATCCTTTACTGGAAAGGCCTTGACTGGGCTCTCAGGTTTTATTACCTATTACAATGTTTATCCTCTGGGAGATCAATTTCTTGAATTGAAAAATGTGACAATATAATAACCAATACTACAGCTATAAACATCGCTTTTCCTTGCTGAGGACAGAAAAGAAAACAAACCTTACATTCTATACTAAGCCCCACTAAGGCAGCTTTAAATATGAAAAGGAATAACAAAACCTAAGTGGTAAAATGGCAGAACTTAATACAGAACTGAACACTAGCGAATATTCTGTCAGCATGTCAGACTCTCAACTGTCCCAACCTTGGTGAGTTTATTTAACCATAAAAGCTTCCTCCACATGGAGATTATCAAAGGAAACCTTGAACCCTCAAACATCTCCATGCACACTCCTACCAAGCCCCATAGGACATGATGGGATACATCCTCATGTCATGCTATAAAAACAAGTCTGATGGGCTGCAGTACAGCATTCTTTTTATTTTGGGCACTTTGATCAGAAAAAAGCCACCAAAAACTACTGTTATGACATGGTGCCCAGGGAATCCCTGTGCAAAATACTTTGTGATAGGGCTAGAGCATGCCAGATGTGAGCAGTCTGCAGCAGCTCACCCAGGAGCCAGGCCTTCCCCACTGTGGTACCCAAGGCTGCAGTAGCTGTAGGTAGCTCCTGATAATTTCTAACCTAAAGTAGTGTCTGTCTTCTGGTTGAAGCAGTCATGGGTCTCAGAGGTGGGATGGACTCAGGAAACTGTATGTTCATTCTTCCATTGAAGCTCTGCACTCATTTCCAGCCCGCTACTTATAGGTGATACTAACGTGCGATAACTAACAACTATAATAGCATATAAATATCAATTCATTATAGGTATATGATAGGTATACCATCTGTGTCCTTGTGAAAGCCAGAAGCAGAAAGCCTCAGCACCTTTCTTATTCCTAAAGGACACAGTTCGAAACAGCTTTTCATGTTACTACTTTCTTTTAAATGGTTAAATTTGCTCCTCAGTTGCACAAAAATTTGTCTGTGGTCCAGCTGGCAGGTAGCTATCAGCAGTCCTCAGGGAATCAGCTGGCAATGCAGCCCCTGTTTACCTCTGGGCAATGGCCCTTATGTACCTTTGTCTGACAGATTTTATTATCCAGAGTGAGACAGAGGCTTGATCTGAAGGATGAGATGATGTCAGTTCAGGTGATGAGGTGTCTCTGTGCTGAACTGGTAGTGGGAGGGAGAGCGAAAGGACAGGGCTATGGACCTCTCACCTTTCCTTTCCTCTTAACACACGCCAACTATTCATACTGGTTTGTGTTTTCAAACAAACAAAAAAAAAAGACTTTTTTTTTTTTTAAATGGTTATTACAAAGGATAACAAGGATAACTATCTTTATGTAAAAAAAGAGACAAGTAATCTCACAGCCTATGTTACTGTACGTATTTGGTACCACCTAATTGTGCTAAATTGCTAGAAGAAAGCTCTGTTTATCCTCATGGAGTGGTTAAGATCTCCCTGTCTCAGGGCTCCGTGGGCTTCAGGGGCCAGCTCTGGTAACAGGGGTGTAACACTCACCACTGTGTTTAAGAGCATTTGTTACTGGGGATTAGCAGTTTTCCCATAGCGCCCAGGGGCCACGGCCAGAGCCCCGTTGTGCTCGGAGCTGCACGAACGAGCGGTGCTGTTGTCTTTGTAATGTTTCAGCTTGATCCAAAAAAAAAAAAGGATCCTGTGGGAGGAAGGTTTGTGTTGGCTGTAAACCAACACGTGCACAGTTTAATAATATACATCTATGTTCAGTGATTACAGCTCTTATCTTTTAATTAGAAACTATAGGACCCTAACCCAATTTTAAACAGCTTACAAGTGCAGATTTTATAGTCTTACCTTTTATTTTCTTTGTACTGAGGTGAAGTAGTAGAAAAAAATCACCGTTAAGAAAAAAGTCCTTGCAGTAACTATTATTCCTCAACAGATTTTAAGTTTTTCTACCAGCTTTGAAGCTGCTATTTCCAGGTCTCCCTTAATTAATCCTGGGAACAGAAGGATTTGACAAAAGTGTGTTTTTCCAGTTTGAGAAGCCCTATCCTTACGAGGTCTTCAATTGCATTAATTAATTAGTCTTATAAATTCAATTCACACAGCTGAATAGACCTAATTAAAAATAAGTACATTTACAAGCTATCTTGTTACGCCAGCATTAAGGGTAATGAGTTCATTAAGCTCCATGTGAAGACATTATCAGGCTGAGGGTACAGGCTGCAACATGTTGAACACACTCGCTGCTGAGGAAAGGAGGCTCTGCCAACAGAGATAGCCTATCTGCACCAAAAGCATTTACTTCAAAGATCATAGATAACATTGGAGGGTTTAATGAGGGTATATTTTAAAAATGTAAATAGGAGGATCTAATGGGCACATAAATTGCATAACACTCATAGTATACCCTCCGCACTGGCTTACGGAAGCAAAGAGGGTAAAAGTTAGCAGGTTATGTCGCTCCCCCTATTTCAAAGGGGTTTTGTGCTTGTAGGTCAAGACCAGTTACTACAGGAGTGCCTGGCTATGCTTACTCATTGGAATAGTACCATAAGCTTGAAATAGCTGCTACACACCCCATTTTTATGAGTACTCCTATTTGTGAGGTTTGTCCCAAAACATTTGGCTGGTAACAGAAATAAATAAAAGGTGGCTCACAGCACTGTTGTGCTGCTTTGCTTTTAATATTGTGAACTTTTGAAAAACCTCCTTCAGGTCAAAATGACATAAAAAGCTTTATGGTAATACTGAAAACGGGATTTATTTTATGATATGCAGGACCGATAATTGATTCTTTAAAAGTTTGCTGTGTTTTCACATGAAACATTAAAATGTTATGTGCTGAACTGGCAGACAGAGGAAATTTTTAATATGCTGAAATAAAATGTGCTTAAATAACCCTCCACAATACTCTTGCATTCTTCACTTTGCTTATATTGAGAACCAGCCGTCACTTTTAAGTTTTAATAAGTTTCATATGTTTTGTAGAGGAACTGTGTTTGGTTAATTCTAACCTTTAATTAGTAGCCTCTGGATTGGTGTATACCCCAGGCACGGGGATGTTATTAGTGTGAACTGAAAGCTATGTGTGTTACTCCATAACAGATCAAAACAAACCTTGTATGCTCTGACAGCATTAAACCCCACTGAGACCTGGTGCAGGATATGGTTTTCCACTTGCAAAAGAAAATTGTAATTCACAAGCCTTTGCCAGATGTTGTCCCCCCGATATTTCAGCTTCATTACATACCTACCGAGTAGGTGGTCACCTAAGGTAAAGCCAATGTGCCCTGTTAGAACATTTGCTAGACTAAATAATTTCTCCAGGTTTTGTTTTTGTTTTGTTTTGTTTTGTTTTTTAAGGAGCAACAACAACAAATATTAAAAGGATGTGCTGAAAAATGGCTCTGTAGCACAAATAGGATCCTGTCATTTTCTGGGAGGAACCCAGTGGCTGCTCATTCCTGACATTTTATTAGCATGTAGATAGCTGGCAAAAACGTGTACCACTATCAGACTGTTATCAGATTTTAGCTGGTCAGCAAAAATAATCTTTATTATCTGTACAAAATGAAGAAAACGATTTTTTTTGTCTTCAGAAAAAAAGTGGAAACTGTGCATGGAAAAGAGAAACTTGAACAAAATTTGTACTCAGCCTTTACCTGAATTTACTTTGAAAACAGCTTTGGTGACCCTGCCTTGGTGTCTTTACATACTCATCTGTAAACACAAAAACATCACTTACATGTTGTAAATGTTATTGTAACTTTTGTGGTCCAAGAACATAAATGAGGCAGGATTTAATTTTAAAATTAAAACAGTGTTCCATAATTGGAAAACATGGAATAATTTTTAAACGTAACCTTCTGCAGTAATTTAATGTAAATTTCTGTGAGTAGAAGGAGAGGTTTCTGCTTTAGGATACGCAGATAGCTTTTATTTGTCCCAGGAGATTTCGTAAGCATGGCAAGTAATGACTGCAAGTGCACTTTATATAATAAAAAGCATTAAGATAACTTTAAAAAGCAATGAAATTCTCCCTGGCTTCTCGACTTTTTGAGAAGAATTAGATAAATGTTTGACTCCGAATGCCATAAGGTACTTACGGTATGACTACTGGAAGCCGTAGAAATCTTATCTGCTACCATGGTGGAAACCAGCTTGTGAACATCAGACATTCAGTGACATACATACATGATCTATTTTTGACTGGGCCTAATGTAAGCATTGTGATAAAAGGACAGGTCCTGCCGACAAGTTGGCACATGAAGTGAAGTACAAATGCCGGTGGTGCTACACCACAGTCCTGCAAACAGTTTTTCTTCCAGGAGCAGCACAATGGAGCTGTGTCTGTAGACACAGATGCTCACCTGCAGGATCAGGCCTGCCTGAATGCAAATGGGATTGCTTTATTGATTGCTTTGATGCTTGCCTGAATAGTTTATCAAGAAATGTATTGCAGCAAGTATATTTCTTCTGTAAAAAGCCTCATGGAGCTTTAGTTCTATCAACGGGGTCCTCCATCAGGAAAGTCAATAGCTGTCACACAGCAAGTCCTAGCTATTTTGTTATACTACACAGAGCGCAATATTATTTCTTTGTCTAAGAACCCCACGCTGGTGGCCCATTTTGAGGCACTGCCCCGTATCTGTCTTCTCACGCATCTTGGACTTAGTGATATCACATCCTGTGTCCATGTAATCAAGGAAAAGTCTTCTCTCTCATTGGCAAATTATTTTTCTGAACCTGGCTTTTGAGGGTTTCCAGTGCTGAATTTTGTGTGTGAACAAAGCAATAGAATTTGCAGGCCAATCTGAGCAAAGCTTTGAGAATCAAGAAGTCTGAAAAGCTAGGGTAGGTTTTTTCCCCTTGTTTCCCCTCTTTTCCCTTCCTCTTCTTTTTTAATAAACAGACCGAGGCAAATCTGCCAGCTTCTATTCCAACAGCCTCTGCAACATACGTCTTCCTCTACAGGTAAACACCACAGGTCATTACTTTCAAGCATGTTATCTTCCTGAGTTTCAACCTAGATTAATCTCTTCTTTAGATGGGTGACTTTCAACTCCTTGACAGAAACCTGAACAGCATAAAAAAATGGTTCTGGTCAAAATTACGGATCAGCTGGAAGTTCACATCCAGTCACGCAGGATTTCCTCTGGAGGAATGAATGAATGAATGAGAGCCATTTTATTTGTCAATTATGTTGTTTGCCTCCAGAGGATAATAGCCAAGCAAATTAATTAGTGAAAATAAGCCACAAAACCATCAAAACATTCAAGCAAAGCTTCACTCAAACTAACATGTGCAATGAAACAGAAACTTGGACTGGCAGCTCGGTGTTTTTACACTATTTGTTGATTCTACTGACAGCTTTAATCATTGCTGAGCTGACACTCCGGTGGTACAAATGAGTAAATAAAACGTCAGTTTTGCTTACGATGACATTGAACATAACTGTTCAACCTTGACAGGTCTATTTTTGTAGACAAGAGAATCACTTCTTTAGACTTTCCTGCAAGAATAACAGCTAAAATCTGCACAGCTACTACATACATGGCCTGTAACCAATAAAAGTCAGTTATTCTCATTTGCGATTCTTTGACAAAAACTAATGGTGTCATATTTTTTTCCCTAGTCAGAAGGGCAGAGCAGCTGCAACGTGCACCCAGCTCCAGATCTCGGAGAAAAAGCCCTACCTCACTGAAACTGATGGGAGTCTTGCTATCAGCTCCTGTGGGCTCAGCGCTGGCTCCATGCTCGGTTGTAAGGATTATGTGAAACTCGGTGTTTTTCTGCGAAAAATCCTGTGTCAAAGAGGTTCTTTGTTTAAGGCATAACCTGAGTTGTCTGTCAAATGTGGGCCCCGATCCAGCAAAGCACTTAAGCACATGTGTAGCGTTGTTGAAACCAATGGGACTACTGCTCACATGCTTAAAGTCACGCGTGTGTTTAAGTGCTTTGCCGGCCTGAAGCCTTGCAGAAGTCCTTTATATCATGTTGATTTCAAAGCACATTTCATTATTACATCACTGTGCTATTCTTGGCAGGGAATGAATTAATAAAGGAGACAAGGAGAGTCCGGCAGGAGCTGCTGGGGGAGTGGGACACTGCATTCCTTTCAAAACAAGGCTGTGGCAGTAAGTTCAGGAGACATGAATCAGCCACGTAGGCAGTTATAAATAACGTGGAGCAGCCGGGCCGGGTGACATACCACTGCACTATGTATATTGCAAGAACATATCGATACTGGGTACTTCGTGTTTTTAGTCTTCCCACAGACTTGTCATCCACCCACCCTCCAAGACCAACCGGAGTCTGGGTGGTGGGAGAATGCACTCACTCCTTTTCTCTGCACGGGATTTTAATGCTATTTCATAAGCTGGGATTGTATGTCTGGAGAACAGCGGTGTTGTTTATGCCATGCTATTGGCATGCAAGTGTTCTACAGATGTATTAAAGCCAAATTGTCTCCCTGAGGACACGGTGGTAAGCATAGACTTGGGTGGAGAGACATGCTTGCTCTCAAAGCGCATGAGCTGAGATCTCTCCTAGAGAGATGCTCTGTGGCATCCTGGACCCTGTGGCCATATGCTGAGGTTAAAGCTGAGTTTCTTTCATATGGACAGTCCCGTTGAGATCATGTGTTTTGGGAAACCAGGAACCCACCACCATGACATTGTCGTGCTACTTCTTATCAGCAACCAACCTTGCACACAACTGCCGGTGGGTTGGCTTGGCAGCCACGTCCACGCCTGTCGGGCAAGGTCTCAGAGCCTGCATTGCAGAAAGCCCTGTGCCACTGCATCATAGCACTGCACTCCTTACACCTCACCTGGGCTTGCAAGGCATGACGGGACCTGCAGGCAGCACCTGCATGGGTAGGGATGGCAGCAAAAGCTATGCCGGCTTCTCCCCTTATTGTGGTGGTGGGAGGCCTATTTAGGATGGGAGCAGCTAAATGGAAAAGCAAAAGCACTTTGGGGAATTGGGCAGGAAAAAGAGGGCAGATGTAGAGGGGATGAGGAAGGAGGAAGAAGGTAGCAAACAATTGGTACATCAAGGCAATGCCCTGGGAATAGCCAAGGTCCCTTTTGTGACTTCTCACCAGGAACTACTGTAGCAAGGATGGGGAGGGGGGTGCAGCTGAGCTCAGCCATGATGGCAAGAACATGTGCTTCATGCTGCGGGAAGAGGGTGCCGGGGGGCAAATCTGGGAATGGAAATTCAGTACCGTAAAGAACCCGGCCTGTTGTTTTCTGGGAAAGGCATCAGTGCCCCCTTTGCTTTGCTGGGATTGAGTTAAATACAACCTGCATTGATCACACAAATGGGGGGGAACCTCAGAAGCTATGGAGCTTTCAAAGTTATCTTCACACACAATAAAATGTAGATAAATAACACACGTCTAGTACTTCTTCCCTTGGAAAGTTTCTTTTAAGGAAGCCACTGTGCTACAGATACTGACAAGCAGCTGGAAGAGAAAGCTTCCAGTACCGTGGAGGCCAGTGGGAAGAGGGGCCAAGCTCCCTGTCAGAGCCTCAGCTCCATATGCCTTTTCTGTTTAAATCTGCAAAAACTTGGTAGGAAGGACAAGGGATTTATTTATCATTTCATCTTGGAATTCTAGCAGTTTGGCCCCATTTTTCATTTTCTTGCACGCTTTTGATTTGTTTGCTTATTACTGATAGATTATTTTAATGCCATTCATGACCAG
Source organism: Phalacrocorax carbo (assembly GCF_963921805.1). Taxonomy (NCBI): domain Eukaryota; kingdom Metazoa; phylum Chordata; class Aves; order Suliformes; family Phalacrocoracidae; genus Phalacrocorax; species Phalacrocorax carbo. The sequence goes on along the minus strand of NC_087513.1, from coordinate 38,515,817 downwards.
AATACAACAGATCACGTAATTAAATTTAAACAAAGTAAAACCAACTACAGTTTTCTAGTCTGAAAAGGGGTATGATTTAGATTATTTCCTTGAACTTGGACCCAATGTCCCCTTTCATGAAAGTTACAGGAAAGCTCTCGGCAGCAGCTTAAACACACACAGCCAAGCTCACAACAGAGAAGGAGCACTCTCACACTTTCAAGAGGATGTTTTGCATCCTGTTATTCCAGCAGCACGCGGCATTGCTGTTATCATGGAGGCTGAATTGCTGCTTTTCATGGGAAACTTCATTTGGACATGGGCTATAATCGTCTTTTCTGAAGCATTAATTGCACAGGGCTGGGACTTGATTCAAAATGAGGACCTAATCCAAAGCCCTCTGTAACCAATGGTAAACTTTCTGTGATTTCTCTGGGATTTGGATCAATTTCTCTGCCTGTAATTGCTGATATATGAAGAATATTATTTTTGCTGTGGTACTTGCATTAAGAATCAGAGCTATCATTTGATCAAGCTTGTTGCAATATGTTTGCCAGTAAGAGACTTAACTTCTCTGAAGGATTTAAATCTGCTAAACCATCTGGGAAAGCAAAGATAATGCAAAATGTAATTTTAATGTATGTAAATGTAATGCAAAATGTAATTTTAATCAATGTCAGAAGTGAACTACTTTTTACAATCTGATTCTTATCTACAGTCCTTACGAATAATGTACTACAGCTTTTACATTTCTTGTTTTAGGACAGCTACTTCCCAATATTTTCCTTTTAAAAACATTTCAGGAGTGAGGCAAGAAAAAGAAGAGTTTGTGATAATGAACTGCAAGGAACATATTATGTTCCTGGTGCCTGCCACATTCATCTTATCTCTGTGTGTGCCATTCTGGTGTGGCTGTGGCTGTGCTGGATAAGGAGTTATCCCTCCAGCTTGGCCCCTGCGGTTCATTGCTGCCCTCCTGCAGAAGGCAACGCCAACAGACGGCTGTACCCAGCTTTTTCTTAACTCAGCAGATCTCATTTTGAGCAATTTTGAGTTGCAGGTCCTGGCTAGTGTGGGTTTTTGTTTGGAGCAACTTTGGGAGGACCCCCCAAGCAGGAATTGCCTCCTGCAAGTGGTGAGGACCTCAGTCCCATGTCATTCTGCTTTGCCACCCCCGTGATTGCCTTGGCCGTGGGTTGCCTGGGTGGGGTGTTATCCATCCTGGAGCTTGCTGGCAAAACCAACTCCAGCCGCTACAGCTGCAGGCGGGGATATGGTGACGACTGCTGATCAAGCTGAGCCTGTGGTGGTTTCACCAGGCAAATGGTCAAAGACGCCGACAAACTGCACCTTTTAAAAATCATTGAAATACCTAACCCCTGCCACCAGAGAAGAGTTAGATGTGAAAAAAATTTTATTGGGATCCTTGCAGGGATTTTTAACCCTCTGCTTGAGTTAGGCCAAGTAGCTCTAGTTAAGAAGGATGCCTGGAAACTAAGGTCAGAGGAAGGAGGCATTAATTTAGGTGGGGATGCCTGTGCACGGATAGGCTGTGGGTAAAATTGACAGCACCTCCCAGAAAGAATCGGTTGCTATATAGCAGTAGAAACTGGGGAGGACAGAGGTCTCCTGGGGGGTCAGGGAAGGGAACTCCTGCAGCCTGCAAAGCATGCCAGGGCAGGGAGCGGGGAGCACCTGGTCACTATTTATCGCTTTCCTGCGCTCCTCTGCCCTCTGCTCTGTTTGGCTGTGGGCAGTGATGGGGTTTATCCCTTTTCAAAGATGGCATTTCTTCTGCATGACATTATTTACTCTGGGTGTAGGAGGAGGTGACCCACTGATTATCCTAACGGGCTGAAAGAGCAGAAAGTCAAGTTTCAAGCTATTGCTGTGACTTAAGAAACATACAAGGCTTTTGCCTCTGGACATAATCAAGTCAACGTGTTCAGTATTGGTTTATGCTTAAAAAGCAAAGTAAAAGCAGATGAAGTGTATTTATAGGCTCATCAGCCAATGAATGGATGAAAGAGAAAAAGAAATTAATGGGAAAATGTCAGCCAGGACAGAAGAGGGACTCACTGTAAAGTTCATATCCAGACCAACAATTTGGAGTTAATTCCAAAGACCAGGGTATCTTGATTTACAGTAGGAGAAAAATTGACACTTTATCAAATCTGAATGTAAAAATAAGCCAGTAAAAATGGTCTAGTGCGAAGGAGATCCTTTTGCCAGACTACCTCAGGCTGCGAAAGGCTAAGGGGCACTTAGGTCTGGCCACCTGCAAATGCATGGCTTTGATATGAAGCTCAAAATCTTAAATAAAAAAGGAAACATATTTAAGAGCAATGTTAAGGCAACGAAGCCTAGGCTCCTTTACACTCCCCAGCTTCTGATAAACCTGGGTATAAGTCTGAAAATGATGAAGAGGAAAGAAAAGTGGAGGAGTAAAATATTACTTTTCTCTGTCTTTGTGCTTTTCTGCTCTGCTGAAATTGCTGCTTTTTGTGTAGGCAAAAATCTCATATTTAAAAGCTATTTTTGGCAACATGAAATACAGGGACAAGCAGAAAGAAACAACAGCCTTGTTAATTGAAATGTGAGGGCAGGCTAGTAACACAAGATACGATCACTGAACCATCTCCCTTTTAAAAATGATTTAGGGAGTTGAGAAGATGACTTTACATTTCATAAAAATCTCATTGCCTGATCTAGTCCAGTATTTAAGAGAACGGGATATGAGGAAAGCAGCATAATGAAACCCATCCCAAGGAGGCCAGACTAGAACAAAGGAGTTGCTGTTGATTTCGTGTCAAGCTTTGCCATGGTTTGACTGTGAGATCTGGAGTAAGTCTTTGCATCCATGCTGCCGTCAAAGGTGTGATTACAGCTCATATAATCATGCCTTCAAGCTCTCTTTGCATCACTTTAGCCATCTGTACCAGAGCCATCGTACACTTTTACCTCTTTTAAGGGCTGTAGCAACAACTGATGTAATCCGAGTTTGCAAAAGATTTTGTGGTCTTCTGATGAAAAGCATGGAAGTGCAAGGCACTGTAATATTTCTGCTTGTTGGGCCTACTGATAGAGGCATGTGTCTTGCCACTGGAGGAATCCTTTAATAAAACACAATCCATTGCTCATCCACTTTCTTCTGGCTGCAAAACTATTGCTGTGAATTGACGCAGGCTTAAAAACGTAAGCCAGAGCACAGAACTGAGCAATAATACACATATATATGTTCTTGGCAGTGCCTTGATGCAGATCATGACCACGATCTGTTTAACAAATGTATATTATTTAATGGTCTCATCCGGTGTTGATTTAAAAAAGAACAAATTGGAATATTTGTGCTCAAATGGCAACTAGGGGAAGATGACTCAAAACCAAACAGTTCCCTTAATTCTCGTAGATCTCAGGGCTAGAAGCATCCCCTTGAAATGGCTTTAAATGAGCCTGAGTGGAGTTTACACACTGATGTTCATAATAGAAATCATGTTCCAGAAAAGTAATAACGGAGAACACACGCACAATAGAGGCTCAGTGCACAAAGCTTGTAATGTATAATTTGTGAGGAATATTTCTTTAAAAATGTAGAGCAGGAGTATCACTTATCATTCCCACATGGAACAAGTGGTGAAAAGGTTGTGGAAATCATTTTTATTGTTATCATATGTTTTCCCTAAATGTTGCTATAGGAGTAAACCTTTTTTGGTATTACTTACAATATGCTATTGTTTGACATCCAACATTACACTTATGTTTGAATAGCTTACCCTTGTAGCGTCCTTCTTTTCCTTTGTTGATTAAGTCTGAGATAAATATACCATTGTTTTCATTAGGACTTAAAAAACTGTTCAGTCTCCTGTTGGGTGACTGAATATTAAAAGTATGGCAGGAGCGATCTTAGTGGAATAACCCACTCAGACAGTTCCTCTTTGGACTGAGGGGTCCACATTCAAGGTTCTGATGTAGTTTCTTTCAATTCCTGTGTCCTAGGATGGTGCACCCAGCTCCTGGAGACACCGGCTGATTGTATGACTCCTGCTGCTACCCAGCTCCATCAGGAAGGAGGAATTTGCAGTCTGAAGCAGGTCTACAGGGTTGGGTAAAACTTCCTACAATTGGTTTCATTTGACTTGTGTGGTCAAAATGAATCGTTGTGGGTCTTCTATGAAAGCTGATCAAGGAGGTTCTCCCCAAAAAAAGTGTGTGTAAGTCTCTTGCAGAAAGTATTTCAAGTTTTGGGAAAATGCAGCTTAGAGATGTAGGAGAGGATGTAGTTTTCAATGTTCCATTTTTATGGTTTTCAAGGGGACACCTGAAGTTTCAGGAAAATAAATACAGATATTCTGATTTTTAGTTATTGCTCAGAAAAATCTCATTTACTGACCATATATTGCCACTTCTATGTGTAAAGCATAGCAGGCCACAGTTTTATTCCATGCAAAACAGCTGCAGTAAGCCAGGCAGACATCCTTCGCTATGTCCCAGCTGCTGAGAAACCATTGACTTCTACTGCTGTGGATGGATATATGACACCTAACTATATTTTTAAATATATTCACCTCTATAAAAAGTTAAGATGTCTGGGATCACCTGACACAACTCCACTCTTCTCAATATGAGACCCAAAAGTGCTTTTCTTATTCTTAAAGATATATAATGCATAAATACAAAGATAAACAGACATTAAGATATGTAGATATGTTAAGGACTCAGTGTTTCAAAAGCTCAGTGAGTCCCCAAGGGGTTTAGAAGAGTCTAGGGCTCTCACGATGCTGGTGGGATCACCAGATGAGGTACAGTGTCAGGGTTGTCACAGAATCACAGGATGATTGAGGTTGGAAGGGACTCCTGGAGGTCGTCTTGTCCAACCCCCCTGCCCAAGCAGGGCCACCTCGAAAAGGTTGCCCAGGACTGTGTCCAGATGGCTTGTGAATATCTCCAAGGTTTGAGACTCCATAACCTCTCTGGACAACCTGTGCCAGTGCTCAGTCACTCTCACAAGTGAAAAAGTGTTTCCTCATGCTCACGAGGAACCTCCTGTGTTTTGGTTTGTGCCCATTGCCTCTGGTCCTGTCACTGGGCACCACTGAAAACAGCCTGGCTCTGTCTTCTGTTACCTATATACACTGATAAGGTCCCCCCTGAGCCTTCTCTTCTCCAGGCTGAAAAGTCCTAGCTCTCTCAGCATCTCTCTCCCCATAGGAGAGATGCTCCTGTCCCTTCATCATCTTTGTGGCCTTTTGTTGAACTCTCTCCAATAGGTCCATGGCTCTTTTCTACTGGGATCCCAAATCTCAACACAGTGTTCCGGCTGTGGCCTCACCAGTGCTGAGGGAAAGGATCACCTTCCTCATCCTGCTGGCAACAGGATTCATCTATTACCATCAATGTTCCTTTTGACATAATTCAGCATCTAGAGAGTTTGCAGCATTTTAGTGTTCTCACAGGCATCTAATTTTCTGATTTGGTCTCACCTAGGAAAAGAGCATATCCTGGATCCACAGATACTTGGACATAAAAGTCACCACTGACAAAAGAAATACCTCGTAATCTAGAAAACTTAATCAGGGAGGGGGAAGGAAAGCAGAATTTCTAGGGAATTTTCTAGGTGAAGCCCAGCCCATGCAAGCAGGGCTTGCACAAAAAAAAGAGTCCTTGATTGCTCAGCACCAGGTGAGGACATCTGTTGGTGGAGCACAGCCGAGACCACTCCAGCCTGGCAGCTGCCATGGTCTCCTGGACACTATGGGTTGGTGCAAGGCCCAGAAAACTTTAATAAATTAGTCCTGCTGGAAAGAGCAAGTGGAGGTGAGGTGCTAAATATTTTCACTGGTCATGTCAGAGAGAGGCAGTGCACGCCAAAGGAGAGAGCGACCTGCTGCATGGCCCTGCCGAGGACTTTTTACCCCTTTAGCCCTCCTTCTCCCTCGCCACACCTCTCTTACCACATGTCCATATGAAATCCTGACTACCTAGTGTGCCGGTGTGATGCAGAGAGTTTCACCTGATATTGCCTCTATTTGCTACTACACAGTATTTATTCATAGGCCAAGCCTGGTAAGATAAAAACTACAAAATAGCAGGAAAAATTCCCTGGAAGAACTACCTTGAGACTGCTGCTCTTCCCCTTTTAGGGGCATAAAGTAAATTTGTTTCGGGGCCAGCGGTACAGAAATCCACATCTCTGCAGAAGGAGTTTGCTGTTAGCTGTGAATTACATGCTGCTCTCTGCTATGTGGGCTAGCGTCCACAAAAAAAGGGCCGAAAACCTGCCTGAGCCTGCAATCACATTACACGTAGCTTCACGTCGTGTCCTCTGAGGTGCGCCATGGATATTTTATCAGAAAAGCAGTCCCTTGTGTTGAAGTGTATTGATTCAATAAACTTACATCAGCCTTTAAAGGCAACTTGCTTTCAAATAATGGTGCATAATGTCAAAAATATACGTTGTGTAGCTTACGTAAAGTTTTCATCTCATTTTCAGTAACCGTTTAAACAGAAATGTTTCATTTTAGGTAAATGTTAACATTATGTTAAGCTGTATTCTACTTCTGTGTACTAACAAAGGTCATGAATAGAGTAATAAGTGTTTGAGGTTTGCAGGACTGCTTTGATGTAAATTCTATTTGCCACTGGTATTCTCCATTTACCACATATATCCCCAGAGAACGGCTTGCCTGCATAGCTCATAAATTTGTTATAAATCATAATGCTTCTATTACATCATTTCCAACCTATCCAAGCTAAAAGCACAATGCGATTTTTTTTTTCCTATGTGAAATTTCCAGTTTGGTGGCATATCTGCTGCATAATAAATTCCAGACAGTCATTCTTTCATGGTATATCTAACGTCTGCATTTTAGACCCAATCTAGTTGATTATTGAAAACTGTGGGAGTTTGCCAGCGGTTACAGCAGGACCAGAATTGGGTCCTCTCTGTATCTAACTTGCCTTTGTTGGAGCAGCATGCTGGTTTGGAACCAGTTTCTAATGAGAATGTATCTGGAGCTGCAAACATCAGATGTGCTAATTGTCTGCTGAAATGCTGGTTTCAGTGCCAGCAGTAAGCATTGGGTTTCTAATTCAATGCTGTTTGTTTTCTCTTATGATTTAGTGCCACAAACCCCATCTGTTAGACTTTGTAACAATGGTATATGAGGAAAATGTTGGCTTGCAATGTACAGTTCTGCAATATGGCAAAATAATGACAGCGATGCACCATATTACTGATACGTTTCTACTATGTATACTTTCACTCCAAAATAGGGAAAGGAAAAAAATTATGTGACTTTATGTCACAGTATTAGCAATGCTAGGTATTAAATCTTCTTGAAAGATGTCAGTTAGCCAAGTAAACTGTAGAGTGTAAACCACCATTTGCAAGCATTTTTATATACAAGTCAGTCTCCAGACATGCATATACCATTGAATTAAGTGGAATTATCCATGTGTATTCAGTTATTCAGTTGTGTGCCTGTAGTATTGGGACTTTGTTTGGTAGGAGACAGAAAGCCGAGATAAAACTGCTGGTTTATAATATTCAGAAATACTTTAGCAAAGAATAGCAAATGCAGCACAGTCATAGTAATCATGTGCTCTACTTCTGACCAGGGGCATCATTTGGTGCTTAAATGTGAGTCTATCTGTTTTCTATTTATCTCTGATAACAATATAATGAAGAATAAAGCCAACTAAAACTGCCTGAATGAAGAAATAGTGTTAACAGAACAATCTTTAAAAGTGAACAGCTACAGCAGAACTTGCACCTTTCATCAAGATTTTTATACAACTCTTTAAGAAACAAAGTCGGATTTGGGGGGGCTTAGTTGTTTTGGGTGGTAAAATGGTGAAAATCTTTTCACAGCGCTATTTATGAAAATGTGTTCTGGAAAAATGTTGACATATTAATTTTTCATTTCTTCACCTCATTCTTGTCTCATTCAGCCCATTCAGTGCAAATGCAGCAGCATTTAGAAACAAGAAGTAGACCAGCTGTCTCAGGTAGCGAAACCAGGGAAAAAACTGTGATGAAGGAATGAGAAGGGTTAAAAAGGCAAGGCTTCTTAATGAATATTTTGGTCTTGTGAGATGGTCAGGAATGTGCAAGGCCTAGAGATCTTTTGGGTTTCAAGACGAGGGCAAATTTACAGACCGCTCTCCAGAGATGAACCTCTGCAATGCAATGCAGCCATCAGCAGAAGGCTGCCTACACCCAAAGGTTTTCCAGTGGACGCAGAGCAGAAACACAATAAACCATGGGGAATGCTCAACCCACTGTGCTAAACACTGAAAAGATACAGGGAACCCCATGTAGTCCTTTTTCCACCCGCCAAAACACCCTGCAGGAGAGCGATCTACCTGCAGAGCTGAAACAAGAATTAAAAAGACAAACACTGCAATGGGTCAATTAGGTACATTTTTGCCAGCAATTTCCCACATATATCCAAGCTCCATTTAAAACAGAAGTCTTCTATCAAGCAGTCCTTTGAAATTATTTACTCTTTTATGGTTGCAAAGTATGGCAACATAATACCTTTAATGGAAACCCAAATAAACGGCATATGCTGTGAAGTGTCAATGAACGGGCTTTATGGGCTCGAATTCTTACGTCACACACTGGTTGCAATTATGACTCCAGTGAATGCCTTGAGGATGTAGAAGAGCATATATAGTGTTTTAATGAAGGAATAAACTGATAATGTTTAATTTAAAAGTATATTATCACGCTGAGAGAGAAGGCAGGGGAAATGTCATAAATAATGAAAAGATTTATTGTTGCAAAGTGCTTTACAAGTATTACAATATATTAAAAAATAGTGGTCCCCAATAAAGGTGTTGGCTGCACAGGGCAGTCCCACAAGCTTGGCAGCAAGCACCACGAAGACCCCATGGACTGGGCCTAAGCAGCAACGTGACGACCTTCAGGCCGACGGCTTGTGGCAGCGATCATCTGCCCTTGGGCTGTCTAGTCCAAAGGGCTGACACAGAAGTTTAGGGGTTTATGCAGACGGGGACATACAGGGCACATTTGTGTGTATCCCTGCGCCTTGTTGGGATAAACTGTTATTAACTGTGATTATCCAGACGTTGACATCCTTTCAAGCATGCTTAGTGCCAGACCGTAGCCAGCCTTTAGTACTCGGTGGGAGCCATTTTCTGCACATATTGCCAAGTTAAGACAACAGTATGCAACTGCTTCAGCTGGAAATGTTTTAAAACCAACTCTGGTGTGGCTCAGTGTTCTCATCCTCTTCCCATCCCGTACTATGCTCATCTCCTTTTTTGTTTTAAAATCTTATTTTCACAGTTACCAGAAACAAGATTTATTTTTCCCATTAAGTTGAAATGAAATTCCTTTACAACGTAATAACTATCCCATGTATAACCTTCCTCTCCCCAAACCTTTAAGATCCCACACTGTTATGAGACTATTCCACAACTGATGTATTTATGATGAAGCATTTCTTGGCCATATTGGGTGTGTGTTTAGCTGTTTCAATATGTGTTCAGTCCGGATATACTCAGCAATTGAACAGTTGTTGTACGTGAAGAGCAATCACTTTATGAACAGCTTTAGTGGCAGCTTTCCAATGGCGTGAGAGAGTCAGACCACTGCCATTTTGGTATCCTGCCCTGGTTCCACCCAGCAGAAGATGTCAGGAAGGTGTGTGAATTCTTAGGCACATCGAGATTAGGCTTTGCGAAGTATCCAGAGGAGATGCCAGGTAATTAGTGAGTCATGGGAGGAAAACCAGAAATCATCTAGGGACCTGAATCTAGACCTACCCTATCTGGGTCAATGCCATAACTATCAGAGTCATGTTTAGACATGTCTATTTAGACCCATACCCATCACCTGAGCTGTGCTGAAGTGGCAGATCCCCCACACCGCAATGCTGCTGATGTCCGTGCTGGGTCCAAGCCCCTTGACATGATCCACCACTGTGGATGTGCAGGGACACACCAGGGCAGACCCAGGGTCGAGGTGGCCACTTTGCAGCTGGTGAGGGGAAAAGGGAAGATTTTTCTCCTGCTCTGAATGAAGAAGTCTAGCTGAGATTGTCACTTGTCCCTGGCGGAGGACTTGCGATCCTCACCCAGGAGGGTGTGGGCTTTGGACAGCGTGTGCAAGTGGCAGGAGAGGCTGGCAGTGACTGCAGATCGTGCCTTCGCCTGCAGCGTGGGCTCCTAAATCATCCGGGGAAGGCATCCAGCAGCTTCACCCTAACCAATCACATGTGGGATACCGTATGTGTTTCCCCAACTAATGCTTTATGGGAAATACAAGCCAGAAAATGTTGACCCAGCCCTGCTCTGTGCTTCTACCACTGCCCCACCAGGACAGTGCTGCCATCACAAGCCCTTGAGTGTCCACCTGGCAGCCTGGCTTCCCCACCACTTTGTCCCCCCATGCACAATTAGTATCAGATGACCCTGCTAACAATGTTTCAGCTCCCATTACCTGGACGGTTGCAACAAACGCATCCACTCTATCCTTACACGGCAAGGGTGGCAGGGCTGCATTTCGGGGATGGGCAGTGGGCAGTCCTCTCTGGGTTAGTGAGCACAGAAGCAGGGAGAAGCCCAGGGGAAAACTGCATCCCAGAACCCTTTCTTATAGCACCTCCCAACCCTGCAAAGCTCCCCACCATGCAAAAAAGCTCCCCCATTCACCTTATATTTGGAGCTGGGCCAGTGCTCAGAAACAGCTGGTGTAGTAAGTACCCTTATTCTCTGCAGGGAAGGAGGAAATCCTGGCTCCAGTGAAGTTACAGGCAAAACTTGGAGGCATTTGCTTTATTCTAACAGCACTTAGCAGATGGGTTTCACTGTTAGTATGAAGCCCTGCACCTCCTTTCAAACTGCTCTGTGATGTGACTGCTAAAGTACTACTGGACCAGCATTTACTATAAAGCTGAAATGTTAATATTTATACACTCTGTCCATTGGGATGGAGTAATTCATTTTTTATTAAGAAGCTATTAAAGCATTTTTCTAAATTGCCCCAAATAGGTTTCCCACCTAACACATGCTGTTCTTTTTTCCCCCACTAACTTCTTTTTTCTTTTCAGTGTATGGCTTTGATCTTTTGTTTGACTTGTGCTTCACAGAAAAATGCTCATAAACCTTCACAGAAAGGTTCTTTTGGCTTATAGCTTTATTCAAGAAATATGGTGGATCTGTAGCAAAACCATTTTAGGAGCACTTAGGAAGAGAAGTCTACTTGCTGAGTACCAGAACAAAAAGGTTTGCTTCCCCAAAGTTATAGAAAAACACTTTCCAATACAGAGGAGTCTATTCTGATTTTGGTTACACATTGTATCACACTTTATAAAGCTTGGCCCTTTAAAATATGAATGAGATTCCAAGTACTTCAATTCTTAAAAAGCTTTCAAGAATGCTGCGGCAAGCCCATGCAAGTCTTTCTGAATGCTTCCCCAGTTCAGACAAGCACGAATCCTGTGGCTACAAACAAGTCCCCGCCTGCCATAACTCCGGGGTAGGAACCGACCACGGAACAGGAGGGTGAGAGTTAGTAATTTGCCATAATCCAAGATTACTACAGTTTTATTGCAGGTCTCCGCAAATTACAGATGTATGTGGAACTAATGGTTTTTCTAAGCACCAATATGTGCTCTGCTCAGGGGTACGAAATTAAGAGCAGAAAAATTATTTCTCAACAATTAGCACTTAGGCTGCTATTACTGTAGTTTACTAATAAAATCCATGAAGAAAATTCCACTGTATCTGTATTATTCTCTCTCTATTGTGCTGCTTTAATCCTTTTTTTATAATTTCGCTTTCTTCTGCTAGAAGCAAAAAGGATGAATGTAGTAATGAAAACCCGGCGTGTTACAACACAGATCTGAAGCACTGTTGGCATTTGTGTTTTAACATTTAAGATTCATGAGAGATACTGTTTGCAGATGCAGGAGAAAGAAAGACTGGCCACCTTGCAAGGCCAAAGGAGAACTCAGGCAACGTTAGCCTTTGAATCAAAGTCTCTGAAAGCTGAGGTGCAGCGTGTCCAAGGAGGACCTCACTGAGTGCTATGCAAGCTGGCTTTCAGCCTTCCCCACTCACAGCTTTGGCTGCTCACATTGCCTAGAGAAACTAGATGTGAGAATCTCATTCAGTTGCAATACCTAATGTAAGTTAGGGGAAATAGGTGCTAAAAGGGTGCCCTTGGCCCAGGGACAAGAACCTATTCTGGTAAAAGCACTGTCAAAACGGCTCTGAAGAAAGGAGGGAAATAACCTTTAAAATAAAGTCTTCTCTTTCCCATGCAGCAGCTCTACAAGATGAAATAGAAAAGAGCTGTGTTTTTGGAGTTCCCTGGAGTTCAGAAATCTTCTTCTGGAAATTAATAGAAACATTCATGCCTCCTGCTGAGAGCTGTAGTCTAATTCGCAGGCACTGGAGAATGTATCTCTCTTTACGACAGTCAGCAGGTTTGCATGACACCAGGGCCAGGGTGGTCTGGAGATGCGGGTATTAAATTTTGCAGGGTGCCAATGGTGACTTCAGGTATGTGCACATTTGTGTGCGCTCATAGGTGTTGCCCGGGGTGGGGGGGCTACATGAGTATGTGAAGGGGAATGGAGTGATTGTAGAGCCCAAGGTCCTCTCTGGGAAAATCCAGCCCAGCGCCTTCACCCAGGAGTCACTGCATTCATATACAAGGTTTTATTTTCTCGTTAAGGTAGGTGCCAACTAAGACTAGCTTCTCTAGACAGTGTAGTGAGCTATGGCAAGGTGGGTGCTTGCAGGGATGGGGATGTCATGTTCATCCATGCAGGGGTTATCCTTACAGCTCCAACTACTCCTGGGCACTTAAATCCTGCAGACACCCAGCGCTGCCCTCCTGGCTCCCACCTTCTGCGGCCGGTCCCCTTGGCTCCTGCCTGACTGCACAAGCCTTTCTATGACTGCTCCTGAACTGCGTGATGGGATGGCATCTCTACTTCTGTTGTTTTAGTGATTTCCAGCCAGCTCAGATTGAACAGGAAGATGGTGGAAATTACTGGGGGAGAGGGGAGAGGAGAGGCTGCCCCTAGCAGCAGCACAGATTTGTGCCCAGCTAAAGTGGCTGTGCAGCTCTAACTTCGTGTTCCTTCACACGCCTTCTTTTGGTTTTTATTTCTCCCTTCTTATTCCTAAACGTTCAAGTTTAACTTGCTTTTTTCTTCCTCTCACACATTTCCTTTCTTCCACAGCTTCCGTTACTCATCTCCTGCCATTTTCTCTCCCATAGCATATCTCCTCCATCTTGCACCATTCGCTGGGTGCGCACAGGGGAACCTGTTTGCAGGCATACAACTGAGTGTCTCAGCGAAGCCCAGCTTGGTAGGTGGGTCCGTGGCTCTGGACAAGGTATGGCTGTACAAAAACAGAGGTGACAGCAGAAAACATGGTGGCCAGCATGTGAGTGACGTTTCCGTTCTACGCCTCCAGGCTGCGCAGTGAAAAGAGCTGAAGGAAAGAGGCAACAATAATTGGCAAAACATGATTATTCAAAATGCCTAGAGTTCAGTGCAAATCTCTGCATTTAGTCCAAACATTGGCCTGAGAATTTGGGGTGACACTTGGGCCCCGTGAAACTCAATGGGAGGGCTCCCACTTCACCCTCAGGCTATTTCCTCTTGAAGAAAGGGTGCAGGGACCAGGCTGTGACCAATACTGAAGAATACAGGGAAGGCTGCTGAAGACTTTTATGTGCCCTTTGCTACACTATGTGAGCAAGGAGAAAGGAAGTGGCTGGAGAACTAAAAGGAATTAAAAGAAATACATCCTTTTTTACCCTCTGCAAAGATCGCTCAATAAGATAAAAATTCTAAACTGATGGATAATAGTAATATCTATATTTATACCAGCTGAATTGCTGGTTGTACCCGTAGAGTTAAAAAATCTTCAGATGAAGTGTTTTCAGTACCTTGCAGCATAAATGTTGCCCCCCTCCCCCAATAACTGCGATCCTATAAAATGAATGAGATACATTTTATATCTGCCCTGGAAAAATACTGTTGCGCTATCCTAATGTTCATAAGAGAAATTCTGTTTATTTAACACACGAACATTAGCAGCCAGGCAGGACATTACGATCCATGGAGATCTGCACTTTTAAACTCAGGAAGTACAAATCAACCTATTTCTCATTAACCTTATCTCAAAAATCTAGTTGATGGGACATACTCTTAAGTTTACTCCTTTTTCAAAAAGCCTTTCCCTCCTCCAGGACTGCTGGTGTTCACTGCTTAGATCAAACTGCCAAAGTCAGCCATCAGGCTATCTGCTAACTACTTCTTGGATTAAGACATTCTTCTCAAATTGTTTATAGGCTGCTCCCCTCCCTTTCTGCTCAAGTCCGGACCTCTGGGTTTTAAATTACATACTGTGTTAGGCATCTTATCCCATCAATCCATGAGATCTCTTCTCTGCCCTCCTAGTTTCCTTTTATTCTAAAATAGATGGGTGCCATATGACTAATCTCCTGACACAATTCATTTCTTGCAAACCTGTATCATTTTAGTGGTTTTCTACTGCACCTTTCTAACCTTAGTAATACTCTTCCCATAACAATAGAGCCAGCCTCTTGAGTGCAGTGCTCAGAAGGGGCTCTCATCAGTGTGCTTGACACTGCTGGAATAGCTTCAGTGGATTTAAACATCAGGCCTATATACCCAAAGAGCTCGCTTGGCTTTCTGACAGCTGCCTAGCATGGTGCAGATGGTTTTAGTTTATTCCCCATTTACCACCAAATGATTTCCCCCTTAAAATTAATAGAAGAAAAATATTTGGAAAGTGATAGCTGGTTGTTAGATATTACTTTTAGTGTTCCTGTTCATATTTTTCTTTTCTTTCTTTTCTTTCCCATATGCGCTTGTTCTTGTGATCTTGCAGGGCTGTAAAGTTATGATTCAGCAAAGCGCTGAAGGTGAGAGCACAGCCCCGCTGATGCCATGGCCGCTGCTGCATCCAGAACCTCATCCCCGATGCACCTTCTGGTGGGGTGCTCACCTTGGTCACCTCCCCGACAGCACGCCGGCTCTAGGGTCACCATCACCTTCAGGATGTGGAGGAGGAGGTAGCGCACATGGAGCTGGGAGCAGCATGGGGATGGGCTGTAGCCAGGGGGTCGGCGCCATCCCGTGTTTGCCATGGTCAAGGTTTTGGGATGCAGCATGTGGGTGAGGGAGGTTTTCAAAGGGGGGGTGCAAAGGAACCCCCTGTTGCCTGTGGTTTATTGCTTTTGGGGACATCCAGCCTCTCAATCCAGACCATCCCAAGGCTGCAGAGAAGAGGAGGCTTTTGATTCATACAGAATTGATAGTGTCTATTGTAATTAATTCCACATGGGGAAGTAAGCACTGTCTCCACATAGTAACACCCAGTGTGGAGTATACTGCCGAGTTCAGGCTCTGACTCTGAAAATGTTTGAAGGCAGAACATATGTTTCAGGGGGTTTTGAATATACCACAACCCATGAGATATCTAAGGCAGCA
This sequence comes from Phalacrocorax carbo, assembly GCF_963921805.1. NCBI lineage: Eukaryota > Metazoa > Chordata > Aves > Suliformes > Phalacrocoracidae > Phalacrocorax > Phalacrocorax carbo. The sequence continues at coordinate 38,500,329 of NC_087513.1, read as the reverse complement.
TGAACGTGTTTCGTATAACCCATGCATGCATGCAAAAAAAAAATCTCAGAAGGCTTGAAACTTTTCTCATACATATAGCACTCCAATGAGTGTAACTGGGGTTTCTGCAGGGTCATCCCTCATTTACTGTCGTATAATGAGAATACAGCTTTTGCTTTCTAACTGGATCTTGTTGGGCTCTAATCTAGGTGTTCAGACAGGCCTTGGAGCGCCTGCCCTCAGCTCCAGGGAAGTGCTGTTAGATATTACCTCTGCTGCTCCTGTGCATCTCCCCTCTCCTCTTTTCAGCCGAGGAGGCTCTGAAAGTGTTTTAGCCTGATTTTGATAGGCCGACTTCTTCAGTGGCGTAAGGCAGAGTGGTTTCATTGATTTCCCAGAGCTACACAGATTCACACCATCTGGGAAGCTGACACAAAGGATTTACAGTGAAAAAGGTACATCATATTTTTATTATTTCCTGATGTTGTTTTATTGTTATGACATCACGTTCTGGACAATGGTAATTCAAAAGCCTCCTTTTATAGCCTTTTTACTGGGCTGCCTAGATGGAGGTTTAGGCTCTGTTCAAAGGCTCAACTGTGTAGTTTTCATTCAAACTCAACACAGCACGGACAGAGTTGGTGCAGCAGGTCCAAGCCTGACTGCAGTGTCGGTAAAAATGAACCAATCCAAATTGCAGGAAGTGTCTGGCATGTTTTGATATGTTTAATTATGATATTATCTATAGCTGAGGGAATCTGATCAGGTTTGGGCTTGCAGTCTCCCATGCCGTGATGCCATCATCTGCTCTGCATCAGGAAGAGCAGTGCTGATGAACTTCCCAAGTCTCAAAGACTCTGGCTCTTATTTGAAATAATTTGTCCTTGCTCCCTGTGACATAAGTGCACTCACTGAGCAGCAGGCCTCAGCTGAGATGGTTGTTTTCCATCAGATATTTAAAACTTTTAGCATTTTTCCTGTCTCTTATCTTCAGCCCACAAGGAACGTGACTGGACAGAAAGAGCCTGAAGTTAAGTCGTGTCGGTGCTGCACTCACTGAAGTGAGATTTTTTTTAGGGAAGATAAGGAAGTATGTCCTGTGTAGAAGTATATTTTGGCAGGATCACTTGTGACTGAGGACACTTCAATATTTTAGTCTATACCTCTAATTAGCCTTTTTTATTCCATTAATTGCTCCAGGTGATTTCAAGTGGAAACTATTTGAAAAAATATCAATTATAATGATGAAAATAATAAAAAACTATCCTCTGAAAAATCAGATGAAGAAAGACCAGAAGACAATTATTTTATACTACACGAAATGCTTCCCACTGACTCATCAGCTGGTGCAGTCGACCTAGCACACCCATCCTTTGGGAGAGACTGCAAACTTCATGTTAGCTCCATTATTTGTTGTGACCATTGACGCTGTTCCCCCCACTTTTTGAGCGCCATACTGAGGGCTGGGCAAATCATAAGCAAAATACTCAATGGTAAGAAAGTGTAGTGATAACATGACACTATTTTTGTCTTTTATTTGCATATTTTAGATGTGTATTTGTGTTTTTTTGAGGCTTGAACTGACAATATAACAAATGAACATCTCCTTGCAGGTATGCAACAACATTGTATAGCAGGACTTCAAAGAATGTATATGAGCTTAATGCCACCAATGTACTGGAGGCATCAAAGGAGGGGCTGGTTCATGTGAATAAACGCCTCTAAGCTTTAAGTTTGAAATTACGCTAGCCTTTGACAAGTAGCATTCAAGGGACAGGTATGGGAATGCTTGCCTGCTCCAGGTTGTGCTGGCTCAGAGAGGAGATGTCTGTCGATACTGACTGTCCCTTTCCCAGCCTGCAGTTCCTGTAAAACTGGGATGCGGAGCCTGAACCCTATTCTGGATTTTATGCACCTCCCCTGTGCATGTGATGAAAACAACTAGCTTGTCTCCCTCTGGAGACACAGCTGGAAGAGGAGTGCAAGGGTTAGAGCAATTGCTCATGAGTAGGAGCTCTCAGTTCAGCAATGTAACTGGAAACAACATATACTCCCATTTTTTTGGAGCTAGGTTAACATCACTGTCTCAGCTTCCTGAACAGTCAGTGGGGAGGGATCAGTGATTCATTCCACCCAGCTTAGACCCATATTTTAGGAAGGAATGAATTGCCCTCTGGCTGATGAAAACCTTAGATGAGACATGTAACTTTTAAATGACTAAAGCTTGGTGACACAGATCTCCTAAATGCAGAAAACCTGTTTAATTTGGCTACTCTTTTGACCTTTATCTGGAAGAAAACCCACTAACTTTTCATCAACACGAAACACTTCAGTTTACTTTTTTATTTACTACTATTCCACAGCTTCCTGGGGTCAGCCCTCCCTAGCTTGTGGGCGTTTGCCTCTATTGAAACCATGGCATGGCTGCTCTAGTGCAGTCCCCTACCGTCCATAGACTAGCAGAGCACCCGTTCATTTTACTGATACTGTCAAAGTGCCTTTAACTGCCCTTGTGCATGTGGTGGAGGAAAAAAGCTTATGGCAAAGGTTTGCACTGATGACATTATTGCAGGACTCTGTAACTGAGGGGCTCAGTCCTCTCAGAGAAGAGAAGCCTTTCGACTTTTGTCCTTGGGAAACAGAGAATCACACGCCCAAGGTGCCTGTAGCCTTACATGTCTGTGTCTGACCTTCCTGGCAGTGTAAAATCACATCTGTACACCTCGGTCACCCACTGCAGAACCGTGGGGCTGGTGCATGTGCACTGAACTTATAAAAATAAGAAGCGTTTTGGAAGCTTCTCAGATGAAGGTTGGCTTTTCTCTGCCTAGTCACCACTGGATAGTTTTACTGAGACCCACAACAATGGGTGAAAGGGAAACCTCACGTAAACGAATTTAATGCTCAATATATAGTACAGCAGCCTTAGCGAAGGAGCTAAAGTGAGGGCAACTTCAAGGCCAGTTCCTGCGAAGTGCTAAGTCCGTCAGGTCCCAGGGCAGGATGATCGGCATAATCTAGAATGAGGCGTCTACACTGTACCATGCTTGGTGAGCTTTCAAAGGTGCTTCAGAAAAAGTCCTGATCTTACCAGTAAGGGTATTTCAAAGTGCCTCTGTTGTGGAACATAATGGAGTTAGTGCATTAGATGTGATAGTGTGGAGCAGGCAGGGAGCAGTTACTTCTGAATGGTTTATTGACCTGTTTCCTCGTTTTTAATTTTCTAGAGTAACTCACAGCTATGCTGAAGCAAACAGCAGAATGTTAAGTTTATTAAGAACCATGTGTTAGCCTCTGAGTTTCCATAAAATATTGGAGCAGAAGAAAAGCAAGGTATGAAAATAGCACAATATCAGCAGCCTTCCAGCTCAAACAGTGGGGTGTAAGTCCCAACCTGCTGATACACACTGGGATGCCCTCTGCTCTGCTCTGCATGTGTGCATGTGACTGTTTTTGAACACTTTTCCATTTCCAAGCCAAGCAACCAAAATTCAGGGCCCTGGATGTAGTTTCATTTAGAAAGACAAATCTAGTCGGGTATTGCTTGGTCTAAGACGGCCTCTTTGAGAGGAACATGGTGAATCTGGCCTCCTGAGCAGAGCAGGAATGGACCGAGGAGCCATATGCAGCTTCTTTGCTCACAGATTTAGTCTTTTTAGTCTGTACTTGGGCCAAAAACACTTTTACTAAGCTTTTCTCCAGCCATGCTCCCAGTGCTATTTGCATTGCTCTGTTGTTCCTTTCTCCACTTCTGTTTTTCTCTTGCTTTTTTTTCACATATAATTTGCTATAATAGTAATAAAAGGTATTTTACTAGTTTCTGTGTATGAAGTAGAGGTTGCAACTTTAGCTGGTCTTCACTTCCATGAAAAAGATTAATTATTGCTAACACTTATTGCCATAAGCAACTCCAGGAAGATTTCACTCAACTCCTCAGCACTGTCTTCTTTGCTGCCTCTGTCATTTGTGTGCACCCCCATCTGTGCCTATTTAGCCTCATGATTTTGCAGGTTTTGGTGTTACCAGGAAAGTCATTACTTATCCATGACCAGTTACTTTCAGGGCTCCATGTCTTAGAAGTCTATTTAAGACTTTGAGGTTTCCCATAATATAGAGTTCAGAAAAGTACAAAGGTATATCTATGCACTACAAGCTGATCTAAGTCAAGACTTCATGAGAAAAAGGCAATAGTAGAGGTCGTCTTTTCCAGGTCAAGGCTAATTACTGAAAAGAATGGAAACAGCCTTGAAGTTCTTACGGGGAAGGGGATAAACAGAAGATTATGAACGCTTCCTGTGTTCCATAGGAAATGAAAACGTCCTATTTTCCTTTCTTAAGCCTATTCCCTATAAAAATCAGGAGCTATACCATTTAATTGTGTGTATTGGTTAAGAAAGATGGGGACTGTTTTTATGTAGCACACACATACAAGCAAATCGAGGTGTTTTCTGTCAAATTCTGACAGAGGAAGCTAGCTTCCTTTCCCAGCATGGATAATTAAGTGCTGATGAAGCAATTTAATTCTGAGGATTTTGATCAGAAACTGTTACTTTTGCCCCTATAAAATTGTAAATAATGATGCACTGAAACTTATTCAGGAAATAAATGTCCTTATTGGTCTGGTAATACAAGGCTTCTGACATTCATTCTCGTCTCCTACCCTGTGCCGAGCCATTGCTGTGTTGTTGTTTTAAATACAATATAACACTTCGCTGGGTGTGCCAGTGGCACACGTGACGGAGAATCACCAGAAACCTTTGAAAAAATCTGAAATATATATATTTTTTTTAAGTGTTAAAAAGATACAGTCACAGTTATGGTCCTGCTGTACAGTTGCACACACCCAAAATCACAGAGAGATGCATCTCGTGATTGTAAACTGTTTGCAAAGGTGGGAGTGGGGTTTTTTGTTATGGCTTCCTCAAACAAAAGTTCTGTGTCTTGAGCTTTGCCACACATGGTGTTGTTTAGTGCAAGATCCCTTTCTCCCCGCAAAGAAGTAAGGTGATTTACTGAGCAGTCATGGTGGTACCTCTGAGACCTATGGGGACTGTAACTGGTGGATCTCAAGTGAGGTGGATCTCAAAGGCATTGCCAGTAACCAAGAACAGCCATATGTGGTCCTACTTTTCTCCAGCTTTTTCCTGCTCTGAGGAGACCAAAAGTCTGGATTGCAGAGGGAGATGCCAGCGGGTGACACTCCCCAGGTTTTGGATCTCACTGAAGTTACTGTGTATCTGTTGGGATATAAATGCCAAACCTGAACCTTCCCAAACTGAGCACATTATGAACCTTCAGCAAAAATAGTCTTGTAACAGCGCCTTAGATAGAGATTAATTTGTGTTGGACCCAAGCACAGTTGCAGTCTAGGAGTGGTAGTTCATTGTAAACACCTTTAGAACAAGTCAGGCCTCATAAAACCCCTATCTTAGACTATGATGTAGCTTTAAAGCCAATACTCTGCAGTTATATCAGGCCAAAATAACTCCTTCTATGCATCTGCTGAGCTGATTTGTTTTCAAATGTTGATTTAAATTTTAGTTTTTATTATGTGATATTGCTAAAACTATGGTTTTATGGCAAATGTGTTCCAATGCAATAAAAATATCCTTATTTTTCTGCCTACTCCCTGAACTAAGAATAAAATGCCTTAAGGGACTATATATACTTATTAGACCTTCTGAATTAAAACTCCCTACGATTAAAATAATAATCTTTGGTGGTCTCACATTATATTTTGTAGCTGACATTCATATCTACTGTAATGTAATCTTGTTTTTTGATGGGACTTCTGCCTTTGCAAAGTTTCCTCTCTGGCTAATTAATGTTTCTGCCTGCCATTGGTTTTTCAGATCCGCCCAACTTTCATTTGTTATTTTCTTTCACTGATTATTTTAATAGCATGTCTTAATGTAGCATATGTTTGGATTCCTGCTCCAGTTTTACCGGAGCCATTATTAACAATGTAAAGCTCCTCCTTTATATGACAATGCTGATGTTTTTAGCTGTGCTTAATTATCCCCATCGTATTAGGGAAGCACTGTTGAAGACTTGTGTCTTATCTCCTAACGTTTCAATTTCCCCTTTTGCTAGCAGATAAAAGCTGATGATAATCCCATGCTGCAGGTTTGGGGCACAGCCATCTGCAGCCTTATTTTAGAGTGTAAACAGGCAGATTGCTTCCCACTTAAACTGCTTCCACATTGGACTGTTATCTTCAGGCTAATCTAATTACATTCATGTATCTTCAGAGGGTGTTAATTACAGGAAGATGCCTTCTTTTCTTGAATACTGGAACAAGTGCACTGCACGTCTGGAGCAATAAAGCAGGGGGGAAGCATTAAATCACAAGTGGGAAGGAAAGAAATGAAAAAAAATTCCCAACAGGCCAAAAGGTTGTTTGGGTGGCAGGGGGAAATCAAAGGCAGGAAGAAAAAAGACACATTAAACGTTGCTGTCACATGGAGGTGAATCAGCCTGGAGGGTAATGGCAACAGCAGAGCTCATCACACTGACTAAAGGACGTGAGGATGGTTGGAGCAGCAACTCCGCTAGAGTGAGAGCTGCAGGCTGGAGATGTCCCAGAGCAAGGTGGAGTGGTGCATGGGGCAGCTTCCTTCTGAGTGAGGTGGGGTCGAGCTTTCCCTGTCATTAGTGTCGCTGGTGTGGTATGCAGCCTATGGGTCCAGGAGCCAGGCAGGAACAGAGCATTAACCCACATTAATTGTCCTGGCTATGAAAAGTCCAGACAGCACTAATGTCTGTATTTTTCAGACAATGTATGTAACACACAGTGGCAGACGTTCATTTGACTGAGCAAGTAGATGTAATAAAGCTTCAGCTTGTATTGTTTCTGAATCAAAAAGGCATACAGCAATTGGACCTTTATTTGCACTAAAGGCTATGTGCCAAAGTACATTTGTATGTTTAAAAATTATATGATCAGGAAGATGGTGGGGATCAAAAAGGGGATGACTTGAGAGAGAGAAATTCTACATCCATATATGCAAAGGTCCTGGGGTGAGAAACACGGCTTCATCAGGCTTCAGGTGAAGTCCGAGGTGTGACAAATCGGACTCCTCTCTTGTGATCAGAGAAACACATTGTTGTCATTGCTCTGGATCCTGTCTCTAACGATGAGCAGACCAGATGTTCTGGTTTAAAAAAAAAAAAGCTACAGACAATTAAATTGCTGTGCAAGGCACTGGCATCGCCAGCTTTCGGTAATTCCCTGTCTTTGTGTGGATGTGATGTGACGGGAGTGGAAAGCAGAAGCAGAAACCTAATATGACCCTTGCCACAGGCACCTTGGATAAAGCACTCTTAGCTGCTAGATAAACGCAGGCCTCCTGCAGAAGCTGATCAGTTTTATACACACTAGTCCCACTGTGGCATGAAGCGCGCAGAAGTTTATTGCAAGATGCCCCGAGAAGGGAAGAGGGAGTGAAGCAAGCTGGAGGAATGACTAGTAAGAAGTGGAGGGGAGTTAAGCACAGAGTAGCAGAAGTTCAGCCACTTGGCTGAGCCATAAGGTGGGTGGGTTACAGCTGGAGCATCGTATCAGATAAAATAACAGGAAGAGCTGAGTGATGGCAACCACAGGGAAGAAGACCACCAGGAAGACTGAAAAGTGGAATGATTCTTTAATACTGCTGGGGAGGGTGAGCAAGGAGAGAAGAGCATACATAATGTGCTGAATGCAATTACTCACATCTCTGACTCAGGACTGAATGGTGTTAATGCTTTTTTTCTGTGACTGTATTTTGGTTGTTTTACAAGTAACCGAGTCCAAAGGGAACATGCCCTTGGGAAAGCTGAGGTTACTAAACCAAAAGAGATCAGATGAAGAGTTTGTAAATGAGTGAACACAAAGAATGTATAAACCTAAACATCTGAGGAATTAGTATCTGAACAATCGTCTTAGGTGAGAGAGGCATGGTTGCAAATATGAATGAACGGATGTGCATCACAATCTTTCAATCTCGTCATAACAGGCCAGGAGACCACGTAAGAGCAAATGAAGAGGGGAAACCAGAAGAATCCTTTCAAACCTGCCTATGAGAACTTTGGAGAGGTGGGTATTTTTTGCAGTTTCCTGAGCTCCTCAAGTTTTGCCCCAGACCGTACCCAGCCACATCCCTGTCTCTGCTGCTCTGAGTACCTGCTCTTTTTAATCTAATGTCTGCATAATATAACCTGTATGAACTTGGATGTGAACTGCAATCTCACCTGAAAAGAGGCGAAGGCTCATCATCTCAGTGGACCTCCAAGAGGTAGGTTAGAAGCCAGGCAACAAAATCCATTTCAGCCTTGCCTGTGTCATAGCATTTCCTGTCTGGCAGGCTAAGGTGCCTTAGCTTGGCACGCCCAGTCCCATGATGAGAACAGGTGCCTCACCTTTAGGGGCGCCTCATAAGATGTGTCCCTCTGCTGTAGGCACCCACCCCTGGGGCCCCTAAGAGCAAATGAACCTCTTCTCAGGCACACGCCTATGGTCCTGGGACAAAAAACAAAAAACAAAAAAAAAGAAAAAAAGAAAAAAAAAAGACTACTTGCATGCAAAGCTTTTACAAATTTGGTCACTGTGACCAAACTTTATTACCCATTTTATGGAACTGTGACAAAAGTCTAGGAATCAAACAACATGGGGATCACAGAGGCTATTATGTTTATTGTGCTGAACAGACTGTGATAATCCATTAAAGGAACATTTTCAACAAGCAAGCGATTCGAAGTACAATCATAGACAGCAACTCTACACGAAGAACAAAGCAAAAAGTTAGAAGACACTCAAAAGAAAAAGTAAACTGTAGTTAAACATCTTGAAGCGTTTTTTTTTCCTGCAAACACACCTCTCTTGCAGAAATGGTAGAAGAGTTAAATGTCCAGTCTTAGTTAGCAGTGACCAATGACAGCGAAGAACAGTCGTATAAAATTTATCTCCCATAAAAATAAACTATATATATAAAAAATTTTATGATGTTCTCACTGACTCAATGGCCACATGCAATTTTTCAGTCTGAAAAAATGAGGTATAGTAGGCCCTAAGAGGTAGTAATGTGTTTTGATTGTACTACAATATATAGAAAATACAAGATTCAGTTCATCAGAGTGGTAAGTCTCTCGGAGGTTGAAGTGTGACACACACCCAGCGATTATTTCTGTGTCATCCACTGAATACTGTGGTTTTAAAAAAAGCAAAAAAAACCCCAAACCCCAAACGGGACTTGCTAAGGCTTGATTCGACATCCTTTGAAGTCAGCAGAATTGTTTCTACTGCCTTCAAGTGACACTGGATTTGGCCTGTTAGAGCTACTGTATAGCTAGGATTATTTCTCTTTCACTTAATATTAACATGTCTAGTTGTAACACTCTGATCAGCTCTTTCTCAGCGATTTCCGTCACTGAACCCTCTGCGGGCTTTCAAAGAGGTCCGCATTTCTTGACACTGCCTCTTGGAAGAAGCCAGTAAGTAGTTATCTTTAACTGCATTTGGCTCGGTACTAAAGCCATACCAACAGACGCCTTCCTGAGAAACTACCCCTGGCCCAGTTATTAATACAATGGTACAAAGTACTGCCTAGGAAAGAGAGGAAGAAGGGAAATAAAACAGAAATAGAGCAAACGAAATAAGAGGGGAGAGAGAAAAAACAACAAATGTGAGAGAGAGGAGAATAAAAAACCTCTACATAAGAAGCATTTAAAATAAATCTGGCTGAAACATATTACAAAATCACATTTGTGTAAAATACATGAAAATACTTGTTAAGTATTTTCTTACAATCTACTAATTATTTTTTTAAACACATATTTGTGATTGCATTATGCAAAAGCTGAGCTTGTTGCTTCCCACCTACAAAGCTTCAAGTTTCTTTGAAGGTTTTTTTTTGTTCGTTTTTTTTTTTTTTAATACGAAAGTAATTTAAAATGTGTTCATTTTCCACAAGTTATTTTACAAAAATAGTTTTGAATTAGGGATTAGTTGCAGTCCTAACTGTTTCAAACGTCTCAAAACTAATGCTGAAAGTAACAAGTTCATTCCATTTAAAGTCTGGAGGTAGGTCTTTGTCAATCAATTAGTCCATTTTTTTAAACAATTCATTTGAGGTACAAACTTGGACAGTAATATTTAAACATTACAGCTAAATTTTTTTCTATGTCATGTAGTGTCACTGAAGAAAAATTATCCTCACAAACCTATCAGCAATTCAGTACAAAAATATATTCAAGTTAACAGTACATTACACAGAAGTCTAGCAGAGAATAGGGTAAGTACATTAAAAAAAACCAAAAACAAACCAAGAGAAAGAAAAAATACATAGTCATGCTGAAACACAATAAAGATATTGCTTCCTTAACTGCAATTAAGTGTTGAAGTAGAAATAAGGGGAAAATGCAGATACTCATGATTATCTACCCAGTAAAAATTTCCTGCATTTAATGTGTATAGCAGCATGTATTTATCAGTCTGTTGAGTTAATTGTAAAAATCAGAGGTAGTATTGAATAGTGGGGTAATATTGCATCTGGTGCTAAAAGTGCTGCTTTGAATGAAAAGATGGAGAAATGCCACTGGCACAGAGGTGCTCAGTGAACCATCCTATGTCAAAATACATTGCTTAAAGTAATGCACGAGCTTAGCTGAGGTACGTGGTGTTGGTTCTTACATCATGACTGATGAGTAATGAGGAGAGATTCAATTCTTTTGAAATACTGGTACAGGATGACTGGAATTAGTTGAAACTATGCAAAACATGTTTTTTTGTTCAGATGAATTCATGATTAATATTGAGGTACCTTTCTTGTTTTAAAACACTTTTCTTGATAAAGACTTAGTCAATAATGGCATAAGAGTGTTTGGTGTCAGTCATTTTTGTTTCCATAGAAAACGCCTGGCTCTACAGAAAGCCGACTCCGTCTGGCTTCCTACTGTCCAGAAGGTGAGGGCTGTTCATTTTGTTTACTACTACTTCTGCTGATATGTTTGTATCTATAACTATACAACGTATCTTTGTCTTTCTTCCCTTTTGCAAAATGGAAGTACCTTTTTCGTGTTGATTTCTTTCTTCCGATTACCAGCTGAATGAAGTGAAGGATCAGCTTTCAATTTTTTTCCTGAAATAACAGTAAGTCTTAATAAAAAAAAAATCAAGTACAAGTCTACAAGAAGGTTACAAAAAAAAGAGTAGTATCTATCCCTTATCTTTGGTGTTCTAAAACAGGGAGTTCACTAAGTAGGGAGTGGGTTGCTGGAAGTGTTGCAAGGCTTTAGTGTTACACACCCAGCCTTTCCTATTTCAATGCCCATTTTAATGACTATACAAGTTTTTGCTCATATGCAGTGCAGTGAGTGACATAAACCTGATTCGGAGCTCTTCTTGACCCATTCACCCTTACTTAGCAGCTCAAACAAACTATTAGTAGGTTAAGAAAAAAGAAAACAGTAATTAAAGGTTGCATCGTTAATCTGTGTCCCCTTGTGTTACAGCAGTTTTTCACTAAACCTGGGACTGTGAAGGGATTACAAAGAAGATGATTAGTCAAATCCTTTTTAAGGTTATGTGATTTTTTTTTCCCCCCAGGCAAAAGTGGAAAGACCATGGCAATAGAAAATAAGTGGTCAAGGCAGTGTCTTCTCCCTTCAAAAGACCCAACTGCTGATGAGGTAGAAATTGCATGGTGCGGCCTCCTAGTCTTCCTCTGCAGACTCTTGTGAGGACGTTTCTTCAGTCTCTTCCTAGAATACACAAACAGAAAAAATCAATACTGTGGCGACCGTGTGTCATCGGCTGTCACCTCACTCTTCTCTCAGGAAGCCGACAATTACCTCCTGAGCTAACCAAATGCGCTTTATAGCTGCTGTGACATCTCAAGAAGCCACCTTGGGGAGGAGAGGAAGGTCTCCTGTTCTCCAGACACCCCATTTTGGTTTGCCAGGACTTCCTCCTACCCCAGGCAGTGCCATGAAAAAGTAATTTGTGTCGTGCTCTGTCATGGCCCTCTTATCACCAGCAGAGACAGGCCGCTAGGAAATGGAAAGCCTTTTGAGCAGGCATCCAATGTTAAGCGGGTGTTCTGGGAAGCCTTCTCCTCCTCATCAGTTGTCCTTCTCCAACCCACTGCTGCCTTCAAGTTCGACTTCAGTCCCGAATGCAATGTTCTTACACTGCTTATTTAACAAACATGCAGTACCTTTCAGGACATGGGCAGTAAACTGGGGGCAATAAACATTTCTGATAAAAGGGGCTGTCAGTGAAAGGTTGTTTTTTATCAAATGCTGCACATCATTGCCTGAGACAGCACGTGAAAAAGATCTAGGAAAAACAGGAATTTACCCCCTCAGCCAACTGAGACCTTTCAAGAATGACCAGCTTAAAACAGCTTATAACAGTCTTCATACTTTAATAGATTTGATTTTCCACATGGCTTCATTTTGTCTGGGTGGCTAACTGACACAATTTATAACTCTCTTCCTTTCCCAGGCCACTACAGTACACCATTCAGCAAAGCATGCTTTAAAGCTTGCCTGCGTTATATGACCAAACTTCCATTCATTAGTGTTTGAAACACCTCAGCTGTGAAGGGCTCCTAAATGCTACCATGTGTGACACTGCTGCGGAGGAGCGGCATCAAGGAAAAACACTGGGCTTTAATCATAGGCCACTGCTCACTGCAACCCCTTTTCAAAAGGTTTCAAACTTCCCCCCTCCCCGCACCTCCCCGCAAGAAAAGGTTGGGAAAAAAAAAGCTGTAAATCCAGGGAATAAACATAAGTATAAATGAATGGATGACAGCTTAAAAAATATAACCATAGCAGCATCAAGCCATGAGATTTCACACTGGTTTTGTTTAGTCTGCTTTGGGTTATGTGGGAAATGTGAAAAGCATGAAGCAAATGCTCCCCCCTCTCCCTTCATACCCCCAGCCCCCACTAAAGCTCGGGCCTCAGATATTTAAGCCAGTAGGGTTTTACCTCTTGACTAGGAAACAGGCCATGACCCTGGGGTACTCTTTCGAGCACCAGGCACAAAGAAAGATGTAGCATGATCAAAGCCATGGATGGAGGAAAGAGAGCAAAGTCAAATGTCAGCTGCCCTCTGACCTTGACTTTTCAATTAATATTTAAATTCCAGTGGACACCAATCTATCATGCAGATGAACAGTTTCTTCCTCACAACAACTCATGTCCACTTGTAGCAGAGTTATATTCACAGTGCTGCTATGAAAATGATCCCCAACTCACAAAATGATTAAGCAAATTTTACCCTATCCCTGGCGGCACTGGAGGACCTGTGCTCATACTCCATCGAATCACATTAATGTGTAATGCATTTTCCCGGCTTACCTTCCCCGCAGAACAGGACTGTGACTGTTACATTACAGTCAAGAAGAAAAATGGTACCTACAGGCATATAATGAAGGGCTTATTCGGGCTGCACATGGAGAGACAGTGTAAAATATGTTGGTTTGAGCCCTGGTAATTCAGAACTTGGGATGATCAAGGCAAACACCAGCTTTGCCTCCAAGCCAAGTATTTCAGTTTAAAATTACGACTGTAGGTTCTGTGCTCTTAACATAATTCAGGTAGACATGTTTTGGTAATTGATGATGATCATGTGCTTAATTCCTCACAGCACCGTGGTCAGCCCTGAGCCTCTCATCATCGTTTCCCAGAAGACAGTTGCGCATGTGCAGGCGCAGAGCGGCAGCTCACTTTCTTTTACACTTGGCTTGTTCAGGAGACAACTGGAACGTGATGGACTCATTTTCCATGAAGATGGACTTCTGATCACGGAATAAGGATGGGGGAGAGGCAAAGTATGTGGCAAAGACATGTCAGAGCCCAGCCAGGGTAGTCACAGGGTAGTTAAAGAGTTGCCTACTCTAGTGATTTTTTCTGTGAATCCCATAATATTTTTTTTTGCGTGGTAGCCCCTGCTACAGTGACCAAGAAAAAGAATGAGAAGCTCTTCCTTCATCTATATATGTATGATCATGTAATGAAGGATGAGTTTCTCTCATCTGACTATGTACATTCAAATGTGTGTACCTGTAGTACCTGGAACGATAAGAACCCAAAAATCCAAGCTGCAGCCCCCCCCCCCACCCCCATATTTAAATAATAAAATAATTATTTAAAAATCTGTGGGACGGACAGACTTCAAATTCACATCAGTCTTGGGAAAGACTTTTTTGCATGAAGAAAAGCTGGTAAAGGGATCATATTGTTGTGCAGCAAAAAGAAACTTTTCCTTCATTAAGTTCATTCCTTGCAAAAGCCTAAGATAGCTCAGTTACAGATGGGTGGTTTTAAGCCAACCTATCATGTAAGTCCCTTGTCAAGACACAGATGGAGACATGATTGCTGCTCTGAGGTGCTTACAATTCAAGCAGAGGGGTAATACAAATCAGACATATATGCATAGAGGGACCCAAAGGAAGAAGCAAGTAGAGGTTCTGAAAGAGAAAATGCTAATGTATAAGACAGGAACAAAAAGGGATTTTTTGCACTGGTGAAAAACTGGTTGCAAATAGCAGAATGTTGTGCAGCTGTGATCCTCAACCTACCCTTTGCCTCTATAGCACCCGCATGCATACACGTCTCTCCCCAGAAGATGGAGGGGGCAGGCATTTTGAAGACTGTGCGCCCCCTAGAAGTTGCAAACCAGCTCTGCACTAAGTTGGTTCAGACGCAAATGTATTGAAGTGTGCTGTGTGGCGTGTCAGGGCACTAGGCACCTCAGGGAAAAGATGCTTTACCATCAGTTAGCACCCTCCAGGCACTTACAAGTCCACATAGACCCACCAAGGTCGATGGCATAGCCGTGTATCATAGGGTCAGTCCCTGAGTCTAAAGTCGAAGGAGGAACTGGGGCTGGAGCGAAATATTTTGTAAATCCAGGTGTGCTTCCGATCAAGTTGAAGAGAAGGGCAAAAATCAAGAAGGAAAGCATGGTCATTAGAGCAGACATTAGAAATCCAAGTCACTCAGTCACAGCATGATAGCCATGGAGAGCATAAATTCAGCAACACCACCACAGGAAGCGCTCAGCCAAGAAGCAAAGGTTTCGAGTTACATGGCAGCCTTAATTCAGGTTGTTCTCACTTTTTAGGTGCACTCACTGTAGTTGTGGAGACAGAATGGTGACATGTGTTAATTGAGCGTAAATGTTCATCGACCCAGTTTTGCCTTGAACAGCTACTCCCCTGGTTATTTGTTTGCTGCTGCAGCAAGCTTGCAACTGGTCAGGCAAAGAGACTGCAAAGAGAAACCTGAGAAAGCTTCAAACTAACCCAGTCGGATCCAGCTAACAGGGAAGCCACAGCCACGCAGACCTCAGGGTGAACAGGACATGAACCTGAAGGGTAAATGCTCACATGCATAGCTCAGGCTTTACCCCCTGCTGCTAAGACAATATCCCATGTGGTTCCCCGCACACCCGTGTGCCCCACACACATGTATCCTCAGGTGCTGACTGACATGGGGACGTGCCACAGAGACATTTTACATGGCATGTCCTGTCCTGGGTTGTCCTGTGCACAGCTTGCAGGCAAACTGCAAGCCAGCACCCTGAGCCATTTCCACCATGAATAACAATAACTGGTCCACCAAGCTGGGAGTGATGTGGAGCTGTTTTCTCTCCCAAAAAAGAGCAGCAAGAAGGCTTTCTCCAAATATCCTATATACACAAATGTTTAGCGGGTCTTTTCTTGAGAGGTATCACTGGCAAGTGGCTGGCAGATGTGTACACTGGACTGGAACCCACCAGTGCAGCCGCCTCACCTCTCACTAGTGTTGGGTCCTAGCAGGAGAGAAAGGACAGATGCTTCCCATGGCTCACAGCAAGTATCTGCCCTGAGAAGGGCTATTCTGCGGGGGGCTGGCACCATTGTTGTTAGCCCCGGTTTAACAGTGGCGAAGGTAACAAAAACGACCAGGAGGCAGGACAGCAAGCTTCAGTTAGAATTGCTATCTGCAGCCAGTATGCCTATTTGGGCTTCCCCAACACACGATTTCAAAACATGACATCCTTGGTGGGATCCGGTTGCCTGAAGATAGGAGCCCGGAGCTGTTTTAGATGCCCTGGGTATCTCATCTGGTATCCAGCAGCCAGGCCAGAAGGGTGCCGGTCTCCTGTGTCATGCCCGCCTGCTCTGTGTGGATGTCTGCGATCCCCTGGGACACCTAAAAGGGCACAGAACAGCAGTGTCGAGATGCGTGGACCCACTAACACTCTCCAGAGCTACGATGCAGCATCTCTGCTTTTGAAGGTTCTCCACTGTGGAGAAACACACTGGTGTATACTGCAGGAATGTGTGAAGTGATAACCACTAGCACATGCACCTAAAGCTCAGTGGTGACACCACCCAGAATGCAGCTGTGCAATGAATGACTGTATTTAAATTACAGCACCTTTCCAGGTCAGAGTCACCCTGTATATCCAAGAGACTTCTTCCCCACGACATCCTGCACGGGTGAAATGTAGCTCTACCTGCTCCCCCAAGACCTCCATTTGGTGATCCACATTTGGTTGGTGTAGGCTATTTTTCTGGCAGTACAAGCAGCCAGTAGGATCCTGGTGTCCTCAAGAACAGACAAGTTTAGTTCCGACTTTGTGTGCCTGCTGCATTCCTTTTTTTGGGGGGGACCCCCCAAAATGGTCACAACAAAACCCAAAGATAAGACAATCGTTGGTGTTTCAGAGAAGCATTCCCCTCACCTGCAGAAGGGCAACTCTCTGGCATTTTTGTAAAAATGTTTGTCCTAATACCTGGGGGCAAAGCTCCTTTATGGCTACTTCAAGGTTAATTGTCTTTGCCTCAAGAAACTCACTGGCAATTCAGCTGGCAATTCAGTTTTTTCACCTTCTGCTCATGAATTTCTGAACTGCTGATTTAAAAAACTAGAACCAATTTTGTGAGATGAACTGCAGGATCACAGTAATGCTACATATGGAGTCTCTGCATTTGTCAGAGCTTTTATTTTGTAACAAAGTATTAGCTATTGGCACAGATTTTGCTGGCTGCTTTCTAAGCCCGAGAGGGTATGCTTGAATAGATATGTCAAAAAGAACTGCTGACAAGAGCAACTTGCAAACTGTGGACCATTGTCTGCTGTTAACTTGTCTGAAATCCCCTGGCATGCAAGCTAATATTTTCAGAGGAATCCCTGAAGCCAGTGGTTCCTATTGCAGATGCAGGGGTCCGGGCTGTGCCCAGCTGAGACGCAATGCCATCCCAACTGCTCCACTGCCAAAACGCTTTAGAAATTCTTACGGCACGAACAGATGCTCAGAACAGGTTTGCTCTGCTTGAAGCTTAAGGTGGGCTCTGCTGCTTCGAGCTGCTTCACCCCCTGCAAAGCACACTGGCAAGCTCGGTGACAGCTGTCATTCAGCAATGAGGCAAAGTTTAATTCCAGAAGCTGGATTCAGAGCTCAAATTTTTGCAGGTATTTACTTCACACATCACAATAAAAGGATTTATTAGAGCAGAAGAGATCATCATATACAGAAAGGCCACACAACTCTTCTTACTGATGGATTAAAGCATGTTTACAAGAAGAGCACCTAAGGAAGTTATTTTAATACAGAAACTCCATAGCTGAATACATGTAAATCAGTCAGCCCACAAGCACGCAATTTCTGTACACTCACTCCTAGAGTGCAAGGAGCACAACTTCTTTAGCCTGGTGGTTAAAAGCACTGTTAAAACCTCTGCCTACAGAGCAGTTCCAAGACCCTCTGCCCTCTCCCAGCACTGTTTCTGCAGCCATTGACTAAGGCATGGGGCAGCCTGGGGTAGTGTGCAGGCAGGCCCCCCAAGGAAGTAAAACTTTTGGTACTTAAATGGCATTACAGATAAACAGAGAGACAAACAGAGAGGTGGCAGCTGATGGGGCAGTTTTGGGTTGAGATTTAACGACTGGGAACCAACATTCTTGCTTTAAATGTCTAAATTCCCTTGGACTTAGCCTCTCATTGTCCACCTTGTCACCTAAGGATCTTGGCCTTCAAAAGATTACAGACTTGGCTGTAGTGTGAGCCCAATATTTGGATACCAGCAAGCAGCCTTATTGAGCTACCACTTAACTTTCCCAATGCCCAAGTGAATGCTGGTGGGCATGTGCAGAGCTGCCTAATGCTCTTGGGAGCAGTCTAAGGGCTATCAAGTGTCTTAAAATCATTTTGACTTGGGAGATATCCTCAAAGTTTCCACACTCAGGAAGGCAATCCATAACAGACAGCAAGAATAAGACTTATCTTTGAGTGTGCATGTATGCAACAGCACTGGTTTGGAAACTTGCATGTAGACTTGATTTGAAATCCCCATGCTCTCTGATTTAAAGCAGATACTTCAGGCTGGGTTTTCTACCTCCTAGGAAGAAGCCTACGCACCAAACTGTTGTGTACAGAGGATGCATCTTTCTTCTGTTGAAGTCACCCCACTTTTATATAAATAATCAACTGTTCTGTAAGGGATGAAAAGGGAGCAAAGAGAATAAAGCAAAACATTGATGCTGTCCTGCAGGTGACTAGCCTGTGGCTTTTGAGCTGTGTAGTGAGTAGCAAATTAAGGGCGTCCTCTCCTTTCACTGCTGGAACACTGCTTGACTAGCAAAAAGGCTGCTCATGGGGATTACTGGGTAATCCACATCCCCAGCTGTTGGAGGAAGTGAACTAGCTGGGGCAGCCAGAGTGAAGTTGCTGGGGCTGTGCTGGGGCTCAGCTGCTGGTGAGCATGGCCCAGGCCAAGAACAGCAGTAGAGGTCAGAGAGAGCTACCATCCTTGCACACCCATGAACCACTCCTACAGATCCCCCTCCTCTGCTTCACAAAGGGCCTCACGAGACTTGGCAAAGTTTTGGTCCTTGAGTAACAGGTTCAGAAAACTAGAGGGGACCAGGACAGTGCTCAGGAGGATCCCCTCAGGACAGGACAGGACATTCCTCTTTAAGTTAGAACAGCCTTCTTTAAACATAGATTCAAGTCTCTTCTTCCTGTTAGATTAAGGGGGATTCAGAAACATTTCTCTATCTCCTAGCTTATCTCCCAGGAGGAGAACTGTTTGATATAATGGGGTGATTATCGGTCACTCTGGTTACTTTGAGAGAAAGGGCTTATCTGACACAGGATTTATAAATCCAGGAGGGCTCACACTGAGAACTTCCAGAGACAGGAATTAGGATGGCCGACATTTAGATACCCTAAAAAGTACCTGCTTTGGGCTCTGACTCTCAAGATCTCCTACAGATAGTCTTAAACAAACCTCAGCTCCAGGTGCCCAACTTTGCCACAGATTTTAGAGCAGCCCTGAAGTAAACTCAGGAGTGAGGTTTCTGTAAGGCAGCTGAAGCCTGCACTGCTGAAGCCTTTTGAAATTGAGACTCAGCTGTCCAAATTACGTCAGGGCAGATTTCTTAAATGCCTTTTGGCATCTGAGTATAGCAAGTGCCTTTTTGACCTAAGCAGGTCAAAACACTTTGAAAAAATCTGTTCCCCATGTGATTAAAAGGAGAGTGAAAATCTCCAGGAAAATCTCAGTACTGGTCAGAAGAATTTTGCAGGAAGCACCATTTAAAATCTGCAAAGCACAGACCTAAAGTGAAAATGGTGCTTGAAGCAATCGCGGGTGCTGTGCTAACACCAACAGAGATGCATTTTGTCTTGGAGAGCTTCAACCCTACAAGATGTAAACAGTTCTGGTGGGAAGGAAATAAAATATTAAGGAAAAGAAGGCAGCAGTGCTGTTAGAAACATATACAACTGAGCTGGACTAACCCCAGCTTTGAGAAGCTGCTCTTATGAACCTCTTGTGGAGGTTGTAAACTGGAGGGGTGGTAAACTGCTCTGCATTCACGCAGTATACCATGCTCCAGAGCCAAAAACCAGGATGGAGCATAAGGCAAGCAGAACCTCTAACAGTCGTCTCTAATCATTAATATGTATGTCCATAATTAGATGAAAAAGCAAAAAAAGGTGGACACAAATCTTTAAAAATCGTATGCTGTACAGTTCACTGAAATGCTGTGGGTCACTGCATTAGCTCTGCTTTCTTGCAGCGGTGGAGATACCAATGCCTGAAAGGATACTGGAGGCCACACAGGTAAATCTGAGGGAGTCTGCCTTCCTTGCAGACCCCTGCGGTGCTTGAAACAGCACCGATTTCTGTGCATATTTTAAGTTGAGCGACAGAGGAAGGACTGCAGTGAGGGTCTCCCAGAATGGATAAGGAAAAGGAGCGCTAGGACAGGCTTTGAAATGGAGGTTAAACCCACATTGTTTACCTTTTGTCCCGCCCACCCCGATTTTCGGACATGAAAAGGCGAATAAAGTAAGGCCTGTAAGATTTCTGCTATTCTCCTTTCTCCCTCCTACCCCCACTAAAAATGACTGCTTGTAACAGACAGGAAGCAACTGCCAGAAGTTATTCACCTCCTTTATCACTTAAAAAAGCATTACAGCTTGGTCCACGGAACCACTGGCAACTGCGGTTTGGGAACAGCTATCTATCTGTAATGATAAATAATAAAATAAAGCGTCTTCCCTTTTGAATCCCAGCTGAGAGATTTTGCCAAGTGATCAAACTTGTCTGAACCTTGGAGCAGCAGCTTTGAAGTAATAAGAAAGAGATTGAAAACCTGCAGCCAAGAGCCGCACACACCTCATTAGGGCCCAGCCATGTGGTAAGGCCGAGCGGCAGCCGCCGGGCCCGGCCCCGCGTACCCACTGGAAGGGGGCTGTGGGAAGGGAAGATAAAAGAGCCTTTCACAGTGGAAGTGCACCAGTGACATTTTTACGAGCGCCAGCCCCGAGGCCCAGCAGCTCATGGCCATGCGCACAGCCTGCGCCATGCTGCTGCCCGCCAGCGTGGGCCTCGGGGCGGGCAGGGGCATGGGGGGGCTCTGCTGCTGCCCTCGCTCTTCCTCAGTCTCCCCTGGCTTTTCTCTTCTTTCTCTCTCTCTCTTTTTTTTTTTTTTTTTTTGTTCCTGAGGAAAGAGTAACATACAGGGCTCTACCTTCCCCAGGTTGTGCTCAGAAAAGCCCCTCCCGAAATGAGAAACATATTTCTGAAAGATAGTGAGCTGGGTTCTCTGATCTGGTTCAGCAGAGTTCATGTGAGACTTCATGGTATAATACAGCTAAATTATTTTTTTTCTTAAAAAAAACCAAATGAAAACAAAAACACTAAAGCTCAACAGAGTTGTAAAATGCTTTTTAAAACATCTGAAGAGTTTAATCACAGATCTTACCACACAGACACTGGTGAGGCTGTGTGCTGGCAGTAAAGCAGAGTATTTAACTTTGAGAGCTGAAGTTCTGGGTTTAATTTTCAGTTTCAGACTAAACAGCAGGTCTGCAGCAAAAGGCAGGGTGACGACTCCTGAGCAAAACGGGGTAATAGAAATGCTTTTCTTGCAAACTTTACTGATTGTGTAACCATGGAGCACTTCTTCGTGCAGGCAAAAGCACAAAATCAGAGAAGTTTGTGTTGGTTTTAATAAACTCCCCCCCCCATCCCCTCCCTTTTTTGACTGCAAAGAATTCTGCTGCTATTTTATTATGTAATGCTGCAGGCTAAAAATATATCCCTAATTTAAGCCATCTTGCCAATAAATCTACAAATACCAGGTAATCCAGAAAGGGTAGTTATGGTTTAATGACGTACTCTTCTTGTCATCTTAATATGTTCAACTCCTAAAGGATTTAGAGTGATGCATTTAAAGATTTTTCAATTCTTTAATATCTCCACACAATCTGGTGGAAACGGCAATAAAGTATGGTCCTTTTCAGCATGGAGCAGCAACCCAACTTTTCAAGTTCCATCTGTGCCATGATCCATGTTACCACAAGGCAAAGCTTTTTCTTTCTCTATGCAAGATAGTCTGATTCAAAGGGAGTAGGGCTGTCCAACTTAATAGATAGTGATTATTTTCTTTTGATTACAGAAACTTTTATGGGAGTTTCTTTTCCAGTTGAACACATCTATATACTATAATCAAATCAGAAAAGGTATCCTGGTGGAAACGTGTGTTCAAAACATGTTTTGTTTTAGGACCGAGACAGATTTACTGCAATTTATACCTCAATGTTAATCTATTCTCCTCTTCCTAAACATAAAAAAATACTAATATAAATTACAGTTAATGCCTTGCTATATAACACAGTTCTCAGGAGACTATTAAAGCGATGGGCGAGCTGCCTAACATACTCTATCTGTCTCTTTGCTGTTCTGATTTCAGTTTCCAGATTTTGCCTCAAAATAAGCATGAGAATCAGGGAAGGGGAGGGGGTGGAAGCCATTCACTGCCCTGAATCTGATATCTCCCAGGTCCTAGAGCTCACATGTCCCTTCCTTCCAGACTCAAGTCTGGTTTCAATGGAGCGCTCATTTTTCTTCCCACTAATCCTGACGTGAGATCAACCATTGGTAACTCTGTGAGAAATTAAATACCAGGATGTGGGAAATCTGAGATCCGAATTCGGGCAGAATGTGGGCGATTCATTTTTTTATTTCTCTCCTTCTCTTTTCCCATGGTTGTTTTGTGGCAAATAACTCTCCAAACCTAAGATCAGAGATCGGCCCTGAACAACGCAACTACATTGGCAGAGCAGAGCAAAGCAAAGGTACACTGGCAATATTATATCCCTTTTTAATATAAGCAACAGTCATTTCTAAAGAGAACTTCAGTCAACACTTTCTGAAAACATTCTGGCATTTCCAGAAATGCCTTACAACAGGATCAGCAGCAGAATTTCTTCATGGTGATGCTCACCATCTGCTGGAGTAGACTTCATAAATAATTTAACATTTGTGGCACTGAGATCCCAATGAAACAGGATCCATGAGGTAGTTTGCTCTGGTGATGCGAGTGCTACAATGCCCAACAGTCAGGCAGTCATTTTGAATGGCTTTTTTCCCTCCTCAGTGAAAAGTACATTTATTTATTTAGGTCCTATAAAGATGAACTCAAAATGCTGCCAAACTGGACTGTCCGAAGATTTAGATTCTTCATGCACTGCTTAGCATTGTGCCGATGTCTGGAATCTGCTATCTACTCCTGTAGCACTCAATGTTAAGTACCTAGGAACATAATTCTCACTGCATAGTCTACTAAGAGGTTATGATACTCCCAAACCTTTTACTCTGTCTATAAACACAGCAACACCATGCTCACAATGTCCAATGAGCTACTGATGACCATGAACTCTGAACAGCCGCCCAGACAGTGGCCTGTCTGTCACAGCCAGTGCTTGCCAGCTGGGTGGCTTCACACCATCACAGCACTAAGTGACAGCACAGTGAGAGCACCAACGGAAGCGATACAGGATGGAAGCTCCACTGGGGAAAATGGTTTTAGAGTGTCTATTATGATTTTATTTCATGCTGACTTTTATGAGTCGTTTGCCTAAGTTGTCCTCTCTGAGCTGCAAGGGACGAGGCACATTTGTAGGTCCAGCCTATCCATCCCAGCCTTAATATTTGGCAAAGGTGTCACAAGCTGATGGGCTGCCCAGTGAGGCCAGATGTCACCCCAGGGTAGTATGGCAGCACTGATTTCACGGAACTAAATTCATCAAATTCCACAAATGCCCCATAGTGACTGACAGATTAGCTGCGAAACGCTGCTTCTTATTCTTCTATTCCAAGACTGATATTTTGGGCAACAAGAGGACCTTATAAAATTTCCCAGATGTCATGGAAATCCCAGAATAAAATACAATATTGGCTTCTTATTGCTTCCTTCCAGAACATGTTTAAAGAAATATATCAGTTAATAAGGGCTGAGCATACTGCTCTTTTCCGTAGCCAAATCTTTTTTAATAGTGCTGGTACAGTAATACTGTAACTGATCATCCTAGCAAATCATTTAACAGATTAAAAAAAATGTATTTTCATTGGTCTTACCTTTGATTTTCATTGTGTTTACCTTATTCCACATCCATCATAGCATACCTCATTTTTAACGTACAGATTGCAACAGAATTTATGGTCCTGAACTGTCACAGCAAAGATGCAGCAATTTCTAGGAGTGGCTACATAGAAGGTTCATGGTAATCAGTGCAGCAGATGAGCTGGGTTACAGCCCTGGAGTATCTATTAATAATATATATGTCAGGAAATAGGGCATCGTTCCGTGACATCAGCCAGGTGTGGAGGAGCAACAATGATGCTGACTGTGAAAGATGCGGAGCCTTTATGAGAAGCTGAGGAATCAAGCTCTCAGCGAAGAGCACTTTCTTCCTGCACAGCCTTCTGACACACCTCATCTTTGTTAATTAACATTTTTCTTTCTCTAAGCATTTTTGTTGCTATAAGTCCAGAGGCTGATCATTCTGGTAGCTTCAACATTCTGGATATCTTTCTGGAAACATCTTAAAACAATCCAAATTTTCAGGGAGCCAAGTATTGCCTAGAATCCTGTATGTCTGTAAAGTAAGATACTGAAGTATGAACTGAACAGACTCTTGTTACTCTTGGAAATCTTGGCCAAAATGCATAGAATACGTATGCAAAAGTAGCACTGTTTAATTTACTCTTGACTGACATTACTTCAAACACTGTTCCCTGCCCAGCCATTTTCCTTAATGGTGTTTCCCAAGCACACATCACAAACCCTTCTCTTCTGGCTATCATTAGTGAGATATCAGTTCATGTCAAATTGAAGCCAAGTTCTGAACTGGATGGGATACATGCCTAAACAGCTTCCGTGGCCACAACCATGGGGTCAAACACAAAGCCACCTTGTCCACAGCCATCTCCTGCCCATCGCAGGCTTCCTCCCCAAGGAGGGAGGGGAGAGAGAGGAGTTGGAGAGAGAGCAAGGAGCATTGCTGACTTAGGGAAATGTTTTAGCTTACCCCTTTGGCCTCCAGCCTTCTGCCACCAACTGCTGCACCTGCTCCAAGTGCTATGCATGGAGTGTTTCAAAAGCTGTAGTCCCTGAATGTTTCTATGTGCTTTTAGGGACAGGTCTTGCCCAGCACACAGGGAAAGAGCAGTGGCCTGGGAGCCTGTCTGTATTGAATGGGCAAATGTGTGACCAGAGCTGCATTCAGAAAGCTGCCTCCTGCTCTAGGGCTTGTCTCACAGGAATTAAATGTTGCATACCTGAACACTTAAAATAACCTTTTTTTGCTCTTGTTCAGAGCTGAAGGCTCCTCCTGTGTTGTGCTATGCCAAGGCACTCCTGCTCTTCGACTGACTCAGAAACTGGCTGAAAAGGACACGTCTCCAAGCGTCACGTTGCAGCAGGCAAGACTCTCAGTCCCACAGACAGTCCCTGACAAGCCATGAAGCAAAAATATCTTGCTAAGTCTGATTCCTTTTTAGTCACATCAAATCATGAATGTGTGCACTCTCATAACTCCCTTATGCAAGAAGGGAGCACCAGCACCTCCATTTTAGCAGTGAGAGGCACTGAGAGGCTTACCTAAAATGGGACTTGTACACTGCAGTGCTCAGCACTAATGGCTTCAAAGGAAGCAAGAGGCTTACCCAGCACAGTGCTGACCGGGGCATGTCTGCTCCTTAGGCAGGGTATGGGGGCATGGGGACAGGTACCTCAGCCTGCCTTGCAGGCCACTGGTATGCTAAACAAGGGGATGCATAAATTAGTCAGCAGGAAATCTTTAACAGATGTGACCATTCAAAATCCTGTTTCTTTTCTGAACCCAGGCATTGCCCAGCAGCACTGAGGCCAGTGCTGTTGTGAAGCTGGGACTCAACCAAACGGTCTTCCTCTTGGTTGTTCGCTCATTGGCTCTTCAACCTTTGAACCATTAGCTGCACTGTGTCCCAGGTTCAGCAAGTGGCATGGAGAACAATTCTCTCTTGGCATCCTGGAGCACTGCTGCGATGAGAAATGGGGCTGCCGCTCAGGTGACCTACTTCCAGAGCAACTCCTGCAGCCACCATGGTCGTATTAGAAGCAGGCTACCCCAGCTCCTCTGCAATGCTCATGCCAATCTTACACTCATTTTGGTATTTAGGTGTAGCCTCACTGAATTATGTTATTCAGAGTCTATTCAGTTATGTCATATAAAAATATAAAATAGTATATTTATATATTATATTCATAAATTGTGATAATGGATAAATATAATATGTATAAAATATAATATAGTTATAATTAAGAAAATATTTGCTGTCAGAAATAACTGACTTCTAGCCTTCATCCTTTAGCACAAGTTAGTGCTTCATCTGTTCATAGAACTGGTAATTGCAACTTCTATATTTTTCCCCAGTTTTTTTGTTGTTGTTGTTGTTTTTATAAAAAAAAAACTGTGCTTTTGGGTTTTTTTTTTTTAGTCATCAGACAAACTGTTCAGTCTCCCTGTCACAATAAACCAATTACAAAAGAAGAGTGAATATGTCTTCCTTTGGAAACCACATCATGCAGTTGTCACCATGTTGCCTTGGAAGGAGAAGGAAGGTAAGGACATAAAGCCCAGCACCCTCCACGAGACTCCGTCTACTGCATCCATGAAGAAAACAAGAGACTTTCCTGATTTTTTTAAAATCAAATTCCAACCTCTCCCAGAGCAATGGTAGGTCCATTCCTGCAGTTCAGGCATCTACCTAATTTCTTAATAATTCTGGCTGTAGTCCACAAGTTTGGTATTATTCTGTTTTTTTTCATTTTACACCAAGTAATTCTTTCAGGTTGCTTGAAATATAAATAGCAGAACTGGTAACAATGAAACATAATTTTCAAATCAGAGCCATTTTTCATAAGACTTCCCATGACATTTTTATCTGTTTGTTAAAATGATGTTTTCCAATCAGAAAAAAATGTTTCCAGAACACTCAAAAGCAAAACCTGGAAGGATTTTGCAAAGCAAGTGTTCAAAAACCAAAATCAAACCCTATTTTGATTTTAAAAACCAAGTCCCCAAGTGATCATAGTATTGTGAAGCTTTGGAAAAACAAAAATTCCAAGGACACCTATGGGGAAAAGGATCAATAAAAACAGGTTATTACACCATGAAGCTATTTATGCAAAACCTCTGACCAGTTCCAACAAGCATCGTCCCCCTGTCTGGTGGTGGTGGGAGGCAGGGGACTGAGCCAGAGAGCCCTGCAGCAGGTCTGGGGCCCAGCCCCACTGGGAAAGCTTTGGGCAGCTCCACTGGGACCACGCTCCACAAGGGGAGGTGCAGTGAGTGGGTTGATGGAGCTGTGATATGCCCTTGCTTGGTGCATGTGCACATGGTACCGAGGGCCTCCAGCACATATAAGATACTTACTATCGCTGTCTTTGGGAAAACATTCAGTATTTGCTTTAAAAATAACAATAATAAAAGAATGGTAACAGCCTTTCAGAGGATGTTCTGGACTGGTGTGTATAACATGTGCCCTACTCTGAAGTATAAAATTCCACGTACCCTTGGAAAATAAAGTTTTGTCCCCCTGGGATCTGACAACTTTCTGACTCTCCATATCAGTAAATACAGAAGAAGTACATGACATACAACCCAGCTTGCTGGATGCAGTGGGAAGAGCAATGAAATCCCAGGGCACCAGGTCAACCTCCAGGGCAGAGGTTTTTCAATGTTCCTACAGCCAAGGCGCGGTTGAGTAAGGCTGCAATATTCCCAGCTCGGCAGGAGACAGGGTGGGCTTGGACAGTGGCACACGCTTTCTCAGATGTGTATGGGTGTAAAGGACCTGCCATCCTGTCTGTGACACTGGAAGCTGCTTTTTCAACCTGCTAAAGTGGATCTCTCAAGTATTTCTACCACATTTCTCTCTGGGATTTCCCAGAAGGGAAAAAAGTAAATCCACATGTGGTGGCTAGCACGTATGCAGAACACCTGATGCTTGTGAAAATACAGATTTATTGCATGGCACAGAGAGGTGATGCAGGATGTGCACTGTGGGCCCACCAGCCAGGGTGTCCCAGCATGTCGGACCTGCCGCACAATGACCACAGGTCCTGGGCTCAGCTCTACTCACAGTGTCTGCTGCTTTTCAGTTGCGTATGAATATGTGAATCACAGCTGTAAGCTCCTGAGCTGCAGAGCCTGTCTGACGCTTGTAGCATTTACTGTGTCCTACACTGAGTAGGCATATGTGATGGATGCAGCTGGGGAACACATATAACTTGAGGTTGTGAGGTATATATATATTGTGACTAATTAACATGCATATCTTTATTGATACCAAGACTAGGAAATCAGTAACAGGAAAAAAATACAGCAAATCTGCGTTTTCTGTCCTATGCAAAATAACACTTTCCTTCTTAGCTTTTATTCTTGTTGGAATTTGATTTTTTGGGATGTTATTTTTAATAGCATCTAATGCATTTAGCATTTGGTAGAAAAGTACGCTCTATGTGTACTTTTCTGACTGATACACTGTCTTCCTGACTGATAAGCTGTCTTTTTGACTGATATGCTGTCTTTCAGACTCAGATGCAAAGGATTTGCAAGGATTTGACATTTTAATAGACCTCCCAAAGAGATTATAAGAAGATTTTCAAAGGGCTGTTCTACACTCACAGTATTTCTTCTCTCCAGAAATGATAAAAATAAAACATGTCGTGTTTCCAGAAAACTTTGATAGCTTTCATGATGCTTTCCTAAAAATACCTATTTCCTTTGTATTACTTAAGAGTGTCTCTCCCCCATATGGCTGAGGTTACAGCTGCTACAAATAGCCTAAAAATGAGAAAATGGAGAGATTCCTACTTCTATTTGGACTGCTTATTTGCATCCCTCAGTAAGACTGTTACTACATCATGCTTGTAAGATCTGGCTGTCCATTCTTTGGAGGGAGAGCGGATTTCAAAGGAGTGTCTTGTTTTTGATGTTCAGGCACATATTTATGTGAAGGTGCTAAACTTACTGATGTCACGCGTTTAGGCTGGCTATCTTTTCCGCATTTCCCCAAGGAAGTGTGAGAGTATGCATCAGTGATCATCACAAAGATGTGTGCAGACCACAGTATTTAAAGGTTTGCATTAATGATATGGGGGTGTAGATTTCCAGTGGATTTTACTGTTGCATTTACCAGCTGCGTGATGGTAAATCTTCAGAGCTCTGGGGATGTTTGAAGATATTTCAGAAGTTTATATAGGCATCTGTATGGCCCTAAACTGGACAGCAGATAGCCATAAAGAGGTTTAGAGCATGGCAGAGGCCTGTACGATGCTTAAAATTTGGGAAACAATGATGGGAACAGAGCTGTTATTCATAAAATGAGGATTTTTATCTCACTCTTTCTATATTTTTAAAAATTACATAAACCCAAGAGGCACAGGTACTAGCAACAGTAACAAGAGCAATGGTGATGTAAACTAACCTTCATAGAAATTTTTGAGAATACACCAAAATCCAAGGCACGGATCTCAGGAGCAAAACCTGACCAAGAGTTTCTGCCCCTTTTACCAAGGCAGGCTGGGGTAACACACTCGCCATCAGACAGCAGTTCCCAACTGTAACCTCTTACAGTCCCCACTGATGAAGAAAGGATACATTTCTAACTTAATCCAGACTGCCACATGGTAAAGCCATCTGGGAGGATATTTTGAAGGAAACAGATGGAAAAGGAAGAGATTCCTCAGAATGTAGTGTAAGATTTACATTATCCTCCATGAACTTCCATGTAGTCCCCATGTTTATATAATTTATCACTATTTCCTTAGACAGCTCAGATTAGGAAGCCTGCATGACCTCATGTTCTTCTTGTTAATTCTGAGCCTGAACCTCCCTCCTTTAAAGGGAAATTCAGTAGTAGAAAAAGGAGGAAGGCAAACAGACTTCAGTGAAACCCAGCAGCATGAAGTTTCTGACTGTCCCAGGAATTACACTATTTCACTTCCTCCTTCTTTCAGCCTTGGAAGACACTGTCATGAGCACTTGCTCACAGCAATAATTTTTGTTCTCTGCCATGCACCCACACCCAACAAAACCGCAATGTTGTGCTAGCATAAGCGTGGGAGCAGGGCCTATTAAAACCAGGAAGGGATAAAGAGAAGTCAATGATTTCACTGAACATCCCTCAGGCCAAGGATTTTTTTTTTTAAAAAAAAGAAATTTTCTCTGAGTGAAGACATGGCACACAAATAATTTGAAGAGTAATTTCACTAGTTGTGTTGTGATGACTGGGGATTTCTAAAAAGCCCTCTCTCTGCTTCCATGCATTCTTCTGTGCCTCCTCATTTTCTATACAAACATTTCCATTACTAATGGGAGTGTCAAAGGGCCTTCTTTTCTCTCTCTCTCTGTCTCTGACCATGGAGATGCTGCTGAGGCGCCATGCAGCAGTGGCTGCATACAGCTGGCTGAAGCACCCTACAGCATTCCCACCAGAGTCACTGATTTGGGAAAGAAGGGGTGGGAAGGTCCATACAGAGAACTTTGGTGCTTTGGTTCAAACATCTACATCGTTTCGCCATCAATTAAATCTGCAAGGTCCACTTTTTGTCCCCAGCCCAGCCTCAGTCACAGTGATTTCTTCCTCTCTTGTGCTAGTGGTCACAGTCCATTAGTGTTCAAACAACACACTCCCAGGAGTAAGTGCCTGGGGAGATCTGAGACCTAGTGGCACCACTCACGCCATCAGCAGCAATGGCTTCTGCCAGGCTAGGCTGGAAGCAGAGCCACCAGCTCTAGACCCCTTTATCCTGCTGACCCCAGTGGGGATGAGCTCTGCTATGTACCAGGGGAAACTGCAACACAAACAGCCCCTGGGAGTCTTTGCCTCCCAGATTTGGCCTCCTTTGCACAGCAGGGTTTAAGCCTCCCTGTCTCTCAGGTGCCATGGAGGAGATGGCTGGCTTTGTGCCCACCACCAGATTTACTACCGTGTTGTAGTAGGAATAGCCTGATTGTGGCCATAACAGTTCAAGGATGTAAGCAAGACCAGGGAGAGGAAATATCTTTTATTAGAACAACTTGGTGTGTTTTGATTTGTGTGGTGTAGTCAGAAGGTTATAGATGGTAAGTCCTCGGGGACTGACGTTGTGTTTCTTGCATAAGCTGGCCTAATAAAAGACATTACCTCTCCTTGCAGAACTGACCTCACTTGAAAACGCTACTGCATTCATCCTGTATGTTATCTCAGCCATTCAGAGATGTTAATATTATTACCAGTGCCATGGATTCATCCTTGCTGCAACTGTATTGATTTCTTTTGTAGAAACCCAATTACTGCACATGCTTTGGAGAGTTACATCTTTTCACCCCTCCAGCTCACAACTAGGATGCTTTCTCTTTCTTATGTAACAGCTACTAATTCAGATGACAGTAGGCATTACAATAATGTACACTGTGCAATAATGTATTAAAACCATGAGGTGGAAAAACAAAAGTATTATTCTCTTCTGAAAGCAGACCTCTTTCCAGAAAAGCAATGAACACTTTATGCCCTTGACTCAGCAATCATTCATATGCACCAAGGTTCGGCAGCACAGCCCATGGACCCTGCTGGGTAGGGATAGACCTGCTCCCATGCCAACAAGCTGGTGCCTATGTAACAAAGTGGAAGAGTTAGGATGTTGGGGTTTTTTAACATGGGGTGGGCTGGGGAAAGAACATGGAGGCGATCATAAATGCAATGTTTGACCAGTTTCATGACACCCTAGCTTGCACTTTGTCCAAGAAGAATAATTCCATCCAACAGAAGAAGTTCAAATGGGTTGTTAGTCTTTATGGTGGATCCAGTCTAGTTGCCAAGTTCAGCCTATTTTATTTTGTGGATTGAGAAGCTCCGTTAGACCACTGTGAAGAGTTTCATACCTGTGCCCCGTCCTTGCTGTAAGCAGTCCCCAGCTACCCCATGTTCAGGACACATGGAGATACCTATCACATGCCAGACTTGTACCAGATGTGTGCGTGCATGCACCTGCATTATCATCGCAAGGTGGCCGCTGCAGAAAGAGGACATTTCTGAGCAAGCATTGTCCGCTGCTTCCTCCTCTCATTTCCAAGGACCACTCCATGAATTGTTCTGGTGGTTGTGCCTAGCAAGCCAACGGCTGTCCCCCAGCTCATGAGACTGATGTATTTCCCTTCGTTCTTTACAGTAAAGGAGACCAGTTTAAATATTGAAGAATTATTTCGTTTAAAGTAGTCTAAAAAAACTAAATTAGCTTTTCTTACCTGAGCAGGCTTCTTTTGAACCACTTGTTGAGGCTGAAAAGTAAAACAAAAGCACAGTGAGAAACAAAATTCACTGAGGTCACTTAACTGTGGTTTTACAGATGCTGTAAAAAATGTTTTCAGCAATAGAAACAAAACACAAGCAAAGCCCACATTCAGAAACGGAAAGATGAACATACCCAGCTTTCACACCCAGCCTCTCCTATACCTGTCTTTTACCTTGCTCTGAAGTAGTCCAGACTACTGTGGATGCAGAGGAGTATGTTATATTTGTAAAACTAAAAGCAAGGTGAAATCTAATTTCATATGTTACATCTTTCTATGGTACTCCTAGATTTACTTTGCTGTACTACTTATCAGACAGTGAGAGTGGCCTGATATTATAACCAGATTTTGTTGTCTCCACTGATGCTGTTCACTCTCTTTCCACACTCTTTCAGCTGTGAGTGGAGTGTCCTGCTGTGGGGAAGCCCTCCTTCCTGGCCATGAGCAGGAACACAGCTCAGGCAGAGAGGTGAGGCTTCCCGCTTGACCAAAGCCATCCCTGCCGAAGCTAGAAGGCTGGGATGGGCAGCAGTTCCAGCCCTGGGAAGGTCTGGTTTGGGGCCTCTAGCTGAATGAAGGCCATGCTGTGCTGACCCTTGTGAACCTGTTGACATTATTTCGGGGGTGCCCATCACCAGGCTGGATGGGCATGGGGCAGGGACAACTGGAGACTGTGTACGCCTGCCTACATGGGACCTGATGGCACAGCCATGGGCTGCTCAGCAAGTCTTCCTCCTGGCTGCTCCTACCCAGGAATGGGAAACATGGTCCAGACAAGAGTGAGGAGATCCACCAAGGTGCCAGTGCCCTTCATCCCCATCCTGGGGAGGAGGAGGACTACCGACTAAAGAACTAACACAGGCACACTAAAAACACACCACCACCACGTAGGTGATGGGATGACCTGTGTGGATGCTAGGAGCAGCACGGAACAATAAGACCACAGATAAAGGATGAAATCGTGACACCAAGAGCACAAAAGGGCATTTCTTACTTCAGTGGGGCAAAGCTGCTGCCTCCCCCCAGCTTTCTCTTTTCCAAGTACATGAATTGCACCCAATGATTTTCTTCCTGCCCTTCCTTCCTGGCTGTTCCTAATCCCAGCCGTGATTTTAGTGCCTCACTTGGGCAGAAGCCAACATGCTGTCCCTTTGCATAGCCAAAAACCTAATTTTCATGACAGTGTAGTAGGAAATAACTGGAATATTTCTGAATAAACAGTTTAGTGTAACTGGCCTTTCAGAGCAATATTTCAGTCAGAAGGATCAATGAAAATGTAAATTAAATGTAACTGATTCAATTCAGACTGCCCACCACAAGCGTCCCATTTTAACAAGAGATGCTTTGTTTATTTTCAGTCTTTTTCTAATTCAGTGGAATCCTACTGCTGTTATATTTTTGTATCTGTGCCTCAGGCTCCAAGTTCTGCTCTCAAATAAATATGAGAAAAACCCCCATGTGATGACAGGGTCCGTCTTTAAACTTCAGGGTGGACCCTTTTCCATTAAATTCCCTTGCAATGGAGAAGCTGTTACAAAGGCACAGATTTTACTGATGCCTCCTCCAGGTGGACTGCAAGCCCTGAACTCATTAATGGACATTTGCTGCCCTCAGACAAAGGAATGATTCGTTTCCAAGGGATCCCTCATAATTACAGAACTCATTGAGCTCTTCAGTAATCTGTCACTAGTGCTCCTCTGCTTTATTTTCTTTTTTAGCTTGCTGATTACACCTGTACACATGTTTACTCCCAAACCACATGAAATCCACAGACATTCTTAGAGGCTGTCTGTTTTCTCCTGCTCAGAAATCCCCATATATTTTTGGCTGTGCACTCTGCATTCATGTGACTCTCACACACTGTAGCTCAATGAAATCTTCTGAAAGAGCTGCCAACACACCAAATTTTCCATGAATTAGGTCCTGACACTTCAATGAGAGAAAAGACAATGTCTGAAACAAGGCCAGCTCTGGCTTTCTGCCTAGTATGTGTCACAGTAATTCTACCAGCTGCCCTTCTGCACAGCACTTCATACTTTTCAGACCACCAAAAAGCCCCTTGAATACTTTCAGTGATAGCTGGAGCTCAAGCTGCCAGTATGTTTTCCCAGCCTCTGGCCCCCAGTGGCTCCGGACTGGACCTAGAAAGTTTTTTGTGTGTGTTTGTTTTGTTTTGTTGTTATTTTTATGAATGGCTTTTGCAGGGGATTCTGACTCCAGCACAATCCTATCCAGCCATTCATAAAAAGCAGAGGGAAAATATTGTACTTTGCCCAGTTGGAAACTGTCTCTGATACTGACCAAGGCTTTCAAGAATCTTAGTCATTCAAGACCTTTGCTATCGTAGTGCTTCATGTTGAGAGCTCCCTGGCAGTGCTTGCTTACAGCCGGCTAGGTTTCCAGTGGATTTGGGATCTGGAGTTCAGCGCGTGTTATGTTTTCTCCCTTAAATGGAAGAAGCACAGCTATAGAAGCTCAAACACAGGGCTCAGCCCCTCAGCCGATATTAATGGCACACACCACAGGCACGCCAGGAGCCGTGCCCACTTGTGCCATGCTGAGGGCTCCAGCTTGTGGCGGCTGAATCACTGCAAGTGCTGGTTTTCAGGGGCATTGCTTTTCCTGCATCAGCCTGGCTGCGTGGGAGAGCTACCTGGACAAATGCAGGCTGGATAAATCCAGCAAGGTCCAGCCCTGAGAGGACTGCAGTGTCCGCTCACTTAGGTCACCCCAAACAAGAACTGAGGTGTACAGGCATAATGAGAGATTTCCTAAGCACCTCCTTTCATTACTTTAACTGTTGTGGATGTGATGCCTTTGGAAACTTCTTGACACACTATGGATACAAACGCTCGACTCGCTAAGCTTTGTGTTCACTGAGTTAAAAGACCTTTTCAGGGCTTCAAAGGAGGCACCTCTGATTCAAAAGAGTGTTGCAACTGCATGTTCAACTAGCTGGAAAGAAAGAGGATCTGTCTTGGTTATAGAAAAGACTGGAACCATAAAAAAGCCAAGGACAAGAGACTTTAAAGAGGTGCTTTGGAGCAAAATAAAGTTGTACGCAAGACATGAGAGCTCTGAACTATTATGTATTCCCCCAGGAGCTTGCAGAGTAAGATGGCAGGCCTTCTGCTTTGCCAGAGGCTTTCTCACTTACGTCAGTGGTCATATGTAAGGGGAGCCTCGTGCAACACAAGACTTTCACTTTTTATTTTTATCTTAAGTTTAAAAACCAGTTATTGTATACTGACTGTGTATCATCTGAAATTCCATATGCTTGGAAGCAAAATTCAGACTTTTTTCCATTATATGCAAGTACAAGTCAGCCTTAAGTAGCTTTCTTAAATCTGTATGAGACAGAAAGAACAAGTGACAGCGTTGGAAAAACCCTATGACTGTGTCATTCAGATGTCTATCACACAAGAACAAATCCGAAGTACAGCAGAATTTGTTTTACTATGTTTAAACCATTAAGTATGTGAGCTGAGGCAATAGATAATAATATAGAACTTCATGGTAAGATTCCTAACTTTGAACAGAAAAAAACTAAATGACCTGGAGAGGAAAGTACACAAAGCTTTTGGTGATTTAATCTTTTCTGTAAGTTTTGGGTGTTCAAAGCCCAACTGTTTATCTTCCACTCCTCCTCTGTCACTTCCACCCCCCCACCCCCCCTTTTTTTAAATTTTCGAATTCTGTTACTTTACTTTTTGTCAGTATCTTAGATGCATCCTTATAGCCTATACAGACACCGGTTAAACTATTTCTTTGCCTCCTATAAGAGAACAAAAGAGTAGCCTCATGTGATGAGTCCATATTAATCTTGTACCAGCAGTCAAAAGTAGTATCAAATTCAATTTGTCACACTCCTAATTCGCTGGTGTACTCCTTCTTACCCTGTGACTTTTCATATCATTATAAAAATAAGGAAGGATAAGGGTAAGTTTATGTCAACTAGTATGAGCAATGCTGGAACACATTTTTAATGGTCAGGGCTAAAAGCACTGGTCTGAATGCAAATCATCCCCTGACTGCTCTGCCTGAAGCTCCAAGGGCAAGCTGCACACTTACAGTGCTCCTAGATTTTCTGTTCATGTCTTCCTCTTCAAACCGAGTATTATGAAGATGTTTGACTGATGCTTCTTGGCAACAGTGACCCTATTTTATTCCCACAGCTTGACACAGGCAAGACATTCGCATGGAGGTAGCTCTGCTGGTGAGACTAAATGACCATGATGGAAACTAATACCCAGTTAGGATGACATTTATAGCACTGACAGATCGGTGTTGTGGGGAGATCATTAAAATAATTTCATAGGTCACCCGAACACTTGTAGTTCTAAATTAAAAGATGAGTAAAACCATATTTAGTCTTTTTGTCTACATATCCTCAAAAAATCAGGAAGTTCATATTATACCAGTTGAAACCAATATAATCCAAAATAAATCATGTCTTCCAAGCAGTTCCATATGACAGCAGAGTAACTACTGTTCTGCCCTACAGCTTTAATTGGTTTGAGTCCAGCCTTTTCCTCCCTCTTCCAGCACAGAGTGATATAACACTGGGACCAGGAGCCCACACAGCCTTCAAGAGAGCCCTCGCCTCTGGGCTAAAGCTACTTTCAGCTTGATGGCCATCAACGGGGATCCACCCCATACTGCATAGGACGGTGCGCCTGCCATTCACCTCTCTGATCCAGGTATGCTCATGGCTTGATTTAGAAATTATCTTCCTTTTGAGGGGGTAGCAGAAATGCTTTTTTTTTTTTTTACACCATCAATAGCAAGGGGGGGATGCCCTCTCTGCCCAAGGAGGACTGGCTTGTGTTTTGGAAGCACAGGTCATGAATTCTCCTGCCTCCATTGCATGTTTGCAGTCAACTGGCAACCATGGTGTCTGTGTACGCACACTGCTGTGGGTCATTAGGATCTAACAGCAAAACCATCTGGCCCTTAGAGTTCAAAGGAGATTTCACAGTCCTCTGTGCAGTCTCATAAATGAGGCTAATAGTAATCTGTGGAGAATTTTGGCAAAATCTGTGGAACTTTTATTCTTTATTTTCTATCCTACTTGGCACTCCTCTGAGTTTTTAATACCAAATACAAAGTCAGGTCATTCAAAAAATATTTATTAGCTTATTAAACTGACCTCCCCTGACTGCTGCTGGAAAACCCTGCAACATCTCAGGAACTGCACCAATAACTTTAGCTGATGACAAAGTAAATAGTACTTCTACTCCACTTGTGGAGGAAAGCAGAGAGCATCAGAGTTTTCCAAGTACACAAAGTGACTTTTAATATTTATTTGACTGGCAACAAAATTTTGTATTTTAATTGGTGAATTCAAAACACACTGCTTCAAATGACTCTTTTTGTAGCCTGAAAATTCAGTCACTGGCACATACATCCAGTTAGGTATGTATATACCCCATGGAAGTCAAACAACTGACTTCAGCAGGGTTAGGATTTCACACGTTTTATTTACAGAAAGCTACCTTCACTATAAAATGTCTCTAAGTTGCTACATTTGCATTGGTTTTATGTTTGAGAGGATAAAAACCATGAAAGAAATGTAATAAAAATAAAATCCTTTTTTCTTTTGTGCTCACATAACTCATTATTTTTCAGTTGCTTTGAGCCAGCCTTCCTCACAGAGGTTGATCTCCCACCGTTACAGATCTTGGCAAGTACAAATTTAATGGTTAGAACAGGAAGGGAAAACCCATAATTTTTCTTCAACTGCTAGCTAAACTGGTAGTTCAAGCACAACAATACCCCGATGAGTTTATCAAGGATATAATCAAAATTCAAAGCACAGTAGCTGTCAGTTCAGTGCTCTTGATAGATGATGTTAATTTTTGTAATGTTTCAGCCAGTATTGATTACATTTCCATAAAATAGTACTGCAGCTTATGAAATACCCATTTAATGGGCCTTGTGTCTCTGGGTCAATACTACAAGCAAAGTTTAAATTGGCGTACTCAGCTAAAATCAATATAGTTTGGCAGCAGGAGGATCTGTTGTTGATAACTGCTCTTCTTCAGAGTCACCACTGCTGTGCTGGATTCCTCTGTTACTTCATTATCATCCATCATGTATTTGATAAGCTTTCCTGATGCATTTTGCTCAGGTTTAGTTCAGCACCCTGCGTATTTTTCTGCTAAAATATTAAGAAGCAATTTCTGCCTTTCAGAATAATTCCAGTACACAGTTCAGCAATGAGGTTTTCTTGATATGCACCTAAGGAAACATGAGCTGGCTCCTTTGTCTGGCAAACGTCATATGTATCTCTCTATTTATAACTCTCTACACAGACAGACTATTGAGAAAGCCAAATGGGAGGTTCCAGTTATTCTTAGTTACAGCATAAGAAAAAACCTACATTGCAGTAGTCAGAAATAAATGGTAAGTTATATGCAAAGAAACTACCCTCATGATTCAGGGATATAAACTGATCAGAAACTACTTAGCTTTATACCTTACAGACTTCTCCACACAAATAACTATTGTGCAACTGTTTATCTCCAGACTATCTTGTCTGTTTCAATACAGCAACCCCTGTGTTCACCATGCATTTCTCTTGGCCCATGTGGAAATGATTTTTGGTCACTACTAAACAGGCTAGATTTTAATTGATGACCTAGAGGTGAAAAGCACTGTATCACATTACCATCCGGTTCCAACTTTTTGGTTTGCCTCTCTTCTTGCTCAGGCACCTCCTGCCATACGGACTGAAAAACCAGGGGCAGTTCCTGCTTCAGGGGCATTGCTGGTGGTACCACTGATGGTGGCTGCATGGACCTGATCAGTGCTGCAGGACTGTCATCGGTGGGCTCATCTCTGGACATGACTGCCAGGACCTCCCAAATTCCGACTTTTGCACTAGCCTCCAGTGAAATAACAGAGTAAATAGGGCTCTAAAGTCCCAAACCAGACAACCATCTGCAAAACCTGCTACTTCAATGGTTTTGCTCAAAATGTAACTATTGTCAGGTAACATTTCTCTGTCTGGCCTCCTATGTTCACTAGGCTCCTCATTTTAAGGTCATAAAGGCCTTAACTCATACAGTAACAGCGTCCTTGTGTCATTTAGAGACTGGAAAACATTCACAGCCCATTTTCTACAATGTAGGCTTAAATAAGATCAAGCTCATTTCCAGGCCTATGAAAGCTTCTGCTAACAATAGGCCCGAGCCTAGAGGCAGGGATGGAAGAAGACTGAAGTGGCAGTGCTGGAAAACAAGGGGTACAGTGCTCCACTGGGCAGCCCTGGGACTGAAACTGTTTCCGAGTAGTGATGGGTGGCAACTGTGCCCTCTGCCCCATGTCTCCACCACAGTGGTGTTGCAATGGCCATGCTACAGCCAGAGCTGCACTTCTTCAAAAGAGCTCCTGAAGCAGGATACTGGTGAAAATACAATATGCATTTCCCTCAGCCCTTGGGCACCTTCACTACCCTGGGAAGGTAGCCATTCAAGCTACTTTGAAGGCAGCGATTCCAACCAAGTGTTCTCAGTGTCCTCCTTTGGGTATTCCCCAGGGGCAACCTGTGGCGTGTTTCTTCAGTTTAGTTGCATGCTAAAAGTGCTGCTGCCTCCAAAGATTTGTGCTTCATGTTCTAGCAAGGCACAGTTCAGCCAGAGGAAGAGAGCATCAGAGCAAGCATTATGGAAAGGCAGGTGCAGGAGAACATGACCTGCCTAGAAAACCTGCAGACTTCACCTATAGGAGAAAACAATCCAGTCCAGGTTGTGGACCAGGCTGTGGCCTGGCTTGCTTCCCTACCATCTTTCTTCCTCCCATACAGGGCCATCTCTTCCACACTGCCTAGAGGGAAGAGCCTGTGGACCATACTATTTCCTTAACCACACCTGGGCACCACGTTAGGTGGCAGAGAACAAGATGGTGAAAAAGAGAAGGCTCCCAACTACACAGCGCAGGTGACTGCAGTGCAGTGCTTGAGGCTGTGCCCGGACACTGTTGAACTCACTGAGCACAGACACAACTCTAGATCCTGTTAACAAGAGCTATCTGTCCCCCCATTTGCAGAAATTGGGGTAAGGATACAAGGGGTCTAGGCAGCCTCATTTGTGCAGCCATTTCTGCCCCTTCAGAGATGTAAAGCATCTGGTACAGAGCTTATATGGTCATTCCCAGGCCTGGCCCTAAAATCCTGCAGGAGCTTCCCCTTCTCATCCAGCCCATTGCCTACATGACCTCCCATTGCCCTGTGATGGCTGGGCAGGGTTTTCCTGAAAACGTCAAAAGAAAAGGCACACAGTGCAAGGAAGGCCAATCGACTGTGCCTGGCTGATTTTCTGCAGCTGAGGATCTGGCCTGAGGCACTTCACTTGAACTTCTTTGTCTGAGCATTGGTAGCCACATGGTTGGCTGGGGATGTTTTTGTACGTCTGGGATATACAGATGTCTGATAGCTGTCTGTCTATTGAATAGATTTGATAAGTATTACTGCCTCCAGGAAACTGATACTGCTAAGAGTGTCAGAGTCCGACCAGAGCCTGCTGATGTTCTGGCACAGTTTCATAAAGAAGTCAGTGTCCAAAATAGAAATACATTTTCCACGTACTTGAAATATACCAGGGGCTTGGTGGCAAGTTGTTGTAATTAATCCACTTCCTGGCTTGATATATTTTGGGATCATTCTGGTGCATGGTATGTTAAATACCAAACTCAGTTCATACTGTTATTTCATAAATGGAAATTACATGCACTATGTCCAAAGGCATGATTTGTAGGCCCTCCTTGCAAAGCAGAAAAAAAACCCAACCCATTGCATTGCATTTCTGGTGTGCTTTTACCATTCACTCATTAATAGCAACTTCATCATATGCATCACTGTGAAATCTGTGTGACACAGTAACGTATTTTAAAAGATGGCAGCAAAACAATTTTCTCTTTTATCTAGCTAGAACTCATTTCATAAAAGATTGCTAAGTCAAAGTCCACAATATCCTATCATCAGCCTCTCAATGGCAGCAGAAATATGAACAGTGTCTGTGTACACAGTTTCCTTCAGTCAAGAGAAAAAGAAGGGGGAAGAGAGGGAGGGAGAAAGAGACTCTGCTCTTGACAATCCTGGTGTAGTTTTGGAGTTGTTCCATTTATGTCCCTGGACAGGCTCTGAATTTAGCCCAGTGTAAGAGAGAAGAATTTGACTGCAATATTTACAGGACAATTACCTGACTGTCTAGCTACAGTTATTTAAGAGCCTTTTGGAAGCTACATCTGACCTGAAGATCCTATTTGTTGCTTGGATCTAACAATGTGAACATCAAAGGTATGTGTGTTAGGTATGCACGCAAATCCCCTGCAGCTTTTTTCATAATAGTACTGAAACCCGATACCACATCAAGAATGCAGCGCCTGGAGCACCCTACTACAGCCCCTCTCCCTCGTACAGCTTAAAGTGGTTTCCTTGCTCACAGAGCTCCATCTGCCACTTGGAAAGCAGCCTGCTTTTAAATGTTACGGTTGCTAGGGAGGGCTTGTGAACATTTTACCAAACGCAGGTCATTTCAGAGAATAGGACTGCTCGATATTTACCCTCAGTTCCTGATAACCCTTCCATATTTTGTTGTTTCTGTTGCATAAGTGACAAAACCTGTTTTTTTCATACTGCAAAAAACAAAGCTAAATCCTGTCCTTGGCTAAATTCTGCCCTTGGTTCAAACCAGTTGCTGAGTCTACCCAAAGAGCTAAATGCTTCCATCTCCCAACTAGTCACATTTTATTGTGCTTGGAACCTATATAGTTTGGGACGTGCCAAAAATATACCAGTTGGTAGTATCTGTGGCTAGGTGGTCCTGGCAGCAGAGGTGAAAGCAGCTTGCTGGATGAAGGAGCAGGATAACTGGCCTCCAAATGCTGCTGTAGTTGGC
Organism: Phalacrocorax carbo; assembly: GCF_963921805.1. Classification (NCBI taxonomy): domain Eukaryota; kingdom Metazoa; phylum Chordata; class Aves; order Suliformes; family Phalacrocoracidae; genus Phalacrocorax; species Phalacrocorax carbo. The sequence continues at coordinate 38,458,299 of NC_087513.1, read as the reverse complement.
ACAAAGATACATACCCTTTCTGGGAATTAGGTACACCGGGTAGACAGAAGCTTGATTTGCAGCTGAACATAATCCGCCTCCGTGAGATCAGGTATTATATCAGCACCAGATCGCTTAACGGCAGCTGCAAGATCATTTTAGCATCGGCAACAATGTGGCCAAGGATACCTTGATACTCTAGATATTAACAAGTACAGGAGCTGCTGATAGTGTGGAACAAGGTCCTTCTGCTGATGGTCAGCAGGCTGCTCCCAGGCACCAAAACGTCCCCATGTTCCGTGCCTGTGACTGCCCAGCCCAGCCTCAAGCAAGACTTTATCTTGAGAAGGGAGCCAAGGAGCGCGAGGGTGTGCCTTCAGGCGAGACCCACGGCCACCAGAGGTTGCTGTGAGCCCATTGCTCTCCCAGCCAAATCCCATGGCCAGCAAGGAGGCCACCAGCAAAGGATGGACAGCATTTGGAGGAGGGGCAAGGAAACAACAATATAGCTTGGGACAGTGTGTGTACCCCTAGGAGTTTCTAGAAATCTTTGGCTGGTAGTGCTGGGAAGTGTTGGTTGGGTTGCACAGTGGGAAAGGTCCAAAGGGATGGGATGGGATGGGATGGGATGGGATGGGATGGGATGGGATGGGATGGGATGGAGGAATGAAAGTGGCAAGGAGAGATGGTGGGGAAGAGGGGGCATCAAACGCACACCACCTGCTTGCACACAAATGGGAATGAGGTCTCTGCGCTGCGGGTTATGTGCAAGGAACTGAGAGGAAACACATAGAAATACCTTATTCACATTTCTTTTTGTCCACCAACACACAGGATGGCTGTATTGTTGTCATATTTTTGGCTTATTTTATGCTCTTGAAAGTGTGTGCGTTACTGACATATTCTGGGGGTTTTGTGGTGTTTTTAAAGAGTGCAATTAGACTATTTTTAGGTACCAGAGGGTTTTTTAGATTTTAGGATCAGATGCATTTTATAGGCTTTATGGGAGTGCTTCATCTTCTCAGATCATAAAAAGGGAGTGAAAAATAGGAAGGCCCTGGGACTGTACTGCCTTGGGGAGTGGAGGATTACATCCCTACCTGCAAGCAGAGAAACAACCTGCTGTTCAAGACTGATGACAGCAAGATCTGCAGGAGCTCTTCCTGAAGAAGAACACAAACCATCTCTCAGCACGTGAATCTGTGCAGAAGCAGGTCTGCTGCAGCCTTGCGGTTAGACGGCGCTGGCAGCAGGACAGCCAGGACATTCACTGTTTGTTATACAAGCACTTCAAAAGGGTGGGGGGCAGCGATAGGATAAGGAGTTGCCCATGCCTCTTCGCCTTTTATCACCTCCCAGGAAAGACTGCCTTCGGGGCTAATTTAGATGCATTCACATTAATAAATGCTGACCTGAAAAGCCATGTTTTTTTCACTTTAATTCCTGTCTGCCCTTGCTGGCACATGCCTTTGGCAATTTGTGGTTATTTTGCTCATTCGGCATTGTGTAATTGTCCTTTATTACTGAATATAGATACTTTTTTTACAGTTAAGCAAATGCAGAGCTCATGAAAGTGATACAGTCTAGCTCCACTTTGCTTAGCAAATAGTGTTTTTTTTCTTTTTCTTTCTTTTCTTCTTTTTCTCAGTCAAAAAGACAATGTTTTCCTAACTGTAAACTGGTTTGCAAGCCTGAAATGGATGATTTCATGAGTCTTCCAGATGCATCATCGCAGTTCCAGAACAGTTTCTGACTGACAAGAAAGCCAGGACTTCGGTGAGACCTTCACATCAGGATATGTGATAAATAAATATTCTGTGATATGTGATATGTGATAAATAAATAAATAAATAAATGCTCTGTACCTCAGAGGCAACCCCCGCAATATCACGTAAGCTTCATATAGCTCCCTGCTCAGCACTGTGGCGGTCTCCTCCCTCTCCTTACTCCTAAGTGTGATGGTGCCCAACCTTTTGGGCTGGTGTCGGTTGAACAGTCCCTTGTGGAGGTACTCAAGGTCTCTATGCTCAACTCCAACCTTGACTTGATACATAAAGACACTTCTTTCACACCGATGCTCATCCCATGACAAGATGATGTCTGTGCTTGGACCAACCCAGAGACATGAGATCAGATGGGTGAAGAGCAGGATCCGTTCATCCTTGAAGAGACAGCAGAATAGAAAGGAGGCTGTTGCCCTCTGCCCAGGGTAAGGGCCTTCAGAAAAGAGGATGCAGGGCAATTTTGCACTGTTGATAATTTTGGCAGGGAGGAGCCAGCCCATGAGCTTTAGTTGAACCAGCCCTGCCCTAGAAAACAGTTAGCAGGCCTGTTTAAAATTTTGAACCTTCACTTACAGCACTGAGCAGTAATACCTGGGAGTGCGCTTTCACCTGGCTGTCTCAGCCATACTACACTCCAACTACAGGGCTGCCAATGTCCTGAGGGAGTCTTTAACGTGCAGGAGTTATGTTCCTGGAAGAGCTTGGGATGCCAATGAACCACGGAGACTTTAGGAGCAAAATGCATAATACATTTGCTGATTAGCATCCCATAGCAACACAAATACAGACAAGGACATCTAGTTCCTGAACGCTACGGAACTAATCCCAGTCTGAACTTGACCTATGGGTACACAGCAGACAAGGGCAAACTCCAAGCAGAAAAAGCTCGGGGAGTGCCTGGGCACCACCATGATGAACATGTTTGTCTATCTCCTCATCGGTATCACTTGTGGTCGATTTTTTTTCCCAATTACACTTTTCTTAACCCTCAGTGTTCCTTCAGAAATGGAAATCTAATTCATTACCAGATGCCCTGTGGGAGACCTGTGATGCTGTGTGATGGGTCATATCAGTACTACTCCTCAGTTCAACATGGTCTTCCTCATGAAAAACTTAAGTATATATATCAGATCACTAAAAACAATGGCAATATTTAAACACATAATCTCAGCTCTGAATATCCTTTTCATCTCTGCGGATCCCAAAGTGATTTATATGCTGAAAGTGACATGGGAACCTATTAAAAGGATCTGTTTCACTGTGCACCAAAATGCAGCCATTTCTGGGATGAGGTCTGGCAGCTGTTTTAACAGCACGAGACAATGTTACATACAGTTGGAGCATGAGGTGAAGAATAGCATATCCAGTGTACGTGGCAGGGAAGGAAGGATGTAATTATCCAAATTGGAATTTGGCCAGGACACTGGGGTCAAAACCCCGACTCTTTTGAAAAGTGCCATGGGAACGTTAATGACCACAAGTGGTCAGGGCCTTGATTTTACCTCTCATCTGAAAAACAACACCTCCAATGACAGTTTTCTTGAGTACCATGCAGAAGCATTCGTCCTAAGTGAATCCGAAAGAAAAGTGCATCCCAGCACAGCAGCTAGGTGTCCTTGGAGGTATTAATTTTGTTTCCCAGTTAGCCTATATAATCTGAGAGCCTGGGGGACTTACACATACCCTTTGTGTTGGATATATTTATCAGAAACTCAGATCACAAACCCACTGTTTTCAAAACAGCAACACTCTTCCCATGAGCATCTCATGACTCAAATTCTGTTGTCTAAAATGTGACTCACACTGAGTATTTAATCTACGAATGGCTCCTAACCAAACAATTAACTTTCCACTGTGGTATTAGTGAGCTACTGCATTCTGCATTATTTAAGTACATGAACCCATCACTGATTTAAAAGGCATTTAAAAAGTCACCACCAGGCAAGCAGCAATAACAGAATACATACAGATTTTAGCCTACCTCAGATGTGAGGATATACAGCATCACTTTACACATATTTTACTAAGGTGAAGGAATAGTACTTAGCAAGGAGGACAGGCTAGCAGCCTGTTGTAGTCAGTAATACTTATCAGAGCCTGGGTAGTCACTAACATTTATCAAAGCTCAGTCAGGACATTATAACTCAGTTTTGCATTAAATATCTCAAACTAGAAATTATGTCCGTATCTGTTTTTATAAATTTGTAGAGAGGAACTTAGTGCTTATGCACTAAGGTGGCTTACACCTTAAGTCTGTTAATTTTTGATCAGTCTTAATTTTCAAAATCAAGTTCAGTGTCCTACCCACCCTGAACAGATTCTGCCTGGCACAGAACACCATGCAATTCTCAACAAGCCCCTGATGCTTCTAGGGTAATTCTTAGACTCTGTCAGCTGAGAGCTGTACCTACTGGCAAGTGCTTCCAGGCACTGAAATGACTGTAGCCCTTTAGTAGCTCATGAACTGTATCGTGCTGGACTGCGCACCACAGCCAGCAGTGGGACCAGGAGGTATCAAATCCTGTGCTACTGGAGACAGGAAAAAACACCAAAGCTGACATTTCCAGGCTGCCCAGCAAATGTTCACCCAGCTACTTGCTCCGTTGCTGTCTTCCCACAGCATTGCACAACTCTGGGGGAACAAGCAATGAACCCAGCAAGAGGCAGAAAGACTCTGGGCAACAAGTTTTTCATACAACATTGGGAGAATCAGGGAAATTTACTGCATTAGATGTTGCAGAGCTGACCCCCTCACGTGAAGAACAGGTGCTCCAAACATGGAAGACAGACAAAAGATGGGCTGTGGAAAAGAGGCCCAGAGAGATTAAATGCTTCCTCACAGAACACGTCAGTGTCAGAGATACTACCGAATGCAGGTTTCCTGGAACTGGTCTTGATCTCTGTCACAGTCCCCATTTTTAAAATATGACTCAAAAGATTATGAGAGTTTGTCACCTGCATTCAAGTGCCATCCATAGCAAGGAATACCCCTCTGGCCATAATCCTAAATAATCTGTAGCGGACCTTCACTTGTGATGGACTCTGATGGCCCGTCTTGCACAGGAGGTCACATCAGATTATCACACGGTCCCATCTGGCTTTAGCATCTGTGAATCAAGGGTTGGATACCGATGCCACTAGTCTAATAAGGGAGAGCCAGTCTGTCTCGTAGAGATACTGCCAACATGGTGGTTTTTTTCACAAGCATTTCCTTGTATAGCAGGAACATGTGTGCATGTGCTGCAGAGAAATTAAATAATAAATTATGATGAAGGAAAATTAAAGAAGTTGACAGAAAACCCACTAAGACCAGATGCACATAACTAGAAATCTCAGGTTTGGTTGAACAATCTCACAGAAGTGAACCCAGCTCAAATCCACCAGGTTGATAGCTTGAGTAAGAGTAACTGCACACAGAAAAGTGCAGGACTGCGGCACTGGAAGAAAATGATTCTTGGAGGTTCTGAAGGTTGAGGCAAGGTATTATATAGGACTTTCAGGTACAAAGTTACACATAATGTAGAAATATGCAGCAATGCGTGTTCAGAAGAAATTTAAAATCAGTTATCAGTCTTTGCTTTAGGTAGGAACTGGTTTCAAATACACTTGAGGAAGCAGCGCTATGTATGTATCATCACATTAGATGGCTTTCACTCAAACAAGATACAAATGAACTACATGAAGTGCAGACCAACAAACCTAATAGCTCATCTCCTTTTTATAAAATAAGAACCAATATTGTGATTTTTGCTCAGTAATCAAACACAGGTTGTCCTTCTTTCAAAGCAAAATCTAGTTCACAGAAACATGGGCATGTTTGCTCCCGTTCTCACTATTAGAAGCTTGAATAAATGTTTGCTTTGCTGGACATACACAAGTATTAGTTAACCTGTCACCCAGCTAATCTTTACTTATTTAATAATACTAATTCTATTAATTATTCCAGAGTATTTGGCTGAGCCCTTAAAAGCAGCTGAAGTTAACACTGAATGTTTTCTCATATTTCTTTTCTGCTATTGCCTTTTCTGTAGAGATAGTGTTGCTGCATCTTAACTGCACCCAGTGCCCTAATATACAAAAAACAAATATACAAAATCCAAGCCCTCTGTTGCTTGATGCATTACTGAGTTTACTATCCTCTCATTGTTTTACTTTAATTGCTGGAGCCTGATACCGTACTCATTTTCCTCAGCCAATTTGTAATATCAATTTCCCTGAAGGTCAGAAACAATACATCAGGAAATACCACCTGCTATTCAGGGATATCACAGGAAATTTTCATTTCCACTTTGTAAAGTGTTATTATTTTGGACTGACAACCTACATTTATTTCATTATCTCAAAGTGTTGGGATCCCTGAAAGCTAGAGAGAGAATGGGTGTCCTGGCTGGCCTCCCACTAGCATGTCATGGTCATTAACAATCAAGAGCGAGAAGACAACTTGCTGCTTAAAGATTGGTGTGCTTCACACGCAGCTCACCCTGTCGCTTCCGCAGGAGTATGGGAGCAATTCAGCCTCTTCGCCGGTCTCCCCCTGCTCGGCCAGCCCTCCTTCAGAGCTGGGTTGCTGAGTGCATTCCTCCAGCCTCTGCAAACAGCGCTGAAGAATGAGGTGGCAGATACAGCTAGAGGATTTGCTCTCTTGCAGGAATACAGGAGGCTTGAGTGTGGCTTCTGTAGGGAGTTGGACAGTTTCCTTCTTGCTTCTTATTCATTGGGTGTGAGAACGTGGCATTTTGGGACCATTGGCAGGGGAAGGAAAGCCATCCCCAGTTAAGTGCTCACAAGCCTTGCAACCTTCACAACAGCTGTAGCGAATACCCAAAAAACAAGCTTCAGCCCTTCAGCATTTGTCCCCAGAGGGGCATTTTGAGATGGCCACCAATACAAACTCCAGCAATTTTATTCCCTTAGCATTCTTAGCACAGCCATGAGGGGCTAGACAGGAAGGAGTAGACCTGTTAGAGGGAAGCTGCAATCCTGCCTCTTTCTGATGCATTTTCTACACAACATGGAGTACATTACGCTTTAGTAGGCTTCTTTCCAGGTCTTCAAACTCAAGCTTATCTTTGGCTGTTTTGTTTTCTCCTCCCAAGCTTACGCTGGCTCTCCCCTGAGTCATGCCCCACAGTGCAGAGCAAAGTACCTACTTTGAGTGGACATGGCCGGGGCAGCGAGCGGCGAGGCTGCACATCACATCCCCTTATGCATGTGTCAGGAAGCATATGCTGCATGAAATGTTGGAGGGGTGAGGGATATTCACAACTGCCTATCTCTTCTCATAGCAAGTCCACCTTGCCGCCCCGAAACATACCTAATGGCCAGCATGAAGCAACATCACTGAAGGCAGAAATGGGCTTTAAAATGGCTTTATTTGTGGAGGTCTGTCCAAATCCAGCTCTGTGGCTCAGGAGGAAGCGTGACTGTGGGAACTTTCTTGCACAGTTTCTTCTTGGCTGACCGAACACATCCCAGAGATTTCAGTTCTGGGAGGAATGCCTTGAAGAGATTTTTTTAATGATGAGGGTGTTTCAAGACATATCTCTATTTCAAGCAGCAGCACTAGAGACTGCTGTGGGAGAGCAGTGAGCCTTACTGGCGGGATTAAAGGAAACTTTCTTTTTGGCTGGCTGCACAAAAGGGTACGAATGAGGCGGCAGCAGAGGAGCGCACTCACCGACAGCTTCTCTGAGTCACTCTCCAGCTCCGCTCACGCCCGGGAGCTGTACTGCCACGGCCACTGCCAGAGCCAAGCCAGCATGCTGCCAGGGAACTCCACATTATGCAGAGCCAGGAGTGACGCAGGCTCTGCTGTCCCAGTGCAGGGGCAAGGCTGAAAGTTGTTGCTATGCCAGCAGGTCCGAGCTGCAGATAAGACACTGGCACAAGCAGATCCAAATCTGCCCAAAGTTGCGTGAGCTCAGTTTGGACCTCTTGCCCAAGAAGAGGAAATGCAAAGAGGTATATAAAGTCACCATGCCCTTTCCCAGACATGAGGACTACTGCAAACCAGCTGAGAATTTCCCCCCATGGGGGAGTCCTGCCCAGGCATTTGGATGTAGCAGTCAGTGAGTGTTGATGGTGAGGTCTTGCTGGCAGAAGAGAGCTTTGAGCTGGCACTGACTCAGAGGCTGTTTGCACAAGGGCTGTCTTTTAAAACTTCAGACTGATAAAACTAATGACTGTGTTGAGAGGTGCTCATAAAACACTGAGTCACCCCTTATTCAATTAAGGAAGCCGTCACTGATCTTTCAAGGAGGCCTGAATGGGTTATTCCCCTCTACACTGTGCTGAACTCAGAAATATCAATCTGCCTGACACTTTGGATGACCTAGGCTGGCAGTCAGAAAGTTCAAAAGGTGAGGAACACCTCTCAACAGGAATAAACAGTGACGCACATTTGGAAATAACCCTTGCAATTACAATTAGCTGTTTGGTACCCTCTCCTGCTGAGAAGCTTTTGTGCTACTAAACAGTTACGTAGGAGGGATGGCAAGAAATTACACTAAACCAGCCCCAGCCGCCTTCAAGGCTGATTTAAAAATCAGGAGGAGGAGAAATGCCAATGTTTAATATTTAAACAAAAATGTTTAATTTTTAAACATTTATGTTCCTTTTATGATTGTTAAATCAATATTAATACAGAATGTAAACCATTTTATAGCCTTCACACGGGACTCCCCTGTCGCTCCCTTCCCAAGAAGTCTGTTTTTTAGGCAGATGAGCATTACCAGCAGGAGGTTCAGAAATGCTGGTCCTAATAAATAACTCCAGAGCAAGACCTGCCACCCTTCTTCAGACACACTGCCTAATGACTTCAGTGAGAGTTCTGCCTGAGTAAGAATACCAAGTTTTGGCCCATTACCTTCAAATGAACAGAACAGTTTATTTGTGGTTTGAGGTGCTTCCTCCTGTCTGAACTTTCAGTTTTCTGGGCTGAGCCAAAGAGGTAAAAAGGGGGTTTCCCACGATCCCCCGTGTTGTATGTGCACTCAGAAGGGCTCCCAAATTACTCTCTTGAGTTCTGTGACTTGAGATTGTACCTGCAATCCCTGCCTTCACTGAGCGGAAGCAGCAGGTAGAGATGGGATATCTTGACAATGAGCTTTGACTAAGTTGAAAAAGAATCATTCTCCAATGCAAGCCTCCAAAGACAAAAATCTTTCTCTACATTCATTAGCCTTCATCCCCTCTGCAAAGTATATATGCTAAGATGTGCTGTGTTTCTAAAAAGCTCTTACAACCTATAGATGAAAACCAGGACAGTGCAGAAAAGCAGGATTAGAGACAATAGTCCATGGCCATGCTTCCACAATTTATTTCCATGGGTTTGCTGCAACAAGACCTTCCAAAAATCACCAGTAAATGTTCATGAGCAAACCTCACACCAGCCCACTGAGTCCTGCTAATGTCACACAGCTGCTGCCCCCATCCATTCACTTCCTCACACATTTGAACTTACTTTGTTCATTCATCTGGGAGAAGGTGCTGTGGCTCTCCCCCCAAGCCCGCTTCCTTTAGAGAGAGTACCCTGGCACTAAGGGCTGCAAAGCAGCCTCCTGGCTCCCCTCCTTAGCATCCCCCTGCTGTGGTCCTCAGGAGGGGGCACAGGGAGGAAGTGGTTCTGACATTTATTTTACTGATGTTTTAAAGCATATGGTCTGAATGCTCTGAATGCCATGGGAGATTACTGTCACATGTCCTAACCCACTATCTGTTGACACAGTATCACCTTTCATAAATGGCTGGATACCATTTTCCCATCAGCATTGCTCTAAACACAGGAGTTATAGGCAGGACACAAATCCAAACAACTCTTATATGCTTAATAAAATAAATAACAATCAGGCCCTTAAATGCTTCTCCTTTAAAGGATTCTTCTTATTTCAGATCAAACACTTCCTTGGGATCCATGCTAATTTGTAGTTTCCAGTGCCATAAATAAATAACATAAAGGGAAAAAAAACCCAGCACATACAAAATCAGCCTGATTTATATTTTTGAATTCTAAAATACGTGCTCATGTCATGCGTTGGGTACTGGCAAAATTTCTGAATGAAGGCAAACAAAGCAAGATCTGCTTGAATGCATCAGACCCCCTAATGCATACTTAGCATAGCTCCAGGTCAATGGAGCCAGACCAATTTACATCAGTTCAACAGTTGGCCCGCAAGGTTCACATGAGCGTGATATCTCCATAAGTACCTCCTCCTTTCCCTCCTTCTCAGACCTGTGAATGGGTTAATGCTGCATATCTTGATACACCTCTGAACTCTGCAAACTATTTGGATTTGGTTTAGGTGACGGGAAATCAGGCTGGAAAATGCACACGCACCTCTGCCACCTCCCCTGCTCCACACACACTTCCGCACAGATAACCTCAGCTTTTCGTAGGAAAACTTATTACTGATATGCTAGTTCGGTGTAGACTATAAAACATTGCATTTTGGATTTTTCAAGATCTTCTGAAGTGAAGAAGTACTTTCAGTTCAAAATTTCATTTTCACCTGAAAACCAGTTTTCTGATGAAAATATTTCAACAGCAATAGCCTTGCCAGTAGCTAACAAAGCTTTATACTCTGGTATATCAGTGCACTGTGTGCTTCCACTCCCAAGATCTGTATCCTTCTCAATCCCTACACATTTCTGCTTTCAGTATGGCCTGCAGGTCCACAGATCGGGACTTCACTGACTCAGACCCCTGAGCGCCCTGGCTTTATCCTCTCGTCACCTAAGTGAAGAGAAGCTTAGCACATATTAAACCATTGGATTTGTCTGCTCCAGGTATACAGGGAAAGACTATTGATGTGTTTGAGGGCCAAACGTAAACCATTTGAGGATGCACCGGTCAAAATCAACACCTGACAGCTGGCCATCAGCCAGGTTTTGCTCCACGGATACAGTGCTGGTGAGATCTGGCTCGTGTCATGGGAGGAGATGCACTCTGCTATGAAGAGCTCCAAGAGGAACCCAAGCGTAGAGCCCTTGGGGAAACCCAGTCACTCAGCATAGCAGAGTACTGGGATCTCTCTCTGGGTTAGGCTTCCACCTGAAGTTTGTACAATGCCCCTGTTGCTACAGTACCAGACAATTTCCCAAACACTAAAAAATATACATGAATAACAACTCTCACTCTTTTTTTCCCTTCCTGTTGCCTTATAGAAACAGCTTAATTACCACATTGAGTTTATCTCATGTCAGCAAGTGTCTACAGAGGATGTTCTTGTGACCATGCACCAAATTCCAGCACATTGGAGCAGCCATGTGCTCCAATGGTTTTATGCACCATAAAACCATGCCATCTAATCTTCTAAGATCTCCTTTGGTCACTTCATGTTCCCAAGGTCTCTGAGGAACACACGTTTGCACTCTAATTCTTCCATCTCATCTGCATGAACCTCTGTCAAACCTGACACAACAGCAGTCTGGGAAGTGAAATGTTAAGCTGGCAGCCTATGCTTCACACAGGGACTTTCATTAAAAAAACCCAAACAAACCAACTTCTGGAAAGTGCCATTTATGCCATATCATGTCAGTGTAGATCGCAGGGCCGTTAAGGCCATTAACCCCTTCCCTATGGGCTTGTCTGGGGCTGCAGTGGCAGCACCACCCTGGCTGTCAGTAATCTCTGCAGGACCAGCCCATGGGGCAGCTCAGCCACGAGCTCCAGTGGCACAACACAGCCTGGGCTTTGCCTTGTGGGCATGATTACAGTGTCAGCCACTGACACCATGCTCTTAGTGGTTCCATTGGTGCAGTGAGCAGCTACACAGCTTCTAGCATAGCAGTTTAAAACCTGAATAAAGATACAGTATGTGCCACCCAAACTTGCAGCAAGTTTCTAAGTGCAGAACATGACGGTGGTGTCCCAGTCCTGCTGCAGCAGCTGTTTGCTCCATAGGCAAGGATGCCGCAATTGCTGCTCATCAGAGGTCTCGTTAGCAGTCACAGACCAGGGCAAGCAACCCAGCTTTAAACCCTTTCGTCCCTCCAGATCAGGACTTCAGCATGCGACCATTTCCCAGAATTATGGGGCTAGTACCTTCATCAGGCACTTATGATAGTATTGATAATATGATAATGATATAATCCAGACAAGGAATGAGCAGATGACTTTGATTCCAGGACTGTCAGACTAACACCTTTCACAAGAATTAAATTCACCAGACAAATAGTTTTTAAAAGAAAGACCATATGTAGTACTGGGCTGTGAAAAGCAGGCTGAGAAACACTGACAGCAGTTTTATAACATAAAACAATCCTAGAATTTCCAGGTTAATCTAGTGGATGTTACACACTAACAATGCCTACACAGCTCCCCCTAAAAATCCTTCTCTCTCCTGCTTGCAAAGGAGTCCCCTCAAAGCAGTCTGCCACCAAGAAACAAGGGAAGTCCAACTGTGAGAAGATGGACTTATCTTTCCTTTAGCACTTTGTCAAGCCTTGGGCCACTTGTCTTGGGGCTGGCCTCCATATACTGAGAGCAGCAAGGTTGATGTTGGTGAGCAAGGTATATCACCCAGCGCCACTGCTGATCCCTCTAGGTGATCAGATAGAGGCTGGTGGGAGATGGGAGCAGGGAGAGAGTGAATCACCTTTCTCCAGCACACCAGCCTGCAGACATAGTCTGGGCGTCAGTATATCATGGCACTCCCACAGTTTAGACCATGTTACTTCTGCAGCCCCCAAACTGCCCACAGCTAAATAATGCCCTGTGGGGGGTGCACAAGGTGTCCATGGGGCCAGCATCCTGCTAGTGAGTTGTTTATTTACATCAAATTATCAAAAGTAGCTGTAGAAACTAAAGGAGAATGGAGAAAAATTTAAAAGTAGATTAGCACCTTTTGACACCTACATCCTCATGTTTCAGGGCATCTGACAACCATTAAAGGCCCATAAACCAGACTGGATCTTCCCTCACAGGCTTCCTTCATTAATGGCTGTCTATTCGGAGACTGTTTGTACCCTTTTCTCATGCTTACTACTATACACAAGACATTAGATTAGCAGACCCATGATCTAGTCCTGTATTGTAAAAGTATCTTTTTAAAAAAGGAGATGCCTACATGATACTTGCAGAGCGTAACAACCCCTATTCCCTCACTGCCGACCTTAAAATAAAATCCCCTTGTTGAGGAGGTGGGGAATTATGCCATATTTTCACATGTGGATAGCCAGTTAAATTGTACTCAAAAATCTTTTTACTCTCCGGTTCCTTCATTTTGTTATATATAAAAATTGTAAAGAAAATTATTGCCTATAGAATGTTTGTTTCTGTTTTAGTGAAAGAAATGTAAAATATGTCCAAAAGCAGCCAAAATCCTATTTTTGACTTATTCTAACTAAACCATGGCCAAATCAATTTCCTTCAATTTTTAAGAAAAAGAGAAATGTTCTTGGATCTCGGCTGAGAACTTGTGCACTACATTTCAATCTGGAGAAAATTTTTATGGCTGTGTTATTACTAATAAACAAAGTTTATAATGGAAACATTGACAGGACCTCCACTGAAGCGATACCAGCAAGGGCTGCTGTAATAAATTCAATTAACATCTAATAGAAACTCTGATCTCATCACATGCCAACTAACATTATGCTTGGAATAAAATAAAACTAGCATGGACTGGCTTCTGTCAGTTCTCAAAGACCACCATCCTGAAATTCCTTCCACAGAGTAGCAGGTTTTATAAACCAATGCACCTTCTTCAAATCAACAATTTCCTCTTCATTTGACCAGATTACACTCCTTTAAATCTACAGCATCACTGCTGGATATGCAAGCCCTCAGCCTCCTTACTGAGGTTATGACTACAGCTGACTTTGGCTCAGTAGCTTTTGAAAAGATGAAACAAAAATTAGCAGTTCCTGTACAAAAAAATATTTGGATATTAACCAGAGTTAAAAATCAAGCCCTAGTTTGCTTCCTGCCCGTCGGACACGCTACACTGAACATCCTTTTTAAATTCCACAGGTAATAAAACTTGCACTAAATGAGGCCAGTCTCAGCACAAGTCTGTACTGATGCCAGGCACAGCAATCTCTTTCATGTGTGCTGCTTTGCAAGCATTGAGGTTGCAAGGCATAGGGGTTCATGAAAAGACACTGCCTTATACATTCGCTGATAACTTGATAGAGCTGATAATGCAATTACTGCTCTCCGAGAGCTGACAAGTTAAACAGATTTTCACAGAAGTGGCAGAGTAATGCCAGAAATGAGCAGGAAAACAAGGCCAGTACAACTCACAGGATGTGAACTTCTGTTTCCTAGACGAGTAAATAAAACAAAACCTTTTTGAAAGGATGTGCCTGTAACCCAGACTCGATATGGCGGAGGTGCAGTCAAGATAATTACAGTGGAATTCAGGTGGGGCTTGGGTGCGTGCAAATATGGCAGCAAAAAGCCTCGTGCCACAGGATAATTAGATATGCAATATAGGGAGCCTAATCATCTGTTCCCAGTGAGACAGTCTCCAAGGTGGGAACTGGGCAACGGAGAAGGGAAGGGAGAGCCAGCTCTGAACCTAAGGACAGGCATCCTTTTCTCATGGGAGGACGACAACACTGCTAGCTGCTCCTCTCCCGGCTCTGCTGCTGGTGTGCGTGGTGGCGCAGCCCATCCCATCCCCTTCAGACTAAATTGGCCAGGCTCGTTCAGATCAACCATTTAAACTGATTGAACTAATCCAGCTGATTTTGCCTGGAGCAGATTAGGAAGCGCTCACAGACAGCGCTCAGCAGCAGCTGGGCAAGGTCAGTAACCTCTGGCTGGGAGGCTGTGACGAGCAGCTGAGGGCAGTGACCTCTTCCACCGGCACAGCTGGATCTCTAAGAGGACATCTTCCTATAGCTTAACTACATGGGTTCCTCCACTGGCAATGGGCAGCCAGGATGACTTGTCCTCTTTCCCAGGGAAATCCCTCACCCAGGGAATCATTCCCTTCTTGTGAGCACACAGCTCTGGAAGGGATAAAGTTTTGCTTTCATATAATTGTTACTGCTACAGCAATGTGAATAGTCTTTGTGGTAACAGCAAACTGAATAAAACACTGAACTGAGGCACAGTGGACAGGTTATAGTAATAAATAATCCCCAAACAACCCAACAGACACCAGTAAGACCAGAAGGTGCCATTTCTGTCACCTAGTCTGACCTCCTGCACAGCACAAGTTGCAGAGTTTTGCCCAGCAATTCTTGCATCAACAGCACAATTTCAGGTTGAAGTATTGTGTATCTTTTAGAATAACATCCAATTGTGATTTAAAGACTGCAGTTCTTGAAGAATTCACCACATCCCCTAAGCAAACTGTTCCCATGATCAATTGCCTTCATTCTTCAAAATGTATACCCCATGTGCATGTGGGAACTGAAAACGCAAAGGGTCAGTGAGCCAAGTCCTAGTGCACGAGTGAAGAATCAACCTCATATCACTTTTATGAGGTTATTATAAGTCCACATAATAGGCTATACTACTATCTTTCTGGAAGATCTCGTGCACCATTTAGCACTGATCAAGAAACATTTTCCTCACACTGTGAGGAATTTTCAGACTGTGTTTCCTTCTCAAGACTAAAACAGACTTGACAAGTTGCAAAGTTTTTGCACAAGGTGTATGATCTACAACAACCACCATGGTGATAGTGGTACCATGGCTCTCCTCTGGTCCCCACACTGGCTTGCATGCCAAGCAGCTGGGGCTGAAAAGCTGTGTCCTGACGTTAAAAGAGACCATGGTGCTATCAATTAAAGAGTATGTTTTTCTTTCCAGCTACAACTCTGGTTCCTTCATATGAACGAAGAGAGAGGGCGCACCGCTGTCATGCAACTGATGGGGAATGACTTTGCCTTGCAGTCTGACAAATGCCATGCTAAGGGTCAGAGAATTGGAAGCTGTATGACCCAGCAGCTGGCATTTCAAGGACAGAGGAAGAAAAGTAAAAGGCCTTTAAAAATAAAATAATCTAAAAGGTTCATGAAACAAAAACACCACCACAACGAATCAGCTGAAATTTCTCATTTCAGATACTGGTACTCAGTTCTGATCTTTCATGTTTGTTTTAATCATAGACTGATTCATATTTCAAACAGAAAAGCAACTTTCTCATTTAGAAAATTCCAGAACAGCTTAGAACTTCTTTTTTGTTTTAACTGAAATGGGAAATTTGTTGAAATGGACCTTTCCTCTTAGGAATTCATAGAATCATATAATATTTTGGGTGGGAAGGGACCTTTAAAGGTCATCTAGTCTAACCCCTCTGCAATAAGCAGGGACATCTTCAACTAGATCAGGTTGCTCAGAGCCCCGGCCAACCTGACCTTGAATGTTTCCAGGGATGGGCCACCTACCACCGCTCTGGGCAACCTGTTCCAGTGTCTCACCACCCTCATCGTAAAAAATTTCTTCCTTATATCTAGCCTAAATCTATCCTCTTTTACTTTAAAACCATTACCCCGTGTCCTAACACAACAGGCCCTACTAAAAAGTCTGTCCCCATCTTTCTTATAAGCCCCCTTTAAGTTTTCAAAGGCCACAATAAGGTCTCCCTGCAGCCTTCTCTTCTCCAGGATGAACAACCCCAACTCTCTCAGCCTGTCCTTGTAGGAAAGGTGTTCCATCCCTCAGATAATTTTTGTGGCCCTCTTCTGGACCTGCACCAACAGTTCCATGTCTTTCTTGTACTGAGGACTCCAGAGCTGGACACAGTACTCCAGGTGGGGTCTCACCTGATTAAACAATTTAGTGTTTCTAAATGAAAAAAATAATCCTAAAAAAATTCCAAACCAGCTGCAGTAAACTCTTACCCAAGCTCAACCCCATGCCAACGCACCTCAGATTTTCCTGCAGTTATACTCGCAGCCCTGCACGTAACTGAGAGAGGATGCAGCTCCTTGCACTCAATTTGCTCATGAACTATACCTGTGCAACAGAGGGGAAAAGGAGAGCTGGTGCTGTGAACTCACAGCAATGGTGGGACACGGCTGCTCACGGCCCTTCTGTGCAGGAGCTGTGGGCAGAAGGGAATCAATGAGCAGTAAGGGACATCCTTTTTTGGAGAAAGTGAGTGATGCATTGTCTTTTTCTTAACTTGAAATAAAGTCCAAAACAAGCACTTACGTATGCTGTCATCTGTTCTTCCCTTGAAGAAGACGTCAACCCATTAGCGTCATGGGGAACTAAGGAGACAATTGTCATTGTGCTCTTTCTATAATGCCAGAAGGTTTTCTCCAACGTAAATCTTATCTCCCACACAGTGCACATATTGTCCTTTGAGGTTTTTTTCACCTGGTGGAATCAGATTACCCAAAGAATATGGCTATGGAGAAGACCCTCAACAGACCTTCATCTGCTGGCTGACTCCATCCAGCAGAGGCAGAGGTCCAAAGTCTTTTCTCCGTGAGCTGGAAGAGGCCAATTGGCACACAGAGCACAGTCTTCCCCCTCCTCATGCCAGTATTTCCTATGTTTGATGGGAAGGACAGCATTTTACTTGAGTCACCAGAGTTTTCAAATGGTTATCCTTTTTCAGTCAAATACATGGGAAACAGATCTGCAGAAAACATGAGCTTGTGGCTGGAGACTAACCTCTGGGGTGACCCCTTCATGACTCTAGTGTTCAAGTGAACACTAGAAGGACTTCACCTTCAATCACTGTTAAATGTGACCTCACGACTGTATTTGCCTGCATCGGTTTAGCTGCAGGCTTATGTTTTAAAGTTCAGCACTATAAAAACCAAGATTATTAGACACAACCAAGAATTAGACTTCAAAGACCTTTAGTCTGTCATGTGTAATTAACATACTGAATCACAATTAAACCATGACTGGCATTTTATAGCATTACATCTTTGAGGACAGCAAAGCTCATTTTTACCAACAGTCTTTGAGAAAAAGACTCCGTTATTTAAAGGTTCCTCTAATTTCTATAACATTCAAGATATTCTCCAGAGGTAAGAAACACGTAATTTCAAATACAAAGTTGCTTTCACATCATTTCATTACTCCTGCAGTATTTTTGGCAATGAGTGTTTTGGAAGGTGAATTTAAAAAGAGAACAAATACAAAATAAAGTTGTCAGTGCACTAATTGGAGTTATGACTACAAAACTTTTAATCATGAGTCCCACTCAAACCATGCAACTCTGAGTCCACGTGGCCCAGGGCTGAATCTCCCACCATGGGCATTAAATGCTGTAATATGTTTAATTAATTCACTAAAATGCACAAAGGTTCTTGGACACCACAGTGATTGGTGCCAAGTAAGTGTTTATAGTTATAGCAGCTGTTAATAAAACATCACACACTCCAGGTTTGGAAGCTGATACGGAAGACCTGAGGGGCTCTGGGGCCTTGAGGTCATTCATATCGTGTGTCTCCTTACAGTTAAGGAGACCTAATTTTTGTCAAGCCAGTGCCTTGACTTCCTTCTGTACTCTCCCGACCCTCAGTAGCTGCCAAATTTCCACAAGTGCACACTATAAAGTGTGGTCGCCTTGGAAGCACAGCACTCAGAAGCAGGTGAAATACGCCCAACAAATCCTGGCCATGGCATGACCAAGGCAGGTGTCCCATCAGGGTGCCCGTTACATCCAGGCCAGGCAGCCTGGTTAGCTTACACAGTACCACAGTCATTCTCAGCCCGGTTTTCCCTTAATTTGTCAGAGACACAACCTTGTTCACATTAGTTTTCTCTTCAGGGCTGCCATCTGGATCTATGGGGGCTTTCCATTCCTGTGACTGTCAGCTCAGGAAGCTTTTTCCGTCTCCCCAGTACATCAGAAAAGCCTTGTCTTTTCAATAGCTTTGCACTGAG
This sequence comes from Phalacrocorax carbo, assembly GCF_963921805.1. Lineage (NCBI taxonomy): Eukaryota > Metazoa > Chordata > Aves > Suliformes > Phalacrocoracidae > Phalacrocorax > Phalacrocorax carbo. The sequence continues at coordinate 38,439,729 of NC_087513.1, read as the reverse complement.
ACCGAGATGGGTAGACAGATAGACAGGTGGATGGAAAAAGGAAGGAAGGAAGATCTGGGGAGTTTTCCCCCAAAGAGCTGTAACTCTTATCCCCCCACAGTGCACGTATTCTCCTTCAATTTTTTTCTCGCCTGGTGCAATCAGATCACCCAAAGGATATGGCTATGGAGAAGAGCCTCAGCAGATCCCCATCTGTTAGTTCATCCAGCAGAGGCAGAGGTCCAATGTCTTTTTTCAGCAACGTGGGATTTAGGGCAAGCTCTAGTGGCAGTCTTGACAGTGTTAGGTTTATGGTTGGATTCAGTGATCTTAAAGGTCTTTTCCAACCTAAACAATTCTATGATTCTGTGATTCTAACTAGGCCTAATTATGACAGATCTCTTCGGTTTCCTCCAAGCTAAACAGTTCCAACAGGTGCTTAAGGTTAAGGCTCTTATCTGAAGAGCTAGGAGGGTTCTCCAGGGTACCAAAAAAAAGGAATTATGGACTGTCTTCATGCGTAGCCTGTTGGTCTGCTGTTTATGAATCTAAGACTAGCTCTCTAACATACTCACAGTACATCCAGCTTTCCCCCCAACACTTTCAGCAGGATGGAAGTGTGAGAAGTTATGTGTGACACATGGAAGACAATGTGCTCATTTCCCTTCCGTCTGATTCCTCCCTTTCTTAATTCTGAAGAGGAAAATTCCAGCTTTTTTTTTTTTTTTTTTTTTTCTTCCGAAGAAGATCATCTGGCTTTAGGAAATCCTGAAACAAAACTATCTGGTTTATGTTTACTTAACTGATTCATTATCAGCTTTAAAAATATATTAATTGACATTTCAGATAGTGAATGTGAAAATGAATTGGTTTGAAACTGCTGGTTGGAAATTTTATGTTTTTGAAACTCATAATTTTAAAATTAAATTTTTTTTAAAGAAAAATCTTGCAATTTTTGTTGTTCAAAAGGAGCTATACTGTTCACCCAAGCCATTGGTTTAAATGAAAGGAGGGACAGGTCTTGTGGCTGGTGGTTTCTGCAGGGAACAGCCTGCTCCCCACGATCCTGCTGTAGTCTAGATGGCTCCAGGATCTCTACGGCTTTAGCTCAGGCAGGACACTTTGGAGGCTGGGGCTCAGCATGCTCTACACAGAATCTGGCAGCTCATCTGAATCATCCCTCAGACTGAGAAAACATGGCTGCATGTTAACCAACCTTGGGCTCCAAAGCTGTTAGAAAGAACATCGTAGTATTTACATTTTAATGGGTCCCATCATCCCAGAAAGATGAGCAGAAACAACTTCAAAGAAAAGATGCACCTCTGTCTTATCTTTGGTTGCTGAGATTATTTGTTTTAAATACAAGTACTTTTGTATTACCTCTCTGATCTCAGAATATTACTTTTCACAGTATACCCATTACTAGGGTGGTATAGCACTTCCTAAAAAGTTGCTAGGGAGAAAACCTGCAAATGTGTTGTCTAAAACACTACAAAGTCACCATTACCAATGGAGTTTAAAAGCAGTGGCAACTTTGGCTCTTATTTTGATACCAACGTGAGTCCTTCCTTAACTTCTTTTTCTTTCCCTCCTCCCTTGAATGCTAGTTATTGATGGGAATGAAACCCATGGCAGGAGAAGACAGGAATCAAGATCGGTGGACATCTCCACTCTGATGGTGTATAAGAAGTCTTGGATAAATCACCAAGCTGCTAAAGCTGGGCAGTTTATTCAGGTTTACTGAATCTCGGGGGGCGAGCACAGATGGTGAGCTAGCCCGCTGCCTCCTGAGGTGAGAAGAGATGGCAAGATCTGCCACTAAAAATGGTTCCACAGACAAAAAAGAATGGATATCCAAAAATGCAAAGGAAGAATGAGGAAAAGAAGAAAGGAAAATGGAGAATGGAGGGGAACAGAGAGAGGAGGAGGGAGAAAGAACCGCACTGCCCTACAAGAGCAGCTTTGTGATTCCTCCAGTAATGTTACTCTGTTTTGTTTATCATGAAAAGATCCCATTAATGCTTCAGCCCCATCAAACAGCAGACCAAGTTCATGAATGGCACCTATCAGAGCCCAGGGTAAATCCAATGATTAGAGGGAATTTGCCAAAGGGCCTTTGTAGCTGAGAAAAATGCCTACTCCAGAGAGGAATGCAGAAAATTCCTGGGAGGACAGGCCCTCCTTTGTTGGCAGTCTGGCGGTATTCTGGAGCAAATAAAGGCACACAAAAAATGGGATCTTAGATGCAATGAATATTTGAAGAAAACGTTCAAAGACCTCCTTGAAACATTCACACGTCTCCCCCCCTTTCCCAACTGTACTAATTCTGTTTAGGATGACCGAACGGGCTATACTCAAAACACTACTATTTTAGGATTACATAATAGGAATGTCTCCCGACAGCAACAGCTTTACTCACTTAGTTTTTCTGCTGCTTTTTCCCCAGTTAAAACTTTTGTTGACACAAGCTTTTAGGGGCCAAATTCTCAGCCAGTGCAAATTGCTACAGATCCACTGAAATAAAAGGATCTGCGTCGGCTTACAGCAGTATAGAATTTGGCCTCAGATTTAGCACATAAAGTAGAAGAAATACACCCAAACAAGAGAATGAACTTACAGCCAGTGGAGAAGGGATGTTGACGCCCTGTCTCTGATTCACCCCACCTTGTTAATATCTGTGCCAAAAAAATATGCATCACCTATGAGATATGTGGAGGCAGCTAAGACTGTGCTGAAGAACGAAGGATTCGCCTGGATAGATTAATCTTGAAAGTATAAACACATCCAGCCAGAAATTAAATTCACAAGATCGGACAAGACAAGCTGTCACTTAGCAACTGAAAGGGACATGACGTGGGAGTTGATTCATTTCAGACTCACACAGTGGATGCTCTTTTACTTCTTCTAAGTTAAGAACTCCTTCATAAGAAATACATTTAAACTAGGAAAATTATACAGAGATCCAAAGAACTCAGCCAAATTATATTAAAGCTGCAAATTGTTATGTAATATTTGTCCGTATTTGCTTACCATGTCCTTGTCAACCACATTACAGCAATATAGTTTTTGTACTAAAATAGCCCCAAGCCACACTAAATGTACAGAGGCGATCTTCTGTCTGCCACAGGCAAGGCTCTAATCTCGCTTACATCAGTGTAAATCCAGCATATTTCCAACAATTTCACTGAACACCAGCAGAAGTGAGATCAGAATTTGGCCCTATGCCTCCTTCCCTCTGTTTTCCTCCAGAGAAAACAAAACCATTTTTTATTATTTCTTTGGTGTGAAAAATCAGATACAGATTTTATGGCTGATTTAGAAGATCTTATCTGCTTCTGAAATCTTGAATTGCATAAACTGCATGTAATCCTTACATAAACACATTCAACAAACATAATTTCCTCCTCCCCTCCTCACTTCCTATGCTCTGAACAATCTTAATGCCTTTTTTCTTCACAATGTGCACTTAAACACAATATGCTTCCTCACAAACATTGTTAATGACTTTTATTTTATGTCCCATATTAAAGAATTTGCTGTGATGATGAAGGAGCAAAGTAATAATCATTCAGCTGGAAGCAGGCTCTGCAAGAATCTGCAGGTGTATGCTGCATCTGTTTGTGTGTGTGCATCTGAAACCCAATAAAAATATTATTTGCAACTTTGGAGACTGATACTCTAACGTTTTTCAAAATGGGAGTGAATTGTTTGCAAAGGTGTTTCCTTTACTGCTCGGCAAATACTGTTCATTTTACTATTTGTTTTAAACAATCTTTTACTGGTCCAAGTGGATTTACCTTCATACAGCAGCGCAGTGGCAGCAAAGGGATAAAAAGCTGTGTTTGCAAACAAAGCTGGGCTGTGCAGAGCACCACTGTGTTTTGCAGCGGTGTGTAAAAAAGCAGTAATGCTAAAAAAGCTCTTTTCCTCTGTTTTTTAAGGAACAAAAGCAACCAAAGGTTCCTACTAACAGCTAGGTTCTGCTTTCTCCTGAACATTCCCAAGCAAGCTGGTTAGGGGATGCTCTAGCTTCCCTAAGTGTCAGTGGGAGCACTGGCGGTGTAATTGACTGCAAAACTCAGGACAGTATCTCCTTCTCCAGTAGGAAAGGGAGAGCAGGAGTCTCTCACCCTCATTCACGTTGGCTGGTTTTCTTCAGTGGGCTTCCTTTGAGGGTAAGATATTAAACTGCTCTCACAGGTGAGATGCCCTGAGAACTGGGCCTCAAGGAAAAAAAACAAAAGCATTAAGGCAGACAGGCTGGAAGGGCTGTGACACTCACACACCCCCAGGCCCACACTTAACATGGACACTGAGCAAAACAACAGGTCTCAAGATGCATCATTCCTCCAGTGAAGGTATACAACACGTACAGTGCCACTTGAATACATTGGGAAGTGCAGACATTCAGCACCTCCCAAGGTGAGACAATCAAAGCAGTTAGCTATATTAAAAAAAGAAATATGCTGAGAGATAGTAAATTCCCTCCAAACAGGGCACATGTCTCCCCAGCATAGTCCTTTAATTGCCATCAGCTGTGTAAATCCTAGGAGCATCTTCTGCAAAATAAGTATCAACTTAGAAAACCGGTCATTGGAGAAGTATGCAAAGCCTGCCGAACACACGCGCACACGTGTGCACACTAACCTTCTCCTGCAACCCTGATTTATTGAACCTCTGCCTGGCAGATGGCTGACATTTTAAAATAGGCTCCTAAAACTACAGATCTGTTTGTTTGTTTGTTTTCCACCAAACGGACCATAACAACTCCAGCCATAGTCCATTAAAACCCAGGCTAGTAGGGTAAATGACTGTCACTGGAAGCCTGACTTGTCACGCTGCCACAGAGCAATGTGAAGCCCTGGGCTCTTCCTCCCAAGCCAGGGTTACATCATCTCACACATGCTCCTTTTACTAGCCGGTGTTTTGAGCTCCCTTCAAAAACGTCCATGAACGACGTACTGATTTACTCGCTGTTCTGCACCGTCAGGGTCCCTCCCCCCGGGGAGAAGTTCCTGCTCTACCACAGACTTCCTCCTCTGTGACTTTGGGAAGACGTGTACACCCAGGCATTTAAAGATATTTTAGGAACCTAAAGGCACAGACAGATGTTTGCAATAATATGTCAGACCAAAAAAAAACTGTGTTAATCCAGCAGCAGACACCTTGGCCAGCTCAGCCAGCAGCACAACCTCCCGCACAAGGGGTGACACAGAGGCGCAAGGCAGGAACGGCATGAAACCACCCTGCATGAGGTGGCCGGTGGGTGAATCATGGCAAACACAGACAGTAACACCCTGGTGATTTCTGCTCTAGAGTGAAAAATAAAGACTGGCTGTTTAAAGAGGCGATTCGGTTCAGAAGATTTTGAACTTTCCTTTCAATCAAAGGCAGAGTTATTTACCACTGCAAACAACCATTAAGTCCTAAGCCATCAAATCCTGTAGTGAAACAAGGATTGAAGCAAGAAATAACTGACTGGCCTAGATTCAGAGGCCGGCACAGATCAAAAGAAAGTGGAAAGGCAGCTTGGAGGCATTTTGGCACCCCATGATTTCTGTGGCTGGTTTAGTTTCTTCGATAGTCTCTTCCAAGGACTTAAGTACTGCTCATGTCCGTGGGAGACCTGCTTCTCGTCCAGTCACTGCGCAAAGTGATCAGATCCCACAACAGCAAGCTAATAAAGTCCAACAAAAAGAACATTTACAGAGGACAGAGAAAGGGTTGATGTGTCACTGCCTCTTTCTGGTTACCACTTAGCATTGCCTCCTTCTGGTTCCCAATTTAGACTTAGACTCGAGAAGGAATTATTCCAATTAAAACAGTGGTGCCAAATCAGTATGAGACCAGAAGAAGGACTGTGGTTTATCAGACCAGCTTCATGATGGGATTATTCAAAGCCCCAAAGATGCTGGCACCACTCCTAACACACGCCAGGAACCTCTGAAGCCTTTACTGTAAACATTACATTTTTCCTCCTCTGCTGTCAAAGCAAAACAGGGAGAGGGCAGAGGGAAAGGAGGGTGGGATGAAGGAGTATCTGGTCCTAGAATACTCTGGCAGAGCTAAACTTGACATTTGCTCCGCTTTCAGAGCTGTGGCCAGTGTTCGCACCCCATCTCAGCGGCTCAGCCCCATCACGGGAGGCAGGAGGAAGCAGTCATCATCAAGGTCAGACGGAGGATGTGGTGATTGCCCCTCTGAACTGCCCCGGAGTTCATCAGGATATGAATGTGTCTGTGCAGGACTAGGCACTGTTTCCAAAATGAAATCTGGACAGTGTTAATGTAACATGTCTAAGCCTGAGGCCTGAAATAACAGTTACCAGCATTTGTGTTTTGGTATACTCTTTGAAAGTTCTGGGTAGCTGAAACTGGCTGGTTTTTTTCAAGAATTAAAGCACTTCTGACCTTCTTTTCAAATACTATCTGTAAACATAATGAGAGATATAGGCACACATTTACTGGCTTTTCTTAAGGGAGGAAAAAGTGAACATAATGCAAACTGGCAAAGACAGGGCAGAGGTAGCCCCAAACACAAAAGGTCTTGCTCTGTTTCTTAAAGGTTCTCCTGTACTAACAGCAATTAGAAAGTTCAGCTGTAATTTCACCCCTCATTCATACAGGACCTTGTCTCACCTTCCACAGGAAATAGGGACTGAGTTAGGAGAGCCTGAATATAATAGAAGTCTGTGGCTGTGGTGCACTGCTGCCATCAATATAAATCTGTCATAAACACACTCAGCAAGGAAGAGGAACTTCCATACACTGTGGCCTCTACATTTTTGGATGCAGATGCAGATTTATGGCACATGGGAGGCAATAAGCCTTTGAGCCAACGTGGGCCTTGTGAGTGCGCGGGGCTGTGTAGACTGGTGTTCCTTGACTGAGCTGCACGTCCGTAACTGCATTTGTAAATACCTCCTGCCGGACAAGGGAGCTGGGTCAAAATAAGGCTAAGGAGATGGTCTCATTACTTTGGATTTTCACAGAAAGGCAGTCTACAAAAGGAAAGCCAGAATTTTTAAGCTGGACTGGAATTGATTTCTTACATGATCTTGAAACTGCCGCCCAGTGGAGGAATCAGGCCCATAAAGCCATCATGATTCCAGTACAACTTTGTTCACCTTTCCACCAAACTTCTAACCCCTGATTAAAAAAAAAAAAAAAAAAAGAGTCCTATCTAGAAGGCAATTACATCAAGTGACTGGATTAAGGCAATTACTCTTCTGAATTATGGTATCTTAAGAGTGTTTTTACATAAAGGGAACTACAAATGAAAGCAGTTTTGAGCAAACTGAAAAACAGCTCAGTGTCACTATTAATTAATTAAAAACAATTTTTCCAAGTCAGCCTAATAGAAGGCTTCCTACATGCAACCAGTAACTGATTAAGTGAGTGACTCAAGCAGTAAAATCACAGTTGGGCCTATTTTCTTCATCCTGGAAGGCCAAGTTCAATATTTTTCCTATGAGGCATGCTTACTATAAAAAGAATGTGATGTTTGAACGTGAGTGTCTCTGCTCTCAGTGCTGGCACCCGAAGCCTTTCCTAGCCCTCCTGCCACATTTCAAGAGTGCAGGATGAATCACAATCATGTGGCTCACCTCCCTGCCAAATTCTTTTCTTCTGCTACCACTGCGAGTTCCTCCCAGACAGCTGCCAGCAGCGGCTGTCCCCCAGCCAAGACCACGGGGGCGAGTGTCAGTGGGAGAGACAGGGCTCCCTCCCTCCCTCCTTCTCCTCCGAGGAAACAAGCAGGCGCAGCGTTAGAGCCCTGTAATCACAGGCTAACTAAATAGGTGGTGGAGTAGGTCAAGGAGAAAAGGAGTAAGTAGGAAGCTAAAGTGGAGGGAGAGGGAGGGGAAGGGGGACGTGTGGAGCCAGCTGGACACTGCAGCCCGCACAGTGCTGCAAGGTCATCAAACACCGTATCCTCCCTCCCACCCACACGTAGACACACTCTTAATGCGTCCTTCCCATAGCAGCTGATCAGTACAATCCCGCTTTCAACAGGCACGTTTCTTCAGCAACAGATACCCCTGCGCAACAGAGCTGTGAGGCTGCCTAGCTACCATGACCTATTTTCTGAGGCTGTAGCATCAGGGCCCCAGTCTACAGTGGGCAGGAGAGTGGGAAGAAAGGTATTAACTGCAGAGGAGCTTGAGGAACATAAGCGCGCAGGTCACATCGTTTCACTTTGCAAAAGGTGAGAAAAGAGGATATCAGGCGTAATACTGTTCTGCGTTTGTACTTGCAGTTGAGGCAAGAATAAATACACTTTAGTTGTGAAGCGGGGGTATGCTTCAATTAAAGCACATGGGCTTCTGGATGTTTCAACATGCAGTGGACACATACAAAAACATGCAGAGCCACAGATGGAAGTTCTTCCTTTGTTTCCGAGAGCTGCCGACCCCGTCGCTGAGTACTGGAGGGATCTGACAGGACCAGCAAGCACTCTCAGAAGGGTGCAAGAGCGACATTCACAGCCTCACCTGAGCTGCCCAGCCAGCAGCCCTCCTGCCAGCCAAGCTCCCATGCCTGTGACAAAGGTTTTTACCTCAGACGCAGAGAGGAATGAGAGGTTCTGTGCCCTTCTCTAGAGTCTTTGCTACCGGCATTGATTTTATGCAGAAGTCACCCAGGAACTGCAGTAAGAGATGACAATACAAAATCCTGAAATAGGGTTTTAAGCAAAGATAAAAGATAGTGCATAGCACTTGCAAGTCATCATCAGCTAAATCCACCCAGTAGGTGCTATTGAGTACCTATAGCACGAAGAATACAGTGAGTACCCCATGCAAAATAATGGAAAACCCATGAACTCTTTAATGCAGAGCTTTCAGACAAAAGAATCCTACCTTTCAGATGCTTTTCAAATAATATGCTGATATTATTTACCTGTGCAAAAATTGCTGCCCATGCTAAAGAAAGTATTTCCTTTTCATAAGGAGATTGGGCATGACAGCCCAGAACACTAGACACAGGAGCAAGATTGGAGATTCAGGATAGTAAAAGGTTCATTCTTTAAGGCACAAATAAAAGCATCTCTATCTGGCCCTACAGATTACTGGTCTGCTTCTAAATGATTGAAAAATGATTATAAACATTTGGCCACTGGAAAACCTTTATTAATCTTGGATGTTTTTACTTGCTTTAGGGTAGTGAAAAGTGAAAAGTTGAATAATACAGAACTAGCTTTATTTTTTTTCCAAATTATGCTGTGGTTCTTACATGCAAGCACTGTTCCAATTTCTTTGATGGCTCTATACTGATTTACACAGAGCTGAAACCTTGACCTTTTACAGCTTACCTTGTGCCATAAAGAATATGAGACTTAAGACGTGTACAGTAAATCTAGACTTATATTATTCTCTCAGGTTTATTCATTGTCCATAGAAGCAAGGAAGGAAAAGCATCCCAAAGGATATTAAACTCTGGAATCTCAGAGCTCTGCTGCTTTGTTCTATGTACACAGTGTTCCCATGCCCAGAGACCCCACGCTCAGGGATATCCCAGAAGTGAATGCCCACCTTCCCGAGACATTGCAGCTACACTGAGAACCCTGCTAATGCTAGGATGAAACCTTGGACTGATTTCGCCCAATTTACGTTGAATTAACCCCCTTTTTACTAACCCTGCTCCCATATCGGTTATGTCATAAACTTTCTCTGCCAATGTCTCTCAGGTAGATTTTTACTACCAACCGACTGCCTCTGGGTCAGTTCAAAATAGGAATCACAGGCACACAGTCAGGTTACTGACCACATGCTTGCTCTCTGAGAGCAGTTTATGTGATGCCTTTTACCTTCCATTTGCAGCGGGCTAACAACACACACATGGCTGGCTACCACAGGAGAGCCAACAAGCAAAACGGATCCTAGGTCCCACTCCTTTTGTGAGCTTTCTCTATGAAATAACACACCGTGGCTATCACAGTTCTGACTGGCTTCGTGGGGAAGAGACGCTGAATAAGAACACGTGAAACGCCCAGGGTCAACCCTTGCTCCTTTTCTGTAATCTGATCAGCTCATTGACTAGATTTTCCATTTTCAAAGTATTCCTTAGTACAGAGCTGAGGCAGAAACCGCTGGCAAGTTTCCACATAAGAGAAAGGTCAGTCTTTGAGAAAACATACTGTCGGTTTCTGAAACACCTTCACGATACTCTCTTCTCCCAGCTGAAGGATAAAACTTTTCAAAATACATTATTTTTATTTGCAATGAATAGAAAAATATATTATGTACCTTATAACATAATTTAAACTCCTGAAATATATTTAAGGGTAATAGAAGCAGCAAAGTCTACCAGGCAGGGAACAAAGAGTTGGAATACGTCACTTTCAGATGCCTAGTTTCCTAAATGGGACAATGGCATTCTCCTTTGTACAGTGCCCAAGAGGTCTACACATCAAATAGGTGGTATACATAGAAGATATTAAAATTTTCACTTTTGTAAGAAGTACTTCCCCAATCAGAGGTCCAAAGGACAGAGAACAAAAATACCAGTTAATTACCAGAAGAAAAACAGACTATTTAAAATGGGGCTCACTCCATTTTAAATGAATGATTATTAACTTTCCCCAAATACATTACATTCTCTTAGTCTAGAATTTTCAGAAAGCTGAATAAATCACTGTTACCTCTGTCTTAATGGAAGAAAGCAGTATTTGTAGACACCAATGAATTCTGGAAATAAAAGCATCTGACTACAACAAGATCCTACCATTCATGTTAGAAATATTCCCTTCCACCATTTTTTATAGCAAGTTGCTTCAGAAAAACGTAACAGACTGATCTGAGTCTTCGAACTAAAGCTAGCAAGTGGTTCCACTAAGGTTAGCATAGGACACAGTACCTTGGGTATACCTTGACTCCCATAGTGATCACATAAATAGGTGGTTCAGAACAAGTGGGTGGAATTAAAACCGAAAGATCATTTTTCAGCGAGACACCAAGAGCAGAATTCAGCCCCAGCATCAGTAGGTACTGTTCCCATAGGGGAGGGCTGGGATAAGCCTGTTACTGTTAGGAAGTGTATCCTTTCAAACCAATCAGTCCTGAAATGATGACTAGCTTGACAAACAGCTTTTCAATAAGAATTGTATTCATATTGACCATTCACATTCAGCATCCCAAATGTCATTTGCAGGCTACTTCTGTGGAGGATGTTTTCAATCACTTGGCTGATTTTCTTGCTTCCCTACCCCTTCTGTTTCTCCCAACTATTATTTAGTCCCTATAAAAGTATTTCTGTTGTGGCTATAACTTAGGCATGAGACACGTAAGTGTATACCCCATCTGCACATGCATGTTAATGATTCAGATTTTCTCATTACAGGCTGTTTATAAGCAGCTTTTTCCATTTCCTGGTCAGAAGAGATTTCTACTTTTCCGCTATACCGGAGCTCAATTAAATCATCTAATCAACTTGATCAGTTCAGACCAAGTTCATTTACCTCCACCTACATTTGAGTAGTAAGTGACTCGGGGTTTTTCTTCTGGTGTTTTTTTTGCCTAACAATATAGCTATTCAAGTTTAGAGAAACATATGCCCATTTTTGCTTTTGATGTTCAGTAAATCTAATGCCTTTATTGCAACTGAAGAGGAAGGGAAGCTCCCGGACACTGCTCCAGTACTATTCAGCTGACCTATTCATTAGCAAACACAGCTGATTTGATGGGGTTGTTTTGTTTTGTTTGCTGGATCAACTACAAACACAAGCCATTGGCAGCTCAGCTCGCAACATATGAGAAGGGGCTTCCTCTCCTGCCGTAGTGTTCCTGGCTGCTTGAGCATGAACAGCAAAGGTGGATGGATGCCAACTGGCAAAACAGATAGAAATAGCAGCGCATGATTCTAATACAAGCAGCAAAAAGACCAAGCACAAAAACATCTCTCGCTCTCCCATTGACTAAGGTTGCTTTTGGCAAACAGCAGCAGGCTTTTGCATGCTTATTTCCCTCTGGTCAGAGAAGACAGACTTTAATTATGTAGCCATGCAAGGTAATACTGTACAGTCTCCAGTCTCTGGCACTGTTGACATACTAGGGTACTAAATAGAGGGCAAAAGGACCGGACAGCTGTTAAGGAGCTCATATATACTCCCCACCTTGGCTTTGTAATGAAATTCCACATAAGGGGTGTAGCTGGAGGATGCCTCAGCCCAATTCACATGCACTGCAGGAATGCATGGGAAAGGGTGTGCACCTACAGGGAAGGGAAATGTGTCAACAGCAGTGACGCAGTAATCCCAGCACATTTATGAAAGGCAGGTTCACTGGGATTCACATGCTTCTTTCATCAACAGATCTTCATTAACAACTGCACAGAGCCTGCGTACTTTTTGGCATGTACTTTGTATGTATGGCAGTGGGAAGATATTATTTTAACTTCCTTCCTTCCTTCCTTCCTTCCTTCCTTCCTTCCTCCCTCCCTCCCTCCCTCCCTCCCTCCCTCCCTCCCTCCCTCCCTTCCTTCCTTCCTTCCTTCCTTCCTTCCTTCCTTCCTTCCTTCCTTCCTTCCTTCCTTCCTTCCTTCCTTCCTTCCTTCCTTCCTTCCTTCCTTCCTTCCTTCCTTCCTTCCTTCCTTCCTTCCTTCCTTCCTTCCTTCCTTCCTTCCTTCCTTCCTTCCTTCCTTCCTTCCTTCCTTCCTTCCTTCCTCCCTTCCTCCCTCCCTTCCTCCCTTCCTCCCTTCCTTCCTCCCTTCCTTCCTTTCTCCTTCACTTTTTTATTTTCCTATAGGATACTGGCTAAACACTGATGCAGGCCAGGGTTGATCTTTCTACCACTCTGCAGTAAGTATGAGGACTTGCAGGGGGGGGGTTTGCATAAATTATTATTCTTATGATTATGATTTTTATTGTTATTATGATTATGTTATTATGACTATTACTGTTTTGCTTTTAAGGATTCCTCCGCCACGCAACCAACATTAACACCGTGACCAACCAAAGCAAGATGGTTAATTCAGGGGCTCCACACAGCAAGGAAATATAATGTAAGATCATTCTAAATCAGTGGTGACTTTTCTGCCATTTCTTTCTTTTTCTGCCATTTTCCATTTCTTAATGGTCTCATTTGATAAAAATCACGATTACTATTTCTTTGCAAAAGCCTCAGGCAGATGTTTTATTGCAGGGAAGATTGAGCAGAAAGGGATGGTGATCGGTGAATTGTTTCACACTGGGCAGTGGCAACAGATACAGACCTTCTAGGAAGACATGCACTCTCCTGAAGTAGTAAATTTGGTGTTGGCATGTTGGGATACCACTAAGCACCTCAGGACAGCATGAAGGGCTTGATCTAATCCTCAGTAAAGCCATCTTTCCACTGAGTTTGGTGGGCTCAGCATCAGCCTGATAAACACACTTACTTACACACAAGCCACAGTAAATGTGCTCGAGTACAGCGTGAGCTTCCACAATATCTATTTTGATAGACAAACACAGGCAACTTGATGTTTAGATTCACTGAAGACATGTATATAGCCTCTGATGTTATTAAAAGATGGCAACGGTGAGGTGTATTTGAGGATGCCAAGGTCACCAACCTAGCTCATGAGGATCCTGACCAAAGGATTTAAGACTGTCCTGGACTGGTCCCCTACTCAGGCAGGTTTCCAACGAAGTCAACATGGCACTGAAGATCGAGCCTTTAGTATCCTGTCATTGGAGGCTGATCCTGTGTGGCACTCATATAAGAACAACATACAGAAAAGTAAGAATGCTCATCATAAAGTGTTCAGCATCTTCAAGAATTCATTCCTGCCTGCGTGCTGAGTGCACTTACAAGATATCTCCACTATTAGCCTTCGCTATGTATACAAGAACTCTCCTAGTAGGACAGAACAGATGTTGATCTATCCCTGTAGTCTTTTTCTGTAAGCATATGCCTAGAAAAAGGACACACAAAGAAAGGATAATCCCCTGATACTCTCCAAGCCTTTATTTTAAGTTGGGTGGACTCCTCAGCCAGATGTGGTCTCTGTCTGTTTAGTAACCCTCAGAGGATCTCCCTTCCATGAATTTCTCCAGCCTTCCCTTGAACCCTCATAAAATGTTAGCATCCAGCATCCTGTGGCAAGGAGTTCCTCTGATCTACAACCTACAGTGTGAAGAACCATCTCTGCTTGTTCTGAAATATGCTCCTACTGATTTTAGTTGATTCCACTCATTCCTGTCTTAGAAAAGCTAGTCAACAGCAAATCCCTCCCAGCTCTCTCTATGCCTGTCATAACTTTGTAGACTCTTCTAAATCATCTCTTTCCCAGGCTGAAGAGTCCCGGTTTACTCAGTCATTCATCACAGGTAGTCACTCATAGGGCAGCCTCCTTGATCACCCTTTGAGCCACCTTCGGTCCTATTACTTTATTTCTAGGATGAGCAGACTAGAACTGCATGCCACATTTCCAAGATGTTGACAAACACATCAGCATACAGACTCCAACTTACCTTCAACTTGCATGCAACACTTTTTGTGGGAGCTCAATACAAAGGGAGCCTAATTATAGGACATGATACCCTATAATGCCACAAATGGCACCACCTTAATAAAAAGGTTTCTCTGAAAGACAAGTCAAATAAATACACAGCTCTACAAGTTACACCTTGTCATAGTGGAAAACAGTTCAAAGTAAGAGTTGGTTGAATAGGCCTGACTACACACATAGAAATCCCATGTGTTTTGCTTGGCTATGTGGGTGAGTGGGGAAGAAGGATCAGGGTGGAGTGAGGGAGGGGAGAACGGTGTGTTTTGTTTATAACTTGAGTGATGTGGAAGCATGTGTGTTTTCCTGTGGGAAGTGACTAGCTCTATCTCTAGTAATCTAAAATCAGTGTCAAAGGTTTGTGAATGGGTTACAGAATGAGTGATGGCACCTCCCATCTTTAGCTGTCTACATTTTTTATAACCACTTGCATACTTTTGGTCAACCACTGTAAAATAAACAGTCCTTCCCAAATGTTTTTGTTTTCTTTGACAGCACAGCAATAATTCACTTGGAATGCTGCAGAGTATAATAGCACTTTAAAGCTGTTGCAAAGCTGCCTTTTTATGATCTATGTTTGAGTCGTTTTTGAGAAAAAAAAAGATGCCAGAGCTACAAAAGTATATGAAATTAGAAGATGTATCATGTGCGTATGTACATGATATGTATGGGGGGAGCCTCAAGGGGGAAAGACTATTTTAAATAATTTTCATTTTGTGGGGAAGATCTGACCATTTGCCTGTGTCTTTGAAAAATGACTCAATGCAACAGCCAGATTAACTTCTGCAACTACCAAAATCTAATCAAGATGACCGGAATGAGTCTCTTTCAACATGAACTCTTAGGACCTCATGCTTGCTACACCACTTCAGTAGAAAAACAATACACTCAAAACTGGTCATTGCATCTGACCAGAAGCAACATTTTACAGATGGAACATTATATGACTGCAAATGCAATTGGGAAATCAAACTCCAGGCTAGAGGAGAAACCTGTGAAAATTACTCTGGTGTCTGTTAACCTGCACTACCAGGGAGTGAGTCCATGTGACCACAGATGTTTATATTCAGCCAGCATCACTGTATTTATCTCTCTCATCTTCTTTCTGAAAACTCTTGTCTCCAGCCTGCACAACAAAGACCCCAAATTGTGCTGTATGGGGAACAGGAATAAGCTGTGCATTAAGTTTGCTCTTGAAGGCTCAGAGGTTATCAGTTGGGCCATCACACCTGCATTCCTGACAAACAGCTGGAGACCCAGAGAGGCCTGGCCCAGCTCAGTGCTTCTCCAGCAGAGAGCAGTGATACACTGTCAGTGAGCTCAGCCCTGGAAAGCAGGGCAGCTTCCAAGCTCGAGAAAAGGCGAAGCTCAAAGCTGGCAAGCTTGCCAATGTGAATGTCAGAGGAGCTGGACTTGGAGAAACAGATGACAATGTGGGGTCATCTGAAAAAAAAAAAAAAAACCAAACATTAAAAAATCCCACAAAGGCAGTGCCTGAGCCAGCTTCAGGAGGAACACTCATGTGAGCAGGAGCTCTCAGATCAGATATGTGATCCTTGGAGCACTTTGCACTATAAGCCAAGAAGTGCAGGGGGCATTTGTACCATAAACTCCACCTGCCTCCAAATTAGTGTCTAATACTCTCTGGCAGACATTGCTGAAGATGCTTATACCTGTTCAAGTAATATCAGGGAGATGACACCATGCTGCAAAGAGAATAGCATCGATCTCAGAAACTGTGTTTGAAATAGCATAGTCACTATAAATTTGACCAGCTCAGGTTGTGAGCAAGGCAAGATTTGCAGGCAGAAAGAGACTCTTTTATTAGATCAGCCAACATTGACTTAAAAAAAAATGACAAACTTGTCTCAGGCTTTGCCCTATATATAAGTTGCTTTACTTATAAATATAGACTTACACGTACACATCCACACACATGGCCAGCCTTTATACCTTGTATTTATTTTATCCTTGTATATATTTTCAGTAGCCACTACTAGTAGTCACAAAGGTAAAATATGAACCCCGCTTAGGCAATAAAAGGTACTGAATATTAAATTATAGATTTCATTGCCATGGTCTAAGTAGCAGGTAGATGATGGCCTTACCTGTCTCAACCCCAAAAGAACTGATCTGGACATCCAGAAGCAAGCCTTCCCAAGTGGAAAGGTTTTCCTCTGTCCCACATGCTAGTCAAGAGTTTTTCATCTAAAGAACTCAAAACACTTCACAAAGTGAAAGACCAGGATTACCATTCATTCCTATTTTACACATGATGAAGACTGAGGCACATAAAGTACACTGTCTGGACTGACGACATGAAGCCAGGCAGGCAAGTTTTGCATCATACACTGATGTTTCCCAACCTACTTGTAGCCAGGACACCTTGCCACTGATTTTTTGCCGGCCACATCACCTCAGCTCTCTGCCACTGCCACCTCAACGTCCATCACCACTTCATCCTTTCCCCTCTGTCCTGTCAACATCAGCCTGTTCTCCCTGGCTGCTGCCTCATCTCTCCCTCATCCTCCTGTGACAGCCACACTGGTGGGAATGCTCATACTCCCTGCAGAGCTTTAGAGCTGGTGCTCACCACAGCACCCGGGGTTGGCAGGCGATGTGGTCTGGTGAGAGCCACCTCCTCAGGTGACAGCAGCTGATTTAAATCACGACTTGTCTCTTCTGGCTTTGTAGACACAAGTCTGCTCTTACAGTGGAAAAAACCACAGAGTATCCATTATACCACACAAAGTGTACTCTCTGAAAAACACTGTTAGGCCAGCCTTAATATTTGAGCTATAAGACCATTTCACACCAGCTACTACCAAAATAAAGCTGTTATGTCAGTGGGCAGCTTCGTGAATCGAAAGTATGTATGCATACACACACCCTCCACCTCTCACTGTGGCTACTTCACCTTGCCTAGAGCAGCAAAGGAGTCTTTCTTGTCTTAATGAAAGCCAGGCAGGAACTGCTCTTTAAGCAATGCCGATTCAGTCAGAGCTGGCTCTGGGTTACATATAGCTGTATAACCTGGGTAGCCAGTCTCTCTTTCCACCCATGCGCAAGATGAGGAAAGCTTGTGAATACTGCTACACCCCCTGCTGCAGGAGATGGCTGGGGTGTAGAAGAAAGGGTGGTGGTGAGAGCCTTGCTGGTGCTGGTAGGAACCAGGCTGGCTCCCCTTTTGCTGGAGCCTATCTGGGTGGTGGCAGGCCTAGGGAGTTCAGGCAAGCTTGTATCCTCCACTGTAGTAACCCAGAGAGATGCTGGCCACTGGCTCCAAACAAGGAGCTTGTCTTGATTCTCCCTACCTTCTTCCTTCTTGTTTCTACCTTGGTAGCCCCAAGATATTTCCAGGTCAGCATATACTATAAAACTTACCTGTAAAACTGTTGAGGAATCATTAAAAACATGTAAGAATTACATCAGGACAGAATTTCACAGTGGTAAATATGGGATTCTGCTGTTTTCTCCTCTCATTTCACCATATCCTGCCTGAAGTAATTCTATGCTTTTTGGTCTCAAATATGCATGTGGGCGCAATTCCTTTTTTACTCAAATAACCACATACTCTTTCTGCATCTTGTGGGCACATGACCCTGCAGGATACAGCATGAATGAAAAGGGTCTGAGAGAGAGCTTTGTCTTCTGCAATGGTCCCCAGCCTTCCCCATGACTGGGCGACAGCACTAAGGAGAGAGAAAACCTTGCTTTCTTTGTCAGTCTGGGCTGTACTGCCAGTGACATGTTGTGTCTATGGATCATGCTAGATGATCCTGCAGACACCATGTAGCCTGTAATCAGCAGATCAGTAGCCTAAATGCTAAGAAAAATTATCATGAAAGCAGAAATTAAGGATTTTTTTTATCAGATCCTTTGCCATACCTTGACCAGCCAATGTCCCTGTGTCTGTTCATATTTAAAAGTAATACACATCTATCTATTTGTCACCAGCATTTTAAAATTTAAATCTGGCACCATGAAGAAAGGTAAAGCGCTACCTTTCTTTAATTAATATTATTATGAAGAGAGACTGTATTATTTTAAGGACAGCCCCTGTTAGGGTTTTCTGATATCATCCTAATAAGAGAGGTTGAGGAGGCAGTGACGTCCTTTCCAGAGGTACCTGGAAGGCATAAAAAGAGTGAAACACTCCTCTCTGCACATAGCAGGTGCAAAACTTTGGAGCAGATGGTTATCTTTCATATTCTCAGAGCAAAAGTTCTGGTTTTAATTGGTATTTTTTGTAGCTCACTGCTCATCAGTACCAATATGGTTCATACGGGCGCATCTTTGTAAGCCTCAAGCCCTTGCGGTGACCTTTGTGCTTTCAGAAGGAGCAACAAAATGCACCTTTTTCATAATGTTGAAGAAATGTGGAAAAAAAAAACCAGCTAGAGTTTTCATCCAGGATAGTGGCCCCAGGACAGTGATGAGATATTATGTCTGTAACCGGGCTTGCTACCAAGCTTGTAAGAGGCAAAGTGATGCTCTCAATATCCATTACATGTTCCACCTTTGAAGAGTAGTTCACGTGACAGCTGGAACCAAGAGCTTTCAGTCACCTTCCTGAGTTGAGCATTCAAGGATACCGCAGAGGAAGAAGGATCAGTGCAGCACCTTTCCCAAAAGGCACACACGCAGCGAGGTGAATTTTGGACAGCTGGCTCAAATCAAGTGACACTCCATGTTTCACATTCCTCTTGGTGATCGTGATCTCCTGCCACTATGTGAATTCCCTTCGAAGCAGTCCTACCCTGGGCCCTGAAAGCATCTATCGCCCTGCTCTCTCCTTGCTCTGCCACCACCCTGAGCCATGCTTACGGGCAGCAGCAAGTAAAGTGGCACTAGGCACACCTCAAGCCCTGGCTCCCCAGCTAGGGAAGAATGTGGGCTGCTGTGCCGGGCTGAAAGGCTTGGGAAAGTGCAGCCCTGCTGTTTCATGTCAACATTCCTCCCCCTCTGCCTTTCCCAAGGTCTCCGGCAGAAAATCCTTTTTTGTTCTTATCAGTTCAAACAAGAACAATGAATTCCTCAAGCCCGCAAGAATGTGACAAGGTGCCAACAAAGCCAACCAGGAAGGTGATGTATGGTCTATAGGCTGCAGCTCAAATAAATCACTTCACAAACCAGTGCTGCAAGGAGGGAATTCAAACAGCTTAGAGCCTTTATTTCTAGTTCTTCCCTTCAGATTTTCACCTGCCAAGTATCCTGAATAAAAGCAGTATGTGTGATGCTAAAATGCTGCATGCCCTTTAGTTTTGTTACCAGGAATAACTGTGCAGTGTCTAATTAAATCGATATTACAGCAGTGTGTCTGCATAGCCTTGGTGAAGGCAGAGTTGCAGTTTCCATTATAAACCCCTATATTCGAGAGTTTACAACTGGCTGTAAAGCTGGCTCACTGAGCAGAACTTGGCGCACACAGCTGTCAGCCAGGGAGCAAATGATTTTTACCATATTTCAAAAATAATTGGTTTGGCTCTTTTAAAATCATACTAATGTTTTCTTAAAAAATGAGGTTACCACATCTGGATGCTTTTTAGTATATATCTTCCATTTCTACAAAGAAACACTGATCTCCTAGTCAGCTAGTCTGATAGGGAAAATAAAAGAATAATGACCAACGTATTCAGTCATAAAAAGGCAGCTTAGCAGGTACATATTCTGTGTGTGCAAGGATTCAGCTGTCTCACACTCTTTGCTTGAACAATATGCCTTCTAGACAGAATTCACATGATGCTTGACACTGAAGAAATCAGAAGAATTGTTTCATGCTAAATTACATGCACGATGGTGAAAATTCACAGCCCAGACAGAATGCAAGCAGGTGTCTAAGATGCTCAGCCCACACGTGGGCACTTCACCAGCCAGCGACTGAAATGAAGCATGCCTAGCCTTGCCCTAAATTAGGGGCTCCTCGGTTTGGTTTTGCCTGGGCATCCCTGCCAGTGCAGCAGCAGCACCCAGCCCTGTGCAGACACAGGGCACATGCAGGAGGTGCTCAGATGTGCAGGCAGTAACTGGGTAGCCCTCTGGAAAAGCCTGTATGCTATTACTGGTATGGGTAGCACAGCTCTGGCCTTAGGGAGCAAACTTTCTGGAACAACCACCCATGACTCACCATCAAACTTTCTCATTACTTCTAATGTTACCACACCGAACCAGCCATTTCAAAAATAACAGGTGTTTAAAATGGTTCACACTGTGGACCCTTTTCTTGGCCAGAGACCTGCATGGACTTTGTCGGGCCAGCTCTGTGGGGAGTGAGCACAGAATGGCTGGAGAGGAAGAATCTGTTTGCTGGAGCTGAGACCTCCCATGGGCATCAGCCCTGCGCTGCTGTTCTCACCCAAGGCAGGGGGCTGTAGGAAATAATGGGTTACAGCTTGCCAGCGTGGATTTGTCATGTTTCCCCAACCCTGTCCCTTAGCACTAACCTATATTAGTATGAAAAACTTTGTTGGTGCTATACTGGGGGCATCCAGCTCTTTGGAGGAAAGCCAATAGGGGAAACATCCTGGTGGGAGTCTGTTATAGACCACCCAACCAGGATGAGGAGACAGATGAAGCAAGCAGTTGGCTGAAGTCTCACAATCTCTAGCCCTAGTTCTCGTGCGAGACTTCAACTTACCAGATATCTGCTGGAAATACAACACAGCAGAGAGAAAGCAGTCTTGGAGGGTTCCTGGAGTGTGTGGGAGGTAACTTCCTGACGCAGCTGGTAAGCAAGCCAACCAGGGGAGGTGCCCCGCTGGACCTGCTGTTTACGAACAGAGAAGGCCTGGTGGGTGATGTGGTGGTCGGAGGCTGTCTTGGGCTCAGCGACCATGCCATGATAGAGTTTTCAAATCTTGGAGAAGTAAGGAAGAGGGTCAGCAAAGCCACTACCCTAGACTTCAGAAGAGCAGACTTTGGATTGTAAAGGAGTCTGGTTAACAGGGTCCCTTGGGAGGCAGTCCTGAGGGCAAAGGAGTCCAAGAAGGCTGGATGTTATTAAAGAAGGAAATCTCAAAGGCGCAGGAGCAGGCCGTCCCCATGGGCCCTAAGTTGAGCAGGCAGGAGAGAAGACTGGCTTGGCTGAATCGGGAGCTTTGGCTGGAACTCAAGAAAAAAAGGAGAGCTTACCACCTTTGGAAGAAGGGGCAGGTGACTCAGGAGGACTACAAGGATGTTGTGAGGTTATGCAGGGAAAAGATTAGGAAGGCGAAGGCCTATCTGGAACTTACACTGGCCGCCACCATTAAAGATAACAAAAAATGGTTTTATAAATACATCAGTGACAAAAGGAGAGCCAGGGAGAATCTCCCTCCTTTGTTGGATGCGGAAGGCAACCTTGCCAGGAAAGATGAGGGGAAGGCTGAGGTACTTAATGCTTTCTTTGCCTCAGTCTTTAACAGTCAGACTGGTCATCCTCAGGGTTGTCAGGCCTCTGCGCTGGGAGATGGAGACAGGATGCAGAATGAAGTCCCAGTTGTTGAAGAGGTGGCAGTCACCGACCTGCTCCTTCACCTGGATGTTCACACGTCCATGGGGCCAGATGGGACCCACCCGAGGATACTGAGGAGCTGGCAGAGAAGCTCGCTTAGCCACTGTCCATCATTTATCAGCAGTCCTGGTCAACTGGGGAGGTCCCAGATGACTGGAAACTAGCGAATGTGAACCCCCCCCTACAAGAAGGGTCAGAAGGAGGATCCAGGGAACTACAGGCCTGTCAGCCCGACCTCGGTGCCAGGGAAGGTCATGGAGCAGATCATCTTGAATACCATTATGCAGCACAGGCAGGACAACCAGGGGATCAGGCTCAGCCAGCATGGGTTTATGAAAGGAAGGTCCTGCCTCACTAACCTGACCTCCTTCTACGATAAGGCGACCTGCTTAGTGGATGAGGGGAAGGCTGCGGACGTTGTTTATTTGGACTTTAGTAAGGCCTTTGACACTGCCTCCCACAGCATTCTCCTGGAGAAGCTGGCTGCTCACGGCTTGGAAAAGTGCACTCTGTGCTGGGTTAAAAACTGGCTGGACAACCAAAGCCAGAGAGTGGTGGTGAATGGAGTCAAATCCAGATGGAGGCCAGTCACGAGTGGTGTTCCCCAGGGCTCAGTGTTGGGGCCGGTCCTGTTCAATATCTTCACTGATGATCTGGATGAGGGGATTAAGTGCACCCTCAGTAAGTTTGCAGATGACACCAAGCTGGGTGGAAGTGTTGATCTGCTGGAGGGCAGGAAGGCCCTACAGAGGGACCTGGACAGGCTGGATCGTTGGGCTGAAGCCAACAGTATGAGATTCAACAAGGCCAAGTGCCAGGTCCTGCACTTGGGTCACAGCAACCCCACGCAACGCTACAGGCTTGGGGAGGAGTGGCTGGAGAGCTGCCTGGGGGAAAAGGATCTGGGGGTGTTGGTTGGCAGCTGGCTGAACATGAGCCAGCAGTGTGCTCAGACGACCAAGAAGGCTAATGACATCCTGGCTTGTATCAGGAACACTGTGGCCAGCAGGAGTAGGGAAGTGACTGTGCCCCTGTACTCGGCACTGGTGAGGCCACACCTCGAGTACTGTGTTCAGTTTTGGGCCCCTCACTACAAGAAGGACATCGAGGTGCTGGAGCGTGTCCAGAGAAGGGCAACGAAGCTGGTAAAGGGTCTAGAGAACAAGTCTTATGAGTAGTGGCTGAGTGAATTGGGGTTGTTTAGTCTGGAGAAGAGGAGGCTGAGGGGAGACCTTATAGCTGAAAGGAGGTTGTAGCGAGGCGGGGGTGGGTCTCTTCTCCCTAGTAACAAGCGATAGGACAAGAGGAAATGGCCTCAAGCTGCACCAGGGGAAGTTTAGGTTGGATATTAGGAAAAAGTTCTTCACTGAAAGGGTTGTCAGGCATTGGAACAGGCTGCCCAGGGAGGTGGTGGAGTCTCCATCCCTGGAGGTATTTAAAAGAAGGGTAGATGTGGTGCTTGAGGATATGGTTTAGTGGTGGACTTGGCAGTGATAGGTTAGCGGTTGGACTCAATGATCTTAAGGGTCTTTTCCAACCTTAACAATTCTATGATTCTATGATTTGCCTGCAGCTCTTCAACATAACCCTGATGGGTGCTTCGTTGGTGCAGAGAACATCTTCACCACAGATGGATTCTTCCTACTTTACATCACCTCAGCTCAGGAGACATGCTACTTGGCAGACACTCCAGCACTGCTCCCGCTCCATCATCTACCTCATCTACATCCTGCCCCACCAGTATGCATACCATTGGGATGCCAGTTACAACAGGTACACTAAATCCATGCATCCCTGTCTTGCCTATGTATCCTCAGAAAAGAAAGCACCACTGTATCTCCTGCTATTAGCCTGTGGCAACCAGGCTTTGCTTCATTTGCCGGGTCTGTGTTGGCCATATTTGCCACCTTCTGATATTTACCTTGCCACTTGTACTGACCGGAGTACTTGTGAGCATGAATCTAAGCCTGCAAATACTCATGGATATGAGTACCCCTGGGTTATGCCAGTCAAAACCATCATTCCAGAAATGCAGCATTCCTGATGGGTGAGGTGTGGCAACAACAGAGGTGAGATGTGGCACAGAGCCCAAGCTCATTCCCTGAGACATCATGATCAGGCTGAGCTCTGTGCTGCTTTGGTGGAACTAGGGGAGAGGAAGGGAACGGGAGGAAGAGAGGACAGTTGGGCCAGCAAGATAGGTTATGGAAGCATCAGTCCAGACTGGGAGTGGATGGGATGCTGAAGAGGAGAGAGGATGGCAATGAAGGCTGGTGGAAGAACAGTTGGGAGCTACTACCTTGAAAGGCTGGCGCAATAAGTTCAGTGATGTGTCCTGTGATATTTGGTGAGTTTCTTAAACTCTCAGATGCTGGAGCCAAATGCGCATATAAAAATATTAAAATACATCACTGTTAAACTATTTTTAAAGGAAACGCTCAAAATCCTGAAAGCAAATATAAAAGCAGCTTCTCTTTTAAGTCTCTTATGATTCTCAGCCAATCTCATGAAGCCTGGTGTACACGTCCTCTTTTAGAATAACTTCTGACGGCCACCAAGGCACTTTTCTAAATCACATATATAGTCTTTCTATGAGAGAATTTTTGATGTTTTAAGAGAAATTACAACTAAGGGGCAAAAAAGACGAACACCAAGGAACAGAGACTATTTTTATATTATCATTATACATTTACATTTTACATTACTTATAAAGTGTTGACTATCTCCATCTGCTCTACAGTCTGCTGGCCTAGCTAAGTAGAAATTACAAAAATATAAAGCACTTTCAAGTAAAATATATATTTTTATCATACTCTTAATTCACGTTTGCCTTTTAATTGTAAATCAGACCATACTAAATTATTCATCTACACAACATAAAGATAAAAAAGCCTAAAAATTTGAAATTAGCTCAACTTTTCTATTAAATCATTTTTTTATACCAAGCTTTAAGAATACCAAGGGAATTTTAGCTAACAGAGACAGTATGTTAATCCATTTCACCTCAACAGCACAAGGTCTTAGCACATATTACAAGCAGAAATGCTCTTTAGCATCCTCTTATTCTCACCTCATAAAACTAACAAGTGAACATGCAGTTTGGCACAAACCTCCCAGCTCAAGAAAGGCCCCAAAGGACATTAAAGCAGATGTCACAGGCTGGGGCTGAGTTGTAGTAAATAGCCTCCCATCAAGATCACTATCTTCTGTGCCTAACACAGGTATATTCTGCTGCAGCATCTTACTCAAAGAAATACATATTTGCATAGCAAATGAATGCACATTTTTAATATAAACAAATGATGCAGTGTGACTCTCAATTTACACCTCTGAAATAGTGTCAAAAAAGTCAAATGACCGCCTAACAAAATTACAGCTCAAAAGTAATATTTAGCAAAATCCTGTATGCAGTTTATCATGTACTAATTTTGTGATGTCTGTTAAAGGAGAAACTCATTTTCCATGTGACCTAAATAAGCACTTTCATCTGGGGGGAAGAGGGATAAATGACCTAATCCTGCTCTTGCCAATTTGAATGCAGTGTGCTCTCAGAAGGACTCCACTGACAACTGACAGTACTTGGTACCTGGAGCTCAGAGACCTCACAGAGTTTCCAAACTGTTGAAGTAGGACTGCAAAGGTCTCTTGTAGTGAAAATGAATGACTGGTAATATGGTATGCTTGATTCTCTCTTGTTCATTACAGTAACGCCTTGTTTAGTTGGTTACTAGTATCACGTTATTAGCAAAATCTCTGCATTGCTATTCAGATCTCAGATGCTATATTTTCTCCGCTCTCTTAACAAGGTGAGAACAGGCTTTCCAGTTACACTATCAAGGCCAGTATCCTTTCTGAAATGGTTGCCAGTGAGGAACACTTAGGGAAGAGCGTATGAGTAAGACAAGCACATAGTGACACTTCTCATAACACTGCCTCAGTTTTCAGTGATTTATGGCTCTGGGACTTCCTGAACCTAAGCTTTGGTATTGAATAGCCCCGGATAAAAATCACATTCTTTGAATCTGTCCAATTAATGTTTGAATTCACATAAAAACTTTCAGTTTCTACACCATCCTGTAATAAGGGGTTCCAATATGACTTGTGTGAAAAAGCATTTTCTTTTGTTTCCTTCAGATCTATCAGCTACTTGTTTCATTAAATGATTCCCAGTTCTGTTATCTGTGAATATTTCCCCTTCTGTGTGCCACAACTGACTTTTGAGACGCCTCTGAACACATCCTACCCACAGCCACCTTCCCTCCTGGCCAAAGAGCTCTGTTCTGTTTGATTTGTCACCAGAAATTCATTCTACACCTTTAATTATCCATTTTACTCTCCTGTGTGCCTTTTCCAGTCCTACTCTCCTTTTCATTCCTCACACCCTCCACGCTCTCATTTTTTGGCTAGCAGAAGAGAGCCTCCAGGATGGCTGAGGAATGCTCAGTGGAGTCTGGAGGAGACCTGAGATTTCCTTTGGCTGTGTCTAGACTGAGTGGCGGCTGAACGCTGTGGTGTGCCAATTGTCCAGATCAGAGATGTGGCTTGAGCACGCCATGGCTCCCTTCTGGCCCGTGGGTTCTGGTTTCCTTTGCACAGAGAAAAGTGTGTGTGTTTTGGGGGAGGGAAGAGTTAGAGAGGCTGGTTTGCTCCTGGGTCTTGCCTGGACATGGATTTGGAACATGGCTGGGGTGCACATCTGGAGTTAGAAGCTCACACTCTCAAGTCCACTAATTTATACGTAACCTTTTTATTCTCATAAAACTGCTGATGACTGGCCTGACTGTTCGGGTAAGCAACAATTCTTATTGCTCTGAGGGTCAAGGAACACATGTGAAGTCACCCTGACTTTGTCCTTTACAACTCAGTGTAGAGTAGTGTTGCTTTTCTGATGACGGCATGAACTCAGGCATTCTAAAAATCCTGCATGCCCTTTCAGAACACAGCTCTAGGAAGAAGACTGTTGCTATCTCAACTTTCCAGTGTCAGTCACATAACTTTACCCCAAAGACAGGGGACCCTAACGGCAATGGCTTGAAACATGGTGTCAGCTCAACCCTTTGGTCCCTTTCCTCCTCTGGCTTGTTGACTGCAAGCCTTTCCTGTGCCTGTACAGAACATGAGGACGTTTTGGAAACACCTGCACTGGAATCACCACGCACCAAGTCTCTGTGCTCCCCTGCAAAACATCAGCTCAGCTGCAATCTTTCCTCAGGAGCTCTGGCTTCCCCGAAGGTTCGTTCTGCAGAAGGCAGAGGAGATAAGGTAAAACCGGGGACAGTCATGTAGGTTTTACCATGTCCTCTTTATAGATCTGCAGAAATTAACCAGAAAGAAAAACACAGCCTGTGGCTGTTTCACCAGTGTTTCCAAGATTGGTGCTATGCATGTAAAGTGCGTATTCTGGTATTCTCAAGGATTTATTTTTGTTTACCGTTTGTTTGCTTTTTAAACTAAGCTTCTTAAATTCCCGTTAAGGAATCATGCAATGCATATGCAGGCCCAGCTAAATGCGTTTTGCAGAAACCCGCCTTTGCCCTAGGCTGCTCTGAATTGCTCCTGACCACATTCCAGTTGTTTTGGGAAACCCAGGATCTGTCAAATGGTAACACGGTCTTCCTGCTGTTAAACTGTCCCCTTCAGCCAAGGAGACAGGAGCTCAAAGGATCTAGTTTCTCTTCTGATAGCTTCAGTAACTGGACATAAATTGGAATTGGAGTGGAATTTCGTGGTGAAAACAGAAACACTGTCATCACATTGTCTCTGCATAGAGCCCCGGATAGATCTGGACACTCAGTAGATTTTTATGTCCACTTTAATACCTGCTGTTTTCCACAGAGTTAAAAAAAATGGGGAAATTAAACCACCGTTGAGCTACATTAACATGAGAGAGGCAGGCACTGCATTATTTAGCAGTGCTTTCATGGCTTGAATTAACCTGACCATAAACATATTTTTAAAAACGTGTAACTGGCCCCCCCATCTTTGACTGAAACCTCTGTAAAATATTATATAAATCTACTTTAACATGCACAATTTCACAAATCACTATTTAAAGGCTTCGTGTTATGGTAAGTAGTTCATGGAGGAGGAACAACCCTGTGGGGATCAGGACTGGTAGATCTCAATGCTGTTCCTGGTTATGCTAAAGACCTTCCATACATTTCTGAGCAAGAAAAAGACCCTAATTTTTGTTGACTGTAAAAGGGGATATTACTTCCTTGTATCTATTCCAGCTTGGGCCACATTAATTTATGGAAGTGCTCAGACATTGATGCAATGAGTAAAGACTACACTTTCAAATGTTATAGGGGCTAAAGAGTCTGTACTAGTTCAATATATTTGAAAAAATATCTCTCATTCCTGTAATATTCCACTGACATAAACCAGAGAAAAGTGAAAAAACTCCTTCTAATAAGGTGAAGACAGTAACTGTGCAGTACTGCAGAACATGTTCTAACCCAACGCTTCCCTACTGTCCCTGCGCAACGGAAAGCTGCTGCAAGCACCAGAGGAGAGCTGCGACAGAAGTACCCATCTGCCCCATCTGCTTGGGAACCTGCTTCCTTGCTTGGCAGCCCAGCAGAGTGGTGCTGTTCACCTCCCGGCACCCACTGAGGGCATTTAGGTCTGAATCATGCAATTTAAATTTTTTGCATTGTGCTTAGGCAAAATCATCTGTGGAAAAGGTCAACTGACTCAGCAGACTTCTACCACAGGACTATCTGACTTGTCATTTTGAAAGGGTGCTTTTAATTCTTTTTTTTTTTTTTTTTTTTTGGGTGTTTTTTTTGAGGAGGGAGAAGAGCAGTGCAGTAAGGGCATTATTTTCTTGCTCTGCCTGTATTCATTACCGCATGATATTGGGATAAATTTCAGTGAATCCAAATGTAACTTCTACCTGAAATTCAGCATGTTCACAATCCTTCCTGTCTGATGAATAAATACACTTCATTATGTATTACTAACCCTGACCATTTGGAAATGTTTGGATATAAATATGAAAAGTTTTTAATCTACAGAACTTACTTGCAACATGCTAAGGGTCATTCTCTCACAGAGACACATATATATTGGTATATGTATATACAATAATGGAAATGGAGACGTAGGTATGCTGCTATGGAACTGAAATGCTGTACAGAACAAATCGTCCTACACCCATATTCATTAAAAATGCTAATATTTCTATTCAGTGTTCAGAAAAGTTCTCCTGTAGCATCCTACCATATACTGGCACATCTCAAACAGGCAATCAGCTCGCAGGAAGCACACAGAAACAACTGCAGTTTCTCTACATACAAGAGAAATTATTATATTGATTTGTGTCATGTAAAAAGTTGTTAATTAAAGTTGGAGAGACTCTTCCAGTCCAGGGGTCCCAGATACTTTATATCCATCAAAATACATATTCCTTATTGTAGAATATGTTGGAACTGTTATTTCAGCAGAAATTTTTTATTATTGAAATGGTTACTATAACATAGAGGCATACTGAACTAGAAATTAAGACCATAAGAGGACTTCTAGTGAGTCAGAAAAAAAATCTATTTCAAGAGTAGTGCCAGACCAGACAGTGGCTAATAATGGATGCTGAGGAAAAGTACACGTGGCAAGTATGGAATGGCACTTCCGGCATTTTTGAAGTGGGAGATGGCATTAAGTCCACTGAGTTTAAAATATCTTCTGTATAAGCTTCTTCTCATTAGCCTGAACAGAGCAACACAAAGTCTCACCTGCCATTGCATTCCCAAGCCATTCAGTACCATGAGTTCCTTCTTCAACTACTCATAAACCATTTTAGTATTAGTTATCTAAATAATTTTTATCATCACCAGATCATAACTTTACTTCAGAAACATTAATTTTGATCAGCATAAGTCCCAGCACAATTCATGTTGGAAGTATACTGATATCTCCCCTCCATTGTCAAAGTAGCCCAGCAGATCTCTCTCTTTCCCTGACCGCTTAATTCCTTTAAAAGCACTCAATGAATAACATGACCACACACATCACATTAATTGAACCATCCCTAGCCACACACCTACTAGTTTTCTTTCAGAAAATTCCAACAGGTTTGTGATACACAATTCCTTTCTGAAAAAGCTTACTGCCTGGTGTGGTGATCAGACTTACTAGCCTGATCTTCCAGGAGCTTTCTTGGTGTCAGAATGGCTGCCACCACCTTCTCTGGTGGTGAGCCACCTACCCTATGCCCTACAGTTAGGGCTTTGCTGTAGGAAGTCTGGAGATTTTATATTTCAGTTTGATTTTACTTCTTTGGAGAACAGTATTTGGTGCTGGCAATTTGTCACTACTAATTTATTGATCTGTTTGAAAACTCCTTCACCTGCATTTCAACATTTGGCAGCTCCCCAAAATCATGCTCCGTAAAGAAAGGTCCTAGCACGGAAATCTTAAATCCTTCTAAGGTGCCTAGAATTCATATCCCTCTACTCCTGTGGCCTTGCCTTACTCAGCCTCTCCTTTTACTTGTTCAAGATTCATTGCCGCTACAGACTCTTCAATGACCTCCTGTTTCCAGCATGTTTTAAAGAGTTTTTATTAGTACTTCCAAGCCAATAGCAGGCTGTTCCTCAGCACCCTAATTTTTAGGCCTGCATCAATGCTTCCCATACTGCACATTCAACATAAACATATTTTCTTTTCTCCTTCATTTGGACATGATTTCTACTTTTTGAAGACTATTTATTTAAAATTGTCCTCTCCACTCATCTCCTTAAAATTGGTAGCCTTTTCATAATCCTTCTGAAGTATTTTTGATAGCTGGTATATACATACTTTGAACACTTAAGATGTCTGTAAGCAGTCTTCCTCCTGAGTGAAAGTCACTACACTCTGTTGACTCTTTCAATTCCCTTTTAACCTCAGTATTATGCTGTTCCTCCTTACAAACTCAGATATGACTGTGCAGAAACTACAGTGAAGTAGGAGAATGAGGATGATTCAGTAGGACATCTTTGCCCAGTATGACTATGACTCTCTGGATTTTATATATGCTATTTTTATATAGGATAATTTGAGGTTGCTTTCCCAAGGACCAATAAAACACTCTTTGCTCTGGAACTGTGCATTCAAGTACAGACCCAATGACCAGTGCCTGAGTATTGCTGGGCTTTAAATGCTGGTTGATTAACTTACAGCAAATGAGTCTGGGGCATCAGCTTCAGCTCCTCATGAATATTATTCTTCAGTTCAAGTATACATTTTTGAGGATTTCAGAGAAAAGGCTCTGGAGCCTGTATTTTAATCTACCCTTCAGCAGATTTAGGCAATCTGGCGGAGCAGTGTGGGCCAACCTGCAATTCTTCCGGCTATGACCAAATTTTTATTTGCATGCAGAAGACTATTTCAGAGGCTATTTATCCAGCACCTTTAATTAACACCTTTAGTTTCATTAAGATATTTATATTCTACACATGTATTGCTTTTGTCAATACTGTTAATCATTGCTTTAGGTCATTGCTTTTCCAGATTAATCACATGTTTGTATCATCATTCACCTAACAAAAGTTACGGCAATAACCATTTTGTGAGAAAACTGATTTAGAGGCACTGGGCTTTTTGCTGTTATTGAAAGGGTTTGGCCTCATTAATTCTTTGGTTGGAATTTTGCTTCCAGAAATACCTGTGAGGATTATTTCACAGGTTCATTTTCTAGTTCTTAGATATCTAATTGCCTAATTTGTAGATGCGATCAGGTAGTTAGTGTTCGAAGTACCATAAATGACAACCACAATTATTTCCTGAAGCAAATTTGCAGGCAAAAAAAAGGAATGCCATTTTTCAAAAACACACTAGAAATGTGGTTTTAATTGTGGAGAAAGCACCCCTAGCAGCACTAAAATACAACTAGAGGTGTCATGCCCAAAGTGGCAAAAGTTAGGCTGATAATTGTTAGATATTGGCTACGTATAGTGAAGCTGTAAACGTTAGGTGGTGACAAGTACTACTTTATGCTTGGCCTTTTCAAACCTTTTCTTAATTATTATAGACTGATTATCAAACCTAAAAAAAAGTTGGGCAAATACACCTAAGATCTGTTTGCCTATTTGTACCTCACTGCATGGTGTCTCTTGCATGTGTACCTGTGTTATAAAAGTGAAGCCTCCCCTTCTTCTAATTACATGAGGTATGAAGACAATGAGTCTGGCACAAATGCTACTCTGACATACTCCCTTTCAACTTCTGCCAATTTCAGTAACATCATAGGCTCTGGTCTATAGTCCTCGGGCCTTTACCTTCTGTAGATTAAAAGAATAAAAGGCAAATAGCATGCAAGATAGACATGTATGTCAGATATATAGTCATA
Organism: Phalacrocorax carbo; assembly: GCF_963921805.1. NCBI lineage: Eukaryota > Metazoa > Chordata > Aves > Suliformes > Phalacrocoracidae > Phalacrocorax > Phalacrocorax carbo. The sequence goes on along the minus strand of NC_087513.1, from coordinate 38,407,442 downwards.
TATAGACCTATATAGTCATCCTTCTACAGGATATTTGGGCTGTACACAGCATAATGCCTTACACTGACATCAAGACTCCTTAAAAATATGAGGTTTTGTTACGGGAGCTGACTAGGCACCCTGCTGGCAGCACCTACTACAACCCTGGTAGACCTCAGTGTTGCTGCTCTTCAGTTTTCCGATTATTTATTCCAACTTACAAAAAATGCTTTTAAATAGTGAGTGCAGCATGCTGGAATCCTCAGTATAAAATGCAATAACTTGGTGGAGCTATTGCAGTTAAGAAATATTTTACAAACCCTTCTCCAACTCCACTCACAACCTGGCTTCTGCCCCTAGAGCTCAGCACCCTTGCATAAGAGAAGGTCACAGTAACAAAGACCCCTAGATCCTCCAAAAACATTAGACTGTGTCTATAAAATCTTTCCACAGGAATAAAAATCCACAACAGATAAAAGGCATTTTGCCTCTTTTTGCCTTGGATAGTAATGGAGGAAAATTACAAAATCAACACCCTTGAGTAAGAGGCAAAGCTTTCTCTAACTCCCACTTCCTTAACTGAAAGTCCCATCTGTGGAATGCTGGAACTGGGAAACTGAAAATCTGACTCAATGTAAAGCACTTAATTGTCATTAGATGTAAAAGTGAAAGGTATCTCTACTATACTTCCTGTCCTGGAACTTTAAATGGAACATATGGCACAAGTGGGTGGAGAGCCTGGATGTGAAAATACAGATACAGTTCTCTTTCCAGAAAGACTATGAAGAGTAACTTACTGATCAAATGAAGCTGGAAACTCACAGCACACCAGATATGGTCAAGGAATGTCAGCGTTTTAGCAACTCCTGATTAGTTACAGAGACCTAAACTTGCTTGCAATTGTTGGTTATCTGGTACCCATTAGGGTTAAACCTGTTATAAATAATCAACCCATCTCTACTGGAAGGGAACGAAACAAAGAGAAACTGGAAAATAGTATCTGGACTCTTAGTGGTAGCTGGCTTTCTAGCTGATATTATTAAGGGACAGAAGTACGTTGCAGTGTTGAGTACCTAAGATAGGAATGCTATCAAAATGCTCCTTGAGTGATACTAGTGTGCAGAGTTTGCTGGGTGACGATGCTTGAACCAGTTCTGTGTTATTTCCTTTTCCCCTTAACCATGGACACTAATAGCATAAATATTCTGTCTCACTGCTCTTATATAAGAGTTCTCCTCCTACACCAACATTTTAGTCAGAGGGCAGGTCAGTGGGCAAAACACGCTCATGACTATTTCCTTTGCTTCAGAAGCACTTGCCAAATTGTAATGGCAAAAGTTTTGCATTTGCCTTTCGGGCTGAGCAGTCTGGAGGCTCTGGAAACAAGCCAACATAGAGTGGGACAGTTCTGCTGACCACATTGAGCTCCAGATCAGCCTGTGAGCATTGTCTTCAGGGCTGCTCAGTACAGCTTCCCGAATGAATAACATCTTAATCAGCGGATAGCTTCACTGACTCTCCATTTAAATATGCAAGTATAAACTCAGAATTCTGTGAGTTTATACTCATAAACTGTGGGGTTTCCTCTGGAGTTTTGTCTGTTATTCCATTTGAATTCTTATTCTCTCTGTCCTTCCTTTGAGCTCCCTCTCTCATTCTGCTGCTTTAATGTCACAGAACCACCGAAGTCTGGACTGCAAAAGACTCTTCACCGCATCTAGTTCACTGATTGCCCACTGACTTTCTAATACCTTTTTTTATAATACAATGTAATCTTTTGCTTTTTCTTACCCCCTCTGGCTTTGCTCCACTCGTCCATTCTTTTATGTTGTACAGTAGATTACAGCCTATCTTTCTTTCCATTTTTCCTTAGTGTCTGTTTCCTCTTTCCTTTCCTTTTCATCCACCCTCACTTTTTTCTCTTTTTCTTTCTGTGAGGCCTCTTATACACTATCCCTGCATTTTCTTTTTTCCACTTTCTCACACTAAATCTCTGCCACTCAATCCTGTTTTATCACCCCATCTTCCCAACCGAGGGCTAGGTCTCCTAATGAAAGACACAGAGGAAAGAGTCATTGTGTCCCTGCAATCCCAAGTACGACACTAATTACTTCTGTACGTATGTTATCCTTGGGTTTTTGACCGTCTAAAGACTATGAACCCTTTTTTTACCAGCTCTTTCAGCCTGAAAGCATGTTCTTGTTTGCCCCTTTTATTTTGTGCATGCTCAGTCCCACTGGATTTTTCTGACTTGTCCACAATCAGTCAGATGCTCTTTCTTACTCTACCTTTTCTTAGCCAGATTTCTTCCAGTATCTGGGAAGAAACCCGAGGTCTAAAGAAAAAGCAGAACAGCAAAACTAGGTGTTGGGGAAAGCTTTTAAAAACAAGAAGGTAAGGCAGACAGGAACAGTACTTGTGAACAGGAGGCTTTACCAGGAAAGAGAAGCACACTTTCCTAGAAGGGAAACATGTCTCACTGCTGAACTAGCTGAGGAAGATGGAAATTCACTGCCAAGAAGAAAGCAAATTCATGGATCATGAGAGAACAAAAGCATCAAAAAGGACATCACAGACTTCTCATATGACTTTGCTCTTTCTCCATCAATCTACGAAGAAACTGAAGCCGGGAAATATATGTGAACATGGACTATTTTGCCTAGGTATCTATAAGCTAGGGCATCTTAAGACACCTTATATGTCCATTTTCTTTCACAGAGCATACATCTCTAAGAGTGAATGAGAATATCATATTGCTGTCAGGACTGGCTCTCTGGGACAACATGAACCTGAGAAAGAGTAAGGGAAATCAGTGGCTGCAGAGGCCATCTAGTTTCACATCTGTTTAAAGTCACAACTGTAACAGTGGGAGGGACTCGGGCAGACCTTGAGAAATACTGCCATAGAAACCTTCCTAGACTAAGAAAGCATGGGAGCGACTGTAGCGGGGCATCAACACAGCAACCTGGTGTGCTTCTAGGTGAGCATCTGAGATGAGTGGGTTGGATTCCACCAGAGCAGCAAACGGCAGTGGGGAAATTAAGCAGCTAAACTTGCTGTGATCTCTGCTGACCACAGCTCTGCTAGCAGTGTCTCAGCAGGCACAGCTGAGCTTAACTCCAATTTCATTCCAGTTTGGTAGTTCTCCCTCAAGTGTCTCAAAGCAATGAGGTTTCCAGTACAACCCTGGGGAGTCTGCGCCACGGCCTAATACATTTTGCTTTTTTGGAAATATTCCTGATATTCAATTTAAATTTTCCTTTGTTCAGTTTTTCCTATTACATCCACTTTATCTTTTAGTTTTTATTGGGTTCTTGGTATTCTTTATATTAAATGTGCTGAAAGTGCTGAACCTATGCTGACAGCTTTTATAGAATAAAGCTGTAAGCATTTCAGATGCTGTCCTGCATATTGACACTCAAGCCCCTGATGATGGAAAAAAATGTGAATTACAAAAATCTTTGAATCATTAATGTCATTACTGTTAAAAAATATCAATTGCAGCAAAAGAAAAAAACCACAACTCTAGTATACTTAATAAATCATTATATCTTTGCCACTGCATTATACAGGATACTTTCAAAAGTGTATATTTTTCTATTATTTATTAGTTCTTTTAGAAAAAGTGCTAAAGAAGCTCTACAGTCACATCAATTTCTACTATAACCTATCATTAATGACTTTTCTATGAACGTGAATTTTCAGCCCTGCTCATTTAACATGTACAAAATACCTTCTTGGGGAAGAAAGTAGCAAAAAACACTGAAAAAAACTACTGAAAACCAGCTACATGTCCATTGGGGTTTTTCTGCATTCATTTTATGACTCATTACTACTAGTGCATCTAATACTGTTGCTATGCTGATTTTTAATACATAAAAAGAAAAATTTTTAAAGCCATAAAATACAGTTACTGCTATGTGAAGGAAGTGATTTTAATTGCAACAGGCTAAGATAACTCACTAATACTTCTCCTGTCTGACCTACAAAAGCCACTTAGAAATAGATGAGAGAAACACTTGGCAGTCCAAGTGAAGGAAAATGGTTTTCATGTAAAAGAGCTTGTCATCTTCGATTTAAACACAAAAACATTTTGCAACTCAACCTAAAAGACAAACATTAAAATAAACGCTTTGGACTTTAGCTGAACAAACAGCTTTTATTGCTTAGCTCTGCTAACGGCATTCTAGTACTAAAAAGACATTTTAAAAGTAATAGCAAACTGACAATTTTACATCAGCATTACTGTTCACAGATCTCCACTGACCACGACAGAAGGCAGTGTTAATAAAGGTCAAAATTACCATCTACCGGCATAATCTCCTGTAAGAACCATACCGTAAAGGATCAACCAGTCTAACTGTTTAATGTATTTGTAAAAATCTGATTAACCTGCACTAAAGTCACAGAACACTCTTCCTCAGATTTCAAATACTTGAGTCGAGCCAGAGGGATGAAGGTACAATAGTTTTTTTATCAAATATTTTAGTTTGATATTAAATTATTTCCATTCCTTTAAAGAGTACATTAGCTGACTTATTAAATCTACTAGTTAGTTACTCATTTAAAATTACTTCCTCGGTTTGTGGTACTAGAAAATGACTCTTTAACAAGTATTCTTGAAAGAATATCATTGCTCATTTGCTCAGTAAGTTAAATTGATGCCTTTTAAAGCAGCATATCAACTTGCAATTTTTAAAATAAAAACTGAGGCAGCAATTAGCACCATGAGCATGCAAACAAGACAGGATTGTTCAGTTGCGATTATCTACCTAACCTTAACTCTTCTCAGTAACCCCGCCAAACATTTACCTTTCATATTTATTTTGTAAAGTGCTACATTATCATTATTTTCCTGAAAGAGATTAGTTACTGCAGAACTTCCTTTTCCTAAGCACTTCAAGAAAACCAGCGCACGTCAGTGAACTTAATGGAAAAGTCACAGGGAGCTGAATGCCACATGTAGGACACGCCACATTAAACGCAGCCCCTGCTGCATGCACAGAGAGTGAGATTGTTTGTCAAATCATTAAACATTGCTCTTAGCACATTCCATACGTTTTATATATTCTGTACATAGCACTCCATATTATTTATTCCATATATATTATTCCATAATTTAAGGATTTGTACCACATCATTTTCTATTTAGAGATACAACATTTTTGTGACTAAGGACATAGAAGTAGTTGTTGATAAATGTTGTCGGGTTGTGTATGACTTCAGGAGCAACATGGACTCCTTTCCTTCAGAGAAATATGAAATTAAGTAACTTTGCTACTACCGGGTACAAACCAGCTCTGACCCCCTCACCTCCTGAGAGTGGAACTTGACCCACAGACAACTCAGTTTCCAGACCTGAGTACATTCCCCACACAGCTGGGCATAAACAGGAGCTGCCACAGTAACTCCATCAGTTGAAACTGAGACAGAAAGGTTGGCCAGCACTTTTCAAATGATACCACGGTACACATTCAGGAGTCAAAGTCAAGCTATTTGAAGATGAAGTAAAAATCACAACTAAAAAAAGAAGAGAAACCAAGTGATTTCTCTGGGGAGGTTAAAATTTTGTCCTCACTGATATCTGCTGGAGCTGTTATGAAAAGTAACTTATTAAAATTATGGTTTTAGTATTAGGGGTGACTACTGCCGTGTCTCTACAGGAAAGGCTGTCACTAAAATTCTGGTTCTGAAGAAAGGAACATCAGGAGGAGATAAAGTTGATTGACTTTAAGTTAGCATTTGCATATTTTCCAAGCTTTGGGGAACAGCAAATGGCGGGGTTTCAGGTTGTTTGTGGGTTTTTTCCCAAGTATAACCTGAATTTTTAATCACTTAGGCGTACAAACATTAGGATTGAAAAGTTTTAACTGCAATATTATTTTATTTTCTATGCAACTTATTGTTTTTAGATCTATACAATTGAATTTTCTGTACAATTTAGTATTTTCTATTTCTAATATTTACAATAAAAGATTCTTCCTTTGGAATTTCTTTGGTTTAGAAAGATGTATGTGTATCTCTGTGTGTATGTGTATAGAAGAACAGCTCAAATACAGGCACTTCTAAGGACCTCACTAGCCACATACCAGTTGATGTGTTCTTTCCCAGATGGCATCCAATTCACACAAAGGCTCTCTCTTTCTTATTTCTCATTCAGCGTCTCATTCTGATTAAACAGGTCTGACTGATGCTTACCCGACTCCTCACCACAGCCACTCACAGCGTCCTGATGTCTCCTTAAAGCAGATGAAGGCATTATTCAGGTGTTACAAAATGACCACAGGCCTGTAAGTATTTTTGTAACTTGCAAAAATACACTAAAATGTACTCATTGGCCACAGAGGTTTTACATATATAACATCTGAAGAATATTTAACCAACAAACGCTAAAATACATTCCCAACAGCCTCTGGAAGTACTCTTCACCAAAGCTAATGGAATAAAATACTTGCTTAAGAAAGAGAAGCAGCTAAGGAGAAGCTGAAAAAAAATCAAACCCAAAACATGAGACTAATCTCAATTTTTTAACATTTAAACCTATTAGTGAATATGTTTGTCTCCAACCCTTGCTCCACAAGCTGCAGGAAAGTCAGTTTCTTTTTTAGCAGAGATGTTACGGTGCTCAAAATGAAACAGAAGCTACTTACTTAGAGCCTGTGAGTTAAGCAATCCCAGCTGCAGGAAGCCCTGACTTGCAGCACGGCTGCGGCAGAGGTCTGGGCATGGAGGATTCCAGCCTACGCCACTCATCGCTGCCGTTTGCATTTTGATGTTTCGCACTGCTGCTGGTGTAATCATTCCAGGTACGGTTACTGTGAAACTGAGACTAAAATAACCACCCACATAACAGCTAAAACATGGCTCTGTGTGTATAAAGGTGAATGACTGCAACAACCGCAAGCAGGATTTTGGAGTGCTTCAGGTGTGTGCGCTGACTGGGAATGTGAAGACCTGTATGTTTGCATTTATTCGTTGACAACCATAGACTTTCTAAGTACCTGATAAAAGCAACGGGTTTTCTTTTTATCCTCTTTGTCCTTTCTGGCATGCGAAAACCTCAGCAGACACTACCTGTTGATATCTGCACGTTTCCTCACAAAGCTGAAGTATTTGCTCTTTTTCCTACAAGGCCCAGGGAAAGCAGTGCCTACTAGGGTAAATATTTCTAAAAGCACCATTCCTATACATTAGATTTACTTAGGTGAAAGAGAACCAGAAAGAGGTGCCTACAGCAACCTGTAGCAGGCTGGAAGGCCTGGCCCAGGGTGAAAAAAAGGAAAACGGTGATAGGCAACAGGGGGAAGAAGAATCAAATGAGAACCTTAAAACTAGTCCTCCCATTTTTTAATGGCATGGCTTTATATTCAGACCATATAGGCAGCTCAAGGAATGGCTCATCACCTCTCACCTTGACTCGATTAGTCAATGAGGAAAAGCGGTTATTCACCTCAATTATACATCTATCCTAGTTAGCTGTATATTGCCCCCAGAGCCGGAAAATAGTCCACATCCACTGACATCACAAAGGTGTCAGTATCACTGCAACAACCCTAAAAACAACTTCTGCCCAGTACATTTGCCTTTATACAACCTTAATTCTCAAGCACCTGAAGAAACTGTACTAGGGCCAGAGTTACTAAAAATGCCTGATGTTCAAAAGGGAAAAGGTACCATCTTGACAGACAATTGTAAAGGTTACACAAGAAATCTGATTAAAACAGCCTGCACAAGACGTCCCACTCCCCAGATGGACTGCTCTACCTCTTTTCCTCTCAGATCATCAAAACGAAGAGCAAACTCACACCAGCCATTTCCTCAGGATGGATAAACCACCAGAAGTCAGCAACCCCTCCCAGCCAGTCCCACTGCCCGGGAAAAGCCCTATGCATTTGTTGTTCTTAGTCCCACACCAGTTGTGAAAAGTCTTTCTGTTGTCACGGGACCCACAAAAAGAAAATTGCTGTATGAAACCCGGTGCATATGACTCCATTAACAGGCCATGGCTGGGCACAGAGGATGTAATTATTAAAACTCCAGGAAGCGGAGAGTCCCTGTCCAAACTTTGAAATGCTAGAAAAAAATAAGACAAACCCTAGGGGAAATATTTCTGAGAAACTAAGAAATAGCGCCCGTGGGAAACTAAAGGGGAAAGGAAATTCGGAACGCATTTAGGGTTAGAACGATGGCCCAGACTGGCCCACACAGAAACCCCTCCTGTCATTATCAGAAGCGGGAAATGAGAGTAAGACAAAGATGCCTGAAGAACACAAACACAATTATAAAAGGTGAGACCCCTCGTAACTCATCAACTTTATTAATTGACATGCTCATAACTATGAACCCTGTCTGGAGGTCTGATACAGGAAGAAGCTGAAGAAAAAGCATGGAGAGATGAAAGCTCCACACAGGATATGCTGCCCATTTAATTAAGTTTCCATAAACATTTCATCCCTTTCCAGGTGCTTTTTGGTAAAGATGCCCAGGGATGGGATAGGGGGAGAAGATGACTGCCACAGGGAGATGAAGTGGTTACAGGGTGGCAGTTACCCATCTGTAGAGAACTAGGGCCGTGAACTCTGCACAGAGCCTCAAACCAAGGCCAGAGCACAGGCATGGAAGGCATGGACAGAATTCCATCTCTGTTAGCAGCCAGAAAGAAGCATAAGAAACAAGCTCCCAGAGCTGCTGTGATTTGTAAGCATTCCCAGCAACTTGCTCAAGAAATAAAAACAAGGACTACAGGGATACAAACACAAAAAGATGGCCACAGAATCTACTTATCACAGAATCACGGAATCACAGGTTGGAAGGGACCTCAGGGATCATCTAGTCCAACCTTTCTAGGAAGAGCGCAGTCTAGACAAGATGGCCCAGCACCCTGTCCAGCTGACTCTTGAAAATGTCCAATGTGGCTGTCAACCACTTCCCTGGGGAGATTATTCCAATGGTTGACTGTCCTCATTGTGAAAAATTTCCCTCTCATGTCCAATCAGAATCTCCCCAAGAGCAACTTGTGTCCATTCCCCCTTGTCCTCTCCATGTGACTCCATGTAAAAAGGGAGTCCCCATCTTCTTTGTGGCTACCCCTTAAGTACTGGTACATGGTGATGAGATCCCCTCTGAGCCTCCTTTTCTCAAGGCTGAACAAACCCAGTTCTCCCAGCCTATCCTCGTATGGCAGGCTGCCAGTCCTTTAATCATCTTGTTGGCCCTTCTCTGGACCCCTTCCAGCCTGTCCACATCCTTTTTGTATAGCAGGGACGAGAACTGTACACAATACTCCAGGTGTGGCCTGACAAGTGCTGAGTAGAGTGGGATAATGACTTCTTTATCTCCGCTGGTGATGCCCTTTTTGATGCAACCCAGCATCCTGTTGGCTTTCTTGGCTGCAGCAGCACACTGTTCGCTCATGTTGAGCTTCCTGTCCACCAGCACCCCCAGGTCCCTTTCCACAGAGTGTGCTGCACTCCCAAATTATGTTTTCCATGGACTCAGTCCTGCATCTCCTGTCTTGTATAAATTAATTACTCCAATGTATTAGGGAGGAATTAAAAATCTATCCACTTGGTGAGGATATAAGGCAGACATTCCTGAACCTTGAGGCCTGTCATGACTCCTTCAAGTGGGGTTTATGAGCCCCAATAAGCAGCAGAAGTGAAAGAAGAGCCATAAACCCAAAAGTGAAGTTGGAAGTAGGAAACACCATCAAAAAGATTTAGGAACTTCTGGCATCAAAGGTAAGATTATTACTGGCAGAATCCTTCACCGTGTCACTCCAACAGTGAATGCAAAAACATTAATCAGAAATATCTGCTGCTGACAATTTGAGGAAGCTTTTGCACGAAACTCATCACGGCTGTCAGCTACACATGGATGCCCTCACAACAAATTCCTTGAGGAATCAACAGTGTCTTTTTCAATAACAGTTATACCTTGGGGGTTTGTGTTGTTTTGAAACAACACACAAGTCAAGAGGTAACTTCTTTCTGACAAACACAGTAGCTTTAAATAGCAACTGCAGCTTTTATAAAAGAGATGTGAAAAAATAATTTGTTGCTGATTCATGTATTTCTGTTGCCTTCAAATAATGCTATAACCTCACAGGAAATCCTAACAACTGTTCAGCTTGAATCACATCCATTCATACTGCACATCAGGTGTTTGGGGATTTTTCCCCTCCCCTCTCATTCTTTATTAATAAGGTCATTTGCCTGAAAGCCTGTTTCTTGAGAGTTTGTCTGTTCATTCTGTACCTGAAGTCATAATCCTTTGTTTGTAACCTCGTAATAGGTTGCTGTGGAAATCCTTATGATGTCACAAAAAAAAAATCAATAAAACTGTAAATAGGGAATAAACAGGTTGAGCAGATGAAGTCTTAAAAAAAAGAAGCTGTTTTCCTGCAACTATTCATAGAAATTAAAAAAAAAAAAACCAAAAAACTTTCCCACAAACCTGACCTATGACATATGTTCACACAGTGCCATCACAGACCAGGGATAGAAGAATTTCCTTCACAACTTCTGGTCCAGAGGCAATGTTCAGAAAAGTCTACTGGCCGTGAACATATTTATTCCATCTTGATAGGTACTTCTAGAACACATTCAAACTACTGTGAATCTTGTGCTTCTCTTTCCCTCTCAACAGAGAAAAAAGCAACTATTCTGTGGCTAATATGTGGATACTTCTTTTTTCCTGGAAAACAATGCCATGGTGAAGATGCACAGAGCCACCGCTGCTCGTACATCTTCACCATGAGACATGCCTAATGCTCAGACTTGGACACTCTCTCATTTTGGCAGGTGACATGGGTGCAGTGAGTCACAGGACATGGACAAATCTGGCCAGCTGCAGTGTCAGGGTGGCAGCACAAGCACTGGCCTGCTGCTGAAGCTTTTGCCTAAGGGGTCTGTGAGCGAGGACCCTTCCCAGCAGCTCACTGACCACTGCAGCCTCTCTTCTCTCTGACTGCAGCAGCCATCAGAAGCAGCTGGGTGGCAAATCTGTCCATCAGTTGTAGCAGGCGAGGTCAGAGCAGAGGAGAGAGCCTGTGGCTCCACATGGCCAGTATTGGACGTGCAGTCCATGCGTGTGGGAGCACTCGTACTCTACAGGCCTAGAGTCTTGTGGCCAACAGAGATCCCGGAGCCAACCGTGTCTTGATTGCATCCCAGATGGCTCCTGAATCACTGCAACTTGGTGTCTAACCATGCCAGTTCACTCTCTCCTGAAGCAATGACTAGCTTGCCCTCCCTTGCATAACAGACAAAGAAGTGTAGCCTGTCATTGTATGTACATCAGATACCTCAACAGCAAGTGCAATAGAGGAACAAGAGTAGTATAAATTATCTAGTATCTTTATGGCTGGTCCTGTTGCAGGCACAGATCCTTGCTGTCTGTTTCTCCCACTTTCCCATTCCATCCATGTGCTGCCCCCAGGTCTTTCCCCTCTCGGCCCTTTGGTAGTGCTGCCAGCAGCACAGCTCTCTGGCATACGCCCTGCCTTACTGCTCGTAGAACAACCATAGTGCACTGGGATAGATTTGGTCCCCCAGCTCTGCTCTTCTAGCTGACACAACAGAAACACAGATTAAATTGTCTTTCACCTTTGTTTCATCATTTAAGATAAAGAGCAGCACATTCTCAACACAGGGGTGAAAAATCCACTTAATAATGGGGGAGAATCTCTTCCTCTTAGAAGCAAAGAGTGCACGCAGTGCTGGGATGCCATCTGGCTCTCACCAAGATTTTCCAGAACCAGGGCTCTCTGTACCCCCCTCTTCAATTACTGCTGAGCATGATAGACAGTTAAAGTAAAGCTGGAGCAACTCTACTATTCATTCCAGGCTTGATCCACCACAAAAGAAAACCTGTAAGTAGTCAAGACTTAAATACCTGTCATTTCACTACTGTAAATCGGAAAGAACATGAGGAAAGCCAGTCAGCTCCACGACAAATTACTCTACCCAGCTGCTTGGCAAAAAGAGCTGCCCTAGCATGCTCTGGCCATTCTCAAATCATTTTCCTCCTTTCCCTCCCAGGTAAAACAGAGCAAAGCTGACAGGCTTATGACAGGCTTGTGCTTGATGGGGAGGAACCCAGCGTGCAGCTACTCTCCTTTTATGCACCAGAAGGGGTTTATGTTGACCAAGTCTAATATCTTCCTAAATACTTCCACAAAAAGCTAATGGAAAAGCCTTAAGCCTGACGCATCCCAAACAGATCAGCTAAGAATTTGTGCAAAAACTGGGCCTTATTATCAACTTATCTACCCTGGTGACATTCTCAGTCATTAAAAGATTTAAGATACAACAGGCTCAAGTACATTGACAGGCATAGCATAAAAATATTGCAATTTCGGATTGGAAGGTGCCTAGAGCTTTTGTCCAACCTCCTGATCAAGGCTGGGTAGCTTCTAAATCAAAAGTTAGATCAGGTTGGTCTTAGCTTTCTCTGGTTGACATTTGGAAATCTTCAAGGAAGGAGATTCCTCAACCTCTCTGCAGAGCGTGTCCCATGCCCACCCCCTTCCACTGTGGATTTTTTTCTTTGCTCCATGAGAATTTCCCTTGCTGAAACTTGTGGTCATTGCCCCTTGTCCCCTTACACCATTACACAACTGGGGAAATGCCATGGACTCAGTAGACCTGTGCAAGTGCGGGAGAACCTAGTTCTGTTTCCGCTAGGAATTTGGCTAGTGCGCAAATTATATTCTCCATTCACTTGCATCCTCAAAAGCCTCCATCTCCATGGCCTGACTTTGTACATAATTTGTGCCTTCCAGCAGGCTTAGAATAGGGAATCCTGATAAAGAATAAAGGTGAGGAACTTGCACATAGGTACAGCATGTAATTGCTTATCCCATCTTTTTAAGTGTCTTAAAAATAATTCTTTTTCAAGGTTTCAGCAATCATAATGTATCGATGTTCTATTTACACCAGGGAATCATTAATTTTAAGAGGTTACAAGCGCTCTACATATAGAGTTGGAGACGCAATTCTTTTGTAAAGAATTATAAATTACAATAATATTTAACTTAGGAAAATAAGAGCTAAAATGTTCTTTAAGAGACGTTTGCATCTTCTCATTGAAATGCATGCTTTAGCTACACAAGCAACAACCACAGATCTGGAATAAGGAGACGCCTTGCACTTGGTAGCTACACAGTGTTCATGAAAGCTTTGTGACCTCCTCAATGGAAGATTGCTTTTACTTTCATTAAATATATATATATATTATATCCCCAATAAAAACAACTCAAAAGACATCAAACACCAGAAAAAATACATTGAAATAACATTAAGGATCTAATATAAATCCACAAAAGCCAGGAAATTCAGAGATAAAGAAAGACTTTCAGACGAGGGAAAACTTTCCAATATATTAAACTGGAGCATAAATTCACTTCCTCTTCACATGTTTGCCATCAAGTCATTCCAGACACAGGGGGTAAGTTCCTCCCTGGGGTAACTCAAGTGCCTTCAGCAGTACTACACCAAGAATCAATTTGGCCCTACAGAACCATGTCTTAATACTTTCTCTATTTCTGATAATTACCAAAGATATTTGAGTTTAAACAGCAACTTCCTCTCTTACAGCTCATTTTCCCATCGTTCAGAGACTGCTATAAAACTGAATTTCTGGGACTGCAATAGTTTCCATGATTACAGACTATGATGTCAATCGTGGGGTTATGACTTCATTGACAGACCGACTAGAAGGAGAACCTCTGTGCAAAGGAGAAAATCCACACTCAAATACAAATATACCTGAGATTAGCAAAGACAACACTGCACCTCACTGGGCACAGACATTTCCATCTGCATAAATAATATTCTCTACTTTTCACTGCAGCCCCTTAAAAATTTCTGTTTCGTTCATAAGTCATTCACGGTGCTGATGTGTTGCCACCCAAACTCAGCCTTGGTGATAGTGCTGCGTGGGCCAAGCTTGATGTCAACAGCAGTTTAAATCATATGCTGTGGGTCCAATTCTTTGCTGCACTCTCTGGAAGTGCAAAATCAAACGCACAGCTTAAGACAGGATATGAAGGGAATGAAGTGATTTGGAACTGCCTTCAAACGTCCCATGATTCTGCCCTCATCCTCAAGCTGACAGGGCTTTTGGCTCTGGGGTCTGGCTCTTCCCTCCACAACAGAGCAAGATAACTATAATGAACTAGTTACTAGAAAATCCCCAGGTATCTGGCTGATCAATAGGATCCCAAAAAGGAATGTGTTGGGGAAAACTGGAAGAAGGAAAGACAGGATGCACCCTCCTGAACTGTATCATTCTATAGCCAGCCCAGGTACATAAGACAAGTACCCGGAGCCTTGAGATACAGAGCAGAACTGCTGTAAAAAGAAAAGAGCTTTCCACATCACTTTTGTTTCTGAAAGATAAAAAATTATTTTTCCTCCCCATTTACTGGACTGCAAGAGGCAGAGGGGCTACGACTGACCCAACACAGCCATGTAAAGTAAGAGATGGATAGCTTAGGCACTCTCTCACCCTATACTGAAAACTCTAATATCAGCACATGGGACACAATAGAGCTGGCTGCCAGTGAGGTCAGATTCAACCCAAGAACCCAGGAGTGACAATTCCCCATTGCTCCAAGTGTTACAGAGACTCGGGCTCTATGTTCATTCTTTTTGCCCATCTTCTACTCCTTGTTGTAAGACCTGCTCAAAGGTTACCTGAAATGTCTCATATTTACTCTTGGACCAGATGTTTATTTCATTGGATAGCTTCCAAATAAATCCAGTCAGACATTTTTTAATTAAATAAATGCCCTTTTCAAGTCTTCAGCTGCCTTATCATGCTCAAATTACTCAAAATGAGAACTTTTTCAAAGCTTCTATCCATGACATTTATGTGGCCTTGAATGAGGAGAGTGTGCAAGCTAAGTATTCAAATGTTGACCTGGAGAAGACAAATAAACTGAGAATGGATGCAGCTACAGTTGACCCCGCCTCTATACTTGCACAAAGTGTCTGGAATGCTCGCTCTGCAAAAGTGCAAAGGAAGGACAGAATTCCTCCCCTGGCTTTTTATTATAGGGCCGCTAAAAACTTTTATGAAAACTAAGAAGCCAACAAAAAATGAGGAAGCTAAATAAATCAGTAGAGTTCTGCCTCCCAGTTATTAGACACTCAAAATAATGGCTTTTGGGAGTGTAAAGAAGAGTGTACAGAGCTTTGCAATGTACAAAGCTCGCTCTGGGACATTATTTAATGAACTATTTGAAATTTTAATCATGCAAAGCAAACTACAATGATTTATAATTATGCAAAAAGATCATGATGGCTCAAACCTCTCCCTTAAATAGCTTTCTTAGTGGTGATTTGGAAGGATAGGATTAATAATCTCTTTCTTGGAAACCAATGGCATCTGGTTTGCCTGCAGAGGCTCTGACACCTTCTACTTCCTGAAATGAGCAATGAAAGAGATGAAGTAGCTTCTGCTTGGAGCAAAATTATTATTAAGTATATAATTTTGAAACGTTTTTGTGTGCATGTGTGAACTTCAACTATAACATAATTTCTCTTTGTTGCTCTCTGTGCAATGGCCATTGCCTTTACCTAAGGAATTTTGATCTAGTTTAAACAAAAAGTATGATGCACAAAACCTTCTCCCTCAAGATTTGCTGCAGATTAAAGGGCAAATTCTTTCCCTTACTCAAAACCATAATCAGTGGCTTTTTGTTAGCATAACTGAGAAAAGGGTTTCCAATTTATATATCAGCATTTACAAGCATTTGGAGAGAAAAACCTAATTCCAACCAAGTCAGTTGGGGTCTTGCTATTGAATTCACTTCAATGGAGCCACTATTTTACTCAGACTTGCCTTAAAAATAGTTTGTTTCAGTGAATACTGTACCCTCTGCATGTATCTACCTATGGCCAAAGCTGAGCACATCCTTAATGAAAAAGCAAGATCATTCAGGCGTTTTTAAAACCATGTCTTTGTATATCTTTGAAAAATTTGCTGATGGTTAAAGTACAGAGGTGTCCATATTCCAGTTTTCAAATAATCCACTGAAATTATTAAACAAGGGAAAACTTATATTTTTAAGAAGCAATACTGTTTATATGACATACAAGTTGCTTTATAATTAAAAAAGCATCAATAAAAATCTTCTCTCAGTATCTCTGAACAAGTCTAGCCCACCTGTTACTCACGGAGTGACTGCTCAAAACTTATTGACATAAATAACAAATTTATCATATTCACAAAACGATTCAAGTGCCATTCTTGCTATGTGAGAGTCACATAACGTTTCTGTTCACCTGGTGCCTAATTTGAACACGTATACATCATCTTCCTCAAATGACCTAAGTTTTGTGCAAACATGGCTATTTGCACAACTTATACAGCTTACAGTCAACCAGCAGATCCAGTTATACATTATGTTAGCAGAGATAAGGAACGGTTGAAATCCAGGCGACTGATTTTATTAGAAGTTTGACCACTGACTTCAACAGCCTAAGATTTTATCATGCATCTCCTGGCTGCATATTCAATCTATTTGACCAGAGGCACCACATGTCACTGACAGTCCATTTGTCTGTTTACCTATCTCAATCAGTCTTACATATAAAACTTGATAAAATAATTGTTGCATGCTTGAATGGTCACCCCCAACTTGAATAGGAAGTTTGCAAAGAAGCATCTTAAAAATTGCATACGCCTCTGCCTCCTCCAAATAGTTGATGAATGGTAATGAATGTCAATGAATGCAAGAGTGCATGCCATGGCAGAGATAGCCTTGTCTCCTCTACATTTTTAACACTGTGATCCCAGTACTGCATGTACTTTGTCAATGTGTTGTGCGAGTTGTTTTTTCAGGACCCAAACAGACAGTTGTCTGTGGAAGCAAAGCCCCCAGACAGATTTCTCAAGGCGTTTAGCATCATTAACAGGAAACAATGCAGGAGGAGCAGCCAGAGCATGAATGGGTTCTGTGTGAATACTAAGGAAACCCCAAGAACATGTTAACACAATGCAACTTTGATAAGATCGTAATAGTGAAGCTCACATATGTGTTTGTATTATGTCTTGTAAAAGGCCCCAATTGCTGTCTAGTAAGATAATTGATATAACAGTCAAAATGGATTAGGATAATACATTGGGTAAAGTCATAATTTCTGCTGTATACAGGAACTACCAGTCTGACTGTTTTTTAAGCTCCCAGCAGTTACTCCAAACATATAGGATGTATAAATCCTAAACCTTGACAATTCACTGATAATCTTAAAGGCTCCAAAACAGAGACTGCCACTACTGTTAATCAAAGCAAACCAACCTCTGCGGCCCAGACTCTGCTCTCATTGATTCTGATACCGATACAAAAGTAATACATTACTTCAAGTGTAATTTATCAGTACTATTATTTAAATCATCATAAATAACACCAAAGTCTGACCCTGCAGTTCTGTAGTTCAACAGTTCTCAGGATTGACAGACTGAAAATAGCAGAATAAAGACACACAGATTTAGACACTGAACAGCCAAAAAAACTATGAAACTCTACAATACTGCAATAAAAGCAGGCAATACTATTTGAACTGATAAGCAAAAGAATTAAAATCACGTGCAAACAGATTACAGCCACTCCATAAAACACACAAATGTGTCTTACTTGTGTGGAGATTTGTCTAGGGTGGGATTCAATCCATCCGTTCTCTGCAACTCAGTTGCATAACCTTAAAGCCTTCTGCAGACTGAAGTTTTATTAGCTCAAAATCATTAGTCTACGGTAGCAAGCCTTACCTTCTAATTAACTCTTCACTGCATTTCAAGTTTCAGCTGACAGCCACCCAAAATCCAGCTCCACCCCCTAGAGAAACCTTCAGAGCTATGTAAGGTCAGGACAGAGTACAAGTCCATTCACAGTGGTCATGCCCAACTTGTACATTAACGTCTTAAAGTGAGAGTGCTCACAGCGGGTCTGCCCATTAGTAAACATGATGAAGATTTAAACCCACACCTCCTATACAAGCATCCTAATCACCATCTCCTAAGCTTTCCTGGATGAGAAGCATTCTCCAGCTCTTCTCTTGAAGCTGAAATGCCATGCAGAGAAAAGGCTCCAGAAGAAAAACAAGGAAGAAAGGGTATCTTTTGAGTATTAGTTAAGGCCCATTCCCAAATTGAGACAGAAATGGGTTCCAGGCTATGATCTCCAATGTCTGCATTTTAGATCAGACAAAATGAGCCCTAGGGATGTCACCTCAGATCTTTACATGGATGCCTAAAACACCAGTCCAGGCTTCCCTTTGTTTTCTTCTTCTCCCATGTGGCCCCACGACTTTTAAATGCATCGCTGAAAAGCAGCCCTGGGTCTAAAGAGTTGTCACCCAGACCAGCTTATGGCACATCATTTCTCTTGGCACACAGGTTCAGCCCTGGCTGAGCAGTACCGGGGGTCTCTGAGTGCTTCAGTTATTAGGCTATTCAACTAAAGATGGACTCACAGTTGTCCTCCACGAAGTGTCCGTCCTTCTGAGATGGCTAAGCAAATTGGTCCTGAGTGGCATGAGGGGAAGCACCATACTTCTGGTTCCCCATACACAAAGTGGAGGGGTAGATGCATTAATTCAATGTAAGCTCAGTGGGTCACCTTATGGAGAGCGGGAAGGTCATAAGCTGGGTGAATGGATCCCTCTCTGCAGCCCTTCTAAGGCACCTATTTCACAGCACTGACTGTATAAAGACTAAATAAGAATGGGTTTTGTCAGGTAGATTATATCATCTGTCCCCTTCCAGGCCAAGCTCCTAAAAACTTAGTGAGGCAGTGTGTAGCTTGGATGGAATGGATTTCCCACAATGTCAGGCCACAGAAGAAAAGGCATGAAACCCAGAGATGCCTGTGTTCAGGAAACAAACCCATCGCCTTCTGCCTGTCAGCTCAGGGTGGCCAGCGGCTGCCCTTGCACAGCAGAAAGATTTCCATCCCTGAAAGAAATCACTACAACGTCAAAACAACAGAGAAGAAGCCTCCCTGTACTGCAAAGAAGGAAATCATACCCCATCAACAGCCTCCAGTAACAGCAAGGCTGATAAGCATTTTCTATGCAACCAGAATCATTCTGGACAGGGAGTAACAAAAGATTGCAAAACAGTGCGCTATGAGCATTATCAGCCTCCACACCATGATTACATGTTCTTCAACATACGGCTTTCTCATTCAGTCTCTCATCTTCCCAGGCCTCAGTGTTTCCCACTTCACGGTTCCCCCGAAGACTAAAAATATCTGGATTCTCTGGGACCTGAAATGATCTGGTTTTTAGCAGCAGTGTCACTACTGCATCTTTAAACCACTAAACTGTGTATCCCAATCTGACTATTTAAACTGTACAGCCTGTGAAGTCACAATTTTCAAATTTCACATTCCTGTCCCTCTATTTTTATTTTGTTTTTTTCATTTGCAGTCTGATGAATATCTCAGATAGGTCTTGGGATAGAAAAACAGGTGCATTTGTAAATGCCATAGTAAACTATGCTCCCTTGGTATTTTAAATTGGCACCTAGCACAAAATAAATTCAAGACAGCAGAGCAAGAATGCGCCATGCTAACTAAATCACTTATAAAGTACATAACTGTTGATACAAAAAATATTTTTTTCCTTGCTCGGAGTTGTGTGCTACAGAATTAGAAGCCACCTCCTGGTGAGGATATTTTACAGCTATTTACTGAAAGAAGCCCACTTTCTTGTTGAGAATCTAGCCTCGTACCTAAAATGTAATACTGAACTGTGATTTGAAGTGAGGCTTAGTCCCAGGATTACGGAAGAGGAAATAACAATACTTGCACTTAAAGCATGTAATGACTTCCATTCAAACACCTGAAAGCACTCTCCAAATATTAATTATCACAGTACTAGCCTCCCCCCGACCCTTCCAGGAGAGGATCAACTCTGCATTCCTTCGGCATCCATATCACCTGTTTGGGTCTTTAAAGAATGCAGAACGAAGCCAGAAGTATTACTCCTCTTTAATTATTATTGTAACTCTTAATTGCGAGGAGTAAATTCACCCACACTGGGACTGACTGCCATTTATAAGATGGCCCTTTTCTATCACTGGCCATGAAAATACGTTACATTTTCTTGTAAGGCTACTGCATTACTGGGGCTTGCAGTATAAAGCAGAATTAAACTAAATTGCATCAAATAAGCTGCACAGCTAGTCAGAAATTATAAGAAAACCTGGAAGTCTTGACTCCGAATCTTCTGTCCTGGATCAGACTTTAACACATGGGTTTTCATTCCCTCTGCACTACTACCTTTCAAGAAGACAGGGAATGGAAGTACCATCTCTGGGTGAGGTGGCCTGAATGGCCCTGTCCTGCAGCTATGGCTCAGATCATCTAGTCCTGAGAAGAGGAGTAACTGCATTTTGGACAAAAGGATCCCCGAGGTCCCTTCCAACCTGTCATTCTGTGATTCAAAATATTCGAGGGACCAGGCACCTTGGCCTTGTGACTACGTTTTTCGTTTACTGATCAGTATTGGACTTCGATATGTAATTAAGGTACAAAGATGAGAAAATACCATAGATACACATCAAATATCTTTCAGGCTTATATTTGGTTTGGGTCAAAACCCTTCTGGCCAGAAATCTCTCCACTCTATCCTGTATACAAAGAATACAAAGATTTTTTTAAGATCTTACTCCTCATTGACCACCAGCTAGATATATACTAGAGATACTGAGATACTCACATCGGAGTTTGACGAAACAGGTAAAAACCATATATTGGTTTAAGATAAGGAATTGAAAAGCGCGTGTCCCTCCCTCATACAACCTGTTAGCAAGCAAGCTTTACTGGAGGAGGATGGCCTTGAGCTGAAGGCACAGGGCAGGCTGCCAGGAAATCCGAGTTCTATTCCTGGCTCTTCTACAGATTTCCTTGGGCAAGGCAATTAACCTTGCGGAGTACATTTTCAATGGAGGTGAGGCCCAGCTTCTCTTTCTGCATTCATAACATTTTCAATGGTGAAAATGGAATTGTAGGAGCAAGAACGAGTGCCTGTACTTTTCACTACCTGATACATTTCCTCTGTCAGGTAGCTGGATCCACAACTGCTAATAACTGCGCTAGCAACAAAACCAAGAATTCAAACTCCGCAGGTGCAAAAATGCCTCCTGATGCTGCCATGACCAGCCTCAGTGCTCGGTTTCCTCATATGTAAAATGGGCAATAAGGCTTATAAAATCAAAATACACAGCCAAACGGAAAACTAATTTTTAAAGTTCTTGAACGCCCGTTATCTGAGATCATAAAAAGGAAACAGCTCAGAATTTCAGTTTACCTTTCACTACAGATGCTATATTTTTACTTTCTGCATTTTTTGCCCATTACAATTTCCTCTTTGGACCTCAAACAGAATAAAACATTTTCCTTTAAGGACTCTGAAATGACAGCTGAAGTCAAAATATTTTTGAGCTGAAATGGATATCTTTTAATACACCTTAACAGAAGTGGAAGTGAATTAGAGAATGAGTGAAATATCCTTTTGGTAATATAAATATATTTTACAAAAGAAATATCATGGCTAAATTTCTGTTGAGTCTATAGGAAGACCTGCACTTGAAATAAATGGTGCCACATCTACTTATACCAACAAGGAACAGGACTCTGAGATTCCAAGGAAGGACACTATTTGCTTAGACAAGCTTCTAGAAAAATGAAGACACATACCTCTCTGAACACAGATGAAACAGAACATATTTTTAGTGAATTTTTATGCATTTGGAAAAACCATGCAAGATGTTTTTTCCTTTCCCAGAATGTTGAATAGAAAAAAAGGATAACAATTGGCAAAAAAGTGCATTAAATATCTGTTAGACATAGGAAGAAAGATCAACAATCACTGCTTTTGTCACAATGTTCAGGTTTTAAGATATTATTTTTTGTACAGAACATCTGAACTGGAAAGTAAATGTATAGGCAGAAAGCTTTTTAAGGCTTTCAATTCATGTCCTTCATCCACTTGTTAAGTTTAGGAATTTTGAAGAAGAGAGGTCAATAGTATGTTTTGCATTATTATAAAAGCTCCTTCAAGCTCTTTAGACAACTGAAACGATGAACCCTCCCAGGTGACACTCTTGCCCACACAGATATAAAACATGTTCATGAAGGAAGGTGGTTTATATTACTCTGTCACAAAATAATAACTATGACCTTCACAAAGAAGGTAAGGTAGTTTGGAAGATTAAAATAACAGCAACATGTGCAAATTTTCATTATGTCCTTCACACAAAGCAGTAACACCACAGATATTGCAGATGTGAAGTACCTGAAATGACATTATTCTTCCAAGTATGAAAAACTGATTTTTCATCTGTGCTATCTTCTGCAATTACATAAACAGCAACTTCCTTTTTCATTCATCATTCAATACATGTGATTTAAGTTTCACCTCAATCATAGTTTGCTCCAAATGGACCATGAAGTAATTCATTCAAACAAATATATGTTCTCGTAACAATGGTATCTCTAGCCCAGCTTAGAGATGTGCTGGTAAGCAACCACAGCACCAAACGGGAGGATCTTTCACACACAGCTCTTGCTATCTAAAGGTCAGATATGTGTCTTGTTTTATCACCTAGATTGTCTTTCCCAGTGTCAAAAGATTGCTATCTCCAGCTGAGAATTCACCATACCTATAACAAAGCCTTTTTGAGGGCAGGACGGACTATGACCGCAGAACATCTTCCTTTCTCAGTCACCTAGTGAAGAAGCCTGCGTGACTTTAAGCACCTCCTGGACTATGACTTCCTATGTGATAAAAATGACTGCACAAGAAATAACCAAAATTATTTAAATGGCTTCACATCACAGAGCATGGCACTACCAGACAGAAACTTCTACTTAGATAATGGTTTGCAAAGACTCATTATGGGCAAGAAAGAGCCTCAAAAGATCGATGCATCTTCTGAGGCAACGGGGTTTTCTTGATATATATTTCTTCAAAATGGAGAGCCTCATTTTCAAAATCTTACAAGTCAATGAGCTTTAGGAGGCCTTGCCCTGACACAGGCCTTCTGGAACTGCTGGCATAGAAACATCTCACAAATTCCATGTTTAGGGTTTGATATCTCAGCTATGTCAAAACTGCAGTGGGAAATAATCTGAAGAAAAACTTACTAGAAAAAAACATTTTTGCAATGATTTTTTTAAATGTCGTTTGGCACCACTTAAACTGACTTTCAGTATAAAGTGAAATTCTGCCCTCATTCAAGAGGGGAAAAGCTGAGCTTCAAAAGTACTATAATGTCCAGCTAGTCATGACTGGATCAGATAAAGCTCCTGCTTAAGGAAATTAAGTTCATTTCTGATTATCTTTTATCTTCTACCAACCTGAAATGTACTATCTAGACTATCTAGCAGAAAACAAAATTCTTGAAAGAGAGTGACGTCTTCTGAACAAGTCACAGCTGTTACTTGGGCGTCAGTGATGAGATATGCAAGCGGATGCTTCACATGTGCCCTGCACTTGGAAAGCCACTGATTCTCTTCTGCTTTTATAATCATGCGGCTTCCAGAACTGCATCTTTCCATCCTTTAAAACAGTTTCATGGCATGGCATCAGCTGTCTCTCCTCCCCACCAAAGTCCTGCTCAAAGCTGTAAAAAGCTCTGGACTGTTCCTTGGGTTTTTTGAGCAATCCTGCCATGCCATGCAGTGCATCTGTGGTTCAGGCTGAACAATGTGGAGGTGAAATCAGACAATGCCAAAAAATTCTATCTAAAGACATAATGAAAAAAATGGAAATAAAAGAAAAAATATACCCTTTTAAGCATCAGCTTCAGAACTGGGTTTCAGGTTTCTCCATGATGCCTGAAAATACTAGAAGTCTGAAATTTCATGGGGTTTTCAATGCAGTTGTTTGGAACAAACAGCAGAATAATTGATTATTCAGTCTCCTGCCCTACTCATAACCCTTCAGTCCTCTCCTTTCAGGCAAATTCTAGACATACACAAATAAAATAAAATAAAATAAAATAAAATAAAATAAAATAAAATAAAATAAAAATAAAATAAAATAAAATAAAATAAAATAAAATAAAATAAAATAAAATAAAATAAAATAAAATAAAATAAAATAAAATAAAATAAAATAAAATAAAATAAAATAAAATAAAATAAAATAAAATAAAATAAAATAAATAAGCTTTGACCGTGAGGTCTTTACAAAGGGTTATGTGAAGCCATCAGCAAAACTGTTGCTGATTCCAGAAGCGGCAGTATCAGGTCTCAGTGGCAAAAACCTGGCACTGATGAAGCCAATGACAAATTTTTCACTGACTTCTGGGAATGTGAATCTCCATGGCTATGAATTTGACTTTATGACTATGCTACATAAAATAATTCTACTAATAAAAAACAGGGTGCTTCATCTGCCTTTTTCAAGCATCAAAGGCAATGTCTACAAAATACATAAACAGTGCGGACCAGCAGGAGAAAAAAGGCTGGTGCTGAGGACCTAAGGTCCACACCATGCACCTTTCAAGAGATTTTTATTTCACTTCAGCCTAGTCCTATGGGTTGAATGCCTACAAGACTGCCATTCTACACCACATCTTCTGGTTTTATTTCATTTGAAAGGAATCTAGCCCATGAGCTCTGTGACTGCTCCACAATGCATACAAGTATGTGGGGACAATAAGGAGATGCATTTCCAAAGCACGCTCCTGATTTGACCGAACACACTAATGTAGATGCATCCAAAGAGCTTAGAACATGTTCCTGCATTAAAACCTTCAAAACGTAGGAGTACCAAGCTCATGAAGAGGTTTCCCCCCCTCTCAGTTAATAGGACTCATAGCCTTCAGTGCACTTCACTCATGTGCAGCAACCGACAGTGAAGACGAGTTTTACAACAGCAGGCACTGCGTTTCTGATTCCAAATATGTTCATTTCCCACCTGCTTGACTTTGTTATCGTCAGGGTTTTTATTCAATTAGCTCTCCACACTTAGAAAGCTTTTCTATGTAGCTGAATATTTTATCTACAGAAGAGTCTGTCAATCTTCACTGTCTGTTCTACTGACAAGGGTCGTCTTTTCCATGACAACTTTGTGAAGTACACATTATTGCATTGAAAAGATCATCGGATGTCTCATACACTTGTGAAAAACTGGGCTTCTTGCCCTCTCCACTTGGGCTCTCCCTTCCCCTTGCCAGTTTTATAACAGTCAAAAAGATTTGCTTCTCTTCTAAAAAATAATATATAAATAAATACATTGTGAGTCACAAACATTAAATACTTAATTTGAACCAGCAGAAAGACCAGCTACCGGAATTCTACAGTGGTCTGTTAGCTCGTATGACTCTGCATGTGCATATTGAAGGAAACAGCAGAAATAATACTTTACAATTTGATGAACAACATATGACACAGAACCTCTAGATGCACAAAAAAGGGTTACAAACTTAGGAAAATACCTGCCATATAGAATCCTGCCCTCTCCAAGGAAAAAAAAAAACCTACATACTCCTTAATTTCACTGATACAGAACCATCATCATTAAAGCTTGATATATAAATAAATTGGATTAAAGAAGAAAATAATCACTAAGGACTTAAATGAAGTTTGAGTGATAAAAAGGGACATTTTCTGAGTACATGTTGGATGTCAAAGCAGAAGGGATGATACTGTGCCATCTGCTTTTAGGCAGAGCCCTCCTTTAATTTAAACTATAAGCTTGCTTATAGTTGGCACCATCATGGCTTATAATAATTTAACGACATTTCTTTCTGGAGAAAAATAGAACATCACTCTCCATGTCAGCACGCACAGAGGAGGAACCCATGAACCTACTGTAAACTGAAAAGAGAGAAGAAAGAGAGGGGAAAAAGGCATATCTCAGTGCAAGCTGCGGACAGGAGCATTATCTCTGAAAATCACAAGAAGCAATCATATCATCAGAGTAATCAAATAAGACTGTGCTTTAAACAGTCACAAGAGCAAAGTAATACCAAGTTTGAAAATATGCTTTAGTTTAAGAAAAATTAAACTGTTCTAAGTATCAGACACACAAGAAAGTAATGCATACGCCTACTAGATAACCAATTCCCATTTCTGCAAATCAGGTTCTTCACCTGACAAAACAACCCATACTAAACTTAATGCCCCACTGATACTGCCTGTTCTTTCTCCCCCATAAAGATACAAAAATAAAAGGAAAACATTCTAGCCTAAAAGATGCCACAAGTGTTACATTTAGCCCTCTTCACTGAAAACTCACCTTAGTTTCTGACTGAGTGCTCGGAGAGAAAATCTTTTTAACAGTACATACTGCTACATTTTCCCTTTTCACATCAACCTTCAACCATCCTTATTCAACTGTCGCACATTCCTAATTCACTGGGGATGTCCTGCCTGTTATAAATTACTCTCATAAACCAGCTATTTCTGCTGCTTCCCCTGGGATTGCACCTAAGGTGAGGATCAAGCAAGCAGCACTCAGCATCCACACCTGCAAGGTCCAAGCTGGACAGGAGGAAGCAGACAGTAACCAATCCATGTTTTACTGCACTTGCCTTGGCCTTCTGCAAGCTGCCTTTGAGAAGATCACCAGCGTGGCTACGTTTGAATCTGCCACCTTTTTCCCTAATGCCAACAAGCCTCTTCACGCACCTGAAATCTGCCTGACTTAAAAACCTTAGGCATAAACAATCCATCTAGTATGTAATGGTCTGTTTTCTCCAAATAAATACCCTGGGGTGCTTTATCACTGGACAACACTACAGAATTAGTTCTTAATGACTGTTAAAGCCACCTCTCCTATGCTTAGCTGCTGATACTCCGGAGAAGGTGAGCTGTAGTTTTAAGTACCTTCTGGTGCTGTTTGAGCTTTTGCAAGCGTATACTTTTACAGCTGTGTTAACATCGCTGCAAAGGAACTGAACAAAATGAGGGATAAAAATGATCACTACAGAGAGGAAAGAGAAGGCAGAGTAAAATAAGGGAGCAAAATTGAGTTGGGGAGGGATGGATTTGAAGAAGAAAGGGAATTGGAAAGGGAAATCAGAAATGTTGACTTTTGATGGACTACACAGCCACACCTTCATATCTTCCAAGAGCTGATCATGTTTCTCAAGTGACACCCCCATCACTTTACTGTTGAAAGCCTATGCATGACTGAAAGACATGCAGAGGAGAGGTGCACAAGGCAGACTCTCATTGGCTGTAAACATCAGTGAGAACACAGAATTTCAAGTATCTGAGACTGAAAGCTTTCCGTGGCCAAAGAATCAAAACACGTATGTCTGACAGGCATGTCTACAGACTAAATGGCATGAGAAAGAGGAAATGTTAATGAAATATATTACCAGCCACTACAATTACGAGGCATGAAGATGGCCCAGAATGGAAAAACTAAGTGCTAAGTGCAAGTATTGTGCTGTTCATTTTTGCTCTCCCCCTAGATTTAAGGAAAATATGCGGTGTTTCCAGGCAATGTAGGACAAAGACATTTTGGTTTTTACACTTTATCTTGTGCACACTACATCTGAATGTTATCACCTCTTCTGATGTCTGATAGTGCCCCCTTAACCTTTGTTACTCAATTACTGAACAAGTTATCTCATTGTTACTCTCTTTTGAAGGAAGAGTTGTGCCTCTTTTCATGCTGATAAGAGACACATAAATATTCACTCCCAGCAAACATTTAATAGTAAAGTGTCTTGAGCAAACTACCAGAGTCTAAAGGTAGGAAGCTGTGGTTAACTTCTCTGCTATCTTAACCCTTTAGTCAATCCACCAGAACAAACAGACACAGAAGATGGATGCTCTTTTTCACAAATGAAGCAGCAATAATTGTTCTCTAAAAGAATGGACTTTATCACATGCTTTATAACACAGCAAATAAATCAAATGATTGGAAGTGAATTACCTACCCATTTTCTGGGCCGGCCTCTGGGTCGCTTTTCACCAGTGGCTTCTGCTTTCTGTATAGGGAAAAGAAACACAACATATTTTATACATCAGTATTATTTAACAGCCTCAGTAACTAGGAACTCCTTTCCTGTAACATTATTCATAATTATATCTCTTGGGTGGCACCAAGCCCCCCTCCCGCTCTACGGGTTTTCTGGTGGAATGTGTTTATGTTGGGTTTTCTGACATTTCCTAGCTGTTGTGGCCAGGGGATGCCTTGTCTGCACAAAAGGGTGCCCCCAGCCTTGATCCAGAGTGTGTCCAAGGGTGCAGAGGAATATGCCCGCACAAACACCCAGCTGCTCAGTGCCCACAGTACAGCCTGGGGGGGCCCAACCCCATCGAGCAATGGGGCATGCAGGCTGTGGATGGGGGCACAGAGCAGCTTGGGAACCCGAGAACCCCCAACATCATCAAATCTGGTCTTTCACAGGCTGTCAGAAATTACCTGTAGACACTAAATGAAAAATACAGACTGTTTCATCGCTGAACAAAGCAGTTTACAGCAGCCACAATTTCTTCTTTTAGTCTCACGATGCTCATGCATGAAAAGGATTTGGACAGACTATTACCATGAATGTGTGTTTGTTCATATTGGGAGATAACTTCTCTACTTCATGTGAAGTTTTCCAGGTAAAAACGCATCCTTACACTGTAAGCAAACCTTCTACTGGTCCAAAACACACCTTCCCTTTTCAGGTTTAAGGAAACAGCATGGGAGGTGCCCTATAAGTGACAGCTATATTTATGTAAGCCCAGCAGTTGGTCCTGGAGCTCAACTTAAAGGAAATACATGTTCTCTTAACAGACGCTTCCATTAATTCACTGCGTGACACCGTGAATACTACTACTTATGCACTACACTAAAATACTTACAGGCTTTAAGATGAAAATTGAAGGTTATTTTCTCTAGACAGGCTCTGCCCATCCATACACCTCGTCACGTAAATAATCCTGTCCCACTGAGGGTGATGAGGATTCTGCCACCAGCTTTAGTGAGAGCTGGACTTTTGCTGCATACAAAGTCCCTGGGAATGAAGACTTTTAGCACACATTCAGTAAATGTGTTTCCACATTTCCATGAATTGCTTTTCTTCCAGTTAACTGTATGCGTATTTGATTTGCCCTTAGAATTCAACTGTGTCATTAAATAAATCACTTGCTGGTCAATCTCTGTAACATATACTGTAACCTAATGCTGTGTAAAGTGGATCCCTGTAAAAGAGAACTTGAGCTGAGGAAGTAGTGGAGGAATCTCTACAAAAAAAACTGCCCTGTGAGTTAAATGCAATTACTTTGAAATAAATACCTCACCAAGAAGAAAGCTGTGAAAAATAAAATTCACACTCCTAAAGGGCAAAATTATCACTCAGACTTGTTAAAAGAGTAAACTTGCTCTTTAATCGTTTATACCAGTGTTACATGTAAGGTGAAACCCTCTTATGAGAATACTTGTTAAAGTGCATTTACTATACTCTGTAGCTGTCTATTTCAGAGTTTTGTTTCCTTTTAAAGCATTCATTTCTTTATACCTTCTAACCTGAAGGATGCAAAAGAAGATGAGGTTTAGTTTTGATGAGCTGTAACCCCCTGCATTTATGTTTCTTTCACCAAATCACTGAGCATAAATCTTAAAAGAAAATAGTGGTTAAAATTCTTCTTAACAAATCAACACCTGACATGTTATCAAAGCACAAGTGCCATTTATTCTCTTCTGTATTTTACCGCATCTGAAGGAAAGACCCTTTTCCAAAACTATGAAAACAAAAAAAACTTTTGGAAACAAAAACTACTTTGGTCTCACAATTAAAGTTCCTACAAACCTGACACAAATTGTAAGTTTAACTACAGCGTATAATCTAGTTTGATGGGAAGGAGAACATGAGAGACTTCTTTGAATAACTAATCCTTGCTTCCTGCCATAAACTGTCACGCAGCGTGGCCGTTTGCCATGAACAATGCTGCGTTTTACCCCCGAGGAAGGTCCATGTCAGAAGTGGCTAGTGTTCCTGCTGGCTAGTTTGGATATCAGTTTGTCAAGTGCTTGGGGACCTTTCAGACTGAAAGGTGCTATATTCCTGCTGTATATGATTTCCACCTCATGTTAGAAGAAAAACATTTCCATAGTTCTTATCAAAACCAAATCTTTCCCAGAGGTGAGCTGAGCAAACACTGGGGCATGCCAGCGACGATGTTTTGGTACAGAGCGATTCTGTAAGTAAATAGGAAGGTTTCCACAGACTAAACTGCAGAAAATGAACTACAAGAACCTCCAAAGTGGACAATTTTATCTCCATTCCAAGGAAAGGGAAAGACCAAACAATTCTGGAACAACCAAAAGGAGTACTGGCAGTGGCACTTTATTTTAAGCTCTTGAAGAAAGGTTTTACTGCGTATCAGACAAATAATCCAATGTTTCCCCATATAATTTTCAAGTAATTAATAAGAAAAGGAACACAAGTGCCAAAGCATTGCCTTTCCTCTGAAACAGGTATTTGCATAATCAGAAACATGCCAGTCTGTTGGCTCTTTGCTTTAAGTGTTGCCTCTGAAGCTAGGAACAAATCCAGAGAGAGCCCCAAGCCACCCAGAGGTAACATGGATTCTCATCTGGGCAGCAAGAGGCACGTGTTCCCGGCCACACTACGCCCAGCAGCTGGTACCTGCTCAGTCAGGAAGAAAGCTGCTGCCTTCATCCTCTAAAGCACTTTTTGAAACTGAGATGTGTTGGTCAGGGTTTTCTTAACACTTGGTGCTGTGCTATGAGGCATGACCCTGCTCTATACAGGTAAGACAGGAAATCACCAAATTTAAAGGAAGGTCAGGTATGTTATCAAACACAAGTTTATTTTCATTAAGAATAATGACATTTCTTGTAAACAATAATATGAATATATCATTTTTGCTATTTCATATTTTAGGAAGAGAACTAGATTTACTCGCCTTTAAGTGCATGATCTATATGGGAAATGGTTTTTTTGTTCCAGATGAGAAAGATTGCCGTTCCAGTCATTGCTGTCTGGAAGACAGCTAACAGTCCTCAGGCAGATTTGCAATTTACCTAAGCCCTGTACCACAGGGCCATCAAACCCTGCTTCCACACAGCTGCTGTCAGCAGAGGTAGGACCTGACTGCCCATCATCCCTGCCTCCTCACTGCATAAATGTGCTTGTGCCCAGACAGAAACTGAGGCTGTACTACTGAAAGCAATTAACAAGACAAGACAAGTATAAATAATTGAACAGCTATAAAGTGCTCTTTGGGCATCTACCTATTGTCAAGGAAGATATCAAATGCAGCAGAATCTGAATTTGCAGAACTCTATCCACTTTGCAAAATTATCTGCTGGAAACCTCATCTTAAATGTGTCAGAGCTGTAAGACAGGTGAAATATCTGAGACTTCTTGGGGGGGAAGATCACTGTTGTCAAACCACGTCAAAAGACCTTGCCCAGGAATGTGTCCCTCTCCTTAAAAAAAGTTATTTTGTTTAAAAAAACCTCTTAAAAGAAACTTAGGCATTGGATAGTTAGAGAGAAAATCTTCCCACGCTTCCTATGTCCTGTTTTAGCCATTTTAATTCTAAACAGGAGTCAGTCTTTTCCTGCTTCTCCAATCTTGCTCAAAACGCCTGATTTTGAGGTCTCTTATTTTTTAGGTATAATACTACAATCACTTGATAAATCTGATCTTGTTTTCCCTTTAAGCCTGTAATGACTGGTGTTGGTGAGAATGAATGAAGCATGGAGAAGCCAAATAGATTTTCGTGAACCAATTTAGGGCAGAGTCCTGGTCACATGCGCCCTTTTTTTTTTTTTTTTTTTTTACCTTTGGACTGCTTAACCCAGGGACATGCCTTTCTACATACCAAACTCTGGCCATGTAACATAGAGAGAGTAGTAAGTGTAGTCACACACAGTACCACAAGTCCTGGTTTTCAGAGGATGATCTTTCAAGATCTGGAGGTATTTTCAGTGGATTTCACTACATCAATAACTACAGCAAAACTCAAAATATTGTAACTGAAGGTGAATTTTACTAAAGAGTGTTTACTTCTGGATATTGCTGGGATATCCCTTGACATTTTCTTTCGAGACAAACACATAGTAGCTACTACTCCTTCTTTTTTTAACCTCACAATTGTGTTTCCTCCTTCCAAACAGGAGAGTATTTATGCCTATACATTATTTTTGTCAAGCCCAACTACAGGAGCTAAACAAAGAAAAGCTCTTGAATGCTTAAGGGAAATGCGATGGGCTGGGAACACAGCTCAGCCTAACAAATAAAACTCACCCACAGAACACCCAGGAAACTAAAAAGGAACATCCCTACTAGGGTCTTCCCGGAAAACTAGTCGCTCTTTAGGAAAAAAAAAAAAAAAGAAAATCTTCACTTTTTTTGTTAATTTTTTAATGAATATTTTAAATGAATAACCGAATAACTTGTTTAAAGATGCAGATTTCAATAGCAGCCTAATTGTGGGGACTCAAGTATAAGGTGATTAAGAGTCTTTTTGTGTCTACCTCTTCTCATCTGCTAATATATTGTGTTCCTTCTGTCTGTGAAAATTAAACAATTGAAAAATGGTTTGGTTTTCTATAAAATTAAGTTTACCTTTCGTGTCCAGTTTATAACATGTTAGGCATGTGTGATATGCAAAGCTTTTAAAAAAATGCGTATTACCTGAAATTAAAGTAATTGCCACATTATTAGCTGTCCAATTGGTCTTGCAACATTCTGTATGCATTGTCAAGTTTCACATTGCTAATTTCCTAACAAGCACAGTTTGTTTTCAGATGCCCCAAGGCCAGTTTACTAAGACCAAACACAAGCTCTGAAAGCTGGGGGGGGGCGGTGGGAAATCCCATGAACCAAGAAATTTTAAATACACAACACAACCATGATTCCAGGGTAAATTGTCCCTCAACTGATTTGAGGGTATTTCCTTTATGAGGTATAACAAAACAAAGTCCCAGTTGTGGAGTATTTTTAACTTGCTGCCAGTTTGTGCAATACATTTTTAATTGTGATGTGTAATGGTTTGCAAGAGAACACCCAATCAATTAATCATGAGTGCCTTCTCATGGCTGCTCGGTGGGTTCTCCTGGCCGACGTTTATCTTACATGTTGTGAACACTCTAATACATTTCAATGAGCTCCCTTTGAAAAACACAGGCCACACACTATTCTTTAGAAATTCCAGCAATTTCCAGTTGCGTGTATAGTACCCAGGCTCACATGTAGAGGGGCTTCAGCTAAGTTAGCCGGCTCTTTTTCTGAGAGTTGAGACAGACTATAGAAAGCCTTACATAAATATATGTATGCATATGCATGTGTAAATATGTTTACCACAAAATCAAACATATAGCTCACTCTTTTAAGAGGTGATACCCTCGCCACCAAATGAAGCTTTCTTACAGTGCCAAAACCTTTCCATTCATATTACTGTTAGAAAAACTATCAAAATTAATATTACATAAAAAGATACTTTGAGATGCCTGGTGAGAAGGTGAACCATTTCAGAGAGGGCTAATTATCAATTTGGAAAAAGCGCTAAAACATTTATTTGAAACGTGATCTCAGTGACTTTCCTCTAGGAAGGCTTTATAAGTGTTTTATGTTTTATAGGATTTATCCAACATTTATACATTTTATCTACAAACCTAGAAAGAAACAGGACTTGTAATTACATACCCTCAAAGATTTTTTTTAATGATAAAAAAGACCTCTGGTCTTTGGTCAATTTTTCACATTATCAACACCCGACAGGGTTTGCTTTAATTAGGGCAGTAACTTGATGCGTTCTGAAAATCAAAACGTTACAATGAAATTGCTCAGTTCATAAATTAGATTAAAAAAACCAACTATATGTACCAGAATCATCTGGAAAGCTCTTGATTCGATATACCTACATATATATGAATGTTTTAAAGTTATTTTCCATTTATACTGATTTTCAAATCACTCATATAAATGAAATAATGTTAATATTTCTTTTAGAAATATCTTTTTAAAACACATTTCTATGAATTACTTAAAATTTAATCTTATTACAAATATTTCTCCTAGGAAAGCCAACACTCCTAAGAGTAATATTTAAAATACTAAAGCTCACATTTGGACTTGCTAGACTAATAAAAAACTGCTCTCTCCCTTTTGAAGAGTGAAATTTAAACTATTTTAAAGTGAATCTGAGGAACATTTTTACTATATAAAGAAAAAAATCAACATTTTAAGCTCACTAGGTCACAGAGTGGCTTTGATATATTTTAAATACTTAACCTGTTAAGCATTTTTTTTACTAATACATGAACATATTGACAGAATATACTGCTTTTTTCCAGCTCAGAAAGTAAAAAACAATTTTAAATTTAAAGAGAGTTGGAAAATGTCCCTCAAATAAATGTTGAAAATGCTTATAACTAAATAGACATGAAACCATAGTCACCCCATAATAATTTAATATTTATTGGTATTTGCTGCAGTAATCTATAACACTGAACACTATCAAACTTCACATGGTCAGTACCACAGGCATATCAAAAAATGAACCATAATTAGATGAGGCCACAAATATCTTCCACATATATTTTGTCACAGACCTACTTAAAAGATACTGGTACGCTTAAGCACTACAGTTCACCACCAGATTTTGTAAGCTTTTGTTTCCAATTTAGTACCTGTAAATTAGTGCTAACTGCTGTGTAACCATCAACATAAACAAAACTCCCGTATTTATTTTCAAGCCTATACACAACTATTTGCCTTCACTAAAGTAATTCATACAGAAAGGTATTATTTGCCTTGATAGAACAGTTTTCTAATGTTGAGCTTTCCCCAATCCAGATAAAATTAACTCACATTTTCATGTTGTATTTGTGATGTAAAGTCCATGCACTAAATGCAGTTACTTCAGTGAGCTTCCCCTATAGCTAAATGTATTCAGAAGCACCAGAATAAAAGTTTGCTCCCATCACCAAGCAGAAGCAGTCGTTCAGAAGACTAACAGCTCTTCAAGTAAAAGTCTCTTTGATTACTAAACAAGGCACAGTAGGCTTTTACTGTAACTCACAGTTTACTTTACCATCACATTTTAAACCTGTAAATTTCAATACATGCACTTATTTCCATCAACACAGAATTGAATTTACTTCTAATTAACCTATGTTTGACAAAACACTTAGCTTTAATATACAGATTTGGTCTGCAGTGATTGTAAGTGGGCAAGAAATTAGTCTTCCTGCTTCAAAAATCTTAATTGATAAAATAATGTCCTTAATATTGATTTCCTTACTAGATACAGGAGATCTCAGTAAATACATCATACATATTATGTTATTTCACTAATCTGTACGCTATTCAAAAAGCACACTGCCCTTACAGGTTCTGTACTTAAGGTCTTCATGCAGTGTGTTAATTCTAATCTTAAAAATGCAAAATACATGCTTTATGTAGCTTCCATTATTAAAAGGGTTCCAACCACTCAGTTCACAGCCTAAATGACTGGATTTTTTGCTACCCGTTGACGAAAAAACAGCATTAGGAACTCTCTCTCTTTAATAATCTCACCTTCTGAGCTGCTTTGGAGGGACTCTTGTTTTTGCTTCCTTTGGGTCTTCCTCTTGGTCTTTTAGGAGATGGTTCACCAGTTGGTTCCTAAATACAGGAAAACATGCTATTGTGGCAAGAGGCTACAACTAACCCAGAAGATCTGACGCATAAACTATAACTGGGAAGTTACCCAAAACATGAATTAACAGTATAAATAACACAATATTTAAAATGCAACATGAAAACTTAAACAACTCGAGGTAAAGAAAAAAATATATTTTGCACAATAAAAGAGTTTAACTTCCCTTGTAATTGCATAAAAAACTTTCAAAAGTTTGCATATTCTAGCACGTAAGTTATAGCAAAACCCACAGTTTTAAAAGAAGACGGCTATGATTTCCCTCATGGAAGAATAATTATTCAAAAAATAAGTTACCCATTTAATTTCAATTGCATTTCATTATAGCAAGATACAATTATCACATGCAGTTTGTAGCACAAACGTTTTAAGGAAAAAGTTAACTACTGGAAAACTGGAAAGTAAGCTTAGGCTATTTTCTCTCTCAAGGGCACAAATATTTTGGGGGGATATTCTTCTGTTCTGCAGTCGGCATTGTATTCACACCTATTCTAAACACAATTGATTTGTATTAAAATGCAAACGTAAAAGTTTCTTCAAACAGAGCACTAGCAAGCCAAAAAAACTCAATGAAAGAAAATATCCGAAACAAAAACCCAACTCTAAAATGACTCGACAGAAAAACTGATTATTTTAGCAATTTTCTTAACTAGCTCCTCTGCCTGAGAGCAAATAACCAGTCCTTAAAAATGGGTATGAATTACTAAGAGTTCGGATTCCAAATATTTATTCAGTGAATCATAAATACTATAAAACTCTTCTAGTCTTAGATATTACATATTTCGTTCAGATTATAGGATGTGGTAAAACTAATTAAATGCAGTTTGTTAACTTAAACCAGTTTAAAACCCCTTCAGCTTTTTTAATTCCCGGGTAGATTAAGAGGAGGCTGGAGAGGGGACTCCCTCACTGCTCCAGCTCTCACTGGCGAGCCTCGCAGGCACTGCACATCTGGGCTGAACACGGTTAAGAAGACGCACTTTTCTTTCTCTTCCATACAGTCTAACCCTATGGGGGGGGGGGCGGGGGGGGGGGAGGCAAAAAAAACCCCAGGCAGCCCCGGCGGTTGCAGGGCTGATGCCGGCTGCTGGGGCTGGGCGAGGGCAGCCCGGAGGCGCGGGGGGCAGAGCGGCACGGGGGGCAGAGCCCTGAGCCGCCGCGGCGAAGTAAGTGTCACCGGGGGCAAGAGCGGGAAAACCAGGGGCGCCGCTTTTATGGCTCTCCAAAAAGTTCCTTCAGTGCAATTTGCAGGAGCACATCGTTGGGGGGATGGGGGGATGGGGGGGGGGGGGATCGGGGGGGGGAGCAAAGCGGCCGGGTTTCCCCCGGCTCGGGGCTCTGCTGTTCAGCTCCCCCCGTGTTTTCGGAGCCCCTCGCAGGCTCTCGTGGTAGTGGGCTGATGCTAAATGAATGGAGTAAACACGTTTAAAGCCCGCGGAAGCTCTCTTTAAAACGAGCTCCATAAGCAGCCCTACTTCCCAGTCGTGACTTCCGAGGGAAGCATGGAAAGCGCTGCGAACAACCCCGCGCTGCCCCCGCCAAGCCGTGGGCTGGACCGGTTGCATCGGCGGGCAAAATCCCCCCGCGGCGGCGCCCGCGGAGGGGCTGCAAAGCGTGGGGGGGGGGCTCGGCGGCCGCCTCGCCGGCGGCGGGGGCTGAGCGCGGCTCGGGCTTTCCAGGCGATGCGACAATGGCACTTCGGGGGAGGAAGGGGAGGGGGGGTGGTATGTGGAAATAATGCACGCATGTAGCAACCTTAGCGCGGATTCAGGTCTTGCAAGTCAAAAAATAAAGAGCCCGGCGCGTCCCTTTCGGGGCCCGGGAGGAGGCTGTGGGTGCGGGGAGGGAGCCCGGCTCAGCTCCCCGCGCCGAGACCCGGGAACAGTCCCCCTCGCCAAGACCTGCCTGGGAAAGCGCCGGAGCAAAGGCAAAAGGTGTTGCAAATGCAGGGCAAGCCCCCTCCGGCTACCTCCCCCACCTCCATCGGCAACGGGGGCACCTCTCTGCATGCGATGACGGGGGTGAGGGAGGAGGTGGGGAAGGGGGGGACGCCGGGGGTGGGGGGGGAGAAAAAAAAAAAAAGGAAAAAAGAAAAGCGAAAAAACCTATGCGACTTTCGAGACACCCTCCTCTCCCCCAACCCCAGGATCTAGGGGCAGTCAGGGGCTGGGCTGGTCAAGATCGGAGGCGGCAGCAGCCCCCGGTGGGACCCGACACACGCACACACGCACACACACACAGGCGCGCACACACACAGATTGAGACATTGCAAGGGCTGAGAGAGGAGGGAGACAGGAGAGCCCCGTTCCCTGCTCCTCGCTTTCGCAATTTCAAAATCAGCTCGAAATGACCCAGCGAGCGCTGGTTGGTCGGAGCCGCGCTGCTCCATGTTCCCCATTTACATTGAAAAGCCCCAGCTCGCTCCCTGCACAATAGTGAAAGTCCCGAGGAGGCTCTGCGGCTCAGCCACAGGCAGGCAGCACCCCGCCGCTCGCGGGGCTCCGGGGTCCCCCCGCCGGGGCGCCCGGCGAAGCCCCTCGCTACGCCTCTGCACCACCTCGCCGGGAAGCAGCGCACAACAAAGCCCCCCGCCCCGGCTCCAGGACTCCTTCACTTGCAGCATAATACGTACATGTACATGCCTATAATACTATAGATCTGCGGCTCTACGTATCTATACGATACTGACTTGTGGTTGCTTCCTGGGTCTGCCTCGTCCTCTCTTCTGAGGCTCTGCGGTTGCAGGTTGCTCCTGGGCAGCAGTGGAAGGCTGACCGGGTCCCTCACCTTGTGCACTCATCGTGACTTCTGCCGCTCAGCCTTAAACCAGTCTCTCCAAAGCACCTTGGAAGGGGGGGGAATCAAAACGAGCTCTTGCTGCTTTTGCTGCTCGCTGCCACCACCACACCGGACGTCCTGGTGCTGCCAAAAAGGAGAAGAGAAGGGGAGGAGGAGGAGGAGGAGGTGATGGTGGTAGTGGTGCTGGTGGTGGTGGAAGAGGAGGGGGAATGAATCTCTCTTACAATTTAGGAATGGTTAGTAACATGAAGCAATTCAAAAGAGGGGAGGTAAAAAAAAAAAAAAAAAAAGAAGAAGAAAAGGCAGAGTAAATTGCAACCCTGGAAATGCAAGGAGAGAGGGAAATACTCCGAGGGCAGTCGGAGCAAAGCAAGAAGGGGAAAAAAAATCCTACAAATTGAAAGCAAGTGGTGGCTATCGCGCTTAGATCGGATCAGGACAAATTAAGATAAGACACACTGAAAATGGACTGAGAACACTGCACAATCTTGCCAGAAGCATGCACCCTGGGAAGACGGGGGATTTCGGCAGCAGCGGGAGCAGCGGGCAAAAAGAGCGATCATTTAAAAAATAATAATAATAAAACGATTTGGGAGATTGGAAAGAAAAAAAAAAGGGGGGGGGGGCGGTCCTGGGTTCGTGTCTGTGATGCGAGCTGCTGGGACTGGAAATATTATTATGCGAGTCCTGCCCACGGACTCAACTAGGATGCGGGGTTTTTTAAAAAAAAAAAAAAAAGGAAAAGAAAAACCACCTTTACCCGTGGGTGGAAAAACCAGGAGGGGGCTGTGCAAAAAAAAGGAAGAAAAAAAAAAAAAAGGAGGAGGAGGCAGAGCGAAAAACCGAAAAACCCAGCGACCGGGGGCTGGCGGCCGGCCAGATAAAACATGAGCAGCGCGGCGGCCGGGGCAGCGGCGGCAGCGCGCGCCGCCGCCGCCTCACGTGTCCCGCCGCACCGCACCGCACCGGCCCCGCCGCCGCGGCAGGTTTAAAGGGCCAGGCCGGGGTCCCGGCGCCCCGGCTCGCGCTCCCCACCCAGCGCCGCGGGGAGGGGGGGGGAGGGGGGAGGGCTCGGCACCCCCACGCACACCCCGCGGCCGCCGTGCGGGGCCGCCCCGCCGCCGCTGCACGTGGGCGCCCCGCCGCCGAGCGGAACAAAGGCGGCCGGGCCGGGCCGGGCCGAGCCGGGCTGGGGCGGGCTTGGCCGGGCCGGGGCCGCCCCTGGGCCGGGCCCGCCCGGGCGCCACCCGCGCTCCGGCCGCGGGCAGCCGCCGGGAAAGGCGGCCCCTTCGCCGCCGGTGCGGCCGCCGGGGAGGCGCTGCCGTTGCGGCCGCGGGGCCGCGCCGGCGGGACGGGCTGCGGCGGGCTCGGCGCCTGCAGGGACGGCAGCCGCCGGGGTAAGAGGCGGGTGGTGTAACCCAACAGCTTCGGGCCGGCGCTTTCCTGCCGCCGGGGTGACGGGCGCGGGGAACGACCTCTTCCGAAGAGCCCTGCCCCGACATTGTTCCCACGAGCAGGGCTGGGCTGCGGTCTTAAAATCTTCGCAAAGTCCTTCAGCGGCGCGTCCCACACAGCCTTCGCCCTCCTTTTGGTGTTTGGTCCTCTCCCGTGCAACCCGTGGCTAGGCGCCCCTTCGCTGTGGCACAAGGAGGTGGCCACAAAGGGCAGGGAGGACGCCGATGTCTGTGCGTCCCCCACAGAAAACGCTCACACCTGGGCTCCATGTGCGCGGCTTTGGCGTGTCCCCCAGCCCCACGCATCCCTCGAGGTCTTGGGCTCTGGCTGAGAGAGAGCCACCCCTATAACCGTCTCCTCACATCCCTACTCCCCTCCTCAGGGGTGGACAAACACAAGAGAGCCCTTAGGAGGAAACGAAAAGTTTCTTTGTCATATATAATGCTGAAGAAGGCAGAGATACAGCTGCAACGTTTCTTGCACTGGCTGTCTAAATGCATACAGTTTATACCTTGATACCTTATAAATTCATAGAATCATATATAAATTCTTAGCTGTCTATAGATAAATAAACATAATCAGGCAAGAAGTTACTCCAGTCAAACATATGCAATCATCCACGAGCAAAGACTGTGCTGAGGAGACAGCTGAGTTATTTTCTGTGGAATAGGAAAAGTACACTGCAGACAGATGGGCTAAAGAAAGAGTAATCCTAGAACACTTCTTAAGGCTGAAAATATTCCCAAAGTGTTCTTAATCCAATCACGAGCCTCCCAAAGCCTGCTTCCCTCCCATCCCCAAAAGCAACCAGCTATGGAAGATGGACACAGTCCACCTGTTAGATCTTGTAGCTATCAGAAAAGTCTCATAGTCCCAACTATGCTTTGTAAAATATTCAGTTCCCATCACACCATGAAGGAATCTTCAGGGCCATACACCCCTTCTCTACATCAAAAGATTAAGCTGCTCTGTGAGATCAGGATTCCAAGCGGAGATTGTAAAGTATATAGTTTAAAGTATAGCAGCAAACAACTTTTATAACACCCGTTAATCTCTTTGAAGCATATTCACATATCCGTTTCTCTGGAAGAAATTGGTACATGGTAAAACCCTGTAGCTCCAAAACTGCTGTCTCCACAGATTCATCCTATATGGGCTATTAATAGTTCCATTAGTCTTCCCTTCAGTAGTTCTAGTAGCGATACCATAGTCCAAAGATTTTTTTACATACAGCCATAAGCAAATAATCTTCCCATGGGAGCAATGTTCCCAAACTCACTGTTTGAAAGCCGTTCCGGACAAGAAAGGCCTTGGCGCTTGCGCTGTGCCCAGCGCAGCAAAGTTTGGGGCTTTCCAGGGATGTCTGCCTGCAGATTCGCTATCATAACAAGAATTAACGTAAGAGATCTGAACAACTATGGGTCCTTCATTTATTTCAAACTGTCTTGGTTCCCTCCTTAACCAAAAGATCTTAGATTATAAACCAGTATGATATTCCTGATGGCAGCTGTCCAGGCTAATCCAAAAACTTGTTCTTACATCATTTATACCCAGGGCACTTTAACACAGGTAAGCAATACAACATCCAGAACCCAGAAAGCCCAGCTTCCTCAAGCGGCTGGCGGAAGCTGAGAAGCCAGAAACAGCTCTTGGTTTTGTTCCAGATTCCTTCCCAAAAGAGATGTGGCAACTGTTCCTTCCACTGTTCCAATCCATCCTCTGACAGTATGGATTATTGCTCCATCCAGTGCAAACATCAGTGAATATAACTGTATAATTCATTGAAGAGAATACTGTAAAATGACTGGAGTAGAGATGACCTACCTTCCACCAGCTTTGGTCTGAGATTTAAGCTTTGGACTATCAACAGAAGTATTAATTATCGGTGCTTTTATTTCTTTCCTGGAAGCATTCGTAACAGGGGAGGAAATTTATAAACCTAAGGCCTGGTTTCCACTCTCCATGAGCC
Source organism: Phalacrocorax carbo (assembly GCF_963921805.1). Classification (NCBI taxonomy): domain Eukaryota; kingdom Metazoa; phylum Chordata; class Aves; order Suliformes; family Phalacrocoracidae; genus Phalacrocorax; species Phalacrocorax carbo. The sequence continues at coordinate 38,365,596 of NC_087513.1, read as the reverse complement.
TACAAACTCAGGAAATTTCCAAAGAAATTAGAGGAACTTCCTACAAGATTAAGAAGAAAAGAATGAAAAGTAAGATGGAGATTTTGCTACCTAACCCAGAACACTTCTAAAGAGGCCATTTGTTATTCTGTAGTCAGTGTGATGGCTTGTAGAGGGCTAACTGGCCTTGGTTTCCAGAGGGGATCTTTTTAAATCGTGCAGTCTATCAGCAGCAATATTATTTTGCATCAGAATACAGAACTCCAGCTTGCAGCAAAGTATCTTTTCAAAAGACGTAAAATTACAGGTTAAATAGGCCTTGGAGATCATAAATAGCAACAAGGAACCCCCTTCCCTTGCTCACTTCTTCATCTACCTCCTTTCTCAAAAGCCTGTGGATGCAGAAGAACTGCACCGTGTAAATCAACAGGCTCGTGCTGTGCCCTGTCATGGGGAGATGTCACCTATCAATAGCAACCTAACATAGCCCATACATAACGGTAACTCCCACCTGTGGAAGTCTGGGAGCTCAGATGGTCTCAGCTGGCAGTGCATTACACAAGGAGAGAACTCTTTTTTTTTCTTCCCCAAGCTGCTAAGTTTCCCTGAAGGTCTGCAACGCCATCTGTGTGATAAGTGTGTCACAGACTTTACAGTGCCTGCTCACCAGGTATGTGAGAGTGCAAAGAGGCCGGGCACCCCTCCGTTCTGCTCAAGGGAGGTCCTGTTTTCCCCACCCTTGTTCTCATGGAGTGCAAGGAGAGCAGCAATGGTTTGACTTTGAAAGAGGTCTCTGGTCGGGGGTGGGAATTCTGCCCATTTCCTCAGTTATTGATGAAGCTCACAACTCTGCACTGCCTCAGAGAGCTCCTGAGAGGAAGAGTCTTAGTCTACCAGTGCTAGAGGCTACCCTGTCTATTAGGGTTGTATATTGGTTGGGTATTTCACTTTTGTGGCCAACCAGAGCAGCCAAAGATATTTATGTAGTCAAAGGCTACAATGGATACTTGAGGAGCTGGAAATCCTGATACTCTGTTTCTAGAAAACCAGTCCTCCCAGGAGAAGTACGTTTTGCAAATATCGTCTATATTTGCGGGAGAAGTTAACTTTTGTTTTCCCTGGTTCCTTTTGAATGGACTCCCTCTGGTCTCTGGGAACACAAGAGAGAGAAGGAGAGGAGCAGGCACAGGACCCTTGAGTGTACCTATCAGATGGGCTAGGGTGAATCGACACTCTTCCACTCATTTCTTTTTGTCCAACTGGTGGAACCAACAGCGGCTGCTGCTTCGTAATCAGCAATCTGCAGATGGCTGGGAGAATGCTTTAGGGAAGCATGACTGCGACTGACAAACAAGACCCAGAAAAGAACATTAAGGCTCACTCTCAGGCCTTGTCTGCACCAGGGAATTTTCTTCCCTCCTCCAAATTCCCACCATTGCTAATATGAATGCAGCTGCACAATTGTTAGGGATGTTGGGAGTCATAATATATGAGTTTTCATCTCGTCAGCCATTTGCAGCACTGTGTCAATTAACCCTCCTCAGAGCAGGGTTAACTGATACAGTGCTGAAAACGGCTGCTGGAGCCGAAAGCTGTTTATACTAAGGCTCCCATTGTTGCTAACCCTGATGCAGCTGCAATGGAATCAGCCCATGTGGGATTATTTTGGTAACAATTCTCCAACCTAAAAAGAGCCTCAAAATGCAACATAGCCACCTTATGGGCCAAAACACACTTCTGCTGCACCTCAACAGCTATGCACCTAGGCTGTCACCCTTCATAATGAGTTTTTTCTTACGGTCCTTTCAGTCCCAAAGGTACTTTTTGTATTTCTGTATTAAATACTCAGTAGACTTCATCTCAGCAAGCTGGTGTTCCTGTCACCTCCATAGGACTGCCTCTGCTCGTTAGTTCTCACTAGCTGTGGACCTGAAGATGTGTGGAGGAAGAGCCAGTTGTGTCATAGTGTCCTTTCATCATTGATTCATACATTCATTAATTCAAAACAAAATTTGCCCTGTCACTCATGGAAACTCTGTAATTTGTTTTTGCTTTTAACTCCTTAATGCAGATCTAATTCTTTAGTTTATGGCTAGAGATTCTTGTTCACCAGCAGTTTTGCTTTTATTAATGCTAACAAGTAAAGCCTTATTTATGCAGAGCCGCACCCTGAAGACTCGGGCAGATTTCTGATGGAGTAAAGTTCTATTTCAAATGAGCAGAGTTGGAAGAATCAGTCCATCTTGTTTCCATGTGCTTTAGGAAGCAGTTACGAACCAGGCTGGTGAAACGGGTGTTTCACCCCCTGCTAAGACTAACACTTCTAAAAAAACTCTCTCTATCCTTCTTCCACATCCATGTCCAGCACTAAAACAAGGAAGCGTTGTTTTGCATTTATTATACTTCTGAACGACTATTTATCAGACAGATGCTGGCAGTCAGGTTTCTTTTAAGTGCAGTTTGCAAGTGTGAAAATGTTGAAGCCCAAGCTCAGCAAAAAGCTCAGTGAAAAACTCAAGCTTACTAAAGTCCTTGATTAATGACAGCCAGATTTCAATTCATGCATGGCATTCTATGCAAATACATAACATAGCTATATGCAGAGTGATGGGCAACTACATATGCCTATGCGTATCGACAGAAGCTCAGCGTACCTGCCCAGGGAAATGGCAAAGGGGCAGACACAGAGAAGATGCTGTGCAGAGCCTCCCAGCTGTGGAGGTGAGCTGTAGATCTCGGCTCAGGGTGCTGGGATATTGAGCAAAAACTGATTTGGCAGAAACTTAGATACAGCCGGGTATTTTGAGAAAGAGGAAAGGAACTGGCTCACTCTTGTTCATCTCTGATACTGCTGCGGTGGCTGTTTCTCTCTCCTGACGGTCCCTTTGGACAAAGTGAGAGAGTGGGCAGAGTAACTGAGCTGCCTGCAAAGCAGGTGCAACAGCAATCCATGGAAGAAAGGAGGAGCAATGTATTGACTACCCCTTTAGCTCAAATTGAGGTGTGGGGCTGCGTGACAAAGTTCTCAGGTCACAATTGTCACACAGGGAGCCTGCTTCTTGGTAAACATATACATATATTTGCTTAAATGGTTTTCATTAATCTCTTGAAAGGTTCTTATAAAAATGCTAAAAAAGCTACCATCCCGAATCCCAGTGGAACTGGATTTATTATCTCCCTTATCCCCTTTCCCCTTCAATATTAGGCTCAGTATCTTGCATATGTTTTTATATGAAACTCGGTGATTAAAAGTACTTAAGACTGGCTCATTTTTCTCTGCAATGAGTTCAGTTATTTCCTTTTTATACCTTCCAGAATTTACTATACCATATCTAAATATTGGCTGCAGTCCACATGTTTTAGATCATTCTCTATAATGGTCCTGTTGTTATAGAATCCTTTGTGTGTGTGTGTGAGAGAGAGAGAACATGCATATGTGTTGGAAGCAAGGCAGGGTGCATATAATTGTTTGGAAAGAGAAATTAGGGTATATTAATTCCATAAGTGATTTCTGAACTGATAACATAAAAGTGATAAAAATAGTGAGCAGTGAAATTACAGACCTCCAGTGCACTACATTGTATGTGTGGTAAATAATACTTCTGATCCCAACATGTTACTCTGTTATATATATTCTACCAATAAAATGACTTATTCACCTTTCATTGCTATATAATTTTGAAGATCAGATTTATTGTTGTCACATTTTCTCATTTTTACTTATGTTCTAAATGTAGATCCTTCGACCTGAATCATACGTGTTAGTCAACGGTCAACTACACGAAGATGAAACTAAGGCGGCAGCTGAAAGTCCTTACTCATTACACAAAAAGCTCATTACCTGCTAAAGACCATAGAGAGAATGTACACATGTAGGGTAAGTTAGTGATCTAGGGGAGAAGCAGGATTTGATGCTCCATTTGACATATCATAAGCTTTAACCAAAATAAGCAAAAAGTCTTTATTCACAGTGTCATAATGTATGGATAGAGCTCGTGAGGATTTAACTGAGAAATACCTCTCTCCTCCCAGGACAAAATGAAATGAGTAGCTCTGCCAGTGGACGCCTTTGATTCTTGCCTGTAACTTCACACATAGAGGATGCATTTAAGTGGCAAGAGGACAGCATCGATCTCTTGCATGTTCATTCCCTACACAGGCACATTTCCTGCACAGCAAGTGTGACAGCTCACAGCACATCAAATAAACCAGTTCACACTCACAGCAGGCTGAGTGTCCTCACAGTTGCGGGTTTGGAGCCATGAGTGCATGGCAAATTTCTTTCAACTTCTCATTGTGGACAAGTCCTAAGAAAGTCTGACAGTGATGTAAATTCAGACCTCTTTCCCATGTGGAGAAGTTCTCAACCACCCAGAACTGAACAGATGCAAAAACCCCTGTACTAACAATTCCACTCATGTCCCACCCTGTAGGGCCCTGAGTTAGGGATTAGGCGGTTCAGAGGGCTGAGTGGATATCATTTTGTGCTGGAATGAATTTCACCCAAAGAGAGTATACTTAGCTTCTATAATTTTTTTCCCCACAAGCTAAGATAAATTTCTGCTTTGGTCCATTAACAATACTTGTATTTTTAATCAGAATTATTTTGTACTATATTTTCTTTGGAATAACAGTAATGCAGTTTATGTGAAATACAAACAAATGAGGGAACGATTTTTACCTAAATGTATGAATAGCATTTTGCAATTTGTCATTGTGATATATTTATCTTTTGAACTTTAAGTGAGCTCAGCTGAAAAAAATGCTTCTCTTCAGCACATGACTGGAAAATATATTACACCAGAGAAGTATATTGCTGTTTCAGTTTAGAAATTAGTGGCTAAATATAATTTTCCACTATACTTACTTTCACAAAGTATGTAGTAAATTATTTACATTACAGTAAATTCTTAGTATATATTCCAAAAGGTGTTAAAATCAGCGTTCTTGTGCAAATTAGTGGATATTTTGGGAATGTGCATTAGAACTAAGATCCTTAAGATCTTTTGTTGGCTGCTGAAGCCTTAAAACCACTGTAGAATGACTAGGACAAAACAAATTTGTCAACAAAATGAACCCTGGGGGAAGGAAAAGAAACCAGTATGGAGCAGAAAGATACAGACTGGCTAGTGAAGTAATGACAGTTTATAGTAGCTGAAGATCTGCGTCTGCTATGTCTTACACCCGTCTCCTTCTAGTGGCACCGAGTATACGAGTTGCTATGTGTACTCTTTCTAACCAAAACTTCACACGGATCAAGAGATGCCTATGGTTTCCAGCTGGGCATGCTGCATCACTGACTGCAGCAGCAGCAGGAGGGGCGGCCTCTCCCCAGTTCCGCGAGCAGAACGGTGCAGGAGCGCTGTGCCCAGGCTCCCTGGCAGCGCTGGCTTCACTGCACGCCTGCACAGGTAAGTCGCTCCCTGCTTCTGAGCTGCCCCTGCAAACAGGGCCGCCGGGAGCAAGCTGCTACCATAGCAGCAAAATCATCCAGCCTGCGCCTCGCTACCTTCCCTTCCCCTGGACAGCTTGGGAACAGGGAGGAGGGAGAGCTGGCTGCAAGCTGGACGAACTCTTCCGGCAATGGCAGCTGCTCCCAGCCGCCATTTTGCCCAGGGGTCATTTGCCTGTCACATCCCAGACATGTAACCCTCATGTGATGGGAGAGCAGCCAAGCAGCCATCAGGAAAGGCTGGGGCCGGGTGGGAGCTGCGGCTGCTGCCAGAACAATTCATCTGACACACAGCCCGTTCCTTATACGCTCCAGAGCTGTACCCAGGGAAGAAGGCTGCTGGGAACAGACTGCAGGCCTGATAAATTGTCCCGTCTGCCACGAAAGCCTGCACTCCATAGGATGAGCACCTGTTTCCTACGGCGCACAGTCATCGTGCTCCCAAAGTGTTCTGTTTCTTTGATAATTAGATTGCTTTTTGTCCATTTTCCCTATGTGCATATATGGAGTACAAAGGAGGGTCCAGGGCTTATAGCAGCAGTTGTGAGCTCAGGAAATGGAGATTCCTCCTTTCCCATAGCCAAGCGTTCGTTCCTGTCTGACCTTGGGCAAACCACGTACACCCAGCTCCTTGGAGGTGTTCGGATGCCTACCTCCCACCGAGCTGAGCAAGAATGAAAACACTGTGCCCTATCAGGAAAAGGCAGATGTGAATATTCCCTATCTTCCAGGGTCATTATGAAGATGAAGACATTTCTGGCCTACAGAAACTAGGGTAATGGCAGTCATTCAAAAATCATATATATGAGAGAGAGTAGTACAAACACTGAGGAAAAGCTGCACGGTTACCTAAAGCAAAGAAACATCTTTAAATGTTTTTAGTTGTGACTCAGAATTAGTAAAAAGAGGTTTAAAAATAAATCTTTGTACTTTAAGTTCTGTCTGAAAATATTCCTAGCCTTTTATTTATTTTTTTGAATAATGATATTAGTAAGAGTCCATTATATAATCACAAGAAAATTAAAACTCTCCAGGGCATGATCTTAGCTGTGTAATTAACCGGGGTGGTTAAAAGTACAAAGTGAACCTGAAGCAAAATTTGTACCAGAACCACACCTCATTATGTTTTGCTGCCTGAGTCTGTCATAAATAGAGATGTTTATTACACATCTGCCATTTAAAGTATGTATTACATGCAATGCTATATTTTATTTAGATTTAAAAATTTAAAAACACATGATGACAAGCTGTGTTACTGTTAACATGTGCCTCAGGGACCAGAGGTGCACATTCACATTGTGCCTTAGGTTAAATTACAATTCAGCCACTCCAGAGTTACAAATGGTTTACAGAAGTATATTGTGTAATTAGTGTGCCTGATTTCAGTCCATGGAGTTTCACTGGTGTGAAAGAACAATCAAACCCTGTATAATCCGTTCACATTTATTAGACCAAACTTTGTAGTCTGTCCTTAGAGCACCACTCCCTCGTCTGCTTTTAACAGCAAATGGCACTTAAATCTCCAGAGCTTCTCAAAGCAAAAGCAGTTATTTTCTTTCCTTATGATTTTTTTTTTCTTCACAGCAGAAGTGATTCAGTACTGACTCAAATGTATGGGCGGAAAGGGCAAGAGATGGTGCACCAGTTATGTGCTTAACTCTCTCTTCTTTGGGTTTGCTTTCCTGAACAGGCTGACCTCCTGGACTAGGTCCAGGGCTGGCTTTGAAGAAATCTTTCACAGAAAAGCTTTTGCAGAAAATAATTCTGTCCCGGATTTGCGTGGAATGAAGTCCCTTTGCACGCATATGGGTTTTTTCCAGCAGACCCTAAGCAATTCACTTGGCCAGTGAGGAGAAACAAATACAGTTTCTTTGATGCAAGAATGATGAAGAAAAATGCCACCTACTAGTCAGCTTTTCTTTGTAAGCTTGTTATCCAAAGTCAATCTCTATCACCATTTCCTAGTTATCAGATCCAGTTAGTTGCACGTTAAGGTAGGACAAATTTAATGTATCTTACACATCTGAGATATATATCTGCATAATGAACACTCATCGTTGTTTGTGATGTTGTGGATCGTGCTACTCGGATCACTGGCAAAGGAAGTTAACCTTTAATATCAGCCCTAACAGTCTTTTCAGTAGCATTTTTTAGTATGTATCAGCTGGCAGTCCTGACTGGTTTCTTAAAAGCTAATGTAGCAAATATGATTCTCCAAAATGAGTCAAGCCCATCCCTTCAGACCAAATCCAGAGAACTATAAAGTCCAGTGGCACCTTTAGCACCTAGTCGTTACCTGAGGAGTCTTCCAAAGCTTAGTCTATGCTGGATCAGTCAATCTGCAAGACCTAGCAAGAGGGAAAGAGCTGAAATGCTAGCATTTCTGGCTCTATATTTCTTCTCATCAAATATAAACAGCAGAACCTCCAAAATTCCTCAATACCACACTATAAGCTAAATCTGTACATAAAAGACCTGGCAAAAACTGAACTCAAGCCATCAAGTGTTAGAACAAGGGATGCACTTAAAACAATTTCCAAAACAGCAATCATCTCCACCAAGGAATCCTCTCTCCTCAGGTTTTTAACTTAGTTCAGAATTTTACGGTCACTTCAGACACCTAAATCACTCCAGCAAAAGAAAAAATTTCAAATGCTATCTGAGCTTAACAGGAAAAGCTAAAGATGTCTCCACTGGCAGAAAAGCTGCAGTGGGAGCTCAGCAGTCCTCTTCCTATTGTGTCTGTCACCACCCCTTTGATGTATGCTCAGGCTGGTCAGGCAATAACCACGCATATAGCTTGGCATCAGACACAGCATATATTGTCTCTTGTCCATTTGATTGTCAGAATCCTAGAGGGAGCTGGGTTAACCACACACCCATCTGAATGACAGAGGGTACTGAGGGAGGGGAGAAAGGAGTAGAGGACAGAAGAGGAAAGGGACTACAGCTGTGGTCAGGGAGAAAGGCATATCAAGCATAATACAGAAAATTGTTCCATTTATCCCACTTATGAGAACACTTGGATTTATTGGCAATATTTTTCATGCACTTTTTTTCTTGCACTTTCGTAGTCTGGCTACCTTAGTACCACAGGTCTAACTAACAGCCCTGATGGAAGGGAAAAAAACCATATATTAATACATTAGAACCCTTTTAATATTATCCAGAATAGCTTTTCCATGAAGCATTTTGATGCATAGCAGTCCAATGGCAGTTCTAGGGTCTATTTCCATGTGGTTGAGTATATATAACAGCTAATGCCTTAGAGATTCTCAGCTAACATGTGGAATAAAATTCTATATTACCTGACACATTCAAATGGATACCAGAAATTTAACATAGACCCAGGCAGAGTATTGTTTGTCCTACCCATTAAAGGATGATATTGCATATTTACGGAAAAAGATAAGCACTTTGTTGTGGGAAGAGGGTGTTTACAGGGTACAGTTAACTGCTTGACTTTGGTCCACTTTCTGTACAGAACATCCAGAAGCAAGCCACTCCGAACAAGAACCAGTAAAATATATGCAACATACACCACATGTCTCTAGTTGTCTAAATGTATAGTCTATAAAGATACCTGTCCCAATTAAAATTTGAACTCTGAGTTTAAGAAATAGAGTCACTGTCTTTCTTTTTTGTCCTTAAAGCTAAATGTTTAAACTTCTGTAAGTCTAGTAACAAATGTTTTAAATACAAACATGTAAGTCACAGTTTCACATAGAATTATTATTTTATAACAGAGTAGTTGGACTAGGTGCTACATCCATATAACAACTGAAAACATAGTAACCTTATTTTGGTTTCTCATGATGTATAAAGGAACTTTTGCCCAGTAACATCAGTACAGATGCTTCCATTGAGTTGAATAAGATTCTTGGAATGTAAATTTTAAGTAAATCCCCAATATCTAGATGTCAGACATTTGAACATTGGTTTATTCAGGTGTTCATGTCCTTTAAAACAGAATATATTTATCTGGAACTATTACTATTTAACAGATTGAACACTCTCCTAAATGCATGAACTTTGTGTGAAGTAAAAAAATTTAGATGGAACATTCATACATTATTTGGCATAACTAAAGAATGGAATAGCAGAGCTGCATGGAATATAATACTCTCCTATTTCCAAAAATCTATCTCACTGAGACCAAGACAGCTTATCTTCACTGAGAATTCAATAACTTCATAGGCTAAGTACTTTGGCCAGGACCCAGTTGTGTAGGTAATTCTGCTCTCTTCAGTGGGGTTATTCAGATGCCTAAAATTAAGCAGGCGATTATGTGCTTTGCTGGACAGAATGCAGAGTACTCCAGATCTTTTCAGATTCTCCTCTGCAGGCTGAATATATTGACACTTTGTATTCTGTTTTCTTGATTAGGGCTGAATAGATTTGAAAAAGTAGCATCAAGAGGGAAACTGATGAAAATAGGAATGGAGACTTGAAATAGGTCTCAGTTTTGATCCAAAAGTGACCACCAGTCTGTTTTTGCAGGATTCTGTCACTGCTGCAGTCAGCAGAGAAGATCAGCTGAAACCACCTTAGTCCTGAAGATAGGTGCTGATGGAAAGATACTTGTATTGCATCAGTACACCTATTACATAAACAGAGCAAGCTGCAAGGCTCTATTAATTTTGCAGGGACTTGGGAGTCTCAATACAGAGACAGTGTGGGGAAGACTGCAGAGCAGTGGAATACTTGAGGAAGGCAATTTGCTTTTGATGTAATGATTTGATAATTAATTTTGTTCTGTGGGGAGGACAAGCTTCTTAGATTTGTATACTTTTAAAAGAAACCCCTAATACATTCTGCAAAATGGATGGCACACCACCAGCAATCATGTTAAGCCTGTTCTTCTAGAGAAACAATCCATCAATTTCAATTTCAACCATACTTGAAAGAACAGTCAAGGTCTCAAAAATAATTAGGCTCCTACAAGTAAATGAGAGGGATCTAAATGACTGCTCCAGTAGAGGGAAATTTGGGCAGAATTCAGGTGTAATATGTTAAATTTGACAGTAGCTCTTTATCCAATCAGTACAAATGATTGTCTGGCCATTCAGAACATGTACTGTTCCAGGCTGGCTGCAAAACTCCTCTTTTTGTCTGGTAGGGAAAGTCAAATGTGGGATTGTTCTCAGCAAAAAAGAGGAGGGGAACCAGAGGATACCCAACACCCGCAGGGAGTGTATTCAGGCTTCATTAGCTACTCATAGAACAATGCATATGGTTGCTCCAGATTTAGCTGTTACTCAAGACTTTATGTTGTAAGTGGATAGATGTAGAATCCAGTAGAAGCTACAGCAGAAGATTGTGGGAAACGGTATGAATGAAGCAAAAAGGGACTCAAGTGGTCAGTGTTTATGCGTAGGGACTCCAGTTATAGGAAGCACAATTTTTTGTTCATGCTGGAAAAAATAGAGCAATACACACTGAAGGGACATTTATTGGATACAAGAAATATAATGTTGCAAAAAGTAATAAAAAAAGGAGATACAGAGAGTTATTAAAAAGGAATATTGGAGAAGCCAAACCCCATTTAGGTACTCATTTCCTCTAAGAAATTTTACAGTGTTTGAAATCTAAGATTTGTCTCTTGCAAAAAGTAATCTAGTGTTCTTATGGATTTCCACAGAACACCACTCTGGGACATGACGGACAAGTAGAACATCGTAAATGGGTAGACAGACACAGGTGCAGAGTTACTGGCAGCTCTGCTCTGAAAGCCCAGTAGGTTCTTCATGACAGTTCTCATTGTGGGATTATTACTAACATGTATTCCCCCTTTCCAATCAGTTTTGTATTTTTATTTATTTCTGGAATTCTGCTTGCTTTCATGAGATGCTCTTCGGAAAGAAGATGCCTCAAATGCTCACTGCAGGGGGGGTTGGACTAGATGACCTTTAAAGGTCCCTTCCAACCCAAACCATTCTACGATTCTATGAAATAAAAGCAGGGGAATGGTAGCCCAAAGACATATTCTTTTGGATGTTCACCTTCCCTGGGGTCATGCTTAACAGGGAGAGGCATCTGGAAGAAGAACTGAGTCGCCTTCCTTTCCTTATAATGACAAGGGTTTTAGTAAAACAGCTAAACAAATCCCTTAGATAAAACAGTACTATGTCTTTCCTGGCAGTTTCGAAGATGTGAATATCTTGGGGCCAAAATTTAAAGTTTTTACTTGGTTCTTATTCATTCATTCCTTGGGCAGAACTCTATTTGTTTCAACAGCTTTGCCTGAGGATTCAGCTCTTAAAGGATACTGAGTATCTTAAAGATTATCCTAAGTGCAGCTAAGATCCTTCAGGCCCAAACGTATTCTTAGGCTTCCCAAATTATCCATTCCAGGGTCTACAGGAGACATCATCATAAGTCTTTAAGCAAAAAAACTGAAACATCATTATTTAAGCCTGGGAACACTGGTTAAGGGCAGCAGTCATCTGCTTTGTAAACAAAAACTATAATTTGTGAGGCTGAGGATTGATCAAGTTTTCAGAGTGCAAAATAGCCCTACAGGAATCTGGTGGAAGTATCTGAAATTACTGTAGGGAAGAAATTTGATCTTATTTTAAACCTGATTAAAGCCTTCTGCATCTCCACAAAAACCTCCAAAACCCTGGAGATCTCTGATGGTTTACCCTCTGGGGAGAACACACAGATATGAATTTTAATAGTGTCTTTTGGTAATGTGGTGGATAAAGACAAATTGATTACAGCAGTCTGCAAAAAAAACAGGTGATGCATTACCAGGGCCACTGAGTTCATGTTTTCCCAGACATGGTGAAGGCCACCCAGGTCGTAAAAGAAAGTTGATATCTTTAAAAACTTGAGTTTTATGATTTGGGGCTTGATATGGCTTTCTTGTTTCTGGATACACTCAACTATATCAAAAGAAAAATAAGATGTATAGTCCAAATTCTGTTCTTGTGTACACAAAACCAAATCTAGGTTAAAACTTCTGACATCGATGGATTTGCTCCAGATTTACACCCAACAGAAGAGCAGTACTATCCTTCTGCTTATAATGATGCCTGTCATTATGTAGTATCTGAAGAGTAACGTGAAACCAAAAGAGAGTAAAAGTCTAAGAAATCTGAACTCTGAAATAAGTGTGTCTACGTATTTGCATGAAATACCAAACAGAACAGTCTTGTAGAAGTCCCTTGTGAAGATACTCGTGCCTCGTCTCAGAGGACATGGTTGCTCAAAATTTGTTTCCAAGAGGACATTAGGCATGGGCCCTGATGGGAAATAAAGTGAGAGTACTGTAGGGTCCTTACACTCTATTTCTTTCTAGCCCATTTGGGTTTAAACTGGGACAATTAGATATACAGGTATGAATAGAAAAGACATTTCACTGTCATGCATTAATATTATAGCAGATGGCAAGCCAGATGACAATCCTACTGTTGTTTAATTCTCTAGCTTTGAACATTGTGTAATTTTTTTTAATTAATATTTGGTACACATCAGTATGCACACACCAATGCAAGCTTGCACATATGGATCAGATTGACACGTGATCTGCTTTCAGATCTAGCGGGTTTTCAGTACCGTAGCTAGCCTACAGCCTGCCACAGAGCAATGAACCTGGCATGCTGAGGAGCCTCACTCACCCCAGTGTTCCATGATATTAGCCTAGGTTTGAAAAAGAACACGGATATAATCCAAACCCAGGCTAACTCCCCATACAGAGATGTAGCCCTGGAAAGCTCTGCTCAGCTGCATCTAGCTGAAAAATATGAGACACCTCTATCTGTGCCATGGAAAAGCTTGAAACTTCTGCTTTCCCAGATGTGCAGGGCTGTCCTTTATCAGGGCTAGAAAAGAAGTATGTATGGCAAACACTGATAGAATTAGGTGTCTTGGAAAATGCAGTATCAGCCATCCTCTTCTTTTAAAACAAGCACAAAGAGAGAAATCCTGAGTTCTCATCCTGTCTGCCAGGACCATTCATATTTCTAAGCTAATGTTAAGTTAACAGAAAATACACTGAAAACAGCAATTGGAACGTTCTTAACCATTAGAATGAAGTCATGCTTGGCATTAGACTCTTATTTACATTTTGCAATGGCACAACCCTAACAGAAGGAATGGAGAAAGCCCATCTTCTTCCTCCTTCTAATAGCCTTTAATCTGGTGGTTAAAGCACCCTGCTGGAGAGCAATTCTCTTGAGTGTGAATCCCCAGCAGCAGAGCTAGGGATTGACCCTCGTGTTTCGGAGGTGTGTGCTCAAACTGTTATACCAAAGGCAAAATGGCTAGGCTACTAGAACTGGAGCCTCATTTCAGAAGGAAAATGAGTGTTGAATTCCTGACAGAAAGGATGTTGGTAACCTCTTCCAAGAAGTCCCTCTTTCAAGAAGTAACCTCTTTCAAGTGTAGATGCAGAATGAACGGAAACAGTTCCTGTAGCCTTGAATGAGATCCACTGTGGAGGAGGTTTACAGATTTACCTAAGTTCTTCAAATTTCTCAGCTGGCCAGTTCAGGAGTTTAAAGCAACTCTACTTGCCAGCTGTTTTGGAGCCCAGCTCTTCTCCTACTACAGAGAGAGCCTAGGCATCTAGCACAGAGCTCCGAGGAGCAGACATCAAAAGACTGGTGTTGCAAGAATTAACTCTTAGACACCTAAGTCCTCACTGGATCTGGCCTTCTGCACCTGTGAACCATTTTGAACACCAAACCAAGAGTCTAAATTCTTTAGGTCTTCATGGGCAGAGTGGTTTCTGCATGCCTGAGAGAAAGTCTAGGTCGTTTAGCTTGCATTTACAAAGGTGTGCTGGCTTAGCTGCCCTTGTCTGCAAGTTGAAGATAGCCTGGGAGTCCTGTTCCCTTCTTTTGTCCACCCAAGGAACATGAGATACAAGCAGGCAGATGTTTAGTTTTATTTGGTTTGGGTTTTTTCCATGCAAGGTCTGAAATTACAGAGGTCTGTAATGGGAATTGTCCTTCTGAGTTACAAGCCAATGTCATGCCTTTATATAAATCCTATATTTTGATCCAAATATAAGCTAACAAAGCTTAGCTGGTATACTGCAAGTTGGTATTCATCTTTTGATCCAGAGCTCATATTGTTGCATTTTTAAAAAATAATACTCTATTATAATGCTAGTTCTGCATCAACCCTTTTGTCAATAAAACATAATATAGCCACCCATCTCTAGAACAGCAGAATGGTTGCATCTTGTAACAAGCATCCATGCATGGTAAACAAGGAGATGAATGTGTTTTCCTATACAACAGAGTGAGTCTTTGACTCGAGAAACCAAACTGCGAGAGGAGACAGCTAGGCATGCAAAAATTGTGTAGCAGACGGCATTTCTGATAGAGTTACAAGACAGGGACTTACTGTCTTCAGAGAGTGACTGAAAAAACAATCAAGACCAATTAAAATAATATTGTGTCATATCTTTTTGTCAGGTATGGTATGATTTTACAGCTAATTTGCCATCTCGCAGATTTTATACAATTAATACAGCAATACACAATAAATATGGTATAACAACAAAAAGCAACACAATAAAAATGCCCCATGAGTTAAAGATGAAAGAATATGGGTTTCCCACAGAGTTGTGCCAAAGAGTCTGGAAATTAATTTTTTCCCCTTTTTTCTTATTTTGCTTTTGAGATGAAGGATCAACTAATTTCTCCTACACCCACACCAGCCCTGGATAGCTGAACTTGTTATAGACATAAACATAACCTGCTAGCATCTAGGCTGCCATTGTTCAGTGATGTTGCCAGAAACGCTGGCAAAAAGCACCATACCATGACTTTGAAAATAGCAGGAAGTAACTAAGGAGCATGCATATTGATGTGGAATAAAATGATCAGATCAATGTTGGTTTTGTCTGATATCCCATCTCCAAGAATGTCAGCGATCGATCAAGGCTCATGAAACCAGAGGGAAGCTACAGACCATTCTACTGGCATATAATGCTGCCTGTGCTCAATTAACTGTCTAGACCAGCCACTAATAACTTCCATTAGAATGAGTTCAGCTTCATGAGCTGAGGGTTTGTCTCTCTACAGCTTTCATTCTTTGTTTACTGTTTTAAACAGAATATACGTGGTTATAAAAATCTAGTTGCTTTCTTTAGGCTTGCTAAGTTCATGATCTGAAACCTGCAATAATCAGTTCCTTTAGCTAGCTGTTTGCCATGTGAAGTCATATTTTGCTCCCATTGCAGTTGAATGATCTTCAATTACATTGAGACGGTAAGCAAATGCATCCTATTTGCCTTCCCTGCATTGTTCACTATTGCATACAGCCTATAAAAAGACGCACAATAAACAGTTCCCATCTTGTTATTTGCCTTGGCTCGATCGCTCATCTGACAGACATTCTAATGTATTACCCGTCTATGCCCTGCTCTCTTGCCTTTAAAGCCCAGATTTTAGATTTGATTGACATATCTGTTGCTTTGACTAGCTACAATGAAGAAAAAAAAAAAAGCCACACAGCTATAACTACCCATTGCTCTTTTTAAAAATGTGACCAGCTTTCAAAAGCTATCCAACACTGTGAGAAACTCACTGACGTAACAGTACTGCTGCCAGAAAACTAACAAGAGCAAAATTAGCCAACTGAGAGTATTCATGAACTACAAGAGAGAGAACCAGAGACCCGTCTTCGAAGACAGCAGCAGAAATAATACAATTCTGTAGTATGGTTTTCATGTGATGAACTAGCTGTTCCAAAAGCCAGTATTCTTTCATAGGCTGCCAAAGCTGACTGAAGGAAACATCCAGTCAAAGCCTGTAACTTAGGACCAGTTTTCCAATTGCTTGGGCAGTTTCCGACTTGTACAGGTAGCAGTAAAGAGCAGTGGATTCATATTTCACAGAGCTCAGGTTAAATCCAAACATTGATGAGGGTCTCCTGAGAATTCTTTGTGGGGTTTGCATATACTTCTTTTCCCTTTGACAATCCTGGCAATAATCTGCAAGGAGTTCTTTGTTTGCTCCCTGCGGAAATTTTTGACTGGTTTATGTTTACAGGATCAAAATCAGAATCAGTGAAGAGAGGCAGGGAAAGCATGAAAACTGATGTAGAGCAAAGAGCAAACAGGGAGGTACCAACCTTTGTTGATACCAACAAAACCTTACCCATTAGCCTTTGTTTACTCTCCCCATGTAGTGTGTGCTCTGTCTTCTCTCATTTTTTACAATCTAACAGATGAGTTAACTGAGAGGATCTATCTCTATAAAATAGGGAATCCATTTTAGTAGGTTGACTGAGTTAGTTGGCTGGTCCTCCCATTGGAGCAATTTGCTAACAGCAGGAATGTATCCAGCAAAATGTAGTTCTTCACACAGACCTCCCAAGTTGTCCCATCTCTCCATCAGAGAAACTTTTGTGGGGCCTGGGGAAGGGAGAGTCCTTCTGTGAAAATAAAAATAAAAATGCCATGTCTAGGTGGAACCCTGGAAAAATTCCACAGAAGAAAATCTCATTATGAACCCTTTCCCTACACACTGTATGGTTAATCTGAAATATTAAAGAGGAAGACAGAATATTAGCAGGGAAGGAAGAGAGGCTTGGAGTAAGGGGGATTTGGATTCTTTTGCTTTCTCTTGCTCAGAATTTCTAGATCTTGGGTGAAAGACACAGCTGCTGTGCCTCACTTTCTCCTCGGAAAATAAAAATTTTTTAATGCTACCAATGTCCCTCCCATAACCATCTGGAGAGATTACATATTAGGGTTTATAAAAATCTCATAAGGAGGAGCAACATATTTTTTAAACAAGTAAGTGTGGTATACACTTCAAATGGCTAGTGCAATGCACAGGACAAGGATTAACCTGCAAGCCTAATTCTTAGCAGATTTATTCTGCATGAGGTGCAGTGTTCCACTCTGAGATGCTGTCTTGCTGTCTGCATGTTTTCTCCAACATATATACACTATAAAATCTATCTTAGATCAGCTGACTGAGCTATACATTGGCAGGAACTGAATGTGTTTGGTTGGCCATTGTTTTGAAGGTTTCTAACCCTTGGTGGTTGCCCCAGAGAATTGCACTCACTTTAGTCAGTCTTTAAAGCTAGCAAAAGGAGAGGTACACAAAGGCAGATTTGATGCGGTTAAACGGCGATATTGGGTTGTGCATCTGACTTGGCTTTCAGGAAAATAAAATGGTTTATATGGGCGTGGGGGGGAGAATTACTTAAAAGTGCAAGTTATGCACCTGGACTACTAAGCTGTTTGTCTCTGTGTTCCTTAATACCTGTTTTCTGTCTCCAAAAATGCACACAGGAGTATTTTCAGACTCTGAGTATGTTATCGTTTCTCCTCAGTTATAGAAGTGGGACTGAAAAATACCAGGTTCTTACTATTTCTTTGCCCTAATGCCTGTTTCAATAGAGATACGAGTTCTGGGAGCACTGTATGACTTCATGCATTTTTTCCAGAAGTAATGATAAAGAAGTAACATGAAAGACCAGTCCAAACAGAATCTTCGGACTGGAAGATGAACCAGATAACTTAGATATACATTTTCCAATTCATTTCTATTTGTGCTTGCAAATTTTTGGCAGAGCAAGTGCTCCCTTAAGTTCCCAGATGCCCCATTCAATTGGAAATCTCAAAGGCACAACCCAATGTACAAGCAATTTTTCAAGAACAAAGGAAATGGGAAAACAGCAGCCTGTTTGGCTCTGAAGCTGTAGAGCATCTATTGATCAACATTCCTGAGCACAAGCAACTTTTAAATTAATTTTGTTTAATTTAAGAAAAATATCTGCATACAGACTTGCCAGGATCTATGTTAGTCAAAATGTATTGTGCTCCCCTAGAAAGAGCCGGGGAGGGGGAATATGAACTGCAACATTCCCTGGGCTTCTGCAATATTGCAGCTGCTCTCAATTAAAGTGAGCAGTGGTTTCTAGGGACCATATCTATGGTATTTATCTTCCAACCATTTCTTTATTATTTTGCAATGATTTCATGAATTACAATTGCAGCTTAATAAAAGGGTGTTACAGTAGTGACCATATTGTCTGCATATTTCTTCCGTTGAGAATCCCAATACACATTATGTTACTGTCAGAGATTTAAGGTACAGCTATCTATACAGTACCAGAACATGAACAAGGCTTAAATAATTAAATCCACTACATCCCCAGAAAGCACCTTCTACTGAGCGACAAGAGAGAAAATGTATGTGTTTTCAGGAGCCTAGAGAAAGATACCTGGCAAACCACTGTCACTAGGTTAGACACAGTGGAAAACAGACACCAACAAGCCTTGTATTTAAAACCCTGAGTAAGTGATAGCGTTTCATCCTGCTGCCTCCTTTTTATCATTCCCCTTCCTCTGAAGTCAATGGGAGACTTCCATGATACTTAGGGACCATCCTGAGCAGTAACATGCAAGGGTTAAAAAGGGACATTCTGTTTGTGCAACATAAAATCCATTAATCAATTCTAATTCAATCCCAAATACTTCCTAAAGCAGGTCTATTCATATTTGTCTATTTTCTATTTGTCACCCCAAATCATTTGTCGAGGCACATTGTGAGCTGTCAGAAGACGTGTTATAGCACGTCTCTGCTTTGGGCTTCTTCCCCGACTCTGGATGATTTTTTAACTTTTACCAGCTCTGTGTGAAAGGGATGGTCACAGCCAAAATTCCTTCCCTCTGCCGTTTCTTTTCACAGCACCGGCAAGTTGTTACCCCTCTTGTCTGGATATACGGTGCAACCAGGTAGCTCTGTTAGCTGCTGAGTAAGGTGAAAATAACCACCTTATGCTTATGATGTAGGGTAAAAAGGAGGCTCAAAACCAAGTGTTGAGAGTTCTGTTATCCACAAAACATCAGCCCACAGCTAGATATTATCCTCTCAGGTATTATCCTGCAGCTCAATGCATCCACAGAGTGGGTATCTACTGCCTATCTGGGTTATAGCATACTCAGCTCCATACACAGAAACTAGACTATATGAACAGAAACTAGACAATAACAGTGCTTGCAGACTCTGGAGGGCATGGCTATTTCTGCTGAAGTGACCTTTTCAGGCAGACATGAGGGGCCACAATGAGCATGGTTGGTGAGCCTGAGTTTGACAGCCAGCTCATCTTATTCCTTGGAGAACACCAGAGATGTGTCCCAAGAATCTAATCAGGCTAATCCCCTGCCAGGACTATAGTGTCGGTTACAGAATTTAAAACATAAAAATCAAATTTCCAAAGCCTGTCGTAGGTGCAATCACACAGGAAAAATTATTTTCTGTTTTGAACTGCTTTTAAGGAGCAGCCCTGCCAGCAAAACTGCAGAAATGCCAACAAGCCCATCATTTGACCAATATGAGCTTTGTAAATCTGTACTAGTTTGGTTCACAGAGCCTTAAAGAGTTACTCCACAAATGTTTCACAAATATAAATATAAATTATCCAGAATACTTGGTCAGAAGACAGTGTAGTAGACATGCCTATATAATCAGGTATTCCCATTTTTGAATGGTTGAATATACTCTTTTCACATAGCAGCCACTACAGAAAAAAAGGTAGTGATCACAGGTTACCAGTGGGTGTGAATGAGAGTACTCTTTCTAAACCTAGCAGTCCAAGGTGACTATTGCTAGCCAGCTTAATATGAAAAAGATCACTTTATAAACCTGCATGCTGCATTATTCTATATTAATATTGAAATAATAACTTCTTATTAATGCACAGCATATTACAGTTGCTCCTGTGGTGTAACTAAAATATTTTGGAAGACGGAGTAGTTGAAAATTTCTGTATTCCAGAGAAAGGGCCAAGCAGCAGTAACAGGGAAGGCAGCAGTCTGTGGTTTCAGATGGCCCTGTCCATTTTTCTTGTACTTGACACACTTGCAGCCAGCCCTTTTTAACATTAACGTCAACCCTGAGAATACAGTAGACTACTAAACTGATGTCGCAGAAGAAAAACATCAGAATCTCTGAAGCAGCTGAAGTAGTGAAAAAAGAAAAAAGAGATAAATTTGTGTCAACAGATGTGTTTTACCACTAATGATCATGAAGCCATGATACAGTTTTAATCACCCAGACTTCCCCTTATTATAATGGCCCTATAAAATGCTGACTAAATAAAAAATAACATCAGTATACATAAGATGGAAAGCAGATGGCTGAGATTTTTGAACTAGAAGCCATTGCTGGAAAAGAACAATTGCTTTTGAGAGTCAGTCGCCTATCTGGCTAGATACATTCCTTTAAAATGTTTTACTACATGATTAGAAGGTTTGAAAGAGTCAAACGCCTGAGGAATATGCTAACAGATACAGAAACATGAAAGGGTGACTTCCCTTTAAAAACACTGGTCCAGATGCTGTCCTCTACCAGAAGGCACAGAGGAGGGCAAAGAAAACTTGGACACACATACTTTCTAGTACAACATACAAAATTTTGTACTAGTGAGTCTCGATAGCAGTACCCTTATGAACATAAACGTAATGATCGTTTCCATAAATACAGGCTTTTTTATCACATTCATTATGGCTTTGTTTCTCAGACCTCCATCTCACATTGCTCTCCACACTGTCTAGCTCTCCAGCCTGAATTTTTGAATCCTGTAAGATGTCTCCATGATTCCCAACTTCCTTGTTCCACAGAACAATACCTGAAGCACACAATAAAATCAGTTATCGCTGCAAGAAAGTAAAATGCTGGCAAGAAATTCCAATATGGTAAGACTTGACAACTCAATCCCCGTTGTCTGGATGCAGCCAAAGATTGAATTCCATGGGGTTCTGAGCAAGTGACATGTTCTTCAGCTGCAAGAGCATCTGCAGAACTCTATGAACATGGCAGTTTACTTGTCCGAGTGCTATTATTAGTGTTTACTTGCCCACTTAGGCAGGCACTACTGAATGCATGACACATGCAAACATTTTTGCTAGAAATACCAATTGTAAACAAAAGAGAAAAACAGGGACAGGAAATTAAAATGATGAAGCCCCAATTCTTTGGCACCTCCTTTGAAAATGAGGTTGGAACCTCATGGATACCACACTCCTGGAACCTTTTTAATAAGAGACTGTAAGGCCTCCAAGACAGAAGAAAATTAAGTGTCATAACAGTCAAGTACTCTCTGTGCAGTCTCTCCTTAAACTTGCTATGGGTTTAGAGCTCCACTGGCTTTGAAGAAAAGAAAGAAGCCCAGCAGAAGAACAGTAGCCCATGGACTAGCCCACAGAGTCCCCTGGGGATGCCAAGGAGAGAAGTATTATTTCTACTTCATGATTGCACCTGAGTCAGAGGATAAATTCAAATCAGTGTACATTAAGTCCATGGTGTCCAATGAAGAAGGGCTTGATTTCATTAAGGTTTGTCTTCAGTAGATCTTGAGCTTATACATTTTCTATTTGTTCCCAGTGACAGCCTGTTCCTCCATGAGTTGAACCTCTCAAGATTCTCTGCATATATTTTTCTAAAGACCAGTGAGTGTGGAACATGGGAACCAACATTTTCCTCCTGATGCTGTAGGTTTCTGCATCAACCACAACAACGAATATTTAAAAACTCCTCTTGTTATATCACAACTCACCTAACCAACTGTAGATACCTACAAGGTGGAAGCCTAAATTATTTAATTGTTGAGACTGCTTTATTAGTCAATGGAAAGAAAGAAAGAAGGTATAAATAATCTGGTTCTAAAGTAAACAGCATGAATAATGTTACCAAATTGTGCTCTAAAAGTATTTCCTTCTCTTCTAAAAAGGAACCTGGGGTGACTCAGTTGTAGAGGGCTCCAGTACAGGCATACCAAAATATGTGAGATGATCCCAGAACTTTGTTTAATATAAGTACCAAGTGGTAACATAATAAACAGAGAGCAACAGGGAAGGCTCTAAATACTGCTGATGGGTTTTTCTGTCTCAATAGCACCCATGTAAGTTTGTGTTTTTGAAACAATTACTAAAACTGAGTAAGGCTAGCGGCATTTTTCACTCTGATATGCAAATTTAAAGCATTGGCATCGGATCTAAACTTCAGACTTTTGCTGGCAGGTACTAAGTAATTCCTGTGTGGATGAGAGACATGGAAGAACAAGTCTATCTCAGGAAAGTTCAACAGTTTTCAGGGCACTGCCTGTACCAGGGTGAACAGAACAGAAAGAATAAACAGTGTTGGGGCCTTGGAGTGAGCACAACAATTTCTATCAACAGGGATAATTTTCTAAAATGGGGGCAAGATAACAATTTCCCTAAACAAACCATATTTTGGAAAACCTGCTTCAAGAGAAAGAGAAATTAAGCCAGAGTAACTTTCATAACATGAGAGTGACTAACTGAGGAGGACTTTTGCAAGGCAATGACAGAGTTTTAAAAAAACTGGCCCAAGAAAGTGTTGGCATGATTGACTTCTGCCTTGTGTACAGTACAGTGTAAGAAATGAACAGGAGGAACAAAGAGATGGAAAATAAGAACAGTCCATTTGTCTACAGATTGTAAACAAAGTGAGGTGGCCCTCCACATGCTGTAGTCACACTGTGGAATTACACGCCCTAGGATACTGTGGATGGTAAAAGTTTATTAGACAAATTAATAGGGAAAGGAATCCATTGAGGACTTTTAAACATAAAGACATAACCCTTGACACAGGAAATCCATGAACTGCAAGTTATTGGAGGCCAGGAGACATGTCTTCCCCCTTATATCCTTCCCTGTGTATCTGCTTTGGCTGCTGCTGGGGGCAGGCTACCAAGCCAGACAGATCTTTGATCTGAGCTGGAATGGCTATTCCTGGGATTTATCAATGTATTTTTATAGCAACCATGCCATCAGAGTAAGTGTGATTCATAGGATTTATTTTTCTTTTTAAAGCAGAAATTGTATTTTGTCTTAGTTTTGGCAGCATATCTATAAGATATTAAAAACTATTTGTTGATGCAGGCATTTTTGTTTGGTTTGTTACAGGCATTGAAGTACAAGATAATTCAAAGATTTGAATCTTTGAATGACATTTAATGTTCTCTTCTGTATACTACTGCTACATATTCAAAAGAGATTGTTTTCATTCATATTTTAGATACACTTGTTAAAAGCTTAAGGTAAATGGCTGATTTTCTATTTCCCTCTGATGGACAAGCTCACTTAGATCATCGCTGGTGTCCCTGCAAGCAAAGCAAGGATACAGGCAGCACAGTGGAGAGTGAACGATCACGTTTCCTGCAGAGAAAGGTGTGAACATATTGGCAGCTTAGTGGTGAAGTAATGTCCACAGCTGCCGCCTATGTTGTCCATGTTCTAAAGATAAACAGCTTAGTTCCATTTGATTATTTGTTAGTCTTGTACCTTTCATAAGTCTCTCTCTCATGGAAAATAATTCAAGACCACCAATAGCTCCAGAAATTCCTTTACAGCACTCTCCTTTTTCCTGGAGTAATAAGGGTTTCAAATACTTGGGAATTACAGCTTATTCAAAGATGGATAAATTTTTTTTATTCCAGCTCTTAAATGCTATTTAATACAGTTCAGCAAAGCTGGACAGATGGTACTAACAGTACAGAAAAGAACAAACCCAAGCAATTCTCAAAGACTTCATTCCTTTTTCATTTTCTCCGCATTAAATTATCAAACTCATTTTTACATACATACTAGAAAAGTCTGTGTTAAAGTCCACTTGGAATGGAAAGGAGCTAAAGATAAAAACATGAATATAGGAGAAGAGGTAGATATGATGTGGGTCTTTCTAATGTTCTGAACTACCATGCAGCTATTTGGTGTATTTACTAAGAACCCTGCTCAGATAACAAGATTACAAGAATAACTAGTATCATTGCAAACAATTTGCCAGTTACAGTCTCTCTCCTATAATTTGAGCAAAGCAACATGACAAAATATGACTAACCCCTGCTTCCTTTTCACTTGCCAAAAACCCCAAATAATTAAGAACTAAATATACAGTTCGTGGCAACCAGACAATTTCTGTCAAGACTCTGAATGTGCTCCTACCAAGCTAAGAGTGGTCCTATGCAGTAACTGGCCATCAATAGAAAGTAAAATGGGAGGCAATTCAGCAACTTCTAAAGCACCACTTTAACTAATAAAAGAAATTGTCTCACAGGGCCCTGTCTTGCAAGAACCTAAGGGTAATCAATCCCTGGCCTCACAGCATTTGAGGAGGATAAGCACCATGAAGGGCAGGTTGTTAAGACAGAAATTGAGTCAGGAGCAGTTCCTAAAAAACCTTCATGAAGACCCATGAAGATCTTATAAATATTTAGCAAAATGTGAAGCACTTGGAAAGATTTACAGAAGCGCTGTAAATGTTTCTTGTCATGCTGAAGGAACCAGCCATTCACATTTAAATTATTCAATAATTTTGCTGCTTCTTTGCTCCATTGGGGTTTTAGCTGTTTCGGGTGGATGCCCCAACTTGCAGACTTCTAAAATTAGTGATTTTACTAACATTATAGACCCAATGTTGGTCTCTTCTCCCAGGTCACTAGCGCTAGAACAAGAGAAAACGGCTTCAAGCTGCATCAGGGGAGGTTTAGGTTGGATATTAGGAAAAATTTCTTTACTGAAAGAGTGGTCAGGCGTTGGAACAGGCTGCCCAGAGAGGTGGTGGAGTCACCGTCCCTGGAGGTATTTAAAAGATGTGTAGATGTGGCACTTCAGGGCATAGTCTAGGAGACATGGTAGCGTTGGGTTGACGGTTGGACTTGATGATGCTAGAGGTCTTTTCCAACCTTAATGATTCTGTGATACTATGATTCTATAATCATTTCAGTTTCTACTTATGTTGTAAAAATTACAGCAGCCAGACAGTAACCTATTTCTATGTGTTGTAGATTTACTGACTCTTAACCTCTTTGATATTCTTCTTCATAATCTAGTAATTGACATAAATGGAAAGATTTGCACTTTTCCACAGTGGCAAGAGACTGATTGGACCAGATAGACAAACTTTTTAAAGACAATAAACCAGTATAAATTTAAGAAGCTCTCTTCCACCTGAGAGATTCATATAATTAAAGAAAAGGGGAATAAAATCATGCCTCTGAAATCTATACACTTAATGGGTTCTACAAAAGCCACCAACAATAAACTTCTTTATAAGCAGTCTAAATTAGTGGCTTCACTTTAACTAGTTAAGATATTCCAGTGGTAGGGTAGAACCTCAGACAACAAGCATGTTTGCAAGATTTTTCTGATGGATTATACCAAAGTGTCTAAATATGTACAGATGTGCTGGGGCACAGCAACAGCCTGCAGCTCATAGCCAAGGATTAGAAAGAAGAAAATTACTATGGCTAGTCCTTTCTTCTTACAGAATGTATTACGTTAGTCTTTTCTTTCCAGATTTCTTTATGTTTACTTAAAAATTGCTAAGCTATATTTACATGGATAATGAATTAGCATCATTACAAATGCACTCTGTCATTAGGCCAGTAGCTGCCAACTACCATCTGAATTTCTCTGTGACTCTGCTTTCAGAAACTGTTCTTATGGAGCGCTCTTACTACCCTTTAAACCCAGGGAAAAAATATTTTTTTTTTAATTGAGTCCGTAAGACCCGAGTTACTGAATTCAGAACTCTATTTCACTTTTTGGGTCTCTGAAGGAAAAGACAGGATGACAGTCCCACTAAGTGGAAACAGGTTCTGCTGTCCCAGGTTATTCAATGCTCAGCAATAGCTCTTTTAGTTGTGTACTATATGAAAACCTGATGTTGATCAGTTTGTGAAGTTTGGGGGAAACAACCACCATAGAGTATCGGCAAGAATGACACTCTTATCAGTGTCTACACATGTATTCAGGGGAAAGACTACAACCAACAGCTCTTCCTAATACCATTCCTTCTTCAACCTTTATTCATCTTCCAGCTTCCAGCTCTGCCCTTCCAGTTTCACATGGCCATTCTCTTTAAGCTATCAGAGCAACTGGGAGCCACATGAGTATGCTGACTCTTACTTTCTGCTCATTTCTTCTGAAAGCATGCCCTCCATTTGTTTAGCAGTAAGCAAGAACAAGAAACTTTCTAAAAGGACAGTTGCTGTGGCAAGAAGAAAAGTAAACCATTGTGAGCATTCAGCTGGACACAGGCTGTGGAGCAATGTTATACTGCGCCGTTTGTGGCTTTCGCTTGAGTACAGTTTCACAAGGGCTTGAGAAGGGGACTGGAATTACTAGTGAAAAGGCATAGCATGAAAAATGGGAATAACAGGTGCATGCTGTAGTGGTATTACCCGGCGACACCTGTAACTGGTAGACCAGAGTATGGGACTTCTAATAAATAGGCACTGCCCCTCTCTATGATCATATGCTGGAAAATTTCTTTCTAAAATCTGTAATAAATGACTATAGCATGGAAGGCATGCTGGCACCTTTCCAGTCACAGAGTTCTTACCCTCATTTCAGACTTTGCCCAAAGGACCTTCATTAGATAAGCAAAAGATTAGGGTGGATGCATGTGGACAGAATCTGAATGGGGATAGAAAACAGACTGCTTGTGTGTCTGAAGCAACATCTCTCTGGGAGGAACTGTGGTTCCCACAGACTAGCAAGGGGTATCAAGGCTAGTAACTGCACTGAGAAAATGGGGGATGGTGATTTTCTGAGGATGGTGCAAGGGAGACAAAGTGAGTGCAGGATTAGAAAGATACATATAAAACAAGGAAAATATGTGGAGCAATCACAAGGGTAATTTCACTTGAGACTAAGTGGGTGTGAGGGTAAATGTCTGGAAGCAGTCCCTGCACTAGGATTCAGAAGGATGATGGAAGAGGAAGCAATGCAAAGCTGTACTAAAACTGAATAGAGCAGTGGTATAAGATACTTGTGAGCAATTCCATTAAAACACAGAATTTTCTCCCATCCCGCAGAGGTTTAACTGCCTGTCACACTGCATATGATTCTACATCAGGCTTCCAAGTAAGTACAAATTCATCTCAGCATATTTTCAAGAACATTGGTTTGGCCATTTTAAAAGTTGGAAGCCAGTAGTGGTGTGGGAGTTGTTTTGTAGCTGAAAACTAGCTGCTTTATGTTTTATAAAACCAGTCCATAATGATGATTAGCCTCTTCTAAAACCATTTGTATAATAACAATTGAGAAGTTTAATATTTGCAAATTGGCTACTAAACACATGTAATACTTTCATATCTAAAAAATGTTGTGGGTGAATTTGATGCATATAAAGGCAAAGGACAAACCGCACTGGCCTGAGTCAAGAACTGCAGGCAGATAGTGTTCAAACTTTCACATACAGCTGTCAGTGCATCCAAGTTCTTATCTGCAATACTTCAATGTGAAGTTTGGGCAAAGTCCTTGCAAATGGTGACACCTCTGCGTGGTTCTGATCCTGACTCTCTCTTCTTCTGTGAGTGTTCCCACTGTCATCAGTCAGTCTGGTCAGGCTGCTCACAGTTGTAAGAGTCAAAAGAATAAATTTATTCCTTCCTCTAGACCACAATCCAAAAATCTCAGCTACTAGAGCTGTGAAAAGCATGGATACTTAGAACTAAGCAATGTCAACTTATTTCATTTTTATTATCATTCTAAAAGATTTTTGCCTACCATTTTTTCCCTCGGCTATTTCACCCTGACAGTTGTGGTAAACACCTACTCATCTGTCTGGGTGGCTATGCCCACACCACAATGATGGAGCCACCAGTAGGAAAACAATCACTGGGACACAGAACAGATTAAAATGCTGTTAAAACTGACACGTGGGAAGGCAAAATTAGCAGTTGCTATTAACTATTACCAATGTGCCCTATCCTTCCTAGTATTTCGCGCTATCTTTCTCACATGCCACAATATGCACTCAGCTAGACCATATCAGCTATTCCTCTGTGCTAGAATCATAGATTGTGCTACTGTACTGTAAAGGTTTGAGTTTTCAAGACCAGACAGGTGTGTTTATTTGAGCTCAGATCCTCCAGGGAACACATGTGGCTTGTAGCATTGAGTCCCGGCACAAGCTGATACAGTCACTGATGGCCACCTTGGCACTCATCTGGCATGGGAAGATCCCTTTGTGGCCAGCGTCATAGCCTCTTCAGGGCTTCTCAGGCATCATTAAGGGATCTCAGCTCATCAGTTAATGAAACCCATAGCCTAATTCACATACCTAACAGACAAAATTATGCAACACTCACATGTAAATAAGAGGTTCTCAGATGAAAGATCTGCCCCCAGACCCAGGCTCGGTGATGCAGAAGTGATGCAAGTACCAACACTCCGAACTGACATTGAAAAACAAATCCAGCAACCTTCAAATGCTGGCATCTATACTCACCAAAAACCTAGTTATGTCCCTCATTTCTGTTACACTTATAAATCATGTGAGTGTGTCTGGAGTTGATTGACAAAGTGCAGTGAAGTATTCTGATACTGTGAATAACAGCTTTCAGGAAAAATTTTATTCAGTAAAGGTTTTAACATCTCATCCCTTCTCTGGGTGAAAACACACATCAAAATATTGGAGTTTCCTTCTGAATTAATTTCACTCCAATCTATAAGACGCATTTCCATTTTAGAATGTTAAGTATCTTATTCCATTTTATGAATTTGAATTGGTAAGTTAAAGACTATGCTTTCAACACTATTCAACACTGTTCAACACTTGTTCCATCTCCCCCTGAGACATGCAATAAACCTTGGTGATGTACTGGTTGTAGGTTCTGCTCTTCCTCATAGTCCTTGTTGTCTGCATATCCACAGCTGAACTAGACATCCACAGAGGCTTCCAGCTCAGACATTTTATCAGCCTGACATCAGTGACTTCTAGTTCAGATCCCTGGACATATTTCCATCTAAATCAGTCTTTCTCAAGAAAGTTAGACCAATTTGGTTAGACCTCATCTGATACCATTTTTCTGAACCTGTAGTTAAAAATAGATCTGGGTTCTTTCTGGGTCCTGTTACAGACAGCTGATGAGACCTTGCTCAAATCACACAGACTTAGTTTCTGCCTCTATAAAATTTGGGTAGTATTTATTTGTCAGATATATTGTAAGGCTAAAATGTCTTTAGGGGGCTGTGATTTCCTTGGGTAGGGGAACACAAAGTCTTACCACAAATTTGACATACTGTACCCAGATAGCTCAGCACAGGTGTCATATAGCATTACTAACTTTCTTAAGATTTCCCCCTAAAGCATGACAGAATGACTTCAGTACTTGAAAGTGCCATCACATGATTAATTAAGCCACTTGTGAAAAAATAGAAGCTATTCAAGTCTTTCTTAATGCTTTTATTGGTCAGTGGCAGCAATGAGTTCAGAAAGCCTCTGTTGACACTGTAACATGCCACCTGAGTACTACCAGTGCTGCACAAATTGCCCTATAAAAGAGGGCAATTTTAGTAGGTGTGATTTTGCTAAACTTTCAGCATGTGCATGTGCTAGGGCAGCTTGTCAGGCCAATAAAATCTCACTGAATTGAATTAGAACTGAACACTGACTGACCTGTGAGCAGCCTGCACGCTAGTTATCTGGTGCTGCCTGTAGCTTAATAGCTAAGCAAACGATCCACCATGCAAGAAGGTATTTTTCCAGTTTCTTAGAGCTGACAGTGTGAAGCAAAATGCAATGCAACATAGCCTCAGCTCACAAAACCACTCCTGGAGATTGAAACCAAGGAAAAATTTGTCCTATGGATGCGATCTGCCTCTTATTTCTTAAAAAAATATCTGATGACAGTTACACCCCTTTAAGAGTCTGATCATACAGTGGCCATTCCACGCTCTCTGACACACAACAATCCTGGAAGCTCAAGAAACTCAAGGAACAATATCTTTTGTATTTGACAGGAAAAGACATCTTTTATTTCTCAGTTGATTTGAGTCATTTGTTCTGAGCAAAGAAGTGCAGGAGAGGATCCCTTCATCAGACAAATCTTCCTCTCCTTGCTCAAAAGGAGATGTGGGCCATGGCAATTTCACTGCACAGATGTTCTTTCACATGTAGTATTACTCTATCTGAAACTAGGACTTCCAGCAAACACTGTTTAAACTAAAGCAGTAATGTACAGGAAGGCAGAAGAACAACAAGTCATTCCTACAAACAGCTCTGACATCCAAGAGGAGTTTCCTACCCTGTAAATCTTAAAATCTGTAGACAGGGTCAGAAAGCAAAGGGAATTTGAAATTCACATTTTGACCCATAAATCCCCCTCTCCAAAACAAATAGTTCCAGGAAAACACAGAGCAAAATTTCAGTAACCTTTCTCCTCAACTCTTTGAATGAGCTTTCCATGTGAGGAGGTTGTATGACTTCCTCATACACCAGAGAGCGAAACATTGGCAGGATATATACCAGAGCCACAGGTTTGATACCTAGTGCTCAAAATACAGGTGGAAGATACATGTAACAACACAAGCAGCAGGACAGAGACTTACTGGCTATAGTTAAGGCACCTCAGGAATATACATTAGTCTTTCCAAAACCTATTCAAACTTTGGTTCGTTAATCCAGCTCAAATTCTAGTTGCTTTGGACAATAGCACATAACAAAGCTTTCTGTTAACAATGCCAAATTGAGACCAAACTGCAATCCTTTTGGAATCCTACCATCATAAAAGTTGAAGATGTGGGTATGAACACTTTCAAGCAGAAAGTAAGATATTGTTGGATGGTAATTAAAATTCAAAGGTTACGTCAGGCCTCTGGACGCTTCAAAAACCCAACTCTTCCACACATTTTGAAGGTAGACTATTCAGCTCTTAGACCCTCTTCTTTTTTTTTCAACTGACATTCCACTGTGTCCCACTGCTGACTTCTGACTACATTTGTTGTGATCAAAGTTATAGTTGTCTGTAACACAAAAGTACTCAGTGGTCCCTGAGAAGGATTTGGATGTCCCCAAATACAAAGCTAAGTTTCCCTCTCCCACTCTCTCTGCATATACACAGCAATACAGAGTCATAGCTGAGACCTGCTTAGTCCAGGAAGGTATGTTGAACAACGGAACCAGATACCTCAGAGTTAGCTGCTAGAAATCCTTTCCAGGTAGCTGTGGGATAGTCTGCCCTCATGAAATTGCATTCTAATCCCTGAAAAGTTGTCTTAAACTATGAGCCATAATGAACTATGAAGCATCAGGTTTTATCCCCTACACAAACTACGCATCTTTTAAACCATTAACTGTAATAGAGGATGTTCTTGTTATCATGTTTACCTTGCTTGGAATATTTTGCTATATTCTTCAGTGCAAGATGTTGGTGAAGTCTCAAGTGCCACAGTCCATACCTCCTTGTATGAGTAAATATTTTCTTGGGCTGGTTTTCAGTTTGCCATCTTTCACTAGAAACACCTCTTGTAAAAGATGGCTCACACTCAAATCTAAGATTATATTTAGTTATTTTTTTATTATAACCTCTCTTATTTGTCTTCTGAGTGGATCACTTCCAATCCTTTCAGTCTCACTTCAGGCCTCCCATGCTCCAGCCCTTCTATCACATCTCCATAATGGCAGACTCCTTTCAGAAATGGCATGACAAGAACCACATGCAATATTCTCATCAAAGAAAGTTGTCAATTTTTCTAATGGTATAAAACATTTTCTGTATTGTTCTCCAGACCATTCTTTACTCAACCTACACAGCCCCGACCTTAAAGACTTTACAGCCTAATTAAAAACAAGCCTTTTCCCTGTCAAACACGTATGGAAGGTAGGAAGGAAAAATGTGATGTTCATGCAAAGTCATTAAGATGACAAATTCTAATGTTACGTTACTTCTGTAATTTTCTTCAACAGAATTGCTTTATTTACACTGGAAATGCTTAGGGAATGATTCTCCATCACCTTTGTACCTTAATAGGGCAGCTGGGCATTCCCTGATGTAGGAAATCACTGCACAAAATAAGGCAGTGTAGGAGGCCTTCATAGGTGGCCAAGGCGGAAAGGAGCAAGTGGCATAGGATAGGCCCTTGGGAACTGTTCTAACTAGTGTAATTTAGAGCATTCCTGCTCTCAGTTATGCCAGGGGCCACTTTGGCATCAAGTCAACCTAGAATCCAGGGAGATGAAAAATGGCTTAGAGCCACTTTCCCCTCCTTATACCCTGGGCCTGCACCATGTGTGGTTTGGCTGGCTCCAAGGATCTGGCCCCTACATTTTTAAATAGAGCATTTTAAGTTGCAGTTGAAAAGTGAGACAAAATGGAATATGAAGAGTAAAAGGAGTAGAGAAGTGTTAAAGGGAGAAATTAAAAAAAAAAAAGGAGGGAAACAGAATGGGTGGTATTGGTAAGTGTGAAGCAGAGCTCATGTTTAGCAAACTGAAGGCGCCCTGGGAAGGTCTGGGTTCACTTCCCAGCTATGCCAGAGACTTTTGAATGTCAAGACTAGCCTATTAGGGTCACTTTCAAGGTGACCATTGAGCTTCTTTGGCCATCTATGCTAAATATGTTTCGCTTATTCCCTGAGAACTAACCAGCTCTGCCTGCAAGCACTGTCACAGTCTGAGGTCAGAAGTGCCTTTTAACCCTAATTATCTCTAACAGGGACATGTCTGGAAAGAAAGACACTACTGTCTTGAGAAGATCCACAAGACACATGCATGGGGTAGCTTTGGTGCAAGGCTGCATGCACGGTACTCAGGAAAAGATGCTCTGCACTGTAGCTTCTCCTCTGTCGTGTGGCAGAAGAGATCATACTGTATCACACCATGGTAATGGAAAGCTCAGGTCCCACTGTAAGTCTGCATTCAGTGTAGACAGGAGAGGGAGTAGGAAGTGCTTTTACAGCTGGGGGACTCTGAGGTTTCACCTCAAAATGTGCACATTCATCAAGATTTACTTGGAGCCTCTCCTCGCCTTGGTTTCTCATCTGGGAATACTACTTCCTCTCCAAGAGTAGTGTGGTAAGGATGCATTGAGACAAGAAATTAGGTCTGTGCAAACTCAAGAGCAACAACAAAATAGTGAAAAAAAACCTAATGTAATGGAACTTCAGCCTCCAATTTAAGTGTGTCTTGACAAATAGACAGAGGGCAGGTGTCACTAGCATTACAGTTCAGAATGTATCCAAATATTAAAATGTTGGTAAAACTTTAAAATTCTTAGCCTAAAAAGCTGGATGATCTTATTGGAATCTTACGATATCCATGATACTCAACTTGTGCAATGCTATGCACCACCCTGTGCCAGTGAGGCCTATTGTGCCTCTTCCTCTCCTTTCTCTCAAGCCTTCTTGATATTACTCATGTACCTTTTCCACCTTAATGATGGAGCAGAGGAGATGTCATTTCTCTTCCCTATTTTGGCTAAGGTGTTTCTCTTTACTGTCTGTAAAATGTTAGAGGAGGGACACTGCCCATATGGATGGAGGTAGGAGGGGTGCAAAGATTAATTCCTAGCACCTTCAGCATACCTTGTGCTGCAGCCTTTACCGTAGGATGAATCCTCCCAGGGATAAATCCTCCTCTTCCAGCAAGATTAACTGGTAAACAAGACTCTAACGAAGGAGGAATGGAAGGAGGGAGAGGGGGGAAGAGAGCTAGAGACGGAGGTTATTTCCCTTTTACAGCCCCCCAAATCTTACTGACCATGTCTAAAAAGTTTAGTAGTGTCCCAGTGGTGCTAGGCATTGTGATCTGTTTCTGTGAGGGGTTTGTAGAAGATCCATATGGCATGCCCACCACTACTGCTTGTCCTTTTTTATGGTGCGAGATGATGTGCAGCAGGCCTGAATATGTTCCTTACCACAAGCTGAAGTCCTTGTTAGCAGTGCCCAAGGAGACAATCCTAAATGTTCCTGAGATCCTCAAACCCCAACCTCTTGTACATTTCCCCAAACACTTCCCAGCCTAGTGGAACACTACCCCGTACTTCCCCTGTGCCCAAAGCCCCTTCAAACACTAGTGCTATTCTCCTTATCAGCCCAGCCTGGGGCATCCTGTGTCCTAAGCATGATCCTCCAAACCACCTTCTGCAGCTTGGAACTGCTCCAAGCTGTTCCACTTAGTGCCTCCACGTTGCTGCCATTGCATTGCTTGCCTCTCCCCCTGTGCTCTGTTACCACTGTCATTAGATACCACACAGGACCAAGCCCACCCCTTGTCTGGTTCTCCCAGTAGCAAAACAAAGCAGAAAGAAGAAAAAAGAGAGGGAGACAAAACAAAACAAAAAGCCCCAGTTCCCACTCTGGCAGAGATTTTAAAACACAGAGTGCAATTATGAAAAGGTTACCCAGATGGGACTCAGAGGGCGGGTGAGGGGAAGGAGAGCTGTCATCCAAGGGGAAAAAAATCAGATGTATGGTAGCCCTATTCCTATAATATGATTCCTATTCCATGTGCAAATGTACAATGCAGCAATAGTTCTCTTAGCCAGCATGGGCTGGGTTAATTGGATGTAAGGAATTTTTTTAAAAATAACCCATTCATTTGATAAAAATCCAGCCCCAGTGATCACACCAAGTTCAAGTATTTCACTAAAAAGCTTGTTCCTAATTGACTGAGGTTCCTTCCTACTTTTAACTCTCTACCCCACAACACTGAAAAACCAACCCTGTTGAGAATATGGTTACAATGTAAAACAATAGGCAAGTGCATTTAGCATTTTCGATTTTTCTTTGTAGTCAAAGCTGAATATTTTTTCTTTTCTTTTCTTTTTTTTTTTTTTTCCTGAAACAGCTCCTGAAAAATTCACTTTGGGAAAGAAACCAGACAGAAAATTACAATGTAAGGGGTGAATAACTGGAAGGCTGCAATCAGCTGTATCGAAATGGGCTTTATAATGTCCCAGGACAAGCAGAGGGTGTTGCCATAAGCTCCACCTGTACTATGTAGCCACACATAATATGCAACTCCTTTACTGCTTGCAGCACTTGAAGCTGACCATTGCTGAGTGTACAAGTGGAAAGGTATTTGAAGAGTTATTATGTATGTGGAGAATGCTAAAATAGTATTACTTTTTATAAAAATGCTATTACTTATCTCAGAAACTCTGAGAATGACTAAACCCCTGCCCTTAGCATAACACAGCTGACACCTAAGGTACTAGAGACGCCAAAATGACTTGCAGTTATCTTCTCACCTCTCTTCTGTCTGAGGCTAATCAAGTTCCTGTCACAAGTTACAGCAGCCACAGTACTACCCTAAATTATAGCTGCTGGCACAACCCAGCATTCAAAATAGCTTGCTCCAGCTGCATGCCCGCTATGTGCTACCAGGGTTTTTTTTATGGCAAGTGAATCCCAAAATAGGCTCAGAGATAGCCCTGGGCAGCAGCTTCTTTATGCATTTTTCCACTGCTAGATGGGCACAAACTGGGGTGTGTGGAGGAACCTGAACTCTACTAAGCAGTTACTCACCAAATTCAGCATTTTCCAATTTTGCCCATTTAGCTGAGAGAGAAAAAAATAGCATGGTACAATCAAAGTATATTTAAACGTTTAATCGTGGCATACCAGGAAGCAGTATAAAGTAACAAAACCGTTGATCACATAAGGTTAAATTCAACTTTCTCACAGTAAGAAAAAGTTCAAGATATTGTGATAGGCAGGTTGGGGGGGCGGGGGGCGGATCTAGAGCTCACTGAGTGCATTTTTCTGATCTCTTATCCAAAATATTTTACTTAGAAAATGTCATGAACGACTGTTAACAAAAATAGTTACACGTTTTTCTACTCTGTCAAAACGGTGTTCTAATGCAACGTATGTCAGTGCAAGAGCACGTTTCCATGACTTCAGATATCCCTTCCTAGATGTAGTTATGAAAACGCTGGCAGATAGGACCGAAGTCCCGACCGCAGCTGGCTCCGAATGGCAGATGTCCACAGCGTGGTTATGTATTGTCTTGGCATCATTCGTGCTCCCCCCTCCCTCCACTGCTAAAACTGCATGCCATAGTAGATTGCTTTGTACTACACGCTACGAAGGACAACCCTCAGCTGGTGCCAAGAAGCTATTTTCTTCTGCTATAGTAACTTACACTGTAAAGTGTACAGCCCTAAAATTGACCTAGGGAGGGGAAAGAAAAAAAACGGCGAACCACTCTTCCATGTATAACTAGAATTCAGCTATTTAGGCAAGGCAGGAGAGACAGAAAAAGTGCAGCCAGCAGCCAGGAGCCTGTGTGTTTGACTTGGGTGCATTAACGCCCCCAACTCTTTTCCCTCCCTCTCAGTCTTTCCACAAACTCTGCATTTTATTTATTGATTGGATGTACTTCAGAGATCGGAGGGCTCTTCCCCTCACCACCCCCCCCCATCCAACCCCCCGCTCCTGAAGGAGGAGGAGTAAGAGGGGGAGGAGGCAAAGTGGGTGCATTACGAGCTGATTGTGCTCTTGCCCCGACCTCCAACAGCCTGATCTGCCTTTGAAGTTTTCCACCCCTCGACTTGAAGTGAGATCGATTACAGAAGAACAACAGGGACAAAGAATCTGCTGCTTTACGTGCAGCCACTTTCCCACGATCGGGGCAGCCAGCTCGACAGCAGCAAGAGATCACCACTTTCCCTACGCTCCTCCTTGCCACCATTCAGAAAACATGCAGCCCCCGCCCCAAGCCCTCCGCTTCGCCTAGAAAAGCCGGGGGGGTGGGTGGGGGAAGGTTACAGAAATGAATCATGCTGTTTAAGAACGAAGGGACTAAGGGGCGACTAGCATGGTCTCGATCTTTAACGGGAATCAAAACAAACAAAAAAAAAAAGAAAAAAAAGAAAAAAAAAATCGGTGCAGAGTATTTGGGGGCGCATTTAAAGCGCGGATAAATGAAAAAAACCACGTGTAAGTGGCAAAGTTTGGTGCAGATGCAACGCAAGCGCCGCCTTCCCTGGCTGCGGCTCCGCTCGGGGCTCCGCGGCCGAGCCCGCCCGGCCCCGGGCAGCGGCGCCGGGAACAGCGCCGCGGCCAGAGCCGCCCTCGGGAGCGGGGCAAAACCTTTACCTTTGTGTCTGGTAAACATCTTTGTGTGCGTGTGTGTGTCACCACCGCTGGGACAGTCTATAAACCGGGAGGGGAAGGAGGGCGGGGGCGCCGGGGGAGCTAAAAGGACAAAACAGAGATCGTAAATGCCTTACCCAGGCGAGCGGAGCCGGCTCCTTCCAGCCCAGGGCCGGAGGTCCGAGACCTCAGCCCGCGGGGATCCCCCTCCCCGGGGCGCCGTGAGGGAGCCCCCGTCCCCGAAGCTCCTCCAGCTGGCCTCCCGGCCCCCGTTTCCCACCTCCGCCCGCCACCCGCCGGGACAGGAGCCTCCCGTTCCACCGAGACCCGCCGCCTCGCCCACCCCGGCCGGCCTCAGGGGAGCGCTCACCGCCCGCCCCGGGGCGAAAGCGGGACCTGCTCCGGGGCGGAGGGGCGACGGGCACCGGCGGGAACCGGGGCGGGAACGGGGGGCACCTCTTCCCTCCCCGGCCCGCATTGAGCGGGCAGAGCTGGTGCTGAAACTCGGTTTGAACCCATGGCTTTGAAAGCGGCTGGCTTTTTCCGAGAACAAGAAAAAGCGGCTCACGTGTCACCGGGCATCCAGTCCATTCATAAAAAGGGAAAAAAAAAAAGGGGGGTGGGTGGAAGGGAAAGGGCGGCCGGGCGCGGGGACCCCCAAAGAAGGCGGCTGCGGAGGGGGATTTCCTCCCCCTCCCCGCCCGGCCGGGCTCCTCCTCCCCAGACTGCGCGGCGTCGGGGCGGCGAGCGAAGGGGACGGGGACCGTCAATAGCCACGGTCACAAATGACTGCAGGAAGCGATCGCTGCCCACCAGCTCCTAAGCGAGATCGATCGCCTCCCGCCGCCGCAGACCCAGGGAGGGGCCCCCCGCCCCATCTCGCCCTCTCCCGCTGGGCCGGGCCGGGCCCGGGGGGTCCCGCCCGGCTGAGGGACGGGATGATGCGGGCGGCGGCGGGGCCGGGCGGCGGCCGTGTCACACACGAGCCCACCCGCTTCCGACCCAGCCCCCGCGCCCCCGTCGAGGATGACTAAGGCCCCGGCCGCCCCGCGGCTTGTTCCGCGGGGGCGGGCCGCCGCGCCCCCCCCGGGCCGCACCCGCGGTGCCGCCGCTGACTGACACAGGAAGGGCTGACTCAGCCCCACGCACAGACACACGGACACCGAGCCCGGTCCCGGAGGCTGCCCCGGGTCCGGCGCCCCCCCGCCCCGGCCGTGCGGGGCGCTGCAGCCCCGGCTCCCCGCAGCCCCGCTCCCCCTCGCCCGGCGCTGGGCGAGGGGCCGGCACCCGCAACGCGGCGGCGCCTGAGGGGTTCCCTGAGAGGAGGCGGGGTGGGGGGCGGCGGGGAAAGGCAGTAATGCATAACCAGCCCCGGTGGTGCCGCCGGCGGGCGGCGATTGCTTATGGACGCTCCACTCCTGCAAAACCCTTCAGTTGCTGCTTCCAGCTGTTTTACCAGGCAACCGAGACTCGGGGCCGCCGCGTACCGATCCTGCAGGAAACGGGGCTTCCTCAGCTCTCCCTGCTGCTACTTCCCAAGCACTTGGTGCTGGCTTGAGGGAAAAGCCGCAGTTTGAAAAGAAACTATATTTCTCTACCTTCTGGTTGTAAAAATACTCTCTTCACATGGTGGGAAACTCTCTGCTCGCTTTTAGGCTTTGTTTTTTTGTTGACTGTTTCAACAGGTTTAATTACATAACGTCTCCAACTATTACTAAAACCAGTAGTTTCATGCTGATAATTACATTAGCAATGTAAATAACAGCCCTGCTTTAAATGCGGGCATTTATATAAGCATAGTTATACCTCCGCTGTACATGCGTGCACTCGTACGCCTGTGTGCGCAGCACAACAGGTAACCAAGTCACGCACAAAATTCGTTATGTTGGTTTACATGAAGATTCATTCTCCTTATGGTGATTTAGCTGTAAGTAAGGTATAACATACAATGTGTATTATATAGATATATTACTGAAGATAGAAATACCATGATTTAAAGTAATCAAGTTGAAAAGTCAAGCATGCAGTTTGGAAAACATCTAAGGGTGCCAGCTTAGTCAAAGTGTGTCGTTCATCTAGGTGGTGGCCTTCTAATTAAACACTAACAGGCTGTTTTTTCTACTGCACCTTCTTTAAATGCATAGGATATTTTTTGTTAAGCTCTTCAATAGTTTTTCTATGCTTCTTAAGTCTATGA
Source organism: Phalacrocorax carbo (assembly GCF_963921805.1). Taxonomy (NCBI): domain Eukaryota; kingdom Metazoa; phylum Chordata; class Aves; order Suliformes; family Phalacrocoracidae; genus Phalacrocorax; species Phalacrocorax carbo. The sequence continues at coordinate 38,326,137 of NC_087513.1, read as the reverse complement.
CTTCCTGTATTGACAACTATATGCTATTCAAACCTCATGCTGAATATAGAACATCCTCTTGAGATTTTTCGCTTACTTTTTCATCATAGGTGCATATTAATAAAATTATCTATACAACATCCTTATGGACTGAGATTTCTGACTGATGCTGAACCATCCCAAGACCCAAAGTGCAACTAATTCACCTCAGTGCTCAAAAAATCTACATCATTCTCCCTCAGTGAGGTTTCTCATTCTCTTCAAGAGAAGATTTAGATTTTGCCCTCAGCGCCTTTGTGCTGCAGAGGTGCAAGGTGTACATCACTGTAGCTCTGGGACTGGTATTAAATTACCAGCTCAGGTGTTGCTAGTAGTAATATCACAGCAGCACATTGCTCAGCACAGATTAACCACCCAAGGTAGCACCGTGGCCAGCCTGAAGCAAGTTTTACAGCCCATGCTGAGCTGCTTCCTGCTGTGTGCCTCCTGCCAGGAGAACTCACGCTACCTCACTTAAGGTAGCTCAGCCACCTACAAGAGCTGTGCTCATGATGTAAACATACATTTCACCATCATTCTCAATTCCTTTCATATGTTATTCCTCTTCTCTGCAGCAAATGCACTCGACCAACTTTCCTATTGCTTCATCTTTGCCTGTTCTGCAGCTATTTTTTCAAAATCACACATACACAAGAAGATAACAAAAACATATCTTCTCATTTTAACAGCAATGGGGTCATTTTAAATCTACGAAGAATGCTTGAACCAAAAAATACAAACACACCTATTACCTGTTTTGCGTTATTAGATCAATATCCCTGACCTCTGGGTCATACCACATACACAAATAAATATACATATGGTAATACATACAGTAGTCAAGAAGAAGAAAGCTGACAAAGCCTACTTTAAAAAGTTATATGAAAGGCATTAAATGTACAGAACATTACTACAAGTCTTGAACTTGTTGTCACCGCAGCACCATTAGTTTACATCCTTAATGTATGTCCCTTAACATACATCTGTACTCAATGTACCTTGTAATTACCTCATTATGGTTAACTACTGCTGACCCCTGAGTGGAACATGTTAACATACAGAGCAACTGTGAAATAGCTAGGGAAAAGCAAGGGGAGGTTTTTCAGAACTGACTTAGAACTCCATTTGCATGTTCTGAGTTACCATTATCATAGACTTTTCTTCCATATTTAATTTGTTGCCATTCCATAAATATTTCTTCAATCAGCAAAACAAAGAAACAGCTATAACATGACAGATGAAGCAAGTCAGAAGAACTCACCATAATGTAAGGGCCAGGTGGTGATCAGGCCTGGTATCTACAACTCGAAATTCAGACACTGGAATAACATCAGAACTGTGTTTACTTGCTTAAACGGAGTTCTTCACAGCACTGTTATAAGAGATAATTAGCAAACTCTGCTTTACCACAGAGAAACTGCTCGCTGCTTTTCTCCCACGCCTACTGACCCCAAATCCCAGGGCAGTGCTGCTGTGCACAGTCCCACAGCCTTAGGGAAGGATAACCTCAATCTGCCTCACTTTCTGTATCCTACAGCCACGGTTCCAAATCCTGACTTTACCCATAGGGCTGACAGAGTAGCTGGAAACTCAGGCGCTGTTACAGTGGACGACAATTATTCATGCTACGTCCCCAGGAACTACACCAGCCCCTACACAAAAACATAATTACGCACTCCAGTCTTCTATAAATAGGGGTTAATTTTCATGTGCAAAATGCCTTCATCCCTGCAGCTTCCAAAATTAATTATCCACCTCTGCTTCCTCCAAACACAGTTTAGTCCAGCAGCGTTCATTAGTTGAGCAGCTATCTTAGTTACCACAATTTCTTTAGCTCTTCTTATCGTATGCCTCCTATTATTGCATCCCCTCTCCTGTGAAATGGTGAGCACAATACGGCAGCTAGAAAGCAAACCCCCAGGCACCTGGTCCTTCAAAGGGATGCAGCCAGAGCACCTCTGGGTGAGTCTTTCCTCAGGAGGCAGGTGGGAGAAAGGGAACAACCAGTCAGGGGATCTCCTCCAACAGACCCAGCTTATCCCTCCAAAACTTTAAGAGGGTCAGAAATCCTCCAGCCTATAAGGAAAACCATTAGAACTGGCAACTCTGCTAATGGCACTCAGTTGCTTGGCTTTCACTCTCTTGGCTCTTGTAATGTCATTGTTTCCCCTGGCTCCCCGGTTGCCAGGGAGATTTCCAATCCAGGCAACACGGGAATTTCTAATGCTAAAAGAAAAATATCATTTCAGGGTTTCTTTACGCATCATAAAGAAGCACTGAAGGCCACATGCCACTCAGACAAGCTGTGGTGTTGGCAGCTGGCGAGCCAAGGTGATTCTGGCCCTAATTGGCGGCAGCCTGCCCATGGGGAAGCTTCCCAGGCTGCTCGCTAGCTCCTGCTGCCCTGCTGCACCACGGCTGCTCAGGGAAAGAGAGAAACCAAGGAACATTCCAACCCCTGCTTTTACAGAGACAGATCTCCTTCCTTCTGCAAAAAACAGTTCTCTCTCTAGCTCCCTTTTTCTTTGCTTCCACAAAATGGTACTGGCCCAGTTTTAATCCCAGTAATGCCCTAGAAAACTGGGGACAAAAGGTCTCTACAGGTATAACACACATTTGGCTGTTTGGAAAGATGTGGGAACTAAACCTGTCCCAAATTGAGGAGCTGGGAGCCAGGGCAGCCACCCTTCCAGCCCCACGCTCCCTTCCCAGCAGTTTCTGGGAGCAGGGGCCCAGACACAGCCTCCTGGCAAAGGGAGACACTGCAGGTTCAGCTGGAGGAAGGGGAAGGTGTGGGCTGGGCTGGACTGGCATTAGTCACCAGGAATTTCTACATTAAGGAGAAGCTGTGAGTTCTCAGCAGTATCAGATTGCATGTGATTTCTGTGCCGCGTTTCTTTTTTGCAAGAGCTTTTCCAGAGGAGGTCACCATTACTTTGCTCGCTATAAATTTGTGGAGGGTGGTAGGGCTGTAACTGTCATGCATGCATCCTGCAGAAGGGGAGAAAGTGTTAAAACAGAAAGGTAGGCTCAAAGAAAAGGCTCTAAATGACCATATCTAATAATTTTCCAACTCACAACTTTCTTGGAGTTGTACTCCTGAATGTTTTCATTTGTTGGGAGGGGAGTTAGCAGCTCTGAGTGCAGTATTCGAAACAAACAATTCAGTATCTCCAGCAGCAGCTCCCAAACTAAAAGTCATGACCAGAAGTGGGGTCACAGAAGTTACAAGTGGGGTCACGAGCTTGACAGAAATGAAGTTGTTTATAGCAGCATCTGGGGTTGCGAGCCCATCAAAAGTGAAACTGTAATGTTTGGTATTTGCCCACCTCCAGTACTTGTGCATTTTTTCTGAAGCTCCAGCTCCTAAAGCCCAATGACCTTCTATTTATATGCAGAGATCAGGGAGCACAAGATCCCTTTCTACATTGTGGGGAAAAAAAGCATGAAAAGGTGAGAGAAATGTGTCCTAATGACTTAAAAGGAATCACCCAGTGTGGGAAGGTTGTGTTGGTTTTGTTTAATTTTTAGTGAAGTGATGTTTCCTAAGACGTTCAGTAGTAACAACCAGTGCTAAGTGGAAGGGTGTTTCCACTTAGGTGTGGGAAAGCTCCCCCCAGGGTGAGTACCACCTTACGCTTTGTAACCTGCGCAACTTTGGCACCTCTAATACATTACTCTGTCCACTGTCAAGATTAAAGCTCAAATGTTGTAGGATGATAATACATCTATCTTTGTTATGGTCAATCATCCAGTGCAGAGACAAAAACCTTGAGTAGCACAGTCTCAAAGGTGATATTGCACATATTTATTGCAGCACATTTCTAAATCACAACAAAATCAAATTATTTTGGGTTTTGTTTTTTTTTTCTGCTGCAAAGGCAAGGAGAAACATATCTGTACCTGAAGGAAGAGGTGATGTTTGGAAGAAAGAAGTTAGAGAACTAGGGACACTGGGACTTACCTCATGCCATTTGTTTCTTTATCAAGCTGAACTTCTTTGGCCTTTGGTTTCCTCATGTGTCAAATGGGAATAATTTATGCTTTACCTGACAGCAACTCTGAAATAATTAACATTTGTAAATGCTTTCAAAATCCCATGTTGGACGTGAAATATCAAAACAGTACAATATATTGATGGTCTATGAAAGTACAGATGCACAAAGCAATCTTGTTAGTCTACTATTAACCATTTTTTGTTAGAACTTTTACTAATAAAATACTGCCTTTGCATCAAATTACTGGGTTTGGGTAGCAGGTTTTTTACAACTCTCTTCCCAGTTTTTGAGGGTGTCTGGTTTTGCCCTAGATTAAATGCTTATGCTGAATGATGAAATCCTTGAAGGTAGAACTTTTTAATGGAAACTATGAGACAGTATGAGTGCCTCATAGCATCTCCATATATGTAGCACCTTGTGAACTGTGTGTATGTGGGTATTTCCTTAGTGTCCAGAATGACTAGCTATTATGCCCAAAATAGCATTTGTACTTTGCTCATTTTTTCACTCAGCAGTCACACTGCGTCTTTGCAATCAAAATTTCCTAGCCAGTCACGCAATCAAGAACAGATCAATTGTGTTCACACTGCCAAAGACAGCTTGTACCACAAAGGCTCTTCAGCTTAGCCACTTCTCACAGCTTCCTAAGAACAGCTTCATAAAGGAGGCTTTAGGTAGATGTTTTGACCATTACCGAGCCCAGGCTTTTCAGTAATCTGACCTGCCCTTTGCTGGAAAGCTGACCGTCCGGGGAGGGGTTATCTGATTGCCTTTGGGGGTGAAGGGGGAGACAGAAGCTGAGATTTCTCATCACCCATCATTACTTTCCCAGGTGGGCTGTGCAAACCTCACTCTCCGTCCCAAACAAGCAACTTACCAAACACCAAAGTGTTTCTGCTGCTTCTCCATGATGCTCTGGCCAAAAGCAATTCTTTGTCCCACTTTTTTTCAGCTGATGGGGATTGCTTCCCCCATCTGCAAGGCTGCGAAGGCTGCTAGTGAGGCTTCGGCAGAGACACGGGGCATGGCTCCAGCTTCTTGGAAGCTGTTGATTTCCTTCGGGGAGCCGGGGAGAAAACCGGCATGTGCCCTGTGAGTGCCTAGGAGGGAGCCAGGAGCCTGGCAGGCAGCGCCATGCCCACCTGCATCAATGAGGCACCTCCGGACAGAGCGAAGGGGCACCAGAATTGCTGGCAAAACCAACTTTGTTTCTCTGCGCCTTTCTTTTGGTGATAGTAGATATGTAGGAATTAGTCAGCCGGCCAGCAAAAGGCCAGCAGCCTTTGGCTTTACCAGAGGGAGTTCGCGCCCCAATCAATACAGCCCCCTGCACAAGGAAAGAGCAGTTTGCTAATTATTAGACTTTCCACAAACATTATTTATTTGCCTGGAAACAAAACACATTCCATTCAAATTCCCAAATGGCTTAGATTTCTTTGGTAAAGAAAAATAATAATAATAAACCCCAAAATGGGTATTATTCATTTTTCGAAGTGAGTGGCTCTAGAAGTCACCTTTCAAACAAAGGAAACACTGACTTGTTATACAGAATTAACTGGAAAAAGTTACTGATAGTCCAGGCGGCCGTTCAGGGGTGTGGGGATGTTTAAATATAGCAATAGCCATAACTATCATGACTTCTAAAATTAAAAAGAAAAACGAGCACAAACAAAAATTTACAGTGTCAGTGAAATTAATTCACTGGAAAGTGAGGATAATCCACGCTCATAAAAAGCAGAAAATAACTTCACGCAGTTGACAGTTTTATTATAGGAACATAGGAAAATGGTGACAGAAAATGATATTTTGATGCCGATTGTTTTATTTGTGCCTCTTTCTGCATGTTTTCTTTTCACAGGTCTGAGCTTTTAATATACCCTGACTGTCAAGTAATAAGCAAATGGAATGGTGTGAATTAATTATTTCTTTCATTTAAATGTACATTTTAATTAAGTTTATTGGTGGGAGAATTGACATCTTGAAAAGTTCTTTACGTTTAAGAGATGTTAAAATAACAAAATCACTGAAGCTTAAAGAACATCAAGTAGGAATGGCATTTGTTTTCCTTAACTGACTGGGAGACATAAAAGACTTATCCTTTTGACTTTTAAAAAACCTAAAAAATAAAAACAATTAAAGTAACTAGAAAATTCAACTAACCTGAAATATAATTTTTAAAGCACTGAATCTGTAATTAAAAGCAAAAAACCAAAGTGGTAGCTATAATTAAAAGTGTATTCCCCAGGGGGAATTACAGTTTTCTATACCTAAAGAAAGAAAACTTTTAAAGAAGAGTTAATGGAAGGCAAGGTTTATTATTTTTGAGGGTGGAAGGAGACTTGGTCACTGATTTTTGTTTTATTTTTATTTAGTTTTAAATAGAACCCTCTAAATATTTTTCACACCTATAGCTAAACTGGTAACATGGAGGTATTTGCTGGCTTTACAAAAGATCAAACAGATTGACTTTTCCTCTGGCACAGCTTCATCATTAGTAAAAACAAAACAAAACAAACAAACAAAAAAGGCTGTTATTTCACCAGCTTGGGTTTGGTAAGTGCCTGTTGTGTATCACAGCAGAGAGAGGGAAAAGGTCAAAGTTTAAATTGAGCTGGCTGCTTTGCTGGGTCTCCATTTGAATTCTGCACACAGGGCTTGATCCGTCCTTTCCTTTCGTGCCCCTCGCCCCCGCCACCTTGCTTCCCGCTCCCGCTCGCCTTAGCCCTGCGAGGAGAGGAGAAGGAACGGGAGGAGAGGGGAGGGGAGCAGGCTTGGGCCCAGGGTAAGCAGCACTCTTTGCCACAGTGGGAATTTGCCAGAGGAGAAAATGCGGTGCTGGGGGATGGGGTGGCTGGAGGCAGTTCAGAAGGGAAACAAAATTGGAGGGAAACGAGTTCTTGCAAATTAAAATTTGAGTGTCTTAAGCTATAATAAATAAAAAGCACTTTCTCCAGATATAGACAAAAAACACACCAATGGTGGGTAGCAGAGGAGCTATGGAAATAAGGATTAAACCTTTAAAAGGAGAGGAGGAAAGAAAGAGGGAAATGTAACAAAGCTCCCAAAGATTCCCTCTTTTCAAAAGGAGAGCAAGAGGCAGTGGCAGACGTGAGTGCTGCATCTTTCCTCCACGTGCTTTGTATTCCACTCCTGTGACCTGGGTTTCCTGAGTTTCTTGATTTGAGTCATTGGGGACCAAAGGGGGGCACAGGGAAGGAGAGGCAGCAGGGCTGCTGCTGCAGGTTACCCAACTGGTGCCTGGTCTGGGCTTCAGTGATGTCCCTCCATACCCATATCTGTGGAGCTGCACAGGGTCCCAACCACATGGCCAAAAGGTAAATTAAAGCAGCTGCTCCTCAGGAGGGCTCTGCCTGGCCAGCACATATCGACCACGTGCCTGCTAAAGCACGGTTGGACATGATGATCCTAGATGTCTTTTCCAACCTTAACGATTCTATGATTCTATGATTCTATATAGACAGATCTGACCCCAGCTGGTAACCAGGACTCTTCCCACCCTGCACTGGGGAAGCCAAAGTCTTTCCCTGGTGGCTCCTGATCTTGACTAGGCAGGAAGTTGGGGGGCAGGAGGTGGGCGTAAGCCCCACCACAGTAAGGAAGGAAGGGACTAAACCTAACTCTGCCAGCCTGGGTCTAACCTCCACTATGCTAATCATAACAAGGCACTGTAGTGGCACCACGGCTTAGTAACCAGCTTCCTGGAGAGAAGCCAAGCCCTCCAGGTGAAGGGAAGCCCTCCTTGTGTTTCTGGAGAAAGTGCATGGGGAGAGCAGCATCCCCAGGGTTACAGAGTGCTGTGCTGGCCTTTGGCAGCTCCCCACTGAGCTGATGGGGGGCACAGGGTCCCCAGGAAGGCACCAGGGAGCACAGGCGGGGCAGGCACTGGAGTCGAGACCATGTTGTGTTGCACTCTGGAGTCAAGGGCTTCAAAATGAAGCACTGGATCATGCAACACTCAGGTGCCTTTTTTTTTTTTAATCTGGACCCATGTATGCAATTTTGACAAGGCTTTTGAAGTGGGCTCACTCCTGTTTTAATTAACACATTCTTAGGCAAACCTTTGTGTCTGTGGTGAAAAATGATTAAAGTCATGCTAGTTAGTTGTCGTTATCCAGAGGACTGTCCACGATTACTGAAAGTGAACATGACCTAAGGCTGCTAGAAGTTGCCCCTGCAACTAAAACTTAGCTTCTTATTCAATCAGTTGCTGTATATTTTGCTGATAACGATGTCTTGGTATCAGCAGAAAGAGTGCAACTCTTGGTTTTATTTTTGTAAGACAAATGCCTGCTTCAGCTCAGCTATAGGGCAGCAAAGTAGCTGGTTTGTAACCCCCTCGACGGCACGATGTCTTCTGTGTCTGGCTTTGGTTAAGCACAAAAATTAAACTGGTTGACTTAGTAAACAGGGTGTGTGGGAGGATTTTAGTCATTTGTATTTGTGGTAGGGTGCAGTTGGAGACTCAGTGCCTTGGATGTAAGGTAGAGTCAAGCAGAGACTAAGGCACAGGTTCTTCCCTCCCCCTCCTGAACTTTGCATGTCTTGAACTGCTGTCTAATGAAGCTTGGAACCTCAGGCATGTTTTCTTGTCCCTGGAAGCAATTCTACCAGTGTAGACATCTTTTTAGATCACATTGCAAGTGTTATTATATGATTATACATTAATTAAATTACGTTACTTGCCATGTAGCTGTTGTGTACTAATAAGCAGTGGACTTGTACCTGTCACCTTTAACATTGTCATGTGTTAGGATTTGGATTTGTAATGGCTCAAATGGCTCCTCTTTGAATAAAAGCAGCGGCAGCTGTAATGTTTTTAGCTTGAGGGGACCCCCAAATAAAATTTTGTTGCAGATTAGCTTGTGCATATGCACATGCACAAATATAAAGCAATGGAGGGTGATGCCTAGTCACTCACATCAGCAGGACCTGCTCTTCGCAGGGGATACTGAAAGACCTCATTTGAATTGCAGTCATTCCCTTTGCTAGAGACGGAAAGGGAGAAGAAGATGTGGGGTCATGTAGGGCTCCATTAGAAACCTGCAAAAATTGTGCATTGGACACCTGTGAACAGGATTCTCATACTTCTTTTATGATTTTTAAATCCAGTTCTGTGAGCTTAATCTAGAACTGGCATTAAATCAAATGAATCCACAAAGTTTCAGTACTTTGTTTAAGGAGTTAAGACCTCTTGCTTTTCTTTATTTTCAAATGCTTTATTTATATAGATCTCTGTCTCGGTCCCTGCCCTGGACAGGCAAGCAGCTGATGTGCAGGAAGAAGCCACGTCAAACCTGAAGTCACTCTGCAAAGCAGTGGCTGCACCTGAGAGCAGGATCTCAGCCCTCCTGAAGCCTGGTCTGGCGTACATGAGTGTAGCTAAAGAAACACTGTCCAGTCCTCAGCTCCTGGCACCCATGGCTGTGCTGAAGCATATTTACCCCTCAGGCTTGTCAGTACAACCTTACAACAGCCCCAGGTTGTTCTGTCTTTATTGAGACTATCTTTTATTTATACCTCTTTTGCAGGTTTCTTGCATGACGTATGGCAAATTGTTTAACCTTTTCCTGCTCCATTTTCCTTATCTACCAAGTGAGGGCAACACTCATCTCGAAGACTGTAGGAGACTGAATTCATTAGCGATGGCAGGTTGCTCTGAGATGTGTGGGTGGCAAGTTCTGTTTAAGTCCAAAGCATATTTAAAATTTAAGAAATGTTTGATTCCATCTCCAGCTGTTTGCTGTGGCTTCTCTGACTCATAAAAAATGTTGCCATAGAAGCTTTAAAAGCTGCTGCCTGTGGCCCTTGCTTTTTTCACTACACTCCTTTCTTCATTGCGTAGCTCAGTTATGCCTTTTCCTTAAGCAGCTTTCCTCTAGAAATATACAGCTTTCTCTTCCACTTCTGTACACATGAATAAAGAGTGCCTTTCATTTGCCTGCATATGAGTTTTCTGCTTTTTGTTTTTAGCTTTAATAAAACAGCTTTAAATTTAATAGATGCCTTTTATTAAGCCATTATTTAATTTTTGTATTTTACCGTGATCCTGAAGTAGTTACAAAAGACATTTCCAGTAAAATAAAAATCCAGAAGGATTAATTCACCTTCCTAAAAAATGATGACATATGACATTCATGTTATTTTCCACAATATTTGTTAGTAAAAAAAAAATAAAATTATTCTTTTAGGAAGATAAAGTTAAAAAAATCACTAATTTTATAGGCCATAAGCTTTCCTTTTGTTTTTGTAAACACACTTTCCATCAGAGCTTAATCTATTTGTAATTACTCAACACTACAGAATCTCTCCTTGGGCAGAAGATTAGATAATAAATGCACCAATCTTTAAAAGGGCCAGAGAAACAGCACCTAAGATATCAGTAAGAGCAATAATTCTACTCGAAAGAATACACCGGTGTTTCTATTTACTACCTTATCAGCTTTGCTTAAATTAACTATGACTGAAGTATGCTCTACCCTTTTCCTCAATTAACTTTTCATTCATTCACAAATTCGTTGGGCCTCACCCTGGAATGAGACCCTTCATTCTTCAAAGAGCCGGGATGACCTGCTACAGTTTCCAACTAATCAGAGAAACAAAAAAAGGCTGAGATTAAACCCCAAGGAAGCCAGGCTATCTTGGAATTCACTTGCAAGAATAAACAGTCACTTCCAACAAGCAGATCTGCAGATATTTAACAAACCCCAGGGTGCTCTATACAGTGAAGATTTCCACATTTGATTGCCATCTTCTCCACCAGAGGAGTTTTCTTAGGTCTTTATCTAATCAAGAAGTTAGCTGGTGAGTTAGACAAAGAAACTTTCAGCACACTTGCGAGGGTTTAGACAACCCCCTAAGTCCCTATCCATTGCAGTCAGCTCTGATACTGTGATTTATAAAAATCACATTAAAAGAATAATTAAAAATACAGAAATGAGAATCATAATTTATGTGTGCAATGGGTCAATTTATGTGACCTTTGTTTTTTGTAAGAAAAAAAGAAACGGACTTAAAATTTATTGTGGTTAATGCTACTGTTTCTAAACAAGCCTTGTAATGACTTAGCATTATTTATCCTTTTACAGAAAATGTTGTTTCAGGTGTCTTTTTACTAGCAAGAGCGGGGTTTTTGTGCTGACTGAATGCTTGGGGCTAAATTGATATCAGCATTACAGATATCCTTAGAAAATAAAAATATGTCTCTGGAGTCAGAAAGTTGGCTAAGATTTAGGAACATCTGATCGAAAGATCAAAAAGATCTGCTGGGCTGCTGGGATCTCCCAGCGCTTTTGATTGTGGTTTTCATTTTATGCAGCAGAATGTTCAGTTCAGTTTAGATGCTGCAGATCTGTCTAGAAGGTGCCCATCAAAAACAGTCCGTCAGAGAAAGATCTCGAAAGAGTAAAATTACCACCGAACAATTTTGAGTAAAGTAAACTTTCTAATATACCGTTTCATATTTTATGCCTTTGAAAGCTGTTCCGGATGTGTTCTCCTTGGAGGTGCAAGGTATGGATGTCAAATATCTCCTCATAACTAACTACTGTGTTCATACAAGGAAGGAGATAAAGCAAGGGAGCAGGAAGCCTGAAGCAAAATGTGCTAACCATGCACGACATGTGTCGTGAAGAATGAAAACAGGACAAAAGGAGTGGTCAGATGAGTAAGTTTCATGCCAGAATCATCACAAGACACCTAAACTGTGTGCATCTCCAGCGATTACTTTGAACCCCTTTAATAGTAAGATATTTTTCCCTATTGCATTTACTGTATTCTGGAGAAGCGATGGAAAATTTAGTAAATTTAAAGAGAGAGGTGGGGAAAATGGACAGCTTTTTTAGACAGAAAGGTTTCTGTTCTGCTATGTTCAGATACAGATTACAAGAAAAGTCCACAGTGTGAGGAAATGTGATTGCTCATGTAGGTAGCTTGTGTGCCATAGCTTTTGTTTCAAGACTGCCTTTACAGGACAAAAAAAATATCTGTCTGTCTGTCTGTCTGTCTGTCTGTCTGTCTATCTATCTATCTATCTATCTATCTATCTATCTATCTATCTATCTATCTATCTATCTATCTATCTTTCTGCCTACCTACCCATGTACCTACCTATCTGTATATAATATTGTTGTAGCAGTGGATAAGAAGTAAGCGACATTCTTGCAAGTTCTATAGGGTCAGGTAATGTCTATTTTGGGGGTTTTCTTAAGTCCAACCACTATGGCTAAAAAAAAAAAAAAAGACAATCAGTGGGATACAAAGAGTCTCCTTCAAGTCAGATGGCTGCTGGAAGCGGATTGAGCCCTCCCAGCAGCCGTTGTCTGCACTGCATTGCCTGAACTCTCCCACAAGTCCTTCCGCTGGCAGAACTGGGGAGTGCTAAACAGATGGTGGGAAGTGTGAAGCAGCCAGAGATGGTGGGTTCTTTGGTCAGCACAATCGGATCTGAAAGCGGATGTCTGCCTACCACCTTCGCTGCACTGAGAAAATGAAAAATACAGCAACACTGGGACTGAGGCAGATTACTTACCTTCCATTTTAACACAGCTTGGATAGACACAATAAAATTTTAAAGGGCAGTTTGACAGTGAGCTTTGTTCCTTTAAACACAGCACAAACAGGCTACGAAGGCAAAGAAAAAGAGCTTCTTGTATCCTCTTGCTACCCAGAACAACAGCGTAGGGCCACATGTCATGTGCAGGTCTAACTCTGCTCCTGTTATTCTAACAGTCTATAGGCTGTAGTGGTAGCAGTAAAAAGCCCCAGGGGAATAAATAAGGACTCCTGTGCTGAGTAAGAGTTTGCACAGGCTGTGTGCTTACTATAGTATACGTCTACATTTGGGATGAAGATTAGCAAACTGGTTGCCTCAGTGCAAGCAGAAAACGTTTCAGGCTGCACATTTTCATGGCTGACTTGCAAACTGGTTTCAAGAGTGCACTAGCACAGACGTATTAAACCCACTATTGTTTGATCCCTTTATCCTTCCTTGTTTAAAATTTTATGAAAGACTTAAAATTGCTTTCCTTTCATTTCAGTTAGTCCAGTTACCCTGTATTTCTCCATACAGGTTGTGGAAAACAGGATTTTATGAGCAATTCAAACTACGCATGAAGAGTCTGTTAACAAATTCATAGTGCCAAATTCTTAGATACACAGGACCACTGCAGTAAAAACAAAGGGATTGTACGGGTGGGAATAGGAATAGATTTTGCAAGGAATGTGGATTCCCAAAGGAAGTGGTAACTTTCATAAACTCTTGAAAACCCATTTTCCATACCCACCACTCTCACCACCTTCTTCTTATGAACTGGACGTTCAGTAAAACCTGTAGTTTTCTGGCCCTCTCTGCCGTGCTATTATGGCTGAACAAGTGGGGTGAAAAAAGGCATGTGAAATTTTCACAGCACAGCACACACCAACACAAAATCTTGCCTCGGTTTCAAATTTCTTTACCAATCCAAAACCCAGACAAGCTTCATTGAAAGGTTTGTTAAGGTTCATGAACTGCAGGATGAGTTTGGGGGTGTGCCAAAAAAAAGAAAGGTCTGGAAGAGGAAGCAGAAACTGGGAGCAAGTCTACTTTGGGCTCTGCCATGGGCTGGCTGCGGGTGTTGGGGAGATCATCCTCCTTCTCTGCCGTCTCTCAAGTGGCATGGTGTGAGTAACCCAGCTGAACTTCCCGTCTCTCAGGAGCGTTGCGAGGATGAACGGCTGAGGAGCCCTTTACATAAGGTGCCGCGTTGTACTAGGACTAGAGTGGGCTACAGGGACTGGGCCCCAGTATGGGTAACTGTGCAAAGCCCTCAAGAAACTGAGGCACTGTCAGTCTGCCCTATAGGGGCTTTTCCAGTAGAGCTATAGCAGCAAAGCTCCAGCAGAGACCCAGCTGGAGAATCCTTTTCCTGCTTTGCAGAAGTCATCCTGAGGACAGTACCTGATATTTTCCTGCAGATAATTTCTTTTACTTCTAACGTACACCTTCTCATGGATTTTGCCAGGATGCCTGTGGCCGCTATTCCACTTCCTCTAAGGCAAAGTAAATAATTGTAAAATGCAGTTTACCAAGCATGGCATTGGAAGGACAGAGCTGTGGGCTCACCAGAAAGAAGTAGGCAGGGGAGGCAGCTCTGCTCCCATGTTCACGGGCAGACCAGTGTGTGTACATGCGTGGGGGGAGGTTCCTATCAGTCGTGCTACAGCTCCTTACAAGTTACCGTGAAATCACAAACTGAATTTAGTCTGTTCGGAAAGTTCTGAACCTGGGTTCAGTTTTATTAGGGTCATTTAACTTTGTAGTGATTGCTTTACCAAGGATGTAAGAAAAGATGCTGAGAAAGAAAGAAAAAAAGTAAGGGCAAACATAAAAACCACAGTTAAAACTTTCAGAAAAAAAATGGTCCAAATACTGATGTTTTCTTTCAGGTAAAATTCTGCTGCTCTGGATCACACCCTAGAATTTAATGAAAAACAGGGTGGCATAAAAAGAGACAGTCATCACTCCACTGACTTCAGAGAATGCTTTGTTTTAAAGCTGAGTAAACACACTAATCTGCTAATCTATGCTGTTGTTTGGAGAAATGCAGCTATTTAAAGTCATGGGATTTTGTGTTAAAAGTATTCAGGTGTGATACAAGCAATTATGTGTAATAAGGTATCCCCCTACAACTCTATATTTAACCAAGCACCTTATTTTGCTGTTTAAATTCCATGATTGCCTTTAAGAGGAGCCATGTGGTTTTTGACTATGTTATTAGAAGTGTTTAACATATCTTGTTGTTTTGTCTATAAGCTTCTTTAAATATTGCAAGTCTGCAAAGACCTACCCACAAATTCCTCAATACCAGGGGGAAGAGAGCTTTTTCATGTCTGTAAAATAATTTTATTGTGTATTAAGATTACTTGCTGCAACCACATTCATTGTGGGGTGATGAAATCAGAGGCTTTGTGACAATCCCATAACATACACAGTGGAGTGTCAAGATATTTATTACACTGAGCAATTTGGGGCAAATTTCATTTTGCAGCAGCCACACCAAGTAGCGTACAATACATTCAAAAAGGGTTTTTCTGCTGTGTACATCTAGACATACAGTCTAGCGAGGGTAGGGAAATACTGGATACAATATTCGCAGCCACGCAGTAGGAAACAGGGAGGTCTCTGTTACCTTTACTTCATGTGGGATGAAGTGAGTCCGTTGAAATTTAAGGTTGTTGAGTTACAGTAGGTATTGTTCTGATACAGGGCTATGTAACATAAAAAATATCTTTTAAAAAAAGGGTGCTGAAATCAGACTATCGGCTGCATATAGGGCCCCAAAAATGATCAGAGGGATGGAACACTTCTCCTACGAAGAAAGGTGGAGGGAGTTGGGGTTGCTCAGCCTGGAGAAGAGAAGGCTCTGGGGACATCTATATTGCAGCCTTTCAATACTTAAAGAGGGCTTATAAGAAAGATGGGGACAAACTTTTGAGTAGGGCCTGTTGCAATAGGACAAGGGGTAAAGGTTTTAAACTAAAAGAGGATAGATTTAGGCTAGGTATAAGGAAGAAATCTTTTACAACGAGGGTGGTGAGACACTGGCGCAGGTTGCCCAGAGAAGTGGTATATGTCCCATCCCTGCAAACATTCAAGGTCAGGTTGGCCGGGGCTCTGAGCAACCTGATCTAGTTGAAGATGTCCCTGCTCACTGCAGGGGGGTTGGACTAGATGACCTTTAAAGGTCCCTTCCAACCTAAACTATCCTATGATTCTATATTTTTCCAAATGAGGGGTACGCCCAGATTTTTGATATATTCGTGTGATTCTCAGCATTCCTGCAGGGAAGAATTCACAGCAAAATGAGTGAGCAGAAGCTGGAAGGTGTACATGAAAGGACTCATTTTCATGGGAACTAGTCATGGCCTAGGCCAACGAATTCCTTCTGCCTAAGATAAGAAAGGTTAGAGACCATGTGACAATCACAGCGAAATGTAAAGCTCATCTATTGAATTTGTCCTTCTCACTAGAAGCTTCAGACACCATCTCGACATTTCTTGCTCACATACATGTGCACAGGTGTACACCTGCACACACACATTCAAACACACCCCCATTTATCCTGCCGAAAAAAAAAAAGAACATAAGGCACCATTATTGTCATTTTCAGGTCTAAATACCTGGACACAGACAATCATTAAGGCCACCACGTGTATGCAGGATAGTTTCCAAAAACGAAAGACTTGCTAAGAACGGCTCCATCAGACACTTCATAGCTTCACCCTGCAACTTTATAATTTCTTTGTTCTTTTCACTGCTAAGTGCCTTGTAAAGCCAATGAAATCTAAGCATATTATTACCTGCAATATCTGGATGATACCAGTTAGGAATAAGTTGCTGGTTATGCCACTTTACATTTCAGAATAGTTGATATATGCTGATTAAATTTGACAACTTATGCAAAACTTGTCAGCTCAAATTAGGTATATCAAGTATATTGTTTTACAGAATATTTTTAGAATACATTATTTCATACTTTTTTATCACATTCTGAAAATACAAATGCATTTTACAAGTTCACACATTTTGTCTCACAATAAATCTGTTAGGAAGATGAGTATTGCAGATTTATCCCCTATATATCGATAAGGAAACTGAGACACAGGCCTAGAATGCCTAGAATGTTCTATGTGTAAAACAATAAATACCATACATTTATTTGCTGCACCGTTTTATACTACATATTTAATGAATTAGCTGTCCTATTATTATGACAAAGAGACACTGTATGTTATTGGAAGGACAGGGCATCAGATTCCTCTCTTGTATCCAATATCCTAAACATAGTAGTACCTCCTAGGAATGTACTGGTCCTGGAGGGTGCTTGAAGTGTCTCCTGAGGTTCCCATGAAAAAGGCATACATGGAAGAATTTTATTGATATAAGCTTAATACTTATTAATGGACTGAATGTGGTTTCTTAAGAGCCGTAAAAACCTTCTAGGACTGTGACATAGCTGTGACCCCTTGAAGCGGTAAAACCCCATCGTCTGTCTTGTGTCCTGGGTTCTCCGGGTGTGATAATCACATGTTAAATATGCACTTAACCTCCTAACGGCATCCAAAGTCACCAGCATGTGCATGTCTCCCTGCCAGAGCTCCTGGGGAAGAGACCAGCAGAAAGGCAGGATTACATGACTTGCCACTGCTAAGGATTGCTTTCCAAATAAATCTGTGGCCCTTGACTGGGCAAGGCTGGAAAACTTCCAGCCCAGTCGTTTCAGACTACTTGACTGGGTGATATATAGGGACTTGTTTTTACAGTGCTGTTAGTGTCTTCGTAGTAACGTGGAACAGGATTCAGTAAAAATACTCTGTTTTGGGGGGGGAAGCTAGTATTTTGTTTTAGCTGGGAAAAACGTGGCTTTAATCTGACTTATTGGTGATGGAAACTCGCTGTTGGGGCGCAGGGTTTGGGGGGGGCCGAGGGGCCCTGCTCTGCTCGAGCCCTGGCTGCGACCCCCGGGTGCGGGGGAGGCTCCGGTGGGCGGCTGCCCCCCGCCGCCGGCGGGAGCGGGGCCGGAGCGGGGCCGGGGGGGCGGCTGCGGGCAGCGCTCACCTTCCCGGGCTCTCGTTTATGCCCCAGCACGGCACCTCAGGCCAGGGCAGGACCGGGCTGGCGGCGGCCCCCGGCCCGTCCCCGCAACCCCGCGCTGCCGCCGCGCCTATCCCGGGGCCCGATCCCGGGCCCGATCCCGGTGCCGGCCCTGGTGCCGGTCCCCCCCTAGCGGCCCGCCCGGCCGCCGCCGCCCGCCGCACCGAGGGGAGCCGGCCCGAGCCGCCGGGCCGCTGGGGGTCCGGGGGGGGGTGGGTGGCGGGGGGTGTGTGGGTGTCGGTGCCCCGCGGGGCGTGGGCTGGGGCGCCTGCGAGGTGAGAGGGTGAGGTTGGTGCGTGAAACCGCCGGCCTCGCGCGGTAAAAGCCCCTTTTCGGAGCTCCAAAGCAGAAAGCGGCTTGTTCTGCCACCTCCGGGAGCCGAATGGGCGCCTCAGTGGGGGCAAACCGGCGCCGTGGAAACAGCAGGGCGTTTTAGTGGAAACGGAGGAACCTGATTTTAAAAAAACCTCACGGTTCAAATTCACCCACCATCGCAGGTTTGAACCTGTGGGTCCTACCCGCTTAAGTTCGGGTTTTGTTGAAGAAGGGCTGCAGTGAGGCAGAAATTACTTGAGAGAAAACGTCTGAGTGTGGGAGTACGTACGTACCAGGAAAAGGAGACGTTACATTTGATCCTACATATGTTTATATCTGCACAAATAAAGCATGCTGGTGACATATGGATTTCCTATGTTTTCCCTGTATAAACAGAAATGTAAAATAAATGCACACAAACACACACAAATATGCAAAAAAGTGTATGGAGAGAACGCACTATGCTGGGCAGCTGAGGTTTTTGTCACGTAACTACAACACAAATATTAAAAAGCAGCCATAACGTCCCCTTTGCTTTAATAAACACAATAGATTTAAACAAATACATGAACTGAGAAGCCTATAAAATACAAGATAAAATTTTGGGGAAAAACATTTGTGAAAGTTGTCAACGGCTTTACAAATTCCCCACACATACTGAAAGGTTTGCAAGGCTTTGAATGTTATAGTTTCCTAATTTGCTTGTTTTTATCTCCATCACAAAAATGCTGTCTTAAAGCTGTTCTACAAAGACTGTTATAACTTGTGACAACAATTTTTTCTTTTAATCTTGTAGACACCGAAAATGATTTCTGGAGAAGCCCATCGTGCTTTGCAAACTAGCAAATATAGTAGCAGCAAATTTTTATATATATATATATGCATGTGTGTGTATATATATATATAAAAAGCTTGCCACTATATATATATATCTATATCTTCCAGTAGAAAGAATGCTTCCCTGTCCATCAAATCTGTGCTGGAGGAGTTGAGTTCACTGTACCAAGAGATTTGTAGAATTTGTAGAATTCTGGATTAATCTTATCTGGAGAGTACACCCGGTCTCCCCCTTATTTCTTTGTACTCACAACTGTTCTCTCAACTATTTCTCTCAACCTCACAGCTGCAGCACTAATAATTTATTGGCCCCGTCACCTCCCTCACACTAGTTGAGCTGGGTCTTCTTCAAAGCCAAAGGAGTGAGCTGTTGGCCGGCATGTGGTACAGGCAGCACGCTAACAAGGGAGATGCAAGTGAGCTTCAATTTCGCTTTGGTCATGAGTTCACGAGCCTTGTAAAGCTGCTGGGCAGTGTAACCAGATAAAGCAGAGATTAAAAAAAATAACCTTTGAGATGAGGCCAGGTCATCTTTGATCTAAGGCGAATTTGTGCTGCTCTGTTACTCTAAGCTTACACTAAAACAGACCTAGCTGGTGGCAGGACAATGGGTGGAGGAGTTGCCTGGGCAGTGTAGGGAGGCAGAGGTATGTTGCTTGCTGCCATCTCTGTGCAAGTGCCATGATAAAAGGGACCAGTCTGAAGGCATTCTGGCGTCTCCGTGATCCAGGTGCAGTAGCAGCTCCTTGGAAATACCAAGCGCTGGCATGAATGACAGCAGCTTCTAAGCTGCCCCGACGTGCACCAGAAGACTGTTCAGCAGCGCATGGGTGAGTAGTTGGGGCAACAGAAAGGTGATTGGGTTGTACCCTGGCTTGTAAGTGAAAGAAAAGACTGGGGCCAAACTATCTTATCAAACAGATATACAAACTGGATTCACTCACATCTGGAAGTAGCAGCCAGCCAAATATATTCAGTATCAAACATTTGGAATGGGGTGGTTTCCTCTGAGTCTCCATGACCCAGGCTACTAGCGATAAAAGGAAATTCACTGTATGTGAGCTAAGTTATTTCAGTGCCAAATTCCACCACTACTGTTCCCCCTCCTCTTCTGCACTCCTGCCTGGCTTCATGTGAAGGGCATTCAGTGCTGAGCCAAGCTTCCTTGTTCCCATTTGTTTTTCTGTTCACCTTAATGTTTTCCTTTCCATTCTATTTGCGTCTCTTTCAAAGGCTGAACAATGTCGCGTATACAAACACACTCAATATCCCAGCCACGGGTGAGAAGACCTTGACATCTTTCCATGTTGCTCTAGCTAGGCAAGACTTCAAGATAGCAAACTCACCACAGGGGAACAAGTAGCTGTGGGCATAAACATGATGGCTGGTGCCCTCTTAGACCCACCGTGGTACCCACACATTGGCACAGGGCTTGCAGCTATGGCAGAGGACTTAAACCAGACCAGTATCTTTCCAGAATCACAGCCAGAGACTAGGGAAGACGCCTTAGGGGTCTAAAGCAGCACCAGATACCACAGATAGACAAGCTCCCAGCTTGTCTATTTACCCCTGGGCTGGTGTAACTGCTGCGGTAACTGCACTGCTTTCACAGAAGATTTGGGCCCCTGTCAGTTTTGTTCTTATTTTAAAATTATTTTCCCAAATTAAACAAGACCCAAGCTCGGTGCCAAATCAGCTGAGCCCATCGTACATTTTCAGCTGAATCTGGCTGCTTATATAAAAGTTTCATTGCAACCACAGTTTTCAGTTAGAAAAGGGCCATTCTTAAAAGCATTTTCCAATTTTTCAACAGAAATTTAGAAATATCAACAATATAAAAAAAATGTGGCCATCTCAAACCCAGTGCTTCTCTTTGAGTAGAAATTATAAAACATGGGCTTTCATGTTGATCTGAAGAGTTGCATTTTTTTCTTTTGCTATTTCCAAACCAAAAGATTGGTCAAAATTTGCCCTGTGTGTAAAAATATCCCATATTATGATGTTTTGTTTGCTTTTTAAGAGAAAAAAGTCTGTTCTGTAGCAGTGTGACCACTCAAACCCGGTGGCTTACCAGGGACCTCCGCACATCATGGTTCCCTGGTGATGTGCAAGCTGCTTTGAAGCAAGGTCTGCACACAGCTTCCAGCAGTGTAGGTGGAGATAACTTCCCAAGTTCTGGCATGAGGGTATTCATACTCTGGTTGTCGTGCATCCAGCAGTGGATCAGCGATACCTTATTGCCCTGTGGCTGCTGTACAAGCCCTGCCAGCACCTGCATCTCCTGGTAGGACATAAAAGCAGGGCAAGGCAATAAGAGAAGAGTGCAAGGTGGGAGGTGATGGAAGGATGCAGACTAAGATGTCTGACTGGCTGAATAGTGAGGGTACAAGGTGGAGGATGTGAGGGCCTTGGAACATTTTTAGTCATGGTTTGATGAGGTGGGGAAGAACAGTGTTAGATCCCAGACTGAATTTAGGGATGGAGTAGGGAAGAAGCCATGCCTCCTCAAGCCCATATGGATGAGCTGCCACAGGACCAAGAGCTGCCACTGCCACGGATGCCCTGTGGCTGCTGGTTTGTAGGTAAACTACATTTGGAAACACGAGTTTGACAATCCCTAAGTCTTTTAAACTCATCCTCTTAATAGAAAAGAAACAAAATACACTGCATTTCTCAAGGAGCAAAGGAGATGATTTGCTCATCTGCTTGTACCTGCCAAATAGCATGTGTTGGTAAAGACTACATATTTATGCCATGATTATCACTTCCTTAATAAACAATTTCTGCCAGAGGACCCAAATAACTTTATAAACCTTGTCCCTGTATTAATGTGGGCAAACTGAGATGCAGAACTGTTGAGACGTGAGGTTTCCCAAGAGATGGAAAGCAGCCAGGCACCCAGCTTTGTGCTGGTTTTCCCTGGGAGCTGTGCAGCTCAGCCCCCTTGGAAATTCCAGCCTAAGTGATTTGCCCCAGGGTCAGGCAGTGAGTCAGTATGTGAAGTGGGAACAGAGCCAGGCTACCCTGACTCCCTGTTTCCTATCCTAACCACTGGACTACTCACAGGATATTTGGTCATGCAAATCCCATTGCACAATATCTTGTCAGCAATGCTTTGCCATGAAAAAATTGTCATCCCTAACAGCACATGGGATGTCTTGAAGATAGAAATAGTAAACCCGAGCTATTCTATATATTCAATACTACATATGACATATCCCATGGCCAGATCTTATTACAATCAAATATTTGTGGTGAAAGGACCAAGATGAAATGATGCAGTCCTGATAAAATGGCTGTTAAAGACCAGATGTATCCACCTGGAAAATAAGACACACTACATTAAGTATCAGGTGACAAGCATTCCATTTCCTATTTGGGGTCAGATCTAAAGTCAAATGAAATCACTTCTCATGTAAGAAGACTCTTCTAGGTCTTAAAAAATAATGTAAAAAATGAGGTAACACAAGTCAGGTATTCATATAGGTTCACCCAACCCAAAGAAAAACATGCTATGTTTCTATATATAAACTCAGACAGTGAAATAAATATAAATATATTAGTGTACCCAGAGGAGAGTTTGGCACTATAGATGAAACTGTCCCTAGTATACTGAAATTAGTGAGTTATACTCAACTATCTGTTCAGTTATATATGTATATACACATTTGAAAAGTATTCTTTCAGCATTTGCCCACTCAAATATTGCACTGAAATTAGGAACTGTTACGTGTAGCCTCAAACCACATGTTCAGCTTTATAAATTATTTTAAATTTAAAATAAACAATATAAATAAAATGTGTCATTTTCCTTCTGTGGGAAAATAAGAATCCAGAGAATCAGTTAATAATACAATGCAGTTCTCTTCTTGATCCAGCAGTAAATAAATACAACCAGAATTTAGAAAACATTTCCCTTGGTATTCTATACAAAGACTGAACTTGCTGGAAGCTTTGCAGTGGGATGTCCATTAACTGAGTATATAATCTATCACCTTTCCATTACAGTGTCTTTAGCTGGAACACAAGACCAAGAAAAACACCATTTTGTCTTAAAAATAGCCACAGCCTCCCTCAGAAGCAGATTACACTGAGCTACAACAGA
The DNA here is from genome assembly GCF_963921805.1 of Phalacrocorax carbo. Taxonomy (NCBI): domain Eukaryota; kingdom Metazoa; phylum Chordata; class Aves; order Suliformes; family Phalacrocoracidae; genus Phalacrocorax; species Phalacrocorax carbo. Next base: position 38,303,213 of record NC_087513.1, on the reverse strand, counting down.
CTCTCTGGATGGGGAAAATGTTCCTCATTTCCGCGTGCCCGTAGCCTGTTAGCATTATTTACACCATGGGACTTCCTAGATACTCGGAGTGGAACTCTTTCTGCTAAGTGCTGTGGAAACGTGCCATGAAAAAATAGTACCTGCCTGCCGATATAAGCTTTACGCTTACCCTGCGCTCCTCCACTGTTTTGACAGTGCAAATGTGTTCCAGCTGCCATTTACCAATACATGTGAAATGCCATAGTTAGCTCCAGGGTACATGAAAAACTATAATGTGCCTTTTAAGCATCATGTACCACCAAAGGCTGGAAAGTGGAGCAGCCAGCCAACCTTGCCTTTGCACCCAAATGGGTAGAGGATAGTGCTAGATCATACTTTTGCACGCATTTTGTGCCTACCGGAGTGTCTTAACAGCTTCACTACCAGGTGAGTTGAACCCATCTCAGGATCTAGCTTTTTGTTCAGCTAATTCTGTTCACAGTGAAGGGTAACCCCACCCTAGTGTAGCTGAAGCCCTGTGATAGAAAAGGGCAAGGAGCCACTAACACGCTGGGAATGTGAGCCGCCAGCACTGACGTCTCTTTGTTACTAAAACTAAAACTCAGGAAACTAGCACATTTGGACACTAACGTGGATGAAAAATGCTTCTAGGCAATTCACCATTTCTCGGTGAGCTTGCCTTGTTACCAGACTGCCAGCTCCATTTTGAACATGCAACACTTCTGTCTCCTGCCTTCTCACCTCCTTGGGAGTGAAATTCCAGCCAGCAGTGGCACAAACCTGAGTAAAAGCAGGCCATATGAAGAAAACATTCAAGCATGCGGGTACAAATATCCCTGAGCAGTACAGCTGAGTATGGCCTTACAGGCTTTTCTGTGGCCACAGTGAGTTTTACATCCAGCTTCCCCTCCAGGAACTTCCTTCTCATTCCCCTTCCATTTGGATTTGAATTGTCAGGACCATCTGGAAACAGCTCTACCAAGGCAATAACCTAGCTCCTACTGAGGAGAGGAGAGCTGCCAGGGAGGCAGGCCAAGATGGCAATCAGATCGCATGTTAGACATCTGTGGTCACTGGTCAGGACAGACCAGAGAGTCTGCTGAGGGTTATGCAGTGGCAAGAACTAGCCACCAACCCTCTCCAGAGTTGAGGATGAAGCCTGGTGGGGAAAGAAACACTGCCTCCCTGCTCCTGGAAGGATCCCCCAGTTTCCCACTGGAAAAGTGAGTTCAGGAGCAAGATAATATATTCAGGGAGTTTACTGTTTTCTCCCGAGATATATCTTGTACAAAAAGACAAGAGATTCAGCAGCCAGCCTACCTGTGTCAAAGTCCTTTTCCTTGTTACTAAGTGTCTCCTGGAAAGACTGATCTCCAAAGAAAAGATTCACGCTTTTAGCTGGATCCTGGGAGATGGGTGGAGTTAGAAAGCAACATCTGTTTGGCAATGTCTTTTAGGAGAAAAACCCCACCGATTCAAAGGCTTTAAGTGCTTTTCCTTCCCACAAGCACCTTCAGCAGGAGGAAGAGAAAGACCTGCACTCTGATCACGTCTCCCTGAATTCTGGCTCTGAGAGAAGAACTGAAGGTCTGAGGTCCTCTCAGGATCTGCCAGCTGCTATCCAGACTAAATGCTGGCCCAGACCTATTGCAGGGGAACCTCACTTGGGAGACCTCAGTTCCTCTTAAATGGGAGCTGACAAAAACTCATGAGCAAGACCCAAGACCTTAAGCTGGGTGAGACTATGAGTACCTGGATGTTTGTGTCCAGCCTGTCCGGGCTGGGTTATTGTAGTTACTGTCTGAGTCTGGATCCAGAAGCAAATAAACCTGTTCTCCTCAGTGGAGCAGGTTAGCATGAACCCCCATTTTTCTGCTGTCTACCCCTGCATTGGTTTGTTGTGCACTTCATTCTCTGCTTCCGGCTTTTACTTCTGATTTTCGAAAGACTCTAAGGTTGACTTAAGATCCACTTGAGTCATATCACCACCGTGATATCACCACCCTGACTCACTCAGTTCAGTGGTATTCTACAAAGATAGCACAGCTCACAAAACCTCAGATGAATCAAGTATCTGAAAATATTTTATGAAAGGGGATTCTAATGACGTTTTAAAGATAGATTTAATGCGGTATGACTAGTGCTTGGGCATGTGACAACATCTTCCTCTTTACAAAACATTTTTTCTCAGAAATAACATGATGATGATACAGGTGATTAAAATGTTTCCTGTTGCCTTGACCAGAGACAGAAAATCTCTCCTGGTAGTCCCCATGAAATATATAAATGTCACTTACCTCAGTAGCATTTCAACATCCTAGAAAGAAATTCTATAAAACCCCTAAGAAAGCCTTTGCCTACAGTAGGAAATGGAGTGATTTCATTTAAACTCAGCCAGTGCTGGCTCTGGGTTTGCTGAAGGTGTGGACAAAAATAAATACACCAAACTCTTACGATACACGTGGCTGAAACCCAATTGAAGGCAATTAGGTAAAAAAAATGTTGGCCTGCTTTCTTCTGACACATTGGGGCAAATCTCACCTGTGTATGCACATTTGGTTTGTAATCCAGTCCTTAGTTTGGCTCCTTCATTGAGAATGACCTGTTTTGTCTTAATTTTATCCCTCCCTGAAACCAGGGGTTTGTGTAACAGCTACACAGAACAGCTGCTTGGACTATGCATAGGCTAGTTTACATTAGCCTGGTTTTTCTTGAGAAAGTCATAGTTTAAACAAATGGTTATGTCTATTTTAATCATTTTTGTCTTCTTTTGAAGTGTTTTTTCAAACATTAGCTTTTTTTCCCTCAAAATCAAGTTTAGCTTTACAAATTAGTCTGCTCTGTCATGTCGCCTTTAAACACAGCTGTTACTACAATGTAAACATAGGTTTAAAAATGTAGATAAACAGTTACAAGAAAGAGGGCTTCAAGTGTTTTTAACACATGGCCAGCTCTTGCTTACTTGATTTTCCTTGGTTTAAAATTAGAATTCAAAATACACGCTGTATTTCACAGATGTCAGCCCTTCAATAATAACACTTACATAGTGCTTTACATTTGCAAAGTGATGAACAGAGAGACACCAACTAATAATCCTCCAAATGTCCCCCTGAAAGAACCAAGCATTATTTTATAGGTGGTGAAATGGAGGTACGTTGGGTAGAGTAGGAAACATTCGCAACATTTTCCTACCCTTGCAAACAGCTCCAGCCCTGTCAGCGATAAGAGCTGTTGGAGTCCTGCTAGTGCTGCAATTACTGTATAGTACTCCTTTATGTAGAAGCAGCCTGCTGGAGCACAAGGCAGGGACCAGGGCTTACTCAGTGTAACTAAAAAGCTGGTCCTTGTTCCAAAAAATGCAGAAAATCGAAATTACGGCAAATATTCCCAATGTCATTTTATCGGTAGACCCCCTGCTGCCACAAGAGACTGGCCAAAAATAACCAACAAGATTTTAGAAATGAAATGACAGGGCCAAGGTCATCACCAAGGGACATGGTGGCTGGAGTTCAGAGTGGGATTTAAAAGCTTCTCCAGTGAGACCATAGGTACTCATCCTTTCTCGGCAACATCGCTTCTCTTTAACAGAACTATTTTCTTGCCTTTTCTGAAAATTTTGCCATTACATTCGGCAGCTGGTCTCGCCGGGACATTACCACCCTGTTAAAAGAACGTCAGTCATGTAACGACAGAGTGCGCGTGATTTTAATTTTAATGTGAATACTTCTGTGAATGAGAGAAAGGGCTTGGGTATCATAAATCTGAAGTGAATGTTTTCCTTTTAATGAATTGAGAATTACTTCAAACTTAGGAAGTACTAAAATAAAGTGAAATTATGAATGAGCTCTCCCTTCATGGTTATCTCTAACAACCAGAAGTAATGTGTATGGTATTTATGCTGCATTTATATCAGGCAAGTGGGAATGCCTACAGAGCCATGAACAGTCTAGCATAAAATACTATACCATTCGTTTTTTCTGAAAGACTGCATACTGGTTCCCCCAGATGAAGTTACACATGTGCTTTCATCCTGAAAGCTCATTTTCAGATACTTAGAACTATGTTAAAACATCACCTTTTTGGAATGCGTGTTTCCAGTGTTGGACTGAACTGCTTCGAGCAAAATTGGATAGGCCTTTTGAGAAAATGGAGAGTGAAATAGTATGTTTGGGGCACTATAAAAACTACTTGTTTTGCTTTTTTAAAATTGAGAACAGTTGCTTCTTAGGAAACAGAACTTCTAATTTGCCCTGAGTGGTAGGACTTAGCATCAGATGTCATCCTCTGTGGGAGTTAGGTACTGCTGAGGCTGTGGTCCTCAAGCTGTAGCTTAGGTCCTCTGAGAAGATCAGTTTTGAGCTGGCAATGTTCAGTCCAATACATTTGTGGGTGCACAGTATATGTTGTCACATAATAGACTATTGATATAGGAAGAAGGATTTTTTTTTTTTTATGGTTTAGGCTCTGAAACTGGGAAAGTCACAGAGGATTAAGGTTCATTTCACAGAGTCATTTCAGCCACCAAAAAAAATCAGGTACCCAAGTTCACACCATCTGTGGTCAATGGCAAGAGACGGCACCACTAAAGGATGGTCTATCACAGAACAGTGTTCTAAAGAAGAGGAGATGAATCACTCCTTAGAGGTATCCTTGATGAAATAGAGTGCTGAAATAGTTAGCTTTTAGCCAGCTAAAGCTGCTGAGATAAACACTACTATACCAAATGCTTATCAGCAAAATAAAATAACCCACACACCCTGCAGTCCCTGCAGCACATCCTTCGTTATGAGCATCTACAGTATGCATGTAATATGGAAGGAGGGAAAAGGAGGTCACTCTTCTACATAATACAGAGCATAAATAATATCAGTTTTCTGATATTCCATACCAGCATGTGAACCAAAGGGAAATTTCAATCTGGTAGTTGCTCTGCTGTTAGTTTATTTATAGTCGAACGCCAGAGCAAGCAGAAGAAAATGGACTTTCATTTCTAATTAGTGGATGCTTTTAAAATAACCTTGCAACTCCCCTCCTTCTGTATGATATGCAAAGAACATGGCTTCACGAAAGGCTGTATCTCAGGCGTGGGTGCCACAGGGAGACCACCGTCTGCCTGGTACATTGTTTCCAGTAATTTTTTAGAGGAGCCTTCCCTGACTGAGCATGAAAAATGTGCAGACTGGAGCATTGAACTTGGCACCTAGCAAATAAAGGAATCCCTTGCTTGATTATTTTTCTCTTATGTACATCTAAGAAAATCCATACCATACAATCTCAGACAAAAAGAGGGAAAGGAAGGGGAAAGGGAAGAAAAGGGAAAAGGACAAAGAGGGGGGCAGGGAAGGAAGGAAGGAAGGAAGGAAGGAAGGAAGGAAGGAAGGAAGGAAGGAAGGAAGGAAGGAAGGAAGGAAGGAAGGAAGGAAGGAAGGAAGGAAGGAAGGAAGGAAGGAAGGAAGGAAGGAAGGAAGGAAGGAAGGAAGGAAGGAAATGAAAGGAAAGAGATAATGAAATGAAATGAAATGAAATGAAATGAAATGAAATGAAATGAAATGAAATGAAAGGAAAGGAAAGGAAAGGAAAGGAAAGGAAAGGAAAGGAAAGGAAAGGAAAGGAAAGGAAAGGAAAAAGGAAAGGAAAAAGGAAAGGAAAGGAAAGGAAAGGAAAGGAAAGGAAAGGAAAGGAAAGGAAAGGAAAGGAAAGGAAAGGAAAGGAAAGGAAAGGAAAGGAAAGGAAAGGAAAGGAAAGGAAAGGAAAGGAAAGGAAAGGAAAGGAAAGGAAAGGAAAGGAAAGGAAAGGAAAGGAAAGGAAAGGAAAGGAAAGGAAAGGAAAGGAAAGGAAAGGAAAGGAAAGGAAAGGAAAGGAAAGGAAAGGAAAGGAAAGGAAAGGAAAGGAAAGGAAAGGAAAGGAAAGGAAAGGAAAGGAAAGGAAAGGAAAGGAAAGGAAAGGAAAGGAAAAAGAATGGATGTTGATCCACCTGCCTATTAGTATCAAAAGCAAGCTGCCCATCCATCCATATCTTTACCCTACCACAGCAAGGCTTTTATTGTAAGGCCATGTGTTTTCCAACCCTCACCCACAAAACACTTGCCCTTTCTTTCCATATGATGGATGGTTCATGGTTGGGGATGAACAAGGTTGAGATTTTTGTGGTGTTTTCCCTTTTTTCTAGGGAACCAAATATGAGATGGAGAGAGGGAAGAACTTTGTGAAGAAGAGTTGATGAGTACAAAACCAGTTCCTCAGTATCTGGTTTTGAGGCTAAATATTGTTAGCTCTTTAAGAGAAGGGTCCTGTTTAAAGGAAAGATACTAGGGATGCTTTGGCACCTTCATTGGTGGGGCCACAGAGTCAACACTGAAGTGACCCTTGCCACTTTGGACTGATGGACACACGACATACAGAGGTTTCCCATACAGCCCTCCCATGGCCATGACCTGCCCCAGAGTCATTCTTTCCATTTGTAATAGAAACACACATGTGACACATCTTCTGCGCTGTCATGAAACCAGCTTCTCTGTGCACCAGGTTACACAGGCCCTTTGGTAAAGAATAAAGCAAGAAATTTCATGTGTTAAGTTATACACCAGAGGGAGTTCCATGAATGTAGTACAAACATCCTGATATTACCAAAGAAAAGTCAATTTAAAAATGACAGGACTTGAGTACTGTGGTACATAGTTCACACTGCAGCTCCTCCTGTCTGCAAAAATTCACAGCCATCAGCTTCATTTGCACTTTCCATAAGCAGCCAAACTCAGGGGCTGTTTGAAAGTGAAATTGCTCCTTTCATTTTTTTTTCCAGGATAGATCCTCATCTATTTCTCATAGAGACAACCATGTTAAACTTATTTAATGTAGGTATATTAGGTAGTAGGATCCATCTAGGTTTGCATGAAACAAACACAGTTCTCACATTTGGAACTGCTTTAAACATTATCTGAGATTTTTACAGCCATTTGGCCCTATAAGATGCATATAATGATGGAGAGCCCTCCTCCTCTCCTTGTTCACCCCATACACAAACATGCAGTTTTAATATCAGCCACTTTACTGAAATGATTCTATTTAATAATTGGTCTCCTGTTTTCATGTATTATAATTCCTTTCCCCCGGCCCTCTGGAAATGTTACAAATTTCATTACAGAACAACCGCCGGTCCCTGCCTTTCACCTGTACTTGAGTCAGCAATGTTCAGCTTCTCCCTACAGAAATGATATCCAGAAACCTGCCATATACTTGCTTAATGGCTTTGGGAGTTATTTCAAATCTAGGCTTTGAAACATGGAGGAGATACAACAGGTCAAACACAGTTCCTGATGTTTTGGCAAGTCTTCTTTCCTACTTTTTTAGTGTTTTGTTTTTTGGGTTTTTTTAAACAACTAAATGGATTTTGTTTTGTCTTCTGCATTTCATCAGGCTATTTATAGACTAGGTCCCACCATGCAGCTGAATTTTTTTTTCTTCAAGTAACATAATGCAAAAAAAAAAAAAGGTAGTGCCCTCATTGAAGGCAACTCTGTTAATTAGAGGAAAGGCTTGTATTGTGTGAACATTTGATAACTCTGACCGTGGGCTGAGTCGCTGCTGCTCTTTGTCTGAGAAATTCAGAATCCATTAGGCTGATAGCCACTGTTCTTCTGAGGAAACTACAGCCCTTGTGGCCCTTCCTGTTTCCTTTCAACATTCTTAATGTGATAGTGGAAGAGGATATCCTAAGGTCAGACATTAAAATGTAAAGTTGTGAGGTGATGATTAAATGGGAACACAGTGAAAACTTCACTCTTCATTATTTTAATATAGTCCAGCCTGTGCTGATATAATCATTTCCAGCAGATATTTAAGGTAGTTATAGAAATGATGAAAAGAAAGGACTTTCATTTATTATCTTAATTATATTTTGTGTGTTGCTTTTTTTTTTAATTTTATTTTCCCAGAGACCAACACTAAATGTTTGGGTTTATGTCTTACAAGCCCATTTTAAAATACAGTAATATATTTTCAGGTCTGCATTGCTCTCTGATTTTCCGAAGTATAATGCCTCGCAAAGTGTTATAGCAGTGGCCACTTCAGTTGAGATTCATAAACATTTTCCATTCTAACTCCATTGTTCCACAGTCTTGTAACCTTCTGAAAAATCCCTTTTGGGCTGAAACTGTCCATTCTCAGTCACTGCAATTAGTTTTAAAATTCAGGAATGATCTGTTCAGCTTTTTTTACTTATAGGAACAATAGAGTAAAAGAAGCACCATTTTTCCCATGGTAAGTGGTTTTATGAACACTGCTATAGCAAAACCAGCTGAAATATTAATCTTGAACTTCTTATCGTGGGCTGAATGCAATTGGTTTCATTACAGAGCATTTTTCTATATCAAACCATACAGGTAGAACAAGTGACAGATGTGTGATCTCCCAGTTTGTAGCAGAGTTATGATTCAACGGCAGGCAAGTCCAGCAGGACTGCTCATGGTCTTGGAGACCAACACTGACATATCTTCTGAAAATGGGTTGTAGTTAAAGGGCAAACCCAATTTAACCAAGGCAACCTCCCACATAAAAAACAACAGAGTAAAATAAAGCTTTGTGCCCTACATGGTGAACAGGGCACTAGGGCTGTGGGAGTCTTTGCTTCTCAATTGTGAGGGAAAGGAAGGCAGAAGAGGCATGCAGGCAGCATTAGCAGAAGTCATATGCACCCCACCCTGGCTTTACACTTTTAAGGAGAATATTAACTCAGCTACACAGGGACAGCTTTCAGTTCCTGTTTTCATTATTTAAAATGCCCAAAGTATTAATTATTTACTTTTTTTTAAACAGAGACTCCAAAATAGAGAGGATGAGCAGCTAAATTATAGTTTGCTGTTAGAACCTTGCTTTTGCATTTCCCAACATTTTGTGATTTTAACCATTTATCTGTAGCAAAGCAGCAGCCCAGGCTTTTTCCCTCCATTTAATTTTAGACTGAGTACAGAGTGACTACAATAACCTTGGTAAATTAAAAAGTCACATGATTTCCTTTCTGCAAGCCGAGCGGATGTGTCTGCAGAGCTCTAATGAAGGAGGGTTAGCACAAGAATGGAGAGCTTGCACTCCAAGCACATCAAAGCCCTTCAGTGTTTGTAGAGTTCATGTGCAAAAAACACAAATGTTGTGTGAAATTCCAATTTGAATGATGTATTTGGGCGAGTCGTGGTCCTCTTCTATCTGCTATTAGGTCTTCATCTGGAAAGAAAGTAGGATGGAAGTGGATGGGAAAAGCTTGGACAGTAAAGATGTGCTAAGATTAGGCACATCAGTAAAAGCTTTGATACTGGTCTCTAAGTTGTTACACCTGGCTGGGATTGCAGTCCTTTGCCAATTCTTGTCCAGCACTTACTTGGAGCACGAGCTAACCGTGGGCTTGTGCAAGAGTTCATGAATGTATTCAGTTTTAACTTCAAGTCTGGTATTTTTGCTTTTCCTTTTCTTTCAGAATCATTAGGGCTGTCACTACATCACCTCTAGGAAAGGGAATAGACTCATGGCGTTTTGAAGAGACGTAAGGGACAGTTGTTGGCCAGGGCTGACCTCTTTCAAGTCCCATTACATAGAGTCAAAAGCTCGCGGCACTTCCCAGGAAGCATTCAGCAATTTGCAGGAATGAGTTCTCAGGATCTAGGTCACCTAATGAATTTTAACAGAGCGGAATCACATTATGAATGGAAAGCACCAAATAGCAGATACTTTTCTTTATTTAAACGGGCTGCCTGTAATTTCTGAAGTACAATTGACTTCTTTCAGTCCCAGCCCTGTTGCAGAATTGTGTGGGGATGACAAGGATTTGGATAGTCAAATGTGCAATTCTACTCCAAAAACTGGCTTCAGAATGGCATTATGTATTAATGATTCCCAGAACAAATTTGCTCAGTTCACAAGTGAAAAGCTGAGGGGTTTTATATCTGCCAGCTCTGCAAATTCCCCCTGGGACGTGAAGGTCAAGCTTGCGCTATTTCCTCCTCACACATCATCATCACCAATAATTATGAAGACCAAACCGTGCCTCACTTACGCCTATGTAAGCTCCGATGTGTTTCACAGGGTTACACAGATGTAAGGAATTGTCCTCCCATGGCTGCAGAGCCGTGCTGCATGGCCAGCATCGCCCAGGGACCTGCATGTGGGACGGGCTCCAGCCCCCTCTCCCGTGCCCCGCAGCATGGTCGGGGGGCTGCCTGTGTGTGACAGGTCTGATCCTGCAGCATTACCTCCCAGTCACCCGAGCTGCTGCCCAGGTGAGCCCTGCAGGGATTTGTGGATGGAGTTAGGCCTCATGTAGGCAACCTTACTCATACAAAAGGTGAAGGTCTGCTTGTAAATGCCATGGCTGGATCCAGCACAGCAGCCAGGCCCTGGTGTGGGTGCTCAGGACTCAGGCTTCAGCTACGGAAAGGCTTTAGGCCTCATGTTTACTGTCCCAATGGCTGGGGATGCCTCCTGCACCACAGGGCTCAGGCCGTGGGCTGTCTTTGAGCCTGGACTCATGCCTGTGTTGCAGAGCAGCTCCTATAGCTTCAGTCAGCTGAATAGGTAAAGGAGCTAAAACGACTTCCTACAACTTTCTGAAAAGAAAGGCAATATTGCAATGAGATTTAACACAATTCATAAAATAGTGCCTAATAGAGAGCAGAGCTCCTGGGGAAAGAAGTGTTATTTTTCCTGAGAAGTGTTATTTTTGCCACTCCTCAGAAGAGGGCTGCACTTCAAACCTGTCTCAATGTGATGGGAGTGATTGATACTAAAAGCTGGCCTGAGACAGACCATCCCTTTTCTGTCAGAAGAACCAGGGCATGCTCCAACATTTTGTAAGAGGCTCCCAGATGACATTTCTCTGTGGAGAGGCAGCATTGGACAGGATTGAGCAGCTAAGCTTCCTGTATAGGATTTCAGGATCAGACTCTACACGAGTTCAAAGTCTTTCCATAACATGAGTGCAATGATGCAAGTGAGAAAGCAGGTGGCTTTGTGTGCTTGGAGAGTAAGTTCAGGGGCATTTTCAACTACGTAAGGGCTTTGTCTTTTATGTTCCTTCGAATTTGCTGTCTACCTGATGCAGATTGTGCTTGGGAGTAACTCCAAGAGCCTCACTGAAGCCACACAGGAAGCGGTAAAAGAGGAGAACTAGACCATATATTTGTTAAACTCTAGGCTTTTGGGGGATATTTTGAATTTATTGCTTCCCTAGATTATTTTTTGAATATTGCAGGTGCTTGGATAGTAAGACCCATCTTCTAAGCAGCACAACGCACAGCTGACAAAAGCTTTTTTGACATGCTGTGTCTGTAACCTTTCGCTGATGTGCAGCTCTGGGGACAGCAGTTAAGCTGGCATAACTTACATGGCACTAGGCGTGTTCCTAAAGAGCAGCAACAGCTTTCCCAACAGAGGCAAGGGGTTGAGAGGTTACTGAAATGGTCGCAGCTGTGGGCCCCTTCTCTTTACACTCCTCCGTCACCTCCTCTGTGTCTAACATGCCCTTGGCACTGGGGCTTCCAAAGGGTGTCTGTGTGTTTCCTGACCCAGAACGACTCCTTCCCAAACGAGTCAGATCCTCTTTGCTCTAAGTGCAGCCCTTTTGTACAAAGTGATTGGAGCGGAGGTGAGGATTTCTTTTTTGTACTAAGAAGTAATCAAGCTTTTACCTATGTGAACCACACAGGTGTTTGTGAACAGACACCCTGTTGAGCTACTCTGGGTCAAATTACTCTGTATCATGAAATGCCAACAAGATCACCAGGAATTGTACAATACGGTGGGAGCACAGACCCTCTGCTGGAAAAAACTCGTGTTTTACAGACAAATCAAAAGCTGTGGGAGGAAATAGGCACAAAAAGTTGAGGGGACATACTGTGCAGCTTACCCAAGGCTGCAGACTAAATTACTCTGAAAGCCAAGAGTAGAGTCCAGTTTTGGTTCTGTACTGCTTTCCCATGCCCTGAAGATAAGAATCAGGAACTTCTTTTCAGATTATAGCTTTTTTCTATATAGATCTCCTTTTCCCTTTGGAATGAACTAAAAATTGAAACATATACTAAGGTTTAGGGTTGATCATGACCATCTCATATACTGCTTGGTCTCAAAGAAGTGTGCTAGGTTTATGTGTACCATATATACATTGTTATAATTATTTGTGTGTATATGCACAGCACATGTGTGAGCTACCAATCATGTAAGCCCATATCTTCCTCATAACTTGTACACTTCAGGCCATGGAAGGGTAGTAAAAGCTTTTTAGTAGATTTTGGCCACCAAAAGCACTTTGGTTTCCCTGCAGTCTGCAGCTGGGGACAGAGGGGATGTTGTCCAACTTCTTCAAGCACATTTTTTAAATTTCACACATCCTTGGTGGCTATGAAATAACCAACCGATTTTCCCTAGCCAGGGGGAGCATGACTTAGTTACACATGAATGATAGGAGTTACCATGCTGGCGAGGAAGGAAAGCATGCAGGAGCATAAGGTGTCTACATGCCACAGGTACCAAAGAGCAGGTTTTCAGAAGGGAAGTCAAGCAGCAGGGTGAAAAATGTAAAGGTACCTGCCATGTACTCCTCACAAGCTCTTGTTAGTACTTTTCCCTGCAACAAACATGGCCCTTGCTCTTAACAGATATCCACTTACAGCAGTTTACAGTCAGGTAACTTACAGCACCATGTTTCAATATGACGCCTAATCTTGCACAAGGTGATATGATAAGCAAGCACTTTAAGAATCCCCTACAGAGTAAGCTAAGTGACCTTAGTCCAGCCCCTTCCTCCTGATGTGACAACAGCCTTTTCTTTGATAATATTAAATAAAAAAAAGGCAAAGAGGTCCTTTACTAAGAGCCTGTGTTAGTCTCATTGCCTGGTTTAACTCTCTGTGGAAACCTCTATTTTTACTTGTAGACTTTATTGTTATGCCCAGATAAGACATCTGTTATTATTTACTTATACAGTAGGTTTCACTCTTATATTGTCTGAACAAAGCATCTAGTAACTGTTAATATCAAGCATCTAATAACTGTTATGAAACAATTCTGGGTTAAAATAGTTTTTACTCTAGGAATTGCTCTAGTGGATAAGATTTATGATTATTGCCATTCTTAGAAGTGAAAATGAAATCACGGAAGTCCTGGGTTCCCTAGTGTGCTTTAGAAAATCACCTACCTTTGCACTGTTTCTGAGACACTGGTACCATGAGTACCTATGGTGTAAGCATTAATGTTCCAAGACAGATATTTTTACTCTCTTGTTGTCTCCACTTCCTTTGAGCAATGCTAGATGATGGTAACAAGGTTTGTGTCCTCTTCACACCCTTGCACTTGTCTAAAGCAGTCCCTCCCAGCAGCATTCTGCTAGACCTAACTCGTGTTATGTTGGGTGCTTTATTCAAAATTCAGAGAATTATAGGGCTTGCATGGACCTCAAAGGATCCTGTGCCCCAGAGGTGGCCAACTGGGAACCCACAGGCCAGATCCAGCCCACCAGAACAGCCAGATAATATCGCTACTTACTCCCACCCATAATCCACCTTCCTTCAGGAGGGTTTCCAAGAGGTGTGCAAGGTCTGGGGGCCTGGATGAGCTGTCACACCAACCTATGCTCACTGCCTCTGGGATTCCTCGTTAAGTGACCAGATGTGGATCCCTTAGCTCAACTTTCAAAAAAAGGTCCACGTATCATCTTGTATCCTCCACAGATTTTCACCTACAGACAGTGACTGACTGAGCTACCTCTTGAATAACCATGCTTCACTGCTTCTTTTCTGCATCTCATTCATTCCCTTACTGGTGAAAGGGAACACAAATTTCTTGGGGTTTTCTGTCTGTTGGTTCATAGACCATGTACTGCAGCCTTCTGCAACTCTTGTGGTCTACCAGCAAGCTAGTCTCTAGCAATGAAGGTGCATGTAGACAAGGTCTTGTTCAGTTATTGTGTACATCAAAGACTGTAACTGGAATCCTTTTCAGTGTAGAATAAAGTCTGTAATTCAAACAGAAGACAGAACCATCTTTTATTCAGTCTATTTCGTGGATTTCACATTTCTATCGTTACAGTTCCTAACAAGGGTTTACTCAGCTTTTTTGTTTGTTGATTTTGAGAAGGAGACTGGAATTAACCAACCTACACACATACACACATTTATATATATGTCTATATTGCAGCTATATATAACAATGTGCATATTTTTTACACGCAGTATTACAGCAGGAACAGTTCCCTGATAGTTCACTGAACCTTCAGCGTTAGATTAACTTCCAATGGTTCTGGCTGTCCGGTCATTGCCTAGTTTTTGTTAGACAAGGTTGCATTCAGCATCTCTTCATATGATGAGTACTGACTCCTTTATTTCCTGGGAAAGAAATGCCTCTTCAAGCAGGAACTCCCTTAGTGTGAAAGCAAACTCTGTGCCAGCTTGAGGCTAAGCTCCTGCCACTCCAGCCTGGCTGGCTGCTTCCCACCACTTCTCCCAAAAGCTACCAGCTGCCTTTCTCGCCTGCTGCTTGAGGACTCCTCTTCCCTTTGTAGGTATGAGTATGGTGCCTGTGGAGAGACACTCTGGGCTCTGGTGGGGAGGGAGGGAGGACAGAGATGGACAAGCAAAGGACTGACCTGGTCTCGTCAGCTCCAAGTCTGTAGAACTCTGCTTCCTCCTGGGCACATCATGTGGCTGACGTTGGGTAGACTGGAGGACCCTGGCTTCTCCCTATCATGGGCCCAGCATTGCTGGGCAAGGGTGGGCTGCCATTTGGAGGAGCTCAGGCTGCTCCATGTGTTATGGACAAGTTTCTACACGTGGCAGAGGAGCAACCTGGCCTCCCTGAGTACCCGGGATGGATGCAGATCCCAGCTGCCCATGCACTGGGATGGTTTCCAGAGCTTCCTCTATGGTTCTGCTCCTCTCCCTGTCCTGGGGGCTTTCCACAAGCTCTTTGCAAAAAAACCAAGGAGAAGCCAGACATCATGGAGTCTCTGACCGCAGTGCAATTAGCCCTGTGGGTCAAGGGGCCGCCAACTGGCATCTTATTTGTCTTGTTGTCCTTGTCAGGATCCCTGGCTGAGGCAGGAAAGCGGGGGTTATATAAGCAAAGCATAAAAGCCATTGTTTTCTGGGCAATGAACAGATCAGGTGAAGGCTGTTTCCTTTCTCCCATCTGCTGCATTGTAGGCCCTTTTAGACAGAATAAGGGACTACACAAAAGCCAGGGGCCAGCTACAAGTTTCGGTATTGTGTGGGTCTAATTCTTTAATCCCATGCCATTCTTACTAAGTGATCAGTGACTGACTGAAATGAGAAATCCCAAAGTACAGATTTTACAAGTGCAAAAATGGAATCACTTGAACCATGGCTGATTAAAAAGGAGACTAGACCTTCAACAACAAGTGGATCAAATTTAGCTGGTTGTGGGATTGACATGTCTCCAGTGTCTTCTGCAACAAGAACCAAATGTTAATTGCCTGACACTATTAAACACCTCATCAACTGTGACTTAGGGCTTTCCCTGTGCATGACTTCGGAAAAACAAGCCTGCCTTTATGCTTATCCCAGTTTCATGATTTTCAGTGGACCTATTTTTCCAATGCTAATGGGGGCAATGTACTTTGTTGCTACCGTTTTGCAAACTACTTCTGATGAAGCGTGCAGAGGAAGCTTTCACACAGTCTGGATTCACTAATTGGAAAAAGACTTGAGACAAATCTGAACAGCTCCGTGTTTCCCCATGTCATCACGGAGCTGTTGATACACTTTAAAAGACCACAATGAATGGTGGTGACATACTTCGTTTTCAGAACTCTCAGAAGAAGGGAGAAAACAGGAAGATTCCAATAAAAATGCTAAGTACGATATATTATCTTGCCAACAAGAACTTGTCCTACAAAGTAATTATTCAGAACAAGATGAAAATATGAAGAGTTTGACCGCAGCTTTTCTCCCAACTGCTTTTTTCTGAAGTCAGACTATGATCCCAGGACTTTTAAATGGTTGAGAAAGAGTAAAATCAAATTCACAGATTCTGTTGAGATGCTTAAGTAGTAAAGGGCATTTCTAGGAAGTTTCTAGGAAAGTGGAATGCTGCTGTAGTAAATAGAAATCTGACTTATCCAATGAAGGGCAATTATATTTATATCTGCGATACGTAGGTGACACAAATGATTGTGAAGAGTTTGCTGTAAGATAGCCTGTAGACTGGCAGAGATAATTATATCTGCAATTAGAGTCACCTCTGAACCTGAATATTGACTACTACTGTGGCTCATGTTCTGCTGTTCCTGTTTGGCAATCTGAAGTCAGTAAGAAGAACCACAACCCATGAATACCTGTTATCATGGGCAAGCTATGACCTTGCCAACCATGAAGTAGGCAATGCAGTGTTGTAAAACTAGAGCTCCACAAGGGCTGATATGGCAACTCAGATGGGAAGTCCAAAGGAACTGATATTAATGGAACTTAGAAAGTCTTAAATATCGAGTTTAAAACGCATGTATCATATATTACAGTAACAGAAGTTCTATAGCCTGGAAAATAACTTTATACTTCAGTCTATGCACCAGCTCAGACACAAAATATTCTAGGAACAAAAACATGAGAAATTTGGGGTGAAATGACTGGTTGAGTTTTAAAGGTGAATAAAGCTTCCAGGAAGATGTCAAGAGTGAATGAGAACCTAAATACCCACATTGAGAAAAGAAACTTTACAGACTCATCAACTCAGAAATAATGAATGGTAATCAGTATTCAGCCAAGATGTGGCCATAAAATTTGTGTCATTATTTAAAATGTTGAGGTTCTCAAAATAACTCAAACTGTAAAAGAAATAAGTGTTCAATGAGGTATGTTTCTTATTTTAATCAAAATGAATTGGTTGTTTTTTTTTTTGCTTCCACTCTTGCAAAATGGCTAGAAACTTACCAAAATGTAAATGGAGATATTACAGATACAGTACAGAGTTTGTGCCCTTGAGACACTGAGTTCCAGGAAGACTGACGCTGGATAAAATAAAGATAAGAAGTTAAAACTTAATTCATAGATTACATTAAATTCCTGCATCAACATCATTATTTAGAAGAGACTCTACCTTTAATCAGTGCAATTTTAATATTTTTCCATACTGATTTTAAGTTTGGTTTATATAGATACATCCTACGTCTAGCCAAAATGCATACCATCTCTTTTCTGAATTGGTGCAGTTGGCAAAAATTATTCTGGTGGGACCCATGCTGAAAAGGACAATTCTAGTCATCAGCATGAAAGGAAGAGGTAGTTTCAGTTTGGAGTAGGACAGTCATGGCTCAACTACTGCATGATTTTATAAGTCTGCCAGGACAAAACTGGTGACCTACAGCTTACAGCTGCTGTAGGAGAATTGTTTTCAAGAAATGACACAGTCATGTGCTAGAATTCCTTTATATTTATAACTCATGTTTTTTATTAACACTGAAAAGAATAGTGTTTCAAGTGGTACTTTTTAACATGAGTAAATGGTCTGGTTTTGACAAAGTGTGTTAATCTAGTTCTGTCCCATACTGTATCTCTCCTTCATAAATAGAATCCCTAAATATTGAGAAAGAAACAAAACCTGTTATCCCAGTCCCAGTATCCTGTGTCCTACAATTGTGTGTGGAAATGCAACATGAAACTAAGGGAAAGAAAAAGGTTTTCTCATCTATATGGCTTTCATTCAGATCTTCCCAGCCAAGATTATTAGGAGATGCTGTTGAATGTGCATTTCACAAGAAATTATATTTTAAACTTTTAAAATCAACTGTTTCTTGTTTTTACAGGTGGACTGAAAAAAAATTTTTTGGAAATAAATAGGTATGGTCTTGTGAGCCCCAAGCATTAGGACCTTTCACAAGGCTATTTGTAGAAAGGCTGATTTTGATTTTCACTACCCAGAATAAAGGAGGGGAGGGGAGATAAAGATAAAAAGAAAGCCACAATAGATAATGGCATGTGCACTGGATTTGTAAAGCGCTTTCTTTTTACCAGGATATGATATGCCATGTGAGTAAAAAGTTGTGAGTGCAAACTTTACTTTCATGTGCAATAAGTCAATTGATTTGTACCATTTCTTCAGGTTGCACAATTGTTCTACATCAGAGAAAATACATCCCTCTCCAGTTGGGCAGTAACTGCAGCCAGCACCTCTCTCATTCCAATCACATACCTTTTTTTAGGCAATATATTACATACAAAGAAACCATTGTACTTTCATTCCTGCCAAATGTGATACAGCTTACACGAGACAAAGGAGCAGAATGGTTCCTTTTAATAGATCTTGAACCTCCAAGTAAATATATAGAGGTTGCTCAAGCGCTAACCTCTGAAAACTGAACCCTGCAGCTTTGATTGTAGTAGCTCAAACAAACCAAACTCTGCAGGGCTTGCCCAGCGGTAATTGCAATAAACAACATACAAGAGCTCCCAAAAATTGCTCAACCAAGCATGGTGTTGGCCACCCGCCAGATGTCTGACGCCCACTTCTGATCTGCATACAACTGCACAGCGCAGAACTGCCCCGCAGCCAGTGGGGAGGGATGGTGGCAGCCCAAGGGACTGGGGTGGCTTTTCTCGGCCAGCTCTGTGGGTCGTCAGCAGAGGAAAGCCACTGGGGGAATCGTGGACATCTGTGGATCATGTTTGGCCTTTGCACCTCCCCTGGTGCTTACACATAATGAGCCAAGGAATAATACATACACAAGTTGTGGAGAGTAGTAATGCAACGGAGTGCAACTGATGGAGCCAAAATAAACAAGACTAACAGCACTTTCCATTCAGAGTGGTGCTACTCATAGCAACAGGGAGCCTTTTATTATATTTAAAGCAAAATAGTGTAGCGAGAATGTGGCACTTCGAGAAGAAAACCATTTGTGTAGAGAAAGAACCACAGAATCACAGAATCACAGAATCACAGGTTGGAAGGGACCTCAGGGATCATCTAGTCCAACCTTTCTAGGAAGAGCAGAGTATAAACAAGATGGCCCAGCACCTTGTCCAGACGACTCTTGAAGGTGTCCAACGTGGCCAAGTCAACCACTTCCCTGGGGAGATTATTCCAATGGTTGACTGTCCTCAGTGTGAAAAATTTCCCTCTGGTGTCCAATCGGAATCTCCCCAAGAGCAACTTGTGTCCATTCCCCTTTAAAGGAAGACCTGCTCCTATTCTCCCTGATGTCACCAACAAAACTACCACTGCTCCTTCCCGGGAGGCTGGTTTGGCCCAATGTCACTGGTGACTTTTGCAGGTAGTAAGCCTGTGTGTTATCACGGCAGAGCCCAAGTGAAACACTGGTGGTGAAGGGGGTAGTTCTCAGCAGAGGTGCTGGTGTGCAACCTCCTAAGTACCTGGGAGCAACTCCTCTGCTGCCTCCACTCTGTGCTCTGCTCCACTGCCTTCCCCATAAAATGTGTTTGAGCACATAAAGCTGACCTCTGCATGTGGAGAAAGGTCCTGAGGAAAAACAAAAGCTGAGTTTTCTTTCAGGATTGCCAATATGGGCAATATCACTTATTTGTAGCTATTACTCTGGTTGACAGGAGGCTAGGGGGACATAATACTGGCAGAAATACCGTACCCAATGAGGGAACCCGGCTAGAAGGCAGTAACAAAGAGACCAGGCAGTGATGGTATATAAATTAATAATGAGTGCATGACAGGATGCTTTGTGCAAAAAAGCTAATTGCTATTTTTGGACATGTTCCGAGGGAACGTGAGTAAATCAGTGACATAAAGCATTCCCCTTTTCACAGCTCAGGACTCAGGCATGAGACCCTGGCTCATGTTGGTGAGCACTTAGTCACACCAGCAGTCCCACTGACTCCAAGAGCATAACTCATGTAGTCTGTTTTGTTCTGGGCCCCTTGGTTCAGAAGAGCTAGTGATAAACCAGGGCAGCCTAAAATCCAGAAACAAAATTGATAAAAAGGTCAGGGGCCTTGACCTACAGGGAAAAAGCAGGTAGGCTTTGCTCAGGCTGGAGAAGAGGTGACAATGGGCATATGACTTTTGTCAGGAGATGACGCAGGTGTTAGTGAATGATTAAAAAAAAAAAACACTCTAGAGAAAAACTTCCATGGAAGGGAGAAAAGAAGGTGCAATAATACCATTATAGTAAAACTCATGAGTGCAACTGTATGAAAAGGTCTTTAAAGATGTGTTCAGTCAGGCAAGAATAGTGTATGCCCTGAGAAATCATCGAGGTATATGAAGCCCCTTCCCCAAATAGGTGTAAGACAATGCTAGACTTAATACCTAGGAGTGAATGTTAAACAAATACAACATTGAAGTAAAAGTATTAAAAAGTGCTGCAAACTTATCCCCTCCAAAACCCAGGTGGGCCCTCAGTAACAGTTCCCACACCAATTTTGCCGTAATTAAAGGGCACTCCAGTCTCAAAAAAATGCCAAAGCAGATGAATAAATAAAAACAATAGTACTAAATTATTAAATAGCAACAGTGGTCATAACATTTTCATCACTGAGAAAGAAAAAACCCATATTTTTAGCCTTTCTGGATGTGAGGGGCAGAAAAAAAGGGCTAGATTTCAGAAAGAGGAAATCACATGCTATTGGGCTCTTGGAAGGTTACTGATATGCCAAAGGGCTTGTAACTGCAAAACCTACTAAATGGTGGACAAACTGATTCACAAGCTTTAGCATAACCAGGCTACTTTTGGGCTGGAGATTTACACAGCGTTAAGGCTCACATAAGCTTCACTGCATCTTAAAAGGTGCCCAATATAAAAAAAGACACTATTAGACTGAATATTGTCGCAGGATGGGAAGACCATGAGCACTGTACATAAGTTGTAAGCCAGTTTCTGGGGTCATGCTTCTCCAGGCTGTCGCAAGATAAATGGGGGAATTACTTATGCAAAGCCCATAGCTGGAAATCACATTTTAACTCTACAGCCAACTCAAGGCTTTCCAAGTGCAAGCAGATATTAAAAATGATGCCAGTATTATTAACCTGATTCACAGTCTCCAGATAAGTCCCTTCTAGCCAAGAAGACAGTATATCCAGCAACAATATTTCTGTCTTTCCAAAGCTGAGGACAAGATACCCCTAATGCAGCCAAAAAGCAATAACATTCAGACATTCCTCCATAGCTTAGACTGAACTTGCAGTGTCCACATGAAATCCAAGATGAGTATTGTCAATATACTCTACCTTATATTTTATAATGATCTCCCCAGCTGGCTATGCTTTAAAGAACACAGACAGCAAAGCTGACCCATATTTCAGAGTCCTCAATGATGAGTCCAAGCAGCCATCACCAGGAGTGTACTCCAGTACTCTGAAAGGACAGGAACCACTAGAGATCAGCTTCAATTAAAACGGCAATATCCCTGGCTGCTGACGCAACCATCCATGATCAGATATATCGCTAGCTGCCAAGAGGTCCAACACAAGCAAAGTAGCTTGGAGATTGTGATCTTACATAAGCAGGAAACAATTTACAGTTTCTCATGCATGATATTGACTCCAAAGAAATACCAAATGACAGAAAAGCATCTGAACCAACATCCCTTGAGCTGGGAGAATCACTGCCTTTCTCTAAAAAAAGACCTTTAAGATGGGCTGCAGCTGGCAAGGACCCCACAAGAAGAGGTGATTTCTTGAGGACTGGGTGAAATGTTCATGTGGTTTAAAATAGCCAGTGTTTTACCTTCAGTAAATAATGTGTTAATAATGACTGTACCTTTGCGCTGGCCTCAAGTAACTGTGATGGAGAGGAGAGAATTACAAATGATTGTTCTCAGGGTATGAGAATGTCAGAGCTGGCCCCACTAGAAGCTGACTTCAACCCAAATGCATAGCAACAGGCCATGGAAACCCCAAGCTCCTAGTCAAAAGAAATGAGAAAACTTGCTAAAATCCAGTTGACCTTTTCCAAAATGAACATTAACAAAATATTCATAGCACTTTATAGAAGGTAGCTATAGAAGGTGATACCAGCCACTTTCATGTCCCAGCTTCAGTCATGTCCCCTGCTTCTCCCCTCCAGATACCTGCAAAGTCCAACAAATGATCAAATTCCAAGATGCTCTTCAGCCATTTCCCCTCCAGGCTGCATTCCAAATGTTCCACATCCCCCTTAAATGCGAATGGCTTCCCAGAAACTGAGAGGCAACGGGGTATGTTATAGAGTTCACAAGTCAAAAGTTTCCCTTATGAATGGATCATGATTATTGATGAGCCACTTTCCTGGCTAGACAAATAAGTTACATCCATTTGTCAGTAGAGTCAAGGACAGGTTGTCCAGAGAAGCTGCAAAATCTCTGTAGCTGGAGGTTTTCAAGACAAAGCCCTGAGCAACCAGGTCTGAATTCAGTGTTGACCCAGGTTTGAGCGGGAGGTTGGACTAGGTGACCTGCTGAGGTCCCTTCCAGTCTGAATTTTTCAGTTCCGTGACTTGTGCTAGTATGAAAGTTATTTGAATAAGATGGATCTGTTATACTGTGAGACCATACTGAAAGACCTTGACCACAGCATTAAAATTTGCCTTGTCCTGAATGAAGTGGCATTTCAGTGAAGATCTCAGAATCAATGGCCTCCATACCATGGGTCAAAGTCTGATGGGCAGCCCCACAAATGCTCTCAAATAACATAGGTACAAAGCATGCATTAAATCCACAGGACACCAGTTGCCACATAGAGAATCTAGGTTATGCTGAAATCCCCATAGGACTGCACTCCAAAACCAATGCCACCGGTTCCCTGGGATCATCTGAAGATTTGTCCAGTGGATCTTGGAATGTTTCAAAGGTAAAACTATCAGTTTCTGTCTATCCTCCATCACAAGCAAAAGGCCACTGCTTGCCTTGAAGGCCAGCAGCCTGTAATTCTGTGAGTCCACTTGCCTCTCCCATCCTCCGTGAGACTGCTAAATCACCAGTGGGGACAATGGGGACTTCTATGATGTTGTGAAGTGAGAGGTGAGTCGTGCAAATCCAAAAATATGTGGGCAAACTGCAGTGCTATTTGTATAATATCATTAAAACTTTTTTGTCTTCAGCAAGCTTACAGACTTGATGAGTGAATTTGAAAAGTCAATTGAAACAACAAGAAAATAATTTCATATTTTTGTTGACTTCAAGATTCCTTGCCAAAAGTTTGAGAAAGAATCCCGAACATTACTCAGTTTCTTAAGCAGATTTTTCTGCAGTTTTTTTGGCTTACAGACAAAATTCTAATTTCAAAATGTTTTACCATAAGGATGAAAAGCAGAACCATTTTTAAACAAGCGCATTTGCCATTTAAAATAATATGAAACAGGTGAAAACTCTGAGCAAAAAACAGACTTAATTTTGACAAAAAAAGCGCTTTTTTTCATACCAACATATCAACACTTCCTTGGTGAGAATTCTTTGTGTCTGGAAGTTACTTCTGATATACACGGTGGGAAGAATGAAGCTCTGGTGTGTATAGCACTGTCAGACGTATTGGCATAACCTCAAAGGTCTATGAATGAAAATCCCAGTCAGACTGTCTCTACAGGAAACAGTCCATTCAAGGTCTGGATTCCTTTCAGAGAATTTGCTAGCCATATATATTAGCATTTATCAGTAAGCATTAAACAAGTCTTACAGGTATGTTACTGGCTGTTTGTTAATGACCAGTACGAGACTTTTTCCAGGGTCACTGGCTCCCTGTTAGACTTTTCATGAGAGCAGAGCCAGTCAATCTCTGGGGCATGATAATGCTTCATCTCTTGCAAAAGATACAGATTTATTACTCAGCTCTCCAAGGGAGTTGCAGCACGCTTGGATTGCAACGGTTGCTTTCTGACATCTAGAATTTAATGTGTGATAAGTTACTGTTTGCATGTATGATGGGAGGTGACTGATTTTGGTTTGTTACCTAAGTTAATCTTTGATTTGTCACCCAAAGGCTGCTTTATTTTTCCAAGTCCAATTGGAAATATGTAGAGTCCAAAAATATTAAAAAATTCCTAAGTCTTCGTCATTCCACTAGGAATGAGCACTTCTAAAGGAAAGAAAGCAAGCAGGATACTGGAAAGCCATCCCGTCCTGCATGCAGGACTAGGGACCAGGAATCCCTCAGCTCTGGCTCTCGTACCCAGGTACCTTTGTGGCCTCAGACAAGCCACATCAGGTACAAATGAGTGTTGCTCACATATGTACACAGGAGAGTAAGTGGGTACAGACCCTTTTGAATCCTGATTACCATGGGCAGCAACCTGTTTGGTTTTGTTGCTCTTCAGGGTGAGCAGGTTGTATCTTTACACTAACCCATTCTCATCTTCCCTTCAACCTCCCTAAATAAACACATTTCAGATTTTGTTTGCTATAATGCTGGCATAAGTTTCTTCAGTACACCCTTCCCTCAGCTGCAGCCAAGAGCTGTGTTTAATCAGAGAAAATACTGTGGCAATGTCTAAAAGTCCGCACTATTTACTAGACCCTATTTTGGTACATATGCGGAAGAATAGTTAGGGTTTTCCATGATCTGAAATGAATTCTTTATTGAACTGTGAAGATTTCAGTGTCTGACTGGTATCAGTTATTACACCGCTTCTATAATCTAAAGTCAGAATATTCAGCCATGACAATTCTTCCACCCCTACCCTGCCTTTGTTGCTTAAGAGTAGAACTGCTGCAGTGTATCACACTGCTGAATGTATTACCTGGCAATGGCCAGCAAAGGGTACTTCATGGCATCATAAGAAACGAAGCCTCTGCAGTTCCAGGCAGTGGCTGAGGGACATCTTCATCTGCAGGTTTCATAGAATCATAGAATCACAGAATGGTTTGGGTTGGAAGGGACCTTTAAGTGTCATCTAGTCCAACCCCTCTGCAACGAGCAGTAACATCTTTAACTAGATCAGGTTGACAGGGCCCCTCCAATCTGGCCTTGAATGTCCATCTGGACAGTCATTGTGAAGTAACCATAATAGACTTCCATGGATTTGTTCTAATCCTGTTTTTAACCTACGTATATGTTCAGTCACCACAACATCCTTGCAGCAGCAAATGGCACAATAGTGTGAAGAGATTTATTTGGTTTAAACCTTGTTCTGTCCAGTCAGTTTGTTGAAGGCCCCCTGATTTTTGTTTGTGGGGAGAAGCAAATAATCGTTTCCCATCCCCCTGTTTTTTTTTTTTTTGGCCTGTCACATCTCCCTTCAGCCACATCTTTTTCTAGTTGAAGACTCTCAGACTGTTTAGTCTTTCTTGGTATGTTTGCTGTTCCATGGCTGCTTATGTTGCATTTCTTTGTAATATTTCTGTTTCTCATATACTGCTGTTGAGATGGGTGCACTATCCTGCAAGTGCATTCAGCATGGATTTAGCCAGCGGTACAGCTCTCTAGCACTTCCTCTCAAGCAATTCTCGCCAGTCTGCTTGTTTTCCTGAGGCTGATTCCTTGTTTCCTTTGCAGATGAAATAAAACTTAGTATTTAGTGGCCTAGAAGTGCACCTGATTTCAGCCCAGAACATCTCTTCTCCACTCAGTAAAACCACCCAATGGGAAACTTTGTGTCTGTCAGAAAGGAAGACAAGCACACAGAGCACACTTTATTAAACATATCAGAGCTGATTTGCAGGCTTTTACTTTACAGTTCCTACAACATTAACAAAATCAGCCAAAGGACCATAATCAAACAGCCTGTGCAGGATGAATTATCTGGCAGCAAGTGGCATTTGATTGTATTTACCACAGTGTGAGGAAAGCATGCTTGCTGTGAAGCTTCAGAGAAGGCTGAGTTGCATGCGGTCACCTCTGGGCCAAACCTGGCCTCTGCAGCACTTGCTACTGTATGTCATTCATCTCTTGTCTTTGGAAATTCTATTAATCCTTGAAGCACCACAGAAAGTACAAAAGGTTTTCATTACATATTGGTGAGTGTATTTCCTTAAGAAGGTTCTTGGCATCCCGTGGAAGTAAATGAATCACTGGCTCCTCTGGCTGCTGCATAACTACTTATTGTTTTATTGAACAAGAGAGTAAAAAGTCACATAAAACCTTGCATACTATAAATGGCCAGGGTATAATTCAGACCTGCCCATGTGCACATTAATTTACGCATTGGTCTTTTTGGAAAAAATGTCAACTGAATAAATATAGCTTAGGCTGAGCACTTGAACCACGAATGACTTTTATTATTTTTTTTGTTAAATTCCACTCACCTTTTTTTTCCCCCTTTTTTTTGGCTTGTGAGTTTTTCAAGTGTAGAATCAAACCATTTGCTAACAAGGGGAAAGAGAGCTAGGACTACAGAAAAAGCTCATACCTTTTCCAAAGTCGTTAAGAGCAACTTTGGCACTTTCCATATATGGGACATAAAGCTTTATGAACCCAATCCTTAATCTTTAGGTTCTCTAACTGATTTTTATGTTTACTTATGGCATTGTGTGTTTTCTCCTTCTGAAGAGCAGAGTCAGTTCTCTTAAAATTCGTTCGCAGGAGACCTTTTTTACGTCAACAGAATGGTGTGAATTTCAAGAAAGTACTACAAGCTCCTTAATACTTTAGCATCCCTGGAGCCTCAGTTGCACATGTATTTTTTTGGAAAAGCCCAATTTTAGTTTCTTTCACAGAAGTACGTGTCCTACAGCTTGTCGTGGATTTTCCCAGAGCCTCTCCCAGGGCCTGATCCCCTACACACCAGCTGCGAGGTGCTAAGTGCCCACAGCACCCATGGATGTACATGAGTCACTGCTGAGAGGTGTTGAGTAGCTGCAACTCCCTCTGAAGTTAATGGAAATAGCAGGTGCTCAGCATTTCTCCGGAGGGTGGCCAAGAGAGATGGGGAGAACCCTGACACTGGAAAAAAAATGCAAGTGGAGGCCCTGAAGGAAAGAAAATTTGCTGAGGTCCCCCCGCGTCTCATTTCCTCACAAGTCCTCCTCCTGTCGAAGCAACAGGGAGCCTTTGTGTTATGGGAGGCTGCGCTCCTGAAAAACCTCCTGCACTCCTGAAAGCCAGGCTACCCTCAGGACTGGCATTTAAAGGAAGAGAGATTAAAAAGGCAGAAGGGTGCCTGCCGGGAGCCACCTCGGCACGCAGGAGCACCACCTGCACTGCACCCCTGCACAGCATGCATCTGCATCTGTCTCAGGGCTCCCCGATGAACAGCTTCCTGTGAAATATTTGGAGATGAGTGGAACATATTTCAAGTTAGAGGTATATCTACCCACTTCTAGTTGGCCAGAAAGCAAATGAGAAGCTGACTGTATTTTTTAAATGGCTAATTCCCTTATGCTAGCACAGCTGTGGCAGTTCATGCAACTCAGAGCCCCTTGGAAGCACAAAATCTCTCAGGGCAATCTGCACAGACCTCTTTCATGAAGAAGATATCTGTCATTCCTTGGGCGCTGACCTACTGGTACTCTATGCAGAGGATGCAGACACATTGCCTCTGTACAAAAGTGCTGACTCTTAAGAAATAACAAAGGGAAAGAGCTGGGAGAAGCATAGCACATATTAACTGCACTTACCAGCTGGTTGGAAAGAGGGAGAAATGGCAGCAGCCAAAACCAAAACGGTCACTTTAGGACCGCAGCTGCACATCTGTGTCAAATTTTAAGGGCCAGATTTGCAACAGCATGAGCAAAGCATGGTAGGAAACAGTCGTTATAGAAAAGCTTCCTATAAAGATGCAGTAAGAATTAGGCAGTAATTGTGTGCCAGGTTGTTGCTGGGTGGTGAGGTGACAGTATACTCCATACATACATAGCATAGCATATATATAGTGGCATGAACAGCCTATATAGCATACTTTCCGCTTGTGTCCCATTAAAGGGAAAAAGCACACCCATCTGTCCATTGTGCTGTTCCACATGTGTGCAATAGGCAGTTCTGCAACACTGTTAAATTGGAGACGTAAATATATTGAGAATGGATGCAAGGGCTAGACTTAAAAGGAACCATACATCCAAAAATGTATATAGGAACTGAACTGTAAATGTATTCTTTTTTCCTCTGTATGTAGCGTTAGCTTTGCTGATATGCCAGAATGTCCATGCCTAGCTGGGAAACCCTTCTTTTTGCTTTCAGGTCCTTTGAGCCCACCAGATAAGTTAACTCCATGTACGTGCAGTAGTGCACATTGCCTATGAAATTTTGAACTTTGGGTAATCCACTAGATGTGCGAGATGTATTTACTGGTCTTTACGAAGGCATACATTGCTACTATTCCTTTTTGCATTTCTGGGATCAAGGTGTTCAGATTGATTGCACATTGATCTATAAGAAGTGAAGGAGGGCTGCTTCAGGACTCTCTCCCTCCAAAACAAAATATCATACAGGTGCTGCCTCTCAGAGGATATTGTCAGGTTCTGCTTTTCAGAAACACTACAGAAGAGGTTCTTGGTCCTGGAGATGAAATTTATATACAGAGACTGGTTTGCTAGTTGATCGCTGTTTTCTGTGAAGATGCTATTGAGATATTTTATAACATGTTAGAGACAAGTAGGATGACGCTCGTGTCACCTAACTGTAAATGTCTGCTTTGCTGACTGCTGGACTAGATAGTAAGTACTTGGGGGTGCAGCTACATCAGTGTTTCAGGTTAGATCTGGATAGTACTTCTGAAGTGATTTTCCTTATTGCCACCATTTTTCACACTTTGTTTGCATTGTGGAGTCCTCTCAGAATGTGCACACTGGATTCCTTTTGGATGAAAGCTAAGCCAGGAGATTATTGCCAGAGGAGCATCAAATATGCTCCAACTGCTAATGGGCACACAGTCCACTGGAGCAGACTAGAGCTAGTCCAAAATAAAAGTCTCAGATGTGCATGTCAGGTCCTTTGCACCAGCTGCTTTGCACTACAGAGCTGCTCCTACTTCTCCCATGATGTCTGATGTAGACGTAGCTTCAGATCCACTTTCCAGTCAGTAGAAAGAAATGGGTAGGATATGAGTTATTTGACCTATGTAACCTATGTGCTTTAAGATGAGATAAATTATACTGTGGAATTGTCTCTCTCACTTTGTTTACCATAAAGGGAATCCAGTTGACAAGCTCAGTCGTGGATGGTTAACATATAAAAGTCAACATTTGTTCAGCTGAATACTAGGCCTAGAGTGTTTGGGTAGGCGTCTTTTGCCACTTTTATATTTTAAAGATTTAAAGAATAAATAAATACATTACATTACCACCTCTGAAATTTAGGGGTGCTGCTTTGTAATTTTGGAAGATGCATGCAGGTTCTTTTGAAAAAAAGCACCTTTTACAGCTTTTTATAGCTGTAAAGTCATGTTTATTGGCATTATGATGTCATGGTTTCTTCGTCGTAGCTGGTAAAGTGCTGTGTTTTGGACTTAGTATGAAAATAATGTTGATAACACACTGGTGTTTTAGTTGTTGCTGGGTAGTGCTTGTACTGGTCAAGGACTTTTCCAGCCTCTCATGCTCTGCCGGGTGCACAAGAAGCTGGGAGGGGAGGGGGCACAGCTAAGACAATCTATCCAAACTGGCCAAAGGGATATTCTATATCATATGATGCCATGCCCAGTGTGTTAACTGGGAGGAGCGTGGCTCAGGGACTGGCAGCATCCATCAGCAGGTGGTGAGCAGTTGTAGCACTTGTGGTTTTTTTTCTTTTTATTATATTATCATCATCATCATTATTATTATTACTATTTTTTTTAATTATTAAACTGTTCTTACCTCAACCCACGAGTTTTCTTGGTTTTGCTCTTCCGATTCTCTCCCCCATCCCACAGAGGTGAGGAGAGTGAGTGAGCGGCTGCATGGTGTTTAGTTGCTGACTGGGGCTAAACCACAACATATGGTCATTTCTGTAGCTGAGTTGTCTCAGATATAGAATGCATCTATAGTAACCATTTCATCTACCTTTCATCTTACCTCCAATTTATCTTCCCTTTCCTGCATGTGAATGTACTAGAAGGGGAAAACAAAGCAGGAATGGACAAGGCTATGCTGACATTAAGTTAATGCTCAGCATATGTCACGAGTGTAAAGACACACTCTCAGTCATATAACATAGCTTTACAAATAATATTTCTTGCATTTCACTGCAACTGGTTTCCAAAAAGCAGGGGAAACTGCTTTCTAGGGACTAACCAGGAGGACAATTTGATTCACATGGTGCCCACCTGAGCTAAAGAAATCACCTTCCTAGAGTAATCTTGTGCTGAAGATGGAGGAAAGCCTCCCTACCATTTGATAGTTACCACGCATGACGAATAAAGTGCCCCATCAGTGTCTCCTCCTTCCAATTGTTGGCTTTTAAAAGGATCTCCATGAAGCTGGAAAAAAAGATGTACTAATGTCACATGCATAGGCATTCCCCCTTTCCATTGCAGACTTAGAGCTAATTAAGATGCTGATTTACAGTATATTTCCTTCAGGGCTCTTTGACAAATATGTAGCTCAGTGTGTGAAAACTAAGTGCATGGCATCAGCTACATAAAAGAGAGCTGTGATAGTATAGGTACTGAAGTGTGATACAGATAATCTTCCACAGATCCAGCAGAGACAGAAAATTATTTCTCCACCATCCCTGTTGCCTATGTATTACCTGAACCACACTGGCAGCACATCACCTGTACTTGCAGCCATTTTCAGATGTTGCAGATAATGGTATGATTATTGATTCTACGGAAATAAATTCTTCAACAGAGTTTGCCTTTCCTCATAAAGGTTTGCATCAGCTTTTTATTTTTCAGTTTTCTATATTATCTATATCTTTTGTCTTCTGAGGTGTTGAATCTCTTGAGATATTTTAAGCCTTTTATCTCTTTTAAGTCAGTGAAGGTACTTCTAGCTCCATCGAGTGACAGTAGCAATATTTGCATGCCCTGCTCATGATGCATACACAAAGCACAGAGGAGTCAGGCTCCCTAGGTTATCAGCACAAAGGCTAAGATTATACACCAAAGCCCTTCCTGCCTTTGATCTAGATCTGAGCCAGGAAACCTTTCCACCTATTAAAAAATAAATATACCATTTTTCTAGTGCTACACCTGAAATGCTACTACTTCCATGATAATACTGCAGCATCGTGAGCAATGGCAGCATTTGTGAAGAGGACAGCATTCCCTACGGGCATTGGAATTTCTCTCTATATATTTGCTTCAGTAAACAGAGTTTTTCCTTTGTGTACCTCTGAAGCAAAAAGTCAGTCAGATTTTTCCCATGTTTCTTCATACAAATCTTGTCTCCATTTGATCTAACCTTCTCCTTGCCTCCCCCAGTAGCTGTAACACTTTTCGCCAGTTTGAGTGTCAGCTGGAGTCCTGAACAACTCAGTGCTCACCTGGCTGTCATGGGTGCTCTGGTCACTTAGCGCCGAAGCTGACAGCTCAGCTTGGCTTTAGACAGCTACAAGCACAAATGGAAAAGAAAGGAAAGATCATGTTTATTCCATGCAACATTTGGCTAAATCAGCTATGTGGAGGGGATGGAACTGGGATTGCTGCTGGAGAGATTCCTCATTTTTGTTAAAGAAAGGAAATATATATAGGTTAAGCCAAGAAAGATGCATCTGAGGGTAGAGCATGATTGGAAGAAGTGACTATAGTTTTTGTTGATAATATAAATGTTTTTGTTTCCCTTTTTGTAGAACAGAAAGAATGCCTCATCCTCATCAGGAATAATCCACTCCCCTTGCTGAGAAGAATGACTCAGACTTCTTCCTCATGGTTTATTCCCTTGCAAACCCAATTATTGCCTTGTAAAATGGAGTATATCTCCTCCCATCATCCCTTTAGTGACAGAATAACAATCACTACAAATATGGAAAACTCATCTTAGCCCAGCTGAGTTCAGTTGGAGAACAACTGGCTTAGATCTGCTCCTACTATTAAGAAAGGAATGCCTTTATTTGTATTATATGTGATGATTAGTTCCGATTATCTCTGCAGAGCTTTAAATAAACAGGGACTTCAGTGTCTGATTAAAGAAATAATGAGCTCTGAGTTATTTGTTTCATGTGAGTGGAATTTAGGGAAATTCCAGATATGAACCAAACCCCAAGAAGACATGGTGCTCGCCCTTTAGAAAGCATGTATGCAGTTTCTCCAGGACCTACCTGGTCTTTCTCATGTGGTGTCAACAGACTTTGGTGGCATCAGTGGAGCAATGCCAGTTCCCACCAAATGAGGCTCTGGCTCTGTTTTCCCTGCCTGCCCGTAAGAGTTCTGCTTGCAAATGGGCTGTGGACATAACTGTGCTTTCCAAAAAGGACACAACAATGTATCCACATGCGTTTTGCTGCCACCCTGTGAAGCATTTTGCCTTCCTGAGGAAAAGGCTCTATGCCAAAGCTTCACTGTTCTGTGATACCGAGGAGTTGTTTCCATACCCTCCATATTTTTTTACTGTCAGCTGATCTTCCCTGCAGTAAGCAGGAGACATGCATATGCAGGCATTCAAGGCCAAGCTTCAACCCCATCAAGAATCAACAGCAGCCTTTTCATGGACTTCCAAGAGCTTTAGATGAGCAGAAGCAGTTAGAGATTTCCTCTACTCCTGCAGCCTACAGCAGAAACGAGGTATTTGGGGAAGATTTGAAAGACATTGGGACAGCAAAGGAGTAGTAGCGCTATGCTTGCAATCTATATGGACTCAACAGCAAGACTAAGGTTTTGGTATTGACCACCAGAGAGACTAGACCAACCTAAGAGCACAAGGAACCAAAGAAGTATGATAGGTATTTCCCCAAAGATTAGCTACCCATGTTTGCCATTGTAAGGGGGGAAAGGAAGCTTTGGGGTCTCTGACAAAGCCAGAAATAGATCATTAGAAGCAAGCAAACCTCAGAAAACTTGACCTGACTGAGACTCCAAGAATTTCCATGTGAAAGAGAGGAATGCATTAAGGGAATTCACCAATATTTCCTCAAATTTCCTCAGAAATTCCTCAGGAGAAGAGAGCCTCAATGCATAACTAAAAAGAGATAGTAAAGCTCACATAAAATATCCACTGGGGAGAAAGGCAGAAGGGAGCTGGTATGTTAGTGCATGGCCAAGAGCTAGAGAGACACAAACCCCAGCCCCTCAATTTGTCTTCACAGAGGTGGTCCATGCCAACATACTATACTCTAATTGAAAGAGGAGCTTTGCCCCATTCTGGAGGTTCCCCAGAATCACAAAGGAGCTGAGAAAGGAGAAGGAGGAGCTCTCCATAGTCCTCTGTCCTGAGCTATATCTTACAGCTGCTCTGTAAGAGGTTGCAACCTGCCCAGCAGAGCCAGGAGATGAAACACATGAGAGCTGCTTTGGTTACTGTGGAGAGGGTCTGGCTTAACATGCTGTCATTGAGGTATGATGTATATGAGGTATGCATAAGAACAGCTGAACCCTAAGTCTTAGTCTCAAGGATGTTCAAATCTCTGAGTCCAGTTTCACTGGAAATCAAAGGAACTCAGCTCCTAAGTCGCTTTGGGAAACTGAAGTTCAACTTTTACCTCGCATAGACACTTTCCAAATGTTTACCCACCTCTTGATCTTTAAAGTGCATACAAATCTCACCTGTTTGCTGTACCTTTTGGATACAAGGAATACTGTGGCAACAGTTGGGGAATTTAATGTCTATTTTTGTCTTTTTGGTGCAGCGTGTGTTTGTGTGAGTGGAGCTAGAGAGATGTAGTTGGTAAAATTTTTCTATTCAAATATTATTGAGACAAAAGACCTAGGAAAGGTTTTGGTTAGTATATAATTTAAAATTTTAGGTTGATCTTTCTTTCTTAAGGATCCCAGAGTTGACAGACCACAGGAAGAAACTTCTTAGGAGTGCAAATATAATTATGTTTTGACATCCTGAGGAGAGCAGGTCAGACGAGAGCAGGCCTTGTTCTACTGTGGGAAGTGGAGGAGAAGGTGGGTGCACATGTGGAATGGTGTAGAGCCCTGGAGGGCCAGGATTGTTGCTGCTATGGTAGATGAGAAAGTTTTGGCAAGCTTGGGGGATTTTTTTTGTTGAATAAAGTCAGCTATAGGCAGGTCATGGCCATTTTTACCTCCTCTCCACTTTATTGCTTACAAGCAGCTTCCCCATTTTTGCTGGGCCAGGACCGAGAAGCAGAACTCAAACCAGGGCACCATAGGTTAGGACAGAACATGATCAAAGACAACATTCTTCTCAGTTTCAACGTGAAGAAGAGGAAGCCTGGTTATCAAAGATTAAGTGCACAGGACAGCCCTTACAACATTCACTTTGCTTCCTGGCTTCCTTAACCTAGGATCAATGGGCCAGCAGGATGAGTGAGATCAGTGAAAGCTCTTCTTGCAGGACCCGAAGTGCAAAACTGTGTCACATCAGCTCCCATGGAAAATCACCCTATGCTGTGCAGTGAATTGTCCCCATGTGCTCCTGACTTTAGTCTAGAAAGAACCCCATGACTTTCCCCTGCATTTAATCTGCAAAATTAAAATTCACTCACCCCTTAGGGCAGATCCAAATCATTCCACCCTCCATGCAGAGGCCCCTTTTCATGAATCACACTCAGTATAAGTAATTAGAGTCTCCATCCCTGGAGGTATTTAAAAGAAGGGTAGATGTGGTGCCAGAGGATATGGTTTAGTGGTGGACTTGGCAGTGATAGGTTAGCAGTTGGACTCGATGATCTTAAGGGTCTTTTCCAGCCTTAACGATTCTATGATTCTATGATTCTAATTTGCTCTCTCACTAGTGTAGTTCTTGTCCAAGATTATAGACCTGCCTCAACACCACCTTTACCCACTGTTGATGAAAGCCAACAGCAATCTGTTAGTTCTACCTATTATATGATGGGATGAATGAATGCACTTACCATTTGTACAGCAGCATAGCTCTGCCTCTTCTGAAATACACCGTGGTTACACACTGATAACTTACATACTGCTCACATGAGCCGGAGCCCAGAAATCTAAGCATATCTACTAGGTCTTCTTCTGGGCAGGGGCACAGGTCCTTTCTTCTCATTTCTTCTGTGGACCATAATGGTTTAGCATTCCAAATGTGGACTTTGAAAGACAGATGAAAAGCCAGTTTAGCATTAGCTTTCTCTTACCTTCCCAGGAGTGAAGATGTTTGCCACAGAGTCAGCACCACTGCCCTGGGTTGTGATAGGGGAGGACAGAATGGAGATGCTGCTCCTTCCCTCCACCCCCTACCCTGTAGCCAAAGTTTGGCAGTCCTACTGCCCACAGGTTTGGAGAAAGCCTGTGGTGGTGTGTGGAAGGACCGGCACAGTTGTGGTACGTGGAGACTGACTGAGGAACAGCTTGGTGCAGGAGCCAGGACATCTTTTTCCTCATGTCTCCCTCCTTCTCTGAGAAGGAAGCATGAGGCCAGAGTAGGGGCGAGAGGCTGAAGCGAGGACAGGCAGCCGAAGAGGGGGAGAGAAGGGGAAAGGGGGTCTGGCAGAACGAGTGGGGTGAAGACCAGACAGAAAACAGAGAAAGCAAGGATTTCCATGTCTCCCTCTGACACACCAGCACAGTTCATGAGAAAGGCAAGCTTTTGATAAGGAAAATATTTTATTTTCATTGTTAACTTAAACATTTGCAGACCCCTGAGATCAGAGAAATGCTTTGGGATGCAATCACACACGCAGACTGCCATCACATTAAAGGCAGGCATAAGCACAGCAATATTACCCTAGTATTATTTTAGCCATGAGTGAACAGAGTGGTTGCCGTACTGAGGGCTGGGGGATTACAGATGGGATCAAGAGGACAATCTGGTCCTTAAGAGCGGTTTCGCACCCTGTGAGAGCTTGAGCGCATCTGTGGGAGAGTAGCCCCTGCAGACCTCGCCGCTATACCTCCACCAGATGTGAAGACCCACGGACAGCATCTGGCGCTCCAGAACTCCAAGACTGAGTGCACCAATGTTATATGAAAATCCACATCACACACTGCACACAGTAAGTGAAAGCAGAGTGCTGCAGGGGAGGTGCGATATCAAAAAGTGCACTGCCAAAAAGTGTAATATTCCTTCAGGAGATTTATTGCCTGGAGGCCTCTGGGCTATTCCCACATGAAGACGTTTGCTGCTGGTGGAGTCATGGGCCTGTCCCAGCCACTCTGGGGTGCAGTGGGCAGGGACAAGGCAGGAGCATCTGCTTCTCCTGCCACAGGAAGCACAAGCTACTGCATGCCTGTGCACGGGGACACCCTGCTGACACTGTGCCACCACCCCCACCACTCTGGTGGTCCTTTTCTTGCTTTGGCTTCTCTTTAAGGGTTCTAGGGGTACATCTTCACTGTGGGCCATCCCTGCGAAGTGGGACAGGAGCTTTTGTGTCATGCCTCTGGATAGAAGAGAGGTGCAGTTGGGGGTTTGGCAGGACAAGGCCTCTGCTCTCCATCCCTGATCTGGTCCCACCAAACAAAGGGTGCTTGTGCAAAGAAAAGGAAAGACAGCCCCCCCGCCCGGCTGGGGACCAGCTCCAGGTGGCTCAGAAATGCTAACAGCATATACCCTCACTTCTGTCTTTCTCATTTCTGTTTTTACTAACCTCACACACACACACACAAATGCTATTTTTAACCTCTGAAAATAAGTTAGTAGGGAATT
This sequence comes from Phalacrocorax carbo, assembly GCF_963921805.1. Lineage (NCBI taxonomy): Eukaryota > Metazoa > Chordata > Aves > Suliformes > Phalacrocoracidae > Phalacrocorax > Phalacrocorax carbo. Next base: position 38,266,698 of record NC_087513.1, on the reverse strand, counting down.
TTTTCCTATTGGCTAAAAGCTGTGGTGAAATGACTTCATATATTGACTAGAGTTTGGCTCCAAACATGTTGAAATATTTGTGTGAGGTTTGTGTATTGGGACCCAGCAGAGTGCCGTACAGGTTGATGCAAGTGATACACTGGTTGCCACGATACTGCAAATGTTGGGATCTGTCGACTGGCCCAAGCACGCCTCAATGCACAAAGCACTTCTTATACCCAGCCCTGAGCAGCCCAGCCTCATGCTAACGAAGGCTGAGAGTTCATTTAGCTCATTGCGATCTGCGGATCCCCAAACATTTTCCAGCGGATGTGTGAACCCCTTTAGAAATGTCACATGCATAGATGGCTGCGCAACACGTATAACTTGCTTTGCTTCATCACTTTTTACACACTTCTTAGAAACCTTGGCTCCCAGGCTGAAAAAACACAGATGCATGCAGCATTTCAGCTTTTAAATGGCTGCTCTTTGCTTCACTGACCATGCTCAACCTGAGGAAATGTGGCTTGTTCTTAGAGTCAGACAGGAGATTTTCTTTGCTTCTTCCAATTTCAGGTAACAGAGGACATGCCCACTGTGCCGCAGGACCTGCCGTGGGGTTTTTAAGCTGGTATTACCCCTGGATGGTTGGTGCTGCCAGAGCCAGCGGCCGATGAGCACTGCCAAGACCATCCGAACCGTGGGACTCAGGGCTGCCCCATGTGGCTGGACCGTCTGTCCCCAGCAGCTGTGGGGTGACATGGGCCACCCTGTGCCAGCCTGGCTGTTTGAAGACTGGGACATGTATGTGGTGCCACAAGGCAGGGGAAGGTCAGGAAGCAGCTTTGGGAAGGTGGCTGCCTCCAGAGCCACCCCCTTTGCATGGTGATGGAGGGGATTGGTGCTGGATGGTTTGGCACCAAGTATGTGTCCATCCTCTTGGCCAAACCACCTAGGCTGCTGGCCTCAGGGAGGTCTGTGGGACTGTGCTCACAGTCACATGGAGGCTGCTGGCTGCACTGGTCCTTGTACAACTGTGAGTGTAGGATCAGGGCTGGGAGGAACTATGAATGATCCTTTTGTCCCCTTTTCCCCCTCCCATCTCCTCCCCTACCTCACTCCAGCACATATATATCCTCAGGTGGCCAAGGCCCAATGTATAAATTTGCTTCTTCTCAGTCAAAACTTCCACTAATTTGATCATGGTTTTGCCAAGGAAGGAGTAAATATGGACTGGGGACTTTGGGGATTTGAGCTATAAAAGTGAGAGTTGGAGAAGCTGAGGCTGAAGCAAATTTTTGAAGCAAGCGGTCAGATCCAGGCATCCTGACTCCCTCCTGTATGTACTTTTGGCCAATCCTCCACACAGCACCTCGACACGCCCCCTGCACAGAGCACAAATTATCAAGTGCCAGTGGGGGGACCATGGGACCAGGATGCTCACAACATCCTGAGTTTCATGAGGGCCAAGTCAGCTCTAGGTCAGGCCAAGCCACAAGGGTTGAGAGCCAACTTTCTACTTATGACCCCATACACCGTGCTGTGCACAGCTCTTGGTCCCAAATCTCTGCAACACACTTACAGAGCATACTCTCATTGAGGCAAGCTGGAAATTTCACACTTCTGAATGCAAAATAGGTCACTCCATACAATTCCCCCATTTGTGCAGGCATATTTAGTGTTGGTGCCAGCATACACATATTTCCAGGTACAACCTATATCCCTATCTCGTGAAAATTCAGACGCTTCTTGTCTACTGCCTGAAAACTTGAGATTTGTCTTTTCCATATAAGGTTTAATGTCCAGTCTAGAAGCAGTTTAAATACCCAAAGGAATGGGGTTAAAACCAGCTGAATGATCCCCAATGCAGTCTTAAAAATGAATTTCCTGTTCCCTCAGGTGGGGGGAGTCCTTTCCCTGCAGCTGGGCCAATGAATCGGGCACCTTATTTCTCTCTCTCCTCGTTTCCCCATTAGCCTGTGCGTAATAAGGCACTGCAGGCATCAAGCATGATTTAAATCACCACTTCTACCCCTGCCCGATGTGCGTGTCTGTGTAAGGTATAAGGTTTTTTTTCCCTTGCTCTCTTTTCTGTTTCAATTTATCTCCCTCGCTCAGGAGTTTGCTGGTGAATACAATGGCTTCAGACTGGAGAGAACTGAAGGTAATTTTCTTATTCCGTTTGAATAAATGGCTGTTGGCTCTTACAGGAGTAGGTTAGCCTTCTCATGTGGTTGTAATCTCCTTAAGTCCTGGCCACAGAGCTCCTAATGCCTGTTGTATAAATAGTCTGCCTTTCATACACGGCTGTGTTTGTCCTTGTTTAATTCTTTTTCCGTATATCTATCTCTAAAAATGCTGGCCCTGGGAGGGTCCCGTTGCAAATGTCTTTTTCTGAGCGTTCTAGTTCTCTTTGTTCAGGTAGCTTTTACTGCTCCCCCTATGTCCTACCACCAATGAGGAAAGGAAGCCTCCAACACCATGGGAAAAGAATAAATCTCTTGCTGTAGGAAGCAGGGTCTCTGTGGCCATGAGTGCACCTCGCCACAGGCCCTGCGCTGGCCAAGGGAGTGACTGGAGAATGAGATCCCACTTGCATACTAGCTTCCTCTGTGGCTCAGGAGATGCCACCTCCTGCAGCTGAGGATTATTAGGATAAGACCCAGTGTGGCTGAAATCTTCCCGGTGTCCCCAAGGATGGATGGCTACCAGGGAAGCTAAACATGTAGGGCTCCAACAAAATTTACAGCCTGTCATGGTGTCTTTCCATCCCAGAAAGCTACGCACCATTGTTATTCACAATAAACCTGGTGGCATCCAAAACATTTTTGGTTTTGGTCATGGTTAGTGTCTATTGAGGCCCAGGAATGAAACAAAACCTTTGCTCCATTTTGTCCATTTCCATAATGCGGGGTGTCTGATTTCTCTGTCTGCACAGAGTTTCTGGAAAGTAAAGTATTTAGTCTTAAGGAAGGAAGCTCACAGTCCTCTTAAACCAGTGTAAGGCCACGCTGCTGTCAGCAGGGGAATTGCACCCTGGGTCCCCGCTCCCAGGACCATCCCTCTGCCAGCACCTGCCGTCGCTGGCTGGGCAGCCTAGCAGCTTAGGCTGGTGCAAAATGACCGTGAAACCACACGCTAGGGTTTAAGCGCTACTCTGATGGTCTTTCCATAGGCAATCCCAACAGTCTGTCAGAGTTTCTTGTACAAGAAGTAGATGATTTGTTTATAGCCAAATACTGCCTGTGGACGTGAGCCAGCCAGTGGGATTTGCATTCACATTCAATAAGGCATTTTCAGATGAGGCATCAGCATTTCTTAGTGTAAATCCATGTACATGGTACACAGCTAGAGCGATCTAAGGGTCTTCCCAAATGCCTAATACAATTGCCTCTGTAGAAAAGCCTGGCTCTATTTGGGGAGGCACAGATGATAGCCTGAAGTAGAAAATGAAGCTGCTCCTATATTTATTTCTTATCAGTCATGATATGTATGTTAAGAAAACGCGTGCAAATATTCTGCCTCTGAAATGTCGTAGGTGATTGCTGCCTCTCAGCTATGTCACTTTTGTTTCATGGAGTTACAGTCACCTAAGTTCACCAAGTCACCTGCGTGGTACTGGTATTGCCAAGGTGATTGAGCCTCCAGGTTATGTAGCCTCGGGCTGGACCTGTGGGGTGAGCTCTGCAAGGACAGGTCGTTGCAGCCAGGATACATCCTCCCATGTCTTGGGAAAAAGGTTGCAGGGAGACATCCCCTCCTTTGGTTACATGTGTTAGAGGCATCCACTGAGAACAGCAGGAGGGACATGAAAGACAGAGTTTCAGTAGTCACAGACCCTGCCATCGTTATGTTTAGGTGAGAGCTAAGAAATAAGCTTTGGGAATGACAGTTTGAGATTTAAATGTTTAGTGGAGGTAGGGTAAAAATTTCATATTCAAGTGCTTTTGTGGATCCAACACCTAGGGCTTTGAAGGTGTATATGCAGCACACTTGATAACTATACTTGGCGATTAGTTATAGTGTTGAGAACCAGCTATGTACAATAAAATATCCATCATATTCTATGGATGATAGGGATTTTAAATATAATTTATGAATCTTAGGGATAAAGTTTTAGCATCTGGGATCAAAAAACACGAGCATGAGGGAAGACAATGGCTGTCTGCCACATCCTTTTCACTATACCATTCTGTCAAGCATTTCAATTTACTTACTGTCATTTCTCAATTGTAAACATTCTGAATGGCTTAAAACACTCAAACCTTGCCACAGCATTGCAAATCTAAGCCACAATAATGAAAAGTGCAAGTATTTTGCAAGTGCAAGTATTTTGCAAGCTGAATAGCGTTTGGGTTGTTCAACAGGTAAAAGACACGTAGCAGAAATTAAAACTTTTTAAAGTAAACTTTGAAGGACAACATACTCCTTTTAATATTTATTGTTAACTCAAAGGCTTCAGGTTAATTTAATTTCCTTCCAGCATACAAATCAACAGTTTGATTTTGCTAGATGCAGAGTTCTGTTCCTCTGAATCCTAAAAGCATATTGTTTATACGACATAATCAGCAAATGAAAATGATCTTGTTCACGGAGGGTCCGGTTCCCACAAAATATCCACACCCTTCCTTGCTCATGAATTATGGATGTCTGGGGTCTGCGCTTTACCAGAAACTTGGCTGGGCTATGTAAAACCATTTTCTGGAGAGTATGTTTTATTTTGAATGAAGCAAGCAGGCAACAGGCCAGTAGGATTAAAATGGATTCTTTATTTAAAACAACTCACAAAACACAGCAGCTCCTACCATTTTGTTAGTTTCCCCTGTTTCTCTCCAGATCCCTTTTCCAGTCTTTGGCTGGTGCTCTCGAGTATGCTCTGCATCTCGGAGGGTGCATCAGAGGGTGGCTGCTACCTAGGGCCAGTCGCCACCAGAAAGCTGGTGGACAGGAGAACAAGGAGACTCTTGTGGCAGCCCCAGCCGCCGAGTCACTGGATCCATTATCCCAACCGTAGCATGAGGAAGAGACATCCATCTTTCTGCTCCCTCAGCTTATGGGAAATAATTCCTCCAGGTATAATTCGGAAATACTGTGAAGCTTTAATTCTCTGAAATCATAACAAAGAGCTCTCAGATTCCCCGATGAAAAAGGGAATACTCTATATCTATCTAATATTATGTTGCATCCAAAGCTCCCTGAATTATTTGGACAGTATTAACAGAAGTTTATTGAAGACAAGCTAAATAGTGAATGGGCCACATCCACAAGAATGGAGATACCATGAGGTGCTCTGGCGTGCCGAGAGCTGTCCTGCTTGACCCAGCACAATGCAGTTCCCTTTTCTGTTCCCAGGAAAAATCTACCTGAATGATCTCCTTTAAGTCACTGCAACATTTTTCTCATTGTTGACTTTCTGTAATGCAAAATAGAGAAAATATCCAAACCCAAAACAAGAAGTATGGACCTTCTTTCCCAAAGAAAAGGTAACCTGACAGCAACAAACAAAGAAACAAACAAACGTCAAGTGTCATGAAAGATATTTAACTGAGTAATGTACAAAATGCTTCTCAGTGCTATGAAATTAAAAGCTGCCAAATCATTTAGCAGTGGCCTTTGACAGGAGAAACTAAATCTGTGGCTCAAAGTCCCACCACAGTTAGTCTTTAAATGTTAGCTGTCCATCTGCTGCCAGACCCAGTGAGCTCCAGATCCATCTCTATGTGCATGTCAACAGGGCTGAAGTGTCGCTGAGCTCAAACAACAGCCATCCCTAAACGTCCGTGAAGGTACCTGTTCTTACCCACTGCCCATCAGTCCTCACCAAACAGGACCCCTTCCAAGGCCACTGCCCTGAAAGAAGAATCCAGCCTTTTGCTATCTGCCCTCAAGAGAGGCAAGAAATAACCTCTCCCTCTTTCCTTCTTCATGGCACACTCATTACAAAAGCGGCTTTTTCACTCCTTTAATCACTACGCCTTCTTTTTTATTTTGTCTTGCCATATTTGCTGCTTATCAGTTTGCTCAGCTCAAGGACCTTGAGTTTTACAGGTTGTCAACACCTTACGCACTAACTCTCGCTGAGCGCCCTGAGCCGTGGGAACCGTGTTTGCTGCCACCCTGCACCAGCCCCTGTCCCGAAACCGCCTCTTTCCCATGCTGCATTCTGCAGCTGGGGCTGGGATGGGCAGAGGCAGTCCCTTCTGGGCTAGGACAACTTGAAATGAAGGGGGAAAAAGGAAAAAAAAAAGAGCAAGAGCCTTGTTAGCTGCAATTGGCAGCCACTGTGTAGTTAGGAGGACCTGGAGGGCTCCAGAAAGAAAGCATTTCTCTGTGTGCTTTCCAAGATTTGTTTTGAAAAGATGCCAGGCAGAGCTCTGCAGAGCTAAGTGGAAGTAGCAAGCATGATGGTGACATCTTTAAACCTGGCTGGGTACCAATGGGCTTTTACAGGGCCAGAGCGATAAGGCTGGTAGAAGATTATTTTCTTTGTTGTTGTGAAATCACACAGTCCTTGTTCTTGATAGCTGTGTAGGTATTTATCCAAGAATAAATGTTAAAGAAATACCTATGTCACTGAGACAAGAGCAACCGCCATAATTTATATAAGGCTGACATTCCAGCATTAAGTAAAAAAAATCATGACATTTGCCATTTTTAAATCACCTCTGGGCAGGATATCGAGTCAGACATTACCACAGCCCAATTAACCTGATATGAGAAGGGACAAGACTTAACGTTCAAAAATACACAACCTTCTCCCCTTCCCTTGCCTGAAAAGAAAAAATAATGAGAGTGGGATTATAAATTTGTTATCATGTCTATTAATCATCAGCCCAAGGGCTTGGAGGAGAGACCTTTTGACAAAGCAGAAATTAATAAGGAATAGTTTAGGGAGATCTGCTTAGAGTAGATTAGAATTGTGTTTGAAAAGGTTTTCCCCCCTCCCCATAAGATGCTTGGAGTTGCAGTATCATTTGAGGGGAAAATACTGCAAAGGCTGCCAAAAAAGCATCAGAAGAAAATTAATATAGAAAGGAAAGGCTGAGACAAGATGGTGATCCAAAGGTTACAGGCTTAATGTTCAGAATTTCTCTAGCCCAGCCTTCGTCCTAGCAGCAAAAGGTGCTGAGTTAAAATAAAATGCGTATCTTCTGTTTCTGCTTGCAGATATTACTGAATTGTATGTAGCAATTTATTGCCTACATTATGTACTTTTTTTGGCTTACAAGGAAACTAACATTGAGAGATCCATCATATTGCAAAAAAGCTGTATTTTGGTGTCCAAGATGGTCATGTTTCCAACTTGATAATTTCTGCTATTCCTGCTCTGAGTGGCAAAGAAAACTGTTTCGGTGTGCAGGACAGAAGGGCCAGCTTGAAGCTTGTGGAAGTTAATGTTGCTTCAAATCAGAGGGAAGAAGGGAAGAAGGGAAGGAATATTTCTGAAAATGAGTAAATGCAAAAAATACAAATGTACTAGAGTCACCACCAGCCACTAGAGTGAGAACCGGGAGTCAAGGGTGTTTAGTGCTTCAAACAAGTGAGAAATGGAGCCACGGAGGGAGGGGAAGAGCAGGGAAATACTTTCTTTGGTGGCAAATTCCATCCTAGAGGTATATAAATATCACCAGGCAGACACAGTCAACAAAAGGCAGTAGACATGAGGAAGAAGACCTACCCAAGAAGACAGGCAGTAAGACACGCTGATGAAGTTATGCATTTTCCTGGTGTAATGCCACCAGTGCCTATCCTGTTTCCTTCTGGTCAGTTAGGTATGTAAAAAAAGAAACAAAACAAAGCAAAATTCACTAGTGCCTTTTGTAATTCAAGGTAGAAGGAGAGGAAACAGAGAAAGGGCACACACTGAATCAAACTTGTGTAGAAAAATGGAGGCTTATAAGGCTCCGTTACTGAGATAAATTCTCCATGTATGACAAAGCTTCCTAGCTTATGCTTTCGCTGACAGAAGAAGGTACCTTCTCCCAAGTACATTAAAGCCCATCAGAAGCAGTCTTGTAATCACACCACTTAAGTTATTTAAGTATTGCTTCCTTTCCAAGCATGGTGTAATCAGGAGTGAAAAGCTTCTGCCCATAAAGTTCTAGCAGCAAAGGTGGTGTTATGTGAAAGAATGGCTTTCAAATGGTCTATGGAAAACATGTTCAAGGAACCATACCTGACAGCTAAACACAAGTATCAGCTTGCTTTCTCTTTGGGCAGAGCATCAGATGGGGTGAGCCACTCTGGAAAAGTGGGAATAAAGAGTTTAAGGAACCTGGCAGGCATCCCCTGGTGAACTGCACAGTGGCTTAAGACATATGAGTCCTTGTGCTGCTGCCTTCCCTCTCCCCTGGAGAACATTATACCCGTAGCAGATACCATGTGCCCACTTTAGAGTAAACTCCCAGTGAAGGAGGCTGCTCTGCAAGCCTTAGTGCCTGTGGTTCACTGTGCACAGAGCCAAGGGCAGTGCGGCTAGCTGTGCACCAAGCAGGGCTATCCCTTTCTGGTAGTCTCTTGCAGCAGTGTCAAAGCCGCAGGACTTTTCCTGAGACATTGCTGGCTACAAGGGCAAATGGGGTGCGTTGGCAGCCTGAGCCTGACCAGCACGGATTCCCGCAGCTGGTGGGTGCCGATGGCTCAGAGGCAGCTAAATGAACACACCAGGCTGAAGCCTGCTCCCTGGTCCAGTACCTCAAGGTCAGTATAGATACGTACTCTAATTCAGGAATGACAGCAGCTTTTTATGATTTTGCTAACACCGTGTGGGACAGGGTTATCATGTCTACTAGTTAAAATGTGTTTCATCACATGCTTCAGTGTACATAATTATAGACAAGCCCTTAGTGTGAAGCAGCAGCAGGTTTTACTTTTTTTCCCAAAGCAAAGACTCAAAGCAGAACTATTTTTCCTATGCTATTTAATGAGATAATACTAACCTGAAGTGAAATCATTGCCTTACAAGAAGACCCGAAGTAATAACATTTGTGTGGAATTGCATGTGATAAGAACATTCTTAAAAAAAGAAGGCTTAAGTGCATGGGAGTAATCATTAACATGAAGAAGGGAAAGGTGGGCCACCTTTAGTTTCTGCAGTGTGAAATTCTGTGTCTTTTCCTGTGTCTGTGGAATTTAACACATATTATCACTCAAACTGTGACAGATATGTTTTAGCAGAGCAGTCAGGAAAGTCTTCCCCTTTCTATCTGCTCTCCAAGATACCGTGCTAACACAAACCATTCCTTTCTCCATCTGTCTGCATGGCTCCTCATTATTAATTGTATTTCCCAAGGTTCAGGAGTGTCTTCAGTAACCTTGGGAAATCTTGTGTTCAAACTCAAAATGTGGTTTCTTCCCTGATCCTTCTTACATCCCCCTCTTTAAAATGAAAGGCTCCCATTCATAGTTACGCTTTCTTTCCTCCCCTTTTGCCAGTTTTCAGTCCAATATGCTCATTGTCCTTCTATTCCATGACTTCAGACCTTAGACATTTTAACCAACAGTGGAGAATGTTGTCAAATGCTTTCTGAAAAACGGAGTCTATAATATCCTTTCCCCTTCCTTACCAGGGCAGTAATTTCCTCAAAGAATTCCAACAAATTAGTTAGGCATGATCTCCTTTCCCTGAATTGATGTTAGCTGTCTTTAATCAAGCTCTGCTTTTCCAAGTGTTCCCTATTTGATTCCTTAAGGGAGTTTCGGAGTCTTTCCCCTTCAGTGAAGTCAAACTGACAAGTCTGATTTTTCTCAGTATCTGGGGAAGCTGTTGTCTTTTTTCCCTTAAGGAAAAATGATGAGAAATAAATTTCAGGTAATTTCAGCAGCCTCCCACCTAAAGACTGTTATTTCTTTGGATTTTTAAGCACAGCTTTTGCTGTCAAGAGGGGACGCGTACTAAGAAAATGAGGGCGAGAACGGAGAGACACAACATTACAGATGACAAGTTTGTGTAATTGGATTGTATATTTTGAAAGCTCGGAACCAAATAATAACAAGCATTTCTGATGGAGTCTGAGATTTGCATGGATTAAACTCATGCTCAATTCCTCCTGCAGGCAAGCAATGCTGGGACCCATACCAGCCTACAGCGCTTCCCCACGGACCTTGCTGGGGAACATCTGTTGGGATGTGACGTGCTTTGTGTTAAAGTCTTTGGTGTGTTTATGTACTTATGAGGCTTTGCAGGCTGCCCCAGAGCTAGGCTTTCACTTCAGGCATGAGTAAATTGGGGAAGGGGGTGTATGGGAGATTAGCCCCTTTGCTGGCATCAGCACACATGTATGACGTGGTGTATGACATGGCTTCATGATGGCACAAGCCTCTCCCTACACACCTTTGAGAGCAACTGCATATGCGTCAGCGTCATTTATTTGCCACACAGTGCCATAGCCTGTCTCTTGCTCTTGCTGGACATTTGCTGGCCATAGCCAGTAACCTCTGACTTGAGACCAGCGTGTGGGGCAGATAGGCTGCCGTGAGGCAGGAGGCAGCACCTCCCGCACTGGGATCTCTTCTGCCTCAGCCTCACCTGCAGTGTCCCAGGGCAGCCTGGGGAGCCTGGCACAGCGCGCTGACCTTACCCTGCCGCTTTCAGATCTCGTTTGGCCTTTTTTTGTGGGTGGGTTTCACTGTAATCTTTCTGTAAATTGCCCCTTTCTTCCGAGGTAAGCTTCATTCCTGCTGTCCTCCAGGGACAGAGATGGCTCCAATGCAGTGGAAGAGCTGCTTTGGGGAGGGGGACAAAGGCATGACTATGCAGGATGGCCTTGCACCTGGCCATTGCGCCTGGTCCTGTGAAGCAGCGAAATGCCCAACACATGTAATTTTGTCTGCGAAAAAGAAAAAAGGGGGTGTGTGTGTGCTTTCACCGTGGTCATTAGTAGGAAAAGGGAAATAAAAGAAAATCAAAGAAAAGGAAGATTTGCCTCTTGTAAAGTACCGCTCAGAATCACAGCAATAAGCCCATCCTGTGATACTTTACATTTTGAAACAAATTTGGCTTGTATGCTCTATGTATTCCTTGGATTACTGCTCTGCAAGTGATACTGTACTGATCTCGGATTAGCAATAAGAAATCCCAGTATCAGGAGGTTTCTGTCCAGGCTGAAGATGACTGCTGGATCCCCCCCTTTTCTAAACTGGATTGTTAACACAGGCTATTCTGGGAACACATCATTTACTGCCCAAAACGAAGAGAGAGTCTGGTGGTCACACTCTTCACAGGTAAAGAAATACACATTTGAAAAGAGAACAGAAATCAGTCCCTAACAGTTGTAGTCATTGTGTTTTAAACACAAGATAGCCCTTATTAGGCCCAAATGTTTTTTCTTTATGTTCCATAGAACAATATCCACTATCTACTTCTGACTTTCTCCTCTTATTTCTTTCTTGCCATTAAGTACCATTCCTAAGGCATCAGACTCCTGAAAAGGGACTCCTGGGTCACTAGTCTAGGCTTCCAGTACGAGGCAATCACACTAAGTACCCCTTTCATAAACTCCCTCTTAAACCCCCTCCCTCTTAAAAAAACAACTCACTCTTAAAAAAAAAAAAAAAAAAAAGATAGGTTATTTGCTCCTGTTATTCCTACAAAAGACTACTCAGAACCTCATCTCCCGGCTGTTCTGATTTTCCTTCTGCCTATTTCCAGACTGCATTTTTCATGACCCATTAATGTCCATTTGTCCTTGTGCCAAAATTTTCCTTTGATTTAAATATATGTTTCCTGAAACGTCTCCTTTCCTTCTTATGCCGTCTTTTACTTTTTACCATTCTCCTTCCTTTCTTGTTTCTGTTCTCTCGTTCTCAAAGTCTAATCTCACTCATGACAGATTGTCTAGAAAAAATGTTGATGGATCAGGCACCAAATGTGTTCCACTGGGCTGAAAGACCTATAATTAAAACTCTATAATTTGATACATCAGGAGGGACGTGACTCAGATATATCAGCTGAACGGCAGGTAACTGACCTTAGCTTGTGGCACATGTCAGGTAAATCATATCACTTCAAAACTCAGCAGAAGGGATTAAGACTAATATTTGAGATGTGTTAGGAGCATAAGCATGGTCATGCAGTTGTGATGCTTAGACCTGTTCTGGAACAAAATACAGCAGATATCCCAGCTTCTGTAAATCTTACTCAATTTTCTGGGTTTCTTCATTGCAGAACTGATCAAATTAATGAACTGAAAAAGGCAGCAGGCACTCCTGTCTTACAACACAGCTCCTGGGGCCAGTACAGGGCCTGGCATAAGGAAAAGGGTAAGGGTGTCAGCCCAGCACTGAGCACTTGCTCTCACAGTCAGAGGAGAGGGAAAGCAGGGCAGTGGAAACCACAGCTGGCAGCCCATGGGTCACAGCATCATCCCTTCCCAGCCCTGGCCAGAGCGCTGGGCGCACAAGGATGAGCAGGAGGGACGGGGCAGTGGAAAGTCAGTCTCATAGCATTACTTGGGAGGCCAAATCATATTAATCTTATTAATTCCTGCAATGTTAATGAAGGACAGCCTGCAAGACCAATGATGGGACAGAGCAGGAGCACTTTTTTGTGGGAAAGTATATTGTGCATGTTCCTGGTTTCATGCAGCAGTCAGATAACCTGCTTTTACATCCAGCAGCTTTTCACTGCAGTGGCTTCACTGTGCTCCAAGGATGCACAGTGCAGTGGAGGGAACCCAACAAAGGAGCAGACCCACTTCATCTCTGACATTTTAGCCCTGTGACAGCCCAAACATGCCTCATTAACTCCATTGTTAAATCTCAGCCCAGCTCAGAGAGGGCTTCCAGATCTTCTCCAGAAACAATAAAACATTGCTTTTAAAAAGCTAGGAATTCTGGTGTTTTGATGGGCCATTAAAAGACACATTCTACTGCTACAATTTTATCATCTGCCTGTGTTACCAAGACCTACAGCAGCTTCTTCCTTTTATCAGGTTTGACATTTTTGATAGATTTCCGATTGAACTCACATTACTGCACCTGGAAAACGTATCCTTGCTACATGTCTGGTGTCTTATTAAGATCCACATTCGTTCTCTGTTAAATACTGTGATTCAGCTGATTTAAAACAGTTTGGGTTTGCCTTGAAAACAGGCCTTCAGTTAAAGTTGTCCCTCCTTTTCCAATTCCTTTTCACAGCCTGCTTTTTTTGGCTAGCTTTCTGACGCTGGCTTCTAGTCTAGCCCTCGGTAGGCCACCCCATGCCACCCACCCTTAGCCTTTACCAGGGCTCCACGAGTCATGACCTGGTTATGTCATTTTGATTCCTGCTGTGCCCCTTGTCCTGACTCAGCATGCTGGTGAGAGCAACGTGATGACTGCTACCACTGTCATTCACCCAGCTGGTGAGGTTCCTCCCTGTGGTTGTTTGCCTTTGGTAGCTTCAAAGAGCACCAAGAGCACCTCCCTGGGGCCTACCAGATGCAGGTTAGTGGTTGCCTGCCTTGTACTACGTGCCCACTGCAAAAGGACTTTTGGAAGAAAACCACAGAGGAATGAACTGTAAGTGCATCCTGTCGTCCTCCTGTGGTGGGCTCAGAAGTCACAGCGTTGTGAGCCTGCCTCAAAGAAAAGTGATTTCTTAGCTGACAGTTGGGCATGTGGAAGGCTAATAAGTGCATGCACTGCTTTTCAGCCAGCTAACAGAAATCAGTTGCGGTTTATACCTAGCCTTTACCTCCATCTGCACTGAGGAAAAAGTCACTGGTACTGTCCACTGAAGTCATCTGCATTTTTTCCATGTCCAGTCAACTCTCAATGTTATTCTCAATAGACTAATACAGAACATATGTAAATTGGACTGTAAGAACATATATAGTATTTTCAGCTTTGAAAAATGAAGTTATGATGAAGAATGAACATCAAGTAGGGGAAAAAAAAAGATGGCTGGGAATATTTTAATCAGGGCACAGCTAATTCACAACCTGGATGCACTGCTCCCAGGTGATCAAGAGCTGGCTAGGTTTCAATCACAAATTTCTTTCATTTCTTCTTTAAACCAAAGTAAGCTTGAATTCTCTCGGACAATCTGCGTCTTCTTCTCATTGCAGAACTTGGCACTATTCAGTACGAATAGCATGCCTTGCTTGAGGAACTGCAAGAGTAATGAAGGACGGGGCTTTTTGAATCATGCCTGAGATGCGTTAGCAAAGCTGTGGGGCATTTCCTGCAGCACCTGCTTGGGTTGTTCCTGGCAGCACTGGGAGCTGTTTGTTTTTCCTTTTCCTGATCCCCAGATGAATACAACTTTTAAAAAGGCTTGATTTTGGCAAGTAATGGCTAATGCTTAGGTGGGAAGAGGAATCATCCTTCCCTTTTTTTCATCATGACATCTTTACCTTAGCTTCACTCCACATCTGGTCTTCTTACCCCGTGCCTCTGCCTCTGATACACCTTTTCTTCTCTTCATTTTTCATTCTGTATAACTTATCCCCCTCTTACGTTACTACCTTTCAAAACCATAATAGCCTAACATGATGTTTCCTGCTATCATTCCCTCCTCACCTCCTCACCTGTGGTCCTGGTTGCAGCCATGAGCTCTTTGGGAAATGGACTTCCCACCGCCTCCTTTTTGCATCTGCTGGAGAGGGGGCCCAGCCCTGGTTGCTCAGTAGGCTACTAAACATGACTAAAAGTAGCAATAACAAGTAGCAGCTTTGCTCCTCAGCTAAATAGTTCCTACATATGTCAACTATTGTCCTTCTTTAGAAATTGTGTATCCAATAGCTGAAAATGGGAATTAATTTATTATTTTATGTGTTGTCAATTTAAGGGGCATAAGTCACTTCACCTGAGTTGCGCTGCTGATGTAAGGCAAAATGAGGTTTGAATTTAAACAATGGGAATGAATTTTTCATGAACCATTTGAAGATGGGATTACTGAAGAAATCTGTGAAAAATTTTGCATAACAATCAATAACAAGGAAGTCCTGAACGACTCCTGAAGAGTTCACAAGTCAAAAAAGTGCTGAACTTCATCCAATAAATTATTCATTGTGAATTGTTCGCACAGCTGTGCTCTACTTACAAGGGAAGTTCAGGGGGTCTAACAATCCCTCTTCATGCAGAATATTTTGTTACATGGAGAAAACAGTAATTCAGAGGATGATCAATTTTTATGCTCTTTTAATAAATTAAGGAACTGTTTGATTCTTGCGTTTGTGAGGAAAATACTTTTTTTTTCTTCACTGCCATGAGCTATCTCAGAATAGTTTTTTTAATGGAAATTATTACCATGGTTGCCATTAAAAAAATCAGCGTTGGTCCAGCAATTACCACACAATCCCAAATGATGTAGTACAGGAAAATATATTTATCCCAGAGACAGTGTGTGGTAACTTATGGTAAAAGTTGCTTCTTTAGGATCAGCCACGACAACTCCATCTGTTTTAGCTAAAATAACTGTCCAAGTGACCCCAATTTCAACTTTATGAGGCTCATATTAATAGGGAATCTGAAGAAAATGAGCCAGAGTTTAGCTTCATGTCACTACTCACATTTTCAAGCTCTTTATCAAGTATCTCTTAAAAGTGTCCTGTATGCTAGAGCTCCGAATGCCTGTGTGTAAGCGATGGACTCGTCTTTAAAGAAACAGATCCACTTAATGTGTCCAGCTACAAACATGAGCCTATTGGTGCATATGAACTAACATGTCACCCCGTGATTGATGTTTCCCTATTACTCTGCCAAAGTACATTAAGTTAAGCTCCTTTTCATCTCCACAAATAGTAGGGACTACAGATGGCCCTCATTTGTAATCCTCAGGAACTAGCACAACTGAGCAATGGGAGAGGGTGCTGGTACCCATTGCCCACCTGAAACGGATTAGGGAGATTTCTGTGTGGAGCAGTGTTACATGAATAAAGTAACATAGCAAGTACTAATGGAAAGGAAAGGGTGCTGACAGTGGCTGTGAGCATTAACAAACTGTGCAGACGACAATACTCTCTGAGCAGACACTTGAATTTGGCAGTGAGTCTTCTAGCAGCGTGCACGACTCAAATCTACGTATTCTTTGCTGTTCATCTCCTGTATACTGTGAGCAATGTGCACCATGGGAAGCCACATCCACTGCTTTGGTGGCATCCTGGTCCCACTGAAGCCCACGGCTAACCTACTGCCTTCAGTCACAGTCAGGATTTCATTGTGGCCTGGAGCTTGTCAAGGTCCTGGGTGAGAGGCAGCAAAAGAGGTCTAAGGATTGCTGGGCACCTCTCAAGGTGTTTTTTTCTCAGCAGTGTTTGTATATGGAGCATGGCGAATTGGAGCTGGCCAGGCATCTACTTTAAAGTTATACAAAACAAATCCCCTGAGGCTTTGCACTCAGGCTGTTTGCTGGAGGCTCCCGGCTTAGGTGACATGGCTGCAGTCGGTCAAGGGCTCTGTGCTCCTGCAGCCCTGGGAAGAGAAGTTCTGGCCGCCTGCATCCCGCCTGGAGCTGGGACAGCCTTGCAGCCTGCCTCAGGCAATGTGGAAAGGCCAGGAAACCAAGTACGTGGGAAGCTGAGTGCTGAAAATACTTTCCTCAGGTGGAGCTAATAACAGCCGTTGCAAGACACCTCCAAGGCATACTTGCTCAAAAGGCTATACAGTGTCAGAAAAGGGAGAGGAGACAAGCCCTGTGCCACCTTCCCCAGGAGAGAGGGCCAGAGGCAGGCAGGGCCTGGGCTGCCGCACTCGCCGCTCAGGGTTGTACGCACCACAGCGACTGAAGCCATTTTTGGACACGGCGTATATGTGCCTGCTCGCCAATAAACGTGTCCTCTCGCTGTCCTCAGAGCACAAGTATGCAGGGTCCACATGGGCCAGCCCTTGGCTCCAGAGCCTGCCAATGCTTTTGTGGGAAGAGCAGGGGGCTGGGAGGGGGACGCAGATCTCCCTCTCCCATGGGTATCGTTTTACCTCATGTCAAAGGTATTTCCATCTCTCATGTAAAGGGAGTGCGTTGTAACGCAGATGGTCTTCACTTGACGCATATTACGAGAGTGGATTTATGTCACTTCACTTTTTAAAAGATGAGAAAAAAGTGAAGAAAGCAAATGTGACGGTAGTTTTGAGTGAGAGATTTGCGAGGCGGGAGATGAGCTCCCGACCAGCCGGTGGCGGCCGTGGCTGTGAGCAGACAGTGCCGAGTGTGGTTTGGAGGCCAGACAGGAAGGGAGCCCCGGCCTCCAGACGGCACGAGAGATAACAACGGTCATTCCAGACACCGTTATCTGCTTCAGCGAAGCACTGGGACTGGCCGACGGACCTTCTCCAGGGAAAGCTGCACAAAACTCCTCGGAGGTCCACGCTTAGCCAGGGGAACAAGGCTGGTGTGGGTCTGGGCTCAGAAGCTGCAGAGACAGAGATATCTGCCTCTTCCACAGGGCTACCCCCTTGCTGGCCTGCTGCTTGCAGCCACCCAGAAGTCTGGCTGGGCGGGGTCCTGGCCGTGTGATAGATGAACAGATACCATTCTTCCACATTTTCACATGGTTTAGTTACTCCTGACTGACTGAGGATGAGAACAGAAAGGTCCTTCTGGAGCTGGCACCAACCTCTGGCACTGCCTTAGTTTCCCTTCTGCACCACTCACCATCAGCTCCATCAGTGTGATGTCCAGCAGCTTCCAGCTCCTAACACCCAACATTTCTGCCATGAAAGTCACCATCTGATATAAACTTCAGGTCTGGCTGCTCATCCCGGATCCTGCCATGGTAGCATGCCTCCCAACATCCCTCCTTTCATCACATTGATGGTCATCATCTTACATGATCCTCCCTCCTTTCTTGCCTCTGCATGCAGGGATACACAGTGGGGGAAGAGGGAAAGGTGGGCAGGGAAGGGGGGGGAGATGAAATGGTGGGACAATCTGGAGGATGGGAGCACAGTCTGGGCAGAGGGTGACTCTGAGGTAAAGGGCTCTTTCCCCTTCATGCTAAAATGCGTATAGATTTTTCCTTTCCATTAAACAGCAAACTTCATAAAATTGCATCGGTTTTCTTGTCAGAGATCGTGTCTTGGATGTTGTGTTCAATTTACTGACATGTCTTTATCTTAATCCAGTTGAATTTAGATAAGACTTTTTTCATTACCTCTGCAGAACCAAGTGTCTCATCCTAGAGCCAACTACATTTCCCTCTAGAGTCCAGCAGTTTGTTTAATAAAATACATTTTTTAACCATCATATTTATAAGGTTCCCATTAGGATGAGCTTGAAAATAATGATACAGGACAAAGATAATGCGCTTGGGTGGTAACTAAGTATTGAATATCCAACATCAAAATATGCCAGTGATGACACAGGCATGTAATTATGCACCCAAAGTATCTATACGTGAATTATTGACAGAATGTTATACTTTTGTACATAAAAGCATGCTTCCTTCTTTTATCTGGAAAGGCTATATGTTGAACTTCTGCATCTGCTTTTCAAAACAAAAAAGACTCCTGAAATGGAACTCATTAGTGCAGGATGGTCTACATTTCCAGGGCAGCTGAAAAGGTAGTAAAACCAGAATTATTCACTTCTCTTAAAATTTTAGTTTTGCAAATACTTGGATGTTTCATATCCACAGAAAGAATGTTCTCTTTTGGATACAAATAGCTTGATCCTGCAGCCACTCCATAACCATATGGAATGAAATTGAAAACAAAAGCCATTTTCCTATCTGCTGTCAGTCTTCATTTAAAAGGTGGAGCTGAGTGGACCTTCCTGTTCACTTTCTCATGAACATTCCTGTGTATAAGGGTTTGTTTGCAAAGGAGTCAGGCAATTGTGGGCTTTCAAGTGGGGCACTGTTGGTGCTGATATATGGTCATGTTCACTCTCTGGGTTTTAAAGGCTTGGGTGGATAATCAAGTGTTTTAAGCTCTCCTTCAGCAAAGACATATATAGGTGCCTTACTGAGGAGAAGGACAAGAGTCTTGGAGAGAAAATACACAATACATTCCCAGTAAGAAAAAAAAACCTGTGGTCTGTGTTGATATTAATGTGCAGTACTGAAGGAGCTTGAAGGAACCATGTGGGATAACGTTTATGAATATTTTAAAATTGTATTAACTCGTTTCATTTATTGTACCTTCTAAGAGAAAGAAGGTGGAACTTTCCCTCCGTATTTCTTTATAGAAATAGAAGATAGATATAGAAGATGCAATCCTGCTTTTCTAAACACAAAGAATACAACAAAAAAGGATCTGCCTTCTAGTTAGTCTCCTCAGAGGGGTTAGTTCCTGTGATGCGGCACAGCCTTTCATTGCCACAAGATCCAAGGGCATCCTGGAAGGTGGCTGGGACAAGAGGTCCAACCATGGTTAATTCTGGAGACCAAGAGAAAAAAAACTCTTACAAAGCACTGGGAGTACGTATAGACTCATGTTATTGGACTAGTAAGTTTTTTGCCATAAACTGAGTCAAACTTTCCTCATCACAATTTTTGTTCTGCCAAAAGAACCTAAAAAAAAAAGTGCAAATATGTAATTTCCAATGGCACACAGCTTCCACTTTTTTTTCATTCAGTAGGTAATCTTTGGAATATTTTATGTTGACTCTGTGTCGCTGTAGGAAAACAAACTTTGCAAATAGTGTTTTTAAAAAAAGAGGAGATGAGCTGTTGACTACAAAGTTTTTGTAGCTCTATTAAAGAATTCAACCTTTCCCCTTATTCTTTCTCTCTCCCTCTCCAGCAATCTGTTCTAGTTCAATGCATTTAAATGGTGTCCGAATTTTTCCTTTCCCAAATCTCTGTTTATAAATCTCAAATGCTGACATGAGTCCAGAGTTTCTTCTTACCGAACATGCCCTTCCCATAGGATGCAGAAGGTCTTTCCAGGGGCTAGCACGGGATTTCACACAAATGAGCCAGCCTTCTGCATCCCAGTGCCTTATTCAATTTCTGGATCATCTGCTTGGCAGCAGAATTTCAGCTGTTCATGGAGTTTTCTAGCATCCCGCAACCTCTGTTGGGTGTGCCGAGGCTTTTGTTTCATTGTTGGTTTCCCCGCTATGCTGCCAATGACTGACAGCACACATATTCCCCCTGAGAGTGTGATGGACTGTGTATAGTTCACCAGGGACATCCTGGCGGTTTGTGAACCGATGCAGGAAATATTGTCAACTATGTGTTAGTGATATATCCCAGCTCTTCTCATGACTCATATCTTTAAAGGTTTTTTTTTCTATTCCAGCAATTGGTGATGACTGGAGCAAACCAAATCTGGTCATTAACCAATAAGGATTTGTTTTAAAATATCCTAAGTTAACTAACTAATTTACTTTCAGATGACCAACTGAGAAGTCATTTATTTAGTCCCTATGATCATATCCTAACAGGGTACTTAATTTACAGCTGATTCATCATTGTGCATCTTTAAAAAGGTGAATCCCGGGAGTCCAGCTGCACAGTGCGAGATGAAAACCAGTCTTCAGGAGCTGCAGGAGGTAGAGGAGAGAGCGTGAGCAGCAACACTGCCTTGGGAAGGTGCTTATCCTACCAGCTCTGCCTCCCCATGCCCCCGAGCCCAGCCCTGCACCCGGGCACTGGCTGCAGCTCCCTGCCCCAGAGCTGCCCCTGCTGCTGAGGTGTACTCATGCTCACATGCATCTTACAGACAAACACATCTCACTGACAAATGCAGCTCACATGCTTATGTTGACACACCTTGCATCCCCTCACACACACCTTGCACACTCACATCTCGCACATACATCTCTCAAGCTCACACACACATCTTGCACACCTGTCCTAACTATATGAAGCGTGACCAGCTTTCTCTCTCCCTGCCACCAAGGTAACATTTGATTTAATCACAGCAGATTTTACTGTTGCTTTACCAGTCGCAACAAACCAAACCAGGAAAATAGACATGACTGTTTAGCAGTTGCCCATTGCCAGTGGGTGGGGAAACAAAAGCAGAAGCAGAACCCCTGGGTCCAGCCTGGGGCAGCGTCACCTTCCCCAATGGCCCTTTGAGCCCATGGGTGCTGTGGGGAAGTAAGCGGTGCCATTGTTATGAACTGCTGTGCTTTCCTGATCCAAAATGTGCATCTACAGCAGGGAAGGGAGGCTGTCTACACAGCCCGGACATCTCCGGGCAGAGGAATAAAGCTACTTCTGCAGGAGCCCAGATCCTCAAGCCCAGATTGCTAAAGATGATAAAGGTTGTATTTTAATTGATGCTGGCTTCAGTGCAGTTAAGCAGCCAACCACCCGGAGGAATTTGGTTCACCCCATCCTGGCTATAAGCTATTTTCCCACTTTTCCACCAGTCCACTCCCACATTGCAGTGCTGTAGGGCAGGATCGCTTCTGCCTGTACAGGCAGCACAGGTCCTCGGGCTTGGCTGGGAACTCCGGGTGTACCTACAGCACAGAGAAAGGAGGGTGTATCATCATTGCACATCTTTCAAACCAGACAGCTGCTCACTGATACCTGCAGACAGCCACCAGCTCTTCGGTGTCAATTTGATATATTTCTGAAGGTTTAAGCCAAATTACCAGTGAGTCAGGATGAACAGTACCTGAAAAGGTATCCCATAAACTTGGTAGTGTGCTAAAGAGAGAAAGCTCCAATATTTAGGTGACTAACCATCTTCTCACTTTCTTTCTAGCTCTGGATAAGTCCTATTCTCTGGACAAAGAGGGTGAATTTGGACTTTTGACTGATATTACGCCCTATTTTATGAGCACAGATATTCTGTAAAAGGAGTCATTTACGAGGACACCATAAATCAGGTACAACTTGTTTGCTGGAATTCAAGCTGACAGGTACTGTAGCTAGCTGCAACTTCCCAGCTATGTGTACAGTATCCTAGATCAGAGGAAAATCCACAAACCGTGGAGAAGTGGTTAAAGCTATGATAATTGCTACAGTCCTGTATTTTCTACCAGCAATGAAATCAGCCTATAACTCCTGCATGGAAAGAATTATTCCATACCACTGTCCATTGTTCTGCATCATTACCAGGAAACAGGGTTATTACAAGATCGGGTCTCTTATGTTAACCCTGGAAAAGAAAAGTGATACATTTTGTTTTTAAAATACGTTAAAGAAAGAAGAAAGTAAATCCTTTCTGATCTGGTAAATCGCTACTGTACACATTCATCGAAAAAGAAAAAGACTTTTTAAAGAACATCACAGGCATAGCATGAACCAGGCAAAACCAAGAAAAATCAAAGTTAAGGCAGGCACTGTGTGCTCAGCTTAACATTATAGCATATTAAATCTTTTCAAGAACACCAGAGCTGAGCTGCTCTGTGCAGCTTTGCTGGGGAGCAGCCACATCCTTCACGGGCTGATAGCAACCACCAAGGATCACCCCAGCCATGGCTCAGAGAGCTCTTACTCTGCCACTGCTGCGGGTGTCCCCTTGCTGTATCACCCGCTCCAGCTTTGGTTGTGGCTCCCAGCCTGCAGTTGTTTTGTGCCATGAAGGCACCAGCTCAGCACCTGCACCAAAACATCTCCATAACTCAGGAACCAGAGTCCCCTCCTGCAGGACACACCTGCAGCTGGAGCTGGGATCTTTGTGGCTTTCCCAAAACTGGGTCAGGACCACTGAAACATGCCATTCTGATACACTAAAATTTGAGGAGTTTGATTAATTCTTTTACATTTAGATAAATTATGCCAGTAAATACCAGTAAACACATACTGTAGATTTTGCTATAGTATGCACTCATATTTATACACCATTTGTTGTATTTTAAAAATAAAACAAGTCAGTCAAGGTGACAGTCATTACACATACTTTATTTTATAGAAGTGAAAGGATAACGTTAAAAGAATGCAACAAAGAGATCATTTTCAGCATCATTACCTCCCCATGTGACATTCTCTCTGGAGCAGGGGAGAAGATAGAGCTGTTTCCAGGTTGTGCCATGTAATGCTCTTTTGATCTGCTCCAGTCATCATTTTCAAGTGCTTCTTCTGTTGTTTACTGCATGGGAAACAGATTTTCCCTCTCCTGTCACAAAGCCATAAAGAAGAAAGACTGCAAGATGAGTAGACAAAAGCTTCCAGCATCTCTCACCTAAGTGGCTGCTTGCTCATGTGCCTTGGGTCTTCCTGGCTTCTGCCAAACCTTTCTCATTGCCTGGAGAGGAACCATGGAGCAAGAAGTAGGGGTGATTTCCACCAGATGACACTCACTCCTCTTTCACTGCCTAGGCCCAAACTGGTCCCCAGGCAGGGCAGGAATGGGAAGTCAGGTCTTTATCACATGGACAAAACTGCCCTTGCCTGTGTCAGGGCAGGAGGAGGTGCAGCAGGTCCAGGTGTTGCCCACCCTGCCTGTGTCCATCTGAGTTCCGTGGGTGAACTTTGGAGACTGTGTGCTCAATTGCCCTTTCCCAGGAGCCCTGCTGCTCCGCAGCCAGGTGGCGTGGCCTCTCCTGCATGCAGCATGGGGCATCATGCCCAGGTCTATGTCCCGGCCCCAGGGCACATAGTGGGTTAGCCTGGTCAGTGGAACCACCCTTCCGGGTACAGTACCCAAAAAGCACGTGTCCCACCTGGCAGGCTCGCACAGCCAGATGGATTTGCACATGTACACCCGACAAACATGCTCTTTTAATACCTCCTTTTCCTCCTGCTGTCTCCCTGCCACCCCCATTGCCTGTGACTGTCTGTAGTTACTTGGATGTTGAGTTAGAAGTGTTTAAATGTACTCTTTGATCTTCCACTAGAAATGGTAGCCCAATGCATTCGGCTGTTGGCAGATTGCGGGGACTGTATGTACAGGCCTGTAAAGCAAATATCTTTGGTTTTGTATAGAAATCCAGCTGTGCTCGCACACGTGCCATGGCACATACTGCACTGAAGTGTGATGACAATCACAACTGAAAACACAAGAGGCTTTGAAGGCCCTGTAATTGAGGCAAAAGAAGAAAAGCCTGGGCTTAGAGCCCACAGTGATCAGTACTAGGCCATGCACTCAGCAGAAAACTGCCTTGTAACTGGCGGCATTTTACAGACTTTCTAATTGGCTTCCAGGGCTGGTGGCTGTTGCTTGTGCAGAATTGGAAATCAGAGCCATGTGGGGCGAGCCGAGCGGCTGAGGTCTGTGCTGCCTGTGTTTGCCTGCAGCCGAGTGGCAGCAGAGGTGTTCCCCAAGGGAGGAGAAGCAAGGGAAGGAGGGCTGGAAAGGGCAGGCCACCATCTGCGGCTACTTGGGAAGGTGCCTTACCACATCAGTGCCCTGCACCTCGGCCAAGGGAAGGGTGTTTTCTGCTGGTAGCAATGATTTCATTACATGTCTGTGCCTTTTTTGGGGGGTGACTTTTAATGTGAAGTCAAGAGGCTGGTCCCAGTTCTGAAGCTGCCTGTGAGCCTCCAGCAGCCTCAGTTGGGATGTAATTGCTGTGCGAACAACTAGCAGAAGCCTGTGTAAGGGGCTTTTGCATTTTTTATCTTGCCTTATTTGGCTTTCCACAGATGAGTTTACTCTTGCTCCTTCCCTCTCTCTCTCTCTCTCTCTCAATACATGCCAGTACATACCCTATAAGTATATGTAGACAAAAATATGCTCCTTTATGTAGTGTTCTTGTGGTACTGTTGGCTTATTTCCCTGGATTAAGGGACTACATGCTAAAGATGCCCACATAGGCTTGAATATTCATGCAGTACTTTGCCAATTATTTACTGGCAGTCTGATGGGCTGGGTTTGATTTCCGGATGGCAAAATTATGTGTCACCAACTTAAACTTGCTGTCCAGACACCTGGAAAACTAAACGCCCCATGTCAAGGAGGCAGAAGGACTAACCTCTCTACTTACAAGAGTTTACCAGGGCTTAAATTAAAGAGCTTTACAAGAAGAGCTGAAGCAGAGAAGGGAAACACAATAAAGCATCAGCTTGGAAAATCTGGTGAATCTGCACAGACTCAGACTGAGACTCAGACTCTATGGAGAAGGTTGCTCTCCTGCACCTGAAATATGTGTGGATTCAGGGAAGATTACAGCATATTCCAAGCAAAGTAATCACACCCTTATGGCTTGGCAGAAAGGCCTGACATGTCTATGCTGCTAGTTTTATTAGATTCAGCCTAATAGTATCTTGCCAGATACTTGCTGCCATTGGTCTTCTTCTTTTCCACCACTTCTTCTCCACCCTGCCTGTCACTGTCCAAAAAAGCTCCAAAGTACTCCAGCCCGTTTAAATAAGGAGCAGAAACATGACAATGTCTCTTAGAGACATACCTGGGTGGTCAGATATTCTTTCCCAGAAACTCTCCCCCTTTCCTCACACTCACCAAGCCCAAATCTTGCTTTTCTTACAACCTCTGCTGGTCCCTGGGGCTTCTGGGACACAAGGATTCCATTTCTCTCAACATTTAAATGCAAAGATTTATTACAAAACAAATTCCCAAATTTGGTTGTAACTGGCAAAGAAATCCCATCTGGTACAGTCAGCTCATCATGCTCCTCCACCACTGGCAGGGGTCTGTCTGGAGCTCTCCTGGCTCAGCTGTTCTTCCCCCTGGTCTGTCAACAGCCACCAGCACTGAGCTCTTGCCCTTTTAAGGCTCCCAGCCCCCAGTTTGTGCATGTGCATATATATATACACACATACACATATATATACACACACACATATTTGCACGCAGGGAGCCCATGGGAGAAAGGAAGGAAACAGAGAAACTTCCCACTCATCCCCACCTTGTGGGTGCACTGACTTAAGGAAACAGAATCATCATGTGAAGGGCCCTAATAATAATTTTAAAAGACTAAATGAGGGACACTGCACAGAGCCTGTGTGATTGTCCAAGCTCACCTGCCTTGTGAACTAAAGTGTCCCGTGCTGTGGAGGGTCTCTGGGGGATGTCCACTTTGGGATGAGTCTCATTTTGAAGGTATGGTCAAGCTGTGCCATCTCTGGGGTTCAAGACCTGTCCAGAGAAACCCTGGCTGACCCCAAGTTTGAAAACAACTCTGCTATCCGGAGGGCTACTAAGCTGTGTCTTTGTTAGCTGGCCTGGAGCAGAAACCACGAGGCTGTGACAATTCTGACTGTTCAGTCACCGGAAAATAATACAGGACCAATTTTTTCCTAATATGTTTTCTACCCCTTTTTCAGAATAGTTTGAGGTCATGTGCCCAGTTTCATCGTTTCCCTTAAAAACACTAGTTCTATAAAACAATATCAGTCTTAACTTGTCTCCATTTTCACAGAGCTTTTTTTATAATTAACAAGAACATTAAATCAAGAGAGCACTTGTTTAACATTTCAACACATTTTTGTCTGTAGTGATTCACTCAGCTCGTTTTCCTGGAAAAGGTGTTTTCTGGGCCTGTAATCCCCTAGGTATGTGTTTCATCTTCCAATATTGAGCTGGTGTGGACACATGGAAAGAAAATCTTATCTTGTTGAATAATACCTAATACTCTTTCCAGAAAATACAATAATGATTTGGCACCTCTCCAGCTATTAATGCTTTATGAGTAACTAACTCCTCAATAGACAGAGTTTTCATCCCTCTTCTTCAGTACAGGAACAAAAAGTCCCAGGCACACCAACCCATTTGCCAAGTTTCTTAAGCACCACACCGTCGGGACATCCATAGGTGCTCACTGCAATAACAAAAATCATGGTGATTACTTTGGTATTTATGTGCCTATCTCATGTGATTTCATCAGCTTGCTTGCTCTTTCCTTCTCTCTTTGGGCTTTTACTTCAACAACAGGTATGAGCTCTATGCACAATACAAGGAACGTACTTAATACACAACAGTTGTTCTCTCACATGCAAGTGGTTTCTATAAAGAAACCATCCATCACTGCTATATAATAAGCCTCGTCTTTTTCTGAATGGTCTGTCCTTATGAACTGACATATGTGGGATAAATAACATCCACCGTAAAACAGGGAATGTGCAAATATCGAAGTTACTCCTGGAAGTTATTAATTTGAGATAAAACTATTAAAAGTGCCCAGATAACTTATGAGTCCGAATCCTATTTTCAAAAGGAGGTGAGATCTAGAACAGTGAAAAGTTGTAGATGCCTAACCAACATAAATAACCTAAACGCTAATGTGGCTGACCCAGACTATGGTTTAGATCTTCAGCCCTTCTCCTGTCCCATATGAGCTCCACACTTGCACTTCCATCAGTGACATTCCCTGGGCTCATATATATCCATAGGATCACCTCAGAGCTTCTGAAGCTCATTCTTATTTCCTGCACAGGTTAGTCTCTTTGATATATCTCCCTTCTCCCACTGGTGACTGCTACAAGAACCACTATGAGTGTCCAAGACCCATAATGTGGTTCACTGCCCACCAAACCAACATGGGCCCTAACTAGTCAGGAATTGGTAATTGATTAATGGTGGTATGTCAAAACCGATATGTTTAATGAAAATATTTTTTGATTCTGGAAACTTTTGCCATCCCCAGACTGAAGCTTTCCTGCCAGTCTTGTAGGCTCTGTGCCCCCTGGCAGCACCTGATGGGCAGCACAGCTCTGGGTCAAGAGCTGCAGCTTCCAGGCTCTGCGGCACCGCAGGGCACATGGCAGGTCTGGAGGCCCAACAAAGAATGGGACTGAGGGGTTTCTGTGCACCACACATCACAGGAACGGCCCAGGGGATGCTGCAGAGTCGCCTCTGACACCATTGCACTTCAGAATTGGCAGCCATCTGAGAAGACAACCCCCCCACGGTGAGCTGCATTTGGTTTCTGAAAAAGTGAAAAACAATGTTTTGAGCTTCCCAGAACAAAATATTTTCAGAATTCCATTTCCACAGGAAAGGTAAAACTTTTTTAGGCTTTGTTCCAATCCAGAACAAAAACTGTCTGGAAATGTCAGGATTTCCCACAGAAAGAAAATGCCAAGTTTTGACCCACACTAGCCTTAAGTCACATTTTTAAAAAACCTGTTTTTAATGTAATAATTCTGTCCCAGAGCATGGATTGCTAAATATTCTGTGGAAAATGTCATTTCAAAGCCCTTGTTCCTTATGAGGATATTTCAAATTTCTGCACCCACATCCTTCACTTGGAAGTTGTCCTGTCTGTGTGTCCCCCACTCATGATTGTGTGTTACACTACTGTGTTGTGGGGTATTTCTGTCCAAATGTGGAACTGACAGAAAAGGGAATGTCAGCCTACCTGTTTTAACTAGAATGAAATGAAATTGTAATGAGCAATGTGAGAAAAACATAATAATGTGCAAACAGAAAGGATCTAACGGTGTTTCTCCAGACACCAGAGGGAATTGGCTACACTTTCCCTGATAATATAGAAGGATGATGTATGGTCAGCTCCTCTTGTATGCATGGGTTTCTTAATTTGCCCTAGCATGGAGTGGGGCTATTCCTGTGGGACCTGATCCACTCCTGCTGTTCAGGGACTCTCGCTCCTGTGAAAACCAGCCACACAATGCTACTTAGGCTGCATGGGGACATTTTATATCTACTTGCTACCTCCATGTCCAAGTGAGCCTGCTGGCCTGCTCACAGAGGGGTGGCCAATGGGAAGTTAAAGAGTGACCAGAAAGTGGAATTATTTATTTCTAATGCTCTGGAAAAAAGAGCCATTTTCAGAAACATAGAGGGCTAGAAATAAACAAGACATTACAAGCAAGCAAAATCCTTTCCATTTCAAACATTTCACCTGAAATTTTGCACATTGTCCTTCAAGGTGGCAAAAAGCCACTTCTTCCCAGGAGAGGAAGAAGCCCAGCCGTGCAAAGGACTGCATCATCCACTGGATCCAGTGCCCCGCTCTGAGCAGTCACAGTGAGCTGTCATTCCTGCTGGTCGGCACGGACTCCAAACATCTCCTTTCCACCTCAGCTGTATTCTCCACGCTCCCTGTTCTGAATCCCTGTGTCGTGGTCTGCAAGAGAAGAACCTGGAGGTATAAATGCAGAATAACTTCATCCCAGGTGAAGCTACAAAATTCTTTTTTTCTCCTTAATTCAGGAAACCGGGTATTCCATCAGAGGACATGAGTGTCACCTATTTATCATTGTTGTCTGGATGTAATCACATGCCTTCAGTAAAGAAGATCCAGATTCTTTCGCAGACCTTCCTAACAGGCCTTAACTCCCAGCTTCTTGATACCTGCAAGTGAGCAATTCTGCTTGCAATAAAAAATAATCTCCCAAGAGGACCTCTGATCTTAAAACAAATGCTGTTTAATTCACCACTCATTAGGAGTGTATCTGGATTGATTTATTGAGCACTTCTGACCCCAAATTTTTTGAACAGCATTCCTTCACGATTAAATAGGGAATGGATTTGGGCAACAGTTCTGGCAGGCAGACTGGAAGAACACAAGTGATTCTTAAAAACATTCATATCATGTAACTTAATGAAAATATACTACATGTTGGCATGCACTTGGCCCAGACCAGAATGGATATGTTTTCCAGCCAAGGCTCAGGTAACTTCTGTGGTAAATATGGCCAGAACAATTCATTAATTATACATTTGTGGTTGTCCCACCTTTGTGTATTTTGGAAATATGCGGTCACATTCAATCAATCAGAAAAATGGCAATATCTTTGGGTCCAAAGGAAATCAATGTTTTTGGTAAGTGCACGACAGTCTGTGGCAGGAGAAAGTATTATATCCTCTAGGGAATCAGTTTCTACTTGCCGTTTAATATTCAAAGGACAGAGAAATGGAAAAAAAACTATCCCGAAAGCCTTTTATACGTGACTGGCTACAGACAAATGCTTTCTAGATGAGAAAAACAAACTTCCTTGCTAGTTATACCCAAGTAATTACAAGCATGAAGAGACTTGGCCTCTGTTCTTTGAGCTTGTAAACAAAAAACTTTGAACCTTGTAATAAGAATCAAGAGTGTAAAATATAACCTCCTGCCATATGCCTTGCCATTCTCATTTGGCTGCAAAAGCAGGATGAAGCCATGGTTGCTGCATGGAATAGGCTGTTGGCTGCCTGCCTTGTTTGGCCAACGAAGGTATATGCAGTAAATCTGGTATGTGCCTTCCCTTCTCTTCTGGCTTCTGGTTAACAGTAGAGTGCAGTATCTGGCTTGTCTCTCCCTGCAGAGATCCAAGAGCAGAGAACTTGCCAGAATATTTGCATCTACATAAATCATTAAGAACAAACGTTGCTTTAGGTGCCACTTGAATGCTAAGCAATGTGATCAGCTCTCATGACTTCATCAGAAGGTTCCCAAAAAAGTGAGCTATTATCTTTAATCAGATCTCCTGTTTGCAGGAGACTAAGAAGTTGGGGAAAGGCTTGATTAGTGATTTTTGAGGATGATGACTGGGTTTATCCCAGCTGACTTTAGGCACCTAACTGCCCAAATCACATGCCTATTTCTTGTTGGCTCCCTCTTTGCTTAGCAGACAGCAAGGGTTCCTTCAGACAGTGAACTAGATGATAGAAGGCACTTACAGCGATTAAGGTCCTGAAGTAGGTGTCTGTTGCCTGGAGTTAGTAAGAACTGGGCAGAAAAGACCTACAACATTGAACATGTGGCAACAGTAAGGATCTGATGGCACAAATAGAGGGTTTTGCTGTGTGGTGTAGGCAGGTTCCTGTGAGCCTGCTTCATCTGGGACATGCAGAATCAAAGTTTTCCCAAAAAGGGGCACTGCTGGGCTGGCTCCTCCAGCTGTTGCACTGGGTGTCAGAAGGGTCAGAGAGCAACATCCCCCACCCAATAAGCACCCGCGTGGTGGGGAAGGGTGAGCTGGTGGGACAGGTACGCACATCTCCCCAACCCTCCCTGCATGCAGATCTCCTGAAATGGGGTTGGGCTGTCCTCATTGAAACGTTGCTCCCAGGAGAGCTGAACCCTCCACAGGCAGCTCCCCAAAGCATCCCCCATACGATGAAGTTGGGCATGGTCCCAGCTGCTTGCAGAGGTGGGTGCTGTGAGGGACAGCCCATGTTTCTGCAGTGGCTGGGGTGGGTGGCTGTGAAGCTGGCTGTGCTTCTGGTCCCACTGTGGCATGCCCCGCTCTGGTACAGTTGGTGGGCTCTCCTGAGACACGACCAGGAGCCTCAGGAGAGAGGAATGGAAACTACTCATCTCCATGCACTGTCTCACCCACGGAACAGGACTTTTCTGTAGTGCAGGTAGAGGAGGAATCCTTCACTCAGTAGGACCTACACACCTGAGAGCAACACAGAGCCATTAATTACCTTGCACTGCTAACAACAGGTGACAGAAAAAGCTTTTTATCTTACACCTGCTCGCTGTAAGTGCATGGAGAGTTTGTTCACTCTTCTGAGACTTTTCCAAGGGGCCACACAAGTGGTGAGCTGAATAAAGCTGGTTTCAGCCAGATCTGCCTTTCACTTAGGCCTTCTGGATAAAAAAATATGTGGTACATGAAAGAGCTCTTTGAAGTGACTGATGTTGATGCTGCAGCGCATTTGAGCGAGCACAGAGAATACAACAGCTGATGGTGTCAGGAGTCAGGGGAGCTCGTCCTCGTCGTGCAGGGAGAAACCAAGGATATCTGAGAGCTCTTTCCTTATACTATATATCTATATTTAAAGGACTGTGTAAATTTAGATTCTGCTGAAAAAGGAGAATAGTTCATGACACAGGGGTGAGGGAAGAACAGCATCTGCTGCTTTGCACTGGTGCTGCATCCTGTCTCGCAGTGTGGCTGCGGCGTCGAGCCCACCTTTCCCTGGGTGGCTGCTACAAATTATTCTGACAGTGGGGTAGTTTTCTGACACTGGAAAGTGTTCTCTGCAGATACCAGTGAGTGGATTTATTTTTAACCTAAAGAAAATTTGTGATCTAGGGTCTCTGGAATAAAACATAAGCACCTACAGTAGGTGGTAATTTTAACAGCAATTCAAAGAGCTGCCAAATGACCTTTCTTTTCTTGGTGGTCAAACAATTCAGTGTGTCAGAGAAGGAGTCTTCCATGTAGATCTGTTGTAAGGTAATTAGCAAGAAAAGGAAAAAGAGCATCAAGAAAAACCAATAAAGAGAAAAACGTCAGTTTTGTGTCACGTCCAGAGCCACTGGAAAATCCACATCATGAAACAGACTGAGAGTTCGTGTAGTTGGTGGAACTTTCTTCGTGTTAGGGTATGTTTTAAGCATTATTTAGAAAACAAATGTTTAGTGTCTCAGGCTGAAGGTGTAACACAGAACAAAATCCGGTCTGCCTCCTCCCAACACACCAACAGGCAGCCACACCACCACCCTGCCCCAGCTGAACCCCTCCAGGTGCTGCTCTGCTTGCTTTAGCACAAGCAGAAAGAGGACACCAGTGGCACTTTCTTCTGGGAGAGCAAATGGTGCAGAAGGTGGGAGCTGGGGTAACCTGGCAAGGTAGTGGCAAAGAAGCAGGACAGTGCTTATGTGGGAAGATGGAGCAGAAAAGCCAAAGAGTGAAGGAGGTGCATGAGGTCATCTTTGAGCCCCTTATCCCTGTCATCTTCCTATTTTAAAAAGGAGAAAACTTTGGGGCACAAAGCAACCCAAAGATTAATCTGACCTATCCAGCTGGAAGGGTTCCTCCATTCATAAAGTCATTAATACCTCCCAAATATTCCTGTGTGATTAAAAGCGGAAATCCAAACACTTTGCATTTAAATGCGAATTATTTGCAATATAAGCTTTGGGTTGTGGGATTAGGCCTGTAATAGTTTTACTTGGCTTTATGGGCCCTATCCTGTCCCAGGGAACATGATGGGACGTCAGTTATCAAGCCACAGGGGGCAAGATAAAGCTCTATGAGTTGCTATTTTTTACTTTTAAAGTTAGTCTTATTGGGCCCAGCCCAACTTCAGCTAAGTCAATGAAAAGACTCCTGCTGACTTTAATGGGAGTTGGATTGGCCCTATTGTCCTTTGTTGAATAAAGTAATTTTAAAAGGTCAGGAGGTGAATTAAAAGAAAAAGAAACAACTGCATCGATGAGCTTTATTCAACATGCTCACCTTATAGAGAAGAAGTGTTGTCTTAGCTGGTGAGAGTAGTTCAAGCTAGTCCTTGTAGACTCTGGCAAGGATAACAAAGTATGGTTTTACTCAAAAAAACAAGTGGAAATGAAAATTGCTGAGTTCCGATCTAATGATCTCCCAGTGGCTTCTATCTGCTCCATTTACAAATAAAACAGACACCAAAGTTTGAGCCTAATCTCAGTAAAACCAACCTTGTGCTGGTGAAATTCCACTGACTTTAATGGATTTCTTCTTGATGCTTCAATGGATTTCTTCTTGATTGGCACTGGTGGGAGAGCTAAAATAAGATGTGTTTCTAATTGCTGTGGCTACAGTTCATCTTGGACTATGGACATCTTGCTCTGCTTTCAGTACGGTCACTCCTCCACCTGCAGCTGAAGCAACCTGGTAGCCAAAGTAGCAGGGGAAAAATGAGGAGGAGAAGGATGATTAGTTAATGAATCTGTTGATGATGTAAAAAGGAGCACAGGTGCAGCTGATTTTCCAAATGCTGCCTTGGCTCTGAAGGACTAAGAAGAGAAAAAGGAGAGAAAAACCTAGAGTGTATTTTCCAGTTGTGCTGTGTGAACCTTCTGGGTTTTGACTTGCACTCTGGGTCACCTCCAGCTCTAAAAAAGCAGACCACAGGTTTTATCACCATATTCAGCAGATAAAACTATCAAATGAAAAGTTGCTATTTTTACACAATACCTTTTCAGAGTCCACTAGCATCGTAAATTATAGACCCATCTTGCTCAGAACAGCTCTCGTGCACTAGCTGTTGGAAGATGCTGTTGGCAATAAGCTTCACAAAATTTTTCTTTTCCAGATTATTGCTCTTCCAGGATGTGTTTTAGGATCCAAAGAGCATAAAACATGCTGAATTTCTTGGGAAATGGCCGAAGGAGTTTGGTTTTGATTTCTTTGCATTGTCCTTGCTAAATGTTTCATGCTGTGAAATTCAGATAGCCTTCTCTGATATGGGCAGTAGCAACAGGAAAATTAAAGCGTAGCCTCCCCAGTTTAGGCACCCCACCCCCCATGTTTATTGCCGTTTTATATATTAAAAAAAATCTCTACCAAGCTGAGATGAATCAGAGCCATCTTTCCAGCAGATGGTTAAAACTAAAGGGAGAGAAGGATGGCTTCATTGGGCTAATCCAAGAAAGGGAAAAGCCCTCTGAGCAGTTCCCTTTCCAGGCAGGTTAACAGCCCTGTGCTCAGCAGGTTCTGACCATCAATGAACTAACCCTTTCCTCCAACCTTGCCTCCCACTGGGCAAGAATTCAATGCATGAGCAGAGGTCAGTGTTAATGCCATCTTGCTAAAGGCATCCAGCTTTCATTCACAAAACAAACCACTTTACTGGCTTCAGAGGCAAAGGGAAGTAACCCAGGAGAAAAAATGTGCAAAGATTTTCTATTAAGTGAGAATTAGTTTATGGTATAATACCAGTCGCAAAAGGGTCAAATCAAACACTGACATAATATATCTTTAAAGCAGCTTCCTAAGCGCGAATCAAGGAAAGATTATTTTGCCCATGTCTAAGCTTAATGGCACACTTACACAAATAAGATGAGAAACTACAGCTGCAGTGAACGCTTGTGCTGCCTGCTGCAGTTTACAGAACAAACATTTGGGATCTATCTGGCTAATCATGATATATTTTTCATGTGATCATCTGTTTATGCTTCTTTGGTTTATATTTCTTGGGACTGGGCTGCGTGCCAAGGGGCTGGGGGCTGGAGTCGGCAAACACCCCTCCAGCCTTGCAGGACCCTCGGTGGGACCCTCGGCCACAGCTGCTCCAGCCCCACATGGTCAGCCCCCCCTCCCCGACTCCTCCTGCCCATCCTTGAGGATGCATCGTGCTTGGAGCTACAAAGCTTAACCCCTGCTTTTCTTCCCACTGGGGCCACAGACTGGGTATGCACACATAAGGACATCTGCATATGCTATTTAGTGCACATTTTAACAAAAAAAATGCATGGTGCCCAGGGGTAGCCTGATTAGGAGGTGAGGCCAGTGATGGAGGCACATGTTTCTGCACTTGTTTCCAAAAAATCCTTTTTTTTCCCCTGTGCGATTCATGTCCACCAGCTCCCGTGGCCAGCGGCAGCACAGAGGACTTGCCGTGGCTGCCCACTGAGCTGGAGGCCCCTGCCACTGTGTCCCCAGAGGCTTTGCACTGGGGGCCCTGCACCAGCTGACCCTCCTTGAATGTGCGTGACTCTCACAACCATTTTGCCAGGCAGAAACCTTCAGCATTCAGCTCTGTGCTTCTGCAGAGGCTGTGCTTTCCACCCTGGGTTTTCTGCCTTGTGCCTCCCCACCCACAGCCCCACAGCCTGCTCATGCCCCAGAGTCCAGGGCTGATATCTGCCCTCCCGGACCACAGCTAGCAGGACCAAGATGCCCCAGTCAGGGGCTGGCCTGGGTCAAGTCACCGGTGGTGCTGTTCATGCCCATTGCAGCCCTCATGGCTTCCGTACACTAGACTCAGCGGGCGCTCCACTCCGAAGTACAGGTGCAGCAGCAACCTACTGCTGCTTTGACAATCGGATCACTGAAGCTGAAGAAACAAAATCAGAGCAAAATTTTGGCTAAACAGCTTTTAAGATGCTGGAAAGAGGCTGGCTGCACACCGGATCTCCTGTTTTGTCCCCCATAGAGGGAGTGCATCTTGTCCAGAAAACACTGAAGTAGAGACACTTCTGTAGCCATTGCAAAATTAAGAGGTTAAATGAACTGGAAAATAGGCAAATGATGGCCTACGCCTCCAGCTCAAGGCAAAGATAATTTTTAGAAGCGTTGCTGCTGCTTATCCAGCCTCCAGCTGGGTTGCATCAAAAATGGGGTCTTCTCAACATTGCAGCACTCCTGATGGGTGTTGGCAGCAGGCAGGAGGGTTCAGAGCAGCACCTCAGGATGGTTCTAATATTAGCAAAGAAGTTAGCAGCTTTGAGCACCCGCCCAGAGCAGCTGGGATCATTCTGTACCTTTGCAGGGTACAGCATTTCCCTGCAAGAACAACTCTGTGTGTGGAGCCAAGGGAAGTACACCAAGGAGAAGGAAAGGCAGAATGAACCTGGGTAAGGCCACAAACACATTGCCATGTAACGGTGAAATGCACTGTAGCTGGTTACTCTGCCGATGGTCACCGAAGCTACCCACTTTCCTGCTTAACAGGCAAATCAATATCATGTTGCTTCTTTCTTCACCATCAATTGCCACTCAACAGCCATGCAGCCCCAGGCCCCATGGTTCACACGGCAGATCCAGTCCCAGGAGGAGCAGTGCTGGCTCTAGCCTCCAGGCACTTTAGCCCCAAGCTACCTCAAGCTCCTCACAGCTCTTTCTCATTCAGAGAGCCGGGGTCCCATCCAACCTAGAAAGCAGTCAGGCTGTGTTTCTGGTTAGCAAAAAAGAGCCCTGTGGGGTGGGGTTTTTTTACCATTTGGCTCCATTTCCCAGCTATGGCTGTGTTTCTGCAATGGTCCTGAAGACTCCTGTTGCCTGGAGTTGGTGGACAGAGAGGAAGCCAGGAAGGCCTCAACGGCACGCACTAGGTACCCCTGCCCATTTCCAGCCTGCAACTACACCCTTTCAAGCTGCAACCTCAGCGGCTCTCCCAGCAGAAGCAGAGGACCACAGGCTCACTGCACAAGCAGCCCTCCCTGGGCATGGCACCGGTGGGGGCTGTGGTGCGGCTGTGCCATGAGTCCCCTGCAGGTGCTCACCCCATCTGAGCCAAGCTGGGGGCTTGTGGGGTTGCTGACTGTCCCAAACGAAACTTAGCTGGGACCTTGCCCTTCACCGTGACAGCAGCCAGAGACCCCGTTGGTCCTTCTGCACACACAGGCGCTGCTGGTCTGGCATATAACAGCAGGGGCTGTTATACCCTGCCTGCTTTTCCAACGCTTTAGGATTTTGCAGGACACCTCGGTGCCCAGGAGGCTGTAAGCTGAAGCTGTCTCATCTACTCTAAGTCCTGGCAGGATTCAAGCCATCGCATGCAGAAAACAGCTCCTCCTAACATCCCATCACTAGGGAAAAGACAGTCAAAGTCCCAATACATAGCAGCCTGCACATCTGGAGAGAAATGTGTCTGTCCTTTTCAAATGCCTCAGAGCTGAAAGCAGGTCCCACACAGCCGGGTGCAATGAAGGACAGGGGCCTGGGAGCCTGACTCACTGGGCTCTACAACCTCCCTGGCTCCTAGCAAAGTCTGAAAGGGCAGTGCTGCATGTGGGACTGTCATGCAAAGCAGAAGGATGTTAAATTCCTGGTTCAAAAGGGTGAGTGAGCATTTCCCTGGGCAGTCTCTACCTCCCTGAAGATGTTTGCTTTGCTCGTTGTGCTTCCCCTCTATTTCCTTCCTCTCCATTTCACACCACTAATACGTTACACATAGACTAGGAAGGAATCTGAAGAAAGGAAAAGGCAGTCTCAGTAGCAGTAGCTCTCAAACTGTGCTAGGAGAAGAGTAAGGTTAAGATGGGTGGCTGAGGGAAGGGAGCAGTGCGCTTGTCTGGTTGGTGGGTCCCCACAGGGAAGCTCAAGTGAGATGGGCTTTCCCTTCCTTGCATCTCCATGGCATAGCACTTAGTTCTGTAAGAATGCCTTGCAGATGCAGCAGATCAAAGCCATACAATCAACACTTCACAAACAACTGCCACCAAAATTACTGGTACGCGTCCTTGCTACTACACAGAGTGCCCAAGGCGTAAGACAAGGAGGCGCAGTGAGGGCATGCGAGCTGTCGCGAGGAAGTTCCCCTCTCAGGCTGGGATCTTCCAGCTCATACACTTTTGTAGAGAAACTATATTTCATCATGTTTAGGGTTGGTTACACAGTGTAAACCCTCTTCCTCACTGTTCACTAGCACCACTGAGTCTTTCAGGTAGAGCCTGGAGGCCTTTTCCCCATGTTGAACAAATAAGTCCCATGAAGACGGCAGAGATGGATGAGCAAGAATACAGTTGGCTGCCAGAAAGGTTGGTGGTTTCTGCATTGGCCATTTTCCCCTTCACCAGTCATTTTTAGGCAAGCCAGGATGTTCCCATTTCCCAAATCTCTATCTAAAAGCCCAAGACCCAGGTTGCTTAATAGTCTGGATGCTAAGGGAATTTCAGATCCCTGCAGTGGGAAACTCTTTGTAGTATTTGAGACTCTGTAATATTTGAGTGGATTCAATTTGTCTCTCTCTTTTTACAATAGCAACATGAGAAAGCGCAAAGCCTCACATATCTCATGAGTGCATGAGTGGGACTCAGCAGGGAATTATTTCAGTCTGATCTTTCTCCATTATTTTTTATTTAACTCTACATTCCTTATTTCAGCTCTATGTAAAAAAAAAAAAAAACAAACAAAACAGAACAAAACAAAAAAAAACACCAAAAAACCCAGTAGAAACAAAACGAAATGGCTCTTGTGTGAGGAACAGCACTTGGAAGAGACAGGTCCTGGGAGACCGCAGGTGCTGGTGGCCTCGTTTCATAGGACGGTGACTGGTATCCACCAGTGTCTGGAAACGCCAAGTCTATTCATATGAAAAATAAATCTCATGTGAAATATGGGCTTTCATGGATCATCTAGTAAAGGTGAACGTTTTTTATATCATATCGCACACTAGGAAATAAAAAGCAAACTGCACTGACAGGAGGCATTGACAGTGCCCTCTCTATGGCAGATTTTTATGTGTTTTCCAGAGTCTTTAATGCTCTTACTTCAGAGTCCCTCTTGCTGTGGATTTATGACATGTTTCCTGCCTCCCTCCTCCTCATCTGTTCCCCCATCTCTCTTACTTGAACTACTTTAAAGTGACACGTTGACACATATCCATGTGATGAAAGCAAGGACATAGCTCCAGACCCAGACCCAACAGAGTGTATTTCTTTGCAGCTTGGTGACCCCGGACCAGCCAACACACCCTGCCAACGTCTGAGCGCAAATGCAGCGGACAGGCAGAGAGACGCCTGCCTAGCGGGGAAAGGCCACAAACCAGGAGGTGGAAGGCTTGGCGCATGGAGCAGTCAAGATATTGCTCTTTTTCAACGCCTTGGATGCCTACTTAGGGTGGCTGGCTGAGATGTAAAACTCTTACTGCTACTAACTCACAGCCCATGATGGCAGCAGTTTGACATCCCCTCTGGAATAGTTACTGTCTGGTAACTTCTGCTACCCGTCATAGATGTCCTTATCTTAAAAACCCAAAGTCAGCCCACCAGCACTATCACCAGTGACTAACATCCCCCCTGCAACCTCCCTCCTTGCCCTTCCTCTAAGGTCAGGCTGCACCCGCTTGCTCAACCTCAAGTAGAGGGCAAGTAAGGCCAGCACCCAGAGCCAGGAGTGAAGGGTCTCTCCTGCATGGTCATGCATGCGGGGCACTAAAGCAAAGATGGCGAGTTAAAGATTCCCCACTCTCAGCGTAACTGTCTGACTGACCGCAGATGGTTCATAACTGCTTTTGTGCCTCAGTTTCCTCCTACATAAACAGTATGAGTCTACCTGTTCTCATGGCTTTTAATCTCCTTCCTTTCTCCCTGTGTTCCTCCCCAGTCTTACAGATTCAGCTCAATGACCATGAGCACCTGCATTTGCTAATGTTTCAAGATGAAAATCATTTGAAACAAGTTTTGAAGTCCTTCTGCTTCTCAGTGCACTGTATCTGATAGAGGTGTAAGATCCTAGCACCAGGTCCAGACCCACAAGTTAAATGTACCAAATGCTGTAGGATATCACTGCCCTCTCCCCACCGGTGCTCATTCCCATTCCCTGCCTAACTCAGGGAATCCCCTTCCTTTGGTCCTCACTAAGAAATTCTTATCCTTACAGCAGCCTCCCAGTTATCTGCAAAAAGAGAAATGCTGAACACATTTACAAATACGGTGCTTGTTAGTACCCCTTCCTGGGACACCTGTTTCTGGGCAGCCTTTCCAAAGGATGTCTTGAGGAGCAGCCATTACTCGTCCCACAGAAACAGCAGCACATGGCAGCTCACTGCCTTTGCCTTCTGCTGGGCTGAGGCTTTTGGAGGATTTGCAGTTTTAAGGGCTGTGTTCATATACCTTTG
This sequence comes from Phalacrocorax carbo, assembly GCF_963921805.1. Classification (NCBI taxonomy): domain Eukaryota; kingdom Metazoa; phylum Chordata; class Aves; order Suliformes; family Phalacrocoracidae; genus Phalacrocorax; species Phalacrocorax carbo. Next base: position 38,226,768 of record NC_087513.1, on the reverse strand, counting down.
AAACAATGTGGCTGCTTTCTGCAGACTTAAAGAGGCTGCACATAGCCTGGCTATGTCATCATAGGGAAATTTCTTGTTCCCCATCTGTACAATCGTAAGTTAAATCTCAGGTGTTCTCTGTGTAAATGTGGAGCTGCACCCAGAAAAGCTTTATGGTGCCAAAGTCTGGAGTTTCTCTGGCCCGTAATCACCACATGCAGGATGCCAATGCTATGTAATGTTACACCTATTAAGGCCCTTTTCCCTACCACTAGAGTAAAAAAAGAGTATTTTCACCCTAATGCTTTTCAAATACTTATGTGAAAATATATAGGTCTGCTTTTTGATCTACTTGTAAAATCCCCTGCAAGAAGGTGTCTCTAAAGATATGAACATTTTTCCAGTGTTAGCATGACTCTTAGAGCCCACTATCTATTGAGATTAGCAATGGGACAGTTTTTAAAGAGGGCCCTGGAAAATCATTACAAAAATTCAGAGCTGTGGGCTCATGCCCTTCCGCACTTTTGCAAAGCACCACGCATTTTGATTACTGCAAGCATCTGCCACCTGGAATAAAAATACTCATCAATAAAACCAGTTCAAAACGAGGCTTGCACAGAGCTCACCAGTGCTTGCCCTGAGCCAGCAGTGCTCAGCATCTTGCAGAATTATATGCCTCTCCTGGGGTGAAAGACCGTGCAAAGGGCAAGGCAACCATGTTCTCACCCTGGCTTTTCGCAAGCACACATGAGATTGAGGGTCTAGGACGGGCAGAGTTACTGCAGGGCAAGCGAAGGTGAGCTTGCACGTGTACACGTGTATCCATACATACACACACGGGATGCCTGGGTAAGCTGTCCATGTTCACATCTGATGAGCAGCTGCTCAGGGCCCTCTCGCTTAGCCTCCTTTCTCCCATCAACGCTAGTGGTGGCCTCTTAGAGAACATTTGCAAGAAAGTTATCATTCTATTTCCACTATAGAATTCCAGCTTCCCACAGTAAATGGGTTAGGATCTTCCTGAGCCCATGTTTCTACCTGTATCATTGGTTTTAAATAGTACATACCTGTATTTGCACAATTTTGCCTAATCCCTTGGAATCACGTGTGCTTGCGCATCCCATAACATCCTGCAGCACTGAGTCCCACACAGTAACTCTGTGCTGTACAGAAAGGTTCTGCCTCGTGCTTCCGCTAAACCTTTTCCCTGGAAATTTCACTGGGTCCCCTCTAGTTCTTGTGCCATAAGAAACAGTGAACTGCTGTTCCCTATCCAGCTTCTCAACATCATCTTACGGTAACCTGGTCATCTGCCAGGACACTTTGGACACAGACAACAAAGCCAGGTTTGAGGTGGAAACAGTTAAAATCTTACTTTGACAGCTGCATATGCAGGAAGCAGCCTGTTCATTTGAAAGTACGAGAATGAAGCCTGCTGTACACAGAGAGGTGGGCATGTGAGTGACTTCAGAGTTTAGACCTGGTCCCCCCCGAGTTTGCCACCATTGTACCAGGTCTAATGGGCTTTGGAGTAGCTTTTTGGGAAGGTTCATTAAGTTAAGCCACTGAACTAGAAAACACCAGTCCATTTCAATACCATAGTTTTGCTCTCAGCTCAGATCTACGTGAATCATGCTTTGAGTTCAGCACATTAGAAAACCAAAGAAACGGGAGTGGGCCAACCTCTAATTCCAGGGGAGCGTGAAAGAAGCCCTGCCACCATCTAAAGTCCTCTGTCTTCCAGCCCTCACCAGTATGTTCACAAGGACACTGTGCATGGAGTCTCTCCTCTCCCAACCCAGGATGTGGCTGTGAGTACTCTGCTGCTGAGCTTCAATCTTTGTCTCCTCTTGGCTTTTTCTATAGCATACTTATGCTACTGAAAGATCAAGGATAAACCTACTTTCAAATGGACCCTAAAATCTGAGAGATAGACAGTCTGCCTGAAATCTCTTAAGTGCATCAAGGGCAGCTGTCACAGTTTTGTGGGGCAAACACCACTTGCATGCTTCTTGGCCAGCTAAGGCTGGATACATGTCTATTAACTCAGAGTGACAAATTTCTGAAGTTTTCTCATGTAGATAGCAGACTTTGTCTTTCCTGTGAGCAAATGCTCACAAGGTAGATGCTGACACACACCCAGGTTCATAAGTAACTATGGGCTACACAAGGGGTGGGCTGGACCACAGGGAGTTTATAATGCAAGTATTTGCCCAGCTATGGCTTTTGGGAGTCATTTTGTGACATGCCCCGCCTTGAGGTGGCACCATCTGGATATGAATGACTGAAGCCAGAAGAATACTGAAGAGTTTTCACATCATGTTAACCTGATACTGTAGAGCTGGGATAAGTCTTGAGTGCACATGTCTTGCTCCGTCTCATGGAAGGGACACTCAGCTTTGCAGTCAATATTTGCTTTTCATTCACTGGAGGCTTTCAAGGTATCTTGCAAGTATTAGAAGGCTGTTGTTAGCTATTTATATAGATGGGGAAAGGGCAGCAAAGCGGCAAAGTTACATGCTACAGCACAGCAGCTTGTCACTCCCATTAGTGGTGATGTGTTGTCCCCACCATACCCTCTTCCAGTCCTCCGGGTCCCTGTTCCTCCTTCCCTCTGCACCTGGCTACCAGATCAAGTGCTCATCTCACCCTGCTGTAAGTCAGTTCATCTCAGCAGTCCAGATTACCTGCTTCTTTTTTGCTGGGTTAGACTTCTGTGGCTTCAGAAAGCTAAACAAGCTCAGCGCCGGTGTAAAACTACCAGCATGAGGGAGTAGCAGGAATGGGAGGATGGAGGAAGAAGGAGGGGTGCAGGACCAGCATTACTCAGCAACAGACAGCCAGGGTAGGGCCAGAGCCACACTCTTGTTTCACCCACTGCCATTCTCATTCCCATTTCCATTCTCCTCTCCTCTCCCCTCTTTTCTTCTCTCCTGGCTGTCTCTGGTGCATCATGTACCTCATCCCCAGGACAGCAAGGAGAGCAAAGCACAGGGTCCCAGAGCGTACAGCACTGGGGTGGGGGGGAGGGTTGCAGGGTAAGGCCCTCAGGCCATGAGAAGTGATCTTTTTGCCACATGCAGCCAAGCAGGCTCAAAAAAAACCATGCTGTGCAATATTGCTCATGCAAATGGCATAGGGCTGCAGAGGCACTGAGGAACCGTTTCTGCAATACGCTGTCAGAAACTCAGCAGGAAGGAAAGTGCACAGCAGCTCCCAGCTGCCCTGGGCTACAGGCATCAAACCTACACGGAGCCCTGCTGACACCATATAATTGTCCACAAGTAGGGTAGTCTGAATGGCACCCTTTGAATCACAGACTTTCATGTCTCTGGCAAATGGAAAAGCAGACATCGATAGATGATGAATATAGTGAGAATTGTATTCTAATTGGAAATAAGACGTATATTACCTTGTACTGGATCAAATAACATGAAGGATTAAAATGGCTGTGCTGAATAATTGAGATCCCAGTTGTATAATTTTTCCTATCATTTTTAAGTCATGCCACGGAACCAGCAATATTCCACTAATAAAAAAAGGTTGCTCATAAAAAGGAAAAATATCAAAGAGCCATCAGTGAATAGGAACATTAGAGAGAGAAGCAGAATTTTCCCACTCCTCACCCTTTTGTGTGTGCAAGTACTAGTTTATAAGCTTTCGTTCTTTTATAAAATTATAAACACAAAGAAATTAATGACGAGCAGGTAGTGCACTCATACCATCACATCAGACGTATGGCAATGTTGCAAATTTTCTCTTTACCCTTCCACCCCATGATGCTGCATGCACTTGTGGTCCTGTGCAGTTAGGAAGACTTGGCAAGACTTGAGTTGATAACGAGAGTAACAGCTACATCCAGCTGTAAACGAGGGGTTCAGAACAGAAACACCTTTGGGGTTTAAGCCAACTCCATCTGAAGGGATCACTTTCTGAATCTAGGTGTGAGTAAACAGATTCCTTCCTACTGAGGCTGTTTGTCCCCGGTACTGCACAAAGCAAGGGGCTGTCACCACAGGCACATTCAAAGCCTCTGCTTCATATTACTAGTAGCTTGAAATTCAGACTACAGCCTCTTTTAAAAGATAGTATTTTTCCAGAAATGTTTATTTTAAGTGTAGATCTGTTATTGTTATTTCTTCTCAGTGGTGTAAAAGTCCAGTTGGAAGAGTTTTCTTTCCTCTGCATTGAGGTTGAAAATTCCTGGAAAGCCAGGACAATATTCAGCATTCATGATTACACAGACAGACATATTTCATGAAAATTGCATAGGCTTTTAATACAGGATTATGAATGAGCTCTAATGTTGAAATTATATTAGATTGAATTTCAGAACGTATTTAACATATTTCCATACAGCAACCTTGGGATGTCTTTTCAATAACAGTGATTATTACGGGCAGGCTGTTTTTTATGAAAACATTTGTTCAGGGTGGACAAGGCTTCCTGAAAAATGTTGTACATCTTTATGGCTGACGTTTTAGTTGGTTTGAATTAACTTTTTTCACAGCCAGAATGAAACGTTTCACCATATAATTCTTCATGCATGTCTTCAAACAAACCTGGAGACTTTGCTGTGAATGTTCTAAACTGTAATACAATCTCGGGCATGAAAACGCTTTGTGAGCTGGAGGTGAGCATTTTGTCCCAAGTTATCCCGTTACTCTCAAAATATAAATTTTCTTAGCTAACGTCTGGCTTTGAAAAGCAGTGGTTGCCTCAGCTGATTTGAAGGCATCTCTAAGTACCATCTTGTAAACAGTCCCAGGCTTACTCTTTTACAGGCCTCCTACAGCTGACTGCCCGGCCCGTGGATCTTGATAAGGACAAGCTGTTTGATTGAGTGGAATAGGGTTCAGCTTTTTCTTTGCATAATGGCAAACACATTGAGATTACGCATCGCCCAGGACAGTGTGTGCGTTTGGAAAGCAGAAGTCAGCTACTCACCTTTGGGATCTGCCTATAAAAGCAGTTCCCCTGTCTGCCCTCGCGGCACAGCTTGAGGATGGTCCTCTGGACCAGCGGCTCAGCTCCGCCATTTTGCCCTTTTTTCCTTCCTTACAGAAAGCAGCAGAGTTCGTATTCCTTCTTCTGGAACATCAGTGGTTTAAAATGTAGTCGATCTGGAAATGTACCCACTAAGTTAGGCTCAAGGTAACGGAGCGTGCATTTGGCAATTTATGTTGTTCTCTGCTGGGGTTGCTGGACTTGCTTCTATCATATTCACTCGCCACTATTGCGTTACATTGGTGCTCCCTCCTGTTTGCCTCTCACTCACACTGGTGCAAATCGGAAGTACCGCTACAGAAAACACTTAATGTTTTACCAGTGCAACGCACTGAAAGGCTTTCTCTCAGTCATTAGCAAGTTTGATAGCTCTCATTAGTCTAGTTTAGTCATTGGAGAAAAGAGATGTGTGTTTCCTACACTGGTGGCATAAATGCTCCCCTCACTTTCATACTGCTGGAAGAAATGTGTATTTTCAGGGCTAAAACAGTAATCCATTCACAGTACACTTCTGAAACCGACCCTATTTTATTCACCTCTCTTAAATGGTCAAAACTGTGTAACTGGATGCCACAGGCTCTATACTCCTAACACCTAATAGAGATTCTTTGAAGGGATGTTTTGAAGACATTTGAAATAGGAAGCTCTGTGCCCTATCCTCACTGCTGTTGTGAAACTCTAGGTGAGTCCACATGGATGTGGATTTTTATTGCAGTTTAACATTTCTAAACACCATTTTGCTGGTTAAGAATGGGCTGAATCATCTAAAATTTACTTTTATTTTTGCCCTCTAACTTGACCCACAGAATGTATCTACTAATTAAATGTCAACAGGAAACAAATGTCTTCACAGAGGGAAAGTAGTTATCTATGGCAATTTTGGTTTGTGGTGAAAAAGCTAGGATGAAAAAAATAATCCACATACAGAAAGTCACATACATTTTTAAACAGTGTTATAAACTCATGCATGGCCACCCAGCTAGAGATGGAAATGGCTGGAGACACATGGCTTCTCCAGAGCAGATTCAGTTAGGTCTAGGAGGCCATGCCTTTTCAGGTGGCTGTCCTCAGATATGATAGGTCCTGTACTCTTAGAAAGAGCGGGCTTGGCCAGTTAGCAAGGAGAGGCAATGTTGTGCATGCTGCTTGATCAGCCTCAGCCCTGCGATGCAATTCAGAAGGGAAGCAAAACTGTACATACAAGTGCCTCTGTACCAACAGCAGGAACCTTTCATGCTGGGTTTTTGGGTGGTTTTTTTTTTTTATTTGCCACTGTATATCAACTTCTCTGAGATTCACTTCTTCTGTTTTTCCACTAATGACCTAGAAGGAAATCTGACTTGGGGAAATCTCCATAGCCTGAACAGTTGACCCAGCTGAAAGATGAAATAAAATACCCAAAGGGAAGAGGAAAACCTACCATCCCACTTGGCAACTGAGTGTAGGAAAAGTCCTACTCCATTATGATCAAAATGCTTTTAGATGCAACCCACTACTGGGTACTGTCTCAGCCTTTCAAGAAACCACTTTCCACTGCAAACATTGACTGCAGTCAATGCAAAATATTTATTGCTCTCATCTTAGGATCTCCCACATGCTTTGAGGTATTTGAATTCATCAGAGAGAATACCAAATATTATTCCTGTTGCATGTACGTCAGTCAGCTCTTGGACGCTCTCCTTCTATGTCATGGTGTCAGTAAGGCTGAGTGAAGTTGCCCTTTGGCCAGACTGCTGTTTGGTTTAAAACACTAGATTTGGGTGTTGCTAAAAGCACCTCCCACCATGGCTGTCCTTGTTTTCCAAAGTAAACAGCCACTGGCGTCTTGTGACCTGAACAGCCCCAAGTGTCTGACCTTGAAAAACAAAAAATATTTTATTTGAAAAGAAAAATCTGCAGTCTAAATTATTTGGAGCACTGCTTTCCTTCCTCAGCAGGATGCCGGAATGCCCAGGCTTTGGTAGGAGATGCTTACATGCCACAGGCATACACGGGAACATATTTGCCCTCTAATGATATATTAGGCAATGGTTTTAAGTTGGCAGACTACTAAAAGCCCTAGCCAAACAAAGATAAAATTGTAATTTATCAACAGAGAATACCGAATTCATGGTCGCTGGTGACTGCTGCGACTGGTGGAACCCCACAAAGCTGAAGTTGACAGCATGGAGACAACAAATTCTAGAGATTGCTTAGAATTTTTTCAGCTTTGGAGAAAAAACATAACTGGATTTTTTTTCTTAGAAACTTTTCAAACTAGGAACAAGATAAAATTATCACCTTTCTCAAAATCCTGTACAACAGGGCTGAAGCAGCAAAGGTGTATGAAAACACTGTGATGGCACGTATCTTCTGCAGCACATAAAGGGAAGTGTGAAAACAGAGCAGTAACAGTGCATGCAGAGAGGCAGCTGGGGGACTGCCTGACTGCGGGGTCGGCAGTGCTGTGCCTTAGCTGGTACCGACCTTTCTTTTGAGAATTTGATCCATGGTTTTTAGGATTCCTATTCTCTGTACTAGATATTTGGAGGAGGAGTAGCGTTTGCCAAAGGCATCCTATTCTGACAGAAGATTTTAACGAGTCTTGAAAATATTTTATCTCAAGTATGTTGAGGAATCTTTCTCAGTAGACCTTAGTCCTTTCCATCCCCTCAGATTTACAGGGGCTTTGTTTCACTGAAGTCAGTGCTGTTAGACAGACACTGGAATGAAGTTAAGAATTAGGTCCTACTTTTATGGGGTTTCACAAGCCTGTGTTATTTTAATTGCCCTGAGTTAAATGTGATCTTACAGTGCCAGGTTGGAAATCCATGAATTTAAGGTGAACAAGGGAGGGAAACAGCAAGGGGCAAAATGCAAATTCCTCGTTCCCCTTCCCCACCCTCCATCTACCCTTCCATCTCCTGACTGCTCTCTGGACAAAAACCGACTGCTCTCACAGTGACAAATTCCATCTCCTCACTGGTTGCAGCACCACTGAGGCTCTCGGATACTGCCACAGTGATTACTGTGAACCAATAACCAGCACCAACTCACTTCACAAAAAAACAGTGAATAGCTAAAAAATTACCAGGGATGCTGGCTGTTACAGACCCAGGCCAAATGTGAAGTGGTGCTCTGGAGGTGAAAGGATCTCTATGCCATTACAGACCTTCTAAGTTTCCCAGTCCCAGGGGTGTACTTTCATGGGAAGAAAAAGCTGTTTCAGATCACGCCAGATATTTTCTGCACTGCCCAGCAGTTATACCTGAGGATGTTCTCCAGATGTTCGTGTTTGCATGAAACATACAATAATAAAGTTGTAAACTGGAGGAGACAATACCCAGACTGCAAGAAGAAGGGCTTTAGGGTGGCCTGGAAAAATACAAAAATTAACTAGCCCACACGCAAAATCAACTTGTCCACTTTAATAGGATGATAAAGACATATTTTATTTGCTTTTCCAAAGAACTGCTACTTTTCCCACCAAGTGGGCACACACGATTTGTCACAGTTCTTGTATTGCCAGTAGGTCATTGCTTGTATTTTGGGGAACAGATAGAAGTATGAGCTCTGAGACAAGGTGAAGCCACAGTTCAGACAGAAAAAAAATCTATCTGGGAAATATACCATTGTCTGGAATGCCAGCTACTGAAAAACAGAAGAGGAGAAAATCCTTTCAACAACTGAAAAGGGAGGGAATGGAAATAGACCTGTTGCATTAGGGCAGTAAAATTTCCTGGCTAAAAGTTAGACTGCAGGTATCATCTGTACTGAAACTATAAAGAGCACCAAATGAATGCCTTGGCTAAGACATCTGTAGAGTGAAATGTCTTCAGTGTTTGCAAGCTGACTAACAAGAGGTGAATAAAACAGGAGTTGGAAACTGGAAGCCTTTTCTCTTCTCTGGAACCACTTCCCTTTTTCTGCTGGCCTATGTTGGCTAAATGAAAGGTCTGAGGAGGCTGGCTACAAGTCCTAGGAGATCTCTGGGGAAGGTTTCTGAGTGTACTATTCCTGCTTAATTTGGGCTGCTCAAGCGGGTTCTGATCCCAAAAACATGTGGACATAAGTGAGACCTTTTTGCTTAGTGCATTTAATATTACACCGGTGGCCTGTATATGGATTTCAGAATGTCACATGCCTACGATGCTTGGAGTTTGGCTACTTCAGTGATTTCGCTGATTGGGGTGCCTTTGGAATTATTATCTCCCCCACACCCCCTTCTTTTTTTTTTAAGTGTCTGTAAAAATAATACAGTGGCCAACTGCTGTCATAGTTTTGATCTGAAAAGCGCAGTCAGGCCCTGTGGTGCATCACTTCTCTTTATAACAAAGCAGGAGCATGCCAGACTGGAATGCAGCTCTTCAAATATGCAGGATTAAACAGTTTTGCAGGTTTATTGTGAGACCTGTAGGTGGCCTCATTTTAATAGTCAATAACCCAAGAACTATTAGTTCATTTTGCCAATGAGCTAAGCAACATTCTTTCTTATTCTACTGAATTTGGAAGCTGATGAATTTGCTTCTAGTACCACTGAATGCTCTGCCATTTGTTCTGTAAACAAGTGGTTATAGAGCACACTGACTTTAAATCTGAAAGTGTGAACATTTGTTTCGTTTTCATGCTTAAATTCCTTCAAGAATGGGAAGAGAGAGGGCACATTTTTGAAATTCTGAGTTAGGATGAGTAAAGTAGCCTGTACTGTGTATTTCACATCCCAAGGAGCAGAGGACTGCTGGCCACGCACTGACTTTAACCACCGACATACTGAACAATAAGAAAAATTAATATATATCCCATATTCTGTTAGAGAAGGCCTAACCTCATGGCTTACCAAATTCAGCTGGGTAAATGGACTGCAAAACAAGGCTGAGTGAATTAAGTCTGAGACCTGAGACCTTTCAGTACAATCACTAGAATACCAACATCCACATCCACACTTGGCATCATGTTTGTGACAATGCGTTCTTCAGTGTCACCTCAACAGAAACACTGACTTATGCTGTTGTCTTATTTAACTGAGCCATTTTTGGGGTGTGGAAGAAAAGGAAATACAATGGAGCTTAGCTAGTGCCACAGAAAGCTCCACTTTTGTCAGCTGTTGAGAGGGCAGTAAGGTCTCATGCCTCACGCTAGTAATATTGGGCAGGTCCTATCCTGTGGGTCATTACCATCACTAGTGCTGGGCCACTGGAGGCAAGCTGTGTGCTTCCCTTCTGTCTTGCCTTTTATCCGGAGATAACAAAGCCTTCAGACACCACTTACCAGTGAGTACAAATAAAAGGGCAATGCATTACATCAGGACAAGCTCCCTCTCCTTTCTTGGAGCGCTTTGCTACACAAATCCAGGAGTCAGCCTACCCTGTCCATGTGTGGAATACATGCTATAGCCACTGTGGCAAAGCCCCACTTTTAACCAGTTCACATACACACACTGTATTTTTTTAGTGTGTGAGAGCTGATATAGCTTGTGAAATAGACTTATGGTTAAGTTGCCTTTAATATATGGAAGCCATATAGCTACAATGACAATAGAATCACAAGGCATTTCGTTAACTGCCCTCGTGTTGCTGATTCTGCCGCCACAGCTTCTTCCACCCTGCAACCAGGGCAGCCTGGGGAACAGCAGGAGCAGCATGGAGAGCATCTCTTACTGGAAATTTCAGTGGTTTTGAAGTGGTGGGGTGTACACATGTCTTAGGCACAACTTCATGCTATGCGCTGCAAAACACAGCCTGCCTGGAGTTGGACTGGAACGCAGAGCCGTCCTTTACAGCTGCTGCCAGGCCAGCAGCAGCAAGAGGACCGCACACGTCCAAAGATGTGCCTTAGCACAGCACCTCTGGATGCTGACGGACTGGACGGGTTTTTCTGGGAGTGCAGGGCAAAGCCACCATGAGGCATCCAGCTGCATCGCCTATTAGTGGGTACCAGTTACTCCCTCATTTCAGAAACATCAAACTGTTACAGTTCTGAGAGGGAACTACATTGGACGGGTGGGAGGCAGTGTGATACCAGGGATTAATTTTTGGACTAACGGGGATCATACTAAACTTGTAAAATAAATCTTCAGTACATCATCTGTCCTAGGACACTCTGCAATGTTTCTGAACAGTTAGCAAGTGAATTAATTTTGATGTAACTCTCTGGTTCCCACGAACACAAACATGGAAGCTGGTTTGAAAACACCCTGCAACTTCTTCCCCTCCCTTACACCTATCTTTTAAAACCCAGTTAAGAGAAAGCAAAGTAAAAGCGCTGCCTAAGACATGCTGCAGCTAGGGGTGCAAAACCCTGATATAAACCCCAGATAAATAAGGAATAAGAACAGCATTATTTATAAAGAAATTTATTTTATATTTGTGTACAACAAATATATGAAAACAAATTTAATTTGAAAAATGTATATTTGATTTCTTAAAAGTATTAAGGAAATACTTTAGTTATTAAAAAGGTACCGAAGGCTAAAATTATACTTGGATAATATATGTGTGTGTACGTATATATATATAAAAAACATGTGCAATTTTATATATATATATATAGTATATATAAATAACATGTGTGACTTACATGATATTTTAAGGTATGCTATTTAAATATCTGAGTAACAATAGATATATTATAAAATATAGTTTGCTATTTCTACAGTTTGCATTCAGTTTTTATAAGCATCTAGACAGTGCAAAATTTAAACATACAGAAATATTATCCTATCATTCTATACGTTGTGCTCAGCTCCCAAGTTTCCTCTGTCATGATCATAACCAGACTGAAACAAATTTGGGGAGTTCAATACTAGACCTTACTAGCATCTTCTAAGAGCAATAAAAGGAAATCTGTCTTACCTTGCACTGCACTGTGGTATAGTTTGCGCACAAGAGAGAACAATGCATTTCCTATGTTAAATGGTCTAACTCCCAGAGATCACATACACCTCACCATATTGACTCATTTCATTGCACTCCATATCCTGCAAAAATAAATCTCCTGCAGGACAGCATACATTACTGTGTACTGAAGTCTAAGTAATATATTTCTTTAACATAAGGCAGGAATATACTGAAATTTGATAACACTTAAATCCAACAGCAATCTGGAATTAAACCACATTTATGTACCACATTTTTATAGATGCTGCCCTTTTTATGTTTATGTCAGAAAATGTGGTAGAGGTAACCTACTTTTCTTTAAATAAAAGCAAAGGATAAAAGCAGTCCTAGAAGAAATTGCTAAAAACCAATGGGACCAGGAGAAACTCAACGGCCTCAAAAGGCCAAAGGTCAGTCTGCACAACCTTTACTGCAGCCGACGAGCAGTTCCTTGCATGACATCTGGGGGAACACTCATGTGAGTAGGTGCTCGCTACAGCAGAGCCTGAGTGCTATAGCTCTAAATATTTACCATCCTTATTTGCATATATTTAATGTTAAGGTATTGTATGCTTTTGTCACGTCTTTCTTATGTTACTAAAAAAAGGCAATTCTGACCATTCCATATGCTTTTACAGTAGCTATATTTTTAACTGAAGGATGTTTGTACTTTAGGCAATATGTTTATTATCACTGACATAAAAACCTCCACCCTGCTTCCATAAATACCAGTGGTTGCTTTGCTCCTACTAGAAAAAAAATTGGATCCAAATATGGCAGTCACAAAGTTTGCTAATAAAAGTAAATATTATATTAATTAAGTCTCTCAATGCTTAAAGGCAAAGCGGTGTTAGCAAATACTGTACAGTACAGCTTAAAGAACAGTATTATCCACAATTCTAGACAAACTGTTATTCAACAAAATCTAAAAGCAGCTGTGGAAAACATCTTCTGGGACAGCAAATTTTGCTACATGAAAAATTCTGGAGCTCTGACAGGCTTTTTTTTCAAATTAATTTCTTAAACCAACCCCCTCATTCATGTCCTACACCACAATTGCACAGATTAAAGGCTGTGGCCTTGTAGGCAGTATGCATCCAGACCAGCTAATCTTTAAAACTGGAGGGTCTCCCTCTTTCTGCTGCATTCATTCCTAAACTCCCTTTCAGCAGAAACTGTTGTGTTTCTGAATCCTTGAAGCGACCAACAAGATAAAGAGCCTAGTGTCATCCCTCATCTACTTCACTTCACAAGTTTATCTCTGCACTTGTCCATATAATTACCCCCTGCAGATTTCAACTTTAATTCAGATTTGAGTTACAGTTGCTGAACAGGCCTCGCGAAAAGACAAAGCCTCATTAGTAGCCCACAAAAGTGAGCCTTACTAGTTACAACCTTGATTTAGATACCAAACAAAGGAGAAAAAATAGATGCTGAGACAATGTTCACATCCTTTCAACCACACCCTTGAAATTTTGGCAGTAAATTAGCCAAAGGATGGGCTTCACATCTCATCCATCTCTCTCAGTTGGGAGCAGCCGTAACTACAAGTTTTTGCAGGGTGTGGCTGATGCTGGGAGATGGCTGAATACATATGACCAAAGGCTGCATGCCTCGCAAGTCAGAACAAAGCAGAGAAGTGCTAGGAATTCAGGATTTTCTTATGGCCAGAAGTTTCCTATAGGCTGGAGATAAACAGAAGTCCCATCTCCCACACAAAAAAGAATAGTGTTCAAACCTAGAGTGACACAGCACTAAGAAGAAACTCATAACTAATATTGCCAAAGCTTCCCAATTTAAGGATTCCCCAAAGCAATCTCAAAGAAAGGAAAGCAAAAGAAAACCTGTGAGTCAACACATTTTTCAATCCAATTATATAGTAAATGCACTGGCAGGCAAGGCCTTAGTTCCAAAATGGTGAGGAAGACGAAGGATGGTGCAAAATGCTTTCATACATTTAAACATTCTTAGATACAAGAGAGCAGGCAATTTAAAAAACATTCCTTGTAAGCTGTAAGCTGTGTGGGATCAGCCCAGTTTTCTGCAGGCTTTGCTTCATCCTACAGCTCTGCTTTGCCTGTTTGGGCAGGACTGGCGTTACCACTGCCTTCTCCGGCGTTGTTCTTGTCTGCTGGCTTGAAGGATAACGAAGCAGAGTTTGTGCAGTACCGTTTGCCAGTTGGGCGAGGTCCATCGTCAAAAATATGCCCCAGGTGAGCACCACACTGAAACAAAGTACAATAGAGTATCACTGTGTGTCTGTGCAGCTTGATGGCATCACTATGGTGTTAAGCAATGACTAGCAGCCGCTTCCAAGGAAGCACATTGGTGCCTACATTGCCCTTTCAAGTGGGATTTACAACCTACATCTATTTGCAAGAGTGATCCAGGAAGATGATCTTCTGAGATACCATGGGTGCCTAAGGCTTCAAGCCCAAATTTCCTGAGTGTTTCCCATCGTGCCACTGTGTATGTTTGGTTGGGCCACTATTTCTGAGAAGCTGCCTGTCTCTGTAATGATCTCATGGCAGGAGCTCAGTTAAAAATAAGGTGGTGAGGGCAGCACTGCCCGTGTTTCACTTACTGCTCTAAGGATAGCTGTGTAAGAAAAGGCCAGCCTGAGCTCTGGGCTCTTCTAAACCTGCAGCCATCTGCTACACCCCTTGGTAAGAAAACACTAAACTCCATGGTGAACCCAGCAAGGACCTAAAGCAGTGAAGATACTCTTTGGAGTATGCCCTCACACTCTTTACACAACCTGGCACTCTTCTGAGCGTCAGGGTCCTTTCGGGTGCGCCTCTGCTTCTCGTGCCTGGAGGGGATGGAGATCATCCACTAGTCATCTCATGCTAACTTCTGTAGTATATAGGAGATAGGGACAGGTGACTGAAAAAGACATGCAGTGAAGATAGGTAAAATATTTCTGAATGAATAGTCTTTAGTTGGGAGTAATTATAAATAGGAATGATGCTGAATTTGCTTTTTGTAAGGAATATGAAACTACAGAGGGTCTGTTGACATTTTTGTTCTTGTGCTGCTTTTGGCTGGGATAGAGTTAATTTTCTTCACAGTAGCTCATATGGGACTATGTTACGGATTTGTGCTGGAAACACTGCTAATAACACAGGGATGTTTTAGTTACTGCTGAGCAGCGCTTACACAGGGTCAAGGACTTTTCTGCTTCTCACCCCACCCCACCAGTGAGTAGGCTGGGGGTGCACAAGGAGCTGGGAGGGGACACAGCTGGGACTTTTGGAGTTATGGCATTTTGTCTTCCCAAGTAACTGTTATGCATGATGGAGCCCTGCTTTCCTGGAGATGGCTGAACACCTGCCTGGCCACGGGAAGTAGTGAATTAATTCCTTGTTTTGCTTTGCTTCTGCATGCAGCTTTTGCTTTACCTATTAACCTGCCTTTAACTCAACCCACGAGTTTTCTCACTTTTATTCTTCTGATTCTCTCCCCAGTTCCACTGCGGGAGCGTGAGTGAGCGGCTGTGTGGTGCTTGGCTGCCGGTTGGGGTTAAACCACAACAGCTCTGTATGAATCAGCCTCATATACTCACAGTAGTATTCAGGGTGAACCCTACTGCTCCTGTCCGATAAGAAAGGAAACAGTCCCTTGAGAAGGGTACAATATTTTGAAGAAGCTGATCCAGTTATCTTTATTCAAAAATTAGGATTACTATCACTGCACATTATGGCTGACAACTTATCTGGATAATAAGAACTTCTTGTAATCAGTCACTTAAATTCCACAAGTTCATTTTTACAGCCTGCCATGCGAAATAAAAAAAATAAAACCTTGCACTAGAGAAATATTTATCTTGAACAGGAAAGTCATGCTGCTTTACCAAAGAGTCTTGGCCTTTCAAGTCAATAGCTGATCTCAGTGAGAGCCGGAATGATGTAACTGAGATCACAGAGCTGCTCGTGGGCTCGCAGTCAGACAGCAAAAATTTCAGACTGCAAATTATTCTCAACATTTAATTAATTCATAGTATCCCAAATACATAGAAGCAATATTGATTATTCTGAGCTGTGAATGAGTTAGTGATGGCAAATCTCTACCCTGCAGTTAATGTGTTGCTAATGTTGTCCTGCTGTTATGGCCTTTAATTCACCAAAGCGGTAGAAAGGCTATCTAGAAGCAGGTAAAGTCTTGGCTTTGGGTTAAACTCTCTCAACAGACTGAAAGGCTGGGTGAGGCTCTTCACGCCAGCTAGGAAGGACAGAAACTCTTCTTGTTTAATGACAGCTGAAACAATAATCTTCACTGACTCCAGGAGCCGGGCACGGAGGCATGTGAAGCCTCAGTGCTTCCACCCGTCTCTCCCACCCACGCAGTCACATCTCAGGGCAGGCTCCCTGCTCCTGGAGAGTGTTGCTGGAACAACCATGGCAGTCCAGCAAAGACCCTGATAACAAACAAGGGCACTTCCAGCCCGTGCTATCAGCAGGATGAGCTCCCAGAGCCAATGGGAAAGGCATGGATGACTTTGGGTTAAGCGGCAGCTGCTTGGCTTTGTAAGGAAGGAAACCAAAACATGGCACATAAGGAAAAAGCAAAGGAGAGTTGCACGGGAACTAAAGAAGTCAAAGCTTCAAGTCTTGTTCCTGAAAGATCGTTGTCTTGCCATCCTTTCCTCCATTCTCCACTGCTTATTTAATTTCATATTCCTTTAGACTGAAGGCCTTTTTTAGGCAGTTTGGGCAGGAAACCTGAGCTGTTTCTCAGAGTGGGATCTCTCACAGTGAGGACTTCTCCTGATTATAAAGCTTTTCCATACCTTGGGGGGGACACGCTAAAAAAACTTAGGTGTCCCAGAGACAGTATTTTTCTAAATGCTCAGCATCCTAATTAAATCATCTCATCTCAACTAAGAATGCCTCAAAACCTCCCGGCTAGAAGTGTTAAACAAATCTTTTCCAGATTAACATTTAACCAAAGATAAATCATTCTCTCTCCACTGGACAGAAACAGTACAAGAGAAACTATATAGAGAAATGGTCTGCAGGAGTAATACACTGACACACAGACTACAAAGACAATCTATCAAAAAGGTTTTCCTCACAAAACCTGAGAAGCTGTGTGAGAGTCCAAGGTAGTCTCATTACACCTTCTTGTGATAGCAGAATCACACCAGGATTGGATTACTGCAAAATTTGTTACCATTTGAGATTACCCCTCAACAAAAATTTATGTGGCGATTCTCTCTGTAGAGGACTCAATAACTCATCTGCCCTGAAAAGTAATTCAATCCTTTGTATCACAGAATAAGAACCTGGCCCTCAGCTGAGAGTACAAAGGATGCATTGATTTTACTGTCCTCCCCTCACATAATAGGTGGCAACCACTTTTCTAGGACATATATACATGTCTGTAAAGCCTCCCAAAAAGAAGCAATCATCTGTTGCGGCCTTACACATAAATATATTGGGCAGAATGCACTGGGATGGTGAAATGGTTAGAGTAAAGCATTTGAAGTATGTGTTTGGGAGCAGGAAAAGGGGGGTCACTGCTAACTGTCAGTATGCTTGGATCTCCCAAGCCTCCTGGTTCTAATATGCTGCTGGGAGGCACAGAAAGCAGCTTGCAGACAGCTGCTGTAGCCAAGCATTGATAGCTGAGCTATCAATGTGCAAACAGTACTTCTGTGACTACAGAATTTTATTGATTTGTACAGGTACAAATAACAGCTAGGGAGACCTCAGGGGAAGGGACTCACAAGCAGGAAAGAGAAAAATAAAAAAGATATGCAACCAGTTTTACAGTATTCCTCAAATGCATTTGTAATTAACTTCTACCTGTCACTAATCATTGACCTTTTAAATACATCCAGGGTGATATGTTTCCAAAAAACTGTAAAAGTTATTTCTAGGATAATGCTATGGATGTCTCTGATTAGTATTACAGCAATTTTCCCCCAGTGTTTGCTTTCTATAATAAAGAACACTAAAAGACAGGTTTTTTTATTCTCTCAAACAGGTGGAAGGACTTTTAAAGAAAAATCAACTACTTTTTCATCTGTAAAAGATTAATAGGGTTTTGGGTGTGGGAGAGAGTATTTCCCTCCATTTCTACCAACGCCTGCCGTATCAATCCCACTGCCTTCCAAGCTGCAGTAAAACTGTGGCTTTTTTTGCAGCTGCATGTGTGATTCACCTTCCTAGGGCTCCGAGGAGCACAGGAAATGGTTTTGGTATGGATATACAATGCAGAGGTATTAACTGTGCTGAGCAGTGGCTGCAAAGATGCTCACCATTCCTCAAGCTATTTTCCTGCGTGACTTGATCATCAGTGGGGTTATTGCCCCAGGAAGTTGGAGTAGCTGGTAGGAAGTTGCCACTGGATTATATAGCAACCTTGGGTCATATTTTTTTTCTTAACGCTTTAAATTCAGGGTTTGGCTTTGCTTTAATTTTATGGCGTTTGCGTGTGACTGCTGCTAATACTGCTGGTCTCAGGTCTGCTAACACTATTTTGTTTGGCAACAGGTAAATGACATTCCCAGATTCCTTGGCCTGGCCACAGGCTGCCTTGAGCTTCTCTCAGGTGAAACCAGGAGCTCTGGCCATCTCTTGAAGGGTGTCCGTAGATACAGGCTCAGCAGGTTGGCAGTACACTGATTTTAGCGCTATTCAGGCCTACTAAACAGAGCCGAAGAAAGCAGGTTGCATTTTTGATTATGACAGTAATCGCTGATGAAGCACAAGGTTCTCAGTCTGCAGTCCCATTGCTACCTCGCTAGGGAATTTAGGGAAACGGATGTTCCCAAAAAGTATTAAATGGATCTTCTAAAGCATATCATCCATGTTAAAACTACAGAATTATGTAGTACACGTGACATACTAGCCGACACACTGACTTGGCCATTAACATGTTGGGCCAAACCCTTTACCCAGACTGAAGTTAATGGATTCTCCATAAAGACAATCTTGCCTCTTCTTGGTAAGCTTAACTCACTCTGAGCATTTATATATGAGGACTGACTGACTAGTAAGGATCCATATTGTCAGGGATGAAATCAGTTATCCCACCAGTGCTGCCTAGAAAGAGAACAGCAAATTCTCACAGCCCAAATGAAGCTACTGCTTCTCTCAGTGGACTTTGAGCGTGTGGAGCTAGAGGACTGCAAGCTGCTGCATATATCAGCCAAACACCGATGTAGCAGCTTCTCCCTTTGCTAGGTAATGATTATGCTATTCACTTCACAGGGAGGAGGGCAGCACAAAGGATGAGAAAAAGTAGAACAAGACAGATAACGGAAAAATTTGGGCATGTTTTGAATGACTACTGACTTCATTATTACAGCAGATGGGATTGTTTGAGGTAGCCATTAGGACTGCACTGGGAATGAGTGTTGGAAATGAATTAGCATGGCTGCACAGTAATGCACAGTGATGGAATCAGCACAGAGACAGTCACTCCACTGCTTTCAACTTCCCTCTCAACTGCTCATGTGTGGAGTCAGTCGGCCAGGCTCAGGTTCAGGAGCTCCTTTGAAGGGACCCTCTTCAGGAAGACAATTTTTGTAGACTCAGCACCGAGTCCAACCATTTAGATCTGTTCTGTTAAATCTCACATGAGACAACAACGTGCATTCCAATGAGCCCTTCATGCCTTCAGCTCTTTCCACTCAGCTGTTATACCTACGACCCATTGTGCTCTCTCACAATGATTACTATTAAATGGAACTGAAAGGTTTGCAAATCTTAGGGAAAGTACAGCACACTGTAATGTTTTTTGCAGCCTTTGAAATCAGAATGGTCTTTGTGTGCTATAAACTAACCTGACTGCAGGATATTTCAATCCGATGCATCCCATAGGAGAAATCATCATTGAAAGTAATTGCATCAGGACTGATCACATCATAGAAGGAAGGCCAACCTGGAAAAAAGGAACAAGACAATTAAGATAAGAGGGCGTCTTGGTGGCAGACGGCGTTGTAAAAAGCAAGACAGAATTGCACTTAGAAAAATGTTTATCTCACTCCAGAGCCTGAAAATAACTGAAATGAAGCTTTTGGATCCTAAATCACTTTGGAAAATTTCCCCCCAAAATACAAAGTTGTTTACAGGCAAAGACTAAGCTGCCACTAGCTGCCCATCTTCCGTCTGAACAGAGATTCCTGCACTCCACCACAAGCAGTGGTAGCAGTTTAGCTCAGGCAAAAAGGTGGTTGCTCAGGAAAGCCAGATTCAGCCTCACCACCAGTTTAAAAACCCACAAATTCCACCCTGAAGACAAACAGCAAGACTTTATGGACCACAAGTGTTTTTGCTTTTACAGTGTAAAGGTACTTTTTAAAAGAGTTGGTAAGTTGCAATTTAGAGCCCCAACACCTACCTTAACCTTTGCCTTCACCAAAGCATGGCCACACAGAAGGATGTACTTGGGCCCTGACCCATCACACATTAGAGGCAGTGAGATGACTACCACTGTGTCTAATTTCAAACGAGTAATGATTGCTCCACATCAGCCATGGACAGGTGGAGTCGTAACTATGCCTATATTAGACACCAGTAGACGGTCTGCACGTGGTCTGCGTCCAGGACAAAACAATAGCACTCATTAACAGGTATTTTCAAAGCAGCTGCTGGCTGAGCACTGAGCAGCATGACCTCACACCAGATGATGATGAGGTGCATACCTGATCCACAACTAATGGCCAGTTATCACCTAAATAATGACATTCCACTCTTTAACTATTCCATGCCAAGCCTCCCCCTCTCCACAACACAGGTGAAAACCAGTGCAGGTCTATTCAGTGTCCCAGTAGATATCCATTACACAGCTGTAACTTTTCAGCTGTCCCTCAAAAACTTGTAATCATATGCTCCATCTCCTGAAGCTGGGTTCCAACACAAGAATCTGGTAGGCTTTAAGTTCATGTCAACACCTGTCAGTGCCCACCTGAAATCCCATCGGCTATCTGTCCTTCTCATTCAGCCTCCTGCCAAATATCATAACGTGCACAGGCAAAAATACACACATGCTCTCTGTGTATTACACATATGCCCATGTATACATAACTTCCTTGTTTCTTCTTCTAATATCTGTCAAGCATTTGCTACTGATGATATCATAAAATGACTTGCAATAAGCTATTAAGCAACACAGCAGCAGCTGTTAATCGCTGCATGCAGATGAATAAAGGATGCATACAGCTTCCCATTAGTCAAGTGAGTAAAATTTCCTATACAGTAAAAGGAAGTGTGGAAGCTATCAAGTTTTCTGAATGTGGGTTAAGAAAGTGTGTAAACTGGAAAAACCCCCATATGCCTTCAGTTGTATCTTAAAACATTATACGTAGAAGAACACTTATTAAGATGCAAGCATAACAGGCATTTTTTTTTTAAGAAAGAAATGCACAGAAACACATTTCTCTTCCTTTTAGGAACACCCATATAGTAGCATTCTTAAGCTTTCAACCTGAAGGCATTGCAAGCCCCAAGTCCTAGGCTCCCAAGGTGCCAACTACCACCACAAGTGTTTCCATGCCAGAACTCACTGCAGAAGCAAGTAGAGTAATTTTTTTTTTCTCCAAAAGGATTGCAAATGGAAGAGCTACAGACAGCAGACAGATTGAGGAGCAAGAACTCTGAATAGAGAAAATATCCCACAACACCGGAACTCAAAACAGTGCAGCAATGACAACCGTAAAAAAACAATTTATACATTCTTCCCCTCATGCAAAATATCTCTGCCAAACAAATACCTTCACAAACAGAAAAAGAATAAACATATGACAAGTTTTGCAAAAGGGGTTATCCTGTTGACAGAAAAATTTATGTCTCCTAATTGGTGGCTCCTTTCCAACACCATTCGTCATCTTCTTAGCTGGGCCTCTGTCTAATGAAAACTGAGGCATTACATAGAGCTGCTCAGAATATTTTTAATGAAGCCTTTTTTTTTTTTAATTTAATAATTTTGCTAAACAGACATAACAGTTTGCCCTTGTGTGATGGCAAAGAAGTTCCAAAGAGGGAGCTGTTTGGAGCAACCAACTATCTGATCATGTGAAAGCCCCTGGAGGAGGAACACTTCAGTGCTGCAGAAATTCTCAAAGACAAGCCTGCCTCCTCCATAACAGCAATAAGGGGGAAGCTTCAAAGGCTGCTACACAGAGATTGAAGCAATCTGTGTCTTGCTAAGAAAATTATCTTGTGAGAAGGGTTTGGAGGAGACGTGTTTATGTCAGCTTTGACATTAAAGGAAGACCATCCATCCTCCTTTCTCCAGACTTTTCCTTTTGGTCTTCCCATTCACCACAGAAAAATTATTTGCTTTGGATGCACTCCATGCACTTTTGAAAAATGAAGTAATCTGAAACCTATATAAACAGGCAAGCTCCTCCTAAAGTAGCCTTTGTACCCAACTAGAGTGACTTCAGTTTAGGCTGTCAGTTCATGCTACACATGACACATGTTCCAAAGGCTCCACCACTGCCACACATGGTCCCCAACACAGGGACTAGGAAACAGCCTGTGCCTCCACAGTGTAGACTTCTAACTCTCAGTCATGCCATCTCTTCTTGACTGCCATGGCAGGCCAGGCACCAGCATTGCTGCCACAAACCAGTAACTCCAGGAGGGTTGACTAAAAACTGAGCAAACCCTGGAAGGGTACAATGAGACACACTGTCACTCTGCTGACCTTGAGAGGAAGACAAGTGAACTGGTCATTGAGTTGATGAGCCAAACTCACCAGGAAAATCAATCCCCCTCTGCTGTCTCATTTCCTCTCTCCTGAGCTGAAGCGGAAACCGCATTTGATAGTTTGCTAAGCCTTCTCTGGCCACTTTCTCTACTTCAAAAGCTGACAGGAACAACCTGTAGAAGCAGTCTGCTTGCCTGCACACCAGGCAACTCCCAATGATGTAGCAAGCCAGCCAGCCAGACCCCTGTGGACCCTTCATATGATCTTTCTGTCTTTGTAAACGGTGAATGACCCAGCAGTGGCCTCGACTTTGCAAAGCCCAGGCTACTTCTCCTGCTGTCTCACTGGCTGCTGTTCTTCCACTCCTGTCCTCCTGAGCGCCTGCCTTCTTCCTGCAATAAGGCTGCAAAATGGCTGACTCGCTCTACGTTTTAGACTGCTGTTAGCGGTGCATTAAAGACTCAGCCTGCCTTTGAAGGCTATCTGGCTACTTGGAAAGGGCATGGTTCTGCCAGAATGGGGGGGAAGAAGCCCATGTTGGATCTCTTCTGCTGCTGGTGAACTGAGAGAGAGAAACAGTATAACTCTTAGCACTGCAGAGTCTGAGCGCTGGAGAAGACCCTTTGCAAACGCTGGTGCCAAGACTTAACCCTCCCTGGGCGATGGTTTTCTGTCAGGTCTAGCTCACCACACTTGATGGGCAGCAGGAGTGGGGCCGCTGTCTTTTGAAGGATGGTAAAACATAACAGCTAGGAAGGAATAGCTGCTGGAGGAAAGGGGCAAAGGGTAATTGCAGGAGACAAGATGGGGGTGGGGGGAGTCTCCCAGCTGAGTGAACAACTTCAAATGACATTTGCACATTTTTTGTGTGTGTGTGAGCAGCAGCTAAGATTTGCGACTACATCTATCCTTGAATGTAAAGTTTAGTTTGAGGGAGAGTATGACACAGTAACAGTCAGCAATTTTTATCACATTATAGATGTTTAAAATGGGCTCATTCTTATTTTCACAATCACTTTGCATCACATTGGCAATATAAGGGCTTTAACTTAAGAGCCTGTTGTGTTTCTGCTCACTCTGACGACCCTTTACATGGGAGTCAGGCCGCTATGTCCTAAGGGCCAGCTTCTGGTACATTAATAAGCCAGCCACAGAGATGAATAGTTTTTCAGATATATAGCAAGTATCCTTTCTTGGATCTAAAATACACTAAATGAAGCAATGAAACTTTCTTCTGTCAACTACTTAAGTGAAAACCATGTGTAAACTGAACATTACTGACAGATCTTTCCGCTCCATCCTGCATGAGTAATAGAAAGGATCATATGCTGCTGGGTGTCACACATACTGAGTCATGTCCCCTTCCTCCTCATTCTGGGACAGCCCCCAAATACTTTGTAAAAGCTGCACAGTATTTCTAAAATTCACCCCCTACCCCCCAAAAACAAATCTTTTGTTTTTCATAACGGTCCCTATTCTCACAAGGAGGAGACAGCAGTTCATGCCTCTTCATCAAGGGATGCTTTCTTGAGTAGAGATGGCCTGGTACTGCCCTGGGCAGCAACATGAAGGAAGGAAGCAACAGGGAGGAGGAGGAATGTTGGCTATGGGTGTCTATGCTGGATACTGCTTTTGCAGGCCTGGGCATAGAGTTTCAAATCATTCAAAAGAGGCATCTGCATTCCCACTTTCAGACCTCCTATTCTAGGTACCTGACTAAGTCTGTATTACTACCAAGCCACCTAAGACACCTAGGCAGACAGCTGGCACAAGGTGGGTATCGTGACAACACAGGCGGACAGCACATAGCAGTCCCAGAGAGCTGACAAACTGAAGAGTTTGTCCCCTTCTTGAACTGAGATGCCAAAGTAGTTGTAAAGCCTGAGTAAAGCAGCGACAGCTAACTGTGCCTACAGTCCAGCTCCCCTTGTGAATTCCTGGTAGAGAGATTAAACCCCAGCAGAAGTAGGTCATTTCTTTCACATTAACCCAGGAAGTTCTCAAACACCTCAGCTCTTGGGCTACTCCAGTACCCTTTCTTGGGGCAATGCTGACCTCATGCAAAAGAAGACATTTTGTTCCCCTAAACTTTTGGAAAGCAGTCCAGCTGTTAACTGATTGATCAGTTTTAGAAGCATCTCAAACCTCCCTCAAGTTTTGCAAGTTTGCACACATTTCGCTGTAGTTAGATCTCCAGCTTCCTAATAAATGGATGCAAGCACTTAGACATCCAACCATTAAAATATGGGTCTATAATTATTTGCAGGAGCAAAACGGCAGGCTGCTTTTGAAAACCAGCCCTGCTAGGCTATTTATTCCCCTCTCCTAAACTAATATTCCTTTTGACATTTTTTTGAACAGCACAATTGCAATCCCAAAGGATCTAATGCTCTGACATTATTCCCATTTCATACACCTGCCGACTGGAGACCTCCACAGTTTTTCAATAACTGTGATGTCTGTAGTTATGTTTTTCATTTTAGATCCCAAAGAGATTAAGTTCACCCTGCATTTTATCTTTCTTTGCTGTAATTATTCCAAGCATTTACTTCAGTGAGTTATTTACAGATGGAGAAGAAGGGGGGAGATGGAAGATGTTAGAACTACCAAGTGGCACCAGATGGAAAAGAGGACCTTGACCCGAAAAATACCTTGTTTCTCTGATGTGCTGTATTTTTAGAATTCTGATTCCCTTTTAACCTAATGCGGATTAATGAAAACCCAAAGGCTTTTTAAGGTAGAGTCTCATAATTTATCTTCACTGAGAAGCTATGTCTGTGTAAAAACATAAAGCGTACAGGATTAAAAAAAAGGTAATAAAGCTTCTGCTTTGAAACTGCTGTAAAGCTGAAGGGCCTTCACTTTTTTCTTTCTCACAGGTTTATTGAAACAGAATCTGAAAGAGGCAGGCATCCACAGCTGTAACTTCTCACATGCAAGTCTAATGTGGAACTACAACGTGACATATTGCTAGTATGCAGAATGCCTGTGCAGATATAGGGCTTTTTCTTGCTAACATCCTGGCTTATTTTTCATAATATCTCCATGACGATGAATACACAATAAAGCCTTACTTACAAATATTTGACCATCAGGTAACGCTACTTTCAGTGGAGGTTCATCTAATTTACCCAAATGTAGCTAGAAACAGAATCAGGCACAGAAACATTCTTGTTCACCAGCAAATGACTTTACATTACATATGTATTCCACCGGAAAAACAGTCGGTCCTTTCCAGCACCATCCAGATATAAGAAGGACGACATGGTACTGTTTCTCAGCAGAACATGCAGAGCGTTGGAGTGGTAGCTAGATTGAGGGAGGGGAGACAAAGACCAAATGAAGCTTAATTTTGGAAGGAAAAGTAAAGAGAGGGCTTATCTCTAACATGCTACCTGTCTCTAACAGCAAAGTTGGGCTACCGCAGCAGGCAAATACCCCTCTGACAGAACAGTGTGGGAAGGGAATTTTACAAAGCAGTTGTGACTTCTAATAGCAGCTTTTATGAGACAATCGTCATCTGTTTCTTTCTTTATGTTTCTCACTTGGGAAATGAAAAAGTGAAAGCCATAAATAAAGGCGGTATTTGTTTGCTTCCACTATGGCACTCTGAGCATCAAAACAACTTAGTATGAAACAGCATATGCAATCCAGATTTATTTCTTTTTTAGTGGGAGGAGGTTATATTTGTTTAAAATGATTGTTAAGGGAGAACTGAAACTTCACATCTACAATTTCATTTCACATCTGATTTTTTCAGAACAAGAGCCTGATGTCTCTTGAGCAATGAAAACATGGGGCCTGCTCTCTTTAGCAATTAATAACCGTATCATAATACCGCTATTGCCCTAGCTGCTTCCTTAGTCCTTTGACTGGGCTCTAAAATACTGCTAAATACAAGCCGGCTGTTTTAGAGCTTTCCTCTATAACACTCCTGACATCTCCCATGTCTGGGCCGCTGCTAAAATCAACAGGTAGGCAGGAGCTGGGATCTTCTTCGAGTCTTCGTACAAAGATTGAGTTACTAATGGTTTCTTTCTTGGTTCAGGTTCAACAAAACTACTGAACCTAACTCACTTCCTCCCAAAGGATGGGTTTCTCCCCTCATCTGAACAGTGTCTCTTGTTACTTTAAATCATGGCTAATGTTTTTAAAAATATATCTTACACATAAGTCAGCTGTAGATCTTCAGCATCAAAGGAACCAAATGGAATCATGTGAAGCAGTGTAACCTTAAGCTATAATTTTAAAATGCCATCAAGAAATGTCTCAAATAGTTCTTAAAATTTACTGTTGACCTAGTAACCTCAGTCCAAAGCATTCGACTTCGAATACATGTTATTGTTTGCCTTCCAAAAACAGTACTGGCAATACAAATGTATATATTGCAGAATATCTTGCAGTCAGTATACCTATGAGTTGTCTATGCAATTGACTAAAATAACTGAAGCTTTCATATAGGATGAGGGAACCAGGATAGCAACAGAGCTGGCAGTCCTTACGATGGAAGTGATTTGACAAAATTGGAATCATAATGCAGTGTGTTCATAGAGAAAGTAAAAAAAACCAGCAAATGCAACCTTGTAATAATCAGCATCTGGCACTCAAATAAACAGCAGTCACAGATGAAGTACTTATTTGAAAAATTTGTCATGGGGTGTTTCAAGTAATGAACATCCACAATTTGTTTGTTGAAATATTTTCCTGTAGTACTGTTACGCACGCCCGGGAAATAAAGTTTGTAAAGAACAGGCAGAACTGACTTACATGCTAAAACTGAAACTACAGAGGTGGAATTCTGACAGAAAGATTTTTAACAACAACAAAAAAGCGCAGCCTATACTGTCTTCCTTTTGCAGTTATATTCCTTCTACTGAGCCTCCTTCTACAGTGCCTCCAGCACTGAGTGCTCTAGCAGACAAGCACCCTCCTCATTACAGCTGGACAAACAGGCTCTCATTGCAGTTGTAAAGTTCTGAAACAAGGGAAAGAGTTATTACGCTGATTAAAACCAAAAAAAAAGACAAAGGCCGCCTTTCTTCTGTTTACTTTAGATATTGAATGAGATGTCTTGGTGAGGGAACTTGGTCACAAATAACTAAGAAGGGACATAATTTTCTTGGCCATCAAGGAAAGCTTTTGTCAGGATTTGGGCCAAGACTGGGGCAGTTAGCAGATGGCAATGTCTGCCCAAGGTTGACAGAATAGAGTACTGAACAGCAGGGTGAAGACAGAGCCACAAACCACCAGGTCTGTAAGAGCCATTTGGCCACAGGACGAGACTCTGCAGGAAGGTGGCGTATGACTCCCTCTGATGCCACCATGAAGCTGTGGAGAGCAAACCCTCCTCTTTGCCTAATATTACAGCTTATCCACTAAGCTAGTCCTTAAAATAGATACATTTCCAGAACGGGATTTTCATCCCAGTGCAAGAACTTGTCATGAGCTACAGGCTCGTCAAGCACTACAAGGAACCTTGCCATGAAGGCCTCCTTCACCTTGGAAGTGCAGAAGCTGCACTGCAGCTTCGTGCAAAGTCTTCTGAGGTACTTCTGCCAACTTGGACCTGGTACCCCAGGTAGCTTTACATTGCCCTCTGCCTAAGACTTTGTCTCTACAACACATGGTTGAACAGTGCACCGTCTTGCACAAAAGGATGCAACAGCTATAGGCACTGCAGAAAATCCTGAAAGAAAAAGGAATGATTTGCGGGGTTAGATTGTCTGGAGTTAGTGTTGGTTTAGGGGGGAGGTTTAAATCTTTTTAACAACCTCTTATGCAAACAAAAGGAGGTACGTAATAATGCTGACTAGAAAATAAAGACCTTTCTTCGCAGAAAAGCCTGACAAAAACAATATACGTATGCACACACACTCCCACACTCTCCTTTTCCTTTAAGTTTTCTGTGGAAAACTTCAGCTGTACTTTGAAAACTTCTGAAAGCTGAAACTATTGAAATGGAAAAGTTCATAGTTCAGATTATAATGTTCACCTTCTCTTTTGCTTTCTGTTATGGTTTCTAAAGCAAAGAATGCCCTTTCTGCTAAAGCCCATATTTTCTTTCAAGAAAGATTTCAAAGGAAAACTCTTCACAGCCATACTATGTAGCCAGTGACACAGTCCAAGGAAAGAAACAGCAAACTGCTTAAAAACAAGCTCATGAAGAGCTATTCTCCTTTAATGATCTGCTGGGGGAAGCCCAGCTTGCCTCTGGAATTACCCAAAGAGCAGAGAAGCACTAACATGGCTGCTGAGCACATCAGCTCAGCGCAGGTCTCTTATTTGCTCCAGTGCCTGTGCTATTCCTTACATCACCACATCTTTGATTTCTTCTTTTTCTTCTGGATTAGCCTTCTATTCTATTTTCTACTTGAATAAATAATTTAAACAAAACAAATGTACCTTATGTAAACTGCTCAAGACACGGAAGTAATTTTCAACGTAAGCTAAGAGCATCTGTAATTAGGTACAGTACAAATGGTCACAGTGGAAGTAAATTATACTCACTACATGTTTTTGCAGACAAATAACATTGGTTTATAAACACCCAACTCACTTCAGGGTTTTGTTTTCTTTTATGCTATTCTAGGTAAATAAATACGTAAAAAGAAGTAATTGTCTTGGAAGAGAAACCTGATGCAATATGCAAGAGGATAAAGAATAGAATATTTAGAGAGAATTCGCAAAAAGAAACGAGCCAAAGTGCAGGAGAAAACTGCAGAAAGGCAAGATGCTAGGAGTGGGCATGCAGTCCTCTAAAGGATGCATTCAAGTATATCAGAGAAAACTCTCTGTACTCATGGGGATTTGTCTCCATTACACAGTGCTCTCCACAGCACTAGGCCAGCCGTAGCTGCAATTCACATCACCAGCTACGGACACTCTCTGGATACTCCCTTCTGGGCAATGAGGGGTGCTTCGTATTTGTGTTTCCCTGGGCTTTCTCCTCTGGGCCATGCAGGTGTCGCACAGCTCCAGCGGAGCAGATGTCGGGCACAGGCCATCGCACGGTGCCCATGCTCAGGATGCCCCGTCCAGCCTGGGTGCAGCAAGACCGCTGCCCTCGCAGCTGTCGGGCTGCTCGGGCTCTCTGAGCACGGAAAGCGGGTGTCCCCCAAATGTAAACCACAGCGGGCGGAGAGGGAGGAAGAGGAGAGAGGAAGGTCCCGCAGGCCATGGCGTTTGAGGGGGAGGAGGATGTGTAACACCCCGCCGCTCCCCCCCCGCCCGCTGCCCCCGGAAGGGCTGTTTGCGCCGAGGGTCGGGAAGGGCGGCGGGGGAAGGGGCTGCGGCCCCCGGCCCGCCCCGGGGCTCCTCACCTCAGCGCCGGCTGCCGCCTCAAGGCGGGGGGAGCGCGGCAGGGCCCGGCGCCGCCGGCGGGAGACGCGGCAGCACATAGCCTTGTTCGTGTCTCCACCTGCCGATTTCATAAGCAAATATACTCGGGAAGAGTAACCTCACAAATAAATAGACGTGCCGGGGATTTTACAGCTGTGTTTCGGGCATCAGCTAGGAGCTCAAGCCATGATCGGGGAGAGGAGAAATGACACTAAAACTGGAACGGGTGACTACGTTTTTTCTGCTTTTTCACCCAGACTTTTGGAAAACAAGCACGGTGCCATTCTGCCCATATGTTTCCTCTTGTTCAAAGATGTTCAAAGGTACCACTGAGCTCCGACAGCCAAGGGCGGCTAAGGGCCGTCATTTTGCCCAGAGAGGGAAATGAAGGCGGACGAAGCTCTTGTGTAAGCAGGCTAGTTGGCAACTACACTCCATACATTTCTGGAGCTCACACGTCAACAAGCATCACCTTCAATTCACTGAACCCTTCAAAGTAGCACACATGAGGGCTCCGGCCTAACCTGGCTCTCACCCTCCTCAGAAAGGACTAAAAGAAGACAGGATGGATACACAAAGGCATTTCTCATCAAGTGCTAAATGGCCCAATACACTCCTAACCTTAGCTCTCTGCCTTATAGCAGGTGAGTGATGAAAACCTGATGGGACAGGCTTGCAGGCTGCACTCTGAGACACCAGGGTGCATTTTCGGAACTGGACAAAAATATTCTGAAGTGGACACCTGGAAGGGACATGGGCAGCAAGGAGAAATACCCTTGGAAAACCAATTGTTTAAAAAGATTAAGAAAAATGGCTGATTAACAGTGTAAGAGGTAAAGTGCTGGCACGGATCAGTTTTCCTGAAAAGCAGGAATCGGGCTCTGAGCTGGCTCCTCAGATGCTATTTGGAGACCTCAAAAGCAGTCATTTAAAAAGCAACTTCTTCAAGGAATCCAGCTAAAACTACAAAGACAAAAAAATCCAGTCAGACACAGAAAATTCTTAGGGGAATACAAGAATTTTCTGAGTCAGAAGATAAAAATCCCTCTGAATACCTAACTAAACTAATCTAATGAAGTAGTCACCAGGAAAGGAGTGTGATGAATCTGCATGTCAGGAAGGACAAATTTAAACAAACAGGAAATTGAACAACCTGAAGCTGTTTTCATTTTTACTCCCTGTGCCCTGCTCCTTTTTTTCTTTAAAGGTGCAAACCGAGTTGACAGCTGCAGAAGCTGCCGTGTGGGTCTGAGGGGACTATGTAATTTTGGATGAAGTCTCAATTTAAAAGAAACTAATTATCTGTCTTTCTTTCGCAAAGTTGGCAAGTCATTTATTTATGATTTATTATTTGCACTATTGTAGGTCCTAGAGGCCCCAGTGCAGTCAAGCCACTAATCATTGCAAAGGCATACAGGGAAAACCAGTCTTTGATGTAAAGTTTATCATCTAAAATTTAGCTTTCTCCCTGGCATGCAGAAATGAGGCTAAATGCTTCCTATTAGATATTTCACCCATGCTGGTAGTTAGAGGGTTATATATGATGTTATCCTATACGATAGAGGTAGACCTAGTCCAGTTTCCTATTTGGGCACATGCTTAGCTTTTGACATGGAAAAGTTCTCAGAGAGGTTTCCAGAGAGATCCTCACATCCACAAAGGCCTTGACTTCAGGTACAGAGAATTTCAATACCACCTGTGTGAAATAATATTATACAGAATGCTACCTCCTCTACATTATGGAGCCATGTTTGTCTAGGCTTATAAAAGAAAGGTTTTATGTATGTGTAGCATTGCATCTTGGATGCCTTTTGTAAGGAGTGAGGAGCTTTCTCAGTTTATAACCCTTTTATTAGAAATTCTCTCATTTTGGAAATAAATTTTAGCAATTTGCACTTTGCAGAGATCATGTTAGACTTCTTAAAACTACGAAGATTGCACTATTCTCATAATGTTGCTTCCATACTAAAATTAAGTTTGCATTAAAGCCCCTCTGTTACTTCAGGATTACTTCAGCTTGAAGGAAGTAAGTGTATAGAGAAGTCCGATTTTTTTTTTGTTTGTTTCAATGAATTTTGTGATTTCAAATGTCTTCAGAATGGAAGAAAAAGGAAAATTCTCTTTAAACAAACTTTCCCCCAAAATTGGTCTTGGGTTAATTAAAATGGTTCATTGTACAAAAAAATCATTATATGAAAACCAAAATACTTTATTCTGATTTTCGTTTTTTATTGTGTGTAGTATTGCATCTTGCATGCCTTTTTCATACTAAAAAACTTCAGATAAAAAGTCGTACTAAAATAATTTTGAGATGAAGAATGAAACCCCAAAAGACAAGCCACTGGCACAGTCTAATGTGCTGCGGTAGACAGTATATTAAGCATAGACTGAACTGACTGCAAATTACTTTTATATAAATTTAGGACACTGCTTAGTTTCCTATCTGAACTGCGTGTCTGGATCCTTCTATTTGGGGTTGATTCTGGACTCCACTTAAAATACTAATTGTTTATATTAAACAGACAGGAGAATGTGTGATGTATTTTAACTGTCAAAAGTGTTGTGAACAGCAGCAGCTGGAAGAGGAATGTTTAATTCACTCTGTTACCCACAAGCCTTTTAGAATCCTGTATCAGCAGCTAAATCTTACTCTTGAAAGCAAGAAAAACAGGGTATGAAGGAGTAGCACTGCAAAGCTTCTTCTACAGGAAAAAAAAAAAAAGACCGGGTATTCAAAAGCCACAGCATTGTCATTATTAGGTCAAAATAGAGCATCACTAAATCTACAACAGTATTGATGCATCTGTGAAAGCTGTGCACGTTTTTATGTGAAACAGCTCACATTTCGTGGCTCCTTTCTTGTCCTGGTTTGCTCACACTTAGCTGATGCCGGAGGTATGATGCAGGTAGTGATGGGAGATACCCCTTGAACCATTTGCTATATGATACCCCTAAAAAAAGGAATCTTGATACTATCAGTTACTGTAATACTCTTAAATCTTCTGGACAAGGGCTCAGCAGCTTGCATGGAGCTGTGATTAAGGATAAGTTTCCTCCTCTACACAGTTTATTCTCACAGGGCCTCTCAGGCACATGCTCAGGACACTTCCCCCATGATAACTGTTGCACCATAAGCTTGGGCTGGGACCAGTGGGGCCCAAAACAAGGGTAAGACTTGTTATGAGAGATTAATATTAATCTTACTTATGGAGATTAATAAAGGCCCTGCTAAGTTACAGGATCAAGTTGTTTTCAGCATTTATGAAAACTCACAATTTCAAAAGCAGAAAAAAAATCCAACCACAATGATACTACTTTGCATATTTCCTTGAGGAAATCTTTTAAGTAAAACAGCAAATTAGCTGCATGCAGACAAATGATCCTTCTAATGTCAAGGGGGAGGGAGGGTCTGAAGCATTAAATAAAGAGATGCACGAGCTTTTGCAAACTGCTGAAGTGCAGGTTTTCCTTGGGAGGCCTGACTTCTGCCATGTGGTTTGGGGTCTTTTATTTTTTTTAAAGCCACATTTACAGAACGGATTTGGCATGCTCAGGAAAGGAACACCGCTTTTGTTCATCCCACCAGTCTTTTACTTGTCCAATTGCCACTGCTGTATTAGTAGGAAAAATAGACCTAACGAGGTGTAAAATAATGCTTTGCATTCAGAGACAGCACTGTACCTTCTTTCACTTTAACATTTACTTCAAAATTAAACTCTGCTGAAACCTTGCATAAATAGCCCCAAATGAGTTTGCAAGGTATTCCGTACTTACTGAAGCAAAGTCAATTCACACCTCATATATACAATTGCTTATTTGGTTGCTTAATGCCAAAACTTCTGCCAAGAGAGCCCTGGGATGAAGCAAATGGGGAGATAGAGGTAGGTCAGGCTTGACTGGAAGAAGAAGTGTTAAGAAAACAGAAGTTAGCCAGCAGAAACATAGTGCACACCAACTGACAGTAAGCAAGAATAGCTGGGTTGAAAAGTAGCTGCAGGTAGAGATTTTAATTAGATTTTAATTTGATTAAATTATTTCTACACACTGTGTGTCCAACTTCTCATTTTCAGCCTTTCCACTTTCTTTTTTCATTAATTTTTCCTTACACTACAGGGAATCTTTATTTCTTTTCTTTTTCACTCAAAAAGACAGTGAACTGGGTGTCTGAGCTTCCTTTCATGCAGCGTGTGCTTGGGAGTGTGAAGTCAAAGAACCATAGCCTTGATTGGACCAGATTCTGGAAGGAGCTGTACAGAGATTTTGTTTAGGTTTGAAAGTCGAGTTTGTGGTTCATTCTAAAAGGAAGTTTTACAGAGAGTTTCACCAGAGAGGGCAAAATACAAAATATTGATGAGGGCTCAGTAAGAAATCTTCCATAAAACCAGGTTTTTAAACACAAGAAACATGAAATGCTTACTTGCTGGAAGCAAATGTTTTCATAGGGATGTCTCTGCTTCACCAAGACCCACTCAACCCGAACAGCCAGTAACCTGCTGGTCAGGAAGGTCCCATGGGAGATACATGGAGGGCTTCTGTTCTAATCGACATCTAGTATTTTGTATGCAAAGTGGAGAAGTTTTAGCAAGGTAGACTTAGGGGAAGGTGTCGTAAGATGGCTAAAGCAATCCATCAGCTTCCTGCCCTTCTCCTGCCTCTGCTCTCAGTTGTCTTGGTCCTGCTGCTTCCTCACCATTCAATAGCTCTGGTGCTTATTATCCATTTGTGGGAGAAAGTTCAGTTCACTAAACAAGCAGAGAATTATACAGCTTTTTTCCTGGGCTAGTGAGCTGAATCAGTTAACTGAGAGGTTAAACAACCACTGGAGGCAATGCAAGGCAGAAGGTGAGAATACAGGACAAGGGGTCCAAAGATGACAGAAATACTGCTGTGATGACTTACTGTGATGCCCCTGATTGATGGAAACTCTACGGTTAGAATAGGGTAAACCTCTGAGCTCAGCATTGACACTACTTCTTTGCACTAATATCACAGAAACATGATTATAAGCTGACCACATGAACAACGGATTTGACTAAAAGGTTGCTTGAGGTCAGTGCCTTTATAATTCAAATAAGCCTGTAATCCCTCTGTTGCAAAGATCTTCACTGTCTCAGCATTACAAAAGGCAAAGCATGGGAATTTAGAACTTAAAATAAATTACCTGGTTTATTATCTGGACTCAATCTTTTCTCAGAGAGCAGGTAGCAGACAATGCACTTTCCAGGAAAAGGACTGAAACATACTGTACTTTTCATTCTCTAAGCATGCTGTGAGCACTTAACAAACCAGATTTCTCAAGAAAAGCTACACCATTATGTCAGCTCCCAACCCCATCCTGGATATAACAAAATCCAACCTTTGACACCAAGCTACCCCAGTACTGCTCCAACTCTATTCAACAAACTCAGACCTTTTTTTAAATGCTGCATAACTCCCCACAAGTACAATGTCTGTTTACTTAAGTTCTGAGCAGGCAAAGCGGATTTAGCAGCATCGCAACAATGGAAGTTGCAGGGATGGGGAAGGACTGGAATGCCGGAGGTTGCTGGGTTTTCCCTCTCTACCCTTCACACGTTTATCAGATTGCAACCAGAGTAAGACACATTCTGGCTGCAGAGCGCTCTTAGCCTTAGCAGCAAAGGTTTGCTTTTGGTTGCCTAAAAGCGACTAAGCTCAAACCTCTACTGAAATTTGAAGAGCATCTAGTACCCTGAATGGTTTGCAGTCAGCCTAAAAATCTTTGTGTGCTCCCTGACTTCTTCCCAGCTCCCCAGGAAGCTAAGGCATACCCATGGTTTTAAATGCTGATGCTGTGATTGTATCACTCCAGGTGTTCTCAATAGGATTCCTTCCTATAAAACAACTAAAGAGGTAAAGTATGGTCCAAATCTCTGCAGGAAAAGAACGGAGCCAACAGCACAATCAGTTTCTGAAAAATGATTTGGTTCCCATGCCACAAGCAACAGTCCATAAAGCATCTCACAGAAAACCCAAACAAGCCTCGCAGCTTCTGGCTTTAGAGCAAGAACTAGAGGACCTGGGGACCTCCAAGCCACATTCCAACATGGACCTTAAAAATGAAGTTCCCTCCCTCCCAGGCAGCTTAATGACCTGCAGATTTTCAGTAGAGGCCATATCTGACATCAGTTTCAGAGCCCCACCTTCATCCACATTAAAACGGTTGCACATTTTGACATGAAACATGATGGTGTTTCACTGGCACAAGGCACCATCCCATTCATTTGGTGGATTTTGGGGGGTGGGGGTGGGGGGTGGAGTGGGGAGGAGGAAGGATTCTTACTCTGTTGTACTTAAAGCAGCCTCACTAGCAAAACTTTCAACGTTCAACCTCTATACCTCAGTATCCGGCACGGCCACCACTAGGTCTAAGATTTGTTTCACACTGTTACTCTAAGTAACGCATTTTTTAATCTACACCCTAAGAAATGTTAAGTCAAAAATACTTGCAAAACTATTGTTTTCTAGAAAGACCTGAAACAAAGTGATCACCCTTTGGGGAGCTGTGTGTGCAGTGACTGATCATCTCTATTGTTGGCATTCCCGGGCGTCACAGAGGGGTTCAGCGGCATTGTACCAGGGAAGCACCGAAAAGAAAGGCCGTCACAGCTGGCTGATTGTGCGATCTAGGAAACCAACCTGTGGGTGCCAGTAATTAAGTATCCAATTAAATGGGGCCTGAGTTTTGAGTTGATGGCAGGTTTGGGAATTTGTTTGTAGTTTCTTTCCATATAATAAAAATGCCTGAAACTGTAGTTTCTAGGGGTCTAGGAAACCTGCTGAAAATTTCTCAAACTTTGTAAAAAATTTTGACTGGAAAAATTGGGGAATTTGGACAAAATTCAAATAGCTCAACCGCTTTCCACTCTTTATTTTGAAAGCATATAATTCAAGCCTTTGTTTGAAATGTTTCCTTTCCAATATCCATTTATGTTAAAAAAAAATCTGAGGGATATACACCCTGCCCCAGTTCAAAACATTGAAGAAAGCCAAAATCTTTTATTTCTGCTTGCCAACTTAAAGCAAACTTTCCTGGACACACAAGTGCCCAACCTTGTTTCCATATACAGGTTTTGTCCCCAAATAAAAAAATCCTGTTGTTCTCACAGTTCTAGCTGTGGCTACCTCAGCCCCCGGGACTAACTTTAGCCACCTCTATTTGAATATTTTACCTCTTCCTGCAGTAAGAATGTATAGCAAAGGCTATACACCCATCCAAATATGTAAATTGGATGAGCACAGCAAATAATAATTTTATTTGCAGCGTTGTACTAGCATATCTTTCTGCTATCCCTGTGTTTAACAATCTACTTTCCTATGCCCATCCCATGAGACTATTTTTCTTATTTTTTTTTTCTTCACTGATATTTATTAGGTCTTTTAAATGTTTGCATGGGCTTCAGTAAGTATCAGTTGCTCTCCTGAGGGTGTAGCATTTTTCACTCTTGCTTTGAATGTTTTTAAAGTACCCACTATCACTGCTGTAACTCCCTAATTCCCCATCGTTTGTTAGTTTTTAAAAAGACTTGCACAAATAAACCATAACATTGAACTAATGAGATACGGGTGGGAAGTTTCTGTAAATACAGCCTGAATTAAAGGTAGAATTTCTGCATAACTTAGATAATCTTATTCTTTACATTGCACTGAAGATGACACCAAATGCCCTTCATTTATTAATCTTTATGAATTTGAGGAACACCCTGCCTTATTCTTTCAGCTTCTTTACCAGATGACCTTTATGTTTTTAAATATGAAGTAACACACTCCTACCCAAATGCTAAAGCGGAACTGCAGGCTGCAATACATTTGATTACTTAGGCATTTTAATGTTCTTGTCCACCTCCATCTGTGCAAGGTTTAAACCTGGCACTGGCCAATACAGTTTATGAAAATTTAAAAAAATATGCAGGAAGTATTGGCAGAGGAATGAAAGAAATATACTGTTACTGCTCATACAAATTATGAGAAACTCATTAAAGCTCAATCATTTGTGGGTAAGTAAAAACATTCTCAGAGGCAAAGTGCCAGTGGAAAGCTCATGAGTTTCAGCTTCTGAAGTCTCCCAGTAACGCCCTTCACTGTGGGAAGGAGGGCAGAGCGGGGAGGGATGGACAGAGTCTCTGTATGGTCCACCCCTTTCTTGATCTGATGAAGGGTAATCAGATCACCATAAGGCCAAGGGCATTTCGATGAAGGTCTGTGCCTCACTACCACCCAGACCCAGTCAGGTTGCCTTGCCATTCTGGGTGCCATGCTAGCAGGCTTCCTAAGCACGTGACAACATGGGTCTCGAACCTAGACTTGTGCATAGTCTTCACAGGAGGTGGGGAGGTGCTCAGGTACTCACTCCCTCCTCCACAGAAACAGGAGCCCAGGAGGGGGCATGCCCCAAGGGGGAGTCCCCCCGGTCTGTTACACGTCCTGCCCAGGAGCACGTCCTTTGTGCACAGACCTTCCTTGTGTGAGAAAGCAAAGGGGAGCATGAAAACTTATGTTAATGTATCATTAAAGAAATTACTTTTACAGAGACTAGAGCAAGGGAGTTAGGATTACAGTTCAGCTATGTACATTTCTGGTTTTTTTAGGAGTGGGACTTACTTTTTATATGGTCTATACTGTGATGCCTTGAACCAAAGGAGTAAAAGCAGCTGCCGGCATAGGTTTCAACATCCTGCTGTTCTTAACAGTAAAATGCAGCCCTGTTTAATCATACTGCCCCAATGACACATATCCAGGTACGCCCGAGATATGCCATCGTTGTGGTGCAAGGGAAGAGTCTCAGACATGCAGACAGTAAAGAAAATAGAACAATTTAAAAAGAGAGCTCCTATAATTCTCCTCTCCAGCAAAGCCAATTAACTGGATAAGCGGTGGCCAGCGTAACTTCAGTTTGCCACAGTCTAACGCTACTACTGACTTGTGACCTAAAGTCTAGCTCTGACAGTAATCTTTCAACCAGGGATTTCTTCCTATCCTTGAAAGCAGGGAGGAGTGAAATGTCAGTGAAATGCTATAGCTTCCCCTCTTGCCTTTTAAACTTGTTTCCAGAGCCCTAATACCCTCAACACAGTATTTTATGCAGCAGATTTTTTATTCGCCAGCACATTTTTTCCACCACTTCAACCTAAGTATGTCTTAATCAGCTTCCAGAAATTCTGTTGGCACTGACAATTGACATTCCAAATCCCATCGCTCAGCAAATCTATATTCCTGGGACTTCATTTAAATTTTTTAAATACAGGGTGTGTGGCAGGGCAAAAAAAGCCACTGACTCAAGGGGAGATAATAGTATGGAAG
The DNA here is from genome assembly GCF_963921805.1 of Phalacrocorax carbo. Lineage (NCBI taxonomy): Eukaryota > Metazoa > Chordata > Aves > Suliformes > Phalacrocoracidae > Phalacrocorax > Phalacrocorax carbo. The sequence goes on along the minus strand of NC_087513.1, from coordinate 38,187,610 downwards.
TGAGTATATGAGCACTTTCAAACATCAGAAATCTTATGGGTAAACACTTTTTAAATGAGAATATAAACAGAGGGATTCTGTTCTTATGACCTCCTTGAAAAAAGGTAGAAACAGAATGCTTCTGCTTCTAAATGTTAATGTTTTAAAAACACACCTTTCAGTTTTTGCATCTGCATTTACTATGTCAGGTGTCTTAACTTCGTTAGAATGGTTATCACACACTAAAAGGCTTTGACTTTCTAAAAGCTCAATAATAGCGATGTAAAATCAGCAAAATCTCTCCCTGCTAAGCTTTTGGAAAATTTCACATCCTTTCTGAAACATGCCAAAGAGCAGATTAATCTTTGGGCCCTGCCTGAAGCTAAATTTAATACATTTACAACATTCTTCATTCATTCTCATTACCCATAGCCCATCTCTCTTTCAGTTACGTATTTCTCTTCCTGCCCATGAATGGATGAGCAGTGGTGAATGATCTATTTACAAAACACATTTTGTCAGCTTTTTCATATCTGACATTTCTTACTCATAATTCAAAGAAAGATTAAAATTGCTGCAGTTCTCTGGGGTAATGGTAACCAGAGATACATAAGCAGATTGGATTTTTAAAAGAAAGGTGCATAAAGAAAAGGGAAATAAAAAAGCATACAAGGAGAAACAGAACTAAAATAATTGCAGGTTAACTCATCCTTCCCATAAATATGCTGCAACCAAGCTCTGTGTATAGGTGGTTTGCTGACATCCAGCAGAAGAACTTAAGAATAGTTGCATAGCTCTCCTCTTAAATTTATGAATTTTTTCCACTACACCTCCAGAGCAGTAGCTGTGGAAAGTGACTTGGGGATTACACCCACTCACCCCCAGCTCTCTGCACATCCATTCCAGATGGAGATAATCTCCCCTAGCTCTAACCATCAAAGTTACATGCCTAACTCTAAAGTTGATGGGCACTCAAGAAGGTGATTCAGTGCAGCCCCAGACAGACTTCTCCTGCAGAAGGGATGAACCCCTCTGACGATATTTATCTCTTCCAGCTGACTCTGGATGAATCTCAGAGGGCTGTGTTAAGGTAGACAGTTAACAGTTAGACAAGATGAACCCACTCCCCCTGATGTGGCAATAAGCCTGTATAAAATATCCCTCCAAATGAAATGCTACTGTTTCTCCACAGACACACACAGACTGTGTGAAAGTTAGACACAGAAACAACCTGAAAAGGCTATTATACAAATAATCGAGGCACCTCCGTTGCTACAGCTAGTAAAGAAGAGCAAAGACTGGCACTAAATTAGATGCTCCAGGGTTTATTCAGAACAACCAAACACTGTGAATATGGATTTTGTAATCTTGATAGGCATGGTGTTTGGAGAAGGTCATATAGATCGAAGATTGTTCAGACACCTGGACCATGGCTGATGAAAAGCCTGGGACCACTTACTCTGTAAAGAGCAATAGGCGGGCATGACAATGGAATACCAAACAATAGAGAATGGTAATTCAGCCCCCAATGGAAAACAGGGTTGCTAAGACTCCTGATCAGATCACATAGGGATGCAATTCTTTCCCTGCAGAAATACTTTCATCCCTTGTAACTTAATTCACTGTTGTCTGGCTTAAGACCTGATCGTGCTGTCCTTACTTGCATAAAACTCAGTGCAAATTGTGTCTGACTTAAACCGGCAGCATTAGACCTCATTGGTGTTTTGACTTAGGACTTAATCCTAAGCAGATGGGTGTTCACATGTACAGTGGCAGTTGCAGTGATATGACACAAACTTTTCTACCATTACATCTTAAAGGCTGTGGTTGCCACTAAATTAAGTCAACAAAAGACAAATTAATGTTCTTTGCTTCATACTCAGATCAACACCATAAAGATTTTGATGGCAATCACTGAACATTCCAGTTTGATTAGAAGCAGCTTGCATTTTTCCCTTTACTTTTAGTACTACAAAACCTGAAATCAGTTTTGATAAGAGACTAAATTGTGAAATAGTAAAAGCTGACAGATCTTTCATGTGGTTTCTTACTGGTCATCAATTTACAGCACTATATCAATGAAAGAAAAACATAAAATATTTTAATCTTTATTGAATCTTCTGTCATTAAGAATTATAACTTGGCTAGTTTGTACAGTCTAATGACCTGAAACAGATTATTTTTTTCAAATAACAGATTTCTTCCAGTTTTAACTAATACAGTATGATATCATTCTCATCATCTTGTATAGAAAAGATGTTAAGGGTTTTTCTTCTCTTTGACAAATCCGGAGGGAAGAAACAAAAACAGCTTTACCTCTTCCTTGTTCAAATTCACGACCCCATAAACCATGCTAATCAAAACAGATGTGCCATTTTGGACAACATGCACTCAGCCACAAAGGTGCTGTGCTTAATGAGACATTGCCTAAAACCAAAACAGGAAAATGCACTTTATGGTAGTGAGAAAATAATGAGAAAAAGAGCAGACACGTTGACCATAACCATCCTGTCCTGTTAAATTCATCAAAGCACAAAGGCAATAGCCACCTTAGCAGTCCTCTTTGCCTACTGTTTGGCTGCGGACTGTCCCATAGATAAGCTATTGAAATTGAAGGAGCCATCTGATACATAGTGTATGGGGGCTGAGGGGGGCACCCCCTGAATGCCAGGGTTTTGCCCTCTCATCTGTCCCAGAGGTTGGTGAGGCTGGCAGTGTGGTGATTGTCCCAGTGGTTTTATGCTGCCCTAGATCTCCTCTGGGCTCAATTCAGGTCACAGCAGGGACGAGCACCCCCAGATGGTCACAACTGAAATGATGCTATTGCTGGCTGAAGTTGTTGCTGTCTTTATTGAAACTGTGGATTCCTCCCAGACCAGGAAGGGTGAGCCAGGGTGGCTAAAGACAAGTTCCTAAGCAATTCTTCTCCTCAGCCAAAAAGAGGGAGTTGGGTCAAGTTTGGTTTGATTTGGTTTTACTGATAAACTGGAAAGCGAACAGGAAGCAGCTGCTAGACTCTCTGGATAAAAAAGTGAGAACACTCCTCAGCTGAGGAGCCACATTTTTTCTCAACTTCTTCTGATTCAGTAGGGCATCCCATTAACAGAAGAACTTCCCTCCTTCATGAGAAGCCAAGTAGAAACTGGATTTCAGAATCTCACATAGGCCACTAATCTTGCCATCTTACACTCTGCTTTCTCCTCCTTTGACCTGGTCTATTTTGAAAGAGGCGGAACAAAAAGCGCTGAGGAACAAGGGACGCCTTTTATTAGGACGATCGATGCAGTCATCCACCAAAAGAAGGGTCTAGGAACTACTGAATTGGCATTTGATTTCCCATCACAGCCTTAGTCATTGCCTAAATCAAGGAAGGGCCCCAGGTCAACCTCCTCAGCTGCTTGGCCTCTAGGCAAATAGAAGATGAAAATTTTTGTTAGCCACCAGAAAAGAGAGCAAGAGGAATTCTCAGGTGAGTGGGAATGAATGAGAAGGGAATGGAAGTACTTCAGATCTTTTTTTTAAACTTTCCTGGAGTGTGGAGTGGAGACCTGCAGTGGAGACTCAACACGGACTTCTAAAATAAGCAAGGAATTTACTGATTCAGAGTAAATTCAGGCATATTGGGAGGGAGATACAGCTTAAAAAGAGACTACTTTTTAAGGAGGAAGAAACAACTTGTCTTGATAATGCATCAGAATGTACCAAATATAGTATATAGTAACATACATCTTCCTAGGATCTCTTCAGTATTCACAGAGCACTGCCTTTCTGATTCCACCTCCTTTTCCCTTCAAAATTGGTATTATTTCCACAAAAATGGAAAATGCCATAGAACTGATGCGTGACAAGTATGCAGCATCTTCAGCTCTCATGGCCTGTGGAAGAGATCAGACTGCTCAGAATTTTGCAAGATTCAAACTGATTTCATGAACTGCCATTGACCAGGACATTTAACGTCCTCCAGGCCCCACTATGTTAAGTACCATTCATATCTGGATATACAAGGGGTTATCTTTTTTCCCAGAAATTAACACATGGGTGAATGATCCTATGATAAACAGGTAAAAACCTGCTTTCTTAGACCCATATCACTGATAGGAATATTATTCTTAAAGAGTTTTTGAAAGTTTTATATTCTATCAGTATTTCCTGTCCTACATGCCTAAGCCCTCAGCTCATATTTACATGTCATTTAAACTCCACTATTATTACATATTAGTCTTTAACAAACAAATTCAGGCCTTAGTCTATAGCCACAGTTATGCATTCTGCTGCAGAAATCATGCAGTTCAATTAGGTGAGGGATTCTGGACCTGGGAAGACCATTCACATGGATTGTGTTTCTTCTGCACAGAACTGAGATCCCCTGACACAAATTTTGTCGTACGGGTGGCTGCGTAGGCAGTGTGAAAACCTTTAATTCAGTTGAATACATTTACCATGCTGCCTTTTATATTGCTTTCCAGAGACTCTTTCTAGCATAACTTCGTTTACTCAGTCCACCCATGATTTGATTTATGGGGGACCTAAGAGGTGATCTTAGGTGAGAAAGTGTTTCCACTGCACTAGGTATTGGACATGCTCAATAGCAAGAGACACCTCTGTCCCTGAAAAGCCTTGCCCTGTAAACAAACTGGACAGACAATGGGCAGGAGGAAAACAGCACAGGGAAAAAGTACTCTGCCCAAGACCACGGAGCTGCCAGACATGCTGGAACTGGGTACGGAATCAGCAGATGCCCATGCAACATTAAAAATATGAAGCAGCCATCCAAATTAAGTCCAAACCTGCACATCTCAGCTACCTATACACATCCAGATAGATGCCGGTAGCTTGTGCACCAGAAGGTAGTAGAGATGTGAAGTATTCTTGTATCCTACAGAATTCTTGTTTCCTGGCACCACGCAGTGAGATAAACAGTATCCTGTGTTGCCATTCTTCAAAACCTCTGCAGAAGTATGTACATGATGCAGAATGCTGTAAGACTCCACTTACGAATGAGTTATAGTTCAGCTTCCAAATTACAAAGCAGACAAGCAATTCCATTCCTCCCCTCCCCCACCCCCACTTCATGGTTTAAATGAATAGAGTACTAAAAAAGCAATGAAACAATACAACTGACTCGAGCTGTGCATGGTGTGGGTAAGTCGCATTTGAGCTATATAACCATCTCAATGAGCCACAGCTGTGACCAGAAACCTCCCTGCTTGTCCATTCTTGTGGCTTCTCTTGCACATACTCCATTTTTAGCTAATTAAATGGGACTATGGCAAAGTTAATTATCACAGTTAGTCTGTAATAGGGTTAATCTGACTGAATGAATTTTCATTTAAAAGGAACAGAAAAACTCTTTATTAAGTTTGTAAGTGTAGGATAATTCAAGAGTATCACCAAAAATCTTTTACTTTGTCCACTCAACAAGACTGCAATGCAAGCAGCTCTTGAAAAGTAATTAGGTAGCCTTGCTCAGTAAAAAACTGCACAATGATTAACAGGTCTAAGAATCACAACATTTTTGTATTTAAGAAATCCAGCCCTCCAGAACAGTAAAGAAGTTACGCTGCTGAATGTTGCTAACTTGAAAGAGCAATTTCCTGACTAACGATAAGCTAACTCCTCAATAGACCAAACCTATCTGAAGCAGCTATATTTATGATGAATAAAAAATCCTCAGCCAACCTGCTTTATAGTTTATAATTTAACTAAGTACCACAGTTTCCAACTCCATGTAATAAAACTATGATTTATATATTATTCATGTCTTCTCAGACTACTTTTGCCAAATTGTTTCCTAAAGACAGCCTTTTTTAGCTATTTACAATGAAATACAAAATAGAAAAGATTGTCTTTAGTACTTAGAAAGGAGGGTAAAAAATTTCTCCTAAAGAAATCTGATGAATTTGCTTACATTAATGATAACAGAATGGAAAACCTAAATCTAAATATTTTCATTACAGGACCAATTTAAACACATTGCAAGATTCTTCTCTGCAAGATCCTCACAGCAAGGCAAGATAGAAGCAGCAATGGTTATTAAAGTAGCTGTAAGACAAAAATAGAAAATTGTATTTGTCTTTGTTGATATTATATTCCTGGCTCCAGGAGCAAGGCCCTTTAACGCACAGTTCTTAGCACATGCCAACAGGCAATGCTTTGTGCAGGAGCGGCACGGTGAGCGTGTGTGCTAGCTCACAAGGGCAGAGCATCTTGAAGTAGCTGCCCTATTAATGAGAACACAAACAGGATTTTTTGGAGGGAGGAATATATTCTCAAAGAATCCCCGCAAAATAGAAGTTACACAAATTATTCACACAGAAAGATTTCAGGCTGTTGTGAGTCTGATCAAGGTTGCTGGCCTCCTCTGGTAGGTAGATCCACGGCTCTACCTTATGGAAGCGAACAGGCTTCCTATTAAAATACTTTGACAGCTGAGAAGAATCATGCCAATGATAGCAAGGAATAGCCCAGCTCAGATACAAATAAGATGAAGAAAGTTGGAGGAAAAGACATCTGCAACTGCAAAGCTAGTATTAGAATTTGGAAAGTTATACATTTGGAGTCCTCTGGCAGCTGTCTGCCTTCTTTAAAAATCCTACATGAGCAAGCTTGCCTGCACGCTCACAACATTTTTGATCAGCCCTCCACAAATTAAAACATTCTATATGTTGAAACAATTTGACCAACTTTTGCCATCCTTTACAAGGTATAGAATAGCAGGGCAATGATCAGTTACTGCAGGTCAGCGCTGTTGCAAGTACACGGTTCGCTGGGATGCACCAGTGAGATGTCCCAGCCATCTATACTCCAAATCACACTGCAGTATGTCCCTGAAAACATTCAACACATGGTTCAGCTTGCATCTGAATATAAATGCTCATCTAACTGCTGAACAAATGTAACAGACCGTGCTCTCCAGCCACCGCATCCCTAATGATCTGCTTGTAAAGTTGTTAATGCCAAGAACAAAATAGCACTGACAAGTAACAAGTAAGGTAATCTCAGCTGCTGTTCTGTTTATGTAGTTGCTGTTTCCCACTGTCTCTCTGTGCCAGCTCACGCACCCTTTCAACAATCCACGTGCTGGTGGTGGCCAGAGAGAAGGAAAAAAATTCCTTATAGTCAAAAGAGACTGGAGAGGTCATTTGCCTCACCCAAAAAGCTGTGGAGCATCCCTGTTCTTCAGTGTCTCAGTGGATTTTGCCACTTTTCCCTGTTACAGACTCTGCAAGTAATCTTTTTGTGTTTTTAGATCAAATACCCTGGCTGTAGGGTGACTGATGAACTCGTCAATATGATTTTGTTATGAACACCAAATGTTTCTTCTCCCTGTTCCTGAAACTACTTAGACTTGCTAAGAAGAAATTAGGCGTCACTCTATCACAACCCGGATAAAAAAGCTGACATCAATAAAATTTAGGAATTGATTTGTTAATATGTATTTAGATCTATGATCCAATCGATTGATGGATGATATCACTAAGTACCCTGCTGCTTCAGGTACCTAAGGTTTCACGCAAGTTAAGTTTCATTGGGGTTTCCCTAGTAGCAAGGGTCCGTAAGAGATGCTCACTTTTAAGATGCCTTTTGGTTTTCATTTCTTTCTAACTTGGGAGAAGAGTTCCTTGTGCTCTTAATAGTCGTACTGATGACTTTCACACAATGTGACTGATGACAGGCTAGGGGAAATCAGGGCTGATAGCGAGAGTTTGGAAAGTCTCCTGCTGAACATCTGGAAGTGCAACCAAGAGGAATTTATGAGAGGCAAACATCTGACTGCCCCCAACCTTATAATTTTCTTCAACTGTTCTCCAGCACCTGCGCTGAATCATGTAGCCTAGCAAGTTAGTACATCGTAGGAGCCACGTTAAGGAAATGATACCGGTAAATACAAGAGGTGAGAAAGGAAAGGATGGGAACTGTGATGGGGATAGAGGGGTGGCAGGATTGTGCAGTGCTGAAGACATGGAGGTACACTCATTCTGGTGGAAAAAGCTACCTGCAGAGTGGAGAAACCTGCGGAGTCACCGGCTGACACTGTGAGCCCAGACAAGGCAGGCGAAAGAAATTCCAGGAACTGCTGGGAGCTCCTCGACTTGCTTTGTATTTGACTGCTGGGGCAGCAGGGATCCAACAAAAGCTTGTGTGTAGCTGTCCCTCAGCACAGCCCCTAGCTGCATGGGCAGCTATTATAGCTTAATTCCTGATACCAATTGGAATGTTTCCAAAGTATTGACACAGTGATATAAAATTCTATAGGTAATCTCTACATTCTATTTGATCTGGGTAGAAGCACGGAGACAGAACAGGTTTTGGAGATGCATCTGTCTTTTTGCTGGCACAGCAAATGACGAAGAACGCTGCTGAAGGCAGTGTGCGCCCTTGGGCACCCCCCTCCCGTCTGCCGGTGCACAAATGCGTTTCTACAGCACGGTACTTCCACAACTGTCAACTTTATTGCACCCTGCACTCTCTGACTTCCTCCATCCAACCGTCTGAGTGACATATATATAAAAGAAACTCCACTGGAGGCCAAGTGTATTGTCTGGGGATTTGCCCTTTCTTTTTAACACAGAACAAAACTCAAATTTCTTCCCCTTCATGATTTCACTACCAACTATCACTTGAATATCACATGGCTCACATCCACAGTGACATGCAGGATACACCAAATATTACAGGAGATGTCCGAGAAAACTCCAGCCCTCCCAGCAGGCAGCAGGAAATCCACCATTACCATTCCCTGGTGACCAGTGAGCATGCTGAGACAGTTGCTTGCATCTCCTATGCTTATTTTTCTATTACTAAGTGGGATTAACAGTGTTCAGTGACAGCTTTTGAGACCTACAAATGCTTCCTGTTATGGAACAGCATAATGTTTTCTCCAAATTGAAAAATCTTTCATTAACTGATTATTCCAATACAATTCTTACATTCTTAAGTTCTATAATTTGCTAACCAAGCACATAGCACAAGCATTTTAGAGACTACCAAAATACTAAAAATTAGAACAAAATTGTTTCAGCTGTGGTTTTTGATCCCTAACAGATTTTTAGAAAAAAAAATACTTTTCCTGCAACCTTTTTTGCTTTCAAGTACTTTTTAAGGAAAAATCTATTTTCAGTACCAGTGAAATTCATCATATTATGACAGGAAAGCAAAATTGTTTCGTTTCATAAGATCTTCTAACAGCATGAAGCTAACCCCATGGTCTCTGAGACAGAAATTCTGCCAGCTATAAACTTATAAAGAATCTGCAGAGAAAAAGAAGTTTCTCAAATGGAACTGTTAGTCATGATGTGAAGAATGTGTGTCCCCTACAGATGTTATAGCTATTTATATGATAAATCCCAATCATCACTATAGGAATTTTACAGCCTTCTTTTAAGTTAATGCTTAAGTTCAAATTAATCTTCTTTTGACAATGTTTGCCTAATATTTCAGTGTTGAACAACATTTCCAGGGTTACATTTGCAGTGAGCCTACTGGGCACTTTTAAAGCTGTATCCCAGACTTTGAACTTGCTTCAGAAAGACTTCTAATTCGTCAATGCTTCACAAATATTTCTAGAAAAGACAAGTACAATAAGCATTGATAAATGCTTAATAAGGGTACATCTAAACTTGCAAGTTGACTGGAATTAATATTAGGGCTAATTTAGAGCATGCGACAGGTTGTACAACAGTTCCCTGGAAGAAAATATTCATTCTAGAATAAAATTACCTCATTCTCACATTCAACACTTGAACTGTTTTGAGTAACACAAGATAAACGAGAATGAAACATGTTTGTTCCAGTTCGTGGGATCATTGGTTTACTCAGGAATCACAGACTGGGGAATTCAAAACAAAATGAGGGATATGAAAATACCTTAAGATGTCTCCAAGGAACTAAAGGTTGCATAGTCATTGGTTTCAAATGGCAGCGGCCCTTCTAAAACCAACGCTACATTTACACGCTTCAAAGGACCACATTATGCAGAACACGGTGCTACAGAGGACACTGCACCCCCTCACACTAGAGAAATACTTTTTTACAAGGATGCCTCTCTGCTGTCACCAACACATCCTTCCACCGCCTGCTTCCCACCCCTGATGGTACACAAAACACTCTGAAGTGGGAAGCAGCACAGCACAAGGCTAAAATTTCCTGTTGACGTTCATGGTACCTGCTGATGTTAACACTCAGAAAAATAACATTGTTCACCTGCTGCAAAGAATTCTGGTTCACGTCCAGAGAGTGTTTAGGTGTAGCGGAAAAACTGGAGGCAGAGATGATCTTGGGTCTTTCACTGCTCATTTACATTTATGTATTTTTGTGTGGTCTCCTATAAATGATCGTTACTTCCAAATACTTTTACAACCTTTGTGTCCCTATGCTCTTGCGGAGACAAAACTGTATCAGGTGTTCACAAGGCCAGAGCTCTGACCTTGTAAGAATAACACCTCAGGAGTGTTTTCTGAAAAGCAGGGCAGGGAGAACTACTTTTGTCCTCTGGGGTTTGCAACAGTTCTATGTGAGAAATAAGAGACAACCTGCTCCCAGAACACAGACCCATGCTCAAGGAAAGCAAGCCTATGGAGCCCACACAGATGAAGAGGAGACATTCAAGAGCTCACGCTCAACCTACAGAGTCCAATCACTGAGGCCTGGTGACATCTACTGAGCAGGCACACGCCATAGCTGCGATGGTGCCAAACTTCTTATTGATACTCTATGCTCCCTAAGAAAGACCATACCACTGCCTTCACTGCAAGAAGAGCAGCACACAGAATACTGCATGTAACAGTTGAGCTGCTTCAAAAGAAAAAAGTCAGGAAACTGCTTGTAGCTTACCCCACCGAGCAAATAAAAGTTCTGCAGAGAGCATTTTCCCCTCAACAGAAAAGTGAGACATTTGATGTTCTGCTCCACACCATACTTTTGGTGGCTTTATTAAAAGAAAGGGGCTGATGGCAGACAATGTGTGAAGCTATCCCCCCATGTAAATCTCTTTTGTCGAGATCCAAGAAGCAATCTTAGCATAGAGTTCATTCAAGCAATATTTAAAGCAAGTAACCTCAAACTCACAGACTAAAATCATAATAGAAGCAAGATGACTCAAGTACACAAGATGTAGGAATTGGCTATATAAATGCTTCCTGCTGTAGATTTCACTCCTATATAGTTCCAAAGATAAAATCTAACGTGAAAAGAAAAAGCAACGTAATACTTTACATTTCAAACCCAAATCATGCTATAACTGGGATAAAAGGAAACATGCTATTTCATAAATATTCTGATTAATATATATTGTAAAAGTCATATCATTATAAGCAATTGCAATCACTGCATTAAGCAAACCATATAGATGAGAACATTGGCCCAAATACAAAATTGCCATAATAGTATTAGGTTTTCTGTCTAAAGTAGTTGTTTTCATCTTAACAAAAAAAATCTATTTTGAACAACCTTTTCAGGCAATGGACATTTCAGCTAGTTCCAGGGAACAGCCCATTCTTAATTTACTACTGTTTAACTTTAAGGAACACCCAGGAATAGTTAACTGAATAAATAACAGTCTGGTATTAGGATCTCTGTTTTTTCCCCAACTGTCCTGTCCCCTTCTGTCCTGTGGTTTTTGTCTTGTTAGATACACATTAACCTGTTAGACTGACCTTCACTTCCCTCCCAATCCCTACAACACATTAAAATTCTTTAAAAAGACAACTTGAGAGAGACTGCCTTTTGGTAAACCTCCTAAAGCGAGCTCTACAGACCGGTCTGGCATGCGTTGTGTACATGCATCTGTCACGAAAATTTGATGACAAATCATCTGTTTCCTGACAGATAGGCTGCACTGACTACAAATTCCCATGAAATGTCTTTGTCCACCAGGAAGAAAAACATTCTCCTTTAAAGCAGTGATCGTTCTCAAACTTCACTTCAATCCTCTATTTGCTTTAGTCTGTATTATCATTTATTTGTACTATAATTTTTCGGGATCAATTAAAGCCTGTCGCAAGATACATCTTCCTGATCATCTTTTGGAAAATGTAAAGAGACAGGAATTAAGGAAAGGAATGAAAGGAAATGTTTCACAGTAATAATACTGTTTTCAGAGGGTGAGAAATGAAGATCCTTTTTAAGACTGACCTACCCCAGTTTGTTTAAAACTAAACTGAACTTGAACTGATAAACTACTCTTTTGAGATTAACCTGAATAGTATACATTCAGCAAAACACTGTAAATCTAAACATACCTGAATTGGAGTCAAACTTTGTTTCTGACCTGCAAAAGAAAATAAAAAGATCGTAAGTTACAAGAACTGCTTTATGCCATAAAAGCCATTTGTCAGACTGATCCCCCAGCAAATATCGTCTCTAGCAAGACTGTCTACCTCCATACGTAAATAATGCATTCAAGGGCATTTGAACCTGAATAATAACTATTATATTTAACATTTTGGGTTTTTTACAATGTGGAGTTACAAAGACGATATTTTAAAGACAAATCACAAAATGAATGCAGAAAATAGAATATAAATTTAAAACAGGATTAAATTATATGCTGTGAATCCTGGAACACAGTTGTTCCTATGAAATAAATATTGTTTTCATTCATTTTCATTTTTGAGAAGTCATTAAGAGGATTTAATTTATTCATGAATGTTTCCAATCTATTTTTGAAGCAGATACCGTTTCATTAATGTCATATGTATTGTATCCAATGATCTGTACTTAATTGTACAACATCCTAGGAGGGTTTTGTTTGTGTGTGTCTTCAATTTACTCACTCTGCACATAGGAATAAGTGGTTTGATTTTCTTAAAAGTGGAAAGCGGGGGGTGGGAGAGAGGGAGAGAGGAAGGGGGCCAGACCTAAATTTTAACTTGTTTTAAAGTCTTTGCAAAAAGACAATGATGTGTGCATTATGCACCATTAGCTTTGGTCGTGCACTGCAGATTTTTCTCTCTCTAACAAGTAGTGTTTTCTTCTAAGGGCTTAGCACTTAGCAAATTAACCCTACAACCTGTATATTTAATAATAGGAAGAAAAAATTAGCCCTTGTGGGAACATCATGTTTCAGATATAGGTTAATAATACTTGTACATGTAGAAGCCTTTGAAGATCTCAATTCAGCTGTGGGAAAACTTAAGTTGGGTAATTACTCTCAAGATGCTGCTGATGTGCTGTCAAGCAGAATTAACCCTATGACTAGGCCTATCTACACAATCTGCTATAAGACAGCATTGTCTATATCGAGCTCTCAAACCAATTAATGGGCATGTTCCAATCAGATTTATATTGCCCACTAACAATCAGTTGTACACATGGTCATGGCTGTCACAGCGGGACACAGGGTCTGACCAGCAGGAGACCTGTTAAAGGATGTTACGTTGGCAGCAAAATGCATTTCCCCAGAAGTTCTAAGGAGGAAGTACAATGTTGGACCCTTTTACGTTGCATCAGGGAGGGGATGTGTTTTGGGAAGTTACAGTCCTCCTTTTTTTCAAAAATAAATGACCAGAGCTCAAGAACTAATTGCAGATTTATTTTCTTTTTCTATTTTATAAGCTTGTACATGCAGGTAGGTGTAGATGTATTTTACATGTACTCTATATATTTTATAAAATTGGCATAGTAATCCCGTACCAAAGATCTATGCTACAGCAAACAAATATTAAATCAATTGCGATATAAAAAATGAACATGTTCACGCTATTAGTTACAGTTAAAGCCATCAGAAAGGAAACGGCTCCATTCTCCCTTCCTGCTCATTCCCCACCTTCCCCCAGTGTTCACAATATTTTACATCTTAAACATAACTCTCGGGTGGTTAAACAACGGAAGGGAGAAAAAAACGTAACTTATCTTCTTAATTGGTACTTATAAAGTACCACCAAAAGCACCGAACAAAGAAAGTGTGTTGCTGACGTGCCTTCACGAATACCACCGCCAACAACTGCACAAGGCACCAGCCCACACTCCTGTCTGGCAGCGTATTTCAGTTGGTATTTTTGTCCAGCAGGATAAAGTCCCCACCCTGCATGCTGGTAACTGGGGGGAATTCCACTGAGTTCCACGTAAAGCCATTTACTCGGTATTTTATTTACAAAGTTCTCCTCAAGCGGCATTATATCTGTCTAGACTGCTCTCTCTTGCTTATTGCTGTATCAGCAACACCTCACTACCTACATAGTCAGGGACAACGTACCAATCTTACCCTCAGTGTCTGTTTATCTGCCCGATCAACTTCTAGCTGCCTAAATTCTAGATACTCAGTGTTGGTCACACAAAGACCCTTGTTCCCAGCCTGCATGGCTTGGCATGGACATATGCACTGCAACTTGCGGCACCAACAAACTGGCCCAGGGGCCGAGATGGCAGCGAGTACGTGGGGAGGAGGGACACAAGGGTCACTGGGCACTGTAATGAATACCAAAGCTCCAAACAGTCCTAAGTTCCTGGACAACAAATGAGGAAACCGATACAGGGTGATAAATGAATAGAACTTTGTCTGGCAACAGCAGAATAGCTATGAAAGAAAACACCACATGGGAGGTAGCACTAGGAGCCATCAAGAGGAGGAAGGTAACCCGCTTTATGGTCACCATGTCACCTTGGGAAAACAATGCAAAATTTAGGACACAGTATTACAGAAATTGTTAGAGATCTTAGACAGGCACAGAAAAAAGGGAGGAAGCATCTTTGGCATTTCAAATAAGCAACAACTATCAGATGTGAGAGAAGCACTCTGCAAGAACACAAAAGTCATCTTGACTGCTTGAAGGAATGATAAAGCCTCCGGCAATTTCAATGGCAACAGCACTTTTCCCCCTAGATCTGCCAGTATTTACATCTTTTTCTTGACAGCATGCTAGAAAAAGATATCAGAAACTAATTGCACATAGGTGTTAAGAATATGCAACTAAAAAATGGGCAATATATAGGGTAAAAAATTAAATGCTGAAAGTACATTCCAAAGGGATGTTCTGCTACACAGAAAAATATTCACTCCGACTCTTTTATACTTTTAAAACTACATTAACTAGAAGGAAAAACTTTTCTATATATTGTCTGTTATCATTGTACATATTCTGATATCCAACATGAGCATCCTACCAAATGAGATGCACCTTACAGAGCCAGGCACTGACTTTACAAACTGTCTTTTACTATTTACCACACCAGGAAGGGAAAAAAACCACCAACAACCAGTGAATAGCTTTGTGCATATTTTCTCTACTTCTTCCCCATAGGAGTACTCAGAAAGTCAGGAAATAATTCATAAATATCTTTGGAAAGGAGTCTATATGCATAAAGCAAGAGGATATTTATAAAGTGCTTTCCATTTCCAGCTGTGATATGACTCAAATACACACAACACGTGGCAATACAAATGCCAAGTAGCTCATCTACCAACAGACAATACGCAAGGAAATAGTGAGCTACTGGAAAGGTTTAACTAAGGACAGGGTGCCGCAATACTTTTAAAGATTCCATAAATAATCAAATCAAACACAAACAATAAAATAGATGATGGTCACTTTATCTGAACTGCAGAGAGGTGCAGGATTTTGACCTGTTCCTTTTAAAAGGCACCTTAAACCAGATGTTCAGACTGCCAAGTACTGAGAGAGAAGCAGAGTAATGATAATCACTGTACTTCCGCAGTATGTCTGAAGTGCAGTTGGTCGGTGCGACATACTACAGCATGACCAGACACAGTACAGCTGAAGCTAACACAGATCTGCTATTTGCCAGTGAAGTGGGCTTTTGGCAAGGAGAGGGGAAAGAGGACTTACTGCAGAACCTCTACTGTTGTGTTACAACTGCCTTTCTCTTTCACCCTTCTGATGAAGTCTTTACCAGGTTTCTTCACATTTTGTTGAAGCCCAACATTGGGAACAGCCTTTGAAAGCCCCACAGCTCTCTCAGAAAGCACCTGATGAAATCTCTGCAGTTCTGATCCTTTCATTTTAACAGTGAAGGGGTCATTGACTCCTCTTGGCTTTCTTACACCTTTGCATTACCAGTTTATACCAGGTTGTTCCTTTGCAAGGTTTTGCTTCAAGGATGCTAAACACAACATTGGTAGGGGCAGACATTCGAAATACTACTCCCCTCTGAAAAGGACTTTGATTGAATAAAGATCATTCGCAGTTGTAAAGATGATAAGTGCAGCTTTGGTACATCTTCATTTTCAAAGAACTTTATTACGTATTGGCATGAGCAGTTTGCTGAAGAGACAAGGATCCAGCAGGCTCCTGATGCAGTCCAAGCCAAACAATGTCCTGGCCCAAGCGACTGAGCAGAATAAAATCATTCCTCTCTCTTCCCTGTTTGCCCCAATAGTACAAAAAATAACCAAGTTGGAGTATCGGCATTCTTGGCTACAGCACTGCTAGCAAGCTAAAGAAGACCAGGGCAGAAATGCTCAGTTGTGAACATGTCCCTGGACACTGTGTTGGCCCGTATCACGTTAATGTGAACTAGTACTCTCCTAGACAGAACCTAGGCAAGCTGCAGGGGAGGATCAGGCCAGGGACCATTCCTCACTAGCAGGATGAACCAGGCCACTCTGTTTCAGAGGAGAGGAATTTAGGCTAACAAACACCAGAGACTTTAGGGCTAGAGACATAGAAGAGGCTTTTGCCAATTTTATTTACAAGTATGGATATAGCCCTTCTGAAAAAGCAAACCATTACTTGGAAGCAGTCACTGATCTTAGCCATGAGCCCAAGCTCCAAATAACAAGGCAAGCTTCCAGAAAGAAAAACGCAGGAGTATTTCAATGTAAAAATTAATACCTGATGTAACTATCTAGGAATTTATGAGACCCGCACCATCAGGGAATCTGAGAAGCCCCTGAGCATTAAGAACCAAGTAGTTCCTCAAAGCTGGGCTTGCTTCCGAGTTGTGGCCAGGGGACAGATCCTGTGGTGTCTAAGATGGCAAAATTACTCACAGGTACTTCCCAGAGTTGGACATTCATAATGCCTCTGTCTTTTCCACCCTCATGTGGATTCTCTGTTATAATACAATAATATATATATTATTTACAATAATATTATCTGGTATAATCTAATAATATAGTTGAACTCTTGTTCAGTTCTCCCCTCAGAGAGGGCTTGAATGTGATCTCTCTCCTGATTTCATGAAAGTTTTAAGAACTTAATATCTTTGAGGTTTAATAGCTACTCCCCTGCCAAATTTGGCTGAAATTGGCAAGTAGATTAAATGATACAGTTTTATTATTAGGAAAGGATTGACATATAGACAGCATAATGCTGTAAGCCTTACTTCCTTAGGAAGCCTGGTTAAAGAAATATTTTTAATCTCGCTTTCCTACACTACAGAAAAAAGATTGATTCACTGTTGATGGATTCTGTGACAATTTCTGTTCTGCACACAGATGAAAAGCCAAATTCAAAGAGACTCTTTTAACATCATTTTAGTTAATGAGTAGTCTCTGGGTGAGTTCTGTCCAGAGTTTATTTTATTGTGAGGGTTATAAACAGATAAATACAGAAACCTACCGCTTCTGCAGTCATAACCCATAGCAATCCTCCCTACCTGATTTTTACTTCAGGTACACACATTCACATAGTAAGGCATAAGGTAGGTTAAGACTACCTGAAAATTAGTTCTTCCAAGCAGGGTGACTGATGAACAATCAGTACAAAGCAGTATGAATTTCAAAAAGGAAATTATGTATCAGGCTTAAAATTTTACAGAGAATCCATTGAAATTTTACAGTGAAAATATCAATTAAATCCTTAGTAAAATAAGTGGAAGTTATGTATACGTATCTCCAGGATTATGAAAATCTTTGCATTTATGTCCCCTTATTTCTAAGTACCTTCAACCTTCTAAGTACCTGATTTGCAATTCAGACATGCTCAGCAATAAGAAAACAGTTTCATAGGCTTGTCTCAATGAGACCTTGAAATATTTTTGAGTCCTCTTTTCCTTCTTTTTTGAATCCTAACATGTTTCTCCTAGGAAATCTACATCAATATTTGTCTTTTCGAAAGGACACTTGTTGAAATGTTCTCTGCTTAGCAAACTGTGAGATCGTCCATATTCCTGTACTTGTTTTCAATGCTGGAGATGGTATTACCAGAGAACACAAGCTAAAGGAAATCTCGGGTTTGCTGTTGCCTTGGCTTGTAGCTGGCAGTCTCATCCGACTTGCTCCTTGCACAGCCACTGACTTTGGCCTGCAGTAATTCAGACAGTGCCTTACTACATTTGTGGGCAGCAACCAGCTCTGTACAATAGAGCTAATCTACTGAAAAAAACAAGACCAGGTGGCTTGTAGATCAAGTTAAAAATGAGATGAAGTGTTTTCTGTTTTCCAAACTTGCTCTTGCTCTCCTAATCCTTAACATAAAAATCTTTCCAGACTTCATTGCTTATATGAGGGTAGTGAAATGAACATTCAGCACCAGCCAAGAAGCTGCCAGTTAGAGGATATTAAAAACTACCCATGAGCCGATTAGCAGCACAGAGTTATTTGCTATAATGACTGCAGCTCCTCTACGCCCCACTTGCCAAGCATCCAGTGAAAAGAGCCTTTCCCTGAGAGCCGCCCAGCAGCTCCACCCAAGGGCAGAATTGTACTGTTCCTGCTCCAAGGGGCTCTTGATCACTAGTAGGACAAAGCCCTGTTCCAAACCACCACAGAAATTAGTAACTGCCGGGTCAAGCTCCAGTGATGGCCCCATGCTACAGCTGTGATAAACTGTACACAGCTTAGCACATCTCCAGCATTCAGGTAGGATTAGGTGTGGATTCAGCATTCAGGTACGTTCAGATGTGGAAGATGCCATGGGCTGTATTTGCAAAGCAACTTTACTGCGGGGCCTGCAGTAAATACTGCATTCATATTGATATCTTCATTTTTGGTGAGGTGATTAGGAGTGCATAACAATTTGCTATCCAGCAGTGACGCAGCAGACTTGAAATAGATGCTGGTTTCAACCAAAAACTGATTAAGCAAAAGGAAATCAATGCTCAGTGATAACAACTTTACTGATTTTTAACTCCACCAGCCTTTTCCAAGGGACAAAAAAACCCCACAGAAGTTCTTGCAAGTTTTAAGATCCTCAAGCTTCTTGGAGCTACACAAGACCTATTAAAAATCAGAGCTTGGATGAGACCTGTTTGGCAATACTGCCGGCTTACTGATACCTGCACTGGTAAGAACTAGCTTACTCCAAACAAATTTTACTAAACAGAAGCTGTTGGACACACAAAACTGCATGTTCTGTGAGAAAACTAAGAGTCAGTCAGGGTGGGTGAAGTTGCTCAAGTAGTTCTATTAGATCTTATTAGAGATGCTACAACAGTTACTTCATATGGGCTCTCCTAGCCAGATAGCCAGTGCTGAATTGTCACATGGCCTGCTCAAAGGATTTAAAGACTATTAAGAAAGCTTAAGGACCATTAATTAAGCACTCAGCACTGGGGCAAGGAAATTCCTTGTATAGATCTAGCCTGGTGACTGAAATCCTTCCTTGTGTTGTGAAGACAAGAGTGGTATAACGCCAATGGCACTGCGGTATTGCCCAGTCACACTTTGCTTTTCTCATGATTTGCTTTTGGATGTCTGAGAGATGTTGAGAAGACCTGATGCAGTTCAACAAAAATAAAATGAAAACATGACATGAATGAGGGTGTTGCTACTTCTCCTAGCGCATGTTCAGAAGAGCCAACACCATTACCAAGAATTCCTTCCTGGAAGCAATAAAGGCAGCAGAGGGTAATTTATGAAGCCTTGGCAATTCATTCCTTGGCCCTAAAAATTGGAAACTGACACAACAATAACATTTCTTTTTTTAAAAGGAAATCATTCTCCCAGGCTTCCCAGTTCTCATCTCTACCCCAGCTTTCTCATATAGTCCTGCATATGGTAAAGGATGTGACCATGGTTTATTAAATATGGAATAGCTCCTCTCTTATGAAAATAGCATGAGTCATGGATTTCACTCAGGTCCGTTCTAACCTCCTCTTGCCATGGCTGTGGACAGAATGGTATTTTTGCATAGCGTACAAGAAAATTACTTGAAAAATTAAAGTAAGCACAAACTTGCAAATACACTTGGCCCTTAGAAAACACTGAGGACTTGAGTGGTGTTGGTGGCGCTCTGTGAACTGATACAGAAACACACAACCTTGCTGCAGAGGCTGTCCAGCCATGATAAACGCGGCTCACAAAAAAATTAACTTGAGCAGGTATAGCTGATAAGCATGAGAGTTTTTCTTTGGATGATTAGTTTTCTATCAGATAAATGTGCTGCACTGAGACGTGCTCCAGCCACACCAGGCGAGGTCCAGTGAAGGGGAAGCTATAAAAAAACACCCTTGAGAAAGGTGGGGGAAGCAGGGCTGCTTCTTTTAGCATAAGCCTGCAGCTAGATTGGAGGAAGTGTAACACAAAACCACATAAGGGCTGGCTTGCAGAAAAAGGAGGTCCTTAAGATTAGTTTATTGTCTCTCTCATTTATTGCTTTCTTTAGGCAGCTGTACAGGGATGTAGGAGACTGTCTGGCGTGAAAGTTCAGAGATGGAATAATTAGATTCAACGGCATGATTATGGATTTTATGTGTGAGGCACCTTTGATTGTGGAAAAACTTAAAGCATGTTCTCCATAAAGCTTGGGAGGTTTCTCATAACACTAGTACAAGTAGGTAGATGAAGAGATGTTAAATTCCTAATTGTTTCTTTTATCTTTCCTGTGATAGAGACAGAGTTCTGTTTTAAAGACGTACCAAAACCCAGGTCTTTCATCTGGAGTGTAAAATTCATGTGTTCCCTGACCTTGTGTGTCACATGGTAATGAAACAACATAAATCAGAAATGTTAAAAGTTGAAGTTTGTTAATATTACTGCTGAAGCTCCAGTCTCTTTCCTGGTTAAACTGACAGGTCCGTAGTCCAAATATATATATTTACAGATTACAACAACACAAAGAAAAAAAATGAATGGACACCCAATGAGAGACAAATGGAAACACACGTTTCAGATGACTATCTGGAAATTAAAAAAAAAAAACAAAAAAACCCCAAACAAACAAAAAAACCCAAACCAAAACCCCTTGCATTTTAAATGGGGCAATGGACTTTCTTTGTATTGTACTACCACCTTAGTCCTAAGAAAATACTTTGGTGATTTACACTCTGTGGTGAAAATTTAGTAAATGGCATACATTTTGCATTCTCTTATATGTTTCTTTCCCACTTTTTTAGCTGCCTGGGCTGAAGCAGTCACCAAGATACAGGAATGTATTTTCCCTAGCTGAGGAAGACATTATATACAGATATTTTGGGGTCAGTAAACAAAAGAATATGGACCCCTGACAGCCTCTCCATTTGTTCCCACCCTTGCCAGTCACTTCAGAACAACTGTCTGAGGCAGACCAGAGGTGGCAAGAGCTCACAAAGCAACACAGAGACTTTGGGGAGATTGGGCTAAGGCCACTCCAGCCTTGGGACACAATCAGCAAGGTGTTTTTTTCAGATGCCCACTGGCCTGGGATTTATTAAAAAAAACAACCCTAAAACACTTCCCTCTCTCCCTCTCTCTCCTCTCATAAAATCCATGGGGAGTCTCAAAGAGAATCTGAAAACAGGGACATTTCCATATAGCTCATTTCACATAGAGAAATCCAACTCATTAATTCAAAAAAAGTCAAGACTATGCCAAAGCATACTGCGCACTTGAGATAATCACAGGTAAGTCTCATATTGCATTTTTTTCCCATATTAAATGGATTGTGAAAGCAACTGGAAACTAGTTCACATTCATTTATGTGAACTACTGCTGTCCAAATCTCACCCCACAAAAAAACCTACTCTTTCTCCAGCAGACGATAGAAAGGAAGCCAGTCTTGAAGGCAGAAGGTGAAATCCTGGCTCCATTGTATTCATTTGCCAAATTTGAATTGACTTCAACACAGCCAGGATTTCCCCCATAAAGATTTTGCTAGAGTAAGCAGTGTGAGAATGAGACATGAGAATATTGTCTCGGCTGAGTTTGTAACAATCAGTTTTCCAATTCAAACGATTCATGTTATTACTAAAGTTTCTGCAGGTAATCCTCCTAACATAAGGAAGGAGGAATCAAACATAACAGAGATTAAGTGCTTCTTTCATCTTTACAGACAGTCTCTCGAGAACAACTATCACTGCCACATCTGGTGATTCTGGAGCTACATCAATTTTATTTTCCTTTGTAACCTATTACTGACCCAATTTTCTTTATTATTACCACTATCCTGACCATCCTGCTTCATGCTGCTGTACCTCTTCAAGTGAGAGAAACTAAGTCAGCGTGAACTGAGGAAAAAAAACAAGCAAAAAATGCAATTCTCCAGCAGAATGAACACAAGCAGCCAGAAATAAGAAGAGACACATAAACAACAACTGAATCCATGCAGAACAATGCAGTGACTGAGACAAATCAATCAGCACTGCTTCTAGCACTGACTTCAGAGCTGCAATTCCCGTAGTACTTCTAAAGAGTATTTTTCATGCAAGACACGGAAGTTGTTATTTCTTTATTAATCCTTGCCTCAGTTCCTAAACCAGCTCTCCATGTGTGCTAATTGGGATGCATAAAAATTCAGCCAGTAATGCAATTTTCCTGAGTTTTGTTTTCTTAACTGCTTGAATTCTAAAAAAAGCATCTACTTTTTTTGCCATTATCGGATACAATGCTATAGCATGGATGCAGCATCGCTGCCCAGGATCTAGATCTTAAAGCTACCTGTGACTCATGCTAACAGCCAAAACTCATATCTACCAGTACAGTGAAAGACTGTGTTACAATTACTTGGCATGGCTGTATAAGGAGAAGAGGGAAAACCAAAGAATTACTACTTCTTACAGTCAATTACATATTTTACCAGAATGTTACCTATCTTATTTACTAAAATTTTTGATCTTTACTAAGTAAAGACTGATTTTACTATAGCATTATTATTTACATTGCTTCTCATGTACCCCTTGTCAATTTGAATGACTTAAATGATCTTATACAATTACATAAGTACTGGAATATACACAAGATTACATGGGAACACAGCACATCAGCTAAGAGACAGAAATCTCAAAACTATATTTAGCATACTCACTTGAATAAAGGAGTCCCACAAACAACACATTTGTATATTCCTTGAGCTTTATGATGTGTGTACTCCCCCTCAAAGGCACTGGGAAAACAATAACACTACATTTTAAAAATAAATAAAGGAATTTTGGGTTTTTAAAATTATTAAAGTAGCTAAGACTTTAGAAAAATGTTACAGAAAAAAACGCACGATTTAGAAGTTGGCAGTTGTTTTTTATTAAAGGCAGCAAATAAAGCAGGCACAGGAAAAAGGGAATGTCCTCATTAGTGTGTCTCAGGTGTTATGCATCATGCAAGAGGAAGCAAATTGTCCCACAGTTCAAAGGACAGAACAACAACAACAAAAAGGAAAAAACTGGAAACTTCCCCTATTTGGCAAGTGAAATGGTCATTTTTGGAAACATGGATTGTTTGACATGTAGCTCGACCTGATGCGCTTCTCTAGGTCTGTCTGTAGGAAGCGTGTCGGTGGTGGGCTTAGCTGCTACGGCAGAGGTGTGAAGCACCTGGGTGCCTGCTGCCTGTGAGCCATGCAGCCGTGGTGCTGGGTCAGGCCATGACAGGCTGCCGGGGCGACAAGAGGCATTGTAGCTGAAAATGAAATAATTGGTCCACGATTTCAAGCTGTGTGCGCCTTATATTTTTAGTTGAAAAGCAGTATTACAGCTTTAAGGGAATATTTTTCTAAGTTAACAATCTAAAAGGCTAGGAGGTCATTCATCTAATACGAATCAGCTGCGCTAGCCCAACAAAAAGCCTATGTGCTCGGCAGCTTGTTTTTATTATCCTTTCACCCTTTTTATGAGGTCCAATTTTTTTTTATAAACAGGATTTTTAAGAATGACCTAATCTCCGATTGTTTGTGTGCATTAAATCACGTTGTTGGTCCCGTACACAAGAGCGAGGAGGGCCGGGGGGGAAGGCAGGCCTCCCAGCAGAGGCCAGCGTCCCCCTGCCCCTCCGGGGCCGCAGGAGGATGACGGGGGCCAGGGCGGAGAGGGGGACCGTCCCACCACAGTAAATTCAGCCACCGGTACGCGCTGCCAGGAAGAGTGCTGCCGATTAACTGGGACCCCACGTGCGGTGAAGAGCCCTTTCAGGTCATGAATGAAAACAAGCAGTTACATCATTAGTACGTTTGGAGCAGAGGTAAAGCCAGGGCCTTATGCCAAGCTCAGTGGTATAAATTAGACAACAAAAAATGGCTAGGTCTTGGCAAGTTACCTTCATGCTGGAATCAGCTGAGAGAGAGACTTTATTCACTAAAAACAGTCTTGGAAGTGAGTCCCTTTTTTTTTCCTCCAGGACTCGGGGCTGGCTTCCAGCGACTAAAGCCATGTGAGGGCAGTTATTGAAAATTTTTGACATTCCAACCACAAATGAGCCAATAAATACCTTCTCCACATGTGCTTCAAAAAGAAATTGGAGTGGGGTGGAAAAGAACTAAATTATGCTACCTTCTTTCTGCAGCCAAAACGTCTATACTTACAATGGCCACCTTCAAAACTCCAGCCTCCTGGCACGGAGCCATTTCCCTCGTGGTTCTGCTTACTGCGATGTCTTCCAAAAAAAGTGTACCTAAACCACTATTACTTCCACACATTTTGTAGTAAACTAAAAGCAGACTCTAAACATGAGCCCGGTGACTTTATAAGACATGCAGTGTTCATTAAAAGAAAAAGTCACACAAGACCCGTGGCCTCAGCCCCCGTGCTGCAGATGCTTGACATTGCAGTGGTGTTAGTTTGTAGGGGTTAGTAAACAAGTGCAGAAAACCTCGCGGAGGGGGAAAAAACCAACTTGGTGGGGAAGGTGAGGAAGCACCAGTAAGAGGAGGGCAAGAAAAGAAAGATGCCTGTGTTTCGAGGACTGCGTTTCCTTCGTCCTGCCTTACCTTTCAGTCCCTTTCTCCTGAGTGACATGGTACTGCAAGGGTGTCAGCCGCTTCCTCAGCTCCTCCTGGGAAAAGACCACCTTACAGTCCTTTTTATCCCTACATGACCCTGCAAAGGGAGAGGATATGGGAGAAGG
The DNA here is from genome assembly GCF_963921805.1 of Phalacrocorax carbo. Classification (NCBI taxonomy): domain Eukaryota; kingdom Metazoa; phylum Chordata; class Aves; order Suliformes; family Phalacrocoracidae; genus Phalacrocorax; species Phalacrocorax carbo. Next base: position 38,162,484 of record NC_087513.1, on the reverse strand, counting down.
AGCCTTTTTAGCTTAAATCCTGAATAATTGCTTTGGCAGGCGGCCACAGCATAGCTTCTGCATTCACTTGTCAATGACCAGACCGGTCCCTAATGCACGAAGAATGGCTCAGCTGAACTGCAGCTGATTATTTCTTCAAATCCAAGTTTAAAAAAGAATTTTGCTTGAGAGCCAGGTGATTCCACTGGAGCAGTGACAATGTGCTACAGCCAAAGCCCTTTGGTGTGTTATACACTAAACTGTTGCGCACACAATCATTCGCAAGAAAGTAACATTTTCCCACTGTTCAAAAAAAAGTCTGCAAAAAACCCAACTACCGCTGAAACGTTCTTTACAAGACATCTATATTGGAGACTTACGGTAATGGGCATATGATGTTCAGCCACAATATCCAGCAATTTCATTACCCTTTAAAGTAGCTGAAAACCAATTCTAAATCTTTAGAATTCCAATCAGGTTGATTTAACTTCTAGTTGCATCCTTGTCCTTTTACTTTATAACATTAACCATTGTACTTTTTCAGTGTTGAAGCATTAGAATAGGAGCCCTGAGGAGCAAGTAATTTCTTTATGCACAAAGCTGTACAAGGTTCAACAATAAACTTGTCGTAAAAATCACGGTTGCTATTGAAATCACCCTCCTTTGAAAATCTCGTCTTATGCTTTGCTTAGTTCACACAGAAAATCCAAGGAGTACATAAGGATTACTGTAAAAAAACACATTTGTCTGGTGCAAGAATTCACATCATGAAAGAAAAAATAACAATAAGGTTGCTTTTGAGAATGAGAACTCCCAAAGTAGTAACAGAAATTGCCAAATATTCAAATAACTTTGATAATTGCTTGCAAAAATTAGCTGACAAAATATGGCAGGGAAAAGGCACTCTAATTATGACAGTAATTAAAATATGGTACAATTAGAAATAAACAGTCCTGACAAAACTGGTTTTTGCTAGCAATGTATACACACTCATAAAAAGACCAATTGTGTTCCCAAAGTAGGGGGAACAGAGCTACCCATCTGTATGTCATTTAGTACAGGAGAGGCAATGGCAGGTTTAAATTACATGGTATTGGATTGCAATTTCCTAACATTGGATGCTTTTCTGCTTTTTTACCTTGAGTCATTACTAAGGAGTGTTCATAAAAAGTAGCTTAAAGCACAGATGCTTGCAAATCATTTAAGAAAAGATGTTTCTTTCTTCCTCCCCCTCTTCTTTTCTCATTTTTTTAATGTGTGGGGGTGGGTGAATAGGGGAGAGAGAAAAAGAATAATGCTGTTGGTCACTACCGACTAACCCTAGGAAGTATTTTCAGGAAGAAAAAAGTAAAATTGAAAACATCTGATTGAAGTAAATAGTGCAAACATAAAAAGCTTTACTAGTGAAAGAAAGGTATTGAAAAGCGACTTTATTTCATAGATTAGAAATTACTTTTGATCTAAACATTCTTAAAAACAGATTGTTTTCCACTCTGAGCCATCTCATTAGCTGTGCTGCAGAGCCTTCGTTTTAATGGCAAGCTTTGAAAGAGCGCTGCTGTATGCCTTTGTTAGCTTCAATCTTATTTGGGAGAGGGATAAAGATTTCATTCCAGGTCTCTTTGTTTGTCTTTCAAGAACCACTAAAGCAGTATTCACACAAATTTTGCAGGAATGTGCCCTGTGCCATAGCTTACAAATTATTTGGTTTTGGTGCACTTAAAGGTCACCTTCCAAATTAGCAAAATTTTCCTACATCCTGGCTTTTCAACCTTAAATGTAAATATTGTTTCCTAACTGTAAGTGAGGTTTGTTCTTTATAACATTTGGTTGCTTATTTAAAGATGTCAAACGTTGGAGGTTTTTATTCTCCAAACATGCAGGGTAAGTCTTTCAAAGTATAGCTAACAGGGAAAGGAAGCATATGCATTATATAAATAGCTATTGTTATGTTGCATTACGCAACTCAGAAAGAAACTGAGAGACAGTCTTTCATCTACGATTTCAGTGTTAAAAAGTAGTCTAGAGAGCAGGAAAGAATCTTACAAACCAACACCTCTTCATTTTTAAAAATATCTACCAATTATTTTTAAAAAAAATTCTATTTGCTCGTTAGATATTGCAAAAAAGCAAACTAAGCATAACTTCACTTTGGAAAAAAGTCAGAGGAAATACCAAATGTTTTAAAGAATGGTCAGTATACTTGCTTCACTCTCCTTGAATAATTTTCCATCTATTTTAGAGATTTGGTGTTCTTCAGTCAATGAGCTCGCTATATGCACTAGAAAATTTCTACATGCCACTTAATCCATGAGACAGATCAGAAGTAGCGAGTGTGTTATAAAAGATTTTTTCCCCATTGGTTTTAATAATTAACTGCATGTTTTACAATACAGCCAAGTATTTACGTCTACAGGGGAATTTTGCCAAACTGCACTGGGGTAAACTGCAACCTACCCCAACAAAGGACTGTCCAGGTTTGTAATTTAATGGAGTATATGTCAGCCAAAAGATAAAGTTGCACTACAAATCATAAAGAAAATCTCTTGGTTCAGCATTCAAGAACAGCCCTATTCAATTAATTGCACTTACTATTTAACTGCTAGCAACAACAACAACAAAAAGCTCAGTAAACTGGTTGCACTATTTCCATATTGCCAAAGAGCCAGGGAGGTAACGCAAGACTCACCCCTGAGTGCAGCGGATGTAAGGATACATTATCTGAAACAGGGCTAGCCTACAAGCCTCGATAATATGCAATGAATCCTAAAAATTACTGGATGAGATTCTAGGAATACAGTCCTTCAGTTAGGAAAAAAATAACATGCAAGAGGGACAAAAGTGCTCAACTTGCAGTAGAAGAGTGGCTGCTTCCATTTTTTCACTGTTCCTTTACAGCATATATAAGATGCCTGCTACATTCAAGCCAACTGTCTGTATCTTGGCAGGGGATAACATAAAGCTACACAAATATACACCCAATACAAGAGAAGCCGCTACTAGTAATGCAGCTGTTATCAAACTCGTTATTAAAGCAGAGAATAAAGGTGCTGGCTGACCACCTCCCTCAGTCTGGATCCCCAAAGAAGGGACCAGCTACAGGCTGTGGAAAGGGTTCCCATACAGGTAGCAAACTTCTTCACAGCTCGGCATAAAGGCAGGCTCACAGTTCATCTGCAAATTATACAGTTCAAGGCAAAAGAGACAAAAGGTCATCTGTTTTACAAATAGCATGACATCAGTGTAATTATATTAAATTAAATACACTGTGAGGATAAGAGAGAGTGGATTCATTAGAGCTCTGTTAGGACCCTGGATTGGATCTTATGTGTTCTTTGGAGGCGATGCTCTCAGCAATGACTTTTAGAAGAGCCCAGGACAGCTATGTTCCTAACTCCAGTTAGATCCCATTGTTAGGAGAGGTGAACGCCGGCCTACAAGGGCAGACAAAATTCCCTTTACATTCCACTGTGGGATCAGAGGCCAAATTTAATCTCTCTAATCAGCGCACGTCAGTGCCTTCGTCGGGGTCGGTGCTCATTTAGAAGAGTTGTGCACAGGCAAATGTTCCGGAAACAGGCACCAGCATTTCCACCTGAGGCCACCTGCCGTCAGCCTTTTGCCAACGTTTATAGCAGTCCTGAAAGCTGTTAAGATCCTGGAGCAGGATGGAAGGCTTTGTGAAGAAAAGGCCAGGCTCACAAATCTTAATGCAACAATTAAAAAAAAGAAAAGCTGAGGAGGGTGAAACAGACACCAACAGAAACCCTGTTGGGGTCTTCATGGTGTTCCTGTGCTTAGGAGTGGCTTTTCTGAAAAGCAACGCAATGCACGCTGCCGTTTACTATTCACCCACAGACTATGGGCCTTTCAGAGTTCAGATCTGGAGTCCTCCTCTGTACAAATGAAGTGAACAGAAGGTATTTTCTGGGTGTTGACCTGATAATGAAGACATTAAGCATCTCACCTCACATATAAATTCCAATTTCAATTGACCTTTTCAAATCTGTGGTTCACAAGGCAGGCGTGTGTCATTTTCTTCCATGTAAGCAATCACGAGAAAACTAGCAATGAGATACGTCCAGACAGACAGACACAAGTTAGCAGACCATTAATCCTCACCACTCGTCCCTTCACCTGCTCCAGTGTGCTGGAGGGTGGTGATTAGTGTCTGACATGACCTAAAATATGGTGGCATTTTGCCTGATGGCTTTCCTTCTTCAATAGCCTTTTGAACCGTTGTAATGTTTTTCTCTCGTGTTTTGTTGCTTCCTATCACTGAAATTAACTCAACATTTCAGCTGTGTGGAAGACACTGCATACATTTTCCCCCTTCTACATATGCTTATGTTCCACTAGCATTAATGGACATTACAGTCATGCACTGAGCACATACCATTAAGACTTCCTGAATTAAATACAGCAAGATCAAATGTTCCAGCAGAGCACAGCCATATAATAAATCGGGCCTCCAGTTTTCAGTAATACATCTTTTAATATACCCAAGCAGTTTTTTAGGGGCCTTCCAGCACATTTTACTATTCATGTACCACCCCAGGCCCAATTCTGCAATGCGACCTGTATGGGCAGACCCTTGGGAATATGCATAGCTCCAACAACTACATAAGGGTCTACGAATGTACATCAGATTACAGGATCTGGCTCTAAGTATACATCTGTCTGCTTCCTAAAGCCTGTCCCCTCACGAGTGGGCCATATCTTAGTCATCAACGGTAAGTTATCTCAAACTGACATTAAGAGGAATCCTGCAAGGTTAAAAAATATTTGCATACATTTCTTTAAATAAACATCCTTACATATGCCATCACTAAGTCTCAGTATTATTAAAAGTGGAATCCCTCATTTTTATTATTTCAAATTTCATTTACACCATTTATGCCTCGTTTACAGTTTTGCCTCTCTCTCTGCTAGGAAAAGGCAAACGCACAACTCTATTTCACTTCTGTTTAGTCTGTTCTCTGCAGCCTCTAGTCTGCAGCCTTGGGAAATGCCGCAGCGTCCTCTCACTGCAAACACGCCAGGAACTGATCATCTAGCTTAAAAAAGAACAACTCTTGAAAATGCAAATTGATGCAACCCGTTCTACTGGCTTTTTAAGTTGGAAAACGCTGTTTTACAAAATGTGTATTTGACATGATAGATCTTTTTATAATCCCATCACGAGCCATTTTAAATTACCTAAGCATGCTGCTGACTACGACAGATGCTGCAGAAGAATTCTGAAATATTGGTAGGTCAAGTTTAAGTAAAATGCAAACTTCATCATTAAAAAAACCCTGTAAATGTTTCACACATTGAAAACCAGACCTGTGTTTCTTTGCTGAGGGATGGCTCCTTTGCTTTCTTGCTGTAGGTAGCTAACTCCCACCCGCTGCTGAAATACCATTTGCAGTTTCATGCAAGCATTAGAAGTAATGGGGCGAAGACCATTTCCACTATATTGCGCGTTGAAAATCCAAAAGCCGGGTACCAGGACAACAGTTACAATTTTGGGTCAAATGCCAGGTTCTATCTTAAAAGAACACCACCCCAAAGTTAACTGTCTTTAAAAAAAAATTATTTACTTAACACCGAGGAGGGTCACATGGCCACAAGGGTAGGGCAAGCCCCTTTGCAAATTCACAAGCCTCCCATGCAATCATGTAACAGACCTGTCACATTTATTTTTTCCACCTAGTCATCTACATGGCTTGTGTTTTATATGAATGTATATATTTTGAGCCACCATCAGAGCTCTCCCATGTATGACAACAGATTTCTCAAGTACTAAAAAAAACAACTCCAAACTCCCAACTACTGCATCTCTTAGAGTACTTGTTTTCTTTCCAGAGAAAGAAGTACTGGAACACCAGTGGTCCCAGTACAGGCAGCATCTATGGGAACGGAAGCTGCTGTGTTGTTTCCTGAGGTCTGCAGGTGTCTTTGCAGCAGGTTATGTGGCCAAGGTAGCCATGCAAGCCAAAGGGATATTCCCTGGAAAAGAAATCCGAAGCTGCCTCCTCTCCCCGCCAATGTAAAAAACATGTAACAAAAGATTGTTTTGCGAAGCGGAGGAGGGGGAAAGAAAAGCAGCTCCGTTTGTCCTCTCCAGGGATGTCTACTTTACTTCCTTATCTCACATTAATGAAATAAATGTCACTACCAGCTACAATCTTGGCCTCACAACCTTTCCAAATTATAACCACTGAGGACTCCACCACCACCCTGCACTGGCCGGTGGAGGTGAAGGCCGCTTCCCCTGGGGCTCTGTCACCTTCACCGGTACTCTAGCGATGGGAGCGTGCGACTGCTCAGCAGAGGCTGGTGAATAGAAGCACCTTCAGTTAAGTGGAGCAAAAGCTCATTATGGTATAAACTGCCCCTTTTGTTAGCCTTTCTGCTGAGATGACCAGAGTGCACGGGGCAGCTGACCTATTTGCCTTACTCTTGGGTGGAAACCAGGCAAGACAAGATCAAGATCTATTGGCAGAGCAGCAGAGGAGGGAACATTTATAATGATGGATTTCTCTTCCTCTCTCCCCTAACAGATAAAGAGACTTTTGTTTTTCTGATATGATCCTAGCACCTTTCACAGGCACTACATTTGTTTAAATTAAAAACAAGGAACTCAAAGACACTGAGCACTCTGTATCTGGTCAGTAGATTTCTGTCAGAATCAATAAAAGGGTGCACAACATATGGAAAGGCATTTTATTAACAGCAGAATTAAGCTGCATTTAATAAGAGTGCTTTATGCTACCTTTTGCATTTAAAATATTTCAGTAAGCCATCAAAATAAGTTTATTCACACGGCTTTAATAAAGGTTTAACCCTGCAGCGGAAACAATTAAAAAGTCAGCATTTGCCAGCAGTTACCGCAGTGGTGTGTAGCTTATTGTGGCAATCAGGCTGTTGCTAAATCCTCCTGCTGCTTCCTCCACAATAGTGATGTGTGGCCTGTGAAATGAGCACTGCATTTCAAGAATCAAGGTGCCGCAATCTATACTTGGGATGGGGGTGGAAGAAAGGAGCGGGTGGGGGGAGGTCTTTCTTCTCCTCCAGTTCCCCACAACAGCTCAGATTTAACCCCCTGCAAAACTCAGTCTGTCTCCAAGTGTGCAGGAACCCTTCTAGCAAAGATGCAAACAGGCACAGCCTGCTCCGTGGCCTTTCAACCCACATCTCCAAGCACTCAGGGACGTACCCAGCATGAGGACAAGAACAGCTGGAACACACTGTGCTCCAGCTGTTGCTCTGTGATGGCCACCATGGAAAACACTGTACCTCTTCCCCTCTCAACCTGCTTCAGGATTAAAGGTAGCTAAACAGCCAAAAAGGTTAGTGACTGCCAACTTCTTCCCCTAGTGGGCCTTCCAGACTTCCCTGTGTTTCTGTAAAATTCAGCCACGCTTTATGGGTCAGGAAGATGGGGTCAAGCCCTATAAAAGGGCTTTAAGAGACTCGGTCAAGCCCTTCCCCACTCTGCTCTCCTTGGGACTCCTAGACCTGGGCTAGGGCGTTGAGCACGGAGTTCTTACCTGCGGTGCACAAAGCTGCCAGCGCCGAACCTGGTCTGCCAGCAGCTACCGTCCCACGAGAAACTCTCCTCCAGATGGAGCAGGGGGCACCTTCATACCCCAGCCAGGCGCCCTTTCCCAATACAGCTTCTTTTGAAGGAAATCACGAGATGAGACACATGTTTAGCTTGGAACTAAGAACACTTTCTGCATCTTAGCCATCTCTGGGGCACAATTTCTCTCTATTCGTTTCCCCCCAAATCATGATCTGTGCTGCAGCAACCTGTGGTTAACGTAACAACTAAGTTATGATAATGTTCACGTCTCTGGTGCCTGACTCCCTGTCCACACTCTAGGCCCATTCAATGTACCATCAAATTCCAAGTTCACACATCCCCTAAGGGACCCCTAGATCATCTCCTCCATCACTTCCCAACATACTCTTACTGCCTTCAGGGTTCACATTCCGTCTTGCACCTTTTCTGGCTTGTTGTCCCTCAGCTTAGCAATATCCTTCCAGAATCTCCTTCCCTTTTGTGTGCTGCCATCTCTCCTTTGCACCGCATTCTTCTCTGCAACCTTCATCATGTACCCCTCAGAGAAAGGACAAAGCCAGGGGCTGCTTTTAACTGAAGGGATAAAAGGGAAGGCAGTCCTTACAGGACTTCTCAGACCTCCTGTTATAAAACAGACAGTCCAATAACAAAAAAAAAAAAAAAAAAAAAGCTTTTCATGGGAGACTTTAAAACACAGAAACACCCTTAGCGCTGAAACTTCATCCTTTCCATATCCAACTTCAGCAGAAAACACAGTAAGCCTGAGCTGCAGAGGGCCAGGAATGGAACGCAGGAAATTTATGAGCTCCCAGAATTAAAACATTCCTGCAAGAAAGGTAGAAATGGCTTGTGGTGGGTCCTTTATGGGAGTAGGAAGGGAAAGCAAATGACCTTAAGAGATCCATCAGAAAACACATTAAGGAACTGGCTCTGTGCATGGTGCTGGGAGCACAAGGAACTTATCATCCCTGTGCTATAACTGCAGAGCCTCCATCCAGACGAGGCAGGGATGAGCGCCTTCTATCTATCGAGCGGGCGAGGGAAAGTACGGAACTCGGCCAGAGCAAGGAGTTAAAAACAGGGACAAAATAGGGTACAAACCCTAGGGTGCAAACAGGAACGGTACATTAACAAAGGGGTTCTGGTCTTCTTTATGACCCCAAGCATCAGGCACAAAAACAGTATTACTCCCAATGAGAGATCTACAAATAAATTTAATTCTGAACTGTATTAAATGAGATATTCTAGACTGAATACTATTGTACAAAATAACCATTTGCCAATACAGGCAGGATAACTTTTCAAGCAACCACAACAATGAATATACTCCTGTTAAGACAGCTATACAAAGGCAATTTTTAAAACCCATTTTCAAGCCATTCCAGAAATATGATAACGTTATGCGCTATTATGATAATGCAGCATTCTACCATCATATGACCTGGAGGCAGACATACACACAGACATTCATATAATAATGACACATGACCAGCTTCACATGCTATTTACTGTTGTGCTCACATAGTGCTTGTTTCTCAGACTCTTTTCAGGCATTTATCAAATTCCTCCTAACTGCTGGGAGGTAGTGAACTAGGTAATTCATAAAACTATACTTGAAGTTTTAAAATCTATTTTTCTTCCAAATTGATTTTTGCTCTTTTTTTTTTTTTTTTAATTTAGCTTCACAGAAATTAGTTTTCATTTTTGCCCCCCAACCAGTTCTGAGGAACAAGTACATCCAGCTGAGACCTTGTATGACATTTAAACCTACAGCAAATTTTTACGTTCAAGATATAAACCCCAGAAAATAGGGATTTATAATGAAAACATTGACAGGCAGTTAACCATAGCGATACTGGCAGGCGTTGCTATACAACATATCAGTCTTACTTTTATTTTCTTTCAGATCATGTGAAGAGACATCTGTAATAGTACATCTTTGGTGACACACATTACGGAAAGCTATGGGAAAGTTATAACATACATTATGGAAGTTGTATCTCTGAACAGAGAAACATACAATATGAAACATTTAGACATACTTAAGTATACAGAAAGTTTGATAGCAGCTACCTTACTTTGAACACATGAGATTAAGGTCTTTTCTAGATTTTTCATTGTTAAAGCCAGATCTGGCAAACACTATGCACACAGATAATTTCACTGACATGAGCAGTTTCGAGAGTTCGGAGAGACAAATGCATTGAATAACTCATGTGTGTAACTGTTTGCAAGATCTGCTCCGAAAAGTAATCCTTTATGTTAACAGATTATTACTAAAAACCCAATTTTGAGACTCAGTCATTTTTTGTTCACGAACTGTTCATTTCAATTTTACGGGAAGACATTACACTGAAACTTGGAATTAACAAAAATTTAATAAAACGAGTTTAATAAAACTACACTATAGACATTTACTTAATAAAGACTTACACCATATGCCCAGCACCATCTTCATACAGATGTATTGTAGTTTAATCTAATCCTAGAAAAGTACAGTTTCCTACTAGTAGTTATTTTAGTAATTAAACACTTCACAACAATTTAATATTATCTAGAACTTTATTACTGCATACAGAAAAAAACCCCTAAGTCTACCCCTGTAATTTATTCATCATTACTCTTACTTAATTTTACAAGCACCATAATTTTCTCTGATCTACAGGAGAGGAAAGCCAAATTACCTCATGCAAAAAACGTGATGTAAGCAGCACAACATTCAAAGTGTTAAAGAAGTAGAGGATTTTTTTAAGAAATGAGAACCCATAATAATTAAAAGACACAGCAAAGCAAAATAAGCTATCTTTTTACTTTATAGCTTGGTGGTCTGCTACAGAAAACATATGTACATGGAATCTGCGTAATCATTACTTGTATCAGTTACTTGCTGGTATGCACTGAAGCAGCTGAAGTAGTTTTTACATTAAAAGTTTTGGTGGGTTTTGTTGTGGTTTTGGGTTGGTTTTTTTTAAAGATTTAATTTCTGTGAACTAAATCCTGGCAGGTGCTGAGTACATCCTACATTTCCAAAGAAATTTAGAGCATTTAGCTCTAAAAAAGCAGGCTCAAGGAGCGACACTTCTACATCACGCAAGACACAACAGAGCTGTAACCATTACTGGAAACGAAGAAACCTCGAACCAATGTGAATGTGGTTTGAGTACGGGAACAGAGTGATGTGATTTTTTTCTTAAACCTCACCCTTTTCTTAAAATACTTGTAAATGTTCATAAGATCTCAGGGCATACTTTATGTATGAACAAGTCCTAAATGGGAAGCTTTTCATATACTGCTAGGCGTGCAAAACAGCATATGCTTAGTGCCATCTACTGGGAGCCCCTGCTTATACGTGGGCTTTACCACGTCGGCTATAAAAACATTATCGGCAATCTGTGCACTAGGTTTGCACACATTGAACCGTTTAGTCCTAACTTCAGACAAAAAAAAATGTTTAAAATACAATTTGGAAGAATAGATCCACACTCCAGGTGCTAATACACAAATAGAAAAAAAGCAAGTAAAAACACTTCACTGGCACAACTGTTAATTCAGTTTATGAATAATCCAGGGTAACTCACACATGCTTACAAACTAGTTTTTCAAAGAAGAGACAGAAGGTCACCCCGTTCTAAGATACTTCTTACCATATTTCATTCATTTAACTTCTTGAAACAAATCGTTTTTCACTTGCTTCTGGTCTACAGCTATGACTTTACACTAAATATAACGTAAACATTTCTTTTCCTTACTTTGTTCCTTACGTGAAGGACAGGGGTACCGTTCCAAGCATAGAAATTGAAATGATACTTTCATTCAAGTCCCTGTCCTCCAAAATATTTAACTGCATGCAGTTTAAAACTGCGTTCAGAAGCCCGATTTACAGCTCTGCCAGCACTTTGCTCCCTTATGCTGAGCAGGCAGGGGCTCCAGAAGGTTAGAAAGCCTCCTTCCGTGTGGAATTTGCCATTCAACTAGAAGACCACCAAACTCCACACCGTTCCAGGCCCGGTGGGCACATAACACGGTGGTATGGTTGCAGGGCTGCAATCCGCACGGAACTAGGTGGCGGGAAGAGTACTAACTCAAAGTGCTACGTTATAAAAAAAGTCATGAGAACTTGGGGTGTTTTCTCTACACGCAAAAGTTAAAGTCACAGTGCCTTGTGGCATTTAAGCAGATGTTGGCTCTAGATCTCATTCCCATGTTTAATTTGATACATGCTATACCATTTACTTGCAACCCCCTCCATACGCCACACACAAAAACCAAACCAAAGGCAAAACAAGCTTACGTTAATTTATAAGCATCTGGGGAATTTAGATTACTCTTAAAATATGTGAGATATGTGACTGTATATTATTCCATTCTTAGCAGATGAATTTGGGTTTATTACATATAAATATCTATATATATATAATCTATAAAGTAGCCAATTGGTGGAACTCAATCTATTAATGTTTGCACAGTTATGGATGAAAGGGACAGGAATAAACAGTAGTGTTATGAGCTTTTTATTTAAAAAAGTGACTACTGGATTATGCCAGAAAAGTGATTTGACACAATAGCTAACCTAGTGCTTTGCAAACAGGTATGCAATAGCAAAACCTCCTTTGGACTGTGTTTCTAGCTGACCAACGGAGATCTTTTCAGAGCAGGAACAAAATGGCCAGAAGACTGAGTGCCCCCATTTTAAGGCAGACACCAGCAATACGAATGTGTATCAGAAGGTGCATAATGAGGGCTAAGGAAATTTGCTTACCCTGTATTTTTAGGATTTTAAATCTGGCTCAGCAGCAAATATAACAGGAAACCAAGGTCAGGCTGACACAATGTGGGCTATTCTCTCTCTTCCTCAATATGTGTTTGCAGCTCCTATCTAGGTTAATGGGAGTTTTGTGCACATGTGGGGGGAAACAGAACGCAAATGCTGCAAGAATTGGACTCAGATTTAGTTCAAATAAAGTGTAATCTGCTTTAGAAAAATCCATCAGCTTGAAAACTGATGTCTTATCACTGAAAAAAAAATCTTTAAAACTTCACCTCCACATGCTTGCTAAGTCCAGCTCTGGGAAAAAGTGCTCGTAACATTTTGCACCTTTATGAACCAGTTGTGAGTGTAGCACAAACTCCCCAGCTGGTTCTGTTTCGATGCTTCAAATACTGATCAGGCAGGATTGTATCTTTTTTTATTTGGGTGTCAAGAAAACTCCTACTAACGTTCAAAATTAGCTCCGTGCAGCTTTTATTTTCTCCCACACAACCATGTACGGTGACATTATTATGCAGACATTACAGATGCTGCTGTTGCTGTTTAAGTGAAACACATAATACTTAGGTTCAAGGTTTTAATGATAAAAACAATTCATGGAGATGGGGTCTTGCGGCACCTTTCACAGACCTAATAGCAGAACCTGGACCTTACATGAAAAGTGCAGCTGCATCTGGGCATTAAATTGCATGTTTCCATTTATTTATTTAGAGAAGTGTCATGTAACTAAAGAATACGCTGTCAGAGCAATGAAAGAATTAAGTTTTAAATTCTGCACACCTTTTGTACATAATTTTCGGTGCAACATATTTGATTTATAATAAAAACGTAAAAAGGGACACATGGAGTGTAACTAGTATAATGCTAAAGATTCTGGAAAGTATTTTTAAGCCTGTGATCTAATGGCAATTGACATGCTAAATTCTTTTATGCATCTTTTTTTAAAAAATATAAATTGCATTTAATAAATTATTTTCAGTTTAATTCCACTGTTTTTGCCAAGAATGAGGAAAATAATAGAAGAGTTAAGAGACTATACATCGGACAAGGAAATCAGACAGCAATTCCAAGCATCCTAAAGTCTTGTATATGAAAACCCTCACTCAAGCCAGTGGCTTTTACAAAAAAAAAAAAAAAAAAAGAAAAAAAAGTAAATAAACTTTGGGTTCAAAGGAAAATTTAAACAAACCAGAGCAACCCATAGCACATGGTTTCCTGCAGCAGAGACACCGATTCCTAAAAGGGCCTTCATTATGCATGACACAACAAGCAGCACCCATTCAACCTGAGGGAAGCCCACAGGCTCGCAGGGCCACTGGCTGGCTCTTTGTCACCAAATGCAGCAGGTTGAATGCAGACATCACTGTGATATCCTCACCAACAAAACCAGAGGCAAAGAACAGGGGCAAGAGCTGAGTAGGGAAGAAAAAAAAAAAAGAAAAAAAAGATGAGAACAAAATTAAAACATCGAAAATGTTAAGATATATTCACAGAAAAAAACAATGCTTACAATTTTATGAGACCACCACATGGGAGCACAATTCTAAATGCGATTTTCTTATTATATTTCTGATGCCCCTTTAACATTATTACTATTCATTAACATTATTATTATTGATACGTTATTACATAGGATTCAGTGAAGCAACTTTCTATGGTACTAAGTGAGAGGGAGGGGGCATTTTTATAGGGGGCATTCACAGTAGCTACTTTAGATACTCATCAACTCAGAGCAACGTAGCATAGCAGCCTACACGGTCAGAAGTGCAGAGGTACTAAGGGAGAAACCTCAGGACCTCAGCTAGACAGCACGAATCCTTTGAACACCCAGGAATGCCAGGCAGATCAAACGTGCAGGCTTTTCTATTTATTTTATTTAAAACAAAATCACACTCCGCAACATTTCTGAATGGTGAATGCTGGAAACCGGTCATTGCTAAAAATTGTTCTTTTGATGACTTGTTTGAGGAACGTGACGTTTCATTGTAATAAACTTGCCAGATACCTTAAAACCACGACTTCGTTTTTTTAAAGGCAGGAAGTAATTCGCATTGTAAACTGTCCATGAGATATATTTAAACAACCTTCTGGCCAGTTTAAATACAGCAAAACAGAGAGACGGCAGTCGCAAGATTTTATTTTAGAGGGATTTAATGCATGAATACTAATTGTTTCGTTTACCCACAATGGGAAAGAGGAAACGCAGCTGCCTTATAGCCCAGCCACTCAGAGCCACAGCTCGCTTCAGCAGATTGTGTGGCACCGGGGACCGGAGCCAACCCCCACCGGAGTCCATAAGGAAGCTCCGATGGACTCTGGTGGAAGCAGGATTAGGCCCCAGGTGGCCCATGAGCAGCAGGTCCCAGCCTCCTCCCAGGTGCCCTCTTTCTTGTCTGGGTGTCGCAGCACCAGAGGGTCCAGCAACGGCCCAGAGCAGGGCATCGTCCCGGGTGTTTCCCCGGCTGGGAAGAAGCTGACCGCGGTCCCACCCTGAAGCACAAGCACGTCCACGCAGCCGCGCGTATTGCCAAACCACGCCGCAGCGCATCTGACGGAAACCTGCTGGCATTAACATGCCTGAACTCTGACTGCTCCAAACGAAACTCGCTGCGAAACCCAAACATCTCTGTGCTGCTGAAGGGGGGGGGGGGGGGGGAGGAGAGGTGGGCGCTGCACGGCCCGAGAGAGCCATTAGCCAGAAATAAACATGTCACTGTCACGAGTGACTGCAGGGCTGCCTAAAAAAAAAAAACCAACAGTGAAACCCTCCCGAGCAGACTACCGGCTGACGAGAGACCACCGGTCTGCCCGTACCCAGGCCTCAAGGGCGCAGTTTCCCCGCCGGCCGCCTTCCCGCCGCGGCGGACAGCCCGGGGCGGGCTGCGCCGCACCCCTCGCCGCCGCGGCGCGAGGCGGCGGCCCGGCCGCGGCACAAACCCGCCCTCGGCCGGCCGCGGCTCCGAGCGCCCCCGCCGCCCACCCCCACGGCACGGCGCCCCCTGGCGGCCGCGGCCCCGCTGTCACGGTGCCGCGGCCGCCATGACGCTCGGGCCACGGCCCCTCCGCGGGGCTGCGCTTGGCTCCCCCACCGTTCTCGGCCGCGGGGCTTTCCGCAGCGGTTGTCTCGGACCTGGAGTACCGTTAGCCCTTTCGGAGGTCGGCGTAACGAAGGGCGGACAGACCGGCCCCTACATGGCCAGGTCTTCACTAGCCCTGCCTGTATGGCCTCTCACAGGCACTCGCGCAGCCCCCTGGGGCAGCCGGGCACGGGCACCCGCCCGGCGCAGCAGCCAAGGGACGCGCGTCCCCACCGTCCTGCTGTGCAGCCCCTCGGCCCAAGGGACGCGGTCCGCCACGGTCCCAGACCGACCTCCCAGGCCTGCACTGCCTCCCTGCCCTCCCCGTCAGGACCACGGTGCCCTCAGGTGTGAACAGACCTGAAATCCCCAAGGATTATAAAATAGATTGTGACCTCTTGAACACGTCAAACATTTCAGCGTTCACCAAAATGCTGTTATTTAGTTTCAAATATTCTTAAAGATTCACAGGACATAAGTCCTGAAAGCCCAATAAAATACAACTGAGTGTTCATGGAAGTACTTTATTGCATTTAACATTATTTTATTGTCGATGTTTTGATTGCTATTTTTATTTACCCTGTACCTTTCAGAAATGCCCAGTAGTTTCAAGTAGGAGCAGACCTCCTGGTGCTAGGTACTGTACGTACCCAAACAAAACCCCTGCCACAGGGAGCTCACATACCAAGGTTAAGAACTGCTTGTAAAGTACGAATTAAAGAGAAGAGCAAAGTCAATCTCATTACAATTAACACATTTGGTTTGGAGGTGCTTCACACCCTGATTCCACAGGTGCAGAGAACAAGCTAACAGAGAACGACGGTAACCCCTGGTGTCACCAGACCTCTTGGAGCCCCTTCGCTGCACTCTGCTTGTGCACTTTGCTGCGCTTTAACATAACGCAACATACAGCTTTCATTTGCCTGGCTCGCGTCATGCAAGCACTACGCTCAGAGGTAACTTCTAAGTCTTACAAATCCAGACCGTACAAATATAGCAGTAACTATGTCCTTAGGTGGGCTTCAGGAGCTTTTTCACTAGGATGACACACATTGTACTCCAGGAAAGCCTTCCTTTTAGGATGCCGATATCCTAATATTGATGTATGTTGAAGTACTGCGAGCTTTCAAAAGGTTCAATTGCAAACATTCAGAAATGACAAATTCAGCCCCAAAATAAACATGATTTGCTAAAAAGTAATGTAGGGGGTCTGTCAAATTTGTCCTTAGGAAATGAAAAACGTTCTACATACCCGGGTTATGTTTTCTCAGCCTTTGTCCGCAACTAGAGAAATTTCTTTGGGGGAGGGACAATTTGAGACATTAAATTCTGATATTATCACATCTTGCTTTTAAGAGCTGTAAGGGAAACATCAAGGGCCTCAGGAGCTGATAAACACTACTGGTTTGTTTTTTCATATTTTTCATATTTAATGTTTTTCCTGACAAGTCCAGAATTCCTAAATTTACATGAGAATCCCAGCTCCCAAGAAAAATGTGAAGTTTTAGCCTTTTACAAGTTAATTAAAAAATAACACAAATTCTTAAGAGAAGAATAATTTTTTTTTCTTGCCCCAATAATGAGACCTTAATAGTGTGAGGCTTCTTTTTTTCCAATTTCCCTCCCCCACCACCAAGTCTCTGGCCTTATTTGGAGGGCAGGAAACAATTAGAGATAGGTACACACTAGCCGGAGAGCCAGGCCCTTATGTCAGGAATTTCTATGTCACTGGAAAAAGCAAAAGAGCAAAACTATTGCCATCCTGGAGAAACCCAAACAACCAGAAGTCAGAAGACAGTAAAGGCCTTTGAGTCTTCTATACTCAAGTGTTAACATTAACAGTTTAATTTTAATTACTATTTGTTTTGTTAAGTTTCTCCAGTCCCGCAATAATGTCAAACAGTTGTTTCGCAAAGGTTATTTATTTATTTTGACATAAATCAAACTATAACCAAATGTTTCACTGATAAAGCTCAGTGGAATATTTAATATACACGTTTGCTCCAGCTTTAGAATTTGGATTTTATTATTTTTTTTAATTTGGCTTTTGCTCACCTAAAGCTGCTGCCAGTCAGACTGAGCAGACAGAACAGAGCAACCACTGGGCACTGCAGGAACAAAAAGCGCAGCCTAGAGAGAACCACATCAGCAAGTATTTCAGTACATCATGGATTTCTGTGTCTAAACAGTTATTTACTCCCTAGTCATTTTCCCTTAACTCATTCTCTGCTAACACTGGCGCCCTTGGTCTCTCCTGCTCCCTGCATTGCACTTGGGAGTTTAATACTTCAGCTGTTTGTAGTAAATGTCTTAGGTTTGTCACAGTGTATGCTCAGGTGGAGGGGGCTGGAGGGGGTACAGACAATGTTTATTAGCTTATGAGGAGATGCTTAATGGGGTCTGATCCAATACCATCACCGAGCTGTCAGCTGTTGCAGGAGACCAGAGCACAGGAAAACTTGTTTCAGTGGGGGGATGAGGACTGCAGGTTATTTATTTGAGAAGGGAAGAGTTCCAGGTTCCAGCTTCCGATCCAAAAAGATCTTCGGTCCTGAAACCAGCTCCCTTTGGAGTGCCCGAAGTATGCTCCGCAGACACATATACCTCACTACCTGGGCTAACCATCCCTTCTGTCCTGGCCTCCCAACAGCCTGCCAGAACAATGACGCAGCAGCCTTCAGCCCTCAAAACCCCCCACATCCTGTGAATATACATTCGTGCTTTATAATCATATTTTTAGACAACTGCATGCTCCAATGCATTGTACTGTATTTGAAGCATTCAGCACAAAATTGTAAAGGTAATTGACAAAACCTTTAGAAATTCACCTTAAAGGGAGATTTTAGGCTCTGGATTTTCATGTGCTTGTACATCCACTGATAATGCAAACAAGGTGTCTTCACGAGTTCATCATTTGCTATTAAAATACCTAGCAAAAGCTGTACAATACTGTAATCATTAACAGCTAACAACACGCAGCAAAACTTCATAGTGATAAATATAAGCTTCTCAAAGGCTTATTGAAAAGGCATAGAACACTCCGAAAGAAACTAATTGCATTAGCCTTACAGGTCTACAAAAGTGCTGCAGCATTTAACTTGCATGCTTGTCTGCATATACTTCCCCCCCCCCCCCATACAATACTAGCTTCTCAGTTACAGCCACAGAAGTCAGAAGTACGAGACCTGAATTCCCACTTCACTTTTAACACTCTCAATTAAAGCATGTTCTCCATAGCTGTTTGTGCTGGAATGTGCAAACTGAATGGCACCCCATTCTACTTTTAGGAAGTTTACGTTGTGCCCTGATAAAGGAGGTAATTACTGCCATTCCTCATAGTATTTGAGTGGAAAACCAGGAAACATCAAGCTTTAAACTTGAAGTTAATATGGCTGTAAGAAAGGAGCCTTAAAAATGAAGTTCAAAAACTTTGTTTTCTTGAATTTTACATTTTCTCTTACGCTGGATTTTGTAAACCCTTCTGATAGCAACTGAGTGTATTTATCATAGAAACTCAGACCTCAGATAAACACCTTTCTGCAATACAGAACACACAGTCTTAACACATAAGAAATTTCTGAGCATCAGTTTGGATGACACATGCTTTAGGACACTGACAGATCCAACTACAGATGTTTTAATGGGCCTTACAGGAATTATCTTTTGTGGAGGAAACAGAAGAGTGCTTAACTGAGGAGTGTATTTGCTGTCTCATAATGGGAAGTACAGCAGCTGTCCCTGCACCCTGCTCTGCGCAATCAGGGCTAGCAGTGGGCACAGGCCTGCCCAGGCACAGCAAGCACGGCACACACCGCAGCTGCTCAAGCTCAAGGGGCACAGGAGGCCCTCCCCAGTCCCATGCCTTCCTCGTGGTGCCCACAGGCCAGGCCTCTTTCTCACACTCAATGGGGTAATATGGCCCAGTCTATTAATGCTGCTGAAGTATCTTTTTAATATTCTAGCTGGGAAGCTTCAATAGCAGTTATCTTCTATATTCATCATTTTAACAGCTGGAGTAGGGGAGGAAGAAAAGTCAAAAGGTCGAGATCAGACAAAGAAATAGAAGAGAACAGGAAAAGATGAGGAAGGACCAGACAGCATGTAAGCACTGCTGTCCCTATAAAGGGAACCTATGTTCTCACCTGCTCACCCCAGCTCCCACTCCGTGACACACAGTGACAGGCAAAGCCTTAGGGACTAACCACCCTCCATATTCCATCCTTCGGCTGCACCTAAGTTTCCCACTGAGGCAAATCAGAGATCTTTTTAGTAGCGCAGCTTTTAGTCCAAGCTTTATTACCCAGACTTTGCTCTTCCATCTAACAGAGATGAGATTCCCATGATAGATTTTTAGATTATCGTGCAGGATAAAAGTATTATCTTTCCAATAAAATAACCACTAAAATCTTGGAAAATAACCAGATTCTGAAGCCTTTATGCACAGTTCAGGATAATTTAACTGATTTCAATTGTTGAGAAAATATATGCTAAGTTAGGAGGTAGGACTCTGCATGTCTGTGAGTTTGCATTTATGTTAGAATGGTTATCCAGAATAGAAAAGCGATTTATACTTATAAAAGGAAACACTGCATCTGAGCAGAGAACAAAAAGCTATATTTAATTTTCATTTAATTACCAAATTGAGCTAACATTCTTGCAAGCATCACCTGCCAGAGTTGGGAAGCTGACAATCCCTTACAGGAGTACCCCCTTTTGTATGCTGAACTGGCCACTGCATTGCTTCTCTCTCCAGCTAGTGAAAAAACAGTTTGGCAGCAAAGAGGCTGGTGTAACTAAAGCCCAGAGGTGTGTCCGTGGCCAAATTAAAAAGGCCTGAGACATGAGAGGATAATCTAAACAAAGAGGTTTTTGAGGATCATATAGCCTCCCAAAAAGTAAGAAGGAGAAAAGCGCATTAACGCCTCCCTGTTCTGCAACTGCTCCCATGGAAGACAGAACTGCGAGCCTGAATTCTCCTTATTTTACTACTTAACATTTTGCACAGAGCAGGGCAGTGGTACTGGTCCCCTCCAAACAGCCAAAGGACAGGGCCTCGCACAGAGGGGATGAAGAGGACATCCATGCTGCACTGAGTACCAGGGGAGGAGGGAATTAATTAATTCTGCTTTTAAGTAATGCAGTTAAGACGGTCCTTGCTCAAGGGACTCTGGCTTGGCCTTCAGAGAGAGGAGTAAAGTGGAGATTTCTTTAGGGTAGAGACAAGGCACTGCAAACCTTGCAGGCAACAGATGAAATGGGAAAAGTGGAATTGCGATGAGAGAAGAAAAAGCAGAGGGGTGCCAAGGAGAGGAGGAGACTAGACAAGTAAGGAGTCCCCAAAGCCTGCGATGAAAGAGGATCTCTGGCTAAAGGCAGAAGCCAGCGAGTCTCTGAGCCTTGCAAGAGCTCACACATCTGTCATTTGCAGATTGTTTCCCAACAGTTACAACTGGCAATACTTCCCAAAGGAGAGTAAATATAGGTCAATTGGGATTTTCCCCCCATCCATTCCTGCTCCTCCCAGATGGGATGCACTAAAATAGCATGGAGCTGCACTTTCGTTTTCCCCGATTTGGTAGCCTGCCAACACGCAACCCGTTCCTTTTACGGCAGTGAGTTTATAACTACAACAGTCATAAACTATTCTTAAATGGGTCTTTTCTGAGAATCACGATCCTTTCAACATCTTGAAAAAAAATCTACTCTCTCCATTCCAGGCATCCCTCTCCAGCACTGTGGTAAAGATTTAATTGCTTCTGGTGCTCAGATGATAAGATACAAGTGTTCTTGAAATAACCTTTTAATTTAACAAGTCCTACTGGCAAGCCCAAAAGCTTTTTGCATTGCTCACCAATAAAGAATTCATTTTCAGTACAAAAAGAAAAAACAAGTTTTAAGAACTTCTGGGTTACTGCTGTGGATGGAGCTGTCCAAGAGGTACACTAGCACTGAAGACATGGTAACTTATTTCTGCTATCTGGTTTATTTAAATAGGTATGCTTTCCCTCTCCACCAACACTTGCCTTGTCAAGCTCACCAACACAGCAGAGCTAAGAAGCTTTCTATTCTATTTTTAATTCAGGACAAACCCCATGCACCATTTACCAGGAGATGAAACAACTTTCTTTTTTAGCAGTGAGCAAAAGCTGTTCAACGAGAATTTCTATTCTGCTTTTCCAAAACAACTTCATAATAGTTTTAACTTCATCGAAACAAAAAAAAAAAACCCAAAAACCCAAAACACCTAGTTTTGAAGATTAATCATTTGGAATTGGAGTTCTTTTAAACTGTGTTACAGTGCTCCATAACTCAGCAAACTTCTTCCTCAGCTTACAAAGCTTATTTGCCTGGGTAACGATACACAACAGATATGTGATACAAGCCGTCTCTCTAAGGAAGAATAGCTCATGAAATAAAGCCTCCAGCTGAGAATCGGTGTGAGTTAACAGGACTTCCAACCTTAAACATCAAAAAAGTACACTCTTCTAAAAAAGCATGGTCTCACTCATTCCTAAAATGAGGTAAGTGCAAACCAGCCCTGCAGTAGTTTGCTGAGTGTGCACTCCTGTCCCGCACAGCAGACGGGCTGCAGCGCAGGAGGTGTGAAGGAAGCTGCCACTTCTGCTGCACAGAGAAGCTGAATTCTGAAACAATGCAGATGAGTTTAACTTGATGACCCTGTTTTATGAAGCACTGTAAGGAGATGCAGAAATGATACTAGTCCACTGAAGAAGACAAGGTCCCTGAACACATCAGAGATAAAAACAATTGTGATTTCAGCTATGGTTTTGCCCTCCAATTTAATGAGCTCTCACGAGTAAAATCCGTACCAGGGAATAAAAAAAATCTGAAGAAACAACACTCCCTGCCGCAGTAGCAAACTAAAGCATCCTCAGTGCAGGATCAGATGCTATGAGGTTATTACAGTGTATATAGCAAATCACCAACAAATAATCAGTAAGGCTATGGCCAGCAGATTTTTAAGATACTTAAAACTCTTTCAGTTGAAGAAGTGGTTGGTGCTAATATCCACCTGCATGTACGTGCACACAATGTGCCTATAAATGCCACGCACACTACTAGAAAAATAAACGTCTAGTGCAAAAGACACACATAGACCCACATCCTACCCAGACATCAGCCTGTGTCATTTCATTCAGCATCCAATTCTTCAGCACAAACCACCTAAAAGCTGAACTATCTCCCTGTATTTTATAATGTACTACATGGGAAAAAATATTTTTAGATCAGACTGTGAACCAGACCTGAGTATCGTCTCATATTTTGTAAAAAGCTTGTAACTAAAGCATGGGGTTTGTAAAACTTAGTTATGATCTCTCCACTAGCTAGCATAACCGCATTTCAGACCAATTCAGGTTGGTTGTTTCTTTTTTTATCATCCCAGCTACTAGAAAAGCATTTCGAGTTAAAGACATCATAGCTGCCAATCTCTCCCCAGCAGTCTCCCTTATATGGAAATTTCCTACGTGGCTCTCTCTAAAAACCAATACCGCTCATCACCACAGAGAGGAGCCATCTCCCTTTCATAAAATTAGATATTACAGTGTCTCATGAGTTATCCTTCCAGCAACATCCTTCAAATAACATCCTCGGCACACAGAATTCTATACATATGTCAACAGAATAAAAGCACTCTTTAAAAATGTACCTTTGATCACACAGATTGTGTCATGATGGTATGTAGAGCAAGCTTATGAATATACATGCAAACCTCAGCCTTTTATCCAAAAATAATTTGAAAAAAATTATAGCATGAAGAAATTCTGATACAGCACAAAAAAAAACATAAAAGAAAGGGTCATGCACTTTAACAGTAACATTAACCATCCTAAAATCAAAGAACTTTCATGCAGTTGAAAAACAAACTTCTAATCCATACCGAAATACAATTCCATCAAATAAAACAGAAATTCCTAACCCTTCCCTAGTCAGAGATGTACTTTTATTTTTATGAATAGCAGTGAGAAGACACTACAGGAAATAAGGAAAGGTTTATCTTTATAAATTTTCCTTGAACTTACAGTAATATCAGATGAGTTAATACTGAATGTCAATGACTGAAAAGTGAGAGAGCAAAGAAAACTATTTCTGTCCTAATAGCAATACATTTGATTCAAATATAAAGATTATCTGATTTTAAACCACTGCCCAAGGTGGACCAATTTAACAAATACTTTTATTTACATTTCTGTAACACCATTTTCTTAAAACAAATTTTCACTTGGTTAGGCTATGATTAAGTGTATTGATTAGCAAAAAATATATCATTTTACACAAAATTTTCTGCCCCTATTTAATAACCAGGATTATATGTACATCTCCCTGTATTTAGGTAATTACAGGGATAAAACCACTTATTTGGGACTCTTTTTCCTTCTTATAAGAGAAAATGTCCAAAGACAAACTTTTTTTCAATGGAAAATGTTACTTGGAATCTGTGTGAGCTGAAATGATTTGCATTCCAGTGGAGTTTAAAAATGCACAAACATACGATTTTTTAATTAATTAAATATATTTACACTGGATGTGCAGCACAAGCATCTGCACTCTCGGCATCCTAAATCTACTTTTTCAATTCATGAACAAAAGTAGTATTAATTCTAGCTAAATATATTACTTTAAAGCCTGCTTTGATTATTTATCTTCTCTTTAATTCTCCTTTCTCCCTCAAGTGTCGAGAATGCAAAGATGTCTATTCCACCTCTTTTAATTGACTGAAAATATTTATGAAACCTTATGTTTTTTTAAACCCATACTTCCCAGCCCTAAATGCATTCAAAAGACAAAAATACTCATCCTCTACCTGCCAGCTTGACTTGCAGTCAACAGTAACCATGCAAAACCTTTCTGCATAGCAAAAAGTACTTACTCTTGGGAAAAAAGTAAGTACTTTCTCCTGCTCTGTTAGAGTGAACGTACAACAGGGCTATTACTGGAGTTACCTCCAGGGTCACCTCATGCAGCCTTGGCCGTGAGCCACCTGCGGGCAGGGGCGATGCCACCTGCCTGCTAACACCAGGGCTGGCAGCAGCCCCGCAGCCCTGCCCAGAGCCCCCCCAGCCACACACACCAGGGCAGGCAGCAGCCCCACAGCCCTGCCCAGAGACCCCCCAGCCACACACACCAGGGCAGGCAGCAGCCCCACAGCCCTGCCCAGAGCCCCCCCAGCCACACACACCAGGGCAGGCAGCAGCCCCGCAGCCCTGCCCAGAGACCCCCAGCCACACACACAAAGGCTGGCAGCAGCCCTGCCTGGAGCCCCCCCCAGCCGCACGCCCCAGGCCTGCTAGTGCCCGCACAGCTGGCTCACCAGGTAGGCACACTGCTCAGTTCAGCTCAGCTCGTTTGGAGGGTCACAGGGGGAACAACACAGCTGCCAAGCTCATCCTCCTCTTCCCTCAGCCTTTTGCTAGTCTCAAGGCTTTGTAGTTCAGCTTTCCACTGGATCAATATTCAAAGACAAATTTGGATGTTTTCTTCGCATAATCTGTTCTTAAAAGTGACATCTGTTCCACTTCAGCAGAGGCAGCAGCACGGCACCCGCAGGCAGCCCCATCCTGCCAAAGCCTGCTGTCAGGAGCTTCATTAAGCTTTGCCCCGAAATGCAGTTTGTTTCTGTCCTACTTGGACTCGCGCTCCAAAAAAAGAAAATCCTACGATTAAAACATCAGGAGTCCCTCTTTCCCCTCTTGGTCCTGACATTTCACACCACTCTCACTAACACCTTAGAAATTCTGCAGCCACCCAGCCATGCCCACAGAGCATCCTTGGTCCCAGCACAGGACCATTCCCCTCCCACGGTTCACTTCAGTGCATCTCATGCTGAGTGTGCAAGCCTTCGGCACCCCTTATCAAAATAAAATTACAGAGGACGTACCAGCTCTATGTCCACCTTAAAGTTTTTCAAAACAATAATTACTGGTTAGAATTCTGATATATTTGTTCTGTATGTTGTATTTATGGCATTGGTGTACATATATACAGAAAGATTTTCATTCTCTTCCATTTATACGTGTACTTAAATAGATACACACAGATAGAACTTATCTAGATGTCTGGAAATTTTATGTAGTCAGTAGGCAAAACAAGTAAGAAAACTAATAAACCATAAGCTGTGATCAGCTAAGCCCATCTGCAAATTTCACTATTTGTAACCCAATACAAAGACAGCAACGTGCACAACAGATTATCAGGCTGGAAATAGGTTGACTGCCCAGGTGACCTTCCGTGGCAGTATATTTGAGGGACTCAAAAGTGGGAGATTTATCAAAATCTGTCAAGGTTTCCTTCTCACTCTTAAGAGCTCACTTCAGGTGCTTTAGCTGGATAAATATAAGACTGACAGAAATTAGGCACACTAATGTTTAATCACTATATTGCCAGATGATGGAGCTATCTTATGCGTCTGCAACCTTTGTTGCTCTTCCTCCTCTGACAGGTTAGGAAATTTATCCTACAGTGTCTGGGAAACAAGCTGGGGCAATCCTTCATAAAAGAGAAAGCAATCTGGATGATTTTTGAAAGGCTTTTGCCTTCCCAAAAGCTCAGGAATACGCTGATGATGTCCATTTTTAAAAAGGGAGAAAAGAACTACATGGCCGTAAGTCTACCTTCAACACCCAGCAGACCAACAGCAGTACTGCAGAAATGGATGTCAAGGTTACAGTGGCAATAAATTGAGCCAACAGTGTGAAACTATTTAGAAAATAAAAGGGATGGGGAGCAAATGACAATCTGGAGTTTATTAAAAAGAAAAGCGTAATACCTAGTAGCAGGGGCTGGGGAGGAAATCTGCTCTCCTCAGCAGCAGTGAGGTATCAGCTGGAATATCATGCTGATTTGGGGTGTAGGACAGAGAATTGAGGAGAGTCTAGAGGAGAAATTAAAAAATGAGTGGTTCAGAAAACCAAATCCCTGGAAAATTTCTTTAAGAACTTGTTTAGTCTACAAAAGTGACTGTGGAGATGGAATAATGGTCTGAAAACCTGCGTCTTGTCTTAAATAGCATTACATCACTCAGCTATTACGCTGTCTGTATTACTGTCATAGTTATTACTTGACTGTCATTAGATGAAAATGTACTACTCTGTAATTCATATGTAACAGAGCAACAAAAAAAGGCTTGTTTTCCCCCAGACAGCTACTATATTTCACATTTTAAAGGACTCCAGGGGCAGCGTCTCAGGGTCTTGCAAGGTAACTGTTGCAATCCTTCCCAGCATAGTTTAACAACTGCTAAAACAGTTTGGTACAACCCAGCACCTCTCTCTACTTCAGAAGCAAGCAGCAAAGCTGTCTTGTGGGTTTAGATGAAGGATGCCAGGTTCTGCAGAAGATTAGAAACCAGTAGCATCTGGTGGGTCCCCTCCCAAGTCAGCCACTAATTTGCTACAGAAGTCAGTGGATCTTGTCCCTTACATATGCTTGCTTTTAAGTAAAAGCAAGAGCACGCAGAACAAGCATGTACACAGACAATTTGGGTTCTCTTATGAGAAGAGATGTTAAAAGGTCTGCTGTCAGCATAGAGTATTTTTACACTGTCTATACAAAAGACCTAATGAAACATTGATTTTAATCCTGAAAAAAATAGGAAAAGATGAGGGTACAGATCCCACAGCAAGCAGTTAAATACCAAGGCTTTGGCCAACAGGGCTGATTTTCTTTTTCTGCAGTCATTAGAAATCAGAGATGATAAAGCCATAGAAACCCCAAATAACTTTATTTGTGGCATTTCTGAATTTGCATCTCAGGACTTTAACTTCACACAGTTGGTTGATCCACCTCAACTCTTCTGCCTGTCCCTGACCTAGTAGCCCATGCATTTGCTCCTGTCTTACTCCCTTCTTGCCCTATGGCTACTGACAGTGCTGTTGGTATGAAGGAGTAGAAGCCTAACCAACCTGACCTGCAAGCCTTGGTTTCAGGATGATCAAGACTGGATCAGTGCATTGCTGCATCACTCGCTAGTACAAATTCAAGCCGTGACTGCTCGTCATCAGGACACATGAAGAGGGATCTGCATTGGTTTTATGTTTAACACCAAGCAGCAGGATGGTGACAGTCTGAGCCAGGTGGCAAAGCCTGCTTGTACAAAGTCAACTATTTTTCTTAGCCAATTTGAGCAAGTACAGTAATTTTACATCAAACCAACGTTTGTTCTTCAACCAGCTGCAGGAAACCCAAGGCCAGATTCACTATGCTATCAGACACCTGCTGCATGAACTGAAAGGACATCCATGTGGCTCTAACCCCAGCCAACCCACCACACAGGTCATCAAAATGGTTAAAATCACCTTCACTCTGTGCGTGCAGCTGGAGACACAGCCTTGCCTGTGTATTTCCCCAAGATCCACACACCGGTGAACAGAGAGGAACAAGAACAGGGCAATCCCTCAGCCAGACCAAGCACTTTCTGGGCTGTTTTCTTTTGGCAACAACTGGCACAGATCACTTCCCCAGGAAGCTGCTAAGGTTCCTTGTGTTGATTTCCCCCCTCCCCCCCCCCATTTTCATTGTGCGGGTGGAGTGAAAGTGGTGGCATTTGGCAGCTCCTTTCCGTCAGCGCTATTGTTATTCCCTGGTAGTAGGGATTTGTTTTCCATCAGGTGAAACACAAAGGCGTTGTCCCAGTTTGGAAGGACACAGAGTTAAAGAGACCCCTGGGGAAATATTTCCAAATGCCATTCTTGGATGTGGTAACACTTCCCAACAAAACAATGCATTAGCACACTATGTATGTTTTGCTGAGCTGCTGCCCACATTTCAAATAAAACATTAATCCTGATGTTCAGATGCTACTGAAAGGAAAGAGTGAACCAGGGAGCTCTGCAGAAGTCCTGTCCTTAGACTTTGTGCAACACTCAAAAGCTGAATCATGTTTAAATGCAAAGCTTACTGGAAAGATCGTTTCCACTGCTCAGCCTAAATAAAGATACACTTATGCTATTAACCATATTATAAAACAATGCTAAACTATAACTTAAGCCTGTGAAGACAGCGAAATGGTGTTAGCACCTTATAAGTTTAAGCATTGTTCTTGCCTGTTTCAGGCTAGTATCATTCAATTCCTCAGGTCTTAAAGTCCTTACTGAGAAAAGCCTCTTTATTCCCAGTACCAGTTGCTAGATTGTGTGGTTTTCAGATAATGCTATTGGAATTGAGCTTGCTAAATGAGAACCAGAAGGATGGAGCTAAGCAGATAACTTATAATTTCCAATTACCTCACCATAAATGGGGTTCCCAAAGAATTTTTCTACCCTATTTTCAGACAAATCTTAAGGATCACCATCCTCACAGATTAAGGACACAAAAATGCCTGTTAAAACCCAGAATTACATTCTTCATCTTCTGGTAGAAGTTAGTGATGCAATACATGCTCCCTTCCTTTTCTTAAGTGGTTGGTTGGAAACTACTTTTAAAACACTGCTAGTTGGTTATACTCTATGAGATGCTACAAAAAAAAATGCCCCAAAAGCTGGCACGTTTTTTGTTGTTATGTTTTAAAGACCTCTGGCTTGTGTAGAGAAATTAGCCTCTAAGTAACTCCATGTATAGACACGATTATTCCAGGGCAAGAAACACCCTATTTCCATCTAGCCTTGGAGTCTGTTCCAAAATAAGCATACCAACTTCAGAGTTACTCAGGGAAAGATAAATCCATACCCGACTTTATTCTACAGTAATTCATAAACACACTATCATAAATATACCAGGAATTTGAGGGTCCATTTTTATGGGGGTCTTTTGGCTAAAGGAACACTTAAACAAATCAGGGCTAGACCAAGCTATAATTAGGCTGATACTTTATCCCACTTTCCCATCAGCTAAAGCCTCCACAGCTTAAGTTCATAGCCTGGGTGCTGCCAAAGCCGCAGCTTTTAATGAAAAAAGAATAGAAAGGGGAAAAGAGGGTCATATTCCCTGCCTATGACTAATACAATGTTGCGCGCAGCTGAAGAGTTGCTCTGTAATGAGGACACCGTCACTTGAATTACACAGCTCAACAGAGCCACCTCAAAACTGGATGACTTTACTGCATCGCTGGCTTGTAGCGATGCCAGACAGATGCAGACAGGCAGACTTCTTAACCTTCTGGCTGAGAAGATTAAATCCTTAACACAGCGATCTCTTCTCTCCCCCTTCTCCCCCATCTTTTAAAATAAATCACAAGGGAACCTTTAACAACCCACCTAAAAAGGAAGTTTCATTTTCTAGCTAGTAATAAATAGGCTGGGCCTCCAATGATACAGAAACAAGTATCATCTTACAAAGCTGACAATATGTGAGTAGGTAAACAAGATCCTCCTGTACCTTCATAAATATCAGGGCAAAGGACCAAATATCTTCCTCATGCGCACATTTCCCTTATTGAACAGCTGTAAGGAATTCTTATGGTATGTACAAACATAAGAATTGGTATTAACCAAATCCCTGTGAGCGTGTATAACCACCACCACTTGGAAAAATAAGCAAGGTCATTCAGTCAAATTTATTTTTGTCTAGGATCAATTGCGTTATATGGCTTTGCTACTGAATATAGAAACATTACCCCATATACAAAGGCACTATTTTTAAAGATGGTGCTTTTGGGGGAAAAACAGAATTCTTATTTTCCTCCTAAAAGATCTTTTCACATGCATATTATAAAGATCCAAGGAACATCAAACAGAAAAAGGACCAACCAACCACATTCTGGACTGAACTATGTATGGCTTAACTCCACTAACTTCAGTGGTTTTGAGAAATCAATGCAGACCTTTATTTTAAAAAACCCACCTTCTTTCATCTCGGAATTCTAGGATTATTTAGTAACTCTGGTTAAGCTATTCACCATATTTAATTCCCTATATAAATTTAAAAAGACAATTAAGAAATACCATTCTAAATTAAGCCATCTCTACAGCAAAGCAGGCGATTCTTTTAGAAACTATGAGCAAACGTCTGATTAAGATGACAAGCCACATGGAAACTACTTCCAGAATCAGACTTAAAGGGCACTGTTACCAACCAAATTTGGCAGGCAAGGAATCATGACGAACTGAAAAGGCATGCAGCAGCGCAATAAAAAGTTGGGAATCGTCAGCAAATAAGATGGCAAGCACTTGTGTCAATAAGAACATAAACGGGACAAATTCTAAGCATTAAACGCTGGGTTCAGAGGAGTGGCACTGTGCCATAGTGGGAGTGGAGCTGGCTCTTCCATTTACAGACCGCTTGCCATAAACAAGCCGCATCAGCAAGGCGAAGTGTCTGCCTATTGCAGGTATCTCATTCTGACATCTATCTTTCCAGAGAGCACAGTTTCAGAACCAATTTTATAGCAACAACAGGAAGCTTAAAAGAGAAAGAACTAAAAGGATGACATCTATCATGTAAGACTACACTTTCCTAAAAGCTGTTTAAAGTCAGAACTCTTACAGAGACCTGACGTTTATTGCTAGATAACAGTAGGCATCTAGCCTAATCTGTAGATAACCATCCTTAGATTTGGTATTTTTAATACATGGTTATTCCTGTTTAAGATCACTGCACCCTCAGACAGTCTAAGGGGATGATGACTGGACTTTCAGCTCAAGCAGAAAAGCCAGCATTTAAAGGATTTGTCAAATTTGTCAAATATTACAGGTAGCTTAACTGAGCCTCACTTCTGTTTCCAGGAATATTAAGATGCACCAAGTACAGCTACAGCAACTTGGAAAGGGGACGGTAAGAAATAAATGATACTTAATTCTTTGCGTTGACTGTATCTGGCAGTAGCGTAACACAAAACAAACCCAGCAAGTGAGCACACACTAAGCTCCCTTAGGAAAATGCAACCAAATTCTGGAAGCACACATGAAGTTTAAGCTCCTTTTTTGACCGACGAAGCACAATTTACCGAGCAGGCGACCGCAGCAGAACCGAGCCACGGCACTCGGTCGAGCACAGCTTCAACAAGCCAACTCTTCTGCTGCGCACCCCAGAAACCGTTTACCTCGTTTCTGAGCCAGAAGCGGCGGCTACAGTAAAGGACACCCGGAGCGCGGGCTGTGCGCGCCGTGGGTTCAGGCGCTGCGGCGGCTGCAGGGACGCCACGGCCGGGATGACGGGGAGGGTGGGGGGCTGGGGAACACGGACACACAAACCCTGTCAGGGGCTCGTTCCGTGAAACGGGGATCGACCCCGACCCCGGCACCGGCACCGACCCTCCCCCCCCCCGCCGCTCTCCACCGGGCCCGGCGGGGTCCCCCTCGGCAGGGTCCCGCTCTCCGCCCGCCGCAGCGCCGGCAGGTGCTGTGCGGCCCGGCCCGGCCCCCCGCGCCGCCAGAGCCGCTCCTCCCCTCGCCCCCGCCGCAGCCCCCGGCCCGGCCCGCCCTCCCCGCGGCGCGGCGGCGAAGGGCCGGAGGGGAGGCGGAGGGGCGGCTGCCCTCCGCGGCGGCGCGGCTCCTACCTGCGGCTCCTGCGGCGGCCGCCAGCGCCAGGCAGAGCGCGGAGAGGAGCGGCGGCGGCGGCGGCGGCGGCGCAGCGCGCATGAGGAAAGGCCCGAGGGAGCGATCGAGCGGCCGCGGCCCCCCCGCCCCCCGGGATGGCAGGGACGGGCCCGCCGCCCGGGGAGCATGACGGGAAATTCCTGGGCACCGGCGGCCAACGCCAAATATGAACATAGAGCCGGGGAGGCGGCCGGGGCGGCGGAGCGGGGAGGCGGGCGGCCTGCGCCCGGCAGCGGCGGGGGAGCGCCGGGACCCCCTCCCCTCCCGGCCCGCTGCTGCAGCACGCCCGGAGCTCGCCCTCGGTCGGAAAGGGCAACCGAGCGAATCGCGCCTGTTCAAAAACCGATGTTGCTGCTGAAGGGGGCGGGAGAGAGCGGGGCCCCCCCCCGCGGCCGTGGCCGACCTGCCGGGGCGCGGGAGAGGGGCCGGGGCCGGGCGAGGGTGCGGCGGCCGCCCAGGCCCGGCCGGGCGCCATGGCCCAGCTCCCACCTGCGGCCAGAAGCCCCCTGAGTGATATGTCACAAGCAGCGAAATCAAAGCAGCTCTTAATGCCCACCTTGCACTGCGGGAAGGGGATGAACACATGACACCAGAATTACACCGAAATTCTCCCTCTTTCACCTCCGACCCCCCTTCCACAGGTAAGAGCTAAAAGCAAGCTCGGCCAATGAATGTAAATAATGGACTTGCACCCCCTCCCTTGGTCCTTCTACTCCACAGCCCTTCGATGCATCTAGTCAATAAAAATTTTAAAACAGCGTAGTATAAGTGTAATGACAGGAGAAAAGACCGTTTTCCTGTAGTCCATCACAATCCCTTTGAGGACTTGTTCCTGTCTCAAAACACAGGTAATAAACTGCAAACACAAAGCTAGGACCAGGGCAGACAAGCCGTGGCTTTCCCTCAGCTTAGAAATCGAGGTAATGCCTCTACCTTCACTGTGTCAAGCTGACAGGCAGTTAAGTGATATTTTTTTTTTTTTTTTAATATTTCAGCTCACAATAGCACCTGCTCAGCTTCAAATCCTATGAAACAAAAAAACAAGGTGGCTCTGATCAATTAATCTCCCCCCTCACCCCCAAGATGAAAAAAGTATTTAAGTCAAAGAGACACCCAAATATCTAGAAGGTGAGAAGCATATAAAAACCCCTAATAAACCTTTAATTCAAGTTCATTTTGGTTTTTTGTTTGTTTTTACAGGACAGGGTGACAAATTACAACAAACATCTGATTTTTCTCAAATGTTCAGGTATTATACACATTCCCATCTGTCTTGCAGGAAGGGATATTGGTCAACTTAACAGTTTAAGGTAAAATAAGCTGCATAATAGTACATATTACAATAATAAAATGTACAGTGTTTACAAGAAATATATTTTAGAAGCAAGATAGATGCATTTGCATCAAGGCGACCTTTTAAAATGCCACAACTATTTTTACATTCACTCTTGCAACAGGTCACAAGATGGGGTCACTAAGGGCAGGTTAACAAATCACTATGACGCACATCAAATACAACAAAATTAGTTTATATACATATATATAATACATATACATGTATATTATACATATACATATATGTATATAGTAAAACTCATCAAAATCTACCAGACCTGGCATAATCTACTTACCCATCAAAAATATGTACTTGTCCTTGGTAAGTAGAATTCTGCATGGCTGATTATATATTATATATACTCATTCATTAGCATCTGAGACATAAAACTGAGGATTTAAAATTTTTCGGTTAACAAACTCTCCAATAATAAACATGGTGCCCACAAAAGCACGAAGGTAAGGCACAATAGGATTTTCTGTTGCAGAATAGTGTGCATCATGTTTACTTAACCATAAGAAAAACGTGCATTATTTGTGCAAGTTCATGCTGCAAATCCATCATATCTACAAAGTAAAGTGAGTTTCAGTAAAATTCGTGGGACTGGTGTGCTTCCAGTCTCACCTCCAACAGGATATTCAGCTGGATAATTAGATAAAATTGTTGTAGGAGTGGGGATTAGTAAAGCCAATAATCTTAGATTTGCAACTAAGCTTCTCAGCAACAATTTTTGTACTTCTAGGTAAATGTTAGTAAGTTTACAGGCTTGGAATCACAAGATTTACTGTCAGTTGTACTTCTAGTTTGCATCAGCCAAAATTGTTGCAAGGACATATGTACTTTTAAAAATTTTGACAGGTAACTTGTTCATTAAAAAAAGTTATAATGTATTGAGAAAGTCACTTAATCCCAATGGTATTTTGTCACAGCCCTGGCAATTGTAATAATAAATAGTTCTTTTCACAAAGTATTTTTCCAGTATCTGCCAATTGCTTCTTTATTGCTCACAAATTTGAATTCAGTACAATTGTTAGACCTTTCACATGAAATCATAGTCAGGTATTTTAATATAAAACCTATAAAAGATATTTAACCTGTGTCTAACACTTTAAAGTTATTTGGCCTCTTGTCACGGTATGGCCAAAACAATATAAAACATTACGTTTTGAATAAAATAGGGAGCTTATTCACTGCTTCAATGCAGACATCCTCACAGAACAACCATTTTTGCCACCACCAGCATTTACATTTATATACAAAACCCAGTACATCCACATTCAGTTTGTTTTCCCTCACACTTATATGCAACCACTAATGCCAGATTAACTTTCCCCATACCCTAGCTGCAGAAAAAGATTCTTATAGAGCAACAAAAAACTAACATTGACCGAGAAAGAATTTTTTTTTTAAAACTTTTTTCACCATCAGGAACTGTAGGTTGTTTGTTACAAAATACCCACAAGATTATTTCACAGGAAACTATGGGAATACAGGAAGTCTTCTTTTCTCCATGCTTTTGTATTACCAAAAACACTTCTTGGTGCAAAAATACAGTCACCACATCTGCAAAATGTATAGTGAATTCGGTATTCCTCATGCAAAACTTAAATGCATTGATTTACTATAGCTCCGGAAAACTTCCTGAAGCAATTTTTTTTTCTTTCTCTTTTTTGTCAGCTCAGTATTACTGCCTCATTGCTAAGTCCCTTTGGAAACAAGATTTCTGGAACGTTCAAACTTTTATTTAATTCATTAAAGTATTACATACAAAAAGCACTAAAAAAGGAAGACGGCAGCCAAACAGGAAAATTCCTGTTGCAAGTAACAGTCCTAGCAGTTGTAGAAAGTCTTCTCAGGAACTTCCCTGAGAATTAGTTGTGCCTGTCCGAAGACGCAGATGTGACATAGAGTTCATGTGTTTGTTTGATGGCTTCAGTGGAGTGTTACAAGTAAGAGCCTGGGGAAAACGATGATGATACCGATCTAGTCGCAGGTATTTTACTGTTACCAGCTTTCCTATGAGGCAAAGAAACAGGAAGAGAAAAACCTTCTAGTTCAGCATTATTATTACATTTTGCTTCAGGATTTAATACACAAACACAGCATTACACTGCAATTAGTTTACCAGGTGATGACTACAAAAAAGATCCAGTTTCTGTTACAGTTCAATACTTTAGATATAAAACATTTCACCATTTAAAAGAACTCCCAGCTGCACCCATCTTCTGTCATTTCTACCCATATTTTGTTATAAACCCCCATTCCTTACCATCAAACCAAGAGCCATGTAATGCCTTGAAAGCCTTTCCAGCATACTCTGGGGAGAGACACTTGACATATACACAGCCCTGCATTAAGAAAGAAAGGGGTTTGGTTTTTTTTGAAGTCCAACAGACAAGGATAACCATAGCATTAAGATGTTACTGGGAAGACACTCACCTCGCGTGAATTTTTGTCAACAGCAATATGAACAATTCCATCGTTATCACTGCATTTCTCCAAGATTGCTTCTTGAATTGCTAGATGCCAGTGATCACCTATTTCCCTATGCAAACAATGACAGATTTAATTAAGAGCATTTTTAAAAAAAAAAAACATTCACAATCTCATCCTTCCTCATTGAGTTTGGTTTCTCTGTAACCTGACATCATTTTCTGTTAAATGCCTTTGGGACAGATTTAGTACTTTAGCTGTTAAATATTCAGTAAATTGTATCCTAGGGTCTACTTTAGAAAATTCAACCCTAAGAATCAAAAGGAATAATCTGTATTTGATGAGGTTTGTTTCCCTGTCCAGCAACCTGCTATCACCTTCCTGTCTGGAAGTGCTAGCAGTCAAACTCATCTTCCCACACCTGCTCAGACAGGCTGGCTGCTGTTGCAAGGGGAAGGCCACTCTTAGGCTGTTCCTGCTGCAGTGGAAGATGACAGCATCACGGCCTCTGCCCCTTTACTGTATCACAGCTACCAGCAGTCACAGAAGCAACATTACATGTTAGGCTTCTGCAGCAGGAAGGAGCTTTTTAGCTATTCAGACACTGATCATCACTGAAATATCTATTCACTGTCCCAAACAAAGCATCAAATTGCATTCATCCCATAAGGTGCTGATAGAACATGCCAATCTAATCCAGAAATAGAAGTTATTAAAATCAGATTCCAATTCTGGGGGCTTTTTACAAAAAAAAGTATTTTATTGACAAGACTAATCGCTCTTTAGGTACATCATTAGAGAAGACAGAAGTCTATGGGGTTTTTTTGTGAAGGTGCTGCAGGAACTATCTGGTCCTAATGAAATAAATCTAAGCAGAGGAAAAACAGCAGCCTTAATACACCTTTAAGCCTGTCTGAATAGTCTTTACACAAAAAACAATGAACTTGCTGCTCTCCAAAGAACACTAATCAAGAGCTTTGCGTAGTTTTAGAGAGTTTTCTCTACATAAGGCCAAATTCTTTAAATATTTGATCTACCTTTGTCCTGAAAAAAAAATGTGGCGGGGGTAGAATGTACATAGAGAAGTTAATTGGTCAGGGACATTACTTAAATCTGTTGAGTAGGACACCAACACAACACTTGAACCCTGGCAACACAGAATGTCAGATTTGTTTCCGTCATTTCACCTTGATTGATTAAAGGATCAGACTTTCCAGCTGATGCCTCTTACACAGACAGATCATATATAAGCAAGCAAACAAAAGTCGGTGAGAGACACAAGGGTACAAAGAAGATCCAAATGAAGGTCCTAGTGGGAGAGAGACTTTCCAGTGGAAAACACCTACAAATTAAAACCCTGCAAAAATTACAAGATGCACCCTACTCTGGTTGGAAGAAAAAAGCAATTTCTTTTTACTAGATAGCTCAAAACTGGGGGAATATACAAGTCTCCTTCCCCTTCACTAAAGGTATAAACAACAGTGTTTTCTAAATAACATGCTACGCTCAGTATGTTAGGAAATACATAATTCCATGTTGCAAAAGCCAGGACCTTTGAAGGTCCTCTCCAGCCCGAACTATTCCATGATTCTATGAAATCTTGACTTCGGTGCATTCCCCAGCCCAGCCCAGGACTCATGTCCAGATTTTCTTGAGACGCATGCTGTCATCAACAGAAAAACAGCTACCATAAGAAGGGAGCATTATTGTTAAGAGCAGGCAATCCTCTTTTCTGCTGTGTATTCTCCCCAAATACCAAAGTCACTGCATTACTCCCAAGTGTTCATTTCCTGTTTGCAAATCAAGCGGAAGTGCGTTCTCAGTCTAGTCTGCTTTTTGTGTTTTGCAGACCTGGGACATGAAACATCCTAAGTTATCAACTAATTTGGATTTCTCATAATAAAATAGGCTCCCAAAAGGAATGACTTGCCCTTCCCTGATCCTGCACATATGTTCCATTAGATGCCAATATGAGACTTGCAGGAATGCTATCCATGCATTATGAACCACTGTCTTTACTGACTTAGTGGTAGATGCAGAAACACTAAAAACAGGCCTATCCAAATGATGCTTACACTGATATTTTAAAAAACAGGTTTGTGTCTGGCATAATAAATGCATAGAACGTACACCCAAGTTTAAGTCTGTTGCTGTGGTCTGTGGGTTCACAAAGGCCAGGTAAATTTTCTGACTTTTGGCAGCAGAAAGATGATTATTTGCTCTGTTGGCATTGATAAATAAAAATTAACTGGTATATTCCCCAGATGATTCTCAGGTCAAGAGAAAAGACCTGCATCATGGATGGCTGCTTTTACCAACTACTTGCATATTGTTGAAAACTACTTATTTATTGTTAGTATGCAACAGCTTGACTTGAAGAGCAGCTAAAAACTAATTTTGTTAAACATACTTTGCACCCATGGCAAATGTCAAAACAGTATTTGCCAATCTAATCCTATACACTGGTACACTCTGTGTTGTGGTGGTGGTCAGGGAAGGTACTCATCCCTTTCAGACCTGGAACAAGAACACAAGCCTCCTTCCCCTTTTGACACTAGCAGTTGAATAGTTTGTCTTACATGGGGGGTTTGGGGTTTTGTTTGTTTTTGTTGTTTGGGGTTTTTTTTGTGTGTGTGGTTTGTTTTAAGGCTACCCCAAGGATGTGATAAGAAATACTTAAGCGGCAGTCCTCTGCAAGACAGTTGATGGAAGAGGAATGCGCTGGGGTGGGCGATATGGGATTGGATGAAGTATCCCTCTACAACTGTAATTCAGCAGTCCAGTAACAGAGGTAGGTCAAATTCCAAAAGAAGAGGTCAAAAAAAATGAATGTATTAGAAGTTGCACTGTTCAGAATAGCTGGCTGGACACTAAAGAGAAGTGTCAAAAGATAACAACTCCTAGTCTATACTTCTTTTTTTTTAATGCACTTGCTGGGCATAGACTGGAAAACACTGAAGTTTACAGCAAAGATACAGCCTACAGATATTATTGTGACAAAAATAACATCTCAGTTACTAGTTCCATTAACAGCAGACATTTTGAACAGCTAACATTTTGAGACAAGAAAGTAACCAATACAGCATGCCAATAAATATTACAATGAAGCTTTAGGAATGGACTTATTTCAGTACTACTCAGACTAAACAATGTAGCTCATGAAATCTTTGTAGCAAGGACAATAAGCACGTTGATCTCACCCAAGATTCTCAGCAGATATATTTCATCCTCCTACAGGAGGATCAATTTGCCTTAAGAACAAAGAACAGTGCCTAAAATTTCAGTCTTGCTCACCCTACTGCAACCTGAAAGTCACGAAAGAAACCACAGTTTTGGGGTCTCTGCCCATGACGGTCATTAAGTCTTAAAGCCACTGAGGAAAAAAAAACAGTTTTTAGAGTACTACTTTTATGCTAGGGATAACACTGCCCTCAGCTAAATTAGCTAACAGCTTTCCAAATAATAAGGCAAGGAACTAAAGTAATTAAGCATAGCTAAAGGCAGCAGTGAAACAGATCTGAAGGAACAACCAAATTTTGCAGTCGCTTGTGTCCATACTCCCATGTTCTCTCCTACTTCCTGTTATTCCCTATTCTAAACAGTAGCTTTTATTCTCCACTCAACTTCTCAAATATTCTTCAGTCCCAATTAGCATCTCACGTTTACTCTGTAAGCCAATATAGCATCTTCATTT
Organism: Phalacrocorax carbo; assembly: GCF_963921805.1. Classification (NCBI taxonomy): domain Eukaryota; kingdom Metazoa; phylum Chordata; class Aves; order Suliformes; family Phalacrocoracidae; genus Phalacrocorax; species Phalacrocorax carbo. The sequence goes on along the minus strand of NC_087513.1, from coordinate 38,123,134 downwards.
TTCCCTTATGTAATCACATCAGGGAATAAATTACTTCAGAAGAGTTATTGGAGTCCCTGTATCTCTTTGCACTGGACAAACCAGGTTTCAAAGGTTAGAAAGGATTAGCTGGCATAACCAATGTGTTAGTCCCCAACTCCTAACATGATCTAGTCCACAGCCAGCGGGGATACAACATGATAGTGGATGAAGCTTTAAAAGACTACAAAAAAATTTAATTATTCTTCCTTAACTCTTGACACATGAAACAAGGCTTGTTGCTTATTCATACACAGTATGTACTTTAGAATTATATCTGAGCATTAGAAGCCAGTACTCTGCACTAATTTCTTTAAAACCTTCCCACTACAAAAATCCATTTGCTTCAAAACTAGTCAGCTGCACTGCCATAAACTAATAAATTGTTTAAATTCAGCCTTTTAAATGCAAACTGTGCAAGCTCTACAACAGTCTAAATACTCCAAAACACTTCACAATACCTTGGAAAATTAGGCTCTGTTGTTAAGCCACGAGTTTCCCCTGTCAGTTGGTATAATTAATTGTCTTCTCATAGATGTTGAGGAAGATTTATTTTTTTTTGGTACAACCTGTTTTTTTTTCTTTTAAGGTATTCATGTTTACTCACTTCTTCCAAACCCCTCTCAGAGAAAAGTAATGGACCCTTCCAGAAGAATACAGAAATACAGATAGATAACTGGTTTTACTTACATAACTGGATCAAACATATTGCGAATCTTTAGACATGGTGTCAAGCTGTTTGGTGGTGAATTTCTTCTATCTAGATGAAATGCTACAAAGAAAAATTTAATAGTATTTGACAGGCATAATACCATCTAGTCAACAAGCACCAACATTATACATTAATACCTTTCTGGTTTTATTCGAATGCTTTCAAGCAAATTAACATCCCCACAGTCTTCTACTGCACTTTAGAAAGTGTACCACACTTAAGCGAGTGTTTTAGATTCACAACTTCTACATTTAAAAAGATAATGCACTCTCTTATATCCAGGCCACAGTACATGAAAGGAATTCAGGATATTTAAAAATACCATATAGTTGAAGAGAAAGTATTTGCATTACATCTCCATGAAAAGACAGATATGCTTAACATGTGGAGCAAACTTTTGGAGTTGTGGGTTAACCATTCAGTTTTAATTACATGATGAATTTTAATTTCTTCCTCTCTTGAGGCAGTTTACTGCCCATCTGACTAAGAAATACAGAGACGCTAAGATGGGTGTTGTATTGCAGTAACAACTGTCCAGGAGCATACTACAAGGATGTAGCTTTTGTAACCCTAAATGCTCTACAAGCATGATCAGAAGCTTGTAAAATTTGAAATTAAACACACCAGAGGATAAAACAGATGTAAGAAGAAAAATGCAAATTAAAAATAACAGAGTAGCTCTTTCAAAGCTGAACAATCCCATGAAATACATTCTGAAGTTCTAAAATAAATACTAACTTCTCCAAAGTTCTACTTATGGGAGTCACAACAGAACACTGTGCCGTGGGAAGAAGAATAAAGGAGCCCTTCAGATTCAGATAAGGTAGTTCCATGCCTTGAGAAGGGCTAACAAAGCAGCAACAGAAGTGGAAAGGGATAACCTGGTAAAAGTCTTCAAGGCTTGAAGGAAGTTTTTCTCTGAAGACTTGAGATGAGTAGATTCAAGAGTTTAAACACAAGATTAAAAATCTCAACAAGACAAAATGAAGTTCCAAACTGATGCTAATGCTTCTTCTTTGCAATCCCTACTTTGGAAAAGTTTGACATTCAAGATGTTACAGTCCAAGTGTTAAAGTCTCAGTTTTGGGCAGATGTGCTTCTTACTGCTGACCTCTTAAAATAAAATCTTGCAAGTATATCCAAAACACATGAATACTGCTGCTCTCTGTATGTCACCAAAACAAAAACTGTGTCACACAGAAATTCAGTTATGCGGAAGATACTGCATGTGAAAGACAAGCATAACGAAGAGAAAATTCACTCCCTGCAGATATGGCATAGACAAACTTCCTCCTTATGTAAATTTCTGAGACAAAAAAAATAATTTCCAACCAGAAATTCGAAAAGGTGTCCTCCAAATCTAATACTGAACCTACTCTAAGCTCCCCAAATAACTAAAAATGTTCTTGTCAGAATATACACACAGAGAGTCCAAGTCACCAACACCTTAACAATTCTGGTTTTTTCTTGAGAAGGTTTCTAAGTATGCTGGTGACACTGCATCTATCTCTGAGCTGCCTATAGTTTAAGGACAAGTCCTTTTTCAATTGCACATGGTTTTGTAAAGTTTTTTGCCCTTGATTAAAATTTATACATAGGGTATACAGTAAAAACTTTACAGAACTAAGCAACATTGAAAAATAAATGGACTTACCTTACTCATGTAGGTTGGCTTCAGCAGATCAAGGGGGGGTGAAATGTCACCAGCATATTGTACACTGGGGCACCACACCATACTGGAGAAGGTGATCTAGGGTGGCCTAGTCATGGACCTGGACCTGAAAAGGTGTGGGGTTGAGGAAATTATGTGCTGATTGTTAAGAGCTAGGTTTATTCAGCACATGGTTTTAATCCAAGGATAAAGAAGGGTGAGGTTATTTGCAGAGACCCTGGACCCAGAGGATCAACACTTCTGCAAGCTGTTTATGAATTCCAAAAAAAACATACTGTTGTTTAAGGCAGCAGCTACATCGCTGAGCTATGCAAACGTAACTAAATAGGGAATTCACGTTTTAGTGTAGATAAATATAAAAACCAAGCTTTGCCTGCTCCAATTTCTAATAGTCTTGATTGTCTTTTTGACTGGAAGATCTCAGCTGCTTGCGGAGATGACTTCAGCCAGCAGATACCACCTACACAAAACTAATCCGCTACCAGCTTAATGTAACATCATACTAGTAGAGCAAGTGTGCCCAGGGAAGTGCAGCATATGAAAATAAAGATTAATTCTGCTTTTTCTTAAAAATGTTTTTAAGTCATGATAAATTAAAAGAAGGTTTTGCAACTCAGATGGAGCTTTTTTATGTATAAGGAAAAAAAGGCCAGAGAAATCAGTGAGGTACAACATTATTGCTAGCACAGTAATAAGCATTAAAATATATACCAGAAATGGGACCAAAGGGAGAGGCTAGGGAAGACACAGACATGGTAAAAATAATGCTGTACCTTCACCGCAGAATTCAAAATAGCGCAGTTAACAGATGACTCTTGGAACTTCACCACACATCTGTAACAATTAATTCTCCCCCTCTCCCCAAAAGAGCAAGTTCAAGTGGCAAACCTATTCAGATTACAGTAGTGATTATTTGTAAATTTACACTGGTGTGGAGCATACAAAATATTCTCTTCACAATAAGGGCATAATCAGATATTTTTGAGGGACAACAGTCTAAGCTACACCATAACTAAGCACCTCACATGCCATTTCTTTTCCTAAATAGGTCTCAACAGTAGGACTTACAAGATGAAGATAAAAAGGTGGAGACGAATTAGGAAAGCAGAAGCACAACATTGTGCAGTAAGTCACTGACAAGAAAAATTTTAGGGCTTTAATAAATTCCCCTTGGGTGCTAGTGAACACCTTCAAGAAAAGGAAGCCACTTTACATTTCAGTTATAATGTACCTTGTTTTATTACCTTAAACTGAATATGACTATCATTCCAGATTCAAAAAACAGCAGCAGCAAAAAGCTTGTGCTTTGAACAACCTCTTTATCACTGTGACAGGAGTATATCTATGATGGAAGCAGTAGCTCTTGCACAGACCTCAAAATAAACATCTAAAATTGTAGTATGGCTTTCCATACCTCTTGAATTTCTAACTATTACTGCTAAAGGGATTCCCCAGCATCACCACCATGGGTTACAAGACATTCCAACAGATCTTTAGATGTGGATCAGATGCACCTGATAAGGTTGAAGACTTACATTAAGTATAGGTAACCATGTTTCTGAAGAACGGATTTATTCATGTTAAGCCACAGATCACTAACTTATTAAGTACTAACCCTCTTATCAATGGCAGGAATAAAAAGATAAAACATTTAGTTGAAAATGTTGAAGTTACACACTTTCACACAATGTGAGGTTCTTCAGTGAACAGGAAAAATACTGAAATCAAAATACTACTGTTATTAAGAAAAAAGAGTGATTCACTTGGGCTTTAATACAGTTAAGTAGAAGACCACCATGGGATGGACACAGCATTTTACAAGAAGCATAAAATCCACAGTTTTCTTGCAAGAGTTAAGAATAGAGCTTTTTCTTTTTTTTTTTTTTTTTTTTTACATGTGGAGGAAGGATTGTATTCTCACAAGCCAGGGAGGAGGGGTATCATTCACACAAGGTAACAGGTTATCTTCCATGCTGCAGGATGAAATATCACCCTAAAGAACCTTCTTTATCTCATCTCCAGAGCTGTCAAGGAACTTCAGCTATTGCTGTTAGCTTAGCTACACTGGAGCTCTGCCTACCTGTTTTTCTTTAGGGTTCCAGTTATCAAAGGCATGATAGGACAGTAGTGTCTGTTCTTTGAAAAGCAAACGTAACACACTAGAAATGTTTTGGGTTTTTTTCCCCCCACTGATTAAATTATGCTTTGGCATGATCAAAATTGATGATTTGAAAACACTTGACAAGAACTGTCAATTGAAAACCACTCATTTGTCCATCGTCCTACAATGAGCTTACCTACTTTTTTTTTTTAAACAGGTAAATCTACTGTATCCAGCAGAAAACATTTCAAAGGAAGTACACCAGACTTCATTCTGACCCAGTAAAAAAGTCCGTCAAAACACAGGCTGCATCCTGAAGGACTGGACAAAATGCTACAGTGATGCTGGAACTCTAGATGCTAACAGAGAGTTGAGCCTAGATTCATGCATGCTATAGGTCCCATATTTGAAATGCATGCTATAATCTACCAATGCCCTAGTACACACTGACAGGTCAGGCGGCTTTCTTCTTCATTTGCACATCTCTAGGTATGACCTGTCATTTCAGTCACCTCTACTTCCATGCCCTTCTGTTAGAGCCTAAGTATGCAATTTCAATTCTTCAAATATCTTTACTGAACTACAAACATAACAAGGACACTAGGAAAACTGATACTGAAAGAACCGAAATGGGATAGATCTTAATATATTCTATGCAATAGAAAGCAGGGAGTCTTAAGTACATACTTGAAGCAGAACACAGCTAAAAGCCACAGCTAAAAAACAGTTATTCTGTCCACATTCTCAATATGCTAAAGTAGGTATCAGATATTCAAAATCAGATGGTACCTAACAGTAGCTACTGTCAGTAGCTGTCTTCCTAGGAAGTTTTGCAAACTACTGTTCATGTTGAGAGTCTTGAATGCATACTCCAAGTAGAAAAGCAGCACCTGAGCTATTACACACTGAGAAGTCTTCCAGATGAAGGAAAATCCAGTCTGATTTCTAATACAGGACAGAATGTTATGGAGTGATTTATATTGCAATCAAACAGAGCAAGAAAAACTGAGAGCAAATGAATAGTAAATGAGGAATTCCAGAAATGGAGTGTCATGTTTCACAACCTGTATTGAACAATATGTAAAAGATCCAGCTTTATAATATACATCGCTTGAAGAAGTTACGTTCAATTTAAGTGTTTGAAAAACAATCATGACAGTATTAGAGATGGAACAGTGTCATGGTTTTAGCTGGGATAGAGTTAATTTTCTTCACTCTAGCTGGCATAGTGCTGTGCTTTGAACTTAGCACGGAAAAAAAACTGTTGAGATAACACACAGATGTTTTGGGCTGTTGCTGGGTAGTGCTTGTACTAGTCAAGGACATTTCTAGCTTCCCATGCTCTGCTGGGTGCACAAGAAGCTGGGAGGGGAGGGGGCACAGCCAAGAGAGCGGATTCAAACTGACCAAAGGGATATTCCATATCATGTAACGTCATGCCCAGTATGTTACCTGGGAGGGGCTGGCCGGGGGAGGGAGGGGGCAATCGCGGCTCGGGGATGGGCAGCGTCGGTCGGCGGGTGGTGAGCAGTTGTATCGTTCGTGTTTCTGTGTTTTTTTTCCCATTCCCTTCCTTTTCCATTTTATTGTATTAACATTATTGTCATTATTATCATAATGATTATTATTATTATTACTTTATTGTAATCATTAAACTGTGCTTATCTCAACCCACAAGTTCTTTTGCTCATCTGATTCTCTTCCCCATCCCACAGGGGTGGGGGGGAGTGAGCGAGCAGCTGCGTGGTGTTCAGTTGCCAGCTGAGGCTGAACCACAACAGATACACCTATTGATGAAACCCACCATTTCTGCACTGCACCTAAAGCACTTGCACACCCCTAATGGACAATGTCCTAGAAAGAAAAGGCTCTGCAACTCTTGTACTAAAGTTACTATTCACATCTTACTAAAATTTTCAGAAACCGAAATCATGTAATACAGTTGTCAGAGCAGAATGCCATGTTAATACTGCTGCAAGACTGACTGCAGAACCTCAAGACTACAGTAGCATTCACAATGTATTTTTTAAAGCAGCCACCCTCATTTCCAATGAATGATTTAAAATGAGAAATGTAATGCGAAGACCAGCATAACTGAAAAGTAGAGAATGATATCCCAAGATAACATTTTGCATAGACAAGAAATGAATCCCAAGACTACAGAGACCCTAATTAGGTAACATGCCAAGTATCTACAAGTGTCTAAAAGTGTTTGGCTTTTCAAGTTGACAGAATCGTTCATTTTTGCTTCAACCTTAGAGAAAAGCAAAATTTAAGACCCGAGGGCTGAAAGCATACGCAGAACTTATAAAAACATGCAAATGGCCTGGGACAAAACCAGAATGTTAGCAGTACTTTAACTCAGGCAATCAATCAAGTTTGCTACAGCATAAGTGTTCCAGGCCATAAAGAAGCGCTTTCTGTCTGTGTTTGAAAAGGAAATAATCACATTGGAAGAAGCTACTTTAAACTGTACCCTCTTTTACATGAAAAAATAAAACCATTGTTTCTTACAAATAAAAATGTGTATCAGTAAAAATCAAAAGAAGGAAGCCTATTAGTACTTGCACTAGTTAAATTAAGACCAAAATTGGCGTACTCCAGAAGAATATAGATGAGAGTGCAGTTGCTTGCCAGTGGGAATTATTTTGTTTAAGTGGGACTACGAAGAGCAGAAAGCCTTTTTTAACTAGGCTTTTTCCAGCATCTAGTTCAATGCCATAGAAGTAATGCTAGATACAACCTTGATGACATCCAATTTAAAAAGTTGAACTAAAAACTGGAGAAGCAACCACTCCCTCCAACCTTGCCATCAAAATAAGCCAATGAGTTTATAAATTAGCATTCTGCAAAGCATTTATTTTAGTCCCACTGGAGAGTTAATACAGCATTACAGAGAACATAAGGAAGACAGACTCTTTTAAAGAGTCATAACATTTAAACAATGGGCAATTAAGATTTCACTTTACACATTTACCTTCACACTCAGACATTGATAGAAATGACCAGTCTTTTATTGCAACCCAGGACTCAAGTCTTATAGCTTCAGTTTTTTGTTAACCAAAAAAAACCCGACCCCAGAAACTGAAACTTAACATGAAGAAAGGCAGAAATAAAAAGAACTAGGAAGAATGACCAATGCAGACAGACAACTGCAAACCCACTGGATTCTGGCCACTTGTCCCCATGATAAAGCTGAAGAGTGACAGGCCACTGCAAAAACCAATGTGTGACAGCCTCCTCTGTTAAAGCAAATGCTTTGCAGCACCACAGAACTTGAAATAAAAATGCAGTGTGGAAAAACATCTATGACAGAAAGGAAGCACTACTAGGAGATGCTCAAAATCCATGTTCTGCTGACTGAGGAGTCCTGTGCCCCAGCAGTTTGCCTTTCAGAATAAACAAACCTCTCTTCTTCCAAACTCTGTCTTTAGGTACCTAACTGATAACAGTAGGAAACCCCAGTCTACAAGCTCTGATTTACCTGCTGTCAGATATAACCAATTACGTTACTTCCAGTAAGTATAAGGCATGACAGAATTTGACCAACTAAAGAGTATTTTTTTTAAATTCATGAAAAGGAACAAGCAACTAATTTTGTCCACATGCCCTCTGCTCTATTGCTGCAGTAGCTGTAACAGAAAAGCCCATTTTACTTGAAAACAAGGCAGACACTGAATGCACATAGAAAGTAAGTCTATTGAACAACAAGATAATAGAGAAATAGCACTGACAGTTCACACAACAATACTTAAAGGTATGAAAGAATCACAGAATGGTAGGGGTTGGAAGGAACCTCCGGAGATCATCTCACCCAACCCCACTACATGAGCAGGCATGAGCATGAGCAGGGGGCACAGGAACGCATCCAGGTGGGTTTTGAATGTCTCCAGGGAAGGAGACTCCACAACCTCCCTGGGCAGCCTGTTCCACTGCTCTGGCACCCTCAAACATGAGAAGAAAATACTGGAAGTGGAACTTCCTGTGTTCTAACTTGAGCCCGTTGCCCCTTGTCCTGTTGTTGGGCACCACTGAAGAGAGTCCAGACCCATCCTCTTGACACACACCCTTCCGTAAGTACTGATAATAACGGAAAGTCTTTCATGTTCAAGTAACAAAGTACCAGTTAGAAGTTAGATGTGGAAATTAAAACAATTATATTTGCAAAATATAACTAAACTACAATACCTTGGCCTTGCCACACTTTCGATGGTATTACTAAAATTTTGTCACATGCTGCAGAAGGTTGCATCCATTTCCAAACCAAGAACTCGGCACCACCTATTCTTCGTGTCTCTGTGCGAACTCTAGATTCATTTGCTGCAAGAAAGTCAACTGCTCTATTCCAGACTTTCTTCATTTTCCTCCTTAAAAATTGAAGCAAGAATTACGAAGTTAACATTATAACAACCTGCATAGCTTACATCCAGCATGTAAGAGAAATCCAATGGTTTTCCCCTCCCACCTGTGCCAAGAAGAATCTCAAAAATACTATGCTATACAACCTACTGAAATTAACTCAGTTAATTGACCAATTTACTTTTACTATATTTCCTTATGTGTAAGTAAGGAAAATCAGTACGTCTAGTGAGAACATACCTGTCCTGAGGTGGTATTAGAGAATCATGCACGTGTAAAATAGGCATGTAAGGCTGCAAGTCTTTATTTTCAGAACATGCCTCGCTGTGACTTCTTAGAACATCTGAGGACACCATAAGAAAAACTGGTAACTATGTAGTTCATGCAAACATTAAGAAAAATATCAATTCTGGCAAAGAGCAGCTACTCTGAAGGCCACCTTAACTACTGGAATTGGGAGGGGTTTTGGCAACTTGAAGGATTTTTCCTCCTAACCGTGCTGAAGGCAAATCAAGAAAACTAACCACACACAGTGCCTTCAAGTAGCCCACATAACTTTGGAATAAAGGAAGAAGTTCTTGCAGTTGCTTTGGATTGGTGCTTTTAACCATTAGCAAAGACAGGCACCTTTGAAAATAAAGTGCTTTCCCTCCACCCCAACAAAACTGGATTAAAAAAAAGGTAGGAATATAGTAACCATCTCTGTATTTGTAACGATTGCCATAGGTGAAAAAAAGACAATTTAAGTAGAAATGCAGCCCAAAATAGAGCTTAAAAACTTCAAACAAACTACTGAAAACATTGTGGCTTCAAATAGAAAGGCAGAATTTCAGAACTCAATTATGCATCCTATCTTAGTAACACAATTTCTGCTCAAAATGACTAAAAGCTGATTTTTCTATGAAAAACCATTAAGGATGGAGTTGAGAGATAACACACATTTTAGGGGTGGACATTTTAGCTAAAGATAGCTGAAAAAACAGATACAGAAAGCAATGTGTCACCATACTTCTAGTCAAACAAACATCCCATTTATATTTGTTTTCAATAGTAAGATAAAATACCACCAAGTCAATGGGAATTTGTTATAGCCATGTTGGTGTAATTTACAAATTACAATCTCGATACATAAAGCTTTGACTGGGTTTAAAGGATGATGGTTTGGGGGGGAGGGGGGGTGAAGTGAGTGCAAGAGCATGAACTATACATTTGACCAAGGACTCTAACAGCATATTGACTGATAACCAAACAGGTAGAAAACAACTGAATTAATGCCAGTACTTTGAAAGCTTATACAGAGCTGATACACACGTATCAGATGTGACTCAAGAAGGCATACCTATGATTTTTACCACCATATCATACATCTGCCTCGTTTCTTCTTCCTCTTTTGCCCAACGGTATTTCATGTAGTGCAAGACTCCCCAAACCATTGCTATACCTGCATTAAGACGTATAATATCTTTAAACAGTATTAGAACATTGTTTATTTAACAAATTTCACAGCACGTATTTCAGAAGTTGGTTGAACTAGCTAACATATTGAAGTACTTTAAATTTCAAAACTAGTTAAATACACTGTACTCGTCAGTACTTTATATTTTATTAACTCAGCAACACAAATTCTTAAACTTTGAAGACCAGTTACCCTTAGAAAAATCTCTTCATCGTTTTAACAGCCTGGTATCCCATGACTGTGGTTTGAAATTTTACCCATTTGTGAAGAAAAACAGTAAAACAACTATATTGGAGAAATTCAAAAGTCATGAACTGGCAATACAGAACATGTTAAGATTTAAAAGTGCACAATATTCACTAATTCATAGACAGGTCACATGCCTTAAATACACTAGTCAAAACTAATTAACTTGGACTGCTTCAGTTCAGCTACAGATTTGTATTTCTTCCAAAAAAGTACTGCATGCTCTTTTTCTATTTCTTTAAAGATTATTCCCAAAAAGGACCATCTAGTTAGGAAGGCCAGCAGCATAAGCTGAAAATAAAAATCTTACTCCTTCTTCTATCTCAGGCTAAGGGCACCACTACACCCATGATCTCTTTACAATTAAAAAAACCACACCAAAAACAACCCCACATACACAAATTATAGGTACATAGTTTGTTTCATGTACCAGTGATCACAAGGCAATGTTAACCAATGTATCGAAGAGACTGAGGAACACCATTTTAGGCCAAAACAGGTGTTAGTTAATGACAACACATCTAACATTTATACAATGGTTTATTTTTGAAAAGGTGCTTCGTATTAACCTTAATTACAGGTGAGAAAGTTGAGACACAGAACAATTTGCTCAGCATGACTGACGAGACCAGTGGTTGATGTGGATATCGAGTTTCATCTCCGCATCCCAGTTCAACCCTCATATGGACTATTATCAGAAAGTCAAAGGCAATCTGGGACGGTTTGCCTTTGACTTTTTTGGTTCATCAAAAGGTTAGTGAAGGGAGTCTCAAGACTTCTGCTCATAAGCATGACATTGTTAAGATATTGGAATAAACAATTTATTAAATATTCAATAGATGCATGAGATGAACTTTGTACCTTCAATATTTGATCCAGCCATATGGAAAGGAGTGAAATGTCTGCACTCAGCTGCACCATATTTTTATGCTGCATTGTTTCTAGTATGGTTCAGAATTAAATAAACTTGAAAGAATTTGAAACTTAACTAGAGAACTATCAAAGACTAAACAAATTAGTCTTACTGAAGGATTAGGTACATTTTTACAACAGTCTTAGAGGTAAGACCTTTTGGTGACAACCACGTTGGGCATCCAACTTTTCCTGAAAATAGGAAAATCATCTTTTCTGTAGTTATGTTTCCAAAGTTCCTGGAACAACAGTGAAGTCTCCTCAGAATTAAGGCTATTGCGTTTTTACTGAGCATTTTGCTTTCTCAGGTAAGTTCAACCTGGAATTTTTGAAAGCCACAAGGAATTATTTTGGCAGGGAAAAAGACAGAGTTCCCAAAGAATGCATACACTCAACTGACTAGAGTAGCAGATGATAGCAACCAATGTGAAAATATGGTGGTGCAACAGAAGTGCAAAGCAAACCAGATTGTAATTAAGATACTGATAGGAACTACAAGTTTTATGGTTGAATAAAAACCTCTCTCTAAATACGCTGTCTACTTTTCCCTGTGCACTTACATAATGCAAGTTATAATTTAAAAAAAAAAACACCACTTTTTTGTTAACTTACCCAAAAGCAATATTGATAATCTGTGGGTTACATTAACAAACGCACGGCGAAAACGACACCTGAAAGACATCTTTGGACTTGTTGATTCCAGGTACTTCACATCTGTCACATTAGTGACATCCATCTCATTAGGGTCATTGCTGAGACACCTATCAAAAAAAGATACATTTTTTAATGAAAAAGGATACATTCTGTAAGAAGAAATTAAATTAAGAAATAAAGACCACTTACTTTATGCCAACATCTTCCCCACTATTCAAGATCCATTCTAATGCTGTGTTAAGTACACTTTCATATTCTGGATCTAAATTCTGTCAAAAGACAAATATTAATGAGTAATTTCATAAACAACCAGAAAGTTATCATGCCACAATAAAATTCAGATACTTCACAGATTAGTATCCAAACTATATGGTTTTGTTGATTCTTCAGATTTTGCATAAGCATTCACTACACAAAGTAAATCTATACATGCTATGAGCAGCTATCAGACTTACTAGGCATTCCTCAAATTAAGGACTGTTTGTGAAGTCAGCCACATTCACTGTTTTATTAACTATTCTAACCTACAGCAAGAAAAAGTTATTCAGCCACTAGATGGTGCTCACTGAAAATCTACTCAAGAGTAAAACTCAGATACAAATTCAGCTGAAAATGGGTCCTATAAAAACAGTTCAGGTTTGGATTTTTTTAAAAAAAAGAAGCTTGAATAAAATCATTTTTAACTGATATATTGCAAAGAGTCCAGTGTCTGTAGTTCAAGAACTGATATTACTATACAAAAATTTACTTTTTTAAATTAGTTGGTATCAACTATCGTAAGAAGAACATTCATGGCTATCTGAGCTAAGGCTGTCTCCATAGTTCACCTTGCATGTTCTTCTGCAGAAAAAGAGAAGCAAAAATGGAAGTTACTATTGCATTTGAAATTATACTGTCCAAAAACATTTATCTCCATCTTTCCTTTCAACCTTACATAATGCAACTGGCCTCGAACTGAAGGGTAAGCGCTTAAGAAAAAACAGTAACTGTTTTATTTTCACTTTTGAGAGTAAAATAGTAAAGTTTTATTGCTCAACACTGAAATTCTGCAAATAATTTGTATTTATACTCCCAAAATGAGGGACTATATGGTTAAATGAGACATTGTACAAAGTGACAAATTTCCATATGAAATTTGAGATTCTCAGAGCAAAAACAGTTGTTAGGATAACAGCTCTCATCCTTTCAGTACAATAGATAGGTAAGACCATCAGTTATCTAGCATTGACTTAATTTTTTCCAATGTATTCCCACAATGCACTGGTTTTAACAGATATAGAATATCATTACCAAACCTTAAACATGCATTAGCAGCTTCTTCACGATGCTCTTAACATTGCCCCTTTTTGTCTACTATGCAGAAGTTTGCCCAAATGTAGAATTTCTATACATTTGTATATTAAAAGTCACATCAGCTTAACTCCCTCTCATCCAATCAAAGAAATCTTATACTCTCAGCCTTTTAAAAGCTTCAAGTAGTTTTCCACTGAAGGGTACACCAACATGGGCTAAAATAAACCCTACAGCTGTCAAGACCAGGCAAGAGTCATCTTTTATTTGGGGAGTGAGGCAGGGGAATGACAGCAGAGAGTGGGATTTCATAATACTGCACACCTATCAAATTAACAAAAAGGCCTTTTTTGACCATTTTTATTTAAAGCATCAATGAATGGTGTCTCCATACAGCTGCTGCCTGTCAGGCCCGCTGCACAGATCCACACATCAACCTCTCCTCACAAAGAAAGGAAGACAGTATCCTTTTCTACTAAGCCTCAAAACATGGTATACTGATTTCTGGAGAAGCTTATAGAGATTCTAATTTCATAAATTTGTAATTTTTGTGTTGGCCAGCTATCTCCATCAAATCAAATTATGCTGGTGTTTTAACTACAGGGAAAAATACATGTGTGACATTGAAGTACTATCATCTACACTTTCATCACAATTAAGCCAGTTTCTTTCACCTTCCCTCTTCCTCAAAACCTTGCTACACCCCCAAATAAAAATTGTAAGTAGCACATGTTAAAGACATCAATTCCAAACATTTCCAAATAACATTCAATACCAAGTCAAACTTTAGTCAATACACTAGAGATGAAACCAGGCCTCACAAATTGTAACTTACACAAATATTACATACAACCAATGAAAAATACCTCGTTTGCTTACTTTTAAATATGCAGCTGCCTCCTGGACGGTAAGATTTCTTTGAATAGAGCTGCCACATTCATGTTCCCCTGGTAAAATTAAACTTTTGTTTATTTTGATCTACTTATTACTGCATTATATAAAATAAAATCACCTAAGCACAAGCTTACTGTTAACACAATCTAAACAAGCAGCAGTTGCTCAATTATTCTCACAAGTTCCACTAAAATATGGAAAAATCTCTGGAGAAATTCCTCTTTCAAAAAGAATTTCAAAACCTGAAGATTAATCACAGCTAACTGTATGTACAAATCACATCAATACAACTTCATGTACTGCTAAGCATATTTCAGTATTTACACTGAAAGTAGAACAAAAGGTAGTATGAAGAACTATTAAAAGGACATTACCTTAAAACAGTTGCTGTACCCTGTCTCAACTTCTTCCAAATAATTTCCATTTTCTCTGAAACATGTATTATCTTTTCTACAGACCACGTTAGTTCCAGTTGTAACATATCCATAGCAGTATTTCAAGCACTATGAAGTTACTACATTTTAGATTGGTCCAGCTTATCACAGTAACCCATGACCCTCCTGAACATGCACAAAATCCACCAGTCTCAGGCTGTATTGGGTTTTACCATCCTCTTAATTCTTTTGGGAAGTATGCAGAAGTAGTCAGAAAATAAGTTATTATATGCACAGTCAGTCCTCAGAGCCACGTGCCATCATCTTCCTGATTTTCTTTGCTAAACTGAAGACACTCAATTCATGCAAAAAATATGTAGTGGCAGTCATACCAACAAAAAGTCATACAGAAAAGGTCTAACACCAGTTTTATCTATCACTAGGCCATCACTTCTGAAGAACTGTCAGGGAGTGGCAAATCACTTGATCCTGACCTTTCTAAAAAAAAATAAAATCTTAGCATCTATAACTAACTTTGCTGTGCTAAAATAATAAAGTAGGAAGCAACAAATCCAATCTTTCACTGGCTCAGGGTTACGCCTGCCTTACCTTCCTCAATCTGTGACAAGCTGTATTATTCCCAAAGCCATAGCAAGGCTAGGAAAGTTTAAGAAACTCATGCATATACAAAATATAAACCTCTGCTTTTACTCTTATTAAGTATTTAAAGTTGGAATTACTCCACACTGGAATACCCTTTAAATGGAGCAACTTCAAGTATTAATTCCCTACACAAAACGAGAACAACTAAGGCAATCTGAGCAAAAATTAGAAAACACTAGCAAGTTATGGAGAAGCATCTTAATGTCTCATTCACACTAGGGAGTTTCAAAGAAATAAGTGTTTCTATGAAGCAAAAGTCCTTCTCAGACTGCTAAAGCAAAGTTTTGTTCAATACACTTCAACAGATTTAAGTGAATTTGGCCTTGCAAGCACATTGGCGTAACAGGGATGCCCTTCTCTTAAGGGTGGGTTACAGAGAAATAGCATGTGAGCACTCCTAAAAACAGTGTTCCTATCTGGCTTACAAGTGCTGCTGGAACCAAGCCTGCATGCGTGTATTTTCAATCAAGCACTGAGCAGAAAAGACACTACTTTAAAAGTTGTTTCACTTGATAATTAACATGGAGTGTCTTAGACATTCAAAGTGCCTGAGTCTACCATAATAGCAAAACTACAGAGATCAGTAGTGAAAATTGACACCACCTTTATCAAAAAACACTCTGAATTTAGAAGTCAGCACCAGAATCGGAGTTATGGGCTATTCTTGTATGCAATTTAGGCAGACATTCTTTTTGTGCAGCATAAACTCTACATCCGAAAAATTTACATCTGTAAATTTTTAAGAATTGAGCAAGTGATTTCATTTTTCAAGATTAGCAGACTTGGGATAACTATGTATCATACAGTCTCTGGTGTAAACACGTCGTTTTGAATCTAGAACTGATGCAATAAATACAAAAAACCAAAATGTATTTCTGTAGAAGGCATATGTACAATCTCAACCAGGTTTAAGTTGTATGACACGAGCAAGTCTGTTAGGTACTCAGCCATTTAAGCTTTTTTGTTGTTCAGTAAGACCTGAAGGCTTCTGGGGGTCTTTCTAATACCAAAAAAAGCATGGGAGTCATAAATTGACCGAACAAAACAGCTTATGAGAGCAGGGGATTGAGACCCTTCTGCTTAGAAGCTTTTGTTTGTCTGTTTTTCAGTTTTTAATTATCAAGATAAGCAGGAAAGTCCATTTACGAAACAAAGAATAGAGGAGGCGAGGTTAACACACAGAAAAGAAAAGAAAGCAAAGCACACAAGCAGGAGACCAGATTGTGAAAAATGAATTCTTAAAAACAAGTTTCAGGATTCATTTTGGGTTTTCAATCTTACAAGAACACAGTATTACATCTTCCAGGAGGACAAAAACTCCCTTAGATGGGGGACTACTGGATTGCTTTAGTAGTTTTAAATTCTGATCTTATTTGCCTTCTTCCAGGAATTACGTTTGTGCAGTATGCAGCCAACATGCTGACTTCATAGCTTCTGGTCTCATCCTCAAAAAAACAGCAGACAGCTTCCTCAGTGTCCTGCTTCTGAAGTTTTCTTCAGACTATATTCCCTCTGAACAAGTTTAACAGTTGAAAACACCTTTGCTGCCTAAGCTTTGACAGTGTTCAAGGCCCATCAGTTCAAATTACCCTCGTGCAACGATTGGGGGGGCGGGGGGGCAAGGGGGAAATAATCACTTCTGTCTTGCCTCCCACTCTAGAAATGAGTAGGCTAGTTGTAGCTACAGTTTCAGCCCTGTACAAAAAGCTGTTGGAGATGCAGTTTCTCATTCCAACCCATCTATTGCTGAGAAACATTTAACAGCTTTATTCTGAGCAACTCATGAATTTGAAAGCCTGCAGAAAGTAAGGCAATTCACAAGTCAGACAACCTTCTGTTTTACTGCAAACAGCAGGATATTCCTATATGCCATTTCAGTCACCGCTTCAGCTAATAGTTCTGCGAATGAAGGCTTACTTTGAATAACTTTGGTGCAATCATTAACCACTTGGCTTGGAAACCCACTTTCCATAGTCTGAGCCAAAAATGTTTCCCAACTGTTCCATTTGAGGCCCTATATCCAGGAATAAAACTGAAGCAGAGGCAAAAGAAACTTTACACAGGTCTGCTGCAAGATACCTCTGAGCTCTCTAAAGACTGGCCCTTCGTTAAGGCGTCTATTGTGAGCTTACGGCAAGGATGGATCTTTGTGCTCAAACTTCTCCTGAGCACAGATCGCTTCAATGTCAAGTGCAGAGAACCACTCTACTTGCCTTTGCAGGGAGGCAAGAAGTAACACATCCCAGCAAGGACCACAAAATTACCTTTTAGCTTATGTTAGTGTACGTGGGCAAGCCACATAAGGAGTTGAGTTCTTCCCTTAGAAATACTAACAAAAAGCAACTAAAACCTCTGTTCTAAAGAAACACATAGGTCTGTTCTCACAATTGCTTTCAACAGAAAATATATCAGATCTGCTTTTCCATGCAAGCTAGGATATTTGAAACTGACTTTCATTTAGGCGTTTAGCTTGATTTATGAGCTGCAGCTTGTAAAGTTAACAGAAATATTCAAAATTTTAAAATATTTGCTTTACAATGTGTATCATTCTGTTAAAGTACCATGACCAAACCCCAGTGGAAATCTAATACTTTAAGGAACACATGGATTTAGCACAAATCTCTAGCTTATAACTTGATGTGATACGGTCAACCAATAAAAAAGGCAAATAAAACATTTTTTAGCAGGTCTCATGCTTACAGGTTACCTGCAGCAGGACACTAAAGTGAGTAGCTGAAGAAAAGCAGAAACGGAAGTGTTGTGAGAGCAAGTAAGAATGCCTGACCTCCCAAAGGCAAATTCAACAGTTTAATAACACTGTGGAAAACCAGACCTTGCTAAATAGTCTTTAAATCACTGGCTGGAAACATCACAATATCAATTACCTGAAGAACTAAAGATTAAGGAGAATGACAGAACAGAGCATCAGTGACAGCAATCAGATACAGCAGTGACACTTGAAATTAATATTAAGTAATATGTAGTGTATTGCCAGGATTTTCTTCCAGCCATAGATTTATCAGTAAGCCTTATTACATAAGGAAGTCTAATTCACCCTGGCATGTCAAGGACCTGTGCTGTCCATTAGCTTAGAAGGAAATGGTCTAAATCTGATAGATCACCACTCTGCAGAGAATGCCAAGCAAAAGAAGCAGCGTTTAACTCAATACTTTATGTACAAGAAAGTAGGGTCATACCCACACGTAGCTGACTGACTCTTGTGGATATAGTGGATAGGTTTATTGATTTTGCAAGCCTGACAAAATGGATGCAATCTATTAAAGTCTCTCCACAAAAGACCAAGGCATCCAGTAATTAACATATACCTGAAGAAAGTCTAATTCAAATAAAGCACATATTTTGGCTTAGGAAAAAGCGTTCAGCACTGGAACACATACTGTCTATAAAAAGTTGGTGCTTTGAAGAAAGGCTGAACTATTAGACAAAAACAGGAATACAAACTTCAGCTCAGAACTGGACGAGTAGACACTGCTTCTCCCCCTAGTTTCTTTTGAGGTAGGCATTACTCACCATAGCTTTGGCTAATTCTGAGTAATTCTGAGAACAGTGATGCATTAAATGCAATCTGGTTTTATATAGGGTAATTATTTAATTTTCCATCATATCAGAGCACCACAGTACAGAACAGGCATCTACAGTTGGAACACAGTACATTAAGTCAAACAAAATTAACAAAACATTACCCTTTTTCTTCCTTCAAACAACTTTCAGTGTTTTACCTTCTAAAATAAAAGCCCCATCACTTCCTCTCCAATTGAAGTTGACAAGGCAAGAAACTAGCTCAGTAAAAATATGTCTAATAAAACAGAGGGCTAGAAACCAAATTCTGAAGTGACCCTTTTCATCATAGTCAAGATGTTGAATAAGGCTTAATAGAACAGAGTACTGAAAGTTTCCAGCCTGCCTTTTTAATATTAATAGTTATAACATGAACAAATGATTCATAGCCAAGTATGAAATGAGAAACTTTTCCAAGTGTGTGACAGAGACCTGAAAAGCACCACTTTTAGTAAAACTATATTCCTTTACTTCTCTCTCAAAGTGGTGCACTGTGTACAAGAACTACACAGGTAAACCCCACATCTCTCTAGCAGCTTTCTCTATTCTATGACTTTTAAACAGCTTCCAGATATTGTGCCAGGCCTACATCAATATGGTATTGAAAAATGGATGGCAAACTTCTTCCTCTCATACCTTAAGAAACTTGGCTTTGAGGATAACTTTTGGCTAAATACAGATTAATTAGGTCATTCTTCAGACGGGATGAAAGCTACCCAGCTGGGCAACCAGGTAACCTTGCAACACAGCTTCAGCCCCAGCTACTGAAGAAAACTCCCTTTCTCTCACAGGTGTAGAAATGAGGTGCCAAACCTTTTTACCCAGTCAAGTACATTGTTTACTGTATGGCCACCGGAGGGCCAGATGACACACTGAGGGAAGAGCAAGCTGTTGTATTTTCTTTTCAAAAGAGGGACCCAAGTATCATAACCCATTAATTCCACTTCACATAAGTCAGTGTTCTACCACACACAGCTGTGGGTCTCAAGACATTCCTACACACCACGGTTTGGCTACCCCACATGCAAAAGGAAAAAAAAATCTTTTGGCCCCAATGATTTATAACAAAATTATTTATTACCATCTACTAAGGATGAAATAGTTGTACACAGATAAAAATGTATCGAGGTGTAATTGACCTATGAAAGATCAACACTGCAAGGCAACAAAATGAAGACTAAAGCCACTATTATTTGCATGCACTCAGGTTAAACATCATTATTTGACTATTTTGGGTTAAAGAATAATGTAAACAAGAGAAATTTGTGGGATTTGGCCAAACAATTATTTTATTCACTGCAGATATTGTAAATGCTCTGGAAACAAAAAGCTTCTGCAGGAATACTACTCTTGCAATTTAAAGGTATTACAGAGCTGCTCAAATTTCTCAGAGATTTCCTATACATCCCTAACATAGTAAATTGTCAGCCTCATATCTGACACATTTTTTTCCGCATTTTTTTAATGTTTTAGAAATGTCTGTGGCACCTGATAATTGTGGAAAAAGCCATCTTGGTGGAACTTGCTGTTGCAAAACAAGTAGTTGGCACAAAGAACAGTAAGGCTTAAAAAACAAAACCGAAAGAACCACTGCCTCCTAAATACATTATGGATTAAATAAGTAAGGATGACAAATAAATGGCTTAACAGCCATGGAATAGATTCTGCTGTAACTCACACTCACCAGGTGCCAAAGTTATAAACATAGTCTTAATTTTACCATTTCCTAATTATGATGCGTAAATGTCTATGCAGTTTAAAGCTGTGTTAATTATGACTGTAGGCAAAAGCATTGTATTTTTTATTTTGAATATTCAATAATTAATCCTAAACATCTCTGCACATAAATGTATGCAGCACTTTTCATTACTATATAATTAGTATTGTTAAGTCAGACTATTTTGTCCAACAAGACAATCTTGTTCAACCACTACTGTTCACTGCATTAGTAACCATTTTCTGATCATTGTGAAATATCTTTTTTCAGACATTTTTCCACCATAGTGAAGTAACTACCTTTAAAAGAAATACATGTTCTTCTCCACATATAGCATATTTAAACCTTTTAATGAAATCAGATTAATAAAACAGTAAGACAGATCAAAAACCATACAGCAGCACAATATTCAAGAGCCTATCCCAATAACCAAAAATACTGCAACGAAAGGCATTACACTGGTGACGAAGGCAGTGTAAGTGAACTAGAAGTGGGATTTCTAGTTTCCCAAAATGGACCTCTGAATGGCTATCAGGGCCCCAGCATATACTGATTGCTGCAAATCACTATCTCAGCATAGACTTCTTTGTAGCTGTTGCCATAACACTCTTAGTCACAATATTTTTAAAGTGTTACCTGCTACTTGTGCCAATTTATCATGAAGTGCATATAAGCTGTTCATCATGAGACTTCTTTCATCTTCCTAGAATTAGAAAAACACATTAATTTTAAAACAAACATTGGTAGACATGCATGTTCTTCCATTTACCCCAAAAATCTTTATATACCATGCAAAAACAATTTGTGAAAAACTACAGCTTTCCACCTGAATGTGTAAAACCAATCAACAGTGATGCAAGCAATAGATTTTGAATCAAAGTATTCACAATATTGGTTTTTCAGATCTTGACTGAAACTAAACTAGACATCGACGGTTCTGCCTGTTAAAACTGACAGCTGAAAAGATTATTTTAATTCTTTTTAATTCTACTGAGAGAACAGTGCAATAACCCAAAACAAGTTTGGTGGGTTTTGTGAGGGTTTTCTGTTTGTTTATTGGTTTGGGGATTGGTTGGTGGTTGGTGGTTTTTTTTTGATAGCTACGACGTAAAGATAAAACTGTTTTGTTCTTAATAAATGTGCAATTACATTTCATAGAAGCCACACCAAAGTATCATCTGGCCACATTCCTGCATAGAATTCATAGCAAAGTAAGATTTTTCCTGTCTACCTTCAAACTACAGTAAGTTAATAAAAAAGGCAAAAGTTTTGGACTATACAATCTCATTCATACTTCCTGCACGTCACTAGTATAAAAAGGCTTAATTCCCCAAACCAGCGTGAATGATGTAATAATTGATACTTACAGGGGAGTTAAATTTATCAAGATATTGATTAGTTTCATTGAAATTTATCCAGAAACATTTTATATTAGAAGGAGTTATTTAAAATATAAAAATGAGGAACATGCAATCACATACACTGAGTACTAAAGGCCATTCTAGAACATAGGGGGTTTTTTGAGGTTGGCTCTAGCTCCTGGGGCAGAGTCAAATGGTTGAGATAAAACTAGAGCCTTTATTCAGAAAATATCAAAGGAAAGTAATTTTCCAGTTTGTGCATCTACTGATTATACTCCCATTGAAAAAACCTAATATATTTTAATTCCCTGATGTACCAGCACTGTCTGACATAATTTTAAAGTTTGAATGCTCCAATTTTTTCCCACAAGAAAACTGCTACCAAGAAGCAGACTACTTCCTTCATTGATCAAACATTGGACAAATGAATTCCCATAGATGATATCCACAATTACCGGCATCACCTCCCCCTACTCTGGTCCCACAAAACCATTGAGATTAAATTGATATCCCCAGGAAACTAACCAACATTATTAACCCATTTCCTGGCTGGAGAACACTGGGCATGGCAGAAGGGGAAAATCAGTCACCTACCACACACGCGCACACCCACACCCACCCCACACCGCAACAGCAGTACTCCAAATTCCATTTGCCAGTAGGTAAACCCATGACTTCACTAATAGCTACACTGAGATGGACATGTGAAACATTTGTGACCAAATTCTTTTTTGTAAATTAATGGTCGGGTCACAAAGGAAGGAACCGAACATCGTAACCCTGGCAGCTAACAATCAAGCATGGAATAGGATTACTATGGAACAGTACACAAGAAACACAGAACAAAGTAACATACAAAACAGCTGTCAAGTCCAGTGCACAAGACAGATTCTCTCTGCACTACTGAGGATTCTTTCAGAATTATCTTAGAATTAACTGCACAAAATTCAGTTTGTTCAAAAGATTCAGAAACATTTTCTATCCAAAAAAACTATCCAAGCCTACCTACTTAAAATACGCAGTTACTCACTTTTAGAGAGCTCAATCCTAGAGGGGAAAAAAACCCACCCAAAACCAAACAAACAAAAACCCACCACCCCACAAACCCAAAAAGACCACCACAACCCACCAACAAAATCCCACACACAGTTATCTTGCCATACTTGCTTATATATGCCTAAAAAAAGCAGATCACTATGTTTACAGTCCAGGCAGAAAGACTGAAGGTCAGAAAAAAGAACCATCAAAACGCATGCTGCAGAACTACAAATCTCTAACTATTGAATACCTTCAATGGTGACATCTCAAAAATGGTTATCCTGATATCCCAGTTGAAAGAGTGAATATAGGAACAAGTAACATAACAGAATCAAAGTAAGGAAGACAAACTTTTTAATCCATCTTCTGAGGGAGGCTAAACCTTGCTCTTCTGTGGCACTAAGTAAGATCCTGGAGTTCCAAGTCAATCATCTCTAAGGAGGCTTAGAGGGGATCTCATCATCATGTACCAGTACTTAAGGGGTAGCTACAAAGAAGATGGAGACTCCCCTTTTACAAGGAGTCACATGGAGAGGACAAGGTGGAATGGACACAAGTTGCTCTTGGGGAGATTCCGACTGGACACCAGAGGAAAATTTTTCACAATGAGGACAGTCAACCATTGGAATAATCTCCCCAGGGAAGTGGTTGACTCGGCCATGTTGGACACTTTCAAAAGTCGGCTGGACAGGGTGCTGGGCCATCTTGTCTAGACTGTGCTTTTCCCAGAAAGATTGGACTAGATGATCCCTGAGGTCCCTTCCAACCTGGGATTCTGTGATCTCTTACCAGCCATCCTTTCAAGGTTGAGAAGCCAAATGGTAACAATAAGAGACAAACTGATAATTTTAGTCTCATAACACAATTTTCCTCATAGCTCTACAACACAAATTATGTAACATTTTATATATAAAGCAACAAACATGCCACAGCCAAACCTTGTAATCCTAGTTACATTGCCCAAGATGAAAAACAAAAATTCAAACATTAGTGTTGCAAGAAGTGCATTCATCTCATGCAAAACATTCTGAAACTGCATCCTTCTGAACAGATCAATATTGGTTTTATACAATCATTTAATAGGCTAAAATCTCAATATTAAGTGGTTTTACTTACTCCTATTTTTTGTAGTCCTTCACTGAGGGGATTCTCAACTGTCAAAAAAAGAGAAAAAAATTAATTCTAGAGTCTGAAAATACTAAAAAAAGTATGCCAACACTGTAGCTTTATGACAACACTGTGATTTTTAGATTAAAACAAAGTAGTCCATAATATGACAAATAACAATTACGCAGCTAGTAATCTTTGACTTAACTCCGCATTTGATAACGGACTATACTAGCATTTAGGTTAAACCAGAGTCCTGTGTATCTGCAAGTTTCACAACTGTTTCCATGCAAACAAACTGTGCTTGCCATTTGCGAAACTCTTGCTTTAATGACTCCATTGCATTGAAATCTTAATTTTTAGGTTTTGCATTTTTAGTGTTTGTTTTAAAAAACTAAAGCTACTTTTTTACTAAGCAATAATCCATACAACACAAAGCTCATCAGCATTTTCTGTTCTGACAAGAGTAAGGGATGACACACTGAGAGCTCAGGTGAAAAGTGCAGTGTGACTAAATGACCACTCCTTCCTTTCTAAATAAAACAGTTTCCACAGCTCCTGAAAGCATAACTTTATCTATTATATTCCTCTTGGCTACAAAAATATATTCTTCAAGGAAGAGAAGTTTAAATTAGACAAGTAATTTCTGCCATGCTTCCACTTAAGACCAACCAGCTGGTAGCTGCAAAGTTACCACTGCATGAAGCAATTACCATTAAAGCATGTTGCCTTGCCTTTCTAAACCACAAATTCTCCCACAGTTTGAGCTTACACAGAAATTAGCAGTTCTACATGCTATTCAAACAGAAAATTAAGCTTCTACTGACCATAATTTGCCAAGCACAAGAACAAAAGAAAAAAGTGTCCTGGGAAACCTGACACAAAACTGAAGGTCTAGGTTGTAAATGTCATCATGTTGGTGTTGAAAGCACATGAAGAACAGGTAGTACTTGAAGGGGCAAACCACTCCATATACAGTTCTACAAAAAGTCGAGTTCTTCCAAAGGGGGAAAAAAAAAAAAGACATTACTCTCCACTACTTCTAGGTCTGATGCATTTGCATAAAGAATCTGGAAGAAATCTCAGCCTGGAAGAATTTTGTGCATTTTGAAATCCTGCAGTTCAACTTTCTATACGAAGGCATAGCAAAAGACAAGTCCCATCTTAAATAATGTCCAAAACACATAATTCCATTTACATGGTGTAATTACACCCATCCCAGGTATTGCAGCTGTTTACACAACATTTCTGCCTGCATCTGAAGGTAGTTCAGCAACAGCTTCTGATAGTGCTAACCAATTGCCCTTCTTATAAGGCACTCCCATGCATAAAAATATTCACAAAATATCAAGAGTTGCCTCCTCAGCAGCCAGCTGATTGACACTACCTTGACTCCTGAGCCATAAGCATGATTATTGATATGATCAGTTAACTTAGTTATAAATGGGAAAAATAAGAGAAATAAAGGTGGACACAATATATCAAATTCATGGCAATATTTCTCATTTAGGAGAAATGGAGGATACCTAAAAAAATAATTTTAATAACAAAAAACGATTTAGTTGTAAAAACAACGTAGTTTTTATTACCTGCACAAACTTCCATAGCACTGTTGGCAGCAGCCAGATGCTGACCCACTTCACTTTATTTTTGAAAGGCAAATTTGAAGTGGATATGATTACCATTTCCTTGCTCCTACATGCAATAATGGTAAGGAACATATTTCTACAATTACAACCAACAAATGATGTATGAAACGGGGGGAAATGAAAATGCTTTCTAGGTGAAGAAGCAAGCTTGACTCTCTGAAACTTTGCAAACAATGGTTTGTCTGTGCTTGAGATCAGAAGAAAATTAAGCATGCTACCTACCCAACAGCAAAAAACACTTCAGCTGCCTCCGACAGAGCAAAGGGGGTGGGGGGGAACTCAACACCCCTCTGCAAACCCCCTCCCCCACAAAAAAACTAAAAAAAGAAAAAAACACAAGCAAAAACAGCCCCACCCAAAAAACCCAACCTAAAAACCCCTAAAAATAAACAACCAAAACCAAACCAAACTGCAACACACACCCACAAAATCACATAAACACAGGGACTGGTTTTCACAGCCATCTGAATACTTGATACTGATATCAGATTAATTAAAACTGATAGAAGCAGAAAGTGTTCAAGCACTCTCGTAAACCAAGCCCTAAACCACTCATTATTTCATTCTATAGATGCAAATTCTCAGACATTGCCTACTAGATTATCAAGCTACCAACTTTACAAAGCTTCTATGTATTTCATTCATTATCTCAGCAGAACATCCCCAGTACACTAAACTTTTAATCTAAATAGCCTAAAATAGGATTAGAGAAACACAGCCAAGGCTCTAGATGACTGCCAACCTCCCAGTTTGATCGTTAGTTATCCAGACAGGATAATTATGTAATTATGGTCTCTTCCCAAGGTTAATCTTATTGAGCATACGTGAAATCTTGACTATATGGTTTTAGATTGGAGGGGGTAGGGAATGGGGGGAAAGAATGAGACACAACAGTGTGTAGATTTCAGTATACCTGTCAAACATCTATTTTAGCACTGATGCAAGCCATGAAACAAACACAAATGCAATACTTCCATGCCTGCAATGATGCAAACAGCTGCAATACTACATACACTAGGACAGTACAGCAATTAAGTGAAGGTAATGGTGGTGTTCTGTACAGGCTTTCCCAGCATCAGAATCCCAGCATAAAGTCAACCTCACATGTGAGCAACTTCATATTTGGATAAATTAAAGCACTGAATTTATGAGACAATCCAGGTGAGATGTCAATGTTTGCCTCTCCTTCCCAAAATATACAGTGGTCAAAGTGACAAAAAAAAAAAAAGAGACTCTCCTCCAAAATTATGCATCACAAAAATTTAACAGTACTTGTAATTCATTATTTTAACTCACACTGCAGGATTTCCATGAAATCCCCCTGAAGTTAGTGATTTTATGGCAAGTTAACCAATAAGTGAGATATGTTATATTTAAGCTATTAAAATAGTTTAGGATGCCTGATGCCTTAAGAGGCAAGTATGCTAAATGCAACCGCAGCAATTTATCAGCTGCGTACACAATTAACAACTGTCAATCAATCTGCATCTATTTACCACATAAACTTGATTAACTTGAGTTAATAAGGCCACTCCTTAACTACCTCAGTAATTTCTCTATTCTGAATCCACCCTTCTTTCTTTTGTCCAGGACCTAAGCTCTTGCCAAATCCTCCCACTCGCTCCAGCCACAGATGTAAAGTTTTCATCTGCTCCAACGTATCTAAGGTATTTCAACATATGACATCAACATTATTAGTTCAAAAGGCTTCTTGACAGTTCCTAAAAATATATAAGCATAGTTTTAAGAGTAACAAGTTCTTGTTCTACTAAGAATTAATTTAATAACTAATTATTAATAGAAGAGTTTATGTGCACACATTCTTCCAGGGCTCCTCCTCGAAAAGGGTTCAAGACCTCTACCATACAGCAAAAATTTCCAGCCTTGAAAAGAGTCTACCAAGCTCACGTTTTTATGAGCTTCTCATCTACTTACACTACAAAACTAAAAATTATAGAGATAGTTTCCTAAAACAGGCATCTCCCAACTGTTGTCCCAGGGGGTCTTCTCTCCAGGTTAGCCAACCGAGAGCCACAACCACTGTCCTTAAAAAAGGACGGATGCAGCAAACTACCTGGACATGGCAAATCTCATTATCCGTTAGAACTCCCCAGACAGCAACAAAACCATGAGAAACATGGTAGTTTTACCTGGCCACATGTAAATACTAGCTGCAGGATAAAAAAGCAACAGTATTTGTATTTTCAGGGAAGAAAAACCTCAACAACTTGACAAAGGGAACCACAGCAACTCCCTCAAAACACTGTAATAGCTAAACATTCTGCTTGAAATTTGGATACATTGGGAGATGAGCTTTACTCCTGGCAAGGCGTAATGATAGTAGGATTCTTTGGCCAGACATGGAAGGAAACAAAAAGTAAGCACACTAAGGGACACCATCCTCACATGAAACTTGATTTCAGAACAGGAAAGGATATGCTATTTAAATGTCATTTTTAAGAATTCATCTTATTTAAATGATAGTTAATCAAGAACAAGACAAGGCTGCGAAAGAAATCAAAGCATCATACAAATATTGTTCTGGTTAACTGAAAAAAAGACTACTGACGACCCTTAGAAGTAACTAATTTACACATATTACTGTTGGGACAAGCTGTAAATGGTGACTTACAGACGACTAGAATACCTCAGAATGGCAGAACTGGTTAATCTCAAATAACAAAAAATTACTAATACAAAGCTAAGGGTCACAGCACAGCTCCAAAGCATTCCAGTCAAAGCTGTCAATACAAATGCACTTACCAAGCCATCTCACAGAGATGCTCAATTTTAGGAATACAAGTGCAGTCAGTGTCAACATACAAGGTTAATTTTCACTAGAATACAGAAGCTTTCATCTTTAAAGTAACAATAAAACCACTCACTACCACCCATTTTTCTCTCTAATACGCTGGTAACAATTGCAGACAGACACAGTATTTACAAGCGTTTAGTTTTCTTCAGTAAGACCAACAGGGAGCACAAAGTGGGATTTCTCCCCTTTTTCAAAGCAGGGTTTAACTGACATGAAATTGCAGCCTAATTGCAGACATTCATGGACACACACATCAGCTTTTATAGGGTCTTAATGGTACAAGTTCCAAAGACTAACAGCTTCACAGGCAGTCATACCTAGGAAGAAGAAAAGCACAAATAAAAATACCTTTATTTAGGACATAAGCTAGAACCGTATCACTAACATGGTACCAAAATAAGGGATTCAGTTACCTTCTGGTCACCAAATTAGGATGCCAAAAAGTAGCTAATCATTCCACTACAGCTATCTCCTAGATGCTGTGGTGCCTTGCCCTGAACAGTGTTACCATTCTTGCCGTTTCAGTATTCAACACACTTCAACAGACAACATCAAAACTGAAGTATGAAGGAACAGTCACACCAGGACAAACCAATGATTCAACTAGCCCATGATCCCTCCTCCAGCAGTAGCAAGAAGTTTTATTCTTTTCAGAGACACCTGTCTCTTACTGGAAGGGGGAGGGGGGTGGGAAAATCCACAGAACAGTGGTAAAAATGAGTGACAGAGCATAAAAATATAAAGTATGTGCTGATATTTAATTCTCCCAGAATATTCTCCCAGCCAAAAATTTGCACCTCAGAAGCTTCCTGAGACAGACAGAAGGGGATGGCTTATTCCCTCCCCCTCAAATTACCAACTCCAATGTATTCTTCCATACCAATTTGTCTAGTCCCACATTAACCCCAAGCAAGCTTCTTGCTTCAGCAACATACAGTCACAAAGAGCTCCACAACATAAACAAGCATGTGTGAAAAAAAAGTTTCTCTGCTTACTCTGAACTTGCCACTTGCTAACTTGAGAAACTCCTCCTTGTACTAGAGGAGCCAATGAGTAATCAGACCCTGTTCACCCTCTCCATAATACTCATGCATTTACTTCATTCCTCAGTCTTTCCCTCAGCCCTCACTCTTCTACACTCAAGAGTCACAGAATGGTAGGGGTTGGAAGGGACCTCAGGACATCATCTTGTCCAACCCCCCTGCTTGAGCAGGGACACCCAGAGCAGGGGGCACAGGAACGCACGCAGGCGGGTTTTGAATGTCTCCAGAAAAGGAGACTCCACAGCCTCCCTGGGCAGCCTGTTCCACTTGCAATGAAAGCTGTACTGTGCTCCTGATCATATTACTACTCTGAACCTTTTTGCAGCTCTGCTATGTCCTTTCTGAGGTTGGGGACCAGAGCTGGACACTATTAAAAATAAAGGAGCACCATGGATTATTAGTGCCATGCTGATATTCTCAAATATAACCTCTCAAATATACTTTGTTCTCAACTCCCTTCCTAAAAAACAGAATATCCTACCATTGTGCTTCCTTCTTGACCACTACTGAATATTAAGCTAACATTTTTAACAGAATCATTGTAATGCCATAATCTATTTCTGAACATACAGATAATTTTATTTTATAAATAAAAAAGCAACTTTCCAACACAACTTTAAGGAGCTATAAAGCCACAGCTGCACAACAAGAATGATCCCAACTAACCTGTAAGCCTTTGATTTCTCAATGCGATGATACCATCCACACAAGGACTCAGAGACTGTACACTACACCACACACTTCCTAACTAGCAACTTCTGCAGAAGCAAGAATATTCCTCCCCACAGAAAAGTACTTTCCTCCTCCCCACCCACCACGTCACAAGCAGACTAATCCCAAAACAGGAGCAGTATTTCTTCCAAAATCTGTCCTGCAAAGGTGCAGTCAGTAAGCGGATAACCTAAAGCTTTCCATTAGACATTTTCTTCATCAGAAAAAACACATTAGCTGGATAATGTATTGTTAACAGAGGAAGCAACAATACTGGACGCAGTGCTACCCAAATGGGGCCTTTAGCCCAGCCTTTTTCCTACATGACCCTGGAAACAAGATCTCAATTTTACAATCCAAGTACTTTCAACACCAACTAACAGATCTGTAACTTCCCTCCCGCCCCAAGTTTGGGATCAAGTATGATTCCACCCAGTGACATACTGCATACGTGTCAAGGACAATTCTAAAACATTGTCTCTTAAAGCTCCTAAACCTTAAAATGCCAGAAAGAAACCCCAAACAAGTTACCAGAGGAAATAAATTATTCCAGAGATCATCTTTCAAACAGTTGAAATAAAATAATCCTGCCTTTATTTTCTTCTCTGCGATTACTCAACGCTCAAAAGAAATGAGTTTTGCGTGACCTCCAGATTGCAATAATTCAGGTAGAAACCCCTTTGAATCAGTAGGCTAAATCTCTGTGCTTTGATATTAAGACACCAAGTCATATGTCAAGCTGAGCAATTCCTTCACTACAGACCATCTTTGTGTGCTTTGGAAAAAGTTTTTATATTTCCAAATCAGTACACCATTACAGTTTGAATAGTCCTTGACCATGCCAGTTCTGAACGGCACCACAATCTGCCACAATGATTAGAGAATTCTAAAAACAGCTGAATCTTTCCTTAACATCAAGTCAGTTTTTCAACTGCCTCAGTTTAAAGAGCTTTTATTGATAATTTTTCCCCAATATCATTTGAATTAATTCTGTTTGTGAAGAGGTGATATAAGGGTTGATTATAATTATAATCACCTTTTCTCTTTTTTTACAAAACCCTCCTCTAAAAGAATGAGAACTATCACATTCACGATAGACATTTCAGTTCAGACACTTTTTCTATCAGCCCTGAAAATAGAAATCTTCATTATTTTAGGTAAAAAGGGTGGGAAATACCAGAATTTCTCTCTGGAGTTCTTCACTGCTTCTTAAACCTCTCCATATTTTAGCTGCATCACCCTTTCTAGAAACAGTCAAATCTACTGCCTACTTAAATACTGATTAGAACAGACCTGAATGATGAAAGATGCTCTTGAGAGTCATGTCAATTCGGTCCATGTTTAAGAAGAGACACTTGTGTTTTGGGATAGCTTCTCATCAGATTATTCAGTTTCACTAGAATAAAAATACTAGTTTCATTCTAGTACTTGTATCAATGACTGAAAACCTAGAAATCTTAAGTTTTGTGCTTAAAAGATTAAAGTAAAATATTTTAATCTCTGTAGTGCCTGTAGATAACCCAGTACAAAACTGAAACACAATAGTTGTCTGTAAGTTAGTTCTTAAGAATGTCACCTTTTTTAAGCAAAAAACCTTATAAAATAAATTGAGAATTGAAACAGTTGCCAAGATATCAGATCTCACTTTAGAGGAAGTTTTCACTATATTATTGCTATATTCATTCCATGAATACTGCTGCCGGATAGCATTGACTGTACTGAAGCACCAATTTCAAACAGAGCTGATACCTCAGACTTAACACTTCCAAATAGTAACAAAGAGGCTACCTGTCCTCCTTTCTGGTCTCCTGTTTCCTAAATATCACCATCAACCACAGTGAGACTCAGGGAAGGAAGGGAAAAAAAAAAAGCTACAGAGCTACAGTACAGACACTGCTTGTTTCAAAAGGAATTATGTGCAACCTGCCTGTGTGTATGAAAAAAGCATGAAAGTTCATTTTTTCCACTAGAAAACCCTGTGAAAATAACTGTATGCAACAGATGAAGGAATAAGAAGCCCAAACAAGAACTGATGCAGCCACACCAAGAAATAGTACAAGCTTTAGAACACCACTATCAGCAAGAAAATAATACTGTCTCTTAATTCCCCAATTCCAGAGACAGATGAGAAATTTGAGCAGAAAAGATTCGGGCAGTGTTTCATACCCCTAACTCAGGGGGCAGGATGTTATCAGAAGAGGCACGTGCCAGTCACCAAACACTCCAGACAACACTTCTAGCTGCTACACCCACCCAGGAGCTGGTCTTCACCCCAAATTCTATCTCCTCTATGCCTACATTAATCTCAGTGAAGCATACTCAGCACAAGAGCAGACTTAAGGCAAGAGCACATTAAGCTGCTAGGTTATCTACAAAAGCATTTTTCATGATGTATATTTGTGGAAAGCTAAAACAATTGTTATGATAAAGTATCCTCTTATCTAGTTTTATTTCTGCCAGCATAAGGAAATGTTTTATAGCAACTGAATTTGCACACACATACCTTTACATTACATTACAAAACATATTATATTTCAGGGAAGAAACAGTGACCTGTGTTCTGTTAGGGAAAATGGCTCAGGAGATGTGCATTTGCTATGCACTGTAAGAATTAGGCAATACTACATTCCTTGCACACATACAGAGTCTCCGCTACAGGCTAGTGTTTACATGTAGGCAAAAGAAAGGCGGGGTGGGCAGAACCAAGAAACACCACACTAAGACTGCTTTTATCAGCAGCTGCAGAACACTACCAGGAGAAACATTAGAATTCAGACACCTACCAGCATTTTAGAATGGGTACAGAATACCTTCACTTGAAAGAGAATTGGAATAGGCTTCTGTAATAACTTTTCTCCCTTCTTCTATGCTCCCTTGCAAATATTTTAGCTCCTTATACTTTACAAGGTCAAAAAATACCCACGACTTCAATAGATGAACACAAAGAAAAAAAAACCCAAGATATACAGAAGCAGGGGAAACCCCACCTTGAAAACATGGCAGCACAAGCAGCCCAATGTTAAGTTAGGAAATGATCTGCTTTCCTCAAATTCCAAAGCTCAAGATGGAAAGCAAACTCATAAAGCAAGTGTTATTAAAACACAGAAGATTTAAGAATCAATGGGAATCTACAATTAAATATTAAATCTACTGTCTGCCTGCCAAGCAGCCCAGTCTGGATAGAAACACTCCTGTGATCTTGTAAAAGCAGGAAGGATTTCTGTCTTGAAGAATTTCCGATGTAAAAATACCCAGTTATAACCTCTTCTTTTAGGCAGACTTCAGTTACAAAGTATTAGTAATATACTATAATAATATGAACAGTTTACATCATCCAAAGATTACATTTGAATAGCGAGCACTGACAGAACTCTAAAGAAACCCTCAACCATAAGAGCAAAGACATTAACAAAGTCAAGATAAAGATCACATAAGTATTTTTCATATTTAAAACTGGGGTTCTGCTGCACTTCTGCCCTTTCCACCATTCAGCGCACATCGGTCTACCACTGCTTGCTGCACTAAGAGCAGCAGGACTGCAGAACAATGACCTATACAAAGCCTGATGACAGCAGTGAAACTCTGAAAATAGGCACCATAGTGTATACTAGGGAGGAAAAAAAAAGAGCTTACTCTATGCAGGACATACAGAGGTAGCTGCTAGCAGGCCTCTTGCCATGACAAAGACAAGGTTTCACAGAGGAAGCAGCAGCCAGCTTACCAGAAGGATCCATAGAAGAATGAAAACTGCCCAACACATATAGCAGAAGTTTGCAGAGCTTAAAACCAGGATGAGCTCAGCAGTAATTCAAGACCGGAAATGAGTTCAAGTAGGCAATATTCAGTAACATCCATTTTTACTCAGCTGCACTGAGACTCTAAAGACTTGGCAAACCCTCCGGGCCATCTACCATACCAGCTGCATTTGTTTGATAGCATAAACTGACTGGTTCAAATAAAAATTATTATCTGAAGGGAACAACTGGACTACCACACAGCCATATCTCGCCATTAAGCGCATATATATACACATGCCTTGCCATTGGCTCCTATATTCAGCTGAAGAGTCTGCTTGAACTCAGACTTACGATATTGGGATCATATTTGTTTATTAATTAAACAGATTACATCTATTAAAGGGTTACATCATCAGCTCATGGATTAAGCTGATGAATCTTCCAGCAGTACTGTGTGCACTTCTCCTGAGTCAGGTTGATCCAGAGTGGAGAAAGAACCTGTCTTGGCAAGAAACTCATCTGCCATACAGAAACGACAAAAAAAAAGAGGATGGGAAGTAAGAAAAAGTGACTTCCTGAGATCTCAGATGCTGGGGAGAATAAAACCTCACCACACCACTGGCTATTTGTAGATGCATGAGAACTCTGTAGAATATAAGTCACTACATAGCAGTACAAAGCTAGGTGCTTAAACTATAAAACAAAGTTTACAAAGCAAGATCTTAACTCTCTCAAACCATTTATCGCATGCTTAATGAAGCATAGCTGGCCATACACCTGGTAGTCTGATGACAAGGTTTGTGTAAGGTTTCCCATCTCCTGAACAGCAAACAACATCATATGCTTATTTGTTCCCTTACTGAAGGGATAGGTAGACCCTGTTCAGCCTTTGGTCCTCAAATCACCAGGACAGCTCCTTCCCAGGGCTGCTACTTTCATGTGATTTCCCTCCACAGTTTGCTCTCCCTCCAAAGGAATGACTTTAATACCACGCATCCTACATAGCAGAATAAAACAAGTCTGGATTTAATATGCCATTGGTTTCCCCTCCCCCCTACTTCATGTGCACTTGCACTCAATTTGCATATTTTTGTTGTTAGTTCATAAGCCGTACCTTTAGCTGAAGGTCAAGAGAGAAAAACAGCATTTAAAGTTACAAATCAAAAAAATGCCTTAGCCACTGCATTGTCCAATTCCAAAGTACATAGACACATAAGTTTCCAATGTAAACAAGCTAAAAAGTCTTCAGTGGTTCTGCAGGGAGTACCACCGTTGGTGGAAGTCAAACTTAGCAGACACTGGTCATAACACACCCAGGGTCATCAAGTCAGACTGTGCATATACACCTGCCCATTCTGAATGAATGAGCTCTCAGGAGTGCTTAGAAGGCTGGCATTTCTGGTTTTCAATGAGAAGTGAAAAACTACTAGCTCAAAGGACACTGTACAGACAGTACAACAGTATGGCTCTTTCAGATGTTCTCAATGCTCCATTTTATTTTTTTCTGGGTTTATATCAAAATGAACATGTGTTTGCTATTATATACAAAATAGAAAGTACCCAAACATGGATATATCTTTTAGATATGCTCAGTTCCCCTGTTTCCCACGGTGATTTAGGAACACCTTTATCCAAAGCTGCTTTTGCGTAAGCAGTACTTCACGTGCTTACAGATAAGAGAAACAAAATCCAAAAATAGTGACACTAGTTCCTTCTGCAGAAGGAAATCTGCATCTCTAACCTCATTTTCTCAGCTAGGCAAAGTCTCCCCAGGACAGCATAAAGTTCCTTTGATGGGGGGGGGCAGGGGGGAGCACAGGGGGAGGGGGAAGCACCTTTTCAGCTTTTTCCTTGAAATACACTACACTTCACACCTCCAGACGCTTCCTGGGATCATCAGGTGCAAACCAATACAGAAACAGAGTAGGATGAAGCTGACACCATACTCTCCTCTTTTTTTCCAAGATCCCACCAAGGAACTTCATAAATCATATTCTCTTATTTACAAAGTAACAGTGAACTGTTTCCAAGGAATTTGCAAGAATGAGAAACTGCACAAGCAAGACTGCCAGGCTGACCCTTCCCCAGTAATTCTGTTCGACTGTGGATTTCCATTGCCTGAAAGAGGCCTCTCAGGGGTTTGTCACACATGCACCAACCAGTCTGTCACTCAACAAAATTAACAAATAACCTCCTTTCGTTGTCTGAAGCATGATACCTGAAAAAGGAACAGCCCAGTAAACTTTTAGATATTGGTTAAATGCCAGAGATGAACAGAAAATGTCATGATTAATGTTTTACCGTTTCCCAGAAAATATCCTGGGAATTAAAAACAAAACAACAAAACAAAAAACCCCAACCAAACTGCTACACACCACAACCAAGAGCTGTTTCAGGCAACACTAACAAAAGGAAAGGAAAAAAAAAAAAAATCACACATTTACCCTTTGATATTTGAAACCCCTCATTCACCGTAAACACTCCATTCCTCAATATCTATCAACAGGTTTCAGATTAGTTCTAGCTGTTCTCTATGACCAACAATATCTACCCATTCACATCAAAATTTGTTTCATGAATTTGTGCTGAGATATGGGAATACTGCACATGAGGGCCTCGTGTTGTGCAGCTTGATGATACTGAACAGACAGTGGAATAAGTACTACTGAATGAGCATGCTGTGGGATGTTTCATTGTATAGCTACATAGTGAGATGATGAGTACTGAGGGGACAAGATGGTTACGGTGAGGGGCTTTGATATGCAGCCTGTTAAAAACATCCAAAAGTGACAAGTCATGAAGTCAATGGACAGTCTGAAGCTTCCCCAATAAGCAATTCAGAGATTTAACTGACCTTCAAAGAAACACTTTTCTGTGGAAAAAAGGAAAAATAAGATCTTTAAAAATCTAGTCTCGAATAACACTACATTCATCCAACTCATCCCAGCAGTCATCTGGCAATAAAGTTTTGTTCAATCAACTGCCTAGCAAGGATGGGCTGATGCTGCATTTACCCAAGACATCTTGAGTCCAAGTATAAAAGCTTCTCGTACTTTTTCAATACAGGAAAGTTTAAGGGGATGTGACCTGTATATAAATCCTGTATTAAGACTTAAATGAATAAAGGCAGTATGAAGGAAGTCTTAGTATGTATATAAATTAAAAATTGGAAGATGCTTGTTAGAAAACAATTAAGTGATTGGCCTTCTCTAAGACAGAGAAACACTAGCTTAGGAATTGGTCTCCAATCCTTCATTTAACAACAGACCTATTTCTTACTTATCTAGCACAGCATCACTAGAATTCAATGGATCTTCTAGACTACTTGGTAAGTTTTAATGCCACTTAATTCAATGTCAGACCTCTCTTTTTAATCCCCTACCTCTTCTCCTCCCCACATAAACAGCCTTCTATATCAATTTAGTCTGTGACTCAGAGTTAATTTAAAGGAGCTAAAGGAATTTAAGACTCTAAAAAGGCAGCTTTATGTCAAGACACCTGTGTTACAACATCACTCTCAGTAAGCAGAAAAATTGTTCCTTTCCTCTGCAAAAATCATTCATCTCTGCAAAACACCACACTTAACAGCACATCTCCTCCAACAAATTAGGGCCAACAGGCACACCATGTTTGCACGTTTCACGTTTAGCACACATCCACACTCACTTGCTCTTCACCCTCCACAGCAGACTGTAAACACAGAGCAGAACAGAGAAACTGCACTAAATAACACTGTGGGAAGTACAGCACAGTAGCAGGGAAAAGGAGACAATGGTAAGGATACTGGAGAAAATGACCCACCAAAACCTAAGTACAGCAATTTGGGGCAATACTGTTTTTCCTAATTAGAATCATAGAATCATTAAGGTTGAAAAGACTTCTAGGATCATCAAGTCCAACCATCAACCCAACACCACCGTGCCTCCTAAACCATGCCCTGAAGTGCTACATCTACACGTCTTTTAAATACCCCCAGGGATGGTGACTCTGCCACCTCTCTGGGCAGTCTGTTCCAATGCCTGACCACTCTTGCAGTAAAGACATTTTTCCTAATATCCAATCTAAACCTCCCCTGATGCAGCTTGAAGCCCTTTCCTCTCGTTCTATCACTAGTGACCCAGTAGAAGAAACCAACACCCACCTCACTACAACCTCCTTTCAGGTAGTTGTAGAGAGCAATAACGTCCCCCCCTTAGCCTCCTCTTCTCCAGGCTAAACAACCCCAGCTCCCTCAGCCGCTCCTAAGTCTTACTCTCCAGACCCTTCACCAGCTTCGTTGACCTTCTCTGGACACGCTCCAGCACCTCAATATCCTTCTAGTACTGAGGGGCCCAAAACTGAACACAATATTCAAGGTGTGGCCTTACCAGTGCTGAGCACAGGTGCACAATCACTTCCCTGCTCCTGCTGGCCACACGGTTCTTGATACAAGCCAGGATGCTGTTGGCCTTCATGGCCACCTGGGCACACCGCTGGCTCATGTTCAGCAGTACCTCTTGGTGAAGACAGATTTCTTATTCATGCCATGGTATGCTCAAGTACTCTAAGACAAACGTAGATAATGGAGATGGAAGACTGAATCAAGTATATTTAAACTCCTCCAGCTGGGCTGAGAACCTTACCAAATAGACAGGCTTCTACAAAATCCCTGAAGTTTCTAGGAGAGAATCCTAGCAATATGTCAAGACTAGAGATACATGAACCCAGAGGCTTGATTTGTATGGATCAAAAAACTGTAGAAATATTGAGACAACATCAAAGCAGTGTCTCACCTGAACAGTCAGCTGTACAAAGAGGCCATACCTGCATGGAGTCAAATCATCAAGGTTGTTTTGCTATTCCCTGTTTTCCAGGGACAGCACACTGACATCAACTGCAAAGCCTCTGTGCCACTAGTTTCATCCAATACGCTGATGGGGTTTCTGTATTTACAACAGGACTCAATATCAGACATTCCAAACTAGAGCAAACCTTCTACACAGAAGCAACATGTAAGATCAGCTTTAAGTTGTGTGGTTGTTCTTTGATCTATCCTTGCATCCATTAGCATGCTTCTCTCTATCAGCAATGCTGCCCCTTTTCCAAGTTTTTCTAAATCAGAATTCCTCAGTGGACAGAAGCCATCAAGGTTACTTTCATCAATGGCAGAGCTACACCATGTCCTCATTTATTATAATCACAGCAAAGGCATTGCCAACTTCTCCCACAACCCCAGACCTACCAGCAGCAACAGCAGGAGCCAAGAAAGGAAGAGTTAAGGACAAAGATACTACTACAGAAGTTCATAGGAAACATGAGTCCCCTGAAAAAAATTGTTTTTTCTTAATATACCTTGATTTCACAATCCCTTAACCCGTCAACTTACTCCCGTCAACGTACCACAAATCACAACAGACAACTAATTCTACCAGAGAATACAAATACCCACAACAACTTTAACAGTGTAAGGA
Organism: Phalacrocorax carbo; assembly: GCF_963921805.1. NCBI lineage: Eukaryota > Metazoa > Chordata > Aves > Suliformes > Phalacrocoracidae > Phalacrocorax > Phalacrocorax carbo. The sequence continues at coordinate 38,083,576 of NC_087513.1, read as the reverse complement.
ATATATGCCTCATGATTACAATGGACTCTGTGCTTCTCCACAACATTGGAACAGCACTTTCAACAACAAAACCTGAAGTACTTGCTTAATTTACTTGCCTAAGCTTTTTTGTTAAGTGACCAGACAACTTTCTCAAACAGCAGCTCCAGCCTGTTCACGCATTCATACTATTTCTGAAGCACAAGTCTAGAAGCATGACAGGGATCAGCTCAGTACAACTCAAGCACTCCTGCCAGCTTAGCTGGGTAAGCAATCAAGCCAAAGTTTTGCAGCCTACTACTCCCAGATGAAACACAGATGTCAACAGGAGCTAAATGTACAAGGTATTTTAGAAACACACTTGGTCCCCAGGAATAGAAAGACTGGAGGCCTGATTCTCCTCTCATACTGGGATACATGAAGATTATGAAACAGCACAAAGTGAGGCTCCTACGATGCTAAATTTAAGCCCTTGGGTATCGTGGGCTCTTCCTTAAAATATTTCCATTGCATCCATTATTGCTGTATGCATCTGTCCTAAGCAGAAAGAAACCTGCATTGAACATTATTAGATTTGGCAGAGGTTCTTAAAAGAAGAAACACAAGTTTGCTTTTTGCTTTCCCACTCCTTTCAGTCTGCAATGCTTTATAAACATGGAGAAGATGCAACCAGATCTGCTTTCAGATCCTAGACCACCCTTGATTTTCTCGTATCAGAAACGAAATTTTCTTTTGCGAAAACTACCGTGAACTATGGAATGGAGTGCAAACTTTCAATTAGTTTTTGATACCTAGTGAAAACAGATCCTGCCAGAGCTCTTCTGCATCCCTGCTCCCCAAGCAAGTAATTTTAGTTCCAATTTCTCATTACTTACTTCACAAAAAGGCACAGCCTACAACAGTAACATTGAAAAAATGTCATTGTAAGAACATCTAAAGTCATAGCATAAAGAAAGTTTCGTGCGTGCCTGCAAATGGCAGCTCATTTAAGGTATGAACGCGAAATAAGTTGGAACGGTTCTAAGTATTCTGAACAAAATATCTAACACAGACAGTCTCCTTAAACAACAGATATTCTGAAGTTGCATCATTTTTGTTTCAAATACTGATGAACAATTTTCATATTTATACTTTATGCTACAGATCTGCTGGTGAAGGTAAACAGACTACTTATTATCCTTTAGGAAGGATTTGACATTATCATCTAAGATGAACTATTTTGCACTATGTAACTACTATTTGGACTTTCCTGGGTACAAGTCTTGGCCAAGTTTGTCCATCATTTTTAAGAGTTATTTCTGTTACACCACAAGGAAGACTAAAGTTTAAAAGTGTCATGAATCCTAAGGAAATTTAACTATTCTGCCTGGCTTTACCTTATGAAGGCCACCTAGGGTTTTTTTGATCTACTCATCTTAATCTGAAACTCACCAATCCACAAAAGCGTGAGCAGCTAAAGAGAGATTAGTCTTTAAGACACACATCAATATTTTCTTTTGTATCATCTAGAAGGAAAATACTGCTAGAGTTTAAAGCAATCTACAGAAAGCGAAACAGAGCTATATGCTAGTATGTCAGTAGAAGTTGTCAAATGTTGTCAAATACAAGTCAGTATCACTTGCAAAGCACAAGCAACATTAATAGCCACACAACACAAACTTTCTAAATATTTTAATTTTGCCTCCTTCCCTTATTATCTTTTCTTCTATAAATATTTGTTATCCAAAATTCATCATCTTCCATTGAAGCCAACACCGTCAAGACAGATCCTTCTGAGGTGATCTTAGAAGACAAGCAGATTTGTAACAGTTATCTGTGAAATACCACAGCACTTCAATAGTAATTTGCAAGCCTGTGAGCGTAACAGTCATCATCTTGTCTTTTATACAGCAAGTCTAGCTTAACAATGAAATTCCCTGCATAAAATTCTGTAGAAGTTTAATGCCAGAGAGATTTAGAAGTTGAGAACAAAGGAATGCCAATGGAATAGAATTAAACTCTTAGAATTGTGATTTGCATAAGCTTCCACTTGCAATATACACAACTGCTAAGTCTCCCTGAATTAACATTTCAAAAACACAAGCTGTAGCAAATATATTACGGATTATCCTCCTAGCAGTTGTTTCGTAACAAGTATCATAGAAAGACCAAAATTAATAGCAAGAGATGTCACTTTCAAAAGCCTCTCCTAACAAGAATGTAAGATATTAAACAAGACCTACCTGAAAGTTTCATTACATTTTTTTGTTTGTTTGTGGGGTTTTTTTTGTTTTGGTTTGTTTTTGTTGGTTTGGTTTTGGTTTGGGGGTTTTTTTTTTTGGTTGGTATTTTGGGGTTGGTTTTTTGTTTTTTTTTTTGTGTGCTACATCAACGACTCCCCAGGCAAAGTACTGAAGCAGAAACAGTAACTTAAATACAACCTATTTCATATTACAATATTGAACCGCACCTTTACTAGTGCTCTCATCTTTCAGAAAGTAAACCAGACCTGAAAGCAACATCTACTGATCTGATATCATCATCAACTTTCTATGAAAAATAGCTTTAGAACCAAATTCCAGGTGCAGCCACTTTAGATGCTCAGAGTAACATCACAAAACAAAACCAAAGAACTTCAAGAGACACCCAACTCTTCACCATTTGAAGAGCCCTAGAAAGTAGAAAAAAGTCAATTCTACTGTTTTCCTGACTTGGTAAGAAGTTGATACAACTCCATGGTATTTTGAAGGCAGGTGCGAGGAAAACATGCTTTACAGCAAGAGCCACATGGTGCTGGTAACTGCATTTAAGCCCAAACTGACCTTTCTTTTCACGTACAACACCATCGGAGAGAGCAAGCACAACGTGCGCTTATGCATTAGTTGGTCTTTTATGTAAGCTTAAAGAATAGTTTGATTTCAGTGTTTTATGATGCTTTAGGAAAAGCCCCATAGATATTGATCTGCATTTTAGAAAGCTAAAGACACAAAAACCTTACCTCAAGTGACCATATAGGTTAGATACAGAAGAATTAGCCCAATTCTGATTTATATTTCAACGTTTTATGCCACATGTGTGGAAAGACAAAAGCACCTCAGCTATTTTAGAGCTCTGAATAAGAAATCATTTGAACATTATGCATTATATAAGTGACAATCCTCTTCCAAAGTTTTCTGCTTAGCACCTCTCATCTGTATTATTTTACCTGGCCTAAATTCAACCCCAACACCTAGTTTCAAGCCTCCCCCCATTACAGACACCTCCTCAGTTCTCAGATATCAGCACTTTAAATGTTTGTCAGGCTGTAATTGGGTGTACTTGGTGATAAATATTTTTCAGTGTCATACACATAATATCACTTTAATTTGACTGAATTTCATTTTAGGCAGTGACCAACTAAGACAACGACCATTTAGCTCATTGTGCAACATGCTCTGCAATGTTAAAATAAGAAGCCACCCAAATATACAAATAACTGCCTTTTTATTTTCTTACAGTAACTGTGATAATTACGGAGATGGTTACAGTGCAACTCCACTGAATACTAAAATCTTTTATGAGAACAGCTTGAAGTTGAAAATAACTGGGTTTTTTCCACAATCAAATCACCCTCAGCCAACAGAATCTTACCTACAGCCTCTAAAAGACAGGGGGAAAAAAATCAGTATCCAATTACCTAACTGGAAGGTTGTTTCCTGAGATAACACTATTTTTTTTTAATAAAAACATATGAATCAGTTCTGCTTCTGTAAAGAAAACAGACAATACACCCACACAAGCATAAGAGCCAAAGGGCCCACTTAGATGATGTTTAAGCTTAGGGAAGCATCTAACAAATGACACGTTTCTTTCCCTTCCCAGTAGCAATCAGTCTTTATTGGCCTGTCTTGTCTGTTCTTGCCTGTTCTACAGACCTACCATATTTTCATCGCACATGCCCTTTTGAGAAGTAAGAATTCAGTGAGCATGTGCCGAGCATATGGGCAAGATAATTCCTTGCTCGTTCCCCATTACTTAAGACAAGTGGCCTCTCTTCTTCCTATCAAAGGAGCTAGCTAGCCACAAAACCTGCTGTTTGCTTCTTCCAGTGGGTCCTACTCCCCCTGTTCCCATTTGTTCTGTTGCAAAGCCCAGGGCTGTGAGGAGGGAGGACAGCTGAAACATGAGTGCCACTGCCAGAACAATTCTTCAGGAAATCCACTTTCAGAAGCTCCACTGAAAAGAGAATGAATAGGAACAGGCCAAGAACTGGCTTAATTGAACTATCAAGCAACATTGAGCTACCAGACCTTTGGCTGGGCAGCCTAACCTAAGGAAAAAAAGAACAATTTTCCCCAAAAATCAGTTCCAGCTGGGTTAATTTTAAAAACAATATACTCACAGTGATCACACACACTCTATAAGAAAGTTCACACATTCAAAACTAAGTTTTCTTCCAAAACAAGAAGTTCAGCGTGGGTTTCATTTCACAGTATTATTGCTATCTCATAGCTGAGACATTCAGCTTTATCAACCAGCATGGCAGGCGAATTTTAACTCAGCTACTGAATTTGACAGTCAGAAAGTTGCTGACAGACCTTCTCCCCCATTAAAAATCATCAGATTTCAAGACTGGGGGGGGGGGGGGGGGGGGGGAAATCTAATGCATGTGAGTAGAATTATGCAGCTTACCAGTACACAAGAGAATTTATGCATGTCTCTAGCAGTTATAGCCAGAAGTTAACCACAGAATATAAGCAGTCCCAACAGTCATACTGTATCTAATTTTAGCCCACCTGCATACATCCACCACCCTCCCAAAAGACAAGACTGAAGAGTAGTTAAGAGCCACGTGGACAGCAATGAAACCATTGCAAATGCTCAAGTCCTTGCGGCTACTGTCCTTCCTAAACACTAAATCCTTTAACACATACCCCGCCAAAAAGCATAAAACAGAATTAAGAACTATTCTGCTACCATAATGTAACGGACAACATTCAAAAGGGGAGGTGGGGGGTGTAAGAAAGAAAAAAACCCAGCCCACACTGCTATTTCTGCCCTGTAACATCTAGCAGATCCCAATCTAACCGTGGGATCACTCCTTACAAGGCACTATATACGTGCCCACACTTGAGCATATAAATCCTCTACTATCCGTACAAAGAAATGCATGCGCATGTATACACCCCACACGCGTTCCTCAATCATTTCAAGAAAAATGCAAGTCCCCAAGGACCTTCTAATGCTCTCTCATTCCAAAAGTAGCTTTTCGTATAATTTTTCATTGCTCACGATAGAAATTAAGACAGCAATGGCATGATTTTTCTTTCTGATGTTGGAATCTCTACTGTCCATTTCAGAGCAGCCAAGAATTTAATTAGCATGAATCACCACCCTTAGGTGGTACGTTTCCATTTTCATATGCTTTGTGCATAGAAAATGGTAGCTTCTAAATTCCAAGAAGTTACTTTCACATAATAAAGAAGCTCTCAAGTAATTCAGAATTAAAAAAGAATGCTCTGAATCTGAAACCCAAACTAAAGCACAACAGTAATACACCATACATCCAGCATTCACTGCACAAAGTTCGTTTAGTGTGCAACATCATCTCAACCCAGCATCCTTTTCGAGCCTCAGTACACATAAATGAAAACAACCTGCTTTATTACCAAACACAACTACAGTCAGATCTTAGTCCTGCAGGAATCCCAGGTTATCTAAGTGTGCATGATTACTTCTGTGAGATTAGCATAAAGCCTTACCTCGTCAATTCTCTATTAACTATACATCTGCTACATTGAACAAGACACATAAAATTGCTCTGTGAAGAAAACATGCTAGAAAATACGGCATCAACAGATTACAGCAGGGAATGCCAGGATTGGAGTTTACCCTCAAACGTCTTGCAAGCTTATTATACCAGCTTGCAAGGTATATACTTAAGGAAAGACAATTCCTCTGTGCTCCATCCTATAGAGAAAGATTATACCCAGGTGGAACCCAGAACTGCTCAGTAAGGGACGTCTGGGAACGCAAAGGTGAATTAACAGTTTGTATATCCAGTTGCAGAAAGAAACTGCTCTTACCCTTCACCTAATACTTACTGTTGACTCCCACATCCTCAGCTACTCCAGAACCTCTCATTCTCAGGTATGTGAATCCCAGTATCAGAAAGAACAAGCATGCAGCAGTTAAGAGGAACATGGACAGGTAATGTGCACTGAAGCCTCCAGTGGTGGATACCTCCTCTCTTTTGAACTGTTGGAGAAGCTCCTCCTCGGGCTCTGAGAGATTCTTCTTGTAGGTGTTTTTCAGGTAGGTATGATTTGAACCCGTATGATTGGAGTGGTTGAGTCTAAGGGAGGAGGTGGTTCCACCCGGGAGAAGGCTATTAGTAGCTGAGTAGATCCTTGATTCAACGTTATAGCTACCAGCAGCACCGCTGAGAACATGGTTATTGGTCGCCTTCCTAATGCTGCCCGGAGGGTCAGTGATTTTACTGCTGTCCACGTCCGTGAGCGGTGCTGGCAGCAGCAACGCTGCAGGGGATTTCTTGGGCAGGCCAACGCGGTATCTGGGGCTGGGAGGACTGGAGTCCAGATTTTCACATCCTACTCCTCCCCCCGCCGCCGCCTCCTCCTCCTGGTTCCTGCCCCTGTCTAGACTCCCGGCAGCCGCCGCCGCCTCCGCCGCCGCCGCCCTGTCATTCGTTACGACTACACCAGCACCGCAGCCTCCGCCAGCCCCTTCTTGGCCCGTCTCCATCACGCCAGCGCCGGCTGCAGCGCATTTGCTTGTTATGAATGGAGCAGGAGACTTGCTGAGGCTCCGTCTGGGCCGGCGGACTGCAGGCTCCTCCTTCGGTACCTGCTGCTTGGCCCTCGCCCCCGCCTCCTCCTCCTCCTCCGAGTCAGAGTACTTGTCCCTGCTGCCGCCGTAGCAGAGGAGCCGGTTACCGTTCACGGTCCGGTTCTTCCAGCGCTGCTGCTCGCTCTCCTCCTCCTCCTCCTCCTCCTCCTCGTCGTCCTCCTCCTCCCCGCCTTCCTCGTCGCAGTCCCCGGGCTCCCGCACGCCCTGAGCCGCCGCCGGCCTCCTGGCCGCCGCCGCCGCCGCCGCCCCCCACCAGGCGCTGGGCTTCCGCCGGGCCGCCGGCGCCTCCTCCGGGGGGGAGCTGTTACTCACCCCGCAGGCGCCGTGGGGGGCGGCGGGCCGCAGCCCGCGGAAGAGGGGCGAAGCCCGCTCCCTCCTGCTGCCGGCGCCGGCCTGGCTCCGGGGATTGGTTTCCACATCCGACTCGTCCGAGCTGAAGCCCAGCAGCACTTTGCCGCCCCCGGCAGAGGGTGCTGCGCGGCTCCGGCTGCTCCCGGCGGCAGCCCCGGGGAGGTAGGGGTGCTCGGCGCCGACCAGCCGTGCGCCCACGCCCGGGGCCGCCCGCCCGGAGCCGCCGCCGCCCGCCGCCGCTCCGGCCCCCGTGTTATTGTTGTTGCTGTTCCGGGTCTTGCTGGCGCCGCCGCGGGCCCCTGCCCGCTCATCCTCGCGCAGTTTCTTCAGCTTCTTCAAGTAGACGGGCCGGGTGCTTTCGGTGACCGGCCCCGGGGAAAAGCCGAAGCGCCTCAGCTCCGAGAAGAGCTCCTCGTCCGTGAGCTGCGCGGCCGTCGCCATTTTCCGCTCCCCCGCCGCCGCGGCGTTTCCTACCCACGCGCCGCGCCGCGCTCCCCGCCGGAACTGACGCGTGCGCACTCGGCTGTGGCCTAGACCTGCCTGTCACCCCGCGGGCGCCGCCCGCCGGGGACGGCGACGGCGGCGGGGCGGGACGGGGCGGGGCGGGGCCGCGCGGCGCCTTCAGCCGCCCCCGCCAGACGCGTCGGCCTGGCCGCCCGTCCGGAGCGCGGGGCCTCGCGCTGCGGCGGGGGCGGCCCGGTGGGTGTCCCCCGTCCCTCCCTCCCCGCCCGCGGGTTCGGGGCGGGGGTCGCGCCGCGGCGGGCGGCGGTGGGGGACGAGGAGGGCACTCCCTACGGGCGACACCCCAGGGAGGCGCGGGTGGCCTGGGGGAGGCTGCCTCGCCGTGGTGGGGAAGCGGCGGCCGGCCTCCCCGGCGCGGGCCTGGGGACGGCGAGGTGGGGGTCACAAGCCATGGCTTCGGAGCTGGAAGGGCAGACCCAGCCGGAAACGCGCGATTTCATGCGTGCCTGTAAATAGAGGTCAAAACGCAGTCGCTAGCTCTGTGTCTGCTTATGTGGGGATTGGCCGCGGCGAGAAGTGTCAGATCGAACATCAAACACCTTGTGGCACCATTTCCAGGTTGCAAATTGAGCCTAGCGATGGCTGACAAAATCCAGAGAGCCAACATCCGCACCCTTCTTCGGCCCTGCCCACAGTGGCAAGCCCTGTGCTCGCTTCCACCCGTGTGCTGGGCAAACCTTCTGAAGTCCGGCATCGGACAACACAGCTGTGAGGAGACGGATGAGTTGCTTCAGTGTGAACGCTCTGGGAAGCTGCGGCTGTGTTCTCGGCTGAGCGCCACCCTCATTGAGCGTGCAATTGCCTGGATGTATTTTGCTCTCTTCTTGGGGAAAATGCAGTCTTTCAAAATACATTACAGTTGAAACTATCTGTCTAACTATATTCAGTGGAGTCTACTTGTCAATGTGATGGTGCCAGTATAAAGAGACATCACACTGGCATTTCTCAGGGCGAGGTGTGCATTGGCCTTGCTGGACTCGCCCTTTGGCCACAGAACCTCTTGTGGAGGCCTTGAAAACCCCCTGCTGACCTCTGTGTGTCTCTCCACCCTGAATGACAAAACCCTGGGCTTACCTACTGCTTATCACATAAGTACAGGAGGCTGAGCTTCCAATTTGACCTAACTCAGACTGGCCTTATAACACCATGTGCAGAAACAGTCCAGAAACAAGATCCAACTGCAGGAACAGTTGTACGTGTCCCCCTCACAGTCTGCTGCAGTGAGGATAGTGTGGATATGCCCTGCTAATGTCAAAACTGAAGTTGCTAATCTTGTTATTGAGGAACATTTGCAGAGCAGGAGTTAAGGTAGCTGTGAGGCAGCAGTGATAAAGCCAAGTCTACAGACCTAGAAGAGTGGCTTGAAGTCATCTTTCATTATGACGGTGGTGATGATGAAGATGAATGGTGATGATTAGCTCCAGTACCCCAGCCTCCATGTCTGAGCAGCCACAGCTGGGAACGCAGAACCCTCCCTATTGTTCATCCAAGCCTCCTTTAACACAACTCTGCTGAGGCTGGGAAGCACTAGACGAGTCTATATTACTGGTGTGCCCTATGTGGCACCACTGTGCACAGCCCCCTCCTTGTTTTCCTGGCAGAGGAACCATTTCACATACAGCAGTACCGTGCACTGGAGCTGCAAGGAAGATTACACTCAGCGTGAACTCTGTTGCACATTGGACTGCTAACGTAAATGTACCTGCTCTGACCTATCTCCCAATCTATAGTAGATAACTGATATCCCAAATGCCATGAGAAATGCTTCTGACATTCCACTCGTCCTCCTCAGTGAGAAGCAACCCACACCTTCCACCAGCTATTTGGGATAGGTGTTTGAATATGCCTCCCCAGGTTCAGTGCTTACCTCCGGCCACCTATGACACTGGCCAAATCAACAGCAGTCAGCCCCAGACCTGATACCATTCTGACAAACGCACTCCTGGCTAACGCCTGCTTGGGTACTTTCCTTATGTTAGAAGAATGTATGCAGTCCTACAAGAGTTTAAGATCGTGTGATCTTACCAACACGGCTCACGTGTTCTGTCTGTTTATTACAGCAAGGGCATGAGTTAGTTTATAAACCTGTTTACTTAGAAGCAGGAGGGCAGTAAATACTATAAATTGTTAACTATTGAATCATCTCCTGCAGAACTATAGCATGTAGATATGCAGAACAGCTGACAGAAAAGTCTGTGTATTCCAAGTCATCCTTTAAAAGCTGTGTGCCAAAATATTTTGAAATATTTCCAAAATATGTCTGCTGGTTGATACTGAAGTAAGGATACTTCCACTACCAATCCAAAATCTCCGCATTTCTTTGATAGTGTACATTAGTATTAATAATATCAATATCTCATTAGTATTATCATTAGTATTAATACCTCCACTTAGTGAATTTTTAAGTAGATACTTTTTAAGGGTAAATGTTGACTGCAGGAGTGTGGAGACTGTTCTTCATCAGGAAAAATGTGGCTGTTGGTTTCTGAATCAGACATTTTGTTTTATATTTTCCTTCTCATCCTTAAAGGACTGGTGTTCTCAGGAAACTGCCAGTTCTTCCACTGGGTGAAATGGTGTTCTTCTGGAAGTTAGAAACCACATTTCTGTCAACCTCGTTGGACTGGGATTTGAAGCTGTATCTTAATACCTTGTTTACCTTTCTTTCCCGATTCCAAGATTGCATTTTTGTAAGTACTTGGAATCTATAAATGACGGTTGCCTTTCTAGGGTTAGCATGTCTCTTACTGCAACTTTCTCTAGCAACTAATGCAACCCGGTCTCTGTACAACTCACTGTTCCATACCTGAAGCATTTAGAAATCATGAATCACATCTAAAAGAAATACGATCCTCTTGTAAAACTCACAGTATTTTAAATGCTGGTGTCTTTCTAGTTACCTTTTGATTTTGAGCCTTAAAGTGTGCTCAAATCACATTCACGTTCCGAGGAATGGGATGTTAATGAATGTGAATGTTAATGAAGAGTAGGAATGTGCTTTTCCTTTCTTTTTTAATAAAAGTGGAACTTGTCACAGAATCACAGAACTCCAAGAACTAGTACAGTTACTCCTAAGACAGCATGCATAGGAAGAAATCACTCTTCACTACAAAAACAAACTGTATTACTCTATTTTTAAACACATTTACTCTGTTTTATTGAGTTGTTGCAAATACTACATGATGAACATGAAATAACTTTCTGTTTGTAAAACGGAATGGGCTTTTTACTCAGAAAACTAATTTTTAAATATTGCAGTTGCTGCCACCGTGCTAGTTCTGTGTGAACAGACTCACTTGCACACCCCTCTTTTAAGTTCTTATTTGTCCTCCTTACAACTTCCGTGCAAGTTTTTGTAATGAGAGTGAATCCATCTTTGTTAAAGTTAACGGTGGGGTAGTGGTAATAACACGTACCATTTGTTTATGTGTTGACCGTGCCATTCTGCACGTGAGCCTGCATGTTTTGCTGGTACGTCTTTTTCTGATACGCTTTTCTTTCCTGAGGGCACCCTATTAATGTTCAGAAGGCTTATGCCACTTCTTGCCTTTGCATTGCTGCTTATTTGTGGCTAAGATGTGGGCACCTGCAAGGCATCTAATGCTCACGCTTCCCATGTGATGCTGGACTGTGTGCATATTGCAACAGCGTGAGCATAGTGCACTAGATATCCTCTGTCCTGTGAAGAGGCCACGTGTTTCCAGATTACAGTTCTTGCCCAAGTGTCCCGCAGTAGTTCCACACCCACAAAGAGTGTGATGACTTGGTATGACTGTGTAGTTCTTGTCACTAAAAGTGAACTGTCTTACTTCATAAGTCTGAGACTTCATAAAGCAACAGAATCCCCTCCTTCAGTTAATACTTTGCCTTTTGTATAACATATAACTGATCCATAGAACAGCGTATTCTCAGTTGGGTGTTCATCCCTGATCAGGTCATATAATTCCTGGCTTTCTTCATTATGTCGGCGTTCCTGGGCACTGGCCATTTTAATGGGACTGTTGGAGGCATTACTGCTGACTCTGTATGTTGAAAAAAAATCCACAAAGCAGCACTCCAAATCCTTAAGACTGGCTTAAAAATCTGTATTTACGTAGAAAGGACAGTTTATTTACGTATAAGCCTTTCACTAAAATTTGCTTTTGTGTTCAGTTCTTTTCTCAGAAACCAGAATGGCTAGGTATATTTATTTTAAAACCTGAACCCAAGCTGTCCAACTCCCCAGAAACTGAGCTTAAAGAAGAATGCTAGCTATCAGAAGACAAGAGATTTTATGACAAAGTATGACAAAGAAATAATAAGAAAAAAAACTAATAGGAAAAAACCCCAACAATAGAGATAAGGGCTTTAGGAATAAAACAAGAAATATTAGTGGCTAAAAGCTGATGTTTATTATGGTAGTCAATTTTTACCTTCCAGCCTCTTTTTTGGGAAGCTAGCAGAAACATTGTAGTTACAGAGCGGCAGATGTATGAAATCATGAGTGCAGATGAACAGTTGAGAGACCCATGCTGAAGTTATTCAGACAGAATGGATAAATCTCATAAGCAGGACAGTATCAAAATGTCACTCAGCTGTTGGTCCCTAAAACATTCTTGCCCTGTTACCGTTTGTCTCAGAGTAATTGCTGCTAGAAGGCTACTGCATGCTGTAATAGACAGTTCTTAGTGGGTAACAAACCAGTTGTGTAGTTCATTCTCTAAAGCATTGCAGTAGATTACATCCAGGGTTTTTTGTTTAAATTTGAAAAGGAAAAAGTGAAACTGAGCTTGGTAGTCAGGCAGAGTATTTTTCGTATTGGTTCACTACTCTTAACATAGAGAACCTCTGGCTACATAAAATATATATTTGCCACCCAGAATTGGCAGAGGTACTTCTATGTATGTCTAGTACCCTACCAGCACAGTTGTAGCCGAAGCTTGTGGCAATACACTATTCTGGCTTTTGAGCCTCTACTTTCCTATTATTAAGTATCCCTTGCAAATAGTTTCAAGGCCTAAGGAATGATTAAAACTAGAGATACATCCTTAATCACAGGAGAATACTCGGAAGGGATCCCATCTGTCTGGAATCCACAGAATCCTGAAAACGTGGAGATGCCTCATTTCCTGCATTCCTGTACCTTTCTTTACTTAAGGAAATACCTATGAGCACCATGCAGGATGCAGACGTGTTGAATATACCTGATGAGATTTTTTTGTGATGTCCTAAACAACCTTTAATATGGGTGTAGACATGGCACTGTACCCTGGGACCTTGGTAGTGTTTGCCAGCAATGTGAAGAGCAGTGTAGACATAGCCACAAAGAGCTCACTGTTTACAGTTATATCCCTGACTTTGATTCAAGGCTAGTGTCTTGAAAACTTAGGTTTATTTCATTCATCTAATAAAGTTTAGAAGAACCATCATTCATGGAACAGAAAAAATGAAGTTTACATTTTACATTTTCATTTAAGGCTAATTGTGTAATGCATTTCTTCTGCCACAAAGCTCTAATTTCAGTTTATTCAATGAATAAGCAGAGTATAAATACATAAAATAGACAAAATTAATCAAATCAAATAATTTCTCAATAGGCCCACCATTCTGCTTTCCGTCCATGTCATTTGGCTGCTGCAAAACACTAAATTCACCGTGTTCCAAACAGTTATTGGTATTACTATCTATGCTTGTTTAGCACTTGGAGACCTGAGCCAGTTTCATTGCTCTCTGGTACCTGGCACTGTGCAAACATAAGAGAAGATAATCCCTGTCTCTTGAGTACACACTTGCCTCCCTTGCCTCCCACCTGAACTGCAGGCAAGATACATAAGTAGGAAGCCAGCAACCTTTAGAAAATCCCGTGTTCCTACGGAAAGCACTTGCACATCTCAGCAAGCGTCTCAGTCCCCCCTGCTCTCAGCTTCTTACTGAGTACTGAATTAATCTTTTTGTTGCTAGTGCTCAGTGGTGTGGACCTGGCATATTCAAAAGATTTCCTTAAGCTGTGTAATTTCCACTGTCAGTAACTCCATTTACAAAGAAAATGTCTCCCGTAGAAGAAGGAAGAACTTCGACAAGAACCACTCACTGACAATGGGAACAAAGTCCCACTGGCCCTAAGGACTACCATTTCCTACTCAAAGTACGTGCCACATTTCTGGAACTTCGTTTTCTCTCATAAAAATCAAACACATTTAGGGAGTGTTAACAACAACCCATTTCTGGCCTACCAGTAGGCTACCCACATCTCCATTTAAAAGCAGCTTGGTCCTACCTGAACCAACGCTTCTGTGTCACTCATCATGGGAGTCTCTAGCATGCACCACACACCCCGCTTGTCTAACACATGTAGATGTCATCGTTGCACTTGGTTCCCCTCTGTGAGGATGATGCATTGAAAGTTTTCCTTCACCACTGCTTAGCTGTCTTCCCCAAACTGCTAATGGCTTCTGCCCCATTGCTTCAGCTTCTGCTCCATGGGGTAAGTCATGGAGGCAAGTCCAACAGTGTGCTACATTCATCCTTCAAAGGTGGTGACCTCAGTATGCGTGGTCACTCAGCAGGGAACATGGGCAGTGCCTGGCAGAGAGGGCCAGGTTTTAACATTTTGAAAGGTGTGTAAGGCGCCTGCCTTCTGCTCAGGAGAAGGTGGCTACAACCCCAATACACATTCTCCCCCTATTCCTCCACTTAGGCTGAGCCAAATGTAAGCGAAGTGTTCTTCAGAGCCGGGCTGCTTTGTTGACATGCTGAGCATCTTGGTTAGAGAATGGAGGTAGGGATGCCAAGAAACTGACGCCCTGGCCCCACAATAATGTCCTCCAGTTATGTGGCCTTTTGTTCCTTAATTCCGCATGATCATTACAGGCCAGAGATCTGCCTCTCCTCTTATATGTCGGACTTCATACGAAGGCTAGATCCTTCAAGTCCAGGGTGTACTGTGTAGCATCCTGTCCAAAGGTGTTATTTAATTTCTCAGACCAGAAACACATCTGACAAGCTGTTCTTGGTTATTGTACCTGACCTGAAAAAAGATGGCCTTCACCTTTCTGAACTTTCATTAGAACTGCCATCCTTTTACTGTAAACTGTTGGATCAGCTCCAATATCACTTCTGGGAAATCCTTGCAGCAGCAAACCCCTAGTCTTCTCCCTGCATAGCCAGACAAGAGCAACACTTTCTGCCAGCTCTCCAACTCACCTCTCCATGCCTCTATGGTGAGTTGGGCCAGGGTGGAACATCTCACTTTTCTTGTGGAAAAGAAACATAAAAAGGGAAAAAACCTCATAGAAATTAAACAGAGACACAGTAGAAATAGAAGAAAGAGTATAAAAAATTAAGAAAGGTAAAAGGAATGGAAGAAAACAGGGGGAACAGCTGAAAGTAGTAATAACAAAATACACAACAAATTAAAAGCCAAATACTGAAATGACTGCTTCATACCACATGAGGCTTTATACGACAGTGCAGAGGTGTTCTTACAAGAAATCCTAGAAGAAGTGTTTGGAGGAGCTCTACATGCATATGGGATGACATAGGGCAGGGGAAAGAAGGGGGGTTTTTTCTGCTATTTATCCATGCTGTGTAGGGAGCAGTAGGTAGAGGAGTCAACTCTCATCCACACCATGACTTCATCTGGAGTGCCGACAGTTGTGCTCCAGATGTCTATGGAAAAGGAAAACAGTGTTTGCAAAGCTGAAGGATTGGGGGCCTGTAGCACACAGGTAATATACCCTCTGAGCGACAGAATAGAGGCTCCTCTAACTTACAGCTTTCTAGCATCTATGGACACAGGTTTCCCCTGGCTAAAATTAATCTGTGTGAAAAGTTCTGAGTCAAAAATAAACACAGCAGGAAAAATAAAATATTATGTAATATAACTGTGCTGAACAAAAAATTCTCCCATGCAAAGAACCTGTGGGAAAGAACGAACCATCCAGGTATATGGCTGAGGTACTTGTGGAGGGTTTTCAGCCAGCTGTGATCTTAAAAAAAAAAGCTGAAATTAAACATGCACTTCAGTGTTAGCAGAGCAAATTACCCAAATGACTCACCTAAGGTCATAAAGATGACTGTGGCAGAGCTGTAAACTGAGTTAATGTCATGAGGGCAAATGAAGAGCCTTGTTCTTTGCTCTTGGCTCTGCCACTGACTTACTGTGTGGCAAATCACTTCCTCTTCAGGTGACTCAGTTTCTCCCATAGGCAACTGGAAATAATGATTCATCTTTGTAAAAGTCCTTTAAGAATGAAGATGGAAAATGTTATAGAAGAGCGAAGCAGGAATTCTATTCCAGTGCTCTTCCCAGCCCACCTTTTGTCCTATTCTTACTGGATTTTTTGGAGAATGATGTCTTTGTTACTGTGAATGGTATTCTTGTTAGAGATAATAAAGCTGCAAATTACATAGCAAAATCATGTTAATGAATTAAATGCCGGATTACATCTATTATATGCTATAAACAAACAGAAGATGTGCTAAAAGAAAATTATCTGTGCTGCAGTCAGTCAGGCAAAAAATGAAATGACAGTTCACTACTCAACCTGGATGAAAAAAAGCAGTATGTGACTAAGTGAATTAAAAAGCTATCATAATATAAGTAGAAACAAGGTAGGCATGTATTACTAGACCCTTAAAGGTGTGCTGAAACAGGCACAGATAGAAGAACCGAATGAGAACATGTTAGATCATAAAAGGAAGATTATAATTTTAAAGTCAACAACCTTGTTTACAGCAGAAACAAGAAAACATATAGCAGTTGAGGTAAAGCGCTCTAAGAGGACAAAAAGGAGTACAGGCCTTACTTTGTGGGTTGGTACACAGGGAAAATCAATTAACTCTTCTACAAACTTCAAGAAGTAAAATGGGGAAGATGGGCAAAGCAAAGTTTTCAGATGAGCCTTTTGTAATATATTCCTTATCTTCCAAGTGTCGAAGTTCAGATGTGCGTAAGCCCAGTTTTTAGAAAAGCTAATCATTCACAAATCTAAATGAAATTAATTGGAACACCATCTAGAAAAATATAGGTCGGAAATTTTTCCAGCTAAGATCTATAATAGCTGTAATTAGTTTTCAAGCAAAGTTTTCAATATCATACATGCACATTTGCAACCTAGCGAACACCTGCTATTTGTTATAACCATATGAAAATCTACAAACAGCCAGTTAGCCAGCTGTATCTTATATTGACCAAGATGGTACCTTCAAATTAATGCTTAAATCTACATTTTACATATGCAACTGAACATAGGTAGTTTAGAAATTGTGTTTCAAATTTATTTTTAAAATGTTTTAAACCCTCTGTCATTCAGAATATTGTGCAATCTCAATAAAGACAATATCCAATAGGTCTTAAACATAATTTTGCTTTTGCTCTTACCCAGGCAAATTTTCCATGCTTCTTTATCCTCAGCTCAAGGACAACTCCATGCCAATTCTTAGATACATCTGGACCTATTTTGGTCATCTGAAAGAATATAAATATATATATGATGCTGGATTGTTCCATGAAGACAGTAGTTGCTTCAATTGCTTCCATATATTTTGCATGATGCTATGACATTTATTTTATATCACTGCCTTGTAATTTGGTTTTAGCTTTCTTTTATAACATATCTCTGCTTTCCATGGCTATTTTACTGACTCTCTGGAGCATTTCCTATTTAAATTACCATTTACTGAAGCCATGCTGTAGGACCTATTACTCCTTGCTCCTTCGGCTAGGAAACATTTGACTATACACAGTTCAGCATTTTTTATATCATTTTACATCATTCATATTGACATTGTGTTAGCTGTACAAGTTCTCTCATTCACTCTGTTAACTGTGGAAGTCTGGGCGCTTTTAAATCTATCTGAGTCTGTCATTAGGATTTTCTGAAGAACTCATGCCAGACAAAAGTCTCTAAATACATGTTGTAGATAATGTATACATTTTAACGCTCTCATTATCCATCTGTTGCTCTCAGAATTCATATTTTACTTTCAGCTTTTCCATAATCTCACATTATTTCTTCTCCTTCTGACATCTGGTAATGCTGTAGTGCTGTAACTTATGTAATGAACAGATTGCTGAGGATACATACAAATTCCAGATACTCCATCATTCCCTTCACTGAATCTCTTCCTTCTGTGAGTTTCTGTATTGGATTTGTCTTAGCATACCCACTCTGCTTCGCCTGTTTGGTACTCACTGTGTGGTACTCAGTACTACGTGAACTATGCAATTCAAGAACACGCTGTGTGTAAAGGACATCATTAACCTATTAACTAACATGCTACAAGGCTGCTGTTCTCACTCTGCTTCACGTGCTGCCTGTGTAGTTTGGAAACAAACAGACTCTTTTTCATTCTCTACAGTCTGCCACACGTGTAAAAATATTTCTGGGTCCTGGCTATTGAGCAAACCTCCATCTCCAGGAATTAATATGACAAAGAGAAATCCTAGTGTTGAGCTTTCTAAGCAGTGTAGTCCTTTTGTATCTCACTCCAGCACCCACTGTCACTACCTGCCGTAGGCACGAACCCAAAAGTTCTCTGGTGTGGCTACTGCTTTCAGTAAAAAAACAGCACCAGTCTTCTGCAGAGATTCAGAATTTTCTTATTTTCTCAGAATACCCTATTTTAATTAGAAAACTTTCAGATGTGTCAGAGTAAATATGGAAGAACTTTAATGCAATTTAAAAAGTTTGTAATTATTGTGTTTAATGCCAGGCATGTCATATTCTTTTGCTGATTGGATCCTCTCATAGTTTTTGAATTTGCCAACACCCTGTCCTTCTACATCTGTTACTGCATTTCTTCTTTCGGCTTTCTTGCCTGCATGTCAAGGACTACAACCCTTGGTGTTCAGTTCCTCAGCTCCTTTACCCTTCACTACCAAAGGGACTGGAAAGCCTTTGCCCTCAGTCCAGATGTTTTGGTTCTCTGTACTCACTCCCACATGAAACCCACCTTAGTCAGCCCCATCCTGAGGCAGCTGAAAGGCCACAAAGATTTTAGTCCCTCATGTGCAAGAAATTAAGCTTAGCAAGTGTAATAAACATTAGCCATTAGAAACAAAATGTCGCACATGAATGGCCCAGGGAACAGAGAAATTAAAACTTCTGTGGCAGAAAATAATTTGCTGGGGAAGGAATATTCCACTATCAGAGAATGTAAGAGGCCCTAATTAGAAGTTCATGATTTTCACGGTATAGTTCTTTGTTGTTTCAGATCACTCCAGTGTGTTAATTTTTTCCTCCATCTAGCTTTATCTATAGCTCAATATACTTCACTTACTTCTAAATGATGTTGTGCTACACAGCTTCCCTTGTATTGAGACACGTCAGTATACCTTTGCCTACTTGTCGTGTAAGCAGAGCTGCCACGTGTCCTATCTTCTGCTAACACCTGGATTTTGAATGGGGCTCCTAAAAAGCACTCCTCCTGGGTTTCTCATGTGTGTGCTCCCATCTCTCTGGCTGCGTAGTAAGGAAAGCAGCAAAACTAAAGAATCCAAGTGGTTTTGCTTCAAGGAGAAAAGTAACTGTATTCCCTTTTCTGTAAAAACATGGCCAATAGGCTGTGGTTTTTTTAAAAAACAGAGACAGGAAAGGCATTGCTGACAAACAAGCAGCTCCCCACAGTGTCATCCTCCTGACACCATCTAAAATCCACACACATGAAATGCAGGGTCCAGGCAGTCCCGCTCTGAACATGAGCCATTTGATGTTCTGATGTGCCGTACAGCGGCACGGGGGCCCAGGGCGATGCCTCAGCAGCAGCTGCACAGTCGTTCCAGGAAGATGGGGGCGTTGAAGATATATAATGAGACAGAAATTCTGGCCCTGTTAGGTCAACGGCAGTTTTACCACTGCCTTTAGGCTAGGATGGCATCCCGCGTGCCTGACTCATATTGTACCGAAACTCTGAACTGAGTATCAGGATCCCTTCCCTGCCCACCCTTGCTCTTCTGTCTCCTTGCCAGTTCCAGCATGGGGAAGGTTTGAATTGGGAGATGAATGGGGCCATGCTCCCTTTTCTTTAGCACTATTCAAAGTATTGTGTAGCTTCTCATATAGCATGTCTGGATCCTGCCCTGTGTAATGTACAAAGGCAGCAGGAGAACACGGTTGAATGGCTGTGCTTCAAAAATCACATGATTTTTGGATTATTTTGTTCTCCCATGCAGTTTAATGCCAGAGGGGAACATATGGCCCAAAGTGATTTTTTTCCCGCTTTACAATTCACATATTCTTTAACATATGCGAGGCATTATTTCATGCTATGGCATCTATAATCCCTTCCATGTCTGTTCTTCCCTACCACAGGATGGACAACGTACATATTATCTTTCCGCTCCTAAGGCACTGTTACTCTGATGGTCTTTTCAGACATTGGTTATAGTTTTCCAAGAATGTTCCTAGAACATTTTAATGTGCTTTTGTATTATTTCTGTGCGAAATTGTAATGATATCTTTAGTTTTAACTTTGATTCTGTAAGCACTTGAAGTTCTCTTGCTAGGCAAGTCACAGACCACTTGATCAGTTATCAAAGAAGCTTGCATGATCCCATAGTCGCAGAATTTGAGCTTTTAATCTCCAGTGTATGACATATGCATCGAAGCCTTTGTGGGCAGCCACATTCAGCAACAAATCATACAGCTCATACATTTCATTCCTTTTCAGTGAGCAATATTTACCAAATCTGCCCATTATCTCCTGCGACAGATGTAGATGTTAAACCCTCTGAAGCTGGTATTGCAGGTAACTAACTCAGATAAAAGAGATTGCTTTGTGTGGTACAATACAAGCATAACTTTGTAAAGGATGAATTTCTGTCAGCTTTTACTCATGTTCTCTGTCATTTCTAAGGTAGAAACTTAATTGCATCCACTCTTCTCTCCTTCTTCCCCTTTATTTTTTACTTTGCTAAGATCTTCTAGCTTTCTCTCTAAAACCCCACTAAATTCAGTGTTGCTTAGTGTAAAACTATGTCCACTAGAGTGGAAAAAATAATTCCCTGTACCTCTTAATAAGATATAAGAAGATTTGTCCCAAACAGATGTAAGTAACTGTGAATGTTGAAAAAGAGCTAAAAGAAAGTTAATTTATGCAGAAATGGGATAATGAACAGTACTAGCAATCTCAGAGGGTACTGCATCTAATACAGACTAGATTACTACAGTTGGCATCTCATGACTGATGGATTTTCTATCTGAGAAGGTGTACTCTTCAACTGAAGTTCCCTCCGCATTTGGGGACATCTAGGGCAAAGTAATTCTATTGTATGTGATAACGTGTGAGGACAGACTGCACTTCTGTCACAGACAGGACATTTAGAGGATGTCTCTTTTTTTCCTGCTCGACTACTAACTACCTGCAATAAGATATTAAATACACTTTGAGACCTATAATTATCTGTCAAAATTGGTGAAAATCAACTAATCAGTTCACAGACATTGAGAACTTTTTATAGATGTTATTTTCATAGGAAGCCAAGCTAAAAAATAAAACAGTGTTCTTAAGAAAAGTCAGTGGCGTGGCCAGTGAACGGCACTTGCCAACATATCTCTGAAGAGAGTATTGCAAAGATAACAAAAAGCCAGAGAAAGGGAAGAAGACCAGGAACGTGGAAGAGAAAGCAAGGATGTGCACTGTAGGGAAGGGACAAGCAACTCGAGTCATGATAATATACATATTATATTTATATAATAGCACTAAGCAGTGGAGAGCAGAAGGATAAGGGTTTCCTTAGTGTGCAAACCAAGGGAATGCTCATGGTAAAAAAAAAAAAGGCAATTCAAAACTGGGAGATTTCCTCTTTGCCCCCAGCATAGCCAGCTGGACTCTGGAATTCCTTGTGTCTGAGGATAGGCTAAAAGCAGTGCCTGGACCAGCGTGGCAGCCTCCTGGCAGCCTCCAGCGCTCCTCAAAGGTGAGCCCCTGCAGTGGCCAGGGCCCACGCTGCGGGCAGGCGTCCTGGTGCTCCAGCTAGTGCTGCCTGCCTGCAAGCAGTGCCCAAGTCCGGGACCGGAGCATCCCCTCAGCAAGCTTTCTTCCCATGAAAGTGGGGCAAACGCCTGCTCCTGGCATCACCCCAGAAATCCACCCTGGTAAACAGTATGACACTATTAAATAGGATTTTTCCATCTTCTGCAGAAGCGCCAGTAAGGGCCACCAGAACCTGGACCACCCGCCTAAGCTAAGGCTGCCATTTCCAGGCAATGTTCCGTCCTCTCTCAAGCACCACAGGACAAAATACGTTGGTGAGGCAGTAGTGTGCTCTTCATCCACTTAAAAGTACTACAGCATTTTCATAAATGCAAGGAATAAAAGGAAATTCAGAAGAATTGTTTTATATATACATATTTCAATACAAAGTTTTCCTTTAATTATTTCCAAGAATATTGCAGAGTTAAATATTTCAATGCAACTTGGATAAATTAATTTATAAGCCCAATTGCTAATCTTACAAACAGGAAAAGTACAATAAATTATGTTAACACTAAACTAACGTAACTGTTTAGTTTAGTATGTTTTTCAATTGGTTAAGGGACATTAAGGACATAAAATTTTCATTATATCCATTTTTTTTTCTCAAGGAAAAAATAAGATTTGAGAAAACTGAAACAATTAAAAATACACTTGCACAGAAATTATTTTTAGAAATTAAATAAAACTGAAAACAAAAGGTTTACTCTCAATTGTTTAAAATTACTTTGGTCTGATAGTTTTGAAATGAGTATTCACATCTCTCAGGCAAACACAAAATCAGTTTCAGAAATGGAACTTGCAACTCAAAGCAAAGTTAGACGTGATGTCACCCGGAGAAAGAGCTGGGAACGGATGCCTTCAGGCTAACAGCAATGATCAGTTTTGGAATTAATTGGTAAAACAGTTAGTGTGCACTGATCCTTTTAAAAATGAAACCATTAAAGTCTAAATTTACTATATTCTATTAAAATATTGAAAATTAAAAATTAATTAAAGCAGGGCTTATTTGCTACTGCATTTTAAAAGGTTAGATCTGCTTATTTAAAAGCTGAGAAATGGTACACAAGTTATAAAACACACCCCCCCAGCATTTAAAAAATTGCAAATTCAGTTATTCAAAAACTTTTAAAACTCCCAGAATGAAGATTATGCATGTAACGTGTTCATGCATCATAAGATGGTAGTTAATAATACAGTTGCAGAAAACAAACAATTCCTATCTGATATTTCATCTTCTCCAAACTCTGCATCTTCTGGCCCTGATCATCTGTGCTATGCTATCCTTTTTAAAGACAGGATTGCACATTTTTACGCCACGTCTGGGATTACCTGCCTGGATTCTGGGATTCTGCAGGGAAGACTGAAGATCTGATGTCAGGCACCCAGAAATGAAGAACAAAAATTGGTGACTACCTGGGAAAAAGAATGAAGTAACTTGGCCATTGCCACATAGGAACGTGACAGAAACAGGGACAAGGACATCTCTCTCTAACTTCTTTAGCGATGTGATAATTTTTACTTCTGCAAACTCCTGTCTCATTTGCTTTTAAACTTTCAAACTTCAGCAAAAAATGAGGCAGCAGCTTTAAAAATAATTGTCTTCTTCAGCACCAAGCCTGCTTCAAATCCAGGTCAATTCCTCTCTCTCCAATGGGTGAGCCAAGAATATTGTAGGAAAAGAAACAGAACAGATAGTGAAATGTATCACAAATGATATAAAACCAGAGACCTCTTCTCTAGAGTGTGTGATGTTACAACATGCAGAGTGATGCTTTAACATAGCTTTTAATGCTACTGTACAGACTGTGTTCTAAAATAAGTAATTAGAATGTTATATTCAGAATAATTGAAGGTGGAGTCTTTGATTTCCCATTTGAAATTTCAGAAACTTCATGTATTCCAATTCCAGCAAAACTGATTTTTCAAATAAATATAGTTCTATGATTTTTTTTTCATGCCAGCTCTTAATGCCTTGCATCGTTTTGGCCTAACCAGGAAGAATTTAAGGGGATCTAATTCCCAATGAATAAACTTTGTTTCTGCTGAAACTGGCAGGAATTCTGTGATTCACTTCAGTGAATAAACCCAGTGAAGGCTGAGCACTTCTTAAAGTCCTGTTGCAATTTGGCATCTCCTTCCTTATTTAAATTGTGCGGGTGTTATTTATTATCTACCAATGTTCACCACAAAGAAACAAATAAATAAAATACTTACTATTTCCGTATACCTGAGATGAAGCAGCATGTATAATCTTTGGGATTAATATTATCACCTCAGGCCATATTTGTGCCCATTACTGTAATTATTTATGCCTTTTCCTCCCTCTTTTTCTATTGCTCATAACTGATGATCAAAGGGCATCAGGCACTGACTTCCATATCCCTCCCTAGATATATCATCATTCAAACCATCCATTCATTAATTCATTCCGAGGCTGTCATCAGGGGGATGCTGTCAGTTGCAATGAATGTCAGAGCAGTCCCCAAATGCACTATATATGCATTCCTGTGAAAGTTAGTGGATCTTGAAGCCACATTCACAAAATAGTTCTGTTTTCATTTATGTTTTCCATTTCATTAAACAAAGAACCACAAAATGTTCACTTTTCCAAGTATATTCCAATCCACTCTCCATAGTGCTCTCAACTCTCTTAAAAAGTGACTGTTATTCCCTGAAATATGTCATGGAAGTTAAGAGAGACATTTAAATGAGGGATCAAGAAGAAATGTAACGAGCTTTTGCCTAGATCGTCACGTTGAGTGCAAGCAGGCAGTATGAACACAGGCTTTGCAAGCCATGTCCTCGGTGAACCTCATCGTGGTGCAATACTACAACAGAGAGAAGCTCGGGAGAGCGGACACTGCAGTACAACAGGCCAGTCTCAGCACTAACGCAGGGCTCTCTGAAGCCTTGGCAGATGTCACTGGAAAAGAGACACATTGTGTGCAAACACATCCAGAGGTGTACATGGGCTAGGACAGTCTGTAGATATGAATACCTACCCATTGAACTAATTTCAGTCACTACTTACTACTTATTTCTGCAGAAAGTAAGCTGATTGCAACTGCATTTTTTACTTGGGAGTGTTTATATTGTACCATCACAGTTCCAGAAGTGATGTTCCAGGGTTATTAGTTGGCAATTAAATTCCCTTTCTTTGCTAGATCTTAAGAAAGCCACTTTAAGTGATAAATAACAATGTAAAATATTGTATTAGAATTTACAAAATTCTTACCTATATTAAGGTCCCATTTTAACCTCTTTCCAAAAGCTTTATAGTTGAGATGTTATTTTTCCCCACTACATTTCTCATTAGCCACAAACTTAAAATTGCTTGAAGCTACAAAAAAATTAATCATGTTTCATTCTTAAAATCAAAATAGAATCATAGCATCATAGAATGCTTTGGGTTGGAAGGGACCTTTAAAGGTCATCTAGTCCAACCCCCCTGCAGTGAGCTGGGACATCTTCAACTAGATCAGGTTGCTCAGAGCCCTGTCCAGCGTGACCTTGAATGTTTCAGGGATGGGGCATCTACCACCTCTCTGGGCAACCTGTTGCAGGGTTTCACCACGCTTATTGTAAAAAATTTCTTCCTTATATCCAGTCTAAATCTACCCTCCTTCAGTTTAAAACCATCACCCCTTGTCCTGTCACAACAGGACTTGCTAAAGAGGTTGCCCCCATCCTTGCTGTTGTCCCCCTTTAAGCACTGAAAGGCCGCAATAAGGTCTCCCCGCAGCCTTCTCTTCTCCGGGCTGAACAACCCCAACTCTCTCAGCCTGTCCTCACAGGAGAGGTGCGCCAGCCCCCTGGTCATTTTTGTGGCCCTCCTTTGGATCCGCTCCAACAGGTCCATGTCCTTCTTGTGCTGAGGGCTCCAGAGCTGGACGCAGTGTGTGTGTATATATATATATATATATATATATGTAAATGCACCCACGCACAGAGGACACACCATACATATAAATTTTTTTACTCTCTAAAATCAAATCAATTAGGAGCAAATTTCCACGAGGAAGGAAGGGGGGAGCTGCTGCAGCCCCCGCCGCAGGGAGCAGCTCCCGCCCGCCCGTCCCGCCGCTGCCCCGGGGCCTGCAGGGAGCGGGCGCGGCCGGCAGAGGGCGCCCTCGCACCGGCAGGCTCCCGGTGTCTCGCGGGGGCGGGGGGGGGCGGGGGCCCTCCCGGGGCGGGCGGGACGGGGTGAAAGCAGCGGGCTGGAAGCGTGAACTGGAGAGCAACCTCACCCACAGCTCCCCTCCTAACCCTGCAGGCAGTCAGTTCGGGTAGGCGCAGGAACCTGTGTCCGGTCGAACGTATTTCACACAAAATAAATAGTAAATAATAAAAATAATAAATAATCACTGTGATCCACTACGCATCTAGAGGTGGGGCTTTTCTGTTAGAGTATGTAGCGCTGCCTCCAGCTTTTGGAGCCTAAGCTTTTCCAGCTGGGCAAGTTACCTGAGGATTTAGGAGAACCGTATTCCAGCCTACATTTGCCCGCAAATACATTCCTCGGGTGAACCTGTGCAAGGCGCTCCCGCCCTGTGTCCCGGCTCCCCACCCGTAAAGTGCGGTGAAGCTGGGAAGGAGAAGTGTCTGAAAGCGTTGGGAGGTGTGCAGGTGCCTTCTGTATACATGTGCTTGTAGGTAGAAATTGTAGGGATGGCGTTTTCACATTGTGCTTCATAATTACAGGGCATTGACAAATGCATGCATTTATATATGTACACACAATATGTAAATGTGTATTTCTCTCTGGTACACATGCGTGCTGTTCTGGGAAATTTGATAATAAAATCCTGAGCAGACAGAATGACAGAAATAAGGGAGAGGAAAGGAACAGTGATACAGGATTAGCAACGTGATCCATAGACTGAGGAGGAAGATTCACAGAATGGTAGGGGTTGGAAGGGACCTCTGGAGATCATCTTGTCCAACCCCCCTGCTTGAGCAGGGACACCCAGAGCAGGGGGCACAGGAACGCGTCCAGGTGGGTTTTGAATGTCTCCAGGGAAGGAGACTCCACAGCCTCCCTGGGCAGCCTGTGCCACTGCTCTGGCACCCCCACAGGAAAGGCATTTTTTCTCATGCTTAGGTGGAACTTCCTGTGTTCCAACTTGTGCCCATTGCCCTTGTCCTGTCGTTGGGCACTAATGAAAAGGGTCCAGTCCCATCATCCTGACACCCACCCTTTAGATATTTATAGGTATTTATGAAATCCCCCCTCAGTCTTCTCCAGGCTGAACAAACCCAGGTGTCGCAGCCTTTCCTCATATGGGAGATGCTCCAGTGCCCTGATCATCTTGGCAGCTCTCCGCTGGACTTGCTCAAGGAGTTCCCTGTCCTTCCTCAGAAGGAGATGCATGAAAACTCACAGTACGGCATGTTAGTGGGAGGGCAAGGTTATTTCATGTGTTGAACCATAAACTTTTTG
The DNA here is from genome assembly GCF_963921805.1 of Phalacrocorax carbo. Classification (NCBI taxonomy): domain Eukaryota; kingdom Metazoa; phylum Chordata; class Aves; order Suliformes; family Phalacrocoracidae; genus Phalacrocorax; species Phalacrocorax carbo. Next base: position 38,056,497 of record NC_087513.1, on the reverse strand, counting down.
CTTAAAAAAAAAAAATCGCCGTTACCAGTTTGGCTGTGCAATCCGGATGTGAAAGAGCATGATAATGACACAGCTCTGTACCTTTTCCCTGTGTGTATGCTAACGTGGCAAACTCCACTCGAATAGATCTGTCTGGAAAAGCAAGACCGGCTTCATGCTGTTTCCCATGACCTGAAGAATTCTGTTCAGGCAGTTAATCCAGAGGTAATTTCTGCAGTCGCCCTAGCAGGACAGGGTGAAACGCAGTAGCATCCAAAGAGCATTCACAGGCAGAAAATACCCTCCAGCTCCTTCAGACAGAAACTTGGGGGGATTCCTCAAATTTTATCTATCCTGCTTAGTTTTAGCTTTTAAAAAAAGGCTTGCGTTCTTTTCTTCGGAAAGAATCCAGAAAATTTAGAAACAATATTTTTTATTCCTTTAAAAGGCATGATTCTGTCCAAATAACTTTTTGAATAGAAAATTCTTTCAGCTTTACTGAGTTTCTATATTGAGCCAATTCCAGATTTTGTGTAAACGACAACACTTCTGTGTTTTCCAGTGTCTCCACTGTTCTTGAGACCTTCGGGCAAATGCAAGGTGAAAAGCCTTTTCTCCCTGTAGCACGTCGTCAGATTCACCGCGCAGTTCCCTAGAGCTGGGAAGAGCCGTCCCTGCCGCACCGCCGGGCCCACGGCTCGCTCTGCGGCCTGGCCAGCCAGTGCGGGTGGGTGCCTCGCCCGGCTTTGCTGGATCCCACTGGGACCCCCAACCCAACCGCCCCCACGTGCCGTTTCAGTGATGCTTCCCCAACCCCAAAACACCTCGTGCACTGGGTGACCTCTATGTCCAAACGCAGTTTCTTCGCGCAGACCTGGGTTTATTCGGCGATGCTTTGGTACCACCGCGGTGGTGCCATCTTGCTGACCAGGGTGCCCCTGCCGGGTGAATGCCGGGAGAGCAGCGCAGGTCTGAGGCACCTCGTGCACAGCATGTGCCGGGCACGGCGACCCCACGGCACGTCCTCCGTGACAGAGGAGGTGTCGGTCACGCACCGTGTCCCGACACAGCCGTCTGACGCCCGGGGCGGGGAGGGGGGGAAACTGGGGGATCGGGTGGCTGACTGCCTCCCCGTGGCTGCCCTCCGCAGCAGGGGAAGGAGCACGCCCGGAGGACTTCGCAAGCGCCGAGCTCCCTCCCGCCCGTGGGACGCCGTGCGTGGCTGCCCCGGCTCCCGCCGCCGCGCCCCCCCCCCCCCCCCGAGCCCGCCCCGCCCCGCGCCCCCCCGCCCCGCCGCCGGGGCCGCCCCGCGGCAGAGGGCAGGCGCGGCGGGAGCGGCGGCGGCAGGCGGCGAGCCGCGGGCGCGGAGCATGGCCCCGGCGGGGCGGCTGTGCGCCGCGCTGCTCTGCGGAGCCCTCAGCCTCTGCAGCCTGCGGGCCGCGCCGCGGCAGCCCGACACGCTCTACCTGTGGATCGACGCCCAGCAAGCCCGGGTCCTCATCGGTAAGCGGGGACGCTCCCCCCCCCCCCCCGCCCAAAACCAGCTGCCGCGGCGGGGCTGGGGTGGGGGGGCTGCCGCCCATCGCGCCCCTTTGCCTTTCGCAGGCTTCGAGGAGGATATTCTGATCGTGTCCGAGGGGAAGATGGCCCCGTTCACCCACGACTTCAGGAAAGCCCAGCAGAGGATGCCCGCCATCCCCGTCGGTATCCACGCAATGAACTTCACCTGGCAGGCGACGGGACGGGTAGGTGCGGAGACGGGGCCGCGGCGAGGGGCGGCTCTTTAAACCCCGGCAGGTGTTTTGCCTTTGGAACCGTTGAGGAAACCCTCTCCGAGGCGTCCCCCGGGCGTGGGTCACCCGCCGCTGTGCCCCTCGCCGGACCCGCGTGGGCAGCGCCGGGAACCGGGGGGGAACCCGGGGGGAACCCGGGGTGTCCCAAGGGGCGGGCGGGCTCGGGCAGGGCGAACGCGGGGGGCAAAGGGCGGTGGGGAGGGCTCAGGGGGCTGCGAGAAGCGCGGGCAGATGGCTCGGCAAGCGTGTTCCCGGGTGGGGTTGTAAAGCGCGGGGGGCAGCCGGGTGTCTCGGGCACTGGAGAACCCGGCGGGCTGGCGAGGCGCGGGCGGGCAGCCGGAGCCCGCGAGGGAGGCACCGGATGCCTTTGGTTTTAATAAAATTTTACCTGACGGTAGTTGTGCGGTTACAATTTCCTTTCAACTTTCTTCAGCTAGTGGATGTATCCTACAGGTTATTCACTGATCCCTATTTGCTGAATGTGCGTGCTTAATGTGTAGCCCTGCTAAATAATAATTCTCTCCTGTAAACTTAATTTTACCAAGTTTCATTGCAAAGCTGCGTAAATCTGCAGTGTATTGAATCCCTTGGGATTCTTTTGTTGAAAAGATAAGAATGCGTGACATATTTTCATGAAGAAACATATGCAAGATTTGACACACTGACAACATATGTTAAATTTGCATAAAGCTGAAACACGTTAGCATACGTTATCATGGATACAGAGAAAAAAGCCTTGTAGCATCAAAATGATGGATAAAATTAATTTTTACAATGTTGAATGTGGACTTTATACAATAAAGAGTTTGGTAAAGATGAAGCAATCTTTACCTTCGAATATTCAGTGAAAATTGGTTGTATAATTCAGCTAATTGCAGCTTCACAAATTTGGTTGTGGTGTTGGTTGCTTTAACTCTTTCTAACTACAGGACTTGTTTGGCTTCGAGGTGTTGTCTAAGGCCCTTGTAATTTTTGCTATCCTCACAAAGCCTTTGAGTTTAGGAAACACTTCACCTTTTCTTTTAGAGAGGGAGGGGAATGTGGAGAGACAAAACTTACTCACAAAGGCTAAGTGACTTGCTCAAGGTCTTTGGCGTTCCAGTCCAGCTTTACAGAGAAAACAACTTTGTACGCCAAGGGTTGGCATTTAAATACCTAGAACTAATTAGTGTGTTTTGGGACTATATTTCCTTCTCCGTTTCTCTGCCAGCTTCAGTTGCTGTCCATGATAAAACTACCTCTTTTTGGAAAGGAGGATTGAGATGTTAGACTGGACCCTGTCCTTCTTCTCTTGTCCTTCTTTCTTGGGCTCTCCTTTCCCTCCTTCGCTGCCTACGGGTTGCTCATTAGGAAAAGATGATTGTAACACTGATTTCAGTGAGAAGAGTCACAGGCTTGAAGACAGCATAGACAAGTGTTCCTCTTGATGCGACTTGCAGGATAAAATCCCTTCTGAGCAGTTGCAAAGTTGTTTAACCCATTATTCTGCCTCCTCTTTGCTGAATTACTGAATTCCTGTTAGACAAAACATAATTAGTAAGTGAAATACCCAAATGGTTAAAGTTACATCGTTGCAATATTTATGGGTCAAACAAGTGTTAAAACTGAGGGACTCTGCATTCGGAGATTTTATAATCCCATCTAGCTACTTCTTACTAGTTCATCTGTGTGTACAGCCAATATAAACATTGGCACTCCAGTCTTAGGCTGTGGATATTTAGACACTTAGGCAGGTCTGCAGATGAAGAGCAGGATTTCAACCAGCAGCCTAAGCTAAGGAGGGAGTTGCAACCCCTTTAGTGTTTTAGGAGTTGTGGGGAAAAAATGAAGATACTTAACACCTTAGAGAAAATGTCTACTTTTTGGTATCACGAACAGTCCTGTTGGTTTTTGCATCCCTTGGAGGCGTTTGAGTACAGCTGCCTGTTACTCGCAGTTCTTGTCATCCTCTGTGGAAACCGGGGTGCTTACTGTCCCTATGGCACCCAGCCCTTTACATGATAAGAGGCAGGAAAAAACATGAGAGTTTCTTCTGTAGCCCATAGGGCAACAACATCATTGCCCACAGTAGTGTTGCAAAGAGAAGTAGGATAAAAGTTATTGGTGGCAAAAGAACAGTTTCTCCAGAATTTCCAGTATTTTATGAGGGGAAGAAATGAGTAAATTTTAACAGGTGTTTTCTGTTTTGTTTTTAAGTATACATGTTTTCTAGACCCTTCACCAACTTTGTTGCCCTTCTTTGGACACGTGAACAAGACTTACGAGGAGCAGCTGGGGTTCTTTAGCCTGGAGAAGAGGAGGCTGAGGGGAGACCGTATCACTCTCTGCAACTACCTGAAAGGAGGTTGTAGCGAGGTGGGGGTCGGACCCTTCTCTCTAGTAGCAAGCAATAGGACGAGAGGAAATGGCCTCAAGCTGCGCCAGGGGAAGTTTAGATTGGACATTAGAAAAAACTTCTTCACCGAAAGGGTTGTCAGGCATTGGAACAGGCTGCCCAGGGAGGTGGTGGAGTCTCCATCCCTGGAGGTATTTAAAAGAAGGGTGGACGTGGTGCCTGAGGATATGGTTTAGTGGTGGACTTGGCAGTGATAGGTTGGCAGTTGGACTCGATGATCTTAAGGGTCTTTTCCAGCCTTAACGATTCTATGATTCGGTGTTCTTAGAAGTTTCCATTGACATGTCCAGGAAAGTACTAAATATTTGCTACCTTTATTCTAGTGCAATACTTTTTTCTGGGCATTTCCTAAGTCAGGGAAGGGGAAGCGTGAAGGGGAAGCAAGGGGAGGGGAGGAGGGAAGAGAAGAGAATGAGAGGAAAGGGAAGAAAGGAGGCAAGAAAGGAAGAAGGGAAAGAAATGGAAACTAGTACTCTTTGAAAGAAGAAAGGCATTCAAGATACTGAAGTACTAGTCTGCCTTCTGTAAAATGACTGTTAACTAGCATACAGTTGTCTCCTGTTTGGTAAAACTAAAATAATTTCTTCAGTGAGTCTTGTATCTTGTGCCTTATAGTCCTCTTAACCTTGTATCCCACTTGAGATTTGAAGATGTTTCTCTAGAGCTCCAAGATTTTGGTGGCTGTCAGTAGTGTGTGCCACAGCCTTTAGCAGTAGCTAAACCCTTTTTGGGTTGATAGAGATTAGATTTCTCCTGTGTAGGTACAGGAGAACCTGTCTATGTCATTACATGGTTCCTAGCCCTGATATCAACAGGACGGAGGAGTGAGAGAGCAGCTGGGTGGGTGCCTGGCAGCCAGCCACAGTCAACCCACCACGCCTGGGATCTCCAACAGGGTAGGGCTAACTCTCTCCTGACATGCACCTTGCACCCCTGTTTACACCTGTGGAAAGTGGGTATAAATATCCTGTGGGTAGATTCCATCTACCTGCTCCTGAGATAAATAATGATCCAAGTTGTAGGTGAGTGAATAATCCAGCCCAGGGAGCGGCAATACTTCCCAGTCCTGCACTGCTGTGTATTTCCATATTTTAGTTCAAAAATATCCGTTGAATGTTTTAAGGACTAGATTATACCTGTATTCTGTGTAAACTGCAGTGGTAAAAACCCACTACGTTTAGATGTTACATTTCTAATACAGTGGCCTTTGTGCCCTGGATCCATTTTATGTGGAAAAGATTTTATATGGTAAGCAAGCAATTAAAGTGTTTTTCACTAGAAAACATTAACCAAAGAAAAGCATTAGCTGCTTTTAATCCTTAGTCATTAGTTCTAATTAATTATTAGGAAATATTGGGGGAAACCCAAAATTTAAGGGTCTGAAGGTGCTGAATACCTACTTTTTCTGGTGAAGTCAGGATGAGCCAGGCATTACAAGAAGGTTAGAATACTGCAGACCAGGATTGTTACGTTTTTATGCACTTTATGGTTTTACCTATGAATTTAAATGTAAGGTTACAGATGTTATGTTATCTTTAGAAAAAATGTGATCTGGGGAAATTGGTAGTTGCAAAGGTTGCCCCTTGATTTGAAAGGTTTAAAAAAGCAAAAATTAGTGGTAATATATAGCATACAGTAGGCATCTGTGTAACCACTAGAGCTCACTGGCGTGCTTCCTGCTCTTATGGGTTTTGCAAAAGAAAAAATTATGACTTTTGGGGGTCTCGTCCTCTGGGGAAGATTGCACTTACAGACTTCCCAATGAGAGAGGAATAGACACTGTTATGCTAACTAATGCTGCGGCGTGTTTCACCATGTCCATCAGTGGAAGGTACCAAAGATTGCAGTGATATCATCATCTCTACAGTGTTTAGGAACTTATGACAGGTGTTTAAGCTCCAAATCCACAAAACCCAATATATATGCTTAACTTTTAGTGGGACTTCTGACAGCAATAAAATCAAGTTCACTTGTGAGTGAGTATTGGTGGGAGAGAGCCATTTAAAATAAAATTGATCAGTGCACAGGAAGCAAGTGCTCAGTGACAGAGCAGCAGCCAGGTTGATTTAATAGATGGGAGATGAAAAAAGAAACCAAAAAGCAAGCTGGAATTTTTGTTCTGTAGCAGTCTCTGGTCTGATCCACACAATCAGTCTGGGCCACAGCCTGCCCAGGCTGCTTGGTACCCTTCAGATATGGGAGAAACATTTGGGGGCCATACAAATTATTGTAGCAGCTTGTATCCTACTCTCAACTGTTTTGAGTACCCCACAGCTCCTCTCCTGTTGCACGGTTGACTGCATGCCCATGATGCGACATCTGGATGCTCAGTATTGTGCTGGTGCATTAATGGGATGTGGCCCATATGATTGGAGGATGCATGTATATTTCTCATGGTGCATGGATATCGCGTGTATATTAAGTGCTAAAGATATATCCAGCCTTGTGCTGCTGGATGCATGCCATTTTGTGATATGGCAGTGGTCGTTCTGCCCTATGACAGGAGATGTGCACGTGTGTATAGGCGATCAAGTGCTGGTCTTTGTTCTGGGAGTGCTTCTGGTCACAAGAGCACAAGTGTCAGGAGGTAAGGGGGCATCGCAGCACACGGTCCTCGGGGCCCTTGAAAGGGGCAATTGGACCTGTCCTACTGGAAGGGCTGGGTTATGTCTGATCAAAGAGTTATTGATAACCTTGAGTAAAGCAAAAAGATGCCCACTTCTTTAAGAAGAGGGGACATATGTCATCAGTGCATTTTCTAGCATCATTTCTGTATTGTAAAGTGGAATGGTACATAATTACAGCTCCTGGCAGCTAGTTCTGATCTCAGCAATGTGACCATCAACCCCAAGTAGCTCAGCTGGTTTCTCTGGAATTACCTTACATTGCTGAGACGTAGCCTGACTGTGAAGATAAAATGGAATATCCAGCTATGCCAAGAGAAGTTTTCCTTCCCCAGAGGAAAGCTAACAGACTACCGATTTTAAGGCATTATTGATGCAATAGGGTGCTCCATTCAAATGCCACTATTTCCCTGATAAACTGAAAGAAAACAAAACCCAGTGAATTTCAAAACATGTAATTCTTCAAAGGAAACTTTTCTTCAAAGAAACTGCTGAACTTTTTGTAAATATCTTATTCATACCCAGTGATTACAGGGATGCTTTTCAGCTTAAAAAATGTCTCATATGCACAATTTAGGCTTTTTTTCCAATAGAAGTATGGCTGTTCTGGAAGTTTGGTCAAGCCAATCACATAAACTCGCACTCTTGGGATTTACAGTAGTACCTTCAGTGCGGTTTCATGTCACCAAACAGAGGAAATACTTTGTTTTCTGACCTCTGTACCAAAATTTCTGTGTGGAATGTGAAGATGTTTACATACTGTGAGCATGATTTTTAGACAGGGGGTTCTCATATCGAGAGCACAGCTCCAAACCTTTAATATTTAGATTCTGCTCAGCTGTGGTATTTTGCGTCTCAGTGTTGTAGACATGCCACCAGGGATCAAAGTAATGCTGTAGAGATCCCACTTGCTTAGTAAAGCAGGCATGTGCCAGCCATCTGTTGTATCTGCTGATAGAAAACAGCAGTAAAGTTTCTCAAAGTTTTGCCAAGACGAAGGGGGGTGTGTGTGGATATTTATTGCTCAGAAGAGATGAGTTACAAGGCACCTTGTAGTGTAAGCTACATCTGGTTTCCATAGTAATTTACATGGTATATGTGTAAACTACACAATTATTCGTTTTACACAGCAGTGTAAAGCTGGGTTAAATAAACTGTTCTTCAGGATTTTCATTGTTTATCCTTTCTGTAAATATTCTAATACATTTTTTAACAAAAAAGCTTAAGTAATAAAGTATTTTCACTACTTTTACAGCAGTAGCTGCATTGTACAATGTAACTCTTGGAAAGCACTGGAACTAACAGGACACCCCAAGCTTCAAGACTATATTTTGTGAAAACGTACAGATTTCTCTCCCCATGTTACTAACGGTTTTTCTGAAATACAAAATCCAGGCTGTGTTGCTTTCCTCTTCTTTGTGGAAGTGAAAATGTTTTCTGTCAACATCACCTCTTTTGTACAGTTTCCCAAGTATGTTCTTAGTGGTCTGAAGTTAATGCCATTACAAGTAATGCCATGGAGTGAAAAGTAAGAACTAACCATAACGAGAAGTAACTGGGAGAATCTTTAATGTATTTACACACTTTCCAAAGGTTGGGTTTTTTGGTAGCTACGAGTATGAATTACTTGCTCCTATCCGAGTGAATTATGTACATATAAAACAAATGTAAGAAACCACGATATTCCTAGGGCATGCACATGTGTGAGGAATATGGTGTGACCTGGAGCTTTCAAAACAGTGATATGTGGTAGGTAGTTGCATCATGTTGAAGAGAATTCTAAGTATTGTATACCTTAGCTCAGACCAATGGGTTCCTGATTAGTATTTTTAAAGCTTTCAAGAAAATGCACCTCAAAATGTTTTTTGTTTCGTCTTCCTGTGGCTTTACACTCGGCTTGCTAGGATTTGTTCTTTTATTTTCCTTTCTGTGTAGAAATTCCACCTTTTGAAAGATGTTACTTTACTTCTATTAGTCTCTCTTATTCTTCTGTTGAAACATGTTGGATTTTTTTTTGTTTTAATGTTTTTTTGTTTTTTTTTTTTATTGCTTGCTTTTTAACTGTTTATTTGTGGCCAAACCCTTCGCTACATCAGATTGTAACTCAGACATGGTGGGAAGTGCAGCCACCTAAAACTCACAGCCAGAAGCAGGCAGTTGCGTTGCAATACTTAGTCTTTCCATAACAAAGCACACGGTGTTCTTTGCAGTGAATGATATGTATAAAATGTAGTAGATGTCTGTTGCTGCAGGTGTATGTTTCGGTAGAAGCATAAAATAGCTTTATTGGTATTTTATGTTACGTAAATGGGTTTTTTGAAAATCGTAAATGGAAGAAACACAAAATCAGTTACATTTTGGATAGGTTGCTGCATGCACAGTTAACTGCATTTCTCTCCCTTCTGTTTCGTTTTGGAGACTGACATTTTAAAATCTTAATTATAGTAAACTGATCATAATAAAATACGTATATTAATGTATGTAATAATGTATTGAAAGGCTAGCTCTTCATATACAAAGTAAAGTTGAGATCCATGTACAAAAAGCACCCTGGGCTACCTGTGACACTTTGAGCTGAGCTAATTGTATTAAGTAACAGAAGTCCTGCTCAGTGAGTAGGCAGACATTGCGATCATGTATGTTTTACCCTTGGGTGGCACCCTGGCAGATGATATGCATGAGCTGACAGTCCTGCATGGCCTTTGCCTGTGTCACTGGTCCTCCCAATCTCTAATGAGAGCTGTCAGTCTGTAGAAGAACCGGCAGAAGATTTGTCTCTTTCCTTGCACTTACTTCATAGAAGAAAGATCTAAATGGGGAAACCCAGACATGTCCTCAAACTTGTCTGAGGCATGTTCCCATCCCTTCCCGCCCCTTCCCTGGGCTCTCTCCAGCAGGTCCATGTCTCTCCTGCACTGGGGAGCCCAGGACTGGACCCAGCACCCCAGGTGTGTCTCACCAAGGCTGAGCAGAGGGGAAGGATCACCTCCCTGGACCTGCTGGCAACGCTCTGCCTGATGCAGCCCAGGAGGCTGTTGGTCATCTTTGCCACAAGGGCACATTGCTGGTTCACGGTCAATTTGTTGTCCACCAGGACCCCCACGTACTTTTCTGCCAAGCTGTTTTGCAGCTACCTGGCCCCCAGCATATACTGGTGCATGGGGTTGTTCCTCCCCAGGTGCAGGGCTTTGCACTTCCCCTTTCTAAACTTCATGAGGTTCCTGTCAACCATTTCCTCCAGCCTATTGAGGTCCCTCTGGATGGCAGTACAACATTCTAGTGTATCAGCCACTCCTCCCAGTCTTGCATCACCTGCAAACATGCTGAGGGTGCCTTCTGTCACAACATCAGGTCATTAATGAAGATGTTAAACAGCATGAGACCTAGTATCAACCCCTGAGGCACACCACTAGTGACTGGCCTCTGGCTGGACTTGGTGCTGCTCATCATAACCCGCTGAGCCTGGCAGTGCAGCAGTTCACCTCATTTATGTAAATTCCACTTCCTCACTTCTTCTGTGGGGATGTTGTGGGAGGCAGTGCTGAAAGCCCTACTAAAGTCGAGGTAAACAAAATCTACTGCTCTCCTCTCATCCCCCAAGCCAGCCATTAACACAAAATGGGCCAGGCAGGAACACAAAACTGAGACTGGCTTGTACAATCACAGTGACGCAGCAAACTGAAATCTGCCTCAGAAAAAATAATATAAATAAAGCAAAGACAGTGATACTGTTGTACAGGGGCACCGAGAAGACTTTATCCAGCTATGATACCTGAAGTCCACTATAGTATGTGGATTCATAATCCATTCATAGAAGGCCACTTAGCTGCACAAAAATGCCGAGGAGGAGTTACCTGACAAGTCTGTCTAACTTGGCGAAGAGGCACATGCAGAACAGAAATGCTTTACTAAATGCTTACAAAGCTTTGGGGTGGATTTTTTTCATTCAAACAACAAGAAAAACCCCGAATTTTTTGCATCTAGTATGAAAGTTTGCTTTGTTTTGCAACCAACTGGTGGAATCCAGCTTGTTTGGCCATACAAGGAAAAGCAGGCAATTACCTTCCAGCTGCTTCAGCACTTGCTGCCATCACTGCCAAATACTTCAATAAATAACTTGGAGACCAAACACCGCTTTCAGAGCTGGCCCCACAAATCCTCTGAAGCTGCCCCTTAGCCTGGATAAACAGCTAGCTAAACCCAGCCGATCCTAAAGGAAATAAATATGCCTGACATAAAATCTGGCAATCTCCCAGCCTCAGGTTTTGGCCCATCACCAGGGAAAACAAACTACCCAAACAGCAGCCCACTAATGAGAAGACCTGTCACCAGATCTGAGCGCTGAAGCACAGAAACCAGTAGCAAGAGCAGCAGAGACAGCCTTTGCAACGATGGCTGGCCAGAGGAGGAGAGGGCAGGCTCTTGGACCATCCTGACCATCAGAGAATGAGTTCAGAGCTTTCAGTACTGTGATTATTAACTTATTTTTTCTGAAAGCATTAGGAAGGCATGGAGAGATCCAACTTGATGAGCAGGAGAAGATAGGCGCTCTCTGCAATGTTTTCTGCTTGCTCTCAACTTGCAAATGTGTGAATATTGATACAGTCAATGGGAATGTGAGACTAAAAACCACATAGGCAAATAATCAAGTCCACTGAACACCTTCAGTAAGGAGTACAAGTACCAACTTCAGCCTGTTCCTTTTAAACTGCAGTAAACACTGCTTTCATTTTTCGAAGTTTGAGCCTTAGCCAGTTCTCTTTCTTGCAGAGGTTCTGGGAAATAAATTGAACTGTTGAAACAGAGTCCATTTGAGTGACCGGGTTGAAACAAATTTATTTTTCCCTTATGAAGCGACAGATACAACAAGTAGCTGCACTATGTGCCTGCAGTATTCTATGCAGGGACCTTCAGGGAGAACAGGCAGGTTGCACAGCACAGCACACTGGCATCTGCCAGAGAGGAAGGAGAGGCAAAATGCAGTTACCTGGGTCTGTAATCACAACCAACAGATGAAATGCATAGCCAGAGTAAGAGTTGGGAAATAATTTGCTAGCAGGGCATGTTCTCCATTACCTTGGTTGATTTTTTTTGTTTGTGCTGGTTTTTTTTTTTTATCTTCTTCCTTCCAGTTCTGCACAGGAACATATATTGAGATTGCATAGTCACGATCAGGTTTCTGTATTGGTAAAGGAGTCTAACTGAAAGCTTATGACCCAACATGTGGCTCCCCTCCAGTCAGAGTTGTGACATATTAGTATTAGGTACAGGGTGGAGAAGCTCATACTGTCCCTACAGATAGAAATTAGGGGCCTTCATCACATCAAGAATGACTTGGGTTTCGCATTTTTGCTTGATGTAACAGCAGCTTTCCTTTGATGGTACAAAGTCTGTGCCTTATTCTGCCCACTAATGGAGTTCACATCTGAATTGTATCAGTGTGAATATCCTTATTGGTTAATGGACCCTTTTTAATTGTCCTGCCAAACATTTGCAGTCAAGGAAACTTCATAATTTATATAGTTGATGCCATAATGCCACTGTTACTATGATTTGTTTAGACAGCAATTATTTGAAACCAAAGGTAGAATTACAAGATTTAAAACATTCCTAAGTACTTCTTATTTATGTAAGACCTTTATTCAGCAAAAAGTAAGGTCTTCTCATCCTGTAAAATACAATCAAGAAGTATAAATTCATTCAACTAAATTAATGGGGAAATATTTAAAAGGATGGGGAATCTGAAAGTTTGCTTGCTGGAGGAATGGTTACCTGGAGGTATAGCGCTCGCAGCCTCTGCAAGTTCTCGTGAAATGTCTGTTTCTCCACCTCTCCCAGTGCCAACAACTCCAACAGAAACTTCTGTCTCTAGGTTTCTATGTTTCTTGTCCCTGTCTGCAAAGGTTGAGGTAAGTGCAGTAAGGTCTTTCCCTGCTTCTTGGTTTAGAGCAGGTGATGGAGCGTATCCGTGTTTTTCAGGATCTCTTCCCTGCCCCAGGCCAGAGGTGTTCATGGAGGGTGGGAAGCAGAAGGCCAGTTTTGTGAGACATGGAGAGAAAGGGATGGCCATTGCTCTTCTGTGAAAGTAGTATTGTGAGATTCTTCCCTTTCTGATTCCTTTATAACCACTTCCCATCAAAACAGAACAGGGTCACCAAACTAACCCTCCCTGCTCTGAGACGACAGTTGTGCCGCTCTCCTGCTCAGACTGTGTCTGGTTATTCCACCCAGGAGAAGGGAAGGTGGAGGAAACAGCCAGGCCGCAGGGGCTTCACTAAGCGTGGTGAGACATAGAGAGGAGGGCTGGTTTTCTTATAACCTGAGCAGAATTTCTTGAACTGATATTCAATTATGAGAGTTTGCAACACTGTTTCCCACATTATTATTATGCCTTGACAACAAATCTGGTTTTGCTACCCCAGCCACATTCACAGGACAGTTTACTTTAAATGCCTAAACACCTACTCTGACAACAATCAAGCAGCAGAAATGTTTAGGTGAAGCTTGTTTTTTATCTCTGATTATAGACTTCCAGATAAGCCACTTGAATTACTTAAATTAGTTCCTGTGGTAAAGTCTAAGTTATATTTCTGGCAAGCACAAGATGAGCTACTGACCACTTTCAATGCGTAGAAAATATTTGAAGGCATTTCTTTGAAAAAGCAAAAAAGCTTGCATTAAAATTTGTATAACCGGCATGTTGAAAACTCAGCCATTAACTAGACATACCTTTCAGTATAAACCATTAACTAGCAATACTTTTCAGTATATTATGGAATACGGACCTTCTAACTGAGGTGTGGTGTTCAACTGTTGTCCTTCAGGAGTATGTTAATAGCCTACAGATAAATCATAATTTTTCTGAAAACAGATTTCTACTACTTTAAAAATCTTCACTTGAAAACATATGTAGGTATTTGCATACAACCAGCATGGTCTGAGCTTGAGATTTTTTGCCATACACATTTCCCAAAAAAAACATTTCTAATTAATCTTGTGGTCAGCAAGTTGAGGCATTCCGGTTTCTGTCACCCCTAATTCATATGCATCTCAGTTTGTTAAATACAATTGAAAGGTTACAGCAGCAAACTATTACATTAAGGTAGTTGGCCTTCATGTGCAAGCATACTTTCCCTAGACCTCTGCAGCAAGTCTTGTACTGCATAGCTTGCAACTGTGCCGTTTACTGTACATCTTCATTTTAACGTGTCCAGTTGACTTAATGGGCAGGATTTTCAAAGGCTACTCAGTGTTTGTAACAGCCATTTACTCTGAGGAAACCTGCAGGACTTCAGCACCTGTTCCTTGGTTGTGTAAGATTAGCAGTTACAGAAGAAGTTGCATGATGTTGTGTCCCATAGATGAGAATTAGTATGGGCTTATGTACTTAATGAGGTTTTAATGTCCTGTAAAAACAGAGATGGAGTTAAGTCTGTACATACAGCATTATTCACCGGTATTTCCTGATTTTTGACTGTTTAACTGGATACCATAAGGCTTCTTGAAACTTTTTTTAATAACACAAGTGGATTTTGTGTAGCATTTCTTCTGTTAAAAAAAAAATAATTGAAAAGTGGAAAGGATTAGGAAAAAAACCACTTTGTTCCTCAGAGATTTAAAAGTTCGAAAATAGTTTGAATGTTGCATAAACTTAATCCCATTGTCTAAACAGCAGCGTGTCTCCTCACTTTGAGGGGAGCAGAGATGGGATCTTCATCCCTGCACACTGGGGAGGGTGTGGGAGAGCTACTTTTCTGAGCGGAGCTGAAGGAAGCAGGTTGTGTGGCGTCTTCCTCAGCTGCAGCACTCCCAACTTGTTCTTGCGTGGTCCGTCTCTGGTACATCTTAGGAGATCCACATGAGGGAGCCCATATGCTGTGTGCACCACCGTAACGGCAAAGGCTGTTGGAGGAGTGTCAGGCTCTCTTGATTCAGGAGTGCACATGTTCCAGTGTGGTTTGCTTGAGCACCTCATGTGCAGAAGCAGCAGAGCATGGGCTTCACCTTTGTACCAGAACAGCAGTGTCCTTAGCTGAGACTGGTCATACCATGATGTGCTGGTTTTGGCTGGGATAGAGTTAGTTTTCTTCATAGTAGCTTGTATGGGAGAAGAAGGAGGAAGGGGAGGACATTCAGAGTTACCGTGTTTGTCTTCCCAAGTAGCCGTTACGCGTGATGGAGCCCTGCTTTCCTGGAGATGGCTGAACTCCTGCCTGCCCATGGGAAGTAGTGAATGAATTCCTTGTTTTGCTTTGCTTGTGTGCACGGCTTTTGCTTTACCTATTATCCTGCCTTTATCTCAACCCATGAGTTTTTTCACTTTTATCCTTCCAATTCCTTCTCCCATCCCATGGTGGGGGGAGTGAGCGAGTATCTGGGTGGTGCTTAGCTGTTGGCTGGGGTTAAACCACGACACCTGACCAGTGGATTTCCTCACTGGCAAACTATATGTATGGTTGGTATGATCACAAAAGCCTCCTTATGCAGCATAATTGTCCAGTCTCTTCTGTAACTCTCTGTACGACATTTTCCTAAGATGTGGCAGGACAGCCTATCCTCAATTCAGCTGCGCAGGACACCTAAGTGGCATGCCACAATTGGAAAGGCGGCACTTGGCATGTCTCACTTTCACGAGAGGTACGTCAAATTCCATTTAAAGCATACAGCTCCTTGATCATGTGTCAGAAACATGTTCGTAACCCTATGTTGCTCCAAAGTAACCTGTTAATACAAACAGCCTCAAGCTTAAAAACATGACAAACATGAGTCAACTCAAATTATTCCTGGTGTATAATCGTAATGAACAATTGCAAGATAATATTTCTGAGGGTTGAATCGTGTTTGGATTTTTCATTTTTATCAGAGATACAAAGCCTTGTGTCCCCTTAACGGCTCTGGCAGTGCCATCAGAAGTGCACATGCCCTATTTGGGTGCAGGTTCTGTTGGTTTCACTAGTGCTTTGGAGGAGCTATCATCTCACTGATGATTCTCAGCTTAGTTTCTTCCTCACTCCAGGATAATTAAATTTGAGAGTGCGGTGAGAAAAGCCGACATCTGCCAATGGCACAGGAACAATTCACCTTGCTTCCAGTGCCATTCCACGACAGCTTCAGCCAGGCTAGCAGCTGACACCACCCTATCTTCTTTCTCATCCCTGGTCACACATTTCCATTCTCTTTCTTGTGCCAGTGCTGATGTGGCTGCTTGTGGAGCTGCTCTGGCTGAAAACTGGCCCTACAGAAAGAAGTGATTAATTTTTAACTTGATCTGCTGTCTTGGTTAGCTCATCACACAGCCACGTCTAAAGAGGGTAGGACTGCGACAGCCCAGTCTTAGGCTGCCTTTAGCTGCCCTGGTTCAGTCCCAGTACTGCGAGCTACAGAAAACGTGGCAAATCAGATTAAAACAGAGACGTCTCCCAAACCCCAAGCCTCTTCTAACCAGCAGAAATTCAAGCAGAACCAAACAAAATTGACCTTGACTCAGAGAGTCCTGCTACAGAGCTACAGATGATAGGCAGGGTTCAGCCGACAGGCTGCTGTGCCAAGTGCTGGATTTCTGTGCCCTGTAGTGATGCAGGGAGCAGACCTGACAGCTCAGCAAGGTTTGCAGTGCGGGGCGTTGTTATCCTCCAGTCTTTCTCTCTTTCTGAAAGTACCATGGACCACACTCAGCCCAGAGCTACTCGCTTCATTTAGCCAACAGAGGCTGGTTTGGGGGATTTGGAGAACCTCCAGCAGCCTTTGACTCCAGCAGAAGTTATGGATTGTCAGCACATCTGGGTCGTATTGAGGGACAAAAACAACAATTTGGCCTCAGTCTGCAAAAGCAGATCAGATTCACCGTAACTGTGCATCAAGGAATAAATTTTAGCTCTCGATCTCAGCAAAACTCTGTAATCCCAGATAGGGGGAGTTATCTGAGCACAGAGTATCAACTTCTGCTGTCATCAGACTCCCACTGGTTTTTCATCAGAGGTAAATTTGGGCTTGGGGAGGTCCGCACGCTCATGTCTGAGGCTGAACTGTCCCACTGATGTTTTCTCTAATACAAATGAGGTTAGGGTCACTGCAAAACATTCTGCTCGTTCACCTCCACAAAACTTTTACCCTTTCTTAATCCCACTGAAGAAAAGGACCATAGCAGAAGGAGGAAAGAGGAAAACCAGCATGACTCTCTGCCATGTTCCTCATCTGAATCCCATCTAATGAAAGATTGTGACAAGAAGAAGGGGAAGGCAAAAAGAACCAGCCGTGAAGAGTAGGAAAGGATTGGTATATGGGCAGTGGCTGGGGCAGAGGGAAGACATTTTTGATGGGAGGATTTCTCCAAATAACTGTTGCTAAAACTCAGTGAAATGATACCAAGCGCAGAGAACTGTCTGTGTTCGGCAGCGCAGCCCATGTGCTGCAGTGACATTCAGGACTTGCCGCCTCTCTGGGGTGTGACTTTGCTAGCAAACCAGCACAGAGAAAGTCAGCAGTGTGAGGCCAGGTGAAGATGCCTACGCTGCGAATAGACTCCATCTGCCCCCAGGGAGAGAGAGAAAGGCAGCTCAAGACGGCAGGTAGATCAGACTCTGGCTGGGCTGAATTTTCTTCTGCAAGTGCTGGTCTGTCTCCTCTGAGTGTACAGGAAGTCAAGGATGTTCTGGCTTTGAAGAATGTACTTCATTTAAATGCTGGAAAATCTGTGGGGCCATTCTGGACCTTAACTCAAAAGACTGGACCATGTGGGACTGGTGCTGTAACCCAGGGATGAAGCTGTGCAGACCCTGCCTGCAGAAACATCCTGAAAGACAGAAAAGTTGTTTGTAGAAACTGTTCAGTTTCTCATCAGAAACTGGGGATAAGGTAATACTTCCCTGCTTTGTTACAAAGATAAGTCCATCTTGCTTTGATAAAATGAAAGTATAGTTATGGAGGACATAACTATATGGAGGCCTGTGTGGTACATGGAAATATCACAGTAATACATGTCCACATGCTTGGCTCTTGTCTCAATAGACAAATCAGTGTGATTTCAGGTACAACAGCAAACACACAAGTTCCTTTTCAGATACACTGATCAAGCTTTCTATTTACATAATGAATTTGGTTCTTCTTTCACCGTAGTACCTAAAATTTGCTTTGGTCAATGGCAGCCCATAAAACAAGAACAAAATTACTCTGGATATTCACAGAAAAAGGCATTTAAATTCCACACAGCAGATGTTAAGAGAGCAGCGTTAAGGAAGTCTTTCTAACAACCGGTCAGGAAAGAGTGGAATTTTTTTCAAAACCTTTTCACCATAACTTTTAAACGCTTGTTTGCTTGGAATACAAGGCTAAAGACCGTTATCTACTGAGCAGTAAATAAAGAAACTCTCACTCAGAGGTGCTGCAAACTTTCTGTCACTTGGGTATACGAAAGGGGAAGCAACCCCCTTTGAGATCCTAGAAGGACCCCAGTCTGACAGAAGCTGCTGTGAGATTTCATAACTTTTGAGAAAGTTCATTGCTTACATTTTGGGGAGAGAGATTTATTATACGGGAGTGCCAGTTAAAGCCAAGAGTGAAACACATGGACTCAATAAAGGCCCAATTACGTGACCTTTGCTGTTTGCCACGCTTTTAACTTGTGTAAGTTATTGATTACACTTTCATGAGATCATAATCAGAAGGTTGTTCTTTGGTAATGGTGTGCTAGAGGAGCTTTATCCTCAACTTCAAAGCTGTCCTGTGAGGCTTAAGAATAAAGGGTTGGAAGTTTGAAGCATGGCCAAAATGAATCTGTGTGCATTATCCATGTTTACCACTATGCAAGAGGTGGATAAGCTTATTCTTCAGCTGTGAACTTTCTCCTGTCATGTCAGATGAGCCACCATCTCTAAGGCTTACATTTGTGCTTTTAAAAATACTCTGTTTAATTAAATGTAGTGTCTGGTCAGATATCCGTCATAGTTAGTCTAAATACTTGTTAGTGCAATCATTTCCCTAATTGTAAAGGTTTTATTGAAATTATCTGACATTCTCTGAAAAGAATATTTAGGCTTATTTATGAATTATAAATAGATCTCCAGAGAGACTTATTTATATTTATATAATCTCTGTGGATGTAATAAATATCCAGAGCCTGAAACTGCAAACAGTCTGTAATCTATGTAAAGATGCACTCTCAGGACCAGCCAAACCAGGTTTTCGCTTCATTTTCAAGCTGTGAGGGGAAGAAAGTAATCTTACAGTTTATTTTCAATGTAGATAGAGCCACATAGATGTGTTGCAGGTGCCAGTAGCAGACCTGTTCAGCATTGTTTTGTTAGGAACTAACCTGGTGAGACAGTATTTTAGGTTCTTTCTCTAAGGAGCAGTGATAATTTCCCCCTTTTTAATTAGCCTTAGGAAATTGGCATCTTGGACATCCCTGATAATGAAATCTCCACTGGAGAGAGCACTGATCTTTTGCTGAGTGGCAAAAGAATGAATTAGCCCTTGCTGTGCTGGAACAAGAAATAACTTTTCAGGAGAATAGGTTTTACCAATTCTCAGGATACCAAAGCGGTATGTTTCATTAAGTATTTGAAGATAATGAAGGCTTGTGTATGTTTCAATTTTTTAAAATCTGAATGCTCAATGCTATTTCTCTTTTTGGTGTATTGCTTGCTTCCCTCCCCTATCCCAAAGCAGAGTTATCTAATTTTCATCTGGAAAACATAGGAGAAAACAATTTAAAGGAAACTTGTGCACTACGTATACATTCCAGCCTGGTGTATGCTGAGAAATATCATTCCTTGCTAGACATTTTCAAGACATGTGCATATTTATCAAAACTCTAAGGATTTTGTCTCCTTTTAGCTTGATTTTCTCAAAAGTAATTCCAGTGAAGCAGTAATAAAATATGTTACAGAAAGTCTGATAAACAAGAAAACGTCTAAATATGGGGAGTTGTGCTCTTGTGCTTTTTCTTTTGTTTCCAAATAAAGCAAGGTAGAGAAGGAGTGAGAAACTCCAAAACTTTCCTCAATGAGGAGCTGTAAATTTGTTGTGACTGTTTTTTAAGAAATCCTGCATGCCATGTGCCTTTGTGTCAGTGTACTTGTACTCACCCAGAAATTCTGTGGATCTGTTTGCCCGTATGCTGTGTTCCAAGGCTTTAGCCTGGTGGAGTGGCCCCACTGTCCCTGTTGCCATTACCTACTGCGTCAAGGGATTGACTCTGATCTAAGCCAAAATCGTATTTTCATTAGCAGGCTAATGATGGACAGGAATGTGCGATAGGCATTTATTTGGCCCTCTGTTTCACGTAGCCTGCTTTTTCCTGTGTGAAAGGATGAGTTTCAAAGTTAACACTCTGCTGGTGTACTTGGATTTTTCTTTTTCACTGGTGTCCCTCTCAAACCCCACTGTTTCTGCCAAGCCCTTAAGCTTCCAGTCTCAGGGTGGTTTCGGATGACCTCCAAATGCTAGAGCGCTTCCAGAGCTCAAGGTCTGGTGAGAGAAAGTATCTGCTCAAAATGACCGAGTAGCTGCCTTGTTTCCCATGTCTCCCAAGGAGCAGACAACTGCCAGAACCTCAATTGCTAAATGTAATCTAAATCTGTCACTTTGTGGCCTCACCAAGCTTCTTGACAGTGATTTCTTAGTATTACTTGTCCTTACAGGAATTCTTTTCTCATTACTTGGAGGAAAGGCTAATGTATTCTGCAAAGATTTCTGTCCATCTCCCCTGTGCAAAGCATTCTTGGGAGCCTGCAGCGTCACCTTTCAAAATCTGGGGCTCCTTTTGATAGCAAGCAAGAAATTTCTCTTTTCCAATTTTCTAAATCATTCTGTTGGAGGATCTGATCTGCCACCCACAACTGCATTCCACAGGAGACGTTAAGGACCAGTTAGTCATCTTCCATTGACAAAATCAGGGAGTTTTTGTACCATTCTTCTTCTAAAACCATTAAAACCGCAACTGGTGGTTGTTGAAAGTTGCATGCAGGGATTCACTCCATTGTTAAAAAAGTCTTCCTCCTCATGCATGGATTTTCTTCAGTCTGCCACAGTTTTCTTTACATGAAGAAAGCAGGCATAAAACAGGCTCTGCAGAGTTGTGTGCATTTCACCACAGTATGGTGTAATTAACGCTGTCACATAATGTATTTTTCTTTGATATTGCCCATTTTGCTGAATTCTAATTTGGGTCCTTGTTTTTTAGAAACACCAAAATATCTCTTTTTTTCCTTTTGTGTGCATCTCTGCTTTTGTTAATCCTGCTGCTTTGGTTCATTCCCATAGCCTTAGCAGCCAGTTCTGGAAAACAGGCTGGCTATCCTGTCTTCTGTGTAAATTGGTTTTCTCCAAGTGTGTTTCTGTATTACTTCATATTATTAAGCATGTCTCCCACTTCGGGACCACCTCGTGAGGCTGTTGGGAAGTCTCTCTGAGCATCACACTGAGGTGCAAAAAAATTGTTTACCCACTCTGTGATGGGACCAATTAACAGGTAAGGCAAAGCTGCCTGCCTTAGCAGAAAAATAAAACCTTGTAGGCAGACAGTTTATTATCTGCTTGTCTAAGGAGGCATCATTACGTTGTTCATTAGAGCAGCGTCTAGACTGCACCACAGTTACAAAATGTGCTGCTGACATACATACTCATACTCTGGCCAGACTCCTTCAATAGCCTGGTACATGCAGTATGGCTACGACCTCCCCTCTTTGTTGAAATTAATCTCATTTTGCTTCATGCTTCGTCTTGGAACATAGATGGACCAACTTTTCTGACCTAATGCAGTTAATATCTTGGAGAAGCAATGGTCCATGCTGTAAACACCTAACAAATACATACATTGCCTCACTTTGTGATTTTATTTATGGCATTTGCAACTGAGAGCATCTGCTATGGATAATGCATGCTAGTATCTTCTAGTTTGTGCATAGCCAGAAATATCAATGGATCAGGGATAAAAAGGAACTTTTTTGATTAGTTTCTTGCTTTAAATGTGGAAAATTGGCATTAGGGTGTATTTGTCATTTAATTGATAACAGAATAGAACATTCAGCACTGATGTCTTTAAAATAATGAGAAGAAAATATAGTTAATTTCTTACATCTACTTGCAAAGCTAACACACATTATCTTTTCTTTGTTAGAAGGAGTGCAGATTTCATTAGGCTATTAAGATGTGACATACAACAGTTTAAGCCACTCTGCTTCACTTTCAGGTGCTACCATTCCTTCTAATCCTACGTCTTTCTTGTAAAATGAAGAAAATATAAAGCACATTCCTGTGAATGCTTTGATTAAATATGAAACAAAACCAAGGTAGGCACAGCATGGCATCTGAGTGATAAGAAAACTCTAATACAGTAGATCTTATACTGAGTGGAGTTCTGTAGGAATTTTAAGTGTATATCATTTAAAACCAAACTGCCGACAGATGTTTGCTACAATACTTGTTAGAGAGCTTTGTTATTTTTATAACCTTTAAATTCCTCTGATTTATAGAAAACGGCTATTTAAAGTCCATAAAAGTTAATCCTGACCATGGAATTATTTGCCTAAGACGAAATTTCCTCCCTTTGCTGAGGGCTTTGCCCACATGGGGAACTGTTAAAGGGCAGCTGCGCGGGGCTACCTGCTGCCTGAAGGCAACGAGTCCTCAAACTGTTCACACAAGGTCTGCAGGGGCCCTTGCCTCAGTTTCTGAGGGTCTCAAACAAAGTCTTTACAAAAAAGTAAAGCGTATTCTTCCTTGGGTGCTCCCTGAAGTCAAGCCAAAACCAAAGAGTCCTCTGTGCATGCAGAGCGTGCAATTGTCAAAGATCGTTTATCTCAATCCCCCGTTTCCTCCATCACCTCTGATAACACCGTTCCTCTGAGATTTAGCTTCAGTATCAAATTTTGCCCCTCACGTACCAGAGAGTTCGTAGGCTGGCTTAAAAAACCAAAAAAGTCACGAGAATGTGTTTGTAATGAAAAAGGGATTATGGATTATGTTTTTTTCCCCCTTTATCTCACAACAATATCCAAGGAAATTTTGTTCTTGCTACCAAGCCACTCACAATGACCACTTACAGCACAAATTATGGTAGTCACTAGACAATATTTTAATTGCATAGACCTATCTCTTCAATTAACCATCATGAGTAAATTTCATGCTAGGCTGGAGCATGTTAAATATTTGCTGAGAGTGTGTTGTGTGCGTTTGAGTCATGATGATTAATGCAAGTTAATTGGCAATCAACTCAAATTACAGCAGGACAATACTGGAGACTGGATGTAGGGATTGTGTCAAGACAGTTTTTTTCCAAATAGATAGGATTTATGGCAGACAAATCTTATTTCAGATTCACAGGTTTGAGGAGTTAAACTACTCTGCTCCACTATGCAGCCTCTCTAGACTGTGATTTTTGTATACAATTTTTATATCAAAATTTAACCAACTCAGTCCAGCACACATGATTTGCAAACATACTCTGCAGCACATGGCTTCATAACTTTGAAGTCGTGCTATCTAGATCTACCGGCGGTGTTTCAGGTCTTCTTAGATACTATCATTTCAAGAAGTTCAGTTTTTGTCAACTCAGCAGAGGTATAAACCTTTGTACAGAAATGGTGAGAGAAGGTTTCTCCCCCCAGTGCAATGCGTGGCTTTTCTCCTGAGCAGCCTGTTGCTTGTGCAATGTCTCTTCCCATCTTTTTAACGTGTGAGCAGAATGTACTCCTGCCTCAGGCACGAATCATAGTTACGCCTCTGCTCTGGTTAGAGGAATTCCTTCCTTGAAAGGCGGTGAGTATTGTGGCTCATGCAGCAATTGGTCCCCTTTCCCACAGCGAACTTTCTTTTTGTCTTTGTCCTTAGGCATCGTTTCAACTCTAGAATATGGGATTCCAGTTCCTTTCCTACAAATCAGGGCTCTGGCTCACAAGCTGATCTGCTATAACAGCGTGGCTGGAATGGAAATATGGGACTGAAGCTATTTGGTCTACTTACCAGTTGTTGTTTACTAGAGTAGTAAGAACATAATGTTTTAATATCCCAACCCATTATGACCTGGTTTAGATATAGCCAAACATCAAAGCTAACCAATGAGAAACAGACAGTACAGCATTGACTCACTCACTGTACTATTCTATAGATGTATGGAGACATATAATTATTTTTCTGAACCAAAGTTTTATTTGAAAACAAAAATGTTCACAATCTGACTTTATGGCTTGTTTTCATATTTTGGCATGGTATACTGTATTGGAAAAAAATGTCTTTAATTAAAAGCAGCCTTTTGAACATTACCCCAGACTTCAATTTTCATCTCCTGTTTTACTGCTTCTCTCCATGTCCCCGCTCCCTCCCACATATACTCCATGTGTTTAACCCACCCTTAATAACTTTCATTGCTTCCTTCCCTATTGTTTTGCGAGTCCTCCTCTGAGGTCTCTGTGCCTACACAACACCCTCTGAAGACTGTGAAGAGCGTAGCCCCTGCATGCTGTTTGGGCTCTCCTTGCTGTCCCCACAGAGCGAGTGGATGTGCTGCCAGGGCTGATCAGGAGTCTCATAAACACCTACCCAGCTCACGAGTGCTTTGCTGGTGTCACCAGGAGTGAAAGGGAGATGGTCGCTCACATGCTGCCGGGGCTTCCACTCAAGTTAGCAGAGCACAGCATCACAGAAGGGCTGAGGCTGTTCTGAGATCAGACAGTCTGATCTCAAGATGATCTAGTCCATCCCTCTGCTCAAGCAGGGTCACCTAGAGCTGCTTGCACAGAACTGTGCTGAGCTGGGTTTTGAGTACCTTCACAGATGGAGGCTCCACAACCTCTTTGGGCAACCCGTGCCTGTGCTCAGTCACCCACGCAGTAAAAATGTATATTCTCAGGCTCAGATGGAGTATTGTTCCCATTGCCTCCTGTCCTGTCACTGGGCACCGCTGAGCAGAGCCTGGCTCCATCTTCTTTATACCCTTCTATCAGCTATTTATACATATTGATTAGATATCCCCTCAGCCTTCTCCAGGCTGGATGGTCCCAGATCTCTCAGGCTCTCCCTGCATGTCAGACAGTCCAGTTCCTTGATCATCTTTGCGGCCCTTCACTGGTCTCACTCCAGTAAGTCCATGGCTTCCTTGCACTAGGGAGCCAGGATATTTCAGGAGAAAAAGGACAGTCCTCTGCTAAGGATATTGACTGCCATATTGTACGCATAAATTAACTACGTTTATCAGCCCAAAGTTCTCATACAGTTTTGACTTTACTCTCTCTTTATTTCAGTATTTTAGCTAAAGAGCAGACATAAAAATACTGTCTACTATCAGTGGGTTGCTGGATGAAGACACATTTTTGCCAGTGCCCATGCTAAGGTTTCTTTTCTGGGAGCAGCAAATTGCATTACCTGTGATCCCTCATATGCTTCAGTGTAAATGAGAAGCCAGACTTTAGGGAAAAGGTTCATTTCCACTTGCTTTGCACACCTGTAGCTGTGCCATTGACAGTAGTGGAAGCCTCCAGTGACTTGCTAGGATGCATACATCTTAGGCGTACGTGGCGCGTACAGCTGTGTTGCTGCATTGCAGAAGTATGAGGTCACTTTGCATTGAATATTAAGAAATATTAAACAAATGACTCAACAGAGAGGCCAGGACCCATGGAAGAAAGTACCAAAGCCTACAATCTGTGCCACAATGCAGGTGCATATCAGGAGTAGGACGAAGGTAGTGGAAAGTATTTTTAAAATCATGCCAACACCTTTTGGGGATCTCCAAAACAAATAATTTTTGTTGTGGGTTAATAGTGAGTGACATGAAGCCAGCTCAGCTCCACCCTTGGAACGATTTAATGAGCTGAGGTTGAACAAGGCAGCGTCAGAGCTGTAAGCAAGACACGTGTCCTAGCATGGCGCTCCAGTAACGTGGCTGTTCATCGTCCAGCGCTGTTTCCCCAAGGCAATGTGCCGTGCTGTGCAGATCAACCAAGAGCAAGCTTCGGATATTCTGATGCCACAGTTGCATCGTGCTTGTGAGTACGTCCTTTAAGCTGCGCTTGCAGTGCAGGCAGGTCATCCAGGCTCACCGGTCAGCTCCAGGAGGATTCTGCCCAAAAAGCAGCTTTAGCTTACTGTTCGTAATATTTTTGTGGTCTGCCAGATAAAAGGTGTGGGTTGTAAAAAATGTCTTCTCTGTGTAACATAAGTTCGCTGTATGCATGCCATTTTCCTTGCTGTTATGCTGTGTCCTGATTATGGTATGGTCACTTGCAATCTCTGAAATAAGAGGAAATTATCTGAAAATTATGCTTATGTGAAGAAGCACTCAAGCAAATAATAGAACCAAATCCCGTGAATGACATAATGAAAAGTGTTGTATTTTCTGCTGTAGTTTATACGCTAAAGAGCTTGCTTCCATTAATGCAATTATAATACATACCGATTTTTTATTTATTTTGTCATAGGCTGAGTACTTCTACGAGTTCCTGTCTTTGCGCTCTTTGGATAAAGGCATAATGGCAGATCCAACTATAAATATCCCTCTGCTTGGAACAGTTCCTCATAAAGCATCAGGTTTGTGCTGTTGGTATTATAAATTCTGTCCCTGTAAAAAATATTCCACATAAAGTCTAAATGTCTTATTATGAATTGCAGTTCTGAAGTTTATTGCTAAAGAAACGCTTGCCACAGTGCTTGACACTGAACAGTTTGTGAGTGTCTTGCCTGACTACAGCAGCATATTTCATCAGAGCCAAGTCACACAAAGCTTTTATGTGTAGATAAATCAGCAGAAACTTGTGCAAAACCGTTGCATAATATTCATGTGCATGAATATTATTACTTAAGTTCTGCAGCTTTTGGAAAACAAAATCTACGATCACTGTAAGGAACAGTTATCAAATTATTCTGTTTCTCAGAGGTTGCAGTTTGTGGATGTTTTACTTTCAGTTAGGGTCAGCTGTTGTCACGGGACATTTAGCTCAAAGACACAAGTTCTAGTTTAGGACATTATCATTTACCCCTTTCCCTTACTTGTGCATTCTTCCCCCTTCACTGGAGCTTATAGCTCTGCAGCAGATGCTGAGCCCAAGCCAACGCGACTGCTGCAGAAGCACTGTGGTGCACAGTGAGCCAGGTGGAATAAAACAGCTTTCCATGAGAGTTTATCAAATCCACTTTGCTCTAAAGTGGATGAATAACAGTCTACACGATCTGTTCCAGGGCTAATATGTGGTAGTCTCTGGCAGAAAGGCAGAAGTGTACGTCTGGGTGACAATAGTGTCTTAGTGATCATGGTTTCATGATCAGCCTTAGCCAACTAAGACCATGTGGGAAAAGGAATGAGAAAAGGGGCTGCATGGGGATCCAAGTGTAGCACTGATACACAGGTTTACACCTTTGACTGGACTTTCTTTCTCTTTTTTTTTCTTTTAATGTATAATTTCTGAAAGTTTGTGTTTGCTGCCTCCCATTTTCAGCTTGCAGTAGAATGCCATTGAAGTAATGTTGCAGCACAGCTTTTTGCTGTGGGGCCAGGAATTTAACATTAATGATTACTCTCTCTACTGTGGATTGAATGACTGGTATTGAAAATGGCTTTGGATGAAGAGTACTATAATATTTCCACCATAATTGCTGCAATTTAATTGATTGCAAACCCAATAAATTGGCAAGTAAAGACATTTATTCTAAATGTAACCAAAAAGGTCACAAAGGCAAAGTTCTTTGTAAGCATTGAGATTATTTCCACCTCCATATAAAGCAGGTGGGATACGTGGGAAGCTCTGCACTCAGCATCCTCTAATATAAGCTACTTTCTCCTTTAATTTTTAACTATCTAGAAAGGCTAGATGAAAGTGACTCCCTAGTGATTATGTTTGGGAAAACATAATCTACAAGTGAAAGGAGGACAGAGATGAGAGTTCACAGTTCCAGCAGAAGGTCTGTTAATTGTCATAATAGGCGGTCTAATTAAAGCCAAAAAGCACTTACCATGTTTGTAGCACTGGTACCTCAGTTCCAGGACTAATATGGGCATGTCCCTGGTGTTTCCTTACATGGAGCATGTGCAATGCACCACTGCATTTAGTATACATAAGCTGTATTTAAGGTCTGTTTGGCATTATAGTGAGTCCAGTGTTTAACGGCGATTGATAATCAGTACGTGTGCAGTATTTGAAGCATGTACGCTATTTAACAGTGAACCACCACCATGATGGTGGTTTATTTACGCTGCCTGCTAGCTGGGCAAAATGAAAAAGTAGTCTTAAATAAATACAAGCTATAAAAATAGTGAATGGTGGCTAATTTGTTGTTATTTCTATAATTTATATGTTCACAAAACTGTTCTGACAAATCTAGTCTAGTTTGGCTGAATCTATCGCATTACCAAATAACTTTTCTGCAGGTATGCATGTCAGAAGAAAGTCAGTCACAAGTTTGTATTTAATAACAAATCAAATGTAGTAAGTTATTCTTGAAAAAGCTTTTTAGCCCAAAAGATTACACTAATAACAATTAAGGAGGAATAAAAAAGGAAAGACAGCTGTATTAGACATAAGAGTGGTAAACAAGAATGAGGATTAGCAGTTAGGTATCTTACTCAGAGGTAGCTGAACCCAGTGCTCTTGTCAAAATTAGTGGACTTTTAAAACTTCTTTGAGGATATTTGCCTACCACCAATAAAGCATATGGATGGCTTTAGTGCTTTAAGGCCTGCCTAGCCTGCATTTTGTCTTATGGCCAATGGTGGCCGTAAGACCTGCGGAAGAGCAAGGGGAGGGCAATCATATGTGATACTTCTGTTTACCCTCTCAGCTCTGACTAGCTTCCGCTCAGAGGATTTCCTGAGTCTTAAGTGATTTGTCTTTTTTATAACCCCACATGGTTACAAATCTCTCTTTCCAGTACTTTTCCAGGCTCTTTTTGAGTCCAAATAATTTTCCGGTATCTCCAATGGCTTTTGCAAGGAATTTACTGCCTCCCATTCTGTGAAGATCCCCTTCCCGTTGTTTCGAGTCTGGCTGGAACAGCCTCATCTGATGGGCACTAGTCCTTGTACTGGTAGTGACAGCAGTCAATCCATACTGTTGGTCCTGTCCATGCCAGCCATGATTTTGCAGATGTCTATTATGTTCCCCCTAATTCTTCTTTGTGCCAGGCTGAAGAGTCACAGCCTACTCAGTTGCTCCTCATTGGATGCATCCTTGTTGTCCTTCTCTCAACTTTCTCTAATCTAGTAGATCCTTAATGAGATGAAGGATCAAATTCTCTTCAAATTTAAATTAGATTTAAATCACACTGGTTCCTTAGACTCATTTAAAAATCCCATCCACAAATCCCAGGATTGCTACTCACAACACACGTATTGTTACACCTAGCTGCATGGTAAGACGTTCATATACGGTGAGAGGGCTGGTGAAGATGCCTTTCAGCAAGAGCTGAAAGAGCTAAGACTACTCAGCTTGTCCAAAAGAAGATGCTTGAGTGGAGTGTGGCTACCTGTCCAATGAGAAGAGGCTGGCTGCTCATTTGACAAGGGAAAGATCTGGTCGTTCAAAATGAGATCAGAAAGTTCAAAAAATGAAGTCAGGCGTTTTTGGTAGTGGCAGTGATTAACGTCTTGAACGCCACTCTGAGGAAAGTCAGACCAGCTATTGGTCTGTGACCAGAAGAAATGTAGTGGCCTGTGGAGCTGGCCCCTAAGTGACCTGAGCCAGCGCCTCCTGTCCCAGTCTGCACCAGCCAGTGCATTGCCGTGCTGGTGCCACCGGTGCAAGCTGACATGCCAGGGCTGCCGACACAGCGCTGCCTCGTGCAGGTCACGCAGGCCCTCCAGCCCACTGGTCAGGCTCAGGACACCTCCTCCCCCTGCCCACTGTTGGTGTTGACACATTAAAACCTCGGTGCTGAACAACCAACAGTGCTGAAACTCCCTCCAGCTTTGTGGGAGAAACCGGTGCCTTCTCTGGGTACAGCAGCATCTATGCTCATTCAGCCGCGCAGGTCAAGAGGGACAGACCCTGCATGCCTGCTTCTACTGGGAATGGTAATTCAGAGATGCCTCTTAAGCAATCCCACCCCTGAAACTGTAGGAGGCTTTTGGTGGTGGCTTTTACATATTAACCAAGTGGGTAAAGCAATTGCCTGCAAATTTGAAGAGCTGTGCCGATACATGGGAGTTACTCAACATGCCTCTCATGGAGACAATTTAGGAATCCTTGATTTGCTGAACAGAAGGAAAAGGCATGAGCTCCCAGTCAAAAGGGATTAAACCTGCATCCTCCATGTCCCAGGAAAGCATTCTAATTACCAGCTAAAATTAAATAAGATGTAAACCACTAGGTTTCCTTAGGTTCCTTTTCAAATTAGTTAAATTTTTCCCACACCTGCTAGAGCCGTCTGCTCTGCAACCCTGGGTGCAAGCGCTCCAGGGGATGCAGAAATATAATGTGCAGGAGGGGTGATTCTGTGGCCTGGTGGTGGGATGATGGCTGGCAGAGGGAAGTCCTGAGCTGTATTTCCCTCTTCTTGATTTTAGCCAGTGATGGGCAGACGTAAACTGCAACCTGAATTTGGGAAGCAGGGACCAGACCTGAGGTTTGCCCTGCCACAGCCCGCTCAGCACTTCGGTAGCCCACAGGAGCACATGGCCACGGTTCTGAATGCAAGGGACTTTTGCTCTGTGCCTTGTTTTGACTGTAGTGCTGTTGCTGCGTGCCTGTTCAAACAGGCATAAAAAGGCAGGGATTCTGGTAGAGTTTAGGGACTTTATTTCAGCTCTGAACCACTACAGAGCTCAGCCAGGATCCAGGTGCTTGTTGCTCACTGGAGGGTCCTTTACTGCATTCCTGTGTGCCTAGGAGTTCTGACGTATGGGGAGTCCAAAAATACGGATGCTTCCAGGATGGGGATTGCTGGAATAAGGGATTTCTGACTGACCTGTTTCCTCAGACTTTAGCCCTAAGAGATGCATGCCTGGTCTTTGCCCTAGGCTTTTAAAGCCACAACCAAATCTCAGGGGAGGTCAGGGGTTTGCTACTAATTCAATGAAATCTAGATATAGCTATAGTACCATCATTAAACTTCTGCCATATCTTCCTCCCCATAACAATTTGCTCAGCTAAGTCACACATATCCTAGTACAAGCACTGATTTCCTGCACTTGCACTGTCAGGTGGTTACTACAGTTTAAGTAGTTCACTGCATTTATATTACATTTAAGCCACTGTAAGAGTTTCCTTCTTACCACATGGTTACATGCTTTTTGTAATGGTCTTTTAAAAGGTCAGTGTAAAAGTGCTTCAGCAATGAAATTGCTTTATAATGAAAACTGCAACAGACCTTCCAGTCTGTAGGACTTACCAGAAGCAGAATGTGTTTCAGCAGTAAATTAAATTATTGTGTATTATACCAAGGCAACAAATAGCAAAAAAGGTCCAATTTATGACTTGCAGAATTTTTTTTATAACAATCAATTTAAAACAAACCAAATGTAGGGCTGTTAGATCAAGATTTGGTTCTGAAATCTCAGGCCAACTTCAGAAGAAATGAATAAACAATTTCTGTTACCTGGATCTAATTTATAAAGCAGCTAGGAAGAGCCAATTTTGAAGAAAATAGATAAAATTGTTTCATCTGAAGATTATTTAAGATCACTTGTGACAATCACAGAGGAGGATTCCATAGCTCTGAGGTATCAGGCTTGCTTCCTCATTAAAATACTCCAGATTTACTGGCCTTAATTATTTACTTAAACTCTTTGTAGTTCAAAGGTGTTTGAATACTTTTCCTGGAAAGGCAATCTCCAAGTATCGCTACGCTTAACAAGTTCTGTCAGAGACTAATGTGTCTCTGTCTTCTTTTTAAACATTCATACCCATGATCTTACTTATCAAATGTGCCATCTTGCCACCACTTTACCGAGTTAGTTTTGATTAAATCAGTATTTTATTTAAGTATTCCAAACCAGCAAAACATACCTAAATTAACTTTTTTCCAAACTGTGTAAGGTGTTTTTGCAGAAGTTGTGTGAGAGCCTGCAAAATTTAGACTCAGAAGTGAGCAGTACAGCTTAGAAAATTAAATATAGGCTTCCAGCTTGTTTTGGTGTATCCTTTGATACCTCCCCATGAGTAACTGCCTTGCCTGCAAGCAAAAGTATGTTTGTGTTAAGGTTGCTGTCTGTGCTGTAGACTGTTGGGGTTATGTCAGTGAAGGAGTGCAGGCACATCTCCTGTGTTGCTGTACTTCCAGTCCTGGAGCCTCCTATGAATAAGGTGATCTGCGTATCTCTGTGTTACAGGTTTTCATCGATGGCATTACTCTAAAGCTTAAATATAAATATGATCTACATTTTTTAGTATTTCAATGTATGCTTTTATATGTGTATAGTTATATGTGCGTGTAAATACAAATATTATTGTTATTATTCTCCTTTAAGTTGTTCAGGTTGGATTTCCTTGCCTTGGAAAACAAGATGGGGTCGCTGCATTTGAAGTGAATGTGATCATAATGAATTCAGAAGGCAATATTATTCTCCAGACTCCTCAGAATGCCATCTTCTTTAAAACCTGTCAGCAAGGTAATGCTAAAGAAGACTTCCTGAAATACCATTAGACCTGGTCACCCTCCTTTCTTACGTTTCATTCAGGAGAATGGCTAGAGACCAAGGAAATAAAGTGCTCGCACAATATGGAGCAATGGTGGTGAATGCCAGGCTGTTCTGGCTCTGTCTGTGGATTTGCCACATGTTTACTAACCCTTTTCTAACTGCCAACTATGTCTCCCTTAGTAGAACAGGGCTAGAGGCATTTGTCCTCCGATTCACAGCTCATTGCATCAAGGACCTTGATAGAAATGTATCACGTGAGAAGCACCTGTTAGCAAATCATTTGAGGTGCTTGTAGGAGAGCTAGTCCTGTGGAAACAAGATGAGGCTAACATTTCCAGAAGTGGTACATAATTTGGAGAAATGAACTTCTGGGATCTGTAGCGGGGATGCTGATGTCAATAAATACTGTTTAGTGCCTTAGTTCAACAGTTCCTTAAATCTCAACTTGCACATACACACCAAATGCAAACATCCTACATCAGAACATTTTTGCAAAATTTGGCTTCTCTGGATCTCAGATGGCAACCTCTTGGTTTTGGATACAAGTAAGGTGGTGGAGGCTGGTCTGCAATACTTGCAGTCATCAAGCAGTAAACACACACAGGATGCGCTGGTAGAAGGGCACCATGGAGTTATTGCAATGTTTACTTGGAAAGGAGGGAACCTGTTTAATCAACCAATCTGTGAACCATAAACACTATATAATAAGACTTTCTGGATTAATTTGATGCACTACAAAGAGCTATAATTACCACTTTAAACTGAGGTTGTGGAAATTGAAAACTCAGTATCTAAGACAAGACAGTTATCCCATGTCGTGTGCAATTGTATCAAATTAACCCATGATGCGGCTGATGTATAGAGAGTGAGATTTTCATTCTTCTCCTATTAAATCTTCATTCCCAGTCCCACACTTTCTTCTCTGCGCTCTTTTCTCTGAGCTAATTGGCTGTAGTGTGGCTTCAAAGAGCGAGCAGCAGGAGCAGGAGTTGTTTATTCTTTGAAACCTCACTACACTTAAATAGCAAAGCTGCTTGTCTCCTTTGAAGCCTTGCTGCTGCCAATTACCCCAGGGAAAGTGCACGAGGGGGAGAAGAAGTGGGCAGAGAAACAGGAAGAAAAATGGGGGCTTAATGGAAGTAAAATCAATGAGATCTTGTGTAGGAAGCTGGGTGTCTGATGTAAATACAATACAAAACATTTGCTATCTTTTTATTTTCAGTTCAGTTCAAAGATACTGAACTTAATAAACTTTGGAAATCATGCTGGGGTAATCTAATAGGGAAAGCAGAGCTACAGGTCTGTACTGTGGAACAATGTGGCTTAAACAGAGAGAGCTCCAAACTCAGTTTAGTGGTAGCATTCATCCAAGTTATCATTCCTGTGCTATTAGTTGTTGTTGTTACTACTATTTTGATATGAGATGTAATATTTAACGATTTAGCAGTATTGCATCATATGGCCTCTCAGGAAAGCTGGGCATGATTATTGTCCCAGTCTTTTGTTCCTGGAGCCAGCTGAGAGGTGCAAGGACAACTTCCCAAACACTAGATGTGGGCAGAGGAGGAATTTTCTCACCTCATCTCTTCCTGGGGTAACTCCCACTCCTGCCCTCTATCCTGTGAGGTGGACACCGCACTGTTTTGGGACAGATGCTGAGAAGGATGAGAATGTCCTTGGTTGGTGTTAAGCAGGGGTGAGTTTCCTTCCTATGAAAGATGTCATTCATGGCAAGGAGCTCCAATTCCTCCTGCCGGGGCCCCGGTCACAGTTTCCAGTCACTCTTGGCCATCCAGAAAAGGCCCCCACTGGAGGAAGTGAGGGGAGCAAGGGAGCAATTTTGTGGGAGAGGAGAGGATTTGTTGTGGCTAAGAGATGGCCACACAAAACATTATGTTTTCCTATTTTTCTGTTTGAAATGGTATGTATTTAAGCATCCATTTTCTGTAATGAATAGCAGCTCTGCATTCGGGTACAAAGAGGGAAGCATTTCCAGAAAGAGTCCTAGGCTACAGTGTTGAAACACAATAAGACAAAAAAGCCTTTACCGCTATTACTACTGCTGCAAACATCTTTACTTTTAAAGCAACACTTTTTGCTTCATGTATCTTTGGCCTTGGATGGAAGAATATTTTAAAATTACACCTTTCCTCCTCTCTCTTTCCTGTTTCTTTGGCAGCTGTACACAGCATCCAGCCACCTGACCAATACTTCAGATTTTCTTTCCTTTTGCTTAGTCTCAACGCTACCCTTTGCATCCCGCTAAATAGAGAGCTAGACCGTGAGCGCAACGGAATACTGCTCGTAGTTACGGCAGCCGTCGTTTCCTGTGGCTCTGATCAGCTATTAGATAAATTTTCAAAAACAAGTTTATTTGTATATGAGTCCAGCTAACAGATATGTCACCTGACTCAAATATGAGAAGAAGGGAAAATCATTCAAATTTATTTAAGTCCAGGGTTATGTTTTCCTCTGTATTAATAGGAGTTACAGTTAAAAAATTTCTGTGGGCTGCAAAAGTGCCTTAGGCAACCTGACCCTCCTGAATTTATAGGCATCCTGCTACTCCTTACTGCTTTAAACAAGTGCACTTTAAAGGCTATAACTGCTTGAATTTGAACTCAGGTATTATTCAGCTGTGAATCAGTGTGAATCAATGGCACACCTTTACAGCCTATGGATGGTAGGTGCCAGCACTTCCTGATGAAATCAGGTGACAAGGCAATGGAGAAGAAGTAAGGATGCTGTTGGCAGGTGTTGTCAGTCACAATGTTTACAGCACTGTTACACTAAAAAAGAAGAAAGATGTGATACCAACGTTACAGCCAATTGCTGTCTGATAGATGACCTTCAGGTTTGGGTTGAGATGGGTACAGTAAGATTGCTCTCTCAGTTTCGGCTGCCTCAGAGTTTTTTGAACCTTCTCACTCAGAGTGTCACGCAGCTTGCATCAAGGTGAGCAGGTCATGCCTACTCTGCTAAAGCTGCCTTGTGGCCCTGGTACCACTGATCACAAGGGATGTGCGCTTTTTCCAATGGGAGTAGGCAGCCTCTCCTGCCTGCTGCCTTCTCCACCCTGGAGGTGTTCAAAAGACATGTAGATGTGGCACTTCAGGGCATGGTTTAGGAGACATGGTAGTGTTGGGTTGACAGTTGGACTTGATGATCCTAGAGGTCTTTTCCAACTTTAATGTTTCTATGATTCTCTGTGAGGGATCTGGGAAAGTGTTTCTGAGCAATTGTTTTTCTACCCAGCAGTCATGTTTTCATGGGGTTCCATAGGGTTCAGTTTGTTTCGCTGCTTGTTCCATGGACTCTGGTGGTTTTGAGGATGGTGATGGTATCCAGAGGTATTTCTCATCCTTGCATAATGCAGCCAGTGTTGCTATATGCTTTAATGTTTGATCAGTAGCTGAGATGTGAATGAGTTGGATGGTGATACAGGACCACTGTGCAGGACTGCTTTCATCTTCCTTTCTGGCCTTCTTTCCTCTAGCCTTGAAGCTGACTCTTCCATTACAATACAGATTTCACCACTTTGTCACCTCTGTAGTAACAGACGTAGCAATTAATGCAATGCAAGTTGCAGCGCAGTCTACTTAAAGCTGCAGAAATTGAAACTGGTCCTGCATACTGAGGGCAGGTCTAACCAGCGATGCAAGTCCTGCACTGCCTGCTCGTTTCCATGTGGAGGAAAAAGTGCTGGACTGAGCAGAGCATCCGCATTACTCATGCACTTGCAGAACAGCAGAGTGATGGAAATGCACAGTCTGACAACAAGCACATTGTGTGTTTGTCTGAACATGTGATGAAATCTCTGTTTTAGACTAACAAAAGGAAACTAATTTCTCTTGAGGAGGTCTTAGCTGAACTTCTATTTCTGCCAGCATTTGCCTGTCTGTCAGCAAGTATTTTTACTGTTGTGTCAGAGGAATATATTGATCCTACTGAAGGTTGGCTGACAGCTGAAGTATGTAATATCCAATTAAGATTGTCATTATATTTTATGAAGCGGAGTGTCCAGGAGGATGCAGAAACGGAGGGTTTTGTAACGAAAGACACGTCTGTGAATGTCCAGATGGATTTTATGGGCCTCACTGTGAGAAAGGTAACTTTAAAAAAAGTCTTCTCAACTTTTACAATAATCTCAACAAACTGTAGCTACTGCACTGTAGCCTCCCCTAAAAGAATGGCCTATTCTGAAGATTTAATATATTTTGAGTCCACACATATAAGAGAATTACTATCACCCATGGTCTAATGGAAACATCAGTTGCTTACGAGAAAGATGTTTTCTCTCTGAGAGATTGCTTTTAACAAAAACTGACAGAGTAGTTAAGTAATCGTTAATCACAGGGAATCCATCTGGTAAAAAGGTTAAATAAAATTCTTCTGCTAATGAGGACTAACTGGGAAACAAAGCACAGGACTTCTGTTGTTCAGCATTTTTTAATTTGGAGATAATATCTAATTTGGAGATAAGATTTGGAGGCAGTCTGACAACGAAGATGGGAAGATGAAGGAAAGAGTCTCCTTTTCCTTTCCATTAGTGACTAATAGCCCCGAATGACATTTCCAGGAGTGGGGGACCAAGAAATTGAGTGACGTGGTGAGGAAACTAGCACTTCTTCCTATGTCTTCCTTCACTCCCCCCCAGTTGCAGACCCTCCCCAGGGTGACTTGAGATGGAGCAAACCATAGCCATGGGCATCTTATTCCAATAGCATCCTTCACTCAGCTCCCAGATGCTCTGGCTACATCCAAAATATGAAGTACAAAGGATGAGTTCTTTGGCCTGGAGGCCAACTGGGATGATGCAGTTTGCATTCATATGTTTAATAAACTCTCTTACCCTCCAAAAAACCACCCTCCAAACTCCCTTCTGGGAGGAGCCTGTGCCTGCTGCTTACTCCGGGTCCATGCCCATGATGGTTTGCTGGCTGGCCAGGGACAAAGCCATGCCAGGAATGGCACCAACAGTTTCACAATATGGATGATCCTGTGCCCCCACTTGGCCCCATGCCTGGGTGCCGTTTAACTCACTAGTATGGATCCAGCCTCTCTCCATGTGGGCAACCACAAAATGAAGCATTGCCACCTGACATGCCTCCCCGGAAGAGCCTTGGGGGGGTGGCCACAACTGCAGAGAAGGCTTGGGAGAGCACAGGGGCTCTGGATAGGGTTCACGGGGAGCATGCAGCACAGTCAGGTCACCAAACCAGGCCACACGACAGGCTTCCCTAGCCTAAATTAGGTATCCATGCTTATGTTCAGTTATGCAGAGGGAGAAGGGAGGGTTCATTGAAAAACCTGCTTGGGAACCCCACTGAATTGCTGACAACTCTGAGCTCAGCCCCTAAAGAGACAGTCCTGTTTGCAGAGCGGAGGCACCAGCTACAGCTCCAGAGTCCAGTTATAGAGATGGCGGGGGACTTTGCTCTCCCCAGTTTGGAATTAAACTGTACAGGAGGCAATTTCTGCTTACATATGAAACAAGATTTGAACATAATTTAATCTTCACTTTTTTAGTAATGCTGTATACAAATTGCCAGATATGAACCAGAGGTGTAATTGATGTAACCCACTTCCAAAAACGCTTTGCAAAGGTGACTGGGTACATTCAGCAGAAGGGAAAGTAGCTTGAGGAGACAATGTGCTGTGTATTCAAATAGAGAGTTACAATCATACCAGCAATGTTTTTTCTGTTCTTCCTGCCCCTCAGCACTATGTGCTCCTCGCTGCATGAATGGTGGGCTCTGCATCACACCCGGCCTCTGCATCTGCCCCCCCGGATTCTACGGCATCAACTGCGACAAAGGTAACTGCCGGCTAAAACCCCTGGGCTCCGTATCTGGCAGCCTCTCTCTATTCCCCGGTGTTAGTTTCCCTCCAGGAGTGGATTTTGGAAAGTCAGGCAAGTGATGAAGTAAGTAAGTTTTAAAAGCTTTGTGATTCTTCAAATAGATGCTCTATCACAACCTGGGAGCCGTTGGACGTGCTTTTGTAGCTGGATGTGCGGGCATCCATACACGCCAGCTCTGTGAAGGGTGATTCAGATAATTGCTTTAGTTGATCCACTGAAAGCTGTGGGACCTACTGCAAAATTCACTTATATTTCTGGCCTAGAAGAAAAAATTATCTCTATTTGAACCCTAGTTTCCTGGAGTAAAATTAGTTTTACTAATTATTTACTACATTAGTACTTTACTACATTACTACATCTGGACACATGAAAAAATAAGCAGACCATTCATTTTTTGATGCTGCGTTGTGGCTGAGGAAGGATAAAAAGGAATAATCACTTGTTCAGAACAGTAATTTGGAACAGTCCAAGCTACCATGTAGAAAATAACCAAGTAGTTTCCTGCAGAAATATAACTGATCTGCTCATGGCAGAG
Organism: Phalacrocorax carbo; assembly: GCF_963921805.1. NCBI lineage: Eukaryota > Metazoa > Chordata > Aves > Suliformes > Phalacrocoracidae > Phalacrocorax > Phalacrocorax carbo. The sequence continues at coordinate 38,017,744 of NC_087513.1, read as the reverse complement.
CAGATTACAGAATATCACGCTGCATTTACTGCTGCAGAACTGTGTGAAGCAAAGACTAAATGCAAAAGGTCCTAGTGTGCTTTCCAGCAAAATGATGGGAACCTTCCTAGGCCTGTAGGTATACTTGCACAAACTGTTGTTCTCAATGTCCTTCTGACTTTTATCTAGTCCTTGATGAGAGTTTTGCTGCATTTAAAAAACGTTTCAGAAGTGCCCTGTAATGAAATGCTCCCAGTGTCTTGAAGGATTAATGTGAATCCCAGCTGTTTGGTGAAAAGTCACATCTAACACAATGTAAGCAATTTAGCAGGTGAGACACAGCATTTGCATCCATGTCACCACACAGCAAAAACTTATAAAGGTTTCTTTCTAGTCAATGCATTAATTAAGAACTGTAGTGAAGTATCCTCTTGTAGAAGTATCTTCCAGTCCTAGGTTCTGCTCCTTTTATCAGACACTGGCAGTTTCAATAGCAATAGTGACTTGATCCTTCAACAAGCTTTACACGTGGGGATTGATAAAGATGTAACACCATCTGTCCTCAGGGACCGCATTGCTGTATTGTTCACTTGTCTCTTTCTATATGACACGTGTGTGTGCCCAAATAAAGCACGTAGGAAGAAATGCATTTCAGTCTTCCTTTGTAAACCAGTTGAAAAGACCATAATGCAACCTTTTTACCTACTCAATGTGTATTTATTATGATCAGCAGAAAACATTATGGCCAAGTCAGACTGAGTTCGTATTAGTGATTTAGTTCATTCCTGTTTTATTTGTTTCAGCGAACTGTACAACAACCTGTTTAAATGGAGGAACGTGTTTCTATCTGGGAAAATGCATTTGTCCTTCGGGCTATGAAGGAGACCAATGTGAAATTAGTGAGTAGCATCTCCATGTGCTTGCTTTCACTTACGTCAACTTATTATAGTGTCAGTGTCTGAATGAGAAGTGCTACCTGTCTCTGCTGGGCTCACAGTGAGGGTCTCGCACAGCAGTTTGGGGCCCCTGGAGAGTCAGATGCTGCCTGCCTTCAAATGAGTTTCCTACTAAGTTTGACTCTTTGCTAGACCATCTCATCCCCTACCGTGTTTTGTTTTTACTAGTAACTGGGCTTGGTAACAACCCTCAAGCTGTAAGTGTGCAGGCAATACCCTGTGGCAGACAGATGTGCTGCTGTGCCAAGCCTGTGTGGAGCAGCTATTTTCAAAAGTTACAGCAATTCGTACTTGTGCACAGCAGATTATGTTTGAGCCTGCATCTCTGAAAGAGCTACTATAAGATGGGAATGGAAGGGTTTGGGGTAAAGGGAGGACTGAACCATAAGAGCTGAGAGCTTTCACTTAACGTATTAAGTTGCATTCACATGACAACTGGAAAATCCATGTCACAAACATCAGAAGACTTGCTATATTCAGAAGTTTAGCATCAAAGCAATTAAAAATATTTTAGCTCATGGTTGATCTAAGTGTGCTGTGTAAAGCTGGGGGTGGAGATACGGCCAGGCTGGACCAGACCTGGGAGGTCAGCTGTCAAGTATTTGATCTCACTAGAAGAAGAGTTTTCTTGTAGCTCAGTTAAATTGGATTAATTCTATAGTTCCCCACACTTCAACATGGGCATTTCAGTTCTGAGAATGTACACCTAGGTCATTCTTTCTGGGCTTAAAGTTTCTAATGTTCACAGGAGCACGGAGAGCAGCATTTGGCTTGGGAGAGCCCGTAAGAGCCAATTTCTTAATATGCATCAGTAAAGACAGGCTTTTCTCACAGTTATGAAACTTGTATCGTCAAATAATTTGGAAACACAGAGAAATAAACTCTGCTGATAATGTGAGACGGTAAATGAATTACAGTGCAAAGAAAGAACACAGATACCATAAGACCTACATTCTGCACAGTATTTACATGTAGATAAACAGTAAACTTATGTAAATGTTTCACCATATCCCTATACAGTAAAAGGCATTTTGCAACTCCTTTTTACCCAGTCAAAACTGGAGACAAATGGAAGCGATGAAGCTTTATTGTTATTAAATTAATAAAGATCGCCCTGTGATATAAATCCAAATCAGATGTCAGCAAGAACAACAGTGTGGGTTTCCACTGAGCTTACCTTTGCTTATATCAAGTTCAGATTTGACACTCTGACAGAACCTCATTTCTTTCTTCAGCCCCCAAGAAGCCAACTGCTGATGCTTCTCAGATGATGAATAAGGTTTGGTTCAAAGTTTGAGAAGCATGTATTTTATGTCAGTGGTGTTTTTTTGAGGAAAATTCTTACAACTGATATTACAGTATGTAAAATTAAGGCTGTTCCACTTAATTGGTCTGTCCCAGGGGCTCTTAAGCTCGTTGTCTACTGCTACTTGAGGTAGGTACAACTGACTTTGGCTTCTTGCAAAGGCTTACCTGTGCAAAGCAAATTATATTAATTAAAATACAGGCAGTAAATTAGTTTCTGTACAAAAGAAAAAAAAATCTCAGGATCAGAGTATGCTAAGAGCTAAGCTGGGATCATATTAATGAGAGCAAGGAAAGCTATGCACTTGCCTTGGCTTTTGTAAAGCTGCAATGTCAATTGTTAGGCCATGATTGATGGCTGCTACCACCTCTGGGCACTGCACCAGTGCCAGCACAACAGTGGAAGACTGTGAGAAATGCTAGACAAGGCTTAGAAACACCAGAGGAGAAACACGGCTCAGTCTCTTAGATCCAGAGCCAGCTATATTCAGTCATGAGGGTCTTGAAATAACAAGGAGAGAAAACCTTTTAACAGGCAGCCATCTTCTGAAAACTGCAAAGTCCTCTTTTTTTTAATATTGTTTAAAGATTTTGAGTGCTTGTCTAATAGTTGAATCAGTCTTTAAGACTCCTGGGAAATGTACTGGACCCAGTCTACAATACTAACAAGCATTCACAGTCTTCCACATTTTTTCTAGCTATAGTTATGCATTGTCTCTAATTAGTGTTTCAGTTTGAGCCCAGAGAGTTTTATTTCATTTTGGATTCCTCCTCCATTTGTCACCAACTGTTTTGTTGCTTTTTCCATTTCTTGGTCAATAACTTTCTTTACTCTTTCCTTCATTCTGTCAAAATACCTTGGTCCAAAGTTAATTGAGCTGTGCTGAGCCCAATATTTGCCTAATGCAACTCTGTGGAAGTTAGTATCAGACCTTGACCCATATTCTCTAGATATACTTCAAGGACTAGGAGAATCCCTGGATTTCCTTAGCATTGTTGTTAATTACTTCAGATACAAATGCTTGCAAACTAGAATACCAACAGGTTCCCTCTCCAGAGGCTTCTGCAGGGAAATAGTGGTTTTACATAAACTCTCCTTAGCATGGTTTGTTCCGTTAGCTGGTTATGAAGCTTGTTACAGGGCTATTAAAACAATTATGCACATTAAGGAACAAATGTTTCTTTTATATTGACAATACACACATGCATCATGGAAGTCTGAAGGGGTTGAGAGCTGAGCAAGCGCTACCTGGGCTATTGAGCTCCCAAGGCAGCAGGCTGTGGTCATGAGATGAGTGCATTTGCTGAGGTTTTCAGCACAGCAAGCCAGCAGTGGGGAGGGTGAGTTGATCCTTAAATTATCATGTGCAGGTCTCAGTTAACATCCTTTAAAAAAAAAAAAAAACGAAAGCAAAGGAAGCAGTTTGCTGCCCCAGGTTCCAGTTTTTGTTTGCTCACAGATTGGAGTAAATATCAGTGCTAAATCTAGGAAAGGCTTTTTCTTCTCTTTTCTGAAGAATCCAGAAAATGTTGTGGGATTAGAAAAGACAAAAAAAAATGTTTTGTACAAGAGCAAGAAAAGCTGCGCTGGTACATATGGCCACCAAGAAGGCAAGAGGTTGACGGTGTAGCTCCTGATGCTCAGGGACGTGGCACTGAGCCTCCCTCAGCCTGGGGGTGACCTAGCTCATGGGCACTGTGCTCGCCTTTCCTAGAGACGAGTGAAGACTTAATTAGTTCAATAATGCTGACAAATTCTAGCAAGGGATCGACAGTCTGGTGGTGGGACACCTGATGTTAAGTTTGAGGAAGGCCCTTGGTGTGAGTCAGGACCAGCAGAAACTTAAGTGTGGATCTCCTCTGCCAACACGGACTCCTCCCTCCCAGGTAGGTCAGGACCAAATAGTGCTGTCAGACCCAGCCTCTTCCTCTGGCAAAGTGTGAATGTGAGGAAAGTAATTTTTGAACCAAAAGCCTTGAAAATTTCTGCCAGTTCTAATTACTGTTACCAAAGGTGCTCTATTCTTTGCAAACAGGGCATGCTTTTTTAGTGTGCCTTTAGTTTCAGAGCTGTGGTGTGGAACAGTCCTCACTGTACCATCCACCGCATTGTGGTGCCCCGCAGCCACAAGCTGACAGGCCCAGCCAGTCTGCAAGCAGCAGCCATACCTGTCAGTTCCTGAGCTCCCTAGGGCTTAATATCTCTCTTGGGTGCCACTAGATTTTCTTTTGCCTGTGCCCCCTGGGTATGGGTCCCACCCTTTGCAAACGTGAAGTCTGGACAGTGCTGCCCCCGCACAAAGGGTGAGGAGAGCGGGAGGCAATGCTGACCGGTGGCACAGGGGACTCTGCGACGTCCAAGCGGCACAAGTCTGGGCAAAAGCTGTATGGACACATGGGCTTTGGCTGTGCCAAATTATTGTAATATTTTCAAAGCAGAAGAATGCATATACATTGGAAGCACAGACTTGCAGCAGAGATCTCCTGGCAGATCCACACTGCACACTCCCATCCGATGAGTTTTTTGGGTACAAGGCAGGCTTCTCAGACACTTGTCTCCAGTAGCTGCAGGAGACTAAGTTTCTGCGCTTTTGATTTCTAGGTAAATGCCATCAGCCCTGTCGAAATGGAGGCAAATGTACTGGCAAGAATAAATGCAAGTGCTCCAAAGGCTACCAGGGAGACCTGTGTTCAAAGCGTAAGTACCAAAGCCACTCCATCAGCTCCATGTAGGAGCATCAAGCTGGCTGTACAGTATCTTTTTACACAGTGTCAGCACTAACTGTTTGTTGTCAAAGTACTTCAGGTTAATATACTTTCTGGACATACAGCATACACCACACTTAAGGGAATTATGAAACCAGAAACTTTTTTTCCAAAAGCCTTCCCACAGTTTCTTCTATACTCTAAGTTTCTGTAAAACAATGATGTGTCAGCTTAGTCATAGCAGCTTAGTAATAGAGAAATGCTTAATGAAATGTCAATACATTGCAACATGAAAATCCAATGGTAGCACTTTGTGTTCTGTGCTCTGGTGTATGCTCAGCTCTGCTGTTCCGTCTGCTTACCTCTGCCAGAGACTGAGCCAGACCTTGCAGGGGAATGGGGGGTGAAATGTTTCAGGGCTCTGCACGCACTTAGTGCAAAGCCACAGATATACTGTGAGAGCCCCAGCCTGTGCCAGGACCAACCCATCATGAGGAACAACAGCACAGAAAGCAAATATGTGTCTCTGTCTCCTGATGAAATGTCAAGAGGTCAGGCATAAGCCCTCGCTTTCTTACAGCTGTCTGCGAACCCGGCTGTGGCCTGTACGGCACGTGTGCTGAGCCCAACAAATGCCAGTGCAAAGAAGGCTGGCACGGGAGACACTGCAATAAAAGTAAGTGAGAAGCAAACCCTGGGAGTCTATATCAGGGGTCTTACACATCCGATGCCGTAGAGAAATGATGGCTCCAAGAGCCTTTCCAGCCTCATTAATAATACTCCACTCCATTTTTTCTGATCTTTAATCCAAACAATAAAACAAAGATTTTCAATACTCCATAATTTTAGCTACTTAAAAAACTCCTCAGAATTGTTTAAAAGTGTTTTACCAAGATCACCCTTGTATTAGAAATTCCAGATTCTGGTATCAGCCAGATTTATAGATGTTCTCATGTGGCTTCCACCCATGGTATGGAAGGGACCTAAGTCCTTCAGTACTCCTCAGTAATGTCAGCTGGCTGTAAAATGTTGGGTAGGCATTTTTAGAAATAAAACTCTGTTAGGTTTTAAAGCTGATTAAAACTTAGAAAAAATTAAATGTCCTTTAGAAACTTTGGGGAAAACTCGAAGAGTTATGCGAGATGTATGCGTACTAACTTCCAAGTTCTCTCCTCTTTTCCCTCACCAATGCTCCACAGACCACAAAAGATATTGTTCCAAAGCAAAGTTAAAGTCCTTAAAATGGGTTTCTGTTGTGCTTATTGACCTATTGACACCCAGTGAGGCAACTGATCATTTCACTGGATTTAAAATAGCACTATAAAATTATTTGAAATACAATTGGGTAGATCCAGTAACAACTTCAGATTTAATTTTATATTTCATGTGCAATAGTGCTGTGACAGCAGATCTTCAAGAGACATGCTGTACATTTTCCTATGATGTATTAATGTTTAGCTTAAACACTGTTAGCTAATGATTCACATTTAATGGTTTAAGTGGCAACGATACAGAAGTTGAAAAAAATTGAAGCTATAAAACCCACCAATTACCCATAAGAGATGTGAACCTTACATTGCAGCATCAACTGAATGTTCATTTTTATTAAATGCTGTTCTTGCCTGTGATTTGTATTGCATTAAAATATATTAGAATAAATATAGTTGTATCATTAAAAAATTGGTATTATATTATCTAACTAAGATGGATTATGCTGTGAAAATTAGGTGTGGGGAGTCCATTTTTCTGCTGTTAGCTAGTGGACCTGTGTCCACTATGTCATTCCCTGAAGGAGAAATACGATTAATGTAAGTTATAAGTTATGGTTAGAAAAAATGGATATCAATATGGACTTCGTAAGTTCAATATAAACTTTTTCTTCTTGTAATATTCTTCTATAAAGAACTCAGCAAGTGAAAGAAAAAAATGTACAATGAATAACCATCCCAAAGAAGTAATTACCTTGTACAACAAAACCAAAACTTGTAACTACCGTGTTGAGGAGTCAATAGTCACACATTATTGTCAGCTCCATGTTTTTCCATCCTTAATTACTTGGAGTTTGGGTACAGTCCTGCTGTGTTTTGCACTGCAAAACTGTCTTTGTATTCAGCAAAGAAACTGAAAATAGGCCATTTGGGTAAAATTCACCTCCATTTTAAGGGCCTATGTAGGGCTTAAATTGCATACAAATCTGCATTCACTGCAGTTCACTCTTTTAAACTAAAACTAAACATCTCCTGATCTTAAGATTTATAGTTAATTGAGAGACTTGCTTCCTACTGCACCAAATCAGTGGCTCCGTCTTAAAGCTGTTTTCTTAAAAAGAAGTGGTTAAAAAAAATTGAACCTGGGACTCGGTTTTTCAACATAATTTCCATGAGCTTTAAGTAATGAGATGGGTAAATGAAACTATAATTACAACATAATACTTTGAATTCCATTTTTATTGTTCATTTTCATTTTCCACAACAAAGCAGCTCTGCTAAGCCTGTTTCAGGCTGCTTTCCTGCCCTCCCCCCCTCTCCTGCCCCCCCCCCCCCCCCAGGTGTTTATTGCTGCTGCTGGTCTTTCTTTTTGCATTCAGCCATAAACCAAAGCCAAACTCAGGTAGCTGGCACAGATTGTCCCCAGGGGAATGCTTACACCCCTCTTTAGAACCAGTCGCTGGCAGATCGGCATGACTGTCACCCACCCTGCGTGGGCTGTGCACACATGAACCCAGGGCTGAGTGACAGCCTGGGCGTGCTGATGGTCCCCAGGGCTCCCTGGCGACGCGAGAGCATCTTTCAGTCTGGCAGCACCTCGTCCGTCCCGGGGGGCACAGAGAAGGGTGAGCGTTTGCGTAAGGCATAGCAAAATCCTTTGTTCAATCGGGTGAGACTGTTTCCACTTGAAGTATTAGCTGTGGATCGCGAGCCCGCTTCTGTGGTTTCTTTTCTCTTGAACTGGATAATTTTCCAGGGTATGGAGCCAGCGGTCTGAGCGCCCTGAGGCCAGCAGGCAGCAAGCACAGGCAGCACACGCCTTCTCCAAAAAGGACTGAGGAGAGGCATGTTCCACCCGAATCCAATTATATCTGGTGAACTCCAACATCTGAAACGGTTCGTGTTACACAAAGTTCATAGCCTTCATTAACCTCTCATGGATTGAATGTTAAAATGCTGTTCGTTACAGTTAAGATTACCGGCTGGAATTTTATTAGCTTCATTATAAACCACTGAGCTGATATTTACTATTCCTTTTAAGTTTTATAAATACTTCTATAGCATGATTATATAGGCTTCTTCTTTCAGTGCTTTGGATGGTGTTTTGTACTATACTTCAGTTATGTTTAAACTTCCTTTTTTGATTATATAGCTGCAAATATTTTCCAAAAATTAAGTAACAATATTCAAGCAGAAAACCTTGTAGATGCTAACCTGAATAACTTCAATGACTACAGATTTAATTTGCCTAAGACAAAGGAAAGGTGCATTTTACATTTTTGCTATTGCATATTTAGACTTTTCCCTAAGAAAAATAAATAAGTTGCCTAATTTAAAAACTGAGTAATTCAATTCAGTGTTATTTTTGGCCTTACGGTTTTGCAAAGTACTGTGTATTAGAAATACACGGCAGTGGTGCCATTTAACCAACGTAATATATTGTAAACAAAGTAGAACTATAATGTATGAACTTTCCGCATCAGCTTGAAGCAATATAATATATTGTAAACAAAACAGCTCTTGTGTAATAAACTTTTTATACTGACGTTTATGTATAAAATAAAGATGCTGCTTTAGTTTTTCGAGTACTGCTCTGCGTGGCCTGCTGCGGTCTCATCAGTGCGGGGCTGGGATGATGGCTTTTCTAGAGCACCCTCATAAAACAGTGGCACAGTGGGGTTGGTTTCTCTGTCTCTGCTTTTAGCCCCACAGCTCTTAAAAATATTTCAGAAGAGCAACTTCTTCTTGTGTCTTTGCAAAGGCGGGGATAGCACCAAAGGCAGGTGCTTCTCTCCCTGTATTTCCCCTCCACCATGTCCTTTCATGGCCCACACTGCCAGCTGGCCATGCCAAGCTGCTGTGCCCTGTTCGTGGTGACTCCGGTACCCAGCATCTTCTCCTCAGAGCCTCTGTCCAAGCAGGTAATGGTTCAGTGCTGGCAGTGTTTCCTGTTCAAGGGTGATGCTCCCGTGCCACGTTGTGTTCAGACTGTATAAGGTTCGGGTGCTGCCTCTTGCGACAGTCAAGGGTCACACAGTTTGTAACGTGCTGTGGCTAGGAAGCAATGAAAATTATTCCTGTCTGCACTGAAGAACAATCTCCAACAAGAGATTACTGGGCCTTCTATACTGCAGTTCTGGGAACCTTATTATCTGGGACATAAATAAAAAAATAACACAAAATTTGGAGCATAAAATTAATCTTAATGAGTGAGATGGTTTGGCTTATAAAAGAAAAAGTCTAGTTGATTAGCCTGACTTTGCTGGTCTTACTTAGTGGACCCACAGGCCGAGTAAAGAGACTTGCTTAGGCCAGAGAGAGGCAGGACAACTCTCTAAGGATCTGTTTTTACGTTGTCCTTCATGCGGTGGATCTGTAGATGCTCCCCAGCAAGCCTGATCCGACAGGAGACCAACCCCTCCATCGCCATGCATGGCTGCGGCCCTCCAGGTCCAGTGCGGGGAGAAACCTGGCTGTGGAGGAGGGGCAGGGCCAGCCCAGCCCCCTGTTACACCCCAGGCCATAATCAGAAACAGCCCAAACAAGGTGGTTTGGCCGCTTGCCTGATATCCTTCCCCGGATGGCAGTAAAACAGCTCAGGTTTACTGAAGAAGGAGCTTTCTTAGCATGGATGTGTGTAACGGCTATGGCTGGTGGCCTTCAACGTGGTGGTCCCCCAGCCCTCGGTCTCACACCTCCCATGGGACGCCCAGCACCTCTCTGACCTCTGAAGGGGCTGGGGGGAGCCTGGGGCACGGGGCCCTCGGGTGGCCACGCAGGGCAGGGTACGACCTGCAGCCAGCTTGCCTCTATGCGTGCTGCACAGCTGTGCTGCGGGGGGAGTTTGAAGAGCAAACCTCAGTCCCCATAGCAGCCCCTGTACTCTTACCTGTGTCCTGGCAACCTGTGGATCTCTCCCCCACACCAAGGCTGTTGCTGAATGTGGTGACATCAACTTTCCTTTAAAAAGGATAATCTGCTGTATCTACTGGCAAGGAGGCAAAATACGAGCTGCTGGTGTGAGCTGGGCTTTTCCCTTCACCAGGGCCAGCAAAGTGGCTGTGGGGCAGGAAAGGAGCGCAGCCTCTGCCCTGATTTAGTGCTCTCCCAAAAGCACCATCTTCAAATCAAAAGAGGAAGGAAAACAGGGAACCTGAGGCACAGAAGACACTTGGGTGCTGAAAACCCAGGGCAGGGAGATGAGGACGGAAATATTTTTTGAGATTTTTTTCTTTAAAAGGCATAAAAGGAGCTTAATATTAGGCTGAGGTTAAAAGCATAAGTGCTCTGAATCTCCAGGGATGCCCCAGGAGCTGTTTATAAATATGGATCTCACATTTGCTAGCTTTTTGCTCTTCCTCTAACAAAGATTGGCTAAAGCCATTGGTCACACACCACAGTAAAAAGCACAGGAATTTCTTAAAATTCCTCAGACATTTTGGCCAAACTTTTTCTGCTCCTGTCAATTTCTTAGAACATGCTTCCTTAAAATAACAAGTGTTTTCTTTTATATGGAGTAATTTATTTTGCTACTTGTTCCAAAGGCACTAAATGCTGCTGCCTGATTTTCTGAGTTTCACCACTAACTTTCGGAAAGATCATTAATCATGAGTAGAATACAGTCAGAAAGGTTAGAAAAGGGAAAAAAATACTACTCAAAGTGCACACTGTAACACCACTCTCTTAAATACCATCAACTTTCTACAAGTAAACTTTCCATCTCTTTGCCTTTAAAGCTAGTGTGAGCACAAAATTTCCTGTGTAGAGGCAGCGCCCCATGTCAGAAAAGTTTTAAGCTGAAGTCCATGTGATATCGGACAATACTAAAAGAAGACATTAATGCCTCAGAAAAAGTCGAGTAAGAAGTTGGAAGTAATTTTGCCATTAAAAAAACAAACTACAGAATTTATCACACCTTCTCACTGGACAGGGCGTATGTATGGGAAAAGTGCATCTATGTGTCATAGATGAAAATCAGTTAAAGAAAAATAATAAGAAAAGTCAAAATACCAATCTATTAAAATAGGTCAGACAGAAACTGCCTTTTTAACAACGTTTGAAAAGTTTGCAGTTAACCAGAGAGAGAGATGCCAAACATTGCACCTGTAAGCAGCGGCTATGAGATAATCAAAACTGGTAAACTAATAGAAGATGTTAAATTACTATAGCCCTAGTCCAAAAATCCCAATTTCAGCAACTGACAAAATTATAGCTTTATGAAGTGCTTCTTATAGTGCTCGATAATTTGGATATTTAATATTAGCATCCTGCCAAGTCCAGGTGTGCACAACAGTTCAAAGGACAAATACATAAGGCACAAAAAGAAAGCAGAAGCCCTGAGGGCAAACTGCCTTTTTTTGTACCGCTGCCATCAGCAAACCCATGCACATGGGGTTTTTTAAGTAATTCAAAGTTTAGGTTACTATCCCTTTAACTTCGGCTATGCCGCGTGATTTAAAATATATCACTTTTAATGCCTCTTCACTTGACTTTTCGGGAACTGGAGAGACTTTAGGCCTTTTCTTGTTTATGCTATGCACAAACTGGCAGCATAACTTCATTACCACCTGAAACGCAAGCTCTGCTACCATGGAGTAGCAGGGAGCCAGCACGACTGTGCACACTTGGTGATGCTCACAGGGTGTCCGACCGAGAGGCACCACTGGCTGCCAGGACCCGGCACACTTTCCCCATGAGGTGCATATGCATGGTCCAGTTGGCCTTCTTCCAGCTTCAGCTGCATTTCAAGAAATATTAAGGTTAAAAAAAAAATTATAAAATAAAAAATGCAAAGCTGTTCCAGATGACTTGCTGCCTGTAAAGTTCAAGCTCCAAAAGCCAGGCTCAAAGCTTTGGCCAGACCTAGTGCTACTAGTTCAAACACTTCAGCTTTGTTTCTGCTGGACAGATTTGTTAACTTTCCCTCTCACTTCTCTACATCATCTGTTCTACTGAGTTTGTGCGTTATGGAAAAAAGACCTACTTGCAGATACTAAGGGGAGATCTGGCAGCAGCAGAGCAGGAGCTTCCTGAAACAGCCTGAAGTTACACCAGGGTTTCTCCAGTGCCTGCCCTGTCCATAGCGCTGCATCGGGTGCTGTCAAGGCATTGCTCACAGCAGCTCCAGGTCTTGCTGTCATTTCAGCTCAAGTCTAGAGAAATTGCATCAGCCAAAAGTGCTCTCATCCCTAACAGGGATTAAATCCTACTGGACCCCACAGGTCTTGCAGTGTCGATATGACTTCATGGTTGATGAGGTGATGAGGTGCTATGATTAGCCAGGCCATACCCAAACCTAAAGATCATGATTAGGCCAGCAACACCCTCTTCGGCTCTAAACTGTGCCAGCAAGATTTGCTCACGTGACGCTTTAAACGAAAAAGCAACTTGTTTGAAAAAAATTCTCAAGAGAAATGAATCCCAGTTGTTGTTTATTTTTTCTTGCAGCTCTCTGACAGGGTGGCTGCTGAGCTACAGGCCAGTAATTCATGCATGGCTTCCAGCACCCAGCTGCTGCTGGACCACGGCTAATTGCACATTCCTTGGAGACTGGCTGGAGGCAGCTGCCCAGCCCAGCAGTGCGAGTTCACCAACACTCCGAAACAATGCAACACTAAACTGGGCACAGAACAAATGGGTTAGGAGTATGGCAAGGATTGGAAAATGCATGCATGCAGATCTGAACAGATTTATTGCTTACCTCTATGGCTTTCTAAAGTTCGCAACATTCAGACAATATTAATTTAAATGAACCATCACAATTTAAAGTTAGAAAAAAAAACCCCACTCTATATTTTTGGCTTAGAACAACATATTCTGTTATTTACACTAGTTATAGAAATCACATTTTAATCCCTTTCCACATAGCCCATCAGAGGACAGGAACAGCCTTGTTGAGCAAATCTTTCCATGGAAAAGTGAATTCAGAAGGTTTAGTACACATACCCTGTCTGGCCAAGCCACAGCTCATAACCAGCTCAAATACTTACAAGCGACATCCTTATAAGTCCTTTCTAACACTTTCTTTCCTTGGAGGATCTTACGGCTGGTGAGGGAGGAAAGGCCAGCCTGTGCTTTAAGCACATACTTTGCAGAAGGGACCTCTCTCCTCCAACCCAGGATACAGGGATAAGCCCAAATGTCAGGCACACTTGGTGACCAGCCAGCTGCCTCTGGGCACATGCGCCCCAGCATGACAGAGAAACTGTGAAATGTCGCACTGGCTTTAGTATCTGGCTTTGCTGGTGCTACGTGTGGACAGCCTGGGCAGAGGAAGAGGTGAGGATGCCCACAGCCGGCAGCAAATGGGGCCCCACAGCACCCAAAAAGAGAAACCAAAAAGAAACAGCTCTTTAAAAGCTTGCTTTTCTTTAGAACCACTTAAATATTTGTCAGGGTGCCTAAATCAAAAGCCTAAATGTCCCAGGAGAAGGGAAAAGTTATGTGCTTAAGACCAGCAGTGCTTCCAAAACATGTTTCGGCTATTTGAAGTCCAAGTAGATTTTATTGGGTAAACGAGGTGTTGGCTCAAACTTGCGGTGACACCATCATGCTGTCTGTTGGCTCAGCATGCCCCACTGTGCCTGAAAAGCAGAACACGAAACCAGAATGTCATGCAAACAGCAGCTCCAGTGAGTACACTGCCCCATAAACCCACCCAGCACAATGATGAGTTTTCAGATACCTTTCTTCTGGGTCCCTCCTTATGCAGATCCCACGTGCAATGGGCATGACCACTTGTACTGAAGAGCTAAATGGTTGCAAAATCAAACTGCATGTCGATGATTCTTGTACTGCTGGGTTTTGCAAATGATATATTGGAACTGAGTCTTTGCATCCTCCAGATCTGCCCGACGTGGCATCCTATCAGCCTGTTCTTCCAGAAGCAAAAGCTGACTTGCAGCTTCTGCAGCACAGTCCTTAAGCTAGTGTTTCCTAATAGATGCCACCCATCTGCAGGATTATGGATAGAGATCCAGAGTCACTGCACCCAGCCATCACTCTTCCCCAGGCTCCTAGTCATGCCCACTCTACACATGCAGACCCTCCCCTGTTGTGGGGCGGCATCTTTGGCTTGCAAGAAAGGTGCTCCTACCCTTTATTCTGCTCATCCTGTGCTCCAGGTTACAACTTTTTATTTGTAAAACCTTGCACTGAAAGAACATAATCTGCACTGTAAAGTCAAACACTCAGAGCAACCAGTGCCAGCTGGCTCTGTAAACTCTACGCAGCTCCCCCCAGCAGGCAGGTATATGCCCTATGGTGTCCCTACTATACAAGGACCCCTGTGTCCCTGAAGGCTGCCAGCTTCTGCTTGTGCACACCATGACAGTACAGCTCCTAAGGCCTCTCCATGGTCTTCTGCATGGAGCCTCCCCAGGCTTCTCTGCATGCTGACCACACTTCCCTCTCTGGGGTGTTCACCGCCAGATCACAAACAGATTGTCACGAACAGATACATATTCTTTATCTCCTCCCATATTCCCCATCAATTTCATTACAATCATCCCATGAAACTGATAAGGGTCTAGAAAAAAATTAAAGACATTGCTGAGTGCCCAACTGTTCATTATTGCCGACTTATCATCCACAATAGCACACCCAGTTTCTTCCTTTCACTTCATATTTCCTAGTTTCCATCCTACTTCCATTTCATTACAGCTCTCCCTACCAGCAGTTCCAACAAAAGTCCAAAACTTGCTCATCACGTACAAAGTGCTTGGTGCACTGTTCCTAAGCCAGTCACATGCCAATACACATCCCTTGATCAATGTGCTCCAGGTGTGCTGCTTCCTGCCTGCCCAGCGACCCCAGCAAGCCTCACATGTAGGCAAGGGCCAGCATGATTCCATTAATTCTCCAGCAGGCAGTATTTGGAAAGGCCACCCCACACTGTTCATACCTCATGCATCACGTTTCAGCATCTTCTGTGTTATCCATCACGCCTAGCTTGCAGGAGCCTTGCCAAACAGAGCCTGCCATGACCCTTGGCTGGCATTTTCCCCAGTCCTTATACTACTGATTACCAGACTTTGCTGGACAAACTTGGCTACTATGTGAACTCCATGTGTGCTGGACTCTGGCTTGCTTTAAATTAGGCTAATCCAGCTGAAAGTCAGAGTACTCAAAATCCTGGCTGTTTTCAGCATGTACAATTCTACCCTTCAGCAAGAGGGTGGTTGCTGTGGGTACCACCTCTCCCCGGTCTATCTGGAGAATGACTGCCACACCTATACATCTCCCAGATGGTGCCACTATTAAAAAAGTTAAGTGAATGCCTAGCACAATTCAAGTCAATTTTTTAAACTTTATTATGTAAAGGAGTAAAGATTTCTCCCCTTTTACAGTTACAGCCACAATAAAGACGGTATTTTCTGAACCAGAAACTTGGTGTTGCCTGTACTGCTTCACTTTGTCATGTATAAGACAGTGGTTCACTAGCGATAGTTCCACCTCCAAGGCTTATTTTTAAAAGGAATCAACTGTGTTTGAGATGCAGCTGAAATTCTGACCTAGTTTGGCACTTTCTCCCACCCCAAAATTTACCAGAACTCCTGAGTGTTTCAGATATCACAAGTTACACTGACCTGCTTAACAAGGAGGTGTGAGGGTTTTCCAGAGTGAGGCAGGTTTGGGGTTATTATTAATTTCTGTGTATCTTTTATATCAGTGGAAGCATGAACTTCCCCAAGCCCAGAGGAGCCCCCACGAGTTGGTGTTGGGGTAAGGGCAGCAACCCCAGGTGAGGTGGGTGCACTGACCCTCTGGAAGCAAATGCATCTTTGTTGCCACCAAGGAGCTGAAACTGGGATCACCACAAGCCCTGTGGGTCCCTGCAGCTGTTCTTGAACACTTTTACAATGCGTGATTTAGTAATATAAAACCACAGAATGGTTTGGGTTGGAAGAGACCTTTAAAGATCATCTATATCATCTATATCATCTATAAAGATCACCTACCCTGCCATGGGCAGGGACATCTTTCACTAGATCAGGTTGCTCAAAGCCCCCTCCAACCTGACCCTGAACACTGTCAGGGATGGGGCATCCACAGCTTCTCTGGGCAACCTGTTCCAATGTCTGACTACCCTCATTGTAACAAATTTCTCCCTTATATCCAATCTAAACCTACCCTCTTTCAGCTGAAAACCATTGCCCCTTGTCCTGTCACTACAGGGCCTGGTAAAAAGTTTCTCTCCATCTTTCTTATAAGCCCCCTTCGTATATTAAAAGGCAGCGATAAGGCCTACTTGGAGCCTTCTCTTCTCCAGGCCAAACAGCTCAGCTCTCCCAGCCTTTCATCAAATATTTGATTTAGGTTTTCCCCTCTACTACTACTCCCTTTCTTTGGTTTGAGTTAAAACTCAGTAATTTCAAACGAACAAACAGGCAGACAAACAAACAGAGAGTCAAATAGAACCCAAGTAACTGAAAATCCACAAGAATTGCATTTGTTCAGAATTCCCCACTTCCAGCCTAGTTGGCGGAGCCATTCAATACTGCAGTAACACCGTGTTTAACTCTGCACTCGTCCCTGGCAGTACAGTAGTGTTACAGTGTTTTTGAACACCTTGTGGACCACCCACAAGCAAGAGGAGCAGCAACCGTGTGGCCAGCAGAATGCCTTGGATGTGGCGTTTCCTTGGGGACCGAGAGGACAATAAGAAAAGTTTGTTGGTTAGTATTTTGACTGAAATAGGTTTTGATCACTCAGACGGGTCTGTTCTGCTTGAGAGAGAACAGTCTTCTCTGAAGCAAATGAGTAAGACAAACACCTAAGTAAAACGGGCGAGCTGTTAAGTACAGAAAGTATCTGAAAAGAGCCATGAGGGTAGTTAAATATTTAGATTCCTGCTCACTTTTTAAGTGGATTTGACATGTCCTCATGCAACAGCTCTGACTACGCTGCACTACTCTCAAATCCAACGCAAAGGTTGTTCTGGAAGAGTTTAAGATAAAAGAAAAAGATCTGCTGAACACAACATCTTGACGGAAAGAGGAATGCAAAATCTCCCATTTCTTTTTAACTCTGCTTCCTCTCTTAGCAAAAAAACACATTTCTTTTGTATGTGTCCCCTTCAGCATCCCAGAAAATAGACAGGGAATAATTACAAAGAAATAAAGTGGCTAATTGGGAGGTATGCTTTGTCTGTACCAAGCACAAGTAAGGTCCCTAAAAGACAAGCCAGTGAATATCCCTTTGAAATGGAAGGGGCTGGGGAGATTCTTTTAAAAACCTTGCAAGTGATTTGCAGTCATTAATGCCACCTTGCTATCCACTGTGCAACACTCGACTCAGGCTTCCTCCTCTTATAAACAGACAGCGAAACGGTGTTATTTTGTATCTCCGAAGTTGTTATCAGAGGCAAATAATTTTGCTATGAAACTGGAGTGCAGCTACAGAGCTGCTGCCTCACTGCTTTGGATCTGAAAACACAGCTGCATGGCACAAACATAATTTGGGTCTTTATGGGACTTATTTGGAGGCTAGAAGTAACTTCTGCTGAATGCACGTAGGTTGGTTTGACTTTCAGGCCATTCTGTTAGCCAAGCCCTGGAGATTGTCCCAGATTCAGGGACATCTTGAGCTGTTTGATCCTGCCCACTCTTCGCAGTTAAACAGTGTTCTCCCAGCTGAGTTACCCATCAAAGTACGGAGGGAAGCAGCAATGAGGAGCTGACAGTGGCTGTCTTCCCTTTCAGACAGTACTGAATCACGCTCACATGAAAGGGCAAGAGGGGACCTTGCAATGATGTTGATGTAATTTTCTGTGACAGACGGAATTAAAGATCTTAACCAGATGTTGTTATTAAAGAGGTGTAGCACTAGTTCCAGAAAAAAAAAAAAAGAGTCTGCTTCCAGTATCCATATTTCAAAAGGGATCTTGGAAAATTTACGAGAATTGAGAAGAAAGCAGCAAAAGCTATTCAGAATCATGGAAAAGTGTGTCAAAGAGAAAGAGACTTTGAACACAATTCAAGAGGACTGGCTGAGCTGCCCAAATCGTTCCCTGCTGCTACAAGAGAGGTCTTTCCTTCACCCCGTGCACCATCCTCACCAGAAAAAAGCAGTTTTCTTCTGGGTGAGTGAGCTCAGCCAGCTCTCTGTCAGATCAGCAGAAGGGAGGAAATCTTTAAAAGGTACCTCAGCCTTCAGCTACTTGCAGGACCAACTCACTTTTACAAAAATACCCGCTGGGGCTGAAAATTGAATCTAAATAAATTTCGGACTGGAACCAGGGTACATGTTTTTAACAGTGAATTAAGTAACAATTTGGTTTCACCTGGGACTGTGACAGATTCTTCATCATCTGAGCCTTAAAAGCAGGACCTTCTAAAAGATATATTAAAAATTAAGTTACAGTCTTGATGTAGAAATTATCAGGCAAGGTTCTGGTTCTTTCCACACTAAGTGCCTCTCTACAGTTTCACTCCAGAGGTGGATGAAGCTTATTAGTGACTGAAGTCACAGCTAGGTGCTGTTGATACACCATAAGAGGTCTGTAAGAGGCATATTACACCTTCAACTAGTGACAAAGCAAAGAACTCAAGGCCATGTCAAACCCTAAAATGTATAATTTCTGAAGAGCTGTGGCTTTTTTACTTCCTTCCTTGCTACTGAAGTACATTTTTCACTGTCCCATAGCAACTGTTTCTCTTCACCCTGTTGCTATGTGAATATTGGGATTTTATATGCTATTTTGAAGGAGTTCTTTTAAGAATTCAAAAAATTCACACCACTTAAAGATCAGGAACGGAGAAATTTTGAAAGAAAGAGAAAGAAGAGCAGCAAACCTGTGATATGAGCCTTTGTAGAGGCAGCTATTCACAGAAGCCTCCCAGCAGAATGAAAGTCTCCTTACATTTTAAATGAAGTGTGTTTGCAGATAATGGTCACAGCTGTGTGGCCTTCCCTTTCCTGGGTACCAAGTGTGGGTCGCAGTGGGTTACGTGATTGTTCCTGCGTATCTTGGCACATTGGGTTTTCCGGTCCTGGCCAAACTCCACCCTGGACAGTGTTGCCTTCATTTGTTGGCAGATTGTTCAAGGGATCTTTTTGTGCGAGTGACAGCTGAAAGGCATTAAATTGTACAGTAAATCATTTAACTGGAGCCTAGAATGTGTGAACACCGAACCACAAACTCTGACAGAAGAAAATCAGAATTTATTTTGTGTTTTGAACAGTTTTAACATTAATGACCCAGTTTAACCACATATAACAAGCATAATCTATTCAGTTTTCAGCAAGGTCTTCAACTGGATATTGTATACCTCTGTGGCGGTTTCCTCTAAATTATTTGAGGTTTCTTACTTGGGATTTTTATTGTTAAAATGAATTTTATTCTCCTGAAAGGTGACAGAATGCTAGCTGGGGAAGACAAAGTCTCCCTACACCACAGTTCAGCAGGGGCAGTAGCAAACCTCACACACTTCCCCTGCTCCCACCGTGCAGGAACAAAGGATGAAGAAAGACAGTCTGGGATGAACAGCAAAAAAATAGTGACACACTTCACACTCAGTCTTGAATTCTCCACATCTTGGGAGGGGTCTGCTTTTTTTCTTCTGGGTTTCAAGAAATGCTTCATTTTGGCAGTTTTCTTTAAATAAGAATACATTCTTATGGGAAAAGAAGTTGGTTTTGACAAATCAGCTTATTCTACAAGGGCCATTTCATTGAAAACTCCTAAGTCATTCTATTTAGAAAGTATCCTCATCCAGCCAGTTTGGCTTAGTGTGAACTCAAAAAGGTAAGCCAGATTCTGAAGTCAAAGGGGACCACACCAAGGAGAAAGCCACAGGCTGAAGGAAAGCGAGCTCTGGGCAAGCAGAAGATGACAGCTGTTAAAGGGAGACCTGCTGGGGCCATCCTGGCAGCTGTGAGCCAATGTCGCTGCTGGCAGGAGGGACAACAGGCAATTACTGATTTATCCTGGCAGTGAACTACCAATTATTTGTTAGAGTCACTAACAGCTTTGTACCCAAATTCAGCCCAGCTGTTCACTTGCACAATCATCAGAGAGAAAGCCTTGGTTTGTGGGGAGATTGCTGTGCTGTAGCCAGCACAGGGCTTGGAAAGAGGTGATGGCATTGATGCTGGAGCATCCAGCATCCCGCTAGCCTGCCAAGCTGGACTCCCCAGGACACGCTGGTGCAGGAGGAGATACTGCACTTGCAAATGGCCAGCACTGTGCGGAGGTATCACCTCTGTCCCAGAAAGGTGCTTATGGCCACCAGGCTGCCTGTCTCCTCTGCTGACCTTGCCCTCTCCAGCCACCCGTCCATTTCTCAGCCACAGCTTCTGAGTAGACAGAGCCTGTTCGCAGTCGCTGGGGTAGCAAACCTCTGGGTTTAGTGACACTGGCGACTAACTTCCAAACTACAATAAAACCCACAAAAACCATACATCCCCAAGACATAACCTGAGGTAAGGGTCTCATAAACACAACAGTGCCAATGTGACCCTGCTTTGGGGGGTCCCCAAGTCTCCACCTTCACCCTCTCAACCTTATTCTTGCAGCTGGACACGTTACTGTGGCACAGTAAGCAGAGGCTTTGGTTTCAACGTTACTGCTCATTTCAACAGAGCCAGGGTATGCATATCACTGTCGTTCTTTCCAGCAGCTACTCTCTGATGGACAGATGGTCGACTGCAGCATCCTGCAGCAACATCTACAGCACCCTGCCACCACCCTTCTGGGCTCCCAGCAGTCACGATGTTTAGAAAAGATGCTCCAAGTGCCGCCACATTACAGAGCAGGAGAGCAAAAGGACTTGGTGTGTGCATCTTTGGTCCTGCGAGGCACTGCCAGGCTGCCCCGCCAGCATTTGGGGCTCCCACAATGGCAGAGTTTCAGCCTTTTCGACTTCCAGCAGTTTGGATGCCTCCTGCGTTTGAAGCTGCTGGAACCACATCAAACAGCCATGAGCAAAGAATGCTGTCGAAGGATTTATTCAGCCTGGATATGAGTGTTGCTGATGGGAGAGAAGGGAACAACAAAGATTTCTCAGCCACGATTGTGATCTACCCATTTAAAAATAAAAAAAAAAAAAGAAAAAGAAAGGTTCCTTTTACTATCAAAACCATTTGGCTGAGCATTTTACTGCAGACCCTGAGCAAGTTCCAAATTGCCTGGCTTACATAAATACCTCTACCACCAGTGAGCCTTTGCAGAAGGAAAATGTTTATAATTGAGTAGTAAAACTTACTAAGCGACAATCACAAGATACAATACATTTTTAAAGCCAAGTGCCAGACTTCTGAATTGAAAACCTACAACTGGAAGTATAAATTCCAAAACAATAAGTGTATTAAAACATTACTGTAATTAAATTTGTTTCACATTGGTACAGTAATGCATCTGTGTACAAAAGGTAATAAATTGCAACTTTTTTTACTTATGGAAGCTGATTTTTAATAACAATCATTTTTCTTAGTTCCTTTCCTTTTTTCCATTCTTTATTCCAGATTCAGGGAAGAACATCAGTCCAATATATTTTTGTCTTTGTTTATGTTATGTTTAGTGCATTCAAGAGAAAGCAAAAGCCCAGTCCACAAGCATATTTGCACTAACTAAATATACCCATTTTAAAAACTGGTTTGCACATTAAACCTGTGCAACTTCCCCTTCACATTTCCTAGCTTATCCCAGTTACACCTCTTTAAACTGGGCATTTCCATTGCCTTCTCATGCTGGTCTTTTACAAGAACGTGAGTCTTGTAATCCAGGGCAATCTGGACCCCTCTGTAGGGCTTTTCACAGTCATTGGTACTGCTCCTGCTTTAGGAGTGTGTCCCATTACCAGGTTTAAGCAACACACAGCATTTTCCCTTCCTTGCTTTTGTTCTTCCTTCTTTGCTGCTCTTAGAATGGGTGCACCTAAAGAGAAGGTGTAGAGAAGATGGAGCCAGAGTCTTCCAGGAGGTGCACAGTGACACAAAAGGAAGCAGCAGACATACATAAGCTGCAAGAAAGTAGATTCCAATTCAGTAAAAAGGAAAAAAGAAGATTTACCATGGTGATGGTCAAACCGGATATTCAGGGAAGGCATGGAGTGTCCATCCTGAGGGTGTTCTCGCTTGCCGAGACACAGCACCGTGCAGTCTGATACAGCTCCCAGCTGGCCCTGCTCTGAGCAGGGGTTTGGCCCAGGTCATCTCCTGAGGTGCCTCCCAACCTGAATTACCCTACGATTCTGTAATGGCCCTTAATGAAGGGACACAGACAGGTATGTCTGGGATGTGTAATAAGATCACAGACTGTACCTACTGTCTATGTGCTGTTTCCACACATCCTGTGGATATAGGTTTGAGACAACAGATAAAACTATCCACGCTAGACAAGTCCAACAGGAGTGATTCCCTCAGATGTGTTTTGTTTTTTAAAGATACATCACAGTTCAGGTAAGTTCAGTTCTTGGGATGCACAAGCATGACCTATAGCACTCAGATCAGAACTAAGATTTGAAACAACTTAGCTCCTCAGATGTGCATGTCCAAAAACATCCTTTATTGGCTATTTGCATTTATAAACAGCATTGTAAGTTTCAGGAGCAATTTGGCCATGATTTGCCATACTCTGCAATAGTTATAATCTTACCTATCATTAATGACCTGCTTCACACATGGCCATAATTTGCAAAGGCGGTAATCCTTTGGACTACAGATTCCTCAGGGTCTGTCACTGTCTTCCCTTCTGGACACTGCGTCAGAGCAGGAAAAGGAGGAAAGTGGATGGAGACAAGACCAAGATGAGACAGTAGGGCAAAAAAAATTTCCTACCAAAATGTATAATACTTACATTTTGTTTAAAAAAGGGTCAGGTGAAATTGAGTGTTGCTGGCTTGGCATTCATTTCACCTCAGGACCAAAGGAGATGTTCAAGCAGGACTGTCCTTGGAAGGGGGAGAGCTGCAACAAATTAATAAGACAGACAGGACCCTGAAATACCACCCCAAACCCTCCTGCCTTTCTCTCTGACTGGTGGCCTCTTACCACTCATTTCCCCACACAGCACACAAGCAAATAATTTCTCCTTGCAGTGCTTTCTTTTGGCCTGGTGAGAGCCACAATACTAAAATACCTCAGTTAGTATTTCATGCAAGTTTGGAAATATATCAGGGAGTTTTGTGTATATAATATAAATACCTCCCACTGCAATTAGTCTCTGCTACTGGGAGAGGAACAGACTGCATCAACGTTGTTTTTCTGCTGAAGTGCTGCTGTAGTTTCAGTTCATCCTACAAATGTGGCATTGTCTCCTAAAATTACATTACTAATTACAGCTAATACACCCAAGCCCAGATGAATGCAACTTTGATCTGAGTAGCACCCCTACGCAATCCCTCTGGCACGCAAATGGCAATTACACAACAGGGCTCAAATACAGCTTGAAGGCAAAGATGTAAGGCCAATTTATTTAGTGCCCCTAGACTAAACAAGGTGCTTATTCCAGTGCCAGATTATGATTGACTGAGATTTACTCACAAAACATTTCCCACTGAGAATGTGCGACAAACTGCAATTATTACTAGTCCAGTTGGTTTAAAAGAAAATGTTAAAAAAATCTAAAAGTCCATCTTTAACTGCAATTTTGGCTGGGCTGCCTGACAGAAATTGACTGCCAACTACAGCAGCAGAGCAGGCTGGAGGGAGTAGGTGTGGGGGTACGAAAACCAGAACAAGACAGGTTTGGGGGATGGCAAGGAACAATGGGAAGGAAAGAAAGAGAGAGAGGAGAGAAAGGGATAGTTGAAAGGGAAAAGGAAAAAAGATAAAATAAGAGAGGTTAAAGGAATATAAGGCCACAAAAAACAAGCATAGAAAAGAGAAAAACACATGTGAGGAAATGAAGGAAACTGAGAAAGAAAACAGAGTAGACGGGTCAAAAATAAAATAGAAGGACTAGCCAAAGATAGTTCCCTTGAATACTTGCCACAGACAAGCTCACTAGGACAAGAGCAGAAGCACGTTCTTTCAGCTTTTGGAAAGAGCCAGTTTAGGCTTCTACTGCAATCAAGCACGTGAAATCCCCATTTTTCATCTTAAACAGCTACAGGCTTAAGTTCAAGAGCAGAGCTCTCCCCAGCACGGCTATAAGAGAAAGCACTTGCCACGTGGCACCTAGCCCTAGACACTCTGTGTGCAAGCTCTGCCACAAAAACCTGACTGAAAAAAGACTTCATTTAGGAAAAAAGAAATGCAGGGTCAATAATTTAGCAGTACACTGTGACAGCACTAGAGAGCTGCAAAACAGGCATACACATTTGATTAACAGATATGTAGGAGTTATACTTGGGGAAGCGGTGGGGAATCAAAGGCACAGAACTTTTTCAATGCACAAAAGCAGAGATAAGCTTTTCTGCACATGTCAGAGTTACAAGAGGGGGTCACAAGCCAAAACAAAAGGTTCCTTTTTTTTGTCAATGAGGAAAGTAAGTCATCCCAGAGCATTGGTTGATATATCAGAATAGAGCTGAGGTGGATAAGAGAAACTGACATTTAATTGCCAAAAAAAGTTACGTAATCTGCAATCATTTACAAATTCTTACTCATTTGAAGAGATACTAGAAAAATTTATTCAGAAGATACAAATGTGGCCTTGCACCTTTTTAAGAAAAGAAAAGAAAACAAACAACAATTATGTCAGAAAGACTGAAATGAACAAAATAGATCATTCTGTTTGCCTTAACATGGAGGGCGATGCAAAGCCAACGTCTTACTTTTTAACTCTGATTTACTCTTTCTTCTAATTCAAAACTTATTTCTATGATTTAATATCCACATTTAAACACACCAAGATAAAGTCTGTGGCTCTCAAACAAAATACATCCTTAACCTTTTCAAATAAAGTGTTATTCAAACATTTATTAAAAGGCACATAAACTTGCCATTTGCAGTGAGAAAAATGGTGCAGGTAGCACAAAAATCTTGATGACATTCAAGCTGAGCAGAAACCATTTCAGTAGCAACCAAATGATGTTTTTAAGTTAGGGACTAAACTTTGCAGGAGTATAAAATCCTTCTGATGACTCACCCTAAGCTTACCTGCTGAAATCCTGCATAAATATGGAAGGTAATCACTGCATAATCACTAAGTCATGCTGGCATGTGGGCCTGATTTGTTTTAACAGAGATGAAAAATGTCAATTGTCTCTTCAAGCAAGAGATCAGGGAAGGAAACCATAGGGGAAGTAGTTCAGGTTCTTATCTGCATGCATTACTGTTTTCAAATTAAACCAGTCAAGCCAAGCTCACAGGGTAAGTCTGACTGCACAATAACCTGGCCTCTTTCAGTTCTTTGGAGCAGTAAGTAGGGTTTCTATCTATTTCAGTCCCACTCAGAACATCCTTTTCTTATAATTATTTAAAAACAAAAACAAAAAAACCAAAACCCACCAAAACAACAAATAGGAAGTAATTTGAATACCTTAACAACAGAATTCCTGAAGTCAAATGTTTCCTTCCATAATCTTATGTAGAATTTACAACATCAAAGAAACCATATACCTTTAAGCCCTAATCTTATAAGTCACCCTTTACAACTGCAGGTCCAGGCTCAGCAGGGCTTGTATTAATTAGTTTCAAGCCATCCATCTCAGACAGAAGGTAAGAACATCAAACTTTGCCAGATGGGTCTCACCTATATGATTAAAAAAAAATAATAATCCCCCTCCTTTCCTTGCTGTTCTAAAAAACCTCGCTAAAAAAAGCAGCATAGGCTTTTAGCTCACTTTTTCCCCTGAATAAAGGAAGATCCACCATAGGAGTTAATGTACTAAACTGAGTCCAGCATAGCAAAATCAATCAATATAGTACTGTGCGCGTTGACTTTGCCATGCACTGAAATTTTAATAAGAACCGAATGACTATGGTGGTCGCACTGAACTGAAGAGCTCTGGGTTTGGCTCTCTGCTCCCATGCAAACTTGGTTAATGACCTCGGGCAAGGAGCTTAATAAATCTCCATCTGTAAAATGAGAATAATAATCGACTGTCACACACTTAGATTTGTCCAGCCAGGCCTCCTATGAGCAAATCCTCAACGCCTGTGACATCCTATGTGTGGTCAGTCATTAAGATACCAGGTAGCTGAAAGGTCAAAATTTTACTGAAAACTGTTTTGAGAAGCATCTCCTTCTGAAGTAAGGCACCCAGGACAACTAGACTACGTCAATAACAAACACTGCATTCTGTGGTCTTTTCCTGAGCCAAAAGCAAATGTTCCTGCAAAATATGCAATTAACAAGATGCTAAAATGGTTCTGTGGGCTAGTAAAGTGCTCAGAAGCATTCATTTTTAGCTCTCAAATTATTTGGGTAGACTTTTCAAGGGACTGCGTAAACACAGTGGTCTTGTAAGAACCATTGTCAGCCTGAGATTGGTGTGCCACCTTATTCCTACGGCTGTAAATCTCCTGAAACCTTTAGATTCCCTCTTATTAGCACTGGGAAAGCACTCAAGATACTGTCATCAGGTACAGCTTCACAGCTGCACAGAGCTCCCAGATCCAGCCAAAGCCCAGAAAGTCTAAAAGGGGCAGGGGAGCAGCGGTGGGTGCCTGGGCTGTGCAGGGGTGCCACAGCACATGGAATTGGTGCTGATGGCTGCTCAGGGCCATACAGACAGCTGTGGGACCACAGATTGCATGATGAGACATTTAATTTCAGCTTCTGAGGAAGGAGTTAACTGACCACCTAGGTTTGGGGTTAAAGGCTAGGCACATAACAGATAAAGGATGGGATCTGTGAAATGAATATAGTGCTTGGCACGGAAGAGTCAAGCAGCTTACTGAGTAGGACCCATAGAGCTCTACATATCCCCCCCAAGCCTAAAACTCAGAGCAGCTCAGGACATTAGAAAAATGAATGAGGTGCTTTATTGATCCCCTAGTGCTCGAAAAAGCACTTGGATTGTTTGTATGGATTTTATTTGCAAGCATCCAGTTCTGAGGCTTGCAGCCACCCGAACCGTGGAGTTCAGCAGGCTGCATTAGGTCTTCGTGCCTTCTGTGGGGGAGCTGACCTCCAGCTCTGTGGCTAACACAGACACCTGAGGGTGCCTTTTCCAGTGCCTTTTCTAAGGACTCTTATCCAAACAATCTTTTGTATAAAATACGGGATGAGGGTTAGGAAAGGTAAGCAAACCCTGGGACTGCCTCCTCCCAGGGAGGGCCCCAGTCACCAGCCCCCACACACTTTTCCTATGTCATTGTTTCTTGAATTCCTTGTTGTATCACAATCCGGCTTCACATATACATCTCTAACCTCTCAGGTGAACACTCCAACCACCATATTTTATAACAACAAGGAAGGACAGCAGCAAGCATTTTTTTTGAAAGCATGGGTTTCAGTAGCTCTGGCACCTCAGATGAAAGTAATGGCTTTTCTTTTTATCCTATACAAATGACACTACCTCTTAAAACCCTAAATGACGAGGAGGTTTGTTTGCTGCATTTAGCTTCCTGGCCAGCATGTTAGCTACTGTAGTTCTTCTCAAGGTCCTGGACATCACCTTAGATGTTTAGATCAAAGCTTAGCTTTGTTCATGGATGCCCGGTGCCAGGCTGGAAGTCCCAGCAGGTTCTCAAGGAATGATCCAATGCAAAGTCCTGCTGAGCCACACACAAACTCCTTTTAAAACCCAACTATTGTTCCAGCACATAATTAATCTTCTGCTACCCCTTTTTGTGTCTATCTGGGGATTCCTGAGAATAATGCTTCTAGAAAAGGAAGAGCAGAAGTTCCAAATTTTCTCCAAGTCCCTGGGAATTTCTCCTGTAATTTAGTTCTTCCTCTAGGGTGAGAAGTCCCTCTCCGCTCATATGTGCATATGATAAACATATGGATGCCTAGGGAAAAGGGCTTAGTTTTCCTTCCTCTTAAATCACTTTTTCAGTGATCTTTTCACAGAACATAAAGAAGTTTATTTTTATCTCCCCTTTAAAACTCAAATCCAGTGGGACATCATACAAGATGCAGCTTTGTTAAAAGAAATATTGGTGGAAAGAATTTGTCTCTGGAGAAGAAAGCTTTGCACACAGCAGTTTTCTTCCATCTCTTCCCCAACCCCTTCCAATCTATACCAATTATTCACTCCTGGAAAAGACAAGATTTTTGCTTGGTTGTCCTTGCTTCCTGCTTGATCCGGGTTCTGTCAGCTATTTCCTGACAACTGCCTTGCAAAGGGCCACCTGGCCCAGCTGTGGCCAATTTAACAACTAATAACCAACCAAAAGAGTTACAGCAGCTTGATGAGAATCATTCATGACTACTCTGCTCTGCAACAGACCCAGCTGCACCCAGGGTGTACTGTAGCCCCGAATCCCACAAGTGTGTTTTAGAATAAGGCGGTTCAAAAAAAAAAAAAAAAAAAAAAAAAGAACAATCTCTTAGGCACAAATGCTGTAAAGCAGACTCTGCCCTCCACCGCCCACATGAGTTTTGGATGAAACAGAGACTTGATGTTGGTGCCCTGCAATCACTTTCGGTCGGTGACATCATCTGAGGTGGGATAGAGCTCTGAACTGGGAAAGGGCAGAAGAAATCAGAGGCCTCCAGGTGGCCATGCCTGGGAAGAGAGGAAGAGGGCATTCCTGAAGTACCATGACAGCGGGTTACTTGTAGGAAAGATCTTTTTTTCTCTGCTAAACTAGCTGTGTCCAAATTACTCCCATTCTCAGTGGAGAACAGAGCAATAGATACTAGAGTTTTTAAATAGGTTTTTTCTTTATGAGAGGAAACAACTTATAAAAATATTTCAGACTTCAAATACAATGCAACAAATGCTTCTTTAGCTTTGTGATTAAGACATGGGAGAAACAGGGCGACAGCAAGAAGGCAGAGTGTTTGCAAGAGTAGCAAACCAATGGTATGTGGATGGCCATGCAGCAGGAATTAGGGAAGCGGCTGTTTGTGAATGGTTGAAACCTGCCTCAGCACTAGGCAGGAAACATTTTGAGAAACCAGCAGTTGCAGCTGGTTCATGTTCAAATAATCATTGAGATTTTAAATTAATTTTGTAATGAGAGGAGAGGAGAGGGAGAGGAGAGGAGAGGAGAGGAGAGGAGAGGAGAGGAGAGGAGAGGAGAGGAGAGGAGAGGAGAGGAGAGGAGAGGAGAGGAGAGGAGAGGAGAGGAGAGGAGAGGAGAGGAGAGGAGAGGAGAGGAGAGGAGAGGAGAGGAGAGGAGAGGAGAGGAGAGGAGAGGAGAGGAGAGGAGAGGAGAGGAGAGGAGAGGAGAGGAGAGGAGAGGAGAGGAGAGGAGAGGAGAGGAGAGGAGAGGAGAGGAGAGGAGAGGAGAGGAGAGGAGAGGAGAGGAGACCTTGTTACCTGCAGCAGTGGCTCTTGCTGATAGCATGCAGCAGAGAGAAGACATGTTCCTTGACTAGGGCTATAATGAGGTTGAAACATCTAATAGTGGCAGCAGTAACTCTTTTATAAGTAATAATTGAATTTTGAAGGTATGGCAGCTCTACCTTTTTGTCAGCAATCATGATAGAGGTTTTTTCCACCTTTGCAAAGCTAACATTTTTTATAGCTGCAACTGCTGACTCGGCACAGTAGCTGAGCATTAGCATCTGGCCCAGAGGGGCTGGTAACAAGAAGATGCACCCATTTGGCCTGT
Organism: Phalacrocorax carbo; assembly: GCF_963921805.1. Classification (NCBI taxonomy): domain Eukaryota; kingdom Metazoa; phylum Chordata; class Aves; order Suliformes; family Phalacrocoracidae; genus Phalacrocorax; species Phalacrocorax carbo. Next base: position 37,987,971 of record NC_087513.1, on the reverse strand, counting down.
TTATTTTGAAAGCTTCTTCATTATTGTTGTTTTTGTGGGTTCAAGTACTGTAGGCCTGTCAGAAGACAAAGAGGCCTTTCCTGGCTGCTGAAGCCAGTCTCCAACATCTGCCCTGTCCAGAGGGAAGGCAAGCTATGTTAAAGGAAGAAAAAAAAGTCACCACAATTGTTAGCTATTTGCTAGTATGTTTAGGCAATGAGATCAGAGCGGTCAAGCTAAAGAAAGTTTGCTCAGTTCTGATTGAGAGAACCAAAAAGCTTCTGGCACATAGGTTTTCCTCTTACAGTAAATCAAAGGAGTCTCTCATGAACAAAGCCCTTTTCATATTTTACAAACTATAAAACACTCCAGTGGGTGTTTACTTGTAAATGACAAAAGGAACAACATACAGATTTCAAAGTACATTGGAAAACACTGGTCAGAAGATAGTTTATATTTAAAAGCAACTATTGTAAACTTGATTGTATAACATGCTGATCTTTAACAGCAAACATCTGCTTATTCCTCTCAGACATTTATTTTCCCACTTTTCTTCTAACAAAATGTTTTGAATACTGGTTAACGAAAGCATGTCCATGCCGTGTTCAGTCTGCATACACATAAAGTCAATGTGTGAGCATTTTCCAGGGACATCGCATGAAAGTTCATGTGGTTTTACTACCAACAATGTACCCCAGAGCTGAGAGATATGTCTGCCACACAGCGTAGGTAAACAGCTTCATTTTCATGTCTGTGCTTCAAAAGGTTATTCTTTAAACCATTCCAAGTTGTCTGTAACCTTTGGAATATTGTCTATGATGGAAAAATGATGAGAAACATTTGCTTCCAGACCTGACTAAGGCTGAAAATCAACAGCACACATTGATTGCAGGCAAAAGTCACCAGCCAGGACCTGCACTGGAAGGACCGAGTTGCATAGCTGAAGACGAAAGGTTTAAATGTCCATATTAGCAAATGCTCTTGTCACCTTCTATGATGGTGATGGTAAGTTCAAAACTCTAATTAGTCCAACAAGCCCCACTGAAACCTGGAAAATAGAGCACAGCCAAAGTAGAGCTTTCCTTCCCATAATGAGGTCGAGAACCTGGAGCTATCTAACTGGTGGGTGTAGTTGTGGTGTCTTTAAATTAAAAACAAACAAACAAAACTCAAACAAACTGTAGGGAAATCACCCTTTGCAAATATTACTCGACCCCTTTACCAACCATTCCTGATTTCAGCAGCATATATTTAGGCTGCATTAGGATTAAGATGCTGTGTTGTTCAGAAGAGAAATCAGCAGCAGCTCTTCAACAGCTGTGGGAGCTGGGAACGCAGGAAAAGCGACACATTTAGTCCTCGAGGGAGGAGGAGGAGGAGGTGCCTTGTGTTACTCAATAGTGATGTGAATGGATGAGTAGATGCCACGGCCAGGGGAGGCCCTTCCAGCTGCCAGCCACAGGAATGGCTGCAGGCAAGGCTCTCCGCAGCTCAGGGACCCATGCCAGGTCGGTTTGGGGACCGCACTGAAAATAAGAAAATAGCGGCATCCCTACTGACTTATCCCTGTGGGAAGGACAAGAAACAAGTGTGACTGCCATCAATAGATGGTAGGTCTCATCTCAGTAGATGTTAGGCAGTGAGTTAAATTTATGCTGGTTGCCACATGTTCCCTCTCTCGTCAGTGGAGCCCATTGCTGGAACAACTGTTCTGTTTGTTTGTTTGTTTAGGACGGGGAGAATCATGCTGTGGAAGTGCCTGTTTCCTTTAATTAGAGATGGCGTCTGGAAGACTCTCTCAGCTACAAACATCTACACTGGGCAGATGAGATTCTTCTGAAGCAAGAGCAAGAAAGAGCAAGCTCAGAGCATTTGGGTGACTTGGCTAGGAACCTAACCATATCTTTCTGGCAGGTATAAATCATGTGGCTGGGGAGGGCGCAGATATTTCTGGGAAACAATATGTTTTGGGTTTTACTTGAAAACAAGTAGCAAAAGAGGCATTAAGCAACGCTTGTTCTCTGTCTGGTCTGCATCATAAGTGGTGTCTACAATGTCATTCACCCTGGCAGTCCCATCCTCTCAAATGGTTCCAGTAGTAGAAAAGGTGTAAAATTAAGGCAAAGAGGCTGATGGAAGGACAGGCCCAGGAGCTCCTGGTGTGCATGCTAGCTAAGGAGGCAGAGCACTCTTAGATAGGGCCCTGGAGCAGGGGCCTTCCACTTGTTCCCAGCAACTGCCTAAACTACATTTCTCTGCAGTACGTGTCAGATAATAACAGCTAGGTGAGAGGGACCGTGGAGGTAAAGCATCCCTCTTGATGGTACGTTCCTGGAGCACTGCACTGTGGAAGGGGGCTGTGAAGGGGAGGAAAGAGCTACAGGATGGTGGGACTAAGATCAAAGAAGAAGGGAGAGGATTTCACTCTTCTACCAACCCTATAGCTGGGAGGGTTTCTCTTCTCATCTTCAAGACAAGGGTTGCACAAGGGCTGCATCCTGCAGGTGCCCTGTGATGCTTTCAGCTGCTCAGACAACAAAAGCTCTGGCCTTTCAAAGGTGTGGGTGCCTCAGGATGCAGGAAGGTACACTTTGCAAATCTACCTAGGTGTTTACTTTCCACCGCCTGCTTGCATACATAGCTCTCTAACATCTTTAAAAACCTGACCCCACAGGAATTAAATAACTTTTTAGGGCTTAATATCTTGTTAGTCTTCTAGATGGATCATCTGATACTAACTCATGTGCCCAGAGCTGTGACAATATTTGATAAAAGAAGTTAAATGCCAAAATAAGGGCATGATTTTTTTTCGAAGGAGTTGTGGCACTGAAGTCTATCTGTCACCCCAAGCTGGAACTCAGGAAAAGTCCAAAAGGACAGAAAACACTCTGCTTTTTCAGCCATCATTTTTCAATCAGAGATCCTCCTGAATGTAAAACTGTGCATGTTTCCAGTAAGATAAATGCACCTTATCCTTGTTATTTATAGATAGCCACACAGCAGCAGCTCGAATATTGGGGCTGATCTAGTCCTCACAACCCCTTCTGAAGTTCATGGCAAATGAAGGTAATCAATCTTTTTTAAAATCTGGACATATTTATCCCCTAAACCTCAGAGGGGACTACCTGGAACCCAGTAAACACTACACAGAGTCATGGTAAAGTAAAATCAAGAAGCAGCATTCCTGGGTGTTATGACAAGACTTTGCTGCATAGTTTGGGAGGACAGTTTCTCACCCCTTAATAGATATAATCAAGTTCTAGAGACAATTGGGCATTTAATTTCCTGTAGAAATCAGTGAAGTTAAGCAGCTAAACACATATGTGGACTTGACACAGAGAGATGTGAGGAGTTTCCTAATCCAGGTAAAAATCCTGAGGGTCTCTAGTAGATTATAAAGCAGCCTCAGGCTTCCAAGCTGATGTTGTGCACTGCACCGGCCTTTGCTCAGCCCCACAGCCAGGAAAGGTTAGGGCAAGAGTGTTACCATCTCTTCCTAAACAGAAGTCTCCTTCTGACTGGTGAGACATGACAAAGTCTGAAGATGTTACAAGCCAGAAGAAACAAACACGAGGAACCTAAGTTAGTCAACTCCACTGGAGCAACCTCAGTATGCTGATACATTTAGTCTTACAACAGCCCTTCTGAAGTTGAAAAAAGCCCTGTTATTTCCATTTATGCAGCTGAGGCAAGGCAAGGCAAAAGGACTTCCTGCTATACTGACTCTTGAGACATTATGTGAAGAGCCTGGTCCCCCTTGGTACCCTCTGTAGTCAGTGAACAGCAAAGTCCCTTATGGGCAGAGCACCCAAACTAACCTTGTATTGGTGTTTGAAAGTACCTGTCTCTTCATCAGCAATACTGGGGGTTGGACAAGGAATCACTTGAGTTTGCACTAGAAATTTCATGAGCTCATCTTCCTCTCTGTTGAATTTCATTCAGGCCAGATTCTGTGGCAAATCACTTAGTCAATGTGTTCACCAGCATTAGACAGCGCCTTAACTGCTGAGCCATCCTTGCTTTCCAGAGAGAAGTTCACCCAGAGCTATATGAATGTAGAGTGACAGGTTTGCTAAAGCTGCGCTTTTTTAGGAGGTAAAACCTGGACATATCTAGACGTGTTTCTCAGGGAATTAAATTTCTTTTAGCTCTAATGTCACATCATGGAGACATCTGCCATAGCATGGGGCGCAATAGATGCAAACCTCATCCGTACCATTTTTTCAGATCTGTTTTCCACGAGTGAAGTCAGCAGTTGTACTTCTTTCTCATGGGCTTTTTATAACACTACACCTTGAGATTTTCTTATTCCTAGCAGAAAAACTCCAAATCTTATCTCCTCAGTTGCAAGTATTTTTTTAAGACCAAATGATAACCTACATACATAAACCTATGTACATAACCTACGTACATAAACCTGAACCCTGACTGGATATTCTTAATCTAACCACAGTTCCCACTGATGTCAATGAAAGTCTGTGTCTGTCAGCAAGACTGGACACTGCTAAGCAGATGATGTGGTTAGCCTGAAATGTAACTCTGACCCTGCCATTTACATCAGCAGACTTGTGCCAGTACCTTGTGCAGTCCTGACAGACAGGTATCTGAGCCCATCCCAGGGTATCATTGCAGGTTTAAGATTAAAATATCTGTTTTAGCTGTAGTGCCCCAGCTGAGACTGAGTTCGTGTTAAGTGATGTACAAACACCTAGTCAAAGAATTGATGTCTGAAGTCCATGGCAGCACGCCGTGAACCTGGAAAAACTGTGAAACGGTTTTCTGCTAGTCCACACACCTCACGCACCTCACCAAAACCGCACTATGGAGAAAATTTTACACCTGGGACTCATCTTGACACAGCTGACATGCAGATGGGGTACCTACCTAATCTGAAATTAAGTGGTCTACACTCATCAATTTAAATGGAGCAAGAAAATCCCTTCTCAGATGAAGATACGCACTAACCCAACCAACAAAGGTCCTTGTCTCTGCAGACTGACCCACTTCATGTCTTCCTCCATGAGGACCCAGCTCATCAGTCTCATTTTTCTGATGCATTCTGACATCTTCTTGCGTCTGTGCCATACCTGTGCATGATCCTGACTGCTCTCCCTCCTTCCACAACATGCAGAGCTCAGCTACAATGTTAATGTAATAAGACGACCATCATTAGCACAATTTATCTATTCCTATTTATTATGGAAAAAGTCTGATAGCTAAACATAGCTCAGAAGTTTGAAGGACAACTTTTTTGTCAATACAGAGGACTGTAAATACATGAACAAAGAACAGGATGGAATATGTGATCACAAAACTTAATTCTAAAAAAGTTTATTGCTCTTGCTTGAGTTTCTAGGTGACCAGCGGCTTGAAGAGTACATGTAACATTTAGAAAACACACACTGGGGATGGAGAAGGTTTTTCATTTTTTTTGTTCTGTCTGTTAAAATTATACTGTGGTTTCTGAATTATAAATCAAGGAGTGGAGCTGGAGCTGTATTAGCTGTACTACACAACCTCCCTTCTGCACATAAATTCCCTTTAATCCATTTGTACCCTATGGTGGAGTTAATACGTCCACCTGTGTATTCTCCAGTCAGTAAACACAGAACAGGTGAAATCAGGAGGAAATTTAAATGAGATCAAAAGATATGTTCAAAAGAAGGGCTTAAGCCATCTGGAATCCCTCAGAGCTGCCAGTCACATGAACGAGACCCGCTGGCACCCTAAGCGCAATTTCTTGTTTCCATTTGTTTTGGAGCTGGAGGAGGTTCAGATGAACACTGGGCTAACAGTTGGCACTTTCTTTGTGAGGAGGCTCATTGTTCAGAGAGGTGAGTCCATGCACAGATTTCAAGGATGCCCAGATTCAAATCCTGAATGTTGCTGCTTTTGTTTAGGGAGCTCTTCAACACAGAAGTAGTAGTGGATTACTCCCTGGTTTTCCATTGTACTTAATACACTTTGACTTGTCCTACATCTTTCTTTAACTGAAGCAGAACAAATCTAGGAAGGCCACAGGAAAATTTGTTTGGTTTTTTGTTTGGAAAGTCTCTTTATTTAAAAGAAGCAAAATAAACAAAGTAAGTCCCAAGCCTTTGATTTCAGAGAAACTGGTCTGGCTACATGGTAAGTAAAGAAACTGTGGACTGCCCTGCTATGATTGCAATAATGTGTGCAATTCCATGACAGAATGAACAGGATTAGAAATCTAAAGTAAACAAATAGGCATCTTTAGTCCTAAAGTCAAAACTGCAATTACAGGAAGCCACGTACTTCAAACAAACATCCAACATTTACATATTGGGAAGGAACACTGTGCTCCTCTCCTCTCTCCCCAGGCTTTCAAAACTGGGTTGGCAAAGGGATACTTAATGCTACATATTTAACAAATTAAAAAACGGCTTAGCTCTGTCCTTTAGGTGAACTGAGTATCTCAAACTTTGTCTCAAATGCTGCATTTGGAAAGATGGACTCCTGGGAAACAGGGACACTTCATTACAGAAGCTACTGGGAATGTATTCCATGGGGATGTTTTCTGGGGGGAAGGAGCAGGACAGTTTGTAGAAGCCTTGGGTAGAAGGAGAGTTGGCTATTCCTAATGGACTACCAGAGGATGGCAAGGAGATTTTCAAGCGTGTTTGTCTTCTTATCTGGCTGCTGAGACACCCCAGTTCTAAGATAGATCTTCATAGGCACTTCTATGTTGAATTTCAACTGTATGTGAATGGGCCTGCATTTGCCCTAAAATTTACACCTCTTTTATGCTGCCTGGAAGTGAGACACACCCCCTCCACGTGCATCTCTTAAACATAACCCAAGCTGGTATATCCTTAGGCTATGGCCTGGAGAGGCATAGCTGGGTCTGTATCTGTTCAGCCAGTGCCTCCAAGACCTACCACAGTGCCTGGTGGTGGTGGTATGTGGCTAACACTGAATCCAACATTGTGCTCCAAAAAGCAACACAGAGGCATCATGATGGTGTGGGCATGCAGAACAGGGTCTGGAAATACAGGCCTCCAGCCTGCGCCTGAGGAGCGTGTAGATGTAGTCTTTAGTCTGTATTTATTTTGGCCTCAGTATATAAAGGCTGATATTTGCATGGGAAATTAGAAAATATTTCATTATAACTGTGTCTCTGAAGTAGAGACCACATTTAGGAAGAGCTCATAAAGCAAAGCAAAGTAAAAAAACCTCTTTCATGTCTCCAGGAGAGACTTAAGTACAAACATTTCTATCATAACTGAAGCCCACAATAACCTGTGTGTGCTGAGCAGTGTTTCATAGTCTAGGAAGTGATAGTTTCAGTTTTAGAAACTCAGGAAGACTGTACCAACCACACACATTCCTAGAAAACAGATACCTTCCTCTTCAGAATGCATGTTATAAATCCAGATAGACTTTTACTAGAATACACAAACATATCCTTCAGCAGCAGACTGAATTTAAAAAAACCCTTGCTGCTTTAAAATGCCTCCTATTCTGCATGACTTTTTTGGTTTTAAATAGAAAAGCTATATGCACTAGTGGCATTCAGCTGGCAGTTCAGAAATTGTCTTGCTGGAAACAAAGAACTTGCTAGAAAAGCAAGTCCTTCAGCAAGTTCTTTAGTTCCCACTACTAAAAACATGGGTATCTACAAGTAATTTTAAAAAGAATGGACTACATCCTCTGATGTTCTATAAAAGATAAAATAGTAAAAATCTGAGTTAAAGGGGGAATAAACAATATTTGGGTTAGTAAACAAGGAGCCTGTGGAGCAGTGGAGCACTTGCAGCAGGATCAATCAGCTACAGCTGGGTGGAAACTCTAACAGGTAAAATGCATTTGAGCAAGGCCAAGGCCAGATGCTGTGGGTGGAACCCAAACACTGGCATCAGATCATGCATCAATTCTTCAACGCTCTCTTGCTCACTCACACATAAGTCCTTTCTTTTCTGGGCCTTTAATATTTTTAAAAATATTTTTAACTTCAGTGTTTAATGTTAAGAAGGTTATACATTTTTTGTCCTCTACTTTTTGCTATGAGTGGAGGAGGTCCATTGATTGCAGCTCAGGTTTCACTGCCACATGAGAGACTCGCCCTTCCTCCAGTCTGAGGTGTGCAGGAAGGGAACAAGAGAAAGAGGTCAAGGAAGTAGAGAAGATACAAGCCTGAGAAGCACTAGGTAGTCTTAAGATCCCACCTGAGTAAAAGGTGCTCTTAGGGTCTTTAGTGGGCATGGACTCCATGGAAAACACCCTACACAAAAGCCAGAAGAGTGGGATGCCAGCTCAAGGGAGACAGGAGGTTATTTTGTGATTGTTTGGACACTGACACCTTGGACAGGGCAGGTTTTACCTTGAATGTGCAAATAATCCCCACACTTTTCTGAAGTGGCTATATAGAAAGCTTGGGTTTTGAAAACCCAAAAGAGAAAATTAACTCAGACACTCTGCCAAAGATCACTTAGACTGGCTTTCCCCACCCTATGGGCCCACAGCCAAACAGCTCAGTGTTTCAGAAAAAGAAGCAGCTCTTCCCTGTTTTTTCCCCACTCTTCTGCTGTCCCCAGGCAGGTGCTGCACTTCCCAGTTCTCACTAGGTTTGGTGCTTGTTGAACTGACCTGTGATCTTAGTTAACTTACTAACGCAGCTAAAACCCAGTGTGTTTGCTGGGTTAATGAGTTGTTGCAATTCCCAGATGTGTCTGTCTGATTCCAGTGTGTGTGTGTTAAAGGGGGTAAACAGGCAGACAAGAAAAGAATGAGACAGACTCACAGAATCACAGAAGGTCTGAGGTTGGAAGGGACCTCTGGCGGTCATCTGGTCCAGCCTCCCTGCTCAAGCAGGGCCACCTACAGCTGGTTGTCCAGGACCATGTCCAAATGGCTTCGGCTTGTCTCTAAGGATGGAGACTCCACAACTTCTCTATACAACCTGTGCCAGTGGTTGGTTACCCTTGCAGTAAAATCGTGTTTCCTGATGTTCAGATAGAGACTTCTGTGGTTTAGCTTGTGCCTATTACCACTTGTCCTGTCATTGGGCAACACTGAAAAGAGCCTAGCTCTGTCCAATACGCACCCTCCCTTCAAGTATTTATATACATTGCTGTGATCCCCCATGAGCCTTCTCTTCTCCAGGCTAATGTGTTGGGTTGACCCCAGCCAGCAGCCAAGCAGCCACTTGCTTACTCCTCTCTCCCAAGAGATGGGGGGAAAATAGAAGAAAGACAAGAAATCTTGTGGATCAAGGTAAAGAGTTTAATAAGTGAAGCACAAGCTGCACACCCAAGCAAAGCAAAATAAGGACTTACTCATTACATCCTGTCAGCCTCCTCCTAGTAAGCAGGGCCTCAGCATGCATGATGGTTACTTGGGAAGACAAACACCATAACCATGAATGTCCCTGCTTCCTCCTCCTTTCCCTGACCTCTTATTGCTGAGCACGACATCGTATGGTAGGGAATATCCATGTGGCCAGTTTGGGGATTTGTCCCTGCTGTCCTGTCCCAGCTGTGTCCCAGTGTTTTGTGCACCCCCAGCCTACTGGCTCTGGGGACAGAGTGGGAAAAAAAAGAAAGCCTTGACACTGTGCAAGCACTGCTCAGCAGTAGCCAAAACACTGCTGTGTTGCCAACACTGATTTAGTCACAATTCCAAAACACAGCACCATACAGGCTGCTGTGAAGAAAATTAACTTAATCCCAGCCAGACCCAGTACAGCTAAACGGTCTCAGCTCTCTCAACCTTTCCTCATAGAAGAGATGTTCCAAATACTTCATGCCCCTTCCCTGGACTCTCTTCAGCAGGTCCGTGTCTCTCCTGCACTGGGGACCCCAGGACTGGACCCAGCACCCCAGGTGTGTCTCACCAGGGCTGAGCAGAGGGGAAGGATCACCTCCCTGGACCTGCTGGCAACGCTCTGCCTGATGCAGCCCAGGAGACTCTTGGTCATCTTCGCCACAAGGGCACATCGCTGCCTCGTGGTCAGCTTGGTGCCCACCAGGACCATCAGCTCCTTCTTTGCAAAGCTGCTCTCCAGCTGGTCAGCCCCCAGCACAAACCAGTGCCTGGGGTCTGTGAAACAGCTACCCAAAGTGGCCTAACAAGAGACATGGTACTGCAGTTATTTCTCTAGTGGGAGTGGGAGGGTTCATAATTTTCAAACAAAAGGAAAAACAACAACTGTCCCAGATACCTTGCTGGATACTTGCTGCATAGGAGGAGATGGATGGTGACTGTGTGTAAACCTGGAAACTTATTCACAGTTTCTGTTAAGGATGTAGAGAGCAGAAACTACAGTGCCTTACTTAGTTAGACTTACTTACTTAGTTAGACACTGTATCCACAGAGGATTCAGTCTACCAGAAGCAATAACATTCTCTCTCTTTCAATAACTTCAGAGGATTTCTGCCAGTTGGAGATTCTGAAAGTCAACCTCTCCGTGTCTAGCACATTTTGCTTTGTACAAGCTAATCCAGACACCTACAAAAGTATATCAGGCTTTGCTGGCTATTGAAAATTTTCATGTCTGATTTTCATGAGGTGTGGATGCTTACAAAATGTTTTATATTGTGGCTAATTGATACTATGTCCATGGCAAAAGAATTCAAGTTTTGGTGAGGCCAGAAGTTTAAATGATGATTGACTCCTACAGGACCTATCTGCAATACTCAGGAAGGGGAAAAGTAAGGGTTTCAGGGATCTCATGCTGCAAATATGAGGTTTTCCTTCATTTCTGAGAATCATCTGAGCTCAAGTATTATATCCAACATGGGAAGGATTTATATTTAGCCCTCCTGTTGACACAGAGGCCATTCACAGAAGTAGGAGGTAGTGGTAGTTTAGGAGCCAGTGATCATGATTTCATTACCTTTGTTCTGTGTAAAAAGAACAGCGTCCAAGCCAGTAAACTATATACATCCTTGGGGCTTGAAAGGGGCCAAGTTTCAACCAAGCTGAAAACAATTGACTGAAGTCAGTTGGGAGATGACTCTAAAAAGAAAAATGTTAATTAGGAGATATTTAAGAATATTTCACTAGATGCTAAGAAAGCCACAATACCACAATTGGGAAAGAAGCCTGTGCTGGTTACAAAATAATCTGACTTAGAAAGAGAACAAAATAAGCTTAAATTATTTTTTTGAAGAAGAAATGAATGAAAGGATGAATTGATAACAATGAATACAGATTAGAAACTATGAACTGTAAAAAGCTAATACGAGAAACAAAGACACACAGGTAGAATTTTATGGCTGGTGTGTCTAAGAACAAAAAAAGGTCTTTCCTTAATAGACTAAAACAGAGAAGAAGCCTAACCATGGTGCTGGTTTATTACTGAAGAGAAGTAGTGGCATTGCTGCTGTAAAGGTCAGTGATTTATTGTGTATTTGGGACGAGACCATGAGGAAAGCAACTGTTTCCCAACTCCTTCACAAACACGTTTGATCTTGAAGACTTAAATCCTACCATATCTAGACTTTAATCCTCTCATATCTTTTCCTGTCTCTGTTTTCCCTTTCTGCACTTAACCAGTCATGCTCAGTTCTTTCCCACTTTTTACTTCAGTCTTATGTCTTTTGAAAGAAAGCTAAGCCCTCAGCAAGTGTCTGCTGACACCATTTCTTGTCCACCTTCAAGTGATGCCAGGAGAGCCACTAGAGCTCCCCAGATCCATTTGTTCTTTCCCTGTCCATGTGGGATATATATCCCCCTTTGGAGAAGGTACTGTAATTAATGCTGATCCACACAGGCTAGCAGGAAACAGATCCCACTGCAATTTTTTAGGCCTCAAGGCTGCAAGGCCACTATATTGCTTTATATTACTAATGACTGTTTAAGATGTCACATCAGTGCCAAGAGAACATGGCAGTGCATAAGTGAATTAGAAATTGGATAAATTAGATATAAACAAAGGTGGAAGGACCATTCTCAAATGACTCTCCAGGACTGCAAGGTCCTGTACTCAACTCTGCTCTAGTTAACATTTTTTCAGCAATGACTAAAAGAAAGAAAACCAGAGACGGAGAGTCTCAGAAGCCACACAGACACCAAGAGGCATTATCTGAGTCCCACAGGCAGTAGCTAGATCTTATCTCCTCTGCCAGTCAGTGTTGTGGGTCCTGTTCCTTCCCACAAAATCCTGTAGGAATCTGAGTTTCCAAATCTCCTAAACCCTGAGTTCCTCCTTTATATGGCACAGGACGATTCACAGGGCAGATGAGGGCAAAAAAGCCTGTTTGGCTGCTGGGACAGGACCTCCCCAGGACACATCTACAGGGCTGGACCTCACACAGAGCCCAGCCGCAGGGCTTCTCATGCTCCCTTGGCAGAGAGCACAGGTTTGAACCCAGTTTCTTGCACCTTATAATATTGCACCCTTCAGCTGGGGCACAGGCTGCTCTGAAGTGGGTTTGTCTTAGCCTCTCCTGTTGAAACAGGATCTATTTGGTTAAATTGATTACGTATTTGTTTGGACAGGAGTAAAAGTATGGAGATTCAGAGATGAGCTGTGAGAATAACTAAAGGCTATCTGTGAGAATAACTAAAGGCAGATTAAGGCAGGGAAAGCTGAAGCTGTATGTACATACCTACATAGGTACATCTGCTATTGGAAGGTGTTTCTCCTCTGAGATGATGTTAAGGATTTCCATTGAAATAAACTCAGAAAATAAGGCCCACCATCCTGTTAGCATGACTGCTAACAGAGATTGTCCATCCCTGGAAATCAAGCTTTGCAGAAGAACAGGGCTGGCTGGATTTCCCCCCGTGGTCTGCTGTAGTTCAAAGGGAGAAGCCTTATGACTCTGTTAGACAGGGAATCAGACAAGACTATCAGTGGTCTATTCTAGTCTTATCACATATGGTGGAGGATAACGAACAATTCACCTAGTGTTACTTCTCACTGAAGTAACCCCCCCACATTTGTTTTTCAATTTTATAGATTTGCAGGCTCCTACATAGTTTACATACACTACATAGTTACATACACTCAGAAATATTCCCAGCTATTCTTAGCATCCCTTCTCTTCTCTCTCTGGCTTCCCCACTTGCTCTTCCAAGGGAAATGTCCTTCATCCTTTTTTCTTTTCTTTTTTTTTTAAATCTTTGAGATTCAGAAAGAGCAGATAAAAGGAAAAATATCCTTGAGTTTGGACTAAACCAACTAGAAAACTGAACAGAGCTTTGCCAGGAACATTGAACAATTTAAATAGATGACCTAGCTGGAGGTTCAGGGTGCCAAGAAAGGTAAATAACATGGCTTCCCATCTCATTTCTGTTCTCTAAATTGGATTTGTAAATTGCCAAATTATAAAGAAAACATTTCTGAAATTTTGGAGGGAAGAAGGAAAGGCGAACTATCAAGACAAGCTAATTATTTACACTTTCACAACAGCAAAGGGGTTCAAAGCAGTTAACCTGGATTAAAAACAAAAAAGAGTCATTGTTTTAAACTCACAAAACTACTGCCCACAGAAATGACCCAAATCAGCCACGCTATGAACAGAATGGCAAAATCTCAGAGAATGGTAAGCACCATCCCAGAAATACATGGACCATATAAACTCTGCTGACACGTAGCAGGGACGCAGTAAAAACCTTTATTTGAAAAGGGTGGGGGAGAAAGATTTTTAATGGCATCCTACACCTGGTACATTTACACCCATTGTTTGCTGCACCTGAAGAATGAAAAATTGGCTTTTTTTTAACACCTTATAGCTGGAGTGTAACAGAAGTCAGTCAATAAACCACATGACTAAGCCTGACTTCTCCCTTTTCAGTTACAGATGGACTTACTAATGTGGAAACGTCATGACTACCTAACAGCCACAACGCTCATTAACATTTAACAAGGAGTAATGAATACTTCATTTATGCTATTGGTATCATTTCCATAGTCTCAAGGACATTGAAAGCATGAAGCAAAATTCTCTTATTAATTTCTTGTGATGATCCCTACTCAAGTACTCTCCTTTTCTACTGTGCCTGAAACTCCCCTTGAAATCAGCAGGGAACATCTGCCTCATTAGAGACATAGTCAAAATCTCAAGCCCAAATCTGTGCCCTCTGGTAGATAATTCACCAGAGACAAGTTTGCCCTTAAGACCTCAAATATCCGAGTCGTCCTATGACTACAACAGTTTATGACAAGTAAGGATCTTCATTTGTTCTGGTGAAGAACTTCCAACTGAATTTTAAAGAAAAGGTGGAAACGTTGCAAAAAAAGCAATACAGGGATGAGAAACTGTCTAACCCGACAGAAATTAGTTAAAGCTAGAAAAGAAATAAACCTGAAACATTCAATTTTTAGAAAATTGCACACATTGTACATGTCAAAGGGCAGGGATTAGAACAATAGATTTGTGCCGAGACACGGTCAGGAGAAGGTTATTCACATGAGATACAGAACCATCCAGATACTGTGAAATGGCAGAAGATTGTAACTAACATGCCAGAAGCATGACTGAACGCAGAACTCTGAGACATAGGACACATCTTACCATAAACTAAATTATGTGTTTTTCAAAAGTAAATAAACATATATAAAATTGATAGTTCCAGCTTTAGAACCCGAGCAACAAAATGTATAATTAATCAGACACTGGAAGGAACAAAATCCCACAGTTATTACAAAATTGTACAAGTCTCTAAAAGACAGTGCCACTTATGAATACTAGAGGTTACCAGCTTGTACCCAAGAGGAATCTTTTTTGTTTTGAATTGGTTGTTTTTGAAGAAAACAAACAATTTTTATGGCTGTATCTAAGCCTGGGGATGACGGCGGCTGGGTTCATCTTCTTGTTGGCTTTGGCTTACTGTGCCGTACTAAGCAAGGCAGTTAAGTTCACTATGCATGTGTCTCTCAAATGATAAAACATCAGTAACTTCCAGCTGTGCAACCTTCTGACTGTGCTGCAAATTCTTTGGTTGTCATTTCCTATCAACATCAGGCTTGCTATAATGAAATGCCAGTTTTGTTGATCCTTCTTGATGCCGTAGCATACTACAGCTAGAGAAATAACAGTAAGTATAGCAATCATGGTATACAGAGATCTACACAGTCTCCAGCTGGGCAAATTCATTCCTTAACAAAACAAACAAAACCATGACTGTTTATTATTATTTTTTTTAATCTTTAGAGTAGCTGAGGTAATACCAATAACCATGAGTAACCCACTCAGTGAGGACCGCTGGTGATTAAAAAGACCCTGAAACAACCTTTCTAGCAGATAACCCTCCAGGAATATCTGTCTCTACAAGAAGCATGGACTAAAATACAACAGCCCATAAAACATTGTGGTAAAAACTAGTCACAGCAGCTGGTTAATGACTGACTAAGTAATAGTGTTAACAGGGTGAGTGGCCTTCCTCCATCTGCCAGGAGCTATTTCCTTCACTGTTTTTATCCTATCTATTGTTCTGTTATACACTCATTATGCAACATTTAATTAGGTATTTAACTATAGATTTCTACCTACAGCTACCATTAATGATAGTGCCAAGGAATGACCCAAGGTGTTGGAGGAGCTGAGATGGTGATGGAAGAGAAGAGCTAGAAACGGAGAACTGGGACAAAAGCTCATGGGTAGAAAACATGAAAGCGTTCCAGAGAAAGTGGAGTTTGCTGCAAACGCAGTGGACACCTTTAGGGGTTCAACCAAGAATGAGAGCTCCACCCCTGCCAGGAGGCAACAGGAGAAACAGGAAAAGAAAGGAGTGGAAAATAGCTAATATTTTAATGATTCAGGGTCAAAGGGAAGAGATTTAAGGATACAATATAATTTCATTAGAACAGCCAGCCCTACTGGGTTAACCCAGGGGTCCCCAGGCCCAGACTATGACACTGGCCAGAGATACCCAGGGAAGAGTTTAAGAACAGGGTAAAGACAGTGATATTTTCCTGGTGTATTCTCCTAGTGATCGGCATCCCTGGAGACAAAGGTGATGTCTTCCAGCTAAGTTAGCTAGAGAAAGTGAGCCTACCTACAGCCTCTGCTGTAGAGATTTAAATATCATTGTGCTCCTAAAAAAAAAAAACAACTTTCAAAAGATACCTGTTTTGTAAGGGATAGAAACATTAAGTTTTCATCTGAATCTGGGATTTTTAATCAAATGTGCATGACAGGAATTACAATGAAAATCAAAGAACAACACACACACCCCCCAAAGAAAAAAGGATTTGCTCAGGAAGTCTGACTTAACCTTGGGAGAAGCCATTTGCTACTGCTGTGCTTGGAGGTTAAGACCGGCTTGAAAATTTTGGAAAGGAAACTAGAGACTGCTGCAGTGCACTGAACCAGCAAGCCACAGATTCATAGACACATGCAGAGGCAAAATAAAACTTTAAAAAATGCAAGAATTAGTTTGCAAGAAAAAGGGACAGATTGCACAGAGTAAGGGACTAAATGTGCTCCTAAGCAATACCCAGCCTTTGGCTATTGCTATTTTTTCCAAGAAATGAAATCAGTTTTCATATATACATATACCTAAAAGTGCAAAATTATTCTCTGCACATTGCATTATCTGTAGAGATGGTTCAGAAGACAATTGCTTCCAGT
This sequence comes from Phalacrocorax carbo, assembly GCF_963921805.1. NCBI lineage: Eukaryota > Metazoa > Chordata > Aves > Suliformes > Phalacrocoracidae > Phalacrocorax > Phalacrocorax carbo. The sequence continues at coordinate 37,971,451 of NC_087513.1, read as the reverse complement.
AACTAGGCAGTGCGCTAGAATATCAGCGAGGCCCAATCTGGGGGAAAATGACAGTTTATCCTTAGAAGCAGGGCCCAGGAGGAGGGCTGTCATTCACCCCATGACCCTTGTCACCACAAAGTGCCTCAGTTACTGTTGGGGATGGACAGGCGATCCCATGAACTCAGCAGTAGGGCAGCCACTCTCTGGCTCTGCATGTCCAAGGGAGTTCGGAGGAAGGTCAAGCCTCTCTTACGACTGAGGTAAGGATCTAGATATCCACAGAAGGGAGGAGTAAACAAGCAAGGGTATTTGAAAGATGAAGTGAAGTAAGCCCAGTCTTCTTCAACAGAGAAAACCTGCAGGGGTGCTCAAATCTATCGACAGGCCAAGTGTGAACACCTATCAGTTAGGTACATCATACAGAGTGGAATGCGCCTTTGTATCTAATCCAAGCAGTAACCAGACATGCATGGTTTTCTCTTACTTTTCCTCCATCTGTGCTGTTTGTATTTGGTACTTCTGTTTCTTATTCTCCACTTCTCTTAACCTGGCTGGTGCCAGTGTGACTTTGGAATATGGTAAACACCAAGACTACTCCACCTACAGACATAGGTGTGGTGAGGCGATTCTACAGCGCTCAGTACAACCACTTAATTTTTACAGAACCATATAGGAAACAAAACGCTCCTCCACTTCTCCACGTGAACAGTTGTGCCTTAGTAACTCCGAGGGAGAGAGCGGGACAGGTGTCTTTTGGGGACAAATATTATAGAGGTAAGCATCCTGGGAAAGTGATAGCAAAGAGAGGACCTGAATTCAGAAGGTGCTATGAGAACATGCAACACTAAAATTCAGTAGGAAATTTTCCGAATAGAACAGTAGTTTCCCACCCTTGTAATTGGATCAAATTTCTTTAAAGCTGATCTCCAAAGGATGCTTCTTGAGCTTACAAGCCTGTTGCACCTGTCTACCCAGCGTGGCTCCCATGTGCAGCAGCAACATGTGACCGATGCAGAACACATCAGGAACTGCTTTCCTGACCACCAAGAAAAATCAGCTGCTAAATCCGCTGCTCTGTATCAGTTTCCTCACTGTATGAAACATGAGCCCCTTTGATGTAAAGTTAAGGGAGCCTTTAGCATCTTAGAAGATTAATCTAACAGAAAGCATATGAATATTATGCTCATTTGTTAGTGTGTAGATCCTTCTCTCCTGAGAGATGTAGATATCATTCCTGATAAAAGAGTCAAGTGCAAATCCTACACTGATAAGAAATGTTCTTGACGTTTTGTCCTACAGTCTTTCTGCTCATAGTTTTGGCACAGTTTTATGTGAACATCAGAAAGCATAACATCTTTCTAGGAAATAGGACAGCATCTATAAATCCCTCAGAAAACCCCTCCACTTTTAGTCCTGTGTGACCAAGTCACTGGAGCTACAGAGTAGAAGTTACTTAGAGAAAATCCAAGAACTTTCAAACTTATGTGGACTAGTGCTCCGAAAGAGAAGAGTGGAAAGGAGAGCTGTGCTGGTTTCTCTTCCAGCCATGGCTTGACACCGGAAGAGATATGTGATGCAATACAAAGGCTTTTTTGGAGGCAGCTCAAAGCAGCATAAGATAAGCCTTGCTGCTCACTGTGTGATCTGCCAGCTTTTCTTGGACCACAGGGTGGAACAGATCTAGCTCTTTACAGAGGCTCCTTACAGTTCATTTCCCAGAACATATTATCTGAAACAAGTGGGGATCTAAGTCTGCTTTGTGGAGTAGGTCTCATCATTTGTTGTTTTGGGGTGCTCAGGAGCAAGGTACCCATTCTAGAGAGGGGGGAGAGAGAGAAGCTTTGCAGAAGTTCCAAGCCTCCGTGCAGCAGGGAGCTACCACTGCCCTGACAATGGTCACGGGGCATATTTGTCCTCGAGCATCTCCAGATACATGTCCCTGTCAAACAGCTCCAAGCAAAAAAAGGAAGACACGTTTAGGTAACAAAGATGGTTTAGCCATCTCTGAGTCGAGGTGCCTGACAGGGTTCAAAAAGCAAGAAAACAGAGGAATGTGAGGAAGAAAACTGAAAAATTTTGGTTTATTTTTTTCTACTGTTCTTCAGATTTATTCTTTCCTTTTCATTTCTTCTACTGCCATGTTGCAGGACACCTCCTCCCTGGCATAATCTTTCCTTACCTCCCCTACTCGAATTCCAGCCATGCCTTGCAATGGCCTTTCTCCTCTCCTGTCCTGGGGGTGTTCCTGGCAGCTTGTTAATTAAGTAGAATCCCTGTGCTGATACATTTCCTGTTGGTGCCATTGTGAAATACTGAATAACGTCAAAAGCTTCCACTAAACTGAGCAAATAGTTTAATCCAAGTCAGAAAGCTTTCTCTTGAACCCAAGACGCCTGTGAGCAAGAAAAAAAGAAGGGGGAGATTGTTTTCTGCTTAAGTCACAGCAAAAAGTTGATTGACTTACAGTGTATTGCAGAAAGGAAGGGTAAAATTTAATGTAAAATGAGAGCTTATATACCTATTCTTCTTCAAACTAAAAGCCACTCCATACCTTAAGGGCTTCTCTGCCCCTTAACGACTTTCTTATTTACTTAATCTATGTATTGTAGTCTCACCAGTCACATCTTATATTGCACATCTCTGAGCACCCTAATTTGGGAGATCAGTTCAATTCTGTCTTTGTAAGAAACAACAACAAACACCAGAGAAGCAGAGTATTTTCTAAGAAGGACCAAAATCTGCCTTAGGTGTCAGATTAATCTGAATAGCTATTCTGTGGGCAACTCAAGTTTTTATTGCGCTGAGCCCTCAGCCCCCAGCAGTTAGCAAAACTCAGGAGGCCGCCTGTTCTGTGGGTAACCTAGTGCTCAGATGAACCTGCTGTTTACATAAAGGCAGTCATATATTGTGTGCCAAATGGAGGGAAGGACAAACGCCTCCTCCCTTCTCTAACAGTCAAGTTGGGGGAGCAAAAATACCTCATGCTCCTCCCAAAAGTAAAATGCCAGAGGACTGGGACATTCCAAGTCAATTGAGGGTTTTTTTTTTAATGATACAGGCCATATGATATGCGTTAGGTCACATAATGTAAACATTGTAAAAATAGAAGCTCAAAATCACAATGTTTCATTAAAAATGTGAGTGTGAGGTATTGTCAACACTGCTAGATTTTTTTCTTTTGCTTCATTTTATTTTCACTAAATCTAGCAAAGTCCACCAAGAATGTTTCAACCCCCTTCCTTGCAAAATATTAGTCCACTTTTCCTGTCAGCTCAATGCTCCACTCTTTGGGACCAAATCAGCCTCGTTTCATTCAGTGCTTTACTTTTACACGCGAGTAAACTGTTAGTGATTAATGTACCAGTAGGCGGTGCTCAAAATCATTCTGCCAGCTTCCCACTTTTTCTACAAGTATTAGAGCCCTGTGCAGCCCTACAGAAACCTTCCCCTGTGTAGTTCTTCAGCTTTCCTACACAGAGCTCTGTGACTGCCAGATAAAGGGATTTTGCTCATCAGCTTGGTTACGTTTTTCCATTTAGCTCTCAACAGCAGCAAACGATAGTCCAAATTCTGCTAAACTTTCTGCTTTTTAGCTCTCTGGTCACAGACTAAAACCCAATGTGGTAAATCAGGGTGGCACAATGGCAGCTGCCACTGGGGCTGGATGCCAGTTTTGGGACACCCTCTCCCCACAGGCTATGTTATTGATGGTGGCGGTTCCTGGCTGGCTGGCTGCCGATGGGGTGCTCCTTCCCCACAAATCCTCTTCCTTTCCCTGTTGTCCTGCTCAGCCTCCACAGCCACTGCTGTGCTGTCTAGGTCACGGGTCTAAGCCACTACAGGATGTTATGAGGATAAAGCCAAGGAGGCAGAATTCCTGTACTTCAGCCTTAAAATCATACTCTTGTGAGAACATACAGAAAATGCAGGGAAAGGCGACGCTTGGCTGCTAGGGCAGTGTTCCTAGCCTCATGAGCAGTTCCCCTTCTTCTCCAAAGAAAACAGCCACAGCGTAGATGGAGGCATCCCACAGAGCAGTTGTCATAGCTGAAGAGCTGGGCTGAACCCACAGATCAAGCTGGAAACACGGCTTGATTTAGAGGTACACTATGCCCAAGGAGGGTGGGCAAGGGGCACCTTGCTCTCACGTCTCAGCAGCCTTCAATAGGCCCAAGAATCTTTCAAACACTAAGGGAAGGAGGAATCCATCCTTCCTCAGCTGAGACCACCATCTGAAGGCAGCTAAGGCCCTAAGATGACATCTTCTTCCCATCCCGAGGTGGCCTTAACTTGAAACAAGAGCCTGTGGTACAAGCAAACTAAAAATCTGCATCACGGCAACATTGCATATGATTTCAAAAGCCAAAAGAGGGCCTGGCAATACATCCCAGACAACATACTCATATTGCAACACTTATTCTGAGAGTAATAACTTCAGGATTAGAGCATCCATCTCTGCATGGGAGTAGTGAGCAAAACAACATGAAGAATACATTTAATCTGTAACGATCTGCATATGTGAATGGCAGAGCTTGAAAATCATGTGGGCACATGTTCTGCCTGACAGAAAAGCAAGCAGGACTTACTCTCTCTTCTGTGATCCTGGATGGAGTTTAAAAGCTGGTGAATAATCAAGATGCGACTTAGAAGTCCCATTTCCAATTAGTCAGTCCATTGTGCGAGAAAATGAGAAGATAAAAGAAGGAATTCCTTCTTATTTCTACACATATGTGATGGCTCTTTTCATCATCATCAAAGTACCTTCATCAAAGCTTTCCATATTCTCCAACAGCACCTCTGAGCAGAACACACCTTCGAAATAAAAATAACTGTATTTCGCTCACTCACTATTCACGCAGTCAGTTTTGACTGCAGCGAAGTCCCAGCGCCGGCATCTTCCCTGAGCAGCGGTGAAATAGTAGCAGTGAAATACGCTGACAGTGAGCGATTTTAACCTGCAACTTGTCCTGCAGCAGTGTTAGCTGTGTAGTAATTTCCTCATATGACTTGTATTTTACTGAAGTGATTCCAGCAAGTGCCAAAATGTAGTCTCAGATATGGACTTTACCTGTTTTCTAAGAAAGGAAGGCAGAGCACAGGTTTCTGTACAGCAAGAGAAGAGAAAAGCCATGCCCACCCCGAGCCTCCCCAGGCTGGAGCCTTGCTCCCACCTTGCTTTAAGCTTCTGCATTTTCTGGCTCATCATACTCTAAGAAAAGGTGCCTTCATGAGGCAGGTTATTTATTTGCTGCTGTGAATTTGAATAACGACTAGTCTCTTTATTTTGAAGGACAGCACCATTTGTTCATGTCAAAATGCAAAGAAATCACACATGGAGCCTCTAAAAGCATCCAGATTCAAAAGAGAGATAATAACTTTGGGAGAACTTTTTCTCTTCTGATGTCCAAATTTTTGGCAAAAACCTTCTTGAAGCTAAGAAAGCTAGAAACACAGTGTTCCCCTTTCAGTTTTGTAAAGAAAACTGAGGAAGAGTTTTGGGGTTTTTTGGGGGTATAGCCTGATATTAGCAGCTAAGCCTCCAAAAAAGAAAAAAAAAAGACAAAAGAAATCCCCCTCTGACTCAATATCTAACTGGGAGAGCTTGTAACACAGGAGGAAGACCAAAAAAAAATTTGATGAGGACAGAGTAGACATGCAGAAAACCAGGAAAGTGGTGCCTGGGTCATAACAGGAGCGTAGGTGTCAAAAATGGCCTTGTTCATCACCAGATGGTGCACACAGGTCCCTGCAGTGTAGTGGAACAGAGACAAATCATTCCACAATTTTCCCTGGAAGCCTGGACACACATCACAGATCTTGTGCAAGAGTAAGGAGAAATAAATATGAAACGGAAAGCTGGATAAATGAAACATCACATCCAGGCCAGGTACCACTGTGCAGCTTTTTTACCACCTCTAGAAAATGCTCTTGATCTATTTGGGGATGAAAGAAGGAGGGAAAAAGGCAGGCAGGAAGGGAGACAAGATGAGGCAGGCAGGCAAGAAGGAAGGAAGGAAAGATGGAAGGAAGGAAAGATGGAAGGAAGGAAAGAAGGAATAGAAAATTTTCAGTCTGCCAGCTTTAACAGTGGTGGCACCAAACTGTTTGCCATGGAGGCAATGTGGGAAGGCATAAGTCAAACCCAGAACCTTTCTGACTCCTTTTCCTGGAGACCAACAACAGCTTATGGGATCAATAGTCAGTATTAACACCAGTGACACTGCATGGTAACCTGCTAGTAGGTGAGCACGGTAAAAAAATATCACCTGTCCATACAAACTGTGTAGCTACAGCTTCATTATGGTAAGGAAGTTTCCTGTTCACTTTTCTCCTGTATGGAATTCAGCAAATACCAACCTTGCATGTGTTTGTAGTGCTCTGGTCCTTCTAACATATCATCAAGGGCTGAACAGGGCTCCAGAGACCAGATACCATCACCTTTTCTGCAGGCTGCTGCTTCAGGTGTCTTCACACTTCATACACTGAGAGAGGAATGGTTAGAGCAAGTTATCATTCAAATATTATTATTCAAATAGCAGTCAATGCTCACCATTCAGATTGGTAATACCTGTAAGGTAACAAATATAACAGCTAAATGCCAGATGCTCTGTGTGTCCTTGAAAGAAAAAGGTATACTGACATCTGTATGTTCAAAATACAGATTAGAAAAAAAATAATCTCTTCTTGTACTCCCTCTCTTATCTACCCATGCTATCCTTCCCAAGTGCCATCTCGGAGTCAGTACCCACTTCAGCTCAAAGTACAGTTGGTCTTCCCCTTAGCCAAAGGTGCCCACGTCTCATTTCTGTACTCACCAGCAAATAGAAACGGAGAAGAAAGCTGGGAATGACACAGGAGATTTATTATGGGTTATCCTTAATATAGATTGTATACTTAAATTATGTCACTGGTATCTTTCAATCCTTTTTCATTAATCTAAAGAAAAGTGCCCCAGGTTGAGATTATTCCCTGCACAGGGCTCCATCCTCTTTTTACATAATTATGCATAATGTAAAATCTAACCATACTTGGGTGCTAGGGTCTAGGTCTCCCTCATCCATATGAGTGGCCAGATCTCTGAGACAGAGTTTTTCCACTCTTCATGATTTGCAGCCTTTCCAGTAGATGCACAGATGCACCTATAGCTATTTTTTTTAAACAAGACATTTTCACAAGACTTTAGAAGAGGTCAATGCCTTCCTCCCCTTTCACCCTCATGAATCCACAGCCCACAGGATGAAACTGTCCATCGTGTGTAGGCAGCACAGAACCATGTCCCCGTGTTCTGGAACTTGGGTTTGCATCTGCAGTGTCACCATCTCAACAGGTGGCACAGAGAATGCCCCTACGTACGCGGTACTCAACAGTGAAGACAGTTGTTCTGTTTTCCTGAACAGTTGTTCAGGAAGGGAACTGTTGGTTGGGACTGTTCGGGCTTAAGGACCCAGGTCATCGACATCACTGGCCGTAAAAGGAAAAGACAAATTCTGAGGATAAAAGTAATGCCATTCTTTGAAGTATATCTTGAAATAGAAATTAAAAGCAACTAAATGCTGAATTTCCCCAGATATTGTTGGACTAATCACATTTGGTCAGAGCTAGAAATGACCACACTCTCTTTAGGCATGTCTTGGTTTAATGACCAAAACCAGTCCATTTCTGGCTCTGCCCAGGCACATCAAGATTTGTCCTGTGCTGAAATTCATTATTGAATGGCAAGCTCTAGCTGTGCCAGCCAAATCTCAGAGTTAGTCAGAGTCATTTTTTCAGTTTGGTTTGACTACGTTTTTGCTCGCATGTGGATTAGCCAAGGGATGCAGAGGTGACCTAAGCAAAGGCAGCGCTCTATGTGCTCTGTGAGTGCTGAAGCCAACCAGGGAAATTTTACAGAGCACCAAGGGCCTCTGCTGCTGTGCAGTAGCTGAGCAAGGGTTGTGTTTCTTTTTAAGCATCTTAATAACATCTTGGTCCTGTTTTAAGAGCCTAAGTCCTTAAATGGATCTAAGGTGTTTGTTTTTCAAGTGACCTGCATTGAACAGGTGCTTTTTTCCTGGCAGTAAAGCAGCTAGTGCACATTCAGTCAGGCTGTGTCAAGCCTGTGTGTGAGTCTGGTCACAAAGATTTGCAGAGCATGCTCCTGAAAAATTGAACTGTAAATCCAAGGCTCATCTCATGCAGCTAGGATGCTGGCAATGGCTGTATCTGGGGCAGACGTGGACCTGAGAAGTCAGTACTGATTGCTGAGGACAGGCAGATGGACTGCAAATTCCAGCTCTTGGTGGAGGAAACTCCAGAAGCTTGAAACACTCATGGGTTCAATAGTAAGGTCCACAGGGCAGGCCAGAGAGCTGGCAAGTACCTGAGACGAGGTACTCATTAGTTTAGCTATGTTTTGTTTTTACAGAAGTTTGACAGAAAGATTTTTTTTTCTTTCAGTCTCCAGCATGGAACAGCTCAGCTCCAGTATTTGGGAGAGAAATATCTCGGCTGATTCATGACCAGCAGCATCTTCTTGTCATTGCTGACCCACTCTTAAGACAAAACAAGTCTCTACAAGGCACCCAGTGAAACTAGCAAGCTTCCTTCACATGCCTGCCACCTGAACAGTGTTTGCCAGCTCGTCCTCCAGAGAAAATTTATTATACCACTAACTAAGAAAGAGCCTCTAAACTCTCAAGAGTGTTTCAGTGTACTGCTATGGGCACTGTTTCCAACGATACACTGTTAGGCTCTCTCCGTACTTTGGGATCACTGCTTAAGGTTAGCAAGCTTATTAAGAGGAGTCAAACAGAGCAGAGAGGCTGCAATGTGAAAATCAAGGGTGAGTGGCCTGGAAACTGCTCCACATCTGATCGAAAATGAAAGAAAAATTGGAAACACTAAGCTACACCTGTGTATCCTTTCACATGAACCACAGCATGGCTGTGTTTGCATGGAGCACCAGTGGCATCTAGTGACCGCTCCTAGATCACCACAAATTGATACAAACACAGAAAGACATGGTGCGGGCTGAGGCCAGGGGATGCGTCACTGACCTGCTGGTGGTATTGGCTGCAAAACTGGTCTAACCTCTAGTAGTTAGCAATATTGCATCTTCGTGGTCAGATATTTTGGCACTTTCACAGAGGATGCTCTCATAGCTTGCAGACTGCAACAGTGAAATCCCCCACCAACCCTCTCCTCTGTCCGTCACACCGGCCTGGAGGTTCAGCAGCGGTGTGTGACAGCTTGCTTCTCACACGATGGCAGAAGAAGCATCTCTTTGGCATGAGTGGAACAAACACTTTCCAGTCTGGATGGAAACCAGTGACTCAGCCCTGGCTAGTGGGGACAGAGAACGTGTCAGGCAACACCAAGTCATCTGTCCCTCTGCCAAGTGGACAACAGCCCTTCTGTTCCCTCTGAAGAAAGGCCTCTTCCCCAAGAGTGCTAGAGGCCAGGCAGTGAGTGGTATTGTTCCAGCTGGGTGATAAGTTTACTAGTGCAGGGGAAACAGTGTAAAAAAATTATCATATACAGTAATCTGGAGTTCAGAAGGGCATGATGTCTAATGCAAGTGACTGGTAGTGTGAGAAGGGGCAGAAGACAATCAGGTTTACAGCTGTATTTTGGTGCAGATAAAACAGAGCAATAGACCTACATTTATTTTAAAAATATAGAAAGAAAACTGGTTTTGTGAAAAGCCGTAATTAGGAAAGCATGGAAAGCTGCAATTGTAAGTCCCAGTTGTGAAAAAATTTTAAGTTTTCTGACACCACTTTTGGTGCCTGGGACTACAAGTTCACACCTTGCAAGGCTTCGCTCCCTCTCCTCTCCCTGAGCATAAGTGACTGATGCAGGAGAGCTATTCAAAGTTCTAACATTGGACTCCTATACCTATGCTGGACAGTTGCTAGAGACCTACTTTGCCTAAGAATAAACTTGCTTTCTTCTTGCTGGCCAAACCCCTTCCATCCACAGGTGGCCTTCTGGTATACCTGCACTGACTGGCTCCTGCCCTGGACTCAGGGGCCAGCATTTGTACCTGTGTGTCATTTGGAGAAGCCACTGGAGCCATTAGGAAGGGAGAGCAAGGTACGTGCACGCATGCAGCAGAGGAGCTATTATGGGCAGTGAGCAGAGGAGCAGAGCAACACCATTGGGTGTGTGCGAAAAGGGCCGAAAAACCAGTCGGGAACTACTTACTGCCTGTGTGTCCTCCATCACCACATGCACTGTGTGAAGTGCTGGTCCCGGGTTTTCAGCCATGTCTGACTTTCTGAGGGTCTGTGAGACTTTCCAGCCTGCTCCCACCACCTGCCCCTTCAGAGGATGCCTCACACCAGTCCTGTAGCATCTCCCAAAGCAAGGGGAGGCTGGTCAGCCTGGAGGGGAGGAACCTCCATGCGCTCGAAGTGCAAGCGGAGCCTGCAGAGGCAAACCGGCACACAGCAGGAATCACAGCAACAGTTACTGTTTCAGGGTCATATTTTCTGGTGTTTGTTATTCTTTTCATTCCTGCCTATGTCTCGCTTATTATTCTTTTCATGTGGAGGAGGAAACTTTGCTACTGTTTGTGGTCCCCACTGTACATGCAGCTGCCTAGATTAGGATGCCGCTGGTTTGCTGTGGATGAGCTGCTGGCCTGGCCAGCCACTTCACCTCTGTGTGATGTGCATAACCCAGACAAAATTGGATGACTGCCCTAAGGGAAGGCTGTCTCTGGAATCACCGTGTTCCTACAAGACTCCTTTCTGAGGTGTTTCCAACCATTAGCGGTCAGAGAAAAGATGCTGGGCTAAGCTGGCCAGCATGGCTATCCTTATCTCCCTGAAAGCTGTTATCAAACACGCAGATAATGAACACAAACAAGGGTTGGGAGTTCACAAAGAAAAAGAACAAGCCAAACGCGCATAGCAACGGTTGCAAAAATTATTGAGTGCTGCAATGCAGAAAGCACCTGTCTCTCCTGCTCCAGTATTCAAAAAAATGAGGGACTGCTCAAAAAATTTCCTGGCATCACCAGTATAAAATATTAGAAAACCAACAAGTGATAATGAAAAATTGTACACACCCTTGAGAGAAGGAGAGAGCGTACAAGGTATCACGTAGCAGTCCCTTCTACCAGACCGGCAGGGTGGCTGCTGACAAACCAGACGTGGAGGATTACATCCCAAGTGCTAATGTGAGTTGAGCAGTGCATAAATCCACCAGACCCCCTGCAAACTGGTGCAAGCCGTGCCCTGAGCACGCACAGGTCTGCAAAGCATTGCAGAGCTGCAGATAGCATGGCAAGCTTCACCCAGCGTTGCACGGCCACATCCATCCAGCAATGGCCTGGCACACCTGTCAGTTAGCAACACTTACTAGCCTGGTTTTGGGGCAGTGTCATTATAGCTACACCCTCCCTGCAGAGCTGGCCCAGGGCACAGGCCGCGAGGAGTCTGGTGTGCCAGCAATGACAGCACATGTTTTACACTGGCTGGGATTCGAGCGTTTGCTCCCTTCTTGACAACTCACTGTGCGAACCGAGCTGCAGTGAACCGCATCGGAGGGCTCTCTGCTGGCGTCTCCCTCCTGCCTGGGCAGGCTGGGAGCAAGCACTGGGGCTACCAAGCAGGTGGACAACAACGACACGTGATGTGGCTCCTCACTGGCATCAGTCAAGTCCATGAAGACTTTTGAATGCATGAAGGATGGGCAGGGAGTGGTATGCCATGGATCTGATCCTTTGATTTGTTGTTTATAAACAAACGACCTAAAAAGACACATAGGCACCAAGGAGTTTGCTTTCCCTCAAAACTTTTTGCACCTTGCCTGGATGGGTTGCTCCTTCCCTCCTCCCAACATCTCCACCCAATGCATCGCCTCCCATGCCACCACTATGCCTGCCCGCTTGTTTGTGGTAAGCCAGTGTGGTTTGATATGGTTTTATCAGAAAAAGACTTTGGAAACATTTGTGGTTCTTTTTAAACCTGCGGTGAGCCAGTAAGTGCTGTATGCTTCTTGTAGGATGAAGCGCAGCTGAAATGGCATCCTGCAGGCTGGGGGAGGCTGGGCCTGAGCATCAGGTAGCCTGACATGGTCTTACACCGCAAAACACTTCTGTGTCCTAAATCATGTTAAATACCTCATGACAAAGTCAGCTTGTGCAAGCCCTGAGGGGTCTCCGGGCTCTCCAGTGAGGAAGGATGTGCAGAAGATATCGTTCACACCTGCACTTCCCTGCAGTGTGCTGGATCCACCCTTCCCACCCATGACCCTCCCAGAGGTGTACACCCTTGCAAGAATGCCGTCACCAATGAAGAGGTGTCCAAACACAGCAGTTTCTGGCTGCTTGAGAAACCAGTCACCCGACCAGTCCCTGCTGGCTGATGACATACAGGCTGAATGTGCTCGTCTGGGATGACTGCGTGTCTCAAATCACCATGGGGCTCCACGACAACCCCTTGCCTTGAACGAATCTTCCGCCAACAAAAAGGAAGTAGAACTGGAGCAAGCAAAGGATTGACAAGGACAGGGATCCATTCGGATGAATTTTTGCCTCTTCATGCTTCAGTGGAGCTGGTGTCAGATGATGCCGTTGGCTCCCTGCCACTCGGCCAGGTGTGACTGCTGCCTGTGGACAGGCACCGGGTAACTCATCGCAAGAAGGTCAAGGGAAAACACAGAATGGTGAAATCACCCACCTTATTTCTGTATGAACATTTTCATGTTGTTTATCCCTGCAGCAAACATCACCAAACTAATGCACTGAGTTGCCATGGTTCCTTCGCCTCAATCCTAATGGTCCAAGTAGACCCTCAGAGCACGCCCGTCAATTATTGATTAGGTCTGATACACTAGAATTACTATTCTATTGGAATTTCTTTCTTCCAACCAACATCCCTGCAATGATTGCTAATTTTCCATTGCTTAATCACACCTTAACACACTGAAAATTCATGCATGTACTTGCAACATTTCATCAGGTTTTGCAGAATGACAGTCCTTTTATTTTTACTGGTTCAGTATACAGCCGCATGATACACCGAAGCTAAGAAAAACTGGGGCAAATGATTCACAGTAAAATTTTGAGAAGTCCATTTCTTCTAAATCAAGGCAGAAACAATTCTCGTACAGTCCATGATCAGCAACTAAATTCTACATTACTTTAAATTTACTTAGCGCTATAAATAATCATTAGTGACAATACTACTATGATCTGAAAATAAGGCAGGGGCAAGATCTGAACTACATGTGTTTTATATTTATAGTGTTCATACTTGTATATTATTTTATATGCATACACTTGTATAAAACAACAACAAAATAAAACTGTCCCCACAACAATAAACAGGGTATATTGTACAGCTTATAAATCATGGTATAGAGTAAAACTGGTATCACATCCTATCGGTTATGGGATACATTAATAAATAGACAATGATATATTTATTCACAAATTTAACAAAGAATTTTAAAGAAGGAGGAAAGGTATTACATACAGTGATTCATCATTAGTGCTTTTACTCCGGTTTAAAGTAATTGCACTTTCACGTCATGGGAAAGGTGGAAGCAATAAGGTAATGGAGCACAGTCGATACGTACAATTCACAGCAGAGCTGTAACATTTTTATGAGCAACCTGTAATTTTCAGAGTGCCTAACTGTGCACCCCTGAAGTTGAATTGTTCACATTTAGTTTTTCTGCTTGCCTATTTAGTGTATAGAGAAAAAAAAGGACTTGTCTTATGGTATTCACCAGCTTTGCTTTTTGATTTTGAAGTAAATACTCAAGCTTATCGCTTTGCCATTGCTCTTTCCCACCAAATGAGAACCAAGCCCTGGAAGCCCACAGCAGTCCCATGGGCCCACCCCACTTACATAGTGGCTGATGCGTTGGCTTTTAACGATAAGTGGCACCCTAGGTATCTAATCACTCTACTTCTAGTATTTAAAACCCTAAACTACTTTGGAAGATTCATATATTTTACCTACTGCTAAACTAGAAAATATAATTTAATTACAAGCCTGTAATCTAGATTACAGTCAAGATGTACCGTAATACTCATACAGCTACACATACAGTTGTACCTAATTTTGCAGTGCTGCAACTCTCCAGCAGTAACTAACAGAAAAGTACGTATGTACACATGCAACACAAAAGGAGCAAACCAGAGCTGTGGATGGACTTAGGTCTGCTATTCTCATGCATTATATTTATATTAAAAATGATTTTTACACTACATTTGTATTAAAACCAGTATCAGCAGAGGACTGCTGTGGGAAGAGAAGCACAAAATGCTTCTCGAGAACGTCTGAAGCCAGGTGGGCGGGTAGATTAGTGGGAATGTTGAACACAAAGTGATACTTTCGAGTGCTAGGGCTGCTTGTGCTTCTGTTAGTCATGGCTCCTCCAGCTACCCATGATGATGAGGTCTAACAGAGAAGCTGCGTAAGAGTCATAAAAACTGTTATACCTGCCTGCTGCACCGGACAATTTGTCCTTCGAGCTTTGAAAGAGACAGGAGGCAGCCATGGGGACTGACGGGTTGAAGGCAGCCAGTGATTTTATGCCTGAGTTAAATTTAAAGAAACGGTATGCCTCACACTGCAAATCAATGTTTAGTTTACTACAGAACCATCAGAATCGTCAATAGGGTGCCAGAGTCCATCTTCACTAATCTATCCCATAACAACACGGGAGCACAATTTTCAAAGACACATATTTATACTTCTGGTAACCACTTTTGTCCCCATTACCTACCTAAAGATTAGAAACGCTCTGGGACACACATACACACACACATTTAAAAAAAAGCATACAAATTTTTGTTGCTGTCAGAAATACGAAGTGCCAGTAGTACGTCATCGTTTCCTGGTCCCACTGTTGCCACTGGCAGACTTACTGAAACTTCTGCTCATCTGTGGGAAGTGTACAGTCGGGGTTCTTTCCGTGGGGCCATACAGCCCCAAATTCCTGGCTGTAGCTGACTTTCGAAGAGGCTTGACACTGGGAAAAGGATTGAAGACTTGCGGCTTTGAGTTCCCAGGCTGGGGAGATTTAGCCAGGTTTCCATTGTCGCTGGATGAACTGGAGGACTCTGATAAACGTGGCTGGCCGCACTGATGGGATGTTGATTCAGCATCGGTTTTGTTATCTGTGGTGAGCTCCAATGCTTCCAGTTTTAGCTGAACCACTGACATGTTTGTACTACTGTCTGTAGAGACTGGCTCAGACGACTGCTGGTCAGCTTTTCGAGTAGTCCTGTCATCCAAACCGCCACCTCCTCCTTCTCCAAAGTCAGAATGTTTGGAAGTCTCCTCCTTTGCACCAGGACTATTTGTTTTACTGCTCTCGCTCTGCTCATCTATTAGTCCTATGGTATCCCCATAGCCCAGCTGGCCTTTGGCCCTAGCAATATTCTTTCGATGGACGCGTATGTGAGTGCGCCACGGAGAGTTCAGTTTTGTTTTAAGATCATCTTGGGGAATGGGAGACATCTTCCCGGTAGCATGACTCGGGATGTGAATAACAGCATTTTTGAGAGACCTGTTACTCAATTTCATCTTCTTTCCTAAAAGGAGGTGGTTTATCACTGGGGAATGGTTTACCTGAGAAGGGAGGAGGCTGGTAACTGGCCCTTTGTCTGAAAGAAAGTGTTTAAAAGAAACACAGTATTGTTAAAGAGCAAATTAATGTTCTAAGGATCCACCACCAAATCTGATGCCTTTCTTGAGGTATAGGCAAAGGTTTGTAGGACTGACTGCTATTAAACAAAAAACCAAATACACCCACCACCAAAAACACACCAACACTGAATTTATCTTATATCTTGGAGTCAAACAAAAAGCTGTACCATCTACAATAAAGATTTCTTGTCCTCCCTCCCTGCTTCTTACCTATGGGTAAGTCCTGAGCTAAGAATACCATGAAAATAAATCATAACAAAAAACGCTTCTCGATTTTTGGAATTGCACTGTAACTGACAGTTTAACATTAATATTGGCTTCTGATCTTTACCCTCTTCTTCATTTCTCTTCCAACTGTGAGAGGCAATTCAGTCCCTGTATGAGGTCAGTCACACAGGCCTCATGGAGAGGAGAATGAGCCAATGTGTTTTAAATGGATAAATCACACCAACTCTTTTCTATTAGGTCCTTTTATTAAACCAGACCAGTAGACCCAGAATTAGGTAATTAGACGACAGTTTGATTAAACCAGAAACCCAGCCCTGCATCATGATTAGTAAGATTAGAAAGGTTTGTGTTTGGGGGCAATCCTTGGGAATCAACATTTTACTGTTTGCACTGTTTCTGCTGGCTACAGCCTTTGTTCAAAGCAAATACTTCGCCAATATTTTTAAAAATAATTTCCTTACAAATTAGGTTAATGAACAATTGCAGCTGTACGCATTCAAATGCTCCTACTAGGACAAGTTCAGGCAATCTAGAAGAAGAAGAAATGTTGTTCAGAGACCCATCTGCATGGCTCAATGCTGACTTCGAAAGATGACATCTAAGTGGGAAGGAACAAGCCGGTTGGGCTGTGTTGTGTTCAGCTTGCGCACCCACTAAACCCTTCAGCCGCGCTGTTCACACTAACCCCTGCTTTGCTGAGTTTGCAGAAAGAAGACACCAAAACACTGATCGCTAAATAATGACCTGATGTCCTGCTCAATCCTCACAGCAGTATCATTATGGCTAGGTAAACTGTCTGCCATAATGGAACATCTGAACTAGTTCTTCAGCTGTGCAATTTGCCATGCCCGGATGAACTCAGAGGACTTCAGATAATACGGACCAGCTAGGAATCTGCCTGCCACTTGGTCTGAAGTGTACTCATCTCCTCATTTCACTTTTCCAGTGCACCAGTATGTCAACTCCAAGAATGCCAAAAGATTGAAAGTTTTTAATCAGAGAGATCAACACAATGCACCCAGATAGAAAAGACACCTTTAAATACCATTGTTCAGCTGGTCCCTGGGACCTAAAAAAATCCCAGGGTCATCATCTTCAGATCCTGACAAAAGAAGAAGAAACATCACCTTCTCATTTACAGTCCACCTGTGTGTGTTACCTATTTCATCAGTCCCTCTTGTCTATTTGGTTAAATGTAAAAGAATGGTTTTTGACTTGTCTCCTATGACAAAGTTAACTTGTAATAAATCACTAAATTAAGCACATTTTGATACTTTACCTGCTCTGATATACACATGGTGAACCTGCTGTTGCTGCTTCTTCTTTATCCTGGAATATTGCTTTTTAAGTGCGTTAATATCAGTAGTCATGCGTTCCATCATCATGCTGTTAAAAGCAGCATGATACTCGCTTCGGCAAGAGTCTATTGCTCCTGGACTTAATTCTGCAATGTTACTGGAACCCAGACTTTGCTCTTCATTCTGATCTGCACAGAGCGGGAATAAAGTGGAGATGAGGACTAAGTTGACATACTCAAGAGTTCCACAGATTATCTACAAGGGAAGTCAATGTCTCATTCCTATCATCTTATTAAACTGTAATGTATTACAATATTTTTTTTAATTAAAAGACATCTTTAACAAAGCTGCACTATTTATAATAAGTACCGCACTTCTAGACATGCTGCTTAAGGATAGCAATGGTTTGAGGAGAGTTTAAAGAGCACAAAAGTCATTTAACATGGCAATGCAAAGCTATAAGCAGAGTTCTTATCCAAAAGTAGAATCACAGAATCATTAATGTGGGAAAAGACCTCTAGGATCATCAAGTCCAACCACCAAGCCAACACTACCACGTCTCCTAAACCATGCCCTGAAGTGCCACGTCTACACTTCTTTTAAATACCTCCAGGGATGGTGACTCCACCACCTCTCTGGGCAGCCTGTTTCAATGCCTGACCACTTGTTCAGTGAAGACATTTTTTCCTAATATCCAATCTAAACCTCCCCTTATGCAGCCTGAAGCTGTTTCCTCTTGTTCTATCGCTAGGAATTTGGGAGAAGAGACCAACGTCCACCTTGCTACAACCTCATTTCAGGTAGTTGCAGAAAGCGATAAGGTCTCCCCTCAGCCTTCTCTTCTCTAGACTAAATAACCCCAGCTCCCGCAGCTGCTCCTCATCAGACTTGCTCTCCAGACCCTTCACCAGCTTCTTTGCCCTTCTCTGGACATGCTCCAGCACCTCAATGTCCTTCTTGTACTGAGGGGCTCAAAACACAACACAGTATTCAAGGTGCGGCCTCACCAGCGCCGAGTACAGGGGCACGACCACTTCCCTGCTCCTGCTGGCCACACTATTCCTGATACAAGCCAGGATGATGTTGGCCTTCTTGGCCACCCGGGCACACTGCTGGCTCATGTGCAGCCAGCTGTCAGCCAGCATCCCCAGGTCCTTCTCTGCCAGGCAGCTCTCCAGCCGCTCCTCCCCAAGCCTGTAGCGTTGCATGGGGTTGTTGTGACTGAAGTGCAGGACCCGGCACTTGGCCTTGTACATCAAACTATCACTAAAGTAATTCAGAAACTGATTATCAAAGACACTCAGCTGGTCAGAGAGGAGGCTAACAATGCAAGTTATAAAATACACTACAGTCAAGCAGGCATAAGATTAAACAACTGACCTAGTAATTACCAGCAAGAAGCATCAAGAAACAGTTATAGCACCACAGGGAGAAAGCTGCTAGTAGCAACAAAAGGGGTAGGCGCAGAGCAGCTGAGAATCAGGCAACTTTAGAGTGTCTCTGACCAACAGCTGCAGAGCAACAGCAGCAATGCAATTTATTTTCACAGCTGTTTCTGCACCACCAAACTGGCACTCCAGGGTCAAGGGGATAATTCTTTTTCAAGCGATGTTTGTTTGTCTTTGGCTTAGTTTGCACCAGCAGTTTGATGTTCTGACTAAGTGCTAGCTTGAAGCAGCAGGTAGAGACTTATAGTCCCTCAGGAAGAGAAAAACAAAACACCACAGCAATCAAGAGGAAAATTGCAGCTTATAGGTCTCAGCAAAACCAAGCCACAAGAATGATTATGCATAATCAGATAACAGCTACTGCTGCATCAGTCTGGGTTTTCTTGGGGGGGAAGGTAGAGGGGGTGGGTTGGGGATAAATAACTACAGCCTCTTCCGGGATATCACAAAATGACTGCTGATCCAGTACCGTTTTGTAAAGGTTGCTGCAAGGTAACAAATTATCTGCTTTTCTTGCATGGATCAGAATTTTGTTCTGCTTGTAGAGCTTGCACAGGTGAACATGAAATTCTGTCAGGAAATTTTATTTCAACGTAGGGGGATTTGAAAAATAGTGGCATTTTGTCAGAACACCCTAAATCATACACAATTTTATAAAAACGTGAATATACTCAAAACATACAACAGTCTGAACGTTTGGCCAAAAGGGCGGTGAAATGACCTGCAGAATTCACTCACTGCTGACAGCTTCCAATATTAGCCATGCATATGCTAATAAAGGTCAAGATTAGTTATTACATGTACACTCTTCCGACAATGCCGATTACCTAATAGCTGCCTTGGAAACAAGCATGGATTTAGGGTGGACTTTTTTCCTCACGTGTCTTTTTTTGTGGGTGGGCAACACTACGGTGTTGGATTTTTTTAAACCATTACTGCAGTCAAATCCTTAACCCACACTGTCATTTACTGCATATCCATACAGCCTTCAAACTTGACTTTGAAGACATCTTCATGGATCACAGAGCAAGTCATCCGGTACCTGCTGTAATCTCTACATGAATATAAAAAACAATTTTCATAGCAGCTTTCACAGAGGAAGCTACAGACGATTTCTACAAGGTCGTGCACATTTAATTACATTTTCCAAAATGAACAAAAGCACTTTTACCTTTCATCTGCTTTTGGTATTTTTGGAGCTCTGGTGCCAAAAATCCACTTAACGGTCCAAGACAGCCAATTGCATTGGCAATTGAGTCTTCGTCATCTAGGTCATTCTCCTCATCACTGTCTCTGGTTCTGCCTAGCTTTCTGTCAAATCAGAACGTAAGAGAAATAAGAAAGAGACATTCTTAAATATGATCATTACCCAACATCTTTCGCTTCTTTAGGAGCGTACAGGGAGGATGCTACCTGCCTTTTCATTATCTGTGTAGGGTAAACAATAACTCTATATGCCATAAGCAGTGCATTTCAAACTTACCCCGAGAGTGAAGTTGATTTTACTGCTGCAGGGAAAGGAGTAATATTGTACGTGTATTTCTCCCTTAATTCCGCCAGCTGTGGGAAGGGAAACTGAGCCATGGTATAAACAGTCTAGGGGAAAAAAAAAATTGCAGCTTTTAAAATTGTCACTTTAACTAACAGCTCCACAAAAGATTTCTCTGTGAACAGACTTTCACGGTCTTGTTGGATTAAAGGCTGCACATTCTCATGCGCTGTAAGAAAACGGAAATGGTCTAGTTTTATGATTCAGTCAGTATTTCCTGTAAGAAAAATAAAGACTGACTCACTAGAAAAATACATGGTTCAGAGGGAAAAAAAAAAAGTGTAACATACAACACGAGATGTAAGGTTCTTTTCAACTCCTGTACTTATTCAATAACGATTGTCAATCGTCTCCTTGCCAGCACACTGGAAGTCTTCCTCCTCCAATTATGATTTCACTTACATGAATGCATCATTGATGTTTTCAGGATCTTCCAGAAGACCTACGTTTCTGCTCAAGTATTCAACGAGGTATTGACAGTAGCATAGATAGGAATGAGTAGATGCTCACTTGATGTGGACTGTTAACAGATCCAGTACTTCACCTGAGCAGCCTCAAGAGCTGTGTGAAGGAAATCACTTCAGTACAAAAATTATGGCCAAAGAGGAAGGACCCAACATTATCCAACTAACATTTCTCCTCTCAGTTTCTGGTTTTGATTGTTGTTTTGTGGTTGGGGTTTTTTTGGGGGTGGTGGTTGTATTTTTTAAAATACTCGTTCTATGGTGAACAAAGAAACCTCTCTGCAACTCTCTGAACTCAATATGTAGTCCCTAGGACTTAAAACAAGGCCATAAAAAACTCCAATACATTTTATTTGCTTCAATACTCAGAGTTAAATAGTTGCAAATGCATTTGCTTTCAGCATTATTTTTGCTTTAAGTCATTTTTTTAATGACAGAACATGTGTCACCAGCCAACCTGTCAGAAAGACACATCATATTCATTGCAACATCACTGCTGATTTGTTCCTACCTACTTTAGCTGCAACACCCCCCCCACCCCCCCCGCTTTTGTACACTTACAAGTATTCAGGACTTCCGAATAACTGACACACAATTCATTGGGATTCTCCATGTCAGAAGTAAAACGAAAAAAATAGTCGAAATATAATTTCTCACAGTTTCTCTGAAAAATCACAACTTTTCCCCATCTTGAGTATTAAATGTCTTGTGAAAGACAGTAACATAAAAATTTCTCATTAGCTATGACAGAAAATCTTCAAATATATTTTTTTTCCTGTGCTATTAAGTCAGTGACATTTTCACCTGAAGGCAAAATGGCCTCAATTAAGATGAAAGGAAATTTTGAACAATTTCTACATAATCCATTCTTGAACCATGCCTTGTCTGTGCTAAATATGCTAAGGAAAACTGCAAACATGAATTCAGTAATAGACCCGTCAGACTTTCCCAACAGAAAAAACCCCCACGTTTCACCAACAGCAATGATGTAAGCAGTGAGGAGCAGGAAGGACACTCCTGGCTGGATCAGGCACAGGGCAATCGTGCAGCTCAGCAGGTTTCTGTGTGAAAATGCTTTTACGGTTCAAGCCACGCACAGTCTCTAAAGCAAGGAGAATGCCTACAAAAACCCAGAGCGTGAACTGAAGGCTTTGCCACTCCATGAAACTACAATGTTACCGTGAAAGACAAATATTCCCTACGGCCTGGACAGCAATATCCCGGCAGTCTACCAGACGAAGGAATTTTATGATCTGGAGAAAGACCCACCTCCGGCCCAACATGTCTGCCTGTTTGTTTGATCTCCACCACACCTTCCTGTTTTTTTTTCCCCCATATGTCTCAACTCTCTCCGTTCGCAGAGAAGGAGGTGTGTCTGGAATTTATTTCTACTCTGTATCAACAGCCTTTTCAGGTAACTTGTTCCATATGCTAGTCGCCCTTTAAGTGAAACTGTCAACTCAGAGTCCTCCATTTACTCCTTGCACCTACTGTTTTAGATTATACTTTTAGCTTTTGCCTGCCTCCAATCTGTGTCTCTTCCAGATCCTGTGCAATTTCTTCCATTTAGCATACATGTTTTAAACTTAATTACTTGTTATCAGATTATAACTGGAGGCCTCGCTTGCCATCTGGCTAAGAGATCCACAAACAAATTTTATGCTGATGCAAGTTCCGCTGGAAATTTGAAAAATATTGTCAATCAACACCTGTGATATCCTCACAGCAATGCTTCAGAGTCAAAGCATCCTGTTCCTAATTTGTACACAGCCTTGGATGCCATTTTGTTAATTCTGGTGCAACTGTGCCAGAGGGAAAAGCCTACACATACGAAGCATGATGCAGCCAAACTTATCTTATTTATAGCCATAAGGGACAGATTCCGGGAACGAGAAAAAAAAGACAAGGAAAAACCCTATCTTCTCACCTTAAATAATTGCATTTATCAATCCTTTGCCTTCCCCTAAAAATGCAAAGCCATCTACACCCTCAGCAGAATACCGTACAAAAGGTTTTAGACTGTGGCTTCCAAAAAAGGGTAAGCAGCTTTGCCTTTGCAGACAGCTCACGCACACTTATCTCAAGAGCCACCCCACACTGGTTTAAGGTTCCTCTCTCTTTTCACTTTCACTAAGAAAACAAAACGAAAAGCAAAACTAAAAACAAACCCAAAAGAAAACACAGTGCTACTCCAGTAGAAAGTTAATAGTGAATACCATCAAATCAGGGTAGCTCTCTATAGGAGATAATCCAAAATGCTAGGGTACTACAGTGGGATTAATCCCTGTTCCCCTCTGCCACAGCAAACACAGAGGGATGCCTCTCCTTTTCCTGCTTGCTTCTTACGTCCTCTACCCTGAAATGCTTCTAGGCATACAAACTGAATTAGTATAACTGCTTATAAAAATGGCTGCTTTCTGAGAAGATGTGAAAGCGTGTAGCTGGGGTTCTTTAGTCTAGAAGAAGAGGAGGCTGAGGGGAGACCGTATCACTCTCTGCAACTACCTGAAAGGGGGTCGTAGTGAGGTGGGTGTTGGTCTCTTCTCCCAAGTTACTAGTGATAGAACTTCAAGCTATAGATAGATAGAACTTCAAGAAACAGATTCAAGCTGCATCAAGGGAGGTTTAGATTGGATATTAGGAAAAATTTCTTCACTGAACAAGTAGTCAGGCATTGGAATAGGCTGCACAGAGAGGTGATGGAGTCACCATCCCCGTGGGCATTCAAAAAAAACATGTACATGTGGCACTTCGGGACACGGTTTAGGAGGCATGGTGGTGTTGGGTTGATGGTTGGACTTGATCCTAGAGGTCTTTTCCCACATTAATGATTCTGTATCTGCAGAGACCAGACGTACAGCCTTCTGTCTCCATGTTAGAAACAAAGTTTATTAATAGGCCAATAAAATGACATTACTGAATACTGTATTTGTTTAACTTCTAGCCCTGAATACATACCTGGTCTAGCATCTGATGTGTACAGCAGTTACCCTGTATTCACCTGAATTGTTCAATGTGAAAAAGGAGGAAGCTGTAGGCTTGCTTGCTCCTCCAATCCCTCCATCCTCTCCTCAGCACAACACTAAGAACTCTTGCCATATAAAGGCCAAATCTGCAGAAGCTTTAAGCCCTTAATCCTACGTATATGTACTGTCTCCATGGGAGGGAGGAAGGTAGGCATTTTGAATTATAAACTTGCACCAACTATACATTCTGGTGGACAGAATGAGGACAAGAGTCCTCTGACCTACTTCGGACATCTGCTCACCAACACTTGCCCCTGAAGCCCTACCTCCCTCCTCCTCCAATTCCCAAAGGAAACAGACCTTTTAGAACACAATTTGTTTTCTAGTGGTGAAGTGCCTGTTACTCTTCACTGGCTTAAGTGAGCCTGGACAGGTAGTTCAGGTGCAAATGTAAGTGTCATGCAAGTCTAAAGAAAAGTAAGACAAGCCTAAAGAAAAGTGAGATTATTGCCACCAGCAACCTTTACAGAAATGTATAGGGGAGGCAAGGCAGGATATTAATCCTTTCCCACAGTAGGATATAATCCTTGAGCCACCTTGTAAAAAGTATTAGATGTAAATTCACCATTCTGATTGTGATTAGGGAAAAAAAGAAAGAATAAAAGGAACTTTATGAAAACAAAGCAGCCTCAACATTCATCTCTGACTCCTCTGAAAAAGCCTAAAGCAATTTAAGAAACAGTGTCTTCAAGCAGCCTGGATCCTGTCATTGACCCAGTGGTTCATGTTTCTTTATTTTCTTCTCCAACACAGAAAGAATTGTTCAAATGCAGCAGCCAGGCATATGGTGGCATTCATATCCCGTAATGGTAAACACCTGTAGTGCCTAATTCTCTCCACTCTGAGTGAACACCTCAGATGGAGACAGCTACGCTGCTGGTGCCTGCCTTTGACTTGAAGAATGCTATCTAAACTATAGAGTGGTTTCTTCATCTGAGATGACACACATAGAACAGACACACTGCTTCTCTATGCAGAAAACTTAAACCTGCCACATTCCCCATTGTCAATGGCAATGCTATCCTACCTTAACGCTGTCAGGGTCACAAAATACACATGTACACTATGAATGCACATATGCTTTGCACCAAGTGCTGATTTTTGTGCTGAAGCACAAAGAGACTGCTAGTTTAGTATACTTGTTATTGCAACAGTTAAAAATCCAAAAAGATACTTCCATCCCTCCAACCAGTAAGTTACCTATGCCTTATCTTCTATTACACACAATGGCAAAGAAGGAAATCCACACTGAGTCACTAAAGCCCAATTCAGCTTTCCCAATACTATTTGTTGTCACAGGTGCCGTATCTTAATTTTGTACTGCACTTGAGACCAGGAACTGAAACATAATGAATATGAGAAGGCGTCAGCTTGAGCCACTCTCCCTCATGGATCCTCAATACCTGAATGGCCTTGTGAGAAACTTGAACACATATTTAAAAAGCACATGAGCACTGCTGACTCACTGCATTTCCATTTTTGAAGCAAAACAAAGCCACAGTGCTCACCCCTCTCATCCCTAGAGCTCCCTCATTAAACAAAATATCGATAACAAAAGCCAAAAATCTGAAAGTGACCCTTTATTTCAGAGCAGTGTGTCACCTGACAATGGAAGTGTGTATTCCCAGACAGGTGATAAGTTTTTCTTCCAGTAATGGGTAACAGAAGTCACCTGTTAACTACTGCAATAAACTCATCCAAGTTCATACACTGACTGACTTTATTTTCCTTCCTCTAAGTCAGGTAAAAAATGTCAGATTAATTATGTGCTCTGTATTTGCTATTTGTACCCGTTTAATCACCATATCCTAACTCATCAAAAGCAAAGTTCCAGAACTGTAGCACGAACTCTTTATAAAACATCTAAGTAGACAACACCTCAAGGATATCAGAAAAAAAAGCGCAAATCAATACAGTTACAACAACTAAAGGCCCTTTCCTTTTCCAGAACAATGTGCATCTTTGTTCTTATATGTATGTATACATACAGATGTATACTTTAAGAATTCAGGGACTGCAATTATCTACAAATGTCTTTGTTTATAGTTCACTGACAAGTGTTCATGGCTGTTTTTTTTTTAAATCATGAAAGATATTTTTGTTCCCTTCTCGTTTCATAAACTCTTGTCTCCCACAGTGTCTGCAGAATGAAAAGGACACAATGTAATAAATAACTGGCTAAAGTATAAAACACCCTAAAAATGATGACTACTAAAAGATTCTACATCTTACTTGCATAAATCCAACTGGATGTCGTATCACAAAACACAACCAATTTTTATCAAATGAAGCCTAGTGGTTCTCTATACTTAACGTATAAGATAAGATTTTAGCTTTAACTGCAAGTCATCTGTTTGTTTCATTGACATGCTAGCTCAGCTCAGTTACCTTATTAAGCTTTTACTCTCAGTTTAGGTTTCTACAGAATCTGAACAAAAATGTGATCTGTTAGAAATCAGCACCTAAAGAACACAGAGAAAACACAAACAATAATTATGTCACAATTACTCACCTGCATGAGTTCATTGCTGTCAATCAGACTGTCTTCCAGCATCTCCTGGGTCAGCTTGCCCATGGTACTGTAAAACTCATCTGCAGTTTCACAACACTCTATTTGCCTACATCAAAATACGTTGGTTTTTTATTTTACTTTTACATATGATTACACACCTCCAAACCAAAACTGAAATTTCCGTCATCATAAAGCACGCGCTTCCATTAGTCACCTTAATTAATTGCAATAATCCTCCCTATGCTTCCAAGTAATAAAATTGTGCACATCATATTGCAAATACTGGTGCAGTAAAACGATGTACTGAGCACAGCTCACTGTCCTGACTGCTCATGATAAAGGATTTGTGCATGTCCGGACAGGTTACTCCCTCTGCCTCTTTCACTTCTACATCATCAGAATCAATAACTCCTGCCTCCTACTAGCACAAAGGAGCTCTCCCATCAACTCAGAAAGGGAGAATAAAGATTCCTGACTGCCTCATCACCCTTTCTTCACTGTGCAATAAACGGCTGAATTCACTGGTTGAAATATCTTTTTGTCAGACAGGAACATATTCACTGGCCAGAAAACATTCTGGTGGAGTAAATTAAGTATAGGTGTATTTATATATGTCATTGTATTCAAAAAAGCTGAGTTCACATAATTCAGAATGAAGGAAAATTCACTCATATCCTGCATACTTGTGACAGTTCTAAATTAGAGATGCAGACCTTTTTTTGTTTGGTGTTTGGGTTTTTTGTTGTTGTTGGGTTTTGGGTTGGCGGTCTTTTTTGGGGGTGGTGGTGGTGGTGTTTTTTTCCCACGCTTTCTTTAGATTTCTGAAAACACAGATTGATTGGCCCACAGGGTGTCAGCTAGAGGAAGATAAACACAAGTAATATGCTTTTGTGAGTTGCTGTTCTACATACATTAGGGTCAGCTGCTAAACATCCTCTCCCATCAAGTGGAAAATTTGTTTTACTTCTACCCCAGACAAGTGCATTGCTGGCTACATATTGTAGCCTCCCCTGTAAAATACAGCTGCTGGAATGATCAAAAAAGTACATGGCTTTTTTTCTTAAGGATTAGAAGAGGAAGCTTCCGTTGATCTTCACTGTCTACCAAGAACCACCATTGAACTGTGAAACCCCTACTGAAATATTCATCATTCTTTTAGCTAAACTGTGTTAAGTAGTAAAAAAAAAGTGTAGAAACAGTGGGTATATAGCCAATTATCACACACTTACTTCTTACTTTCCCTGCTATCAGTCTCTCACGACCTCCACATACTGCTTTCTCTACTGCACCTATTTTTAACCTCCCCATTCCTACAGTCTCCCTCAAAACAGAAGTATGATTGAACTGCCCACATTTTAGGAAAAGCACTTCTCACCCCATTTTCATGCATAGAAAGATATTCTTGAGAAGTATGAAGATCGTAAGACTATAATCACTGTTTCAGGTCCCAGGTCTTTAAATCCCTCCATTCTATTTCTAGCGAAGAGGAACAAAATCACAATCTTTGCTGGGAAAAGACATAGTGCCTGATCTTTTACTTCCTCATCTCATTTGATATCATTAATGACAAGCTTACTGAATTTCAATTCTTGTTCAGTTTTAGTGGCTCATTGTCTTCTGGATCTCTAGTTATCACACCAGTGTCCCTTTCTGTCAATTGCCCCAAATCTGCCAGACTTTCTCCCATTCCCCACAAACAATAGTTGCAAGCTGTGCAGTGTGATCAGCTTACCATTTTGGACATATTCTTAGAGATTTCTTCATTCTGTTCATTCTATTTTTTTATAAAACACATTTCATTTTTGCTTTAAGTTTTACAGTAAAACTTTCCAAGCAGTGACTTTCTTTTTTATCATGTTATGAGTTGGAACATTTTTAATTACAGCTATTAAGTGCACAGAGACCCACTGCAATAGGACCTTTTATCCAAAGGTATGGTACAAAGCAATAAAGCGCAATGGGACCACATATAGCTTAATCCTAATATAAATGATTCATGGAAGCTTCATTCATGAACTGAACAAATAAAGCTCTTAGCAAATTATTATTCTAATTTTTATTCTTCAGATTAAAAATTAAATATACTAAACAGTCTCTTACAATGCTATTGGCCTGCAGTGCTAATTTTTGCAGAAAGAAAAAAAAAGAAATTAAAACTTTCAAGGACAGAGCTGAACATAAATCCCAGTGATTGAATCTCAGGCAAAAAAAGGAAGGTGAGTGTTGATAGGCATCACAAGAAAAATTTGATGCAGCTGCTGATGCCAGCTGAACTAACATCTGCTGGACCTGTCAGAGCTCACACCTCCCACTGAAGTCAGTGAGAAAACTGATTTCTCCAGGAGCGCTGTACTCTCTTTGGAATGCAAATATTTGCTGTGACAACAGAGGAGTTTAGAACTAACCACCTCTTGCGTTTTGTCCTATATGGTGAGTTTCCAAGGCCATAAAGGACTATAATAGAAGCTTGGCTAGAATGTACTTAAAAGCAGAGAAATCCAGGAAAATTTGTTTGCAGGCCTTAAAAGAAGAAAAATGTGTAACACTAAATCATTCTCTTAGTAACACTGAACTCTTTTCTTGGGTATAGCCAATGGGCTCAAATCCTTAAGTCTGCTCAAGTGAAAATAAGGGAGTTAACATCCCCAGCTTCAGGTACCTAACTAAATTAGCTAGTCAAGTCTCTCTGTATGTCTTTCCACAGAGTATTTACCAGCTCCCTCAGAGGTCTATGTTCTAGAAAGTCCAACCAACCTTTTAGCACAGCATGAAGACATTATACACTGATAAGGCAAACAACTGGAGACATTTCCTGCAGCAAGGGTCAATTAATCATCATGCCCATTCTGACACGATGTCAGAAGCACATGTTTTTGGGGAAGCCATAGAGGCAATTTGTGCAGCTTTTTCAAAGCAGAATCATTCTCCTGAAAGATTGCATCTTGTTTAGAACTGAGAACACGCTCTTCAGAACAACATATGTTACACATATTGCTTATACTGAAAAGAAGAATCAGATAAAAATGACCACTTACTCTCCTAACTTTGCCCAGATAGCCAAAGCTACTCTCAGTATAATTTCAGAGCCTTCGAAGAATACTGAATCCCAGATCTTCAGAACTGTATGATTAGGCAGGCAAGTGGCAAAGAGGGTCAGAAACCACTGCATTGTGAAGACATTTGTAAGTGGGGGTTCGTAGCCTCCTGGAAAAAAAAAAATTCTTAAAGTCATTGTAATTTACTCTTATTTTACAGGGAGTATAAACCGCATATTGAAATCCACCAGACACTCTAGTACCTCTGTGATTGCTCAAAACTTGCTTAGCCTGCAGCTGTCCAAAGATAAGCTGAGAAAGAGAGTGATGGCAAAATGCCATGCCTAGTCACCTTTCATTCTGCTGCACTGCAAAAAGCTCTAAGCAGCAGCATTGGTTTTGGACTGTAAACCTTGGAAAACACCCCCACAAATTTTTTTCTTATATCTGAAAGATTCTATTTCCCTCCCCAGAGCTATATGAGCTAAAAGCTTTTATTAAAAAACCAAACCAAAACAAAAACACTACCAAAAACACAAAACCCAAACCCATACCAAAAAAACCCTAAACCACTGCATTTCTTCAGAAACGAACAGAATAAGAGGTCTTTATCTGCATGAAGGTGAGAGTGACTGTCTCTGTAAAGCCTTATCTATTGTTTTTATCTCCTGATGCACTGCCAGCTTAGCATAAGCAACTGTAACACACTCCTCCAGTTTTCCTTTTGGCTTCTTAAGTTTCCAGCAAGATTTAGTATCTCAGCCTGAAACTCTGAAGTTTTACTTTCTTGTTAGGCTCAGAGAACACTTTGTGCATCCTAGTATAAACTGATGCACTGAAGATCATGACCATGGAGGCTGTTGCCTGCGAAACACTTTCAAACAAGAAATACTTCCTTGATACCTTTTCTTTGTTTTTATACAATTTGGGGACAGTCACAGTTTATCTACACGCAACATGGCAGATCTTTTATAAGATGGAACTCAGGGTGCATTTAGCTTCCAGACTGGAAAAAACCCCAACCAACCAACAACAAAAACCCCACCCTCCCCAAAACACTCCCAAATAAAAGATCCGTATCTTGTATTGAGGGGGAAAAAAAAAGTCTGGAGGCAATGCTATACCAGGAAAGAAAAAAAAAAACCACAGTGCAAAGCCAGTTTTCAGGTAGCAACCCAAAAAGTACTTCTGAGTTTTGCACTGGTGTATTGCTAAACATCCAGGTGAAGAAATACTAACCAGCCACCACTGGCTCTCACGTAACTCTTCCCAGAACAGCTATGTAAGGTAGCAACTACAAGGAGCAATAGCAGGACGGGTATCTTGTGCTAAAATAGGAAACAACCTTTTCAAGATAGCCATTGCATTAAGCTGTGTGTTACAGTGTTGTCACTCCACACATTTTATATCCTTGTCAACACAATTCTGTTTGCAGTTAGTGGTGGGACCAAATTATTTCCCCTTTGCTTTTTTCTGAGAGCACCACCTATTTATGTTAAAGCTATCAATAATGGAAACGACCATCTTTCATCTTAACAATTTAAAATATATATTCTAAGCAATAAACTCATGTAAACATTTAAAAGATTGTATTTTTAGACCAGTGCTCAGATGAAACAAAAGCAAAAAGGAATTTAATATCATTTTCCATTGAACCTACCTCCACTCTCTCTGTTAGCAGCTCTTTGCAGGGTGTCTAAGTGCTGGGACAGTTCAGGAAGCTTCATTCGTAAAAGATCTCGGAAAACAGCCATATCGACGGAAAGAGCGCGGAGATTATTGACAAAATAACTATCAGGAAGCACCTTATCAATTAGGTAAATCATGATCTGTGGGGAAAATGAAACGTAATCACATAGGACTTATGGAGGCAGTTATTTTGTAGGAATAACAGGAAAAAAAGGTATAGAATGGCTTGGAGCTAGTGGCAACACATGCCTCTGGTTTTCTGCCCATATAAATGGGGATATACTACCATTTTAAGCATCCACATGTACTCTAGGTATCCACAAGCAATCAAGGTGCAAAGGCCTCTTGACACTGTCCAGAATTTATGAACCATTAATGACTGAAATCAATGTCACAGTAAGCTATGCCCAAATTGGAAGCATTACTCAAACCAAAGGCAACTTTCAGCACTTCTGATGCTGTAGGTGTTTATGAGATTCTCCACGCTGTTGGAAAGTTCCACTGTCCCTTCTCTGGTTGTTAAGTGCCACGACTAGAAGACTGATCTTCCAAATCCTCTTTCTTCCCTCCTCCAAAATGCAAGATACTGTTCTTGAAAAACATTCTCCACACATTTTACTGTGATGTGTTACCATGTGCTGCACTTCATCTTGTCACTTTAAAAGGTGCTAAATTAAGCAGAATGAGACATTTTAAACAGACATCTGTTCCAAGTGAGATAGCCCAACTACATGGGTGGTAATGTACTAACTGGATACTGTCAAAGTTTTGAGAATGAACAAACGTAACAAAGAAATATGCAGAAGTTGATGTATATCATCAGCCCAATAGAAAATGCTGACCCTCACCTCAGGATCTTTTACAATCTCTATGGCCACTGTACAAACCATATCCAGAGAGCCTGCATGCGGCCATCCTGTCTGCTTCAAATCTCCATTACTACTTTGTTAAAATTTCAAACAAGCATCCTTATAATCTGTTTCATTCAGCCCCTTGTGCTTGGGAGGAGCAAGGCACCTTCCTACACAGGACACAACCCTCCTTCCAGTCCGTCTCTCTTCCTAAGATGACTGGAAAAATAGCTTTGTGGACACTGGACTTCCAAGAGCACCACCTTACATAATCTTAGTGCTTCCTTTTCTCTCCCAATTGCTTGGTCACCGCATACTACCACTTGCGCTTGCAAGATTTTGGTGTTGGGGGGGGGGGGGGGGGGGGGGCGGGGGGCAATAAGTCTTCTGTTCCATATTTTTAAGCATGTAGATCAGGAGTTGATACCGGCAAATCAGTAGCTTTTACATGTTTTAACAGGTTTTTTGTTTTATTTTGTTAAGCCTTAAGGATTGAAAAGAATAGGTGATCAAAACATGGCATACAAGGAAGCTGGAGTCTTCTTTTGCCAGATACTTTCCCTAGTCTTTGCTGAATATTGGGACACCTTATTGTCTTTTAAAAACATGCTTTATTTTGTTTGGAAATATTTCAGCCAATGGAAGAATAATTTAAGATAACGACATTAACTCACAACTATGCTATCTGTGTTTTCATTAATTTCTTATGACATAAGCCATAAATCCCTACCTTAAAGAAACCATTTTGTAAGGGCTATTGCTCCCTTCCCACTGTGTGGTGGGAGCAAGAAAACAAAGAAATCTCAGATATGTGACAGCACGGGAAAGAACAGAAATCTTTTTCCAACACTGAAGTCCATTCTATTTCACTGGCATGTGAATTGTTTTGAGAATGCTTTTTTGAAAAAGCAGCTTCACACATTTACCAGTTTGCAACAGATACTTTCTTCATTACATTTCTTTTTATTATTTGACTTTGTAATATTTTCCCCACAATAATGTGCACGATAAAACAGTTTTTATGTTTCAGTATCTGAGACTTTTATGCATACTTCGATAGCTTCCATACATGCAAGATGTTGTTCTATTGCTTACCATAACTTCAGTATGCTAATCTGGAGGTCTCTTAAGGGATTTAACCTGAGCATGCTTACCTTAATTAGTGAAAACTCAAGCATCCCTGGCTGGGCATTCACTGAAGCTACCATGTTGGGCCCTGCACTGTTAAAGCCCCACCATGTCTGGAGTACCAGCTGTTTCCCAGCCTTTGGGAGACACTTCCCAGACACAGAGCTTTTGTTTATAACATCCTTCCCAGAAATGGGACCTGACTGGTGAGCCCTGAGAATCCCCTTGCTCCCTTAACTCCTAGGCTCTGCAATAATATCCACACAGTTTCCCCATAGCTCCAATCTTGGGGGCAACTTTACGGGCAACAACAGCCTCTGCAGCTGTTCTGAAGTCACTCATCACTTGCTTTAGGCAGCACAGTGGCTACAACAACAAAACAGCTACATGCTAACTCCCAATTCCCCTTTTTCCGCCTGCCTGTTCCCTTTTTTTCTCCCCTTTCCCTTTTCCCTCTCTCTTCTGGGAATGTTCCAACCCTGCAAACTTCATGCACTAAGCCTGAAGAAGAAATTACTGTATTTCCCATTCTTATTTTTGCCAGGTGAGGCCCATTTTGGTGCTATGGTCCTTCAGTGCTTTACCTCCCCAGGGCAGTCTGGCACCATTCCATTGCCTCCTTAGCACAAGGAGCCCGACACCACTCACAGTAAAAGACAATCCAGATCTGGGGTTATGGAATGAGATATTCTAAAGTCAGTAGCAGTGTTCCCATTTGTTTTTATTATGGCCAAGCCCTCATTTGTTTCTGCTTGAAAAAAACTTTAGCAGTGATAACATCCAAGCTGTTCATTTTAGTTCAGACAGGATAACAAACAATCTGCAGATATCAACTGGTTAACTCCTTTGAGTACTGCTCTTTTAGGCTGTCTAGAATAAACCAGTACGTGAATTTTGTAAAGTTCACTAACTAAAGCCATCTTCAACACTGAAAAAAAAAAATAATTTTACTCACTTTCAGGGCATCTCCTTCATTGCCCTCCATTACTTCTAGAATAAGGGCAGCTAGTATGTTAAATCCTTGACAATAGCCAACAGATTTATTCCACCTGGCATAAGCCAGCAAAACGCGTTTTAGTACCACTCGATCTTGCTCTGCCTCCTGGCCACAGTAAGAACTGCAACCAGTTCGGTGAAGGTCCTTTAAAGAAAAAAAGGAAAAAAAAAAGACAAGAACAGACAGAAAAGACATCTTCCTTGCCCCAGTACCTACTACCAAAGCTGATGACAACGTTTCTTTTTTTAATCTGTAAACCTTTAGCTTACTGTAAAGAAATAGGTTCAGCAAGCTCTTAAGTAAACAAGTTACCTAAAAGATGTTCATATGAAGTTGCCACAGAATATATTAACAAATATGTAGGTTTCAAAGAGGCAAGACATTAACAGCTGCTTAACTGAACAAAAAAGAGTGACTGTTTTTACTGAACAATAAAAGAATTATTACACCACTAAGTTTTCAAAACATAAAAACCTAGAAACAGTGCCATTGAGATTTAAGCGATTTATAAGTGAAAGGCAAAACATGTAATACAAAGTTTAATATTTCATAAGTAATAACTTATTTTGTAAGTATTATCTATAAGCTTCATAAGTAATACCTATAACCAAGTACAGATGACAACTGTAATAATCAGGGAAACAAAGTATTTTGCTCTGCGTACTCTAATTAAGGTGACCATAGAACACAATCTCTCCTAAATAGAAAAATACCACCTAAATAGGCAAACAGACTAATATTTAAATCACCACAGCAATACTAATCCATTAAGCTCTTCTCTAAAACTGCCCACTGCTTTAAATAGTAAACATTAATTAGCTGAGAAACAAAGATGTTTCACTCCTGAAAAATAACTGAAAAATGTTCAATTTCTATAAAACATACATTTTAATCCCAGCAAACATTTGTGTTTATTTATAGAAGAGGGAAAAATCCTACTTATATTCCTTTGTCTCCATTAAACTCCAGTATTTCTTTTAAAATAAAGAAGTAGAAATCGAAAAAAAAATTTAAGAAAATCAGTAATAACATTTTTTCCCAGCTAACACTAACAAACCAGTGCAAAAGGAGGACAAAAGAAGCCAAAGAAATAATTCTGGTGAGCCAAAGGGCTTAAGATGTAAATTTTGCCAAAGCAGCTGCAGAGAACAAAATAAATCCAAATTCCATTTATTTAAAAAAAAAAATTCAACTTTTCATTACAAAATTAAAATAACAAATTAGCTGGCTACCTTTACTATCTGGATGCCCATAGAGTCATCATCAGGATTACTTCTTTCATTGAACGTGAAACGCATGGTTTTATCCCAGTCAATGGCTATACTGTGTAAGTACTGATCAGCTAAGGTCAGCCAAACCTAGAAATACACAGAACAAGTCAACAAAATTAATTATTTCGCAGATAAAATATGAGCAGTTTTGATATATACCATTAGATGAACCTCACCAGCTTCACCCATATATGATCTGCTGTTAGATGTAAAATATGCGGAAGAAGACTATATCTAAAACGATTTTTGCACAATTAAAGTAATACCTTGCTCCCTAAAACAGACAGGAAGGAAACCGCATTAAGCGTCCAGATCTGTGAACTGCTTCCAAAGATGCAAGTCCATTGTCAGAAACTGAATCCACAGAGGCCTTCCAAGATGGAAGCACGCCCTCCTGCAAGGACCCTCCTTGTCAGTTCAGCCCTTCTAACCTCATAACCAGCAAGGAATTTTATTAAAAGGTAACACTGCTGCAGGCTTTCCTCAAACTCAACCATGGGTTGACCTCCTGGAAACCCCACAAAAGAAATCGAGCAGTGCTTCTCTTTACCAGAGGTCTCTTCTGATCAACTCCGCAGAAGAAATAATGTCTAGTATTAACAATTTAGGATTGATCTGAAAGTATCACCTGGATCAGAGTAACTTAGTCTTACAAGAGGGCTTTCTGAACTATTGGTGCTAAAGGGTGTTCATAAAACAAACATTTTTACTATTTTTAAAGCCTAATAATTACTAGAACAGATTTATGCACATGTATCTCAGACAAAGCCTCACCTTTATTAAACATTTGAAAAGTTTCTGAACCATGAAAGACACATGACAGATCATACAATGACAACAAGTAACAGTAAAGGAATTCTTTCTCTTCAGGAAACTGAAAGAAATCATGAAAGCAAATTGGTCGAGTTTTATATCAGCCATTAACTCACTCAAGTGAGAAAAGCAATTCAGACACTTCCCACAGATTTAAACACTTAGATAGCTGCATGATGAAGGAATTTATAGACAGCTCCCAGAATCTCATGTTTTCTGCATTTAAATGTCCCTTCCCACACTTTTGCAAAGGCACCCATGTGAAAGAACACCACTGTTCTGCCTCCCAGCAGCCTTTGGCACTGCTGACATCCTACTGATGTTGTTTGACTGGATTCTTTATCTCTGCCAGCCCCAGAAAACAAATGTCACATGCCACAGCAATAATGCAGATGTCACCCTGCTCCTTCTACAGCCAGCAAGGAAAGCTATCAACATGCTGTCAACACAAAATACCTCCTTTATTTCCGTATCTATCTCAAAATCATTTGGAAACTAGGGAATGGCAGTGCAAAGACCACATCCCTTTTCTTAACTCTACTTCTTTGGTTAGCATCATGTGGTCATATGTGAGCAAACACAGAGAGCTGGGCAGAATGAGACAGAAAAGAAATAGATCTGAGTTGAATGATGCGGCAGGGCATACATACCCTCAGCAAGTCTGCTGATGACACAAGGCTGGGAGGAGTGGCTGACAAGCCCAAGGGCACCTTGGCAAGCTGGAGAAATGGGCTGACAAGAACCTCATGAAGTTCAACAAGGAGAAGCACAAAGCCC
The DNA here is from genome assembly GCF_963921805.1 of Phalacrocorax carbo. Lineage (NCBI taxonomy): Eukaryota > Metazoa > Chordata > Aves > Suliformes > Phalacrocoracidae > Phalacrocorax > Phalacrocorax carbo. The sequence goes on along the minus strand of NC_087513.1, from coordinate 37,934,730 downwards.
TGCACCTGGGGAGGAACAACCCCACGCACCAGTATATGCTGGGGGCTGACCAGCTGGAAAGCAGCTTTGCAAAGGAGCTGATGGTCCTGGTAGGCACCAAGCTGACCATGAGGCAGCAATGTGCCCTTGTGGCAAAGACGACCAACAGCCTCCTGGGATACATCAGGCAGAGAGTTGCCAGCAGGTCCAGGGAGGTGATCCTTCCCCTCTGCTCAGCCCTGGTGAGACACACCTGGGGTGCTGGGTCCAGTCCTGGGCTCCCCAGTGCAGGAGACACATGGACATACTGCAGCAGCTCCAGCAAAGAGCCACCAAGATGATTATGGACTTGGGACACCTGACACACAGAGGGTAAGAGAGCTGGGGCTGTTCAGCCTGGAGAAGAGAAGGCTCAGGTGGGATCTTACCAACTTATATAAATACCTGAAGGGAAAGTACAAAGAAGGAGCCAGGCTCTTCTCAATGGTGCCCAGTGACAGGACCAGAGACAATGGGCACAAATCAAAACAGAGGAGGTTCCATCCAAACATCAGGAAACACTTTTTTACTGTAAGGGTGACAGAGCACTGGCACAGATGGCGCAGAGAGGTTTTGCAGTCTCCTTCCTTCCATGGAGATATTAAAAAGCTATCTGGATGCAGTCCTGTGCACCCACTCAAGCAAGGGAGTTGGACCAGATGATCTCCAGAGGTCTCTTCCAACCTCAATCCTTTTGTGATTCTGTGACCTTTGCCACTCATGTACCACAGAAAAGTGTCTGAGAGACTAAGAACATTTCAGGAAAGAAAAAAGGCTATTAAATGAATATAATAATTCACTGGAATTGTAGATTAAAATCAAAATCATGGTGGTGTGAGGAAAACAATACCACTGTAAGTCTTACATCTCCTTTCCCTCTGATTTGTGAAGAGGAACAGTTCGGTTTGGCAAGATAGCAAAAAGAAAACAGGAAACGAAAAGTAGTCTGATGCATCAGAAATATATGGAACGACATATATTTTTAAAGCTTTATAAAATACTTTCTTAATTAAAATTCCATTTTTAAAGCTGAGATTGTGTGACTCAGTTGTATAGAAAAGATGAGTTGACGTGCCTTTTTTTAGGCTAGGGAACTTCAAAAGTTGTTGAAGAAAGCAGTAAAGTAAGTTTAGCAAAATCCCACTGGACCCTTTCCTACAACACTAACTCAGTGCAATTTGCCATTAATGGTGCACTCTACCATTCTACATCACTCCTGACTCCAAACTTCCCTAATTTAAGCAATCTGCCTTTCCCTCACCAAATGTTTCTGTAAGTATTCTTGTCAGCACTAGCATCTATCAACTTCACCTTCCTAAGTATGACAGCCTACACTGGAGATTTGCTCTCCTTTCAGCTGATCTTCAGCTGCGGGGGCAGCTTCACCAATGCAATTCCTGAAGACTGATGGAACGAAGCAATAACATGTGCACCAGAATAAGTTACCTAAGCCTCAAGCAGAAAGAGCCCGACTATTGAAAACACCATCTTTACTTGCCTCCTCAGCCTCTCCAGCTGCCCTGTGAGGTTATCACTGAGGAATGTAAACTTAATACAACTTAAACTTCAAACTTCCAAATATTTGTTAAAAATCAGTGATAACATTGACATCACTCAACTCCTGAGAAACCCACAGGCAATATGTCCCACAAAGCGTACAGGTCTACCTACCTTTCTCCGCCATTCTTTCGGTATGCCTGTTGGCAATCTGGCCACTGCCTTGAGTGCATCATGCCACTAAAAGCAAAAGCATCCAAAAATGTACGAAATCCACCATTACTTTGATGTAACAGTATAGCAACATTTACAACATTGCAGACATGCACATTCATTTGATTTTACTGCACACATTTCAGAGTTCAACTGCTTAATCCTCTCACAGGGAAAATATAGATTAATTACTTAATCAGATAACAGAAATATAATATTCTAGGACACAAAGATTTATGAGAGATCTGAGTAAACAATTAAAGCCTTTTGCATTTTCCAAATACTAATGGAACAGCTCCTGATGCAATTGCAAATTATATGTTGACATTATGATGACAGACGCACTTTTGAACTAGGGCAAGTACCTTGATTGAAGAGAACCCAGTCCTTCATGAACTCAAGAGAAAAAATAATTAAATTACCTGCTGAAAACCATTTTGACCTAAAGATGGTTCAAGAGTGAATTTCAATTTCGTATCAACCCCTAGAAGCAAAAAGGAAAAAAAAAAAGTCATGGCCACTATTTTCATTTAGCTCAGAAGGGAACACGCCCACAATTCAAGTAAGAACACAAGATTTTAGCTACATGTTTCAACTACGTTTCAACCTGTTTCTGTGAATTCTTGTCTTCACAGTGGATTCAAGGAACACGTTAAGAAGTACACGGACAAAATGTTTTAAAAGGCAGTAATACCTTCTTTACCCCAATAATGTATTACAGCATAACTCACTTCACTAAAAGTCATGTCTTTCGCTATTCTACAAAACCATATTTCTACACTGCAAACTATCACATGCATCCACAGAAAAAAACAGAGAGAGACAAAGAGTTTCTTTCCATTTATTTCAACTTCTTGACACTAAATCAAAACTAATTTCTAAGTTTGGGGTGCTAAAATTATTTCATTGCTCAGAATATCCATTTTTTATAATTCCTCAGAACAAAGCACATTTGGTCAGCATTCTGAGTTAAGTTTAGATTTTATTTTGGCCATACGAGCAAATTATTTTAATTTGTTATAAAGCATGCCTGCTAACAGTCTGTAAAATGCAATATTACATAAAATACTAGGGTCTCACGTTTGGCCTAGCCTGGATCCTGATTGCAGCACTGGAGTTTGCCATAACAGGAAGAACAGTAACACTTTTATTTGCTTTATGTCCCACATTTTGCATGTACAATTCTTTGGTCCTTCAAATGCCGCTGTCCGGAGCTCAGGTGCTGAACACGCCTCGCCTCGCTTCCCCTCCCCTCCCTCAAGACTTCCAGCATAAAGAGTAAAGCGTTTCTTTATTTTTCCTCCACCATTTAATACGATGTGTTGCTCCATATTTAAAATTATGCATTTTAATATATATTTAATCACCATATTTATTTTAAGAAGAAAAAAAACACCAACAGATTTTAATCCTGCAAGATTGTAAGTATATAAAACCCGTGCTAATCAACTCTCCAGTAATACTCAGTGCTTTGGAAGACTAAGCCTGCGAGTCTGACAGAAACCCATACTGTAGTGGCATTTGCTAGTTATGGAATGTAAAATGCCTTTCAGCATTTGCATACTGAAGAGGTGATAAGTAATTTTAAAACCTCACTGCTTGATAAACACATGTTTAAAGACAAAACCTTCCCCTTCAAGGCTTTTTTTTTTTTTTTCCTTTGGCAGGGGAGAGGGATTAGAAAGAAAGAAAATTCACACAAAAAAAACCCCAGCATTGTTTAGAATTTTAGCATTTTAGAATTGCATCACTGAAATGTGGGGATTGGTGCTTTTATTTCCCTGCTTCGGATTTAAAAGACATGCTTGGCAGATCTAGAAAAATAAAAGCTTTAAACTCTAATAGAAATATCTTGAAAAACATTAAAGGATTAACAGTTATTCCTGGAAGTAACTGTTTATTAGTATTCTTCCCCATAACTCCACGGCACTCAGCAGGGACTCCTAACAGATAAATCTTTTCATAATAATTCAAAGCAATGTAACAATGCCAGTAACTGACTGAGATGAAATCGTATCACGTTTGCTATAAATGCAAAAAGTGAGACTCATTCCCAAGCAATCTAGTGGTAAGTGCTGGAAAACCCTAATACATACAAAAAGATACCATGACCAAGAACTCCTTTTGTTAAGGTAATAGATGTTGACATGTTATCTAACACTGCCTTGTGGCAAAGAAGCAATAGCCTTCCAAAATAATCATGTATTAATTTCCAACTCAGCAGCTAAATATTAAATCACATCACAATTTTGTAAGACTTAGATCCCAGTAACAACTTCACTCTTTGTCTTTTAAATTTCATAAGAAAGATGCAAGCAGAGACAGACAAATCTGCAAAAGATCAGGCACAATAAGATATAACCTCAGAACAAGGTAAAACGTATCTGTCATTTACATGAATATCAAGACCATGGAGCTCACATAGCTGTCTTGATTAAATGAGACTGAAATGAGACCCTTCAATCTCCATCTACAAAAGTTTATTAAATCATGGCAGACAATTAAGACAGGTGTGAAAATTACTAGAAACGAGGATAACATCGTGTGGTAACACCAGACTACATGGCACACACTCTTCAGTATGGTGAGGAACCTCTCAGTCAGGCCATGCCCTGTAACCTCTAGAAGAAGCCACGGAATCTGCATCCCCTTATTTGTTCCCAGTTAGAAATGGTCCCAAAAACAAATTATGTGATGGTTTTGTAACAGTGGAGGGGAAGAGCCATTGGGAGTGAGCCACAGACCATACAGGAATGGTTCCTCATTCCTATCTATTTTAAAGAATTTACCTTTCCCAAGGGAAAAAAAAATTACAACCTTGTTCAATAAAAATATAGCAATTAAGCAAGGGAAAAAAAGAAGCTGCAACATGAGCAGTACGGACAGAGCAAGGAAGGTTATACCCACCAAGGAACTTCCCGGGGCACCTGCAGGAAGGCAACCAGCAAGCTAGGAGCAGCACCCCATTGCCTGTTACTTATTTCTGGCACAAGAACCATCTTGCTACGTGCAGTTTCTACACTCTTCACTGAATTAATCTTTGGACTTTAGAGCTTCAAGGGAATTAATGCCTATCCCCATTCCAAACTCTCTTGGTTTCCCAAACCCTCCTCCATTGTTCCCCTTTTCCTAATAAATACCACTTTTTAAACTTTTTTTTCCTTTTCACTCAGTCCTGCCATTTTCATCCTGACCCCTTTTGCTTATATTACCACCAGCCTTTCCCCAGGGCCTCCTTCCACAATCCATCTTTTCTCCCTTACACTTCCATTGTCTACTACACCTTACCAGCAACTCCCTTTAATTCCGCATTCAGTTGTTGTCTCCCGACAAACTAACTTAGATTCCCTGATACCTTCTTCCCCCCCTCAGTACCCCACACCTATCCAACCCTACCACAGACCTTCTGCACCCATTTTCACTGGATTTTCCCCTTTTTGCTACTCCTCCATCTCTGGGTCACGTAGTACCTCTCGGTTACATAAACACAGAAAAGACCCCTTGGGGCCTTATGGGAACTTTTTTTCCCAGCTCCTCTGCATGGACAGCCTGGCAGAAATGCACCATACACACAGCAATAGTTCTGGCTCTCGGGGACTGTAAGCGCTGTCAGTACAACTCAGCCCTTTTACATCAAGCCAGCCAGGCTATAGTGTCACTTGACATATTAAGTATCACCTCCAGTTCATACACTTTCAACTGATGCTTCATACCTTAAAAATACGTTAACTCATGTAAGCAGGAATGTGTTGGGAACACATATGAATTATCAGCTCCACAAACACAAGCACACGCAACAGTACATATGTTTGGCACCAGTCAAATTTCTGAAGGGTAGGAGAATGCCAAAATAAGGCCTGCTCAATGCTCTTGCAATGAGGTCACCAGAAACCACTGCAGAAAAGCTATTTCAAAAAGAAAAGGAAAAAAAAAAAAAAAAAGACAAAAACCCACAAACCGTAGTCCTGTTAGCTTTTCCACATAAAATACACGACAACTCCTGACAACAAAAAGGCTGTAAGAGGGAAGAATATACCCCTAGGATTCCCAAACCAAAGCAGTCTTCTACTGCGTGACCAAAATGTAGCACAGGACCATGTAAGGAGCCACAAGAGGGGAGAAAAATGTTGTGGTCAGCCAAGTACCTGCGTGAACAAATCAAATCCCCGCTCCTCAGCAGCATTAAACAAAAGGACAGGACGAATTCTGGGAATTTTTCAGAAATACTAAACCAGAAAAAGCACAGGAAGATGATCTTTTCTGATGCATGTACATGAGCCATGGCTTGAAACTTAAAAAGCACATCACTCTAAATTCTTGGCTGTACTTAAAAGCAGCTGTTGAAACCTCTCCCATGGAAAACCACTAAATATTTTATCAAAAACAAATGAGGAAAAAAAGGCCTAAAGCAGCTTCATGTGCAGTGGGAGTCCAAACTTGGGGAAAAAAACCAGCAACATAAACTACCACCTTATTGTCGCTTGTGGTTTCAGGAAGATTCTTAGCCTTGCCCTCTCATTTATCTCTAAATATAGGGTTTCATTTGCAAAATGAGAAATAAAAGTAACATTCCGAGTAGCTCTACATGAAATCACTTTTGTCGGGAGCCAGAGCTCACTGGGATGTATCAAAGCACATCTAAAATCTGCTGTCTACAGAAACTTTAATACAAACAGACAGCTGATACCGACACCAAGAAAATCTGAAAGAAACTTTATTCAGCTTATTTTTCAAGGGCTTACTAGGTTCCCTGTCTCCATCACTCTATGAAAGCCTACATCATGAATGACGCTACTGTATTTATTTACATATGAACAACATGCAAACCCCAACTGGTGGCATCTCCTAGCTTTAAGACTATGGCATTCATGGTTACACCTCCGACTGTCTCCCCTGGTCTTTGTGGGAGCGTAAGTAAAAGAATGTCATTATCCATATAACATCATTACCTTGGATATTAGAATACTACTGTAGGAGCAGGGGTCTGTGAGAATTACGAGTCAGGAAATCTCCTTGATAACAGCAACCCCATAAACCTATACCAGAATATATCTGAGACCTTATTAATAATAGCATCCAAAACCTATCTCAAACACAGAAGCAGTCTGCATTGTGTGCTTGATGCACACATGCTAGCACAATAGGAAATGGAATCTTACGTATTCCTATGCACCGCTGTGTGTTTCAGTAGACCTCAGGCTTGCATATTTCATAAACGCCCAGGATTAGGCAACAGATCGACAACATTTTAGCTACAAGTAACAGCTCTAACACTGTAAACTGAATTTAAGTTTCCAATATTTAATTTTTTTAAAAATCCTAAATTTTTATGACAGGCAACTAGAATCTAGCACTCATGATGACCCATCAGTGTTGCTGAGAGCCTGCTTCCCTGGAGCGAGCACCCGTTGTTGGCTGACCACCTGCTCCTTAAAAGACTTCGGTACTGAAGCAGGATCTAGGAAAAAACAGCCGCAGAGCCGATGCCTTCCCCCTTCGGAAAGGCAGGGCTGCGAATTTAGACAACACCCTACCGCAGACAAAGGCTGGGCGGGAGGAGGGGGCTCCGGCAAGCCAAGAGCGAGCAGGTTTAGCGGGAACGGGCTGGGCTAGGCGAGGCTGTGGGGAGGCGGCCGGGCCCCGGCGGTGCCGCGGCCGGCTGCGGGGGGGGGAGAGGGACGGGGCAGGAGGCACCGGGCACGGCCACACGGCACAGAAGCGCTGCGAGGCGGCGGCGGCAGGCGAGAGGAGCGGGGAGACAAGCCGGGACCCGCCAGGCACGGACGACAGGAGCCCCCCCGGAGGAAAGGGGCAGCGCGCTGCCTCCCCACCAGGCCTGGCTCCCCCGCGGAGCTGCCTCTGCCCACTCCCCGGCCCGGGGTGACCTCGCCGGCCCTGCTCCCCGCCGCCCCGCTCCGCACACCCCCACCCCCACCGCGCCTCAGGCCGCGGCGCCTCACGCAGCCCGGGCCCCACCGAGGCTGCCCGCGCCGTAGCCCACAAGGCGCGGCCATTTGCCTCGGGCCGCGGCCGCCCGCCGCTGCCACCGGGGCGCAGCCCCCCGCGTCCCTCCTCCCGCCTACCCGCGGCCCTCATGGCCCTCCGGCCGCGTCCTCCGAGCCGAGCGGCTCCGGCCGCTCCCCCGCCCCGCTCCCCGCTAAGCCGCTTACGGGGCTGCAGCCGCCGCCCGGGGGGGGAGCGGGTTACCTGGCTCCAAGGTGCAGAGCAGGCGCGGCGCCGTCCGGGAGATGCAGCTGCGCTTCTTGAGGACGTTGCTGAGGATGGTGCCCACGCCGCCGCCGCCACCCCCCGAGCTCTGCCGCTTCAGGCATCGCCCCCCGCGTCTGAGCGAGCTCGTCAGTTTGTCCTGCCGCATGGCAGCCCCGGCCCGCCGCCCCGCCGGGGCCTCGCTGCCAGCCGTAGCCGAAGGGTGGCCCTCAGGGCGGCGGGGCGGGGGGCATGGCCGGGCCGGGCGGGTTGGGGGCCCCGGCTCTCCTCCCGGCGAGCGGGGATCTGCAGTGCAGAGACGGCAAAGGCGAAGTGCGGGAGAGAAGAGGGAGGACGAGGAGAGGAGAAAGGGAGGGAAAAAAAAAAAAAAAAGGAGAGGAGAGGGGAAAAAAAAAAAAAAAAAAAAAAGAGGAGTTGCTCCCGCCCACAACCCTAGCATCACTGCCTGACTAAACCAGCAGCCTCTCCTCCTCCAGCACCGCCCGGGATGCAGCAGGCGAAGGGGAGCAGCAGCAGCAGCTCCGGTTGGCCACCAAGGGAGCGCAGGCGGCCGCGGTGGGGCCCGGCGGTGGCGGGGGGCTGCCGGCCACCTGCACGCGGGTCGCCCAGCACGTGCCATGCTGACACCTCTCGCTTGACGCCTTTTAATGGGTGCAATACTGAAGTTTCTGCCGAGAATGAAGTGAGCTAAACATCCAGCAAAGAGACTTCTCACGTGGGATTCTGGCCTACAGCTGGACGTGGGTAGATAGTCCTGCTGCCCCGGTCAAAAAGCTGTCCTGGGAAGCAGTCCCGCAAGTGCCACCAGACCATGGAGCAAGGGGAGAGCAATGGATGTAACAGCATCCCAATGCTGCGGTGGGCTGGGGTCAGGTCCTGCGGCCAGGGCTGCTCAGGGACGGCCCCAGCAGCAGCAAGAGCAAGCGGGCTGCAGAGTTTCTGTTTTTCCAGCACAGAGACTTCAAACATACTCAACTAAAATAACAGCCTTTTCTATGAATCTAAATTGCAACTGCACTTACCACTAATGACGTGCCATGCACTAAATAGTTAAAAGAAGCAATTCAACAGCGTTTTATTAGATGCATTTTCCAGTGCCATTTGACCTAACAGCATCTTAAAAGGGTTTGATAGAGAATTTCAGACTAGTGGTTTGACTGACAAGAAGGAAAAGTATTTGAAATAATGATAGCTTTTACGATCTAAGCCACTCAGCATTTCTTTGGAAGGAGAGCAGATTTATCACACCACATTAGTCAGGCTCACAGACCAAGCTACCAGAAGCCTGAGTCTACCTGCCAACATCCGTAGCTTTGAAACAGTAATTTGCTCCTTCATTAAAAAGATGTTTTTCTCAGCCACATTACAGAGAGGAGAAAACTGGCAACAGATAAGGAGCGAAGCCAATTATATAAAAGATACACAATATAAAACACAGAAGCAAGCCTTTTAAGATCAGTTACAGCTATCTTTAAAATTTACTGTGAAGTTTTCAAAGAAGCGTGATTTTGATCATGCCTCTTTAAATATCTGGTTTGGTTTTGGATAAAAGTCACTACATTTCAGCTGCTAGCTTGCATTCTGAATAGATAATTAAGTCTGTGTGTCGGTGGTTCTTTTTTTAACAAAGGTGACACTTCTCTGCTGATGTAGATGATGCAAATCACTTTATTTCAGTGCCAGCTGGAGATGATGATTTAGTGGTTAAAGCATCAAATTCAAAATGAATTAATCTCCCTAGATGTACAGATTGTACCAATGGGACTGTAACAGAAACATTTAAATACAGAAATAACCATGTAATCTTTCTAATATTATTTTCCTTTTCCTTGAGAGCCATGTGCAAATAGCACCACATTGTTCTTGGATCATTTCAAGACTGGCTAACCCAACACCATGTGCCATTGCCCGAAGTCTCAGGAGCCATAGCCGAAGTTTCAGGAACCACTCATTATCCATACAGTGAAAATCAGCCATCCCACGAAACTGAAGATAACCTTACATTACCTTCGATTTTTAAACAATTACAAATGAGTTCTAAAAAACAACAAAAAATACATCAGTATTTAACTGATGAGGATAACCAGCTCTCCAAGTGAGAATTCCGTGTCCTCATTTACTGCTGTTTCTCCTACTTGTCACCTTGTCACTTTATAAGAAAACTGGGAGCAATAAGGACAATCATTCTGTTACTTGGGACATGGCCACTTCTAAGGACCAGCATACCATTAAGGAGCTTTCCCCAAATCCTGGCCAATTAATGCAACATTACTCTTAAAAAAAAGGCAAAAAATGAACTTCAGGAGACAAAATGAAGAAGCCGAGCCATACAAATGGGTTCGATGACTCACTGGATCATTAGCACAAATGGATTTTTGGAGACACAAATAAGCCTCCCATTAAGCATACATATACATATCTTAAGGGCAAAGGCCTAGCTTCTAGAGAAGTAGATGGCATTGGGTGTTAAATCACTGATCAGGCAAAGCCTCTAATTTGTCTGTGGCAAGACATGTTCTGGACTCTCTGGACTTGCAGACATCTAAGCATGACACTGCATGTTAGCAGCTTGTATAAATTTCCCATATTCACCACTGTTAGCTCTAAGTAGTCTTCAATGACAGGGACATTTCAGACAAATCACCATAGTTCCAAGTTGGTGAAAACACAAAAAATTTTAACTCAAAGTGTTACCAGCCATCATCAATCTAGTTTGATCACCAGTGAAGAGAGGTCTGGCCACGTCCATAAGTCCGTGCCTGCGATTTCTGACAAGACAGAGGATGCTCAGAAAGGATTTGGGGAGGAGGGGAATCAAAGTATTTTGGCTAGCCCAGATATTTCTACTCCAGATATTTTGTAATAATCAGCCTGAGACTTTGTTTTTCCCACCTGTAGTTCATTTACTCTGTCCCCCACAACAGAGTTACTTTCTGAAAAACCCTACCAGCCTCATTTGGTATTTCTCTACAGTCACCACCACCTGCTAACCATGCCTTTTTAAGTCCAGAGCATACTTCATAAGAAATTCTAGTTCACACGTGTAACTTGCTCAGTTGTTACAATCTGCCTTATGGTGATCGGTCCTATGATCACTGCCAGGTTTTGACATAGGGAAACAAACTCCATTTACCTTAAACCTCCCCGTTCATCAGCCCGATTCTCTTTTGTCTGCACTGGGACAATGAGGTAAAAGACAGGCAACCAGAAAGGGAGAATGAGCATAAGCAGATGGAGCAGCAACAGGAACAGCAGCACAAACTGGGCCACAGACTGATCTCGCTTTTAAAGAAAAGGACATATTTGTTTGCATGGAGCTTTAACCACCCAATCCCAGGATTACTGGAAGGCACAGTTCACTGGTTCGCTTCTGAGGTGTGCAAAAACCACTGAATGTAGTCAAAAGACTAAAAATGTCAGGACATCTTCAGCTGGGTCACTGTACTTCATGAACTCCACGTCCTCCCCTTTATTTTACAGAAAAGTATATGGACCTCCTGTCATTCTGATTTGCATGACAACATCCCAGTGAAACGGTGAAAGTTGTGGGAGAAAGCTTGTTTGTAAAGCTTCTGGACACTTGTGTTGGCAAAAATACTTAAAGCAACACATACCCGTGAAAAAATATCTTGCAATAAATATTTTGTATGATAATACTGTAATATGTTTCATCCCAAAGCATTTTAGAAATTTCATTTAGGCAACATCACTACACCAGCTGCTGATATAGCAAATGTCATAAAGAAATATATATCAGTAGGATGAGGGGGGAAAAAATGTATTGCAACCACAAGGCAAAAACTATTCTATTGACCACATCATAGTGCCATTGTCTGCTGAATCCCAGAGTTCCGTATACTACCTTTAAGACCCCACAAAATGTAACCAGAAAACGTAAACCCATTACCACTTGGCTTCAAATACTTTACAGCAGTTAGCAAATCAAGAGATTTTAAATTTGTACCAACACATATTCTGATGCGCATTCTAGTTCCTCATGAGCTTCAAAAAGAGAAAAGATCTCACTTTTAAAACTGTAGTGTATAAGAGAAAAACATATGGAATGAAACATGTCCACTTTGGAAGGAAAAGATAAGGCAGTCTGAGATTCTCCCAGAGAGAAAAACTATTTTAAATACATTTAGCCCATTAAAGCATCTTCACCACTGGAGCTCAAAATTCCTGTCCTACCCAGTTCTATGTGTGTTCTATTATTAAAAACCTCTCTGCCAAAACCAGCCCCACTTCCTTCTGCTTGATCCTAAAAGCCTGAAAACAAACATGACCCACCTGGAGTTTCACGCTCCTCCAACGCACAAGATGGAGCCACCTCTGACAGCTTGAAAAGAGGCCTCTGGCTTGTTGGGTCCTTGACACTGAAGGGGCACAGGTGCTACAGGGGTGCTGCAGTGCGTGACTTCGAACATGAAAGCTCACAAGGTGGCACAGCCCAGCACTCCTCCCACCTCAGCCTACAAGTAGAGCATCCCGGCCGGCGTTGCCAGTACTGCTCTGCAGGCTCTGTTACTGACTCGCTACCTCAGACACTGCAGGTGAGCTCTGATCTACCAGCCAGCTGTAACTACTGTGTGGACCACCAAGCACAGAGCCTGTAGCACTGTTTCACATATCCACAGTTGCATGAGCAGATGACGAGGGAGTCTATGGGTAAGAGTGGACAGACCTTTGTTATACCGAAGGAAAAACGTGATTTTGGACTAACAGATTCAGTTCTGCCACCAAGCTTGCCTCCGCTCTCAAGCAAGTAGTCCAGGGTTGTCTTTACTGGAAAAGGGATGGTTCCCGAACCAATACAAAAATGAAGTTTTGCTACTGTATTTGTGCGTAGATGAAGTTCATTTTACACACTTCCAACAAGCAGGGCTCAGGAAAATGGTGCAGTATGTTGACACACCAAGCAAGTCTCATCAGCACAGCATGAATATTTAAAACTTGCATTACATTAGTCATCATTTGTATCACTTTGCACGTAAATGTCACAAAAGAGGTCAGGACCTCACTGTGTCCTATATTAGCTATGACAGACAAAAAGAGCAGAGCCAATCCTTGCCTACGAAGGTATTCACTGCAAATTTAAACTACACAATGGACAGGAAATAACATCTATGATTTTCAGAAACAGAGAGCCAAGATTTAAATGATTATTCTCAGGAAGCATGCAGCAGAGCTGGGAAACTAATCCAAACAAGCTCACTTCTAGTCCAATGTTTCCTCCTCTTCCTTTAGACTTCAGACACATAGCCTTCTTTCTTATTTCCTCCTTTAAAAAATGACACCACAGTAAGTACTCTGTAACAGAAACTTCTCTTGAAGGATGCCCTAAAACAGCCCGCTTGTTCTTGGAGGTTTTAAGACAGACAGAGGATCTGGGGATTTCTCTTACGAGAGAGTGCTCTCTGGCCATGGGGCTTTGTTTATAGTTAAGATGTCTGAAAGAGAATATTGCCTGCACATTGTTTAGCCATATCTATTGAGGACTGATCTAGATAACATCATTAAAATAGCACTGCTTGGTGTAGTGTGTAGATTAGTTTCCTGTTGAAAGATACAAGACTAACTCCTGTAAGAAGCTCACAACTGTATATACACTACATGATCCTTCAGCTTATCACAATCACAAGGGTTCATCTGGGAGAGAACTTCAGACTCAAGATTCTTCATTATGATCTTTAGGGTTTTCTTTTTTTTGTCATTCTCCCCCTTCTCTCCCATACACACTATCCACTCCTGCCTTCTGTACTTCACATGTACATACACTAGGACAGGACTGATGAGAAAAGAAAAGGTCTTTTCCGTAGAGCCAGGTCTCCTTGACCTCAACGTCACTTGCCCACAAATGTGTTGTAATTTACCTTTTGGGAGTGATGGACAGATAACCTAGTAAATGTATTTGCAAGTTGAATAATATTCATAATTGTATTGCTTATTGAAATTTTTGGCAGATATTATACATCGAGAAGTATGCCAAAATTTTCCAGCATCAATAAAAACACTTGATATATCATACATCTGTAATGAAGGCATCTGTAAATCAGTTGTGAAAGCAGATTCTAGCAGTTTACAGCACAATGGGGTGGAGCTGTGATAACCAGTTTCCCATCTGCGGAGGCACCACATTGGTAGGGAGTGAATCAGCGCAGGTGAGGCTGACTGCAGTCCCTCAATTCTTAGGTTGTTCTCAGAGCAGCACAAGATGTTTATGCAATCAGATCGTGTAGGTAAGAATATGAAAGCCTTCAAAAGCACCACAGGTTGCTAAAACAGAAGTACGGACATGCCTGTAACCCCCTTCTAATCTGCCTATGACCTCTCTCCATTTGTACGTACCTATTTCCATGAGTGAGGGAGGTGCAGAAAGACTTGACATCCGTGGAGTACCAAGGCTAAGGTTGGCAACAGCAGAAGTGCATACACCTGTCTCCCAGAACTATGCTCAATCCAGAAAGGCATGAAGCCCCTATTCTCCTGACTTCTTTAGGAAACTACTCAGCAGTAAGCTACAAGCTTTTCTTAAACCTGTCTCTACAACAGAAACACACTGAAAGCTAGGAATATGTTAATATTCAAACGCTTTTCATCATAAATTATTAACTCTCCTATGTCACCAACTCTCACCATTGTACCATTAAAAAGCAGCATTTGGAGTTCCTAGGTCAAACTGGTTTTGAGGATAGAAGAATTAAATTTGCTGATAATTCAGCAACCCTGAGCACACAAGTGACAGTAACCAGTGCCAACAGGCTGGGTACAAAGGATGGCCTATTTCACTCCAGGCTCATCACTGGAAAATGACTGTTCCCAGAGCTTAACAGGAAAGAATTTAAAGAATTCCTGAAAAGTAGAAACCTACTTATGGTTTTTTTAAACATCATGCACCACAGATCAGAGGCACTGCAAATATTTCAGAAGAAAAAAATCTATGCTGACATTACAAAATAGATGCGATGTGGAAACTTTTATCTTAACATAGGGTTCAATGGCTGCAGTGAAAGGACAAGGCAGAGATTTAACTCTGAACTATCCATGTGGGAAACGAAAAGGGACTTAAATAGAATATTGCTTGATCACATGACAGAAGTCAGTCAGTTCCCCTTATTATGCCAGTAACAGAGGACAAAAAACTTGCACAACTGAGTATGCTTCATATTCTATTAAAGCTATTTGTATTCACTGCAGTGCCCATAAATCTAATTCTGGGCTGCAGCATTATTGCAGTAGGTATTGTACAAGCACAGCAAAAAACCAGACTTCCTGCTTTAGAAGAAAGAAATATGAGAAAAGACGACACATTAACATACGAAGGAGCACAGGGAGACAGTGAGGTTATATTGGAAAGCTTGGCGGACAGTAGTCATACATAAGGGCTGGTATTGTGTTTCTGTGGCTTCATGGCAAAGATGAGTACCAAGGGACACACATGAAGGCATAAGGTCAATAAGAGGGCTGACGGATTAGGTTTTAATCATCAGCTCAAGTGCAACATGGCTAAACATCTACAAGGAAACACCAACATGGGGGGAAATTGAGAAGGTGCTTGTTTTAAAATAAGTGTGGGATGGAGGCAGGAGGCATGAGCTAACTTTGAATACTGACTAAGAAATGGCAAGGATGTGACAACAGAGAAGAGTAGATTGTGAAGAGCTTTGGATATTAAAGCAATGAAAGCAAAACATTGACTAGATCTACAGTGACCATAAGGGAAACACAGGCACCTACCACTCATGTGAGCACCCGTGTACAAACACTAAAATGTAGGTGTGCTAATCACAAGCTGAAGTCCACCGCTACATTTAGTTCTTTGTACATATATGTATGTTGTCTTCTGAAAGTACAAAAGTACACACAGCAAAAAAAAAGTTTGCAGAAGCTTTCTATGTCCCAAATGCTTCCAACAAGCTCTTAATCGCAGAAAAATGAGAGATAAGTAAGTCGATGGATCTTCTCATGCTGTGAAATTGGGGGTGGGGTGTGGAATTCAACAACAGCATCCAGGTTTATGATGTTTATTCTAATATGGTTCAACTGTATAAATAAACTCTAAAGTTAAAATTGCCATTTGAGGAGCACAGTGATCTGCGTTGTCCTGATAAAGAAAATAAAATAAAAATTTATTTTACTTATCGCCTTCATGTGCCAACTCTAATGGTAAAGCAGGTCATATACAGTTACATTAAGCCGATAGTTGCACCTCATGAGCAAGGTAAAAGGACCACTGAGGTAACAATATATTTTAACTGCTGTAGTAACAAGTAGCAAAAAGTCTAGAGTTAACAACTGGAATAAAAGTCATAGCAATGCTTACATGCTCGATAAAATATATAGAGAGAACCTTTTAAATTAAATAGTAATGAATTGAAGTGAGGTCTCAGAAGGCAAATGCCTTTTTTTGTCAGAGAAATTAACTGTCTCTACTGAAGCACAGAATTAAAAATATTATTTTGGTAAGGAACATATTAAGAAGAAAAATTGTTGAAGATGCCTACATAAAAATATTGCTGAAAAGCATGATCATCATAATAAAGAAATGTTCCCTAACCTTGCTAAACAATATGAAGTAAATGCATATCTTGGCCACTATTCACACCCCAGAATCCCACTTAAATGCTACACGGTCATTTTAAAAAACAAATCACCAAGTCAGCAAAAAACCTAATGCAATATATGTTAAAAAAAACCAAACCTGACAGGTATGATTTGTAGGCATGCTTAAGATAATATTTGCAGAAGAATGGAGGTCATAGCGGATTGCAGGCTCCCAGCACTAAGACTGAGCTGCTCTTCCTTTATTAGAATCTGATTATTTCCTTAGCATCTAGCATAGAAATTGAATTTTACAGCGTGGATCGCCAACTTCATTGGTCTGAGCTGCTGTTTCAGAAACAGCAAGATTTTAATCCTCCCCAACATAATTAACAAAGGAAAAACCACCCTATGTCCCCAAGACAAGATTTATCCACGGACAGAACACTTTCAAAGATCCTAGACTAAAAAGTAATTGCCAAAGTTAAAAAAAATTCTAACTGCAAAACGCCTTTGCTTTGGGCCATGAACCACTATGGGAACGCGACCATGTTTATACATTGAAGTTTTTATATTTTGTTCGGTACTTTAGTGCAGTAATGCTAAGGACATCCACCACAGACCAGGCTCAGGCTGCGCAAGGCTTTCATTAGACAGGTAGCAAAGAGCCATGTTGTTCTGGCACTGCCCAAGGATAGGAGAGTCCTGCTTCCAGCACGGACCTTCCCTCTTCCCGTACACATGGCCTCTGTGGACAGAGCTCAGGAACGGAAACAAAACCTTTTCTGGTGTTGGGAAAGAGAATGGCATTCGCTCCAAGAGAACCTAATATAAGCCCTATAAAGCTCTTGGAATCACAAATCTTGATCAGTCAATACAGAAGTCCTCCACCACCACTCAGGTTCTTTGATCACATATATATTGGTTCCCATCTGCAGATGCCACTAGTTCTGTAAAGTTCTGTAAAGTTCTGTAAACTTTCCCATGAAGTTTTGTGTGTACGTGAAGCTACTGCAACTCCAAGTCATCCAGATCACAATTCCCTTCATCTCCCATGTGGGCCATAGCTTCACAGAGGACATTCTGCAAGTGTTGGAAAAGGAAGCAGCTAACAAAGCAAACGGACCTTGAACTACCACCTCCCCTTCCTGAAAAGTGCGCACGTTAGTCATCTAAGCAAGTCTGACACAGTTTTTTCACTGAAGTTCGTGAGTAAGATGGAGAAAATAGTTATCAGTCACGACAATGTTACTATTCTAAGCTTTTTTAGTCAACAGTTAAATGACAAAATTTCAGTTCATAATCCACTCTCCCAGGACAAGTTTATTGAACTGAATGTGTTTAGGATTAATCAAAGGCTCATTTAGTACTGAAGCCTTGAAATTGATTTTGAACATGTTCAGCACCACACAAGCATGAGTTTTGGCAACAGCACAGCTCTGTTTATTACTACTGCATAGCTTGAGACAACTCACTTCACTCCTCTGAACATGTGCTTCTTCTACCAGCCCTCAAGTGGTCTTGTCTCATTAACAGTTTGTTTTTCAGAAAGCCTTGTACCACGTGTTTGTCCAGTGACCAACTCATTAGGTTCCTGATTTCACTGGGCCTCTCTAGGCATTGCTATAAATGTTAGTAATATTTAATTCCTCAAATCTGTATTCTTTTTAAAAAGAGATCAGCTATGTACATTGATTACTTCACCATTCTGACCTCCTTTAAGTCTCAGTGGATAATTATTTTTCCTTCAGGATCTAAGGCCCTCAGCTACTGCTGGCCACGACCATTGAATGAGATAAGAAATTAGCAGTAACACACGGAGAGAAAAAAAACCCCAAACCCCCATATTAAACTGTTAGCTATCAGTGATGCCTAATCCAACCCAAGAACCAAAAACTGTTCATGCTCTGTATTTTGGCCATATGTATTGTATGGATGGCAGACAAAATATATTGATCAACACCAGGCTGCTGTGATTTTAGGGAGGTAACTATAGTTATAGGGAACTAAATTTAGAAGCTGTTTCACTGCTGGCAAAACATATCAAGAGGTTTCCAATTTTTACTAAGAAAGAGATATAAATGATAGGTTTGTGTCACTTTCTAAAAAGAAAATGTTCTAGTAAGATGATGTAACGTGGAGATGGAATATGGACTTGACTTCCTTGGCAAGTTTCAAGGGTATGTGAGGAGCACTCACTTACTGCTGACCAAGTCAAATTCAAGTTATGAACAGCTTCAAGGAGAAAGCATTTTAAAATCTGAAGTTCTTGTTTAACTTCTCCTCTGGAGCTGCTCCAGCATAGAATTATAAGCAGGACTATTGAACCAAACAGACTAAGTTCACAGTTCACTTTTCTAGCACCTTGTTTTTAAATGTCAAGCTTATCTCACAAAGCTGCGGAAACATAGCTGCTAGCACTGCCTGATGCTCCATAAATCAGTCTATTTCTAGCACTAATTATCCCAAGAAGCTGTTATCTTCCATTTGATCTTCAGTATCGAGAAAGTATTTTCTTCAAAGGCTAACTTAACCAAAGAGTGTTCAGTGGGTGCCATATTTGGAGATAAAATGCATCTGTGTTACTTAAAGGCCACGTACCCTATTGGGCATTTTCAGTGAAGCCCCATTAACTCTCCTACAAGTTCACAATGCTGTAAAAAAAAGAAAAAAAGAAAAAAAAAAAAAACCCACCACAGTTACTTGTACTGAAGTGTAATCCCCAGAACAATAAAAGAGGAGGTAGCACTAAGCTAGACAAGTGTGAAAGGCTATGCTTACAACCTAGTTACAGAACTTTCTCTCTCAGGCTGTTTCCACATCCAAAAGCTTGTCAGAGAAAGATTGAAGATTGCAATGACATGGTATTATAGTTATGCAGCTCACACAGCCACCCCTGCTGTGACCTGAAATGCACAAATAAACCCTTACGTCTTGATTGTCCAACATTTGCCATAGATGCCGTGGCTTGTCACTACCTGCAGGAATCAGAGCAGGATCTGCGATCGATTCAGAAGTGTCTAAAAGGATTTGCGAAATACAAATGCACTCATGGGCGCTCCTCACACATCACTCCTTCACCTGTGGACTTTGGCAGCACCGGCTATACAGCCAGCTTCCTCGCAAATTCCCACTTAACACAATGGATTTCTAGGTTATAGCCTGGACACTGACAATGCCTTGCAGCAGAGCACATGACTACTTTCCCACACAGACCTGCAGGCTGAGCCCTTTGCTCTGCTGGGCCATGCACCCCACACCTCCCTTCCTGATCAATGCTCAACCTGTCCCAGGCAGAAGCACTGGGCTGGAGCAGGATGAGCTTGGTTTCACACTCTTCCTGAACCTATGCAGAAATCAGCACCTTGCCTCATTTAACCACAATAATCCCAGGCTGACTAAATAAAAATCTCACTTTCCTGGTTTTTCAGAGAATAACATGTTAGACTAATCAAACTTTACTGCTGAAGAGGTATCCATCTGAATCACTGCAAAGGAGCAGAGGGAACAGTGGTGTCTGACAGTTATTTCTGATGTCATGACTGACTGACAGGGATTGTAGATGGAGAACAGGCTGTTCTGACTGCTGTTGCCAGCAGCAAACAGCAGCATCCTTCCTTCGGATGCCTGCATGCCTCCTCAGTTCGAGCTCATCAAATCCCACCTTCCAAAGTTACTGCAGTACTAGGGAAATAAGGTTATCACTGGTTTGAGAACCACTTTGCTCAGGAAAATTAGTAGGTAAGTAGTACTTGATAAGTAATCCAAAAAAACAACACACAGTAATCTATCACATTAATCCCTATTTCTCATACTCGGGAAATATTTTATGTAACAAGTACTATCCAATACATCAACTTTTCATGGCACAGCTGTTGGGAAAAGTGCAATTCGGTGCACTCAAAACTGTACATACATCACAAAACTAATCCTGCAAGGTCAGCTACTACTTTGCAACAGCAACAGGATCACAGTTACATGGAAGAATATGGAAAAGGCAGCAACAGTCAACCTCCAAGTTGTATGCATACCCAAAATAAACGTAATCTCAGGTATAGATCTAACTCATCCTTTTCACTGTTGTCACAGCTGCTAGCGCACTGACAAACAATATTTATAACACCCTATACCAAATGTTGCAGGACAAGAATTTGGTAGCAATTCTGCAATCTCTACATTCATATACTGAACAACCTGCATTTTTTGTTGCAAACTGGGCCTAGAATCAGCAGGCAGATTATCACTTACAAAAGGATCTACTGAATTTACTGTTCAAATCCATGATAAGCAATGAAGTATTTATTCTGCAAGAGTAGTTTTTTATGTTGTAACCACATTCAGCTGTTACTATCCCATCGAACTTCTATGTAACACAAAAAAATATTGCACAACTATGGGGGGTGGGGACAAGTAAACTAGTTATAGTTAGATAATCAGTGGCTGATGCTCTGGCCACCTCAGATGGCTATTACAGGGTGCCCCTTTCACCTCAGCAGCAGCAATCAACTACAGAACATGCCTACATGACATACATTAGAAAGGTCAGTTTAGCCCCACTTCGCCCTCACCCCAGATGTCTGCCATTTTCCATGACAAGCAATCAAAGCGGGGAGGGAAGGAAGGATGTAAGGGCTCTGAATTTTGCAGGGCCCACAGTTTATAGAAGTTGGACACCACAGCTAGTTGACCAGGGTCTCCCAGGTCTCACTACACTCCTTTGGGTGAAGGCCTGGTATCTCCCAAATGGTAAGTTGCTGCACTTGGCAGTCACCTGCCTGGCACAACATGCCATCAATCAGCTGATCCACAGCTCTTTCATGGTGTGTGAGGCACATTTGGGGCTCAACAGGCAGAAGGCAACAGGCCTTCTCCCACCTGGCTCTGAACCCCTGGCATCTCCCTTTCCCTGGAAGATCCCACCCCTCCAGAGACAGCAGCTCACTGAACTGGGAAATGAGCAACAGCGGTGTGCCAGGAGGTAGTACCTCCCTCAAGGAGGTAATCATCATCTGGTCAGCAGGCTTCACACTGTCCCCAGGAACTTACCAGCAGCAGTGATACCAACTCTGAATGCAGCCAATCTCCGAAAGTAGCAGTGGGAAAATATCTAAAAGAAAAACGTGGCAGTTGGGTACATTCTCATACCACCTGCTGATACTGAGCACTGCCCAGTCTCGCTTGAAACTCTTAAGTACCTAGATCCTGACCAGGCTTGTAACAAAAGCAATCGTACCTCTGGATCCTGCCACTAGTCAAAGCAGCCACCGCGACAGTTTGCTTAGCTAAATCCTGACGAATGTAGCTGAAGGAGTCCATGATAAAAGCCATTTCTGAGAACTGTGCAAGTCTTAGCCAACGATCAGCATGAGATGGCATTTGTTCAGATGGGGCAGGGAGGTATCTTCAATGAAGGTAAGACACTTCAGTGGTGAGAGTTAGGGACAAAGAAGCACAGTATGAAGTACATGACATGAAAAAGTAAGGATTCATATAATCCCTAAGGAAGCAGAAGGAAAACATACGGTTCAGGAATGCACGCCGGCTCCTCAGCTCCCTAAACCAGTCTGGCAATCCCAGTATTGAGCAGACAGGGAGTGAGCTGCAGAGATGGCTGCATGTTCCCAGGAAGATCTCCAGTAACAAAATTAGCTGGAACCACTTTAATGGAAAGGTCTGTCATAAAATACCAGCTTGTGGAGAGCAAAGCCCTTCACAGCAGAATGGTATCTTTGCTGAAAGCATATTTCCAACAATTTAAAAACTGTAAACAAACCTAAACTCTTTTTAGTATTAAACATTCTAACATCTTTCTTGAAAATGGCTCATTACATAACAGGAAATGAAAAAGGGTGAGGTATCAAAATCTGAACAAAACATTTTAGTTCAAAATGTAAGCTTTCAGAATTTTGCTTCATAAGCAATTGACTTTTGTGAGTGGGTGTTTATTTCATGCTGGAACAAGATATTTTTGTTGCTGTATTCTTAAAGCAGAATTTCCCTCAAAGCGAGGATTCCACGTTCTGTACTGCTCTAAGCTCTAGTTCTTGCTATCTTTTGAATTTGATATTCTGCAATGGCACAGACCACAAGAGAATATCAGTAAAAGAAGATGGCAGTCAGCTGAAGTATTTTTAATAAGCCAGCCAAGGTCTTCTATAGACTCACACACCAGTCAGCTTGCTGGGGCTAGCACAGATCATCCTGAAGAGCTGGCTGGAGACAATAAAGTGGGGTGGTCCCTCCTGTAGGGCTTTCCAATGTTACTTCTCATCAAGTGATGAAAGATGTCAAAATTCCTTACCTACAAGATCCATACTCAGTGTGCACATCCCATCAGCAGCACAATTACACTTTAAGCCTAGGAACTTACTTGATAGTTCTCTAGAACAACATCCCATGAGGGGCAATGGACCAGCACAGTGCTGTACCAGAATTTTACTGACTTGCCGATCTGTTAGACTACTTCCCCTCACACTGCTTCCCTGAGTCTCAGCATCCTGGCTGCACCACTCAAAGACCAGTTCCAATATAATATTCTCATCAAAAGAAAGCACCCATGGAACTCACTACCTGACAACACTCCAGGATTATTCAGATAGTGATTAGCTGTCAGCCTTTAACAAAGAGGTGACACCTTTCATGTGGGTCACTTCCAAAGCTGTGTAAAATACTATGACAGCAAACTCCAAGGCATTTAAAAACAAGAATCATTGCCCTTGCAAAGCTTCACCATCTTGATCAGTGTTCCACACTGCTGGTATTATGCCTGATAACGGTCGCTTTTCTTTCTCCTAAACTCACTAAGAAATATCCAGAATACACAAACTAATTTACATTAGCAAGTGCTAAACATGCATGACACACACCTACTCATTGAAACATTTCTCCATGACTTGGCACACAGCAATGAATGATGCTGTTTACAGTCCTTCTCCTCCA
The DNA here is from genome assembly GCF_963921805.1 of Phalacrocorax carbo. NCBI lineage: Eukaryota > Metazoa > Chordata > Aves > Suliformes > Phalacrocoracidae > Phalacrocorax > Phalacrocorax carbo. The sequence continues at coordinate 37,911,294 of NC_087513.1, read as the reverse complement.
AACATAGTGTTAAAAGCAATTAGTCCTTCTCAGCTCATGGTCCCAGTGCAATGGAATAAGCTTTCAGATTTCCCAGAATCTTGGCTGGCTGAAGCAAAATGAAATACAATCAAACAGCATTTAATTTTGTATTCACCACTATAGGTGGCTCTTTCAAAGAGTTCTCCAGTAATCTTTTTAAGCATCACACAATTTATTAATAATGCTGGATAACAATAAACAAGTCAGTTAAGAATACATTTACATCTACAGTCATTTTTCGCACTGAGCCAAGCTCTGGCATTCCTAAATACAGTTCTCTCCTCTCCTAACTGTCCCATTACTTCACTCCTTACAAACCAGCACATGACATAAAACGAATTATAAAATCCTTGCTAACCAATCCTCAGCCCACCTCCACATCTTGAGTCATAAGTAACAGAGGAAGCCTTCACTCTATGCAGCATAACTAACAGTTTGATGAAAATAGCAATAATTAAAAATCAATAGCAATAATGTATTTATTTACACATGTATTACTACAAGTTGCGCAGGAGTGTCAATCTGCTTGAGGGTAGGAAGGCTCTGCAGAGAGATCTGGACAGGCTGAAAAAAATGGGCCAAGGTCAGCTGTATGAGGTTTAACAAGGCCAAGTGCCCAGTCCTGCGCTTTGGCCACAACAACCCCATGCAACACTATAGGCTTGGGGAAGAGTGGCTGGAGAGCTGCCCAGCAGAGAAGGATCTGGGGGTGCTGGTTGACAGCTGGCTGAGCATGAGCCAGCAGTGTGCTTAGGCTAAGAAGGCCAACAGCATCTGGGCTTGTATCAGCAATAGTGTGGCCAGCAGGAGTAGGGAAGTGATTGTGCCCCCGTACCCGGCCCTGGTGAGGCCGCACATTGAATACTGGTTTGGGTTTTGAGCCCCTCAGAAGGACATCGAGTTGCTGGAGTGTGTCCAAAGAAGGGCAACAAAGCTGGTGAAGGGTCTGGAGAACAAGTCTTATGAGGAGCAGCTGAGGGAGCTGGAGAAAAGGAGGCTGAGGGGAGACCTTATCACTCTCTACAGTTACCTCAAAGGGGGTTGTAGTGAGGTGGATGTTGGTCTCTTCTCCCAAGTAACAAGCAACAGAACAAGAGGAAACTGCTTCAAGCCGCATCAGGGGAGGTTTAGATTGGATATTAGGAAAAATTTCTTCACTGAACAAGTGGTCAGGCATTGGAACAGCTTGCCCAGAGAGGTGGTGGAGTCACCATCCCTGGAGGTATTTCAAAGACGTGTAGACATGGCATTTCAGGGCATGGTTTAGGAGACGTGGTAGTGTTGGCTTGGTGGTTGGACTTGACGATCCTAGAGGTCTTTCCAACATTAATGATTCTATGATTCTAAAGAAAATTCAGCCTACTTTTGGCAACAGTTTAAACAAACTTAAGATGACTATCCCATTTTCAAGCTCATTATCCTGTTTCCTCCATTTCCCCACCAAAAGGCTTCAAAGGACAAAAGATCAGGCAGAAGTAAATTAAGAACAATTGCTTAGGAAAAACAAGAAGTAGCCACAAGTGACGTTTCTTAAGTATGCTGTGGCTTTTTGAAATGCATCAATTTAAAGGATCAAATTCATTAGCACCCACAAAGGGTAGAGACTAGTAAGGTAACCAAGCACACAAATACAGATAACAGGAAAGCTACTGAACTGAAACATGCAGCCAATTGAGTCATTTGGGGATGACTCACATGAAATCAGATTCCCTAAGAAGTAAACCTCCTATTTTCATGTCAAAGGAGGAATGCACTTTTGATAGATCAATTAAATAGTTACTGCTATAAAAAGTTACTGAAGCAGATTCATCTGGCTTCAAACATCAGAGCTACTGAGTTAAACTTAAAATGTATTACCCAAAAACCTTGAAAAATGAGACATGGTTTTCTAAATGAATGACCTGTTTCACATCCACTTGGAAATCTACATTAGGGTTGGAGATGAACACAGCAAGTGTATGACAGTCTCTCTTTTAATTGCAAATACAACACTGGAAATTGCACAGACATCAATATTTTAATTTTTAATATAAAACATCCTCCTCTTTAGCATATATTTCAGATGTTAAAGTGAGGAACATGAAAAGCAAGTACAAGCTTAAAACTTGGCCCCTAATTTGTAACAGTGGAGATTTGGGTGGGGCAGGAGGCTGTAGAGCAAAATTGCCACAGTAGCAGCATTCGCTGAGCAACTCAATTCTTCATAGAGAAATAAAAAAATTAAACCAGAGCAATTGAGGTGTTCCAGGTTAAAGCGTATTTATACAACTGCAAGAGTACATCAAACTACTGGGATGCGAGTGGGAAAAGACAGATAAGCCACATGCTTAATTTGACCTGCATGAATTATTCCACATGTATACAAGTGTTTGCCCAATGTTGTGAGACATCTGATCCAGAGTGACAATCAAATCGGTATTAGCTGTGTTAGCAGTACACAGCATATTGTATTAAAGCTGTTCTTACACCTTTAATCAAACTTTCATCCTATGAACTAAAATTTGTGAATGTCTGCCTTGGCTTTACAATAAATGTTGAGGGAAGAGGAGGGATGGAGAAGACAGGTGTGCAGGTGTGTGCAGGAAAAAGACAATGAAGAATATATGAAAGAGACCAAGGAACAATGCAAGGAAAACTAAAAGATGGAGAGCAGTCTGACTGAGAGCCAGTGGTAGACACTGCAGGGCAGACAAAACATAGGAAGGGGAAAAATGGAACAGGGCTGAAAAGTCTGATATTTAAAGACTGGGATCAAGTGAGAAAAGCTAATAAAGAGTTAGGAAGGGGAGGGGGGGGGAAGTGGAAGATGGGACAGGACACACAGATGCAGCAGGACTGGAGGGAAGGAATGAGGAAAGAGAAAACAGACGTTTAGTCTAGATGCATGAGTACTTTTGCCTACCTAAGTTGCCCTTATCCAGAGACACCTGATGATGGTGATCTTGCCCAGTTCTCTCCTACCCAACTCATAAAACGACAACATCAAGCAGGGCTTTCCCAGTTTCCTCTGGGTGAGTTCCACACCCTGTGAGGAGAGTTGATGCTACACAGTAACACGTTCTCAGAAGCTGAGGAGACTTCATAGCCCAGTCTTCTACCAGGAAACTCTGTCCATCCCCTGGGAACACACAGGGTACCTCTCTGTGCCCATATCATGCCAGTTTGTGTTGAGTGCATCCTAACTGGATAGAAAGCCAAAGAGATCAAAAGTATTGCTAATAAGTCTATACATAAACTTCTGAATTTCTGTAGGTAGATTCCAAAGCATTCAGCTCAGTCAGGAGCTTCTGAATAACCTCCACAGCCATGTAGGAATAAATGATCTCAGTTATAATTAAGAAGCCACTTGTCACCATTTTTCAACTGCTTCACATAGGGAACCTAATACTTCCTTGGTGAACAACATTTGTTTGACAGCCTGTATCTGACTTTAAATCTTTTAATCCAATTACTACCTGACCACATTTGTAAAGCGTTTCCCTTCACGTTTAAGGAAAGGATATGAAAGCCACCAACCTGTGAAAAATCAGATATACTCTACCTCTGCACAAAATAAAATATTCTGTCTCCCTCTACTGGCTCTGCATTAAATCAAAGCAGGAAGAGAAAAACTAGAAAGCTAATGTTTATTGTCATCCTATAGAATTCTATATAGGAGTCAGTGCTGAAATAGCAGAATACTTATCTTTAATCTTAGTTTCTAAACAAGTATTACAAGAGAGAATACTAAGGCCTTTCTGAATACAGCATGAGACTCATTTAAAGTCATTATAGGTACATAGCACCATAGCTACACAGCAGCAAATTAACAATCTTTGTGATATTTTCTACTTAAATTATTTCTATTAAAAATACAAGAAAATATTAATGAACTTTCTCTTAATATAGCTTCATCTTATTTTATATTGAATCAAATTTAAGCTTGCTTCCAGCCAGACTGTTACAACTGAGCTGCATGATTTTACTTATAAATAATTTATAGATAATACATATTTTTTAAAAAAATTAAAATGCAAACAATCAAAATTTCTGATTCAAGGAACTTCTTGTTTGCAATTTGATCAGGCAAAATATATTTAGTAATATAAGGAAGCTGTCACTATATAAAATACAGAAAGAGAGAAAAGAATGAGATGTCTTGCATATTATTTAGATGAGAGCTGCAAAACCTTGATTTATTTTTTTCCTGAATTCTGCTTTTCTCAAATGATATAATTAAGCGCATAAACCACTCTGCTTTCTAAGATGGATCTGAAATAGTTCGCAATGCTACAGAACACACTTATAATCTTGTTGCTCCAAATAAGTTAAAATCACAAGAGTAAGAGAAATGTGTGCCTAGAAGCCGTGTTTGCCATCAGGCCATCACTGTGATGTCTCTCTTACTGTTTTTCTTCATTGGAGTATTGTATTTAAATTTAGCTAAAAAAGCGTTACTAAAATGAAACTGGCCAGTCATATAGCTTAAAGTACAGCGCAGTGTACTGCTTTTAGCATGTATCCAACAGAACAATTTATCCTCCCTCAGCAGAGCCATAGCCATTCATGCTTCTGACAAAAACCCATTTCACTCTGCAGTGAATTTTATTTTCTATGGTAATACCTATTTGTATGCAAAACATGCACCACCTACCAGGGATAAAGGTCAACAGCATAATGAAAAACACGTTAAGTTACAAAGTCGTCCCTGGCATCTGTTTGTTCCTCCACATTTACTCTCTCCATTCAGCATTTCAAATGCTGCAGGTGCTGTGCTGGGTATTGAAGCACAAGCAAGCCAGACACGAGCTTCCAAAGCTGCCAGAGGGCCCTGCCTCTTCTGTGCGCTGCGCAGAGACCAAGAGCCAGCGAAGGTCAAAAACTGATCCATACACAGCTCTCTGTGTGGTCTGCGAAACTTGCAGATGCTGAACACACACAGTTTTAAGCATACAGTTTTTTAAACAGTGCCTGGTTTAGTCTGCTTCGACAGAGGAAAACATGATAGATGCTTCATCAGAAAATAAGGGATCAATTAATCAGCCCTGTAATTTCCTAACTGCAGTTACCACTAGGAGTGAATTTGTCAGACAGTATGCAAAAAGGGTCAATCAAAATTATCCATCAAGACAGAATTTCCATCTTTTCCTGAAACAGTTGTTTGCAATTGGTCTGTAAAGATGGCTTAAAGGTAGCATTCAAACATCAGAATGTGAACTTAACGTTAATTTGAAACTAGAGTTCTGCCTCTACATAGAGATTTCATTATATATGGGGGGAAAAAACTACCAGTGTGACAATAGTATAAACATACCATGAAACACTATACAGATCAGTTGAAGAATCACTTATATTTTGAAATATTAGAATGATAACACAAATCCAAGAAATCCAAGAAATTTGCCACTAAAAAAAACCCCCCATACTTTAAAAGGAAAATATTTTAACAACTTCTCCATACTTACTTGATAAAGATTTTAGTACTACAGGATATCATAATATTAATGCTGTACCTGAAAGCACATTATAAAGCTTTATGGCACATAACATTATATTGCAAGTACATACTGTCATCAGAAAAACCTGGGACAACAAAAACTTCTACAAATTAATAATAATGTTTTGAATATTTAAAAATGAGAGGGCAGTCTACAGAAAATCTAGTTTCCAAGGGCTTTAATAAGCAGGAAATCTCTCTTACATTTTGGGGTGGAGGGGAAGGTGTGCATTTGTTAATGTTCCACCACATTAACTCTTCATTTTTTAAAGTTAAAAGAGGAGAAAATAGATCTTTCCACTGTTAGCATACTAGTTTTGCCAAGACTTTAGGACTTAACTACACACTTAGCAGCTCACTTCTCAAGCCACTCTAAGCAATCACCGTCTCCTGTGCATCCACCACTTCGACCACCCTCTGCAGAAACCGGAAACAGGGAAAAAAAGAATTACCTTACTGGATCAGCTCTCTGATTTGACTCGTTATATCAAATACAGGGGTTCCTACTACTACTAGACAGGAAATAGTACAAAGGTTGGAGGGAAGAAGACCAGTTCTGCCTGCCTTTGGACAGCTGTTGATCAAACATTGCCTCAAAGGCACAATTACCCGGAAATTTAAAGTTGTACAACCTACAGCAAAAGCTTATTCCTGCATCCTCTGTACAGTGCTAGCACAGTTATATTGAGCAATAAAAACATAGTCTCAATATATTCCAAAGCAACTGAAGTTATCGGAAGTCATTCAACAAATCCCAGTGGCTTTGCATTACATCTTAATGAAAGAAATAACTAAGTTGTAGGTGCCCCAGAATATATATATATATGGATTTTCAGAGATATAAGCTGAAAAGTAGTGCTAGGTAAACATACTATATTAATAATAAAAATCTTACTTCAAGACATGTAATATACAAACCCACACATAGTCTTCAAAAACTTGCATGCACATGCATGGATATTAGCCAATAAACTGCATTACTTTGAAAATTCAGCTACCTCAGTGGTTACTAGCGCATTTTAAACATAATGCCCCATTAATTTAAGTGCAAAGTGGTACCTGAAATTTGTAAAAACACATTCATATTTAGGATTAAATCTTGTATCCTTTTCAGACAATAGGTTTTTACCTAACAAATTAGCCTGGGATGCTCACACCTTCAGAATTTGTAGTCAAATCCTCTAAATACTTAAACATGCAAAATTCAAGTAGTCTCATTTAAAAGGAGACTACAGTATATGCTTAAGTGTTAACAGGACTCAATTATCAAGCTTGTGTTTAAAAAGAGTAGGTGGGAAGAAGAAATATGCCTACGCAGCGCATGACAGCCAAGAAGTTTCATGCTAGGTTTAAGTAAAACAAAGGAACACTTTTAGGCGCTTAAAAACTTAAGTTTCACAGTAATAGACAAACCCTTAACTGAACTACATGAGCACATGCCACTACAGTAAGATTCTTTCAATAAAATTTTCACATGCACCTCAAAGCTCCTACAGGCATTTTTGTGAAAAGACCATGCTTTTTTTACTGTACCTGAACATTTCTGTACCTGTCACGCTGCATGTTAATGAAAAAATAAGACAGGGAACATTAGGTTATTTTCACACGTCCTTTCTAAAGACATAATTTCTCTTTATTTTTACATATGACATCACATGCAGTTTCACTTTAGCAGAACTAACAAAAGCACTTCAGCCTGTCTTTAGATGACAACTTTGCCAAGTCAAATAAAAAGGTTTCACTGTGCTGGAAGAAAAGGCTAAACAATTAAAGACCAACATTTCTCCTCTTCCCCATGCATTCCCTCTGAAATACCCGAAGTGGGGAAGTGGGTTTCTTTTGACTTATACTCCTCGTCTTAAATCAACTCGAAAGAAAGGAGTTACGCACTACTAACAATACTCTGGGAAGACAATTGCATATGCTGTCTATAGTTTCCAGCAACAAAAATTTCCACTTCCAGCATCTCCCATATAAAAGCACACAGTTAAATACAGCATGCATGCTAAAAAATTCAACTCGGGCTTTCTGTGAAATAAAGCTGAAAAAGCCTGGCAGACCACGTGCGGTAAGGGTACCGCACCAATGCACAGAGCTGAGGCTACGGCAGCATGCCTAGTCGAGCTAGCTGGGCTTTGCTGGTTCCCAGATGCCACTGACATCACTGGAAGTCAGTCATATCTAAGGAATAGCATAGCCTGGACTCCCGAGTTTAAATCAAATGCAAGGGCTTAACTGAAATACTGCACACATTAATGAAATAAACTACTTACACTAGTACGCATGTACAAGTACTTACGTCGTTTCTGGGAAACCGCCTGTAAACAAGCTGTGACAATATCACAGTTCTTCTGGACTTCATGTACAAGCCTGTCTTTCTGCTTCAGAAGACGAAGCAACTTTGCTGATTGAACAGAAATTCTGTAATTCAGTTCTCGTTTTATAGTTGTTAATTCATTGACATCTGCCGATAAGCAGAGAAAATAATTTCAGTCCAGGTCAAAACAATCCTAAACAGCTTACTGTACTTGACATGCAGAGTGATTTGCCCCACGGACATTTACATACACATTTCTATAAATTACAAGTTCTATTGACTGGGACGATTATCAATTATAAACATTTTTGGGATCTGAGCCAGAGCCTTTAATTTTCTTTTACACCAAAGTACTTCAACTTGCTGCCCAGTGTATGAATCATAATAATTTTACTAAATAATTATAATAAATAATATATGGTAGCATATATATATTTATTATATACAATAATTAGACAATAATTATAAATTGGAAACATTGTGAAAGATGGAGCCAGAATATGCCTATAGTATTGCAACCAGGAGGTATTTTTTAAATAAAGTACCTTCCAGAAGCTGCTTGTAGAAGATATGCATGGGGAATAAAAGCAAACAATAACAGGCAAAGGAAAATGTTCAGGAAGCTGCCTGTGAAGCTACAAATGCAGCCACAGGATGAGCTCTAAGTGGGAAACTCTTTCCACTGACATGCAAACACAGTGGCTTCAGTCATGGCCTCAACTATTTCCACTGGTCAGTCACAGCGCCACCAGATCCCCTTAGCTCACCAAAACATCTCAGCTTACGTCTAACATTCCTGTTGTCCTTTATGTGGTGAGCTTCAGGTCCAGAAGAAAAGAGGGTTGTTGGGCACATACCTTAAGTCCATTAAATTGGTTTTTGAGTCCTCTGCTCTGTTCTCAGAGGCCCACCCCACCAGTGAAAGCTTGGGCCTTGCCCATTAGGCACTGACCTCTTCAGCTCTTCCCTGTAATAGCCTGGTACAGCTTGCCACCCCCATCTAAACAGCCTTCTGTTCCCTGCGGCTAAATTTTCAAATCCTATCACTTTCAATCCAACTACACCTCCCTGATGCTGGAAGAAAAATCAATCCAAAAAATCCATACTTTAGTAACCTGATCCAATGAGAAAAGTATTTATGCATCCAGGAAAAGCTACTATTAGTGGGATGGCAAACAGCTCAGCTCGTACAGCAAAACTTTTTCAATAATTGTGGAGATCTTAAAGACAAGGACAAATCAGGCTGAAACGACAATCGATCATGGGATAGTAAATGAACGACTGTGAGGGCAGGGAGCCACTGGTAAAACAGTCCTGTATTTTGTAGTTTCTACCCTGTTTCAGCACCTGCTGCTCAGTTGGCACTCCCAACACTGGTACCAGGCAAGGTGATTTAAAACCACATCTGCGGATTTTGAGAACAAAAAAAGTAAGTTGTATTCCTACCGACTTATACAGTCACCACAGAAGTCATGAGCTGAATTTTATTCTTCCCCACTCATGCCAGTTAGCTGTCCCAGTAAGAACAATTAAATCTGCAGCAAAATTAATGAGTTTAAATTCTACAAAAATATATTCCCAAACAAGCAGATTTCCTGCTGAGTCCCAGGTTGCCACAGGACACCCAGAACAACTTGAGCTGCATCCTGTAACATCAGATGGCATATCACCTCATGTAGAAGCCAGACACAGAAGCAGAAAGCTGTTTGCACAGGTCTGAAAAACAGGCACGTTTATTTACCTTGTGCTTTTTAACCTTGTTGAAACCAAGGATAAGATTTAAGATCAGGAGACAAGAGACCTTTAAACAGCCCTCCTCATCGGATCAACCTGGAGTTGCAAGTCTCATTCTTTCACGAACGTGCAGTGTCACAGCTACTTAGCTTTCATAAGAATTCTTTGATAGTTTCATTTAGATTTTAGTTAGTGGACCATTGCATTTGCATTTTTTTATTACACCTTTTTTTTTCCCTGGAAGACAGGCTTACCTGTAAATAAGCTTTACAATTGTCAGGTTTAGTTTAAGTTCACTATAACTAAAAGGAGCTGAAAAAACCCAACTACTTCTTATGACACAGTGTATGTAGCATCTCTTCTAGCTTAAGAAAAAAGGGACCTAGCTTAAAAATAAAAAAAGAAAGAAACCAATCATTGATTCATTACTGTAAAGGAAGAAAAGCACTGAGCTTATGGAAGCATAAAAGCTCATGCAATCTGTCACAGAAACCCTAGTAACAGGTGACCCCATTTTTGCTCCCACTACACCTAAAACAAAAGAGGGACGGAGCAGCAGAGAAGGCCTCGGTCTGAAGGAGGTATCAGCTAACCCTGCACGGGAACCTTCTGGGAGAGACTGCCATGCATAAAGGCTGCCAGAACAAATGAAGGGAGATACATACATATATATAGGCGTGTGTGTAGGCAAGAAGCAGGAGAGAGAGGACTGTCACTTTTAAGGAGGGCTCCCTTGCAGGCGAGGCGAGAGGCGCAGCTCCCAGGGTAGGGCAGGGTCAGGCCATACCTTTCAGCCGCAGGTACCTGACCTGGCTCGGCCGCCGCTGCTGCTGCAGCTCCCGCAGGACGCGGGCGTGGGCGCTGCCCGAAGGGGCGGCCGCCTCGGCGGCGCTGTAGAGCTCGGTAAGCAGCCCGCTCACCAACGACGAGGTGCGGCTGCACCGGCCGCTGCCGGGACCCTCTTCCTCGTCCTCCTCTTCTTCCTCAGCCAGGCTGTCAGCGCTGCTACCCGCCCTACCGCCTAACCCGGCCTCCCGCACCTCCATCTTGCGGTGCCGCTGCCGGCAGCGCCGGGTTCCGGTCCCGGCCCGTTCCACAGCGACACGCGGGAGGGGGGTGTTGGCGGGAGAGCCCAGCCCGGCGGGACGCTCCCCCGCAGGCAGGAGTGCCACACCCGCCTCGACTCCCTCCCCACGCACCGCGCGGCGTGGTAGAGGCCGGCGGCGGGCGGGGGCGTTGCACCTGCGGAGGGGCGGGGGGGGCCCGGTGCGGCCTTCCCCCCCCCCACGGCGGGAACCTCCGGGGCCGGCTCCGAGGCTGCGGCAAGGGTCACCCTCGTCCCGCTGTCCGTCCCGCTCCCTGGCTCCGGGTCAGCCCCGAGCGGCTGTGTGGGTCTCTCCCCCCAGAGGGAGGCCGAGGGGAGGGCGTGAGGAAGCGTAGGGCAGAACTTTGTGTAAGCGCGAGGCCGTAACGGTGCTGCCGTGAGTCACCGTAAAGCAACGTATAGAGCAGAGCGAACGACCGGGTCTATGCGGCCACCCGGGGTTTAGCTGGCGGAGCCATGCCGCTGCCACACCGGGCGGTGCCCGGAGCCCGTGCGCCGAACGAGGCCGCCGTTGCTGCCGCCTCCCCCGGCAGGCCTTAATGAATCATAGGCTCGTTACAGCTGGAAGAGGCCTCTAAGGCGCAGTATTTCACAACTAACGAGAGCCCCGTGCGTTCCTGGCTGCCGGCGGTGCCCGCGGCGGCACCGCAGCGCCAGGAAGGAGAGCGGCGGGGTCGAGACCCTGCCCCGCCCCGCCTGAGGGACCGCCCCCTGCTCCCGCCCCCATGGCAACGGCCTCTCGGGGGGCGCGGCCTCGCCGGAGGGGGCGGGGCCTCTCCCGGCCACCGGGGCCGCCGGGGACACGTGACGACGACGCTCCCCGCCCCCCCCCTCCCCCCCCGCCGCTCTGCCGGGTCATATGCCGGGGGCGGGGCAGGCCCGCGCGCTGCTCCTCGGGGCTCCGCTGGTGGCCGCGTCGGGTCTTCTCGCGTCGCGGAGCGACACCGGCTCTCTCTGTCCCTCCGTCCGTCTGTCTTTCTGCCTGTCCCCGCTGCCGCGCCATGTCCCCCGCCGCCGCCGTGGCCCGGGTGCTGGCGCTGGCCGCCCTGCTGGTGCTGAGCCCGGCGGGGGCAGCCCGGCAGTCGCGGAGGCCCAACGTGGTGCTCATCCTCACCGACGACCAGGACGTCTGTCTGGGCGGCATGGTAACCCCGCGGCTCCCCGGCCGCCGCCCCGCCGGCCGCCGGGAGGGGAGCGGGAGGCGCGGGGTTGTGCGTGGGGGCCCGTGAGAGGCCTCGCCCTTCCCGAGGGGCTGGCCGCCCGCCCCGCCGCATTGGCCCGGCGGTGGGCTGGGGGCCGCCGGGGGAGGCGGGACGGGCCCGGCGTGGGGTGAGGGTCGCTCCGGCCGCTGAGGAGGCCTCGGGTGACAGGCGGCGCTGGCGGCGCCCGGGCCGCGGCCGCCGGCAGCCTCTCTCCGCGGCCTCAGGAGAGATGTGCCCCGGAGGGCCGTGGTGCCCCGGGGGGGGCCGAGGTGCCCCGAGGTGACTGAAGGGAGCGCCCCGGTGGGTTCCCTTCCTTGGGAAGGCAGCGAGGCTCCAGCCCGGGCTCCGCAAGCCCCTGCAAGTGCCCCGTACTGACCTGCGTGGGCTGACTTGCGTGACTGCTGCGGCCACGGGAGGCCCTCGTGAAAAGTTGGCCCCCCGGGCTATGCCCAGAAGCTGTGGGACAGCTGCCTCAGCTCCGCTCCTTCATCTAGCGCCCTTACGGGTTGGGCTGACTTCGGTTTGGTACCTCTCTTCCAGACACCCCTAAAGAAGACTAATGCCCTCATTGCGCAGATGGGAATAACCTTCCTAAATGCAGTGAGTGTTTGCATTAACTCTTTGAACTTCATAGGTACACATGTTTGCGTAGTTTGTGTCTTAAGAGATTTAAAATCTCAAAACCGCTAATAGTTTTATGAACACCTGTACATATGTGTGTGGTTCTGTTTTTTTTAAATCAATCCCTAACTACTTTTAGGCCACAAAATTTATATAGCTCCAGGTCATGTTCATAATCTGAGAGGGAAAGTTTCACTTCCTAAAAGTGATTGTGCGAACTTCTTTAAGCCGATAGAGTAAAACTGAGTAATCTGAATATTTTTGTTACAATTTGAGAAGCATCAGAAGAAGCTCCTTAAAACTTTTAGCATCACGCATGCTGAAAACCCGCTTTGCTCTCTCTACATTCTAATATATTGCCAGGGCTATAAAATTTGACTGAGTCAACTGGCAAACAGTATTTTAACAGGCACTTGCTGCTGTGTAAGATGTAAAAGCTACATCTAATCTGTAATGGGGGAGGGTGGGGTTAAAGGGCATATTAGGCAGAAACAAAACCGGCTTCGTGTGCAGCTTTCCACTCTTGAAAATACTTGGGATGTAATTCTTTGTGTCAGAAAAGGAACACGCTTTAATGTTGGTCAAGTTAATAATTGACCTATTAGCTGATATTTCAAAACTATAAATTATGAGGAAAAGTTGTTTTATGATCTCAATCTTGTATCTCTTCATCCTGTCTTTCCAGTACGTTCCCAGTGCGCTTTGCTGTCCCAGCCGAGCTAGCATTTTAACGGGAAAATATCCACATAATCATCATGTTGTCAATAACACTCTGGAAGGAAACTGTAGCAGCAAGTTATGGCAGAAGATTCAAGAACCATACACCTTCCCAGCACTGCTCAAATCTATGTGTGGTTATCAAACGTTCTTTGCTGGAAAGTATTTGAATGAGGTATTTTGTGCTTCCTTTTTTTTTTTCATGGTGACACGGTTCATTTGCATCCATCCACCTTTCTAAAACATTCAGTGATTTTTATATTTGTAGCTGATGGTGGGTCCCCAAAATGTTTTAAATGGCATTACTTGAATGGCTCTCTTTGCTGAGGTGGGATAAATACGATGCAAAGTTCAAATCTGTAACTTGATTAAAATCAGGTTCTGCAAGTGCCTAAATATTTTTAAAAATTAATTTTGAAAGGATGATGGGATCCAAAGGCTTTTTTTAGTACATTCAGATGTGTTAATTTTTAGAGATGATGATGGGGGAAATGGATAGGTGATTGACATGTAGTATTGAAGAACACCATCAAACCAGTGCCAGACTAGGCACGATGTTGAATAACGTTAAAGAAGAAAAATCAGTTTGTCTTGATGTTCCTGACTGATATATCCCCTTGAATCAGAGGACTGTTTTCTTTTTAGCAGCTAATACGGTGTTTTAAGTAGTAAGTGTCCACTCAGGCAAATTCATTGGGAGAACAGATATTATCAGAGCTCTTTACAGAGGTTACCAAATCTCTGTATTATTGAATCACTTGTATGTGTGTGCTTTGGGGTTTTTTCCTTGTTTTTAACTCAGCTGTGGTTTGACATAGTTCATGGCAAGCTGGAAAACTCGGCACCGAAAGCTCTGAGATCAGGTGTTCCTCTTGTGTGGTGGAATGGTATTTGGAGCTTGATGAGTTAGAGGCTTCTTTGCAGCATTATTTTCCTTGCATCTCTTAATGGAAAATTTTGGTGATATAATAGAATAATGGAACACGAGTTTTCATAGCCAGGCACAAATTTGTTCCTGCTGATGTTACCAAGGCAGCTAGGGGAAGGGAAACTTCCTCTGGCTTGGCTCTGAGCATCCCTTGACTCAGCACAGGCTCCTGCAGTTAGGCGAGCCGTGTAGATGGGAGAGGGCAGCCCTGAGAAAACCTGTTGTGTTGCTCTGAGGCACCCTCTGTTTTGAGTCTGGCACTGATGCAGCAGCTGCTTTCCCTTTTTTGCTGGCTTGAAGGCTAGTTGTTGTAGATTGTTTGGCACTGAGGTGACGATAGGCTTAAGCATTGCTTAAAGCTCGCACCCCCTTTTGGGGCAGGATGATGGGAGCTCTTGGTCTATATGACATTTCTTTAGCATCTTGTGAGCTGTTGTCACAAAAGCCATGCACTCGTGGCATGTGTGTTTTGATCACCCCTCATTACCTGATGATGTGCTGTATGTTCTCCAGGGTGTCTGCATATTGTCATGTGCAGAGTAGAACAGGGAATAAAATCCGAATTTTATTCGTGAATGACAAGCTTTCAGTTACTGTCTCTCTAGTTTTAACCCTAGTTTTAAAACCCTAGTTTTAAATCTCTAGATTTAACCCTGGTTTCTTTAACAGGCTATACACGTGGTTTTATATGCATATATATATTTGGGTTTTTCCGTTCTGAAATCAAATTTGGCTTAATGTAGTTTCTGATTAGTATTGAATAAAGCACACGAATATGAAACATAATTTCTAGCTTTTGTTCATCATAATTGAAACTGAGTCACGGTCTGTCTTTTTTCAGTACGGAGCAGAGGATGCAGGGGGAGTAGGTCATGTCCCTCCTGGATGGAGTTTCTGGTATGCTTTGGTATGTGACTGTTCTTTTTTTGAAAATACTTAATTTTGGTTGCTTTGTAATCCCACTCGTGTTCTAACTTTGCCGGTCATGAAAGAGCAGACTACGCGCATTTAACAGCTTAATGCAAACTTGCTTTCCTTTTTTCTTCTGTTGCATCCTTGGCTTTCACAAAGGCTACTCTAAGGTGCCTGGGGAAAAAGCTCGACTTGTAAAGCCAAGACAACGTGAAATAGAACTAAAATAAGTGGAGACCAGTTCTGAGAATTCTCATGGTGTCCTTGTGACAAAAGCTTATAACCTATTTGTCAAATGCTTGTTGGCAGCTCATTTCTATTATTTCACAGAATCAATGTTCGTGTTACTTTGCATAAATATGCACTTGACTTTTCTCTTTCACAGGAGAAAAATTCAAAGTACTACAACTATACTCTATCAGTAAACGGCAAAGCACGAAGGCATGGTGAGAACTACAGCGTAGATTATCTGACAGATGTACTGGTAAGAACTTTTGCAACACCCGTGTTACAGAAGCTGCTTGTGACCAGATCATGCTGGGGGCTTGGGGAAGGGCGGGGATGATAATTTGTTAGGCTGCATTAGTTCATAAATACATGATTGTGCTGTCGTGATGGTGGGTGGGCGTTATTCAGCAGAGCAAGATTCTGGGTATATTTAGAAACGGCAGTTTGTGTGTACAAGCTGTGGAGAAGAAACGGATTCCAACTGCCCATTTGCTAACCCGTAGCTTCGCTGAGAGGTTAATACTGACCGCTATGGTGCGCGAGGAACATGATGCACGTAGGCAGTGTCTTAAATCACTTCAGAGAACGATGCGCTTCATTACAATACACAAATTCTGTAACAGATTAACTGGGCCAAGGTTTCATTGGGAAGTTAAGCCTGTAACTTAAGCCTGTAACTTTAAGCCATGTTAAGCATAACTTTACACCGTGTTTTGTTAGATGCTATGATGTGTTAGTATCTTGTAATCTCTAATTATTAGTCAAACCAATAACTTGGAAATATCAAAGGCTAATTGATCCTTCACAGTGTGTGAGGGCAATGTGTGGACTATGCTAAAATGCATAGCTGACTAGGGGAGTCTTTAGTCTTGTAGCCTCTTCGTCCTCTTAAGGTAGAGGGAAGTAACAAAGATATCAAAAACTTGAAGGAAAGTTGGAAGAGTTACTTTAGCTCTCTTGAGGCCATGTTTAGCAAGTAGTATTAGCCTGGGGAGGGGAGGGAGGTGTTCCCCCCAGCTGCTAAGCTGGAGTCTTAATGTGACATGCTCTTGCGGCGAATGAGTTGGTAGTGCTGAGAGCTCATGTGTAGCACTCCAGAAAATTCTTCTCTGAGAAGTCCCCTGATGCAATGGATTTGCAGTCTTCCACTGAGACCCTAATGAGTTTCATTCCAGTGGGTTCTTGAACATAGACAGCTGCTTCCTAGGAACAGAACTGATTGATGTTTCTTAGGGTACTGAACAGCTGTCTGATTAAATTTAGATTTACAGTCTAAAGCTAGATTGGAATTGATAAGCCAGAAGTGAGACTATCCTATTATTGGCGTTGTGCTGGTCTTTTTTGATCCTTCAGCAGCTTGCAAGCATTTTGACCAACAGGTCATTGTTGTATAAACCTCTTACTTGTGGTGTGTTACTTATCGATACAGCAGTGTATTATGATTTTCAGTGTGTTGCATTGTACCTTCTGCCTGTAGTTACCAAGTACATATTCAGCCTTTCAGAGCTAGTGTTTGAGTTTAGTTCACTCGATGGGCAGTGAACATCTGTGTATTAAGTCTGGTATCAAGAATCTGAACACCTGGATCTGTCTCCTGCAGTCCTGACATGTAGCAGTTTAAGCTCCTAACAAAATCTAAGCTGACTACCTCTGAGTTTACCTACATCATACTGGTTTCTGAACCAGGTTTTTGAACTTCACACAACTCTCATGCTCCCTTAATTCTGTTGTCATACAACTGAAGTCTAGTCCCACTTGCTTAGATGTAGAAGTTAGGAGGAAGGAACAGGAGGGAATTCCTAGTGTATTGTTTCTTCTAGAGAAAGAAAAGGATATCCAAAATGGGATGTACTAATCAGGAAAGGAAAATGTTGCAAGGTTTGAATAGTGAAGAACTCATCTGCAAGTAATACCTTTGAAGCTTTAATTTCGAAGGCTGACCAAGGGAAGGCCAAAATGGAACTCGTAATCTCTTCTAACTTGCTACTTGGAATTGTGTATAGGCTTAAATGAAAAAGTGCAGTGAAGAGGTGTGAGTGAGTAGAATTTGGCACTCTCCCTCACTAGAGCTTCTGGCTTCACCAGCAGAAATGTGGCACCCCTTAGAAACTAGGAGCTTGCTACAGAATGAGCATATGCTATAAACAGTGGGCCTGAAACTTTTTCAGAACTATTGCTATTTCTGAAGACAACTGAAACTGCTAAACTGGGGTCTGTCAGGCAGGAGATGGCACCTGAGAGCCTCAGAAAGACTTAAGGCTGTGCTAAAGAAAGCACCAGTTTTATTTGATGAAAGCAGAGTTTAGGTGGATTTTGTTGATACTTGGAATAAGCACAAACTTTTGAGCTTTCCAGGCCTAGATAACTCAAAGAGCTGAGGCAGAAAGCTGTTCAGAGATGTGGGACAAATGATTTGTTTGACATGAACACTTGGGATTTTTTTATCACAAGCTGTTGTTCTGGGCACTTGTAGATGAGCAAGCAATAAGTTTCTGAAATAGTTTAAATGTTCCCAGTACTTCCAAGTTATGACTGTCTAGTTTGGATTTTTCAAATGCTTTCTGTTTCCCTTTGGAGGTATGACTTTTCTTCTCCAACAAAACTGTTCACAGGCCAACATGTCATTGGACTTCTTGGAGTATAAATCTAATTTCGAACCTTTCTTTATGATGATCTCAACCCCAGCACCGCACTCTCCTTGGACAGCTGCTCCACAGTATTCAAAGAGCTTTCAGAATGTCAGTGCACCAAGAAACAGCAATTTTAATATTCATGGAAAGGTAAGCTGACTAGCAAGAATCTGTGTAGGTTTTTCTACTAGTTTGTGAGAGAAG
Organism: Phalacrocorax carbo; assembly: GCF_963921805.1. NCBI lineage: Eukaryota > Metazoa > Chordata > Aves > Suliformes > Phalacrocoracidae > Phalacrocorax > Phalacrocorax carbo. The sequence continues at coordinate 37,893,199 of NC_087513.1, read as the reverse complement.
TAGTCAATGACCCTGACTTGCATGTTAAGTTTAAACAGTGAGAAGAACAGGCTAATACCATGACATGGTTGTTTAGTTATGTTAATCAGCCTTTCAGGATAAGATATTTTTATTTTGACTTTGAGATACTTGCATACGAATATCTTGTAAATAAAAATGTGTAGTGGCACCAATGATAAGGCAGTACAATGGAATTATGATTGATAAATGGAAGACAGTTAATTCCATGTCTGATTTCCAAACAGTTCTGAAGCTGTTAAAATGTTCTTTCATTGCTCTCAGTATGTTCGGGGGAACACATAGGTAATGGGCTACACAAAGGCTCAGGTGAAGAATGACGAGAGCCCTGTCGTCTTTGGCACATCTGCTTATGTGGGTGGGTGGCCTGTTACCTGAGCTTGTGGCAAAGCTGCCCCTAGCTGACGCGTGTATCAGGCTAACCAGAGGACTTCGTGAAATCGTGAACCGCAGGGCTCAGGGTCATCAAGGACTTTGAGAACTTGCTTTTCATTTGTTGAAATAACCTGTGACCAGAATTGCTGAGCCTAACATTACAAACTCACAGACATCCTCGTGGCAGGGCAGTACCTTCCACTGCTGGTAAACTTGGCCAAATATGGCCTAGCTCAGACTAATCCGCTGCTACTTACTCTGCCAAGAACTGAAAGTCACAAACAGTTAATCTGGCAAGATATTTAACTTACAGAGGTTTTGTTGTTTTGTTTCAATTAGTTTAAAATACAGAACTCACTACCGTTCAGTGTTCAACGGATTCACTTTAAGATTTTCTCCTAATCTTAAGAGATACCATTGCCTAAGTGCCTATCTGGAGCCCAGTGATACGTCTTCTAAGGTCGCTGTGACTCTTGTAGTACAGGGTGAAACTTGTTTTTTAGCTGAGGATTGTAGCTTGCAAAATGACCATGTGCTTATCAGCATGATGTAAAAACATGAACAAAAGGGGAGAAAAGGGCTGCAAGCAGTAACAAATACTTTAGCCTGACCTGTTAAGTTTTGAATGAAGGAGCAGCAGAGTCAGACTTTTTCCCCCCCCCCTCCATAAAAGGATTCCTAACTTTGTCTTAGACTCCATTGCTGTAATAACTGAATGTTTTTAAAACAGCTAGCCAGAAATAACTTGACCAGCAAAGTTAGCAGCTAGCTGAAAAATACAGTGTGGGAGTTCCCTTACGTGGAGCAAAAGCTTGGCATATGTCTATAATACAAAACAAAATAACAGACTTGCTTGATGTGTGGTAGTCAATATCTGTGGGTACAGCAGTTTTACTAGGTTTCACAACAGGAACAGCCTAGCATTACCCTTCTTCCTAGACACAAAGTAGCTACGAACATTACCGGTGTGTTTCTCTAATTGGCAGTGGTGTTGGTGTTGAAGCTTCTTTGAGCTTCACAGTTTTCTAGGGCAAGCGCAATTCCTGCAATAGCAATAATCGTGTACGTAGGCTCAGACCCTCGAGTCATTGGTGTTGTAATGCTTGCTAGACAGTCTTGCATTGTGCAGTCTTCATTCCTAAATTAATGTTGCCTAGCTTCCTCATACAGCATGTGGGTAAGGGCTACTGAAAGGAGCCATCTAGGAAGAATCTCTGCATGGAAAACAGGAGTTAAGTTGTTGTCAAACTCTGGCCAGTGATGTGCACTTTAATTTCTGATTAGGGTCTTCAGCTGTGAACTGTATCAAGTGATAGGTAGCTGTCTGGTATCCCAAGCAGGACTACTGATAGCCTAGATGAGTGGTTTGTCTAAGCCATCCTGAGAGAGGAGCTGATTAAGACACGTGTTGGGTATTCCTCTTGCGTGCAGTGTTTTTCCTGCCAAATTGGAGCATGGCTGTGTTCAGGTTCTGCTGGTGAGATATGGTACGCTGTCTCAAGGTCTCCTAAACTTTCTTTGAGAATGGGACATAGGGTCGCAACGGGATTGCTGGGCAGCTTTGTGCGATGGGGGCTGATGGGGAAGCAGATTTGAGGACTTTTAGTCAGTGTGAGGTTTACTGAAATCTACAAAAATGTTTAGGCGCTGTGTGAAACTCCTGAAACTTTAAAGAAATGTAGGAAGAACAAAATACTCCAGAGAAGAGGAAGATTTTACTTCAGTAGGTGACTTACCTGCATGAGTTACCCAGCATGGTTGTGCCTTATGGAGGGCCTCTCCTCAGCCCATGTCCTGTGAAAGGTGGCTGGTGCACAGGTGACACTGCCAGCTCCTTCATTCTTTGAAGAACTTCTGCTGAGCTGGGGACAGGGTTTGTGATGTCTTGCATTATCTTTTCCTCTCTTAACTAGCACATAAGTCCTAGATGTTTGTTCTTGATTATGGTGTGAGTTTTCTTGCTGAGATAGACTAGTGACTCTCCAGAGAATTGTTTTACAACTGCCATAAAAGAGATATCTGAATACAACTGAATTACAATAAACTGGACATGATATTAAGTCTCCATGCCAAAATCTTCCCTTCAGTCTACAAGAGCAGAAAACAAGAACTGAATAATCGCAGGAGATGTGAGTCACTTCATTGTGAGTCTCTTAAGCCTCGGCCTGTGCAGAGTCATTCACTTGTGACAGGAGGGAAACTGCTTAAACAAGAGGTTTTGTGGGGAGGAGTGACCAACTAAACACAGGCTCAAGCTCAGGGTGATGAGAGGGTCATCTCTGACCTACTAAATGAAAAACGTGAAGCTGCATTGATGTGACTTTCTCCTTTATTCTGCTCCCCACTACCACTAACGTTCAGGCTGTTCACAGCAGACCTCCCCATGTATTGGTACAGCAGCTGACCCAGTTCAAACTGGTGCTTCAGGATGTGGGAGTATCACTTTTTGCATGAGTTAGATTGTCTCTGTTACACTAGGGGGATTAGTGAGGGGAGAAAGGGAGGGGCTGTTTCCGGGAGCTGGGGATGTGGCTAGAAGAATCATTAATGCTTCAGCAAAAGAAATGCTCTTGTTCTGGGGTCAGAAAATCCAGATAAAATGGTAATGTTCCTGCTGCTCTCAGTAGTTGCCAGCCCTGAGGTCACAGGCTTCCAAGAATCTGATAGTGGCACTACATATTTTTGTCCTCACCTGTCTATAGGTGGTCCTAATTGCTTTTGAGGCAGGAGCTTCTCCCCACCTCTCTACCTATGTTAGGACGCTCGCAAATCTTAGTCCCGCAAGAACCTCACTTTGACAACCAAGTCCAATCTTACAATGCTGCTCAGTCGTCCAGATTTTTTTTCCATCAGATCTGTCTCAGGCTATCAGGCTTTTATCTCTGGGAGTGCCTGCCCTAGCTCCTTTCACAAATTTCTTCCCTGCACTGCTTTGAAAAGATCCACTGCCATTTTTTTTCACACCAAGGGCTGAGCATAATGGAGCCATAATATATTCTATGCTTGCAACTTAGATTTTACATGAACCAAGAGGGAAAACTGCAGCCAGGTCAGTTTGGTAGCATCACCTGGCTATTTCACAGGAATCATGTGGATGTTTTATGATAAACAATGTTTATTTTGTAATTGGTCTAAGAAAGGTATAAAAGCTGGTACTTCTCTCCTACACTAATCTTTCTGGCTTCTTTCTTTAGAACAAGCACTGGTTAATTCGACAGGCAAAGACTCCAATGACTAACTCTTCAATACAGTTTCTTGACGATGCTTACAGAAAGCGGTAAGAATTTTTTTGTTGCTTAAGATTTCTGCTCCAAATTTTTCTTGGTGTTTTTTTTTAGATGTGGGGTTTTCTTTTTTAAAAGGGTTGTAATAAGTCTGACAATAGATGTCAAATTTACCTGTAATAGTTCTCTTGGTTTGTAATTGGTTGTACTTATTTGTAATTTTGTTCGTAATAGATTTTTGGTTTGCTTTTTGCAAAGCAACTTGTCATTGAATTCAGAAGTATTTTGCTCCCAAATGCTGCCATCATTTATCATAAAAAAGACCAGTCATGCTCGGTGTCTCTACTGCTTCTCTTTCAGTGCATGTCAGGTTTTCATAAAAAATGCCCATACCTTTTACTTCCCTTGAATTCCAGATTTGTACATGATGAACATCAAATGTGATTGATTTATGTGCCAACTCGTCTGATTTATTTACCTCAGCTCTGTCTGTGGTCTTTTATGTGTCTGGCCAAGGCAGGCGCTTGATTCCCAAAGGGGGATGTGGGCAGTAACATGGAGAACCATCTTGTTCCCTCTCTTTAATAGAAAGGAAAGGTATTTGATTACCCTGTAAGTGTATGTTCTTTAAAAGCTCTGAAACAAACATTAGCTTAGCTTTAAGTGTTAAACTCCATTTTGAGCAATTACTAGGCATTCGCTTGTCACTTTGGAGATGGAAACCCATGGGGTTTTTCAGGCTCTTGCTTTATAACACATGAAGGTAAAATTCTGCAACAAAATCTTAAATTAAGCCTGGAGATAACAGGTTTCTAGATTTTAATAACTCCAGTTAATTCAGCATAATACTAGCCTGTGGAGGCTTGTTATTGACTTACCAGAAGCAGTCACTTGTCCCAGTGGCAGACCCCATGACAAAGGAAAGAACAATTTGGAGCTGTTCGAGGCTTTTGACACAATGGAATAACAGACCCTGATATTGCATGAGTAATACAAAATAGCTGATGTAGTTTTCAAGCAAAAAAGGTCCCATATAGATAATAAAATTCATGGCAGTCTTGGATTTCAATATTAAAAACTAGATATAAAGAACTAGTAACAAGTGACCTTGCAAGAGATAACTCTGGCCCTTTGCTGCTGTGTTGCTTCAAAGTTGGTCTTGACTGTCTCCTGATAAGAAGCAATTGGCATTTTGACGTCTTTTCTCAGACACCACAGAATCAAATCAACAAGAACTGAAGACAAACAGTCTATTTCTATCTTAAATGGCAGCCTTGAATAGTACAGTGTAGTTATCTATGAAGTTTGTTTTCAGAATTTGCGAGAAAAATAGTCTACTTACTGTGCATACACTGACTTGAAGCAAAATACTAATGCCCCACTTGCAGTCAGAATTATTATGAATTTTTCACACTCTAATATGAATTACTTTGTTTCTGTGTAGGTGGCAGACTCTGCTGTCAGTAGACGACCTGATAGAGAAACTAGTGAAGAAACTGGAATTGAATGGAGAATTAGACAACACGTACATCTTTTACACATCAGACAATGGCTTCCACACTGGTAAAATTTTCACTGCTCACTGAGCATTTGTAGGAGATCCAGGAATCATGTAGCATTTCACCCCCATGACCACCCCAGAAAATGGGAACAGCAGCTGTGGAATACTGTAGACATGAGAAGTACTGCCTTGAGTTGCAAAACAATCTGGAGTTGCAGTGTTGGGTGTTTGGGGATTTATTGTTCGGTTGCAGTTTTTAGGGTTAATCTCTAACACTGTACCCTGGTGTACATAAAATTGGGACAGAAATGGAGGAAGGGTCTCTGTGTTCTGTAGGAAGAGTTGCCATGAAAGAGTTAACGGGTAAAAATCTGTCAAAGACCTGTCTGTATCATGTTGTACAACTAAAAACGCAGTATCTAAGCTGTTAAACTTTGCAAGTTATAGATTATAGTTTGAAGTTGTCTGTTCCTATTCTCCACTTTGGTAATGTGGTGCAGGTTAAGATCCTCTTCTGACTTCTTCAGAAATTGGTTACTGGAAATTAGGTAACACAAAACTCTTAAAACATAAACAAAGAAGCCATTTAACTTTTTCCATTTTCTATTTTATAGGCCAGTTTTCTTTGCCAATAGACAAACGGCAGCTGTATGAGTTTGATATCAAAGTTCCATTGTTAGTTCGAGGACCAGGGATAAAACCAAATCAGACAAACAAGGTAAGAAAAGTGAAATCAGAGTATGGATTTACTTTTAATATTGTTTCAGTTATCAACTTCAGGTAATAATGAATCCTCCTGCATATATATGTAACAATGAAATGAAAAGTATGGTGTGGTAGTAAGTGCAAAGACCTCGTTCTAAAAAGCTGTGTGCTCTTGTTTGAATCGGGAAATTTAAGTAATTATAGGCTACAGAAATAAAAAAGGTGTGGGGCTCACTTCCCAAAGGCCATGCCATTGCTTGTGAATGTTACAGGGTCCATTAGCCTACTAAGATGAAATTAAGTAGCGTTCAGGTGTACCTAAAATTACAAATACTTAAGATACAGAAGTCTCATGACATCTGTTAGGTTCTGGTCTTCTGAAGTAAGTTTTCCTCACCCTGCAGATGCTTGTTGCAAATATTGATTTGGGTCCCACTATTCTGGATATCGCGGGGTATGACTTGAATAAGACCCAGATGGATGGAATGTCACTATTGCCGCTGTTGGTAAGTAGACGAGCAGGGAGAGTAAGCAGTAATTCTTGCAGGGGTTATTCTCAAAGTGAATGCTACTTCCTTTGGTAGACTAGGTTGACTCATAACCCAGATTCTTCCCTTGATGGTGTTTTCACACAGGATGTTCATAGCTTAGTGAAAAAAGTAGGCATGCTGTTTAAATGCACGTGTATTTTGACAAGCCCTACAACTTTGAGGTCATTTTGTAATAGACAGTTGTGTCATCCTGTGGCTAATCTTGCCATTTGTAGTGATTCCTTTTTTGAAGGCTGTATGTTGTTTCCACCTTGCATCTTCCCTCCTGTTTTCCTTAGGATTTCTCAGCACAGACATAGCAGAAAAGCAGACTGCTCTTGCTTAAATCTTTGGTTTGCCTCAATTTTCAGTAGAACTAGTGTTTCCCCCTGAACTCTGGAAAAATGCATGTGGTTTTATGAAGTAAGCCTGACCTTTCCAATAAGTGAGCAGAAGCCTATTTAAATAAAGCTGCTTGCAGTTGATCCTTTTAGTTTTAATTAAATTTAGTCTATAAATTGAAGGCAGCTTACTTGGAAACATAGGAGATCATCCCGATTTAAAACAGTGCTTTGCTTTTAAAACCTTGTATCCAAACCGTAAGCTGTTCTTTAGACAGAAGCAGGTAAAAGGCATCTAGTTTAAACTCTGATGGAATCAAAACTGTGAAACTCATTGTTTTGCTGTACATGCTTGTGATGGTGCTGTATATTAACATTAAACTTCCCTCCCCCTCTGTCTTTTAAAACGTAGCTACAAATAGAGCAGCTTAAAACTTAGTTGCTTCTTAAAGCTGTTTATCTTTTCTTAGGCTAAGGGTATCTTTTTCCATCTGTTGCAGTAGTCTGATAGGAAACCAAAAAGAAACAGCCTTGTTAAAGGGTTCTTGTCTGTTACATAGCAGTATCTGGCCCTGTGGCTCCTGTTTTGTCTTACTGCATGTTTCTTTATAAAGTCAAGATAGTACTTTAGTACACCTTCTTGTGAGGATTTTGTACTTTTTGGGTTGGATCCTTGTCTTGCAGCTGCACAAGACATTCTAACCTAAAGCTGAATATTATTTTAAGGCTGACTCAAACTAGGGACTGTGACTCAAAGTGCCTGGTAAGCAGTGTTAGTCTTACACCAGGCATGGGGAATTTCTTCTGTTTCACAGTGTGGTGTATACTGAGTCATGTTAACTTCTCGTCCTAGAGAGGAGACAAAAATGTGACGTGGAGATCAGACTTCTTGGTGGAGTACCAAGGAGAAGGATACAACGGCAGTGATCCCACCTGTCCTGGCCTAGGACCTGGTGTCACAGTAAGCAGGACAAGATTTGTTAATGTTAGAAAATAACTGCTGAATTAAACCCATTTGCTGTGTAGACTAACCTGGTTCTATGAGTAAGCTCATAGCGTCTTGGTAAGTAGGAGCTAGTTCTGTAGGTCCTGCGTGGCATTTGAGAATCGGAAGGAGCCATCCAGCCATGCAGAACTGACGTGCCTGTATGACTGTACAGACCACAGGCACCCTTTCAGTGGGAATCTGTAGGGCCTCGGGCTTGGAGAAATAGGTAGGAAGGTGTGGGCAATGTGGGTAGCAGTGATATCATGTTCTTTCTAAACTTCCAGTGACCTCACCACACAATTTTTATATGTAACTATTACTTAAATCACGAGCCACTGTGTGAATCAAAGATGGTTTACTTTAAGCAAAGCACCCCATCGGTGTTGTCTTTACTAGTGTGTGTTGTGCTGTTCTCTTCAATGTACTTTAGCTTCCCAGACAAAACGCGCTGGATCATGGTGAGTTCATTAACACCACTCTCAAATTTAGAATAGCTGAGTTTTTGCTTAAAGTGCCCAGTGGAGACTTGCATATGTTAGACAAAGACTGTGGTGTTCATCAGTTAACGGCACTAGGCTTGAGCTGGTACAGACTAGGAGAAGGATTGCTAGTTCATTTTTTCCTGCTCTGAGGTTTTTGCTCACTGCTTGCTTCCCAGCACTGCTTCCCAGACTGCGTCTGTGAAGATTCCTATAACAACACGTATGCTTGTGTGAGGACGCTGTCAACCTCCTGGGATCTGCAGTACTGCGAGTTTGATGACCGGGAGGTAAGTGTCTGTCTGAGTGGCAGTTGTTAACTGTTTACAACTGTGCTACCTACTGTCTGTGCTCTTATCTGCTCTCAAGGTTTCCATAAAGTACTCTGAAAAGCAGGCTAGCATTGCTTGCAGGATAAACAGCGAAGTATTTATCTGCTGGCGAAAATGTTTGACCAGAACTCTGCTGGGGTTCTGGGAAAACAAAAAAGGGGGGGTGGGAGTGGGAGGGGAGTGAGGAAGGGACAGTAGCCTAAACTATGATTGTTGCCTCCTGGTATCACCCAACAGCCTTGTGGGGAGCCGTGCTGGGGCTGAGTTCAGTTCTCTGTCCTACCCTAATTGCAGGAGCAGAGTGTCTTCTGGACAACAAATATTTTCTGTTACACTGTACCTCTGCTGTTCTGACATTCAGCTGCAACTCCCTTCCTTGGGAAGAACTAAAATCCCAGGCTGGTCGTTTCTCTTCTATCGCTTGCAAACTTGCAAAACAAGTACTTAAGTTACATCTGTGAAGAAAGGTCTCTAACCTTATAGCAGGTTGGTTGGGTATAAGGGATGTAATGTCTCTGCTTCAGAAACTGTTCAGATCTCACCAGTGGAGCACCCTCTGTATGCACAGAACTTGGTGTGTTACAGGGCTGATCTTTGCTTGTGCCCATCTGCACGCAGTTGCTCCAGAGAGTATTTGGGCATGAGGCAACCAGGTCACAAACCTAAAAAAAACTGCTTTGTCAGCAGGTGTGCAATAAATGGATAAACAGCAGGCATCCCCAGTTATTGTGCCATCACACAAAACATTTTCTGGTAGTCTACAATGAACAACTTAAACCAAGTTAAATCCCACAAAGCAGTTTTTTGCAGTAAGATAGCAAGGAAGACTGTACAGGAGGCCAAGATGCTGACGAGAAGGCCCTGCCCTTCATTTTTCCCCTTTCTGACAATGTCTGATGAAGTGAAATGAATGTTGTGGCTTTTTTCATAGAAGTAGGCTCCAAAATTGATCTGACAATATACCTCCTGTCACATTTTTTTTTTCCAGCAGGAAAGTATGGCTGTGGCATTTCTGGGTCACTCAGCTTACCTGGCTTAGCTAAATTAAGACTAACAGTATTGGGGAAGATGCAGCAATGTGGCTTTTCAGACCTTGCAGTGAACCTTACAAGCAAGCTTGCAACCAGAGTCTGTCCAGATGCATCTTTATCCAAGTTAGACACAACCCAGCCAGTTTTAATCAACATTGTCTGCAGTCATGCCTCAGACTCTTATCTAGCACAGACAAAATCTCAGCCGAGTTCTTGATGTGACTAGTGTTTGTCCCACAGAAAGGTTTAGAGATACAATGTACCAAAAAACAAATCTGCCCTAAAATCCTCCAGACAAACCTTCTCAAAGCACACAAAAAACTTCTCAAAGCGAGCACACACACAAAAAAGCTGTCTTGGCTTATAACATACTCGTGTTTGGCACGTTTTGTACGTGTAGTCTAGACACATGTCTGAGTTTGAGCACTGGATGGGCACTGACGAGCATGTAACGGTGCTATGGTGGTCATGAAATAGTGTATTTTGAGGTCCGTTAATGAAGACAGCCAGCTTAGCCATGGCCTCTTGCTGTGGTCTTACAGTTTTTAGGTGGGTTCTGTTTATGTGTTAGAAAAACCTCCGCAGCGTAGCAGATGGGCACTTTAGGTGGAAGTGAAAACTTTTCCAGTAATACTGTGCTGTCACTAAACTTTAGCTTTACCTACACACCATCCTGTCTTTGACCCCTTAACCACGTGGCTAAATATGGCTTATGTGTGGGGATGCTGCAGCATAGCTGAAAAGAACATTTGAGACCTTATGCAGTCTTAGTGTTCTTCCCAAATAATATGATTAAATGTTAAATCGCATTTAGGACTTACTACAGTGCAGGAACTTTCTTCTACAGGTGTTTGTGGAAGTGTATAACTTGACTGCTGATCCACACCAGATCACTAACATTGCTAAAACAATTGATCAAGAAATTCTAGAAAAGATGAACTACCGATTAATGATGCTGCAGTCCTGTTCTGGAGCAACTTGCCGTACACCAGGTGTCTTTGATCCTGGGTAAGCACTGGTTCAATTAATTATTATAATACTTTTAAATATAACTATATTTTTTTAATTAAACTCTTTGTAGAGAGGATTTATGGTGGAATATAAGATTACTGACATTCGTACTGTTGTTTATGTTTAATAGGGGTGCTTTCTTGATGCTTTCTATTTTTTTTATGTTTAATCTCTATTTTAATTTAACCTACCAAATATAACTTGATGGTACTAATACTACTACTTTAATCTTGTCAGCCATTGTTGACTTAGAAAAGCTGAAGCTTACAGCTGTGCTGAGTAGTCAGAGAGAAGTGACTTCAGGTTTGCCTGCAAACAAGGAAAAGCTCTGCAGGCTTCTGTAGGTAGAAATTTCCCAAATACTTGCTGTGATTGTTCCTGGAGATGCTGTTAGCAAAGAACATTTCCTGCAGGACCTAAGCTGTATGTGTTAGTCAGCTGTTCTAAGTAAATAGCACTTCTAACCTCAAAATTCAGTCAGTAATCATTTGGACTGAAGCTTTTTTTAAGTGCTATTTAAAATATCCTTATGGTTGTGCTATGTAAGTTTGTAACTTGAGGCAGCAAAGCTTTCTATTAGAATGCATCTCCTGAATGCTTAACGTTATACACGCCGGTATACTGTTGGTGTGTTGTAGCTAGTATTTATTTCTCTGGAGCGGAGACTATCAACTCTTTCGTTGTGCGTCACTGTAGTTCATCTGTTGTCATATGTAGAGAGATTGTCCCTGCTGCATGCTGTTAAGAAAGTAACATGTAGCCTGGTATCACAGCTACTCTAGAAACAAGCTATTTTTAGAAGCATTGGTCACTGTGGGCTAACCGTAGCTCACACAGACTCTTCCTTTCTTATAGGTACAGGTTTGACCCACGGCTCATGTTCGGCAATCACGGTGTTCGGGCTCGGAGGTTTTCTGGACAGTCCTTATAAGGCATTTAAGAGCCTCTTGCAATCAGCTCCTGCTGACCGGTTTCTCCAGTGACTGCAGCAGGTCTGTCTCTGTAACTCTCCTTGATCACAGCTGGAAGACTATTAATGGGCTATTCAAACCCTGTGCGGAAGAAAAACCCTTGTCTTTAGCTGGTTGCCTTGTGCAATATGTATATTTTACAGCTGAACTGTAACTCCAAATTGTTAGACACAGCTAATCTGTCTTGCTCAGAGAGTTGATTACCATCTTTGTCTTTCAAGTACCTTTTCATATCACGGGCACAGAGGTGAACCTATGCCTATGAATCTGAATGGTTTATTTTGTTCTAAAAATCAATAACTGCATATTTGAGTCAGGTCAGATAGGCAGGTGCTATTGCACAGTAATGCTCACCCATATTCAGTGTCATAGACCTTCTAAAAAGCTATGTTTAATTATAGGTTTCCTCTACAGAGCTCAAAGCTGTTAATGACAATAGCAAACTAGCCCAAAATAGTGTAGGAAGGCATTAGTCAAAACTGTAGTATCTGACTAGCAAGTGTCTTGTGCGGAATTAAAATCCGTGTGCTAAGTATTTTCTTTCAAGGAGACCACTTCAAATGAGACCAATGAATTTTGTCAGACAGCTTTGGTAGCTTGCAAACAAGAATGTAATTTCAACCTCCTTCTAGTTTGAAATGCTGGAATGGGTTACTATGTACTACTGAAAAAAACTCTTAGGGTTTAATATAGGCTTCCTAGTGAGTTAGAGTGTTGAGACTAACAGGTATTCAAATAAGTGTGCCTGTGTTTTGAGCTAACTCTTAAGTCTGCTTTAATGCATGAACAGAAGTAATACGAAAAAAATTCCACCAAAAAAAAAACCCCTAGGGCACCACAGTATAGTTGATCTGTCTTTAACCTCCAAATGTCTTGAACTGTCTAGCATCGTATGTTGATTAGATTCTTGAGGGTAAATTATTTTGAGAGCAAACTAGCCAAAAATAAATAAATCATTGCTCACTAGAAGTTAGGCTAAGAGGGCTATTTTAGGCAGTTTAAGTGCTTCATAGAGTGTTGCTTTTTGGTTGAGACATAACTACTCAGAACCTGCAGGAAGTGGCCTTCACACCAAAGGACTGACATCAGCTGTCTGACTGCAGTACCCTATCGCTTGGCTTCCCTTTGGAGGGGTGAGGTTGTCTTTTCAGCCTTCTGATCAGACTTATCTGAAATGCAGCCATCACTCTCACACAAACTTGAGTATCTTTCTAAATCATGAAAAACACCCAAACTTATGTTAGCGTGTAACTTCTGTGTAGATCCATTGGCAAAAAGCCCCCTAGAAACACTGACTTGTGTACCTTGTGCAAGACAAGTTCATGTTGCTTGTGGGCAAATCGACTGTGTTATCAGGCAAGATAATCTTTCCCTTGTCAAACAAACTGTGGCACAACTGCTTAGTTGTTAGTTCTCGCAGACCTTTTACCCAAACAGAGAGCGTGGTCATTTCAACTCCTGTCACACAAAACCTTCTACTAAGTAATCATTACGTAGGCAAAGTATGACTCTTGCAAAACTGTGAAGGTGCATACCTGGGTGCACAGATCTACAAACTGGATACAAGCAGTGCTACAGTAGAAGTTGAACTTCCTTTGCTTTTAATTCTGAAGCACAGTAGTTGTCCTTCATGGAGCTTAGAGTTACAAACTTCTGTGATGGTCTACAGGTTGGATTTTACAGAGATTTTGTCTCAAATCGAGCTCATTGTTTCAAATCTCTAGTGTGACCAAATATTTGGAGACAAAGTCACTCAAAAGGTGACTTTTCAGCTGGGGCATCTGTATAAAAGCAGAGGGTTTTAGATATTCAAACTACTTACACGCTTTCAAATCCTCAGGACTTGTTTTTCCTCCACTACAACTGTAGCTTTATCCTGTTCTTTGTTTCTCAAGCCTTAGTATTGCCCATCAATACCCTTCAGGCTCTGTTTTGTCTTGAAAAACAAAACCAAAGTTGTTTTTGTGCATTTTCTTGCACACTGAGCTAAACCTGAAGTTCATTTATGGGGTGTTTTGCTCAGGTAGTTGTAGCAACTTAGACTTGTTCTTTGTTTAAACTTTTTTTGGTAGCTGTGTGGAGGCTAGAGTGAAATACATTGATTGCTGGACATTGAACCCTCAACAGTTCTATCAAACCTAGGTCATAGGTCAAGTTTCTACTTGACTTAAGTTTCAGGGCAGGTCATGTGTGTTACGATGCTTCTTAATAGAAAAAAACCTGTTATGAGTACAGATGTGTAACTTTAACACTATCATTTTTTAAAGTGATCTTAAGCCATAACAAGGAAATTTTCTCTTCAATTATTTACCTTTTTCCCCCCTAATAGCTAACATGAAAATTGACAGAACTGATACAGATTATTCAGTATGTGTGACCAGGTGTTTCACCCAAATTAACACTCTTGCTATCTGCACACACCTGTAAAGCGTTCCCTCTGTATCTAGGCTCAATAACTTAACCCACTCTGTCAGAGAACCACACTGTACCTGAAATCTGTGATAGGTAGTAAATGAATTAAACTGAAATTCAGAATTAAATCAGTCGGTCCTTACTTAACCAAAAAGAGAACAGCAGTTCAGGAAAATAACTGCTTCACTCCCATCTTTTGATAAAGATTTAACTGTTCCACAAAAGCACATGGTTGTCGGAAGAACAGGAACCAACAGCTGCCTGCCTTCTGCTGCTTTTAGAGGAGTTTGTCACTTGTCTGGTGTCTGTTTCAGCTAATTCTGAGTCTTTTTACAGCCTTGAATGAACAGTGTTAATTCTTATCCTTGCTGATTAGAAAAATACTATGAAGGAACTTTGACACTTACCCAGATCTGATTCCCAGCTGAATGGTTTTTAGAACTAAGTGGTCTTCCTAGATATTCCATTTCATATGCTATTTGACCACAGCTGTACCTGCACCCTATTACTAAAGGCTAAATGAAAGGGCCTTACTGCTACAGAGTTGGGTTTAGGTAAAATGTGATTTTTTTATATATATTTTTTTAAAAATCATCATCAAAAGCAGAGCTGTGAATTTTAGTGATCTGATCTGGTAAAGTAGGTACTATAGAGGGAGAAATACAGTTAATGACTTTATTTACATTATCCTAAACCAAACACCATGCAGTATCATCACTTCCAGCATAAGTGAATACAGTTAGTATGTGCTTACCCAGCATAGGCCCAGTAAATTGGGCTGCTTCATTTCAAGGAATAAAGCTGTAACAGGGACACATAAATGCAAACACACACCCGAAGCCAGTATTAGCACCTTTTCAATCAAGTTAAGTTTAAGACTGATTCTACAAGCTAAATACAATATTTCATCATAATGAAACAGCTGTCATTTGTTGTGATTTAATTAAAATGGATTTTATTTGTATTATACTCTCTCTGTACGTGAGCATACTTTGCTGTAGCATGTTGTGAGCATACTTAACTTCTGCTGTTTGGAACGTTTGTTTAGAAAGTGCCCTTCCAGAGGACCCTGTTCACTGCTGCACTTTTGGGAAATTAAAAATAAACTGCCTATCAAACTTCCCATCTTTGTTACTGAACTTCAGTTACATCTTCCCAAAGGATCAAGCTGTGTCACATTTCTGAAGATTGAATTCCTAATTTATTAGCGTGTTCTCTGCTTACTGCCCTGCTGCCTCACAATGGCCTCTAGTGACCTTTCCTGTGGTCACAGGGAACCTTATATACAGCACCTAGCAAGGCAACGTGTGACTACTTTGCACCAGGGAGAAGCACTGAGGTGAGAGAACACATGTAAATGCAACTGGTACTTGCTCCTATTTCCTTGGAAACTGATGTCATTGAATAGATAGAAAACTTTTTTAAAAAGAGACAATGGAAAAACTGCTCTCCAAACTAAAAGCAGTATGTTCTGCCTCTGGGAAGGAAGAAGAATAAAATCCTACGTAAGGCTTTTTCCAAAATGGGAACTGTGAGCAACAGCGAGATAGGTGCTGCTCGCTCACCTCAGTCCCCATGGCAGAGCTGAATTCCTTGGATGATTCTGTGCAACTGCTTAAAAATTATATACATAGCTATTTTCTGCACTGTAGAGCAAAGTGATTTGGTACCTTTAACCTGTCTAAATCAGGCTTTCACAAGCTTCTAAAACAAGTATTTCTGCATTGTTTTCATTTCTGCTTAACCACATGGTACAAGTTTAATTTCTCCTTCAGTGGTGTAGCAGCCCTCTGTTAAGTAGAGAAAAGTCATTAACAGCTGCTTGAAACAGGGCTGCTATTTTTCTTTTGATGCTCCAGCCTATGGAAACTCTAAAGTTTACTGCAGCACCACAAGAAAAGGCAACTCTGTATTACCTAGATACACCTTCCCATTGTGCTCAAAGACATCACTGACAGCCCAGGTGACGCTACCATCAGGGTCATGGAAGCTTGCCACAATGTCTCCTTTGTTGTTAATTTCTAAGAACAAGCCATGTTTATGAAGAAAAATGCTGTAGAATGATAAAGGAGTCACCTGTTTTAGAAAAAGAAATACAGTGTTAACACTTCATTCAAGGGATGGGGGAGGGGGTGGAACCTCTATGACTAGAATCAAAAGACTAGAAGAAAATGGCAATGCTAATATATTGTTTTCCAGATTATGTTCTAGTTGGATTCAGCTGTCACTTCATCTTTTGATAATATCCACTGGACTGTGTCCAGTCATCGCTCACTAATCTTAACGTACAGTCAGTTCCTGCTTGCTCAAGAAGGTGTGGATGTTGTTTGAACTTACTGCAGCTGCCAAAAGCCACCCAGCTTCTAAAAACAGGAATGAGAGGGACAGGATAGAACAGAACTGAATCACCCGCTTCAGTGTTTAACCGTGCTGCCTTTTCCCTAGACCTTGCATAGGAAAATCAAAACCAGCTCCATGACTCTTGCTTGGCAAGAATGAGTTTGCAGAATTGGATTCTTGTAGCAAAATCCAGCTAAAATGAAGGGTTTTTCACCTGCCATGACAATATCGCATTGCTGTGAACAGCAGGCTGAGGGCTTGTGACTATGGACTACTTTTGTCAATACTGATATTTTGACTTTATGAATGAGTTCTTGGTGCTACTGCAACAGTAAAACTGCTGTGTTTTAGTATGTAAAAAAGAAACCAGTTCTCAAATGTTTCAGAAAAATCAAAATTTAGTATGTGTTGGGATGCTGGATGGTAAAGATGAAGCAGTTGTCTCTTTCATTTCCTAATGAAGAATAAGTTCTTTCATACTTGAAGAGTTAACATAGATATGACATATATAGTTAATACTACACAGTGTCAAAGTTACCTTTGCAATAAATCTCTTCAGGAATGGATAGGGTCCTAAAGCATCCAGAAAGGGAGAAAAGAAACTAGGAAAGCGAGTAGTAGATATTCCAACTCTGTATAAGCCTGTGCTTGATAATCTGATGTTGTCTGGATACCCAGGCAGGTTGTCCACAAAAACTTCTTTTTTCCCTGCATTAGCTCCACTCACCCAATAGCTGCAAAAAGGGTATTTTGTTATAGTGGCTGCTGCAAAATATAGCAAACTTAACAGCATAGATGATCCATCCTTTTGATTTGCACAAGGAATTTTTCAAATTAGCAAAAAGAACTCTGTAGGAAGTATAAATGCAAAGAGGGACTAAACTTGAGCTTTTTGACCAATCATTATTATTCATTTTTCTCATGAAGCATAAACAGTACGCCCCCCCCATTCTATTAAAAAAAAAAAAACTATTAATACAAAATATGATCCTGTTAAGTGAAAATTAATATTAAATTTGGCTTTAGAACTTCCACAAAATAAAACCACTTAAAACACTGACTGCCTTTAAAATGGGAAAAATGGGGTCTTATGCTAATCATTGTAATCAGGTAGCAACACTTGTCTTCTGAGGTGTGTTGTAATCGTACTAATACAGTCGTCAGGATAATTGTAATTGAGTCTGAGGGAATTAGGGCCCAATATATCAGTAAATAGGTATAAAAATGTTTGGCAGTGGAAAGAGCAACTGTTAGAATTAACGAAAACCTGTGACTCTTGCAATAGACTTAAGTTTCCAAGAGCAACCCTGTTAACTGCACATCTACATTTTTAAAAGAAAACCAGAAAAATAAGAACATGAAAATCATGTCTACAAATTGATTAAAAACACATAATATAAACCAACATGTAATATTTTATATTTAGGAGGAGAATGATGTTTCACATACCGTATGATTCTGCATATGCTGGTTTCTGCTATTAATATGTAATCTTCATAGGGAGACAGCGCGATCCCGTTTGCCATGTACAAGCCACTGAGCACCGTTCTTCCTGTTCTTGTCACGGGGTCATAGGCCAAGAGGCGACCAAGATGGTTTGTTTCGATTACCTTAATCAATATATCTAATGAAAAACTAGACTATCAAAATACCTGGTTTCAGTTAGACTGGAAAATATTCAGAAGTTGTATTAGCATAAATTAGATAAAAGCAGACTTTACAGAATGGCAGGTGGCATCTTCATAAAAACAGAAAGCTCACAGCACTAACGGAGCAAAGGATTCTGTTCATGTCATTTCCCAGGCCGATTGCAGCATTCTTGCAAAAACAGCAATGCTGAGGTTCTAAAGCCCAGAGTTCAAAATATGTTATTCTGCAGTTCCTGCTTTAGCAAAACAAGAGGCCTGTCAGGCTTCTGTGAACAATTACAACTTCAAATCAAACCGGAAAGCATCCACAGTGTTTTGCTAAAGCAAGTAAACAGCTGATATTTTACTTCTGATACGAAATAATGAAATAATTTGGAAGTTTCTTCTGGACAAAATCTGCAGGGCAGCTTTGAATTGTGTAAACGTAAGCCCTGTGGAGAGGAAACTGCCTTTATGTTTGTCATTAGTACTGGCAAACCCTCATCAAGCCTGAAATACTAAATGGCAAAGATGATGTACTACCAAACAATAATTCTGATAGCTTTGAAAAGAGCAAACGACACATAAGAGATTTCAACTATTCTTTTTTTTTCCCCCTTTAATAACTTGGCTCTCAATTACCACCCCTTAAATTAAATATATTTCCTTTCATGTGCTTTTTCGCCTTGCTTAATTTTATCCACAATTCTGTTAGTAAATACCAGGTTCAATGTAAACTTTATGTCTGTGACCTCACTGAATTTCAGCTTTATGAACAGTTTGTTCTAGATGAAGTTTTACTTAGAGGCTCTGACTACAAGGAAAAGATGCCTTCAAGTACACCAGCAATTTGCCACCTTTCATTTACTGCAGCATAAGAACATGCTTGTAGGCAGGTACCAGAGAGAAACTAATGCTACAGTCTGGATTTTTACAGCATGGATCACAGGACAATTTCTTTGGGTAGTCATACCAGGAGGTTTGTTTTTTATTTCCCCAGAAGAGCAGCTACAGAATAGCACTGCCCGTCCTCTGCCTCAGGGCTTGAACACACTGCATTCATAGCATGCTTGGCTAAAACACACAAGCACAAGCGAAAAAGCTTGTCTCTTCTGCAGTCTGGTACACAGTGCTGCCAGCACAAAAATTAACAGTGAAGCTGCCTGAACAAATGGCCACAAATTACCTCATCTCACCTCATATTTGTGATGTCGTCTTTCCCATTTGCTACTGGAATCCGTAAAATAAATCAAGGTTTTCTTTGATATTTCTAATCCATTTAGAAATTTGAAAGGAAGCCCATCCACACCTAGTCAATAAAAATTACTACTCATTAAAGTAAGTACAGAACCACCGATGGTTCAAAATTTTTCAGATCCACACAAACTTAAAATTTCAGACGCTTCAATTCCAAATCTCATAGTTAATCCTATCCTTAAGTTGTCCCAAGCTAAAGTCCAACCCCAAGTTACTTGCATTTGCAGGGAAATGCGTTCGTTGCAGCCCAGTGTTAACACACACCAAACCAAAAGCCTCTGGCAAACTGTTGCTTTTGTTTTCTTCTTTTTTTTCTGACAAATCTTAAAGATATAAAGCTGATGGCCATTCAGTCAGTCCCAGCCCCCATGCTCACTAGTACTGGTCTCAGCTGATTTAAGTTCCTTGATCTTCCAATTTATGTATAAGCGTGAGGACCAAACCCAAGCTCGATCTACTTCCCCACTAACTGTAGTATCACCTTTTTCACTCGATAGCAGGAGGGTTTTCTCTCCTGTCCTTGGATTGACTTTGTACAGGCCTAAGTAAGAATCCACCACAATTAAGTTACCATCCTGATCCATTCGGACTCCATGGGGCCGGCCGCATACTGGTTCGTAGTCTGGAGTTCCTGAGATATGAATTGGAAGAAGTATAAGACCAGGGAGCTGACAAAACAAAAATCCCAAAATGCAAAGGCTGAAAAGCACTAAACTATCATCCTTGAATAAAACAGATCCTTAAAAGCTTCCTTAAACTGCCTCTAAAAGTAACTTGCAAAGGAAGTGAGGGTATAACGTCAGCCTTTGTTGATTCTGATTTCTGTTCCTTATTACTTGTGAAAAAAATTGCTCCCAATCTTCAGAGAAATTCAGCTCTACTCTATTTTCACAGACAACTTTAAAGATGACTGAAGAACTGGTAGGACTACTGAATCAGTAAAACAAAATGGGTTATCCACTGTTTAATTTTTAACTCCCAAATAAAAGATGGGAGGAAAAAAACACTTTTAGGGAAGATTTAACTAACTTCTCTTCAGCTGAGGGGCCCAAGTTCCCCAGGTCACATGAGAATCCTGTAAGTAATCAGGTAAAACTACAAAAACCAGACCTACCACATTTAGTATCTTTGTAATTAATAGTTTTCTTGAGAGCACCAAAATTAGTAAAGCTTGGCACCCTACAGTTTTGTGACCTAATGCCCTCAACTCCAAATACTTATTTTCCCCAGTACTCCAGTAAGAAGGGGACAATGTACATTACAGCTCACTAGAGCTGTAACACGTCAGTAACACAAGCTGACCGACTGACAGCTGCCAAAAAGTTAACAGCTGAGTTCTGGTCTCACTCTGAATCGAACGATCATTTTGGTCTCATTTTTGGTTTCTTAACTTCCACATAGTCACTTATTTACATAAGAGTCAAAAAAGTTCAGTAATCTTTAAGAATTCTTTTCAAATTCAGTTGAGACTAGCCTACAGCACAGGGACTTTGGGGGCAGGGAAAGCACCTGCATAACTGTCGCATTTTTAGGAAACCAGGCTAAAGCCAATCAGATATTTTAATGGCCTTTCAGGCCTGCTTGATTGGTCGAAAAGCAACACAATAAACATGTAAACATTTCAGTGTTTGTCTTCCTCGTTTACAAGGAAGGAAAGAAAATGCAACCTTGCAGTCCAGTTACTGGTCATGGTGCCAGGACACGCTATTCTGAGTCTCTGGTTCCTTTGCAAGGTTTGAAATGTTTCTAAAATATATTTTGACCTTGAGGCTGGAAAACAATTGGATGAATCGTGTCTTTAGACGACCCTCAAAAAGCTTTATATAGAAGGACTTACATAAAATGTTGTTCTTTATTTAAATGGCAATCCATGACAAGTCTATGCAAGCCAGTCTCAAGGGCTAGAGGAATGTGCCGTTATGCCTTAATCCTGCCTACATTAGGAAAAATTACATGATAGCTGTAGGCTTCTCTTACAAATTCACATAAAAGAATCAGAAAACTTTAACAGTAGCTAAAACAACACTTCCATTTCTCAGTGACATTTATATGAACAAGTTTGTTGTCATTTCCACATCAAAATGGTCGCTCACCACATTCAGGCATATCCTGCCCCATCTGAGTAATGAAATGCAGCTGGTCACCACTGATCATCCACAGTTTCCCATCCACAGTACCAGTGTAGATATTACCTTAAATAAGGATATTAGAAAACTCTTTTAAAAGGGACCAATGTGAAAATTAGTGAAAGCATTAGCAGAGCTCACACTCTCCGTCTTTTTGCCCTTAGGGTTCTGCTGGGTTACCAGCTAGATAAAACGTTCAGTAGGCAAAAGGACAACGTTGCAATGACTGATCCAAACCAAGAAAGTAACCCTTCTCCTAGGACATGAAAATACTAAGCAAAAAAACAAGTGTGGGTTTTGTCTTTCTTTTTAATATGTGATGTTTTGCTTTGGTTTTGAACTACCAGCGTAACACCAAAAATGTGTAAGTTTGCATTGAAGGACTAAGCACGTTTTTAATTGGGTACCGGCTTAGCAGTTGCTTTCTCCTCTGCTTTTAAAATGTTTAAATTAACAAGGCAAAAACTTCACAGGAAGTCTTCAAATCTTTTGACATTGTGTTGTAACTCCAAAAACTTCTGTGTAGAGTATCAAAGGAAAAACACTAGCAAGTGATTAAGCCCCACCTTTGAAAAATAGCATTCTCCTACCTTTGGACTAGTCGAGGCTCTGAAATAGTACAATGTATGTGACCAGTCCTTGACTTGCTGTTCGGCAAAGTACACTTTCAGTGTAAAGTCTGTTAACTGGAAACATTCCTCTGATTTGTCTTTTATTTACATAGATTGAACTAAAGTGGACATTATTTTCTTTAGATCTGACCTGCATTTTCACCCTAGCCTTGTTTACATTTAAAAACGTGCACTGTCACTTGGCGACAGGTGTTAAAAGATATTTCATGAAAGTTATGCTACCTTTCTGTGCCAACATTACTAAAGAATACAGATTCTGACTCTGTCTAATGAGCACTTACACCAGAGCAGATAAACAAAAATGTCTAGCATCTGCTCACTCACATTTATGGAAAAATATTATGAGCAAATAGGACACGTTCCTAAAGTATCAGCTGTCAGATCTAGATTAAAAGAATTGTCTGGGATTACTGGCATACGCGAAGCACCTGTTTATCTGAAGGGAGAACTTCAGAGCCACTCTTCAATACAACAGCTTTGCCTGGGAAAAACAGAGGCTGAACTTCACTGTCATAAAATATACTGGCATCCTAATGACTCCTGAGGCATGTTGGAAACAGCTGAAATTTCTGATCCCACACCACGTTCTGTATTTAAAGAGAGAAATCTTAGACTTGTAATGCTATTTTCTGTCATGCTGTGCTATGATGCTATATTTAGATTTATATAGCTAGCGCAAGTGGGTTTTGCACTAGACTTCTCCCATGGGGATTTGTAGTAAAGCGAAGGCAAACCAGAACTGCTCTAGTTACCTGTAATATCCTGTCTTATTCATATGGGAAACAGCATTTAACCTAAATCAGGCAACATCACCACAGCACTTACCACAACCTTGGTCATAATATGATTTCAACCGACTGAATCCAGTCTCCTAAAACATCCTTAAATTCAGGGAACATCCATGGTAGAATTAACACACACAAGAAAAATAGCACCAAAACAGTATTTGATACAGCATCATGAAAGAGGTTAATCTGGCAACACAGAGCATTTGCAGGATTAGTCCTCGTATTTAAAATATACTCTGCAAAACTCCAGTTGCAAACACTGCCCTTTCTGAAAGTTGTAGAGGAAGAGGTGGAGAACAAAAAGTGTGATAAAAAGGCTATTTAAAATAGCACCTTTGATGAAAACAGAAAGGAATCAGCTTTAAGAAGACATTTGCTAGGAATGGGGCCCTCAGTGCAAGGTGTTGAGCTAGGTCCCTTCCAGGCCTACACCGCTATGACTGAAAATGTTTCTAATTTCAGCTTGTGCAATGGCAAACAAGATTACCTCTCACCTCTGTAACATACAACACAAGACAGTGTCTTTCAGACAAACATGTCCTGGGTTATTCAATAGTTCCTTGAAAAATACCATAAAACTATCGCCAGCAGTAAGGGAGGGTGTCCGAACTGCCTGGCTTAAAATGCTTTGGGCAGGGAGTTGCCTGCTTCTCTGTACTGGGTACTGCAGGAATCTCTTTTATCCACTTACACATCATGAGGAAAGTAATTCCTCCAAAACAGGTAAGTCCCAAGTCCACAGCACTAAACCTCTGTCCTAACCAGGAGATCACAGTGTCTCTCCTCTATTTGGCTTGAACTTTCATCACAGTCCCTACTTTGTTCACACACTGGGTAAGAGAGTTATTAGAAAGACATGAAATGGGCTGCTTGTTACCACTTCAGCTCTCTGCCTCCCGCTATCTGTAAGGTTCCTGCACCTACCATTTTGCCACCTCACGGACAACCAAGATGAATTACGTGGATAGGTGAGAGGAGGTTTCATATTACAGCGAAAATTTCTTTTCTATTCCAAGCTGCTCAAAAAATATGTTTTTGATAACTATGCAAATTTTAAAATAAATTCATTTGCCTCCCTCTTTGGCTCTGTGTTCAATAACAGCTTTCAAAATGAGTGTCTGTTGAGCTCAATAACTAAGCTTGAGCAGCAAATTAACACTGCTTTTGGAGACCTGAAATGGAAAAAAAATACAAGGCAAACTTATCACTAGTTCTATGTCAGAAGCCCAAGTTCAGACTCACATTTGGAAGAATTCCCTCAAAAATATTTAGCTGTTTTTGCATGCTACTTTAAAGAATATGCCATTTTACACCTTTTTAAATTATATTTTAATACAACTTCTATATATTGCCAGTTTGTGGTTCCATTTTTGGTTGTTTGTTGGTTTTTTTTAATAGCAGTAGGACATTTGCTATGTCCTTAGAAGCAGCAGACAACAAAGTGTTCTGCAATATTTCCAGTGAAATGTTTATAAATGTGAAGACATGGAAGAACATACAATTACCTTAATATTTTTTGAGCAACCATTTAGCAAACATTCCTATTTTTCTTTTTTGGATTTAAAGGTCTTAAGTCTCCTCTTTCAATAACTTGGCCAAGGAGATGTATCAGATGTATAACTTTACCCATTTTGAAATTATATACTTGCCTTTATCATCAACAGTAAAAGACTCGGGACCTTTCAGTTGTCCTGTGAAGATTCTTTGTCCACTCTGAAGCTTTTTATTTACTTGCAACGATCCAACTAAGGCAGGCGGTGGCTTTTCAAAACTGCACCAAATGAATTATAAGATGTAAGAAACAAGACAACATTAGACTATGAAATTATTTGAAGGGAAAGTAATAGGACTTTATTCCAGAAACACTAGTTAACAAGGTATTGCCTTTTTTAAAATAATTTTTAATACTATTACTTTAAACTAAATTAACAATTCTGCGAAGCTTGCAGGCCCAGGCTAAAAAGAATACAGACTTCTTAGGATATTTTTTTTTCCTGAAATCAATACAAATTATTGCCATCGTCCTAGAGAGTTTTAGTGCCTATCACTAGTCTGAGATCTGCTAACAATCTCTCTAAACGTATGTACGAATACTGCACTGATCAGCATCATTTTGCTTGAAATTCACTTGTTTAAACAAGTGTTTCTGTTTTCCAGTTGAAAATATGAGAATATGAGAAACAGAGTTTCTCCTGTATATGAACTTTAGTAGCATGCTTTATATGCTCCTGCAAGATGAAAAGTATAGAAGTTTTGAAAGCACAAGTACTTCCCAACAAAGGCAAGTATGCTACTGAACTTTAAAATTAAGCAGGCGGACATACGTGAATGGTTCTGGATCAATGGGAGATGGTAAAAAGTAAATGCTAGCAAAAGTCACAAGGACCGCTGCTGGAAACCCCCATGCTGGGAACCTGGGAGAAAAAGAAAACAATTGTATACTCATGCACATATAGGAAGAGGGCAGGAAGGGAGTAAGAAGAGCCAATTTTTTTTGAAAGTTAAAAAATTTCAGTTAAAAAATTAAGACTGAAGGCAGACAAAGCAGACTGCAACAAGCTGGCAACCCCTGCCATGGAGAGGAGTGGCCCGGCTGCTCCACGGGCAGTACGGCCATCCTGCTCTGTCCCTACACTGGAGCTCCTCCAGTCTCTGGAGGGGCAAACCAGCCCCTGAACTAGCTGAAAACCACAAGGTTTCTTTTGCTGAGTTGTATTTCTAGCAGTATATAACTGCTGTAGGCAGAGACACAAAGCCAGGTACTCATGTGGCAAGCAACTTGGCTGACTCAAGTACCTTTAAGGCCTTTTACCAATCTTATCCCAGCTGCCTATTGGAGCATTTGCTATTAATGGGTTTTACCAAGTGCTTACACAGTCATAACATGGTTGTTGCACATATGAAGCTATGGGGATCTCACATGCATCAGCCTTCAAGGAACCGGTCGAACCATTATCATCTCCTCTGCTGCAAGGCTGTAATGCCCACGGAAGAGCAACAGAGAGACCAGAGAGAACAAAGTAGCTCTATTCTACCAAGTCAATTAGGGAGGATTAAACCATTTTTTAAAAATGCGAAATCAGTAACCAAAAAAAAAAGTCAAACATACATATTTTCATAGAAAACCGCTAGAAAACCTTTAAAGGATGGATATGAGATAAAAAGGGGCGAAAGGTGTTTCCTGAGGGAGGAGAACCTGGGTATCTCCTCCAGCCCAGGACTCTTTGTTGCTGTATTCGCCTCATGTTTCTGCAAGAGTTTTTTTTATAGGAAGAAACCACTCACCCGTGGGCTTTCCCACCTAACCAAGGCAGGACAGCACCCACTGTGAGCCCGCGGCCCCGCTCCCTCCACGGAGGAGGCGGCTGTCTGGCAGAGGAAAGCCCCCCTCCGGCCCTGCCCACCGTCTTCGTGAGGTAAAACACAGCAGGCCGGCAGCCCTCGGCTCTCCCCCGCTTCCCCCGCCCGGGGCAGCCCTCTCCTCACGCACCGCCGCCGGCCCTCACGGGGGCGGAAGGACGCCACCGCCCTCTTCCCTCCCACGGAGCCCAGCGCTTACATGGCGTCGCGGCAGGCGGCCCCCTCCTCGGAGGGCACGGCAGGCATTCGCCCGCCCAGCACCGAGCCGTCCGCCGAGGCGGAGACCGCCCGCCCTCCTCAGGGAAGAGGCAGCGCCGGCAGTGGGAATCGCTCGCCTCAGCACCGCCCGGGCGGGAAACGTGAGGCGGGAGCGGCTCCTCCTCCGCCGCTCCGGTAAATAGGGGATATAAAAAAAAAACCCCACACAGGTGAATTTCACTGCATGTGTGTAAATTTCAAAGTATTTGGGTCTGGGGTTTTTTGTTTGTTTTTCTTGTGGTATTTGAGAAAAATCGGTTGGGTTAGTTTTTCTGTATTATTCTTTACCAAAAATCAAGAGGCAAAAAGTTAAAATATATGTACAAGTATGACTGAGACACAGACACATACACTGAAATGTATCTGTTGTTCCAGGAAAAACATGTGTGTTAACGCCTGCTTGTGGCAAGCTGCATCTCCCCACACAATTTAGTGCTATGACGAAGTCTCATTCAGTACTGATGTGATTACAACACAAGCTTCAGGTAACAGAAAAAATAAACACACATCACATAAGTATTGCCAACTTCAACTTTAATAATGGAACCATCTTTTTTTTTTTTTTGCCATTTCAGTAATAACTTTAAGGGGAATAAAAACTTCCCTACAAAAATAAAACTAAGCTTGTCAAAATTATAAATAGTTTAAATGTTTGCTTTTAAAGACATACATTTTCATGTTTCCCTGCATTCCCCCTCCCTCCCTGCCCATATCATTTAATCATTCTTGTACCATCATATAATGAAATGAAAAGTTTTGCAACAAAAGTTTTGACAGTTCAATTGGATACTAAAATTAAAAAGTGAGAAACTGACTAGGCACGACCATTTCTTTTAAATTAAAGCTGTTGTAATTGCCAGTGTGTTAAAAATAAAGAAAATTAACCCCACACATAACATCTTAATATACTTAACTGTGGACTAAGACAAAATTAAAATATAAGTTTATTTTGGTCCCCCACCCCCAACCCCCTTCACCCCAAATCAAGACTCATAGTGCATACAACACTGATTGAGGTTTTTGGCTAACCTAAATGCAGATGCACCTACTTAAAAGACTGCTAGTTTAGTTCAAGTAAAAACAAAAATTCACATATTTTTATACGCCACTTTTAGACTCAAACAGTGTTTAAATCCGAGCAACAAATGGTTCAATATTGACAGCAATTATGTCATGGTTACAGAGTTACGGGCAGATACATAAATTAAGTAGATGTTAACAGAATACCTACCAACATGCTCATAGAAAAACAAATTGTAACAAAACATAAAAGCATTCCCTGAACCATTATAAAGTGTCTCACTTGAGGATAATGTTACTAACACACATGCACTACAATGTTACATGTGAAATTAAAAAAAAAAAAATCACAAACAAGGTATGCCTTATAGATACTTTATAGTTAGTCCTACTCTTAATTCTCTTAACACTTTAAAACATTATGATTGTCTCATTAAGTTTGCAAATTCTTTTTACCAAAAAACCTGTGAAGAGTTTTTAATTTTAAAAAGTCTTACTAAGGAAAGGAAACAAAGGCACAATTACATAAGATTAAGGGGAAGAACAGAAGCATCTTGGAGTTTCACGCGGTATCCATTAGATGTCACCAAAGTTTTAACAATTCCTTGGGAATTTAAAACGAAGGCCCTAAGAGTGGAGGGGGAAAAAAACCCACCAACTGCTGCTGCTCTTGTGTCATTAGCACTCCTCCACCCACCCCCGCCCCCCCACCCCCAATATATAACTCATTTCCTCTCTGGCATGATAATGGCTAAAGTATCACTTACTCAAATCCGCCTCATGCTTCTATTGCACACCCACTTCTTTGGTTTCTTTTGAACATGCTTTTTTAGATAAATAACTCTGAAAGAACAAGTATATTTACAGTAAAGTAAAAAGTTTTCTTGCTACATTTTCCCTACTCTTAAATCAAGTAAATCAGCAGTCTGCAGAATTTGGTAATCAGTTTTTCAATTAAGAACTTAAAAACCATAAGGAAAAAAACCTTCTGAATTACTAAAAGCAGGAGTTACTAAACTCAGTCACCAACACAGCCAATGAATGTTCATTTTCTGCTAAGCTGGAAACATGAATAAGAAATTCTACTTTCTTTGCCTGACTGAGCCTTTAACAAAGAAGCAGAGGAAGCTATTTTTGTCTTTCAGATATGATAATTCAAAATTGTCCAGCCTAAAAGTGGATTGCTGAGCCAGAGGAAAGATCTGACTTAGAGTAAAGACCAAATGCATCTGTAGTTACAGCTTATGTCTAAACACTCGCTAGATGGGCATTTCTCACAGAGTTATCTGAGACATCGTCCGCTTTTCAGAATTCAAGTAAGCAGCCACCTTTTAGCTTTGCCGCACTTTTCAACCCTCCATTACACATTTACGGAACCAGCTTCTCCAATGACAACTTGTATGTGCAGCTCCGTTTCCATTCTTATTTAGCTTTTGCCTCACATTCCTTCCCGCTACTTCTATTATCTTTATTTCTTTTCCAGTGTGGATTTATGCAGTTAAAAAACCATAAAACTTATTCACAATATTACAACATCCTAAAACTTTAATCTTGTAAAATTAGTATTAACTTTCCTCTGTATAAATACTATTTCCATTTAAAACCAGTCCTCCTCAGTCAGCTGTTCAGAGTTCTCCTCCCTCAACTCCTACCTTCTTTTCAACTTTCTCTTTACCTTCTCCAGAAAGACCACTTTAAAGCCTTCCACAAATTTCACAGAACAAACCACAAGATCTCATACGCCTTCCATCTATAACAGTTCTCTCACAAATTATACAGTAACTATTTGAAAACAGAAAGGTAGTGCAAATCAATTTCATCTTAAAGATAGTGCTCCAACTAATTCAACTAATTCTTGTCCAGATGGTTTTCTTTTTTTTAACCCATCAATTTGCACATCCTTACTTGTAAAGCTACCATTAAAGCAAAAAAAAAAAAAAAAGAAAAATATAAAATCTTATTTCATAGCATCCTAGAAATTGATTACAGTTTCACAGCTTGCACCAAGATAACTTGGAAAACTCTCTAGGCACACAGAGGGTTGCAAACTGATGTACAAACATGCAGAATCCCTTACTTGTGGGTGCAAGATGCTAAGTGACCTGGCTTATGGAACTAAGTCTATAGCAAAATTCAGGTACCCTGGCATCACAAAACAGTCTTCCGAATAAAGAAAACTACTCTCTGCTGCTCTTTGTACGTTGGGTTTGGCATGCTATACAGACATTTGGTAGCGTGCATTCTTCCTGAGTGTCCTTTGGCCCCCTTTTAACCAGGTTTCCACACCCCACCAAGGGCTTCTTCAAGTTTGTCTCTGTAAGCTGCATAACGCTTCTTTAGGATTTGCAGTTGCTCATTTTCCTCTTTGTCCAGTATACGCAAGAAGTTTTGCAGTTCAGGAATACTAAAAGCTTCCCACTGAAAAGAGGAAAAGAAAAAAGGGTGGATGACATAACAGAAAATATACCATTTATATATACACAGTATTTTTAAACAAAACCTCAGACACTCAAAACAACCTCAAACTGAAACAGTTTGAAATGTTACGTATAATGGACCAGGCACCCTCCCTGCAAATCTTAGGGATCTGAAAACATTTTGCTCTTTTAAACCGTTTTTTGTTCTGCAAGTAACAATGGGGCAGTCTAACCATAAACAAAATGTTTATAAAAGGC
The DNA here is from genome assembly GCF_963921805.1 of Phalacrocorax carbo. Classification (NCBI taxonomy): domain Eukaryota; kingdom Metazoa; phylum Chordata; class Aves; order Suliformes; family Phalacrocoracidae; genus Phalacrocorax; species Phalacrocorax carbo. Next base: position 37,863,197 of record NC_087513.1, on the reverse strand, counting down.
ACAAAGTAAATATAACAAGAAAAAAGAAATCTGCTTCCAAAAAATGGATCATCTTGTCAGCACAGATCAAACAGCACCCCACTCATCCATGAAGTTAAACACGCACACACAGAAACAGCACGAGTGTAACATACCATAACTTCTCCAGTTTCATGCTCACGTAGAACAAAACTGAGCATTTCTGTTCTGGGGCCTGCCACCAAACGCAGGTAGAGGGGATGTTCTCGGTCTGACAGCTTGCATGTATAAACTGCAAAAAGAAGAATCACAGTAATCATCATCTTTACTAATGATATAAACATTAAATATTTAATTTACATTTAAAATAAACTCCTGAAACTACTCTCAGTGTCCATGGAAGAAGGCTGATTCTAAATGCAAGAACAGAGTTTTGGCAAAACGCGCTTTTTGCTAAAAATACCTTCTGCCCCTTCTGGTACGTCCAAACACCACAAACTTCTAACAGCAGCCAGCGCACTCGGAGAGCCACATGCACTAACACACATCAACACAGCGCATGTGCCAGTGATGCTCGTCACCTCAACAGCTCTCTGCCAGCACAGGGACTTCAGGCAAAGACACCACGGTTTCTCTTTCTAACAATCTTATTTAATCTCACAGATCTGTGGTATATCGGGCCACCTGAAATTTAGAGCCTGATGAGGGGGAGCATCTTAAATAACATATAATGGACCACAAGGCACAGGAGATCTGTGTATATGGTTCAGTGGGTTCTCATCTTGTATGAATTATCCTGAAATATCCCCAAATCATTTACTCTTACAGACGTTACTTTTCAAAGAAAAAAAAAAAACCACAAGAGAGCAAGATCGTCACCTCCATTTATCCGAGTTCTTCTACCTGCATATTTCGAGTACTCCTACAGCACAACTCCCTCCCCAAACCCCTTCACTACCAAAATGTCACAAGCCTAACTTATACCTTGGTCTTCCTTGTGACAGCGTTTATAAAGTGCAAACTTCGCAGGGTTGTCAGCCACGAAAAACTTTTTGAGCAAGGCCTCAATAACTTCACGAACAGTATTGGTGCTGCTGATGTGAAGGGTATTCACGCAGCCATCCGGCAAGTAAAAAGCAGTTTCGTTATTGCTGTGAGCACACCTCCCCTGGCTCTGGGAAGACTGCACAGTGATCGGTCTGCATAGTTCCATCTGAACTTTGATGAAGCCAGTGTAAATCCCGTTAGCATTCTGCATCAGGAGGAAAATATCAAACTGTTAAAATCAGTAATGTCCAGTCGTGACATATTAGTGGATTGGGCAGATTAACACGGTCATAGTGAACACAACTTAAATGCCACTGTAATATCTGGTGCCTCGTAGGAAAGATATTGGTTCAATAATTCAGACATTTATTCTTTCTGGTACTTCTGCTGAATATTAATCTTTTCTTAATTATAACTACTGAATTCTGAGAGTATTAGGATCTCATCAAGCATGAAGTACTACAAACTAGTTCTTCCCTAATGTGAAAACTTATGACTATGAAGTGAAATAGACCACTAACACGCATCTTTAACAACAGGTTTTATGCACAAATACAGAAATTTATCTCCCACATTAGCTGTGCTTATCAAATTAGACTAAGGCATTCGGCTGGTCAGATCCTGTTGCAATTCAAAAAGAACCAGAATAAATGCCAATCTAATCAACATTTCAAATTTTTTATCCAAGTTGCTTCTGCAAGCCAAAATAATAGAATCAGTCCTTGCTGAGCTAGAAAACTTTGGGCGATCTGGGTTTAGGCATAGAAAGTCCTGACCCACATGCAAACAAAATTCTTTTTAGTACATAGTCATACTTGTATGGTTTAGGATATAATGGAATTTCAAGATTTCCATATATATACACCTAGAGGAATACTTAATGTATCAGAAAAATGTGGACAACGCAACAACTGAATAACAGCTTGCTAGGCAGATAGATGTGAATTTTATTCGTATGGTCTGCAGTAGGCTGGGCTGAGTCTTGGATCTAGTCCCCAGTCCTTGGAAGTGGAAAAAAAAAATCTACATGCATTCCGTTGTCTGTATTGTCTGTGTTATGGGGTTGGAGGGAAGAAAGTCTCATGCTGACAGCCTGTATGACTACAAATTAAGTCTCTCATCATAAACATTGCATGTTTTAACTTTTCTCATTGGTTGAGCACCTTTATCAGAGAAATATCTGACAAAAAATTATCTACAAAACAGGATAAATATATCTTCATGTTTACCAGCTGATGGTTTTCATCTGACAAATTTACATCTTCGTGTCAACTGATAGTTTATCTTAAACAGATTTCAAACAACATTTTTTTCTACTAGTTTGTTTCAATCCATAGAGAGATTTCAGATGTGAGATTTAACTTCCAGATCTAAGAAAGAGGCTTTTACAAAGTCAATGAAACAGAGATAGTTTCATATGTAAGATGCTGAGACTAAAATGATTCACAATGCACTACAAAGTCACAGTTCAATTGCTCCTGTTAAAAATTACAGGGAATCCTACGCAAAACTTACCAAGGTCATCTTTAATTTATCAGTAACAGATGAATTATAGCTTTGTATCTTCTCTTTAACTTCTTCTTTACTGAGATAAACATGAGGTTCTCTCTCCTTCTGAACATCCTTCAACAACAGAGACAGCAGTTTTAGAAAATAAGACAATTCTTTTATTACTTTGGCATGGGTGTTCCTAGTCCAAATCTAATTATTGCACAGAGGCTCAACATACAGTAATTGCTATACAGCTAATAGGAAGGATTAACAAGTTAGGAAAATCAAACAGAACACTTAGACCAAATGGAGACAGTTAAACCAACACACCCAAAGATACTTGTGTCCTTTTTTTGCCAACTGTTTTCATTCAAATATTTATCAGCAGTATGTAAAACAGCTCAGCTCTTCTTTTGGCTTCATTTGCTTATGTCAATGCTATGCAATATTGTTAAGAACACAGTTGCAATTTTCATGAAATATTACTTAGGGCACAAATGAATATTTCTAAGCAAGTGGAGAACACATATGAAAACAGCAGCACCTACTAACAAGTAACACCAGCAATCTCCACATGTGCCAACAGCGTGAGAGCATCCCTGCATTCCAGTGCGACAGACAGCATGTTACCCACAGGGTCACTGACTTACTACGTGAACCATCACAAGTAACTCTCCAGCTATATAAAGTTACACCAAATTCATGTTTTTTCCATGGGGAAGGCCCTATTAGATTTTTTTCAACTGCTGCTTTTACAGGCTTGCTACGGATTTTACATGCAGCAATAAAACCAGTCCCTGGAGTTGGATTTTGTCCAAACAAACATTTGTTCCCAATCCGTATTCCTGCAGCAAACTAGCGTTATAAATACACTCCGGCTTCCACCACTGCACAAATGCCATATATAGTATGAAAGAGTTTCAGCTCTCAGCTGTACCAATTTAAGACTTCACTTAGAAAAGGAGAAGCTTTGAAGAAGCTTGCAGCTTTCGGGGTACATCTGAACACAGGAATACATATTCACTGTATGGACAAACCATCAAGTCACAGTGTTCCAATCTGTCATCATAAGCACATCTCAGCGGAGCTTATCCTAGGAAAGGATTTCCCCCGACTTCAGTGGCCAGTCCTGTATCACAGTTTTTTGGACACTGCTCAGCACGCACCTTTGCAGGCACTTCGGTTTGCTCGCCACAACCCCAAGGATGAGCACATCTGGTGTGGACCTGTAAGTTTTCATTTACCATAAAGAATCTGCAGCATTTTTTCTGTCTCCTAATTTTAAACCAGCTAGTTTTAGCTCTTTGGGGCTTAGTTTTGCTTTTCCTATATGGTATTTTACTAAATGACATGCTGGAGTGGACTTTTTATAGCTATGGGTAAAAAGAAAGGTGTGGTCCAAATGGAGAGCTGGAAGCCAGAAGCCTTAAATTCTGATCTGGGCTCAGATAGTGATTTCCTGCATAACACAGGAAAAACTTACCTTTATTTCATAGATCGGGAAACTGAGGCAAAAAGGAACACCAGCCAAATACAGCTCTCCTACTAGCTCCCTAAGCACAACGCTAAGACTGTGTAGCATCTTGTGCAGTTGCCAGACCCCACCTAGTCTATTACAAAATACCAAATTACTAAATGCTTTCAGAATCCAAGTCTCCGTTCTCACTGAGAAATTAAGCTTTCTTGCCCTTCTATTTTTCAACTTCCCCCTCTCCCAAACTGCCATAATATTGACAGATACAGCTTCATCTAAACTTCTCACTTTATCTCCCCAGAGGCCCTTGAAGCTTTGTAGTGTTCTGTTCAGGGGTAAACAGATAGCTATAAAACAAAGCAAGCACAGGGAAAAAAACCCCTAAGTATAACTTTTTCTCTGAAATTGAAGTAAGTGTTACTGCTATTTTCATGCTTGAAGTATCAAAAGCAATGACCCATAGAGTCTGGAAATACAGGCACTCTAAATGTTGACTTCAAATAATGTGGGAGAGGGACGAGCCAACCTCAGCAGTGGATACTGACAGGACAGGGAACAGTCTGCAGTCCTCTGGCCATAAAGGTCTGACAGAGCATTTGCCATCTGTATGACTGATTTCAAGAACCTAAGCTTTAACTTGGAACATATAGCTGCAGACAGGCCCCTTCATGCAAGTATCAGCCAAGACTCATCTCAGAGATGAGCATGTTGTGGAGTTCACACCTCCCCAGTCTGCTAACACTACCGATACTGGACTTCTAATAAAGGGCACCCGTTTCAATATTTATCACTATTCTATTGCTGATGGTTCAAGCAGGTACCTCTTATCTACCCTGTTGGAGCTGGTTAGCATCACGATTACTGAAGTCATACACAACATCCACTAACCAGAAAAGAGGAAAACATGTACCACCTTTCCTATGTTCAACCCTCAACTTTTAATAAAAAAAAACCCCACACCAACAAAAAACCCCACAAACAAAACCCCCAAAATGTGAAGTTCTGTTGGGAGTTAACTCCTCTGCACCTCAAGAGATTTAATTTCACAAAAATTACTTTTAATAACAACAGACAAAGGGAACCTATTGCCTTTAATTGCATAGAGTAAGTTCACAAGGCTGACAGCTAGAAGACAACCCATCTACCTTATATTAAAGAAAGAGAGAGGAAACACTCAGTAAAGAAATCAGTAAGTACAAACAGACAGCTAGAAGTAACTTTCTCCTATTTTCATACAGGAGAGTTTTCACATACATTTCTGTTCGCTGAAGAAGTCACATTTTTCTAGCAAAGTGATAGAAATCTGCTTAGGTTAGGAAAGACACAACCCCATGATGTCACTCTAGACCTGTGGACTGCCATGGAACCAGGCACAGTGAGTGAAACCCAAGCATAGCACCTAAGCAAGCTAATTTCTGCTGGACTTGATCTGTTGATGCCTTGGAGTCAGGTCCACAGTCTGTATTGGAGACGACAGCGCCGAACGCTAAATAGGCTCTTATTGAGCCAAGCGCATTTGCAAGAGTGGGTCTAAGGGCACTGGAACTGATGGGAACAATGGGAAAGAAAGGGGCAGCTGCATGTGTTAGTGACAAGCAAGAGGTAGCAGCTCTATCAGGCTGGTGGTGAGGGGGACAGGCAATCAGCTGATGTTCAGAGAAATGCCAGACTTCTCAGGTGAGGCTCTGCTATGGAGCTGCAGATTACCAGGCATCACCAGGGGAGTCATCGTTCCCTCACGGAGTTAGACATGATTCCCTGCTTGAACATACCACTGAAATTTTTGCCTTATTACATCAGCACTTGAGGCCAGGCAATTTTGGCAAATTCAAATCAGCACACAGAAAACGTAGAGCCCTGCTTATGCCAAAACTGAGATAACCCCCTTCTGTGGCATACCGCCAACAAATGTAGCTGTAACTCATTTTCTAAACAACCAAAGCTTATGACTCAATGAATTTTAATAGCATATAGATTATGCAACACTGTGAACTGAATACAGAATAGGATTAAAACATTAAATAGATCCAAATCTGTTCAAGAAAAATACTATACACCATGTTTATTTCAATCATCATTTTCACTCCAGCCCACCATCCTTGATCAAGACCACAAGACAGTGAACAGCAGAAATTATCAGTCACAAGGAAGGAAATATGACTGAAGGAATCCTAAGCCCAAGATCTTCGTGAATGAATCTGGAGATACTCTCCCACGCCCAAACTACTCCAACAGCACACACATCAGGGCGCATTACTTCAACCAAGCAAACAAACACTCCTCACTAGCTAGGCACCAGTGCCTCCAGAAAGTCATACTGCTGTCACACAAACTGCAGACAATCAATCCCACATGAATGCTGTCAGGAGAAAGCCAACAAAGGAATACCTCAATAAGTGTATTATGAACAAGAAAGCCTCAGCCCAATATGATTCACTGGGTCAGCTGCCCTCAGTGAGTATCATTAAGTAGCATACACAGATTTGAGGCACCTGTGTATTTTAGTTTTCCTAATTATACTTAACCAACATGCAAAGAGAAGCTGACAAGATGGTATATGGTTTTTCTCCCCAACTTTCCTGGAGCTGAATTGCTCTCAGTATACAGTGGTACTTATCTTTTGCCATACAGCTTTGTCTAGCCATGCTTTAAGTTAAAATAAGTCCATCATCTTTGAACAGCATACTGAGGTGGGTGGAGGAAGACTTGGCAAACTCATTTCCCACAATTATCTTATCCTCTTCTATATTTGTCACCTCCCAACAGAGCCCACCAAAGGAAAAGTCCTCTGCTAACTCTGCTTAGGCCCAGCAGATCAAACTCTACTTTGTTATCTCAGCAGCTAAATTTATTACCTGTAGAAGACTTTGAATTATCCAATACAACAGCAGAGTAACAGCAGTAATTAGCTCATCTATACCATGCTTTACAATATATGCTTGTATCACCTTGCTCTGATAAGGCCACCAAGATGTTGAGGCCGCACCTGCTCAGGGTGGGAATACTGGAAAGCCATTACTCCAGCCTCAGGTGTTTTAAACAAAGGAAAAATGGCATTTTAGAGGTGAGGTTTAGATGTTACAGCCAAGTATGTCTATCATCAGTTCTTGTGATAGTTCTGCCTGGTCTGGTGAGAGAAGCCACCAGTCTGTGTCACCTGGTGGCTCACCCAGCCCAGAACAAAAGCTGCTTGTTCCAAGGTGGCCCTCCTGTGCCCCCCAAGCATGCTCTGCAACCCCTGGCACAGCTCCTCAGGGCCAGCACACTGCTGAGGCTTGAGGGGCAGCACGCTCCAGCCAGCCAGATTCACCCCTTGGCCGATTCAGACACAGCTGATTCATCTCCAGCTGCATACCAAACACCCAGTGTGCACACCTCAAAATTTGTATGCTGGGAATTGTGAAACTGCTTTTCTTCAAAAGTTAGGCCTGGTGATGAGTTTCCCAACCACAAATCCTTGTGTGTGTCACAGCAGCAGAATTAAGTAAAGGCGCGGTCAGCAGAGCAGTTCATGCTGTCTTCTTCCATCAGCCAGGACCTAGATGGTGCTGGGCTGAAAAATGGCACTTCTGGGTGCTACTGCTCAAAAAAAGGATTTTTCTCTAAGACAACGCACAAACATTTCCATGTTATTTTCATTTAAGAAAACCCACAACACCCCAACCTTGAGTTAGCTGTGACTCCTCTGTCACTTAGCCAAATGATATGCTCAAGTAATAGCTACCATGTCATCACCCCCCTTCCTCCTCCCATCCCAGTTAAGTGTGTTTTCCTCATCAGAGCTCCTGGTCTCCTTCCATTCCTTGCTTATCAGGTTATCTGCTACTTCCTCAGCCTTGCACAGATGTGAAAGATAAAAACTAATCTCAAGGAGACCACTGAATACATCAGCATCCATATAGATGATATACCTGGCTCCAATACACTATTTCTAGTCCGAGCTATTAACTTCCTTGAAAATCATGCTGTCCTTCCCAACACTTACAGTGTACACCATCGGTGGCCATATGTATTAAAGCCATTCCTAGGTCAACCAAAGCAGCATTTCATTCTCAAATTCCTAAGCAACAGCTGCCAGTGAGAGGGAAGTGAGGCAAGTGCTTTCATTTCCCCAAGGGGAATAGCTAGTCTTTCGTTAGAGCTCATGATGCAATGCCTCTTCACAGTTGAGCTTCCTCTCAACAACAAAAAAAAAGACAGAAAATTATTTTTTCCTTTATCACCTCCACCCCCCATGCATATCTCATTTATTGTACTGCAGATGTTCAGAGAAGCGGGACTCTCTAACATTTACGCACAGCGCAAAGCCCCCCCGAGACTAGTTCAGCATGAATCCTCAAGGAACACAAAACTGCACGGATTACAATTAAAGTGAACTGCAAATCACACTGTAGTCCCCAAAAAGAATCACATCACATCTGGGACTTCCATAAAGACCAGGTCCCACGGTTACTGCCAAACCCTAGTCCTGCATGCTGTAAGAAAGTGCTAAGCTCAACAGTTAGTGAGCTGCTATGGGATGAGGCTGAGAAAAAGTTCCACAAAGAAAACCCCAAAACCCTGAAGCTCATTTCCTCAGGATCCTTGCCTTGAGACAGAGGCGTGGCTTCCCCAGACTGCTCCTATAGGCTTTTATTTACAGAAGAATAAGAGAAAGTCTCTCTTCTGTCTAATCTCCTATTTTCACAAAACTTCTAGAAATTCACATCTGAGGAATAGGGAACCAACTCCTCTTAATATTTCCGCTTGACAGACAAAAGGAAAATAAAATGGACAAAAGGTTAACCTCCCCCAGGAACACATTAAAATATTTTCGTAAGAAATCTAAACCACCAAAGACCTGTGGGAGGTCAAGACAACTTTTAAGCCATGTCAGTTCCTATCCCCTGCCTTCACACTTCATATTAATCCCACACCTGTAGTGACCCTTGATTCATTCAGATGAATGAAGATGCCCTGATCTTGCTGTAAGTTACGGCCAGGAATCATTTTTGAAATAAAGCACTGAAGCTTTGACAAATCAGAAAAGCAGCCTAATCTACATTAAGAAAAACAAAAAAATTTAAGTCTCGTTTAAGTCATAAAAATTGCAGCTAATGCATCCTATTTACATCATGTTTGCATTAAAGAAAGGATTTAACTAACAGTGCTATTGCACTACAAAAAAGCCTAGTAGAGAATAGAAGAAAGAACACAGAAAAAGGGCCTTCTGATCTCAGTTGCTGCTACTTCTACAAGCAAGAATGCTCTTTCCTACAGCCTGCCAGCATCCCCACAGGAAAAGAAATTGAAGCCTTGCAATTAAATTACTTTGAAACAAACATCTTGCTTCTTCCTCATCCTAACTCTCCTGAAAGCAGAGCAGCTTTGCCAGCTACAGCAATTCCTCCTTCCATCCCGGTGCCCGCACTCAGAATGTGCGCTCTTCCTTTATTTGAAAGCCTGAGGATCACCAGGGTGAGCTACTGGTCACGCCCATCCCCAAATGGTCAGACACACCAGTAGCCAGAAAGGATAGAAAGACCAAATGGGGGCAAGGAGGCGTATTAGCATCCAAGCAGCTCCAAGAATTGTACCTTCTCATGTAGCTGCACCTTGAAATGTTTGCGTCCTCCTGAATGGGGTGAGTCTGCTCTCTGGGTCAGGGAAAGGGGAATTTTCTGACAGGATGGATGAGGGCAGAATAATCTCTGTATCCTCTTTAGTACCTTTTGCTTCCTGCACTCCACATGAGCCAGTTCCCACCCCGTCAGTGGCACACAGGGCAAGAAAGCAGCCTCTTTTAAAAAAAAAAAAAAAAAAAAACACACAAAAAACCCACTTTGTTTCTCTAAGCAGGTTTGGCTGACCTGAGCCTTTAACAATTATCCTGACAGTCAGGGCAAGTTCAAGAACAGCCTGCACCGCGCCCTCCTGAGGTAGCAAGAGAAGTGGTGCCCTCCCAGGCCAGGTGTATGGTGCATCCAGCCTGGTGTGCCACCTCCAACAGCGGCAGAAATAAAGGCTATTTTGAGTGAGCACGTGAGCCTTTTCTGCAGCCTCTCTGCTGGCATCCATGAGTGTGGTAGCAGGAATTTAGAGGGCACCTCCCTCCCAAGTCTGTTTTGTGTCCATTTATGGACCTGGTGATTATGCATGCACATAAACCCTTTCTGAACCTGCCGATATAGCCCATCTCCACACCTCCTGTGGCAGCAAGTTCCAGAAATTCATGACTGCAGTGTGAAAAAGTACTGCCATCTGCTTTAAGCTGATCTTCTATTAACGCAGAAGATAATGTATTTAATGGAAGTTAAGTGCCCCTTAATCATAACATGGCCAGACCTGAGCTTCATAGTTCAGCTTATCCGTCACCTTTGATTTTGTAAAGGAGGATCATGGGCCTCCTTTTTCCTTCTCCAAAATGAGGAGAGCCCATGCCTCCTTAGTCTTTCTTAAGGTAGCTGCTCCATCCTCTCAATCATTTTAGAGAAGGGCAACTAACTACAGTGTGCCCTTCCTGAGACATGATGACCAGAGCTGCAGGCAGGACTCACGACATAGGTACACCGAAGCATAGGTGCTCTTTGCTTATTCATTTGTACACTACAGGTCTGTGAAAAATCTTTACCTAAGATACCAGTGATGCAATGCGGTCCCTCTTCCAGGGCACTCCCACAGTGGTTGAAGAAATCCCCATGCAACTATCACAGCTTATAATTTTAGCATAATTTTAAAAGGTATGGGTAACTCCAGTTTGTAAGTAAATACCTGTTCCTTTCAGCCTATTTGCAGTTTTTCCCCAAACACCATCACACTGTGTGGCTTGGCATGAAAGCACTGAATGGCAAAGGGCACAGCAAAGCATCATGGCTCTTGTCTGACCTCACTAATGTAAAAGCTCATGTGTTTATATGGTGAATATTTTTATGTAGTAGAGAAACAAACTGAGAACTCTAGCTTCCCTTTATTCCTTTTAACAAATTGTTTTATTTCAAACAGAGGCAATATAAAAACAGTTAATGTTCAGGCGTTATGAAAGGAAGGCTAGAAAAAGAAATCTAGTTGCTGGTGACATTAACATTGCTGCTTAAGTTTCATTTAAGTTTATCATGACCTCACCTCTGAAAACCCCTAGTTACAGACCCTGTCATACCCTATATGGCTGTACTTCAACTACTGGCATGCAACCCAGTTTTAAAAAGCCAGTCATCTGTTTAAAGTGAAAACCAACTGTATGAAGAATAGTATCTGAGGCTTGGCATTAGATTCTGTCCCCAAAGACACAGGTTTTATGCAGATTAGTACTTCCCCTCCCCCCCCCCCCCCATTATGACACAGGTTTTATGCAGATTAGTACTTCCCCTCCCCCCCCCATTATGACACATTTCTAAAGCAATACATTAAATAATTTAAGAAAAATTTCACAGTTGCTTCAGTGTTGCATATTTCAGTAAAACTAAATGTAAAAAAATATCAAAAGCAGTAAATAACCTCCTTCAGGTCTCCTCTACAGAAAATGTGCGAGTTTTGACTGCTGGCTATTTAAGCAGATAAACAGTTTAATGAAGCAAAATGGATTACCAGCCTCTGTGACCTGTAAAACAAAGTCTAGGTTTAAGCAGACAGTTAGGAAACAAGTTTATACAAGATATCATATAGAAAACTAATTAGCATATCTTGGAAATAAGGTTAAGTATGGTCTGGAACCTGAGCTATTGACACAGTTAGCAATCAGACAATTAAGTAATACTAGGACCCTGGGTCATTACACCACAGTATTTGCATGTGACCCTGCAGTGCAATAATCCAACACGCTCCATCTAACAGAAGGCAGGAGGAGGTTGCTTGCTACGACAGCTCCCCAGGTCTTCAAATGCAGCTATTTACGTTTTACATTAAAATTGGCATTGGAAACCAACCAGCCATTCCTGGGGAAGCATGGTGCAGGATGAGCAAGCCCCATGCCAGGCCAAGGTGTGCAGTCTTCTCCCTGTGCTACTGCCAGCACTTCTCAAGTCTGAGGCCAACTCAGTCATGGGCCTTGTCTCAGCAGAAGCTGGGTGATGTGCTGGCTTTCACCACGTGTGTCAAACACCATTTTATCTTTACAGAAACATTGCCTTCCCAGGTTTGGCTGGAGTGTTCAAAGATTGTGTCATCAAATTATTTTTTAAGCCTTCTGACAAAACCTGCCTGTAACGAGACAATGCAATAACTTCCTAACAAGGCCCAGCTTCAGGGCCGGGGTTAGACGGAAATGGTAAGCCAGCACATAGTCATGGTCCCACCAACCAAGTAATTTTTTTTCAGATTTATTCTACTTGACAGCAAAAGAAAAAACCCAAGCCTCTTAAAAGTTGCACAGTAACAATTCCCATCTAGGAAACACCATGTAACATACATTGGCTCTTCAGATACAGCACAACCCTGACAGCTTTTCCCTTACCATGGACACTACAATGACAACAATGTTGTTCAAAAAAGATGCACGGTCTTCTCAAGCAAATACTCACGGTGGGGGAAGTTCCTTGTTTGAGGAACATACAGTTCCCTAAAAAATTCAAGAAGTTAGTGTTACTGTCTCTCTCGGTCAACCTGGTGCTGACCTCATATTTGAAACTCTTCTGAAGAGAAAAGCCCCTCCTCTTCCACACGCGCATCTCAAAACCCCACAAAGTTTAGGAAGTACAACTATTTGTTTTGCAAATAAAATCTGCATTTTAAATGCCTCAAAAGGCCATAACAATACCTTGGGGGAGGGAGAGGGGATGGGGGGGGACATTAAATGTTGTAAGCAGCCACTGGTGTCTTTAGTACAGTACACACCCTTGAACCAGTGAAGTATGATTGTATTCAACATACTAAGATCATAAAAACACCACATGCATTTACAGTCAGCTGACATAACTTCTGCTTTATATACATGCACATCAAATGTAAAGAGCTAAAAACCAACTCCAGCTAAAACCTAGTGAAGTTTCTAGTGACTGCAGTTCTGCTTCAACAAGGCAAGTTGGGTTTTCATGAAACAAGCCCATAGGAAATATTTTTAAACCAACACTACCTCTCTCACTGCACTTTGTGTAATTAAACACTCTGCACAGTTTCCACAGAAATATTAAAAAAGGAACCAGCCTCCTCAAAGAGGCATCCAAATTCGGTATTTCACATAGTGCAGACAAAAGGAGGCACCCTTGCAGTCCAGCCTGCGTGAAAGTTCTCTTTTATGCTCCAGAAAATTTGTATCACCTGGCTCATTAACAGCCAATACTGTAACGCATTACTGCACCCTCCTTTACAGCCTTTGTATTACCATGTTTTATTAAAAATAAGGTAGTATCCAAAAGACATTTCTGAAGCAGCATGCTACCGTCATTGGCTTTACCTACTACTGCCAGATCTGATCTGTGAAAAAAGCTCAGCTCAGTATTTCGGGAAAGAAAAAAGGAGAGAGGGCAAACTAGGCGACCACCTCAGCACGTAAGTTTACATCGACCTTAATGATAGGGTTTTGCCTCTCTTTTATAACCCCAGCCTTAAGAGGTCAAGTGCTGAAAAACAAATACCTGAACTCTTTAGTCAATTATCTACCTTCAAGGCTGCAGCAAACAGGAATTTTTTGGTTCTTTTCCCCCCCTTCATTCATTTTTACCAGAGTTCTAGTTTGAACTTACTAAAGCTTCAGAGCTCAGATTTGACTACTGTTCTAGTTAGAAGGAATATAGAGGGGGAAAAAAAAAATGCTTGAACCAGTCTTGGATCCAGCTGTGCTGCAACTCCTTTGTTTAAGTTATTCTCCTCATCTTGCAGATGGTGAATGCAGTTGAGGGGCTTAGATGAGGAGAAACTGGCAAAGGCGGTGGGCTGCTGGACAGTAGCCATCCCACCCCATGCCACCACCCACAGAAGTTCATGTCCCAGGCAACCTCAAGCTCATGCTGGTAAGGTAGGTACTTGACCCTCGGATCTCTGCATAGCGAGGAAACCAACCACTTGGTTCAGCCTTGAATAAACTCATCAGCATGGGAATGATAACCTACTTCATGAGGAGTTGTAATCCATTGTTTTTCTACACCCTGTTTTTATTACTCACACATACATGGAAACAGGCTACCAAGCACTTCAGCTGTGAGCAGAGTGGGACTGACACCGGGACAAGTTTCTTCAAAACCCATATGTTTTCTAAAACGACAGACAGCACACACTACTACCATTACGAAAATGGAAAACTGCCACCAACTTACTTGACTCAACCCTTTTTAAAAAAAAAAAAAAACCCCAAACAGAAAAATCCCACACTTCCTGCCTAGTTTCAGTATGAATTTGTTTTCCGGATTGTACACACACATATTTATCTCTCACAAATGAAACCAGATGCCTCAAGCTGTAGACACCCATGCTGGGACAATTTAAAAGATTACTCCTCTGCTAAATGCTACTGCTGCCTCAGAAATCAGTGTCAGCTGTCACAGTCCTCACCCCATAACAGACCCACTACCAGGCTGCAGATGACTTCCCAAATCCAGGAGGCTCCCTTCTTATTTAGGATGAACATGGTTTTTTTTTTCCTTTTTACAGGTGAAAAAGAACAGAATAAACAAGTTAAAACAAAAAGCCCACTTCCCTTTGCTAGTTCGTTTTCATTTTTGTACAGGTTTAAGAGAGGCCACAGATTATATAAACAACCATTAAACAAATCTGCAGCATAAGAGAGCTACAGTGCAGTAAATACTTTGCCGCACAGGTCCCAACTTACCCAAACACTGTGCTAGCCTGGTGCCAGGTATCAGCAGCCAGTTTGCACCACTGACACCTCCAGTGGTGACATGGGCGTGTTGCTCCTTCCCGATCAACATACGCTTTCTGTCTCAGGGCAGACAATTCAGTAATAGTGAGTCACTCCAGAATTATAGGGCAATTGTTACAACCAGACATTATTTTTTTTTATTACATCAGTAGAAGAGTGGGGTGATACCAGCACTACTAAGATCAACTGGTATATTGCTCTAGTAATCTAATACTAGGTACCAGTGCTACTTGGATCAGCTGGCAGGACACAGTGGAGAGAGGAGAACAGAGTAGGAGGTCACGAGTAGACTTTCAAGGGAGGTGTGAACAGAAGACTTTAGACCATGGTTAATGAATATACCACTGGAAAAGCTGGACAAACTTTTCTTCTGAGGAAAGGTCAGGGGAACAGCAATTAGGCTGCACTGGAGAACACAGCTTGCTTGCTTACAACCGGATGCTATGGCCCGACTCCAAACACAAGTTATTTTGCCATGCTGGAGAGTGGCCACCAGGAAACCAGAGAAGGGGGGGAAAAAGATTACATGCTTTGTTCTTAAGCAGCGAACAGGAGAATGTGTTGATTTTATAACAAAAAGTT
Organism: Phalacrocorax carbo; assembly: GCF_963921805.1. Classification (NCBI taxonomy): domain Eukaryota; kingdom Metazoa; phylum Chordata; class Aves; order Suliformes; family Phalacrocoracidae; genus Phalacrocorax; species Phalacrocorax carbo. Next base: position 37,847,856 of record NC_087513.1, on the reverse strand, counting down.
CAAAAGTTGTCTTTTTTTTTCCAAACAGCTATTTCCCTGCTTTTATGGGCAGGATGTTACGGGCACAAGGAAACACTGCTGCTACTCCACCTTTCCTTACACCCAACTTCTGCTTCAGGAAATATAATTACGAAGCTCATGAAGGCATGAGATCTGTTAGAGCTGATATGCAGCTCAGGTGGAAGGAGGCGGCCTACTAGAATTTTCCATAAAAAACCCACCCTTGTTTAATATTAAGGAGATTAGGGAGAGTTGGTACCCACTGCACCCTCTGAAAAAAACAGGACACATGAAAAAGGACACCTTATGGACAAGCATGGAATAAGCTGAAAAACAGAATCAACGCTTCCTCAGGTAAACAAATTATGCAAAGCAAAACCACTAATTAATTGCCTGTTAATAGAAGTCCCTGAAATATTTCTGTTAATGTTTCCTGTCCTTTAGCAGAGTATACCATGAATCTTAATATGTAATTCACATTTTAGGGGGCAAAATAAAGCCAGCAACCTGATACCAACTCCATTTTGACAGAGGATCAAGAGTAAAGTTTAAAAGAAACAAAAATACACCATACAAAATACAAAAATACAAACCATCACCCAACAGGAAACAGTGTTTACCTATGCCTGCAAACTTAAAGTTATTAAGTTACTAAATTATACCACTAACTTGTCTTAGAAGTTTCAGTCTCAGGAGTCATTCTTCACATATAAAATACAAACATGCACACATAAAACAATAGAGTCAAGAGGAATCTCTTCAAGAGCTGGAAGAAATAAGAACCCGTCTGGAATTTCTGACCAACACAAAAGCATTGGTCATGTAAACAGACCAGCGGGTTCACAACCACTTGTCCACTGAGCACATATGACACAGGTCCATTAACAAGACTTCTTTAACTGCAGACTTGTCACATGCAAAGGACCTCAGCTTTACATACCTCAGCCAAACCTGTAACAAATTAAACAGCTGCTTCTTCTGTTCCAAACCTGTGCAGGCAATGGAGCCAGAACACTGAAATTCAAACCAAATTTCTATCAGTAGCTCCTTTGTGTAACCTGATTACAAAAACTCTGCAAATCAACAAATATCATAGGTTCGTGTAAAAAACTTTTCTGTAATACCTGGTTGCACGGGGTAGGGCAGGGGAGAGGAACACACTGTTGTTTCCTACTCAGTGTGCTGGCCAGGCAATACCACATTATAATGCAAGACACAAAGAGCAGACCTGCAAACTACAGACAAGAGAATAGTGCAGAGAAGATATTCAGTTTCCTATTTTTTCAAAGCATTCATTTAGTATCCAAACAATTTCTGTCTCACAAACTCGTATTATGAATGCCGAAAATCACAGTAACAGTGAAAAGTGTCACCTTTACACATAAACTACAAGGCATCCCTGAGCCTAAGGGAGTTCTCTCAAGATGGTAGAGCCTGGCCCTTGATTCTTAGGGCCATTCATTAGTAAGTCCTAATGAAATCAGTAGAGCTATTCATGCAGTCATTTATTAAAGAAATTAGTTAGCACATATTAATGAAAATCAGTGTATTTACTTACGCAGGCTCTATAAGCTGCCAAGGTGACACACCTGATGCCCATATGTGCACACACAGAGGAAAGATACGTTTTTAGGAAAAATAACATGGAAACAAAGTGTGGAAACACAGGGACTTAAAGGGAGCTTACTATGTGCTTTTAATCAAATGGGTTTTATGATGCAAAGTGGGAAGAAGCCAGCCGCACTGGCTGTAGTATTATAAAATCAGCATTTCAGAAAGAGAGCAGAGGCAATCTAAACAAGGAAACTACAAAGGATGCAACTGATCCTAAGAAAAGATAATGCTGCAGGGTTTACAACTTGAGATGCCACCACACCTCCCAGTTTTGCTTCAGTAAGCTGTATTTTGTCTGTAATTTCTCCATCTAGTATTCTTACTGATTTACATTACTGGAAAATTAACAAGAGCTCCAAACATCTTACAGGCTTAACCAGACTAGGGAATACCACACTTCTAGTAAGTCATAAGAAGCTTAGTCCTATCCTAAGGAAAGACACTGATCAAAACCAACAACATCTTGATGTTACTGGTCACATAAGGAGAGCACGCTCTCCCCTCTTTGTACTCCTAAGCAGTTTTACACAGCCACATTATTATACTAGAAATGAAGCATACCTGCTTCCTCCCACACGGACACATGGCATTTCAGGTCCTACAGCCCATACGTAGGACAGCCAAGGTGCCTGCTCTGGGACGTGTGTTCCCACAACACCCTCTGCGCCCGATGGAGGGACAGGCACTGTGCAGACCCTGCACTGCGGTCCCCTCCTACCACTGGCATCCCAGCTCCGTGCCCCAAGCCACAAAGGATGAAGCTGGGCAAGAAATATTACCATTTTCCAACAGAATTAACCCTACTGAGTGCCAGTTACAGAGCTGCACTCCTTTCCTGCTCAGCACATCTCAGGGCTTCACTTACCACTGCCATTTGTTTTTCCCACCCACGCAGGACACCTGCACTAAACCTGATTTCATAACACTTTGAAGGCAATTCATGTGCGTGTAAACAGGCAGGCTTAATGTCATCAAGGAGTCATGCTCTTGTTTTATTTAGTTCGGACGTTGCCAATAAAATGGGTAACAATTTTCACCACATAAGTAGATTGTTATATAAATATGTAGCTAATACACAAGAGGTAGATGACCAACTGACTGCTATAACTAGTGATATGCTTGATCTGGTGGGTGGAGGGAGGTTCCCTGCCAGCAGGCACTGGAGTAGCAGCCCTTTGCAGTGTCTTGCCCGCAAACTGGGGGCATCAAACACGCTCCTGTGCATTAGGACCACTAATAACCTGCACTCCCACCCCCTCCCAAATCTCTTTGCAAACTACTACTGGTTAAGAGACTAATTTGCCAGCACAACTGGAGATTCCTGGGAATATTTTGCGAATCAGCTGTAAACAGGTGGTTTAGCAAACCCTTTCTACATTACACATAACAAGGAAACATTATTTCTGCACCCATAACCTCAGCATTCTTGCATTTCGGTTTACAGTAAATCCCATATATCTGTTTAACAGGACACTTTGAAATAGCAAGTTATCACGAATACTGGCAATAGGATACTAGATTTTCACTTTAACTTTTCTAACATTACAAGATCTTCCAGATCTGGCTGCTTCAGTTCAGAAAGGGTGCTCCCACTGAAAGGGCTACCGCCGCCTTCCACTGACAGCTGTGTGCAAAATGTGACCTCTGCCTGCATCCAAAACCTCACCGCTATTTGCTGCCTTGATCCAAGCTGTTTAAATGACTGTGTGCTGCTGGTAGCTCTGGAGTAGAAAGAGCACTGAACAAACCTGATATAGTAAGACTAAAAACTAAGAAGTAACGTAAGAAAGAGAAGCCAAAAGAGGACAGCAATCCTCATTTAGATTTATAAATAGCAGAACACAACTCTCCCCATACCCAGACTTCGAAACTCCCAACATCCAGCTTGCTTATTAGAAACAAGAGCCATCAAAACGCTGCCAAGGGACACCTGGCCCCGTAAGAGGCCTCTCATTTAATGTCTCTGCAGCTGGATAATGGGGAAAGTCAGTATTTTTCACTCCTGCGCTCAAACCAGGAATGAAGAGCCAGTTCAGATTTTTGCCACGAATACACATGTAGTTTTAAGGTGATGTGGTTTAATCTAAGAGTCTTTAATTGTGTGCCTTGGAAGTGAAGTGCTGAGCAAGCGTAGGTTATAAGCCTTACTATGAACTTAAACCTGTTACTTAGTGGTTGTGTTCAAGTACATTTCATTGGAAATAAGCTATAAAAAGGTATTAAAAATGTTTTCAGGAGCCAAATACAGCATGCAACCAAGTGCCAAATTTGCAACAATAATTTGCAAACAGAAGAAAGAACACAGACCATTACTTCTATGGCACACAAGTGGGTATTGACTGGAATGATGGCAGACAGCAACAGCCATTCTTCAGTTGATCACAACTTTGACAAATGTTAAAAAGCCTGAGCCAAGGTTCACAATATTGAGGTGACATTTTTCCCCTCTCAAAACTTCAGCCAAAACTGCTCCGTTGCAGCAGAGGGAGAAGCTGCAGGGAAATGGATGAATTTCTATCATGGACAAACCCACTGAGTGTCTCTGGAGCAGCTGCAACTACAAAGGGAGAGCTGTGGAGTCCAGGAGGACAACAGGGAAGCTATGGGGAAAGGTAGCACAGGCCCAGCAAGGCAGGACAATGTGCTGAGAGGTGTTTAGCAGTGTTTCAGAATTATTGCTCAATTCAAGGGCCATCTACTGCTTAAATAAATGCATCCATCTTTTTGAGCAGCATCATTATACTTGTTCTTATCAATAACCAAATAAAGCCTCAGAACAAACTAATTCATTGATGGTTTATCATCAGTATATTTTTCTCTACACTCACACAGCACTATTTGCCTCACACGCTTGCGATCACAAGCAGTTTTATGTGTTCTGTGGCAATATTTTCATCAAGCAACTGTAACTGTGAGGGTGGGTTTGTAATATTCCTTGCTGCAGAAACTGAAAGGAACCCGGTGAAAGAGGCAGGAACAGCAGGAGGAACCTCTCAAGTTAACTTGGCTTGGCAGGAATGGGTTCCACCCCTGCCCTGGAAAGGAGTTTTAAGTACAAAAATATCCACAGATGATCACTAATGGCGGTTTCTCTCCTTTTAGGGGAGCTGACTTGAGACCTGATAGTAATTAGGATTTGCTGGGTCATGAACATTCACATCTGCAATCAAAGCAAACACATGCAGGATCTGTGTGTTCTCTGCAATGTGAGGTGAATACAGAAGTCTGTCACAGCTGTAGATCTAACCAGATCAGAAGTAGAAGACATTTCTTACTACACAGAGGAGGGAGCAAAGAAGGGCAAAGGATGGGACATGAGACACTGATCTGGATAAAAACACCTGAACAGTTTCATTCCCATGCCTGGCAATACAGCAAGACAGGAGGAGCCAATTCCACCGGATACACCCAAGTGCCGTATTTGAGAAATCCAAGATGCCTGCACAGGGCTGACAGATGTGTCAGAGGGTTAGCAGGATGCCAGCAACCCATCAAGTGGCAACAGGAGACCGGACAGGATACACATCCCACAGTACCCAAAATGACATCAGATACCTCTGGTTTAAGCACCCAAGTCCCAACCCATACGTTGAGTTGGTGGTGAGCTGGATTGCTCTCAGCTCTGCTGCCAGCACTGTCAGTAAGACCCTTGCATTCACACACCTGCATGTAGGCATTTTAGTGCAGAGCCGAGTCCTACCCCAATAACTCAGGCAAGAAGCAGAGTCAAAAAAACCACAGAGAGGTGGGGTAGTTTTTGCAAGGAACAGTCTGTGGAATTCCATGGCACAGGACAGTGGGGATGCTACAAGTTTACATGGGTGCAAAAGTAACTAGATGACTCACAGAAGAAAATAACCTAGATTGCAAATCACAAAAGACTAGAAAAAATGTGCTGGTAAAACACCACTGGGTATTTGTCTTGTTTCTCTATTCTTCCCCTTGCACCTACCATTAGCAACTGCAAGACGGGATACTGGTCTAGCCAGATCTTGCTTTTGACTTCATATGGGTATTCACACATTCCTAATGCTTCAGCATCCACTATGGAATGGAAATACCACCGCTGCACAAGAGAGAAGCAAATAGCGGGTCCCAAACTAAGGCCCAGCTAACCAAAGCAATTGCTAGACAAGACCCGCACAGAGCCTGAGGTGAACAGCTAGAGATCACCCAACCCCAATGGGCTTCTTAAAGCCAGAAACATGAGTAGTGGTGCACTTGCAGATGGGAAGAAGCTGTTGTTAATGTGTTATTATTGGAAGGCACGTTCACAAACATTTGTGAAATATCATAGGGGGGTTAAAAAAAAATCCATGCTGAAATGATTAATTTTTCTTTTAAAGCAAGCTTTGAGTTCCATGCAGGAAATTTTGGCATAAGGCCACGTATTCCACAATAAGGAGAAGGGAAAAGACTCATCAAGGTTAGCACCGTATACTCCATGTGCTGGATGAAGCAGAAAGCCTGTGGGAGGGACGCTGGCAAGCAATAATGTAATTAAAAATTGTAACCTAGCCCAGAGAGACAAGGAAGATAAATAACACTGGCTTTTCCAAATTAGAGACAGTTTGTCTCAGTTATCCAATGTTTTAAAAATAACCAAACTCATACTTCAATGTGGTCATTTATAAAAATTATTTTATTACCTAGAAAGCACAATCCAGAATTAGAGTACCATTGAGCTAGGACTAAAAAAAAAAATTCTGAGGACTATGATAAGACTTTACACTTAAGGGCAGTGAGATGTTTTCAGATGAGAACAGTTACACTTAACTTTACATGACTACGCCCTGGCATATGTGTGTGTGTGCATCCATCTACATCTCTCTCATACCTCAACAAAGAATCTGCTAAACAACTATTTATAAATAGAAAAGAGTTATGATAAACTAAAAGTTGTGGGAGTTGGGCTTGAATGAAAAAAGAACAGATGGAACACTGCAAAAAGTGATGATGTTTTCTCACTTCCCTCCTTATTAAAATAGACTGCAGCATATGTAACTTTTAAACAGACTATTTTCAAGAGCTCCTCTCTTGGGGGAAGTTTATTTCGCTTTTTGCATGAATTATCTTTTAAAGATTTTCTTGTTTTACTGTAAATGTTTTATTTAGTTATTACATTGTTGCTTCCAATGAAACTCTTATAGTAATTGCTTTATTCTCATTACTAATGCTCTCTCCCTCTGTTCCTTCTCAGCACATTAGTGCTTTGTCCAGCCACCACAGATGGGAGCTACCTCAAGCTTAGCAAGACTATAACTTTCTTCCCTCTTCTGTTGGAGTTACATGAACAATTTTCAGGCACAAGTCTTGAATCTTAAGTCAGTGTTTTGCTTTTAAAAAGACCGTCAGCTTATTTCAGAGCTCTATGTGACACCCACAGAGAAAGCAGTAGGACAAGTACTGTGTTGCCGTGTCTGGAGAAAGTGTGGTCAACCCACCACACATACAGAAGACATTTTAGAGAGTAGCTGTTCAGAGGTCTCCGTTGACAAAAAAGAAAAAAAACAGTCTACCAAAGAGACCTCTGCTGTCCCAAAGAAAGCCTGGCACTCCAAATAACAGGACAAGCTCCAATAAAGCCAGCTCTTGTTTCAACCCAAGAGGCAGATATGATATTGTTACAGCTGGCTTTCATTTTGACAGGTCAAGAGAGACCTGCAAATCCTACACACTTATGGCACATGAGGATTAATCTATCCAGCCAAAGCAAAGTGAAAAGCAAGAATTACCCTCTCTGTTTACAACCGTCAAGGAGGACAGAGGCTCATGTTTTTTAAGATATGCCTTTCAATTTCAGCAAGCATTAACAGCCTTCTATAATGGACGAAAAAAAAAGGGGGGGTGGGGAGAACAGGACACAACACACCATTTCTGCCTGAATACAGGTCAAGAAAAAAAACCAAGAAGAATGTGGGAAGTTAAGCTCATAACATACATGGCCTTACCTAAGTAGGGATATCAAATAGAGTGACCTAAAAGAAAAATGGGTTGAACCATCATCCATCTTGCTGCAAAGGATATTAAAAAAAAACCTACATCACACTTAAAAGGATAATAAAGAAAAGTATGAGCAGATAGGGTATCCAGTCAAGAGTTCAAGACTGCATTCAAGTTTCATGGGGTAATTAGATACTGTGTGGAAGCCTATGTAACAGGATGCCCTTCCTGAGCAAACAAAAAAATTATCAGCTGGAAACTAACAGGACAGCTTCTGTGTTCCTGGGTATTGGGAAGACCAAAACGTGGTTTGCAAGGTAATCCTCAGCCAATTCCTCAAACACAGCCTGTGGATAATCAGCAGTTAATCTCCTTCTTGCAAGGCTTTTCCTAACTGAAAAGAATGCTAATGAGAAGTGAATGCAGACCCTACAACATATATTGCACATGTTAAATACATAGAGACCCTGTAAAAATCCCATTTGCTCACTAGTTTACATTTCCCTAGCCTGAGTGATACAGCAGAGTGGCGTGGGTAGAGGCAAAGAGCTATGTCTAATGGAAACTGAAGGTCCTATGGCCTTTCCCTTGAAGCTGCAAAAGAAAACCAAAAACCACCAGGTCAACCTTCCTTTGTTCATTTTCACACTTTTTCCAGAAACTTGCATTGATAAGGAAGCTGGGGGTGGAGGGTGAAAGTTATTTGAAAGCACTATTTGAATAAAAAAAAAAAAAACACAAACACACACCCCTCTCAATCCCACCACCATCTGTTGCAATTTATAGCAGACGTATTTTAAACCATACAATCCTGCGGCATGCTGCCTCTCTCGCTGGCCCCTCTGGTGCAATTCAGAGAATTCTGCCCTGAGTAGCAGGAACACATAGCTACATCCACAGGAATTAGATAAAATGGAAGATACGCATCTTCCTGTATCTCTTAAACTCAGCATTATGCAAGTTCTGCTACTGCTCCAATTTTGACATTTTCCCACAGAAATCCCTAGGGCTGAGGCATGTGTGGGGAGATGATGGAATATTAACTTTTCCTGAACTCAAGTAAGAAAGAGGCTGTGTATCAGGATAGCACTTCCCTGACCTGATGGCAGCTGCTTGGAAGGGCTATGTATGCCACCTGGAGACAGAGTAAACTGAAAAACCACGCCAGTGATGGCAGCTTGAGATAGACATGGACGGGAAATGCCTAACACCTCTCCTCTCCCACAGCAGGAAGGGGAGGGGAAGTCTCTTTGGCAGCTTCCCTGCAGGAGAGGCTTCTCCTGCTGCATCTTGTTTTTACCAGCAAAGCTCTGAAAGACATCTGATAGCCACCTGCAGAGCATTCGGCTCTGCACCCACCTCCTCAGAGAAGATCTGGGGAAGCCAGGAAGCTTACGTGCAGGTAGCTCAATGTATGATGGGGCTGCATTGACACAGTAAGGGAGCCAAGGCTCCTGAAAATATTTCTGGCTGAAAACACAGTGGCCTCCTATGCAGACGATCTGAAAGACACAGACTCCACGAATGTAAGTTAGCTGGATGTCCCAAAAGAGGGTGGGTTAGAAAGAAAGCACAGATTATCATCTGACCTATCCCACAGGGATGAAGACAGAAACATTGGCATTTTGGGGAAGGAAGCAGCTACACAGAGTAAATACTCAGGGCAGCAAGTAACCTGCACAGAGAGCAGGTAAGTAGCTGTTATCTGACAAGGGAAAGGAGTGGCTATAGGAGGTACCAGAGATCAAAGATTCAGCAAGTCGAGCAGGTAGGAGATTAAAGGGCTGTGCTGCAAGACACCCACCCAGCCCAGGCTGAGTCAGTACAACAGCACGGAAAAGACATGGGGGAGCTCAAGCCCTGGTGGAAAAGGGAGTCCCTGCTGTACCCAGGAGATGTGCAAGCAGAAGTCATCACAGGGAGCAAAAAAAAAAATCAGCCAAGGTAGGGCTAGGAAAGAGGAATCAAGAGAAGATACAAGGCAAAGCAAACACAGTCACTGTTCCTACATCACAAGCACTTCCCAGCACCCCAAGCGTCTCAGCATCAGGGTGACCTTCAGACATGCCATGTTAAACAAAACTCTTCTAGCAAAGTCATACCACCACAGCCTCCATGCCCAGAGGAGGAATCACTTTAAAGAAGCAGTCAAGAAGCCATTTATATTGTATCCCAGTATAAATGCCATGTGGTCCAGGACATACGGATACTTCTCCTCAACTCAGGTTAAGGATTTGCTATAGAAGGCCAGAAAATGGAGAATTACACTTCTGACTTCCAGCTCTCCAGAATCTAACCTCATCCCAGGGAAGAGACTGCCTTGGCTTGCAGCTTACCCTGCTGTCTACTTTAGTGTAGCAAATGTGCTTTGATCTCCCTGCAGCAGCTGCCCTCTTCCTGCCCTTCCTGGGCCACTCTCAGAGGGCACAGAAGAAGGTACGCTTTAGCAGCCTAGCCTGCAAAAACATCACTTCAATCCTCCTGTCTTTAAATATACTATTCACACTGCATAACAAGCAAAAAGGAAATGGAAATAAAGAAGAGCTGACTGCAACTAGTCAACAGACTGGTAAGTCAAGCAGTGTGGTTTGCTCAGTGATACAATAGACAAAGTAAAAAAAGAAAAACCACAAAACTGGAGGCAAGTATAGCTTGGTGACCTAGGGGTACCAGAAAGAACAGCAGAGTTGGTTGCCACCAATAAAGAGGGAAGTGAGTCTGTCTCTCCTCACTGTGAAAGCCAAGGAAAAAAAGTAGCACTTTTCAACAGTTAAAAAGCTAAAAGAATTTAAAGTACATGTTTAAAGGAATGGAAAGCAGATTCTTTTCACACAGAGGTGCACTTCAATTCACCCAACATCCTCAAATACCTGGAGGCAGCCATCACTTCTAGCACACATATACTGCGCCTACTAAGAGTCTCAAGGGGAAGTTGCTGGGTGTCACTGACTAACTTCAAATTAAAGCATGACAAGTCAAAAGCAAGTTGTTCCTATTCCTACACATGAAACAAGCTAGTAAGAAAGCATGGCTGCCAAGTCCATTTTGTTTAAAAGTACCTGTCACAACAGCTAAACCATTTTAGGAAGTGTTTAAAAAGAATAAGCTAAACGTAGTGTGACATTTGAGGCTTACAGAACTCAAGTGCTTTTCCCAAATTACCTTTCATGTCACTATCACATTCAACAGGTCAGAATACAGAAAGGCTTTTCTGAACTTCAAGAGTTAGAAGCCTGATTTTCACAGGTGTCAAGTGGCTTGGAGTTGTCATCAACAACTTCTGAAGGCGTAAAACAGAGCTGCCAGTTACATTAAGAAAAAAATCCTTTAATCTTTTCCATAGAAGACAAACCGGTAACAACAGAACTTATTTGCACAGTAAAGTCCAAAAGGACTATGCATTTTAAAATTAATCCTTAGTCTTGTCTTTACATTTAATATCATGGCACACCTGCAATAACACTGAAAACAAAACATCTCATCACTTGCTGGAAGCTTGGTATCAGTGCATATTTCATATTTCTCAAAGCATATTTAAACTAGCTTTGGCAGACAGACTTAGTATGTTTACAAATTACTTCTGCATAGCATAGATTACCCCTGACAGGTATTTTCGAAGTACTGAGCAATGAATTGTTAGATTTCAACAATGAAATAAGGTTTCTGATTTGCTGCCATTTGCAGTGGCAAAAGTGAAATATGAATATATGGAAAAAGATTACATGGTGATTTTGCCTTGATTTTTTGTGCTTTTGAAACAAAAAAGTGCCAGATTTCCTGCCATTTTCAGCATGTTATCTATTGCCAGTTTAGTTTTACTGGAAGATTCCTCTTCTGTCTGTCACTTTGACTAGCTAAGAGGGAAGACTGAGAGCCCTTACAAGAGCTGTTTATGAGATGACAAGTGCTTTGAAGGACCAATTAGATATGTATTAGAATATCAATTCAGACTAGCAGGGGAAGTTACTTCCGGAAAAGAGACGCTCTCCATTAGATCTCTCCAGAAGATAGGTAACACCTTCAGACTTGAAGCTGTTCATCCAGTTTAAAACTTCCCAACAGCAATTAAAAATTGAAGCTACCATTTATTCTCTTAATGCTCAAGTCTTACAAGCAGTAGGTAGCACTACATGGTGTAGTGCACCACCACTTCAAAGCACCATTAAGAAAGAAATGCAATAAATATTTTTTTCCTATAAAAAACCCATTGTAGAGCCAATCCTCTTCTGTGAGAAGCTGGGAGGAGAATATGGGTAGAGGCAAAGCACAAGCAGTGAAGAGATGATGCAAAAAACCACCTACACAAGTTGTCTCCATGTTCTGACACAGCTGGTATGGAGCAACTGTCAGCAAGCTCTGCTGAGCTTAAGTCAGCTACTCCACAGACACCAAGACATCCCTGCAACACACGTCACTGCAGAGCTACAGCGCAGGATTTAGTCCACGCATTGCAAAACTCTCCACACCCCAGCCGGCCCTCTCACATCCCAGGCATCTTGACTGGCAAGCTTAAAGCTCCAGATGAAGATACGCTCTCTTCTGCTGGCAGGCGTACTCAAGCAGCCCCACTCCCTCCTTTTCCCTAGATGAGTCATCTTTACTGAAGTTCCCTGATCTTACATACTAAATGGCATCAAGGCAATTACAATTCGTTGGTTATCAAATCAGGCTTTGTTTTCTTCTGTAGACATTGTACACATGTTTACTAGCAAAGTAAGAACTGTTATAATGTTTGATTGCAAACGTATTATTTGACAATTCGTAAATTTATCTCTTCTTTCTTTCTATCCAGCGACCCCGCTCCCCGCAGAATCACCGACAGACAAAAGCTTGTATCATGGAGGACGAGAGTAAGTAGGGACCAAAGTGGACTTATAATCATGATGCATCATCTTTTTTCCAAATTTGACAATTACTACTGGATTTTTCCAGGGTGGATGGGCCACCTATAGTTAACATGTAAAGGGAACATGTATATAATTATATATGCACGATAAATAGCCCCACCAAAAGGTGTACTGGCAAAAGTGAGGGATAGAAGGAACCAGAGTTACACTAGACAGAGTCACCAATTCATACCACACGATACTGTCAATAGCTTTTATTTGCTCTAGGGAGCAAATACTAAAGCATTATCACCCAGACTTGGTCAAACACGAGTGTTTTCCTAGGTGGTGTGACACAGCCCAGCAACTTGCTGCTCTCAAGGACGAATGGGGCATTTCACTCCCCAATAGCTATGAGGTCTCACCTCCTCTCTGGCTTTCAGCATTTTTTCAATCCCTTGGTGAGAGAAACTCAGCTCACTAACCTGTCAAGAAATTAACGCTGGAAGAAAAGCTAAGCTAGCAAAACAGGGTACAAGCAGTACAGGAGGCAGTGCATGGACAGAGCATGTGAGATTTTCTCCAGCAACTTTAAGCTGCTCTACCCAGTCAACTACTTCCTGGCCTGCTCACACAGTGCGAGCCAAATGTCCTATACAAAGTTTCTGGGGTGGTTGCTTCCTAAAAAGCAAGGAATTAAAGGACTTCCATGCAAAACTGGAGATAACGCACCCTAGTTTTTGCTGGAATCCTTTACATTACCCTTTGAAGAGTCTGTTCCCCCCAGAGAAGAGTTTGAAATGCTATCTGAGCAAGTAAGGCAAAACTCAGTATGCAGACATCTAAATCTAAGGATCTGGACCCATCAGATCCAGAAAGGAATTCAGACTTCAGGAGTACTAATTGTGGGTTTTGAAAGAGGATTTGTTCACTACAAGAGAAGTCATTTGAGAAAGTGCATCATATTGACTACAGATGCAGATTTTTTCCCCTTCCAGGTTTTATTTTGCTCTTCTCAACTTCAGAGAGATTGATGGCCTCAAAGAGCAGATCTAGTAGGAAAGTACAACAGACACCAGGACTGGAGCTGCTTGTCTCATCAACAGGACCAGCCCAAGAGCCCAAACAATAAAGGAGGATGGCATCAACTGCAACAGCCCCTGTGCATGGACAATCCTCATCCAGACTTGCAAGCCCAGAACGGCAGGAGAACTTGTAACGACTGAGGCCAGAGCTATCAGGCATGCCTAAGCAGACAAATGACAGCCTTAGAGATTCAACATGCACCTTCAAACTTGGCAACCCTCTACTCCCCCAACTGATTTTTCCACCAGAAGCTATTGGACAACCTCACAGGTTACCTCTGCATCAGAGCAAAGTCAAGCCTGTGTGGTTTTGCCCACTCTAGTCTGTAATATTTCTGCAGCCACACGATACATATCCTCTGCACCCAGAATGATCTGTCAGCTCTCCACCAAGGGACAGCTGTGGTGTCTATTAGATAAGCACCATTCAAATTTTGACTTGGGGCCTGCAGTGAAGAAAATTAGTATGGGAAAACTCTACTTGAAATTATGCAAATAATGACATGCCCTTTGTAATATTACAGGGTCACTGAGATAAGTTTCATGCATTCCAAAAACTTTCACACGCTCACTTCGAAAGGTATATGCTTAATGAATTTAAATGCTGTCTTGCATGTCCAGGAGTTGACTATCAATATTAAAAGCAAATGCTACTGGAAACAAATAATGGGAAATGCTTTTCCCAAAAATATTTTAAAATTACAGAACTGCAAATATCATACTTTCCTTTTGCATTCAGAAGAATTATTTCTTTTATTAATCTTTCTAATCAGATTTTGTTTTGAAAGTTTCGTATTGTGCTTCATGATTTGCCTGTAAATCATTCATTTATAACCCACCCTGCAGGATGAACCATCTTTCTTTAAAGCAAAGTCATCTTATGCAGTCAATCAGATGTGACAATGAAGCAATACATCCTCAAAGGGAAAGGAAGCATGGCTATAAAAGGCAGGCATGCAGAAGGTACTGAAATTTAGCCAGATGACAAACTTAAATATTCTGTTATTTCACTCAGAACTACTTTCTTGCTTTAAGGTATTTTTACTGAAACTCCATCTTTCCTCAACTGCCTCTCAGTTTACTGATACCCCAGCGTACAATTAAAAATAAGGTAAGTATTTAACATACTACTTATCAACTTGCTGCTGAGGACATAGTCATTTGCATGATCCAGCTAAGACAAGTCATCAGTCACTTACAATAACAAAGAACTCAAAAGGAATCCTGTTTTCCAAAGATGGAAGTGGTAGAAGCAGTAAAGAAGAAAAAAAAATAGCATCCTTTGCTCTGACATGTAGTGTCTATCACATATGACTAAACCCTGGGTCATACATAAACTTTGAAATTAAAACTTTCCCCCCCTTTGATATACAAAAGATTGCATCAAATGGAAGGACATTTTGTATATTTGATTGTAACCATGAAGTTCTCAATCTTGTCCCCCTTATATCACTTGCTGTGTTAAAAAAAGAGAAGGATAAAGTTTATTCAAGTTACATAATTGCAAAGACCAAGACATGCCATTTCTTTTGCTTTATTCTAGGAAAGACTAATGTGATTAATATGAAGACAGATTTGATCTGTTCTTTTTAAGAAAGAATTTTCCAAGGTTTGCTTCATCTGGAGGTAACCAGTCTGGTAAAGAGCCCTTCGGTCTCTGCCATATGCTGCAAAATGGACCTACGCGCAGATTTTTCACAAGAGGTATTGTGGGTTTTGTGGTTGGTTTGGTTTGTGTTTTTTTTTTTAAAGTACTGGTGACTTACAGATTAAGCTGTTCCAGAAAATTAGTTCTGCAGAAACAAGCTACCTTGCTTGTACAAATCATTCCTCAATCCCACTCCTTGCTGGAAATCATCCCCAATACAATACAAAAGGATTGTGCTGTGAGAGTCAGGGGAAGGAGCATGCAGTGATTCTGGAGTAACCAAGGGAAGCCAAAGCACAGGACAGGAAGCCAAATACCCGCTTTAAAAAGAAAACCAAATCCTTTGCGGTTTATAAATTCATTCAAGAATTATCTGTCCATTTTTATCTGTGTCTTGTGATAGGAATGGCTAGTGGAAAGCAGGCATTCATAATCCTGCCAGAATCCATAAGGGGCATGCTGCTGAGGACAGCTACCCCAGGAGCTTCTTAGCCAAAAGCGCGCTTTGAAGGAAGTCCTGCAGCACTTCATCCCAGAAGGGCAAGGGCTGAGAGGCACAACTGGGAGATGTGGAGGAAGCTCAAGTATCTGTCACTCCAGAGGGAAAGGGGTAACCTCTTTACTGCAATAAATACACAAGAGTCCAGGGAAAAGGTAACATGCCAAGTCTCCTTCACCAGGAGCATTCACAACTCTCCACTGTTTTGAGTTAAAAGCAGATTGTCTTCTCTATCTAAGCAGCCTCTGGCCTGTCTAGGGCAAGAACTGAACTATGTCAAACAACTGTGTAAGAGAATAAACACACATAGGATGCTTCCTCTTCTCTAGATAAACACACAGAACTGACAACAGCACAGCCTCAGTCAGCAGCAAAGCTGACAACCCGTTTCCCTTCCCTACTCTCGGCACACTAACAGGGCACTACCAGCACCAGAGGTAGAGCAGAGGAAGGGGGGCTGGAGGTACAAGCCAGAAGAGAAATATGAAACAATGCTTCTGCTATAGTCCCTGCCATAAAGAGTCCAAGCTGCTGCAGGCCATACAAACATGGTCTTACTTACTCAACTTCTCAAAACCATCAGGTCCTCCTTTGTTCTAAAAAAGCAAGGCTGTTCTAAAAAACATTTTCTGACTCAAATGACCCAAGGTCAGGCTCCATTTAATACTGGAAATTCTTCCAGTAGCCTTTAAAAGGGCAAACAAACAAAAAAAAAAAACAACAAAAAAACTCCCACTGAATGGTTTGCATGCAGAGGAACTAATTAAGCCTAGTTTGTTAGGGTCTTGCATATGATCTACTTGTAAACTAAACTGCACAAGACTTTCACTTGGATGGCTACATGGGGCAAGTTGTGATTGAATTTCTTTTCCCTGTATGGGTTATAATGCTTCTGTCTTGAGTGGATGCCCCGATGCATCAAATTGCAACTGCTCCCACTGCTGCCTTTCTCGTGGTCGAGGCACCAGCAGGGTGTCTCTGCAAAGCCTGCTTACGGCTTAACTGTTCAGCCCCCCAAACCTTTGTGAGATCTGGTCCACGTGTTATCTAAGCATAGGAGAGGGAAGGGAAAAAGTCTCACTTCTGCAGAAAACATGGGCAGCCAGGATAGTTTTGAAATCCTACTACCAGCAGCAAGTCAGGATAGGTTTTGTGTTAAGTTGTACTTCTGCCAGAACAAGGACTGATTTTGAAACAGCCACACACTACACTGAGAAACAGCACAAACCCACTCGTATTTCTGCCACCCATGCTTCTATTGTTCCACGCACAAACAGCTTTCAGCCTCCGAAGGCACCAGCTGAGAGCTCTGCGCAAATGCTATGGTTCTGTTATGCCACACGACTTTCTTATAGCAATGAAAAGGAGTTTAAGAGGTTCAAAAACACCACTTCTTGTAGCAGCTTCTTGTAAAAGGCTACTTTTCCGTCAGGAATGTGGATACAAAAGCACAAAGCAAAATTCCCCATGCACTTCTGTAAATTGTGCAAGTATTCAAATAAAAACAGAAAACAATTCATTTTGCTCTGTGAATTAATTTTTTCTCCAGAGATGAATGTTAGATGACAGGTCACCTTGAAAACAAGCCATATCATTAACACAGGAAATTTTCAAATTAAAACGAGAGACACCACCAAGGTTAAAGGAAGAACAACAGTCTGGAACTGAAGAACAAGACCTCCTTGCAAGGAGAGCTTTAATTGCATATCATTTGCAATGATATTGGAGGGGGAGGGCAGGGAAAGAGAAAGAGAATTTGAAGTGGGACACAGAGCTATAACTGCATGGGCATTTGCTAACTAGGTCTGCATTTATTAAGTAGGTCTGTTGTGCAGAATAACAAAAAAACCTCAAGAGATAAGCACTTCAGCTTGCATAGGGCTTGGATACCTTCCCAGAATTCAGGTCATAAGCAAAGACTCTCATAAGCAATGGAGGGTGCCAGAGCAAACACTTCATGCAAACTGGTCTGCGTTTGCCTGTCTAGCCAAAAATTAAATGATGCACTTTTACTTTTTATTGGCACACACAAAATACTGAAGTACAGCAGCTTTACAAATTTCATTTTCTAACCCACTTTCACACAATATCACTGTATGTCAACACCCAAGTTTTAAATACTGTTGGACTTAGTATATACTTGATCTACTCTGGTGTGTTAACTCAAACAAAAAAAATCCTGCTTTCTACACTTACTTTCAAACAGGTTCTCTAGAGAACAGCCAAAGCATCCTGAAACCTCCTGGAAAAAGTCAGCTGGATTTCCAGCACAGTCACACTCTGATAAAAGAAGCTTCAAATTCAGTCTGAAACTACATTGAAACTTTACAGTATACACCCTTCACCCTGCAAAGAAATTCAAGGGACTAGCATTGGGCTGTGGTTGCTGGACTTCAGCTTGGACAAACATTTTAACCACCTGTCAATTATCAGTAACCATCTGCAAATCTCCAAGAGAACAGCAGCCAAAAAGGAGGCATTTACAGTTAATAATTGCCCAACATACCGGTGTTTACAAATAGGTTTGCTTAACATATGTCTGGTAAGTGGTAATGATAAACATCATCTGAAAAGCACTTGTATGCAGCCAGGTACTGCTTTGTGACCTCTTCAGGCATCACAGCCATGAAGGAAGTAGTTTAAAAGAACACACAAAACACTGAAGGTTGAATTGATGGTATCAGCTCAAAGCCAGTCCAGCTAGCCCTGACAGACAAAGAAAACAAAACAGACTGTTGAGAAAAAGATGACCAAAAAAAAGAAACCCTGCACACCTTTTCCCATGCATAAGATGCTCACATAAGCATCACTGTTTGTATAGCGCAAGCTCACAGTTCCTTCCAGATCAGGTCACTGCTCATCTTCAGAGCTCCCACCAACCTGCCACCTGCACGACTGCAACATACACCATCGCCCAGCCACCAGCCCTGTTGAGGTTAACTACCCACAGCACCCAGTTTCCATGCAAACCTCCGCTCCAGTTCCCCAAGCCATCCTTCTCCTTGCCGTTCAGCTCTCTGGACTCCTCTCACCCAGGAGATGGGACCCAGCACGCTGCCTGCCCAGCTCCCCGCACTGCTAACCGGAGCGCACCAAACACGCGAACTACAGGGCTCACAACCTCCTCCCAGCCCCAGCATCTCTCACCCACACAGAAGACAACCCAGGGCTTGTCCCTTCTTTCCAGGTGGCTTGGTCACACAGATGCCTTGTCCCCCACCCAGCTCATGACAGAGCTCTCTAGAGAACAGGGAGAGTGGCCTTTTCCCCAAGGCTGTGGCAGCACCCCCTGTCCCAGTCTCTCCCCCTGTTGATGCTGGCATGCTGCACGAGCCTGTCAGGAGCGGAGGCTCAGCCGGGCAGCCATAGCCACACAGGTGGGCTGGAGCACATGCCAGGCTCTTACCTCTGCTCACATCATCCCTTTTACTCAGGGTAGACGTTTTAGTGCTTCATGTAGGCACTGCATGGAGAGAAGCTTTGAGCCAGGGAAGAAGGAAGAAAGAGGCCAAGCAATTTCCCCGGCCTCCTCACCCCAACCAGGGCATGCCAAGTGTCCCCGGAGGGCCAGGCACACACATGCTCTTCCAGTCCGATGGCTGCTGATGGTCATTGCTCCCGTTTCCAGCTCTCAATAAAACAAGGGACTTTGCAATTAATTCCTAAGGGATATTACCAACTGGCAGAACCAAAATTAATTTTATTTAAATCTAAATATTTATACTCATTTCCTCAGTGTCCCACTGCATTGCATTTTTCTAAGGGCTGAGTTCAGAGACTTATTACAAAGAGACTGCCTTCAAACTGCCAAATGCTTTCTGCCTTGGCAATGTCAGTCAGGCTTTGGTCCTTCAGCTCCTGCTGGTGTTACCCAGCTGGCTGGTAACCGTCCATACTTGCTCGTTTGTTTTAACAAAGTACCTGAAGCACATTCACACATTTCTAAGAGAAAGATCTGAGAGAACAAGGAAGGGAGGGAACGTCTTGTGTCTCATTCAATAAAAACAACCAAGGCAAAAAAACTAGATCTAATCTGCCAAGTAATGGGGTATCATTTTATGTGGGTTGTTGTTTTTTTTTTTAACTTGGTACTTCTCTTACATTAATAGCGTACACGGCCCTGCTATTTACTATGATCCTGAGTATACTAGTGCCTTACTCATCTGAGTCCCATCCTATTTTTTATCATTGATCTTGCAGTACAGAAAGAAGAAAAGAGAAGAGAGAAGAGAGAGATGATGTTGACTTCTAGTTTGTCTGGAAGCTTATCAGGCAATGCTCTCCCTCTCTGAAATGAGCAAATTATTAAACAGCCAGGAGTCAAGACACTCAAATGTTCCCATTTCATGACTAGTGAAAGGCTGGAGGCATGCACAGCCAGCCTTCCCTCCTTCCAGTGGTCCAATGGCAGAGCAAGAGCTACTGCCAAGAGGAGCCGCCTCTTCTCTTGCTGTAGCTTCTTTTTCACCTTAAGTCTTCCACCCACTAAAAGACACTTTCTTCCCCTCAAGCAGTGGTGGTGTCCAAAAAGCTGCCCATATTTACACTTCTGAAAACAATGGTAACTGTCATGCCATAACCAATAAAGCCCATCATAAATAATATGTGTAATAATTATACTATATCTATAATATGTATATTATAATAAATAAAATCATGGCACAAAGTTGATTACTGCAATAATTCTCACAGGCAGATAGTTTCAGCTGTGAAACTTTATGAAGTGGCATGAAAATGGATACTGATGATACATTTGTCAAGCAAAGTAACAAACCCCTTCCAACCTTCTCCCAAAACTGGCAAGCTACCTGCCATTTTAAAAAGCAAGCAAAGGACTAAAACTATTTCCTTTAACAGGCTCACACTTGCAGTGGGAAATTTTTATAACTGCTTGAGACTGTAGTCAAGGCACAGAAAAGAGCACAGTTACCTTTTGGTGTGGCATAACATTTAAAATACATTTCAGTATTTTTAAAATAGTGCCCTCAACTTTGTTCTCCAAATGGCTAAACTGACCTGTAAAACCTGTACAGGGAACAACTAAGGGAGGGTTTTAAAGCCACAGAAAATATGAACAGCTAGAAATACACAAATGCATGTATTGTTAAAATCAGGAACCTGCAAGTAAATTCATGGCTTACATTGCTACCCTATTAGCTGCACTACTTTGTCAGACACTAAAGCACAAACTTTTTTCCATTCAGCAAGTTCTACTGCTTTTTCCTCGATTATCTCCTTTCAGAAGCATTATTCATTAGAGAAGCGAAAGAAAAAAAACAGACAAACCAAAACCACACAAAACCAAAAACCCCGGACTTTTCCACCTTCTCCTTACCTGTAGCATCTCTATCCAATTAAGAAATCTGTCCAAACACACTAAGGCATCTCTTCACTGCACCATCTGCTGAGGTTCTTCCTCAGCACAGCACCACAAGGTAAGCCAAGCCCAGATGGAGCTTCTTGAGGTCCCACCCTCCCTGTCAGCCTCCCCACCTGCACATTCCTCCATCCGCTCCAGCACCAGAACTGCTCCTCTTGCAACCACAGAGATCTGGTTCAAGGAAGGCATCTGGCAAAAAACTTAATTAGGTTAAACTGAAGCTGCAGTAGAACCACACCCTCTGCTCAAGCAATGGCAGCCACGCTTTACAACAGCCTTAGACCCACAGCATCCATCTTGTAGGTGTGTGACTGAGATGTTACAGGGCACGACCAACAGAGGTAGGATGAACTGCTCCATGATAAACTGTGTTCTACCTTGCAAAACATCGCCTGTTCTTCTTGGTTCATAGGATAAATCTAGGAGACTGGAAACCTGGCTGTGCTCAGCACCCTCTACAAAATGTCCAAACAATGAGAGTACTGTGAGTTGCATCAGGCTTGTCTTTTGACATAACTAACATCCTGTGAACCAGCGTGTTTAGTTTACAATGTTTTCACTAAGATGTTCCGTATACTTATGCTTTGACTGAAGTGGAGCATGTAGAAGTTATGCACCTGAAAGAAAACACTACGTACCTATTTACAGATAACCTGTGCATATCAGCAGTCCAATAACTAACGTGGGTAACAACTTACAACAGAGTTAGAAGACTTCTTTGTGAGCATGCGGTCATGAAACCGCACAGAGACTGAGAGAAGAACAAGCAGGGAATAGAGCAAGCACTGCCCTGGGATGTCCTGGTACATATCTAAAAGCAAATGGGATCCAGTTCCAGCTCACAGTTTCAGTAGAGCATCCCCACCATGTTTCAAACTTTTTCGCTTGCCTTTGCTGCAAACAGTCATGTCAAAGTTTAGATTTCTCTGGGATGGCAGTATTAAGGTTCATTTGGCAGCATATACTGAGGTGACAGGGAAGAATGAGAAAGGGTCTCTGGAAGTCCCTAAGAAAGCAGTTCCTTCCCACCTCCAGGGAATGGCAGGACATTTCTAATGATTGCGCTTAGCACACTGTAATGCTTCATATCTACAAGATAATGAAGTGCCAATGCTGTACTAACAATGCTGCTTCTATAATCCTTATAATAAATACTCCTCTTCTGCCTTTTGTTTCTGTCACAATCCCTACCAAATGTGAAATGCCTTCCAAAAGATGTGGGTTTTTTTCCCCCCTGTATCTTCCAGCTCTATCTCTGAAGATAAAAACATACAGGTTATTACTTGTCTAAGAGGTTAAATCCAGAGACAGAGCATGGAGCTCCTATCTTGAATTCTCCACATTATGTTTTCACAGCTATATAGTACAGTAAAAGCTGTATTACATATGACAATATTTTCCCAGTGTTGGCCACAAAGGGCTAGCTAAAACCAGCCACATTTTAATACAAGACCCTTGATCTGAATTCAGGAAGAGGAAGAAAGAAAAAAGGAAAAAAGAAAGCAAGGGTGGCATATTAGCATCCATACTATGTGCTTCACCAAGCTGCTTCAGGAGCTGTTTTGAGCTATAAATCACTAAAGAAATCCGGCATCAACTTTGCCTGTTACAGGAAAAGTCACTAAGTTTGATTATATTTTTTTTTTTGCAAATACCAGGTTATCATCACAAAACATGTCATTTTATTGTCTTATGAGGTGAACACCTACTTCACAATGGTCTATTATCGTCACAACTCAAAGCTACATCTTCATATTCCAGTGGTAACTTCAAAAACGCCTCAGGGAGGAAATTGGCATATTTTTAATATCAAATATGCTTTGAAGAATATTTGGGGTCTGTATTTAGGGGTGGGGAAAGATTTGCCTTTTAATTATTTTTTTAATTAAATCAGCTGTGAGTTTTAAAGTTCAGAGCATTAGAAACTGCTTTGATGTTTCATTTCACATATACTTTTAGCACAGTATAAACAATCATGTCCCCCATCTTGAGATAAGCTTCACATCATGTGAACATGTAACTGAATCAAAAGCAGCTGTCAACTTAGACAAACCCATCAACTCTATCCATAAAACAAAACCACCTGTGACAACTTTAATAATTTTTGCCCATGAGTGAGCAAATGCATGCTGTAAGCAGAAGACATTTAGAAAGATACTAAAAGTGTTTTGTAACTTCTATTCTGTTGGAATAATCTGTCACTTATTTAAATCCTTTAACATTCATACTAAGGCACAACTTACCACCTCCCAGTCACAGCAGAAGCAATGAACAACAGTTTGGATATCTGAAATGCCACAAGTCTTCCTACGATCATCATGGCAAAGGTCTTCCTGAGAAGAGCCCCTGAAACCCCTGCAAGTGGGACGACCCCTTCCAGGGCAGCACATTAAGAGAAGAAAAGTAATTCTTTCCTAGTAATAGCAACTGGAGAACCAAGGACACCCAACAGGAGTGAGCCAAAACAAGAGGGTACTACCAATAACTTCACTGACTACAAACACACTTCACATATTCATCTCAGGCACAGGTGAGCACAAGGCCTTTTTTTTTTTGTGACAAAATGCAGGATTAACCTCCCAGGAACCTCACTGTGATTTGTTGATCAAAGAAGTCAAACCAATTTGCATTACACCACCTGTCATATTTCAAGCCAACTTACTTGATTTTCTGACAGCTGGGCACTTCTGTAGTGTTACTGTTTTACAGACAGAGTTCCATTCTTATTCAGAACGAGAAAGGTGTATACCAGGAATTATTTCCCCTGTATTCTATAATAAACCTGCTATCATGACATCAAGACAACCACAAACACCCTATGGTTTAATAAACCAAAGAGGAAATTCTGATGGAACATGCCCCACTAGCAACAGAGCCAGTTTGTATTTGACATCTATTGACTTAAGAAGCATCACTGGTTCTCCTCCTTGCCTAAATACTTGACATTTATTTGCAATAATGTTATGTATGCTGTGATCATGTCCAAGATGTAGGAACTGTCTACACTGGGTGCTGGCTAATTGGCACCCAGCCTAATCCAGAATACAAAAATCTCACTGTACTAAGCACATGAGTGTCTGCTTCATTTTACAGAAGATCAATAATTCAGACCAGGCTGACAAAAGCCAGAAATCCCACAGCCAACTCCATCTCATGAAGTCCCCTTGCACACAGGCTTGAGCTAGCAATAAGGGCATTCTCCCAATTCTTCTACTCTTCGATAACACAGTGTGAGTATTTTTTCAAGAAGAGTTGCAACTTACAGCACAGAATTTAAAATCTTGAAGAAAATATTTTCTTTAGTATACTTCAATTAAAAAGTGGTGGGTTTAGGTAAGTTGCATTTCATTTTGCCAACATTAGACTTTTTAAAAAGCAGTAAAAATACATCCTATGCAAGCAAGGGACCAAAAGTTTAGAGAAGTGGATCACATGGTCAGCTGAACACTAATACCGTTCTTCAAATTCTATGAAAACAAACTTGTTCCCCTGAAGGCCAAATCAGAACCCAAAGCAATACTTTGCAGCTGATACAGAGAATGTTGACAGAAGGTATTTAGATTTGTCAGCAATTCTGTTATTAACTACAGCGGTCAGTGCAAGCCAGTCTCTAGAAGGAGAAGGGAAAATAATTTGTACCTGAAGAATAAGACAGGTTCTCACTTGGCCAGGACCTTGAAGAAGGGGGGGGGGGAAATCATTCTATACAGGAATAATTCCCTACGTACCATGTGTCATGGAGCCCAAAGAAACAAACTTTTAAAAGTCCACTCTTTACATAAATTAATTCAGCTTTAGATACAATGAGAATAGGAAAATGCAGTTGAAAATAATGCGTTGATCCATTTCAGAGGTTTATCTGACTGATGTCCAGAAGCACTGGATGTCTCCTCAGACAGCCATAGGTACATGCACTAGTCTCTTAGCACTACAAAGAATTAAAAGTTAACTCAAGCAATTCAATGATATTTTAAGAGTCACTTCCCCAGGGAAATAACTAAATTATATTAGCAAATAGAAAAAGATGGTCCAGTCTTTGAACTCTACAATGGTCCCACTCCATGAGAATAGCTTATCTAGCTACCGTGGATCCATCCACTTAGATTCTAAGATCCACTTACCGGGCTCTCTAAGAGCAGCTAAATGGTTTTCATTACAGGAGGAGTTGATTAAGACTCCTTTCATTAGTCATCAGTCCACCTTGCATATTCTTTGAAGGGGAAAAAGGTGTTCCCTTAATTCAACAACTGAAGGGCCCCTGAATATCAAGTTAAATACTCCCAGGATTTGGTTTATTTTAACTTGACAAGCTAACTCATGAAAAAACTGCAAATTCCCCTTTAAATTTTACATCAAAATTAGCTCACAGAGATTTATAAACACTTCTAAATACAGATAACAAGATTTTAGTGTTACAAGACTACAGTTTATGTAGAGACTGCACAAGAGAAGTCATGCTGTGCTAAGTTAGGCTCCATGAAAACTGGGAATATCGTGACCAGAGGAAGATTTCTTTAATGAAAGATCAAGTTCCCCTTCATAAAGTGGACTTCTCTTGTGCAGATTACATGGGAGTCTGGTTACTGCTTGCATCAGGCTGTCTGCACAAGTGGTGTTCCCCGACTCCATGTCTGGTATTCTTCCAGTGCCAGCATTTGTATAGGAGCACCCAATGTAGCAACTGATCCAAGTACAAACTTTTGATTAAACCATCCATTTTTGTATAGGACACAAGATATTGCTCCCTGGTGCAGAAACAGGAACAAGCCATTCTTCAGCCTAGGCTTACAGCAGGACAGATAGAATACTTTTTCTTCCTTCTTTCAGTCAGAGCTCCTGAAAGACAACCAAGTCACAAATCAATTCCCCATCTCAAATGAGACCTTTACCACGCCTCATACGCAGCCAGGATAATTCGATCCAATTTGCTCAGCAGCAGGGTAGTGTCCTATTTAACATCCTGTAACAGATGGACCAAGTCTCCTGTGCAAAGATTCCTTCCTTCTCCTCCTCCTCCATTCCTTACCTATCAAATATGAAAGCAACACCTACTTCAAACCTTCAGCTGCCAGGTCCACACCTCATGGAGAACTAAGGATTTCAGCAGTTTTTTCAGGAGCACCACCCATTGAGCCATTTACCCCTGTACTGTATCGTCAAACAAGAGCCATCACATCAGTTTATTTTTTTGGATCACAGATAGTTCCTGCTGCTGGAAATGGGGAGCCTGCATATTTAACAGGATTAAAATTAACTTTTCTCCCTCTCATATTTCTGTTCCTCAGCCTTCAACGCTTAGGTTAAACAGTCTAGCCTAACAGATCCAGAAATGCTTCTGCAGAAACCCTCTCTCCCCACCACTTTCCAAAGTTACACACACATGCACAGTAACACAAAAATTAAAAAGGGGCTGACCAGTCTAAGTCACCAGTCTGGACAGTAGGGGGATCAGCTCCTGCAGCGGGCTACAGCACCTACCTGCTGTGCACTTTAGGCACAGCCTATGTCACTTGCCACATGTCAGCTTTTCCAATACTAGTAAGCTAACCAGAGCTGCAAATATATTTTTTTTTTACCTTTTATGTCGTAAAGGGTAACACAAGATGCCTGTCTATGCCTACACTACATAACCTTTGCACACATCAGTAACAGGATAATAACAAATTATATTAGTTCCAATTATATCTATTGTGAAAAGATTGCACTGACTCTTATGCTGATCTCACAACAGCATTGAACCTTGAACTTACTCATTTCAGACATTAGGACAAACAACGCAGGTCAATTCTCCCATTATGCAACACTGTATTTTTAATCCTTTAAGCAGTGCCAAGGAATATGCCAGTTTCTGTACACATAAGCACTACAGGTCATGCTGAAATTCCTAGTGCAGTTGCTAGGGTTTACACAGCTTTACCAGATGCTTTCAGATGGACCATGAAGATATTTTGCAATGAAATTAGTAGCTCTGAACAAAAAGACTTCCATAATCTTAGCTTATGTATCTATAAGTGAACACACTAAATCAAGCCGCTGGTGGACTGAACAGCAAGATGAGCAAGTTTTGCTCCTGAGGAGCAGAATTATTCAGAAGAGAGCAACCCAGTAAAAGAAAAGTAATGCTCTAAAAAGATCACCTGCACTAAAGTCTTCCAAGTTTACAGGCTAGCTAGATCCTAGGCACAACTATGCAGAAGAAGTGACTGAGACTTAAGTCCTCCACAGCAGAGGTTATTAGCCATCAATAAATGCGTTAAGCTACTTTTGCAGTATTAACAAATGTGATCTATCCCAAACTTTTCTTCAGGAGGGACAAGCCAAATCATGGGATGCTCTGCTTCAATGGAAATAAGATTAAAGCACTTAGTTTGCTAAATTATCCTCTTCAGTCAGAGCAGAACTTGTTCTTCTATTTTTATTACTGATCAGGCTTTAGAGATACCATATTGACTGGGTACTGCAAACACAAGCTACGAGGACTGTGCATGATGAGGAAGAGTACAGCATTGTTAGACTGCACCTCCATGCTCCTGATCACACCTCGGATCAATTAGAAGACAGAGCACAAGACAAGCGGTCCTAATTACGGATAACTACAAAAGATTACAGACAACTGCCTTTGTAATTTACCCCTACCGTATTATTGTATATAACTTCTAAAAGAAACACACTTGCAAACAGCATTTTCCACAATTACTTAGTGGGTAAAGAGCGAGACTGAGAAGCTGACAGCTAGCACACCAAGAACTCCTACATACCCAACACTAACGCCTGATGCTTCCTGTGAGGCAGATGAGCCACCGCTGCTTTTACTATTATTTTCAGTACAGCGTAAATTCATGTGTATACGGGAACACGAATTCTTCTCCAGCACACACACAGTTGAGTAACTACAAAAGGATCTTAATTGCTACATAAATCACATGTGGCTACTTAGCATAGCCAAATACATGTCTGCATAGGAAGCACTCTCCTCAAAACCATCTGCAGTGTTTCATCGACCTCGCAAAAGAGCAAGTACGCCAAAAAGCTGAAATGAAGGCAGCAATTACTCAACCGAATTCAATTCATACCTGTCTACAAAAACGTGTGGGCTTCGTTACAGGCGTCTCAACTCATACCAAAGCCTGACAATACCATAGTCAGGTAGGCACTGCACTGAAACTGGAGGGGATGACAGCACCCTGTGCTAGCTTCAGTCTCACTGGGGCACGCCCCTGAAGTCTGTGGGACATACTGGTTTACTACCTTTCCTGGACGTTGGTGTCAAAAGGTACAAATCTTTCTCCGTGTATATATAAAAACATTTTTTAAAAATTATGCATATAAATACATAAGCAAACCCCCTATTATTTCTACCTAGGAGGAAAGTGCTGTATATATTGAACAGCCCGGCCCGGTGTTCAGCCTCCAGAAGTCCCCGGGGCCTTTGCAGCCTGTCCGTGAGGAGAGTCGAACGACAGACTTGTCACTCTCACTTCTCTCTTCCTGACGCTTACGTTGCTTGGCTTGGCTCACAAGTGTACTGTCACAGGCAAATGCTGCATTACAGATCTACTACATCTAAAATCCTCTCTTAATCGGTTTATTTGCAACTCGTAATCCAACACCGGTGCCGCTGGCTTTTTACACAAGGGACAATCTGCAGTTATCTGTTTTTACTTCAGTTTTTCTTTGTATTTTTGCTTTCACAGTGGCTTAATATTAACCAGCAAGAACCTCTTCCAAAATAGTTACTCTGATATTGTTCTTACACACAGGTCTACAGCTGAAACACAAAATCAAGAAAACAGGGTACCAAATTCTCTCCCTCCTTAAATAGCTGTTGTTGGGGTTTTTCTATTTTGGTTTAAATTTTTTTTAATCTCCTTCCTGTACTCAGATGATCCTCAGGTCAGTTGCTCTGCAGAGCATTTTCTTGAGGTCAGAGTCCTCAATTTAAACAAAATTCTTTGTGTCTGCAGATCTATTCATGAGTCTGAAGACACCCAAGTCTAGAAGTCTAAACATTTTGGACCAAAAGGCTACAGGTGCCCAGTACTTTCAACTTCAATGCAAGTCCAAAGTTCCAGCAGTTCTGTCCTTTTGCCTTTGCACTTAGATAAAGCCACAGGATTATCCCAACTCAATTACATTATTACTTAAGATTGCAAAACATCCATACATACTAGGTACACCTGATGTTGCCTAGCTACTGTACTCCAAAACACAGACAGGTGAATCAAAGTATTAAAAAAAAGAAAAAATAAAATCCAGTGTTTATCTGGTGACATTCAAACAAATATCAATAACAACAGCAGTAACACATTGTTAGCATAAACTTTTGGAGCACCAGCAGAGGAGCAACTGCCTGAGATGCACCTAATATAGTATTAATACAGTAGACTAAAGAAGAAAGTGGAAAGATAAGAGTTAGTCACCTAATCTCAATACTACCTGCCACTGTTACTGCACTTATGACACTTAAATTGCTGAACCTGATAGCACTCATTAGATGTTTTAGTGACTTGAACTCTTCTTGGGACAGTACATTAATCCAACTCTCCTAAATTAGTTTAATTTTCTGTGTGTTAGTAGTTACCATTTCCTATATTTAAGTATTCAAAATTTAAATTTATGATTCTAAGAACCAACTGCAATGATAAACTAGTGTAGAACAATCAGTATCCTCTGCACAGAGCATAAGTCCCATCTCACCTCCAGAGACTGTCAGACACCAGAAGGAAACTCTGAGTTCACCCCAAAATGGCCACCACACTCTTGCAAGCTACTGACGCACACACGCCACATCAAGCACTCCAAGAGAAGAGCACGACAGAAACACAAAATAAGGACCACTAGTTTCCTCTGACAGTGACGTGGGCTTAAAATAGACACAATCTCTACCCCACTCATTCCTTCAGCTCTTAACTTTCAAGTATTTTAGCTGTGACAATATTTATCCCATAATATTTACTGACTGCCAAATGGATTAAACAAAAAAAAAGATAAGAATGAAACACTACTGGATATTTTTAGTTTTGGTGGGGTTTATTTAAACTAAGTTTCATGACTACACGTCAAACACAAACCTAAACTTTTTGGCTCCAAAGCAAGCCTATAATTAGAAACCTCATTTGTTCTGGTAGCCAGGAGAGCCATTTTCCCTGGGGAATGTTACTGAAAGGAAACCCAGGAAGAGTTGTAACGGCCAAACAACGTGAAACTTGTTAATAACAGACACTGGTAACACAAAGCCAACCTAGCTAGACTCAAGCAGTTACAAATTGCATTTCACCCCTAGAAACAATTTTGTTCCCAAATAAGACACCTATTTTGTCTCTCTTCCTCTCAATGAAATGCCTCAAGGCTCTGCAAATTCACATGGAACAGACCTAAAAAAGGGCTTCTGCACCCAGAAGTTTGTCTACTTTTTCACACTTGTACCAGCTCACCCATTAAAAAAGAAATTGCTACACCTTTCCCTGCAAACCTCCTCTTCTGACAGTGGAATGAGAGATGTCTGGTTACCCTGCCAGGACTAGTTTTAGGGACTTTCACCCTTTGACTTTTGCCTCTCCCCTTCATACATCCGCTGCTCTTTCATATCCCCTTTCCATTTCCAGCTTTTTTTAATGAATTTCCTCTCCCACCCCCATTACCACACCTGCAAATTCCACTGACGTACAGAAAAGACAGCCACAAACACAACAACATGGCAGGGGGCACCGGGTGCGGGGGAAGGAACTAAGACAGCGGGTCTGGAAGCTGTAAAGACTGAGACCAGCAAGGGGAAGAGAGGGACTTTGGATGGGGAAGGACCGGTGTTGAGAGCAAGTCAAGGAGCACGTTCTCAGGTGTGGAACAGCATGCATTTCTGGAAACTGCCAACAGAAGCAGTTGCATTTTTCTTGCAGGCACCTTTACAGACCTATATGAAACGGTGAAAAACAGGATAAACACACAGTTGCTTTTTCCTTTAAAGAGAGGAGCAGTATCCAAGTGCCAACCTTCTTATCTCCAAGCTATTTTACACTAGGCTTGAAGCAGAGCTCTCACATCTTGTGTGCAAACTATTCATGATCAGATGCTGAATACAAGCTGCAGGATTTGCCCTCTTCTAACAGCTGGGATCCATGATCTTCACAGCACCGCCAGCTTCTGAAGCACTGTTTCCCAAAGCACAGCAGTGGCCTCTCTCACAGACCCCTCATGTGTAAGGACAGTTACAGAAACATGAGATATTTCTCTCTAACCATTACAGGGACAGGGGATACTGAAATGCAGAGCAGGCAAAACCAATCACTGGGATGTCCCCAGGTGTTTGCAGAGATCCTCACGGAAGGCAGGAGCTTAGCAAGGCTGGGAACTAACTCATGCACCAACCACAGCGCCTGGAAAGCTGCCATCCATCAAGCCACCTGAGAAAGGAGAAGTATTGCGAGGATTTACATCAACACCATTTGAAGTCGGAGAATGCAGGGGACTGGCACAGGGAAGGGACGTGTAGAAAACATATGCAGGAAGATGCGCATCCCTCCAACATATGGTAGGGCTTGCAAGAGCAGGCATGACTGTTTTCACTTTTCCTGAAAGGATGGGGATGGGCGGGAGGAAAGAGGGAGACAAAGGGGTCAGCTTTCAAAAGTTTGCAAAACATCTTCTTCTGGCATTTTCTCTAGGGGGAATGGACAATTTCCAAAGGCTTGATCATACAGAAGCACGGGTCTGATCTTGCAAAAGCAAGGATAACTTTACCTCACATGAGTAGTCACACTGGCAGGACAAAAATATTTACAGTTCCTCCTTTCTCATTTACTGAATCATTGCAAGCATGAAACAAGGCCACACTGAGCTTAATCTAGCCTCTGACAGTTGAATTGTGCAACAGCCACAGAAGATGAAAAACCTTAAATAAAGCTGAACCTTCATAAGCAGCAACACAGCATAAAGCAACCTCCATTTTATGCACATTGCCCTCAGTTTAAATTATTTCTTGCTTAAGAAATCACTCTGGGGCCACTGCTTGGCCTCAAAACACCACACTGCCTGTCATACGCTGTAATGGGTTTTATGCTTCAATTTTTTAGAAGTGTGTACTGGTTTTGACTGGGATAGAGTTAATTTTCTTCATAGTAGCTAGTATGGGGCTACATTTTGGATGTGTGCTGAAAACAGAGTTGATAACACAGAGGTGTTTTAGTTACTGCTGAGCAGTGCTTACCCAGAGCCAAGGCCTTTTCTGCCTCTCACACCACCCCACCAGTGAGTGGGCTGGGGGTGCACAAGAAGCTGGGAGAGGACACAGCTGGGACAGCTGACCCCAACTGATCAAAGGGATATTCCAGACCATTTTGTTTGTCCTTCCAAGTAACCATCACGCGTGATGGAGCCCAGCTTTCCTGGAGATAGCTGAACACCTGCCAGCCGATGAGAAGTGGTGAACTGATTCTTTGTTTTGCTTTGCTTGTGTGCACGGCCTTTGCTTTACCTATTAACCTGTCTTTATCTCAAGCCACAAGTTTTCTCACTTTTACTCTTCTGATTCTCTCCCCCATCCCACCAGGGGGGAGCGGGCGAGCTGCTGGGTGGGGCTTACTTGCCAGCTGGGGTTAAACCACAACAAAGTGGTAGACAGAGAGGAACAGACAAATCTTGAACCAATCAACAGAATATTAAGCATCTTAGGCAAGGCCCAAAGGTACTACCACAACACTTTTACACCAGAATTGGTATCAATCCATTAATCATGTCTTAGCTGCAAGAACTGAGGTACATAAGTAAGCCAATCCCTGCCCCATTAAATGGAAGATAAAAATTCGCCCACCTACTTAATTTTCTTTTTTCTTCTTTTTTTTTTCCGAAATCCATATATAACAAGTCCAAATACTACTACTGAGTTTTTCTGCAGGCGCAACTGCGAGCCAAAATCTCTAACCAATTTCTTCCCTGTGAGAAAGGGGGCAGAAGGAGCCAAGACAGAGGGATAGAAGTAATTGCTAGCACTTAAAAGCCTTCTAAAAGAAAGAAAAGAGAACCCACACTGCAAAACTTAATATCTGGACAGTTGAGAAAGACACAGAAACAATAACTAACAGCTCCCCTCTTCTCTCTTCGCTCAAGGGGACATAGTATGCATTTTTTGACTAAACCTCAAACACAAACCAAAAGTAACATCCTCATCCGTACAAAGAGGCTTATTATGATTGTTATTGCTGGAAGGGAAAACTCACTCTTACTGGCCACATGACTGTCGAAATCTACATTCAGCATTGTTTGGGGATTCTTTTTTTCTTTATAACTCAGCAGCTCAGAGCAACTGGTAATAACTTCATGACTAGAAACATTTAGCTGAGCATTTCTAACACTGCAGAGTCAGCAATACAGATGAATTTGTTCCAGGCTACTCAATACTTAAGCACATACCCTGCAGCACCTCACTGCACTATTCTTTTGGGAAACATTACTAGAGCACAACATCAAATCTTAAGGGTTTTTTGCCATCCCCCCTTACTTGGAAACGTCAAACTCACATACAGCTATTTACGTGTTTGCACAATTTACTACTTATACAACTAGTATTTAGTAAGACAACTCCTGCAACACCATTATAAAGACACACACATGTTTTTAGGATCTGAATCAAGACCTGGGCCTTCTGACCTCTCATGACACAGCAGCTACACACAGCCTGACCGCAGCTAGGTGGTATCTGTTAACACAGTACTGTCGTGCCATGGTCATCATCCTCCTCGTCCTCTGTAACGGCCAGGTGGCAGCCACCACCGGCCAAATAGGTTAGCAGATGAAATTCAAGGACACTCAGCACGACCTGCCAACTCCCACAGTGTGTCTCAAGTTAGTGGGAGGCTGAAACTCAAGATGGATGAGAAAAAGACAACCCCTGAGGAAGGGTGCAGTGAGAAGCACCCTGGGGAAGCAGCCACGACCTGATAAAAAGCTGGTCCCAGCCTATTTGCACAAGATGCCCGAGCTCAGGTGCAGGGAGAGGGTGCGCCCAGGCTCCCTGCCAAACCTTGCAAAGGAAGCTAAAGCTCGAGAAAGCTCTGTGCACTTCCTCGAACGGGAGCAGGAGTTTCCTGAGGGGCAGTTAGAGGGCTTAAGTTTTAAGCAAATCACAAACAGGGCACAACAGATGGAGAACCTCGGAGAGACAGAAACAAGGGTTGGCTTTCTGCACCAAAACATCGCCTAGAGAACAGCTGTGGGCAACGAACGATGGGTCTTGACAAGCCCCCTGGGTGGACCAGAAGGCACCTGAGGTCTCCAGGCTTTGACAAGCAAGTTTATAACTAGGTCTCCGTAGCAGCAGCAATATCGAAACCAAAGCGCAGTGGGGAAAAACCACCAAGAGTTTGTACAAAGAAACAGAGAGAAGCCGCAGCCAATGGTGGGAGCAGGGGAAGAAGAGCTAGCATAAACAGAACGAGCTCGCTAGTTTATAGTTTCCAAAGATACAAACCACCTCTAGAAAGAAATCCTGCACTTTGGGAAGAGAAAAATGAGAGGGGGCTGGACTGCTTAGCTAAAGAAACGTGGCATTTACCCTATATGGCTTAACGACTGCTCTGGATCGGACAGGGACTCTTCCATTTTGTATCCCTGACGGGAGTTTTGCTCCTAGGAGAGAGGGGCTGGTTTTGTTCTGGCAAGGCTTCCTCAACACACCAACGCTTCCCGCTCTCCCTGCAGCCCCCGAGGTCCTCCACTGAAGTTTCAACGCTAACCACAAAAGGGGTTGGTTTGGGGTTTTTGCTTTGGTTCTAATCAGTTCTTCACTTCAAAGCCCACTTGCAGTTGATTTCCTGAGCTTGAATGCTTAAACCAAGACACTTAAAAACTTCTAAGGGCCTTCCTCTGCCAACAAAACAGCTGAAGAGGCTGTCATTCACCTCGAAACGAGCTCGGAGCGGAGCGGCAGACCCTGGCGTGCCCCAGCCGAGCGCCGCCAGCAGGGCTGATAGCACAGTTACTCACCGCAGAAACATGTGATTCCTGCCATCACATCCCCAGCCCGCCGGGCTCCGCCGGGTCACACTTGCAGCCCGGCTCCCTCGGGCCGCCTTCCGAGCGGGGCAGCCCGGCGGGCTCCGGGAGCCGGCACCGCTCTCCTCGCACCGACCCTCGGCCCGAGCAGGGCTCGGAGCCCCGGGGTGAGCGAAGCCCTTCCCCGCCGCCGCCTCCCCCCCGCTCCGTCCCGGGCGGCTCCTTTCCCCGTGGGGGAGGGAGCGGCGGACACGTGGAGGCCAAGGACGGAGGGATGGAGGGAGGGAGGGAGGGAGGGAAGGAGGCGGCCCGGCCCGGCAGCCCCTCAGCCCGGCCCAGCAGCCCCTCAGCCCGGCGAGCGGCACTTACTTGCGGGGCGGCGCGGGTCTTGCCCGGCGGCCTCCTGAAGAAGGAGGTGCGGGCGGTGAAGAAGAACTCCTCGGACTCCTCCTCCTCCAGGCTGCTGTACCCGCTGCTCATGCTGCTGGTCCAGGTCATCGGCGGCGGCTGGTGGTGGTGGTGGTGGTGCTGGGGCCGGGCGGCGGAGAGCGCCGTCCCGGCCGCCGCATGGGGCCCCGCCGCTGCCGCTCCTCTCCCAGCGCCGCCGGGCCCGGGGCGCAGGAGGAGGAGGAGCCGCTGCTCTGCCGGCTCCGCTCCCTTCCTGCCGCCCAAGTTTCCGCGGGCAGCACCGCTCGGAGCCCCGCCCGCCCCCCGCCTCCCCCCCACCCCCCCCCCGGGAGGCCCGCCCCGGGTGGCAGGTGAAGGGGTGGGGGGCTGCTTCTCACCCCCTGGCCCCGAAACCCCGGCCCGGTATGAGGCGGGGGGGGGGTCCCGCCGGCACGGCGAGCCCAGCAGGCGGGTGCTGGGGCCCGACGGCCGCGAGCGGGGGGTGGGAGCTCAAAGCAGGGGCGTGGGCTGGGGTTCCTGACCCCCCTCCTGCCCTCTGTGCTGGCACCTCAGCACCCCCCTCCTGAATTACAAGCAGCGAGGGAGTTGGAAGTTTTAAGATTTTAAGTTGGGCCTTGCTAAAGAAAGAGGTTCCCAAACTTTTCCCTGATAATTACCTGATTTGACTCTCCTATGTGCCTGTAAGAACAAAGTTATTAAAGAATAACCAATAGCAAAATAATTGCAAGCCTCTCCTGCTTCACTCTTCCACTAATCTTTGAATTTAAGCTTTGCAACTGGTAGCAGACCCAATCCCACTGAGCAATAACAACCCTGAATTCCCGCAGCTGCTGTGGGTGGCTGGCCCTGGCCTCTCGTCATCAACCCGGCAGACTATTAAGTCAATGGAATTCATGGCCCCAGGATGTAAGGAGGAGCAAAGTGAGGCTTGTGAAGACTCAGCAGAGATTAGATATGTGTATAGATAGCAAGAACATCCAGGGCTGCAACTAAGAAACATATTTAAAAGCACAAAAGTTCTGATAAGATGCAGGGCGTACATCAAACTTGTCATTAATGGAGGAAATGACAGACAATGCCTGAAGGCCAAGTCACTCCGTAATTACCTGCTTCATAGTTTCTCATGTCTTCTCTTAATTTATCTAGGGCTGGTCACTGTCATGGGCAGGATACTGGGTTTAAGGTACGGCTTCCTAAAGCTACGCAGCTGCCCAAAAAAGCAGACTTGCCTTTCCTGCACAGTCTCAGCCCAGTGTTCCTGCTGTCCCCCCCACCCCCTGTACCATGGCAGGGGGAAGTGAGTCACATCAGCTGCTTGCTGCTGGCGCAAACCCCGGGAGACGAGGCTGTGGGGATCAGGAAGGAGAGCAGGCGACACCTTTCAGCAACAGCACAGTCTTGGACTGAACAGATTTGAGGCTGCCTGTTTACCAAGCCACAGTCTAAGCCAATACACCCAGTTCCTGTGGTCTCAGTACTTGGCCACAGATGTACCTGGGATGCCATCAGCTGACGTCTCCTTTCCCTCTTCCCCATCCCCACCTTGCTGTCCCTTCACAAACTCCTCATCTGCTATGTGTGGCCGTTCCTACCCCCCCACCCCAGTGGGGACTGGGTCTGTTTCTGCGGGTTAGGTGCTCTTCCCACACCAGTATGTCATACATATTGATGAAGTCATCTCAACACCTGCAAAACAACTCACACTGAGAACTAAACCCTATTAATCAGTTTGGAAGGTGTTAAATCCTTACTTTCCCATCAATCTGATTCTCCCAGATTTTTGTATGAAAGTTCTGGCATCTAGCAGATTAGAAGGTTGCATAGCTTTTAAAAGCAAATAATTGAGTAGATGCGAATGTGTCGAGCCTACTTGTTGGCACTGTGAAGCCCCATGGTATTCAAGATAGCTTTAGGTTGAATGCCAAGCTACTTGAATGTGACTAAAACGTATTAAAATGCTTGCTTTAGACAAATGAGCTTCATGTTACCTGGCTTGCCAAGACCAGTCCCATGTCAAAAGGAAGCCCCACCAGCAATCTGCTGGGCTTGCCTCTGAACCTGCCCAAGACCCAGCAACCTCAGTTTACAAAGCTTTTGGCTATAACGCCCCTGATGACGATCATGATTAAGATGAAGGTTTTTAAACGACTCGGGTGTGCTACAAAAAGGGATTTGCATTTTCAAACTACAAAGGTGTTTTTAAATATATCCCCCTGGCACATTTGATGGACACCCCAGCAGCAAAAGGCACTGTGTAGGTAGCTTGTTTGCTTGGCTGCAGCCTCAAACGTGATAGTGCCTGGGTGGACGATGGAGCTGGCAAAGAGGATCATTTAGGTAATAAACTGCTGCAAATGAGCTTGAATCCATCTGTCCAAGATCAGTTACAAGTCCTGGGCTTGAGTCTGTATCTTCTCTGGCAGCAAGGCATGGCGTTCACCTTGTCTGTCAAGCATGATTTATATTGATAACACCAAAAGATTTACAGTATCATTCCTTCTGCTTCAACAAAGAATGATGGAGAAAATACGTCTAAGTTCTCTGTGATATATCTTCCAATATGAATTCACTCCTCAATGACAGCTGTGTTTAAGCCTACTGATTTTGACAGAGATTTTTTTCTTTGATTTTTAATTTTTAATTTGACAGTTATTTTTTACTTTAATTTTTTTCAGACGTGACACTGAATCAAACAATTCACCTGAAAGTACAAACAGATGTGATGCCTTTCAATTTTGATTTGCTTGGCGCTTGCAATTAACTTATCCAAATCCTATCAAGTATTTTGCAAGGCTGATACTTAAAGATTAATTGGTACCCCTGTGGATTTCACTGTTACCAGGCTACACTCCGTTCAGATTTCTAACATCTCTGTCCCCAGACAACTACTCTTCTACCTTCTCAAATTGACTTCTCGATCTTACCTAGCTAAGATTCATCCAAGGTTCTTTGTTAGGTGCTGCATTGAAACCTCTACAGTACCAGCCTTGCCTTATTTTTTCTTCACTCTGACAGGCCTCTTAAATAGTCAACAACAAAAAAATAACACTGCATAATGAAAACAAAGACAGCCATGTCTCAAGATAAAGTTAGTCATAAGCTTTCTGAAAGCATACTTGTTCTTAAGTAGAATTATTGAAGCATTAGGTTAAAATGATGAAGTTAAAAGCCAAGGAATGTGGCACAGGAGAGATTTAAAACATCAACAAGCACTGTGAGGCTCTCAGTCAGTCCTTTCAAGAAATAATTCAACCCAGTGAGAAATAAAGCTGGCAATCAGCGCTCATGGGATCACACAGGCAACCAGCAAGAAGGAGGAGATGTTTTCTTCTTAAATGAACAAAGTTCAAGTAGCAAGTAGTGCTATAAATGCACCCGTGAAGAAAAGGAGAAGAAACTTTTTTGGTTTTTTATTAAAGCTTGCTGACACAGGTGGAATTTCAGAATATTTTTAAACTATAGCCCATTCAAGCCAGTTAAAAGTGGTGATTCAAGTAACACAACCAAAAATAGTAATGGGCACTCTGTGTTCCAAAGCGAGAGGCTCATGAATAAACTATTAATAAAAAGCAATCACAGGCAAAGACAACCTGTGTCATATATAGCTTTTTGTTGTGTAGGGGGAAAAACAATATTTAAAATCACTGTTACGTTCAAGGATAAAATTCAGCTTTAAATCACTTTGTGGTTTTGGAGAGTCAGTTCAGAGATATGAAACATCAGGCATAGCTTCTAGAAAAGTGGAAGTTAAAGCTGAACTTCCTGAACAGCAAAACAAGTGCGAATAATTTTATGAACCTGGCAAGGAGTAGGACTTTCAACTACCATAACTGAAATACCCCTTAGAAACAGACATTGAATTTCATATAGGCGGACGGTTTCACAAGGCCCTGCAGCTTCATTTGTTTATTTGTATTAAAATGTTGCTTTACTGAAGTCATCAGAATACCACAGGGAAGTGTGGTTGAACAGAATTACAAGGGGTAGTTCAGTAATTTGCTCTGAAGAAGAACCAAGGACTTCACACCACCCCTTAACAGACCTTTGGCTAACCCATTCTTGAAACACAGTAACATCTCCCCCATAGGTCATCCCTGCCAGTGTTTAAGCTATTTATTTAGAAAGCTTTTTTTAACATCCCATTTAAAATCTTTACTTTGCCCTTTGCTTCTTAGCAAAAGAAAGAGAGGGAGAAAAGTCCTTCTTTATAGCAACCTTTTGGGTACTTGAGGACTCTTTTTGTTCCCCCCATTATTCTTCTTCCCAGACTAAACAAAGGGACAACCGATAAAACATCCTATAGAGTTTACGTTAACTCCATCAGCAACTGCATGATGTTTACATGTTTCTAAAACATGTCCTCAGCCCTCTGACATAGAACCTGGGAGGACTCATTAAAACACGAAAGCTGTTAAACGTTCACTTGGCCAGCAATGTGGCTTTGAGCCCCAGGACCAAGATGCTCAGATCTACACTGAATCTTAGACCTTTTATCCAGATTTTTGCCAGACTACATCAAAAGGCACTGGTTCAAAGGAGCAGGAAAGCTAGAAGACAGGTCATGGACTTGGAGAGTCCTGCAGCATTTAAGACTACGTTTCTATTAAAATAAAAAGAGTAATGGGGAGATCTCAAGAGAACAGTCCATAGATTTTTGCCTTTTCTACCTCCCCAGACTTCGGTCCCCCCCTGAGAGAAACCCTGCAAGGGTGCTTATATGCCCTGGCAGGCAGGATCTCCGGTGGCCCCGCAGCTGTGGGCAGCAGCCGCTAGCAGGGTGGAAGCAGTGGGACATAGGATGTGGGAGGGAAAGGGTCAGCACGGGGCCTAAACTTCCTTACCTCCCTCTAAACCTGCCTTAATAACCCCTGATGTGCCCAGTGTTTTGCAGGAAGAGTTTCATTAACGACCCTAGCAGTATTTATAATTGCTATGAATTTGCAAGATTGCAGCCCCTGTCTGCTTCAGGAACCTTTTTGGTCACTTCTGGAGTCCTGTGGTTCACTCTCTCCCCTTATTTTCCACCCCCACATGTCTTTGCAAGTGCCAGCCCTGATCCTGTAAAGGCTTGACCATGGACACAGCTTTACCCATGATTAGTCCCTAAGGGACATACTAAACCTTAGGATATGCTTAGGACTGAAATCTGAAAGGGTTCATTGGATATAGCTTACTTGTAACATATTTACAAGGAAATATAATTATTCCATGATGTTCATTATGCACATTATGGCTGCATAGCAATGACTACCCAAAAACAAGTTGCGGAGGAAGACAGTTTGCAACAGACTGTCCCTTTAAAATCGGGAAAAAATAATTCAGAAATCCGGTGGCTTTAGTTTTTTCTACATTCTAGCTGAAAACAGTGGTAATTTCAAATGATCAAAGCAAAGCAATAAAGCTGAAATACAACCAACACAGAACATCCACCCAGGCCTGTAGTTTCCTTGCACTAGTAAACTTTCTGTTTACTCATTTCTCCCATTTGTCTTGAATTAATAGCTCAGGTCTGTTTAGTACCACTGGCAGCAATGACAATTACCCTTTGATTCATACTCAGTGACTTGTTAATTCAAACAAGGTCATTCCAGCCACACAGGCACATGAGTGCAGACTGAAAACAAACAGGAGCCAGCTAAACAGCCTCACTCTATCTCCTGGTGAAGAAATGCCATGGGGACATGAACTTGCTACGGCAGATACAAGCTTAGACGGCATTGTCAGGAATCCTTTTCCAGCTCCTAAAATTCTTAATTCTGCCCAACCCTTGGTGCAACTCATTCATCTGAAATCCTCAAAATGAAAGGGATACCTGGAAACTAAAAATAACTCATGTAATTGCTTTCTTACTCACATGTTCACTCACTTGCAGTCACGCACCAAATCCATGGTCTTCGTCTACCATACTTGGACTAGTCAGAAGATAACAGAACCCAGAGCAAGTTTACCTCCCCCATTCCATCTGGGGGTTGTGGTCGGAGCAATCAGACCTATGTTATTTTGAAGGAGGATAGAAAGGGGACAGAATGAGGAGATTGTGCTTGTCTCCTCTTTTACTAAGCTGGAAACACGTGGCCACCTACGCACATGCAGAGTCTTCCTGAAATCAATAAAGCTACTAATTTTTTTAAACATGCACATTGTTTGGAGGATTGGGGACTTTATCTTTGTTCCTACCTAAAACCGTAGAGATAAAACTGTACCCTTCCTGACAGTTTTGGTATTGCCATCACCCTTGGGCTAGAGCTTGACAGTTCCCCGGAATATTCAAGCAATACCCCTTTTTATCTCAGAAAGATGTGAGTGTTGTTGATACAGACTAGCAAGATGAGCCAAGCTTGGCCACTGTAAGACCACGAGTACAGTCTTCACCAAGGGAGTATTTCTGCAGTTTGAAGACATTGCCGAGGAGCCTGGCCTCATCCTGCAGTGCAAGTGCCAAACTCCCTACATCCTGCACCAACTGAGAGACTCCCATTGCCTTTGAAATGATTTTGATAAAGCTCATAAAGCAATCCTCCACTCTGCTGTATGCATTTTTCTTCCAGGTTATTTGCATCCCAATTAGGCAGCAGTGCTCTCCAAAACAGAGACATTTGCTAGTAGTTGCCACATTACGAAGCAGGTACTTTCTTGTTGCAGATATGAAAAGGTAGATTTTACAGCACAAATGATCAACAAATATTTTGTATGTCTGTCATACATTTAATCAGAGAGCTTCAAAGAGCTGTGCAAATGTACTGAACTGAGTTTCGCCCTGCCCCTCACTCTTGTTTCAAAGGCTGGATTTCCGTGGCACAGAGAGACCAGTGGATGTTCCAGCAGCAGTAAGAGTTCAGAGCTGAGAGCCATGTTACATCTGGCAATCTGTCCCCTGCAGCAATGGCCTTTTTAGCTTATGCTGTAGCCAGCCCCAACAATGTCAGATCACAAGCCTGTCAGCACCCAGATGTAGCCCCAAAGCCCTGACTCAACAGACAGGTGAAGAATTAATCCTTACTCGCGCAGTCCCATTGATGTGAGTGGTCAGACGTAAGTATAAGCTAAGGTTGGCATAGGGGAAGCTCGTCGGCCTGGGAGCTCTGTCATCTAATTCTCTCTAAGCACCCTTGCCTTGCCAGGGTAAGCAGTAGAGCTACTATATGAGAAAATATAATCTTAAGGAAATATTCTATAATAAAGCATACAGAAAACAGACATTCTCCTACTTTTAATTCTCTTCCTAATTGCTAACAGTATGTAAAAATACTTGGGGCAGTAAAATTAACTGGGACCTTCTGTTTTAAGTATAGAAACCACAACTGTGGAAGCTCAGCGTGCTTGTGGATACCACGAAAATGTGAGCCCTAATGCGCTGTAGCTGCAATCTGATTCCCAGCATCTGTCCTCAACCTAGTGAACTGGTGGGGGAAGGGGCCTTCTGCTCAGGGAATCACATCCACATTGTCATTTCCTAGACAATGAAGAAGAAATTGTCCTGTCATACTGCGTAGGAGATGACATTTTGCTCTGCTTAGTAAGTCTGATTGTGATAGATAGTAGAAACCCCCTAGAAATTGTCCCTGCTAGTTAAGGACTTTCTAGTAAATCATCTTGACAACAGCCCATGAAAACAAGCATCCCAGAAAGACAGCGCTATTTGACAGGACAACAGATCTGACAACTTGTTGCTGAAATGCTTGTCTAATCCATCCAGTCCACCCCTTAGCTGGAAAAATCTGAAAAAATTAGCCTTGAAGTGCCATGCCCTAGGCCTGCTGAGCCAGCCCTGCCAGCCAAAATGCGGGGGGTTGCAGCAGAGCAGCCCCGCTTGCGTGCCTGTGCTGGCCCGCTTGCTCCCAAGCTTGCGAGCCCAGCAGGCAACGGCGGAGCTGCCAGCTGCTGATGCAAGGTAATTAATTTCTTTTTCACCCTGTACTTACGCAGTGCTGTGCAAGATTAACATTTTTCACATTTTCACTAGGATGTGACCACCTCTGAAAATTTTGCCCTGAATCAGCCTTTCTTTTAGCTAACTTTCACTAACTCCTTTCACATTTGGTCCCTGTCCTGTTCACCGGCCTAAGGCTTCCCCAGTCCCAGCTTTGCTGTCATGCTCTTCCTCTCCCACTGCGAGAGCACTGACGCAGGGGTAAAAAAAAAGGACAGTTTAAAAAAGAGACAGGAGTGCAGGGAGTGGAAAAAAAAAAAAAAAACCAGTAGTGAGAAATAGGCAAACTGACCAAA
Source organism: Phalacrocorax carbo (assembly GCF_963921805.1). NCBI lineage: Eukaryota > Metazoa > Chordata > Aves > Suliformes > Phalacrocoracidae > Phalacrocorax > Phalacrocorax carbo. The sequence continues at coordinate 37,804,241 of NC_087513.1, read as the reverse complement.
GTAAAAACCAAACAAAAAAAAAAGTAATATTTAAAAATAAGAATCAGATTTCCTGATTCATATCCAGAATTCCTGAAAATCCCAGAACAAGTGACCAGACAGATTTCTGGGTGGAAAAACAACACATGCCTAGGAAAGCTGAGATGTATGTTTCTAATTCTGAAGGAAGAGAAAAAATATACTGCGAAATTAAAAAAGATAATTATAGGAAAAGTACACTACAAGAAAAGGCAGCTAAAGAAAGCGTTTGTGTTAGGGCTGAGAAGATACTGGAGAAGTAGAAAAGATAAAAGGAAAAAAGAATATATGGTTCTTCTTTTTTTTCTTCCAAAACTGTGGAATGATGTGCACAGCATCTTGAATCCTCAGTTTAGCAGATTTAAAGTCAGGCTCCTGGCTTCGCTATACGGAGGGAAAAGGAAGGCAGATGAGAAGTCCAGCAGAGCTGCAGACCGCACCGGGCCGTAGCTGTGTGACAGGTTTCCTGCTCCTGTGTGGCTCTTGCTCTCCTCTGCCTACATTTTATCACTCAGATGTAACAACAGCACTTTGGGGGAAAAAACAGAGGTGACCAGAGGGAAAATAAGCAACATTTGCACTTAGATGCAGCAGGAGAACCATCCCACCCTGAGGGAAAGAAGCTATTTATGCCTCCGTCTGCTGCCACGTCTGGCCCTGCCATGGGTGAAGAGGTCGGAGCCTGAGCTCTGGGCTGATGCAGGGCAAGCTGACATGACTTATTCTTATCTGCTTCATTAACAAAAAACCACCGATGTTATAAAAAATAAAACACAAACAGGATATATTTGGATCTCAAAGACCAGTACTTGTAAGCTGGGAAATGCCTCCTTAATGACTGACTACCCTGAGCTTAACACATTCCCCCCAACCCTGCAATGCAGGGCAGGACCAAGACCCTCCTTAATTCTCTAGCCTCCAGCACAGGTCAGACACAGGCCAGCATTCGGGTCACAAAGGAAACTGTAAATCTGGCATTTGATATACTTTTGCCTATTTGTTAGAGATAGCCTTTTTTATACATCACATGCATAATATGACCTACAATTTATGGGATTTGGACCTACACTGGCAAATAATTCAGCTTTCCAACTCAGTGCCAGGGTCTGGTGCTGTGATAGTCGTATTTTACATGTTACTGTGGGCCCTCTTTTACAGCAAATCAGTGCATTTCCTTCAAAACAAACCCCAGAGGTGCTTCCAGGGGTAGTCAACACCAGAAATCAGGCCATCTCAGCAGCATGGACCCCTCAGCCTTCCTCTTGCTCTTCACCATCCTCTTATGCTATCCCAGCCAGCGTCGCCCCCTCAGCCTCCCCTCACATTTTCCAGGTAGTTTGAACCAATAAAACATGCACACCATATCTTGAGTCCACGGCTATGGGGGTGTAGGGCACAGCCTGCTCTGGGAGGGGGCAGCTCTGAGACACGGAGACCTGAGCCACTCTGCCTGAGGCCAGGGGTCACTCCCCGGGATGGAGGCCCTTGGCTGCAGGGAAAAATACTCATGTTCACTCAGAAGCTGTGCTGCATCTACTTGTTATTTTTTGCCCTTAACTTGAAAAACAAAATATTGAATTAATCTAATTCTACAGTCATTGCTTTTGTTTACATTTTTTATAATCTTAAGCTTGTTTTCTAAAATCAGAAAAAAAATGTTATTCTCAGAAAATAAAATTCTTTTCTTATTTTACTAAGCTTTGGTGATTACTCTTCACTGTGGTTTCAGAAGGGATGATCCAAAATTTTTAATGCTGTTATCATCTGGATGGCGAGAAATGGTGGAAGAACATGTAAAAACAGGTTTTACACTGCAGAGCTTTTAATATGAAATTTTTGCCAATCGTGGGACATAGCAAATTGTACAGAGATGCTACAGAAGCAACGTCTCTGGTATTTTCCCACCGCAGCAATGTCCAAACTCCAATGTCATGGCTGTAGATTGATTTTTTAAGGCTTTAAGGAGGTGTAAACTCTGAGCTTCTGGAAACCGAACTAGTTGTAAAGTAAGCAAGATTTTTATAAAATTGCTTGTAATTGTTATCCAACCCTTTTTCTTCAGACGTGGCCACAGACTCACTGCACAGAAGCACTATTTACATACCACTGTGTGAGAAGGCAGGCGGGTTTAAGTTAGACACACGCACAGGGGCGTTACACAAGAGCGATCCCGATTTCGGCACTGCCTCTCCAGCATGATCTGTGCTTTGTGGAAACTTGGTTAAAAATCACAGAAAATGGTACATCCAAAGAAGGAGCTGGGGGGAAGGGAAGCAGAGGACGCGAAGCACATGTGTCTAACTCAAGCTGTTTTGTGAGTTATAGCTCCAGCATTCGGTACCAAGCATATGCTATATTTTCTACTTGAAAGCTGACTACCACTTCAAATGAAAATGGTTTTGTATGTGCTGCACCATAAAATTACACAGACACAGAGGTCCACGCTAACTAGCTGTTTACCTCTATGTTCTACCACAGCACATAAGTTATAATTGGAGGAAGGAAACTGCTAGATCCAAAGGCTTTAATTGTTTCAGCATGCAGATGGTTTGCATTACAGCAAATCGACACAGCTCAAGGTCAATCCCTAGTTCAGCAATAGCTGCTTCGGCAAGTGAATTTCATTTGTTTACGCCTCTTTTGGGAAGGTTTAACGGTTTTGTTACTTATTTTATAGATATTTCTAGGCTTAAAAAATACCGCAACAGGTGAAACTGGAGGAGCGTAGGTTGCCACGGCTATTTCCTTCGTGTCTAGTACTAAGCAATTTTTAGAGCAGCTAAATATAGGTGTTTTCCTACACCATTTGAACACTTTGTTTCAACATGTTCTCTTTTCTGTCACTGACATAAAAACACTCCGTCAGACTCATGGAGACATCTGATTTTCCACGCAACCACATTTGCCATGCCACTGCCGCTGCACCTAGAGACTGAGGTCTGAAACAAGTAGTTACTTTTGCCCTTAGCCATCAGTCTGAGCTGCCCCTCTCCCAGAGGTTCCCCGTCCCTCTGGACAGGCAGCTCAGCTGTTCATGAAGCAGCTGCTGAACTGCCTCAGTTTAGGGCTTAGATGGTTAGGATAAACTGGAACCAATTTTGACTTCTTTTTTTTTCTTTTTTTAATAGCACCAGGCTGAAATCTGCCACGGTGCAGCAGCTGCTTCGTCAGCTGAGCCATCCCTCCGGGCAAAATGGAGCTCCCCAAGAGGAAAACAGACTGGGCACCAGGGCAGGGGGGGCTACAGTAGCGATACCAAGGTAAGATGTTACTAGTCAGAGGTTGGAAAGCTCCGTGTAGGAGAGGAACACAAAACACTCTGGGGCACAAAGCACCAGCCTGCATGAGCCACAAGCACTTTCTTTTGTGCCATGTACCAATTGGAGCCCAGATCTGCCCGGGTAGCTGCCATTACAAAGGCAATTCCACCAACACCAACTTACAAGTTAAAAAACTGCATCTGGCAAAACCAGTGCATTACTTCTGTTTTAAAAGGGATGGTCTTTGTCCCTCACAACTTGTCTGCAAGTTCTGCTGGTCAGTGCTTATTCCCATCAGTTGTATGCTGCCTCCATCATTTACCCTCTACCTCTTGTCCCACAGGGACAGTGACAGACCCTCACATAATTGTGGGGCAGCACCATGTCTTCCCACCCGCGCTCGGTGTCTGGAGTGCCAGACCTGAAGAGAAACCACAGCAATGCATTGCCAAAGAGGGGTTATGTTCGTGTGACTCAACAGATGTACAGATGTGTCTGTATGTCCATATGTCCAGGTAATTTAACACTGCGGGTGCTCCTCCCCTCCCCTGACATGCAACCACATTAGCAGAGTCACAGAATAATTGAGAGATGGGTTGTACTTCAAGGTCAGAAAGTAATCAGTGAACTTGCAGTCTACTTGCAGATCTCCAAATATGTCAGAAATGTCACTGAATGTAACACCACAGCAGAACAATGCTAAAAAGCTCATGCTCTGTCTCATATGCGTTAGGGTATCTACCTTCATTTCATCTGGATCTGAAAGTCTTTTTAAAAATTATCTGTTTCAAATAACTATTTTTAAATTTACTTAGAAAAACCCTGCAAAACTTTTAAAAAGAGGCTTGTAGCAAGGCTCTGAGGATTTGAAACAGACAGGCACACCAATGCTGTGAGCCATACCTAAGAATTTCACATCCACATCCTGGAAGCAATCTCCTGCCACAACCCCCCCACGCAGCACTCAGCGGTCCTCAATGTAGCCTTAACATCTGCTTTGGTATCTGCTTTCGGGAGGATCTGCCTCTGTGTGCTTTGCTGCTTTCAAAGGCCTGCCTGCTTTGCTCAGGCCGGCTGGCAGTGTTCACCACCACTCTGCGGTCAGGCAGATACCCTTACAAGGAAACACAATGATTCACCCCCCTTGGTGGGAGTCCGGCAGGCACATCCACCACTGTAAATCCATTATCCAGATTTACTGAGTCCATTTAAAATAACTTCGGGATGCAAAAGGCAGCCTGAGCTTTAGGTCTAGTTCTTCACATAGATAATAAGCTGAGGTGCATTTACAGGACAGCATGTGAAGTTTGTCTAGATCCTAACTTGGACACGAGGCTGCAGGCATCTGGGCCAGAAGGCATGTGGCTGCCAAAATGCTTCCAGCAGGCAGCTGGAAGCAGAGCAAACTGCCTCCAGCAGCTCTGCCAACAGATTCTGCAGGTCAGCTATTGAAATGATTTGCACATCAGCATATTTCAAATTTCAAATGCAGCCTTTTCCAAAAGACCACAGCAAGAGCATTTGTAAAGAAAGGGCTGTTCTCCAGGGAAAGCAAGTTCCTAAAGAATCCATTTCCTTACTCAAACACCAGAAAGGTGGAAGGTTTTCCTAAAACTGGCACTGAGGGCATATCTGTGACATGAAGATAATTACTGGAAGTAACCGGTGAAACTGCCAAATCTGACTACAGCAGAACTGCCAGAAATTTTTTCCTTCTTAATTGCAGCCAAAAACCACAGGTGACTTAAAAGAAATGAAGGTGTGGGGAAGAGAGTGAAATGACCAGGAAAGACTGCTCTTAAGCACAGTGCTTTAGCACAGTCTAGAGGACTTGTCTAGGAAATGCTGCCAACTGTTGGACCATGGCCAACACATCTTAAAATTCTGGTAGCCTGGGGTGGGTGGGATGGAGGCACACACACTTCCTTCGCATCAGAGGCTCGTGTCTGCTAACCTCTCTTTCTGGCTTGGGATGCGGGGCAGTTCCTGTCCCCAGCTCTGGGACATGCTGTGCTGGCTCCCCAGCAGGCAATCTCGGGCTGAAGAAGACTCAAAACTGCAAGTTGAGGACACTTTAATGAAAAAAAAGAAGATGGTTAATAGATGTTTACAAACTGTTAGTGAAACTGGATCTGTTGTGGCAAAACTCTGCTCTCACCAAATCCATTCGACCCTACATCCCCTTTTTCAATGTCTAACCTAATGCAGTGATTCTCAAACCCAAAAGTGGGGCTACCCTGGGAGGTCAGGATGCTGTGATGGGAGGCAGAGGCAAGACAAGAATAAAAAATCCAGATGGCTCATGTCAGCCCCTCTTGTCCCTTTTCTGTTTCTCTCTTCCTCTTTCTTTACCAGTGAAGGTCTCTCCTCTCTCCAGCCCCACCATGGGGGATGTGCACATGGGACAAGCTACTCCTGCACAGGATGGAAGAACCTGGCAGCAAGGGGGTGAAACCCAGCAGCTTGGGGCGGTGCGGGTTGATGTGGGGGAAGCTGTGGGAGCTGTGCAGCCCGGCACAACTTGGGAGGTTCCTGCTGGGAGATGGAGTGCAGGATCTCAGAAAGATGATTCAGCTGAAGGAGAGGACCCCTGACCTACCCCCAAAGAGTAACATTAAGGACAATTCTCAGACAGACAGCAGCTGCCTAATTGCACTGGAAATATGGATCCTAGGTATTTCCAAAACACTTATGTCTTGTATTCATTCACTCCAATAAATCGTTCCTGTCTCTAGCCGTATCTGTTAATTGTGGGGAAAAGAATATAAAGAACTCAGTAAAATCATAGTTCACTAATGCAGCTGTCAGAGATTTTATGCCTTCCACTGTCTCATACTGAGTTACCTCTGAACTTACCCTATCCATAATCCTCAATTTTAAGAATTCACCCTTGCTTTCCTTCCCCAGATTACAGATTATTTAACAAATTCAGGAATATTCATAGAATTTATGGGTAAAGCATAAAGAAGAAACAATCAAGCTCTCAGAATGTACCTCTGTGCCACACAGTGCATTTATTCACCCATAATACTTCGCAAGAAAGAGCTGATACTCAACGTGACTGTAAGCAGCAGCTAGGCAATGAACATTATTCACAATGTCACCCTTTCCAAAAACAGCTTCTACTTCTGACTCCCCAGACTGAGACGTATTTGAGGTAAAATGAAATAGCAGGTTTGCATACTGTGGGCACCTCCCTCACCCTAGAAGAAGGAAGAAAAGAAAGCTGGAGGCGAAAGACTAAAAATTAAATCAGCACATCTGAAAACCAAGGCCAAATTGACTTGCTGAAGGCCATATCTAATCAGTCATTAGTAGAGCAAGGACTGTAAATCTGGCTTTCTCAGTCCCAGTTTCATGCTCTAATTCCTACCTCCAACAAATTGCTTTATAATAATCATAAGACCTTACTGATTAGTCATATACGCAGATAAGGAAATCTCTCTCCAAGGTTACTGTAAAGGAGAATATTAGTCAGGATGGCAAAAGGAAGGTCGAGGGCAGAGGACAGTGCAAATGGAAGACTCAGAGTGGAGTGTGGACTGAGCAGTGTTCCTCTAAACACAAATTTAGGAGTACTGGGAAATGTAAAAGTAGTGTTCAGCCTTGCTATACATTGGTCTTCCTTCCCCAGAGAATAATGTTGCAGAATCGTCTGATAAGGTTGTTGTGATAGAAAAGCCCAGTGAATCAAGGCAACATAGTTTTATCCTGAGGTCAGCTAGGTGAGGTCAGCCCCAGGCAGGATGCACGGTGCTGACCTCATCCTGCTGCCCCATGGTAACTATCACCACTGCTTTGTTCTCACTTAGTATTGTAAAGCAAAATAATCAATGATGGTATTTATCTTGCTGTAAATAAACGCTCTGTTAGAGAAGACTAAGACTTAAAATGGGATTGACCACGGCTAAATACACACTTGCAAGCACCGGCAGAGAAAGAGATGGAGAAGCATAGGATATGATTTAGGCAAAGCAAACAATTGTACCCAGTTATCCAGCTGACTGCAGCACATCAGTAGGCAAAACACTTGAAATGGGCATATGTAGTGGTCCATCGGTTCACCAAACTAGTTGTAATGTATGTGTTTGAAGATCTCTTGAGGTCCCATGATGGAAGGTTTTTCTCAAGCATAAAGGGGAGATGATTTTTTCCATTTTTCTCTAGGGGTTATCCACATAGGGCAGGCATGCAGAGACCAGCTGGATTAATCTTCTTGGGGCACTGCCCAGTGTCCAAGCAGCATGGCTCCAGGATCGCCTGGGACAGGAGCTGATCCAAAACCTATCCTTAGGAGAGGCCTCTTGATTAAGAAGCAGGTCATAAGAAATCTAAAGGTCACAGGTGAAAGGTGATCAAGATGCAAAACTACCTCTGGATCAAAAATTTCATCTGGACTATCACAACCATAATGTAAGGTGATTATCTTGAATGAAGCAATGAAAGGATTTTCTCTCATTTTCGAAAGGGTTGTTACATCGTTTGTGAAATAAACATTCACAGGAATTAAAAAAAAAAGAATGCACAACTGATCGCCAACATATTCTCTGTAGAACAAACCATATCTAAAAAGCTTTTAGGAGTCTACATTTTGAAGCCTTGTCTCTGCCTTCAGAAGAAGCAACACAACAGCCTTTAGTATCTGGGCAGCTTCTTTTGCCTGGCAGTAAAGGATCAGAGGCCACAGGAACCAGAAGTGCAGGATCCCATTGGGACCTCTGCTGCAGGAACAGAGGCTTACAGTAGCTTAAGTAAAAAGGGAGAAGGAAACACAGTAAAGTAACTATTGCTCGAGATCTCTCACAAGTGGCATGAGAACCCAGTATGTTTTGATCTTGGGAAAACCAGCTACTTCTCTATGCTTTGGGTAGGAATAAAAGGACTACTCCCCAGAAGTTTAACTAGTATGTCTTCATTGCCATTGCTTTTAAATGACATATAACTGGTGACAGTTTCCTCCTTCCCAGTAAATATACTGAAGCATTAGCACTTAATGCATCACTGAATATTTACTTGCTTATACACACTATATGCAGAGTAAATGGGGAGCATGTAAGTCCTCATCCACACCTCCTATGGAGCAGACTGACATGAGACAACACATGCAAGAATGGAGCTTCACTGTAGAACGAGATGGCTGGGAGAAGGGGAACCACCATGCAGCACACACGTGGCGCTGGGGAGGAACTGAGCTCATGCAAACAGGCGGGCTCCTCTGCACCGAGTCTGCAAGAGTCTGGAGGGCAGCATTTAGGCAGCATCCCCAGTTAGAGGAAGCCATGAATCAGTAAGGAAAAATGCTACCTCCTGTCATTTGATTCTTACTCTCTGGGAAGCAAGGCGTTACATTCCTGTAAGATAAACAGGACTGCATCAGAACAACATAGGGCTCTGTTCTCTACCTGTTTTCCTAACAGCTGTCTGTGGGGCTGTTGGTTGGCAAGCTGCTTGGATCAAAAACTGGGAACAAATATTTTCCTATCTTCACCCAGCAATGTTATCATTAAAAATAATCAAAAGCCACTCCCCACCTTCCTTCCCCACCAGGGAAGCTTTTGCATCATACCCTTCCTGCACTGAGTCAAAAGGCAGCAGAGATCTCTGTATATTTCCAACAGCTGCTAATGCCATAAGTCAACAAAACAAGCTTGATACTGTAAAACAAAACAAAAAAAAAAGGAAAAGAGAGAGTGTGAAGCTCCAAGAATATTTTAGGCAATCTGGATGAGAAAATGGGATGCGAGTTTCACAACAGTTCTGACTTTCTCTTCTAATCAGCTCTTGCTGCCACCTTGTTATTTGCTTAGGGTAGGTCTACATGGGGTGAATTAAGTAGTCCACAGTCATGTCACCAGCCCAGCTACCTTCCGGAACATTCAAATGCAAAATAAAATCAGCCTCGTGAATGAGCACACTAGAAGGTGTGTGATATTAAATACTTCTTTGGACCGTTGTCCTGCTTGGAAACGAGTCACCTCTGTGGTTTAATAGATGAGGACAGACCTGGCGCGGCTGCTGGCAATTCCATTTTCACTGAGGCTTTTTATGGATATAAAGTAAATAATCAGGCAGCCTGTGAAGGGGGGAATGAAAACCACTGTCACCCTGTTTACCAGCCTATCTCTAACAGAAAGGTGGATTTCAGTTGTCCATCTGTCATCTACAGCACATGGACTTTTGAGAAAAGTCGGTGTTAGGATTGCACCAGGACAGACTTGCAGGGGCCACCGCTCAGCCCCCACTTACCAGTTTCCCAGCCAGTGCTCATTTTCTTTGCACGTTTTGAGGGTTGAGTAAGGCACTCAAGACACTGTTGTAGTTAGTGATTTATCACCCAATAACCATGCAACTTCCATGTACAATCATAATCTACAACATATAGCAGCAAAATACCCCTCTTCAAGCATGCACGTTTTGATGAAGGCAGCCAACATTTTCATTCCATTTGCCTACACATGCCCCAGCAAAACCAATCGACCTAGCGATTCTTGTCCTGATCTGCATGTTGAAAATCTACCCCAAAGATAAGAAAGAAATCGTGCTCATCTCTTCACTGCAAACTATCACAAGTCCAACCCTCAGGATGCTGGCTTGTTGCCAGCCCCCCCTGCACTTGCTCAGGCAGAGCCTGGCCACCCCTCACATCGGTGTGCAGCTATATCATACTGTATAACATACACAATACACAGAACTTAGCGATTTAGGGGACTGGTTCTCCTCGAACATTTTCTTCGACAAGATTAGGCAATGCCATTTGAGTATCGTAGAACCACCTGGAATGCATGGTACGTGCAAGCCTGTATTACTTGTATTAAATTTGTACTGTGATCATCTGTGCTCTGCTGAGCTGGCTGAGATACTGGGAAGATATTAATAACTTTGAATTAGGAAGAAAACTGCCACAATAAAAAAATGCAGTTGGTATTTTACATCCTACACCTGGCACAACACTGACAGGAGAAACTGGAAAGGATTGTGAAAAAATGTGTGTGGTAAGAATAGTCTGTATTAGAAATAAATGGTGGAATAAGAATATTGATCTTATAATGACAGCTGACAAAACAGCAGGTCGAAGCTGGCCACATTACTAGGGAAACACATATTGTTTTCTAGGGAGACTATACAAATGTCTTGAATATGAAAACACATAACCATGTAAAAATCAAAAGTGTATTTTAAAAGTTCCCCTCATCTAAAAGCAGTATTTTCCTGTAATTTGAAGCCTTGTCTGTTTCTTCTACGTAACTAGAAAATCAGAGCCGTTTGACTGGAGTTGATCTGGTTGCTAAACAACCTATAATTGATCTCTGGGTTTCAGCCATATGCTCTTTAAGCAGTGAGCTTGCTACCTTCCTCTTTGAAAGGTCAAGCCTCTATAGTACCCAAGTACCTTAAAAAAAAGACCCAAGAGTTTAAAGATATATTTACTGATGAAAATGTGTGATTTTTAAATAATGTTTTAAAACCATAGTGGTGTAACAATATGACTCTGCTTCTGCAGGCTGAAAATTCCCTTCAGGTGCCAACAAGCTGAAGTCCACTCTGTTAAAAATATCAAGTCCAGTATTATGTTATTTGGTGGTATGATGATACAGGTCCACTCAATATGTGCCTCCTCATCCAGACTTTACTGATTGGGCTTTAAGATCCACTTGTCTTTTTAAGAAGCCCTCCTTGTTTAAATGCATCTTTTGGACCTGTCCTACTTGCATTATTCAACTACTGCCTTATTCACCATCGGCTCAAGTGTTTATTCGGTCTGCTCTAGCAAACCTGACAGACTATTTCATGATGCCTACTCCACAGAATACTAAAGAAGTCCAAATATCTGATACAGTAAATTGGACTTCTTAAAAATGTTGCAATGACTTATAATTTAAAGATCTCATGTCAGTACTGTGCAAGGCCTGTATTAGTAATACTCCCGTGAAGGAAGGCTGCAGACAGTAGTGGCAGAACTTTTGTGGATACTCTCAAATTATTTTTTGAAAGCTTGGGACTAATTTCTAGTCTATATAACCTAGCAAGGCTTTTTTTTTATGCCAAATGGATTTCCCTAAAAGCAGCCTGAGCAATACACGCAATTAGAACTGAAATCAGCTCCAGGTTTAGTTTAAAATTTTTCCCAGTCACTGGCAAAAATGAAACTACACTCCGCCTGCCAAAACAAACATCATTCAGTTTTCCTCTTTTCCTTTCAACTACTACCAAGCATAATCAGGTTTAGCAGAGATCTGAATTACACAGGCCATAAAAACCCAAGCCCCGGTACAGAGTACACACCACTACCAAGAGTTAGTATGGGAGAGCAGTCAACAGCTCAACAGTAGCTTTCATTATTAATCAAGAGCTGTACACATCTCCACTGTGATATTTTTCTCTGTATTATCCATTTTTCCCAAAGGCGATATTTTTGAAAAGAGATGTCCAACTACTTCACTTCTGAGTAGGAAGAACTGAAGCTACTTTCAATTCCAGTTACATTCAGATGGTAATGTCAGTGCCCATCCAGGTCCAGAAGTTTCTATATTTGCGCCATGACATCCTCTCAGTCTTCTCCAAAGCAGGTTCATGCATTTTGAAGCAATCTGGGGGGTGTATTATCCAAGCCACTTGGGACAGCCTATATCCCTTTCTATACTTTACCAAGTGCCTCAGGTCTTGTACAAACCTCATGTCTGACCACACTCTGTCTTTGGGAAAATTTGAGTGCAGTGAGACCTCTTTGGAAGGCATGCCACCTTGAAGGAGAAAAGAAATAGTATCTGTGGATCATACATAAGAAATTTCAACATTTTAATCTACCTGGGGTGGAGAAAAAAAACAAGAAAAAATGAAAGTCCACATAATGGCTTTGATACGTCTTAGACTTTGAGAAGCCCTTGGCAGCGTCAGTCAGAACGTGTTGCTCCTGTAATGGGCTATGTGGTAGCACAGGAGAGGATGGCTGGAAAGGGGCTCTATTCATCCTGCTCTGCTCATTCCTGGAGGAAACTGGCAGCTCTTTCCACAGCTTTTTGTGAGTGCTCTGCTGCAAGATTACAGAGAACCTATATCCGTCATTTCCTCTTTAATCTTTATAGGAAGCCTTTTCAGGAGGGAAACATTTAAGGCCACACAATTAGCAAAACACCATCCCCTTTTCACCCTTTTCACCTGAGCCATATATTTCTGCCATCAAGTACTTGAAGTATGTTTGAAATGGTGAGTTTCATTTACAAATATTTAACCCTGCAGCCTTTGTGATCTCTCAAAATAGCCACATAATGGAATTTCCTAGACCTTTTTCTAACTAAATATATGTGTGTGTGTATATACAGAGAGAGGGAGTTCAGGCCACTTAAGCTCCAATGAAGTGTTAACAAAGTCAAGCAGCACGTCCATATTCCAGATTCTGAGACTATCTGACCACTCATGGATGCACCAAAGGGGTCCAGTCACTGGTGGAATTGCACAGGATGGAAATCCCTTGGAAATCTGTTGACTGCATTTGCAAAACGAGCAGTTAAGAGTCTGTAAGAAATTCCTCTTCCCCATAAAGGAAATCCTAAATCCAGATTCTCAACTGTGGTTCAACGAGATGTTTGTTTGGGGTTATTTGGAGTTCAAGGTGTTCCAGCCACACCATGATACCCAGCCCCTTGTGCTGACAGCACTGTTCACAAGCTGTGTTGCAAAGAAAAGAGCTGACTGGGCTTTGCAAGAGCAACCTTTGGGGGCCACACCACTTCCCTGACCCATATTAAAACACATTGTCCAAAAGCAGCAGTACTGGCACCACTGGGAGTGCAAGGGCAGGGGGGAACATGCAAGTGTACAGGCATGAACGAGCATCCAGGACTGGGAACTGCAGCTGAGCTGCAAGCTCTGCTGCAGTCAGGGCGCCACAAGGTCTCTGCAGCAGGACAAAGTGCAGTTTACATGACCCAGATCAAGTAGGAGATAACTCACTTTGCCCAATGGGTCTAAAATGGTCTTAGTCCTTACAGAGTTAGGTCTCAGATAATTTGCCTACCATCATACTCAGAGCAATCATCTACCTGTGTGGAAAAAGTTATGCAAGTATAAAGGTGCCATGTCACTTTACGAGAAGAGATCTAAGCTGTACCAGCATAAGAACGCAAAAATAACAACTTCAAACTAGTGCTTTGCCCACATAAAATTATTTTAACAAAAAAAAAAATTACACTTCAGAACAAAATGGTTATCCCAGAAGGAAGAAAATGCACAAAGCCCAGGACTAAGGCTTGTTAGCAAGGCATTCCTCTCCGTATATACTATAAATTTCCAGCAGTTCTCCTAAATTCCCCTCACATTTTCAGTCAATGCTCACTGTATGGCTGGGATATCCCCAAAATATATGCATGGTCTTTGCAACTATGCACTTTACTAGCATAGCTCATGCAAAATTAACTGGCTTTGCATACCATGTGATGTGCAAAAGCAGGCATCACTGGAACACTTATCAGTTTGCTTCTCACTGAAGACTATTCTGTGCCAAGTATCTGATGCCTACATAGCAAATACTGCGTGGTGCAACTCGAGCAGCTCTGTAAAGTAAAGCAAGTGGTGCTGAGAACCCCAAATCCTCAATATAAACACTTCACAGGTTCTACTTAAGACTATGTCTGTCTTGATCCTGCAGACTGAATGCCCATTAGTGGTCTAAGCATGTTAGGTAGGCCCCTGGAGTGCCTCTTAGAGGTTTCAGGAAGCAGCTTAATTTTCATGTGAAAGGGAATTAAGTTTTTGTGGTCTAAGACTGCTCGTTGATATCAACCAAAGCAAGGGAAGTGAGGTCAACTGGACAATTTGCTTCAGTAGCACACTCCTGCATCTAACTAACACCTTGCAGACTAGACACCATTCACAGAATAAGAACGCAAGAATAATTTTGTAAAGGAAATAGATTCAGCATTTTACCCATCCTCTACTCCTTCGTTATCTTATACTAAACACCTACTCAGTTGTAAATGTGAGGCAGAGGTTCAAACTTTAAACAGAAAGGAAAAATCACCTTAAGGCTGAGACTAAGTCCAGAAAATTTTAGCATGGAAGGCAAAAGTAATTTTGAAAAGGCCGCTGAGCCGGGAGTTGTATTTCACTAAACAGTAACCTGTAAACATGAGCTCTTATAAAAATGTTTCCATACACAGATCTTAAAATGATTTTTAAAAATTCTAGCTCTTTTTTACCTACAAGAAGTCTAGAAAGACAAAGTGGTATAGGCAGGTAAGTTGCAGAGCTGGGGGTGAATGCAAACCTTGCAGTCTCCATCGGTAGCTGTGTCAGCACTGTGCATGTGGGACAGCTGTGCACAAGGAAAATCACTTCACCCAGTAGGAAACTCTCCAGGTTTTGTGCACAGAAATGATTGCTGTTCCTAAATCAATGGATGCTGAATGCTGAAAATAGCGTTTGAATCCTTACTTACTTGTATCAGTTGTCAGGCACACACTGACCCAGACAGCTAGTGAGGAAAATGGAGATATGCACACAACTGCCATCCACAGCAACCAGCCAAGTTGTGACTTCTTCCAAGAGGAAGGAATCAACAGGAAAAAAACAGTACTACTTTGATCCAATCTTGTTGCACACAAACAAACACACACCTTCCCTGAGTACTGTAAGGCTCGCGCAGCAAGAAAGTTTCCTTGCTCAGTATTTATAGCCACTTTACCCGAAACAGCACTAGTTCATTCTTAGATCTCTCATAGCCACGCTGTACGTGCCTTTTTGAGTATATACAGCTTTTATTGGCCTTCTCTTTCTGCTCTTGTGGTATTTTCTTGCTGATAGTCACCCACACCTGTGTTGCCATGTCCTTCCTCCTCCTCACCCCTGCTACTCCTCCTTGCAGCATCTGAGTTACTCCCCTTCGCTCTTCCCAACAGCAAGACACGAGGAGCTCGCAAGACAGTGTGTCCTCAGTCGCAGTTTGGGAGGCTGGAGCAAGCATCTCCCCTACCAAATAAACGTTGCACTTGCAGAGAAAATTCAGTGCTGAGCTGGAGCAAGCGCAGCAAGGGCACTGAGAAATTTTGGTGCCCTCTCAGAAGTTTCTGCTGGTTAGGTGTAAATGTTTAAGGGCTTAACATCTGATTAAGTCTGGGTGGACTTTCGTGGAATACAAAAGTTAAATGCATTTGAAAATGCAGAGAGGCACGATTTAACTAGCACAATCCAACATTTATCACAGCACTAAAGGTCTACAAGGGCTCATTATCACTGTATGAACCTCCTCCTCAGGGGACCCCCACCGCTGTCTGCAGAAACGTATTGCTTTGATGTGTTCCCTGAACAAAGAGAAAGGTCCTGATGCCGAGGGTGAAACGCAAGCAGTGACGCTCTGTGGTGGTTTAAGGAAGGAAATGAGGAGGCACACTGTGACCCATTGAAGCTGCTGGGGAATCCAGGCAAGGAAATTTGAAGTCACCCTTAGAGGGATTTAATAAGAACTGGGGGATTAACACCAAGCCCAGACAAAACCAGTAGGATGTTTAATGGTCACAAATAGCCAAGCTCTCAGTTTTATTTGCCTCCCTTTGGCACTACACCCAGCAGCACAGGGCACCTGGGTCATCAAGCTCACTTTGTGAGCTGCTGCACGGTATGGCTGAGTCTATCTGAAAAGGAGCTCTGTCCTTATGTTCTCATCCCTTGCCGTACGTGCCTGCTCTGACCCCACAGTGACCCAAACCAAGGAAAAAATACCTTTTTTGTGGGACGACTATTCAGCCAGTTTTGCTGAAAACTAATTGGAGCAGGAGTGACCCAGCTGGCAGCAGGCAGTTGCAGCTCGACCCAGCTGTACTGTAAAATCACAGCACTGGGTGGGAAATTTATCTTTGCTGGCCATGCCTAAGTGAGACATTCTTCCCAAGCAGCTGGGTGAGGCAGGCAGACCACACTTCGTTACAGAGCTGACAAGAGAAAGAAGTAATTACATGAACATGAGATCTATTACCTGACTGTTGTAAGATGGATCTAAGGTGTCATGTGGAGCGAGGCAGTCCATTAATTTTCCATTCTGCCGGCAGCCCAGGTGCACCAGATCTCGGCAGTGAGCATGGCAGGTGTATCTGCAATCTGAAACACGCACACGGACACAGGAAAAAAAAAAAAAAGTGTTTTAGAAATGTATTTGCTGCAGGCAGAACCTACGAGCAAGGCACATCCTCATTTGCCACGTGACCTCACAGGAACTACCACCTCTTGGCTGAATCTCCCTGTCTGAACGTAGAGATAATAATAGTTACATATTACTGGAAATGTGAATTCACTGGAGCGAAGGTGACAGTGCAGCACACCTCAGTGTCACACTGACGCGGCTGCAGTGATGCAGTCTGCTAGTTAGACCGGGGCTGCCTTGGTGAGATGGTTTTTTGCAAAAAATCTGTGCCAGACACTAGGTATTAGCTGCTGTAACGTAAGCAAGGGGCCATTCTCAGAAAAGACACAACATTTATGATTTTTGGACAAAAACCTCTACGCAAGTACAGTCACTATTACGTGGTTTTACATGTTTTAAGCATAGGTTCTCTTAAGAATATGCACATGAATATTGAAAATGGAATGAGGAGCTTATCTGAACCTGCTAAATCACAAAGTCGCCTTCAGGAACAATTCAGAAATTTCACTTGCTGGCTAACAAAATTGACTAAGATGGCTATTAGAAACATAAATTCCTGATAACTGAGGCAGGTGGCTGCCTCTCTAGTAAGAAATCAGGTGATTCATATGGCCTCTAATCTCAGGCAGAGAATCACTTTAACAGTATTTGCAAAAACAACCTGTATTTGCCCTGAAGCCTTGTTGTGTTTGCTGTTTCTCTGTGTAAGTTGGGCAGAGTTCACGATACCACCTTTGTCTAGCGCTGAATGAAACTTTCTATTTTTAGGTTTTAAATTGTTTATGATTTTGCCAAAGAGCAACCACTTGTACTTCAAGTTTCCTTGCTGGGGAACATCATGCTGTTTGTCTTAGAACATTTCGGCTAAAACAATTCAGCCATTTCCAAGAATGACTTTTGGAGGAAATGCTTTCATTTTCCCTAACCAAACTACTCTTTAAAATACTTTTTGCTTTACACTTCCCTGGTTTATAGAAAAAGCTGAATTCTGGATGGGCTTTTTTCTGTTCCCTTACCAGCCTCTCAAAAATCTCAGTTTCCCTTATGTTTGATTAGATTCTTATTATCGTTCCTGAAGGATAAATTCTTCAAGGTTCCCATTTCCAATCAATACTTGCACTAAGGCAAGATTAAATGTATTTTATCTGGCATGAAGTCTACCAATACAAAATCAACCTGTCAAAGCTTTTCCAACACCAGTGACCCAGCAGTGTGAGTCCACCCTGAATCAGCACTCTGGATCAGATAACTAGGATGCTTCTGATTTTAAACTAGACTGAGTATATCACAATAATATATCTCAAGTCACGCTCCTCTTGGGATATTAGCAAATAGCCTCAGCTAATTATGGGGCAAGAATAAATGCAGTATAAATCAAAACACCGAATAAAGACTCTAACTCTCTAAAACCGTCATTGTATTTAATGCAGAATTTGGAAAACATAAAGCAAAATAGGCAGAAGACTGCAGAGGGAAAAATGGATAGTTAAGGAAGCTGTGTGGTGCCCAGGAGAAATGATAGCTGTCTCTGCACCCTTGTGTGATGCTGGCAAGCTGTGCAAGACTTCCTGCAGTTGCTGCTCAGTTTCTTCTGGGTGCGACATTTGAGCTACATCATCTGATTTGCAGGAAACATGGAGCAACCAAAGTCCAGGAGAACTGTGCATTTAATCCAAACAAGGTTTTTCTAGGGCTCTGTTTTATGCTTATGCAGCTGGGATTATTTTTCAGATGACTCATGTACCTCACAGCGGACTTCTGGAAGCAAAAGGACACTCGCGTTTGTGGAGCCCTTGAGAGAAGAGAATAATTTTGTATTTGGGAAGGTACCCCATAAGGTGTAGATGAAAAGCCTCACCCATACCCAACAGGATTAGGTAAAATTCAGAGCTGTGTTCATCGCGTGAGGGAGCGGGGCATCTCCATGGGAAAACAGGGGGGGCAACACTTAATTAAAGATGACATCATAATGCACACACAAAAGAAGGTCAAATGAAAGTAATACTTGAATTTCTAATTCTTCTTCATTCCTGAGTTCTTCACTCTGCAAATTATCATCTTCTTAAGAAAAAATACTTAGGAGATTGCACTGTTTGTCTACCTTTCTATCCTTCCCCTGTAATTCCGAGAGAGCTGACCAATTTCAACAACATACGGTCTAAAAGCTAATTAAGTTCATACAACTTCTATGAAAATTATCTCCTGGGTAAAGGAGGGACACCCAAACTAATACCACACTCCGGGCAAGGCAGGCAAAAATCGGCCGTTATGCCTTTGGCAATGTCTGGATAACCGGTTACTAAAGACATGACCTCAGTGGTGAGGAGGTTATGGGGAATGGGGCACAAGTCTGTAGGAAACCAGGCTTCACTAATTCCCCAACTTTCTATGACTACACAAACATATATACTGAGCATGCACCAATTCTAAAGACGCCTTTTTACAAATAATATTAGGAAAAAATCTGTTAGCTAAACAGTGTTCTGAAACAGGATTACTAATCAAGTTAGGAAACATTATCTCTCGACGCTATTTTGTTTGTCATTTATATTCATTTTAATTTGTGAGTCCATAATGTCATTTGTAAGACAAGCCATAATTTCTTCCTGGCTATTATAGGCATAATTACAAAAAATGTAAAAGCTTCGTCTCTGAAACTCTTTCAAACATAAACTAGATTTTAACATACTGCTTATAAGTTTAATGAGCAAGACAAGAAAAAAGGATTATTTTTTTCTAGAACAGTAATACTTAAACCTTTTTTCCTATATGTTTTAGCTTTAAACACATTATTTTATTCCATTCATGGCACACAATGTTTCACAAAGGTCCAGGTAGCATCAGATTAAAAAGAATATCTTTTTCTGATAATCTTTTACTGGACCACTCCCAAAATTGCCATGAGTTCAAAAAGTAGCTGTTATTCTGGAAAGACTCTTTGGTCATCAGATTGTGGATTGCCATATCATATCCGCTCGGAAAGCAATCAGAACCAGGTGTTCTTTCCTGATGTGGTCTGAAATGAATGCTGTCTTTGAATTCAAAGACCTGGGGGCTTTAACTGGGCGCAGTTGATGAAGGCATTCACTGACATTTAGAAAAGCTAACGGGTTTATTTTACTAATGTTCAGACTGTCCTGTACACTGAAGTTATTTACAAAAGTGGTGCGTCAATGCATATTGAATATGCATAATTGTCCTGTATCGTTAGGAAATGTGGAGTAAGCGTGTATTTATTAAATGTACAAATATTATGCTTTGCAAGTTTCATTGTCAGCTACTGAGACATAATGTAACACCTTATTGTCTATTATTCTATTGCAACAATGGCTTGACTAGAGTCATAGAAAAAACAACTCAGCAAATTTTACAATTACATGAAATCAAGACTATTGCTATCCTGCCGTCACAAGGGTGAACTCTAAGGCTTCAACACATTCGTTTTACGTGAATAGCCCCTACCTGATGTTTAAGTTTTCTTCACCCAAAACTTGGTTTTGCCTGATATCTTGTAAATAGCTGTTCCCATAACTGATTTGCTGCAGGGCAGCGCAGCAGAAAGCAAGCAAGTGAGCCAGCAGGCAACCCAACAGATGCTCCAACATCAGACCGTAGTAATTGAGCATTACTGAACCAGGCAGAGGCAGACAGAGGCTCAGCAGCAAAGTCCCTCTATCCTGCTGTGGTCTTCCCTGCCTAGGAAATGTATGTGTTAATTTCTGTGATGGCCCAGACAGGTTTAACCTCCAAATAGATATTCAAAATGGACGTTGTGCCTGAGCAACTGTAGCACATGGAAGGTTCAAAGCCAAATTTGTATTACGCTTGCATTATTTATCAACTGCAGTATGATTGAAGAAGTCTTTATTGGAAAGTGTGAGGAGGGTATACAGCTCGGTCCTGCTACTGCGTGTATTAGGAAGTTAGCAAGTAAAATCATCTTTACTTGAGAGCTTGTGGCTTGGTTCCCAGCAATCAGAAGAGAGATTACTGCTGTGCCCACTTCACAGAAAGTATGCTTGTAAAGCTTCTTGGAAAAATATTCAAACTACGTAAGGTGCTTGATGCTTTAATCCTTAATCTATTTTCAGACAGCAGGTCAGAAAAGGAAGGAGAGTGAAGTTTAGCAATATTCCTCCTGCAAGGCAGAATTGTATCATATTTCTACAATACGTTGATATAAACATCTCAAATTCCATTTGCACTAAATAGATGTTGTGCTGTTCTCCTTTTTGCTGATGCTCAGATGTCCACATTCTAGTTTGATGTTAAAGTTGCTACCAAGATCTTTTTTTTGCAGTCTCACTAGAAGCTGTAATGGAAGGAGAAACCTATTTGGATAAACAGCCTTCAAGAAAGTGTTAAGCGTAGCTGCTAGTGGATGGAGATCTCCTATAACATCGGTTTTAGCTCTACACAATTCCCTTTATTTCTGATTATTTCTTTATTTATTAGTCTCACTTAACATCGGTCTGAGATTAAAATAGAGTTCATTGTAACCATATTTCCCAATTAGTGAGTCATGGGTGACTTTTAAGGGATCACAGCCATTACAGACGAGAGACTTTCCGAGCTCCTTATGGCCATCCTTTTCCCCTGAGGGATCTCCGTGCACATTTTGTGCTCTTTCCCCATTGTGGACCTAGGCAAGGCTTAGATCAGACTGTAGTCCAGCAAAGCCCACCTCTTCCAAACCCCCATAAGGTTGTATCTGTCCACAGGTACCATTTTGCTGCTTAAGGTCTTCTAATCACCTGTTTCTCTGTAGGCTCTGTTTTCAGCAGGTACGCCGCCATGGCCACATCCACTGGCCATGAAGCCCTATATGGGATACACGCTTCCCACGGAGAGGATCCTCTACCATTTTCCCAGGCACAGAAAGACCATATAACTTCCTAGGAAAATGCTCCAAGAAGCCTGCTATGAGATTCTCTAAAAAGACAGTGAAACCCTCTTGTTACTGGAATGGCACTGTGGGGGGTGGGGGGCTGAATTAGACCAGCAGATGTAACCAGATATGCCTTTTCCTTCAAGCGAGTACTGCCTGCTGGAAAGCAAGTGATCTCTCTCATTCAATTCCTGCCTTCTACAGCTGCCACAATCCACTTGAAAATATCACCAGGCAAGCATGGATAGAAAAAGCAAAGGATGAAGACTTTTGAAATGCTGGTGCTAAAACTAGGTTTCAAGATTTATAATTTAAACACCGACAGAGAATTGGAGCCATCATCAGAGGCAGTGACACTCACTGACTACAGAGCACTCAAAAAATATTTTGGGTGCTGAATATCTTGCAAAAATGAAGCCATCATTATGCAAGTGCCACGGTTGGAAAGTTGCAGCGTTGTGTCAAATTTTCCATCGCCTGTTTCCCTCCAGCACTGCAGAGCATGGGAAGCTGCAAAATCAACCTCAGTCTCCTTTGTGCAGATACATGAACTGCCCTGGATAAGCCACAATAGGTGAAGTATCCCTATTCATTATTATTGTGCATCTCCTTGCACAATAATAACAATGAACAGAACGTCTGATATGTTGCTTTTCAGAAATGTAAGTGATGTTCACTCTCAGAGAAGTACTACACCAAACTAAATAAATAATTAACATTAAGATTAACATTCAAATCATCTTAGTATCTAGACTTGTAAAGTCGAAGAAAGAGCACAGAATCCATGAAGCTTTGAACAGGAATGCAAAAGAAGCAAATAAAAGTGGATGAAGGTCAGCTCATAGAATAGCATTCATTGTATAAATGCATTTTTTCCTTCAGGTTTGCTAAAATCCTTATCTTTTGCTGTCACACAGCTGGGAAATATAATTTGAATTACTATCCTCCATTAGTGAAAAACAAACAAAAGACTCTCCAATGCTCATCTATCACTACATCTAATATATTCACACATTTTACTAGTTAATAAATAGTCTAAAAACATTATTGGTGATAAAACCCTAAAATTGAAGTTAAAACTCAAAGGAGTATAATCACAGATAGGTGGTTTATCAACAAGAGTTAAACTATGACCTATCTGTAACTTTAAAGAACTGCAGCTTTGTTAATACTAGTCCATGAAAAGTCATCATGAGATACACTACTCTTTATGTTGAATACTGATTTAATGAATGCAATCATTCCGAACGGATAAAGTCATACAAAAAAAGCTGACTGCACCAATATTGTCCTTGATGAAAGAGGATGTACTGGGTACAGGAGCAAGTTTTATATTACCATATAAATCAAATGCAGACTCGGCACTTTAAAACATGCTCAGTTTAATTGGTTTCTATGAGGACAAAAAAAAAAAATCACATGTTGACATATGACACAGAAGTTACTTCTAGTGTTTTAATGACTGTTTGGAAATAATGGTATTCTTGCAAATGCATATCTGAGACTGTTATTTGACTTCTATCTTTCTTACTTCTGATCAACAGAAATAAGAAACATTACTCTGGATCTTGACTAGACAATCAGAATTTCAAGGCTCCTCCTCAGGAGAGCAGGAAATTTTTAAGAAGACAATTTGTCTCCATCCCTGCACTCTCACCAAGCCAAAAAGGGCACCTCTGGAAGCTTTTGTGCTTTTGAATCACAACAAATAATTGATATACTTTTACACTAATTTTGCAAAGATCTCTGTACTAGCAGTTGCCATTTCTTTCTTGCTGCTAATTTTTTCAATCCCACATACTAGCATTGTGCAACCCCAAACATTTACATACACACCAGATGACAACGCATCTCTGCCAGGCCTGCAACCCAGTCTGTAACTACCACAGCCCCACTCGGGGTCAGGAACCCTGGCCTAGGAACAGGATAAACTCCTGTAAGAGGCTCTATTGGGAGCTCATCATGGTGACTGAGATAAAATTAACCAGAGTACCTACAGCAAAGATCTGCAAAATCATGTATTGTCATATATTTGGACCTCAGCAGAAAAGGTGCTTTTATTCTAATAGAATAGTCCAGAATCCAACTCAAAATCTCACCAGGTTTTTGTCTGCAATCATCTTACCAAACCAGAGTTTGGCTACTGCACAAAAAAAAATTTGCTATATTACCAGAGATAATAAGATATTAGGATAGTAAGATTCAGAGTTGTTAGACAACTATTTATCATCTAGGCAGGCATTAACCTGCCCTTGCCACATTCAGAGGATGTTACATTTGCAAAGCAGAAGGGAATGATTGGCTTTTTGGTGAGAAGATGAGAAAACTCTTTTCTGAGTGAATCACTGACTGAGAACTCCAGGGAGGCCCCAAGTAGGTATAAAAATCAGCAACCTCCATGAGCATGGACTGTCTAACATACCTGCTGTCTAGGAACACATGGACCTTGTCTGTTTTCACATGTGTCGTGTAACAAATAATTGGGTAATAAATAAATTTAGCTTCCCAACTCCAAAACAGGATGGAAGGACAGGTGTTTTAGTTTAAACAGCCTAAACCAGATTTTTTTTCAGTTTCTGCTGCTGGTACCTTTATAAACCTCTACAACCTTGTAGTCTATTTTGGAGCTTTTAAATATTTTTTATGATCTTATCTTAACCTGGTTTGTGCTAGAGGGTTTGCTAGGTAACTGGTAAACACCAAGATACATGATTTTTATGGACATGGTCATCCTTAGCAGGGGGTTAGTGAGACAGGCTCACCAGGACTGACACACCAGGGCAGCTCACCAGCCTGCCCGAAGAGTGGAAGGAGATATTGCCACCTAGCTGCACGCTGAAGAACTGGGGTGTAGGAGTTTGCATGGACAAAGCATCTATGAGTGGCCACTATTAGCCAGGTAAGGTTGCTGGCAGCCAACACAGAGAAGGTCCCTGACCGCTGCAGGAGGATTGTCCACTTGTCCACTCTTCATGCCAGCGACTGTAAAAAACATGCCTGAGGAAGGAAAAATGCCTGTCTTGAGCTACTAAAATCCACCCTGATTCTCAGATGCTTAAATGTCTCTGAGCACCTGGCCCAAAGTGACATAGGTACGTAAATCCCATTGATTTATTCTGGAGCAATTAAAGAATTAAAGTAAATTTAATCTGTTTGTAAAGCCTGTTTGTGTTGTTATCAATGTGACA
Source organism: Phalacrocorax carbo (assembly GCF_963921805.1). Lineage (NCBI taxonomy): Eukaryota > Metazoa > Chordata > Aves > Suliformes > Phalacrocoracidae > Phalacrocorax > Phalacrocorax carbo. Next base: position 37,779,755 of record NC_087513.1, on the reverse strand, counting down.
AGCTCTGCCTTAGGTCCTCTCTCTCCTTCCAGCACTTGCCAACAGGCTCCAGCTAAGACTTGCCACAGAGGACTCTTGCACAAACCTGGGATCTGATACAACCAGGCTATAAACAGGTCGATGCTCCTGAACACTCCTACACCTCTTTTGAGCAGATAACGCTCTGCATGCAGTCCTATTTACAGTCACCACTCCTGCAGAAATGGAACACCCAGTGTTTTTTTCAGACCACCCTGAAACAATCACAAAATCTGTTTGCAAACAAGGCTGAAAATGTTTGCTCCATTTAATCAAGGTAAGGGTTAAAACATAAATTTGCAATAGTGGAAACACTTTAAAAAGCAAAGCACAAGACAAGAAAACACAAGTTTAGATTATATTTACTACTCACAATCTCCCCTATCTGTTTCTGCATCACAGCTAGATGGAGAGCTGGGCCACATCCCCTCCTGAGACTTCCCCAGGGCTATCGTGCTTAGATCTAGCTGTTTCTGGGAGGGAGGTTTAGAAGCGCAGGGCTGAGCTCTCCTTCCCCACCCTGAAATTCCTCCTCCTTGTATGGGCTCCCCTGAAGTTAACTGGGCATGGGATCTCCACACGGTAATGCCTCTGTGTGAAGGAGAGAAGATGCCTCATTTCTCCTTCCTCCTTAGGTCCTCTTGATATACAAGTCTCCATGGCATTCTTCAGTTAGTTTAACTTCCAGGCTTTAAGCTGACTCTGCTTGTTACAATCTTCTGAAAAAATGATCTAAATTGCAATGCACACTTTGGGAAACAAGCTCCTCAGACTGATAACATTCCTTCTGCCCTGAGCCCTGAGCCCAAACATGAAGTGATGAAACCAGGAATGGGAGCTTTCAAGCACGCTAGATTCTCCTCCCCATGTACCTGGCTAGATTTCTGAAGCCCCCTTCTAGGGACACCATCACATTCTGCCAAAAACCTTAAGATAACCTTAAGATTTAGTAGATCTTTTAAACACCTTGTAGCACTGCAATTCCTACTGTCTTCCAAAGCTCCACACATGAAAATAGCAACCTTTTAATAAGTGCAAAGACTTGTAAATCATACCCACACTTCATAGCAAAAACAAAGGGAATGAATAAGCACTCGGCTCCCACTAGCACCTTTCCAGACGAGAGGTAACTGCTTGTCCCAGGCGGCAGACAGAGCCTACAGCTCTCATTTCTCCACACCAGGGATGGGGAGGCCGAATTCCTCTGTGCAGTAACTTCAAACAAGGGATTAAGAGAAAAAACTCAGTGGATATCTTGAGTCTATCCTTTCATAACAGACTTCAGAGAGTCCTTTTGTAGTGCTGGCAGAGCAGACCACGCACCCATCACATCCAGACTCACAGGAGAAAATGACAGCGAAAATCTGGTAGACCAGGAGAGTGACAGGCGTTACTGACCACGTGTGGCAGTGACAAAAGCAAAGTACCACAAAGCAGCTACATTTCTTCTTCAGTTCAAGAGGAAAAGGACTATATTTCTGAAACAGAAAACATTAACCTTATGCTCTGTTTCTTATGTTAATAAACTGTGGCAAAGATATGCTACAAGAAAAAAGTACCCTGTAGATAAAATCCAAGATTCACCTGCCCTGGAAAGCAATTTAAAATAATATGTTTACATTTGATTTCCCATGGAACTAGTAATTCTTCCTTTCATGCTTACTTTTGTAAGACTGCAGTAGTCATCAGGTATCTCCACAAGTCATTGAGTGGCACAGGGGAAGAGCAAGGGGCTGAGCCACTGGCCGGCAACTGGCTCGCAGCCCTGTTGTGTGCCACACATGTTCCCCGGAGCCAGGCTGGAAGCAGGCAGAAGGATGGACACCAGCGGCTGCCCAGAAAGTGCTGGCTGCTTTTCTCCATCTATTCCCACCTCCTCTGTGATGCCAAGCAGCCAGAGAGGAGCTGTGGTGCTGCACTGAGCTGCGTCTGCAGCAGCCATGTGGCAGCAGAGTGGCTATGACAGTAAAATAGGCTCTACTGCCCTTTTCCTCTGGCAAATCTGCCCATTGGCATTTGGACTCTAACCGTCAACCTAATCCACTTGACTCAGTACATTTTACAAATTGCTTAAAAACAGTCCAGGATGTCTTTAAATTCATGGAATCATAGAATGATGAAATCATTTAGGTTGGAAAAGACCTTTAAGATCATTGAGTCCTACTGTTAACCTAACACTGCCAAATCCACCACTAAACCATGTCCCTAAGCACCACATCTACATGTCTTTTAAATACCTCCAAAATGGTGACCTCACCACTTCCCTGGGCAGATTGTTCCAATACTTGACAACCCTTTTAGTGAAGAAATTTTTCCTAATATCCAAGCTAAACCTCCCCTAATGCAACTTGAGGATGTTTCCTCCTGTCTGATTGCTTGTTACTTGGGAGAAGAGACCAACATCCACCTCGCTACATCCTCCTTTCAGGTAGCTGTAGAGAGTGATAAGGTCTCCCCTCAGGCTTCTCTTCTCCAGGCAAAACAACCCCAATTCCCTCAACCTCCCCTCACAAGACTTGCTCTCCAGACCCTCCACTAGCTTTGTTTCCCGTCTTTGGACACACTCCAGCAACTCAATGTCCCTCTTGCACTGAGTGGCCCAAAACTGAACACAGTACTCGAGGTGCGGCCTCACCATTGCCAAGTACAGAGGCACAATCACTTCCCTGCTCCTGCTGGCCACACTATTCTTGATACAAGCCCGGATGCTGTTGGCCTTCTTGACCACCTGAGCACACTGCTGGCTCATGTTCAGCTGGCTGTCAACCACCACCCCCAGGTCCTTCTCCACCGGGCAGCTCTCCAGCCACTCCTCCCCAAGCCTTTTGCGTTGCATGGGGTTGTTGTGACCAAAGTGCAGGACCTGGCACTTGGTCTTGTTAAACCTCGTACAATTGGCCTCGTCCCAATGATCCAGCCTGTCCAGGTCCCTCTATAGGGCCTTCCTACCCTCAAGCAGATCAACACTCCCACCCAACTTGGTGTCATCTGCAAACTTACTGAGGGTGCACTTGATCCTCTTGTCCAGATCACTGATAAGGACATTAAGCAGAACTGGCCCCAGCACTGAGCCCTGGGGAACACTGCTTGTGACCGGCCACCAACTGCATTTACCTCCGTTCCCCACAACTTTCTGGGCTTGGCTGTCCAGCCAGTTTTTTACCCAGCAAAGAGTACACCCATCCAGGCCACGAGCAGCCAGTCTCTCCAGGAGAATGCTGTGGGAAACAGTGTCAAAGGCTTTATTAAAGTCTAGGTAGACAACACCCACAGCCTTTCCCTCATCCAATAAGCAGGTCATCTTGTCATAGAAGGAGATTAAATTAAATTTTTGTAGGGAACTCAGAAAAAGCAGCAGCCCAGAACTCAGAGTGGCGAAATCCCATCCTTCGAGGGAACAGAGCTTGAATGAGGACAGGGTGCACCAGCCCCCTATGCCTCTTTTTACCTTTGTGGCTGCTTCAGAAAATATATTTAAAATCCACCTTTCACAGAATTAAAGTCACCAGATTTTACATTCGGTGAATGCCTGGCCTGGGAACACTTGGCTGCATACAATTCTGAACTGTAAATGTGATGGAAAGTAATGGAAGAATTTAAGTTCAAAAAGTCAAATATTAGTCTATGTATCACACTGGTATTTGGGGTGTTACACTTGCTCTGGCTTTTAGCCTCTTTCCAACGTTAAAAAACTAAGCAAATGGGGATAAAAACCTGTCCAGAGAAAAAAAAAAGAGCTTTCTGTCCTGTATGCGAAACCAATAAAAACAGTGCTTTTTGAAAGCATTTACTCGAGTGCCCTCTATTGCTGAACCCCCAAAACAGCCAGCACAAAGTTAACTCACAAATTAGCTTTTTTGTTTGGTTTTTCTTTAGAAAAAAACTGACCAAAAAGAAAGAACTAGAAAGAAAAGTATGGCTTAGGTAGAGCTGCCTGCACTGCTGAGGAGCTGTGAGTTCATGACCAGACCTGAGTTAATACAGAACCTCTTCTTGCTGGAGTTAAGAGCAGACAAAACGTATCACTTTCAGTTCCTAGAAAGGATGGATTATAGAAAAGTGGTCCCAAGAGCTCAGAAGAGACCTGATTTACCTGGCCACAACGTTGGGAGTTCATTCTGAATCACTGTTGAAAGATCAATGAGCGCTCTATTAGGAGAGATACAAATAGCAATTACATCCTAGCAGGACAAAAGCCAGGCCTTTAACTGATAGATGACGTGCAATTTCAATACTTGAACTTTCTGCTAAACAAAACCTGCAGTCTGTTGTGTTTAAATGTGAGAAGGGAAAAAAGGTTGACTCAAACCCATCAAATTAAATGAAGGTTAATACAAAAATACCTATGCTTGCTAGGAAAAACAGCAGAGTATTCTGCATTGATCATCTCTAACGCTGAGTACAGGTCAGTTCTGAAGATGCTTTTGCATGCTGCATCCAAGCTCAGTCTGTGTTTACATAGCAGGCTATAATGTTACATTATCTCTTTAAAATAGGTAATTCCACACTACTAATTTATTAATGTTCCTCTTCATAAAAGACCAATCAACAGCTTTTATTTCAGATGTTATAGGTCACCATTCCCACCCTGATAGTAGACCTTGAAACAGATATAGCAGGGAGGTGCTTAGTTTAATGTACACAGTTGGTCACCCTCTTTTCTTCCTCTTGTCTTCCTGCGAGCTCCCAGGGCAGCAAAGAGCTGCAGCGGGGAGAAACAGCATCACCCAGCAGCTATTGCTTGACATTGGCAAAGGAAAGAAAAATATGTGAGAGCAGAAAAACAGAAAGTAAAATTAAATCTTCCAAACTGCTTCAGAAGAACAATCCCACAATAGGCATAGCGTGCTAGCAAACTAGCAATTCCTGGTGATACTGACATCTCTCACGTATTATGGACATTCACTTCAGTAATCCTGATCCAAGCAGCGATTGGGCCCATGAGATGAGGTTTGGTCTCTGAACAGATGTTTTTTTCTTACATTTATCACAGGCTTATGAAAATCTTAGTAACTCTCAGGGTGAAAATCAGGATTTTTCTTTGGAAAGGAAGCAGAGCGAGCAAAGTGATTTGTCTCATTTAAAACTGGTAGAGCCATGGAAAAAGGAATTTAGTGGGATGCTGCATTCGTCTCATCCAATTATCTGAGAAATGGAATGAAACAACACATCACGCAATTTGCAAATGCCACGTGACTGGTAAGAAAGAGCTGTGAATGATAACCACTATAGAGAAAAACATATCATGGATTATCTGGCCAATAACAGAATGCATCTCCCTCGGAAAAATACAAACTCACAAATAAACAATTATTTAATGGGTGGAGAATTACACAGAAATCAACAATAGTGAAAGAGGTTTTCATATTTCCTAGCCTTACCAGTATTGCACTTGAAAAACACAAGACTATATGGACTGGGTTAGAGCAAAGATCTGTCTAGGCCAGTAGCCTGTCTTGGGAAGATCCTGCCAGCAGATGCTTAGGGAACATGTGTGACAAAAAAGTGAATTTTGAGCGATATTTCCCCCTTATGCCCTTCTACTCTCTGGCAATCTGCCACTTAAAACAAATGACCTAGGGGCTGTATCTGCATCTTTTTTATTTAATATCTCTTGGTGTATCTTTCCTCCATGAATTTATCTAATCCCTTCTCAAATACATTTATGTTCCTAGTCTCCTAAACATCCTGTGTCAGTCAGTTCCACAAATGAATTATGTGCATGCGTATGCATGTGAAAGAGTAGTTTGTTTTAAGCCTCTTGTTTGCCCATTTCATGGCATCACCCTGACTTTTACACTATGAGAAATGGTAAATAACTATGCTGTCTTCAATTCTCCACACTCTGCTTTTATTAGTACAGAAGCATATTCTCTTGCAGCTGCCTCTTACCAAGTGGAAAAGCCCTGGTCTGTAGGAGTTTACTATTGTCTTTGATAATCCAAAGTCCTCTCTTGTATCTTCAAATACTACTATATCTTTTTTTAAGACAAAGGGAGAGCAGTGGATGTTGTTTAACTCGACTTCAGTAAGGCACTCGACACTGTCTCCCATAGCCTCCTCATAGGCAACCTAAGGAAGCGTGGGTTGGACGAGTGGACAGTGAGGTGGACAGAGAACTGGCTCAACAACAGAACTCAGAGAGTCGTGATCATTGGGGCAGAGTCTGGATGGAGGCCTGTCACTAGTGGTGTTCCCCAGGGGTCTGTGCTGGGTCCAGTCCTGTTCAACATACTCATCAATGACCTGGATGATGGGATAGAGTGTAACCTCAGCAAGTTGGCTGATGATACCAAGCTGGGAGGAGTGGCTGATACACCAGAAGGCTGTGCTGCCATCCAGCGAGACCTGGACAGGCTGGAGAGCTGGGCCCAGGGGAACCTGATGAAATTCAACACGAGCAAGTGCAAGGTCCTGCCCCTGGGGAGGAACAACCCCATGCACCAGTACAGGCTGGGGGCTGAACTACTGGAAAGTGGCTCTGTTGAGAAGGACCTGGGAGTGCTGGTAGACAGCAAGGTGACCATGAGCCAGCAATGTGCCCTTGTGGCCAAGGCCAACGGTATCCTGGGCTGCATTAAAAGGAGTGTGGCCAGCAGGGCGAGGGAGGTTATCCTCTCCCTCTACTCTGCCCTTGTGAGACCACATTTGGAGTACTGTGTCCAGTTTTGGGCCCCCCAGTTTAAGAAGGACATGGAACTGCTTCAGCAAGTCCAGCGGAGAGCTACCAAGATGATCAGGGGACTGGAGCATCTCCCATATGAGGAAAGGCTGAGAGACTAGGGTTTATTCAGCCTGGAGAAGAGAAGACTGAGGGGGGATTTCATCAATACCTATAAATATCTAAAGGGTGGGTGTCAGGATGATGGGACTAGCCTCTTTTCAATAGTGCCCAGTGACAGGACAAGGGGCAATGGGCACAAGTTGGAACACAGGAAGTTCCACCTGAATATGAGAAAACACTTCTTTCCTGTGAGGGTGCCAGAGCAGTGGCACAGGCTGCCCAGGGAGGCTGTGGAGTCTCCTTCCCTGGAGACATTCAAAACCCTCCTAGATGCGATCCTGTGCCCCCTGCTCTGGGTGTGCCTGCTCAAGCAGGGGTGTTGGACAAGATGATCTCCAGATGTCCCTTCCAACCCCTACCGTTCTGTGATTCTGTAAGAGGGCAGGATGACCAAACTGCTGCATATGATGTGTAGGCACAGCACGGTTTTCTGGGTTCTCACTTCATTTCTTTCCTAATGCTTCCATATATTCAGTTCCTTTTGCCTTGAACATTCAGAATAGTCTCTTCAGAGAACCGTCCACATGATTAATTCTGTTTCCTGAATGATAAAAGCTAATTTAGAAGCCACTGCTCTATATATGCTGTCAACACTCTCCACATATGGTTTAGTTCATATTTATCAACACTGAATTATGTTTTACTGCCCAGTCACTCAGTATGATGTCTTTCTTCTACAGCTTTCTACAATTAGCTTTAAACTACCCTGATGACCTGTTAACATTGACTTTCTGTACCCATCTCTTTAATTTTGTTAATAAATGCTTTATTATTACAGATGCTGGCACAGCTTCCTCTAGAACTAGGTAAGTGTACTTTTAAGCAAATCACAGAAGAAAACATTAAATATATATATCTCCTTAAAATTAAAAGAGACAGAAAAAGCACATATAGAGATGTTTTTGAAAAGAAGACTAGAAACTAAAATCTTGCTTTCACAACACAAAGGATCTTTAAATGGCACACTTCCATTAATAATCTATGTATTCTTAAATGAACATTGGACACAGGCTATTAAATGATGATTAAGAACATTCAAATCAAATGGACTGAAATGTCCAAAGTAGATGAACAGATATGAACTGAAAGGACTACATGCACTCCTAATGCAGGCAGAAAACCTGTATGTATGGTCTGATGGTAAAATGCAATCATCTCCTACCTGCTTCCAGTCTGCTGCAGTACCCTACCCATCTCCAGCACTATATAAATCATAGCCATGAACTAGATGTTCAGTAAATAAACAGATACAGCAGTCTGAAAAAGTTGGATCAGAAGTCTTGGTTACCCATCCCAGCAGGTCCCGACGAGACGCAATCTTGGGTTGCTGGATCCACACTCCAGAACAGCCACCTGCAGCCATAAGATCACCTTGTCTGCTACCATGTTAGGTTTGAATATGATTTACATCCAAGCAGGCTTCCACTCAGACAATGTCCTTCCACTCCCTCTCCCAAACAGCTAGTTAATCCTTCAAATGATATTCCCTTGGAAGCAACTGTCTTCACCCATGTAAGCTTTAATGCTCCAGAGCCACAGTTCCCAAATGTCCCTATGCTCCATTTATCACCTATGTTGGGCTAAACTCTCCCCATCATTCCCAGAGATGGATGCTCTTCTTCTGAGTCGCCATCTGCAAGCTCTGCAAGCCCTAGCTTGGCCTGATGTACCCGTCACCACAGAGCATAGCGCCTACGTACAGCGCAGCTGATCCGCAGAAGAGAACTGGGCCCTCACTGAACTGTGGGGACAGCCAGGTGAACTTTTTTACTAAAAACACAGGAGGCTGATAGGTGCTTACTGGACAGTTGCAGGTATCTGTGCAGGAGACACAGACCTGACTATAGGGACTGCAGAGGTGTGACACGCCACCGGGCTGAGGGAGCGGCTTTCACCAACTGGGTTTTGACAAGAACACAGAAATACAGTGACATTATCTGTTCATTAATTTCCCAGCTATGTAGCCTCACAAATGCTAGGTATGTTACCTCTACATGCCCAAACTACTCCCAGAATAACCCACTTAAAGAAGTCACGTTAAGGACACAGGCGCTTAGAGCATAGGCCATCATATGTTAGCTGGCCAAATATGAAAATAAGAAATGATTTCACAAATATTTTGAAGTCAGCCATTCTAAATCGACATATCCTACTAAAATTATGTTCTCCTTTTCCATAGGTGTTATGGATTTGTTTTGTCAGCTGGATAGATTTTGGAGAGTTCAGTTTTGGACTTTTGTCTTTGTTCAGTTAAACCTTTATAAGTGAATTCTTTTAGGAGGTAGCAAGTTTAAGGGACATCACCATACCTCTGTACAGGTTTCCATTTAGTTTTCATAACACACGTTTGTACATAAACATGATTTTATAGTGGATGCTTGACCATTCTGACCAAAAATCCTTCAAAATCAATAAAAATACTAACTTTAATGTTAGAGAAGGACTAAAGGGGTAACACACTAGAGCAGCAAAGCTGCAAAAAAACCCCAACCAACAGCAAATAGCAAAAATCAGCTTCAGGCGGTGTGACATACAGTTACTTTAAGATTTTGTCAATAAATTCTCACTTTCTGCCCTCTGAAAGAGCTTCCAGCGTACCTAGCAGGAGAGTAGCTCAAATTGATGACAACCCTCCCCAGGTGAGAGCTGAGAACAAAGCCCTTCATAAGCTGGTAGGATTTGGCAAGAAACATGGCAACACAAAATCATCCACCTCAGACTGTACTTATTCACTTATTTATTTATTATAATGGCTTCAAAGCAAGCAGGGTTTGCCACTGGGGCAGCTTTGTCAAAGTTAAAAAAAAAAAGAAAAAAAAAAGAGAAAAAAAAAGAGAGAAGCATTCTGCTTTTCATGTTTTCCACAGGATATTATGGGATGCTTTCCTGAACAGGTCTAAAATCTGTGTTTGTCCTGTATCAACCTGAAAAAAGTCATAACAGTTTAAATCAATGCAGATCATAAGGTCATCTTGGCCAGGGGTGAGCATTAGTTGCTTCAGAAGAAACTGCAACAATAACAGTTGTGGGATCTGAGCTACAAAAGTATCTCAAACTAATCCTTAACTGTTAAAAATTAGCTTAAACCCTGATGCAAGAAGATTTATGTCTCTTTCAAAGCTTTTCTTGTAGCTTCAATTGTCAGGTTGAATATTCTTATTCTTCCAGACCCTCTTTAAACCTTGTTATGTTCCTGACCTCAGCAGCATCCTCTGGTAATGAGTTCCACAACTTAATTATATGCTGAATTAAAAAAAAAAAAAAGGAAGAAAAAAATCCTTTTCTCTGCCTTACATTCGTCACCCCTCACCTTATTCCTCTGCTGTAAGACATAGAAAGTAGGAGCTACTTGTCTATTTTGGGTTTTTTTGATCATTGCTTTCTATAGTGTTATCATAACCCTGTATAATAATTTCTCCTAAATCCTTTGTGTTTCAGTATCCCTCCCTGACTTTTGCTATATATTTTATCATAACAAACCTTCTAGTCACATGATGTGTCAACACAAATTCTGTGAAGATGTAGGAAAAATCCAAACACATTTCAAAGAAATAAAGGCTACAAAAACCTAAATACTGTATCCCTCAGTTTAAGCCTCTTACAAAATGTTACATACCCGTGATTAAGCTAAAGGCACTTAAAACATTATTAGCTACGTTTAGGATATTCAGAACCACATCTAAGACATTATTTTAGTCCTTCAGTAATATAATCAAAGCCAGTTACTAAAGAGCACTCTTGAATTTTCTTCCTTCTTTTAGAGCTTAGAAAGGAGCATGTTAGCTGTAAGTGATAGTCTGTGGCCAGCAATCCCAAAGTATCCATCCAAGGGCAGGCTGAAAAACTAAGGATTTTTAGGAACAGCAACCTAATTGTGCTCTGATAAGTCTTTCTAAAATTGCATCAAATACGACTTTCTGAACACAGTGACCTACAACAGTATCAAATTCATTGTCATACTGATTTTGTGCTTTGGCAGATTTTGTTTCTGGGTCAGGCAGAGAGGACAAGGCATCCTGAGACACGGAGTGACAGAAGCAGAATGAAAGCAACAAGTCTGAGGGTACTGTGCAGAGGCACAGTGCCCCTCTCTTGGCTCAAATGACGTATGATATCATAAAATCTACAACAAACCATATTAGAGAATGTAATCTCCACTCTTCCACATCACGAAAGTTTCATCTTTGTTGTTGTTAAAACATTAACTTATTTGTTACAGCATAAGTCATTAAAAACTATCAGTAAGTATTATTGAAAGCTTTAATTATCAGCTGGGTTATTCATCTGTCTAACAAGCCCAGTAATGCAGAATCGTTCTGCTGGCTCATCGTGGCTGACCCAAGCAGAAAATTGTGTTAGTGCCAACACAGGAGCAAAAACTGGCAGAAAGACAGAGGCAGAGATAAATAAGTTGAAAACTGTAGTATGCTGGAGGTGAGGGTAAATCTCTTTGTGTACCAAGGTAACTAGACAGTCAGTGCTGCTCAGACTAGGTTTATGTGTTGCAGAATTCTCTCAGAAGGACAGAAAAGCACCTTGGTTAAAAGTTACAAAAATGTGGTGTTTCAGGGTTAAGGGAGCATGTGAGTAATCTGGTAATTTCTCAAGAACCCAAGGAAAATTCTGGCCAGTCAAAAAAGAGGCAGAGATGTTCATGGACTTCAGTGCCACTAAGGTTTCACACCACTTGCTGTCTTTGTAAAGACTGAACAGGAATTGTTGTGCAAACAGGAGCTGTATCCCCTCCCCTGTGAGAGGAGTACCAGGGCTTCAGCTTCCAGTTTGTTACAGACGTACTCGATGAGATTGGCTTCCGTAAAGTTATGAGACGTTTGAGTTGCATTTTCACACTGAGCTTTTTTTCTGCTTGGATGCAACCTTGTGCTGAAATGTCACATTTCCACCAAAACCACAATTTTGTGATAATCATCTCATTGCATAGGTAGAAAAAGACACGCAGGGCACTTCTGAAACTATTTACAAATTCAGTTCAAAAAGATGCTAATACATACATTAAAATGAGGGTAGAAAGGCAAGTCTTATTCAAACCACTAGACGTAGAGGGAGATGGGAGAAAAACCACAAAAAGAATTACTTCTAAAGCACTCAAAGTTCACATTGTTTGTCATTACAAGTCATGGATGTAATGATTCTTTTGTGGCACTGAGGGAAAAGATAACTGGCAATTCACATGTGTGCAACTCAGCTAGCAATTAAAGTTGTCAATAACATTTATCGATACTTTTTAGCCACTTATGGTTTTACAGTAACAAAAGAGATGTAGGAATGTTCTGATGTTATGAGGACTCAAGATGATCTGATATATTAGGAGGTCTTGAGATTACCAATATTCAGAGGTTAATTAAAGCTCTGGTTTTAGTCACGGGAAGTTTTGCCACAGACTTCGGTGAGCTGGGATTTCCCTCTGGATGTTTGAAATTTGTGGACGCCTTCCCATGAGAAGGAGCCGCATCTGATTTAGACATGGCCCAACAATGTTTCTGTGACAGATCTCAGATGGCCCAACTTGGCCTTCCCCTCTCAGAGTCAAAAATCTGTTATTTGAAGTACAACACTAAATTGCCCAGCTCCAGAACTGACCCAAATCCCCTCCCATACCAATGGAAATTTGATATTAATGTTGTAATACTTGCAGAATTGACAAGTTTACCACTTCAGACAAAACAGACCTCGTCAAAAGAAAACCAGCCTTGTATAATTAGTCCTTTAAGAAGAACAGAATTAATTTGGCTTCCTAAGCTATCACAGTGCATGTGCCTCCATCCCCTCCCTAAGAATATACCCCAGCCTCAGCTTTAACAGACTACTCTAGAGCCTTTGGGCTTTCACGGTGTTCATGAGAATGTCCATCTGAGAGATGTAAATGCTTCTCCACCAGGACTGGGCAAGGATCAAAGCACTGAGTTTTCATTAGGAGCAATGCCTTTTACTAACCCGTGAGCCAAGCAGTACTGCATTTCAGCTGATAAAATGGAAATGAAGAGCAGTGCATCACTGCTGAACACAAGCCCTCCCTAAGCTCATTGCTTTGTGTGAACAGTGGCACAATGAGTTAAGGTCTTCAGTTAATTCTGTCTTCACAAAGCCTTCTAGATCAATTAACAGATTAAGGCAGTTCCAAATAATTTTGTGGCAGGTATCTGAGCCATGTTAGAGTATACACATACCCAAGGGAGAAACAAGGTCTACAAAAACAAGATGTCAGATATCACTGACAAGAATATTAACAGAAATAAATTATACAGCTGCAAGAGAATTTTTCATCTGAGCAAGCGTAACAAACCTTCTATTGCAGTTCCAAAATATTTTTACAGTTTTGCCTCATGAGCCTCAGAGGATGGAAATTCAAACAACGTTGGCCTGGAAGATCAGCTGAACAGAAATAAATTATTTTTCTCTTTGAATTGCTTTTTAGCAGAAAAAAATATCAAGAAACATAGCGGCAGACTTACCAGAAGACTTCCAGAGAAGTTTTACTGTTCTCCTCCTGGAACTGCTCAATGATTTAGGGAACCAGTAAAAAAACCGTGCTATCCTCCTGATGGTTTTCCTCAAGTCATTTCTTATTGCCATAGCTGAAAGGGCTCCACAGCTACACCAGGAACAACAGGCACATGTATCCAGACGGCGAGAGGAAAGCCCATGAATACCCACACAGAGTGCGCTCGCTCTGAGCTCAGCGTCAGCCAGCACGTCTCAGGACCACCTGTTAGTCTTAAATCCCCTCCCTCTCCGTCCCTCCGCTCCGAGCCCTCCAGACCTCCCTCTTTATTACAAGAAGCAGCTATATTAATAGATGCTTCAGCTAAAGAAAGACCAATGCTTCAGAGTCTTAACCTGGTACTGGGTTTCCAGTGATGTTAAAACAAGATATGTTTTCCACAGAAAGGTTTTGAAGGACCCATTTGTTCATCTCTAGTTACCTCCTCTAGGCTGTAAACAAATAAAACCCATAGGGACAAGTCCCCTTTCAAAAGCCCTTGATTTAAATCAACAGGATTTTCTCTAGAGTGTTCCTCAAAGACCTTCTTATGAAGGTTCTTAGCAGTAAATTTAACAGATTTCTATAGATACACGGGGTGTTAAAAATGCTACTATATTCTTAACAGATTTTAAGGCTAACAGAAGAGTCAAATCATTCACTCCCACAGTTTCCTAACAATCAAGCGTCTATCAACATATTGCTATCCAAAGAAATTAACAGCATCTCAGTACTTAGACTACACATGCTTTAAGCATGATACATATTAAATTGTAAATCCAGAGATGCTATAAACTAATATACGCCCCCCAACATTTCTAATGAATTCTAGCATACACTTTTTAACAGCAAGACTATTTAACCATTTTCCAAGCTTAGAATTATTTCCCTATGTCACAAGTTTCTCTTCAGCTTCTCACATTTTATTTGATTTTTTTTTCTTCTGCTAAATCTGAATGGTAGAAAACACTGAAAATCAAGACTAATGTCATTACAAAACAAAGGTCCTTTTATATCAACATTTAAACTACAGAAAGTAAGGGCTTTGTTACACCAGCCATGTTCACAGCACGCAGTTAATAACTCTTCTAGGATTCACAATGTATTTTTCTATGCTAAAATATGTGAAGTATTTAACCCCATTTTATACACCCGACATTTTTAACATACTGCTGCTTCTCAGGACCAAGCTACATAGATTGCATTTCCTCTGGTCAATATGTCCCTCAAAACAAATAAACATTTCCATTTATATTGTATCTGCTACAATTCTTCAGCCAGTGTCAATGAAAGAGCAGAAGGCAGGACTCAGGCTGCCAGACTTGTCTCTTGTGCGAGCTCCACCCCATCATAACAGCAGGAATTTAGTAGCAAAGTGACGGTTTTAGCACAAGTAGGAGGTCTGCCACCCGATTCAGCACATGCAAGGAACAGAGTTAAAGGCCTGACAGCTAACTTGCTTCTTTCAGGAAATAGCATGGGCTTGAATGTTTAAGAGCATCTGTTAAATACTGAGTCAATCAATGACTTTTTTTTTTCTGAAATTTATACATACAAAAATGTAATGAAAATTGAAATGGCATTAAACACCCCCCCCATATTATTTCAGACTGTAAGTTAATATACGTTAAAGATGAATAATTTTATAATTTGATAAAGAATCCATATAGATATGTATGAAAGATCACACAGGATATGAAGGGCACAGGAGCATTTTTTTTCACTTAACAGAAAATGCTGACAGAGTACTTTTGTTATACTGGTATTTTATGAGGCTTTAAAAAATACCTGGTAAACCACATAAGAATATACCAATATAAAGGGGTAAACTCACTTTTGCTGATGAGAATAACAAACACGTGAAGGTTTACACCTTACAGGGTTTAATGCCTTATTGGAATAAAAAATAGGCAAGAGCATAAAATGTTGCATATTACTTTAAGGCAAACAGAACTCATTCTATACTAAAAAAGTAAATTGGATGAATCTGACAATTGTGCTATGCAACTAAACAGCTAATACAGATGAGAACATGGACCTGAATTCAAGCTGAACTGAACAGCAGTGGTAGTTAGCTTTGCAGTGATTTCATGGCACGTCCATCACTTGCCATTTCTAGGCCTTAGTCAGGCTGAGGGATGACAGCCTGTCCCCCCCAACTCATGGATGAGGGGTCTGTGATGGTGATGGGGGCTCCTCTCAACCTCAGCTCTTCGCTTTAGACTATGAGCCACTGTGCTGTGCCCAGCAATGAACCACTGTCAGCCTGCATCAGCTGCATCAGCTGGGCTAGGGAGAGGTCGCATAGCCCATCCTAAGGCAACTCTGATTGCTTGCATTAGACTGAAGCATTACTGAAGTTAAGAATTCACTCTATTAAAGAGGTACTACACAGGGCTACATGTGTACCTTTCAATCTACCCTGATGAAGAGACAGCACACAGAGATGCTTTCCAAGGAGGACGGAAGGACCTGAAACGTGAGCAGAGTCACACTCTTGATCCCTGCCTCCCTTTAAGGAAAAAAGCCATGTAAGGCTTTTTCCTGCAGCAGATTTCAACCCCCAGGTCATACTCTGCTCATCTAAGCAGCGTGCTGGAGGAGGGGAGGGAATGATTGCTGCCCGTGCTGCTATCCCACCTGCCTGGGAAGGGAGGTGAGCAGCTGTCCCCTCTGCTATGCGGGCAGCCTCTGACCTCCCACCTCCCCGCAATGGTGCAAAGGTCAGATCGCAGCAGGCCTTGGCGACGCGCAGACCCCACGGGTGTGCTGCCCATCCCACGTGCTCTCCAGCCGTGGGCCGGGCTGTGTGGCAAGTCACCACCTTGGTAGGACAGCCAGGCACACCTCACGGCTCCCAGCACCTGCCCACAGCCCGCTTTGCACATGGAAACCTGTGCACACCGGCTGGAAAGCAAAGGGGTGTTTGTGGAACACCCAGTGGTTTAGACACGTCCCTGCCTACCCCAGCCTACGGAGCCAGGCAGACCAGCTCTAAACAGGGCTATGCAACAACCCAGTGGCTGCCTTACCCTAGCCATCCCATGCCCACTGCTGGAGGTAAGAAAACTAAAAAAACCCAAACCAACCCTCGCTTTTACATAAAATACTCTCAAATGTTGAACTGTAAACAGCCAGCAGTGTCTGATTGGGAATATTCTCTTGGAGTTTGGTGAGTTTATATCGGTTTAAAGCAAATTCTTTGCTGACAAGCATTTGTTAGAGCTATGTAGCAGTGCTGAGATACCATAAAAATGAAGTCTAACAACGAGGAGGAGCACAGGCAGTGGTACCAGATGGGGGGCAGATGCAGAATTTTCTCTGCTCTGGAGCAGAAGAGTATTTTTCCTTGGTGAAAAGTTGCTGCCATTTCCACTCCTCCCAGCTCTTAGGTAGCAAATGGCTGGGATGAGCAAAGGATTTCATTTGCTTTGACTTAACTGGAATGCCTCCATTTAGTCTGGTTTCAGGAACAAAGACCTCCACACACCTATTCGCAGTGGGAACTGCGCGTAGGAAAAGCTGAACATATTCAGGAATATCTGCTTGCCTGCATTAGCAAATGTTCCTATTAGCTGTGCTCAGAATGAGTTTTTGCTTTCTTTGCAGGGACAATGATGTACTTGGAAATTGAGGTGGTGTCTTTTCAACCTGTCACAGCGTGGGTATGTGACACCACGCTATATGCCACACCGACAGGCAGAGCTCAGTGTGGAGAGGTGCTCACAAGTCAGTCTTCACAAGGATACTTTCCATATCAATGGAGCTTGAACTTCCAGAGAAGGAGAAGAGACTTCCAGACCTCCACGGACTGTTTCCCTTCACTGACAGAGATCTGAAATGGACTAAAAGATTGTAGCAATCCAGAACTGGGTTATGCAGAGAAACACTGTATCTATGTACTGGACAGAACTGAGTGTGTGAAATATATTTATCTAGAAATTATAAACAAAAGTTGTGACCTTCCTTAATCCCTGTTCAGCTGTGTGTCAGAGTAAACTTTATCCAAGTAGCAAGAGAGGGGTCCAGCCTAACTAGTCCCTGGGCTTCAGCACTACTGCATTTGCATGACACTGTCAAGACACAGTATCACAGATTTCATACTAAAACATAATTTATAGCATCATCATGTGTGACAAAGCTATGCAGTTGCTAGGAAGCTTATAAAGAACGTGATACAACTACTACAAGTAAAGAAACATAAAACTGCTGCATTTGAGCTTAGTTCAGCGAAACTAGCACAATACTTCTGATTTCCAGCTCAGCTGTTCATCCCTCCCTAATCCAAATAAGCAGCTATATTTGTGAGCTTTCTAAAAAAACTTTTGATTCTCAGCAGCTGCACGTACACAAAAAGAAGGGATTAAAAATCAACCAGTGATTGGCAATCTGCAACTTCCAAAACCTTGTCTCCATTTAAAAGATGCAAATTGAAGAACTGTGGTACTCAAACTGATGTAAAATGCATTTGTTATCAGGTTTAATGATCTATTGCTTTGCAGATAAATAAATAAGGTTAAAATAGAATTGTACAGGCACCTTTTTAGCTGTGACATCAAAAGTATTTCACATGGTCAATCCTCTGTTATCAAGACTCCCAATAATTTGTAAACTGACAGGTTATAAATGTGTTATGAAAGTAAAGAAAACTGACAAAAGAGAAGGAGGAAAATGTTGAAAACCTTACACAATGCACTATGGATGACAGTTATGCTAAAGACAAAAAAAAAACATAAAAAGATCATGCAACCCAAACCTTGCCACACATCAAACTGAACCACTACCAGATCTTTATCACTAGAAATTCCCATCCAACGTTTTTTTCTGCAAAAAAAAAAAAAAAAAAAGCTTCTAGTCCAGGCACATTCCTACGATTAGAATGACTTTTTAAGTAAAACAGCATGAAATTTGAATGAAACTCATCCAAAATGGAGCAGAAGCAAATGAGCATTAAATGAGCACGAGTGGTTTCAACCCTTTTTCATGGGCCTATGGAAGTCTCTCTGTACGAGCAGGTAGTTGGGTTTCGTCTAATTGAATACAGATGTCTGCAGCTGAGCTGGTTGTCATGGCTCCCTTTACAGCCAGCAGAGAAAGACCAGTGCCTCTTGGGCATATTTATTCCCATCTTGCAATAAAGCTGTAAAATCCGTGAGATGAACTGTGCCCTGCACAGTTTCTGGAGAAGCCAGGATGCCACCATGGAAAGCAGATCGGAGGCGGGGAGGGTATTAGTCCTGGCTCTGAGCAGCAGCAGGGACACGGAGCGGTGTCCTGACTCTTCTACGGCACACCGAGCACATCTTAAATGGAAATCCCTGAGGTTTTTCAGGTATACCATCTCTGTCAGTGATGGAGGGTGGAACCCAGAATGACTGAACCCAGAGCAGACAACCACCACCTGCAGGTCTTGTTTCAGAGCTCTGACATAAACACACAGAAGCGCTCTCCAAACACAGTGGGATTTTCTTCAGGCCTTAAGTGCTGTTGATTCAAAACAAAATACGTAACACAAATTCAGCCTACCAATCACATCTCAAGGTCCTCTGAGATGAATTGCTTACTTCTACAGGCTACCTATTGGGGAATAACTGGATTTGTCCCCTTAAGAAATACCGAGTAGGAAAGTTTTCTTCTGAGCAATAGCTCCAATGAAGCACATCCTGGATTGTGAGGAAGAAAATCATGGTGCCAAAGCACATTTGTTCACATCTGGTTAGTTCTTATTTCACTCTACAATATATTACGCTATCACTAAATATCCTGAGACATTGTTACATGAAAAATAATATATCTTCGCATATTTCAGCAATATTCCTGCTTGATTCTTTTCAGTATCATCCACCGTACTGTGCAGCTGTTCCCTGTTTCCTTTTGAATACTTCAACCTATAAAATTTGTTGCATTTTGCTTTATGTTCCTTTCTGGATGCTGGAAATGTGCAGAGGAAGACAGGACCAGCACAGTACTGTGACAGAAGTGAGTGTGTGAGAGAGGGCTTTGCTGTGCTCGTTCAGCTGAGCATCGGGAAGATAACACGCTACTTCCCAGAGACTGTTGCCAGTACAATGGGATGCACGTTGTCATTTTTAACATCATTCAGTTACAGGATTACTGTGTATATGTATGTAGGTTTGTGCATCAAAAATAAAGCTGAATTCAAGTTTAAAAAGCTAAATGCTGAGAACAGTAGTGCAATGTGAAAATAACAGATTAGTGTTAATTTTAGCTACGTAGTAGATATTATACTACTATCAGTAAACTCGGGAAAATGATTGAACAGCCTTTAGGAAAAGCACTTTTGTACGTTCACAGCTACGCTTTAGAGTACAGGGCAAATAAAACTCAAGGCTAAAACTGGAGAGAAGATAATGAGTTGCCTTGTAACACGGTTTGACACATAGGATTTGACTCAGTGGATGACAGACCAACTTGCCTGTGGGCTTCGGGTGACTTTGTGCCAAAATTAGTAGACTTCTCAGTGAGAACTTGCATGGAACTATCACTAAGGGAAATCAGAATAGGGAAGAAGAACAAAAATATGTGTTAAACGTTGCTAAAACAATAAGTTTATTCATCCTAAACTGATCTGCTTAAGACAAAAGTAACCTGATTATTTTTTAGGGTACAAGACAGCTACAAGCATCCTTCTTTTGATCTCTGCATGGTGCATGAGTGATTACATGCTCCTTGCACTTGAAGATTAACAAGGGTGCACCTTGTACATTTATTCTTTCTCAGATGAGCAGGATGTTTCTTATTTTAGCCATGGCAGCTATTAGATAATAGAGTGATATTTCAAACTGGAGTATAAGAGAAAAATACACAAAAGAGAGGTTGCCGAGCTTAACTTTCATTGTAGCCCTTCATACTTTCTTCCAGGCTCCTACACTCACTGGCAGGCTATTGTACCTAAGCTGCTATACATGACATGCTCTTCGTTTACCAAGCAAAATCAGAAAGGCATTCTTCAGTGCTCAGCATGGTGTGGAGAAAACAGACATGTCTGGCAGCTCATAAAGCCACCCGGCCAAAACCAGCATCGTTGTTCTTTTTCTGTTGTGCACACTGCTGACCTGCATTTATCTCTCTGGATAAAGAGATCCATCCAATCGTGCTGGAGGTTTCTGGCCAACGCTACTTAGCAACAGAAGGAAGAGATGACTACGGTCCCTGGACAAGAGCTGAGCTCTTACACTGGCTTAGCCAGTCACCTCCTGGGTAACCTTGAAAAAGTCACTTCACCACTCAGTGCTGTCATCTGTGGCTGTTTTGCTCGTAGCACTTCAGACCAGTGGCTGCTTCTTCCTGTGCAAGCATACTATTAAGGACTTAGTGTGGCCAGCAGCTCCTATTGCTAACAGCAAATGCAAAAAAAACCCCAAAAACCCAAACACAAAAACCCTTAGCAATGAACTATGTTATCGGTTTATCAGAAAAATACATTACACAGTAAAGATGACAGTTTTCTCTTTTTCCCCTGTGTATTAAAAGCACAGACATTAGCAATACGTAAATAGTATGCAAGCAATGTAACACAATGCGATTTAAAAGGCAGCTGTATTGTTACTTCCCGCAATGCCCCGAACTCCTGGCCAAGCAGTGCTAACCACCCGTTGAGCCTTGAGCATGGTAGGACTGTACAAAATGAGCATCAAGACACAGCAAGCTCTCCAAAGCTTTCACGTGACAAGGTCAAGTTTCTCCTTGGTTCCCCAAGGCTTTCTCAGCAAGCAGACCGTCAGGAGGTATCATGCTGGTGAGTGATGGCAACAGTTTTATTATTAAGAACTTCTTTGCCTTTGTAAACAGATCATTGCTTTGATGTTTTATTACACATCTTGAACGTATCCTAGGTTATGAACACTGCCTGCAGAAACACCTATTTTATCACTTTTTCATTAGCAGACTCTTTTCTACTCCCGAATCTTCTCTCAAATAGTGGTTTGTTTGAAATGAAGCCTTATGGCACCTGGTCTCCTTGCGCCCTGTGTGTGAAATGAAACACAGGGCACCTCCGCGTCAAGATGCCCTGGGCAGGGTGAGGCTCCTGCCCACTCAACAGCTTCTGCAGGAGCTCCGGACGGAGCAGCTCCAAAGCGTGTGAGGAAGACAAGTGGGAAAACCACACAGCATTTTCAGAGGCTTTCAGTGCTGACATCTGAATGTAATGGGGTGGTTTTTAAAATTTTTCTGTTCATTGCTATGCAACCCGAATAACAATTGCTTGTATTCTCTGTAGTCTCTTAGGGTTGTATCTGAGACACACGAACTCTGAAGGACACCATAATTAATTAACCATTCATGTGATCGAGAAAATGAGAACAAAGAAAGAGATGCTCAGAGAACGGGTGAAAGCCTCTACGTATGACAGTGTACGGCTTAAGGGTGGAAGATAGCCTCACACAGGAAGAGAAATGTCAGCAGCTGAGAAAACAGGACCCACAATAACCAAGGAACTTGGTGAGGAGTTACTGTTCTCTGCAAACGGGGCAGGGAAAGGGCTCAGCTTTGCAGCTGTGGGAGCCTTGCTGTGGCTGGGGAGACCACAGAAATGCTCAGAAGGCAGAGAGGAACTGAGGAAGACAGCAAGCATTACTCTTGCAGAGCAAGATCTGTCAAAGCTGTTTCTTGCTCTCCATTTCCACACCTCTTCTTTCCTCCCTGCACCGGGCACAGCAGCCTCCAGCTCGACCAGCCCTGCAAGTTCCAGCAATCGGCTTTCTCTGACCTGAGCTCCACCAGCACAACCCAAACTCTGTCCCCTCCTGTGGCTCCAGCGCCTATGGATTCTGAGAAAATTTGGTAATTTTGGATTTACAAGGAAATAAAGAAAATTTTGGGAACTGAGCATCATTAAACAGCTCCCTGCAGAAAGAATGGGAAAGGGAAGCAGGCTCCCACCACTGCTATTTCTAATCTTCCCCCCAGTTCTCACTCTTTATATAAAACTTTCAGAGGCTCCTTCAAACTTGAACAGTTTTGGTAATTCAAGTTGTAACTCTAGAAGTAGTTTTAGCAACTTAATCCCCTCATTACATGTGATTAAATATGAACGTGCTCCTACTGCAGAGATAGCAGACAATGTCTGTCCTCTTCTTTAAAAACATGAGAGAGTATGTTACACAAATCTGATGGTCCAAAAAAATGCTCTTCTGAAGGGAAAAAAAAAATCAGTAATCCCTGTGTTTGCTCCTTCCCTCTACATTTTCTGCTAATTTCTGTAAGGGGGAATCTATTTCTTTACCATTCCTAACAGTTAGGAGGCATTTAGATAATATACCTTAATTTGTTCTAAGGGAATAAGGGCTTGGGTTTTTCTTTTGGGTTTTGTTTGTTTTTACAGATACTTAAAAAGCTCTGTAGTAGGAGACCTATAACACATATTAAAACATATCGCCTCTGTCCTTTAACTGCAGTAAAGCAGGAGTCAGCCACTGAATATTCAGAGCCAATATAAAAAAGATGTTAGAAATTGAACAAGGCCTTCACCAAAATACTCAGCAGAGAAAAAAACCAGAAAGGCCTGATGGGTCCTGAAACTGTGCTGTACGCTTCACAAGGGAAGGTCGCTTACAAAACAAAGTCTGAAAAACGGGTAAAAAACATGTAGAGAAGATTCAGTGAACCAAACTGAAATGACTGCCTGGGTAGATTTGAGAGGAAGAAGGCTCTTGCAGTCTTATCTGCTCCCGTGGCCTTCTGCACCTCTGCAGAGCACCTTGCAACTGGAGAGGCTTCTGTGTCGGGACAGGGGCGCCTGCCTGTGCACAGATCACACTGCACCCAGAAACATTAGAGGCGTAGTGCCGCAGCTACAGAAAGTAACACTACAGCCAAGGAGGAAACAGGCTGAGGGACATCACTTCCAACTAGCATTTAAAGGATACCCACTGACCCGGTGCTCATTGACAGTACCTTTATAAAGTCCTCCAACCACCAGAAATCTCACAGAGAAATTCTAATTTTTCCTTTAGCAGGCAACGTTTTACAGGCAACTTAACAAACACTTGCAAGCCTGTGTTTGCTTCCCAAGGTCCTTACAGCAGTACGGTACAGCTCTCCTCACCCCTGCAACCCCACCAGCCTTGCCACATAAACCAAATGCACACACCAATACGCATGCTGTTGCATGGCCAACGTGCAGTTGGTAACAGCAATAAATATCAGTTCATCAAGGTCATGCTTTTAATAAAAGCATCTGTGAATTCCCAGTCGTGTCCCATCACTTAACACTGGAAAGGAACAACCTGTTTTTCATGGTCCCTCTAAGTACCATCTGCTTAAATATCTTGAGAAAGCTTGAACCGAGAGTCATGTAGGACCTACAATTTCTCTATACGGTTCAATGAAAAAGTGCATCTGAAATGAAAGTGTCAAAATGCAAAGTAAAAGAAAAGTTACAGAAATGAACTAGGAAGTCCAGAGCAAGTAGTTCACACAATAACTCCTTTCATGCTTCCGCCACCTAGGTACACCCAGTCCGTTGACCAGGCTATGGGGAAACTGAAACTCTTCAGACACCATATTGCAAAGGCTGGCCATTTAGACTTTCATCTAAAACCATGAGAAATGCCTCATTTTTCAAATGCCAAATGATACAGCGAAACAAAGCAACAACTCCAGGGCTGCTACGGTACATAATGCTACACACCATGAAGCCATCCGTATGATACAAGAAATTGACAATTATCACTCCGGAGCATGCTCAGATTGAAAGAAAAATTGAACACCAGAAAATAAAAACCACTCTTTACTGTCCATCATTTCATTGGTATAAACGGGAATAATCCCGACTACTTCCGTTTCAAATGACTGTGCGGAGAAATCAGGCAAGGCAATGGCATTCTGCATCTGCACAGCATCACCAGGTTTTTACCCCAAAATAATAGACGTGAAAAGGTGAATAGCAGAGCCAGCCTGGACTGCTAAAACAATTAAGTGTCTCTTGAAAAGGAATCCAAAGAACAGCGAGAGCTCAAGATACTACAAAGCATCCTTTTCAGAGGGATTTCATTACACTTGGCTTTCTTCCTGGGCTGAGGTCCAGAAATATCTGCATTGCCTTATTTTTTTCCAAGAGATAAGTTGCTTGAATAACGTGTACCTTGTGCACTGCACTGAAACAGATGATCACTCGTCTCCTCAAATTCGTTTTTTCCATTCTGATCTTTCCCCCACAAGTTATGTCTAAGTATTTTTTAGCAGAAGCCTGAAAACAAACCTGTGAATTACAATCAAAAACCTCACAAAAGGCAGAAATACCTTTTCTTGGTAGTTCTTTATTCACTCCAGTGCTCCCACCTCACTTCATGATGTGTGCCAAGGAGTGTACAAAAACCCAAAGACGACGACAGCCCCACTGCGAAATGGCGAAAGGAGAGCCTATCCTGTACTGAAGCTCAGCTCAGGTGTCTTCCCTGTCCCTGTGGGGAAGGCAGGACAGACACCCCCAAAGGAGACCCCCCGCTCCCACAAAGACATCACAGATCCTTTCTCTTAGAAAAAAGACTGCATTTTAAGGTATTTTATACCTTAAAATTACTCCCTTGATGTGCCCTTTGACTACTCCCCTGTCCCAGAGGGAATTCCTCGTGCCTTTTAATTCTTATCATCAAATTCAGCATCTCTGACTCTGATATTGTTTGAGCACAACAATCTAGTGAGAACTGACTTCAGCCAACACTCAGGCAGGGTAATTTAAACAAACATAGTATCTATGTCTTTGTGACTCAGAATCATCACGACAATTTAGTACGTAGCTCCCTCTTTATCGGCAGTGGACCACCTGGAAGGTGCTGTTGCGTCTTGCTTTTTAGGTGGCATAAACTCTAAGTCCCTGCCACTTGTGGCCTCTGGAAAACAGTTATTTGGGAAACTTTCAGCACTGCCACAGACTGCCAGGCCGCTTAACGTCTTTGAAAGGTACTTGCAATTGTAATTTTAGTTGTAACTTCTGCATCACGCGTGGGTACCCAAAGGGGACTGTGGTGTTTCCAGCGGAGGCTACCACTGCAGCCACAAACCCTGCTGTAGCCGTCGATGTATCTGCTGCAGTTTTCAAGGCTGGTTCAGACACACTTTAGAGGCTGAGCACAGCGGCGTCTGCTGGCTTTCCAAAGCCAGGGACATCTTCTCCTGTATTCACTTAGTCACAGAATAGCCCGTGACAAAGGGTGCAGGCTGGCGTCTGGCCGCAGAGCGGACTTAGCAGCTCTGAGCTGTGAGGGCAGCCGGCCACACGTTCCCTCACGCCGCTGAGCTGTCCTGACGCAGCCGCCGCTTTTGCTGCCCTCAGCCAATTTTTCAGCCAGATCCGTTCATCCGTCTGGATTGCTGGTGTGCCTGCAAACTGGGGAAGAGCAGAGGGTCTTGCAGCAATCCTTGTGCGCTTTAGCTATTATTTCCTTTCATCTCCATACCACTTTGCAGCTTTTAAATATTATACTCATGCTAGGTCATAAATGTTGAATGCTTTCTCTGCTACTTAAACAGCAATTTGAGAGCAGCTTGAAGTACTATGCCTCATAAAAATGGAGCTTTTCATGGAGAAGAAGGAAAAACATTGTAAGCTGTAATCGTTCTGAGAAAACGTAGCTGGAAGATATATAATCCAACGTGACACTTGAAGTTCTTGCCATGGAGCATTTGATCATAAAAGAAAAAATACGATTTTTAAGGTCTATTTTCACATCAGTGCACTATACATCCTGTCAGAACGAAGAGTGCACTAAACTAAATGCTAAATAAAAAATATTCTCTTTTCACAGTCAAAGTATTTCTATTCCAACTAGTAAATGTAAAAATAGAGCTACTGTAAGTGAGGGTAACAGTGAGAACCTTATATCGTAACAGACATTTTATATCTCGGCAGAGGACAGTATGAGGTTATTACATCTCCTTAAGCCAGAACAAAACAATATGAACAGACTGACCTTTCTGCCCCACCTTGGGTTTCAAATATAATCTGTTAAACAAAGGCTCAGTGATGTAAATCAAAAGCAAACCACACACCTTAACACGTCATGCCACTAGGGATAGCACTAGATTCTCCTAAAAAGTGCAGCAGCACGGCAGCCGTGGCCGAGGAACGGCCAGAGAAGTGAGCACGCCCGTGGGGTTCCACGCTGAAACCTCTCGGGGTCACCACGAAAACCAACAGTGTGGCCAAATGCTTTTCAAACTAAGGAATGGCAAAAGAGGACTTTTCACCAGCACTAGATGATGTATGCTCTCCTACCTTAAAGAACAGGAGCTAGCAGGTGAATGAAATCACTGTATTTTAGAGTATAGCAGCAGTAATGAAAGGGATGAAAGGCAGAAAAGTTGTTTTCTACACAGGGAAAGGAAAATGCATCATTGCCTACTTTGAATCAGAGCCCAGGTTGCGAAAGGATGTGTACGTGGTGTGTACACGGGGCGTGCGATGCTCCAGGACACAGCCTCCTCCTCCCACCTGAATGCGCAGGGAGAAGACCACATGGTTTTTTGCCAGGGCTGGGAGCCCACGAGAACCCTTTGGAGCAGCACTACCTGTAACGTGTATTACCTTCCCGTTGGGCGGAGGCGGAGAGCTTTTACCTGGATCACACTGCACCCACACTCTGCCCTCACCCCATGCCATGCCATTGCCCCACGCTATGCTGTCACCCCATGCTCCGCCATTGCCCCACGCTCTGACTTGGCCCCATGCTCCGCTGTCACTCCACACTGTGCTGCCGCCCCACGCTCCGCCATCACCCCAAACGATGCTGTCACCCCATGTTCCGCCATCGCCCCACGCTATGCCATCACCCCATGCCATGCTGTCACCCCACGTTCCGCCATCGCCCCATGCCATGCTGTTACCCCGCGCTCCGCCGTGACCCCAGCCGTGCAGCACGAAGGGCACAGCTCACAGCACCCGCGGGCCGCCCTCACGCCCCAGCGCTCCACGTTGGGGAGC
The DNA here is from genome assembly GCF_963921805.1 of Phalacrocorax carbo. Taxonomy (NCBI): domain Eukaryota; kingdom Metazoa; phylum Chordata; class Aves; order Suliformes; family Phalacrocoracidae; genus Phalacrocorax; species Phalacrocorax carbo. Next base: position 37,752,506 of record NC_087513.1, on the reverse strand, counting down.
CCAGGCTCCGGCCCGGGCCGGGAGAGGAACGCGCTTCCAGCGCCGACCGGGAGCCGCCCGACCGAGCCCCCCCGGGCCGCGGGACCCTCGCTGCTGCGAAACGCGGGCTCTGCCCGCGCCCCCGCCCCGCGCCCGTCCCCGCAGCGGCCGCGGCGGGCCCGCCGGGGCGCTCACCCGCGCAGCGCAGGCCCTGCGACAGGACGAAGCGGCAGCACAGGTCGCACCACGTTCCCGCCGCCGCCGGCCCGAAGCGGTGCGGCGGCTCCGGCGCCTCGAAGATGGTGCGGACGTGGCGGGGCCGCGGCGGCGCCGGGCGGCGGCGGCGGCGGCCGCCGTACGCGGGGTCCGGGGCGCCGGCGGGCGCCTCCGGCTGCGGGAGCACGGGCCGCGCCGGCCGGCCCCGCGGCGGCTTCCCCCGCCGGTCGCCCGGGGCCGCCGCCATGCGGAGCGGGGTGCGGGGCCGCTGCCGGCCTCTCCCCGCCGGGCGCCGGCGGTCGGCGCCGCACGCACGGACACCCGCGGGCGAGGGGAGCGGGGAGGCGGCGGCGGCGGCGCGGGGTGGGGGCGCCGCACCGCGCCCGGGCCCGGGCCGCCTCAGCCCCGCGCCGCCGCCGCTCGTTCCCTCCCCGAGTCCTCTCTGCACGGAGCGGCTCGGTGAGGCACGGCCGCGGCCGGGGGCTCCGGAGCGCGGCCGGTCTGGCAGCCCCTTCCCCTCGCCCGCCGGTGCCGTCCGGGCGTCGCTAAAGAAGCGTACCGCAAACAGGTGTGAGGGGGTTCCCGGGAGATACTTTTTACTACCGCAGATAAAACAACTAACAATACGCTGCTTGCGGCGACTTGGGGTGTTTTTTTGTTTCCCCAGGTGAAGTTTGCACGGGAGGCGTGTTAGGGAGTCGCTGCCTTTCGCGGCAGCCCCGGTTGCTCCTCCGAGCCCGGCCTCCCCGCTCGGAGCAGGCGGGCAGCAAGTCACAGCACCGGCAGCGAGGGAAAGCCCGGCTCTGTCAAACCTACGGCGTCAGAAAACGTTGGCGGTGAGCTCACCGGTACGAGCGACTGTGACGTCTGCTAGGCATTACGAATATCGTCTATTTTAACGCAGCCTTACACAGATTCTAAGTGGTACAAAGCGAGATGTAGCCCGTCTCTGAGGTGTTTTCAGGATATGGAGATACAGGATTTATGAACAATTCATCTGCACATTTACCCAGGGGGTGCCAAGGAATGGAAGTGCAAAAAAAATAAAAGCCTTTTCACCCGATTTCTTTAAAGATTGTAAACTGCTCCTGTCTGCTTATATCTGAAACTGTAGGGCTCCCATGGCCACCACCACGGGGAGCAGCACTATGGCTGTGCCAGCCTCATCTTCTTTCACCATGAATAAGCAAACGTGCCTGCAGCGAGGTGCCAAGCTGGGCTGCCCCCGGCACGGCTCAGGGCTGCACGGCTGCGGTGCTTGCTCGCATGGGCCCCGCAATTGCTACCAAAGCCTGCGTTGTACAGCAGAAACGTGCTTGAGGATGCTGAAGCAACCCTCACGCTGGCGCAGGGGGAGCTGGCAAGAGCTGGTGAGGCGCTTCGGTAGGTTCTGATTAACATGATCTGCCCACGTTACTCAAAGTCGCTAGGCCGGGAAACACCTCCCGCGGCCGGGCAGCGGTGACACAACCCACAGCATGATGGGAAGGCTGCGGAAGCCCGGGCAGTCACAGGCGTCTGCAGGACACTTGTGTTAAGTTTTCAGGAGCAGAATGCGTCTTTGAACAACTGCAGCACGCCCGTGTTTGTGGCACACCCGCAGCTCTTCCTGTTGCTGTCAGTCTTCCTTGTCAACAGGAAGCGAAGTCCTCTGAAAGGTGTGCATCTGCAAGTACAGCTACTGCTGGCCGGGCTTGTACCGGTGCCACAATAGTGAACTCCACTGATGGATGCTACCCCTGACACATTTTTTTTTGTGATCAATGGAACAAACAACAAAAAAAGCTGTTCAGAGCACAGAAAATTAGGTCATGCAGCCTTGCAGCGACAGAATTGGCCACCAGAGCTCCCGACAGCTCACCTCTTACTGAAACCTCTCCTTCAACCCTTACTGCTCAGTTCCCAGAACAAGCTCTTCTGGCACTTGACACTCTTCACTAGTAGAAAGAGTTTTCCAAGCTTGTAGTCCAGATTTTTTTGTTTCATGCGCTACAATTTATATCCATAATGTCTAAGCCTTTCACCACAGGTGTGGTGGTGAGAGCTGATCTTCTGTAACAGCCTTTAGCTGACTGAAGGCTTTTGCTCTCCTCTCAGCCAACCAACTCCCACTTTTCCCCTGTCCTGGTTTCAGCTGGGGTAGAGTTAAATTTCTTTGTAGTAGCTAGTACGGGGCTGTGTTCTGGATTTTTGCTGGCAACAGTGGCGATAATGTGGAGATGTTTTGGCTGTTGCTAAGTCGCGCTTACACTGGTCAAGGACTTTTTCAGCTCCCCGTGTTCTGCCAGGTGCACAAGGAGCTGGGAGGGGACACAGCTGGGACAGCTGACCCCAACTGACCTATGGGATATTCCACACCATACGACATCATGCTCAGTATATAAGCTGGGGAAGAAGAAGGAAGGGGGGGACATTGGGAGTGATGGTGGCTGTCTTCCCAAGTAGCTGTTACGTGTGATGGAGCCCTGCTTTCCTGGAGATGGCTGAGCACCTGCCTGCCCGTGGGAAGCAGTGAATGAATTCCTTGTTTTGCTTTGCTTCTGTGCACAGCTTTTGCTTTACATATTAAACTGTCTTTATCTCAAACCATGAGTCACCTCACTTCTACCCTTCCGATTCTCTCCCCCGTCCCACCAGGGGGTAGTGAGCGAGCGGCTGCGTGGTGCTTGGTTGCTGACTGGGGCTAAACCACGACACCCCATTCCCCCTCAGGAGGGTTTCCCAGGCCCGAGCCATTTTTTTTTTTCTCTCCCCTAGCTTATATTCACATGGCCAGTATCTTTTTTAAATTTTTATAAGCCAGTTTAGAAGTGCTCATCGTTGGGCTGGCCACAGGGAAACTACATTTTCCTCTGCATAGACTGGGCTGGGCGTCCATCGCACTGATTTCGAGGCCCCTCGCTGGAAGCCGTCACCAGTTCAGCGAAACCCACGTGTCCAGCCAAACCAACTACCGCGCCCTCCCTGGCAGGGGTTGCACCAGAACAGCAGGCTGTGCAACTGCTTACTAAAAGCTCTCTGTTCAATTTTACCCAAACAAGTCTATGCAACTGCAGTTTATTCCACATCTCCCCCCTTCTGGGCTTCAAGTAAAAAAACCCAAAAGTAATCTTTTCCATTCAGCCTTTTTAATCCTTGCCATAGCATTATATCCCTAAATGATTCTATGATTACCACTTGTACAGTGATTAACTACATTAGCACTGATTGAGCTCCACCAGCAGACTGTTTCACACTGAGCAGAGAGTAGGAATTTTGCCATCATTACAGAGAACTCACATTGTTCCAAACACACGTCAGCAGAGAGGTTAAAAAATAAAACAAAAAGGATTAGTGGCTCTACCTTACAGCCTACGCCAGTGGCACTGTCGTACTGGGCACGTTTTCTGGGGAGCTGGCTAATGCAAGCTATGCTGCAATCTGCTACTTCAGATTTCTGACTTTGTATTGGACTTATGAGGAAATAAAAATTATAAGGTAAAACTGAAATTAACAGAAAGTGAAATTATGGAAAGACACGGAAGTAAGAACACATCGTACAGTAAGAGGTTGATGATGTATTTATGCCATTAAGTCATTCACTCATGCATTTTCACAATTCATACGAAGACAGGTTTGTTCAAGTAACAGATAATATAATAAGCTGACCCCCCCCCAACAGTAAACCAGCTTCAGGAGGAAGAACCATATATTACTTTCTATTACTTCTTTTGGCAAATCAGCAAATATTGATAGCATCAGGACACTTAGTTTGAGCCAAAAATCGATGGCACTACACACGACGCTTTGCCTTGAAAAGGCAAATAAGAAAACAGTCTTATTTGCTTCGTAAGAATGTAATCAGTAGATTATGAACTCATTACTTCAAGTTCCTTAGCTACTGCTTGGTTAAAATTGCTTTAGAAAAAGAAATTTTAACAAGATTACTGATGTATTTAGCAACACTAAAACCAGCAACGTTTAAAACGAACATAAAATACAACAAAACATTCTCAACGATGTAAAAGAATGCTGCGCATACCTCAATACACAGGCGATATTGTTACGATAATTCACCTTCTTTTCCAGACTGCTTCAGTATAAAGAAGTTGAAAATGATACATTCCAGCTAACGTTTGACTTCTTTCAAAATTAAGAACCTTTGAAACAACAAAGCATTACAGCTGTAATATTGGAGAAAAATACAGCTTGTGAGGTTTGAAAGCCTGATTCTTTTAACACTTACGCATGTGTTTTACTGACGCTCGGCAAGACCGCAGGCGTGAAAGGACAAACGTACGAGCAGGCATTAAAACATTCCAGTTAGATGTGATTCTGGTATTTTAAAACAAACAGTTAAGAATACCATGGCTAGCCAAGGAAAAACATGTAACAAACCGCTGCACTCCTCTTGCATAGCTAGATTTTTTGGGAGACAAAGCTTGCAAAGAAAGAAGCTGCTGACGTGGGTGTAAAAATATCTGAATTCCCTTTTAATATTTGATTTTCACCAAGAACCCTGGAAAGCAGGTCTCAGACATCGAGGCAGTGAATTTCCTCTTCTTTTAACAATGAAAGAATCAGTTATAAATTTAATAAGTTTCTATTAAAATATTTAAAAAAAAAAAAAATGCAATTCTGTATTCTGACCTGGGCAGATAAGCAGGGAATAAGCAACACAAAACCATCAGATGCTATCACAGGATACCATTGTTTAGTTTATACCTAAATGTTTCACCATTAATTACAGAAAATTCTAAATATAGTCAGTCCAGCTCTTCTTACAGATGTGATCCAGCAATTACAAGTGCTATCGGACACCACTGAACAGATGTGGCCAGGTTTCCACAAGGAAAGGATGAGTCCTGCAGTATTTGCATGCTCTTTGGCTGAGACAGATAAGTACACCTGTGTCATCCAAACAAAGTGAGGGACATCTTCTCAGTTTTTGTTTGATTGTTTACCTCTTCTCTTTCTCCTTTCCTACCTATTTTGGAGCAGACTGTTTCATTCTGCATCTCTGCAACCCAATCACGTCATACTGAAAGTAGTAACTACTGATACTGGAAAATAAATACATAGTCTTACTATGTATTTCCACCTAAGTTTGATTACCTCAGTCCTAAGTCAGCAGCAGGTGCGGTCCCTTTTCAAGATCAAGACTGGTAACTTATTTTTCCAATATTCAGTTACCACTGAGGCACCATGCTATCTACCGACTGCCCACAAATTCTCCTCACACCGATTTTTAACCTTTTTTAAAAATTATGCCTGCAAACAGGATTCTGAAAAAGCTTTTTAAAAGAACCCACTTATCTTGTGGTGAATAACAAGATTTCGGGGAAGTTCTGGAAATGCTGTACTCTAAAAAAGGAATTTTTACATTCAGCCTTGACAACCTGGAGTGCAAAACTTCCATATACAGAGCAGTCAGATGATTACAGACAACATGGCACCAGATACGGGGTGGAACTTAAAACAAATACCGTGGATTTGTTTGCTCAAGTAGAAGTGAAGCAACAATTTGGATGTGAAGGAAAGAGAAATGCATTTCCGTTCTCCTAGCTGTGCTGTCAGTTCCTAGTCAGGCTTATTTAAAAAGACCTAATTTAAAACAGTCATCACGTTCTGTGACGATCAGAGTCATTCCGCTAGACTCCAATATAATAGCGGTGGTTAAAAGAAATTTAAAACACCCTTTAAAGACTATTCCTAACGTTTAGAGTCCTGCAAGTCCTCTTGTAATAAAGACTAAACTGCATTCTGAAAAAGGGGCAATATTCAAAGCAAACAAATGCCAATTTCATCAACAACACTTTTGCCTTCAGGACTTTGTCAGAGATCCTCTGAGGGGTTAAATTCCCTGCCAGGTGTAATTCTATTCTAACATTGACCAAAAAAGATATATATTTCTTTCATATTTACATATTATACATATTTACATTTTTTGAATACTACAGTTGTAGAGGGGGAGAAAAAAGCCCTGGATTCAGAGTCATTATTTGCTTTAAATGTCCCAACAGTATTTTTTTCCCTTTGAAAAAATGTGTAAGCCCTCTTCAGGTCCTTTGAAAGCTGTCCTTTGAAATACAGTCCACACTCCGCAGGCCACCATCTGTAGTCAGAGCACCAAATCTAAAATGAAAAAACAGTGTAGCCTTAGGCGACTGACTAGATTATAGAACCAATCCATAATTCATTATAATTTATTTACGAGTTTTTCTTTTCCTTTGCCACGTGCCAACACATGCATTTGTACCTAACTTTTGTATGTGAAAAGAAGATAGAAGAAAGGATACTGTGCTCCAAGTACGAGACTGGGGGTGGGGGACAGAACAAAACCAATTCAGCTTGAAGCTGAGCTCAGCTCTACCAGCAATTTACCCTGAAGCTTTCAGGAGATCATTATTTTTATGTATTTTATCATCATCATCATAAAAATTCAGTCATTCTGTATGTGATAGTGACAGGACCCTCTCAGGATTGTAAGAAATATGTTGGCCTCTTTCTCTTCACTTTATTTAAGCAATCTGAAAACTGAAAAATTATTCAGACTGGTATAGTACCACACTTGTTAAAAATTACGTCTACAAGTGAGGAAATAAAGACATACCTGGATTGCTGCAAAAGTACTGTGTTTAAATTCAGAATTAATCTGTCTGTGCAACAGACATTTTTATTAGCTAAATATAAGTAATATGAAACAAAAATTACGATTGTTGTGTCAGAATGATTCTGCAGTAACATTTCAAGGTTTTGCACACATTCTTTTTTTGTTACACTCGGATCAACAGTTCAAAAATATATTTGCAGTTAAAGAGATTATAGAATCGTCCTTTAGTTTAAGTTCTGGATCTATGAAATGTACCAAATTAGGCCTGTTCCTGGTATCAGCCCAAAAAGGGAAAACAATTGCTTGCCTTTCCAAAATTTGATTGTTCTCCGCCAGCTCTTTAACAACCCCTTCCATTTCCTCCTTTAGTTTCTTCATACTGTAGTAACGAGAAGCGAAAGGATGGTTAGCATTTTTATAGGGCCAGTTATCTGCTATGATCACTCACCACCACAAAGCTTTCAGCAACTTGTCATTACGTACAAAATAAGGGACAGACAGCAGGTTGGTGATTGACTAAAAGCTTCCAAAGCTGTACCACCACTTTAGCAATACAAAGGTTTTTTTCTCCAATACAGAACTCTTGGTCTTAATACAGCAATCACCAAGTCAACCGTATTTTTTTCTTCTAAATTCACCTGTATAACAGGTGTAGACTATTACATCAATCCAATTAAGAAACTCTCACCCAAGAGTCATTTCCACCAATGTGTTTGAGCTTGGATAGACTGTATTTATCGTATGTTTCATCCCACTGGAAGCTGTAAACATTTTCTGTGGCAGAGCATCTTGTAACTGCAAAAGATGGAAAGGAAGTGTAAATTATAATGTAAGTTGACATGTGTATCTTGATGTTGCCCCTCAAATCCTTCTTTAAATTCTTCATTGCTATGATGCCTCAAAAATCATTACAGTAGTAAGGCAGCTGATACTCCCCAGGTTGACATCATCCTGACAAGTTTTGTATTGACACGGCCTACAGTTCCCTGGTTTGTTCCATCTTCTTAACTGTCTTATACTTCGATAAACTCTCAAAAGGAAGAATTATCTGTTATGTTTGTAGATACCCTAAGACAACAGGATCCTAATCAATAACCGACTTCTGTAGTGCTACTAAAATACAAACAAATAACAAGTAAAATGCTGCTCTCCACCATTCCTTAATTGCTTTTACACCTATCAGGTGCTTTGCTTTCATTTTTATTTTCTTTATAAAGAAAAAGATTTTTACTGTATGAAAATTCTCTTATTCTCTCAATTTTGAGGTAATTCTAATAAGTTTGCATCCTGCAGAGTTACCATCCAAATTTTAACAAAACATTTTCTTTCATGTCACCACCAGCATTGATTTAGCACATATCCTTAGGCACGTATCCCCTGATCTTGAATATGGGAGTAGTGTTTTATGCTTTGTTAGAGTATTAAAGATAATCCCCGAGGTGCTCAGATGCCATGATAACAGTCACAAGGAACAATTCTCAATGAACCCGCGCCCACTTGCACAGACATTTTGCGGGGAACGATAATACCACCAAAAAACCAAACCCCACTGAAACAAAACAAAACCCCCACCAAACTCCAAAATCAAGTCAGGATTTAAACAATTGTGCCACACTCTACATCATTCCAACATGAGTAATGAAGCTACTATAGGCCAGATACTGCATCCATGGAGCCCTGGTATTTTAATACGACTGCATTAATGCAAGACTCACTATAACAACACTATTGACATTGAACGATGTGGAATAGTGTTTTATCTAAGCAAACACTTTACATAATTTTGAAGCATTCTACCTCATTTATATAATCCTGGTATTTGGATACCTCTTCTTCAATATCAAAACACTGGTTGGTGAGAGCCAGTAGCTGCTTCCTTGTGTGAAGCATTTTCCTAAAAGAAAGAAGGTTTTCTTTCAAGAGCTTCCTAATATAAAATTGGTGCGGTGAACGTTACCAAATATTTTAAAAAATTCAATAGCTTGCCTTATCCAGTCTTGAGCCTTGTCCAAAAAAGTATCATACTTGCTGACACATTCATCTTTGAATAGAGCTATGGCTTTTGTAGCATGCAAATACAGCTTCTGCCTGCAACACAGAAACAACCAAACAGTTTTAAACTGCTTTCAAAACCCTGTTCCTCTAACTTACTTTGTGAAGCTTGGAGAAGAGGTATGTGGACTTCAAATCCCTTCAGCCAACTTGACTCATGCTGTTGTGATGTATAAGAATTCAACACACTCAAGAACTAACAGTTTATGTTTCAAAAATATTCCCTAGCAGGGAGAAAAAAAATACTTGAAGCATTTAGTTGCAATTATTTGTATATGAACAAATGGCCAGGTGTCTTCTCTAAGTCAGTATTTATCCAAGAAGGTATATTTAATGAAAAGGGATTCTAAATGGAAAGGACAGAAATCCTTACTTTTTATTTGCCTTCTGCAAATACTTGGAACTTCCAGCACATGTAAATAATTATTTGTGCTCAATAATATACATGCCATAAAAACCCCATGATTTTTCTGTCAGCTTAAATTTACGACAAGAGGAAAAAAGCAAGCAGATGAGGACAGGAAAGCAAAACAAAACCCCATTCTGGTTGGTGCTGCAGACAGTAATCCCAGTGTAACTGCCTTACCATGCTATGCATTGCACCAGTAAGGGAAACTAGGGGATACTGGGATGCTACAGTCTAACACTTGCTTTTGGTATTTCGTTAAGTCTTGCATGATAGCTGTTGGTTAATCAGAATCTGTCTGGAGTGTAGCTGCATTGCCATCAGGCATGCATACCTGTCATTCAACCGGAAAAGATCTGAACCAAGGGCTGCTCCCCTGTCTGTCTAGTGGTACATATTACAAAGGTCAGCCTCTGCTCCTAATGTCACACAGTTCTTAACAAAAACCACTGCCATTTCTCTCTGGCGTGAACCAAGTAGAACAAGATGTAGTTAGGATGTCAAGGATACTGGAACAATCCCAAAGAGATACTTGTGGTAGAAAAATATAACAGTATTCAAAACCATGAAAATGAAGCCTATTCAAAGTTATTCACATGTTAATGCAAGGACATAGTCTGAGTAGTAGAAAAAGCCCTAAAATTTCTTTAATCTGCACACAGGAGTTCAGTTTTAGAATGAGCTCTGGACTGTGTCCCCGTGTTTGCCTCTTTTCCAACCATATCCTTAAGAATATATGACAAAACTATCACTCACATTATCTCTCACATTAAGTTCAGTTCCTCGCTGTTGCAGGGCGATAATGTGTCCAAATCTCTTTTAGTGTACCAAGACTGTCTTACCGGTTTCCTGCCCCTACTGTCCTTCACCATAAGGCAACCTCCCCCCCACTTGGCAGTTACCCCATTTATCTTTCACTATGGGAAAAGCAAGTGACATGGTTGTGAGAATACCAGCACCTTCTGCATTTTAGCTTTCTATCTGTAATTGTCAGTGAAGCCACACTAGTGGTACCATCAGTGAGAAATTTTAGAAAATTACAGAAGCAATGTCTAAATTCATGTAGCACTCAGCAAAGTCTAGGGAACCACTCAACTGACCAACCACTAGGAGAACTTAATTACATAAACACAAGGGACTAGCATAATTTGCAATGCACAAGGATATCTGCCCTGCTTCCAACTCTCCATCCAGAAAGGTGTAGGTTTCCCCTTTGTCTTATGCCCTACCTCCCAGTCTCAGAGCATGTCTTGGATACCTTAGAATCACAGAATTATCAAATTATCTAGGTAGGAAAGGACCTTTAAGATCATTGAGTCCTACTGTTAACCTAACACTGCCAAATCCACCACTAAACCATGTCCCTAAGCACCACATCTACATGTTTTTTAAATACCTCCAAAATGGTGACTTCACTACTTCCCTGGGCAGACTGTTCCAATACTTGACAACCCTTTCAGTGAAGAAATTTTTCCTAATATCCAAGCTAAACCTCCCCTGGTGCAACTTGAGCCCATTTCCTCCTGTCCAATTGCTTGTTACTTGGGAGAAGAGACCAACATCCACCTCGCTACATCCTCCTTTCAGGTAGCTGTAGAAAGCGATAAGGTCTCCCCAGAGCTTCCTCTTCTCCAGGCTAAACAACCCCAGTTCCCTCAACCTCTCCTCATAAGACTTGTTCTCCAGACCCTCCACTAGCTTTGTTACCGTTCACTGGACATGCTCCAGCACCCAAATGTCCTTCTTTTAGTGAGAGGCCCAAAACTGAACACACTATTTTGAGGTGTAACCTCACCATTGCCAAGTACAGAGGCACAATCACTTCCCTGCTCCTGCTGGCCACACTATTCCTGATACAAGCCCGGATGCTGTTGGCCTTCTTGACCACCTGAGCACTCTGCTGGCTCATGCTCAGCTGGCTGTCAACCACCACCCCCAGGTCCTTCTCCACCGGGCAGCTCTCCAGCTACTCCTCCCCAAGCCTTTTGTGTTGCATGGGGTTGTTGTGACCAAAGTGCAGGACCTGGCACTTGGCCTTGTTAAACCTCGTACAATTGGCCTCGTCCCAATGATCCAGCCTGTCCAGGTCCCTCTATAGGGCCTTCCTACCCTCAAGCAGATCAACACTCCCACCCAACTTGGTGTCATCGGCAAACTTACTGAGGGTGCACTTGATCCTCTTGTCCAGATCACTGATAAGGACATTAAGCAGAACTGGCCCCAGCACTGAGCCCTGGGGAACACTGCTTGTGACCGGCCAACAACTGCATTTACCTCCGTTCCCCACAACTCTTTGGGCCCAGCCATCCAGCCCGTTTTATATCTTAGGGCAACTCACATAGTATTAGGCGTCTGCATATGAGGAACTGAACTGATCCTGAGACGAGTATGGCAGCATGAGCAGAGTCAGAGTTAGTCAGCAGTCAGTGGAGCCTAATGGGAGTCTAGGCACCCAGGTTATGTACACTTAATGTGGCCTCCTCTCATAAGTGACAATTTCAAACAGGCATGGAGAACTGCATTAAAATTTATTTTGCATGCTATATTTCCTGGAAGATTAAATAATTCTCGAATGTCATTCAGCTAGTCCATACTTTATTCATCTGTAGAAAATTATCTCTGCCTTAGCTACAAAGTCACTTTACTCTCATTGAGGGCTTTTTCCTCCCTAAAAAACAGGGAAAAAAATGTACTTCCTGTAAGACAGTTATGCCCAGATAAGAAACAGGTATTTCACATCAATATTTAGAAGGTCTACCAGCAAAGAAACTCCACTACCAGAAAGCACCTCATTATCATATGCTGGCACCCCTATGTATTTAAGATATTTAAAGGAAATTTTTTACAAAGCAGTCCTAAAGTGGTTATAATTTACAATAAAAATCAACAGAAGAGGTTATTGGCAAGAGCACTTGAAGGACCTGAAAGCAATCATGGTATTTCCCAAAGGTAACTTCAAAACTTACTTGTCAAACTTGTGAATTTGTTCTTCATTATAAGGAAGCCCTAGGATCAGAGCAGATGACAGACATTACCAGTTTAATTCTGTTAGTTGTATTTATGTAAAACTCCACTAAGTTTACCCATTTCCTGTATGGTTTCCTTCTCATATCCTTAGTTAAGGACCAGTTAAAAGTGGTCATTTATTTTTTTTTCCTCCTCTCCAGTCTCACAATTCAAATTTATGAGATTAATAGTGGTGTTTCATTCATATGGGCTTTAAGACAGTACCTCACTAAGAAAGACCTACAGACATATTCACTGTTGCTGACTAACTCTCCGTTCCTATCATGAATATCCCAGTGGACCAAGGACTGACCTGTCCTTTACATTATAGTTTATGTTAAAAGGGAATCAAGTAAGTCACTTACTTCGTTCTGCTTTGTCTTTTTTGAACTGATAATAAATATCTGTGATGGAACATAGCAGCGCCTGCAGCCTTTCTGGACTAGAGTAACAAAAGGAAGAAAATGAGATATTTTTATATATAAAGTTAAGTACCTGTTCATGAGCTTTATGAACTAAAACTCAGTGTAGAATTCTGTATAATTAATGATATTAAATATTAACAACATTAAATTAGAATTAAAATAAAATAAAAATAAATATTAATAAAACAATTAATACAGTTACTCACTTCCTGTCTTTTGGATGCATGCCTTCCTGATTTGCCCAGGTGTCAGCCAGTAAACCTCCAGGACAAAGTTTGTTTTTGATATCTTGAAGACTAGTTTCTATTGTGCACTGAGAGCTGGACAGCTATGTAAGAGCAAGAAAATTCAATCTTACTACTGGGTAATGTAAAAAATTACTTGAGGCTGAAAACATACTGAGCACATTAATACTATAGACCCATTTGTTTCACTGACATTCATTAAAGAAATATGCCCAATTACCTGCCTAGGCTTTGCTAGAATGTGGTATTATTACAGAACGAATCATAGTTGATGCTGTTGGTTAATATTTATTTTCTTTCAGCATCCTCAACAATAAGTTTTTACCTTTCGTATCTTCCCTATTTACTTCTGCATTTGTTCTTTTGGTTTGTTAAGAATTAATATAAAAATACTATCCACATAATTCATACCTTCCTTTCTCCACAGTTCATACAACCTTCAAAATAAAAATGCACCAATCAGCTTCTGCTTTTAGAGCGGAGAACTTTATACCTGCTCCCAGGACACCAGTGTGTAAAGTTATCTTTAAATTTTTCCTTACTTGTCTGAAACATGATGCAAATTCCAAAGAAGATCACTCTGAAGTTTGTGTATGTATCATTTTAGAAAGCCAATAGAGTAGTTTAAAATTCTTGAAGGAAAGGGAAAAAAACTTCAAAGTAAAATGTATTTTGTCATTATAATTTTTTTACTTGAGTATTTTAGAAAATGAGACCGTATTTTCAGGGACTTGTTTTTACTACATTGGGCTAATAAAAGGGTTTGTTTATTTCTGTTTCCAGAAAGAATCCCACATCTCAGTATGGGCATTTTAGCAACCTTTGGCAGTCTAGAAATTACTTTGAAAATTCAGAGCTGTTATTCAACAGAGAAATCTGTGTTAGCATGTACTGGCTTTTTCATTAGGAACACCATTTTGAGAATGACATGGGCTTTGTAAAATACTTACACGCAACAGTTTTGTGTGTATCTCTGAAATTTCATCCACTTCTGATGCTTCCAAGTTGATCTGCATCAAATTCTCATATCTGACCACAAAAAAAAACCCCACAGTTAAAAAAGAAAATGAACAAGCAGTGAATGCACTCAAAATATTCCTTGAATCTAGAGACTAACAATAGCTACCCCTTCTTTTATATGAAATACAGTATCTGTCAAGCAGCAACCATAAAACACTGACAACCTTTAATGGCCATTAATAATGTAAACATTTGGGTTATGAAAAAAAATTCCTTGAATTTTTTTACTACATTTGAACTGTTAACAAGAAGTTTGAAACTTCCATTCCTGACTTCTTTGTTCTATTCTCATTACTTGTACTCGACAGGCAGTGGAAAAATATTTCCTCTCACCAAATCATTTTTAAAATGAGTGAGCGAGCGGCTGCATGGTGTTTAGTTGCTGACTGGGGCTGAACCGTGACAGGTTACCAAACTAAAGTTACTTAAAACAGTCAACAGCACACAACAAACTAATACCTCAGGGCACCAAAATGCTTTTCTGTGGAAACTTATTGGAAACAACATTAAACCCAAAACCTTGGGTTGGTTGAGTTACCAAAACCTTAAAGGCTGGGTTAACAGCACCATCTGCTCAGGCCGGTACTTTCCATAAGACCATAGCTCAAGTGCCAAGTAAATAATTCGGGACTGTATTTCTCCTGTTAAGTCTCAGCCACTTTCAAAAGAAAAAAAAAACCCACAGCCCAAACCCCGTACTTTGTCCAAATTCAATACTTTGTTTACATTTTCAAATAAAAACTTTGCATTGTCATGCTTTGAAGCATAGCCTTGAAAAGGGAAGACAAACAAGATGACATGTCCTTTGCTAACTCCAAAAAAAGTCTGAAGTCAAATAACTGAAGATCCTCCCCCTTCGTAAGAGGCCAAGACCATATGGAAACACATAGCAAATTTCTATTCACATGAGAACTACTCCAGTTCACCAGTGAACATAATTTTTGTTCAAATTTGCTCTGAGATACTGCTGAATGCAACAGAGTCACAAATCAGAACCTACAGAGGTTTCTTCTGAGCTCTAAATGGCTTTCTCCTTGGGGACCTGGCAGAATGCAGGAAGAAGCTATCTGGACCGAATACAGAGTGAACAAGAACACGTCCTGTCACAGTGTGAACTGGCTTGAAGGCGAGTTTGGACTACAGCCCTGATGATTTGTAACTAGGCTACACAGCTATACTGTTACCTTGCTAGTTTCACTGTTGGGTTTGCTTTTCTTCAAAAGCAAGTGCCTTAAAGCCAAGGTGTGTTGTTTTGTACTTGTTTGCCACCAAATCTGACAAATCCTTGGGTATCCATAATTACTACACACAAGCTGTTCAATTTGCACATGCACAGCAGCTCCAACGTGGCTTAAGTCCTTTCTTAAGTCTAGTCTGCAAACCCAAATGGCTCTACATGTGTGCATTAATCATCTTGTGGACATCTGCATTTTCAGAGCAGCCTGGAAGCAAGTTTAGAGAATCCTATGACCAAGACAGCATTTGGGGGAGACTGGCAGTAGGGTGAGTAGGAAAGCAACTGCCCATAGGAGAATGCTTTGAAGAGCTGGGGTTTGAAGTTTGTATCAGACTGCATAAGAATAACACCCCTTAAAGGCGGAGTTTGTGGAAAGACTGAATGAAACACTGTAACAACACTTTAAAAGTGGAAAAGAATATGACTGAGACTTGGATACTGAGTGTCAGGACTCAGAGATGAAACAAGAATCGGGAGAGAGGAAAAAAAAAAAGAAACTTGGAGGGAGAATTCAATGGTGCAATCCCATCTCCTACAGATAGCACTTGACTGAAAGAGGCAGGGCAGAAGAGTTCTGACCACTGGAAAACATTTGCTCCCTTGGAATGGAAGACAAGAGAAACAAGTATCTTCTGTGGCCTTTGAAACTTGGAAGTCTCCTATGCTAAAAGATAACTATTATTTAGTTGCCCCTTATTATAAATTTTGTCAGTTTTAAAGAAAGTGCTCTAAAAAGCTTTCTACTATATAGATCTAAATGGGTCCAAATGGGCAACAGTGAGATTCTCTGATATAGACCTCTCCCTTCTGAATTAACCAAAATAGACAAAAATAACATAATAGGCACTTTAAAAAGTGACAGAAGTAGAATTTCCTGTGCCGTTTACTTTTGGCATCCCTGTGTGAACGCACTGTGGCACAGCGACATCCTAATGCAGCTTTGGTTTTTGGTGGGTTGGGTTTTTTTTTTGGGGGGGGGGGGGAGGGGGCAGTGCTAGGTTTGGTGGGTGGGTTTTTTTGTTTTGTTTTTCCCCAGCTGCTTTATGTTATATTTCAACATTGAAATTTCTTCCACACAGTAAATGCTATGGTCTTAAAGCTGTGAGAAGGCCAGTGTTTCAAGTCATCCTTAATAAACAAACACAAGCAAACTCAGTGATAAAAGCACTAAAGCACTAATAAAAGGAAAGCTATTAGACTCAGCAGTAATTGCTTATTCCCACAAGGTTAAGCAGCAAAATTAACACTCTAATTTGAGTAAAAGATATTACTAAATCTGCTTAAGACACTTCCATCAGCAAATTCATGCCAATTCAAATGTAATTTTTATATGCAAAACCCCTGTAAATAAACATAACTTAAAATACTGCTGCCATTAAAGATGATAATGAAAAATCAATGCATTCAGCGTAGTGCTTCTACTCACATTTTCTCAGCTTTCTCAATGTTTCTGCTGCAGAAATCCAGCCGGATGACCACCTCTGTCTTTTTATGAACCATTTCATTGTAATCGTCCTTGATTATTTCACTAAAAAAAGTGAAGCATTAGTCTATAACATAAGCATTCAACTGCCCTCTTACCAGCAATCAGTATTACAATAATATGCCTCCGGTAATAACCACTAGTAAGAATTGCTTTCAGTTAGAGATGCATTAGTATAATCCTCATATAAAATTATCTTGTGCAAGCTGCTCAATTTTACCTCCATGTTACCAGAGGTTAGACTTAAATTATCCACAGAAGAAAGTGAAATTGCAAATGCCTAAACCTTATTGTCAGAAAAAATTATTTTTGTTTCCTTAATGACAGAAGGAAAAAGTTCAGAAAGCCTGTTCACATTCAAGGAGTAAAGAAAACCTCCCAAGACACTAAGAGATCACAGAATTATGTATTGATAATCAAGGCATATATCAATTAAAGAAAAAAAGTGCAAAGAGATTCAATCAACTGCTTACATTAGCCATCGTATTCCTTTTCGCATCAGCTCCTGGTAAAGTAGCAAAGAACTGGCAACTCTACAGGCGTAACATACGATACCTGTTACTGCCTGGTGGAAGAAACAAACAACATTAGAGCTAATCTGGCATTCTCTTAACAACAGTTTTGAGTCAATTAATCACAGCAAAGCAACACAGATTAATAAAAGAAAGGATGGTAGTTTAAAATGCATAACTTTGCCCAAACTTTAGTTGGGAGATAACCAAACACTCATTATGGAGGCAGAGCTAAACATAGTGCGTTTTTCCAGTTATGCTGAAATATCTGTTAGGGATGAAAATAAGTCTCTTGCAAACAAAATGACACCACTTACTCTCAGGATTTACTTTAATTTCTGGAAAGTCACAAGTACATTTCTTCAGTAGTTTAGGAATTAAAGACATACATTAGAAGAAACTTGTAAAAATATTACAATATTAAATAATTAGTATCAGCTGATGACTTCTGGTATTCAGAGAGACATACACTTTCAGGACCACCATGCCTGAATACAAAGCTCCTCAGCAGCCAGTATTTTATGGACATAGTATAAATGGTGGTCACAAAGTCAAAGCATGGCCACGTACACATTCAGTAGTTTCAGGAAAATGACCAAAAGAATAAAACATCCTCTACTTGTCTCCCACAGATTCTGAAAATTTGCAAAAGAGGCAACAGAAATTCCACTCTTCTGCAGATTCCTAGAGACTCCTCTCCATTGAGAGAAAGAGGAAAGTAATTTTCCTTACATTAAGTTTTGCACAATCACAGGGGATGTTATGAACCTTCTAGCTAACTTCAGGGCTCCAGAGTTGCAGGCTCCTTTCCCTCATCACTGAATTATGCAGTAACAAAGCACCTGGACTTTAGAAGGCTGGTTTTTGCATTTGTTCTTTTTTGAAAAAATATACAAACATATTTTGTATACAAAGTATGGCTTTAATATACTTTTGGAGCCCTTGTTAACAAATACACTTCTGTCAGTCAGAATCCTCACCAGCATATTAAAAATAGTCAACATTATTAATCTGAAAAATCAAGTAGTTTTCATTTCAGTATCATTTTCTGAGACTGGTATATAAATAAAAATCATAATTACTCACTTTGGCCATACTGGCATCCCCATCCAAATCATAACGTTGATGTACTTTAGGAAGTAAAACTGAAACATAAAACAAACATCTGTATTTTCTTATTTTCCACAAGAGACTTCAAAAGTCCAGACTGTTTCCCCTGCCCACCTTGTACGCTGTTTTTACGTGTATCTACACAGATTTTCATCTAGTCTGTTACTGCCAAGCCTTTTAATACCATGTGGTTCCCATGCACACCTTCAAAACCAGCCTTTGTCTAAACGCTTTAACTAACTTGGTATCTTCAGTAAACTGTCCTTCACTTGCTTTTCCAGGCTCACTTTTGAACACAATGCACAGCACAGATTTCACATGGGTCTCCGCTAGTGATCTCCCTCCACTGAGAGAGCCAACCATTTATTTCTGTTCTTCAGCCCTATGTTTGCCCGCATGGGAGACTCTTCCCTCTTAGGGCTGCGCAGTTTCACTGAGACTTTTAAGGGCAGGACTTCACCAAATAGCTTTTTAAAACCCATCGTAGCCTTCGTCAGCTGAATCTCTTTTGTTCTCACAGTCATCACTCCTTCAGAGAGCTCTGACACAATACAAAGGTCCTGCTGATCCTTCCACACACAGCGCACCTACCCACACTCTTCAACACCTCTGTGTGAGTGCCAGCTGCCCAAGCAGTCAGTATGTAGGACATACTGACAAAAGCAACACTGACCTCTCATCTGGAGGCACGTCCTCCAGCTCATCCCTTATAAAATAGGGCTCTGGCATAGGGCCCTCTATAAGCCTCTCAATGATAAATGGCAATGCAAAAACTTAATTTTTTTTTTTTTTTTTTTTTTTTTGCTTTTATGGCACTACCTTATCTTCTAAGCAGGGGTAAGTTGTTAAGGCCTCCTCTGTTAACTGAAAGGCTAACCACATTCCTGACAAATGACAAAAAGGCAAAACTTGAATTTCCACTTAGTGAGCAATGGAACAAAAGAACCAGCTTTGAATTACATTCTAGAATATTCCTTTCTACTTGTTAAAAGCGTCATGCTTCAGAAAATCTCAGAACTCCATATGTCCCTCTGCATCTTAACACTCAAATGCTCAGGTTCACAGCACTAGGAACATTACAAGCAGCTACTGTTTCTGTAAAAATATGCTGGATACTCAGCATTAAAAAAAAAGTTTGGACTGCATACTTAGAACTTCAGACATCAACAGACAAGATTTTCAAACACTATTTTTAAGACATAACAGACAAAACGATAATTAAATAACGCAAACTATTTACAGAAGGCAGCTATAAGAAAGGGGAAATTACTTTCATATACCTTCTTCATAGATTAATCCAACAATGTTCACAGTCTCTCTGCTTACTACAAAGATAGGATTCTCCTCAGTTGTTCTGGGGAAGTGCTGCGCCAATCTGCCAGGCTCAAGTATTAAGCGCCGACCTTCATATATCAGTTCTTGATTCTGAGATGGTATTTTTGTCTGTTTGTAGACCAATTCATGAAATATAGCAGCTCTATAATACAATCAATATATTCAGTAGCAGTTAGACTCACTACAATAGTTCAACAATTCAGATCTTGTAGTACTTAAATAAAAATCCCTTTTACTTCTGATTAATTAAGAACTGGTCTTACACATAAAGCATTTGCCTTATAAGCAGAACAAAAAGCAGCACATTGCCTGAGGCTCCAGGTTACTCTGTTACAAAAATAAATGCTATTTCCTGCAAAATATCAAACTTCCCTTTCTACCTCTGATTTTCCACCAAAGCACGCCTGTGTAAACAAACTTGCTTTTGCCTGAAGTCTGAAGGTCAATAAAACCAGGCAACAGCAGATGAGAGAAAGGAAGTATACTTTAGTTTTCTCAGGCATACCCATTTCTTAAAGGAGATGGATGGTCTCTCCTAGAGAAAAGTCTGGTAATTTTACATGTCAAAAAGCACACACCTTAAATTCAGCCTGTAAGCTAACAGGCAGCCAGATTATCTCCTAAAACAGCAGTGATAAGGAAGATCAAAGACACTTTCGTGTATTAATTCCAGCAATCAATGGATACAAGGCATATGAATTTATGACACCACCCCACCTCTCCAAAAAAAAAACCAAAAAAACAAACCACACACGCAAAGAAAACCTCCCACAAAGAAGACAAGCGTTAAGCACACTAACAGGAAGGACCAGTTTGCCTCCTGTGCAGCACTAGTACACTGTCACTTCTTAATACTACAGCTAGTACGTAAATAATCATACAGGTAAATAATAATAAAATAATTTTTTAAAAAAATGAAGTACAAATAGCAGTTTGAGCTACAAGCAAGATTCCTCTGAAAAAATAGTATTTGGGCTTTCTCAAAATACAAATGACAGAATAGAAAAGAATAATTGGAAAAGGCCATAACTGTATTTACACATTTGATGAAATAATTGTATCTGTTTGCATACTAGAGAATAACACATGCTCTGTATTATTTGTAATAAGGCGGAGGCACTTACTTTTGTATTAAACTGTAAACCAGACTTTACAGCTTTTAACATCAACATTTAATGACCATAAAGTGAACTCCATATAACTCACAATCCTGAATTGTACCAGGTACAACTTCAGAACCCCCATGAGAGTTCTATGTCAGACATAGATGATGTGCACATTTTGTATTCTTGAGGACAAGATAAGAAAAGTGAGAGTTAAATGGTCTCTGCAAACTACTTTGTAAATAAGTAACATACAACTGTGGGATGAGTTGGTATCCGTTACACACACAGACACATTGTAACATGTCTGTGTTCTGTCACTGATTAAAAGCAAGTTTGAGATCAGTTGATTTGACCTTCAATGATTTTATTTTTATTTTTTGTCAACATGCTTCTACGCACTGTGACTACACAGGAGATTTACAAGCTTTTGCTTCCTCAGCTAAACCACCAAGGAAAGGCTACTGAGTTTGTAACACTGTGGACCTGAGGTCATGGTACTGCTTGCCTGGGTGAGAGCAAAGTAATGAAAATAGAGAGAGAATGCTTACGTATTATAGCTGTGTATATAAACTTTGTGCAAGGTCATCTGCTGTAGTGAAAAGATGTGGATTATTATTCGGTGCAGTATGTCACTCGTCTCTGCAAAGAACTGGTCAAATCCCCAGCATTTTTCCTGGTCTGCTTCAAGAATATTTGCAAGGACAGGTGTGAGCAGTACTTGCAGACCCCTAGAGGACACCAGCAAGAGATAAGACAACTTAGATCTACTTGGATCTATTCACCTTGTAACGAACTGCAATACTTCATTTCATAGAATCATAAAATTATTAAGGGTGGAAAAAGACCTCTAGGATCATCAAGTCCAATGGTCAACCCAACACCTCCATGCCTCCTAAACCATACCCTGACGTGCCACATTTACACGTCTTTTAAATACCTCCAGGGATGGTGACTCCACCACCTCTCTGGGCAGCCTGTTCCAATGCCTGACCACTCTTTCAGCAAACAAATTTTTGACTTGTCTCAAGAATGCAAATCCCCTGAAGAATACTCCAGTGCCTTCCCACCCCTGCCCCCACTAAACAATGAAATGTTCAGTGGTGATGTCCATTGTTTTTCACTAATACACATACTTTATCTCTTTCCTTTTTAAGCTCAACTATCAAATATTTTTTTCTTGGTATTTGACAAATTTCACGGGCATCAGAAAAATGGAATGCAATTTAAAAAGTCTACACTGTAGAGCTAAGGTCACCTTCTGCCACTGCTGGGCAGCATTCTTCTACCCAGCTCAGCCTGCACACTTACCCCACACAGTTTATCACTGTGAAGGAAGCTACTGCCATTTATGGTTTGCTGGCTGAGCTGCTTGTGGGAGCACACTGTGTTGCTTTCAATCAAAATCAGCTGGGCTAGCACAGACTCATTATTTAAATTGTCAACACTAACAGAATTAATCCTGATTGAGATGGGGCTACATAAGTACTCTGCGCATGCAGCTCAACTGCTGCAAAGAAAAATCTGCAACTATTGCCTTACAGTCATTACTGTTCTAGAAGAAGGGCCAACTTAAATTTCTTGTATTTCTACTTCGAGAATCTGAATCCCAAGGAACTTTATGGATACTACTCCTGTGTTACCATGAACAACTTCTTCAAGGTTTTACCATTATGTACGCATTAAACCTGAATCCAGCAATAAAACCCGTAACATTTTGAAGCAAGCTCCAGTGGCTTAGAAGGACAGCGATGGCCCTGTTAGAGGTCAGTGGATGCTGTGCTCAAACTCACGTTAGGACTAAACTTATAGCAGTAAATACTGTTTAAATGCTACTTGAAAATATTACTGTAAAGAGATGTTTAATGAAAAAAACTGCTTCCTTTATTACTTCAAGCGCTTCAATTATATGGAATAAGCAGAGGAAAAAACTAAGAAGTATCACAAAAAATATATATAAATTGCAAGTTCTGTACACTATAAACTAATGAATTGGTATGAACCAAACTTTTCACTTTACACCGCTTATGGGTCTACATATCTGGGTTTCAGAAAAGTTTGTTTCTAGCGTCTGTTCACAGAACAATTTCTTTCTCCCTTTACCATGAAAGAGTAGCAACTTTAAAGTACTGAAGGATTCTCAGGAAGATAAATAGGTAAATGTGTTGTGGCAGGTGTTTTTAAGATCCTATTGAGATTAGATCTTCCATGGGTCTTCCTACTGAGTATTATGAGATATGAAGCAAAAATGTGATGATAAAGAAATTTAAAAGCTACAAAAGTATATTAAAATGTGCTGATGTCATTTTTTATGGCAAAAATGCAAACCTCTGAACTGTCTTTTCTTATCACAGTTCCTTCCTACTGCCTGATCTTTGTAATATCTCAAGTCACGTTCTTGCAAGAAAGGGGGGCCATCAATTCAAAGTTTATTAAATCTTCATACTCTTTCCTGAGGGTGGAGAAAATATAGTAGTAATCTTTCTTCTATTCATACCACTTCAGATTCTCAGGTGCTTTTTTGTAAATTAACAGTCATACAACTCTTTGGACAGATGGGAAGAAAAAGCACTTGATAAGCTAATAGTACAGTGTACCGATCTACTGAGGAGCTCCAAGAAAACAACTGCAACAGTCAGAACTCTGTTCCAAAGATCTAATCCTGAGAAAATAATGGGAAAACCCCTATCAAGTAGCATTGAAACATTCTGTGAGAAGTTCAAACTTACTTTGAAAGGCTACAAGAAACAGGCATTTCCCAGCTCCACTCAATTGGTCCATTTTCTGCTTTCTGTATTCCAGAAATAGCACCAGAAGGCTTTCCAGTGATTATTTTATACCTGCAATACATTATAAAAATAATAGAGACATCAACTACTACCTCTTATACATACATATGTCTAGTAACTAATCCTCAGAGTGGTATCAATAATCTAAATCTAAACAACAGGTTGTAGGTGGTGCAATAATTAGGAAGCTTCACTTACAAGCTAAAGTGGTACTAAAATAGTAAACAATGAAAAGGAAATGCTTTGGGGTATGCTGGAGAAGCAACTTGTCTACCTCAGGTTTGAGAAAAATTTAGGAGAGATTTCAGGCATCACTGAAGGAAGCTGAAGTTTTTTCCACAAGTGTTAATTAATCAAAGTCAGATTTCCAAGGCAGTTCAATTTAGGCATTTATTTGACTAACTTCCAGCATGTTCCATGGCAACATATGACATTTAGCCACCACAAAGTCACTTGGAGCTAAAGAAGGAGGTGGGCTTTGAGAAATTACTTTAACTTGGAAACATCTAGCAATTTGGATACAACTTGGCATTGTCGAACTTTGGACTGAACAGGCTAGTATTTCTCAAATTTCTCATTAAATGAATCAGAAGTTGTGCTTTCTCTTTTTGGAGAACAAGGTACATATAAAACATATGCTCCTTCCTTATCTCTCAAGCAGATACAACAACAAGAATGCCTGTGGGATAATCACAGGATGGGCAGTTCCTTAAACTAAGAAAACTGGAGTTAGCTTTGTAAGGAGTACCAGAACAGAGACCCTATTGGCCTATTAGTGTTCCCAAGTACCGCCTTGCTTTATTTTTTGAATGCAACATACAGATCAACAACAAAATAGAACAAGACTAAGATGAAACAGGATCAATTCCAACCAGCACATCAAAGACAACTTCTGTTTCCCATTCAGGAGCTACCCCTGTTATCTTCAGCCACAGTCCACAACTGTGCTACTCAAAAAAAGTCAGTCTCAAGGGCAGCACATGCATTTCAAGACTGCCTGGTAAGACAATTATTTGAAGGACAACAAAAATTTGCAGCACTGAAAACCCATTTCAGAATACCATAATTTCGCCTGAATATCCAAGTTATATACACAGACCAGCCAGTGCCATGGGGAAGGAAAGATGTGTGGAGAAACATCGGTATTTTGGTGGAGCCCTGACACTCAGTTTAGGTCTTAAAGTGCCACACAGTAAAATCCTTGTTGAAGCAGAATGTTTGCACTGGTTTTGGCTGGGATAGAGTTAATTTTCTTCATAGTAGCTCATATGGTGCTGTGTTTTGGATTTGTGACCAAAACAGTATTGATAACACAGGGATGTTTTAGCCATTGCTGAGCAGTGCTTACACAGAGCCAAGGCCTTTTCTACTTCTCACAGTGCCCTGCCAGCGAGTAGGCTGGGCACAGGCAAGAAGCTGGAAGGGGACACAGCCAGGACAGCTGACCCCAAGGGATATTCCATACCACATGACATCATGCTCAGCAATAAAAGCTTGGGGGGGGTGGAAATTTGCCAGGGTGGCAGTTGGTCAGGGACTGACTGGGCATTGGTTGGCTGGTGGTGAGCAATTTGGGTTGTTTTGCATCACTTGTTTTTCTTGGTTTTGTTTTCCATTGGGTTTAGGGGTGGGGGTTTTTTGTTGTTTTTTTTTTTTGTTTTTTTTTTTACTTATTAAACACGCTTTATCTCAACCCACAAGTTTTTGCACTTCTGACCTTCCAGTTTTCTTCCTCATCCCACTATTGGGGAGCGAGTGAACAGCTACGTGATGCTCAGCTGCCTACTGGAGTTAAACCACAACAAAGTCAAAGGATGTTTTTCCTTAAATATTTTCACTATTTCAATGTTTACTATATATGCATAGGATTTCTTGGTAAAAAGCATTTCACGCACTGACTTAATTCACGAACAGATAAAACCCTCCTAAATTACCTACATCACTTCCTTGTTTCTACGAGGTCCTTCAAAAGGCCGGAAAGGCAAACTCCCTGTTGCAGCATGGTAAAAGGTCACCCCTATGCTCCACAGATCAACTGTTGCTCCATACTTTTTCTGATGCTCTTTCCTCAAAACTGCTCGCTCATACATATCAGGATGCTAAAGAGCAAGAAACAGAAAAAAAGAAGTTAGAATTGATTTATGAACAATATAAAGAACAAAACCCCAATCTATCATTTCACAGCAACATACTTTGTCATTCTGAACTTTCAGCTCTTTAATCAAAAAGCAAAGTTAGCTTGTATCATAGAATTTGCTTAAGTTATTGTGACAGAATAACACAAAAGCATTCTGAGGTATGATAGCCACTTTTATTAAAGTTTTGCAAGAAATATTTTAAAATTTAGCTAAAGATTGACTGCTACAATAAAACACTAAAGGAGAGGAGAAAGCCAGTATTCCTCCAGATGATTTTGGAACAGGAACAAAATTGGAAGATCCATAGCAGAGGAGAATATCAGTTACGATACTACACGTGGGCAAACATGGCAGGAAGAAAATTATGCCTAAAATGCTTGTATTGATGCTTCTCTGCCTGCCTCTCTTTGGTTACCTAAGATGTCAAGTGGCTCTTAACTACACCTAACATCATCCAAGTAGCTCAAATACAAACTGAAAAATATCTACAGCACTAAAGGCAAAGACATTAATAACAAAAATACTGTTGTTCTTCCTTTCACACAAGGCAACAGTGGAAGTTGGACCTGGAAATTATTTAAAGGCTAGAGTGCTCAGGTCAGCAGAAGTGGCATGGCCTAAGGTGAAAAAGATGGCAAGTTATAAAAACAATTATAATACAAAGGTTTAAATACTAATTCCCAACAGTCCAACCTTCACCCATTCAACTCTCATCACAAAGGGTTCCCAGCTTCAAATATTTCTTCAGCAGGAAGCGAAATCATATGGGCTTACTAAATACTCTTCTGTGCCATACAGGGAAACAAATTGTTCATCATCTTCAAGTTCTCTTGCAGCACCAAAGTCTGTGAGTTTGTAAACAGACTGACCATCTTCACCTATAACACGCATTATATTGCCTGGTTTGATGTCACGGTGCACTATTCCATTCTCCCGGAGATGATTCATCCCAGCCACTTCAATAAAAGAAAAGAATAATACAGAACCTATGTATACATCTTGACACAGAGTGTGCAAGCACTGAATTGTAACTGAGGCTAGGAAGACACGTGTTTATTTTCTCATTGGGAAATGGGAACGAGAAGGGACACTCAATCAACAAAACGACCATGACCAAAGAATATTCTAAGCATTCTTGCCTTTTTTCTTTCAAAGAGCTAAATTACAGTATTTCTTGCTCTCAGCAACATCTTTCCCATAAAGTAATGGAGGAAAATTTGGTAACAGGCAGGCACAGGTAAACCTTGTTATTTTTCTTATTTATTCTTCTGAGATTGATTATCACTAGCAATCGGTCCAACATGTGACAAATAATCTTGAAATAAACAAACAAAAACCAATTATAACAATGCTTTAAACAGAAATGGCTTCTTAATGCAGCTATCTATATCAATATAAACATAAATAAAAGATGTCC
The DNA here is from genome assembly GCF_963921805.1 of Phalacrocorax carbo. Taxonomy (NCBI): domain Eukaryota; kingdom Metazoa; phylum Chordata; class Aves; order Suliformes; family Phalacrocoracidae; genus Phalacrocorax; species Phalacrocorax carbo. Next base: position 37,725,441 of record NC_087513.1, on the reverse strand, counting down.
CTCCATATGACTGTATTAATTTGTTCAATTAGTTGACAGTCATTTAAATTCCTCATCTCTTGCTGTTTCAAGATAAACAAAACAAGTATGAGTTTGTTTCAGTCCACGAATTAGACTAAAGAGCAAAGTCTACATACCCACATCTCTCAAAACAATTAAGAACTCAGACTCTGGCAAACCAAAGGCATTAGACGGTTCCTCTAAAACTGTATATAAACTCCCACATGGACAAAATTCCATAACTAGTACTTTGTGTCTAGTTGTTGTCTGGAAAAAAATGTAAAAAAGAGAAGTCTGTGACTATTGTGAAAACAATGTCAGAAATTGCATATAACCACAGGATCTTACTTTCAAAAAAAAAGAAAATTAAAATCTGTCACTAGATCATAAATCCCATTCTGGCAATCTTCTTCAAAAGAAGTGCAGGTGAATTTTTATATTGTTTCATGTCTTCTAACTTGGAGAGGGGGGAAGTAATTAAGAAAGACTCAAGTTCTAGGCACTTAAGAGGGTTGACAACAGTATTGACAGGTGGATGAATGGGAAACTACAGCACAGAAGAGCAGAGAGCAGCAACTGTCCTTCTCTCCCTCTTTACTAACTTCAGCATCTGGGTCATTTCAACTGATCAGTCTCAGTTTCAGCACAACTACTGCAATTCATACCAATATACAGTTCTACATGTCCTATGTTATTATTTTATTTGCTTGCAAAGCAAAAGCATGAAATTGTCACGATTACTGAAACACCTCCAACTATGTATTAAGTATTCATATGTGTAGATAGCTTAAAAATCCTAATACAAAATAAAGCTTGGGACAGCAACTTCTCAATATGGCTTTGGAGAATCACAACCTGTGCCTAAACACTGAAAGGAAGCATATTCTTTCAACAACAACAGCAAAGAAAAAAAATAAAACAAAAAAATGGTGGGGATTGGGTCAGAGTATTTATATCATCATATATGTTACCATTCTTTAAAAATACAACTTCATCCTCTATAGTAAGGATAAAGTAAAAAGGCAGTTACTGTGGTTACTACCATGCATCCCAGAACACAACTACAACAATTCATTACCTCTTCTTCGATGGCAAACAATTTGACAATGTTCTTATGATTTAGTTTCTTCAATACTTCAAACTCTCGCATCTGAACATCCACAGGACGAAGGAAACTTATACTATTAAATACTTTGACAGCATATAAATCCCCAGTTTTCTGTTCAAAACAAACAAATTACTGATCAGACAGAAGCATAAGATTGTAAATGTGCATGCACCCATTATCCAACCATTTTGAGATCTTCCGTTGTTCATACAAGCATGTCCAGCTTAGAAATAGTTCAAAATAGTATTTTGTGTTTAGGTGGAAATTAAGGTTCTACTAAAAAAATTTTGTATATATTGCTTTCGAAGCAAAGAGACCAGCAGAATGGAAACTCAATATTAGCCCATAAAATCTAAGTGCTTTTAAAAAAAAGAATATTAGCGTAAGAAAGGCTACATATTTAAGAATGACGCGTAAACTTAGCTGAAAAACAATTTTTCAGCAAGAGCTAAGCCACTTGCACAAATCAATAAGAGACACACAGATACTACAGTTGAGAATCTTGGCTGGCTTAAGTTAAGAGACAACTTCAGGAAGCTGAATTTTGCTCTTTTTCTCTATTGTTCTGTTTATCCTGATAAAGCAGTATTTTGGTTTTTTTTCAGACAAAGCAGTGTTGAGCACTACATACCACTCATGCGAAATACTGAAGCAATTCAAACCCACAATAATAAGTGACAGGAGCACAGTCATGAGCTTAATCACAGACTTAAGTTCTCAAGTGGGACTAAGCCCCGATGTGCTCAGGCACCCACAGCACCAGTGGAGAGTGCAACTCCTATTCCTCCTAGGGCAAGGTACTTCCCTGAGCCCGCTCTAGGAATAAGCTTACATTAGCAGTCTCGTGTGCGACAGATTCTTCCTAAGGACAAAGTCTTCCTCTGGTTACACTAGGTGTGTTGTACAGCACGCTTACGTGCACTACTGGTACCCAGGTGAAAGTTTCCTCCTATTGACAACTAGTGAGGGTGATGAGAGGTGCAACCATGAAACCATAAGCTTTACAGGGGAATCATTCTGTATTGAAATTCACTTACCCAGAAAAGCACATTAACTGCTAAATTATTGCTTAGTGTTGCTTCACCATTAAATGTGGAACATAGAAAACACTGCAGCTTATATACAACTTCAGACTGATTTCACACAGACTGTCAGTACTATGGCTACAACTAGCCTTATCTTCATTTTGTGAGACATACCATGAAATTCATAGGAATAGACTGACCTACACAAGTAAGGTGACTTTAGCCCCTCGCTCAGGTTACAACATACATATCAGTTTATCATTTACATGACAAAACTGCTCAAAGATGCACTATTTTGTAGTGATTACTCAAGGCAAGTCACCAAGATTGAGTCTTAGATGTGTATGAAGCATTGACTCAGGGACAAAGACTAACAGCAACTTCATCCACTACGATGATATGTTAAGAATATATCTCTTAGAGTACAAATCTTAAAAATTACAAAAATGGGTTTTAAAAGAACAGGGAAAAACTATTAAAAGATATTTTAACAAAGACAAAAAATAACATGTTGCATAATAGAAACTGATAAGACTTTTATTCCTGTTTAAATTCTTAAGCAAGGAATACTTCTTCCATAAAACTGAAGAATGGAATGAAAATTAAAACAGTTAATATTTTACAATGACAAATACTACAATATTTTAAAAAATCCTCAGAAATAACTGTATAGAACATTCAATGGATGAATATTAAAAACTAAAAAACAAATACAAACCATTACAAAGGATTATTTTACAGGAGATTGCCCTTTGGACATGCTCTAGCACCTCAACGAAGCTGGTGAAGGATCTGGAGAACAAGTGTGATGAGAAGTGGCTGAGGGAACTGGGTTTTTTAGTCTGGAGAAGAGAAGGCTGATGGGAGACCTTATCGCTCTCTACAACTACCTGAAAGGAGGTTGTACTGAGGTGGGTGTTGGTCTCTTCTCCTAAGTTACTAGCAATAGGGCAAGAGGAAATGGCCTCAAGTTGCGTCAGGAGAGGTTGAGATTGGATATTAGGAAAAATTTATATACTAAAGAGTGGTCAGGTACTGGAAGAGGCTGCCCAGAGAGATGGTGGAGTCACCATCCCTTGGAGTGTTCAAAAAACTTGTAGACATGGCACTTCAGGGCACGGTTTAGAGGCATAAAGGCACTGGGTTGACGGTTGGACTTGATGATCGTACAGGTCTTTTCCAACCTTAATAAATCTATGAAAGACATATTTGCTTAAGGCCTAAATCCTGAAGGGTTTTTCATTGATTTCATGACACTACTCACATATGAAAAAATTTCCAATTTACATGTTACTCAGATTAGTAATTCCTCACAAACCTTATGTCGTCCTCGGAAAACATTTGCAGTAGCTCCCTGTCCTAGAATGTCAGACAACAGCCAGAGGTAATTCGAAGTGCTCTGCATCTTTGCTCTTTGATTAGGCAGTTTTCTTTTTCACCTTAAAAACAAAAGGTTAAATATATTGAATTATAATTTAGTAAAAGACATGAAAGGGACTTATTTTAATTAGAAGGAAAAAAAGCCCTGCAGCCACAACTCCAAAGACATACAGAAATAATTGCGAACAACGAAGTAGAGGAATAAGAGGTGAAACAAAAAAACCCAAGCTCAACCATCAAACTAATGCCATAGATACAACACCTCTCTGCATTTGAGGTCTTTACTCCCCAAACTTTGTTTGAAAAAATCAGCTGGAAAAGTGAAAGCTTTATAATCCCTTTTCTGTTGTATACAGGTGTTTAAATGATACAGTAAAACTATAGGAAGGAGTCAAAAACAAGTGCACAAGGTCTTCTGAAAATAAGCAAGACCTGTAATGGAATTCCGTTATTCAGTATATATGCCAAAGAACAGACATTAGAGCTGATGGCAGATATGTATGCAGATCTTTTAGATCTAGAAGTTATACTTAAATACAACTGTAAAGAAACAGGTCTAACTACTTAGAAAAAGTTATTTTTACATAAGCTGGATAAAAGCCACAATTAACGCCAGGATCTTCAGCTACTTGCTAGAACCATCAATTACTACTGGAAGAAATTAAGGGACATTTCTCTCATTTCTAAAGTTTCACATTTGGTATGTCACATCATTTCTAGAGAGACAGCCTGGCTTCACCACCCATCCTGAAACATAAGCTGTCAGATCCTCAGGCCTTCACAGGTTCAAAAGAAAGTGAAAAAAAAAAAGTTTCATTACATTAAAATGATTAAAAAGAACACTAGAACTGCCAGATTTCCCTCCTTGCCATAAAAGCAGGAGCTGCAGGTGCATACCCTTATCTTTTTCTTTTAATTAAAGCACTGATTTTGCCATTAAATCTAGCAAAAGGCTCCAAGATTAAAGATGTAGCTTCCTGAATCTAAGGAATCTTAAGAGCAAAACAGCAAGTGAACCAAGGGAAGCTCCTATAGCAGCAGCCTTTCCTCACAGCCTGGTAGGGACCCTGCATCTGTCTGTGTTCGTTGACAAGAAACAGCTAGCTGATACTCCAAAGAAGCAAAAAAGCCTTTCTTGTAATTACTGGAAGAAGAGGTATGACAGAATTTCCTGTGCTTGTTTATTACAAGAAGGTGGTTAGCACCTTTTGAGAGCTCCTTGGTGCACAAGATGACACCACTCGAAGCCTCACAGCTGCATCGCATGAGCACGGAGGAAGCCTCACTCCAGCCACTGCAGCATCGTTCACCCGTCCCGCTCCAGTGGCCAGCTGAAGCAGCCGCCTTCGCGCTGTTCCTGATCGTACCCATGCCATGCCGCAGAGAGACAGAAATTTTCTCGTGACTTTGAACACACTTCTCTCTGTGTAGCAACTGCGGATTTTATACTTTCATTTAGCTATTTGCTCACGTAAGATGCAGAGTTTCTTACAAAGCTGTCCCAAAACATCCAGGCAATGACATGTAGCATACAGAACATAACAACACAACGGAAAGACCTGACATAACTCTAAACTAAATTCCGAGTCATACAGCAACACCATTTTTAAAGTCTAGATAAAGTTCTGAATGCTTAGAGAAGGGAAGAAAGCTTTTATCTCAAATCTGAACAAAAAAAACCCAATACCACACCCCAAACCCTTACAATTCTGAGTTACCTCTGACTAGACAATTTGCAATAGTAGAATAAGTTCTCCCAGCTAACAATTACTGTAGATGACAAAGAGATATCTATGATGCAGATGTAAAAGCTAAGGAAGAGGTCTGCAAGGAAATAATGCATAACTCACTCTGTAAACCATAAAGTCTCATTTAGCTTTAATTTTAAACTTCAAATTATAATAATTTGATTCAATAACTTATATAACATGTTAGACCTCCTTTGATTCAATACCTCTCCTTTCTCACTCAGAACTGATCTCTGCTAAACACTCAGCATGTCGAGTTTTCTTTTCATATCTTCCGTTACCTTCCTAAATCAATTCACTGAGTTTCATATTTAAAAAAAAACAAACCAAACCTCTCTAACTGTACAGTTGGTTGTCACTAGATTTAATGCTAAACTTTCTATTTCTTCATATCTCACTTATGGCCATTAAGTCTGACACTAGAAGAGTCAGAAGTTCCTTATGTTATGTAAAGGTATCTCTCCTGCCAGCAGTTTGATCTGTTGGCCCCCATGACTCATTAGCATTTCAAGGGGTCGGGGGCTGCTTTTCGGTTTTGTTTTGGTTTTTTTAAAATATTTTTCTGCTTCTGGTAATGCTACTACTTCTTTATTTGTCAGCAGGGGGGGAATGTAATAGAAAAAGATTGCATTGCTAATGTGATTTCTTTTCAACTCCCAGTGCTTTGAAGCAGGAGTACTGACTGCTTCTAATTAATACAAAGCAGCTTGCTGTTACCTCAGGCATGCGGGATAAAGCACACAAAGCGGGTACTTCCCATGTTCACAGCTGCAACATACAAGTTCACCAGGCAAGTAGGGACAGATGATGAAGCTGATGTGAAGGCTCTTTCTGTCTACAGCCAAGACACTATACGCCAGCAAAGCCGACAGGCAAGGTGCTGACGTTCTGAATAAATGTTATGTTAGTATTATGCAGTCTGGTATAGATGAAGGTTTTATATTTTCCTGTGCGCCCTCTCTTAATGCCTAGAAGAGAATTTTCTCCTTCTGAAGTTCCTGTTTCTAGGAACTTCACCCAACCTCCTTCTTCACCCAACCTCCTTCTTCACCCAACCTCCTTCTTCACCCAACCTCCTTCTTCACCCAACCTCCTTCTTCACCCAACCTCCTTCTCGGAGTTTCCAGTCCAACAGCTGAATAACATGAACTATCAAAATACCCTGCCCTGGGCCTCACAAGAGTCTGCTTGAACCCATACGAAGCAGCACACGCTCCCAGAGGCCCACAAAACAAATCACAAGCCTGGCTCCAGTCCTGCTCATCACCACTGCTCTCGGCGTTTCCAGTCCGTAATGGGGGAAGAGGACTCGGCCTCTGTCAGGCATGGCAGCCCCTGGAAAGCTAGGGAGGGCCATAGGCTCGCCTGAGCAACCCGGCCAGCCCCACACTCAGGAACACAGGGTGTGGAGGGCACAGTGCGGAGCTCACCTCCACAACAGGACATCCTTCCTGAGGTAAAAGTTTAACAACTTCTACAACCACAATGCCGCTACCAGAGGAAAACTTCACACGAACCACTGGCAAACATACGCTTTGCTTGGCTTTTTTTGTTTCCCCCTTCCAATTATAAAAGTAATTTTGACGGGTTGCATCGACCTGCCGCCACCCACGGGGTTAAAAGTCACGGAGAGCAGAGCGAGGGATGAGCCCCAGGCGCGCCGCCGAGGCCGCAAGCCGGCCACCACCTCGCCCCCCTCCCCGGGCAGGGTCCGCTCCCCGGGGCGGCCCGCACAGCCGGGCCCGCCTCCGACCGCGACCCTCCTCGGGAGTCGGCAGCTCCCGGGAAGGCCCCACCACCGCCCCGGGAAAACGAAACCACCTCACTCCGGCGGCGGCGCGTAGGGAGCCGCTTCCCCTCGCCGCCGGGGCGGCGCCGCCGGCCGCCCACCTCAAGCTCGGCTCGACGCATCCCGCACCCACCGTACCCTGCCCACGGCCCCGGCCCCACGCACCGAGCCACCTCTCGCCCTGCCTGCCCAGCGCCCCGGCCGCTTCCGGCTTCCTGCGGCGGCGCCGGGGAGGCGGAGCGGCCCAAGCACCGCCTCGGCGGCCGCCACCTCCCGGCCGCTTCCCCGCCCGGCGGGACGCTGAGGTGCGGTGCGGCGTGGCGGGAGGCAGCTGACAGGGCTCGGGGCGGGAGCGGCGGTCCCTGAGGCGAGGGGACCTCGAAACGGGGAAACATCTGGGAAACGTCGAAAAGTAGAAACAGGATGTTCCTTAAAAATGGTCATTCCGGGTATTTTAGCTGGCGTGGTGTTCGAAACGAGCTCGGGGCGGTTCCGGTGAGAACTTCCGTGGTGATTTTTTGCTGCACAACCGCTTTAACGGTGGTTTCGTTTCTTGCCTCCCCGCCTGAGGCAGGGCTGCCCCCGGCTACACTTACCTCTGCCAGCCTCACCTCACTGACTGCTTCTTCAAGGAACGGCCGGGAGAAACGTTTCCCCGCCCCGCGTAAATTCTCTCAGTTTCACCCTTTTTAAACCTCGCAAAGTCTCGGTATTTTCTATACATTCATGCTTTTGCGTATTTTGTACTAAAATGTCTTAAATCAAAGTTCCTTGCTGATTTCTCTCTTGCTTTTTTTTTTTCTTTTGTCTGTCCAGTAATGTTGCTGTTCCAATAGTCTGTATAGCTTGTATATGGAAAAATATTGATAACTTTATCATTTATGCCTAACGTAATTTAAATGTGATTACAGTGGGAAAACAATCAAAAGAATTTCCTCCCACCCCCAAGACTATCCTTTTTTTGATTCTCTGCAGTTCCTCTTTGGAATTACCATCTTCCCAAATCTTAGAAGCCTATTCTCTTGAGGAACTGATGCTTAAAAGATATCAACCTTCTGCTTCCGGGCTTTGTTTATTGTTATTATTCTACCTTTCTTAAGCTTTATCACGAGTCCAGACTTCCCCTGGATCACTTGTTACAGGGCACTAAGCTTGTTCCAAAATTCTGCTTTGATACATTTTATGCTGTTAATATAAATGCTTAATTTATATTCCCCATTTGTCGGCATCTGAGCTTTATTTTGTAATGCTTCTGCATTAGAGAGGGAATAGTTCCCTACCGCATTTGTGGTGTCCTCATGTCTTTCAAAATGATGCAATGCTCCTCAGAAGTTACATGGTTTATTTCTGCTACCCTATCCTCTGTACCCAGCTTTTCAAGCTTTGTTGTTTTTTTTTTTTTATCAGGTAGATTCCCATGAGTCATCTTTGTCTGCAGAAATATTCATCAGATCACTCATACGGATTTTAGCAAAAGCCCTCTCAAAATCAGGAAGACAGCAATGAACTTTTCTTTGTATCTTGAACGTGTGTACTTACTTCCACTTCTGAATAAAACCAAGCTGTTGGTTCAGTATGTTGATGCATTTTGGAACTGGCCATTTTAAAATCAGTCTTATTCAGGGTGGATGGGACTTCTGGAGGCCTCTGGTCCAACCACCTCCTCAAAGCAGGGTCAGTGCTGACTTCAGACCAGGTTCCCTAGGGCTTTGTTCAATTAAGACCTGGAGTATCTCATCTCCAATGTCACCCTGCCCCTGGGTCTGGCCACCGACTGTTCTTACTGCAGTTACCAGCCCCTGTGCTTTCCCCAGGTCTTGAATCGATGAAGGTGATTCATATGGTTCACATGATTCAAACTGCCCATTTTTTTAGGGTATATTTGTAACATAATCAGTGATCCTTATGCAAGGAGGATATTCTGTAGCCTTTAAATGTTTCACGGTATGAATCACAGGAAAAGGGTATGTTGAAAATAAGAATAGGAAAAAGAGACACCAAAAAGGAAAGCCACTACAGTTTCGTTCTAGAAATTTTTACTTTGCTTCCCTTCACTTCAATGTATTAGTAAAACTTTTGGTATTCCTCACCTTTCTTGTATTTGGACTTTCTTTCATGTTCACAAATTCAGCAGTCTATAGCTGTGTACTATTACCTTTCTTCATCCTAACAATACGGCTATAGGAACTGCAGCTAAAGCTGGCACATTGCATGTAGTTTTCTTACGTGTGTAGCTGTGAATGCCAGAACTCGACAAAGACAAAGATGCTGGGGAAAAAAAAAGTAAATCTGAGGACAATCAACTGGAGCTGACAGCATTAAAGCAGGCAAAATATGGTATCTTCTCCTAATCTTTTTCATGGGACTCCCCGAGCAACCTCGCAACAATGAGATAAGAACAGGGGAGAATAGAAATCAAACACTAGACAGGTATTTGCCAAGAAAAAAAACATCTGACTGAATTATTGGACTTTTAAAAATCTTGAGCAGGAAATTGCACCTTACTAGCCCTTCCAAAAGGACAACCGCTAACTTTACTGGTAAGTCAGGTGAAAAGAGTAACTCTAAAAGTTAAACGTTTCCTGTATTGTTAACAAATTTTCTACAGAAAACTGAAGCCTTAGAGCCATTTACTCTTATAGTCAAATTGCTTTACATATTTGATTTAAATTTCAGGAGGCACCGCAGCTGAACCAGAATAAGCAGCCAACTTAACTTCAGCCAGAACTGCCTTTCATAGATCCATGTTATTTAAGCCATTTTCTTCTGTAGTTTTGCAGAGAGGGAAAGAAAAGGAAGCAATTCCATGATGTAAGACAGCTCTTCCTAGCTTTGCCTTGTTTCCAGCTTGCCACCAGAGAATTCATTCCAAAGCTGTTTACAACATGCACAGATTAACTCTCCCAAGCAAACCTTAGTCCAAAAGTAGTCCACAAATTACACTCTTCCTCTTGTCCCATAGTTACGAAGCCATCTAGGAGACTTCAATGGAATAGTGGCTAGCATTGGTAATAAAAAAACATTATTAGATTTAAAAAATCTTGTTCTGGAGCCTGGTATCTCCCACTTTTCTGAAATGCCTGGGATATATATAGTGAACAACTAACATATGAAGGAGGAACAGAGAAACATGATGTTAGAGGGAAAAGCATTCACACTAGAGCAACAAGTGCAAAACCTATCTGCCAAATAATCTTCACAATCACCAGGTGTGCGCCTGTTTAACACGCATAATTCACATAACCTACAGGTGCCCACCCCAGAGCACGTCAGGAGCACCGAATGCAGCACCCCAAGACAAACTGCAGACAAATAAAACCACCCATGCATCTGTCAGAACTGAGAATCAGTGAACAGAAAGACTCGCTGAAGTGGAAGAAAACATTTCTTACCAAACAATTACTTTGCCTCTGACTTCCCAATTCTGCTATCACCAGGAACTGTATCAATCTTGACCTTGGCAGAAATATATTTTCCAGGACATTCCATTCTTTTTTTTTTTTCCACGATGTGCCATCTTTTGCTGCCACCAAGGTGTTTCACAGGGAGATACTCCCCTTCCTATTTTTCGCTGCCTCATCTAACTTTTGTCACTCATCGTCATTACCACTAGCAGTAAGTCACAGAATCACAGAATGGTAGCGGTTGGAAGGGACCTCTGGAGATCATCTTGTCCAACACCCCTGCTTGAGCAGGCACACCCAGAGCAGGGGGCACAGGACTGCATCTAGGAGGGTTTTGAATGTCTCCAGGGAAGGAGACTCCACAACCTCCCTGGGCAGCCTGTGCCACTGCTCTGTCACCCTCACAGGAAAGACGTTTTTTCTCATATTCAGGTAGAACTTCCTGTGTTTCAACTTGTGCCCATTGCCCTTGTCCTGTCACTGGGCACTATTGAAAAGAGGCTAGTCCCATCATCCTGACACCCACCCTTTAGATATTTATAGGTATTGATGAAATCCCCCCTCAGTCTTCTCTTCTCCAGGCTAAACAAGCCCAAGTCTCTCAGCCTTTCCTCATATGGGAGATGCTCCAGTCCCCTGATCATCTTGGTAGCTCTCCGCTGGACTTGCTGAAGCAGTTCCATGTCCTTCTTAAACTGGGGGGCCCAAAACTGGACACAGTACTCCAAATGTGGTCTCACCAGGGCAGAGCAGAGGGAGAGGATAACCTCCCTCGCCCTGCTGGCCACACTCCTTTTAATGCAGCCCAGGACACCGTTGGCCTTCTTGGCCACAAGGGCACATTGCTGGCTCATGGTCACCTTGCTGTCCACCAGCACTCTCAGGTCCTTCCCAACAGAGCCACTTTCCAGTAGTTCAGCCCCCAGCCTGTACTGGTGCATGGGGTTGTTCCTCCCCAGGGGCAGGACCTTGCACTTGCTCGTGTTGAATTTCATCAGGTTCCCCTGGGCCCAGCTCTCCAGCCTGTCCAAGTCTTGCTGGATGGCAGCACAGCCTTCTGGTGTATCAGCCACTCCTCCCAGCTTGGTATCATCAGCCAACTTGCTGAGGTTACACTCTATCCCATCATCCAGGTCATTGATGAGTATGTTGAACAGGACTGGACCCAGCACAGACCCCTGGGGAACACCACTAGTGACAGGCCTCCATCCAGACTCTGCCCCATTGATCACGACTCTCTGAGTTCTGTTGTTAAGCCAGTTCTCTGTCCACCTCACTGTCCACTCGTCCAACCCACGCTTCCTTAGCTGGACCTTCACAGCAGTTTCAGTGTACTGAAATTTTTTTTTGAAGTTTGTGAAAAAAAAAAATATTGAAAATATTTATTTTAAAAGATTAGTTATCCACCATAAAATGTCTTGTTATGGAATCAGACAAGTGCCAATGCTGACAAGAGAGGGGGAAAAAGGCAGACTGCTTCTCTGGACAGCAAGTAGATGTTAAAATGTCTTACCTGCATTAATAAGCCGTTCCTCGAGAAAAATTGTCCCTGACCTCAGCTTGCCTGATGTTCATTGCCTCTACTTCACACCTGGCAAAGTGCTTGCAGGGCTGAAAGCTTATCCGTCTTCAGTAATTACACCAACTTGTAAATAAAAAGTATTATCTCTCTGCAAAGGGTGCCTTGTGTCTTTAATTAAAGACTTGCAGCTGTGTTTCCTACTTAAACACACATTACAGGGGGAAATTCTGTGCACAAAAGGAGGAGTTACTACCAGGATGATGTTTTATGCATCTTCAGTCTCAACAGGGGTGCTTTGACCAATGCAGGTACACAGCAAGGGTGAGGCATACAGGAAAGCTGCAGGCAGTTGTTTGGTATGGCCTTTAAATCAGATCATCCATTGTCTGAAGAAGGAAAACATGAATCGCTTGGTGGAGTGTTCTCAGCTTTTTCCTCCTCTTCTACCCCTCAAGAAGTTGTTTTCTAATATGTTCAAAGCATTTAAGCACTGCCAGAAAAGCCTAGTTCACACTCTGAATACATGCTGCATCACCAGATTTCTCTTTTCCCATCCAGATTTTAAAAAGGCACAAAGCAGGAATCCATCTCTTTAAAGAGGTAGAATCTCGTCAGTTGCCTTTCTAAACCTTGATTCTTTGCAAATACAGTTACTAGGCACTGCATACCCACCGCATAACCCAACTGCGGTAACAGCTGCAGACCTGCCATCTCTGCACCACTGAAAAAAAATTGCGGAAAGAGTAACCTGCTAGTAGCCACAATCAGTGTTTACATGTTTATCCAAAGATAAAGAAACCAGCTGACAGTACACTATTCTGTGTCAACACGGTCAAAGCATAGGGAAGTAAACAATCCTTTCTGAATTCTTCAGGCTGAACTAAATTAGTTTTCCGAAGACCCAGACTACCTAACCGTTCATTCCACAGGACACTCTCAGTCACAAATGGAAGGTCAGGGCACAAGTTTACAACACAGCCAGGACAATGGCTGCCACCGAGAGCTCGCTCCTGTGCTCTGCTTTATCTCTACTCTCACCTGACTCCACCATAGCTGGTGACATGCTTTGAGGGGAAAGTGTTTCTTCTACTTCAGCTTCCTGAATGAACACCAGATTTGACGCAGAGAAAGCTACAGGGAGGTGGTGGGGATGAGGAAGGAAAGCAGCTTCTTCTGGCAGGGGCCAGTTTAAAGACTTTTTTCTCATGAGGGTATGATTTGATAATAGCTAAATCATGCTGTTAGACAAATGACAGTCAATTATACTAACTGAATTAGTAGGTGTAGGCTTTTTTTCTGCTTTTACACAGTACTAAAAGCAGCAGCGCTACCCTTGCTTCATACAGCAAAAGTCTAAATCATGTATAAAAACTAAGAATGACTCCATTACAATAACACTGTAATTTAAAAACAAAAACCTGTGCTAAAGACAGAAGAGCCCTACCTTATTGTTTGCTTCATAATGAAAGCTCTTCCCTCAGTGTAGTAAAGCTGCCACAACTGCAGGGGAAGGTGACCCAGCCAAGCACAGAGAAGACTGACAGCAAACACTCAGCAAGAGCTGCAGTGGCTGGGGGTTCAGCCCCTTGAGCTGGGGAGGGGCAGCTGGGAGGTGCAGGAACACAGCAGCATATGCAAAGCACCAAGCCAGAGATGGAAGGCTTCTAGGGCTACAGGAGAAAAACAAATGGGTATTGGACCCAGGGGACCTCTAGCACTGGTATGGCAGCAAAGGGAGGGAAATGGATTGTGAGACTAGGAAGTATAAAAAGCACAAGTGCTTTATCTGTGACAAAAGCAATCAAGTATCAAACTTTTGACTGAACTTATTAAAATCAGGAACAAAAATCTTGAGAAGTGATATCTTTACTACTCTTCAGTAGGACAATAAGCACCCTCTACTTTTCTTCCCTCAGCACAAAGGGAGGGAACGGCAGAGTATCCTCAAAACATCACCACGCTCCACTCCTGGCTGCTGTTTCTGATCCACCTACTCATTTATTTTCCATTTAAATCAGATGAACTTAGCACCACGCAGTCTAGAAAAATGCTTATCTGATTATGCTAGAGACTACAGACAACAGTTCTTGAGGAAAGTATTAAAGCCCACGCATGGGAAGACTCCTAGCTTTCTCCTGCCCCTATGAAATAGCTATGAAAACTATAATGCTGTAGAATTATATAAAAAATAGCAAAGAAACAAAAGTAACCAACCAATACATTTTGGGACAGAAGTAGCAACACTCTAATAAAATCTCTGTATAGACCATTTGCCCTACTGAAATATTGCAGTGAATGCAATTCTTTGTCTACCATCATCTTCCACACGCAAGACTGCAATACAATTTATTATCCAAGCATCACAAAAATTGCCAGGTTCTACTCAAGTGTAACAGCCAGAAGGTTGAAGAATGCTGTAGCTTCTAAAGATTCAACCAAATGATTCGAAGAGACTTAACATTTCACTGGATAAAATTTTATTTTTTTTATAAAAAAGATAGAACCAGATGCTCCTTTTAAATGAAATCATTTATTAAACCAATCTGTTTTATAGAAGGTATATATATTTCATAATTAAGACAACTTCAATGAAATGACTATCTACAAGAATGACTTTGATTGTTTTATTTTCATGTCACCATACATGAACAAATGAATTTTATGTCTTATGAAAACATTTTGCTCAGTATCAAAAATGTACACATTTTAATAACCATTGCTATGGTCTGAAGGGATTTTTACATTTAGTTTCAAAAATAAGTGTCATTTCATTGCTGTACGTGTTACAGCATAAGCTTAAATCATCCTATACATAATAAAAGTTTGAGTAGGCATACAGATAAATTTTTCATGTTGTCACATACCTTCATGTTTGAGACAGAGGTGGGGGATTTGCATTTCTTTTTTGCGAAAGGCTAAAATATGTACTGATGTGAGCACAAAGCAACATTTCTTAAAAACAAAACCAGTTTGAATGGCACAAGTGTTAGCGTTTTTATAAATTAACAACCAGAGTTCTGGGTTATGGAAACAGGTAGGTGAGATTCCAGTACTTTCCTCAGGGCTTTGCTCTCTGGAAGAATACCTGTTAAAGATTTATTAAAAAAAAAAAAAAAAAAACAACAACAAAAAACCAAACCATTAAGACAAAGGAAATAAAAGACATGGAATGGTTGAAGCATAAGATAATTAGTTTGACAGTTCATTTTCTTGTTTGACCTACTGGCTAACACACTAGGTTCAAGGATTTGACTTGTCCTCTTCAATTATACTCACACCCTCAAATGTGAGGCATTCTGACACATTCTCCACAATTGTAGCATCACTTTTTTGCTCTTTCAAAAATCAAACATAAGCCCCAATATCAAGCTATTGAGGAGACAGCAAGGTGCTGAGGATAAGTGACAATTCTACAGATGTAGGATTGTTGTGCTGGTTGTTTGCTCCTTCTTTTCAAATAGCTTTTGCTACATGGAGATTCCTGATAGCTAAATCTATTAAGTAATTCAGTATTTCAATATTTCTGTTTTACTTCAGGTCACTACCATGACTGACTTGTGTGACAAAGTTCAAATGGAATTAAAAGTTATTTAAAGAAAATAAATCTTTACCTTTAAGTAATTTTTAAAAACTTTAGCGTCAGGCTGCTGAAGTGCTTGACAGAATTCCTGTAAGAGACAATAAAGAAATACTAATAACTAAACGAAGCAACAAGACAACCTGAGAGATGTTAGGAGCATATAGAGTACCTTGTATGTAAAGCCACTACTATTAGTTTGTATTTTCCCCTAATGTACAACCAAAGAAAAGCACATTATGGATAAAAAATTGTAATAGGCTGTGACAGGCCAAGTGCATTCTAGGGGTGAAAAATTGTATTTTCAAATACAGGATATCACATTCACTTTTAGCTGAGTAGACAGAAACAGGACCATCTATGAGGACTGCAATCAACGAGGTTCTAACCTTTAACTCTTCCAGTAACTTTCGGTGGCTTTGAAGTGAATACTTTGGATGAACATTCACGCTTAAGAAGTATTGTGTACACACTAAATGACTGTAGCAGAACATGTCTGTCACTTTAAAGTTATAATCTTAGATCACAAAACATTGGGGTGCCAGCAAGAGATAATACTTAATCCTTACATGCATTTAATGTCACTTAGAAGTTCTACAGTTTAAGTCTTACAGTGGTTATAACTGTCTCCTAATGCAGCAAACCTGACTCCTTATAGCATCCATATTAGTTGCAATTAAAATTGTCAGTGCACATCTAAATTTCTTCACATCAATGCTTACCACATGGCTAGCAATGCTTAATGTTGGGACAATGGTCAGGTGTAAAGTTTCACTTTTGAGAACCCTCTTACGCTACTCCAAAATAAGCACACATCCCTGCGCCCCACTTAATGTTATACATTATTTTTGACAGTAGAGCCAGTGCTGTGGCTTAACTTTCTGTAGTGTTGAATACAGCCTTCATCACCACACTTTCAACATTCTTCATTTTACTTTTGAGTTATTACTCCAAGTACTCTGATAATTTTAACCTAGGTTAAAATTTGAATTAAGGTAGGAAAACAGCTTAGACAGTTACACGCACTGGACTCTTTTTTTGCAAGGTACTCTTGCAGTAACTTTACTCCTTATGCTAAATTATTCCTATTTTAATATGCAATATCAGAGTAAGTTTTACTGAGGGATGGCAGAAGGTTAACTTTGTCAGTATTCATTTTGGTCCCATTTAACGTTTATGGCTGTTGAGAATTTTCCAAATGTTGTTTTGGGAATTCCTACCTGAATTATCTCAGGAGCTACTTGCAAAGAAGGCAAATACTCTTGCTGAAGATACTGAATGCACTCAGGACCCTAAAGAAAAGCGGTACATAATTTGTTCAAGTGTATTTTTTTCACAAATGAGAAGTCATAGCCCTATACTGTATAGTACAAAGAGTTTGAAAACAGGTGGTCTACGTGACTACTTTACAGAGAAGTTATGCATATGAAACACCAAATGCTCATGTTATTCTCAGCTGTTGGCAAATTAAAAGATTTCTCAACCTTGGCATTAATGATGCTACTGCCATTTGGTATCTTTTATTACATAACAGAAGAACGCACTGAAATAAGAACTAAAATACAGCCAGTCAGTTTGTGACACATCAACTGTAAGTCATTAAGTAAGAAGGCGGCCCTAATTTCACTGACATAAGAAAAAAAAAGGCAATTAATACCTGCCAACTGCTTTACCAAACTATTCCCATTGTGAGATTTAGTAGCCAAGTACCCCTGAACATAGTGTCTCTCTTCTTGTAACACTATGTAATTTGCAGTGGACTAAACAGGAATAAAATGGTACTTCCAAACCTTTGAGAGAAGCAGACAGACAGGTCTGTTTTGGCTAACACATTAGTTTATCTGCCTTCATCAGATACCTCTCATCACACAGGGGGTTACTGTACACTGGTAGTATACAAACATGACCCAATACATCTACCAGTGGAAAGTGAATTGACTTTATTAATTACACATAAGTTACCCTAGAACTAGAACATGATATACAGTTCACACAAAGGAAGAAGATTTCAGATCATTTTCCTATATTTGTATTGGTAGCATTAAAAGAAACAGTATTTTTAATTGGAAGTTATTTCATTTACCAAAGCTCAACTTGCTACAGATTTATCACTTCATTGCTTTTTGGGAAAAAGGAACAAACTCAGAAGCTCTCCTCAATTAAAATACAATTGCCTCTCTGCCAGTTTATAACTTCTCACAATTTTTGTGTAGTTGTGACTTTTACTTGCATTTGACAGAAAAGTTAGTCAGTCAGCAAAGGGTGTAGCAGAAAACAGCAACATGAACGTAGAAACTGTTTAATTTCCCATTAAAAATGGAAATGAGCTATAGCGTTTTAGACATCAGAAAACACAATTTTTTTTTCCAGAAGCAGTTCAGTCTAATCTTCTACACGTTGAAAGATTCCTTCAGTTTTCACAGAAGTACTCTATAGTACATCTCTAATTCCTCCTTTATGTCAGTTCAAGTACTACACAAGAACGCCAACTGATCAATTAAACACAGTAACAATCAAGTGAGCAGATTTTTCTCCTTAATGAAGGGTCAATATTTTGCAGTAACTTATCAAGAGGCAGAACTACTAGGTCCTGTATCCCTACGCAGCATTACAGCAATCCTAGTATTTTATGTAAGAGTGGAGTAGTAATTCACCCTAGTATCTAATTTTTAGAAATTGATAAAAGCACTAGAAAAAAACTGCAAGAGTTATTCCCTGCAAAGTATTATGAAGCTTACCCTTTTGAGATGAATTGTTTTTAACGTCACTGCACATTCTGATAAAGCCTGCAATATAATACATGACATTAGACTGTTTGATTGGTCTATTGGTTAAGTATTTAAAGCCAAAGAACCTAACGGGGCCCAGAACACAGGTTAGCCATTATTCTCTCATTTTCCCCTCACACAATAACAGCCTCAACCTTCTAATTTTTGTTCCACTCTAACCAGAAGAATTTCTGTCACAGTTGAACTCAAAATGAACTAAAGAATAGCCACCTGTGCACGTTCACTTTCTCTGAACTTTAGTTAAGTACTATAGGTCAATGGTAAATATTCAGATCTGCAATCCTCCAGCTTGATTTTGAGCATAGGTGAACTACAGAATACAGTACTGCAACATTCAATAATTAATCATCCAGGTACCTCAATAAAAAACTAAGGGATTTTATTTGTGAGATTATGATCTTTGATACCACATAGCCATTGTATGTTTCTTAGCTTGAATCTGCCCCACAAGAATGAAAGCAAAAAAAGTGTCCACAATACACACCAATACTGTCTGGGCATCTGCTAAGTCAAATGTTTGCTTCAAAGGTGCCAAGAAACACGCAGGAACAATGTGCTTGTAGACAAAGTCTGCAAAACCTACTGGTCCATCTTTACCTCCTGAAAAGAAAAACAACATTCCATGTTCTATTATTTCTTCATGGTTAGCAGCAGCTGCAAAGGAATTATGGAAAGAGTCTTACCCCAAAGCTCCACCAACTTAGAAAGAATAATAAAGCAAGTCTTCTGTGCAATAGGATCTGGGTAATCCACTGCTCCTTGAATGACAGTGAACAACACTCGCTCCACATTCTCTGCACCTTAAACACATTAAAAATATGCTTATTTCACCTTGCAGCCTAAAATGTTTCTGTACTCTTACACTATTTTATATAAATACTGACCTAGAAGACATGCTTCAACTTCTAAATAGCTCTTTTTTGCAAAAGTCTCAAAGGTTTTGGGGAAGTTTCCCCTACTATGCAAGACAACTCTTATTTAGCTTATATATATATATTTTTTTTTTTTAAAGTTAGGAGATTTTAATGGCTCTTCTGGCCTTTAATACACACAAAGGTGAGGGGGTAACTTTGATGTGCTTACAAATACATGTTTTCTCCTCTCTCCAAACCTGGTAGAGTTAATTAAAACTCAGCAGCACCGAAGTAGTTTGCTTATCTTCCAATATATGGAAAGACATTTTTAATCGCACTTCAAATTTCTGTGCTGCATCTATACTTATCTCTGATTCCTTAAAAAAATTCTTGGCCCATCACAACTACTAAAGCGCCTCTTTCGAGAAAGCTCTCACTACTTCTTAATGCCACCCTTTCCTTTCTCACATATATTGCCATCATTTTGGGATGGGGGGAAGGAACTCTGAGCTGTCAGGTGAGTCACTTTAAAGCTTCTCAAGTCCCTAGCCATTTTGATGGAATACAAACCAAGAGATTTACTTGAAGAATCAACCAAATGGACATTTGACTTC
This sequence comes from Phalacrocorax carbo, assembly GCF_963921805.1. NCBI lineage: Eukaryota > Metazoa > Chordata > Aves > Suliformes > Phalacrocoracidae > Phalacrocorax > Phalacrocorax carbo. The sequence continues at coordinate 37,705,631 of NC_087513.1, read as the reverse complement.
AAATTCCTGCTATGAAAAGCACTAATTTACATTTGGCCACTAAGGGTGAGGAAGGTCTGGTAACTACATATTTAAGTCTATGATGCCTTCTGCCTTAGGTTGCAAGATCAGGTGGTAAGTCGTAAGAAAATTACAGAAGCTACTCATGTGTCCTTCATAAAATGAACACCACAATGAATACTAGCAGCTGTGAGTGGTCTTGCCCAACAGTTTGAACACTGTTATATATCGTATGATCTCCAATTCACCGATCACAGAGTGATTCACAAGGATGCATTATACACCATTCTTCTCCTTATAGACACAGTGATCACATATAAGCCAAAAAGATCAATAGGAAGACTATACCTATTATAGCTGGATTTCACAAACACAAATTCTTGCACTACAGGTAAGCAGCAGGTAAATTGCATAGTGTATTTACATTAGTCCATTCTACCTTAACATAGTTAATAGTAATTGACAGGAACTAGGCTAATGATTTTAGTAGACAAAACTTTGATGAGGATAACCATAGCACTATACTTTGAGAAACTGAACTACTTACCTTGATTAGCTATGACTTCACTCATTCCACTGCCAGTTACTGTCTGCAAAAAAGCGAAGTAACTCCTCCGTAACATTTGTTTTTCTAAAGCAGCAGACTGGTCATTTTCTTCTGCTGGAAGGAGCAACACCTCAAAAATGGCATGAAGTAGTGGCATAAACATCTGTTGCAGAAAAGGTGAAACCTGTGTCTGTAGAGATTAGAAGAGGGTATCAACTCAAACAGTTACAGAAATTGAACAATTTGGAAATTAAAGCTTAAGGGCTTGTGACAATTCTCAGCTTTGATTCACCTTTAAAGTCAGTATTTTCGTGGATCAACTACTTATAACAAAGTGAATCACCATCAGGGTCACCTCAAACATTACTGCATATTGACTTACATGCCACCTATTTCAAGTCTTGTACAAAAATATCTAGTCTCATTCTGAGTAGGAAGAGAAGCTTTTTCAGCATTTCTCATCCTTCTGTTCAGACAGACACCATCTCAAATTCCCTGAGATATCGAGAAGGGCTATTGTAAAGTCACTGTTGTTACAGAAAATGCATGTCTAAGATATTAAAACTGAGAGCAGGCCACATTTGTAGCACTTGTCTTTAAAGACTGCTTAAAGAAAAGGTTTTCCTCAGCTGAAATACTACTGGCATTACAGAATAAACTCATCATTTATGCCCTACTTGCAGTGAGAAATATATGTAAGGGCACTAAATTAAACACGAATTAAAAAACTAAAGGTGTGCGCTATTCAGCCACACCCTAGAGTGCCATGAAGAGGCAACTCGGATGATAACTTCTTAATGCTTAAGCAAGTACAGTAAAGAGAAGATTAAAGATAAAACCTTGCAAGTATTCAAGGTGAGACTATTGAAGCTAGGATCTTTATCTTAATATATTGTAATAAGAATGATACAGTATCAAAGTTAAACATTACACCACAACACGGTATTTCTCCAGTCTTGCTCCCGTGACCTTTCTTTTTAAGCCTTCTTTACCTCACACAGACTATTTTTAATTACCTACTGTTATTTTGAATTGCTTTTAGCATAACTTGCGAAAAGGGCTAGAGTAATAAAAGTTGTCCTCCCTAATCTCTGAAATACTTGATTTCTCAAAATTCCCTCTCTCTACTCGGCAGATGGAATATTCTAGAGGTCCACGTGCTAGATTCACACAGGCACCCTATGGCTCTGTTCTACAGCTCAACAAAATGCACTTCACTTTTTTAGCAGAACGCAAAATTAAATTATTAAAACTTATTTAAGCCTATTTAAAGGGCTTCTTAACCTTCTCATACAGCAATGAGCTTCCCATCCCCCTCACAATAGCACAATATTCTTGTGGCAGCTCTAGGGAATGAACTACGAGTAACAGGTTAGCAACTTCATGCATTTCTTTGACTTTGCATTTGAACAAGGAAGCTCTCAAAAGGCTACACTTCAAGAACCTTTGATTATCCTGATCAACTGATTAGGATAATCAGTTGACAGTCCTACTCCCACTTAATACAGATCTCATGCCTCCATTTCAAAACCTCTCTATTTGTCAACCTATTTTGAATAACAATGGATTAAGCCTCAGTGTACATTTTTATGCAGCGCCACTGCATCAAGATCTTGTAAATTAGTATTCCTTCCTATACATGCACCTGATATTTCTGTATCTTCTGGAAATCCCATTATAAGAAATGAGAAAATTCACTTTAGACCTTGCAGTTTGTAATATTAGCTTAACACTTCTCCGGGGGGCATGAAGTTAATTGTGTCAATAGAAAAAAAGATTGCGCTGCAAGTAGTATTTTAAAATATTAAACCTGAAAATTTAGAACCAATATAAAATTCTGAGACTAATCAACAAAAAACACTCATCTAATCACTGCAAGTCTAGCAATGTACAACTGTAGTTGATGACTGTTTCCCAATAGCAGCCTTAGAAATATACTTATTTATTAGTTGTGATATACGTTTCTGACACATACCTATTTTTCTGGAACCAGAAAAGAGGCGATATCAGGAACACTTTGACCCTGAAAAAGCTTATGCAATATCATACCTTAAACTTAGCTGTTATTTGGTTTATAAGAGGAATGAATTCTTGAAGATCTTTTGCTTCACAATCTTTAAGCATGTGTTCAGAGGCAGAAGGAATGAATGGAAGAACTTCTTCCTCTAGGCAAATAATCATGCGGTGAAGGAAAGTGCGGACGCCACTTCTCAGAACTTCCTTTTGTAATGGACAACTGAGAGCTGGCAAAAATGTTTGCAAGCAGTCCAGATAGACCTCTGAGCAGCCACATTGTTTTACAGTTTGCTTATTGCTGAAAGCCTTGCTGGTTCGGCTGTAAAAGCAATACACCAAGTTTTATATAAGCTCACATTCCATTACAACAAAGAAGGAGTAACACTGATAACATGCTTTAAAACCCAAACTCTAAACTAGAATATTACATTTCTTGAAACAGGAGCCAAACTCTGAAAGTAACAAACAGAATTATTTGATATGAAGTAGCTACACTTTGGTGGCAGTCTTTGGAGGATTAAATTCTAACAAACTACAAACAACATATGATTAGAATAGCTCCACACAGTGTCTTGAGGAAGGGAATAGATGCTCGTTCATTATAAAGTTGCTCAATGTTCTCTGTATCTACATCCATAGCAGCTTTTCTAAGGGAACTTAATTCACTTTCTGGGCTACCATAAGAAATTCTACAACCACTGACGATTTTCTAGATCAATAAAGCACAGGTAGAAACTCACCCCCTCCTCCCAGTAAGTCCTTTATATTTCCCTTTTACTCAAACCAGAAGCACACAGAGTCACTGTGCTGTACCTACCTAGCAAACCCAACGGCATGATTGAGGCAGTCAGCCAGTGCCATCTGTCTGTCCTCATCTTGCGCCATCATCAGTTTTTCTAACAATACTTTGAACTTCTCCATCAGTGGAGTCAACAAATTCCTCATTAGAGCTTGTTTTCTTTCTGCAGAGTATTCGCTGTTAACTATTAATACTCCGGCTGTTTCATAAATGAAAAGTTGATCATCGCTGCTTAACAGAGCCTGGTAACCATTTTCCTAAAATGGAAGATAACAGGCATAATTCACTAAATATCTTTTATCAAAGTTGTCTTCTCAAAGTTTAAAGATACTACTCTTCCTTTAATTATACTATAGAGATTACTTAGGCTTATTTACAATTATTTTATTCTCTTCCTACTTAAGTAGAAGTGTCAAGTAAAGGTAAAAACATAGTTGAAGGCGCAACTATTTTTATACAATTCAGAGAGCCTTCTACATATACCCATCTCTAGCCTATACTCCCAGAAACACACATAAGCAAGACTACTAAAATTAGGTACAAACGTAGGCACACGAGTGACTTCACACCAGAAAACCAAGGCCATTATTTGTGTTTAAATCTTTGTGTGCTAAGCTTACAATTCAGTAAGTACTCAGGCACACCAATGAGTAAGTGCAAGCTTTATTTATTACAAAAGCCTGCTGTAAATACTCACAGGTGGAGAAAGTTCCAGCAGGTCTTGTATTCTATTCAGAACATCTTCAATAAAGGGGTTCATTTGCTTACTGAAATAAAACACAAGCACATAACACTATGTAGGAACGTGTGTTTTTACAAGTTTCCTGGTATTCTATTTAAGCTGTAAAGCTAGACACTAAACTACCTTCTCAGTATAGAACTCCCCTTTAAATATCAAAGCACTGTTGTAGGAAAATCTGGCTTATGGATATGGTGCCTGTGGCAGACCAAATAGATACATATCAGAGTGGGAAATAAAAAATGAGGGAAAGAAGGAAATTGTTAAAACATGCATAAATAGCCTCGCTCATCTGAGTCAAATATTTTCATTACCAGTTGAAAAATAGGATCCTTCTGAAATCTGTACCAGAGATGGTACACCCACCTCTACATTAAATACATGCCTGTGAAATAAGACCAACAGGGCAGGACTGTTTGAAGGGCTCTAATACACTGAGTAAACTTAATCAGTATAAATTCTGTAAATATTCAGAATTTGGTCAGGGAAGATTCACTCTTGGGAGTCTCCAGTTCCACTCATTCTCAGCTCTATGCACTGAGGAAAATCAGGACAGACATTTACATTGCTGATCAGTTTTAAGATTTAATCCAAATAAGCTAAGCATATGTGTTCACGTTCTTTGTTCTATGACAAATTTTTCCCCTGCTACCTTAGTATTACAAAATAGGACAACCCTGCTAGAGCACTGCGTTGATACATTACTTCACTGCAGCCCATTTGAAGCCCAGCCTGTTTCAGTGACAACCATGATGTACAAAATAGCTATATGTGCTAAATTCAGTGGCAATTTGGATACATTTGTAACAGCTTACTCACTTAAGGGACTTGACAAATCTGGAAAAGAGGTAAGCCGTTCGACTTCGTACTTTGGGACTTGTATGGCGAAGACCACGGTGATCTAAAAATGCCATCTGCAATCAAGAAAATACCTCAGTCTTAGAATCCCTGAACAAGGGGGGAAAAGCCAATCATCTAAGAAATCCACCCTCTTTAGTAATCTTCAGAAAATAAGAAAGTTTAAGTCTAAAGAACTTCTCTAGTCTTAGCTAATTGAAAATGTGAATTAGAAACTTACCAGAACAGTTGGAATGTGCTGAGGTTCAACAGCAAAGAATTTTTCATATCTGACCACTGTTTCAAAGAATTCCAGGGTCACTGATGTATGTTGATAGGCACTAACACCAGAAGTCACCAGCTACAAATAAAAGCATTAGCAAGTTAGTACCTTAGCCATTTATAAACACCAAACTACAATGGAGGTGATGCACTGATAATTAAGATGAGCCATTTGAACTGCAATATTCCAGTCTTCATTAGCAGTTTTAAATAGCTCCCACAACACATGGGCTTACCGTTCGCATCATATCTTGTAAAGCCGTAGCTTTCGTAACATCACCAGAGAAGTGAGCACCATGAGATACAGGGAGAGCCTCAGCCAACATATACAGCAGCCTTATTGCTACTTCTACTTCCATAAATCGCGTAGTCTGCCAATTCCTAGAGAAAGAGCATGAATATCATTTAGTCTGTAGCAGCTTATGAAGTAATCGCAGTTCTAACACGTCAGTATTTTCTTTTAAGCCTTCTTCAGATGCACAGCATAAGAACAGATTTAAAGTAAGGAAAACACTAAGACCTAGGCAGTATTTCAGGGTGTGTCTGGAAGACTTTATCCACAAATGCAGAACCTCTCCATCAGAGCGCTACCAATTTTCCTTTACCAGTTTCAACTTGAAAGCTACGGATTTCTTGAAGTGCTTATTTAGGTACAAAACCACCTACTATGATGTGTGGACAAGCCACTCAGCTTCTCTTAAAAAGAGGGCTCACTAAAGTACAAAGTACAAGGAAGCCACTGACCATCCTCCTAGTCAGGCAACTAGTAATACTGTTGCTTTATTTACATGCATAGTTTCCAGGGTTGGTTCTGCAATTTTTGTAAAAAGTACTTCACTTTTCCCTATCCAACCTTGGTTTTCTGATAGCAGTAACACATAAAATTATTTGCCACATCTTATAAGTGTTTCTTTGAGGTATAAAGTAAACACCTGTCCAAGTGGCTGTTGCTGTGTAGGTAAGTAACGGAGATCAAGAAACGTATCTAGAGAAAAAATAAATTAGCTGCCATTTAAGGTTACAGAAAGCTCTTTCTTTCTAAGCAGCTGAGTAAGATTATACAAAGTCGTATTTATCATGAAGTTGTAATAAGCTCATTCTGTCAATTGGCCTTGCCCTGCTACATTACATTTCTGTTCATTACAAGCTCTGACAGTTACAAGAGGCAAAAAAATGATAAGGACATTGTGTAAACAAGTTAAAAACCAGCTTACTGAAGTGTAGTGTTAAAAACTCTGCGGACAGATGCCAACAGTAACTCTGGTGAGACCTGAGCAAGTCTGTCCAGCAACAGTTTCAACTGTTTTCTGTACTCCACAAACATTGCTTCATCTTCACCCTACAAAACATTCACATTATCAGTGAAGTCCATATTTTAATGTTTAAATTCATCTACAACCATTTTAGACAATTAAACCTAAAACAAAAACGCGTACATACAGGAACAGTATACCACACAAGAGAATTAAATAGTGCTCACCCTATGCTCTTGCAACATAACAGCAGGCTCCTTTTTTGGCTGGTTGTAATATGTTGAGATCCACTGCATTCAGTCCAGAAACATATTAAAAAGGCTTTCCAAACTGAAAACTAGCCAAAAGTACAAGAAAGAAAATGCTCTTGGCAAAGCCTTATTGACCCAATTCTTGAAATTTGACTCACTCCTCAACGATGTTTTCTCGGCATCTAGCTTAGTTTTAAAATTAAACTCACAGAAACATTTATGATGGACTGCATACAGTTTAAATTAACCTTTAAGACTATAGCTCTCCAAACAGCCTGGAGCAAGAGTAAGTCTGTTTAACAGATTCAACCATTATTGCTGGCTGACAGAGATGTAAGCATGAGAGGAAAGTGAAATCAAGGACCTTCGCCTCCTTTAGCTTATTTTTGCAGAGATTTGACCATGTGAAGTAGGTCAAGCAGCACCTCTTCAAAAGTTTCATTACACAGTGTTTCTCAAGTCTTTTTGAACGACAGAAGTGATGTGCAGGAACACGCAAACTCACACTGAAAAAGTCAGGTCAACAGCTACATTTAGGTAACAGCACAGCTGTACTTGCCTAGGAATAGTTCTGCACAAATGCAGCCAGAAATAGTCTGTTAACTGAACTGGCTTGTATATCCCTTTACTATATTGTTTTGTCCAATACAGACATGCCCAGAGGTTAAAAAAAGCTGTCCATATAGGAGACAAATTCAGCCTGCAGTCCTTTGCTCCCTACCTTCAAATCCTTGAAAGTCTGTGAAAAATATGGATTTTAAAAGCACGAGCAAGCTTCACTACATGTAATTTAAGGTGCATTTATCTGTTTATTCATATAACAATACCTCATTTTCAAAATTATATTCTTCATCATATGTCAACTTCTTCATAACAGCCAACATGATTGCCTAAGATAAAAACAGAACTGTAAGCGCAGAAGCAGACAAGTGATAAAAAACAACAGTTAAAATCCTACAGTAAAGGAAACATTAAAGCAAGTGTTAAATATTTAGAAATATTTTAAATCCCACTTAAATTATTATTTTCAGAAGTTTAGCAGAAGTAACATTCAAAATTAAAACGGATGGATTATATCCAAACAATACACAAATGCTATTCCAGATATGCAGTATAGATGACTTGGAGCTCTCAGCCTCTGACAGTATTATTGGCTTTGTTTCCTGCTTGTAATTGTGCTGTTCAGTTCACACTGAAAACAACAATTCAGATGACTGAACTAGGCAGAGGAAGCTGAACAGGTTGTCCAAGATCCTGTTTTAAAGGGATTTAAAGTCAGTAACATTAACTTCTCTAATAGCTCAACACCCTTGAGAGAATTTGGGGGGGGGGGAGGGGAAGGTTAACAAGCTGAATTGGTTCAGCAAATAATCCAAGAGTAAGAGCCAGGAATAGCAAACAAGAGCAAGAAAAGCAAAACCTTCCCTTTCCAGCAGCAGCAAGTTGTTAGATCAGTTAAATCACTGATGTGCAATTTCACCTTAGGGACTGTTGGTAAGTCCTAAAACAGGAACAAAGACTTGATCTCGTCTGTACTGAAGTCTCAAACTCTAAATGTATCACTTTGATCTTACTAAAAGTATTTATTACAGGTTTTTAGAACTCTGATTTAATGTTTAAAATACATTAAGTACTCAATTCCATTCACGCTTTCCAGGATGGACAGAAATTGGACTGACAGTCAGCTAATAAAAGTGCTGAAAAGCCTATTATATTTTAATTTTCACTTTAACAGTTTATTCTGGGGAACCTACAGAAATGTGTATTAAATCTAAATACTCCAAATGGACAGAATGCTATTCTGAATATTTAAAACAAAATCAGAGGCAGACTGTTTTTATATCTATGATAACAATGAAGCGTTAGAAGTCCAAGACAATATTAAGCAGCAACAAGTAATGAGGCAGGGCACATCCATGTACCTATTACAAGGAATGAGTTCACTGGATATTGGAGAAGGCTCACTAGAATGATAACAGGTATTTGATAAGCATTACAGAGCACCTCATCCCTATACCTACTAAAAAAACCAAACTTGTGTCTTTTTTCCACACTGGTTAAATTCAGTAGCCAACATAAGTTATTACAACTACAGCAAATGAAAACGCTGATCATATCAGCAAGAATTTGATTAGCATTTTGTGATTCTCTTCCAGTACTGGAGGTTCTGAATGTGGATAGCCATAAGTTTCAGACAAATAAACAAGGGAACAAGGCAAATAAAACACAAAAAACACGAACACACACAAAAAACTTTTGATTACATATTTTTCATTTTAAGTGCAAAACCTGAAGTTCTTTAACACCAAAATGGACCAACAAATCAAACTTCGGTTACTGAGGTGAAATTCTTGGTTATCTTGCAGAAATGGACACTTGTAATACTTTGAGGTAGAACATGGTCAAATAGCAAGTATGTGATCGGGCCTTCTATTGACACCAAGTATCAGCATGGTCTGTGAGAAGTCTACGCTTCTCTGTAAGAAGTTATATCAAAGAATTAAAAGAATTGCAAAATGTTGATGTGATATGCTTGTAGCCAGAAATGGTTAGAAATACCTGTCATTTTGAGTGTTAAAAAGTGATCCTGCTGATGATAAAAAACTCTGGGACTTCAAAGACACAATAAACAAGGTCCCCTTTTTTCCTGTTCAAATAACGAACAGGTTGAAAGCGAGACCTTCTTAGGTCCAAAATGTTAAAGGAATGCTGCTAAGCATGCAACTTAAAGCTTAAGACAGACAAGAGTAAGATTTAGACTATTTCCAAATACTTTCATATTACGAGTTGGATGAAAGAAGATTGGTATGACCACTTTTCAGTTTAACACAAATCCTCAAGAAGTGGTCAGTAAAATTAAGAAATAATTCTAACATGAAGTTCTTCAGTATGAATGCAAGTTTAACAAAACAACATATTTTGGGCCAGTAACACATGCAGATTTTAAGTGCCTTAAGTACACTACACTAGTAATTTGGTGATTTGGTTTGATCAAGTTATAAGAACAAGAGACATAGTAACAAAAATAAAAAGGTTCAGTGATGTTATCAAACTTCTTTCATTGTTTTACCTCATCCAATTTAAACAGACATTAGACAAAATGAGATCAAGATAATCTAGACCACTGGTATCCAAATTCAGCATTTCATGTTAGAACAGGTACAGAATTCAGTTTTCTTTGTAAAGGAAAAGGAATCACAGCTGTCAGCTGTATGAACTTACAAAATAGCTGCACCAATCTAACCGGTTCAACATCTAAATTAGTACATCCACATTGGTACAGAAGGATCATAGGGAAAAGAGATTTAAAGGACTGTGCTGAAAAAGCCAAACAAGTTTACTACCACCAAAACTAGACATAAACCTTATTTATCAAGCTTAATGATTTATAAATATATGCTTGAGTTTATACATAAGCTTATGAACTTAACCTTAATGTATAATTCAATGTAATGCTTAACATATAACTGCTCATTGTATGCACAACTGTTATATTTGAACTGCAGCTTCTTTCATAAGTTTAACTTACAACACTATCAAGTGTTGAATTTTCTTCCTATCCTTAGGAATTAGGGCAGGTTTTAATAAAAATACAAAGCTTCAGGGGAAAAAAAAACAACCCTCTTCTATCTTGATTTAAGAACATTCTATCAACAGTGCAGACTGTATAGGAGCCTACCAATATATGCTTATGGGTTGCTTGGGAAGACCAGCTCAAAAACAGCTTTCATCTTCATACACAATTCAATATAGGTTTACTATTTGAAGAAGCAGCTGTAGTTACTTAGCAGATGGAACACACTGTCCTTACTTTTAAGTCTTCCCTTTAATTATTGTCACATGCACATTTTAAGGCATATAAATAAAACATTGTTTCAGCAAAATGAAAGATTCTGATCCAATGTGTTCTTAAAAAAAAATCTCCAGTACAAAGAAAACACTTACCTCTACATTAGCTTTTTGTTGGTCTGAAAGTGCAGAAAGCTGTAAAATAAATTTCAAGTGTTATTTTTTGTATAGTAGCCCCTTTATTACTGTCTTTTCTTATTAGACGTGTTTGCTTTTTTAACTACCATATGATCTGCAAGCCTTCTTCCCACTTACTGCAAGATTTAACCCGATTCCTTCAGATTTCTAAACACTCTAGAAACAGCATGACCACAGCCATTAAAGATACTGAATGCTAATTAGTCAAAAAACCTATTTTGAAAGTCAGCTTGCACGTAGTATGAGATTCATATATTCGCACAAAAATCAAACTAAATCATATGTCAAAAAGTGATGTTAAACTGAAGCCAGACATATTTACTTGTTTCAAGATGTGAAGGTAGTCATAACAAAAGCCAATGATATTAGATGAAATGTCGTCATCTTCGTGAATTAGCAGTTGCAACATTAGGGCCACTTTTGCTTCAATAGCTTGCAGAGTGTCTTGAGCACTCTTCATATCACCATTTTTTATCAGTTTAGTCCAACTAGCTATTAATGCTTGCCCCATCCCATTGACCAGCTTAGAAAATCTGGCCAGAAAATCCACATCATCTTCCTGCAAGAAAAGACATCCGATTAAAAATATTAGCAGAGCTCACATTTAAATGGCATGAGCTTTCAGACTTTACTACCCACGTCTAGTATGTAGAAGTAAAACGAACATTTGTCTCCTAGAAGGAAAGTACAATTGCCTGGTTCATTTTCCCCAGAGAACGGAGAAAGAAAAATTAAAGCAATTCCAGATTTGGCTGTCCTCCATTATACAACGGTAGCTTGCTTCATTGCTTCAAATTCTTTTGTTTCTCTTTTTACTTTACAGCAAGAAGCAGGTTCAAAATAAAAGCAGAAGCACATACCTACCATAAATTTTAGGCTGTATAAGAGGAAAATCTTTTTATGGGGAAACTTCAAAGAATTAACAGCTGTAGCTCACTTCAGAAATACTGATAACGAGTAACTTTCAGTACTGCCTGTAAGAGTGAGTTAATATTATTTATGGCTTGCTTTTGCAGAAATACATTGATCAGAATTGAGAAATAACCCCAGACTAGTCACCCCATACAGATGCTTTGTTCCTTGCCGTAACTGTAAAAAAGCAGAAGAATAAAAAGTCTTCCTCAGAGAGGCTGAGGTAAGATTTTTAGAACACCTCCTGAACTGATGAATGGACATTTTCTGCATTCTAGCAGGAATACAAATTTGAGAAAGGCTTCAAAAATGAAGAGAACTGTCTTGCAATCTAAGGACTACAGCTTCATAAGGACTGGTTCCTCTTTCTCCATGGCAGGTAGCAAACAGCTGCTCCTTAAACACTACAACTGCCAGGAAACACGTGTTTGGTTAGTACTTATATTTTTCCAGCTTACAGATAAGAATTTCAAGCCTCAGGTCTGATGGTGCAGACATGCAGAACAGCATATGCACCCTTAAGAAAGCTCTTTCCCCTACCTAATTATGCACAGCTGATCTAATGCCTCACCCTAAAAAGTCTACCTTGGCTACAATATCTGTTACAGAATCATTCAGAAGAGAAAATTCGATGCAACAGAACACAGAAGCAGCATTAACAGTAAGCACAACATACTTCAGGAGAGGAACAACGGAGTTACAAAACACCTTGCTTCTAAAACAAAAAGCTCATGCTGAGGGACAAACGAAATGCAGTGTGTTTTAAATTAATAAGGAATATTAATAACAAGCTGTTAATTTAAGTATGAGAAAACCATAAGGAGTGTTTAGCTTTGATGCAGAAGCACAACTAATTCTCCCCAGTCTGTGGGGTTTTATAGTTTTCTGTTCATTTGCTTATTTAAGAACTGTTGGAAACCTATGACTCATTCCTATTGTAAAAACCAATATACAAACCTGATCAATACTGAAGAGGCCAGCAGACTGCAATACTTGACATAAAGATTCAACCAATTTTGTTTTATCAATTGGGTCCATTCCCTTATTTACAATTTCAAACAAACAATCACAGGCTTCTTCCCGGAGAACCTCCACAGACATGTGACCTAGCAGCATATTTATAAACCTTCAGAGAAAAAAAAAAGTTTCTTTATATATACAGTAGCATTGTACAGAAGCTTTATATTATTTGTGTTCACACTTACAATGGCTTCTTTTCATGAGGCAGTTTATTGTACTGACTAAACCCAGCATTTTGTACATTTTAAGGAGAACGCAGCAAACTAGCGTTTGGCCATTATATCAGTTTGGCCTGCAAAGTCAATCACTCTTCTAAAAAAAACCCCAAAGCTCCAAAGATTTATACAGAATTAAAGTCCTTTCTCAAAGATGAGTTTTAATTCTGTTTCACAGAAATATAGTCAGCATGCTATCAAGGTTATTTTTGCAAAGATATTCCATCAAAAAACTCCTACCTTTCATTGGCTATCAGGCTCAAATCTATCCAGGATACATAAGCTCCAACTACTTCAAGGCACTGGCATGTCAACTCTGAGTTATTATATTGATAGTTTTGTAAGATTTGGTACCATGATTCCACCAAACTCGGAATGCACTGTTCCCTCATAGTATCTTTTAATAAGGTGTTCCTACGAGCCTCCTATCAATACAGAAAAAGGATAAATCAGTCTTGTCATAGATTAGCATCTTGTCAAATTAGTAGCGTTTTTGTATCCACTACCAGATACCGCTTCTCCTAGCAAGATAAATAACTCAAATCAGAAACCCAGAGAAAGTGCATTTTTTTCTTGGGAGAAATAAAACCAAAATATCCTAGTTTTCACTTTTTTTCTCCTACCACAATGCCCAAACACTGAAGAAAGGCAGACAACGGGGAAAGTCCTCTAGATTATGAAATGGATTTTTGATGTTAGCCCTCCTTAAAACAGGCACAAGAAATTAACATTTTAAAATGAGTCAGTCTAACATTAAATTGGCTAACTCAGTCCATTAGTTTTTATTTGCTAGCTCTTCAAGAAAAAAATACATTAACTGAAAAGTATGAAATCATAAAAAGCACTAAACATCTGGGTTTGGGATCTAAACAACCTAATGTCTCTAAGGCAGAACTGCCATAGGAAAAAAAAAAATCTCTGCTCTAATTAAAGAGAACTTTTTGGAGATTTAAAACAAATGTTAATGCAAAATAACAACTTGCCTCTGATGTATGAACAACATCCCGGTCTACCAACTCAGCATCAACAGCCATCAGGATTCTGAGGTACATATCCACACCTCGTGGATTAAGGTCAACTACTGACAGAATATCAAAAAAAAACTTGGGCCATTTCGTGAGATATTCAGTAACAAAAAGCAATGCAAAGACTTGTGCTGCTTTGTTGCGAATAAAAGTCTTCTCAGGTTGGGGATTCAGCATCTGGTAGAAACAAGATATTTTATTTGTATATTCTTACTAAATTAGAGAAGAATCACATCCGCTTGTTGGTCTCTGTACAGCCATTAACGTATTTCCTCTCTTCCTGGCTGAGATCAATAAAAAGCCTTACCTCTCCAAGGATTTTGAAGAAAATTTAGCTAAATTGTAATGAAACAGGGAAAACATTCTCTCTGGGTGATACAGTCCTAAGCCTTTCATTTGGTACCAAGACATTAAGTGTACTATTCAAAGACTAAAAGCTAATCTGCCAATTTGGTGAAAGGAGTAAACAAGAACTTCCAGAAAACAAGTTACAGTCCTCTTGTAGCTAGCTTGCGCCTACATTAGATGTTATCTTTAAGAACAGTAAAGGAAGTTTGTAAATCTAAGCTCATTGAGGGCAGGGGGAATATGTCACTACCAGTCTTCCTCGCTCTCCTTCCCTTTTTCTATGAACTCCTCCTAAATGGAACAGCTTGCCACAAAGAGAAATATAAAAGCAATTTAATCCATTTCACAACACTATGTTCTTTTTCAAGTTGTATATAGTCCATTTCCTACTGTTAAGTTTTCTACAGACAAAGCAATTATGTTAATTTCCCGTGCAGAAGTGGAATGATAACCAGATAATGGCAGGTAAAGGCAGACTTCTATCAGCCCATTTGATGGTTCTGCTGATCACAAACTCTTGGGTCCAACTGATACTACACGTTCAGCTAGAGTAATTAATTCCACAAGAAAGAGTAGCCAATCCTCTGCCATAGTATTAACAGAGGAGTGATGCTGTTCATTCACCAACATCTGCTAGTATTCTAAGTAGACAGCAGTTTGGCCAGGAGGGTCTTAAAAACAGAATTACTGCTCTTCCTCCAGAGACTCAGGAACATCAGGAATCTGGATTATCTCTCTCTAAAGGGAAAGTTTTAATACTCCTTATTTCACACACAACTACTTAAACCACAATCATTATCTGATGAGTTACTCTGAGTTTTATATTTAGTAATAAGTTCAAGCACAGACTTCATTACAACATCTGGTTTAAAGAATTCCTAATAAGGATTAGCATGTTAAAAGCTTTTAACTATCAGATACCATATATCTTCAGGAAGCCATCTTTAAACTCAAATGACAGATTAAACATTTAGCCCACACTCAATGCCTTATGTTAGCCTACGAACAAGCCTACTACGTAAGACCACTGGAAAGGGACATACTTACCTGTGCTTGCAGCCACGTTATGAGTGTTTCCCTAATTAGCTGCTGCTGAACTTCAGTAAGTTCAGAGTATCTGAAACAAAGCATAACGAGATCAAAATACTATGGCTTCGTGACAAGTGCAACATTCAGTAAGGCAAAAACTCTTAATATTGCACGTAATGCTGCACATTAATGTAAAATGAAAGGTTCCTAGAAAAGGGATTTACACAGCTATTTGCATGTGAAATTTTGAATCAAAGACAAAAATAAGGAAACAGATTTTGCCCATATTAATGGATTACATTTCGAGGCACGACTGCCTCCTATATTGGAATAGGAGCTTGAAAATTTGCAGGAAGGCTGCCCTATCAGGGACAGGACCTATGACCCTGATAAAAATACACATTTGACCATAAGCCACAGGGAGAAGGAAAAGACATCTGTATATGCCCAAACTTGTTTACTACACATTGAAAACCCTCAACAGTGAGCATAAGGAAGGCCTTCACTGATCTGACGTACAGTACCTTTATTATCAGACGTAGGTCAAAAAAAAAGCAAACAAGTAATTCTGCTTTACATCATACATATATTCTTGACAAAATTTGGCATTATACCCAGCCCACCTCAAATGCTACCCACATGACATGTTCCTTTCCAGGCCTAGCTAAGCTGAGAACAGTCTCCTTGCCACATAGGTTTGATACAGTCCTTAATTAATAGTAAGGACTGCTGAATGTGACTCTAGTGTTCCCGTCACAAGTAACTATTCATTAGGAGAAGGAAAAAAAGCAACCCCACTGAAAACACTCGAAGAAAATAACAAGCAGGGAAACAAGAGAAAACATACTCCAGAAGCAGGTGACAGGAATAGAACAAGCAAAGGAAGATGGACAATGAGGTAAAATCAGGTAAATAAAATCAGAAAGCCAAGTCCTTCGTTTTTCCTCAGATACGTAATTGTGAAAATCAGTCACAAAATACATCTTATTCCTATCTAAAGCCTGACCCACATGTTCAGTGTATTGCAACCAGTCACAACGATATTCCAAGAGGCAGACACCTCTGCCATGATGTTCAAGTCCAGAACAAAGGAGCCCAAAGAGTGGAAAAAAAAATATAGTTCCATGCAATGAAGCGTATATTATTTCAAACATTTTTTCCTAAAATTATGATTCTGTGAAAACACCACTCAGTGAAAAGACTACTTTCTCTTAACATCTCTGCCATGGTTATTGAATGAATAGGGCTTTGTCTGAAGTCCAGGGCTCTGCACAGAGCAAGGCTGCTGCTGCTTGCAGGCCTCTTCTGTAAAAATCAGTGAGAGTACAGGGTAAGGCTTGAATCTCCAGAAAGGAATGGCTAAGTAAGTTTCAAGCAATCCTTTGTAATTGGGTCTGTGTTGGGCCATACACAAGTATTTGACTAGCTAAGCAGAGCATGCTGCTCAGAACCCAACAGCTGCTCAAAACCCAAGTACTCCTCTCCCAGGAAAAAGTGAAGAAATACAAGAAAGTCCTCTGGACCAGACTAAGGCCACCTCATCACACCAAGATAACATACCATTTTACGTTTCTTTGTAAGCAGAACAACAAAGGAAAACTAAATGGATGTATACATTCTTGTATATATACATATATATATGTATATATATATACACAATATATATATTGTATATATATTCTTGTATATATTCTCGGCTGGTGTCAAGAAAGATTACTCACTTAAACTTAATTTGATGTTCCAGAACTTGAAAGCAAAAGAACTTGATGTGATCATCACTAGAAAAGAAAATAAAATTCTGTTACTGGTGGCAACATGGTAGACTTTTGGGGAGGGGTTGGGGGTGGGGAATTCCTCAAATATTACAGCCAGGTCGTCCCTTTGGCAAATGGAGAATTACGGTGCACCAGAGAAAAATGCTATGCTATTACTCCAAAGCAAAAATGACAAATACTCAAGCAGTTCATTTGTTAAAAATAAGCAACTGTTAAACTAATATTTATGTTTGATATCATAAACTTTTTTCTGTAGCCACCAATTTGTTATGCTTTGATTTCAGCATTGAACACAAAACTCCAGTATCTATTGCATCCTGCCTTTATAAAAATCTGTCAGGCTTCAGCAATACATTCAGGGTCCATTAGTACCCTAAGTGCAAGCTGTACATTGTGTCTTAAAGAGCAAAGCTAAAGGCACGCTGATGTTTAGCTTAGGAAGGGACATTCCACATGCTACATGTGGAATACGCATCTACATGAGTTTATCTTATTATCTAAAAATTATAGCAATCGTAATGTATTTTGGTAAAGAACATAGAACACTTTTCAAATCATCTGTGATTTTGTTAATTTTTCTATTACAGTCAGAAGTTCTGATAAATCATTTACAAAAAAGCATTCATTATAAATCGCTGTTGTTATTCAGGAGGTACACATCCCTGTTTCATTCCAACTAAACTATGTTGTGATACAGCAACAACGTAGTATTTTAGATCTCAATACCCAGCTCTGTGCAAAAATAGTGGTGACTACACACTCTTTGCATCTTGAGAAATGGGATGGCCCACTCCATAGAATAGGGGCAAGGAACTACTTCTGACATTACTACATATGAAGCCTATAGTCTCACAATAGGACACTTTCAGCACTCCTTTCCTCCCCAACAGACAGCACTAGAACTCATTCTTTGTCCCTGGATTTCCTAAAGGAGCAGTCTTTAGGCTACTAAATCAATATGCAGTTTTATTTATACATTGCTCTCCCTTGAAAGGCATTATGCAGAAGCCACAGATCAACTACGATACTAAAAATATTATGAAGACCATATTAACCTTCAGCAATTTACAGTTTGCCTGTTATGCTGTAGAGTTAAACCCAGACACAAATATATTACTAATGAAAGTAAGCAATGGTTCTTGTCTACATTACCTGTATATACTCTTAGCTAACGCTTCTGCGCAGACTTGCCAAGCATCCTGAGATATCTTCAGCTGCTCAAAGTAGGCTAGTGCCTGCAAATGTCCAAGTAAGTTTCATTTAAAAACAGAACGAAGCACAGCACAAGACATCTCATTCACATTTAGACTCACACTTAAACAGCTGTCCTTCAACAAACCAATTTGGATACATCCAAGTATTCATATGACTCCCTAATTACCATAACACAAGTGTGTTTCTTCAAAAGCTAATATCATAAGTACTCATTTCCACTTTATATTCAATACAAGGATTTATATTACTGGAATATAAAAGCCATAGAATCAGAAATGTTGAGGTTATAAGGACCTCTGGAGACAGGGGTGACCAAAGGAAGCTACTCAGGGCCTTTTCATTTGGGTGGAAATTCTCAGAGTTAAAAATTCCTTTCAGTCTAAAAGTCTAAGGAGAAAGTGACTTAGATTTTTAACTGAAAACAACTCACTGTTTTTGTTGCACCACTTCGGCTGTATTCTACACCTTAAGCTCAAGAAACATTGAAACACTGATGACCTGACACCTGTCAGTTTATTAATCTATTGCAGAGACTGGAAAAACCCTTCTATTTCGAAGTTCTGATAGGCATCTTGATTATCTAAAATTTGGTAGCTTTTGACAACAGTTAACTTGATCTAATTGCTTTAAGATTTAGTGTGGCTTATTATACAAAAGAGTAAAGTAACTTTTGAAACAGAGACTAGATTAACAACATTATCTCAATTCCATGAATGCATGTATTTCAAGAGGATTTTTTGGCTGTTGGGTTTTTTGGTTTTGTTTTTTGTATTAGTTCACAGTTGTTTCAATTCACCAAAGTAATTATTCAGTGAGTTGAAATAAGTTCTTAAACAAAAATTAATTTACTGTAGGTTGTACAGGTAATTTTATTATACCAAACACTTTTACCAGGAATTGTTTGATACTTCCTTCATATGTCACATCTTACATGATTAGTGAAAAGGTAAGTTGCCTTCTACTGTAAAATATTTCAAAATTAGGCAGACTGCATAGTTAAAGGTCCATAAATGTATAAGCTTCAAGTTTTACAGTGGTACTCAACAGAACACTAAAAGATGAGCTTTATCCATCCTTTCCAAGAGGACAAATACCCAGAACCAATTTATTTAACAGGCTGCTTAGCAATATTAGGCTGCATCAAACTATGTTTTTAACTTTCTTATACCTTCCAGTATTTGTTTTACGAACACAAACTCAAGGTATTAACATCCTCATTTCTGAAAGATTTTACTGGAGCTTATCTTGTAGACAGTTGAAACAACTTGCTAATCAGTCAGTAAGCTGAAACATTTACTCACTAAATAGTTATATAAATTGTAATGCCTTTCATAGGAGCATCTTTCATGAAGTAACTGTTACCTAGACACCATAATTACTTTCTTAACCTACTCTACACTAATATAAGCTTCATGACAGTTAAAAACAGACACTTCATTAAAAGACATTAAAGGTAGGTAATGCAATCAAATACCACCCCCCGCCATCTAAGAATTAGAAGGGCAATTGCAAGCAACTCATTGTTTTTAATGGCTGCATTCAATTCTGTGGGAACCTAGGTAAGAAGCAGCAACAAGTACAATGAATTTAAAGGACTGAAAAAGTCAGAGCCCAAAAAAAGAAATTCTATGCACATTAAGTGTAACTTCACAGAATTGGTGACACAAAAACTTCAACTTACATGCTTGCGACAGGACATTGTTTTGTACTTACCACCACGAACCCTATGTATTGGTTAACCAGAAAAAAAAGCACCAAACCACCAAACCCCCCAAGAAAAAAAATGAGACTTTCGCACTGAAACAGCACCCCCAACTATTAGAGAGGTAAGCAAGTTAATGACATACTCTTTGTCTGAAGTCTGCATCAGCATTCGGGTTTAGCCCTAAAAGGGCTTGTTCATCCATCTCTATTGCTCTGCTCTTTGTTTCCTACTCCTAACTGGTTTGCCCACTTCTTCTAGAGGGGAAGCTAGGATCATCTGCAAATAGAGAAACTTTATTTGCTCAGCAGAACAACAAAAATTAAAAGCAGGACAGCAACAACCACAGAAGTTTGCCCACAAACCTCAGACCCATAGTATGGACTCAACCAAAGCATGAACGTGCATACTTCTGATACAGATACTGGAATTCTAAGTCCTTTAATCAACTTTTAATAGTACTAAACTTCTTACTGAAGAAGGAAAATTTGAAGTGTCCATATATTTCAGTCCTCTCTAACAGAGCTAATATTGTATTAATTAACAGAGAAATAGCATGATGTGTACTACTCAACTGAAAGGCTTGAACTCAAATTTCAAGTATACGGAGGGATCACCAAGATATGACAAACCTAAACCTGCTACTTAAATGATAGACTGCTGGATTTTTTTCCCACCGCAAGCTTCACAACTGGGAAAAAAAAAGTCTCTACTCATCTCCAGTATTGTCAAGACGCTTCATCAACTTATTTATGAAGTATTTCCCCTGGGGGGCAAAGCCATTAGGAGATCGTTCTTTTAAAGCAAGTGTACACAAGAGAAGAGTCTTCGAAATTAACCACAAAATTCATCATACTGAGTTGTTAACAAAGCTTTCTGTTCCTGCTAATGGGCGCTGATTTACTAGTAATGATTTTTATTTAGAAAATTCAGTGTAAAATTAACAAGCTAGACAAATGTTCTAAAGATGATGCGCCTCTACAGCCTGTTCTGCAATGCTCTGGTAAAACACAGCGGATTAAATAATAAAACCTTTGTCAAATACTAGGATGCTGTTAAACAGCAAGAGTGCACAAAAATCCATCTATCCATCAAAGCCCCGCCACTCCCCTCCATGGTAACATAGTTAATTAGGCCTGAAATAAGGCCTTGTTACATAAGTACGTAGGAGGTAGAGGAAAGGAAGACAGACAAGAGGAAGAGATGAGAAATACAAAGGAGCTGCGGCTTGAAGCTGCCTACATGCCTATAGGTAGAACTTCTGATTTCTTAGTATTGCGTGTCTTGTGCACGCTCTACTGTTCACCCTCCCCCACTGGAAGAAAGGTGGCACAGTGACAACTGATAGCAAGCGTGCCTGAAAAGGAGAGCCCAAAATTTAACATAGTAACAGACGGGCATTTCTATAAAACCCATTACAGAATAGACTATAACAAAAATGCATCATGAGAAGCAATTTAGTAAGGAAAATTGAGTTCGTACCAAAAAAGAAATTGCAGGTTGCGGCAGTATAGAAACCAGAAAATCTGGAACAAAGCGATGACTCGTGGCAAAACAAGCTTCACACACTGCCTTACGACACAGAGCAATCCCGCTCAGGGTCAAAACCTTTAGGGATTAAAGTTGCTCTGCTGAGTCTTCTCCCTCTGCGTCCCCAGCCCCCAGCTTGTTTTCCCCATAACCAACATACAAAAAAGCCAGAATAAAATAAAGTACTACAGAGGAGGGTTTTTTTTTCCAGCACCTTTCAATTAGGGTCTGGTCCAGAGTTATACAAGTAAAACTATTTAATATAGAGAAGCATATTTTTGGCATATTTTCCTGCTGATATCACTACATTATCTGCCCAGAAGGTAGTAATCTTCTTACGCCCAGGTGACAAATTCTGCTATTAAAAATAAGCTGGCTCAAACATGTATTCTCTTCACTTGTTCAGCTAACAGCAATGCCAACCACTTCTACTAATTTTGTATATGCTACATGAGCACATTTAAGTTTTCATCTTCTACCACATATCCTTTTCTAAGAGTTTCAGCTTGACTAGCCAACTCTAGAAGACAATTAATCAAAAGAGACTATTTGAATGAGCCTTTTACGAAAGCTAACAAAATAGCTTCTCGTGCTACATGGTTTTAGTTAAGCAGGTAGCTTTTCCACCACAAGTCTATTTCACCAGCCGGTTACACTTCAAAAGCAACATCAAACTGCAATTTTAATAGTACTTACAGTTAGCAAAATCCATTGCAAGATATACTCAGCTATAACACTAAGTATGTCAATAAAGCAAGTTTTATTTATACAAAATAATCAGTAACATTAATAGTTAATGTGCAGCTGTGTAGAAAGTATTGCCTTATTTATGTAGAGACACGCTTTTTTTGTTAGGTTATGTTGGGTGGCAAACTAATCTTACTATGATTAGGAGGGTGCACTTCCCTAATAGCAAAGTCATACAGGTACACGTATCTCTCAGCGGGATAGCTTATTCTCTTTCACGTATTACGTACTTATAAATGCATCTGATAGCAGAGACTGCTTTCATACAGTAAAGCGTGGAAAAAAACTGTAAGGACACTTCAATTGGGGAAGATTGCCCAGTTTAACAATACTAACGTGGTCAAAGGTGTGTAACTTGGGTCCAGATATGCTCTAATAATGCAAACATCCAGAGCATTTTAACTACAGGTGCCAGCCATGGGTACAATTAGTAATTAAAGAACACTTCATTTGCAGCTCTCATTTTAGGTATTTACAAGACTGTGATAGCACAAAGGGAGCCAGTGACCTGCTTAATTTTCATTCCCTCAAGTTTTCTCTCTAACAGAACAAAGACAGCAAAAGATGATCTTTCACATTCTGTTTTGATCTCTGTTTTGCTGGCTGCAAATCTTGAGCATATTTAGACTCCTGGGCTCTAGAGCCTTTACACTGACCTAACATGCAGTTAAAATGAATAGCTGTGCAATTACAGCTACTTCGAGAACTTTTCAACTAGACTAGAAAGTTTTTTCTTTCTGGAAATGACACATTAGGTCTTCACTTCAAGCACATTCTTGCTGGCCAGGAATGTGAGGAGTAAGGCCTTCTTGCCCCCCGCCCAACACTTGGTCAAAGGGCCCAGCCCCCGGCTGCAGAGCCCGCACCACCGCGGCCTGGCTCTGCAGCCCAGCCCAGCCCAGCCCGGGGGGCAGCCAGGCCACGCACACCCCACCGCCCCCAGGCCTTGCGGGAAGGCATCGGGGGGGGAGGGGGCATCTTAGCCCCTTCGGCCCCTTCCCGGGGCCGCTGCAGCGTGACAAAGCACTCCTCCGGCGGCGGGCTCCCCCGGGGCGGGACAGCGGGGAGCCACCGCACCAGAGCACGTCGAGAGCAGCGGAACATGGAGGTGCGGGGAGGTCCCTCCCTTCACGTTGCAGCTTAAGAGGTTACGGTTACTTCCTCCCCCCACCAGAGCCATAACGGAGGACGGCTACCCAGGCAGCTCCCGCAGCACCCGAACGCAACCGCGCCGCAAGCGACAGCCTACACTACAGGAGAAAAACCCCGGTATTTTTCGCTGCCGCACGCACCCCCAGACCCCACCAACTCCCGGAGGGCCGTATGGGCACCCCCCGCTACCTCGGCGGCGGGGCCGGGCGGCCGAGGCATCCCCCCCACCCCTTCCCCGGAGCCCCACAGCTGCGGAGGAGGCGGTGCCGGGCTGACGGGAACCGGCCGGGCGACTCGAGGGACCCCGCCGCCACCTCAGCGGCGCCGCCCGCACCGCCCCTTCCCCGCCGCGGAGGCGCCGCCGGCGGCCCCCGCCAACTGCCCCCGCAACAGCCCAGCCCCTCCCCGCTGCCGCCACCACTGGGCTGAGTCACGCCACGCCGCCCGTCCCTGCCGTTACCTTCCCTGTCACTCCATCGCGGCGGCGCTGCCGGTTCCCACCCCCACAGCTCCGCGGCCGCCACGAGCATAGGGAGCGGGCCGGGCCAGGCCGCGCCGCCTCGGCTGGCGGCGGCAGGAGGAGGAGGAGAAGAGGACGCCCAGGGGAGGCGCCGCGGCCCTCACGCGTGCGGAACAGCCTCCGCGCCTCCGGGAAGGAAAGCTGCCGCTGCCCCCGCCCCTCGGCCCGGCCCGCCCCGCCCCGCCGGACTACGGCTCCCAGCGTGCCCCGGCACAGCCCGGCCCGGCCCGCCGCGCTCACCTCCTTCCCGGCGGGGCGGCCGGCGATGGGTACACCGGGAGGAGCCGCCTCCCCGCCCACGCGGCACGTTGCAGGCCGTAGCCCCGCCCCTTGCGGCGGATGGGTGTGACCGCCATCGGCCCCGCCCCCTCCCCGGGCATGGCGGGTTGAGGCGTACCTCTCTCAGCGCCCCGCCGCACTCTAAAACTAATTACACCGATTTACTAAACCGGGACTGGCCCGTTCCGCCCCTAAAACTATCCTCCCCCGCCCGGATGCCGAAATCGTGCTTTGTCGGCAGCGGCGGGGACGCGTGGGGTGGCGGCCGTGTCGCCGCGGGCTCGGTACCGCCGGTGGAGCCCCGCAGCCGCGCGAGGGCCCAAGCGCGCGCACTGCGAAAGCAACGGCGTGGGCACGTCTGCGAGGAGGCGAGCGGCCCGGCTGCTGCCCGCGCACGTGGCCTGCCTCCCTTCCGCGAATCGTTCCGCAACGGAGCGATACGCGCGGGGGTTTTTGCGTGGTTGGGCGCATGCGCGTCTATAGACTCAGACTTAAAGGAAGACCAAAGGAACTGCAGCAAGATGCAGCTGTTCACAAAATCGCTACAGCGGTGTTGCTGTTACGGTAACATCCGCGTCTCACGGCTGTGGCAGCGCAGCTTTCACAGCGTGAGGTAGCAAGGTTTGTGAGACCTCGCCGTCACCGCACAGCCCTTCCCAGCCCCCGGTGCAGCGGAGCAAAGTTCTCCGGGCCAGCCGGCAGAAAGGATCCCATCAAAATGAGCGTGCGGCGATCCACAGGGGCAACCTCACGGTAGCCAGCAGCCCCGGTCTGCCACGGGTGTGCAGGCTCCCGCCGGGAGTCCTCCACGCCCGGTACCCACCCCGGGGGGAGCGCAGTGGTAGCTGCCGCGGCCTGGGGCCTCCCGGCTGGGTCCTTCGGGGCAACGGGAGCAGGGCCGGGGGGAGACGGAGCTACGCACAGCCGTGCCTTCTCCCGCCGCTCCCGGGGCCATGCGGGCTCCGGCGGGGACGAGACGCCGAGGTCCCGCCGCCAGCCGGGTCCGGCCCACGCCACGCGGCCTCCGCCCTCCCGGTATCCACCGCCGGCCGCCGCGGAGCAGAGACTGACGGCTACCTCCTCCAATCGCTCTCTCCTCCCGGCCAATGGGCGGAGAGGACGGGCGGGGGCGGGGCTGCCGGCGGGCGGCTGACGGGAGGCGACGGCGCACGCGGCCTTTCCTTTCCTGCGGGCGGCGGAGGAGTAGGCAGCGCCATGAAGGCGTCGGGCACCGTGAGTGAGGGCCGGGGCGCGGCTGGTGCCAATACCGGGACCGGTACCGAGGCCGCTGTTGGGAGGGTGGCGGGCGGGCTTGCGGCCCCTGTGCGGCCAAGCGGCCCTGCCTGGCCCGGCCCGGCCCGGCCCGGCCCAGCCCATGAGGTAGACGAGCAGCCAATATGGCGGCGGCGCTGGTGCCGCCGCGGGATGCGTGGGGAGGCTGCGCATTCTCTAGGCGGGGGGCCGCGATCGGCGGGCGGCACGGCTGGGCCGTCCGCCTGGGCCGGTGGTTCCTCTCTTCCCCTTCTCTTGTGCTGAGCCGCCCTTGCCGCGGTGCTCACGCGTAGACGTGCAGTGCCTTCCCGGGAGGGCCCGGGGCGGGGCGGCTCCGCGGTGGCTCGAGCTGACGCCGCGGACGGCCTGTCTTTCGTCTCTCTCCAGCTGCGGGAGTACAAGGTTGTGGGGCGATGCCTGCCCACGCCGAAATGCAGGACTCCTCCTCTCTACCGCATGCGGATCTTCGCTCCGAACCATGTTGTCGCCAAGTCCCGCTTCTGGTACTTCGTTTCTCAGCTGAAGAAGATGAAGAAATCTTCTGGAGAGATTGTGTACTGTGGCCAGGTGCGGGATTAAAAGCAAAAAAAAAAAAAGGGGGGGGGGAAAGGTGTTTAAGGAATTCTAGTTGGTACATATGGAAAGAATTGGTACGAAACGCTGTTATTGGGGGCGACATTGCAATTAGTTTATCTTTCAGCTGCTGTGAAGCTGAGTGACAAATTCGTTTTTTCAGAGTGACACTGTTCATCCAGTAAACTAAAACGAAACTTAATTCCCAGCACTAAAGAGTTGTGAACTGTGCCACTAGTCAGTGCTCCTGTCTGGTTCTTACGCTTGCTTCATTGTGGAATATACCTCTCTAAGAGTCATCTGGACAATAAAATATCACAGTGGTTTCATTACAGCTTTAAAATATTTATTCCTAAACTTGTAAAAAAGCCTGTCTCTTATTATTTTTTGTGCTTTTGTGTAATTCCAGGTGTATGAGAAGTCCCCTCTGCGGGTAAAAAATTTTGGTATTTGGTTGCGCTATGATTCTCGTAGCGGAACTCACAACATGTACAGGGAGTACAGGGACTTGACCACGGCTGGTGCAGTCACTCAGTGCTGTAAGTACATGCAACCATTTGAGGTATGAAGCAGTAGGACCAGTACATAAACACAGGATTAAATCTTAAACTGGGCTTAAAGCATGCTGACTTGATCCATGATAAGATAACTGGCACACTGGAAAAATAAAGTGGGGGGGTTCCTGGAGACGTCCATAGATGTTTATGTATGATGTATGTGGTATCTTATTCATTACCACTTCTTACACAGTTTTTCTAGCTGAAAATATTCCCACTTCATCTTCGTGTGACTCTCTACAATTCTAATAATGAGTTTTGCTATACAGACCAAGAGTTTCATGACCTTTTAGGTGCTGTATATATTTCTTGCACTACATTTATTAGTTTAAAATAATTGAGTATATCTTCCCAAGTCTTGTGGAGAGACTCTTTCAGGTATTGTGTGGAATATACCAACATATGGGCTCTGGGGAGCAAGTAAAAAAAAAAAATCACTGGGGGGGAATCCGTGTTGCTCCAAGATCTCGTTGCGTCAGTTCAGGGAGGATTAAAGGATGTCCTGATTTCAGTCTGCTATGTGAAGTACTTCAGGGATAGGCTATTTGTGTAGCTGATGCTGTTGATATTTGAATCCAGAAGTGTTATAAATGCTATAGAATGCACATAAAAACCCAAAGAATATTGTTCTTAATAATGATATTCTTGTCATGTGTGCAAATATTAAATGTATCTTGTCGCCTTTCGAAAGCTGAAGTGCTGTTGAAAGTGAAATTTAAGGTTCTACATTAATTTACAGTAATTCTGTTAATTAACATATGGAAGGATTGCTTAAGAGACCCAAGAACTTAATTTGTCATGATACAATGACTTTGATACCTTTATGCTCAAGAATACTTTTGACAGGTAAGTTTTTAATAGGCACAGTGGATCTTCCTGGGAAGTGCTGTAAGCACAACAGAGATTCAGCCGGTGTATCTTGTGGAACTAGTGATGGACATCATGATTTGAAGGCAGGGATTTTCACTGCCGCAGGGAGAAATTTTCAGGTAGCCCATATAGGATGGCTTCCTCCTCTTCTGAAAGCCTAATTATGTGGGCTAAAACTTGTCAGTTTTAAGAAAAGTAAAGATAACCTCAGATCCCACCTTTACTGGCACCTTTTGGAAGGGAACTTTTTTTGAAGTTCACATGTCTTTCCAGTAATTGTATTTCAGTGTTGATTCTGAATCACAGTTTTCTTGTGCAAAAAATGAAATAGTCCTGCGTAGATTACTTGTGTACATGTGTACCTTCTCAAAATCAGAAGAATTTGCTGCTGCATATTGGTTCTGTGGTATTTCTGCCATCACTTCAGATACTAAATCCAGTGTGATGAAGTAGAGCTGATCAGAAATTTTAGAAGCTGTAGATGGTGCTATAAACATTTCCTGAAGAGGCAGTAAGATTTTTTTAACTGAAAGTAGTCTTAAGATTTATTTTAATCAATGCTCTTGTTCCAGACCGTGATATGGGAGCCCGTCATCGTGCCCGTGCTCACTCTATTCAGATCATGAAAGTTGAGGAAATTGCTGCCAGCAAGTGCCGTAGACCCGCGGTCAAGCAGTTCCATGTAAGTGAAGTTGCAGTGGCTGGTGGGTCCCGGTCAAATATTGGACTGGAAGGGGGAACGCTCTTGGCCGGTACAGGTTTGCTTTGCAGGCAAAAATAGGGATGGAACCAAAGCTCCATGTGTAGGTTTAGAATTATGTTACACTACGATCAAGGCTTCTAATGCTAGAACTGTTGGAAAGACAAGTTAGACTAAACCAGATAATAGGTATTATGTTGCAGAAAACTCACCTTTAACAGGCATTTCTTTCAAAAAGAATTGCAAAACTAAGGCATTTGTCAGCTCCTATGAGGTATATCTACTCTGTGGATGCGTTACTTCTCTACACATAAATTAGCAGTTGAATATAGCTTAGCTTTATTGCAAACTATTTTCTGTTGTTCACCTGATATCTCAATTAACATAGGAACGTTTTTCTTGCAGGATTCTAAAATCAAGTTCCCCTTGCCGCACAGAGTTCTGCGTCGCCAGCACAAACCACGTTTCACCACCAAGAGACCAAATACTTTCTTCTAAATACGAAGATGTGCTGTCAGCTGTGTGTTGTAATAAAGGTCTTATTTGAACCTTTGATTCCCAGTTAGTTGTCTTTTGGAAACAGTGTCCTGGATACCGAGGAGTCCCTCTTCTTCCTCCTTGTGTTCTGTAAACTGTTGGCAGCCTGCTCACAGCTCTGATTGCCTTGAAACAGGTGAAGGTTTCAGGTGCTGACTTAAATTACCAAAATTTCAGTAACCAGCTGTCCAGGTCAGAGCAAGTCTGTTGTTGAGCAGCAGCTATGTAATCCTACATCCTTTTGACCCTTGGGCACGCTAAGCAAATATAGCTGAGTTCAGGAAGAAGGCCGCTTTTTGCACACTTAGAAGTCAAACCTGGCAGCTCTAAGAATAAAGACCTTAGAACTTCAGCTGAGCTACTTCAAATTTTCAGCATTTAAAGCCAAAACTTTGATGTAACCTGAACCCTCTGAAGGATGTTATGTACCATTGTGGATTAACTCATGGGTGCGTACGGAAGTGCCTGCACCTAGAAACAAGATGTGACAAAGGGCTTGGCAGGCTTATCTTTGATGTTAGACCAATTGTTATGACGAAAATTAATTTTTATACCAACACCCAATCCTTAGGCTACCCTATTTACAATATAATGCAACAGTTTAAAAAAAAAAAAAAAGGTGTTGCAGGCACGGTGTAGTTAAGGTTACACCTTAACTGCTGCTTCACACATAATTTTTTTTGTGTCCGGTGCCTATTTTAAATAGCTGTGTTTTGAGTGTTCCCTG
This sequence comes from Phalacrocorax carbo, assembly GCF_963921805.1. Lineage (NCBI taxonomy): Eukaryota > Metazoa > Chordata > Aves > Suliformes > Phalacrocoracidae > Phalacrocorax > Phalacrocorax carbo. The sequence continues at coordinate 37,676,215 of NC_087513.1, read as the reverse complement.
TACAAGAAAGTAGGCAGCTAGTGTCAAGCTAGTCTCAAGTGGGTCTTGCCAGAGTTGTAGAACTGATGCTGTGTTTTGTCTAGATGTTGGCTTAAGAACAAATGCAGGTGCAAGCAGAGCACGGGGAAATACTGTCCCAAGAGGAAACTGGAAATGTTCTTGTTTTGGGGTAGCTGGAGAGCTGCAGCTCTGCAAGGAGAGGTCAAGCTTTGAGAGCCTTGCTCAGTGTAAGTGGGGTGGCTATTCTGCAAGGTTTGGAGCACCCAGTGATGCTGCAACAGCCCCTTCCGCGGCCTTGTGCCCCAGTGGCTGTGCTTTTTGCTTCCCCCGCACTGCCTCTGTGGTGGACCAGTGCAGGGAGCTCATCCATCCAAAACATGATCTGAAAAAAAGGATTGATTGGGGTGATTTCATGATCTCTGTGTTGCAAGGGAGGGGGAAACTATAATCACAAAATGTTTGGATGAGCTGGAGAGTCCTGCGGGAGTTATGGAATCATGGAATGCTTTGGGTTGGAAGGGACCTTTGGAGGTCATCTAGTCCAACCCCCCTGCAGTGAGCAGGGACATCTTCAACTAGATCAGGTTGCTCAGAGCCCCGTCCAACCTGACCTGGAATGTTTCTAGGGATGGGCCCTCCACTGCCTCTCTGGGCAACCTGTTCCAGTGTCTCACCACCCTCATTGTAAAGAATTTCTTCCTTATATCCAGTTTAAATCTACCCTCCTTCAGTTTAAAACCATCACCCCTTGTCCTGTCACAACAGGACTTGCTAAAGAGGTTGCCCCCGTCCTTCCTGTTGTCCCCCTCTAAGTACTGAAAGGCTGCAATAAGGTCTCCCCGCAGCCTTCTCTTCTCCAGGCTGAACAACCCCAACTCTCTCAGCCTGTCCTCACAGGAGAGGTGCTCCAGCCCCCTGGTCATTTTTGTGGCCCTTCTTTGGACCTGCTCCAACAGGCCCATGTTCTTGTGCTGAGGGCTCCAGAGCTAGATGCAGCAGTGCAGGGGGTGTGTGGGGGTGTGTCTCACCAGAGCGGGGCAGAGGGGCAGAATCACCTCCCTCGACGTGGTGCCCACGCTGCTTTTGATGCAGCCCAGGGTACGGCTGGCGTTTTGGGCTGTGAGCACACATTGCTGGCTCACAGGCCGCCAAAGGGCCAGAGCAAGGTTACGCAAAAAACCCTTCCGTTTTGGAACTCGTTAATTGCAGCAACAAATCAGTGTGGAAACGGGCTTCGGACCGAAGTGTCGGAAGAGCCAAAGGCGGCGCGGGCGAGAAGCTCCTCGCACCAACTGGAGGCCGCGGGGCCGCTCCGCACCTCGAGGCGTCGCTCAACGGACGCCTCATGACGTGCCCGACCGCCCCTTGCGCGCGCGGCCCCGCCGCACCGTTACACCCGCCCTGCTCGGCCCCGCCCGTCACGTGGCCCCGAGCCCCCTCCGCCCGACCGCCTCGCTCCTCACGTGACGAGAGGCGGTGCGAGCTCTTTCCCTCACGCGGCGGCGCCGCCGGACCCGGAAGTGGTGGCCGTTGTGGAGGCGGCTGGCGGTCACCGGCGGGCGGGATGGGGGAGTCGATCCCGCTGGGCGCGCCGGTACCGGTGGAGCAGGCTGTGCTGGAGACCTTCTTCTCCCACCTGGGCATCTTCTCCTACGACAAGGCCAAGGACAACGTGGAGAAGGAGCGGGAGGCCAACAAGAGCGCGGGGGCCAGCTGGCTGGCCCTGCTGGCCGGGCTGGCGCACCTGGCCGCCGCCGAGAAGGCCTACCACAGCATGACCTTCCTGGGCCAGAAGCTAGGTACCGACGGGCTCCCTCCCCTCTCCGCTCCCCCTCCCCTCACCCCTGAGGTGGCCGCCGGGGTCCCCAGCGCCTCCCCGCCTCCTCACGGCCTGCCCCCGAGTTCAGCCCCGCGGGTGCCGGCAGCGCGGTGCGGAAGGGGCGGCTGAGGGGGCTCTGGGAGGTGATCTGCCGCCCGGGGGTTGCACGGTACCCGGGGATCCAGGCCTCGGTGAGGTGCGTCTGGAACGCGGGCGCTGGGTCAGCAGGTGCCCGTGGGCCCGGTGAGAAACCGGCTGTGCCGTTTGGGCTGCCCCTAAAGAATAAGTAAGAGCGCAGGTGGCTGTGCGAATAGGTACATCTCTTTCTTGGCTGGTAGTGCCACCACCCTGCCGTTCCCGGGGTTTAGCTAGAGTTGTTTCTGTGCTGGGGTGCTCTGGCTGAGATTCTGGCAAAGGTGAGCTCAGTGGGGTGACTGGAGGATTAAAGCATATAACGTCACAATCCAAGGGCCTGATATTAGAGCTGCTTATGCGTAAGTACATGTGTAAGTACTCAGGGCTGGAGATAGCCTCCTAAAAGTTGTAATTCATGTAGGTTCTATGGGATCTCAGGAAGTTTTGGCCACAACCGTGACCACTTCTCACTCTCTCAGTATGTGAATAGAAAAATAGAAGTGGCACAGGATGAGCTGTCATCATGTTGCCCTCTGGGCAGAGCTGCTTATTTTCTCTTTGAACTGCAGACTGGCATGGAAAATGGATCAAGGGATAGGAGTCTGATATGTGATGTTGTAAAGCATCCAGAAAATTCTGCTTTGGTGTTTAAGTAGTGACTTGGAAATATTTTATAAGATGATCTTTACAGACAAAAAAGTGTAACTTTAAAATTGACTTTAAAAAGTGCATTTGGTGTTTGCAGAAACGGTAAAATTGACAACAGAAGGGACAAAGTTGTTTGTTCATATACTTCATGAACAACAGCAATAAATGATTCTGCATCCTGCCCATGACCTGGGGGCAACTCTCAGCTTAGGCCGTTTCACCATGATAACCAATTCTCTGCCTTTCTGCCTCAAATTGCTAAGGTCGCTTTTGAACATTATATGTGTAAAATGGATGTGAAGAGGACTACCCACCATTACAAAATCTATAAGCAGTTTCAAAGCGGAACCTAAATTTGGAATCTTTAAAAGTTCTGCAGATTCGGTCCCTTCGATCCTTGCTGTGTTGTAGCTGTTGAGTGCCACAGCACCGCATAAAGCAGCCTGTAAATAGAAATTATGAAATAAAGTTAGTACCTTTATACAGGCTTTTGGTAGCATCAAATATCTTTTCTTTGACTTTCTCCTTTTGTCTTTTTTTTTTTTCTTTTTTAAAATTCCTCATAGTGTTGAGCAGGTAGAGAGAAGCACAGACTTTCCCCCCCTCCCTCCAGTTTTAGTTATGGATTAACCGGTACTGTGGTCTCACCAAGATAAACTGTGATTATTTTCCCTTTGAATTCTGGTTTATATTGAGATTGTGTAGGGACTGGAAACATTTGGTTTCTATGCACAAATGTCACATGCTTCCCATTTAAAGGTTGTTTTGCAAATTTGAGTGCTTCATGACTGAAGAGGTATTGTTAGGGGAATTCTCTTGAAAAGATCGAGTTATTAATAGGAGTGGAGGCTATTAAAATTTCATCATGACTTGATTCTTCTGACTTCCACAGATAACAGTATTTCCAGGTCATGTATCACAGTAGCAAATTTAACTGAACCCTTGTTTTCTGAAAGGTCACACCATAGCTGAGGCAGGTGTGAGGGAGTGTAGTTTTGCAGCAGTCAGCTGCTGAGGTATGAACTGGGACAAGTGTAACTTGCGTGAAATTACATAAAGTGCTGCTGAGTATATGCTGTGTGTAATTCAGTTACTTGCAAAACAATACACTGAAATATGTTTCTTCATTTAAAAAAAAAAAATTGTGATTAAACGACACTGAGGAACACCTAGGGGAGAAGAAGTGTGGTTATATACAATTTTCCAGTATTGCTGTCTATCTTTGCTCTCCCTGGATTTTGGTAATACCTCCATATTTATCTGAACAGGTGGTCAGTCATTCTTCAGCCGAAAGGACTCCATCCGAACCATCTACACATCTCTGCATAATGAGCTGAAGAAGGTGGTGGCGACGGGTCGCAATGCACTAGGAGGAACAGCTCCTCACTTGGAAGAGCTGCTTTCTCACCTGTCTGAACAGCTCTGTTTTTTTGTTCAGGCTCGGATGGAAATTGCTGACTTCTATGAAAAAATGTACACGCTCAGCACCCAAAAGTTCATTAACTCTGAGGAACTGGTAAACATTTTGGAATCCATCTTAAGGAAATACAGCTCAAGGTCAGTGCTTGTTTGCTGGCAGTAAGTACTCAGGCGTATGATCTGTAATAAATTATGTCGAGGTTCAAAGCAAGCCTAAAGACTTTGATGCCCTTTGCTGAGCCGCACAGCCCCTTGCATGAATTAATGCATGCAGTCAGTGTTGGGCCAGCAGCATCAGATCAGAATATGACTCCTCTGAAGAAGAAAAATAAAAAAAGGAGAAGGTATCTGCTCATCGTGTCCTAGGAGCCATCTTTCCTATTCCTTAATTAATACTCTGCGTGTTCGTGCTCATCAGAGAGGAAGAGTTATTTTCCTTGTACAAGGTGTAAGACTTGTGCTTTTTCATTAGGAGTGGAGGGGAAACAAGACTTAACTTCACGTGGGCTTCAGTAATATTGATATGTAATTAAAACAGATATTTGTGTGACAGTTTTACGTTTAGACTCGAATTAAGCAGACGTATATTCTAAAAGCTATACCACCACTATTTGGCCTACCTAGTAGAGTTTTATGGTGCTCTGTTACCACTCCTCTTGAGAGGTACTGGGGCGAGTAGGAGAAACACCTCTGACTCTTTGGTCCCTGCCATCATGGCTTCTTGAAGTTAAGATCTCATAGTTCCTGTTAAAAGAATCCCAGGATGTTTCTAAATGACTCTGGGGTGGGTATTTCATGTCTAACACATGTAAGCCTTGAGTGATGGCTGTTTAAAAAAGAATCTTTGAGTGCTTGTCAACAGAGTGAAATTGTAACTCTCTATTTCAAAGCAAAACAAGGTAGCCATTGTAGGAAGATAACTTTCAAATGCAGTTGAATTTTTTAAATCTTTGCTAGTGATATAGTGTCTATGAAGACAGTTGGGGAGAATATTGTGAAGTCTTATTTTTTTTCAGGTATGATTTTTAAAGTGTACACCGAGGAAGAATTAGAGTAATTCAGTGCTGTTTTCTGATGTTCCAAATCTAAGCGCTGCAGCTGACTCCTTTTATTTTTTTTTAGGAATAACTTAGGCAAATTGCTACATAATGTTGCTATTTGAAAATCAAAACTAGTCTATTATCCTACTAGTGATTATTCTGCAATTCCTGGTTTGTGAACCCTTACAATATCAGGGCTGTTTGTCCAATGAAAAATGAAACTTACATATTTTTTTACCTTGGTATGATAGACATTAGAGAGTAAAAGGAGGTAAGGTGGGTTTGGGGTTTTTTGTTTTGTTTGTTTGTTTTAAAGTTGATCTATTTTGGACATTAACCATCACTGTCCTGAGCACATGCTGAGTCAATAGCAGTTAAAAATCTGAAAACCAAAACTGGTACTTTGACAAAATAACTGGAGACTGTTACACGTGAAATGTTTTAGTATGCTATTTAAATAAATTTCAGTGACATGTCTGTACTTCTAAGGCATTATTATAACCTCTTTAAAAAAATAAACAGCATCTCCCTGGGAAAAATACTGATGATCTTGCTTTGAGTTAATGAGCAGGCTCTTCGAACGTCTCCATCTTAGATGCTGTTAGAGCTAGTTCATTAGCTGCTCTGTGGTCCTCCTCAGTACAGAATATTTCTGAAAAAAGTGTCAATAATATCTTCCTTTAGTCCTTCCTTTAGTTTCTTCATATCTTGGATGAGTTTCTGGGGGCTGTTTTGTTGATGTGTGCTGGCTGGAAGGCATTTCTGGTTTACAGTCTGTTGAGCCTCTCAGGTGAAAGGTCAAATAAAGTCCTTACCCAGTCTCTTCCCTCTGTCAGTATGTTCCTCACTTACACTTGTGTGCCATTACTTCAGCCAACTGTACTAAGGCCAAACGGTGTCTGTTCTGCAGATAGATTCTGGCCTTGGTTTCTTTCCTCTACATCTATGAAGAGCTCTTCAGATGATGTAGAGCAAATAGCTACTTGCTGGAAGGAATGTCAGAATTAGTTAACTGTCAACAGTCAAGTCATATTGTATCTGTATCTGAAAAATCGTTAACTCTGGAACAGTTTAAAGCTATTTTGCTACTACTTATTGCTGACCTGTACACAGCCAATACTAGACTGTTTCCTCTCTGTTCTTCTGTAGAATACAGCTGGAGAAGTACCTTTTCCTGAATTTTTTAACTGTTGGTTTGGGTGGGATCTTAACTGAAATAATTAAAACAGCAGCAGAAGCAGGATCCTTTAAAAGCCTAGTATAAAATGAATAAGTAACTAGTAAACATATTTTGTTATAATTATTTCTAAGTGTTAAATGTTTTTCATCTAGTTAGCATTTTTTAAATGCATGCATGTGTGATCTATGGAAGGAAATAAAAAGTTGTAGAAAAATGAGGCTTCTTCATGGTCTGCAAAACAAAACTCTAGCATCCCTCTGCTTTTGAGAATGATTAGGGGAAAAAAAAAATCATTTTTCCAATGAGTTTTTAAGTTCTTGACACTCTGGCTTATTGAAGTATGGTAAAAAGCTGTCTGTTTTACATTATACTGAGCTCAGTCAGATGCTTCTATGTTACAAAAGTTAATTGCAGCAGATATACTGAGTACATAACCAGTTAGTTTACTCTGCAACCATATCAAGCTTCTCAGCTGTGGCTGAGGTGTGTATTTTTAGGTTAAAACAGTTTTGCAAATCCTGATGTGCAGTCAAACATGAAAATAGCTATGAGCCATGAAGCAAAGTAGAAGTGGGAAGCCGTATATCATAATGTTAATCCAGGAGACTTGGCAGTGCTGCATTAGTAGGATTTTTTTTAATTGCTTTTAAGGTTGAAGAATAACCTTGTTGGTCTGACTACAGGTGTGTTGAATACACTGTGCTAAGTGTGCACTTGATGGGAGTATTTGGAATCAATAATGTTGCATAATGCTTTTTTCTCCGTCAAATACATGGCAACAAAACTGGTTTTCTGCTGAACACCGAAACCATTGGAAATGTATAATGTTGACTGTTAGAAGAATATTATTTTTAATTGACCCGTGTTTTTTCAAAGAAATGTAAATATACTTTGTGCTTCTCAGCTTACCAAAGTAGCCTGCTATAGCGGGTCGATACGATGGTTGCTGACATGTACTGTGTACAGACGGTGGCTGGTCACCCAACCTAGCCTGTCTGCAGAACATTTATGATATTCATAATTTCATTTTCTTGAAATAAATTTGGACTTGCATGTTAACAGCAAATTCTTTCAGGAGACAGGTATGGTGGCTGTCAAAAAAGAGATGCTTAAAAATAGTGATGAAATTGTTAGACAGTTTTCACAAGCCTAAGAATTAATGTTTTGGTGAGAGCTTGATGGAAAGTCAAAGTAAAAATAGTGAAGGGAGAGGGAATGAAAAGCCTAAAACTCTCATTCTCTCTTCTGATCTGCAAAAAAAAAATGCTTTGGGTTTGAACCAAGTATTTCCAATATTGATTTTAGGTATTGTGTTCTGGAAGCTGAGGTGAATAGTGGAGTCAATTTCACTTTGATGATGAGCTGTTAAAGGCTGGAAGGATTCAGTATAAACTTCTTTGTTTTAAAGCAATAACAAGACCCAGGTTATTTTTCTGAAGTTGCCACTTCATCAAGTCTATCCTTGGAACTATTGGTGGTTCTTTGTTGTAGACCTCTTAAAAGAGTCCTAGATGGCTATTAGGGAACACTTTTACTGAAAAGGCCACTTATGTTTTCAAAGACTCATTCTTTCTAAAGTTACATATTTAGCTTCTGTGACTGGAACAGTTTTGCACAGTTTTGAATTAAATGTGTTTATTGATTATGATGTTATAAATTTACAAGTAATTTGAGTATCAAGGGAAGGGAGGTAGGCTGGATCTGTCTTTTTTTCCTGATTTTTAGAAAAAATAAAGTGAGAAGGCTATAGAATGGACCTATAAAATTCCATTTCATTGAGATTTGTTTTAGTAGTAGGATCACTCTTGTGAATAGGATGTGTAGTGGCACTTCTACCTGGTAGATGAGGTGGTTTGAGTTTGGTTTTTTTGTAAAAAAATATCTGTTAAATCAAGAGCTGATCTTGACCTGAATTTTCAGTGAGAGAGAAATTGGTTGTTACAGCACCTTCATTGTGATATGATGAAATCCTGCCAAATGTTTTCCCTTTCACTGCCTTTAGTTATTCCAAGGTTTGGAGTTTGAGATGTGGTTCATTGGTAAATACAGTTAATCAAGGTTCTATTGACTAATTTCCCATCACAATTTTATTGTGAGGTTGGGTGGGGGAAGCTCAGCTTGGCTTCCTCATAGCTTCCCTATACAAACAGCAAATTTATAACATAATTCCTTTGGTTTAAGTTAATGTCTTACTGCTATTCCAGAACTATCAAGACATATTTTACCACCAGAAGAGATTTTAAACTTGAACAAAATCACCTGAATTTAATGGGAAACAGTGCTCTAGTAGTTCGTGGATCAAGATAAACAGTGATTATTGTTGAACTGATCAAATATAAATCCCTTGCTTTGGTAGAGAAATGTATGGCAGGTGTTTCAAATACGCCGTGCTGTATGCTCATTACAATATTTGCCCCAATTATGTGAAAAGAACAGGTTTTTGTTTTTAAATTAACAAGGTTATGTTTTGATTTACACTTTGGTTTGAGGTTTGGCCTTCTGTCTGTGAATTGACAAGTACTATCTGATCATTGCACTGTTGTGTATGGTAGTTCTCATGTCTTGAATAATGTTGTGTTTTCTAGATTTCATCACCCAATCCTCAGTCCTCTTGAAAGCAGTTTCCAGCTGGAAGTAGATGTGCTTGCACATCTCTTAAAGGCTCAGGCTCAGATCTCAGAGTGGAAGTTCCTTCCATCCCTGGTCAACTTGCACACTGCTCACACAAAACTACAGACTTGGGGCCAAATTTTTGAGAAGCAGCGAGAGACCAAGAAGCATCTGTTTGGAGGACAGTCTCAGAAGGCTGTACAACCTCCGCACCTCTTCCTCTGGCTGATGAAGCTCAAAAACATTCTCCTTGCCAAGTTTAGCTTTTACTTTCACGAGGCCCTCAGTCGACAAACTACAGCATCTGAAATGAAAACTTTGACTGCTAAAACAAATCCTGATTACTTTGGGAAAATTTCCAGCTTCATCCGGAAGTATGATGCTGTCAACGTTTCCTTAATTTTTGACAATCGTGGATCAGAGAGTTTTCAGGGACATGGTTATCATCATCCCCACTCTTACAGGGAAGCCCCCAAAGGAGTGGATCAGTACCCTGCAGTGGTGTCTCTGCCCAGCGACAGGCCTGTTATGCACTGGCCCAACGTAATCATGATTATGACTGATAGAACATCTGACCTCAACAGCTTGGAGAAAGTTGTTCACTTCTATGATGACAAAGTCCAAAGCACGTACTTTCTTACTCGCCCCGAGCCTCACTTTACCATTGTAGTTATTTTTGAGTCCAAGAAGTCAGAAAGGGACTATCATTTTATTTCTTTTCTCAATGAAATTTCACATTCCCTTAAAAACTCCAAAGCTTTTGCAAGCTTGAAGCCTGGATCCAAAGGGTAAAATGCAAACTACTTCCAAGTTGTCGAGGCAGTATGCCAGCCTTGGGGGAGCTGTAGCTTTCAAGGATTACATAAATTCATGATTCTCAGAGTCTAATTAAAAAGGAGCCATTATTTTTAATGCTATAAGTTCACTTTTTTTAAAGCTAACAGACACTTGAAGAAAAATATTTTTGGGCAGTACTCAGTGGGATGACTTAGTTGTGGGGTGCTAAATGGCCACAGTAGGATGACTTTTTTTTAGTGTGGTTTCAGTATGATTTATTTTTTCAGTCCACGACTTTGTTGCCTGTATCAGAAAGGAATATATGCACTTTATCTTAGTCTGATCATTGACTGATTTCTACAGAGTTTATTGAAAATGTGGTGAGGATGGAAGATATTATCTTTTTAGAAAACTGCATTGCCTGACAGGAATTATTTCTGGGAACTGTACCCTGATACAAGGGAATATTAAAAAAGTGAACCTGCAAGAACAAATTTTAAAGAAAAATAGAAGAATCACAAAATTGCTAATTATAACTTAGTCTTCAAATGGTTTAAAATAATAATTGATGTCTCTGACACTTTCTGTTAAGCACCAGTCTCTGCTCTGAACATCCATGTCATAAAGCTTTGTCATTGTTCCAGAACGGAGGCTGGGGCAAGAAAAGCTGCAGCATGGGCTGGAAGGCCAGTATTCACTGGAGTGTTGTGATGTTGTGTGTCCACTACCAGTCTTGGCTTAGATTAACTGAAGGAGACCAGCTGAGGTTGAACAACTATTCTAGGAAAAACAGCTCCATGGAAAAAGCAGCAAAGCTCTTTTCAAATTGTGCTTTTGTCTGGCTACCTTAAAAAAAAAAAAAAGAAAAAGGCAATAGGAAATGCCCCTTGTAAATGAACTGGTTTCTAATTTGCTGCTAGGGTCAACCTGGATTTGTTTTCAGGTTTTTATGAGTATATAGCTCATTCTTTCTGTTCAGTTTTAAATAATTTTGCAATTAAGCCAAATCGCTCTTGACATTTGGATTTAAATATCTAGCCTATGCAGTATGTTTACCTCATTCTAAAATGTCTCTTTCACCACTAACTTCTAGGCTCCAGGTTTGGAAAAAGTATGTTTTCTAGATACCCTGAAAGTACTTTATTTTGGAAATCAATATTTTCAAAACAATAAAGGGTCAATTCGGCTGTACCTGTAGCCTTATATTGTATGATTTTTCTCACCATTAGCTATGCAGTTGTGCAAGCACTTTCATGGGAATTCAGGAGGATTGATATGGGTCTGCTGTATGATGTGTGTAAGTGAAGCAAAGTTAGATCCTTAGTTGACACTGTGTAAGGTATATAATCTTCAGTTTTTTTTTTTAAAAAGGGAGTTTAAGTCAAAAAGTTGGTTTCTGTTAAGATTGAAATACAAAAGATACCGCTGCAGGCATGGCTTTTACTGATTATGTTTCTCTCCCACAAAAGGTTATGATAACTTGCCTTGCCTCTTGCTGCAAGTACCGATGTCTTTACAATCATGTAAGCATGTTCTGTTCTTGAAATGTAAGCTCTGACTTCCCACTTTGTGCCAAACAGAGCCTTCCATGCTTTGCTGTAATTATGTTTTGTCTTTGTGAATATCTGTGCTACTGCCTTTCACCTTAAGTCTTAGTCTGACTGCTGTATCACCCTCAAAAGTTTAGAGACTGCTCTTTGCCATTGGAGAATAACAGGAGTTGCAAATACACTAGCTACTGGAGGGCACCTGGTTGTAACAGCATTATACTTTGCAGCTTGAATTGCCCTATTAACAGGACAAAGTTGCAAATGACAGTACTGAGAGGGTTTGTGGTGCTTCCCCATGTGGGAGGGTGACCCTGTAATAACATTGTACTATTGACTTCCTCAGCCTGAGTAACAGAAAAAAGGCTGTCACCAGAACCGATTCCCAGTCTTCAGCAGTGTAATAAAGTGTTGCACAAACTCTCTGTCTCTGAGGTGTTTTCCTGTTGTGCTAGCTGTCTGTGGGAAGTGGGAGAGGAGGCTGGGGGAAGAGGCTGCGTGTGGGTACAGACACCTTGCTCATTTCTGAGTTGGGGGGGCATTTCAGAAGAGGTGAAAGAGAAATCTGCTGCCCTTCGGAGCAGACCAGCAGCTGAAATGGTTTTTATGGGGAGAGGAAAAGGAGACAGCTCTGTTCAGTCAATCTGGTGTTTTGCTGTATGCTCCTGCTACTGTTTTTGGCAAGTAGTGTCTCTGGGAATGGGGAAGGGGTGGTAGGTGATGTTCCTGTGCAGGAGGGTGTGAGGCTTGCTTTGTCCCTTTTCAGTGGGGGGTGGGGGGCGTGGGGTTGCTTGCTGCAGTTTTCTCCAGAGGCTGTTGGGGAAGCAGCCAGAGGAGCCATCCAACTTGTGGGTAAGAATTCCTGCATACTTAGGCTGATGAAGAACCAAAAGGACCCATAACCATCACTGTCCGGTGGTGTGAGAATGGAGGGAATGGGAGAGATGTGCAGGCAAACGGTGGGAGAGAACTGGGTGCTGGAGATGAAGCTTGTGGAGCTGGGTTTGAGTCCTGTCCCCGAGGCTCTCCTTGCAAGATCTCAGCCAAATGCAAGGTGGGGAGCAGAAAATCCAGGCTGTAGGAAGTGGCTTGGATGAAAGCTGCAGGGGTGAGGCTGGAGAAAGGTAACTGCACTAGAATCGATATCAAAGAGTTTTGCAGAACTGAGGTGTGCTATGACCAAAAACTAAGTGTGTGGGTATGTGTGGGAGGAATGAATATTTGCAGATTTGTTAGTTCCATGCAGACTTACAGCACAGTTTCTTATTTTATGCTTTAAGGAGTCTATGTTTGAAATGACAGATGAGTTCTCTATGATGTAAAATTGGCTAGGGTAGTAATAAAAACCTGCATAATTAAGGAGGGGGAACATATATGTGGGGTAAGTAAAGGTGATCAGAAACTCAGTAACTAGGAAAAATATATTCATTATTAATCTCAGCACTGGAAAGATTGATCAGTCTCTTTACTACAAGAACTGGAGGACAAACGCACTTTTGCCAAGCTGGATGATATCCTGTCTGCCAGCTTTTTCTCTCCATCAGTTTAGCTAAGCAAGACTGAATGTAGTAATGTACTTTAAAAGTCATGTATTAAATGCAAGATGTAAAGATGCTTATGATAGCATAAGGAAAGCCAGTGCTTCCAGACATATTTCGGCGTTTTTAAAATGGGTACTGCGATTTGATATTCTTGGTACCACTCACATTGCATAGAATAGCAATGTGGAAGCTTATCTTGTAGCAAATTTTATACACCTCATCACTTACTTGAGTCCATGAAGAATTTGGGAGAACACTTAGTTTAGTATCCTTTGCCTGGAAGTGAATTTGACAGCAAATATATTCTCCGATCTCTTACATATTTTTATATTTATGTCTTGTAAGCTGTTTCCTTTTACATGTGGTGTTTAGGTTTTTTTCTTGACTAAAACATCTTTCCTTTTCTCCCCCTTTTGCATGAAGACATAACACAGGGAATGGAAACTTAATGTATTTTGTATTGTGCTGCAAAGGACTACAGTATAAGGCACATAATATGCAGGTTTTAATGATCTAAAAGTAAGGTAAATTCATGGTATCTATTTGAATACTAACACTCAAGAGTTTATCTAATTTACTTTTTTAAAAAAAAAGTCTGTGCTCTTAAGTAGAATTGACTCTCCCAGTCAATTATTGCTCTGGTCCACTCTTCATGTATGAGCTTTTTGAGACACTTGAGATCATTTTAGTGGCTGTTCCTTGCTTGACATAGATTATCTGAGGCTTCCTTGCTTATGCGTTTATGACGCCTGCAGCTGTAGGTCAGCTTGCTGCCTTTCCCTGCACTGGGTTCTGATCTTGTAACCCAGCTTTGCTTAAGAAAATCAGCAATGCACTGTGCTTCATTCCTCAAGTCCTGGTTTTTGTCCCTATACCTACAAACCCTCATCTAGTAGTAAGAAGAGCCGGGCAGCGTGGCTGGCCCTGGGCTCGCAGTTAGCTCTGTGATTGCTTCCAGAAGTGCTGGCAAAAAGCTAACTAGCTTGGCTGAAACTTTGGTGTTTCTGCCCTGTTTTCTCCAGAAGTCCCATTTTCAGACCCCGGAGATGTAAGCCAGCACTGCCGGGGTGGACGCAGCCAAGCACTGCTTGTTTGCGTGGGCTCTGCCTGAGCCTCAAGAGTAGTAAGTCAGAGTCCTGGCTGCTGGGGACAACTGTTGTGTCGCTCAGCAGGGGTGGCCTTCAGGCTGCGGTTGTGTCAAGGCAGGAGCTGCTTACGGGGAAAGCAGGAGAGACTCTGGAAACAAGAAGGCTGACAAAGGACAGCAATAGTGTAATGCTTTTAAGAGCAGGAAAGTCAAATGCAAGATGGGGCTGGACTTTGATTTCCTTTTCCTGCTAGTGAAGGACTGATATAAAGATAAAGTCTCCTTTGGAGGATAAAGGTAACGGATTCTTTTGCCATGAAATTTTTTAAGTACTCAATCATTTTCCTCCGGGAACTGCCTCTTTCCCTCTCTAGTGCATGCAGGATTTCAACACATTGCCTGACTTATTTTTGTAATGCTGTGGAGCTTTTCTGGGAGAGTTTGCCTCTTTGAGATCAGTGCACCCCTAACTTTCAACCTGGCATTGCAGCTACTGGGTTTGTGGTAGAAGTTTAACAGAGCTCTCCACCTCGCAGCTGGGACCTGACCGTGCCCTAGCTGTACGTGGCAGTGGCAAGAATAGCAAAGTGCAGGAGAAGAGGAGGCAAGTCACTACAAGATGGGCTGGGGTGGATGACAGCTCTGGGTAAAACAGGCAGGGAGAAAACACACACAAAAGGACTGCAATGCAGGCGGACCGTGAGCAGAAGGTTTTTGTTGGCCCCTCTGCCTTGCTGGCCTAATTTCATAGCAATCTATATAAATTTTATATCCTGCAAAAGCTGCACTAGACCCTGCCTGTAGTTGCAGCTGCTGGTTTTATGTGACTACTTTAAAATAACAGTATTTCCAGGATAGCGGTGTTCAATCTTTAGGTACCAACAATCTTGGCAAAGCAGCTGGTTTTGGGCAGGTGATTAAGACAGGCTTCACTGTGTCCCGTTATTAGGTGGAATATGCTGTTCTGATGTTAGGAGTGAACACCTGGAGCTTCAGAGCAGTGCAATGTTGTGCTTTACTTGGGCAGCTCACTGCTGGTCAGATAAAATATTTAGTGGCACTAAATTTTTGGCTCTGTGGTGAATGCATCATTTGCTACGAAAGTACTGAGAGGTTTTTTAGTGTGTGCAAATTGAATTCCTCAGGTTGGAGCCATAAAGAGCCAGCATCGCCATGATCCTGTACTGAACTTGAACCAAGATCTTTTAAGTTTCCTGTGGGGAGGATGATGTGGTCCTCGTTCATAGTGGTCGGAGGGAAAATGAGGGCCAGTGAGAGATGCTGAGGGAGGCTGAGGGTGTCTGTGTTGAACTGAATTCCCAGCCTTTGATTTTGTCTTGGAGTTACTCCTCCCTGGGAGCACAAGCAGAAGAAACATTTTCTCCCCCAGTACAGAATAGCCTGATGGACTCTTAAGCATTTACTTGGTAAACATCATATCCGGGTTCAACATTGCCTTTGACCAGGGGAATCCAAGTCAACATCTCCCTCCTCTGCACGTTTACGCAGATGTTCAGCAGAACCTCCAGGTATTTCTCTGCTCTCTCAGGTGAGAAGCAAGCTTCCTCTCCCTGGCCCTCTTGGCAAATGGGGGATGAGAGATTAAACTGCCCGAAGAGGAGAAACCCACCTATTTTCTAGGTGGGTGCAGTCATCACCAGGCTACCGTGTGAACAGGGGACAGTAGTGAAAGGACCACCCTGCTTTCAGCAGGATTGGGGTGGCTCTTGCAGCCTGGGTTTATGTGTCTTCCCAGTGCACTTCCTGGGTCTCGTTTTTCAGGGACTGGGAGTGATGCTTCTCCAAGTACTGCCTGGGACTACGTGAGACTCCATATCACCTGGAGGTAAAACTCTAGGAACATACAAGACTTAAAGAGTGAAAACTTGGGTTATGAGACCATGTTTTTCACCTGAGGGCTCTACATTAGACTTGTAGTGAGAGAGCTGAGGCTGCTTTTGCCCAGCAGTATGGCTGGCCCATGTCCCCACCCTGAGAGATGCCAGCACTCATCAGAAGGGTGGGGTGAGGTGTTGGGATCACTAACAGGTTTAGCCTTCTGGTTTTAATCTGATGCTGCAAATCTGTCTGAACTATTTACAAAAGTTGGCTGATTAAGTCCCATTCTAGGTGTGGAAGCCTTTTTGCAGAGCTCACCTCCGAGTAAAGTGCCTGGAGCTCTGCTGCAGGCAAGATGTGTAAGTTGAGTAAAAGTTACCTTCCCTTTCTCTTCACGCATCCCTGTCCAGAGAGAGGAAGAGCAAATTACTTTCAACTGTCATTGGCTAATAGGTTTTTGGGAAAAGACTGTTATTCATTTATTGTTACAGAAGGGGGATTTAGTGCGATGAATCAAGTCCCCACCCAAATCTCGTAAGCAACTTATCTGCGCTGTTTTGCCTGCGAATTCAATACACTTAGATGTAGTTGAATAGCCATTTCTGTGCTGAAGTTATACTCTTTGTACAGGATGGCTTTGCTTGGAGAGCTCCAAAATTTCATACACTGAGTTTTCCCAACCCAGCGGTTGCCTCAACCTGCTGACTGCGCCACGCAGTGAGAAAAGCAGGAGGCAAATTTCTGAAGCTGTGTATTACTCACTCTCTATTAGGTATAAAAATAGATGGGCCTAAATCTTGGCCCAGCCTAGTGGGATTTGTGGCACTATTTCCTCTTTTTTGCTATCCCTGTAGACTGAAATCCTATAGAACAGAATCATTAAGGTTGAAAAAGACCTCTAAGATCATCAGGTCCAACCGTCAGCCCAACACCACCATGCCTCCTAAGTGCCACATCTACACATTTTTTTGAACACCCCCAGGGACGGTGACTCCACCACCTCTCTGGGCAGCCTGTTCCAATGCCTGACCACTCTCAGTAAAGAAATTTTTCCCAATATCCAATCTAAACCTCCCCTGATGCAACTTGAGGCCATTTCCTCTTGTCCTATCGCTAGTTACTTGGGAGAAGAGACACCAGATCCACTCATCCCTAACACATAAGCATTTCAATATCTAAATATGCCTTAGGTGCCTCAGGCCCATCTCCACTTAGGCATGATTTGTTAAAATGATGGCTGCTAGATTAGGAATGGTTCATTCTAGATGTTTCTGACTATAATAGTAGGAGAACAGTAAAAAAACCCCGAACCACCACCACCACCTTATTGATGAGTTTGTAGTATGTCCAAGAAGGAGGTGCAAGTCCAGAGACTAAACAGTCACAAGTTCTTGCCATATCTGTCTTTAAAGCTGTCAGCCAAAATATCTTCAGGGGGCTGGTAGTATAATAATGTGTTATAGAATCATAACGTCCTGAGTTGGAAGGGACCCACAAGGATCATTGGGTCCAACTCCTGTCCCTGCACAGGACAACCCCAAATTCACACTGTGTCTCTGAGGGCGTTGTCCAGGTGCTTCTTGAATATCATTGGGCTTGGTGCCGTGACTGCCTCCCTGGGGAGCCTGTTCCAGTGCTCCACCACCCTCTGGGGGAAGAACCTTTTCCTAATACCCAACCTAAACCTCCCCTGCCCACCCCCCAAAAAAAAAACCAACCCTGGTTATGCTGGTGGGTGTAAAAGCATAAG
Organism: Phalacrocorax carbo; assembly: GCF_963921805.1. Lineage (NCBI taxonomy): Eukaryota > Metazoa > Chordata > Aves > Suliformes > Phalacrocoracidae > Phalacrocorax > Phalacrocorax carbo. Next base: position 37,658,823 of record NC_087513.1, on the reverse strand, counting down.
ACTCATGCTTCAGAGTGTAATTTGGTCACCAAGCACCGAGGAACTTATCATCTGGAATGTTATTGTGCAACTGTGCATTATAGGGACTTTATTATTTTATGCTTTTCATGGTAGCATTTTCTTAGGCACTTATTTTTATAAGTTATGCTTGAAACGAGCCAGATACAGCTTTTTCCAAAGCTGCAGAGACTCAGCGACTGCAGAGCGTGGGCCTTAAATTCAGCACAGGTAAGCAAATTGCCGTTTGCAATTTTTGTACCATTTCTTAATGTAGATCAATATGCTAAACTACGTTTTTGCTTCAGTAAATCAGAAAAACTGCCACTAGAGGGTGGTGTTAATACAAAAAGGAAAAAAAGTCATTTTGGAATCCGTCTCTTTCCAGAATAAAAAAAATTTATACTCTCCTACACATTTATAAACATGGGATAGATTTTACTGCTCTAGTCAGATTTGTTTGAGTCTTGTTGGCTTTTTTCCCTGTCAAGTGATTTATGTAGTTCTGTTTCAGCTATTAACAGCAATAACAGGTATCTAGTTTCATGCCTTAATGTATACATGAATATGAAATGATGTTTAATCTTTTTTGCGAGGGACTTTTTTATTGAATTGCAAAAAAAAAAACCCTGTAGAAAAGCTTTTATGATTTTTCTGTTGAAAACTACCCATTCACTTAAAATCACATTCCATTTTAGAAAAGATGGTGGGGTTTTATTTTTTTTTCTTTCCTTCCTCCTTCCTCTTTTTTCATTCCTAAACAGTGGGAGAACTAAATTATTTTTTACCAAGGCAGTGCAGTGCAATCAAAGGACTGTTAAAGTCCATTTAGGGAGCGTCAGGTTTAAGCCTAAGGTAAAGTACGAGGGTTTTGAGAGTCTAATGCGGGCAGGGCTACTGTGGTATATAACTTTCTATATATACGGTATAAACATATATATGGTATATGGCGTATGTATGTGGTATAACCATATATTATATGGATTTTTATATGTATATGTTATATAAATATTATACATATAAAACCATACAAAAAATTATGTATCTATGGTATACATGTACACCATAGCAGCCAAAGTAAACCGTGCCAACCCTGAGCCGTGGAGGCCGAGGCGCAGGGACGGGGTGGTGCAGGGGTGGGTGGCCAGCCCCGGGCTGGGTGGCTGAGGCGCCAGGGCTGCTGCTGCTGTGCTGCTTCGGGCCATCTCAAGCCCCATGGGTCGCTGCTGGCCGTGCTCGGGTGTGAGGGCTGCGGGCAGGCACCTGTGCAGCCCCACCACTGCCCTGCAGCGCCGAAATCGGGGGGCTGCGCTGATGCTGCAGCCTGCATCAACCCCAAGGAGAAGCTGCAGGAGGCAGAGGAGGGGTGCGAGGAATGGAGGGGAGGCGGAGGGGACACAAGGGCCAAGGCAGCAGCACAGACCTCGCTCCCTCCCACCTGTCCTCCAAGAGGAGAACAAACTAATTTTGTGGCACTTTCAGCACGATTGGTACATGCAGGGTTGATCCACAGGGCTTGGCAGGGGTGTGGGCTTGCTGTGCCCAAGAGCCGGGTGGGGACGGTGCCCCGGGTTGTGGGAAGGGGACCCATGCCACAAACTACTCCAAATCTGCTATAGTCTTCTGTGCTGACTGCCAAGCTCATGCATCACCCGTGCTTAACCCTCTGCCCCCAAGCTGGGTTGAAACCCAGTAATAATTGTATTTATTTTTCCTTCTTCCATGCTGGAAGATAGCTGGATGGAAGACATTATCTAGCTGTGAACTTCTGGGCTTTGATGTGATCTGAAAAACGTTACTGTGCGTTTCCCCTGCTGCTGCTTTACATTACCACACATGATGACAACTCTGCCAGGGAGGCAGCGGCCTGGCCTGAGCCGACAAATTAAAATGATGATCGCATGGGTTTTGGTGGTGCGCAGTAAACGCATTCTTTTGCCATGACGATGTTGAAATTGTGACTCTTCAGGGGACAGGACGGTGCCTTTGAACTGATACTGCGACTGTGCGCCTGGGATGCAAATGCAGCATGTAAAGCCACCCTGTGGTGCACCGGTTTAATAGAACAGATTTTCCATGACTGAATGGGAAGATGAAAATTTTCTACTTGCATTTAATCTTAGCCTGATAAATCACTTGGGGTGGGGGGAAAGCCAACAGTAAAATGCATTAAATTAGTTCTCTGGTGATGAGATGGACTTGGTTTTGAAGAGCCCGTGGTGGCGAGGAGCTTGGCCAGCAGCGTGGGGCTGGGAAACGTGGAAGGAGGTTGGATTAAACCGCAAAGATGGGTGGGGGTGGGACCAGCTGCGGGGCAGCGCTGAGCACCCAGCTGTGGTGGTGGCTCCTCCTTGTTGGCACTTTGGCCACCGTGCGTGTGGTTAAAATCTAACGATGTTCAGTCGGTTACTATGGCAATGATGTAGCACAAGTTGTCATAGCGATGGAGCAGAATTTTTCGTCAAGTTCCTGCCGGAGGGTGATGGATGCCATTTTGGGGTGCTCTGAGCTTGACAGTTCACCTCGTATCGTTTTCCTTGGTAGAAATGCTCACACCTGCAGCAGCCGGTGAATGTACCTGGCCTTCCAGTACCGTTACCTAGTTTTCTGCGTCCCGATGTGAAATTTTTCTTTTTGCATTGAGAAAGTTAAGAATAGCTCTGGTAAGCCATAAGTTGCTAAGCCTAACCTAATTATGTGCACTATTATACAAGGTGTCTTTATGAAACATACTTCTGCTAGTGAGGCTGTTTCCAGACACTTCATTTATCTTGTGTGTGCTCTTCACCTCTGTATCTACTCACAGTAAAATTCAATAGGACGTTAGGTGCCCATTTGACAAAATAATTTTAGGCTGATCTGAAGTAAATTTGCTTCAAATACTCCTTTTTAGCACAGAATAATGTATGTTCCGCCTTGAAAAATGTATCTAGAAAGATGCAATCTTATTTAAATTACCTTTGCTTTCTCCTGCTTCTTGGGCTTTAAGAGCAATGCATAGTCTTTTTCCCTTACTCATGAGCTATGCATCAGTTCCTCCTTGTCAGGGTTTGTTTCATACAGGTCATCAACAGGACAAGTACATGGTATGTGAATTATGTTGCTTTCAGTGGTCCTGTCTTTAGCAGAGCTGGCATAGCTCCTATTTCACCCCTATAGAAACTGAGACTGTACCTATCTATCTGCTGTGTTTTTTCAGTTGTGCAAGAAAGAAAACTCCTAGAGTGCAGGGCGTATTCAGCCATTTGCTTTTGTAAGGATAAAAATCTCATATTCAGCTTGACTCAAGATGATGGCTGTTTTTAAAAAACAAAACATCCTGCTCATAATCTACTTTTAAAAATCTCTAAACCCTTCATTACACATAAGTTTCTGTGCTAAACCATACACCTCAAAATGAAGCCTGAAAAATAGCGTTTAGCAGTGTTTCACAACAAGGCGTACAAGTTGCTTTCAAAAACTGTCATTTGCAGGCACCAGGTAGTCTGGGAAACAGAAAGTCTGAGTTTGGGGGGGTAAAGCTTAATAGCACCAGTTTTTCCTAAGTGTTTTCAATATTTTATTTTGTCCCGTGCTTTTTAGCAGGTAAGCCTTGGGTGTGCCAGTGGAACAGTATTTTTTGCCAGGGAGCACAGGAACAATACTGGCCCCAAAACATGTTGGGATTTGTACCTGTACAGTGCTGGGTTGGAATCTGGGTTATGCCTGAGGCTGCGTAGCTTTGTATTTAGGAAAGTAACAGCAGTGATATGTTTTAAGCCCTTTTTACTTTAAGAACCTCTAATTGCTGTGTGCTTCAGCATGTGACTAATGTGAGGAGCTCCCCGGCAGCTACATGCACTGGAGTGCTTGTTCTTGTTCCTCTAAACGAAGTCCAGCTTTTACAGCATCACTAAGACTTCTACAAAAGATAGTTTCTTTTATTTTTTTGCTTGTTCATAGTTTTGTAATTACTCCTATAAATGATGTTAAACTCATTGACCTAAGAAACTAAGTTTTCAGAAACTCATTGGGCTGTGTGCTACCCATGTATTAATTTAAGCACAAAAATGCAGCCTCTGGGTGAGGTAAATTCTCAGCTGCCTGTTGCTGGGAAGCAGCAAGGTACCACTGGGAAGCAACGAGGTACCACCGTGTGCTGGTTCTCCTCTTCCAAACTTCCCTGGATATATCCAGGGGTTCCTGTTAGAGGTGGGGTATGGAGCTACATGGACCTATAGACAAACCTGGTGCAGCCTTTATTGGTTGGCTTCTTAACACAGGCTTCTCAGCGCCATTAGTTTTACAGGATGCTGTGTAAAATATTAGGAAATGTTGCTCCATCTCATTAAAGGTCTTGTAGATGTGACACCTCTGCTGTATCATCTCGTTTTCCTACCAGTTGTTGCTTTTTATACAAAAAATATTCTGTGCTTTTACTTGTTTGAATCTTTCAAGTGCTGGACTTAAAACTAGAGCCTGCTTGGGTTGTCCCATCAACACAAAAAAATAATCACAAGGTGGGAGGCCTGTGCAGTGCCCATCTTGTTCTTCAGGTTTTGCATCAGCCCTGGAAGCCATTAAAAACCTCCCCAGATGGTCCTTGTTCTCCACCAGGATCTGCTCAGTCTACTTCTGTTTGGGTTAATGCAAATCTGCGGTCATGGGGCAATTACAAATAAATGAAGTATGAAAGGCTTTGTAGGATTTTTATTTGGATATTTATTCAGGCATAAACTGTGATGTGAATTCAGCTGCGCCCCAGATTGGGTGATGCCAGAGAATGAAGATTTGTAAACTGCATTATTGTTCTGCAGGTATATTATTGTGAGTGATTTTTGGCAAGTGATCTCAAGAAGTCTCATAGTACAGTGATATTTTTTCTACCTTTACAGTCTTTCTCATGATAAAAGAAAACTGGCTTTTGAAATCATGAATAACTCTGGTGTTACGGTGGTATGGATTAGAAGATTTATGCCCAGACTTGTTGAGTAGTCCCTTCCCTCTCCCTCCCAAATGAGAGAACACAATATCTGTCACTGTATCTTGAGAGAGGTGGATTTAACTGTGTTCAGCTGCTGAAAAACTTTAAAGCTCACCGAGATGAAGGATACTGTTTGAAGTCATGCTAGTAACTTGTTTAGAGGATGTGCAAGCCCACTGATGAGTAAATTTGTGGTTTATGAGCACGGAGAGAACTTTTCAATGGTGTTAAGCTAACTCTACTAGATACAGTCAAAGCCCTCATCTTTCGGGAAAGTGTTTATTTGCAGGGACAGCATTGGTTCAGAAGCTTGTTCTCTTGCTAGGAGGGTTTATGGAATGGCTGCAAATACTTTAATAGGAAGCTCTGATAGGTGAGTGTTTGTCCTAGAGATTTTTCCTAATACGTTCAACAAACTATTAGTTAGTAGGTGAGTGGATGCAACTGTAAACAGCAGTAAAGTTCCTCTGATATACACATCACTGCTTCTTTACGTGGCAAGGAGCGTTAATGCTGCAGCATGCTACAATTAACTACTGAAAGACACTTTTTCCTTCTGTGAACAAAGTCAAGCAACAGACAGCGTGCTTTTGATGCTCTGCCATGTATGTACTGCAGAACACTTCTTGCTAAAATCCAAAGGAAGTTCAGGAGGGAGGAGAAGTCTGTCTGTGTGAAGGTAACTGGGTGGCTGGTGAGCTGGTTTTGATGCTGAGCTGGTTTGGATAGCGTGCTACATCAAAGAGGATTTCAGCTTGTGACATTGTCACCTTCAGCCTTACTAAATATGTAAATAAATGTATAAAACATGTATAATAAAGCATCTGGGGAGTGTTATCCCTACTTGATGGGTCTGGTGGCTCTGGAAAGATATTAGGGAACTTTCCCAAAGCCTTGGGAGTAGGAAACCTCCTGTCCTCCAGAGCTGGGGTAGGGGTATGAAACCAGTTTGTGTGTGCTTTCGTGTGCACGTTGTAATGGAGACTTGAAAGAGAAACCAAGAGCTATTGATCCTATCCTTGCAGGGATCCAAAAGTAATTGGTTGCACAATAAATGGGAGAAGTGAAAATGATGTTGTAGTGTTTAATCAAGCGGCTGCTAAAAATATATATATATGGGTGTCATTTCCTTACAAAACACTCCAAAAGCTCACCAAGGTACACTTAATGTTAACAGATTCATTTAAAAGAAAGTAGTGTCAAAAAAAGTAACGTTTGTGAAAAATTGGTGGCTGCAGGACATGTACAAACCATGAATGTTTAACAGCTGGAGTTTAAAAGACCACGAATTTCTGTTGCTTTCCGTGGTGTTTGTGACCGAAAAGAAATGGGTAGGAAGGAGCTTTAGGTGGGTCGGAGCTGAGACTCTTGTGTTTGGGTGAAGGCTTGCAGCTAATAAGACCGTTATGAAAACCTCAATTTACAGGACTTATATTTCCCTGGGTGAACTTCTTCTCCTTGGGGTCCTGCTGAGCAGAGGGCGGCGTGCGCTGCCGGCGGGCGGGCGAGCAGTCGTGTTTCCGTGTCCTCAGGTTGCTGAGCTGAACTCCCTAAATAAAACAGGTGGTAGCTAAATTTTTCACCTGACTCTCTCAAATAAATGTTCTTAGTCTGACAGCTTTTCCTTCACGCTCCTAAATATTACTATTTTAATAGCGATATTTGCCCACCTGCACCCTGGCTTTGGAATTTGGTGTTTGCCTGTGTGCCCTGGGGGGTTTCTGTGCACGAGGGAGCCGAGGCATCCCAAAGCTGTTTGCCAGAACTAACCAGTAATTTTCCTGTAAGTCGTTGTCCCATCAGGAAATGCTGCTTTGTGAAACCCAAGATGTTTCCTAAAGACATACTTTGTAGCGATATTTAATTCCAGAAAGAGCAGAAAAAAAAGTATTTTGCTTATGTTAAAGCAGAATTGTTTTATATAAGATGTTACAATGAAATGCCTTTATACTGTAAGGATGAAAAAATTGCAGCAAAGCATTTCAATTAAAAAAAAAATTTAGGGACAAGTTACAGAGATTCTTTTGTCCATTTTTATTATGGAAAATGTATTTAAGCTTGTAGAGTTTTCTATGAGAAGGAAAAACCTGTTACAAGCCAGCTTTGTTTTCTCCCTCTGTTCTGCTTCATGTTTTGTTTTACGTCTTGTATTCACGAGGTGTTCGGCTGTGCAAGAAATAATGTTGACTCAGTTTGTGGTTGACCTTTTGATTGCTTAAACTTATTTGCTGTATGGTATCTTTACAGTCCAGCCTTCTGTAATTTACAAATTAGGTATACAATGCTTTCGTAAAGGTGCAAAGTAGTGTTAACGCCTAGTATATGGAATCAGAGATGCAGTTGTAAGTCTTGAGACTCCTAAAGGTCCGTGGGACCCACTGGGTCTGGAAGAGAAGGTGTCACTTGTGAAATAATTAGTCAAATTTTAACAGAAGCCAGTCAGAGGATGTTGGACAGTTTCTTTTAGGCCTTTTGGAAGGTTTTTCCTTTATAAAAATCCAAGCGGTGTATTTTGGAGGACAAGCCAAGAGACTAAGCCCTATGTTTTCATATAGGTTAACTTGCTGGGGTGGGCTTTTTCTCGCGAGGCACGCAACACGGTACGGGCCGAACGCCAGCGCTCCCACTGTGAAGTAAGTACATGTTCAGCTCTCCTTAAAAGGTAAGCCCTACAGAAAACCCACACAAATTGGGAGCAACTGTTATGAATTGAACCATGAATTTTTAATATTTAGATACCTTGAGGTACAAACTAGACCTTAAAATAAACTACTTAATATTTCATACTCCAGGTAGTGCATGTAATGATACATGAAGGGAACTGAAGTTTCCAGAGGACTCTGCTTTGGGTTAAACAGGGCAGTTTTACAAATAAACATCCCAGAGACTGGTTTGTACCAGATCTGTGCATGGGCAAAAAATCTGGCTGTGCCTTTCACTGCCTGCCCGTGCCCAGTGTCTCACCTTCTGCTTGGTCAAGACTTCCTGCATGGCCTTGGTGACCTGCTGCAGCGTGAGCTGTCACTCGTGCCTTCAGCAAAGTAACAGACAAAAACCCTTGCGGTGGATAGGAAGCTTGATAGAGATTGAAACACCACTTTCCACCTGTCGAGTGATTTTTTTTTTCCCCTCCCTGATCTTTTAAGTGTTGAAATGTCAGAGGAAACAGGGCTTGAGGTATCCCACAGCTTCCCCCAGCCTGTGCTGCGTGCTTCCCCCCGTCCTGGCAGGGAGGAGACCCTGCTGCACGTTGGGTGCACAGGGGTAACCTGGGCCCAGTTCATCACCTCTCTGTTGATCTTTTTTTTTTTTCCTAAATAAATGGAAAACTCCTTCTGAACGAGTGTATAGCCACCGAAAATCCTCACTGCTTTTATCAAAGGTTTTGTTTCACCTTTCATAGAGAATAGAATAACCTCCCTGTAAGGAATTGCTGAGTGATCAGCAGTAAAGCAGAAGTATAGTCAGGATTATTTATCTTGTTGGGGCTCCTGCGGCATCAGATGCCACAGCAGAAGCAGCGAGTGGGAGCCTGGGGCTTGCGCGAGGGTTGCCTTGTGGAAATGTTTGCTGCCGCAGAAAGCTGAACGGGGCATTGCCCGGTGCCGCGGCGCCTGGGCATTTTGCCTTTCATGTTACCTCCCCTGGTGATGGGCAGAGCAGGACACAGAGGAGGGTGAGGGTGAGGGCGGGGTGGGAGCGGGCAGGAGGGGGAGTAGGGATGGGCATCCAGCCGGGACCCTGCCCAGGCACCATTCGACATGCAATGGCTTTCCCATATTGATGTCCCAAACGCCTGTCTCTCATGGAAAGTGAACTATTTTGGCTGCAAGATTACTGTTTCTCCCCCACCATCCCCAGCCCTCTGTCCTTTGTTTTTCCCTGAGATTAGAGGTAAAATCCTAAACCTTGGTGGCATAAACCAGTACATACAAAGGGATGGCTTTCACAGTCTTTGGCTTTACCAGCTTTACCAGCTGAAATAAATACATCTTGGTTTCAGTGCACCTTGCATGCAGATAAATTGTGGTTCTTTTTATTTTTTAATTGATGTTTGTACTCGTCGAAGTGCTATATTTTTGTTTGTGTAGATATGTGGACGTTATCCTCTGAGATACAGCTTATACTGATCTCTCTCTCTCTAACTTTTCGTCTGGGGAGAAGCAGAGGTTCTAAAAATAATAGTAGGGCAGGCAGCTGCAGACAGGTACCTGTTTTACTGAATGCTGTGGGAGCGACGGGGGGGAGAGTCCTGGCTGGCTAATGGATAACATGTCAGCTTTCCTTCTCGACTGTCCCATATTTTTGCCACTCTAACGCAGAATCCTCTTCTGACCATTTTAAGAGCATCCTGTACTCAGGTCCTTACCCCGGCTAACCTCTGGCTCCGGCAGAGCGGATGCCCACCCCTGTGAATGCAGTGGCTGGGAAGGGGCATCTCCTTACCAGGCCTTGTGGCTGCACAGCCGGCAGACCGAATGAACAGCATTTCTGAGGGATCAGGACTGAGTTGCAAATGCCCAGGGAGAGAAGAGCACCGATCTCACTTCAGTGCTGTCCTGACAGAACTTATGAAGAAACCAGAGTATCCCTGACCATTACTCAGGGTACTGCAACCAACACTGGAAAATATCCTGAATGTAAGCATAACAGCAAAGTGATTTATATTTCCTTTCACAGAGTTGCAGCACCTCATTCTGGGAGGATTTCTGCCACATATAAATGTGTTTTTCCTGCCTCATGTGCTTTTATTTGATACTGGGATCCTTTCTTTAATCAGCTGAGACACGACTGCTCCCTGTGCTTTGAAGCAGTGGGTGCCCTGGATGCAGGGGGCGGAAACCTGAGCCTGCAGGTGCTGGAGATGCTCGGGTTGGCTTTAGCAAAGAGGGCAAAGCGCCTCAAAGATGATTTCTGACACTCAGTATCTTTGTAGGGATGGCACAGGTTGCACAGTTGCCTACAGTCCTCCTGCAAGTGAGCAAGGTGTGGATCAACTCCTATAGCATTTGAATGCTGCTTTACTTGGACCAGCCACACGGGATTCAGAGCATATTAAGGGAGATATATAGATCTGACTGGTCGCATGCATATTCTCATTCAGGTTAACAGAGGGGGAAGATGTCCTATGGATGTTGCTATGACCAGAGCTGTTGGGGCGAGTGCTGGAGGTGCAGGGACTAGGGTAGTGCTGCCCTAAAACAGGGCTCCTTGCCTAGCTGACATCGGGGGCAGCCAGCAGCTGCTGGGAAATTTGTAAGGCCTGAGAGAGCACACTCTTATTTTTTTCACCAAAAAAAGGGAAATATTGGGGAAAAAATGAAATTATCTGTAGAAGCTGTCTTCTCATCAATTTTATTTAACTAAGAATGAAAACGACGTTAAGCGTGACTGAATTATTCTATGACTAGAAAACGCTAACCTATGACTAGCATTGCTAATAGATACCTGGAAAAATTGAGTTTACTTTAGAGTAATAATAAAGGTCCCTAATATTGGAGATGTAACTGCAGTGCACACAAAGATTACGTGTAAATACTTGAGCCTGTCAGTACACCTCTAAAATAGGAAAAACTAAAAAGAGTGAAACAGCAAACACCAAAACTGATGACTCGTAAACAGAAAATGAAGTTATTCCTGTAGAGGTCGAACCAGAGACCCAATATTACAATGCAGGTACAGAGGAAACTTAAGTTTCCTTAGAAAAGCTTGTAAATCAGCTGCTGCCTCACTGAACATATGCATTTTCACGTGCACACCTCATGGATGCACGCAGATACGAATGGCATTTAGGCCTACAGTACATAAGAAATGTCATTATTCCTAAACTTCTAGTATTTGACAAAGTAATTTCATTTTTAATACTGGGAGCATTTTGAAGGACCCGAGGTGTAATGGCAGCATCAAGGCAAACATTGCTCTGGGTCTGGCTGGAGGAAGCTGGGCAGGTCCCAGCGCTGCCAACCTGGGGGTGCAGGAGGGGGAAGGTCCTGTGGGTGTGTGAAAATGGGGAGTCACTTGAAAATGGGGGTCCCTCCAATGGGGGCACGCCGTGACCCCCACGCTGCTGCCTGCCACCATGCTGCCCTCTCACCTGCTGCCGTCGGGGCTGTGTGGGGAGGGAGGGCTTACCCCCACAACAGACCACATTCCTGATTACTGTATTTCCTTAACCAAAAGAAAACATGCACAGTGTACCCAGCTCTATGCTTTTGAGAAATTATGTGCTTTTGTTTTTTTAAAAAAAAAAACTTGTAATTTTGGAAGGGGAATGGAGGAGAGTTCAGAATTAACTCCGTGATTTGGCAGCCTCAGATTAACCACATTTCAGTCCCCGATCGTAACCTTGGCTGTGAACCGATTTTATTCAGAATAACTTTGACTTAACCATAAAATAAGCCTTGTGATGTGTATGACAGATTAAAAAACGGTCTTGACACTAGGTCTGAAATTATGTTTTGGCATGATCTTGGGAGCAGCATTCAGGAAAAAAATTACTTGAGGAGCTGAGAAAACCGTCCAAGTGAAATTCAGCTTAAGCTTGTGAGTGTTGGTGGATAACCCTGTTGTATTCACCTTGGTGCTGGTTGCCAGGGGTGCTGGTGCACTACTGTAATGGCTATCTCTGAAACATTGTAGGCAATAAAAAACCCAATTAAAATATGTGTTGCACTGAGTCATTTTACAGTACTCAGCAGTTCTTGGTCAAAGCTGTGAAGGATTTTAAGTATTTCCACCTTTAGCACACCTCAATTCACTGTTCATGACTCAGGTAACAACCTCCACGTCAACGCTATTTCATTGCGATCAAAAAGTCACTCCCCAAACCCCAACCATTTCAATGACTGTCTTATTCCCCTCCAGAGCAGCAGTGGGCTCAGTGATTTGTCCCTCGCAGAGGGAAATTCATTCAAATAAATGTAGATCACTGTTTTATGTCGTTTGGTCAGTGTTTATAGACGTCAGTGTACACTACTGAAAAAGCACATGGCAGATATTAAGGGAGGAATTGATGTGCTCCATGAAAATAAGAATAGGCAGGGTTAGGTTTTGGTTTATCCATGCTGCTGTACTGGGTGCAGCTGCTATTGATTTCAATCCCGCAAGTGTCTGACCTCCTTTGTACAGCACACTTGTCCATCTTCATATTTTACAGCTGAATTTGTTTCGCCTTGTACTTTGCACTCTTATTCCATTACTACGCTACTTGAAAAAAAAAAATCAATGCAGTTTGTTAATTAAAAAGAGGAAAACCCACAGCCTCCAACCCTGGACCAAAAAGCTGCTCTCGGGTGTCTGCGGTGACCGGCGTGGCCTGACCCTGCTGGGAGATGGCAGCGGCACAACTGGGGATACACCGTCCTTGCGCTGCCGTCGGGCACAGGCTCAGCTGACTGCAGCGTCAGGCATAAAAACTGTATTCCTGCGTTGTTTTATTTGCAGGTGTGTATTGAGAAAGGTGGCAGAAAACTCACTGACTTGTCCAATTCAGCTGGATGCAGTTTGTTTTATTTGATACTATTTAATCCCTCAGTCAGCATCAAATTCTGTGTGTCACCTTCCAGCATGTGGTTATCCTGGTTTTGTCACGTGAGTGACAGGGTAAGGAAATATATTGCTCTTTTCTCCCTTAAGTCTGGCTTAGCACTACCTCACAAGTTTTGTTCCCCGGTCTGGCTGGAACGTGCATCAGATGGCCTGGTCCGTGACCTGCCGCCTTCTTTTTCCCTCTCTCCAACAGTTTTGGCCTTGTTGATCAGTAGGACGGCTGGGTGAGAGCAACTGAAATACTGTGTGAGGGTTACAGTCCTGCTGGGGCCGGGGGGGAGAGGGGTGGTGGGAGGGAGGCGGATATCCAGCGGGGCTGTGTGCGGGAGGGCTGAGGCCGAGGCCGCTGCGGTCCCAGTGGGCTGCGGCGCTGCGGTGGAGAGAGTGAGAGACACCCCCAGGTCATAAGGATCCTGGTGTTGTGGTCTCCTCCCCGGCAGGAAAACTGGCTCACGCCAGCTCTGCTGGAGCTGTAGCGCTGGCAGAGACTGGTGCTGTCAGCTGCATGATCTGCAAATGCCCTTGCAGAAAACAGAGAGCAAGGGAGTAGCTGCAATTACAGCAGCATGTCTAAACTAGCAGTTGATTGTGGGGTTTTTCTTCTTGTTTGTTTTTTTTTTTTTTTTAACAGTAATTGAGCTGTGTTAGCTAATGGGATTTTAAGGTGCTAAATTGTTGAGCTGTTTGGCCTTTCATCTGTTGTAGGGTTTGTGTGCCCTGCCCCCCCGCCCTTCCCCGAGAGCCAAGTTAATGGAAAAAGCAATATTCCTACCTAGGAGAATGGTACTTTCATCCTGTACCATCATTAGCTAACTTAGGCTGGTTTCAGTTGTTCCCCCGGTATCAGTACCATCCAGTCTAACATCCAGGCTCATCCCACGTGGTAGCAGTGATTGACCAGAGCGACTGTGGCTCCTCCTGGGCAGGGTAAGTCTCTGTGAGTTGCAGAGTAAGTAACGAACCGTGCATCTCTACTTAAAACCTGAGCCGAGCCTCCACGGTTTCCTTACGCTGGCTGAGGAGGTGTTTGTGCAGGCCGGGGCAGCGCCATGTCCTGGCACCGCACGTGGCTTGAAACAGCGATTTTCAGTGATGACCCAAGAGCTAAACATCCCACTGCCCCTGCTGCGCATTGTCCCCTCCGTTAATACACTTCTCTCAGCAAAACAACTCATCATCCCTTTCGCTTTTCTGAGTGCCAAGTCAGCAGTTCCTACTCACCTGCCAAAACCTTTGGCTGAATCCCTGGGAGCCGGGCTTCTTTCCACTACAAAACCGGGAAGGAAGCTAAGAGGTCAGTGCAGCGCAACACCGAAACTTCACGTTACACAACACACCAGGAGGAGACTGCTCTTTTTTGTGTTTTCTTAGTTTTTTTAAAATAGACTGAAAGCTGCCACAGAAGCCTCTCTCCCGACCAGCACGCAGGCTGCCTGTGGAAATCGGGTTACACATCCTCTGGGCTGTGCAGGACCTTGAATGAGGCCTGACCTTTGCTGTTCCCTCCTGAATTTCTTAGTTGGCTTTTGTGCATTAGGGGACGAGAAGAAATGCCCAAAGTAGGTCACTGGACACTGTGATACAAAGGCTGCCACCACGGGCTGATCGATGAGCCCACTAACAAACAGATGCGTTACAGCAGCTTTCCCAGCATGACGAATGAAAGCCTTGCTCCGAGCCGGGGTGGCTGGCCTGCCTGTCCCCCCCATACCGCCCCGTGCCTCCTGACATCCATCCCCTTCTCCTCCAGGCTGATGGTGGCCCTTGACCACACCGGAGCTGACTTTAAAACCAGCTCCTTCATCTGTGGCTCCTGCCCCTTATTATTTTTTAAGCAAGGATTGGAAATGGGTTTCCAAGTAGCTCTCCCCCCCCCCAAAACGTGTGTAAGTTGGGCAGTGCAGCAGGCCTGTTTGGGCAGATGCGGTCTGAGCCCAGGAATTCTCCGCAACAGCGCCTGATCTGTGGCTGAACGTCTCTCGTGCAGCCATCAGCCAGGTGCTCGCAGCCCCCCTGGTTCCTGGAGCCAGCTGTGGAGGCGTGTTTTGCCACCGCCGCTTGGCCATAAGGTGACAGAAGAGAAACATTACCTGTGGCACATCCCTCCCTGCCCCGCCAGTGCGAAGGCATCCCTTTTTCTGCTGTAAGAAATGCTCCCAGCCAGACTTTTTTTCATTCTTTTCACTCTGGGACCGTATTTTTAAAACGTGGAAGGTGGAGTGGTTTTTTCACCCCATTTTTTCCTGCGAGGAGCCGGAGGGAGGTGGCTGGTGCTGGTCGAGTGGGTGGCAGGGGGCTCCTGCAGACAGCAGGAGTGGGGTTGGCTGCCTCGATGGTTGCTCAGGCAGAAGTGTGCAAGGCTGGTGGCTTTTCGTGGTGGTGGGTGGCTTCAGGTACAGAGGGACTTGGGTGAGCTTATGGGGCTGGAGCTCTCTAAGTTAGGTAGGAGCCTGCCTGGGAACAAGCACTTCCTCAGCCAAGACAGTGATGGGCCCTGATGCAGGGTGGGGTGTGGGCGGCCAGAGGATGCTGATTCTTTTCCCTCTTTGTGGATGGTAAAGGCAGACTGGCAAGCTACGTTAGACGATACGGCGGTTTACCCAGCAAAACTACACGCACAGACAGAACTATCTTCTTTATTATAAAGATACACTATGAGGAACAAACCTGACTGTATACTGAAGCTTGTAATGGTACATGCCAAAAATGTACAGTACTATACATAAAAGTGCATTGTCACAACAGATTAACAGTACGATTCTCTCCCAGAACTGTGAAATTTCCATGTTTTTATTTGTTCCTTGAGAGTGGAAGGAATGCAATGGGAATGCAGCCATACACGAACAGGGAAGGAGGCAATGGAAATGCAACAGTACAAGAGCAAGGCTAAAGCTCCTCTAAAATTTAAAGGCACTTTCACATGTACATACTACAGATGTACATTGACACAATTAGGTAACAGTCAACAAGCAGGAAGCTACCAGTACTGCAATTCATCAAACTTGACAGTAAAGGACAATACTGATTGGATTAGGTGAGCAGGAGTTACCCTTTAGTACGTCTGTAGTTGTAGCAGTCTTTCCTGTTACATATCCACTTACTATACTTTTAAGTATCTATAATAACCATCAAACTACACATTTAACTGTGTGAATGCACTAAGTGGATGCATTCACTAAATGCACTGCTTCTAATATTTTCTTTTGCTAAACAATTTCTAGTATAAGCATTATGGAGTCCAGTACAGTTATTTAAACATACAAAATTCCCTATGCAATTTAAAGATACAGGTATCCATCTCAATTATGCCAGGTGGGTTAATTTAAAAATGCTAGACTAAAACTGCATGAAAATGAAAGCTGAAATTCCAGTTTGTTCCACTGATTCTAGTAAACTGGGGAACTACTCCAAAATGTCTCTGGTCCCGACTAAGCGACCAGACCCTATAGACCAGCGCTGGGCTGCAGCTGGGGCTGGCCTGGCTTAGGCTCTTGCCCTAGCATTAGGACTAGGCAGTCGAGAGGGCCGGAGGTTCCCTGACCGACTCTGCACAGCCCACCGTGGTGGATTAAGACTTGGCCTCAAACCTAGACACACACAAAGTCTGCGGCTGGACTGAGATGGGTTCGCAAATACCAGGAGCAGTTTGGCTCTCAGAGGCAGTTCATGGGGTACTTTTCAACCCGGGACTTTGCATTACCCATCTACAGGGCGTAAACCAGAGCAGGAATAAGTTGCTCATAAATAATAACAGGAAATTACTCCTGTCACCTCACTAATTATGTCTATCAAATTTTGTCACTGCTCTTCCCCTCCCAAAATCAGTTGTTGATGTAGCGAGTGGTACAACTCCAAGCTTTCCAACGTGAGATCTTAAATAATACATGGAAAGACCCTGCTTAAAGCCAGTTGTACTCCTCTGGGTGGACCGCAATGGATTTTTTGTTCCCCCATCATCTTCGCTGAAATTTATTTTATGCATTGGATGTTGGAAAACGTAGTCACAGAAATAATATTATGGCTTACTGTTGCAATGTGCAAAACAGCTGTACATTTAGTTCACGCCTAACAAAGTTTAACAACAGAGCGCTAAGCAAAGTTGACAGTCGTCACTCACACAGACATAAGAAAGGTACTGAATTCTGTCATTGAAAAGAAAAGGGGAAGGGGGAGAAAAGTGGTTATGGAAAACTTTAGTCAGCTTGAATCTAGGCAGTAGAAACTCAGCTGCCTGTCCTGCGACCGACCCCTGCATCGCTGGCAGGAGGCAGTCAGTCCCTCTTCAGAGTCCCTGTCCTGCCGCCGTCAGCACAACCGAGGACGCGCGCGGAGTGCCTGCGCCGGGCAAGGCAGCCAGCGGAGCGAGGCCAGCTCGGAACTCCCACTGTTACAACTCAAATCACGTCTTTAATTGGACACTGAGCAATAAAGTCAATGGGATACTTTGCTGAATTACTGTGTAGTTGATCCTTTTAATCGCCTATCAGCCTGCCTAATGGACCAACAGATTCATGTAGTCCCCAGAGCCTGGCTCACTCAACCATGAACTTTAAATGAATTTAGCTTTTGTGAAAAATGTGGTATCAGGGAATGAAGGTTTAGCTTCATGGGAAAAGGTACACTATTACAGAGGACAGCAAAAGGAGTTTCTAGATACTATCCTGGAGATGTGCTTTAGCTGTGACCAGGAATGCTGCTTTGTATCGGTGAGAGCAATGTGATCTCCAGATCCATCCAGCGCTTGCCTCTTGTGAGACTGCCAACAAGAAAGCTAGAACTCGGTGCCAATTGTGAGAGTTGTGAGGGATTGGTGGATTTTTTTGGTGTCTCTTAAGTAAGAAATGTGGCCTGAGATGACTTAGACATTCCACACGGACACTTAATCCTCACATGCTAGATTTCAGCTCTTACTAACCTGCTTAAGATTTGGTTTAGTGACCCAGAAATGAGAGGTCCCACCTCCCCTGACCCCCCCCACCCCTTAGTTTTGTGTAGGATCTGTTATTAGAGAGCTACGGTAAGACTGTGAAGTATGGTACAACGTGGCAAGCTGTTTGTGATCTGTGTTGTTTTTATTACAAATGGTGCAGCATCAAGTTTTCAAGTAAGTCTATGTTTGTTTTTTTAAAACGATGCACAATTGTCCAGTTTTTCTTTTAATTGAAACCATACAAAATACAAATGCCCATGTTAATGTAGCTAGTTTCAGACAATACATTCAAAAACACTGAAAACAAAGCCTCTCCAGTTACAAACATGAACAAATGATGTTATGGAGCCCTGACTTCTATCGTTAATCCATCCCTTTCCCTAGCATACCCCAGCCGGGCACTGTGGGTGGCTGAGCTGTCTACATTGTGCAAGACTTGTCGGCTGGACCCTGGGAAGGAGGGGAAGGCCCTATGCTAGGATTTGTTTTTGGAAGAACAATAGGTTTTGGCCTAAGAGCAGGAGGCTTCAGCTGCACTCCCATTCTAGGGGCCACCATGGGCTTGAAAGTACTCATGGTGTCACTGGAAGAACTAGTGCTGCGGCGGATCTGAGGCTCGGAGCTCCTTAAAACAACGCTGTGGAGAGGGCTGAGCGACTCCGTGGAGGTGGCAGGGGTGGGGGTGTTTTTCATTTGTTCCAGGGTGTCCAACACGACATCGGGGGCGTGCTTCGCTGAGCTCTGCCGCTCCAGCTCACGGAGCTCGTTCAGCGCCGTGTTCATCGTCTCCTCGATGTCCTGGGTCAGAGCACAGAGAGAGCAGCATGTCACTCGAATTGCTACGGAACGTGAAGCACGGGAGGAGCAGGAGGAGGAGTGAAAAGTGCATGAGCTAATTTGCCAACAATCCTCTCTTTGATGAGTATTATAGTGCTAAAGCCAATTTCCACCAGATTTATTTGAAAGACACTATGATTGACAAGACGGCAGCTGTGGCTGGATATTACAAATATTTAACCTGTTCACATAAGAGTAAAAATTCACCTAAATTTTTTTTACAAAGTCAAACCTGCACGCCATTTTATTAAGACATTGTCAGGACAATGACATTTGCTGAGCAGCATTTTTAACTGTGAAGACTTCTGTCATCTCTTGGGTACTGAGAGCTGTAAAGATTTTAGTCCATTTGCCACCTCTTAGCTGATTACTCCTCTCATCTAGTGCCCCAAGTCTTCAGGGCCTGTATTCCCTCACGGGGATTATAAACCTGGTTTTGTAAGGAAATAAAGCTTGTTTCTCTGTCAGCTCTTCTCTCATCATGTTTCCCTGAGTTAGATTTTAAGCAGAAAATACTGCAAGACATTGTTCAGTGAGCTTACCTAGGAAATTATTTTTTTCATCAGGATTTCTGGGACAAATGCTAAAAGAATGCA
Organism: Phalacrocorax carbo; assembly: GCF_963921805.1. Taxonomy (NCBI): domain Eukaryota; kingdom Metazoa; phylum Chordata; class Aves; order Suliformes; family Phalacrocoracidae; genus Phalacrocorax; species Phalacrocorax carbo. The sequence continues at coordinate 37,639,952 of NC_087513.1, read as the reverse complement.
TCAAGACATTAATTTACTATTCTTCAGTGGTATTGACATACAACTGAGGTTAAGTATCTGGTGTTCCCTGCTTGCTCACAGTAACTTTCATGCAGTTTAATCAAAGTTTGGATTCTCTCACTGCTGAATGATCACTAGTCTATGCATCAACAAAAATAGCTTAAACGAAACAGCAATGTGTGTGGTTCCAGGACAGTAAATAAATAACTTAGAGTACAATAAAGCAGTAACAACATTTACACTTTCTAACCCTCTAATGCACTGTTCGTTTTTTTGACCCAAGCACAATCCTTCGTTGGAAGCAGAGTTTGAAAGCAAGCATCACCAGTACATTAAATCTTAAAACATGAGTGCCAGCGTTACTGTAAAATACTTTTGCAATCATACTGTACCCTCAGGGTGCCCCTAGCGATCACGTTATACTACCTAGACAACACGCGAGTTCTGAAGACAGCGGTATCTATTTGCTCAAGAGCTGTTGCAAGCTCTGTACAACAGATCAATTTGACGATCGGGTGCTCCCTATTCCATCCTTCCCACCTCTTCACTGCCAGGAATTAGACTAGTGAGTATTCACACAGGGATAAGGTGGCCCATGATTTACACAGGTGCAATGTCTTGCATATCATGTTCTTAGGCACAACCACAAGTATCAAATCAACATATGTATGAACTATATGGCAACCATGTAAAATGCAGAAGACCCTGGAATGTACCTCTGTGCTTTGAATGGCAATGGTCGCTACTAGCCAGTCAGAGCACTTTTCTGCAGAGCATAGTACTGAGAAATAATTGAACACTAATTACATGCAAGCTAGAATAGGCCAGCCTTCATCAGAGCACACAGACTTACATAGCTGTTGTAATCATATACTATCCTGGCGTTCTGGGTGGCAGAGGCAATTTCATTATGGTGTTACAGGAAATAATTTCTTTTTATTGCTACTGCAATGTTTATTCCCCCTGCTTCTTGTACCCAGGATCCCTTAACGCACCTTCTTTCACGCGCACTTTGTTTAAAAAGCTAGGCAGGACATTCTCCTGCACGCACACTCCTACCAGTGTATGTGCTCTGCGCTATGCTTTTCACTGAGACTTGCTCCTCAGAAAATCAGAGTGTGACGTAAAATTAAAAGGACACAAACCTGAGCTATTGACTCTGGGTCCAGTGGTTTATGGTCATTGAAACCTGTGTACTGACCAGATGATGTAGATCTTCTAATTGGAGGGCTATCAATCTTCTTTAGAGAATCATGCCTACTGATGTTAGTGAGACTGCCATGTCCAGGCCTACGCCTCCTTTCAGGGCTGTCGGCATTGAGGTTGCGATTTTGAAGGAGGGCTCTGGGACTGCAGTGAGTTGCCAGGTTGGGGGAACCAAGCTCCACGGACGAGTTGGAGAGAGGGTGAGGTGGGTGTACTGGGCAGTGGCCGTCACTGCTCCTGCCGGGGCGCCTTAGAGGAGGTGGAGGTTCCGATCTCTTTCTTTGCCTGCACCAACGAAGAAGTGGTTATAGGACAAGTTGTAGGGACCCACCATAAGCACGTGGAGAAGTCATTGCTGTGTTACCTGAGCAGTGGGCAGTACTACTGAAAACATGTTACGTTCAAGCTTACCTTCCTAAATACACGTCAGAGTGACGGTCAGTGGGAGAGTTCATGTCCTTTGATGATGACTTGTCCTCTGTTATGGGTCCGCTGCTGGCCTCACTGTCTGCTTTTTGGCTCAGTGTATCTGAGAAAGTATCATCCCTGAACAGAACACACGTGGTGAGATGAGAAGTCAGTGAATTAGGTGTGACAGAAAGCATTTTGGCACTCCCAGATTTTAATCCCCTGAAGAAAAGCAGGCATGTTAAAATCCACTACAGCCCCTCCATGTCTCCAAAAATTGCTTATAATCCTTCTGTTTACTGAGCTGTTTACATTTCGACTGTAACCCTTTTGTAAACAAGAACTTTGTCTTCCTTGGCAAAGCACGTGCTTAATACTGTAAAAGAAGAGTTCAGGGCTGCATTTCTCCGGCCCTTGCTATCTTGAAGTTAAATGTGAGCAATTGCTACACAGAGATAAATTAAAATGGGTTGCAGGAGCATGTCTCTTAATGTACTGGGAACACATCCATAAACAAAGTCGCTTAGCCTAGTAGTAGCTTTTGATTAAGAGCTGTGAATTCAGGGCAATGAAGGCAAAGGCATCCTGCATGGAAGGCTAATGTTTAACCTATTTGAGCCTTCAAACCACTGTCCTGTTTGGAAATCACTGGTAACAGCTTCAGCATGTTTTTAACACCCCACCAAGAACTTAGTCACACCAGACACTGCTTACATATCCTGCACCACTATGTACTGGTGAGGGACAAGGCCATCAATTCCGTTGTGCCTTCCTTCCCACCAGTCTTCAGATGCTCGGTGATAGAGCAGAAGGGAAGCTCCTTTCTTGAAAGAGAGTTCTCGTGCAGATCTTCCAACGTAGTCAAACTTGGCTATAGCTTCTATGGGCTCGCACTCTGTGTAGGGAGGGAAGAAGAATGGATATCAGATTCCATACCAGCTTATCTGCTCATTTTGGTTTCATAAAACCCATTTATTGCATTTTCTCAGTACTCATTCTCATTGAGCAGAGCTGACAGAAATCAGGTCAGCTAAGCCAGACTTCAAGCAGTAGTTATAATATGCCCCTTACAAAGAAACATCATCAGTCTGTGCCCCAAGTATGAAACATCTGGGTTGCTTCGCAAGCTGCAGAAAACATAACGGCATATTCAAACGTTACAATAGCTGCTGCTGGGAGAGAGGCCTCCGCCTCCTGCTGCACAGGCTCCTTCATGGCTGGGGAGTGGGATGGGGGCCAGGCAATGAAGACCTCCGAAAACAAGATGAGCAAACCCAGATGAATAATCAGAGGTCTGAGGAAGCAGTGCGGTAAAGGTAAAGAAAACTGGAGTGCCTTCAACATCTGCAGCGGCAAAGGAAGGAAGCAGGATTTCCCTGTGCATGAGTAGGGGTGCTCTGCCTAACTGGGCTACGAGACTTCTGTTTTTTAGGTCATGAGTGTGCAGACCTAGTGAAAATGTAGTGTTTTATACAACATCAAAGCCTAGTGCTTTAAACTGTTTCCTCAACACCCTTTTTGAGTGATGCAGAGAGCTCCAGACCACCTAAGGACGACTCCTCCACAGGGGCGGTCCCTGTGTGGCCTGAAGTTGCCTAAGGCAGCTCTGCCTGCTTCAACATCCCAAATTCCTCTGGTTTCTGCAGGGGAGGCTCCTGGTTTCTGAAGCCAAACATTGGTTACAGCAGTCCTGGCTAATCTTCTGCCAGTATGCTGGTAAATTCAGCCTTACACTGCTAATGGACTCCATCCTGTAACCTACGCTTGGCTCGGCAACCTACTGATGTCAGCGAAGGGTCCCTCCTGAATGTCTGCCTGCTGGTATCTTCAGAGCTGTGCCCAGACATCAGCAAAACAGCTGTGATTTAACAACCTCTAGTTTCTTCTGCACAAAACCAGAAGCACCTGAGCTCACACAGATTAACATTTGTCACCAGTCTCAAAACATAAAGTAAAACCTGCGAAATACAGGTTTAAAAATCTCACATTTTGTTGACTCCAGTAACTCAGAGTCCCCAAAATGACAAATTTCTTTACATAATTAGAGCAATATTTAGATGGAAATTAACATCTGGGCTAATGACTAGCATAGCAGCTTTCTGTCTGGTGCAAATTAAAATCGCTGAGGTTGTAATTCCCCAAAGAACCAGGCTGGTAATAAAAGCCACTGTCCCTTTATGACAACATTTTGCACAGGAATGTCTTTTTAAAATTAACTTCATCCTGCAGCACGAAAACATAATGATAGCACCTTTATTGAGGTTATAGTTTGCAGCTGTTTTTTTTAATAACTTGCCCAGCCTGCAGAAGGCTGGCTTGTGGTTTGCTGCTTCTGCAGCCACGCGAAGAGCTCCCTTCAGCGACAAACTGCAGGGAGTTTAGGAGTTACAAACCCCAAAATTTTCCAGAGATGGCATGCAGTGGTATGGGGAATTCACTGTCACAAAGGCAAAAGTATTGTACGCTGGCAGAAATTACTTTGATTATATAAATGCAAATAAGAGTCTAGCAACAACAGCATTAATTCCTGAAAACGCATCGCCACTGGATGGCTCGCTGGCAGGCACTCTCTGGTGGGTGGGTAGGGGGTGACAGGTTTCTTGGTTTCGTGTTTTTAAGCAAAGAAAATGTAAAGATGACACAGAAACCTTCTGGAAAGCTGGGAAAACGTTAATGCTGCTGTATATATTAGTGATATATTCTAATATACAATCTTATTTTCATTTCTAGATACTCTATCTACAGTATATCTCTTACAGAAAGTACAGATGTGACAAAGCGACCACAGGCACGGAAAGCCACTATTGCCAAATGAAAAGAAATAAAACCAAACGTGCCGGTTTGTCTTGCGTGGTGTTTAAGAGGACAATATTAAATCAAATGGCAACAATGTAACACTGAAAAGAACGCTGTTATCACATATCTCACGCGTGTTGCTTGTGGAATTCGTTATAAGAAGGTACTGCTGGGATCGGGTAGGATTGAAAAGGAGCAGATGTTTACATGAACACACTCAGATTGCAGGTAAGTTACGGGTTATGGAAGAGTGGGTCAAGAATTCTGAAGCAAAAGCTCCCAGGTTTCAGCGAGCCAGTCACTCACAGGTAATACTTTAAAATGCAAGAAAAACCCCCAACCAAACAAAAACCCCTTTACAGTAAATAAAGAAAATCCCTAATTTCCTGTACATATTTTCCTCTGACATTCTTTGAAGTTAACTGATAGCAGTCATGGGTACGGGACTGATTGATAAACCTCTACACTGGTGAGCTATAGGATTTTCCCATTCTCTGCTAATTTCAACAGACCATATAGCATCCTACATTTGCGTATACAGGTCTTTTTGTTTACAAATGAATGGACTAAACTAGAAACAGTTCTATCTCCCTCAGTGGAATTACACTAATCTAAGTGTGGTGCATGGTGGGAATCTATTTTTTTGTATCCTTCCACCGCCTGCAAGACTCACATACGTTCCCAGAGGTCTGAAGGAAGTTGCCCCGCTGGAACCAGCTGTACGAATCGGTTCTGCACCCACAACGGATGTGGCTTTTGAGGCGTGTTTGTTAGATTGCCTGGGTAACAAATCCTACCTCCTCAGGGAGGAATGCCCAGTAGATCTCACACAGTTTTCTTAACAGAACCAAAAGTAATTTCAGACAGGTTTCACTACACTGAAAGGGGCATTTTCTTTGCTCGAATGTTGTTCTTACATGGAGAGAACTTTCCTAGAGCAAACAGTACTGAGACTATACTTAAATAGTAATTCACCTTGTTACAGGTCAAGCCTTAATAGTTAAAACCAAAGTACCATGACAGTTACTCCTAGAAATAAATGCATTTTGAAAAGCTAAGCCATTTAATATCAAGGTTACTGAATGACAGACAAGCATTTCCAGAAAAGCAAAGGTGATGAAAGCTAAATTTGGGATCTGTTACTCAAATTCTGTGTGGTACTGAATGTCTAACCGTAAAATTGACAGCTTGGGGGGGAATGTAATTGCACTGCTCTGTCCATACCTGGGGGCATTCGCCTGCAATAACAAGAAGTATTTGATGACATATAGGATCTCAGCAGCTATCATCTCTAGTGACTCAGGCAATGATACGGAAGTGAAAAATTAGGACAAACTGAAGAACTGTAGGAAAATCTTTAGGGATTCTGTTAATCATCCAGCTCTGTTCTCACTTTTTTTACTTATGACCCCCAAAGCTTGTTATGATTCCTACCACCGTTTGATGACACTTCACATTGCAGTGTGCTTAAAAATCAAGGTTTGATGCCAAGTAGAGCTGTCCAGATCCAGCAGCTTGGGAGAGCAGAAAGGGCAGAGGAAACATAAATGCTAATTTTAATTGTGGGACTGGAGTGCCAGATGTAGTACTAACCTCCCTACAGAGGTGATGGCACTGAAGAGGCTCTGCGCTGCCCTCTATGCCTCAGGGCCCAAGGAGCTAAGGAAAAGAGGGGAGACCATCCCCTGCACTTTGCAGGGGGGTTTGCTGTTGCTTTGCTCTGCTTTTCTTCAGTTCTCCCTGATGTACCCTGGCTGTCGGGAATACAGTATGTCCTTGAACCCCCTGGGAAGACCCTGTCTCCCGGTGTGGTTGTCCTCTTCTGTACCCTATCAGAGAACTGCGGCTTTGCAATTTCAAAGTCCTGTCCTCAGGACAGCGGTTCTCTGACTGGGGAACAGTAAACACAAATGTTGCAAGGTGTTGACTGAACAGAATTTGGCAAAATGTTGATCGCGGCATGTGCTACTGAAAAGCAGGAAAATTATTGTGTCCTGGGGATGCAACAATAACTTGCAGCCTTACGCGTCACTGTAACTTCTGCTTCCAGCAGAACCACCATCTCAGATTTTGCCCTATGTTTATGAGATATCTATGAACAGTATGACATTAATTGTATGTATGTTTTCCCAGGAGAAACCCATCTGTTTAACTTCCTCAGGAAATTCTCTCTTACTTCCTTTGAAAACAAACCTAGTCACCCTTTTCCATACGCCTCCAATAAAAATAAAAGATCTCCAGCAAACCGAAGGTAAAGGAAATATGCTAAAAACTGCTTCAGCAAAACATGAAAAATATCCTTTGAATCTTTACTGCAGAGGCACTTTCAGGTAAAGATTTTTCTGCAGCAAAATTACAGATAGATTTTTTTTTCTGGTGCCTAGCTTGAGTGCAGATGTTCTGAACTTCACAAATTAAATTTCATTTCCAGATTTAGGAGAAAGAGTTTTCCTTAATAGGGATACTTTCTGCACATTTAAAAAAGATTGAAAACGCTACAGTAAAATGCACCTCCTCCCCTCTTCCCTTTAACCTTAGAAAAAAAGAGGAAATTTATATGCCTAAAGTGAAGCAGTTATGAAGTATTTATATACTCAATTATAAGTTCCAGCCTTCTTTTCCCTAAGCTACCAGATTCCACCTCTGCACACCTAATTTATTTTTTAATTTTTAAAAAGTTTTGGTTTTTTTCTAAATTGTAATTAAGCATTCTTAGTGCTACTGAGCCAGGTCCTCCAGATGGGTTTATTCTAGCAGGCACAGAGAGATTCAGTTATAGTTTAACTTTATACAGCAAATAATTCTTACAACAGCAATAGCTAAAGTAGAAAAATAAATCCTTTTGCTTTTGATCATAGCCTCTGGATTATGTTTCAATAACCCTGTAATTCCTGCGGGGTTAGCTGCTTGGTCTTGTGGATGTACACAACATTTTAGCATAAAACTAATCAGATTTTCAACACTGGAAAAAAAATTACATTTACAGAATCTGCTTCTTCCACCTCCTAACAGAGGGAAATACGTACGTACCACGTGTCTCATCAATACAGCAGCAATGCTGCTCTTCCCTTTCTCTCTCTCCACGTACAGCTGGCAGTGATGCATTCAGCTTAGAATCAATGAATCAACCACATTAAACACCCAAAAGACTCCAGGCTCTTTAGTGGAAACTTTTTGTTTGTCCACCACAGGTCAGTCAGTGACTCTCATGAAGTTCAATACACAAACTGAACAATTCTCACCTATTCTCATACTCGGTACCAAGAACATTTTATAAAAGGAATTGTCCAAAGGACAAACAAGGGAAGGTACGTGCAAAGAGACGGTGAATGTGTTTAATTTAAAGCCTGTAACCTACATTAGAAAAATGTGCTCTTGTAACAGAAAGCACATCCATGGAAAGAAAATGGGTTAGAGCTTGCATGCTGAGAACCAAAGGCCAACACTGTTTCGTATGCGATCCAGGCTTGCTAATCATTATCTTTGCAGCAGTATTTTCCTAGATTACAAATACTTTTGTGCTAACAATTATTTTGCTGTAAATACAAATGTCTGCTTCCTTTTGGCACTGAATTAATTTGAAAGGCGCGCTGGCGCAACTAGAATTGAATCGCTGGCCAATCCGGTGAACAAAAAGCCATGTTTTGAGCAGTTAAATCTTTTAACAGAACTCTGTCCTGATGACAGCTATTCTCTTCAGGGTTTGTCTCCACCAATGACACAGTCATAACACAGGCAGCACCATGACAGGAATGTAAAACTATTATTATAACAACACAGTGATGGGGTAGAGCCCATGATTATTGAGGCACAGGTGATATACTATGTGATACCATGGTCCTGCTCCTCTGGATCCTGCTGGTATTTTAATCTTCCCTATGCATGGTTTTGAAGTAACCGCTTTTGATTGCTGCTGAAAAGCTACACTTCTTTTCCATGACCCTTCAGGTCTTTATCTCTCAGTTTGGTCATGGGACCCCAAAGCTGGCCCCAATATCTTGAACCAGTGCGCTGCCGGCGTTTCACTACTTCACTTGTGGTCTAAATGAGAGACAAACAGTCTTCTTTGGCTTCCAAACTTGCTTCATACCGCCAGTGGAAGAAGGACCTCTTATAAAGTATAACTATACTGTCTTGGAAAAATAAAGTGCAATTATGAGTTTGTTCACACCATTTAGCCGAGCTGTGTTATATAAAGACAGTGGGTTTAGCTCTACAGGCTAAACCTGTAAAACTGTCAGTATTCCCTTCCGTGGGTGCAGGCATGGGTATACACCCCAGGCAGAAGATTACCATTGACCTCTCTCCTATCCTCAGTTTTCCCCCCACCTTCTGTAATCCTGCCCACCTGACTGCCCCTCCTCTCCAAACAGCTGCACTGATTAGTCTGCCTGCTCCTCCTCACTGCAGCAGAGGGGAAGAGACAGGCAATCTGTCACTGACAACTTGTCTACGTGACAAAGCAGACAGGTACAGCTCGAGTGGAACTATTGTTTACATTGTTGTGTGTGCAATAGGATCAGCATAGGCAAGTTTCCTATAGATACACCTTCCTGTTCCCCTTCCCTATGGCAATTGTCCCAGCTCCTAACCAGTGTCCCTTATGACATCCTTTTTTTTTTAAAAAAAGTTCATTCTCTGCTGTAGCTCTTTCCCTTCCCCCTCTCTGTCTCTTCCTCTTCCTCCTTCCACACATCCTCTGAGATGGACAAGGGGCAGCTTTTGTTTCTGCTGGTGCCAAGTGCACATGTGCTGGTTGCTCTGGCTGCGTTGCCTGCTGGCCAGATATGCAGTGAGCTCACACTGCAGCTCTTCTCTACAGGGACAGTTATGCCTAATCCTTCACCTCTAACTGGCTACTAATTGTCAGGAAAATGGTAGTTATTTAACAATTGTGACACCTCTTTCCATCTGTTACATTTGCTTGAAACTGGGCAGAAGTTACTGGGAGGGACACCTGAAGGATGGTCCAACTGAAATAAGTCACAGTCAAATACACCTTCAGTTTAATACACCCGGCTAAAAGGAATCGATATAATAGAGATGCATCAAATTTTTAATGGATATCTATTATACCCAGAACTGTCAGAGTATATGTGATTAATATTTATAGCAAATGACTATTGTGTGGAAGTTTCACTGCAGGGGGTACACACATGTTTATCAGTAGTTATAAATCCTTTAGATGGAACAGTTTTTAAAGTCATTTCACAATAGAGCCCACTGAATGGCAAATATCCCTTAGCTGAAATATTTAAAGACACACTTTTGATAAGTTTACCTTTTGCAGACAAAAGATAAAGAGTCACTAAAAATGTAACATTATATCAGAAAATAATATGTGCTGACTGAAATAGTTTCTCTCTTGCCCTTCCTGTGACTGGACAAATCAGGAGAGAACAAGGAAACAGCTGGTCAAACACAGATGAATCAGAGTGAAAAAGCACACAGAGATTAAAGAAGACGGCTTTGCTACAGACCACTAGGACTGAAATCCTCCTCTTTCAAATAAGACACAATTAGGAAAGGAAGGAGGTCTCCCGCATGAAACACCTGTAAAACTTACTCCTATCAAAGGCACAGTAACGTAACAGACGTACCGTCTTCACTGGTGTGGGGCTCTGTACTAGCATCCTGGTCCACCTCCTCTAATGTACCATGTTCGCTGTACGGGCTGTCACTGAAGGGAAATAAAAGGTTGAGCAGAGAGAGAAACCACAGCATGAAAAGGATGCTTCAGTGGGCATTAAACCCCAGTCCCTTTCTTCCCCAGTCCACTGGGGAAAGTCCATTGGGGGTAACTAATGTCTTCCACACATACCAAAAATATGCCACCCCCATGAGATTATTTGAAGTTATTCTTAAAATGGTATAAAGTTATGTGCAACATCATTCTCACGACATGCTATGGATACACAATTACTGAAGAAGTCTACACACCTCTTCTTCAAACATCTTCAGCTGCTAAGAAGGTCCCAGAACCTTTGAATGCTTTCATTTATGAAAAGGTGCGCATGTTGCAAAGGGAGGAAAGGAGCAGGGGGAAGGCATCGTAAGCTGAAATTTGTTAAGATGGTTCACAGTCAGAAAGCCAGTTTCTGGCTGTGTGCTCTACACAGCACACCTGGAATTCTAGCTGTGCCTGGCTGAACACAAGGGTAGCTTCCTCCACAAAATGTTGTAGGGAACCTCATTGTAATTGCCTTTGCTTCACGTTTTTTACGGCTAACACTTTCCTGTGTGAACCTAAATGTTCTTATCATTTATCTTCATACTTCTATTGTATGCAAAAGCCATTCTGTATCACAGAAGTTATCCAGACAAGCAGTCTGATGATTTTGTTAAGAAGATAGAGGGGTAATATTCTGACTTACCAGTAGTCATCTCCAGCCATGCATTTTTCATAGACTGGGCCATCAAGTTCTTTAGCATCTGGAAAAATAGCCTCATGATGGATGATGATAGTTTTGATTATCTCATTCACGTGTGCCTGACAAGACACCTGGTCTTGTATGTCTGGAACAGGCATCAGGGTTGGCCCAAAACAAATAGCCAGGTTGTACGGATCCATCATGTTTTCATCACTGTACTGTGAAAGGCTGTTATAATAGAAAAATGAAGAAAAATTGACTTTTCCACTGTTACTAACCTTATTCTGAAAACTGGAGAAGCTTTATTTTCCATCACAACTTAAGAGATTTTCTGTTCTCCTTGACGCTTAATCCCACATAATGCAACAAACAAAAAAAGGGGATTTCTTCAATAGGCTATGCATGTTGTAAATTGAGTTTATAGCACATACATGTATGTAGATGTATGTTTTCCTACACTATTATGTTGAGTGTACACTGACTTAATGAGCTAATGTAAAATGCATCAACTGCTGCTGCTTCTATCTCATCAGTGTTTATCCTTGGAGGCCCAGGTGGACTGGATCCAAAGTGGATCATGCTTACCATTTTTCATCAGACCTTGATGCGTCTGTCCCATCAACTGGCTACATAAATTAGGCAGACTGAATTGTTTTCTGGAGGTAGCTAAGTTCCTGAATCTTGCAAAGGCTCTCGTGACTTTTGGTTTCTGTTTTTACCGTATAATTCAAAATCCCTGAGCACCTTGCCTTCTGCCCACAGACTCCCACACGGGTTTTGTCTTGGAAGCAACCAAATGAAAGGCTTTGATTGTTCTTGTTAACCAACTTTTGCAAGGTCTCCTTTCCTCCAGAAAATTAAAAATTGCTAGTTTTAAATTTTGTTTTTCAAAGAAAAGCTGCTCTTTATTCCCCCTCTTAAAAGAATTGGCATTTCTAGTAGAAATGCTGGCTTTTGAGTGGTTTTGTGCAGGGATGGTCAAACAGAACCTGAAGCACTGGGACGCCCTTTACCTCAGTGTTGTTCTGCACTCTGAAGCAGCATAGGAATTAGAATGTCTGGTTGTGTTTAAATACAGCATCATAGTCCCTTTAGAAGGGGAATTTTATAGAGTGTACATGTACAAACAATCAAACCGAAGAGGCAAACCTTCTAAATGACCCCCTTTATAACTAGCCTGGTAAAATTAATCATGCTCTCCTCTTTCTTATGCCATGATTTGTTATCATATCCTGTGTGTTAATCGGAGACATCTTGTTCTACTGATTTATAAGGTGGTTCAGCCTTTTTATGCGTGCAAGAACGTGTAAAAAAGATTATAGTTGTGAAACACGTGAAGTTCTGCTGGTGACTGGTAACATATGGTGCTCCCCAGGGCTCAACACTGGGGCTGATACTGTTCAACATCTTCATGAACAGCCTAGACAATAGGATGGAGTGCACATTCAGCCAACTTAGGGATAATGCCACACTCTGGGGGACAGCAGGTATGCTAAAGGGCAGGGTTACCATGTAGAAGGACTTTGACAAGATGGAAGAATGGATGAACAGGAATTTCATCAATTTCAGCAAGGGCGAATGCAAAGCCCTGACAGTGGGATGAAATAATCCCATTTATTATTACACTCTGGAGCTGACTGTTAGATATCAGCTCCCAAGGAAAAGCACTGGCAATAGCACTTCTTGTACAAGAGGTTGGATGTTATTCAGCAGTGTGTCTTCCAGCGATGAAGGCTAGTTACTTATGTGTCTGTATTAGGGAGAGTAAAGGCAGCAGGTCAAGTGAATGGAGTATTCCCCTTCCATTTGGTGCTCATGAAGTTGAGACAAAGCCTTGAGCAACTTGATCCAACTTTAGAAGCTTTGAGCAGGATGCTAGACCAGATGAGGACAAGCCATGAGGTCTGATGACTTCATGTGGCCAAGCAGGCCTAACTGCATATGCAAAAAGCAGAACTGGATTTGCAGAAAGTCAAACTATGGGAATGTTTTTCCTGTGGATGCACCAGGAGCAGTTTGGAGGCATATAAGATTTAGCCTGCTTTCTGAATTGCATTCCTGTGGAGATCACAGATACAGCTAACATGATCATGGAACAAAAACAACCTCGTATAACTGTGGCCAATCTGTATGTCTAAGTAGAGGAGAAGCTGCGATATAAACCTATGAGATATTTACACAGTGTCGCTATGTAGGAATGAATTAATGTTTTCAATGAATGGTTATTTTCATAAAGCTTTAGATTTCTGCCCCTCTCTAAAATATTGCTGGAAAGTGGTTCAGAAATTACTAGAAGAAAGGAAATAGGAACAGCTGTGAATACAGGCACACACACATAACCTGGCCGCAAAGATCCTGTTTCTATAGGAACAGACAGGATGGATGAAATGGGGAAGGTCACAAAGGCAGAATGAATCAGCAGAGGGCAAATTTAGAAAAAAAAGAGGAAAAAGGCAATATGAAAACAGATATAACAGGAAACAGACAATATGGCAGTGGAAAGAGAAAAGCTAGAATCAGGACAAAGTGCACAAGAAGCAAAATTTGCAGTGAAAATACTGTGGTCAGCAAAACCGGAGAGGGCTGTGAAGGACTGGAGGGAGAAACACAGTGCAATTGCCCAACCTGTCTTTTATTTTCTCTTTGAGAATGAAGAAGTTTTTCTGGGATGATGAAGACATGAACACCACTTTGCCTTTCTCACACAACCCTCCGAGCAGCAGCTGCCTGTGTTTTGCAATGTGAGAACCAAGCTACTTTATATCAAAGCACACACAGGGGATGTATGTTCTCTATACTGGTAGTCCTATTAAAAGCAAATAGAAGCAGCAACACAAAAACTCGCCCTGGCAATGCCTGGCATCAAATAGGTAGCTTGTAGTGCCTGCGCTGCTTGAATATACTGTTTATTTTTCCCATCAGGAGATTAAAATCAGCTTGAGATAAGGAAAAAAAATGCCACTTTTACATTACATAAATTATTTTCAATGTAGTTACAGTTTGTGTTTGTTATTTTTCTTACAAGCTTATTCTGTTATCAGCTTTAATGCTGTAGCCTGCACTCCCCATTTTGGACAACACTTTAATGCATCTTATTACAACCTTGCTCTGTTTTGGACAAACGGAATTTTAATTTGAATGAAAACAGGTGTTTTCCTTCTATTTTCATTGCCAATTAGAGGATCATCTTTTATGGTAAATGGAGCTTAGATGTAAATTCTACGTAGAGTATGAGTAAGCCCAAAGAACCTCAGTACCAGCAGAGGAAGGCAGATAAAGGTATGCTACCTTGGGGAATGATAAAGCACTTACTGGTTGAGGAAGGCGAAGAGGTATCTCATCACTATAAGGACAGACCTGGGCAAAGTAAGGAGGAGTTTGCGGATGTGAAGAGCCCTCTCATAGAGATTGTCTATTCCTGCAAACAGAAGAAAGTATTTTAAGTTCCCTTTCATATGATGGTCTAAAAGAACATTCAGTCAGTTTACTCAATTTACTTTGACTCTTTACCGTCACACGTTCCTACCCAATATCTTCTCATTTTGGCCTATTAGAAAAATAAGATCTAAAAGTCCTTCTCCCTCTCATTAAAACCACACAGCTTAAAAGTAACATCTTTAAATATAAGAAGTCATAAATCTGCCTAAGTCAAACCTTGTGCCACTTGCTGGGCTAGACAGCTCACAAAACCACAAGATCAGTACATAAATCCAAGGAACCAAGGAGAGACATTCACCATCAGTTTCAAATACAGATTCATTCTCTTTATTTGAATGTTCATATCAGATATAATAGTCCAATCACCAAGCTTCTCCAATGAGTTTTCTTAAAAAAATGTCCAGCTATAACTCTCTTAATGGCAATGTAGGAGAAAGGCTTTATGTTTTATAGTGTGTAAGCAACAAACACAAAGATCATATGTATTTTCCCAAATGATTTTATAGCAGTCAACCAAAATTCTTCTGAAGCAGGCAGAACAAGGTCAGCTTGATAAAAGCACCAGTTCCTAATATCTTATAACAAGGATGCATTATCTTCTATGTTGGTCAGAAAGATTATGTGGCTCTGAGTGGGGTAGTGATGGGATAAAAGGATAATTGTTTTTCAAAATAAATAATATCTCTATTTTTTACTCAATGTGTTTTCTGTGTAAATGACCCTTAGAAACAACCTAAAATTTCAGTAATGCTTTTATGTCAGCCAAGAAAGAATGCTGCAAGTAACAACGTCTCGGGGAAATCTTAACACACTACATGAGAAATAGTGTCCAGTGGCACTGAAATAGATAATAAACAATTTGGAAATGAGAAACAGGAGCTTATTCCAATAGCTGAAGCCATTTGTACCACAAAATGTGATATTTAACAGTACATGTTTAAAGTAAGTAATTACATAAAAACATGCTAACTGTAAACAGAGCTCCTGGTGGTTATTTGTGCTCTTTGGCATAGCTATTTCTACCAATCAGCATTTATCTGTAGATGCAAAATATGCATCGACTTATGTTTCTTAGAAGAACAACTGGTGGCTAGTAATTAGTGTTTTGGTTCCAAGAACTAAGCGGAAGCAAAGCATGTCAGCAGCAAGACTTCTGCTCACCATGCAGAAGTGCTGTACTTCATTCGGAAACGCCAGTGTAGTAAACCAAGGGGGAAAACCTGTTCCCACACCTGCATTTATGGGAGATCCCACTGGCTCAGCACCACTAGTGTGCTGGGGAACAGAAGATTTTGGGATGGGGTGAAGCTCGGCTCCTTGGAAGTTTCTGCAGAAGAATGGCCCACCACTGCTTGCATGAAGGAAGCCCATTTGGACTGCGGTATTTACTGTGGGAGCAGCAAAGTGAAACTCCTGTGGGAGGTAAAATCCTATTCCCTAGCAGAGCAGCTGAAGGCTGGAACAATGTCCCTGGTGAGATGCCACTAACTGCCGCAGACCTGGTGGGGAAAAGGACTGCTGACAAGTTGTATAATCTATAACCTAATGAGTCACACTGACCCCAAACCCTAGCTGAAAATCAGTTCAAGCCATTACACTTTCTCTAGTGGAGTATGTGACGTGAAATAAATTTTTATGTTTCTGTTAAAGCTGGACTGCATGAATCAAGAAGTATTCCTGGTTATTGGTTAAGAACTGGAGTCCGTGGCAGGGATGTGCTAAGCCTGGGAGCTGCTCGAGATCAGCCACAGTTCTCTCTTTCCAGCACATACCACATCTTGGAGATGTCAATGCTACGTACCCTCAGTTCTGCACTGTACTGCCACACTGCTGTTCTGCACAGTCCACAGACATCAGTTTTAGCACAAGGCCTTTCTCCACCTGCCTAAGCTAAGCAACTCTCCAAAACCAAGTGGAAGGAGCCTGACCGTGTCTTCAGTTCCCGATCTTCCAACAAAAGCAGCTGCTGTTACAGCTAGCGGTGCCGTGTGAGTCTCCAGCTCAGCTGCTGTTCCCCAACAAGCCTGTCTCTGGGTCTGTAGCTCTGGGTGGTTTTCAGCCTGCGTGCGTGTACACAGGTAGATTTTCTATGGAGTGGGGCTGAAGGAGGAAGGTCCAAAGGCACTTTGGTTACATCTTTCAACACTTCCACCCCAGCAGCACTGCTGTGCAGTGCTGTGGCACACCTCCTCTCCAGCCTTTCAGCCCCGTGTGCTGGATGTGGGAAGCTGGAAGAAAGCTATGATGCAGCACCAGGACCTGCTTTCTGCATTAAAGCCTTTCCTGGCTAATGCCTTGTGCTGCAGACCTGCCTTTTCCAGCCAATTCTGGAGACCAGTCCTGGACCAGGTTCAGTCATCGCTGAACTCAAATCAGACCCGAGCAATGCACTGGCCAGGCTCCCAGGTGGGTCGAGCAGCTCCTTCCAGCAGTGTGCTGCCTATCCAGATGCAATAGCTCTGTCCAAACTAGCAAGCTAAACCAGGATGGGGCAGTCTTGAACACTGGCAGGTAGCTACCACACAGCAGTTATCACACTCTCCAATGCGCTTGTGGTCTGTGCCAACTATAACTCTTCAAAGCGTTTCCTGGACATGGTTCACAGGATGCATGAGGCAGGAACTGGTCCCAGTAGGCATCACGGACACAGCAGAGTAGGTACAGAGAATATGGCTGTATGGCCATGTGTTGAGCTATCCCAGCTGCCCTACTAGCAGGTTACCTCTATACTGAAGGAGTTGCAAGCTATACATGCTGGAATGAAGTGCATGTATTTCCAATACCTTCCTGGTAATCCAGTCCCAGTTTCCACGAAAGCCCCTTTATTGAAAATCCAAACTACTGCCAAGCGGTAAATTCGCGTGCTTTCCACGTTATTTCAGAAGGCTTGTTCTTCCTTCTCAGCTCTGAATTGGTTTAAAGGAGATAGGTAATAGTGTTATGTTTTTGCATGCTGCTTTTAAATGAGGAGCCAAATTTCATAGCTGGTTGTGTGCATGCAGTGCATGAGTGCTTGGTTACGCAGGAAAGAAGGAATGAATATAGAGCAATCTTTCTGCATCCAGGCAGAAATAATTGGCAGCTCTGCCGCTTCCCATGCAGAAGGAAAAAGAAAGCATTGCTTTGCGTCCACCAGATTTGCTGAAGAGAGCCTTGGGGCAGAATGGCCATCCAGACTACAAGCTGGTTGCTGCGAGAAACCACTGGCAATCCCAATGCTGCAGAAAGACGGTTGTCTCCTCTTTCACAGCACTTCTGTTGGAGGCCCTCTTTTCATTACTCTTATTTTCAAGAATTGTAATTATCCCTACCTCAGTGACCTGTGAGGTATTACCTATTTCTCAGCTACGAAAACCGAACTGCCGATATTACATGACTTGTGCTAATAATGCAATTAGCTGCCAAGCAGAAATAGAAATTAGGGGATTTGAAAACTGGTTCATTACTCTAATGATATGATGAGACTCACATTCCCAAACACAAGCAACAGGATGAGCCTCTGGCAAGGCCAAGCACACTGGGAACTAGCATATTTTTTCTGGCTGTGGAGTGAGGGAGGGAAGGCAGATCCGTGTGAAGGACACATGAATATCAACCACAAATCAAGACAACTGTCATGTAAATTTCACAAATAGAAATGGTTGTTATTTTCTAGTTACCAGATCACAGAGCACAGCAAAACTTTTGGAGCTCTGGTCTGACACACCTGCCTTCCAGACCTGTCTCAGACACGGGGGTCAAATCCATAAGCAGGGGAGTTCCCTGCCAGCCAGACGAGAAGGTGTTTGGTGTGGGAACACTGTTCTGTCAAAGTGGAGCTACAGTGCAGTCCGGAGCACCAGAGATATTTGTGGGGTGGAACAAGAGAAGGAGAAGAGGCCAGCTTCTGGGGCTTCGTGATTACAGCACTCTGTGGAAGAGCTGGGCACCTGTGCTCAGAACTATTAATGCATTTTTATCAGACAATAATGAGGCAAAGCACCTTAATAATATAAGGAACTTGGTTTTCTGTGTATCCATAAAATTATCTAGGCATCTAAGCGCCAGAGGTGTTTGGGATCTAAGGAGCCTCCACCCGCTACTACAAAAAATGAAAAACAGAATGCTTGGAGGACTCTTCAGAGACCATTTCAATCTACAGTCTCACCCTTTGACTTCAACCTTAGTCACCTCTGAGAGATGTCTGTCCAGCCTGTTCATAAAATCCTCTAAAGAGGCAGATCACAATCTCCACAAGAAAATCTGTTGAGGTGCAATCTTGCATTGCTCTTGGAAAAGACTTATTTATTGATGTCCCATGGACTTCCTCTGCAAATGCTCCTTGTCCTTGAACTGGATGAATGAATCCAGCTGAGACTAATGTCATTGCATAAATGAAAGAATTACTTATCAGCTAACTGCCTCTGTCAGCCACAGGCTAAGGACCAGTTCTCTAAATAGCATTAGATAGGCATAAATCCTGGCTACTCAAGCCTTAAAAGGTGTGATATTCAGCCTCCAAGAACACTGGAACCTGTTCTGGAGAGGCGATGTCACCTTTCCTTACTGCAGAGACACACAGAATCAACGAACGTCCACTTTTCTCTTCCATGAGAAACAACACATTTTAACCACCTGATAACTCATGATGAGGTTTTTGCAAAGGCAGACTCTAAAGTGAAACAGATCAAAAGTGAACAATCTGCCTCAGGAGAGTACAGGAAACCTGAGAGGGGAGAAAACACAATTACTAACATAAGCCCCAAAATACAAATAAAACAAAACTGAATTATAAATTAAGACAGGGATACATTAATCCTAAATAACATTAAGAAAATGTAAATTGAAGTTTAATTAAGCAATAATCCTGATGTAGTGGTGCATGTAAAAGACAATAAATATTCAAATATATAAATGCAGTGCTTTGGTCATGGAGAACAAAAGATTTCTGCAAGACAGCAACTGCTGGTGGTTCTGAAATATTTTGGGCCAACTGGACAGCTATGTGCTTTTATCACTCTGGTTTAGTAAAAATGCTACAAAACCACTATAATTTTCCTGGTTGTGGTTCTACACGTGGCTTCTCCTGCCCTGGTGGTGAGACATGGTTATTCAACAAGGAAAAGATTCAGCCTGGGAGCAGTCAGAGCTCAGAAACCCAAGTTCTGGATTGTGTAAGTTCTAACACCCTCTGTTAACAGGCAGCCTCCATGGGCCAATCTGAGAAGTAACAAAAGAAATGCAAACATTTAGCAAAGGGGAGATATTATTGATCAGAACATGTGGAAGGAGAAACCTGGTGTCAGCAGTGAATGAATTGTGCTACGCTAACAGCCAGTGCTGTGCAAGCTAAGCATATTTCACAGGCA
Organism: Phalacrocorax carbo; assembly: GCF_963921805.1. Lineage (NCBI taxonomy): Eukaryota > Metazoa > Chordata > Aves > Suliformes > Phalacrocoracidae > Phalacrocorax > Phalacrocorax carbo. The sequence continues at coordinate 37,620,385 of NC_087513.1, read as the reverse complement.
AAGGGTAGCACACGGGAGGAAGGCGAAAGCAAACAATGCTAATGTGAGCTCTCTCCTTTAGGATCACTGTTTTGAAGGATAAAATCCAATGTGGTATCTCTGTGTGGGGGTCACTTGCGACTTCCACTTGGAGTGGCGCCTACTAGTAACAGAGTGAATGCCTAATGCGTATTTTACACACCCACTGAACGTCAAATGGGATTGAGTTACACATGCAGATGTAATTTTTATGGTCAATTTGCAGCTGACAAGTAAATGACATGAATATGTATTAGTGCTGAAGTTAACAGTTTGTGCCTCCTTCCACTTTGGTAGATGGGTCCAATCCAACTCAAAGACATGTATATATTAACTCAGCAATGCCACTTACAGCTCTTTCAGATCTGTTTACGAACACGTTACTGGAGGACAAACACAACGGTCTCCACTGTCGCTTAGGGAGGGAAACAGTTGTTGCCATTTTATTGAAACTTTTTCAGGAAGAGTTGGCAATTCAGAATATAGTTTTAAAATTTTTTTAGGTAATGGGCAATAGTCTGGAAAAGCAATAAAATAATTTCCTTCCGTAATGTTTATGCCTTTAGGTAAATGGACACTGCGGGCAGCAAGGGACTGAAATGATGAAAATCAGAAGGAAAAAAGACATAAGTTTTCATCCATCGTGGCATCTTAGTGTATCAAATTTAAGGCAAGGAGATGAAACCAAGAAAGAATATAACAACCTGAGCAGAAGCTAAGCTGTCTGGGTAGCTGAGATGTGTCTGCTGCTGCATTGCACAGCTATGTATGTAAAAGTGGTTCACGTGTATAAGAACTCACACCAGGGGAGGAATTGCAGTTCTCCAGCAGCAAAGGTAAATTACAGCCAGCCCTCAGCCCATCTTCAGTACCCTCTGCCTCCAAGTAACTTCTGTTACAAATATTTTGCTCATGTTTGGCCCAGCCTGTTTCTGCAAAGGGGCAGAAAAGAAGTATAGTGTAACTCTCCTCCCTTCCCCCCAGCTTTTTTTACCCTCTGGATTGCTGAGGACTGCTGGGACCAATAGTAGCCGCTCCTTTTGCTGAGAATGCAGAATTATGGCCCATAATCAGATGGATTCTTTACGTTCTGACCTACCTTTCATGCGTGCTCTGGAGAAGTCGTAGTTTGGCCCAAATTTTATCTAAACCAGTTCACAAGCCCAAACAGAATAACATTGTTCTCATGAGTCTAATTAATACAAATTGCCCTAAAAGTCACAGTCATTTTGCACTGTTCCACTGTACTTGCAAAAGGGAAAGCATTAAATCACAATGCTCTATTTCATTTGGAAATATATGCATAAATGCAAAGGAATTCCTCAGTGGCTGTACTGAGGAAAGGTTCATTTTGCAGCTGTAGCCTCAATTATGCTTGACATCCATAACTAAGTACTTCAGTTTCAAGGGGTTTTTCACTGGCAACGTTACATTTCCATATAAAATGTGTGACATTCTGCCCTTTTACAGTTTTATGTGAACATTAACTTTATGAATTTGCTTTCTCCCTCCCCCCTTTTATAACAATTTCTGCCAATGATTAAAAAAAACACACTGGCATTTATCTTGAAAAAACTATTTGAAAACTACTTAATGTTTATTTCTGTTTATCAGATGGTGAATGCAATATGAATGAAGAGTATACAAGCCTTCTTAATTAAAAATGTGAAAGCTTTCTGGACTTTAGGTATCAACTGTGATCTAAAGAAGTTACAGTAATGTGTGTTCTCACAGACGAAAGGGAGTCTGGCCCTGCTTCCATCAACATGAAGATCAACGTACTTAGTATGTGAGGCCAGATCAGCACAGAAAAAGAAATTACTGCAACTATGACAGGTTCAAAGCCTTAAGTGGGAGAAAAATCTTGCCTAGAGTGTCTTCCTTTTTGCAAGATATACAAAGCGTTAAGATTAAAAGTTAGCAATGGGAAGGGTCTTTGAGACAGACAGTTTTTGATAGTATGTACAACATAGGTTCTATTTAAACTAAATGGTGACAGGTAGTATATTCTGAAATGCTTGTTGTTTTTTTAAAAAAACAAACATCTTATTCCCTGGAAGAAGTGGGCCACTTAACGAAGCGCATAGTACACAGCTGTAAAAACACTACACCTCAGGTGTCTCAGATAATCTGAAGATACAGACACACTGTTCCCAGCGTGCGGTTCTGGAGCTGGCTGCGGGTGCAAGGCACAAGAAAGTTTCTTTCTCTGCTCACACCACATTTAAAACCCCCACCGCAACAACACAAACTAAACCCAACACGCTCAAAGAGAAAACCCCTTTTGTCCTGCCATGTTCCAAACTTACCTCTTCTCCCTCTGCTGAAGGAAAACATTGACATGCCATTTCAGAGTGCCCCGAAAGATAACCTTGTGGAAACCAAACCTAACAACAACAAAATCATCCTCCCCTGGCTTCCTCCAAAACCTTCCAGAAGCAGATCTGGGACTCTTACAACACGTTATCAGGAAGAAAATCCTCTGCTTTCTTCTGTAACAGCAATAGCAGAAGTCAAACCTAGCAGAACTATTCATTCATTACACCTCTTTTTGACAAGCTGTTGTAGGTATGATAATCCAAACTTACGACAGCCTCTGAGAACAGTAAGCCTAAACCAGGATCAGATGTCAACACCTCTTTCCCAATAACTAGCCCATTTAAAAATGTGGCTGGGACAAGGAGTGACTTTGCTCCAGGCATTTGGTTGGTACTGATTTCAGCTCTGCTGGATGATACTATTATTTAGGAAAAAAAAGTTGTTGACACTTTTGCAAGAAAACAATCCACCGCCTGCTTTGAACATGCAATAGTTGGACATCCTCTAAGGAAACAAAGGCCTAGTGCTAGAGATCTAGTATTCATTGCCATTTTCCTTAAAGTTCTTAATAACAAGAGACCATTTTGGGATAATTGAACTGGATCCCTCTCAGACAGTGATGCTCTGAGAGGTTGGTGAATCTCTCCCACCTGTGCAGGTGCCATGTACACATATTCAGACCATTGAACTTCCATCCCTCTTTCCAAATACCTTGTCCTGTCTTCAGAAGCTTCAATGGTGAACAGAAACTCTTTGAAACCATCCAGGTTCCCTGGAACACACTTAAAAGGTTGTTTTGGGCAAGTATTTTTGTATCTCCAAAGTGCTTACTTGTGTAATCTCTGTAAGCCGAATACTCACTCACTCACGTTAAACAATTCTGTTAAGAGGTCTTCAACACAGCAGAGTGCAATACCATCTCCACATATAAGAATGCCCATTTCTATTTTTCATAATGCTTAGTCAAAATAAAAAAGTCACAAAGAGATCCAATGGGCAGAATCTGACAGCAGAAATTTTGAAAAGGAAATCTGGTACAAATGTTTAATGATGAAAGAGATTAATAATTTGAACATCTTATCCAAGAATGTGGTAGGTTTTCTGTTAACTGAAGCCATTAAATCAATACATTTTTCCAGCAGACATGCTTTAATTCATCCAGAAGTTACGGAAATCAGTGCAGAATTATTAGGTAAAGTTCCATCATCCCTGCCATGCAGAAAATCACTCAGTCAAAACGATCCCTTTTTAGATTTCAATTTCTATGACTCACAGACATTTTCTGGGCTGTGGCACCACAGTTAGCTAAAGCTGAACTCAGGCAGAACCAAGAATACGCTTCCTAAAGAGACAATGTCCCCCTCAGCATCAAGGATCAGACAGTTAAACTGCATTTTTGAGGTCCTTCAGGACTCCTCAGTACCACCAAGTCTGTAAATAGAGACAGCTGCAGAAAACCCCGCAAAAAATGAAACACAAAATATTGCACATAGACCTGGTCACAGCAATCCATATATTCGTAAACTCCAGGCTGAATTACTGCAATCTTCCCTATGTGGTAAGGAAAACACACATATTGGGTTCCCCCAGCAGGGAGCAGAAAAGCCCATCTGATGGTCAGCCCAGGACACTGCACACATCGATCTGTGGTCCTGCCTGCTGGGCTGAGACCCCTTTGCCAAAACAACACAGTTTGGAGAAAGTCTGCCCTAATTAATATCCCAAAGGACTGGCCCTCGCTACCTGTGAAACTGCCTCTTTCTCCATTCGGCTGAAGCAGGCAAGTTACAAAGGAAAGGTTGAAAGGAGGAAACTCTTCCACAAAGCTAGCACCTCTGACCACTTTTAATGGACCCACAGGGAACAGTAAGCCTACTGATGGTTGGCTTGGCCTCACCCCTCCTCAACATCTGCTAGGATCTGTGAACTGGAAGTGGTTTTGTGCATGCCAGAGCGATTCATCCACTGAGAGCTTCCTAAATTACTACAACCTCTTTGTGTCTGGCTACGAACACCAGCACTGCACAGACCCACACAATGCTCCTCCAAGGCATCCATTACAACTTGTGTGTTGGAAGGCAGACCAGGCTCTTCCACAGACAACGCTCAGCTGGTCCCCTCCACTCCTGCACTAGTTTTCCTGCAGGTTGGATTGGAGGTTTTAAGCTGAGCACAATAAAGGTCCAGAACTACACAATCAAGCAGTTAGTTATTTATTCACTAGTATGACTCCAAGCTGTGGGGCATGAAAACCTTTGTGGGAAGTAACATACTCTGTTTGCACGGTCATGACTTCATCTCCTTCTGTCTGCCCCAATGCACGAAGAAAAATAATAATATGTTTAAATTTAACTATATCTTGTATACCAAAAGATATTCTTCCTGCCCTATTAAACAAAGAGTTGTACTGTACATAAATCCCACTGGAAAAAGGGAACAACCACAGCTGCGAGTATGACTAATAACTGACCCAGACTGTTACAGATGGCAAACAAATTGTCTCAGAAAAATCTGTGAGGTTAGCTCTTTTTTCAGGCTGCTACTGTATATATGAAAGTAAAATTCTACTGAGAAAGAAACAGAGATTTCTACTTACTGATACAAGAAATAAGATCATTAAATCTTTCCTTAGGAAAGACAGGATTTTCCAGCCCTCGGAAATAGAGCTTCAGTACTCCAGCAACTGAGTTAATGTCATGGTTACTTTGGTCATCTGCCAAAGGATTTTCACCTTAAAAAGTAAATAAAGTGAATGAAACACACATGCAGGAGCATTCTTACATGCAACATTTTTATAAGTGAGTGACATTTTGGGGGTTTTTTGTTTTTAGTGTGTGGGAGGTGGCAATGCAAGCATTCAAGTAAGATAATAAACACTGATTTAGAAATCCCAGGCTATGATTAAACCAAAACTGGCAGCCTAAATAAAGCTTCCTTTAAATTACATAACCTAGTGATCTCTTAGGTCCTGAACTTCCAACTACGTATTTATGGACATGTTGTGATTTGCCGTTAGTAAAATAAAGAAGCCAAATGTTCTTAATTGAATAGGGTTTTTCAGACTATTTTTTTGGGAGCTTACTTAAAGCAAATCGAGTTAGATAACTCTTTGAATTGGAAATCTGTCATCATTCTGAAAAATTAAAACATTCAGGAATATGTGCAACCATTTTGTCAAAACACTGTATAGGAACTGAAACCTCAGCCATGACTGAACTATGTGTAATTTTAAAGACTTAACCTTTATTCTTAAACATTTTAAACTTTAAAAATGTATGTATCTTCCAGAATAACACTACCTAGGAGAATCAGTTAACAACAAGGCAGATTTAAAAGCTGGAGAATAGGAGGATGTGGCTTCACTTAGCATGTAAAAACAGCTGCTTCACATATCTTGTCAAAGATGAGATCAGGTTTAATAAGATATATAACTAATCCTAGGGAGAAAAATACTCTGCATATCTTTTCATGCTTTTAGTCACAAGACTTATTGCTGCAAGGGTTTCCTCATTAGCAGATGATCTTGAAAAGGTTTTTCTGGAAATTAAAAAACCAGCTTCTAAGACCCAAGAAAAGAGAATGTAAGACTTAAAAAAAATTGTAACAAGCATTGTTTTAACACAACTGGGGGATTGCTGCATCCTGGCTCCCTAGCAGAGCAATCCTAGGCTGGGTGTTGCAAGCCACTCATGTTTAAAAAGCTGTTTTCACTTCCTGGTATCTTTCCCATAATTCCTCCTCTGGGACTGAAGTCTCCTTTGAGAAGGAAAACAGTGGTTGAAAATGGAACGACCCTTTCACAGGCCATATTCTCACTGATTGTGATGCCACTTTGGCAGAGGGACCAGAAAGTTGAGCACTCGTATTCCAGAAGATCAAGTAACAGGGTTCTTAAATTGCATTAAGTAGCCTCTCAAATCTAATTAAAAACCATAATCTTTCCTTTCTGAGAATCTTTAAAATAAAATACAGCCAAACTATTATTTGCAGTTTATCGTTAACAGAGACTAAAGTTTACAGTTGATCCAAGAGTCATATGCCTTGTCTAACAAAATGAAAACCAACCTCAAGCTCCTAGGACATAACAGGGGAAAACTATGTACGTGTCATCATTATACTTCATCTTTAAGCATATGATGGTGCAAAGTTTTAGGTGCAGTACACAAAGTACAAAAAACCTGCTTAAACAGACAAGAAAGTAATTAGAAGTTAAAAGATTTTTAAATGTCAGATATTAAGGTGCTTGAATAAATGAAAATGCAATTACCTCTCTCAAATGAATTTTTAATATCGTTGACTTCCACCTGGGAACCAGACACTCTGAAAATTCCCTGATGCTGAAGACCTGCAGCAAAGATGGGAGACAGTGGTGAGAAATGAATCTAATTTTTAAAATACTTTTAACCTCTGTTTTAAAAAGAAAGCTGTGATGGTAAATGCATTATGCAAACGATACACAAAAAAAGTCAGGGCAATAATGAAATGAAACAGTATGTTTCAGAGCTTACCGTATAAATTGATAAATCTGATACAGCTTTCCACGATGAGAGGAATGACTTGTCCTGAATCCTGGAAAAACAAAAGCAGGAAGAGTGAACTGCAGACCAAAAAGAGGAAAATTTCCTATTCTGGACTGAATGTGAAAGTGCATTTTCTTGGTCAATCCAGATGGACATACAGTGCTGGCAAAAAAACACGTAAGAAAACATATAATTTCTAACAGAGTTCTCTTCCCAATTAGAGAGGGACGGAAAGGAACAGGTGAAGAGAAAAGATTATGGTTCTTCATTAAAATAATTGAATTGGGATATTCAGAGACTTCATTCTCTACCTCTGCCACTGTATCTGGCTAACACTGTATGTGACATCTAAGCTCATGCATGTGTTTTAGATTTTTGAAGCAAAATGAGTTAAAGCAGTGAATCTGCCTTTTAAAAAGTTTATTATTAAGAATATTAATTCATGATGAAGATGATCTCTCTGTATCCATTTAACTTACCTTTCTTTTCCTGGGGGCAAAAATCCTACATGGACGTAATTACACAGCACCTAATTCTTTTTTTGTTTTGTTTTGGTTTTTTTTCCCCAAAAATGTTGATCACAAACAGTTGACAAACCCTTTTCTGGACCTGCTGGACTATCAGAAAAGTTCCTGGAGAAGAGCCATCAAATGACATAAATGACATTGCATGGGGTACCAGGTGTCTCTCTCCTGATACAGCAGCATGTCTACAGCATATCTTCAGTGGAGGTGCTTTAATAAAGGAGCAAAAATGCTTTTTATGATAGGGGGAAAAGATGACTATACACTAAGTTTTAGTGAGTTATCTTTTTCTTTTGAACTGCTGATTTTCCAAAAGCACTGTCATAGTCCTTTGTCTGTGTGTTTTGGTGCTTTAAAAAATAGATGTTTTACCCCAAGCACATTAATGACTACAAGTCACCGAATATCTATTAGAGACACAAATTATATGATTAAAAATTATTTAGAAAAGTTGGTGCTTACGGTAGAAACACTTCTGTTTCATAAATAATAGGTACCTTTGAAATTCTTGCCTTAGAAGCTATAATTTTTCTTTCCAAATGAATTTCAAATATGTAAGCGCTCAGAGAATTGGCTAATTCATTTTGAAGTTTAATATAAATATAAACCCAATCTGTATTACAAAACCATGAATTCAAAAGCACCCTGTAACTCAGAATACACATTTCCTCTTACAAACTAGTCCTTCATTTTCATGCTAAATTACACTAATGGGAAGTTTATGAACTAAGCCCAAGTAGAAGAAAAGCCAGCTACTAAAAAAAGTATGAAAAATAACACACGGTGAAACAGTGAAACAATGGACTTCCTGAGATAACCTAACCCTTGATCTGCTGTGTACTCTATGTTGTTTCAGTGGGCCTTACAAAAGACTGCACTGATAATTATGCTATTTAAATTGTGACTTGTTTGTCTTTTAATTTAAAACCTAGCTAAGACTGACTAGCCAAGAACCAGTAATGTCTGGATCAGCATTTTCTGTTTGAGTTGTGTCGTGATTCAGTAACAGCTGAATAAAAAAAAAACAAACCATGGAACAGGTCAGTTGCTAAACCCAGGAATACTGCCATCTTCACCAACAGTGAGCATCCTGGCTCTCCAAAAGAGCAGAGTATTAGAAAACATGCACAACATGCACCCATATCTCCCATTAGTATACTGGTTCATGCAAAGAATATAAAGCCTCAGAAAAGATAGTGTTTGTAGTGTTTGCAGTAAGAAATTACAATAAAAAAATTACGTTCATACCTGGTTTTGGAGAATCTGTTCAGAACCACGCACAACTTCCTAGTTAACTGAAATTATCTAAACTAACAGCTCTGGATTTTGGATCTAGTGACAGGAAAATAATTTGAAGGAACAATCTGTGTTGGTGAAATGTCAAGAACAGTGACCCTACTGCTGCTGTGAATTTAATCTGATGCGTGCAGTCAGTGAATATATGTTTGGGACTAATTATAATTTCTTATGATGCAAAAATGTAACAAAAAGCAATCTGGTGCAATACTGTATTTCATTAGTTGTCATCCCTTTGTCAGGAATGACATGGTCTTTGGGCAGGGGTGCTTTCCTAGGTTGGCTCCCACACTGGCAAATCTGTCAAAAGGCTACCAGCTTTCTTTTCCTCTTCCCTTCTGAAAGATGAACTACGCAGTGCTCTCCACATGCAAGTAAGCCCTGTCACCCACACTGCCATGTAACACAGCCCTCTTGTCTGTGAGGGAAAATGATGGGTACCATTTCTCCTATTTGCTCCCTGCTTCTCTAATCCCGGGGCTTTTTGTTGTGGGAGTTTCTGCTTCTTTGCTTGTTTTCATCCTTGAGCAAGAAACTGTTCATGATATTCATCTCTTGCATCATGTGATGATTTCCTGAAAGTCTGCACCTCACAGCACTGTCTGCATAATAATAATAGTTTTCCCTATAGTTGTACTGAGGGTGGTTGAAAGCCTGATTCAAAGATAGCTGAACTGGTATGGTGCCACTGAGCACAGAATTTGTTCTGCAAAATATTTGCTGCTATCTATGTTGCACAGGAATTAAAAAAAGATATCCTGTAACATTCAAACCCAGTCCACAGAACTTGTAGCCAGGAATTTAATTCACTACGTTTATGTACGTACTGTTATATATTTTTTAAAAATTTCTTTCCCTTAGCTCTGTCAGCTAATGTCCAGAGGTACTAACTGACTGTGATGAGCAGGTGCTTGTTAATGAATAAGGAAACGTCCATCATTTAAGACTACGATCACTCTGGAGTTGTGCTCTGGTTCAGGTTTGCACTTGCTGTACTCGTACAATCTTTTCTTAATGCAAACTTCTCCCTCCAGGTCTTTGAAAGAACTAATTTTGAGCCAGCCGTGAATGCAACCCGAGCGCGAGGCGGAGATGGTTCTCTTGCCACCAGAACTATACCTGATGTCTCGTGTGAGAGTTCCTTCGGCCTCGGCTAGAAGCATTATTAGAAATAAAAGTATGAGAAAGAAGAAGATAGTAAATACAGCAAAGATACAAGGTCCAGAATAGCGGTGATCACAATTTCACACAATATAATAAATTCCTAAAGTCATAGGAAATCAAAAACTGGATATCAAACCCAGGGTAACACTGCTGCTCCACAGACACTGAATACTGAATGTAATGAAAATGGCAAGCAGGAAACTGCTAAGTCGTGGGATGCACCAATACATCCTATCTTCTAAATGATGCTAAGTTTCCTAATAAAACCAGGCTGCCAATACTATCCCTACTTGATTAACAAAATAGTACAGATGCTAATGTGATAAATGAAAGCCCCTCTTTCCCTCTGACTTCAGGAAGTATTATATTGATCAACCGGGAAAGAAAAGAGCCCCAGGACAGACTTAAACATAATGATCTGCCCCAGCTCACATGAGGTGGTGACCATTATAGTAAGAAGTGTTGAGATCAGCCACTGGGGTGGCTGGTGCCAGTACCTTGATGAATGACTCCAAATCACCATTAAACAACTTAGCACTATACTGTGATCGGGGTCTGGGCTTCCTGTGTTTCTGGGGCTTAGGGGGAAGGTTTGGAGGCCTAAGGGAAGGGAATATGATTACTGAGCAAGGTAGAATTAAGTCACACAATAAAATGAAACGTCTGTAAGCTCATAGCAAAACAACAGAACATTGTAAAGGGAGAAATAAACACGGTACTTATCAAATACAGACTTTCCATCAAATTTAAGTGTAACAGTGATTAAAGAGTGGACAACTCCCCCATTAAAAATGCATTACTTATGGATAAATATTGACATTCTTTATGAATCCCTGCTTTGCAGTTTTACCACATACATTTATTCCAAACACTGCACAATTGGAATGGCCTTTTTTGTTGCGGTCATGCATGAAATGTGCTGCAACCACTGGAATTCATCCTGCCAGCCCCGGCAGAACACAGGCCACTCGAAGCACCTCTTATCAAGCAGAAAAGTTGCTTCATGCTGGAGAAGCTTCAAATGCAAATTAAAGCCGCTCAGCACACTCCTAAGATGCTTCAAAACCAAACCATCTGCATTTTCAACTAGAGCCAGGAAGGTTAAATAGCTTTAGCCTTCCACATCCAACCATTGACATCTTCACACAAGAAAATAAACACCTTGCAAATTAGCTAAAGGAATTAAAAGAATGTAATCAACTTGAAAGAAATAAACAAAAGCAGCATAATGCACAAAAAGGAAAGGAAGAACACACAAAACTTTGGTCTGCAAAACATTTACCTAGTGTGTTACACATGTGTGATGACTACAACTGAAAGAGATTACAGGAAATAAATATTGTTCTCTAGGTCACGATTTATTTTGTGAATGTCAGGGCACTCTGCATGCCAACAGCTTCCCTAGTTCCCCTGCACCAGCAGTCCAACGTTTCTATGTTTTTTTACAGGAATTAGTAAAAAATCAAGTGTTTTGGGTGAAACAGTGAGGAACAATAATGCATAGAACATTAAGTGGTGGGACTTTGGTCTGTTTGGGTACTACCTGCAAGTTTAAACTCATCTTTAAAGATATCCTCTTCTCTTCTACAATTTAACTTTGACCTTGAGGAACATTTCCATTTGCATGTCTTACAGTCTGTAAACTTAACTGAACCATGGGGCAATAGGCAGGTCCCAGCTGGAGCAGGGGAACTGGTGCTGAGGAACGGACGGGCAGGCCCTGTGCCCTCAGTGTTTCCCTCTCTAAGTGACCAGCTGTGAGAAGACAGGAGGTAAGATGGCTTCAAGCTGCTCCCCCACTTTGCTAAGGTAAAATAATTGACTAAATCCATCATCTTCTTTCAGCTGCTTACAGAGCAGGGAATTTAGGATGATGTGAGCCTGATGAGTCACCTGCTTTGGAGTCAAGAAGAACGTTTTTTTCATTAGACATGAGCTTGCTGACTTCCATGCATTCCTGGTAGCATCTGGGGGCAGAGTTAAAGTTAAAGGCACAGGTCTCAGAATTAATGTCAGCAGTTGGGAAGAATGCTCTGATTTGTTATCACAAAAGGTAAGAAAAGAAGGTGAATAAGTCCAACTTTACAGAGCTAAAATGAACCACGGAGTGATTGGAGAAAGGCTGGTCTGAAGTCTGTAGAGATGTCCCCAGGAATACTGGGGCCAGGCAGAAGAAGTAACACAAAACCAAGTTGGCCAGCGAAGGCAGAGCCAGAGCTGGATCCAAACTTCTTAGCTGGGAGGAAGCAAAACGGAGAAAGAGAAGGCACTGAGAAAGGATGTATTGCATGGAAAGGGAAGGGAAGAGTGAGACCAGGAAAGCTGGGCTGGATGTTCCTGCTGTCACCAGGATGAGAGGGGTGGTGCCCATAGCAGTGATACACACAAGTGGCAGCTGCAAATCCAAACACTTGCCTTTGCCCCCCACAGTCTAATGCCCTGGGGGTTTAGTGACCTTGTCTGTATTTATGTCTGGAGGCAGCATTGCAGGTGTGGCATTACACAACTGAAAAAGTATGTGCTGCACAAAGAAGCAAGATCTAACACTGTATCCCTTCTGTTCTGTGAATAAATAGACCCACTTAGGTATTGAATATATGGATGCTGGGGGAGGCAGATACTCCTATCCAGAGCCAGGTTATCAAAGACACAGCCTATCCCCTGAATTCATTTCTCTATCAGGTGCATCTGAACTATGTATCCTGACCAAGTGAATTACAAACCATGGGAGGCAAGGTATCTCTAGCAACTGAAAAGGATTTTTCTTGAGCACCAAAAAGCCCCCTGCAACTTCCAAATTTGACGTGTGATTCACAAATATCTTCAAGGATCTCCCAAGCTTGTCCCACCCTTGACACTGGCCTAAGCAACTCACAAGACTGAGGAAGATGAACAGTCTGGTCCTTTACCCATCAGCGTGCAGAAACAGAAACGCTGAATGTTAAAACACACAGGGTCTCTACACAATTTAAGTAACAGCAGCAGTAACAACGTTATATGCCCTTACGAACTTGTTCTAAAACTTGTAATTTCTAAGATTTTATTACATTTGTAAGTCTAATCACGTCAAATAAAAATATCTTACCTTGTTGTCATGTATTCAGCCCTGTGACCTAGAAAAGTTCAATAAACAGGAAATGATCATTTTCTGTATCTAAATTATGCTCAGCAAATTACTTTCAACCTTAACTTTCATGTTACCAGCAGAAGATATACAATTATACAACAAACAGGACAGTGCAGTTATCTACCATCACCACAGTGACATTTAAAATACAAACACAACCATGTTATGGAACAACTTTTAAGAAGCCTGCCCCTAAAGAGTCACTTGATACTGTAAATAATTTGAAGTCCAAACAACATCTATTGTTTGTGCTCATGTGTTTTAGTAGCTAAATCAGTATGGAAATAGAGCTGCACCAAGATCAGATTACTTGTCCCCTGTGCCTTGTGCTTAAACCTGTTCAGTGCTGAAAATAAAAAGCTCTAGACACCAACGGCTTGCTACTGAAAGACTGTTTCCTCTCTTTCATCTGTGTATTGCAGGAAAAAAATACAACGTTACCACTGGGAAACATGACAGAAAGCTGTGGAGGATTGTGAAGAAGGAAATACAGTATTCCAGAAAGGTTTCTGGGTAACCTTTGCAGAACAACAGACCAGTAAGTCAGGCATGTGCACCGTGTCAACTCGCGATAATGAAAAGCAAAATAATGAAACAGTAGGAAGGTCATGGTATTGTAAGTTCCAATCAGTCCAGTTTTCCCAAAGGGAGATTGCGCCTTATTAATTTATGAGAATTCTTTGAATATGTCAGTAAAATACTGGATAAAGGAGAGCCAGTTGAATTAAATTACTTAGACTTTCAAAGACCCCTGATAAGTTCTTCACAAGAGGCAACTAAAGCAGCTAAACAGCCATGAACTGAGTGGCAAAATATTCTCACTGATCAAAAACTATGGAAGAAAAGGGAAACCAAGTAGAATTAAATGGCTTTTTTTTCATCATGACAGAAGTGTAACAGTCATTTACTCAAGCCTTCCCATTAGGACCATTTATGTAACATATAATACATTTATTAATGTCTTGGGGAGATCACAGCAGCTAAGGAAGCAGAATATTGTGCAGATGACTAAAATACTTTTGTATCAAGTCCTGACAAAACTGTGAAGCCCTTCAGGGGGGTTTAACCATGTTAAGGAACAAGACACACAATGGCAAATGAAATTCACTATTAAAAGGTTCAAGTAAGATATTAAGGAAGAAAGAATTAAACACCTATGCAGCTAACAGAACTACAGATAATTATATTGACTGAAAATCACTCTGAGCATCCCTTGGGCTAGGTCTAAGTACACCGCTGAAATTCAAAAGTGACACTAAAAATGATCGTCAGACTGCAGAAAGAACGAAAAACAGTGATATGCAAAAGATAATACTATGTGGCAGTGTTCAGGTGCACCTGAAATACTGCACAGTACTGAAAACCCTAATCTGAAAATATATGTTGCAGTACCAGAGAGTAAGGATCTACAGAAGGTGGCACAAAGAATAAACTCTGGGAAAAAATATCTGGCATTAATAAGACATGCAAAGATTGTTGGCATTTATTTTAGAGAGGTGAAAAAGAGGGACGAAAGAAGAGTATGTAAAATAACCTATGACAGAAAAAGGGTAAGCCAGGGACTTCTCCCTACTCATGTAACCAGTTCACTGAGACTAAGAATAGCAGTAATAAATGCTAGTAAAACAAAAGATGTTACAAATCTCGAGTCTGGGGGATTTTAAACACATCTCTGACAATTAACAGATTAGGGCAAAAAACTATTTGGGACACAAAGGCAATTATTTTTACAACTGCTTATTCTCTTTCTTGCATTTTCCTTTGCTTTGTTCATTCAACAGAGGAGACTTGGGTCAGAATTAATACAAGTATCAGTGCGTTTCGTATGTTTAGTATCAATTTCATCTGAGTATTTCTCATTTACTTTTCCAAATTTGTAGGTGCAGACTCAGCAAAGCACTTCATCTATCTCCCTTGTGCAGATCATGAATATGTATCTGCCATGTCCATAAACAGCAACAGACTGTAGTAGGCAGGTGATGAACTGGAACAGAAGCCAAATGTTGTCAACATTGTGGACACCAGACTGGAATCTGGATTTATTCGGCCTACATCCTTACTCTGTGCAGGTCTGAATAAAAGCAAGAGAGGGTGCCAAAGGAAAACCTGCAGTTCAGACAATCCTTTCCCGCTCCCTGCATTCCCCTCCACATTACTTAACACAGCACTCTGCGTTGTCTGCTGTCTTGCTGACATGAAAGTTTCCAGAAAAGGCAGTTTGAGTGGAGCAGGGGAGCAGTTCACTTCCTATGAATTCATTTCTGTACTAGCTACAGCAATAATGTTGATAATTCTACTGTAATTCTATCCTTTCAATCATCCCCATTCAAGGAATGTACAGAATCCAGGTCCTCCTTCCCAGGCATGTGCATTTTAATGCAGGAAGGGGGTACTTGAATTTTTTAACCTGTAAGAATGATGGGTTTTGCTCCAAATATCAGCTTTGAATGTAAACGTGTACACTGGGGTACTATTTGTACTTGCAATCCTATGATGATGTGACAAGAGCTATGTGCAAAACACTCTGGGCAACAGAGATTAACTACTTGGGGTTACAGCTGATGGGTCAACAGGAACTCTTCAAACAGAACAGTCCAAGCATGCCTAGGCATGGCAGAATGGCCCAGAGCCTGATGGCAATTTATCACTTAGGTCACCCTGCTGAGAAATTTCTCTTTGGATTTCCTTTCACACAGTTCTTTCCTTATTTCTTTCTATCATCCATTAGGCAACAGATTCTGTTGCCTTTTATCTTTCTCCCTTCAGTAGAGGATCATGCATTTTACTGGCCTTCCAAATAACAAACATTCACTTTATTTTTCCAGATACATTTTCTGTGAGCCTTTGGAGGAAAACTTTCCTCTTTTTTGACTAACATCAGCAGCACATTGTTTTGTGTGAATAAACTGCTCAACACACACATTAAAACAATCCTATTAAATGAAAACTTCCATGAGAAATAACATAATGTATTTAGTTGTCTAAAACCAGCCACCATCTTCTACAGTCCAGCCTTGCAATAAAATGCTGTTTATTTCCTACCCCCAACCTCAGTCACTCCCTGGACAGGGGCTTTGTTTGGGTCACAGCCACTGAACTGTTAATAGCTCTTTAGGTACCTCCACAACAGGATTTGTGGGTCTGTGCTTTTGTACTAGAAGCAAAAAGAGATCTGATTAACAACAGATATTTGGCAGTAAAAAAAAAATAATAAATTGACACATCCTTTAGAGAACAAGTTTCCTTTTTTGAGTCTGAACTTTGAATCATAGTCTTTAACCTTCAGAAGAGGATTTTTACTCTTTGTGGTGTAATTCACTTCCTCTCAAGTCTGCAACACTCTGAGTGGCCAGTCCTCAAGGCTTGCAGTGTGATTCTCCTTTTCCCTTTGGTCCATGAGGAACTGCCTGTTGGGAGGGCTGGTAAGTGGAGGGCTGGAGCTGTGCAGAGTGCCTGATTCATTACTGCCCTAATTCAGCTTTACTTCATTTCATCATGGACATCTGCTTACTTGCTTTCTATTTTAAGATGTATTTTTTAAAATTGTGGAGAGTGTTCAGGACAATGCATAATCCTCTGCTATTGTAATTTGTAATGCAATCATTTTATATGCAATAATGATAATCAATAAGTATAGAGCTATTCATTAAGTTTTCATTCATTCCAGTTCAGAATATCCAAATACTTTGTAGAAACCCAGCATTAAATTAAAGCTGTAAGAATCTCTCTGCTGACATCAGTGAGGTCAGGATTTCACCTTTTACCTTCCACAAATGCTCCACTGAGTTGTTAGGCAGCAAGAAGGACATTCACGTCCACGTATCAGAAATGTTACACTAGTGAGATCATTGTAAGAGATGCATCCTTGATAATTTTGTATGCTTAAAAAAAAAATCACTCTCCCCCAACTCTTAAAAAACCCCAAGTCAACAGAAATCGTTAGGAAGTAGAAACAGTACATTTGTCACAGCTCTTAAATCACCCTGAACTGACTATGTCAGCTCTCCTTTTAGACACGAGGTTTTTCATTCAACAGTTCCATTTCCAAATATAGCCACTTGCCTAAATGTCTGTGCAGTGGAAATAAATACCTGTTGAAGAAATAAAATCAATTTATAGTGTGTACTCTTACCACTGCACCAAAACTATGTCTGGTAAAAATCAAACCTATGTTTACTGGACAATTAAGCTTTAAATTTTGTAATCTTTTTCCTGAATACCTTTGGCATTTCAGTGGGTTCATTGTATAGTCTGGAATCATTGTTCAGTTTATTGTGTGATATTTACCTTCTCCGAGTGTCCTCTGCAGCAAGTCATGTTTTGCTTGAAGTTTTGTGATGAGATTACTACCTTCCAGATATTCTCTGAATTTCTGTAGAGATGCAGATCAATCTATTATTATGTATGGCACATAAATTCCAGGAACTTCTGCATGATGTTTACTTCAGGTGTTTGGTCTGTATCACATGAATGAGGAAGCAACCAACATACCATGAAATAGAATTGCTCCGTTTCCTGCTGGTTAGCTCTTCTTTTCGCAATGCTAGGCTTACTCAGGTATGTCTCAGATACTGTTGACTTCACAGATTCCGTTGAGCGACTGTGCTGGAAACATTCTGACACATCATAGTCTTCAATGGTGACCATATCTTGTATTGTCTGCAGGGTAGCCTCTGTTGTTTTCTTAACCTGGTGTTAAAAAGCACAGTTTACCAGATGGGAAGATAAATACATACCAGAACAGCTTAGAAGGGAAGCTCATTGCTCACAATAGTTCTCTGGCATGCTCCCCCAAACAAACTGGTGTGTGAACGTGAAAAATTAGATGTACTATAACAGATATCTATAAAACTGAAAAATTACATGATTAAGTTTCTTATCTAGTTCTCTGCTTTACCATGGTACAATCCACAAAGATGGATGTACTCTTCTGTTGACTGTATAGCACTCTCAAGCATTTGTTTCCTGAAATTAGAATTGAAATGTGACATGATTTGATTATGGTCCCTAATTTGGGACAATAGGCAATAGAGATGGTCCACTGCTCTGAAGGGTCAACTCTCCCACGTGTGGACGATCTCTTAGATTGAATGCGTACATCCAAAGATCTGGCTGCCAGAAAATCATGTTCTTCCAAGATAAAAATCTGTGACACCAGTCTGCAGAGTGCTAAGGTGCAGAGCACAGTGATGTTTCGATTGCAGAAGTGGAATACGCAGCTGGAGGAGGGGGTTGGAGAAAGAACAATTTATACCAGCCTCACACCACTTCCTATGAGCTATGGAGAGCACAGTCACTGATAGTGGAGACCAGGGCATGGAGGCCGTGGAACTGCGGATGCAGCGTTTCTGCAATGCAATAAAGTAACTGGCAGGATTCACAAGGATGTGATTTGCCTCCCAGTTCTGCTTATGAAAAGCCTCTAGTAGTCAACTTAACTAAATCATGCACACTTCTGCATACACCTCCAGTGTAGGCAAATACCCTTTTTGTGCCTGCCAACACGATCCCGCTATGCCCTTGCACTTCACTTTACTGAAAGAAATAATTGTTATCCTTCCTTTTGTCTTCTGTTACCTTGAGATATTTTCTGAAGTGGGATTTTTTTTAAAGACTACTGTACATGTCTCATGGACATTAATACTTTGTTCTAAGCATTCAGCACATAACACAGAATAACTGGAATCCTGAAAACATCAAAAAACTGCACCAAGAAATTAAATTATCCCTATGTTTTAATTTAGGAACAGATGCTAATTTAAAATAGGGGCCTTTAACACTGTCTTAAATTGGATAGAAGTGCAATTTATACCCACTGGGAGGCCCCTCTCTGCTGCCAGAGCAAGAGAAAGAGAACATCATAGCTTTACCGTATTTAAAAAAAAAAAAGTATTTTATTTTACTAGGTGACTGATTCCCATCACATGCATTCAGTACTCTTGTTTATAAATAGCTGTAGCTGAGAGCACAAGAGATTTTGACTCAGCTAACACAAAAGACAGTATAAATTCCTTTGTACTTCAGAAATAGTAATTTTGGGACTGGACAGACGGTGGTCACAGAATAACTGTGCTCCGTGGCTTTCTGCCACAAAACTTTAAAAATAAGTGCTCCAACAAGTTTTCAGTGAAGCATCTGCAAAACACACAACTCAGTAATGTGAATATATGGACAGGTAAAAGATGAAGTTTCCAAACCTCTACAAAGCAGACGAGGATCTACCTTAGCATATTTGCCAGTGTTTGATTTTTAAAATTAAAACAGCTCACACGGATTGAAGCCATTTCAGGGTCATTTACATGCTTTTGATGGGATAGAAAACGCTGCACCTTCCTGAAAATGGTGTTCAATGCATAGCCCACGTAGATACAGATCTTACCTCCTCATTTTCGATTTTGAGCGTGGCCAATCGTGACTGTAGTTGCTGGTACCTAAGCATAAGCTCTGCTTGTACAGGTTGCTGGGCAGTGACCTGACAAACCTAACAAAGAATCGGAAAGAGATGTAAGATGACAGGAAGGAAAAAACCAGTCAATAGCCTTTGGTTGCTCTCCTTAAAACTAACTGAATTCCTACCAAAGCCATTAAAACTTAGTAAAGCAGACAATGAAATGCATCCATCTAAAATGAAAGTATTTGTGTTACAAGGTGTGGAACTACTTTCCACATCTTATAACAACAGTGCACAGCCTTGTTGTGTGGCTGCTTTGTGGTGCTTGTCTATCACACAAAATTGCAAACCCTGGAGTTGCCTTCAAATAAAGATGTACACAGGTGATTCTGCACTCTGCTTTGCTACTGGCCTTTGGCACAGCAGAACAGGGCACAGCTGGGGTACCCAGTACGCTTCAAATCTGCAGATGATAAAATGGGGGAGGAAGAAGGTGAAAAGGCTGCATTTCACTGTGCATAATTTGGAGCAGCTCTGCAGCTGCTCTCAAATAGCACCCACAAGTTCTGTTATGGGTGAGGCTGGTAGTGAAGACATAAAGCCGCTACTTACACCGGTGCTGGGCTGAGCACAGGTTGGCCAGTAAATCTGCAGCAATGCCATTAAGAGTAATATAGAATACAATTACAACCCAACAGTTTTTACTTGAGAACCTCGAAGAAGCCAATTTTGCAAAATGTTATTGCTGATCCACTTGCTTTTGGGTAGCAATAACAGCTTTTACCAAACTCTTTGTAAAAAGGGATAAATTTTCTATCTTGGTTTTCAGAGACAGAAACAGCCACCGTGGGGATACTTGTCACTGCACAGACCTCATCACCCATATGAGACTGGAACTCAAATTTCATTGGCGGACAAAAAGCGGTGGGGTACATTTCCATGAATCTCTGCTTGTCACTTCGTGGCTCCAAGCTGTCAACTGCATTTTCAATGATGTCTAAGCCCTCATGCCTGGAAGTTTCAAGGTTATACTCTGCAGAAAGGTATGTTCTTAGGGCTCTGTTCAGACTAGCATGGTATCCAAGATCGCAACACTAAAAACACAGTAAAGATAAAAGAAAATAAATGAAAAAGGAGGAACATCATTTCAATATCCCAAGCCACAAATTACCACTAAAATTTTCTGTCCTGAAATTCTTCTGTCTTCGAAGTATTTTACAAAATATCTTGTAAATTAAAATACAGTAAGTACAGACAGTAAGTATTTAGTATCCTCATTCTATTGCAAAGATTAAAGGACAGTTTTAGAAAAGACATCAAGTGTACAAGAATGGCAATATGCTTGCAATATATTTGCATTTGTTTATCAGATACAGATGTGCTATTACTGTATTTACAAAGAAAAGGTCTGGGACTCCACACACAAGTGGGCTTTCCCATATTATTGTTATACATAAGCCTCAGATCATCTGTTTAAACCCATCCTGATATAACTCCACCATCTAAGTCAATGCTAGCACTGAACTGAAAAACAAGCAATTCCTGCTCACCATGTCTGTGCCCAAACAAAAAACCCCACAACTGCTTCTTGCATTAGTGACCCATCTAAGATGCTTTTGATGCAATAAGAATGGTTTAATAACCTTTTCCCTGATGGTGAAAACGTATTTACTGTAAACACCTTATTTCCCATGCTCAGACAGAGTCAGCAATGTACATCATGTTACTAAATGCAGAAAGTCATAATTTATGTCTTTTTTTCTAGGGGTGAGAATAACACTGGAATGTAATTGAAACCTAATTGGTAGAACATAAAGTTGTGTTTGTTCTTGAATTTTAAACATCCTCGGTTTGCATTATTCATGATTGGTTAATATTTTAGAGGAACAGCTGAATATATTTTTAAAATGTCACAGCAGTAGTGTATCAAGTGATTGTTTCCTTAATTTTTTCCCCACAGTATGCAGTAAACAATATCCTCAGCTTCTGCTCAGTGAGCTACCAGGCAATGGTAGAAGTATTGCAAACCTCTCTGTCACCCCAGTAGCGGCACATCAGTCTGCTAACAGTTGCATACAAAGCAATGCTCTTTATTCGAACAGGAGAGATTTGTCCCAGTCACATGCCAACGCCTGGCTAGGGCAGTCAGGGAGCTGCTTTAGGGCATCCCTCAGACCCCAGCCCTGGGTACCCACTCACAGTTTAAAATCATCCTTCCCTGCAGGACTCACACATTAAGCGATGCAGTTGGGTAGAAAAGCAATTTGAATTCAGTCCACTGCAGACCACATTTATATGCATACCTCACAGCTATTACAAACCCTAAAGGACTCATGGGATCATGTTCCCCACCCTCTCCTCTTACTTTTTTGAAAAAGGAGAGAAAAAGAGAGAGGAGACAGACAGACAGATGCACACATTGCATGGGAAAGAGTTTTCAACCTATTTACCATAACTAAAGCTGTGTGTAGAAGAGAAAGAAACCCCTCACACCTTGCACTAATGACTAATGATCAAGCTGACAACAGAGGGCTGTTTTATTCACAACAAAACTTCCAGAAAGACTAAGCTTTCAGTCCTAGTGAGTACTCCAGGTAGTTACTGCAGATGGGACAGTGGCTCTCCAAAAACCGGTTGCTGAACCATTTAAAGAAAACAGTAAAAAGATGTCATGTTCAATCAAACACACACAGATTAACCTCTCTCTTTTGCATTTATAGAATGGAAATTTGTGTTACACTTACTAAAACAGCCATTCAACTTTTATACTACAACACATCCATATTTCAAAGATCTCCAGCCTAAAAAATACTGTTTCTAAAAGGAAAAGTGTCTTCGTGTTTTTCTCTTCTTCTGTGTCAAATCAGATCTTATATTTAATTCACCATCTTGGATGAAAAAGACAGACTAAAAGCGCTGATAAGAAAGTGGATCAGGACAGCTGTTTTATTTCGTGTGCATTAGCTTCAGAAAGACCTCACGGAAGATTAAACTGAGAGGAAATGAGAAATAGAGGGCAATGCCAGGTTTAGCACGGCCAACTACCCATGTATTATAAAACTACAGGCATCTAGAGCCTGAGTTTTGGCTCCAGAGGATTAATTTGAGTATTAATAGAAAGCTTATTGATTTACAATTAGAGCTGTGTGGGTTTCTGATGCAGCTTTTTTGCAAGTTGGAATATAAGATTGCAGCCTTTATGCCGTGACAGTACCAAGAACTTAATTGTTTAACCCTTAACCTACTCAGTGACTATCACCACGGTCATCTTTTGCAGGTGATGACAGCTGAACAAGGTAACAAATATGGCCTCTCAGCCAAAAAGAAGGGTTCTTCAAGTGAAGCAGAATATCCTGCCAAACTAAGGCATTTTCTTGCAATGCCGATGCCAGCAGAGCAAACAAGAACTAAATCCAGAACCTGAGCTAATGCCTTATCAACAGTGGCTCTTTGAATGGAATTTAAAATGCCTAAAATTTGGAATTTTGCTTCAACAATTTAAGTAAAATAGAATTTGTACAAGTGAAGTTATTTTATAAAAGCAAAAATAAACACTCAGACTTCACTCTTACTTCTGCCAGACCATAGTTCACTTTCTCCAAAATTTGGAGACAAAGATGATTTCAACCGGGGAATGGCTCTGTCACAATATCAACTCATGGCTACTCAGAAGAGTAATGTTTTAATCTGCTAGTACTAGTGATGGTTTAGAGAGAGAGTTGTCTATAATGGAGATGGCACTTTGGGTATTTGTTCATTACGAAGACTCAAAATTTAAGGCACTGCCACTAAACTGCGGCACCCACCACATCCTGTCTGACCACAATTGGAAAAAAGATCATCAGCTTTTGTGGTGTTGCGAAAAAGTACGTATGCAAGCAGATATACACACACAGCACGGCACGTATACATGATTTTCAGGAAAAAATCTATAGATTTCTAGAAAGATTTGGGAAGTTCAAGAGAGCGACCACACTGTTAGCCAAAATAAATATGAATCTTTGAGGTTCACTAATCAGCACACCAAGGCTACAGCCTGGGTGGCTAATGAGATCTGCTATTAAGCTATGGGCTACAGAGATGAGATGTTGGTTGGTGCAGCAAGACATGAAGATGAGAAATGAGAGAATGAAGTCAGAGACTAGGAGTTTTATTGCATTTCTGGATTCACGAAGACTTTCGGTTGGGCAAAGTGGAGGGAGATGAGTGATGCCTTTGGGATATGTGTGAAAAATTAATTTCGTAATTTGCATTTTATTTTTATTTGGAATTAAATCTGACGCAGTCTCAAGAGCATTTACTGTCTTTATTGCTCCCCAGAGTATATTTAGGCTTGAACAAAACAAACTGCAGTGCTTAGCACAGAGCTTCAACCAAACAAGCAAGCTGCTCTTCATTTCATTTCTGGAATAGTAATAAAATTCTAATGCCAATGGAGAGAGAAATTCATAAAAAAACGCCTTAACCGCTGAATAAGTCACTTTCTAATCATCCTGTTACACAGCCATCAACATTCAAATCAAACAATCTGGCTGTACATATCATATTTATGAGAACTTATGTAATAAAGATTTTGAGCTGCAGAGACTCTAGCCTAGTTTTAAACTTGGTTCTATGAATGATTAACAAAGAACTTTTACAGAATAAATGATGTTCATAATAGCTAAATGTTCCCTACCTTCCTAACCATCCAAAGCATGCAGACTGCAATTAGAGATTCAGAAACTCCACTCTAAGACCAACACATGAATATTTTATTTATTCTAGCAGAAGAACTACAGTCAAATTGTTTTGATCACTATTTCCTAGCATTTACTTTCAGACCAGGAGTGCATGGTAAGTCTGAAAAAAGGTCCCTACTTTTCTCTTATACCCAGATAAATCTAATAAACTCAGTTACATGGAAATCTTCAAGTAAAGGAACAACAGTATGTGCCATATGGACTGATGTTGATACTAACAGTCAGAATAGTGGGGGTGTGTACTTTGTTGCTTCTCTGAAACCCACAATCTTAAAAAAAATAATAATTCCTACGTACTAGATAAAGCTTATTTAATTCCGCTAAAAAGTAATCTTTGCTACTTTTTACATAACACAAATAAAGAAAAAAAATCAAATCCTCCATTTGAACTAGATCCTACTATATAGTCAGCAGAGAAGAAATATTCAACAGAAAATTCAAATTCATCTAGCACAATATGCAAAGGACAAAAATATACTGCGCATATCAAATCCTGTTTATTCCTCTCCTTCTTTGCAAATGCTGGTCCCAACTCTCAGCTCACTAAATGCATTAAAACATCCGGCTAAGACTCCAGCAATATTTTTATCATGCTTTTATCACAAGAGCTTAAGATGAACAACACATCATCATTTTAAGTCAGAAGCTCTGAGCTTTCTTAATGAAATGAAGGAGTTGAACAGTTCAGACCGAGTTCAACTGAGGAACTGCAATTTAGGATTTTCCATATGAGCCTCACAAATCAAGTTGCAGTAGAATCCAAGCAAAAAAAGCTATGATTTTTTTTTTCTGGGAAAAAAAATATCCCACAACCCTCCCCAACCTTGTTACAAAAATGTATTGAAGAGTTCACTGCATTCCTCTATATATTTATGCCATTTTTATCAGACATATTTTTCAGTAATGTAGGAAAATAGTTTCATTTATGGGCAACGCCAACAGCTCGGGTAGATCTAAATCCCTTCCATGTTAACTGGAATTCATACACAGAGGAGAAGTAATCCTCTTCCGTAGAGGCAAAGAGGGAGCTCAGGCAAGCACAGAAAGGCAGGCAGGCAGATGGGGACAAAGTACAGAGGGCAAAGAACAAAATCGCCACCACTGCTCTGAAAACTCCGAATCGTACCATTACATTAATAGATTTACAGAATGAGATAGCCTGGACTGTTGCAACATATGGCCAGTGGGAAGCATGTCTCACATTCCAATGATATAACCCCAAAATCTTGCCAAGACTGTTGCATTTACAAAAAGCGTTTCCTTTGTCAAGTAGTAAACACTCTGTCCAGATACCAATGCTTTCACAGCATATTCTGATTAAATACAAATGTCTGAAAGACACTTCATTTAAACAAGCTCACAATCGGATTAAATTGGCTCTGAAGCAAATTCTGGTTGCACATGTTTACAGCCTGCTCTTACAAAACAGTGATGCAAAGGGCAGCTAGATTTTCCATTTAAATTCCTTAGGGAAGAGTAATTTCTAAAGCCATTTTGCCAAAAGAATGTTATTATCTACACTGGTCCAAGGCTTGGAAAAAGCTACCCAAAGTAGGTATCGTTTTCCTGCATTAGTAAATACTGTAGGATGTATAGTTCTATTAAAAACTAGCAGTTAGAAAGCTCTAGTCTTCATGGTTGTAATATCTTCTCAGACAGTAACTCCAGAGAGTACTGCCTTTATATACGTATGCAGAGAGAGCTTCACTTTGCTTCTCTCCTTGCAATTCTTTGTGAAGCTCCATGCCTGTGGTTCCTCCCCTCGGCTTTCACTGCTGTGACAAACTCTGTGGATGTCGATGAAACGCGTAAAAATCAGGTACATTTTCTAACCTGAGAAAATTTTGACCAAATAGAAATACAGCCTGCAGACATTCACTGGGTAAAGTGAGCTCCGAAAGAGAAGGCAGGAGAGAAGACAAAATCAGCATCTTTCCAACCTCTGAAGGGGTGGGGGTGCTGGGAACAGAGGGAAAGGGACCTTTCCTTCCTTCCAGCAGCCAGGAAGAACTCATAAAATTCACATTTATCAGACATGCCCTAACTAGAAGCTAAAAATTCATCATCCTTCAGGCAGTATCAGGAAAGTCATGCATTAGGTAGGGACAACTTCTCACTTGGGTGGTACTGTAGCAGGTATGCTGCTTGTCCTCAGTTTTCTGCCCTGATCATCTATCTTTTGGGATCCTGATAAATGTTTTCATTGCCTGGGCAGGGCAGGTGGGTGGAGCAGGATGTGCAGGTGCATGGGTGTAGACAGGGACAGTATACAGCAGAAGAAATCAGAAGAGAGGAGACATGCAACAGTCAGTAGGAAAGAGGAAGAAAAGAGATGCTAAGATAGAGACAGCAACAAATACTGAAAACACCAAAAAAAATACACCACCATCTCTTAAAAGAAAGAAGAAAGAAAAAAAAGAAGCAAAACCATTTGGAGAGAAAAAAGTTGAAAGGGAAAAGGAAAAAGTTATATCAAAATCAGGCAATATTTTAGAAATTACAGGAAAACAGAAATGTCAAAGAAAACTCATTCTCAGTATTTAGAAAACAAACAATAAACCACATATATGCAGCTATTTTAGTCCATTCATCTCAAGAAGGCATTTTTCCCCTTCTCCATCAAGCCTTGCTTCTCCACGCAGCTGAAATGAGAAACCTCTTGTCAAATGCTGCATTAATTTTCACTATATTACAAATCAGAGCTTAGCTGGCTTATCTGTGTGATGAACATCCCACCAGAAATAACTGTGTATGAATGTTATTTACTATTGTAAATAACAAATGCTATTGTTGCAGTAGAAAGCATATTCAAATATCTAGCATTTCACATGGGCCACAGAGGTGTACTCACTGACTTATTTAACACTACATTGCCAGTGAATGAATACTCTTGAGCTTGTGTTTGCTGCCTCCAAATTTTCTTTATCAAATACGTGGTCAGCTTACAAAGAAAGTGGGACATGATAGAGTGCAGGATCCTCCCTCCATATAATCTAAAAATGTCAATAATATGGGTTCAGGAGACCAAATGCTAGTACATCAGTGTATAACCTCATTCTCCTAGGACGTTCTCACAGGAATAACTTAATGAAAATCAGTAACAATTCTGTTGACAGTACAGAGTACAGGATTGATTGTGTCTGGTCCACAAACTACATGAAATAAGAATAAAAAGCAGTGTATATTTGATTCAGTGACTAAATGAATGAAATTGATTTTGAAGACACGGAGGAAATGCCTTCTTTTGAGTTAAAATACCATTATTAGATGCCCACTTAAGAAGCTTATCTTGTTATTGGTACCCCAGAAATCCTTTTATAGTACAGAATGGAAATGTCTATCTTTTTTGTGTTATTCCTGTCATATTTTCTCTTGCCATATGGGGAGAAAACAATGTTCTAACTTTAAAGGAATGGGTTCAGCATTTTATTTCATGAACTATAAAGCTGAAGGAAAAATCTGCTGATTATACCACACAATATTATAAATGACAAGCATATTGTAGGCAACCCATATGACTAATGTATTCTCTTTGAAAATGAAAGAAAAAGAAGTTTTATTCCTGAACAGAATAAACATAAAAACAAATGTGTCAATACTTACGTCAATTAAATCTGAAAGGTCATGAATATAATACTTGAAAACAGAAGCATTGGTTGCTTCAAGGGTGAGGAGGTATTCATTACGGGCCTTAATAGATTTCAGCTTGTTTTCAGAATATTTTGCTTGACGCTAGGAAGAAGATTGTATATTAATGTATTTGAATTCATTTTTGGTATGTAGCAAAAATGGTAACAATTCAAGCACACATTCCTATTGACAAGAATAAATCTTAGTTGCCAGCCTGTTACGCACATAACAAATATAATAAAGTCATAACTTAGTATTTTGTTTCACATGTGACAAATGATATAGTATGCATTATACCAGCACTAAAGTATTCCCCTCTCTGAACTGCAATTAAGTCAAGTTATCTATAACTCACTGCTAGTTTATTATGTGTACCTTGTTTAATTTTATTTCCCACTGGGCTTTTCTGTCTAATATCGTGCTAAAGAATGTCAGAATGCACTGAATTTACTTCAAATGAAACTAAATCAAAGGACTATTTACTTTTTCCTTCATTTTTTCAATCTTTTTCACAGAGCTCCGTCTCTGGTGCCTTTCTTCTAGTCGAATATGAAAAACAGGGTCTCCTGACCTCCCAATCTGTTTTTCTTCTTGCTTCTCTGCCTCCTTCAGTTTGCTTTCTGCACTGATGCTCTCTGCATGATACATGTGGTATGTTTTCATGACCTGCAGAAGACAGAGTCAAAGGAGAGTTAGGACAAAATGAAAATACAAAAGGTATCTACAGAAAACTCACAGGGTCTTTCAGTAAAACATTCTCCTATAAACATGGAGCTTGGATAAGTTTCTTTGCCAACAGAGATTGAGGATTCCTGGTTGCATTTTTATTTTATTTTTATATTTATTTAAAATTCTAAATGTTCAGAGTGCTTTCTGAACACTATGAATAAAAAGAACTAGTAGTAATGTAAGCTTGTTTCTACTTGTAAGGGCCTTGCATCACTGAAACGTTTTGATGGGCAATCGGGCAGCAGGCTATCAAATATTCCAGTCAAAAGCTGTGTAGAAATTTTTTTGGGGATTTCTTTTTTCATTGCTCTGATAGGAAAAAGCAAAATGCTTCTTATTAAACTTTGCGATTTCTGTCTATGACTGAAAACATGAAATAATGAGCAATAAAACTAAATCTGTGTCAGTGCCATATCTATCTGACTTCTTCAGTGCTAAGTTAACAGTTTGGTTGTGGACATCGAACGTTTGAAAGCAGAAGCAATGGGAAGCTTCTCTGGGAGCACATCCCCAACCGGCCGGATGGCTGTCCACAGCCTGGAAAGAAGTGGCTCCCAACTGTGCCGCCAGCAGGTTGGGTGCAACCTAAAACCAGGTGAGAGCTGGAGAAGGAGCTGCCTGATAAATAAGTTGTGAAGATGCTTTCCCTATAGCTCCCCGAGTTAATACCTTTATCTTCCCCCTACACACACGCTGGCTCTGCAGCCAAGAGAGCTTGGGATGCCAGCCTGCAAATACTTGCTTGCACAGACCACAAAGAGGGAGAAGGACTGGTTCAGCTCAGTCCTCCCTTTCTTCTTCAAGCAAGAAAAGCCTCAGCTTGAACGCTGCATAGTGGGTAGCAAGCAACCACAAACCACCCACCTCTGCTGGGGAGGGCTGTCTCTGCCCACCTCCAGCAAAGAAAGCCTGTTTCTATCTTCCCCAGCCTTTTTTGTTTGGTTGGTTGGTTTTTATTGTTGTTGTCTTAAGTTTCAAGCAAGGAACAAACCACAAAAGCATCCTCACACAGCCAGCGGCCTCCTCTCTTCTTCACAGAGTGCTCTCTCCAGCAGATGTTATCTTTGGGCTCAGGCCATGCAAGCCATTCAAATCTCCTCCGAAGGACACAGCCAGGGAGGAATCAAATGGGCTGTTCCTCCCTCAGCAGAGCTTCGCGTGACCCATGAAGGAGGCAAACTAGTTTGGGGAGCTGCCTTGAAATATCCCCTAGGGAGAGGAGTACTTTTTGTAACTGAGTAGTTAGGCCAGCCTAAGGAGCATCCGTAGAGTGGCAACAGTGGGAAAACTAAAGCTAGATAGCGCAAATTCAATGCAGCATGGCTTAGTATGGATCGACACACACCAAGTGCACCCCATGTCAGGTCATGGCTGAACAGATGCATATGTAAAGTCTTGTGCAACAGCAAGAAAGCAGCTTTTAGAGAGCTGCAATTTTGTATAACTTTGTATATTATGCATATGTTATACTCCATAATTGTGTATGCCGCTGTTTAATACTGATGTCATGCTGTTGGTACAACTGAAATAGTACTGGTATTAAAAATGAAACAGGCAACTCTTCACTAACTTCCTGTAGTCAGAGATGCCCATCAAAAAAAGCGGCCTTGTTTTTATTTTTAAAAATATATGTCTACAGCTCTCTGCTGAAAAAAAAACCCAAACCACCCAGAGCAGGGCTTACTGTTGTTGCTGCTGCTGTTACTTCATAGCACAGTCACGCTCCAAGGCCCGGGCAGAGTGCAGAGCTCCCTGCCCAAGCACTGCCTACACCTGCCAGGAGCAGCTGCTGCCCCAGCAGCTCACTGTCTGCATGGATGAGGCAAAAACCCGAAGACGAAACAAGCTAAGCTGGGAAGAGAAGGCAAGCCTGCAGAGCTGAGATCTACACAGTTTCCAGCTTAACCAAACAGCACATTCAGCTCCCTCTATCCTGCACTGTTATCAAAGGCATTTCTAAAGTTGTCACTAATCTGTATCCGCAGAGTCTAACTAGTATAGCCACATGGAAAGAATTACTGAAATACTGAAAAAAGAAATGCACTTCTTAAAGAAATGATTTATAAAACAAACCTGAGGAGCACAGAAGGTGATATGGCTCTATTAAAAATTATGGGAAAAGGAAATTAAAAACAAGGTTGTGCCCTTCTCTTTTGGCCTTTTTACTCAATTTTTTTGAGAGCTTCTTTACAGAAGTCTACAGATGTTTGCTTTTATTATTTTTATTGTGTCAGCTCCAGGGACTTTTTAGTTGGTGGAACAAAGCTACCTCATGTGTCTTACCACCTAGGAAAGTTTTTTCTTCTGCACTCTCTCAGCTTTTCTGCCTGCAAAGAAGGAACGATAGTAATATCTCAGAGCTCTCTAACAGCACATCTCAAAGAATCTGACTTAAGTGGTGAAGAAAGGATTTGTTCTGTTTGACAAAAGCAGTAAGCACTGAAGTTTTTGAAGCATTTTTTCCTCAGTGCCCTGTAGCCCAGTGGACTAGGCATAAATGTCCTTCTGCAGCAGCTATGACATTTCAGCTTGAGTGAAGGAGTACAAGTGCATCACTACCAGCTCTCACCAACAGGATCAGATGCCTCCACGTTGACTCCGTTAACCTCACATTACTGAAGAGTACTATTTCCTCTCACTGCCTGCTTTCAGCACATGCCACCAAATCCAGTGTCTCACTCTACACCAATTGAAAGCCAAGTTCTGTGTGAGAATGACGTGGAGCTCATAGTGTCTACGGGGAACCAAGATGTCTACTTGAAATCCATGTTCCCACAATAAGCTTTGCACAAGTTTTTGGTACAAATGATTCCTAATATGACTAAAATTGAAAAAGAAGTCCTCCCTTTGGCAGTATACTCAGGGATGGACAAGAGTCAGGATCCATCCTACCCGAGCCACGCTGGCTTAGAAATCAATACAGACTACGTACAGAGCAGTAATCAGCTGATGCATTTGACTCCTGTCCAGTCTGTTGTGTTGATAGCACTGCCTATCTCATGCACTAGTGACATCATTATTTTGCAAGCCTCTGGGGAAAGCTGACAGCTCCAGCCTTTTTCATGATTTGTCAATGTTTTTTAAAAGCTGATATTGCAGCAGCTAAACTTAGCTTCAGAAAGTATTAGGTAGACACATATGGAAAATAAATGGGAACAAGCTAGGGAGTTGGCTTCCAAGTATTTCGCTGCATGATTCCTCAACAATTTAGCTTAGAATTTGCACACTAAGTTACATATACGACTCTCTCCCTTAATATTATACTAACTTTTCTCCTTGGAGTTTTTAAAAGACTTATATACTGTAAAAGACAGTAACAGGCTTGCCTAATTCTTGTAAATAGACTTACTGTATGAAGAATTCTGAGATCCACAGATCTCTGATCTTTGAATATGTAACAGATCAATATATCTGTCATTCAAACGACAAATAACCTGATGAAATAAGCAATACTGCTTCTCAAATATCCACCAAACTGTTGAATGATAGACTATCTTGTGAGAGTATCCATCACTGAACTGACTTTAATTAGTCCCCAAAGTGCTTATTGATCAGCCATCAAGTCTGCACTGAAAAGAGAGAGCAAGGTCGTAACTTTGCAGATGCTGAACTGTCATCATGGCATATGCTGCACTTCTCCGCTACAGCGAGCAAGCACTGTTAAATGCATGCTAGTCCCTTTCTAAAATTAAATGGTGAGTTTATCTCCTATTAATTTAGCAGGTTCATTCTGTAGATCCAGTGATGTAAAACAGATTTCTGTCAGATAACTAAGTCAGACTACATGCATATGAAAAAGATTATGCTACCCAAACTATGTACTCTCCTGCTTGTAGGTGACAGACCGTTCACTTAGTGATATAAACATCTCATTTTGTGTGCCAAATTTTCAGCATCATTCATAAGAGCTCAGCAGGTATGCTTAGGGCAAGAGATAGCACTTATCACAGGGAAGAGCACATTAAGTAAACCCTTAGATAATTATTTTATTTAAACCCACAATTGTTTGGGTAAATCCATCAACAAGACAGTAATTAGCACTGTACTTCTGTGGGCTACGAGAGAGGAATGTTCCCATAGCACATAGCACATGTTCCCTTTTCTACACACATACTTCTTTTCTAGAAAGGTTCTTAACCTTAAAAAAGGTTCTTCAGTCAGTACTAAGACTGAATGCTACAAAGTTAAAATATATTGGAATTATCATGTGCTTTATTTTTATAATAAAACTCCAAAATTAAGAGCTTTTTAATAATGTTTCTCAGGAAATATGCATTTAACGGAACAGTAGTTCATCTGTGTTGCAATTACGATGCTTGAATTGCTTCAGAATTGTCTCTGCTAAGTCGTGAATTCTTATCAGAAGGTGAAGCTGCAAGGGATTCATTAAATCAGGTTAGCTAGTACTTTCCCTAAGAAATAAGTAAGATCTTATGCCAATTTTACTATATCAGTGGCCTCTAGCAGTTTTGCAGGCTCAATATTAGTTGTTTTCAGCATACTGTTCAGTTCCAAACCAACCTCTGATGTGGTTCCAGGAATTGTCACTGATATATTACTACCAATACAGAATTACTGATTTCAGTTTCTCAGATGCCTGGTGTGCTACAGTAAATTGGACTTAACTTTTCTATAGAGAATCCAGATTCTGTGTTATTTCAGCAAAGAAAAAAGAAAATCTGGCAGCAACTACCTTGAGAAATTAAACAGCCAAGATTTTTAAAGAGAAAGATAAAGCAATGGAAAATGCAAGTGGCACAGCAGCCCTGTCTTATTTAATATTAAATTGTGTGCTTTGGACTGTCCCTCTTTTTTAGTTTTTTCTGAAAGCCTTACATCTGTATTGCTTGTGAAAGCCGTGATGCTAGTAGGAGTAATGTGGAATGCTAAGCAGGAGACAAATATTTATTTTTATGATGTGCATCACTTTTCTCCACCATTTGCCCTTGTCCCTATTACCAAACAGCTCTGTATCTTTAGCAAACTTGTCACCTCATTGATCCCACCCCGACTTCTTTAGGGGTCATTTATGAATATGGCCTCCCCCCTAAATAAATCCAGTGGAGACCACCCTCCATTGCAAGAAAAGACTCTGTCTACCTTCTATTTCCTACCATTCCCAATCACTCAAACGTTACTGTCATACTGCAGTATTTGATCTAATAATACAAGATATTTTAGCTTTCCAGAGAAATGAAAGAAGAGTTTGACTGGGGAGATCTCTCTGTTGCAAAGATGATCTATTGTAAAATCAATAATCTATTGCCTCTTTAAATCAACATGTAAGAAGGTTTCTAAATCTCTCAGTTCACAAAAAAACCAACCCAAATCTCCTGCAGTTTTCAGTCTGACCAACTTTTTTTCCTGTAATTGTCAGGAAGTAACCTCCACTCTGTGACCCCACACAACTAACTGGGTTCCTCTTTCCCCATCACCACTCACTCAAAAGGTACGCCTTGCTCTAGTTTCAACAGCTTATATCCTTATGTAAAACATGGGACTAATTCCTAGTCTACATTGGCTGAAAGTGTAATAGGGAGAGGAGTAAGAGAGGAACACAGCAGCTGGGATGCTGCAGACATGAAAATACTGACTGGCTGGCAGAGCCAGGGAGAAAACGTGCATAACTAAAAGTACTCGCCACTTCTAATTTACTGAACTTGCAAAGATACCGACTGAAGCTTAGCTATTCAATTGTTTTTAGCATGGTGTTTTGAGTCATAATTTAAGAACCAGTGCATGAAGTACCGACAATTGAAAATACAGTGTCTTAAATGCATTTTCACTAGTCATGTAACATGTGGAAAACATATGCATATGTAACAACATGTAAAACCGTCTCTACGTAAAAAAGAGACAGGAAAAAGTAACGTTTCCCTTACAAAATTCTGATTATTCCAGCAAAATAAGCCTGCTTTGCTCACACATTCTTAGAACATCTTCTGAAGCCTCAGTTCACCTGCTTCTTTTTTCAACAATCCTGTACATGATGTGTAGTTTTAACGAGGATTGTGCAAGCCAAAGTCAACACAAACTAAGCTACTCCCAGGGAATAAATGAAGACCTATGGTACAAACCTCCTATTTCCATGAAAATTCCTAGTAATGAAAATAGGAAAAGGAATTAATTACATAAAATGTAAACAAGGAGAAAGGTCTCTTATTAGCATGCATTTTTAAAGAAGAGTAGGTATTTAATACTCCAAAGTGTCTGGGCTTTTTTTGACATTTCATTGCAGTTCTGAGCTTTTCCACATTAAATAAGCAGCCAAAATGCTTTCTAGTCTCTCTCTCTCCAAAGGCAGAAGTTCAAACTTTCAAAAGTTAAAATATATCTTTGAGCAGAAAGTTTTTTTACTTGAAAATCTTAATACACTCCTAGTGGAAAGCGTTACGTCTCTTCAGTTCTTCAGTGAATTCTTATTGTCTTAGAACATTTTCTTTTTTGCAAAATCTATGGCACTGCTTATTGACTTGTTTGATCTAAAATATGTAAAAAACAATGGACACAACTTCTTAACCACAGCAGGTTTTAGATCTAGCCCTATGAACAGGTTAAAAAGGATTTTCTGAGGCAGAAGTGCAAGACTAGATTTTCCAAGATAGGTCCCAAAGTCACTTTTTTTCTTGGCACCTTCTATGACAAAGAAGACTAGGACACCTGATACAGTGTTGTCGCCTGAAGAAAAGTCAGTTGTTATTCTGATAGTTAGTAGGCTGTGTTAGAACTCACCCATTAAAAATATTTGGACCAAATCAGTAGCAATTCCTTTAAACATCCAATTTATTCTGGATCATTCTAGCTAAACTGGATTTGAGGTACCTGGTGCTCAAGAAGTCTGAAAGCAGGTGTGATGAAGCATCAGGTCTGGCTGGCATGCTAGAGATGGGTGGGTAGAGCCTATCATCATTTGGGTTTGAAACAAGCATTTCATCCAGCCCCTGAGCCCACAGCATTAGGGAAATCCAGGCAAGTAATCTCTTAAACCTTGCCTGTAGAGTGAACAACACGTTTGCTTGAAGAGTTACTGTGGAGCTGCAGAACTACTGTGTGCGCCTAAATACGTCTGCCTAAGAAACCCACTCCTCATCTGAGAAGTTCAAGAATTAGCAAATAAAACATGCAATTTCATTACATTGGCTATACACCTGTGCCTCAGCGCAAAGACTTCTTACTATTTTTGCTTTTAGTGATTTTAATTCTCTTTTCCCATTCTCTTCAACACACTCTTATGCACAACTGTTTGTTTTTAATTTCTGGAGGGTGACGTTAACTTAGAAACCTTTCTTGTAAGATAAGGCGTGATAATATGAAGTACACAGATTATTAAACCTTCTTCATACACACCCTCAGTTCATTAAAAGCTCCAGTACTTTCCCCTCACTCAAAGGCTTTAGAGGTATTTAAACTCCAATAAGGCTTCACATTTTAAGAGTTATTCTTCATGAACATACCATTTCTTTAAAAAACCCCAGAAGTGAGTAATAGGGAGGGACTTCAATATCAGTATATT
Source organism: Phalacrocorax carbo (assembly GCF_963921805.1). Taxonomy (NCBI): domain Eukaryota; kingdom Metazoa; phylum Chordata; class Aves; order Suliformes; family Phalacrocoracidae; genus Phalacrocorax; species Phalacrocorax carbo. The sequence goes on along the minus strand of NC_087513.1, from coordinate 37,584,412 downwards.
ATTCACTGACTTGAAATTAATTGGCTTTTTTTTCCGGACACAAAGATCTATCTCACAATAGTAAGACTGATTTTTTTTTTTCCTTTCCGTGAATCAGAGGGCAAAGAGGAAGATGACTTTTCTTTAAGTGACTGAGAAACATGCCTCCTGGATTTTAAAACTACAGATGTTTTGGTAAGGTCACTGTGATCTTATTCTGTAAACAGTAAACGTCACACACAATTTAAAACATATGCATGTCGTTTCCATGTGTCTAGGTAACTTTCGCCCTTTACATACACTAGCACATATATTACACAGATATGGTGATCATTCCAAAGATGCAGTCAGTGGAACTAATGTTATTCTGCGCCATACTGTCATTTTACTAAACATGGGTTGTATGTGGCTAAATACGGGCATCCACAACTGACCAATTCTTTTGCAGTCAATGAAAAGCTGGACAATGGTGTTAACGGTGTAGATCATTTCATCTGAAGCAGATGCTTGCATCTGATCAGACAAAGGGGTCTGATCTCCCCATATTAGATTTCCAGTGACTATAAGTGGAACCCATATGGCAAGCTAAGGCATTTGTGCCTACACTGCAGATGCTTGAAAATTACGTGAAGTAAATTCCACCCCAAGAAACCATCCTGCAGCAGTAACCTAATTCAAATTGTGCACATGCTCTGTGTTCTACTAACTTCAAGAAAAACTTTCCATTTTACAAAAATCTTAAATTCTGAGACAGGAATCAGCATTCAGTGGAAGCCACAACATGGAAGGTTAGTATCTGAAAAAATCCGTAGTCATCAGTGGGAAGAATAGCACTAGTGCAATGAAAAAGACTGAAAATACCAAAATCCAGTCCTGCAGATTTTCACTGGTGATTCAGCAAAGCATTGCAGCACATGCTTCACTGTTTTCCTACCCTGGGAGCATGGGCACTAATCCCGCGCCTCACCAGGCACTGGAGTTATGCAACTGTTTAATTGAAACAAGACTCTATCTTCAGGGCTTACTCACCACTGAAGCCCACTTGTGCAATGGCTCCTACAGTCGCTGATCCCCTGCAGCTGTGTGATTTGTCTGTGGCTATCACTACTTCGCAGAAGCTGATCCCAGCATACTTCACTGACTACAGGCCTGAGCAAACAAGATTTTGCAGTATCGCACCCTACAAAATCAGTGGTGATTTCAGAAAAAAAAAGAGCCCTGAAGAAAATTTAAAAAAAAAAAGAAAAAAAGAAAAAAAAGAAGGTGATTTAGGCAGGTTTTAGGAATCTGTGTCCATAACCACTGTCCAAAAGAACCCAGGGCAATGAGAGAGGTCTAATTTTCTTTGGATCTCCTTTTTGCCACCTAAGTTGTTCTTGAATTCAAATGTTCTTCAACCTGTTGTACACTGATGGGTGCACAATTTTCCCTAAGTCAAACGAAAAACCAGCAAGATGCAGAAAACTAATGTTTGACCCATTGCTGCCTGAGGAGAGCTGCTGATATCTTCCTAAATTTCCTTATAATCACAAATTGTTTCTTGACATAAATATAGTGGGTTTTTTTCTACGGTCCCCCAGACCTTGAGGATAGGGAAGGGAGAGGTCTAGAGATTGTTATGCAGGGTACTGGATCATGGATGTTTCAGTTCTTCCAGACAGAAAAGAGAATTTAGAGTTACAACTTCCTCAACCAGCAGGAATCAACAGACTTTTAGAAGAGGTGGATATCATCAGTTCCTTTTCATTGCATAGCTGTTTAAAAAAAAGTTATTGTTGCTTTCTTCTTTCTCAGAACATGTCCCCTCAAAAAAATATTTGGGAAAACAGTTATGAGGTAGACAAGACATTATTCAGTAGTAACAAGTTGTGTAGATGGGTTTCAAGGAAAAAATAAGTTCAGAGCTAACTTGTCTCAGATTTTCCAACGGGTTAGCAGCAGCTTGCCAGCATGCTCATAGTGTTTTTTTCTTGACCTCTCTAAATGATATGGAAAGCCTAATATAGAAAGCCTAAGCAACCCTCTGTTTTTCTTTTCATTATCCACTTATCCCAGTCAGGGAGAGGGGAGGGCACATAAGTAACATTTAGACAGCACAGCACTGGATCTGCAAGCACCTATGATTTTTACTGAGTGTAGTCTATGAGTCAAACCAAAGCAAGCAGATGGCAGCATGGACAAAAACAAGGCAGAAAAGGAAGAAGTTCTGCTCTGGTGAACTCTGAGTAGAAATGTTTCATTAACAATCAACAAAACTTATAATAAACTGGCTTTGCATAGCCTGGGGGGAAAAAGCATCGAAGGTAAAGAGTAATCCTGAAAGCATTAGCATACATATTCTAAACAAGTGAATAATCTTTCCAAAAGAGACAGTTTAGACTTGTGTAAAGAGACAAAAATAAGCATCTCCACTGGGGGTAACTTGCTAGATAAAAGGCCACTTAAAGCTTACAGAAGGAGTCCGATATGGAATTTGTATGGGATAAGCTAAGTAAGTAACTACTTACTGTGTAAAGCTCATTAAGTACTTTCATTAGGTCTTCATGAAGTTGAAATGCAATCTCTTTGCTCTGTAATTAAAAAGAAATCATTAGAAAAAGGCACGTAAAAACTGCAGCATACATTTGCTTCTTGATATTTGTACTCATTGTTCATCCTAGATAGTGAATGCTTGCAAAGACACTGTTCTGACAGAAATACAGTGCACTAAAAATGATTCAGGGATGCAGAAGTAGGCAGATAACATCTGGAGAGAAGGCTTCTAAAAAGAAACCCAGAAGTAATTTGAGAGATTTTCCCATGAAGCATCAGGAAAATAGGTGCCAACAGAAAGGGTGAAGTTCAGGATTAATGTTATAAGCCTTTTTAATGGAATAAACTGTGTACTGTTTTATAGCTGCTATGATATATACAAAAACTAAACCACATGGAATGTGATATTCTAGAGGGACATCCCGCCCAATTTTACATCTAGAATAGTCTTTGTTTCTCAGCACATGCAACTATCTAAATATTTATGCAAGAAATAATTGTGGCTTCTCTTTGAAACAGATACCCAACTGCATAATATTCCATAGAGTGGGCTGCTGAAACAGCTTTGTTTAGCTTTTCTGGACTGTGTCTTTACTTTCATTTTGACCCGGAAAAAAAGAAATGCTTAGCAGTAGTTATTAACGAAAGCAAGTACGTCAAAATAAGAGTATTTAATTGGAGTCTCATTCAAATGTATTCCTTTGTTAGTTGTCCATAGCAGTTCAATCAGATGAAAATTGTGGCAACTGTGCAAGAGTTGAAGGCATTTGTACCATAGCCTTTGGAAAACCGCTACAGAATAGAGCTACAGGACTTGGCAAACAGCCTGGCTACATTTCTTCTGTGATGCTCAGCATTGTAAAATCCATGCTGAAAATGTCAGCTTTTTTTTTTTTTAATGTGAAGAAATTGACAATTAGCCTGACTTCTAAAAACTCCAACTTCATGATCGATAACAGCCTTAGCTGTGAGAAGTACTTTTTATTTATATAGAAGCCAAAGGAAAATCCTCAGGGACAACTCATCTCCAAAGCTGCTAACACATACTTGGCCATCACAAAAACACCTGCAGGAATAATGGTTTCTGAATGAGAATTTCCAGTGCAATGCCCACGTACGAGGAGGAACCATGCCACACAACCCATCCGCTGTGTCTTCTTCCAGGAGGATAAAACAGACACATACAGTAGCTGGAATAGAATATGTTGAGTTTTTTCTCCTATTCCTCCTGTTGTAGTCCTAAATCTGGGCAGTATTTTAAGGAACCTACCATATAATTTATCAGTATTCACTCCAATCCTTATATGCAAAATGATCTTTAACTGACAAGAAGCTAGAAGTATAAATGAAAAAAGACTTCAGTGAAATTCTTGTATTACCAAGGGCATTAGCTGTAGTAGCTAAAGCACAGTGAGACACATGCTCTGAAGCCAAGTTACACAGAACTACTATGAAACTTTCCTTATTGCTTATACTTTTTGAAGTCTGGTATTTCTACTACTGAAGTAACTAGAACATAAGGCTTCCTACTTCCATTTCTTTGCAAATATCAGAGTATTTTCATCTAATATTATGGACAAAAATTCATATGCATAACAGCACACAGAATGCTTGTAAAGAATTGGAAAAGGATTGCAGATTTACAAGCTGCTGTAGGGAAACACAGTAAAAGCTTTAGAAAAAATTCTGAATTACTTTTCATTGCTTTACATTGGCACCCTGCCTTTAAAAGTCAGCAGCACAGCTCTGACACAGCTTACACATCTCCTCAAAGCTCCAAGAAGTGGAGGCCACCTGTTTTCTCTTGGATAGCTGCCTCTATAGTGCTGAATATGAGCGGTCTGTTCTTCAAATTATTTTAGCCAGAAGAAGGACAAAACATACAAATAAGATGGTTGACATTAAGGCTGGAAGATGAAAGCATATACATGTGGGAAAAAAACTGTAGATGAACCCCAGCTTCAAGCAATTTATCCTTTCAACTGTTGGTCACTACCATCTCAAAGCTGATGGCAACTCAAGGCCTAAATATAGCAATGCCAATTCTAAGGCAGCATGCCTTAACCTGGCAGTGCAAAAGTTTGAGAAGGTGGGACAGAAAACCCCAAACCGATTTTCATTTTTCCCTTTCCAGATTTTTTTGCAAGCAAAGCACACAGCAGTTCACTGAAAGACGCATACTCCTTTTCTGCTCTTCAGTTACACCTTAATGCAGATAGACACCAGATGAGTCGAGGATTTGGGGAATGATCACTATTTACTAGGACCCATTTCTTCTCTTTGCTCCTGTAGAGTTTTGTCTGGCACTGAAGCACAAGCGGTCCAGCCCTCAGGATTTACTGGGCGCCATGCACACATGATCTTTTCCAGGCAACACTTTGATCAATGGTAAATTTGAAAGAGAATGGAAGAGATCACAGTAGAGGAAAGAGGGAGATGTGGTTAGGTAAGGACAACAGGCTTTAAAATAGGAAGCAAAAAGAGAGGGAGGGAGGTGATCAGCAAAACGAGTAAAAATTAGGAAGAGACAGCCTAGCAATGCCACATGATCAGAGTTGAGTCATTCTTCCACCAGTTCATCTGGGGACTCCAACCTGCAGAGGGTGACCTGTAGTGATGGATAACCTGTCAGTTGCTGCCTCTTTTTGATGAAAGATTTTGTAGGAATTGTCCAATAAAAATCAGGAAATTTGGTTAACCTTAGAAGTATAAAAGGGATTTATTTTCAAGAACCAACAGTTTTTACATTAGCATTTAAGATCAAGAAATACCGACTCGAGTGGCAAGCGATACGGCTTTTAGTGTATAATATATAGTGTGTTAGAGCACCAGAGAAGTAGTGCATTTATTTTCAGTGGTTAATGGCTCTCCTATTTCTCTTTTATGCTACCTATTCCCCGCAGTAGTTCAGCATGTTTGAATGGTGTGCTCCTCCAGGAGCCTCTCCTCAGGGTAGCCAAACAACAGAATATAAGATGCAGCACACATTTTCCTGGAGCTGAGTTGATAGCTCTAATCGGGCCATTAAAACCTGACAAACAATCACTGAGGTGCTTCTTTATTCATTGTCCTAGAGAAATGTATTAGCATCTATTAACCAAAAGAACAAAGAACATAATAAAAATGCTAGAGCACATGTAAACTCCTTGCTAGAAATACTATATATGTTACTAATCTGGTTTAAAGCATTAAGAGGTAGTAGCGTATTTTTTTTGCCTGATAGTAGGATAGACCATGCCCACGCAACAGACAAATAAGTGTACCTAAACCAGCCTTTCAGCGTGTGCTCAACTTTCCACACATCAGTGGTCCTATTGATGTTATCAAGACTTATATTTATGGATTAATGTCTGAGAAACTTAATATTTAATTCCACATTAATACTCTTTCATTGAAGTCTGTAAGAATTTTTCTATCCTTTTCAGTCAGAGCATAATTGGGCACCCAAAATTTACTCGTTTGGATTTTTTTAACTGAAATTTAAGAGTCAGTTCAGTTGTCCCCGGAACGATTTAGTGTCTGTATTTAGCACACACAATGCTACTCTCGGTTCCATAATTTAGGGAAAATATTCTGTGACTATTGCTTTTAAATGAGTCTGCTGCTGGTCCCTGGGGTAAATGATGTGCAAACCCTTCTTTTAAGAAGCTTTCATGAGCTGCGGTGACACTGACATAACTAACACATAGTAAAATTTTGTCCCAGATTTGCCAGTCTGTAGCAACAAATAGCTTTGCATTCCTTTTAAACCTTTAAATGTTTAAGAAACGATGTAAAAAAATCTCTATATATGCCACAATCTTTATAACTTCAAATAGATTTGGCAGGTAGTCATATTCCTCGTTAATAGCCAGATTATGGGACTAAAATATTTATTGTGCTTGGCTTCTCCAGCATCTTTTACTGTAAACACTGGAAGATACGTTCATCTTGGCTCATTATGGTTTCTGTCCAAAGAAAATACATGTTTATAAATTATAAATATACAAATCTGCTTAAGGATTTTCTGTGTATGTGTTTACACAGTTTATTATTAATGCTGGGGTAACCAGAATCACTGCATGAAATGTTCTGCATAATACTTTTCCCTTCTGCTTGACATTTTTCCTTATTACTTTATTCTCTAATTGTCCCCATGAGGCCATCTACCCCATCTGCCTGAAGAAACACGCAAGCATGGAAGGTTTGAACTCTGCTACTTTATGTTTGTGATTTTATGTGCAGTATGAAGGCCAGGCATGAAGAGCAATCTGTACTGCTTTTATATGCCAGCAATTAAAAAGAAGAAGAGCTTAAGTGCCTATCTGGACGTATGAGGCCTGACATAGTATCATCAGATAAATGCCACAAAATCTCTGAACTAGATCCTATCTTTGTCCTGCATTTAGTACATTTAAACAGATGCTGGTTCCTGACTCCTGGAAAAAAGAATGACATAGAGCTCCCAGAAGAACAAAAATAATGAATATCCACATGTTAAGTGGGTCAACCTAGACAGGAAAGCCACATACAATCAGGTACCTGAATACAATAGATCCTGGCCCATCAGAACATGTAAGGTAAAACCAATAGGAACCATTTCACCCAAACAATCCAAATGCTGAGACAGATGTATAGATGCACACAAAAGGAAGAACCAGAATGAGGAGGAACAGTGAGTGAGACAAAGGCAAAGTACAAACACCAAGGGGGCACAGACATTCCTCATCACTACATTTCATATAGGCCAAGACTGGATACTGCACACCTTTTCACAGAAGGACTAGAGAAAGGGGTTGCTACAGACTCATGACTTTGTGCTATATCCCACATAGGAGACATTAGCAGGAGAGGGAACAAAACAATACTGGTAAGCATGGGCAGGAAATGAGGGAATTGTTTGATCTCTTCATTACTGCAGTTCAACATGGAGCCAATCTTAGGATAGCATACAAACAGTACCCCTTTAGAAAATGCTGGGTTCATTTAATGGAAAGGTTTCATTTGAGGACCTACGCGCCCACCAGCGAGGTAGAAGCCGCCAGTAAGGGCTACCACTGAGAAGCAGAATGAGCAGCCTTATCCTCTCAGGAGGAGAGAGGGGGAGATAAAAGAGGGAGCAGAAAGAGCCAAGAAGCTCAGAGTGACTCTTTTGTTGTTTCCCCATATCTTGCTTGTGAGCAATGGGCAATCCACTCTGAGGCACTTTCCCTTTCTGCGATAGGCAGCTTCAGGGTTTGGAGCAGAACGATGGAGATCTGCTCTGATCACGGACTGGGTGTAGTTACTCTCTGGATGTGGAAATGGAGCCAAAGCACCTCCAAAGATGCAGAAGTTGCTGCTGCAAGACCAAGGGAGAACTAAAACACAGTGATAACAGTGATGCGTAACACTATTAGGTTAATAAACTGGTAGATATATAATTAAATGATCTACTGAATATAGAGAAGCTTGATTAGCTGGTATTTGGAAATTACTTAGAAAGACATTAAGTACTCCTATGTGCAATGCTGTAAGAGCCAATGGAGTACAGATATGTTAGATGGGTGTATTTCCCGCTCTTGACCAGGGACTGCAGTAAGATATTAAGGATGCACTTTCCAGTCTTTATGTTTTTAAATCTTCATATTATTACTGTTCTTATTACTTACATTTATTACTTATAAGAGAGAGAGTACATATTTCACAGAACAGTATGATCAGACTCCGGTGTGGAAGTACCTGCAGGATATGGTTTGTCTCTACTTTAATCTGAAATCTGTGAACAGTGAACAAACCCCATATGCTTTCATAGGGATGACACCCATTGAGATCAATTACACTTTTCCCTGACAGAACTTTATTCCAAATCCAGCCTTTTTCAAAAGTAACCTACAGAAAGTGACAGAAATTGGTTAAATATTCTATCTGATGTTCCAAAAAATTCCACACCATTTTCTTTAGGGGGAACAGAGTCCGATGGAGGAGAGTGTTGGATGCCACCTTTCTCATTCTAAGTGCACCTTCTCTTTGCTCCTGTGACCTCTGTCTGCAAGGGGGACTGTAGTACAGGACATGTGTTCTGCACCTAATTCCTTTCTGTTGCCTTGTGGACATCCATTAAGTATTTCTGAGACAGTCTGTGATGAACCTTAAGTTAGACTGCTCATTCACATCTGAAAATAATTATCACAGAATCATAGAATAGTTTGGGTTGAAAGGGACCTTTAAAGACCATTACGGTTAAAGCTGCCCATTTGGACTAAACACAGATGTAGACAGCTTATGTTTTTCATCAATAAAGCAAGACAATTTGCTAACAGCTTCACCTCCTGCACAGGTCTTGGTTTTCTCTCTGTCCAGTGTTGTTCACCTCACTTTCTAACTCTCTTCCCTTTACACAGAAAAGAAACTGGAGCTTCATCATCATTCAAGGTATAACCAGTTCTGCAGCTGGGAACTAACAGCAAATAAATCACCAGTACTCTGGAGCAAGTACCACAGCAAGAACTGTGCACACTGGGACTCAGTGGAAATCCCAACCTTCTCCAATAAATATCAACTGCTGACAGACAGAAGTTCTGAAATTAAGTGCTAAAAATTAATACTGGTGAACAACCACCGCCACATTGAGGCCGTGTGCCCATGAAGCTCACTTACATCATACTGAGGTGCCGCTTGCCTTCCTGCCACCCTTCCCCTCATATTAGAGGGCCTGGCTCAGATCCCTTCACACTGCCTTTGGTGAGGTCACTCTGCCCATGTTCCACCTCAGTTAACAGCTGTTTGATGTGACACTACCATGCTCAGTTTCAGCTGGCAAACCCTGCTGAAAGGAAGGATAGGGCTGTTGAGGATCTGGGCTCCACTAATGTGAGCTCCGGGTTATGCACAGCAGGACTCCCTCCATTTCCTTTCTCTTCTTTCCCCTGTAGAAGATCCAAGTTAGGAATAAAAAAGCAAGAGCAGCTGAGTGCTCTACTTCAAGAAGCCATGCTAGAAAGAGAAAATGTGAAATGTTGCACGTTCTTACACACGATATGGAGGAAAGAGACGACTCTGTCAGGAAGATGTGACAACATGCCACTTGTTAATGCACTGAAAATGTCCACATATTTTCTTCCTTCTGAAAGGTAAGCTGCAGCAATCACTATTAATAAGTTATGAGTGAATAAAGAAGGAATTCTGTGTACTTCTCCACAGAAAACTTTATCTAGACATTTTGGTACAGTCCATCTGGAGACAAGGGAGGGAAAAGCAAGATTTCCAGTGCTAAAGAACTGAACTACACTGAAAGCAAACAGGACAGTTTGCTATCAATGCACACCTAGTGAAGAAGAGATTTCTGAGATATGACATAAACAACTGAAAAACTATTCCAGAGTCAATACTGAAGAATTTCTGCTGGTCCAAGCGAGTCTGAGATATCTCCACACAGGCAGTACTGCAGCACACTCAAATTGCTTTTCCCATTATCTTTTCAACTTCCATAACAATATTCCATATTAGTAAGTTCAGTGGTTTGTGAACTAGTGTTACTGATCAGACATATTACATGAACAGACCATTACTGACTGAGAAACTGTAAATTTCAACTCTATTACTGTTACAAGCTTTAATGCATGCCGATAAATTTGAGTAATATTTTTACTTTTTCTCCTCCAAGTACAACCTATGTGGTCCCTAAATGATTCTTCTCCCCAACCCTTTGCTACCTATCTAGGGCTGTGGTCAGGTATATGTGAAATCAGTTCCCTATTTAAACATTAATCTGGTACTCTTGCCACCATTTAGTCACACGCTTTACATTCTTTAACCTTTATTCTTTTTGAACTCTTTTGTATGATGCTTACCTACCAGCATCCCACTTTGATGGATATCCATTTATAATCTATTTTTATTTCAGAACATTATAGCAACAATGACTGCAAACACATTATGTAGATCTCAAATTAAGGCTGCCTAGAGTGCTTGCTTAGCAGAATAGGGATTTACATGTGGTATGTGTTATGAAAATGTGTAACGTGCATGTACAAGGACAAACATGTACAGAGACAATACTTAAATGATAATGGAAGTAGTTATGTGATAAAAAAAGTATGTGCATATTTAATATTGGGAAGGAAAGGAAACACTTTTAGAAAAATCGTAGCATATGCTACCATCTTTATGCCAAGGCACTACATGGCACGCCCTTACTTTGCTTAAATCTATTTCTCTTGTGACAGAGTTACAATGAAATACTATTTTTACAAATAATTAATTCATATAGCATTACTATTTTGGGAGTCCTAAGCAAAAACTATTTCCTTTCTGCATGGGTAAACAAGCATGCTTTTGAGAGGAGAACAGGCTTTTTTGCCTGCCTTTTGGATATTTGCGATTCAGCTTTTAAGGTCACCAGCATGTACAGCAGGTTCCCAGGCACTTCAGCACTAAGGATTTGCTCCGCGAGAACAGTCATGAAGAATTTATACATGTGCTAAAACAGATTTTATGCTGTGTGTGCTGCATCTTCTCCTCAAATGCTACCTATTAGGACACTTTTGCCTCCCTCATGCATCTTACAAGCCCAGCTGGAGGACTGCAGGAAAGGCATTACCTTCTTGAACATTCTGGTGGAGTCTTCACTTATCTGCATGAACCGCATGATCACGTTGTTCAGGTAGATATCGCTCAATGTTGCATGGTCTTTGCTTTCTCTTCTCACTTGGTTCAGGAGTAAGTACCAGCAATTCACTGGCGACAAGAGGTTCTGGTCTTTCCTAAAGAGGAGATATGCACATGTATTATGTATAGAAATGAAAAAGTAACATTATTAACACAAACATCTCCCTGACATTCAGTCATAACTTGTTATGTAAAAATGGCTGCTTCAGACCAGTCCATCAATCTGCTCTTGGAATAACTTGGGTTAGGCAAACTTCAGATCACTCTTTTGAGACACATTCTACAAATCTAATGAGGCATGGATACAAAAATATAGGAAAAAAGTAAGAATTCAGAACACTGCAAGGCATTTGAGACTATAAAAAAATCTTGCCACAAAGCTTGCCGTTGCTTACACATGGAGTACATGTAAATATTCAAAATCAATAAAGGTCACTGCTGAAAGAGTAATTAATTTTTGACATTAGAAATAAACAAGCACATCCCAAATCCTTCATGAGCAAAATTGCAGGGGTAGCTGTTTCACTGAAATGGATCTGTATAACTGCTATAAAAGTAGAAAGAAATGTCGCAAGCATACATGTTCCGTGATCAGCATTCATAAATTCACAGCAGTCGTAAATACATTGCTACTGTCAGTCCCAGGTGGTTCAGTTACAAGACAAACAGCAAGACTGGACTCTTTCCTCAGCAGTCCAGTTCTGAATTTCCTTGGCAGACTTTTAGCACTGTAGGCCCACTCCAGGTTTTTAATTTTGCAAAAAGTGAAATCTTAGATGACTTCTCATTCCTTTTACACAAAGCAAAATAAAAATACATGTAGTTCAACAACTGTTTCACAGACAACAAAAACCTATGTATAAAATTTGCCTTATGAAATTTTGATTTCAAGTTTGCCTTGCAACTAAGCGCTCTAGAAACTTGCTGCTCTCTTTTTTTTTTTCCCTTGTGCAAGGATTCTCCTATAGTCAAAGTATCAAGCACGTGAAGATAAAACAGCCAGAGGTGGTGATGAATTGAGAGAGAAACTCCTTCAACTCTTAGTAAATTGTTCTAATAATTAACTATTCTCACTGTCAGAAATATGCCCTTAAATTCCTCAGCTGTCTACCTTTAGCTTTTACTCCCAGAATCAAAGCAACAACTAATGGTTAACAGACAAAAGCCTTTTCTCAATCATCAGTTCTTTGCTTTGCTATGAATCAGAAGTGAGTTAAGGAAACTTCCCCATTTTGTTTGAGATGGACATCTTAACTGTGTTACTCAGCAAGGAGCATCAGGGTTTTATCAGCCAGGTCAGCCAACATGAGCACCCCTCAAGGGCCATGCTGATCTTTCTTTGTCCTCACTGCTTCTGCATGTCCCAAAGCCAATCCTACATACCTTCCTGCCTGTTCTGGGGGCAATGGCAGGAACAGCATAGGGGACCACCAGCTAAAGTGACTTTTGCTGCAACCTCTTCCCAGAGCAGAGAAATGCAGAACAAAGCCGAAGGCAGGACTCCAGTCACGACCCCCGTGCACATCTGCCAGTATGGATTTAACACATGTTTAAGAGCGAGGAAAGATGTTTGTATGCACAAGGCAAAAAGATTTTGCCACAAGCTGAACAGAAGCCAGGGCTCTCTTTGAAGTGGTGACATATGCACACATTGGTTATTTCAGGGAATCATTGAGTCACTTAACTGAATTTTAAGAAATATATGTTATTGCTTTTTGAACTGTGTAAGCTGTATTTGGATTAACCTTTCATTTGCCAGATGTGTTTGGAAAGACTTTTCTCCCAAAACAAAAGCTCTGTCTGTATCTGTAGCACATCACTGACTGGAGAGAGAAAAAAGGTTCTTATTTTTAGGTTTTACAAACACAAATCACAGAATGATGAAATCATTTAGGTAGGAAAGGACCTTTAAGATCATTGAGTCCTACTGTTAACCTAACACTGCCAAGTCCACCACTAAACCATGTCCCTAAGCACCACATCTACATGTCTCTTAAATACCTCCAAGGCGGTGACTTCACTACTTCCCTGGGCAGACTGTTCCAATGCTTGACAACCCTTTCAGTGAAGACATTTTTCCTAATATCCAGTCTAAACCTCCCCTGGTGCAACTTGAGGCCGTCTCCTCTTGTCCTATTGCTTGTTACTTGGGAAAAGAGACCAACATCCACCTCATTACAACCTCCTTTCAGGTAGCTGTAGAGAGTGATAAGGTCTCCCCTCAGCCTCCTCTTCTCCAGGCTAAACAACCCCAGCTCCCTCAGCCGCTCCTCATCAGACTCGCTCTCCAGACCCTTCACCAGCTTCGTTGCCCTTCTCTGGACATGCTCCAGCACCACAATTTCCCTCTTGTACTGAGGGGCCCAAAACTGAATACAGTATTTGAGGTGTGGCCTCACCAGTGCCGAGTACAGGGGCACAGTCACTTCCCTGCTGGCCACACTATTCCTGATACAAGCCCGGATGCTGTTGGCCTTCTTGACCACCTGGGCACACTGCTGGCTCATGTTCAGTCAGCTGTCAGCCAGCACCCCCAGGTCCTTCTCTGCCAGGCAGCTCTCCAGCCACTCTTCCCCAAGCCTTTTGCGTTGCATGGGGTTGTTGTGATACAAGTGCAGGACCCAGCACAAAATATTGGTTTCTACTTCTAAGCATAACAGGGCCAGGCAAATATATTCATTAATCAGCTCAAGTCAGGAAAATAACCAGATGAGACTACGCCAACAAGTAGTGCATTTGAAACACTTTAGGAAACATGCTATACATGTGTTTTACCAGATGCTACCTGACCACTTGACCGCTTTTGTTTTGCACACAAGTTACTATGTCACAGAAGAGATACATTAAATCATAAAGAAGGCATAACATTCACATCATTCACTTCATTTTCAGGAGTAAGAGGGGTCAAAAGGCAGCACAAGTTCACATGCAACAGCAAGTCAAAATAGTTTTCTTTTTTAATGCCTTTTTTTTTTCTTCAAAATTCCTGTCTTTTTTTTTTTTTTTTTTGTAATGGTGATTGATCTTTACCAAGACACTTTCAAATCCTATCAACTCCACTGCAATACATCAGCTTTCAAGCCCTTTTGGTGCTCTGCATCTCTTCTAGATACTGGCTTCATTTTGGGCGTTTTAAATTCCGTATGGTAGGTTAGGGATAATATGTGTGCAGCCTACATTTTAAGAAACTGAAACCACTTGTCAGAAGCTTACATGAATAATTGCAGAGGGCCAAATCAACAAAATACTATTTAGGCACCCAGCTACCTTCAATCGCAGTGAAAACTGCTACACTGTTAAATAGGGGTGGCAATTTAAAATGCATCTTTTGAACCTAGGCTCAACCTGGCAGTACCCAAAACCAGCAGAAGCAAACAGCAGCACAGCACTCCAGCAAAGGCTAACATGTGCATGAGGGGGAAGGAAATCTTTCTTACTTGTACTGCTGATGGTCCTTTGTACTTCTTGTTTTTGCCATGAATCTCTCCGCCAATTTTTCCAAGTTTCTGGAATACTCCATCTCTATTTCCGACTTCTTGCGGAAGAAATCCTGCAGATCCTGAAGAAGCTGCACTCTCATTTCAGTCTGCTGCTCCAGGCATTTTTGCTGCTCGATGAGTTGAGCTCGGATCTCTAATGAAAGAATCACATACCCGCTCAGGTCAGTGAAAGCAAATGAGAATTGAGTGTACCAACCAAAATTATAAACGCTCCAGCATACTTCAGCCTCTGCAGCTACACCAGCTGGATCTGGATTTCAGGTCCTGTGGTGGGACACAGCAGTGGCAGTTCTCACTTCTGCCACCACACACTCATGCCCCAGGCCACGGCTTCCTCCCACCCACTGGCTGTCTCACAAACAGCTATGGCAAGGGGTCAGGACTCTGCTGGGCTCACATCAGCAGAAGACCTGCCTCCCCCTTCCTCTCTCATCCTCTTCCTGGCATGAGCACAGCAGCTGGCTCTGAGTGATCTCCTTGCAGGAGGTGCTGTGCAACCATTTCATCTGCAGCTCCTTCTGCTGCCCTGAAAAATGGCAGGTTAAACAAGCACTCTCTGGGCCGGCATCAGCCTGCTGACTGCCAGGTGGACTATGCTGGTTGGTATCATCATGTACACCGTGGAAACAACCTTGTGATAAACTCTGGAGGCATCATAACTGTGCACAGGTTAGCTTCTGCACCTGCCCCATCTCTGCCAGAGAGGGAACTGGTGTACTGTATGTGCATTCACAATATTTCACAGCAAATACAGAGGAAAAACTGTACCTATATTTAGAGATACCTATCTGAAAATTTGCAAAAGGTTCCAGAGACTGAGGTGTATTTATTCAAATAAAGCAAAATCTGTCAATTTATAAGAGAATATATGGTCACAGTGATCATCTAAAGTAACAGACAAAAGCCTCCAGATTTCTCACCACTCTATCGTATGCTGTTTGCCATATGCATAATTGCTTCCTTTTAGTTTTTTTTTTTTAGCACTTTTATTTCTTGAGTGCTAAGCAGTTAATCACATTCTGGGAACACTTAGTCTAAAAACATCCCTCTCTTTCTTTTGAGAGACTGGTTCATTAGCTGCCCAGGCAACATTGTAATCCAACATTGTGGAGTGAACACAGGAGTAAACATTTCGCAACCATAATATATGTATATATTTTTAAACAGTTTAATTGTGTAACAAGGACTTCTTGATAGCAAAACAATATGCCAGAAGTGATGTCCATGTAAATGCAAAATTGTTGTCAACTTTTACTTGATTCCTAATGATGTAACCATGCTGTGGGTAAGAAGATGTTGGAAATCTTAGATGCCTCACTGGTTCGAAATAGAGAAACATTCTAAAAGCCATGGCTTACACCACAGGGAACTGCAAACCAGTAAGTAGCAATAACATTACAAAAATTATCTGATCCATCTCAGAACTAATGCATCCTTACTGATCTTAAACCAGGTAGGAAGGCAGAGAACCTCTCTGCTGGGATTCAAATGTGTATACTGAAATAAGGCAGGATGAGCACAGAAAACTGTTAAGCCAGTATATTTACTGGAGGAGGGAGACATTGCAGTGTTTTCTTCCAGATCTCCTTTGAGCTACCAGCTGCTGTGTTAATCATTAATGAAACCATCCATTTTAATAGCCTGGGAGGTGAACCAAAAAATTCATGGTTTGGTTTCCATTTCATTTCAAATCAGTTTGTTGGAAAAGGACCATGCCTCCAGCAAGGATGAGCCACTGTAATACAACACTGTATCAATGACATTCATGTACATAGAGGAGAAAATCACACTGGAGCTGGAAGGTTATTAACAGAAACAAAAACCCAAGACTGCTTTTTTGGGTGTCCACTACTTTTGCTATTGTAATAATGGAAAATTCCTGGTATAGGAAACCAGTCATACAGATTCACTGATCAGAAGTGGCAATTTTGGCCATAGCTGGAGTTTTGACTAAATCCAAATCCATGTACATTGCTCCTGTACTTTGGCCATCTCCCTTTCCCACTACAGATTTTCTACCAGTTACTTTAAAAGCAGAGCTCCGTACAGTTCTGATGATTTTGTAGGTCAGTGGATCTCACTGCCATAATTCTTCATTTTTAGGCAGGCTTTTACCATAGCAACATGAAAGAGAAAGGTTTTAGAAACAGGAATATATGAATAGAGATACAGGAAACAATGAACAAGGGACGACAGATACAATATGAGAAATTGCATTAGCTTTCTGATGCTGCCTGGATTTCCAGTGGACAGTAGTAGTTTCCTTCAGATTTGTATATTAGGAAACAAAATCAGAGCATGATCTCTGAAAGCTGATGGTGCCCGGAGGTGTCCAAACTCTGAGTAAGCTGGCAAGTTAGGGTTAGAGGGGGACTGGAGCCTTATGAAGGAAGTTCCACAATTTCTGGCTGTTTGAGTCTTGGCAAGGAGGAAAAACATACTGGCTCCAAAAGGCTGAACCTCTGGCCTCCCACAGGAAGAGAAAAAGGGGAGATGCACATCCCACTCGTGCCAGCTGACCGGAGTCTCTCCAGAAGCGACTTCAGCATAGCAGTTCTCCTTCCAGTCTTTTATGTTCTTCTGTTCCTGCATTTTTCAATTCTTCTTTTCCTAATAAGGTGTGTAACGCTATACTGGCAGACTGAGGAGATGGCAACGAGTAAGAAATCAGATCAGCAAATGTTGTGATTTTCACTTTCTGATAAAAGAAAGCTGTGGATTAAAAAAAAAAACAAAACCAAGCAACAAAAACTCTCCAACAAACGTTGGCAAAACAGCCAGCCAGCCTGAGCAGCTGTGCATCACAAAATCACACCTGTCCAAGTACTATTAACTATCATAGACCACCCATTACCTACTGCTATGGAAAAATGCATGAAGCAATGTTTTCTTCTTTAACCAATCCATGCGTGACTTCTTTAGGGCTACAAAGAGCAGCATGGAAAATTGCTGTACCGCATTCAAAGAAACAAATATCCAATATGCCAAGAAGGTGCCAAATTAAAAACTAGTACAGCCCAAACTCCATAGATACAGAGACAGGTGCAGCAGGCAACAGAAGGGTGCCTGTCTTTATTTTGCTGGCACATTTAAATTCAAAGTCGAACTGATACCAGCTGTAATGGACAATGACATTGTCCTATTCTGCTCTGCAGGGTGGCTGATGTCAAAGGATTGCCACGCTATTTTCTGCCAAGAACAGGCATGTTTAAACTCTGGATGAATTAACACCTTCTCCTTCTCTGTAGAGCAGCTTTGAGTCATATTCACTGGTTTTCTGGCCACGGGCTGGTTCAAACAGAATCCCATCCATTTACACTGCAGCTTGAAGAGACTGAATTCACATGAAGTGGAAAAGAAACCCCCACCTTTTGTCCAAGATTTGCACACACGACCAAAGCAAGGAAGCAGCTAATGTGACCGTAATTAAATCAATAACCTCTGGGTAAAGTTTTATCTCTAAAGATTTTCATGTTAAAAGTTATTTCAATTATGCCCTCATTGACACCACCCTCTAGAATTACTATATTAAGTATAACATTAGGTTTTGTTTGTGGCAGCCCTCAAGATATAACTCTAACCTTTCAACAAATCTTTATTTTCTCCTGACAAGAGGTTAAATCAGTGCACTATGAAAACCAAAAGGAGACAAGATTATAGCTGTTTTGAGAGTTAAGTATAGTGTGGACGAAGTTGAACTACTGACATCATCCAAATCACCATGAGAAATAAACTCGCCAAGGTTACCTCTTTGCACACTGTACAATATTACAACTAATGATTTATATAGCACTAAAGTAGTACACCAGATTACCCTGGAGAAGATACGTGTAACCAGTTATAGGCCATTGCCCCACCTGAAGGCTGTCATGGTGAGACATACTGCGATGTGGCACACAACAATGACACTAGCCACACACCAGCAAGGAACAAAACTTGTCACACCAAAGCACCAGGCTCCATCACACATCCCAGAAAGCCACAGGAAACCCCCTCCTGACCTCAGAAGCTGGACACCTCGTAAATATGCACTATTAACCAAATTAACCCGCTGCCAGACCAACACTTTGCATGCAGACTGCCAGCCCACCGCAGTACTCCCTACTGCAACATCTGCATCCCTGCCCTGTGATGCTGCAGTGCTCCTGTTACGCCTCTCTAGGCTGTGCCTAGTCCTGTCAGCCCCCAGAGACTTCCCAGACCACTGTGAACCCTCATTACCAACTCTCAACCAAAGCAATTCTAATGAATGTTTTATGGTGCTGTTACATGTCTGCTGCGAGCTGCTTCCCACTTGAGCCTCCCCGAGAGCTGTTGCAGCCTGACACCCTTAACTCCTGTTTAAGTGGAATTAACTTTTCTGCTAGCAGAGCAGCCCTGGCATGGTTTTTGACATTTGCTGAAAGCTCTGGAAGGTGCCGCAGAGCCAGACACCTCTCCCCGGTCACCCCTAGGCTGTACTGCAAGCCTCCCACCTGCTGCCTCACCCTGCCCAGCACTGAGCTATATTTAATTCATGATTACAATATACAAACTACACAGACACATTAATCCAGTAGTATTACTTGATAATAATACAAACAGCCCCAGGGCCCCATCCTGTGAATGATTATAAAAGCAAGCAGCTCATCAGAATTATTTGAGAGTACAAACAGGCCCTCAGGAGGCACAGTTACATTTGCAGGTCTTTATCTGCTCGGTAACTTCAAACTCCTATTACCACCCATCTCTTTTTAAATACCTCCTTCACCCCAAAACCCCGAATTTCAGATTAGTTTTAAAACACTCAGAAATGTCTCATCAAAAGCACTGAGGACAATGTATAGTGTCTTACACTGTATTTCCAAACCATTACAACTTCGTCATTTTTTTCCCCACTGAGCTATCAACATGCACATCCCTCATTCTCACATTTAGGATATTCAGATCATATACCATATCAGAAGATTCAGACCTTAAATTCAGTCTAGATATCATCTGGTGACCGACATACACTTGTAATTAAGCAGATAATGGAGCATTAATCATCTTGTAGTTCCTCCTTGAAGACACTTGAGTCTGACATGACTCTCCCCGTGCCTTAGTTACTTAGAGTACGAATGGCTCATGTCCGAGACTGCTGCTAGAAGCCAGGCTGCTGCATTGGCGAACTGATCTTTCCAGTTTCATCCCAGCCTTCTGCCTTTGTAAGGATCTGCTTTTGGCTTCTCTGTCGAGATGGGCAGAGCTTTGGTCCAGCTGAACACAGCTGGACAACATCTGCAGTTTAGGTTTTGTTTCAGGAAAGTGCTTAGCTCCAAGCCACCGAGGACACTGCCAGCAGAGAAACCGCAGCAGGAATCACTGAGGGGGGCCTGAAGGTGCCCCAGTGCACAGTTAGTACTCCTTAACGCCAGCACTCCCACACCTGCCAGGGATGTTAAACTGGCTCTCAGCAGACAAGAAGATAAAGATGATGAGAGGTATCAGCCCTATTGGTGGGTGCTGTGGCTCAGCGGCTGATACTCCTCTCCGAGATACACAGCCTAAAGGTACTTGTGCTGGACAAGCTTTTATTTCTCAGAGCCATGTCTAGAAAGCTATTTAAGTGTTTCTCTGACAAATGGTGAGGGAAGCTCTGTGGTTGGCAGGGAGCCTGGCTTACACTCTCTTCCAGGTCCTCGCTGCCATTTTCCCGGACCACAAGCACTTCAAAAGCCAGGAAATTCCACCAGCCTGACAGCTGATGAGAGATGCTGGGGTGAGGATCTCACAGGCTGCTGCAGAAATGCCTTTAAATAGCTCATGAGTCTGTCCCACAACATTAACTTTCTATGACAGACTAGTGGAAACCACTTCTCTGTGTTCAACATGCAAGTAAGAAGTGTGGCTGCATAGACAGCGATGCCCTTGAGCTTCTGAAGGCATGACTTTTGTGGACTTTCTTCTACCCCCCAAGTGATTTCACTTAGGATGTTGAGCATACAGCTTTACGCATGTTCCCACTTCAAGTGAAACCTCTGCAATGCACACCCCAGCTCTAAATTTACTGTTTGGCTTCATGCCATTTCCCAGAGAATTCATTTCAGACTTTTTGTTTGTTTGGGGGGTTTTGTGGATGTGGTTGAGGTTGCCTTCAAGAGAACACATCTCCAGGCTGTGGTAGCCTGTGGAAATGGCTGGGGAGTGAGAATTACGCCTGGTATCTGCAGGGCTGTACAAAGGGTAGGAATCTGAAGCCCCTGTTGACATATATCAACCCCTTTAAAAACTGTAAACCTCACTCATTCAAGCATTTTGGCATGCTTAAGGATAACAACAGTCCTTGTGCAGCTATTAGCAGGAAAGCTGGTGTAGAAGCCATTTGCAGGATGAATACAATAGTTTACAGGTTGCTTCAGTTGTGCTGAAACAAAGAGAGCAGAGAAAGAACGAATTCTCTCCTTGCAGCTGCAAACTTCATTCTACACATTCAAGCAAACACACTCATGCCTACTGCAGCCACAGACTAGGCAACAACATGCCCCCAACCAGAACCGTGTAACTGGGGGTTCCCAGTGGACGGGATCCAAAAGGGGTTGCTGCATTAGGGCACCTTCCACCTTCCCTTGAAATGGGAAGGCATGTCTGGAAGAGCCAAGAAAACCTCTATACATAGCTGAAGAAGCTTTTCTTCTTGTTGTTCTTGGACTAACGCCCTCCTGCTATTCACAGCCACAGCTGCTGGTCACTTGGCTGCCTACAGTCCAAGCCTGAATGGAGGGCAGTGCGCCAGCTCACGACTTGGCAGGACACTTCTTGCCACAGCGCTACTGCCAAGCGACCGTGGGTTTAAGCAGGCAGCCTGCCTGCACCACATTTTGAGTGCCACTGCTTCTGTGGCAGCTGCTCCTTTGCAACCATAACTAAGCGCTGGCACTACGTCCTACCAAAACTTGAGGATGGCACACTTTGTCCTTCTGATCACAGGAGCTAGGACTCTGAGGACAAAAGCTTCTACCCCTTAGAGGAGAGGGAACTTTGTTTTGTTCAACAGCAAAATTCGACCTCATCTCAAAAACACTGCCAACCCAGAAGAGAAGAGAGCAAAGCGCAAGACACCTCCTCTGCCTCAACGTCTGATGCAAGGTCTCTCACCAGCCTGACCCAGCCCTCACCTCCCGCTGTGGGAGCAGATGCTCTCCTGCAATCCAACTGCCCCACCTCCAGACAAACAAATCAGCTCTGCAAACCACCAGCACACAAAAGAAAAGCTAAGAACCCACATCAAACAAGCCCCCAAACACATTTAAGAAGAACAAAACAATGCAGAAACTACCCCAACTGTGGCATTCATGGCAAAAGTCTGTAGTCTTAGAGAGGGGAAAAAAAAAAAAAGGCAAAAGAGAGATAAGGAGTCTGTGGGCATCTTTGTCTGCCAAGCAGACAGGCCATCATGCAGTAGGTGTCTAAAAACTCATTTAGGCCATGTAAACTGTCAAGATCTATGTGACAACTTATTCTGAAGCTTCCAAAGGATTTAGACCATCGGGTTCTTTTACGCTTGTTAAAGATACCATGTGGCTTTCCTTGCAGACTTAAATTTTGGCCACATGAGAAAATTAAAAGGAAACTCAGTCTGCCCAAATCTTTCTCCTCTTCTTACCAATGAGGTACCTGCCAGGAGAACAGAAAAATTACTCATGGCTCTCCTCTGACTAATCCTTCGCAGCAATGTCTGGAATGCTGGATTGACAAGAGCACTCCAGAAGAAAAAAAAAAAACCTTCCTGGCCACAGGTTTCTATAAGTCTATTATTTAATTTGTTTATTACAGACTGCTGTGATTGCTCTAATCGGTAGACGAAATGTATCCTTCCTTCTGGTTATTTTCTCTGTATAGAAAATTCTTTCCAGAACACAGATTGCCTCTTAACTATTAAACAGAATTCACCCAGTACATGCTTTATGCTATATCCTTGTTACACACTTGCTCTTCTGTGTTTAGATTGTAAATTCTACATTTTAACGAGCACCTAGGGAAATGTTTTTTCAGCTACACCACTTCATAAAGTGGAACAACAGAACACCTTCATTTCCAGAGCACTAAAAGCAGCTTTAGCATCAACTGATGGTCAAGCTCATGTCTCCCAGGAAATTCATGTCAGCAAAAGATCAAGGCTTGTAAGCTAAATTCTGACCTCCCTGAAATCAATAGAGATTTGTCACTGACTTTACTCATGCTGGGATTACTGTCTTTACTTAAACTTACAAGAAGCTTATGCTCATCCAACGGACATACTGCTATCAAAGCAAGCAGTCTTTTTCCCCCTTATATCCAGGCTACACAACCCTCCCAGGTCACCACGTACCTGATAGTACCAGAACTTTTGCAGACAGACAGAAGGACTAACCCATAGAGTGAAAAGAAGCGGTTCCTGCTGGTTATGCTCCACAGGTATTGCCAGAGCAGGGAAGGTGCAGTCTGATGTCAGTGCCATTACAGGTCAGTCTCAACCTCTTTTGAAACCTTCCCAAAAGTTCGTAGCTATAACAAAGGTCACTTCCCGGCAGCGGCTTACGCTGGTGAGTGAAATACTATGTTCTCACCAGGAGCATGAACGAACTCTTGGGAGCGGCTGCCCGTTTTGCACTGACGGCAGCGTGCAGGCGGGCAGGGTGGATGCGGCCAGGCTGGGGAGCGGCGGAGCCTGGCACACAGACACCAGTACCACAAGACTAGGACTGCGGGAGAAACTCAGCCTTACGAAAGGATGATCTTCAGGGATCAGCAGAGAAGCTGTTCTGAAATGAACATACCGCTGCTGTACAGGTGGGGTGGTTTTACTGCTCCTGAAATGCCGTATCTGGTTTACAAATCCTATCAAACTACAAGGTATAATTTTTCTGGGTGACAATCGATTCTCTTGCTCTTTATAGACAAACTGCTGGCAGGTTTTATATTTCCATATGTATATCACATATCTGTATGCTTTCATGTCAGGCCACCTGGAACTTCAGAAAAATATCTTGTTATTTTTGTGGAAATTCTCTACCTGTGAATTCACTATTTAAAATGAAGAACTTACAATACTTGCTTTTTAAAAATTAGTGTAGTAATTTCTCCTTGGTTTGTGTTTTTTTTATTTTCTTTTAAAGCCAGAACAGGCTTGAGGACATAGTTACAAAGTTTCCCACTGCTCAGGGCACTGTTTATAGAGCTAATTACCTGCACAATGAAACCAACAATATAAGGTGAACCATTACCAAGCTTCTGCCAGTGTCAAATGACCATGGGAGTGCAAAGAAGTCAATAAATGTATTTTAATAAGCATTCCCTAAACCAGTCTGATTTCAATTATTGTAATGTATTTTAATAAGCATTCCCTAAACCAGTCTGATTTCAATTAAGTTTCCAGGCCCAGTGCCCCACCTCCACAGGTATTTCTGGGCCCAGAGCCCCAAGCTCCTCAGCTATTAGATGTGGGGGCTAACTGGCCACAGAGTCTCCTTACATGGTAGCGCAGACTGCTGCCCTCTGAAGGGCTCCTCTGAGACGAGTGGTGCACCCATCAGACAACAGCGGCAAATGGCAAGAAATGGAGAAAAGGAGCAGCAGATGGTAGTCTTAAAGTTGATGGTAAAATATAAAAGCAATGCTGCATGTACACAGGTTTACAGAGCCTGGGATCACCATTGTCAATTTTGCATTAACATGCAAACAAGCTTGTTAAACAAACCCATTCTTGCCATGGAGGACTTCTGGATAATCTTTCGTTTCCCACATGCAACCGTATTTGGTCACTGCTGTATTGGTTTTAGTGATTTCTCCTGTAAGCAGCAGCAAAAAGGAGGAAATTGTAAGGCAGACAGAAGACACAGTAGTCCTTTCCTTTCCCATTTTAATTTGCTCTTTGGAGATCACGTTCTGAACGTGCAGGAGCTGCTGAAGCACTGGGGAACCTTGAGTCCAGCCTGACACTGCTTAATTATCTCAATGTGGCAGATTTAGGTCTTTAGCACTTAGAAATTATTCTAGTGTTTTTATTAACTAATTCCTCCTCTAATTAAATTTAGATGGCACAAATATCTAAAACAGATTTCAGACTTTCATAACTGCTATGACTTTACAGAATAATAAGCAAGTAGCGGTGAGAAAATAAAATCTGTAGTGAAAGCAAGTTCTCCGTTACCTTGGAAATAATTCAAGGCAACTCCACTCCTTCAGTACCCTCATTTTAAATGCCCTTTCTGCTCCTTGTTTCCCCAAACTCTGAGAGTTTATTGTCTTGAAAGAAATAACATGACAATTCAAAGAACATTTTACATCTTTCTGCCCTAGCCAAGATCAAGCAGAAACAAGTAGTCAGCTACTAGGTGCTGCACCAGTACTTTAACAAGCAGGATATATATATATCCTCACTGTAGAGTCTGTGCACTAAGCACAAAATATTTGGTAGCTGCAGCATCTGCTTTCAAAAGGTTCTTCTAAAGTTTCTTGAAAGTGCAGAACACAATACAAAGTCAAGTAGGCAGCAGAAAAAAGAAATCAGTTTGTCACTATCAGGACAGTAACAAAAACCTAATGATCTTAATCAGCTTCCTTACTTGCAAGCTGGGTGAAGCCAGGTTAAGTTCTTGGCCCGGCTGCCGCAAGGCTGATGATGGAGCTGAATCTGGGCAGCACAGCAGTGTCTGCTCTGCGACAGACACTGCATCACCCATCCGCCGACACCTCTCTAGAACAACCCCAGGCTTGGTACTGGCACATATCCTGTACCTCCAGAGAAGCAGAAACCTCCCTATCATGCAGATATGAGCATCATTTCATTTTGTTAAGCTCTGCCACAATGAAACCCTTCCTTCTTAATATCTCAGGTGGACAGCTGACAAGTGAAAATGTCTGAAGGCTTTTTCTATAAATTAAATGCTGAGAGATGTGTCTTTTCTTGACAAAAATAAATTATTCTGAGCCTCTGGCAGAAAACATAGCTGTTAAGATGAGAGTTATGCCGGTAGCAGTGCAGGGCAGGAACTCCTAAGCAGCAAGACGAGCAGGAAAGCTATGAAATCTGTGCATCAATCAGATATGGCCTCTTCTGTACATTGATGACTATCACTGCGATAAGGCTCAGGAATTAATAACTAGAGAAAATGCCCTCCCTACATCCTGTGAAAATGATTCTCCATGCATGGCACATCTTTTAAGAGGTCAGTAAAACATTTTTAGTACAACACACACCCCACTGCATGCCATAAATAAGAGCACGCGTTTGACCCAGCCATGACTTTCAGTGACAGCTTTTTAAGTTCCCAGTCCAGTTAAGAACAAAAAGGAAACCGCAATTTGTGCCCTGTGTGCGAGGATTTTACCCACATCCTTTTTCAGCCCAACCTGCCTAACACGCAGCAAAATACTTTCACTGTTGCTCATTTATCTTTTACACATTTAACTCCTAAAAACTGCAAATTTAACATACTGAGCACTTTGTGGTTTCCTTCTAAAACAGCTTTGTATTTTTTTGCTGCAACAGATTCACGATGCTCCTCTTCTCCACTGAGACAAACAGCTATGCCACTGTGACGCCTTCAACACCAGTTTTAAAACTTTAGGTCCACAACCCATGCTAATTACTCACCTGAGTACATCCCTGTAGTTGTATAAGGTCCTGTCTACTGTAGTCGACTAAGTGGGGCAAAGACACTGTCTTGGGCAACATGCTAGAACTGCACAGTCTAGTTTAGTTGTTGGCACGCTTCTGGGCACAGTGTTGGCCCATGAGCACCCTCCTCACCTGCACCAGCTATGCAGAGCTCAGAGGACAGCATGGACTGGGGACCCTCCCCATCACCCTGCATCGGTGAGGTATCCCCGTGGCAGTTGGAAACTGGAGCCCCTCCCTCACCCACTCAGTGCTGAGAGAAGGATGGTGTCTACTGCCCAATAAATCTTTGAACTAGATCATATCACCACGCTTCATGCTCTTTGTACAGATTTATCTATACAAATGCAAGCCTTGCTGGGAAATATGTCTGTCAGACCAGACAGACCTCGATCTGCATCATTTTTTAGTGGGGATGTGGCCTGAGTCTGCAAAAGGA
Organism: Phalacrocorax carbo; assembly: GCF_963921805.1. Taxonomy (NCBI): domain Eukaryota; kingdom Metazoa; phylum Chordata; class Aves; order Suliformes; family Phalacrocoracidae; genus Phalacrocorax; species Phalacrocorax carbo. The sequence continues at coordinate 37,557,714 of NC_087513.1, read as the reverse complement.
AAGTCCCAGTGTGTGACTACTGATCCTCTGAGCACGACTACGATATTATCCAAAAGTACATTTCTGTGTCTTGTCTCAGTTTCATATAGCAAATTATACTGAATTTGACTCAATAGATGATTTAACAAACACAACAACATTGCATTCTGGGAATGAAAAAAGAAGTTTTTGTATGCCAAACTTTGAGTAGAAAACATTAGTATTTTTGCTAATTAAACAAAACAATGACCCTACCATAATGGAAGAACTTCTGTCTGTGGGAATGTAAAATAATAATCACCATGTTGGTTGATTTAACAGTGATATATATCACTGAATTAATAAGATTATATAAATTCTGCCGAGCTTCAAATACATTTGTCTATGTACTGCTCTGATTTGGTAAAAGATGTAATTTCTAAGTCAGAAAATAAAATGTACCTCCAAGGAAGGTTTTCTGACAAGTTTGAACCCAACTACTCAGAGCCCCAAATTCCACTAACAGCTGCTGGGAAAAAAAACAAATCCTTCAGTGTCACAGAGCAGATTCTTTGTTCCATCTTCCTGCTATGGGGAAGTATAAATTGAATTGTGGACCACATTTAATTAAATTTAGCTTCAGTTGTTACAGCAGGGGGAGAAGAATGCCCCCCCGAGGTTCCTGCTAATGGGAATAGAAAAAAAATATCCACTGTGAGACTGTTTGTAGGTAACCATTACTTGCTCGCTCACTCAACAGTAAGATGAAGAATAGTACCTGCTAGTAAGTGAACTTTGGGGTGAAATAATTAGCATATTTCCAGCTCCCCTGGAAACAACCTTCAATCTGTTAGAAGTTTTTTTAAAAAAAAGATAGAAAAAACCACTTTTTTTAATGAGTTGAAATATCAGAACTAGGAAAATTTGAAGTTGATGATTTGTAGAACACACTATCTGCATCGTCTTCCTGCATTAATTCCCTGCTTTGTCTATTCTGCAAATGTCTCTTTCCAAGAGACATATGGGTGGTTAGGGTTTCCAGCAGGGCTCTGATGACTGCTCTATGGAAGCAAAGACATCAAGAACAGCTGTAGGAAGCAGATGTGCCGCTTTGGGCACTTTCAGTGAAAGGCCAAGGGATGAATCCTTCATGTGCTACTTAGTTCAGGATCTCTTTATAACAAAAAGGCCCATAAAAAAAAACAGCCTATGTTTTTAGCCTAGCTCCACTTGGAAGTGGGCATTCTGGTAGTAAAAGCCCTGCTAGAGTGAGTAAAGGAGAAGGGTTGCAATGGGCAGGGCAGGAGCAGTAACTCCTAGGCCCTTTCCGTGGGTAAACTAAAATGGAACCTGAGCCACTTAATTTTCATATAGATGAAGTGACAGCTCTGAGAAGCACATCAGCAGCCATAGCAGATGGATGGAAAAGTGGTAACCTGTAGAAATAGTTATTCATTATTTTGGGGAAAAACTGTAGTTTGGTAATTCACAGAAATCCTCAGTTAAGGATGACAGGAACACTCTAAATACTCATGATACTGGTTTTACAACAGTGCTAAACTTCCAAACGTTTACTTTAGGCCTGCTCTTTTTTTTGGAAACAAAGGTGAGCTAGAGTCAGTCAGGAGTACTGGGAAAAGAAATGAAAGGCTAAACTAAGGAGCAAAAAGTCATGAGGTATGGACAGTACATACCCACACAGCCTGGATGAACCCTGGGGTGCAGTGGCCAAGCTTCTGACAAAATGTGTCCCCCCTCCCTGAAAGTGGCTGCTGTGACCAAAGGGCTGGAAAGCATCTCCTGGAAAGGGGCAGGGGGAGCAGAGAGAGATGCCAGGGTGTTCTAGGCTAGCAAATCACTACTTCTTCATCAAATAAGTTACTGAAGCTCTCATCAGAAGTATTTATAAAACAAAAGTAGATAAGAGATAAGGAGAAACCAGGGCAGTCCCTGGAAAAGAAAACTGTACGGTGGCAAGGTATTAGGGTTACTCAAGCTTATCAACAGACAGTGGATAACTGAAACCCATCTGACCTTCAGTGTCAAGTTACTTGCAGTCCTTAGCCTCAAATTATTATATTCCAGTTCTATTTAAAATCTATCAACAAACCTTAAAGGGCACAAAAAATATAGATAACCTGGTTAAAAAGCATTTAACCTTTCCAGTTTCCGCAAAACCTACATTTTGGCCGCAGCTTCCTTTCTGCTCCTAACCTGTCAAAGTACAGAGGGACTGTTTACTGAAGGATCAGTCCTGTCCTCTCCACCTGGGTGTACATTTTCACCTCAGTGTCATCTACTGCTTAACCAATTTCATAGTAATCTGTCATAGTCCAGCCATGTAAAAATCATGAAGGGAATTAAGACTATATTTGAATGAAGTTCAAGGCATCCTAGCTGACTCCATACATGCATCACAGACATTTGACAAGCTAAAACAATAGTCATGCCTGAATTGGGGATATCTGAAAGAACTCCTCTGCAGCTTCTCTACCCAACAACCACCATTTCACTACTAGCTGCACCCTTCTGAGGACAACCATCTATAACTCAGCTTCTCCTTGTATGCTCATGCAGTGCTGAGCGAAGTGCCAAGCCCAGATGTGACTGTAGGCAGTAACACAACACACATCAAACAGTAATGGTGAAGCCACGGCGGTCTTTAGTTGACTCACCATGATACAGGTGGCATGACCTGTTTGTTAGCATGTGCACAAATACTGCTCAGAAAGGTACAGGACTATTACTGCAGATTTTGTTCCACCTTTGCACAGGGCTGGAACCTATGATTCTGGTGCTCCATACTGCATTTCTAAACACTACTGTACTACAAATAGAAAGGTCCAAATGTCTGACGTCCAAAGGCAAGCTACAAATTCAAAACCAAGTAGTTTCATCAAGAAATCTAGAGATACATTTTAACTTGTTTACACAGACTTTCAGGTTATGAGGAACAAAAGTAAGATATCCAGGAGACACTGAAAAAAGTTTTTAATAGAATTTGCTTTTATCTACTTTGAAGGAACAGACTGCTGAACTTTTTATCTAGATCAGAAAGCAAAGCCAGTAAGTGCTCAGATAGTTATTATTTAAGTGTCCTGCAAGTTAAGTCCTTCTGACACACTGGTTCAGGTAACAGTTCTTTCCTTGTCTGTAAAACCCAGTTTCATCCCAAATTAGCACTGGTTTTGACCCATGAGAAAACAAATGAACTTCATGCATGAAGAAAGACTGGTCAGAAAACTCAATAGAACTGTAAGACCCAGATCCTGCAGCAGATGAACCCAGCTAATCTGAACCAGGAACACCTACTCCCTACCTCCAAACAAGAGTAAACTTGCTTGGAGAACAAACAACCCTGTCCAAAACTGTATCAATAACCCTGAAACTGTTTGCAAATCTACTGTGAAGTTACAACTGGACTTTTTTTTACCCTAAAGCCAGATTTACAAAATTGCCTGAGAGACAGGAGCTGGAAAAAGCCTCCCTTGGCCTGGGAGATCACTGCACATGGCACCCAGCCAGGCTGCTGAGCTCAGCCTGCACCACTGAGCCAAGTGAGCTTTTCCCACTTTTCACAGAGTCCTCTAACCACACAGGTATACGGCACTCTTGAAAGAGAGATTCAGATCAGAAAAGCCAGTAGCTCAAATAGAAAAAGCTGGTTGTAAGCCAACCTGCTAGGAAAAAGTTTTCCAGCAGACCTACAAGCAGTTCACACTTGAGCCAAACAAGCTGCTCAAGCTCCACAGAGTGGGTGGAAAAGCCACCCAGAATTAGGATAGTCTCTGACTGAAGCAGTGTGAGGAGATCACAACTGGAGACCTATCTTATGTCCTTCAAGTGGGAAGCACATCTGCAACAGTTTAACTTTTCTAAATTTGTTTTCCCAAGTCATCATTAAGGCTATATGTAAAAACTGCATTTTGATAGAAATGTACCAGATTTCAATTTCAGGGTAGGATATTTACAACTTCAAAAAAGGATCCTTCTTCTCAAAAAAAACCCTCATTGCCATTCTACCAAGGGTGCCGCTCACACTGACCTACCTCCATTCCTAAGGTGCCTTGCGGGAAACACAGAGCTGGACAGCCTGCCTCCTCCCAGGCGCTGCCTGTGCTGGGCTCACTCCTGCCAACAGTACCATTGCCAGCGCTGAAGATCCACCAGGTTTGTGGAAGAAAAGGAAAGATGCTTTCAAAGCATATCTCAACCCATGAGGCTGCATGGACAGTGTGGGCAGGGGTGAATAAAAAAAAAGATCTAAACAAATCAGGAAAGCCCTTCAACAAAGGAGAACAAACATATTCCAGTTCTAAAGCACCTAATGATTTTAATTAAAACTTCCCACCTCTGCAAAGTTTCAGTCTTTTGATTTATTAAAAAGCTTGTAATCAAGATGTAAACAAAAATTCAACACATTCCCATTTCTTGCAAGAGGGAAATTCTGATTATTTTTTTTTCATGTCATTAGTCAGTATGATTTAGACAGAATTTTAATCATTAAAATCTCCACGTAAAAAGAACTAAACAACTGCTGCCAAAGGAAATTTAAGGGAAGAAATAAAAGCTTTCAGTGACACAGCAACAGTGGATCCAGGAGAAGCAGCAACCTTGCAGAGGCTGCATCTGGCAGGGGAATACCTGACAAACCTATCAACATTCTCACAGGTCCCAGACTTTTCCAATTTACACCTTCAGATCTATGCATTTGTTCACCAAAATATAATAAGAAGTGCCGTCCTTGTTCCTTGTGCTGTCACTCAGCACACACTCCGTTAGCTCAGTGCTGTGGCATGTCGCAGACACTTGGTCTTATTAGAAACCTGCACTCGTTCGCATCTTAACTATGCAAGAGAACACACTGGCTGGCTGCTGCTCATATAATGTCAAATGTACCTGCCTCTGCTGTGAGCTGGATTCATCGCCACCTACATCCTTCCTCTGAACTCCTCTGTGCATTGGTGACTTCAGTACAGTGCTCCTAAGAAAGTAAATCCAAAACTACCTTGGTAACAGCTTTGGGTTTCCTTTAGAAAAAGGTTTTTTGGATCCCTTACCTGTTATTCCCCCTGCCCTAGACAGATGTCTCAACACTTTCTTCCATTGCTCTAGAGCCTCTCTTGATGCTCTCTGAATGTGGTGAAAGAGACATCGCAAGAACCTTAAGTGCTTGGGGGCAAAAGGAAATCCTTTCATTATTGTTCTACAGAGGCACTAGACGGACATGTAAAACACACTGATTTGCAGGATGCTCCTCTCTATTTACCAGGATGTTTTACTTAGCAGGCATATGCTCCCTCTGTATTCCCCATATGTTTTGGGGATTTTTAAAAATAAATTTGGATAAGTGGAATCATTTGCTCCATTGCAGGCAACTTATATGAGAAACATTTGGAAGAGCAGAAGAGGATAGAAAAATCTACTTGATGAATTCATGACATGATTTTTAATCTTTCAGTTCAAAAACTCTTCTTCAAAAATACAGAACAAGGTTTTGCAACATTAAGTTCATTCCTTATTAAAGCCTGTAGACATAAACGTCTGAATATGAGTGTGCTACTTAAGAAAAAATGTAATTAAGTTCAGGAAATACAGCTCAGAAAGCTGTACCTTCCCTGCACAAAACCACAGAACATTGCACCCTCGTCAATACGACACATCTTTTGTTGAGATCTGGTCAAGGAAACCATTTACAGCTCACAACAGCAGCTGTATTGATCAAATGAACGGATGCGCAGTTGTGCTTTTCTTGTGCGTCACATAATAGTGACCTTTCTATCAACCATGTCCATCTAAATTTCACAAACCACTGTTCGACAAATGCTGCACATACAGGAACAACGTGTTTTTCATGCGGCATTAAGTATCCCATGCCAGAACCCATGCAGGCAAGACAGGAGCTGCCTGGTGGAGGTGAAGACGGTACAAACACAACACCTGGTAAATGGGGATTTTACTCCCAGCTTTCACTAAATTCTTCTGTAAATAAGGAGGTGTTTCACCTTCTTCTGTGAATGAATTCGCAATGGCCCTGCAACTTTTCAGCCTTTTCAAGAATTTTTTGTACCCTCAATTTTTAAAGTTCTTAAAAAAAAAGAAAGTGGGTTGTTTGGTGTTTTTTAATAAGGGGAAGGGCATTTCAGTACAAAGTTAGATTGATACGAAGAACCTAAAGAAGGCAACCACCTACTTTCATGCTTTTTTCTCTCTCTTTTTTTTAAAAAAGCACTTTTAAATGAAGGACCATTATCTCAAGATGAAGCTGTCTAGGAGTGGTTACTATGAATAAAAGCTAAAACCTTCAGTTTGACAGGACTGTATTTGGCCATGCATTCTCTACCATGGGCACTTACCACTGCCTAAAATCCAGCTGACCTCAGACAACAGCAGGGAAGAAAACCCAAGTTCTGACATTCAGACAAAGTAATGGAGGGGGAGGATAAGTCCACCTTTGTGTTCTGAAAACAAGACCGAAGCGATTCTTTGAGGAAAAAGGAAATCCAGCAGAACAAAAACCCAGCAACCATGCTATCTACCACAGGTACTATCAAAAGCAGAATTGTTAGGAATATTATATAAAATTCGGTGTTATGAGATAGGGGAAACCTTATTGCCTATCTTTGCACCTGCTGTTAAATGACAGTCTCCATCTGACGCTGCACACTGCGGAGCTGCAACTTAAGCTGACCTTAGCTGGATCTAGAGCAGCACACATCTGTGCTAACATGTGTTATACCTGCTCAGGGTGTCGATCTCGCTAAAAATTAACAAGGTAAAAAAGATTATCCTTCACATCAGCTCTCACTGCAACCACACTGCTGCCAGTGTGACAGGAAGAAGGCGGCAAGAACATATGAAGGGGGATAAGAAGGCTACTGCAAACCAGACTGGTCATGGACTGGTGCAGACGGACTGCAGCTTCAGCTGATCTCTGTTAGCTGATTAGTTGCGGGCTGCTGAGGAAAGATATGGTCTCACCTTCCCTCCTCTCCCTGGTGGCTCACTGCCCCCTTTCCTTCTAGTCCCTCCAGAGATGACAACGCATGTGGCTGCATGATCTCTCAGACCAAGGCCTGAACCTAACCAGAAAAAAAAAAAGTGTGTGATGGAATTGAACCCACACCAGTTCCCTTATAATAGGGCTGCATTATCACTCTGGCCTAGGAAAGCTCATCTTCCACCCTGCTTCTCTCATTCAGACACTGATTCAGAGCAGGAGCCAAGCGCCATGTGCTCTGGTCTCTCCCTGGAGAGCTGCTCCTCTGTTGCTGACAGAGGGAACCCAGAGAAACCGGCCCCTTTCCAAAAAGATTTGATGACTATAAACCACTAGTCTACATATAATCCATTTTTCCACTGGCGAACAGATGTGCAGTGCCTGAAATGGCAAGCGGCAGCTCCCCATGCCAGTGAGTCAGGGAGGGGCAGAAAGAACAACTGCACATGGGTACAGCAGCACATGGGCAAAAATTCACTTAAATTATTCACATGTGCAGTCACATGTGTCAGAAAAAAAAAGCGTTGAGAAAAACCCTCTATGCCCTGCATTATAGCCTGTTTCCCGTGCTCTACCGTTTCCTGCAACACCTGGCACAGGCACTGTCTTATCTGTCAGCTGTGCATTAGGCACCCCAGTAAAGTACTTGCAAGGATACATTTCCCTAAAAATGACGCTCCGGTGCCTTGGCAAGAGTAATGGCAAGCGCTCACTGTCTTCCAGTCCAAATCCTACAGCACAGGGGCAATTTTCATTACTGTCAGCCATAAAGTACAATGGACACTGTCAAGCACTTGAGCAAAAATGCATGTGTAAAGCATTAAGAAGAAGGATGATACAGCTTCCTCCTTGATAAATGACTCTCTTGCCTAAAGCCTGCAGCAGACACAACCACATATTTCACCTCATTTCCTTTGGAAGAATTTCCTTTTGGTTTTGCGGATCAGACCATCATTTAACATGTCCACCTCGCTACTGGGTTTGCAGTGGCACAGAGCAGCCATCACAAGATGCTGTGCCTCAGGAGGGCAAGCACCCGTGGTAGATATCTAAGATAGATATAGGGGTACCTGTGTTCAGGAACCTAATTATTCTTCATTTAGCCAGCTACAAAAGGAGTCTTCCTGCAGGGAATTCAGAGCAGGTACGACGCCCAGAGTGAATATCTCCTCCATCACCTTTGTGCAGGTTGCCGGTCCCGAGGGTCCTGGACACCTGTGACAGAGGCAGGTCAACCAGTGCAGAGAGGACATGGGAATGTGAAGCAATTGAATCATGGAGGAAGCTGGGGAGGAAACGGTCTGTCGTATAATTGCTTCTTCATGTGTGCATTAAGCCTGAGGCATGGAGGTGTCAGGATGTTATTCACTTGTGAGGAAAAGGAAATACCTTATCCTGTAGGTCTGGTAACTTTTATTGGGGAGGAAGAAAAGAATCCCATGACAGGAGCTGGCTCCATGAAACAGCCCATCACAGAGAGGTAGGACATCAATCTGTGGTATTGCTCAGGGCTTCTCCCTTTTGTGAAGGGCTGGATACAACATTAGCCTGAGCATCAATGCCTGAAAGGGACAGATTTGCCAAGCAGGAGCTTGGCCAGGTCACCAGCTGGCTAATACACATATGCTAGACAGGGACACATACTGCTCTTTTCTGAAGGAGCAGAAACATGCCTCCTTGCTGTGTGGCACAGCAGACTGATTTGAGTCAACCTCTCCTGCACCAGTGGGATGCCTTTTGTAACTAGAGCAACATTTCCCTTATTGCTACTGATCTTTCCAACTAATTTTTTTCCATTAGGAAGATAGGATGCAATATATTTGATGTCCCAAAGCAACTGCTGACGTGAGAGCTCTATGGAAGACAGTATCAGCAGATGCTATGCACCAGAGGCACCCAGTAAGGCCCTCTAAATCCAGATGATGGAAAGCTAACACAAAAGAAGTTACGAACACCTACAAACATACTAGTCAGGAAAGAGTGTAGCTACGGCAATTAAATAGGGAACAAACCCAAGAATCTCTTTGTTCAAAGGGACTTTAAAAATATAAAGCAAATATATCAGAAAGGAAATGCTATGGCAAAAAACCATTCACAAGAACAAAACAAATATTTGTCTCAGGAGGAAGGAATTGTAATGATTATAAGTGTCACATCAAATGCAACAGATAACTTCCACAAATGTATCTGAGGGAATTCTACAAGGAACTGAATCCTGTGTTAATGCTTTCCAGGTGTAAGATGATAGCTAGAAAACCACAGTAATGACAAGCCCATAACTATGGCAGAATGAGAAGCTCTAATGGGGCGATAATCTTCCCAGAATTACCTCTCCGCAGAGCTCAGCTGGCCCGGCTTGATTTGCCTTATCATTTCCAATCTTAAAGGCATACCACCAAATTCAACTCAGCCAATCTCCAAGCCATCAGAAGGAGTCACCCAGGATAAGATCTGTGACTTTAACGTTATGGTTTTTTTGGTGTTTTTTTTCTGACATGTTAAAAACATCATCCCCAACAAAAAAGGAGAAAGTTGCTGGGGAATCAATGTCATAGGAGAACAAAGAAAAACTAACTAGGTGCGAAATGCACAGGGATCAAAAGCCAAGAGAATGAAAAGCATTTCCCCCTCTAACCTTTTGAGCTAAGTATTCCCCTCAAGGATTCACTGTTGCTGTTCCCAGGAGGCTGCCATGACCTTGCACCAGCTGCTGGTCCTCAAAGCAGAGCAGTGTAACACGCCCTGGCACTTGGCTGTGTGGAATAGGATGGCTCATTTTCAGTCCCTTATGGCTCCTTCCCCCTCATTGTTTCCTACTCAGCTTTCTTGGACTACTGGGGATGGAGAGAGTAGGGGAGAAGGCTTATACATCTCATCTCTTCCTGCCTGCCTGCTGCCAAGGAGTAAAAAAGAGATGATAGGGGCTCTCTCGTCTTGCTGCCATCATACACTGAGGAGGCAAGAGTGTTTTTGCCACTCCATACACACTGCAGTAGGGGAAGAAAGGTACTGAGATGATCAGAGTATCTTCTTTCCTTCTCCTGACCTTAATGAAGTCAGGCACAAGGGACCTAAGAGCTACAGAGATTATTGTACATCTCACTGTCAGAGTTCGCAATCAATTCTCCTTCCTCAGCTGCTCTCCCCCATCATGACTCTATTCTAGTCTCCTGTGGTTAATACGAGCCTCCAAGCTACAGGTGCTCATCTGCCATGACTCACAGAGGCAGCCCTTATTAAAACAGCATACAGTTAATATTGCAGTGAACCTCTACACTGTCTTTATCAAAGCACTGTATAAAAGTGAGGCAGCTATTGGTATGCCACGGCGGTGGCTGGGGAGCCAAGACAGGCATGGGCAGGAGGACTTGCCTGAGGTCCCACCAGGGGAAACAAGGGCACAGCACTGAGGACAAAGCTGAGGAGCAGGACAAGAAGCTGTGAGTGAGAGCAGATTTCTGACACCAAAATCACCTCCTCCTGCCGAATATAGGCTTGACCACACGGCACACTGACAGATACAATGCCTGGCATTGATATTAAAGGAAATCCAGGAGGAGTGAACAATTCGGGTATAGAGAGAATACAAGACACATTTATGCACATACTAGTACTTTTGAAATAGCTCGTTTGAAGGCTCTGCTGCAGGTTTGCATACTAATAACTTCCTCTGGCTTCCTAAGGAAAACATTTTGTTCTAGGTGTCAAGAAGCCCATTTCTACAATTCAAATACACAAACATCTGTAGGATGAAGAGAGGAAATTGTGCGCAACACTGCCTTCAGTGTGCAAAACAAACATCTGTGTAGTCACAAGCAGTTTATTGTCCAAGCTCAAAAGCAGGAGAGCCCTACAGCTGTCTACATCTACTTCCAGCAGCTGGGGCTACGAGAGGAAATAAGTGCTACCATTGAGGAGAGTGCAAGAGGTTCCATTACAGAAGGCAAAATGCCTAAAACCAGGAAAAAGAGAGAGGAAAAAAAAAGGAACGACACAACTAGACCATAGTCACATTAAAATATTTGAAGTATGAAAATCTGTGGTAAATTGTCTGGAAACATTTTGACTAATCTACATGTACAGTACGATTTGCTCATAATTTGTAACTCTACTCATCTTCGAAGGCTCCAAAATGAAGTTGTAGCTATTCTGTATTTCCTTGGCTGCAAGACTAAACTTCTAACTCTAGCAATTTAAATGGTGCTTTTGAATAGTAAGAGGTATTTTCTGCTTCCTGTCTGAAAACGCTATCTGATCTAGAAGTAGCTGATGCATACATTAGGGAGATGAAAAGCAGCAGTTAAAGCCAATTCTGGTTTACAAATAAAATTTATTATTAAACTGCCCTCCTGAAACTTTTCAACTTGTTTGAAGAAACTCAGCACAATGACTGCATTTTACAGAGTGGTGGAAGTATTGTGGAAAATCCCTAAGTTAAAGTCCAAAACCTCAGACTCAAAGAAAACAAGCCTTTCATGACTCCCCATTAAAAAGTGCCTCTAAAATGTAGTGACACTCTCATTGCCTCCCAAAAAGGAAAAACATATTTGCTTCAAAAGTAAAAGGACATTTTTCTGATTACAAGCCTGCCCAGTCCCTCGCACTGTAGCAGGGAGCAGAGCTGCAGGGTTAGCTCCTAGGTCTCTTAATAACAGTGCCATGGGACAAATAAGTTTCCTGTTCACTTGCTTTCAAGTCCATCACATCTTTACATCCTAAAACTCATCTGTATTTTTATAACAATCAAGGTATCTAATAAGAGGTATTACCATATAAACACAACCCAATTTTAGAAACTGGGGGTTTTTTCTGCAGATCCACAACTTAAGCTGGTCAAAGCTCAGCAGGAGTGTCAGAGCTACAAACAAAAGCAAAGGTGGTTGAAAAGACATTGGAATACATTTTCTCTTAGAAAATTTTGACCTCACTAAATATAACACGGAAAAAGGATGATTCAGTCAGAGCTTTTTAAAAGACATTATCAAAATATTCTGTTCTGATTTTAAATCTTTAAAATTTTATGCTGAATTTTGACCAACTGTACAAGGGTCTTGTTCAATACACTACAAGGCAGAATTGCCTGATCTTCCCGCAGTGTCAACTTCTACTGATGCTGATATGATGAACAAGAAAGATAAAACATTCAGGATTCTTGACTCCTTTGTAGTAAAACTCGGATCAAGCCTTGATCTCAATTTTTAGAGGCATCAAGCTGAATAAATTCAATGTCTTTTAAGAGTTACATCATCTAGAGCTGCATATGTGACATCCAAATCTATCAGTCTTGCACGACATTATGGGCACGCTTGCCTTACCCTATACCTATGCAGAACAAGGCAGCACTGCTCTAAATCTTGGTAATTTCAAAAGGAGAAGAGTCATGTTCACTCCAACTTCTCCAAAGGAAGCTGCCCTGGATTTCCATAAAGAGAATCAATTAGATAAATACCTTTCACCATATAGCCTAGACACAAGGACATGAAGATTTGCCTATAAATCTCCCCTTCCACAACTAATAATGCTGTTCATTGTTCAACTAAGACACTTCCTGCCCTTTCCCCTTCTCCCTCCACAGAAAAGGTAAAAGCTTTTCCATAAATTTTTTGCGTGTAAATATTGTAAAGCATCTGTGATTTCTCTGTGGTGAAAGCTATTATATAGTGCTCTGACAGATGTCTTCATGAAAAGTAAAGCCAGAAAACATTATCAACAATTCAAAAGCATAGTAGTTTTATAGATTTACAGTGTGTACAAACTAGATGCTTTAATATCTTTAGCCAACATACTTTCACATACCTAATATAGAGGGCGCTGAAAGCGACAGTGGCAGAAGTAAGACTGTTAACATGGAGAAAGGATTCTGATTTAGCTCATTATCAGCACATAGCAGTTCCTAGGAGGCTGGCTGCGAAAAAGTGTGAGGGGAAACATATCTAATTAAGAGGCTCAAGAACACCTATTTAACTATCAGTCAGCTGGGAAGAATTAAAAGGCTAACCCTATCAGAAAAGAGGAGATAATGGACAGTACAAGTGCTTTTCAGATAGGCTTTAGTGCAGTGGTCTGGTGCTTAAGCTTCTGTCAGGTTCCCAGTGTAAGGCAGGTCTGACTGGAAACCCTAAGGTACAAAAAAAGCTCGTTCTTTTTTATGGCTTCTGTTTCTTTGGTTTTGCCATACTCAAATAACGCAGATGAAGTTCCAGAAGCTTTTCACTTTTGCAACGTACCTTGGAATCCTCTAAACTTAAAATGTCATCTCCAGATTTCTTTTTTAACTGTAGCAGAGATTTTGGGAGCAGCAAGGCCACCCAACACTGATTGCTACAGCTGGCCCAAATGTCCTGGGCACCCAGTTGCCCATGGGCACTTGTACACTTTCAGGGAAGTGCTGTGGGCTTGGCTGCAGTGGAACAAGCCAGTTTTAGGACTTTTTCCAGGAAGTAAATGCTATGGAAGACATCTGACTACCCTCAGAAGCAGAGCCAGAATTTTAATTAAAAACTTTTGGGCCTTTCACCCCAGAAGAGTCCAAACTCTGCATTATCAGCATTTTACTAATAGCGTTTCCGCTGGAGGATGAGCAAATCCTATTGGTGGAACAATGCAATTAACCTGAGTGTAAAAACATAGAATCCACTTTTCAGATCAAGAAAAGCAGGAATCTGTAAACGCAAACTTGCTGAGAGCTGCCCATCTGGAGTGTGATATTTGGTGGTGTGTAACTTATGCTTTACAATAGTACACTTACAAAAATTGAGATCTATTTTTATGCTGCTGCTCTTGCAACAAGACTGTAACAGCTACATCAGAAACACAGGGTTCAGCATGGAAGAGAACTAGCTTTTCAATGAACTGATGTTGTAGCCAAAACTAACCCACCACATTTCCTAGCAACTATTAAATATTCATATGCATTGTTAATATATTGCACCTGGAAGCAACAATCTCAGCCCCAATCTAGAGTAAAATTGCATTTTTTCCAGTCAAGTGAAAATAATGTACAGTCACTGCTACGATAACAGGTCTAATCATTTCCTTAGGCTGTCTCCATTCTCCGTATGTCGGCTGTGCATAATTCATAGGTTGTACCATATGCTGTCTGAAGCAAGTGTCCCTATAAGTGTTTGTGGCTCTACTCGAAGGCATATCTTCATAAATTACATTGTGATATATTTGACATTTTAAAAAACAAACAAGGAAAACAATTCAGTGAAAGCTAATCTGCTTAAAGTTTACCACTTAGCCATTTGTTGAACTTTCAAGTGATTAACTCACCGAAGTACATCGTTTTTTCAGCGCGTGCAGACTGCTTCTGCTGGCACCGATTTCAAAGTCAAGACACAATTTAGCTGGCTCTCAAAATAAGGACTTGGTCCAGCAACTCCTTACACACACAGATAGCCTCTGCTTACTTCCCAGAGCCTGAGCACACACAAACTAGGATTAGTCATCTGAGCAAAGGATGGCAGGATTAGACTTTCTGCTGGTCACAGACTTGCAGGAGAGAACCCCACCCCCATACAACTTGGGTTTCCTGTTTCCTGACAGACCTTGCAGCTCCGATGGCTTTTCTGACTCCCAGCTGGCCTCCCTGCAGCATCTCCAATAATTATTAGGCAAGCAAAGTTCAAAAGCTAAGCAGCTGTGGAGCAAAGACAAGAATATTGGTCAAAATAACAGGATAACAAAGAACAGGATCTCCCAAGAGAGTGGCATTGTTCGGAGAGGGGAAGCAAATGGCCAAAAGTGTAAGCAAGGGCAGAGGAAGGGAAAAAATATAAGCGGAAGTGATGAAATCTGTTTGCTTCTGTCTCCTGATAGTTAATGAAAGATGAGCTAATTAGCACATCCCTCAACTGGAATGGGAAGAAACCCTCCCTGCAACAGACAGCTATACATACTGTAAAAGCTTGCAGGAGCATCCTGTCTTTCAGACTGCCGACCCTCTGACTCATGGGGCTGAGATCTGCCCACCAGTTCAAAAGGAGCTGGAGAGAGGAGGGCAGGCAGCTGGACACAGCAGGATCTTGCAGTACATGTTTCCTTGGGAAAACAGGTTAAAAATCTGAAGGACAAAGGAATACAAACAAGCACGTTCTTATACTGAGAGAAAGCAAATTATCTTATGAGGCTTTTAAGAGGGAAATGGGAACTGGCTGGAAAAGAGAGGCCAAGCTGGAAAGCTGATAGGTAGCTTTGTGTATTTAAGAACTCAACATTTTAAGACAGCTTCTCAAAATGTCATCATAACTATGTTAGTAAAATCCCAATATCTTGAAGAAGTCAGAAAAGCAAGCATGAACTTAAACTCTGAAGTGATGCACATTTTCTAAAATGTAATTTATTTCTGATGCTCATAGGAGTAGTGTCAACAAACCCCTCTGAAGTTACCACAACACAAAGTTTCATGCATAATATAAACATTTCTTACACAGCCATGACTCTGTGAAGAGTCATACATTTGCAGCATGAATAACCCAAGCAGTCATATCGGCACCAGCAGGACTACAGGCACTTACAGTGAAACATTAGCTCACTCTTCAGATAGTCAATGACTAAGAAAAGTCTGACCCCTACAAAAATGAGAAGACCATGTCCCCCAAGCCTAGTGCAAGGTGGGGCTGCTCTGGACTGCAAGCAGGAATATTTGGGGTTTAACAGAGCCACGTGTCGATATGATGCTATAAGACCAAAAAAGGGCCAGGTGTTTAAGTGCCCCAGGCAGCATTATATTTATATTTTTATATAAAGAGTCAAGTAAATAAAACCAGAATCATTAAAATAGTAGTGGTTTCTTTCCTTGAAAGTTTACCTTTAGGAAGAGAAACTTTTCCATACATTGAGATTTAATTTCAGACAGTCTCTGTTTCATGCAAAAACACTTGTAAGATCGAAGACAAGCAAATCGGAGACATAAGTCTTGCAAAAGGCACCACTGACAGGTCGGTACAAATCCAGTGCACAATTTCTTCAATATTTCAAACTGCTCATTTCAAGGATGGCTACAGTTCTCACTGTGTTTTGATGCCCCCCCCTTTTTTTTTTTAAACAGAGCTATGAATTTTTAGATATTAGATTAAAATTTTTAAAGTTCAGAACGCAATAAAAACTAAAGCCAAGACAAGCATATAAGAATGCAGAGACCAATGACCACTGTTCGCTTAAGATCCAGTTTTGCATAAATGAAACCATAGCAAGATCTACTGCTGACTCTGCTGAAGGAGGCATCAGCTCCTCACTTGTGGTTCTTCACCTTCAACCCTTCCAGAGACCCAAGCTTAACTTCGTAAGGTCTAGTAACATGCAGAAGTAGCTCTTGCCTCCGGCCATCAACATTGCAATTGTCATTACTTTTCTTTTTCCTAGACAAAAGGTAACAAGAAAGGAGAATCAGGATCATAGATGTGAATCAACAGTTATTATCAACCAACAGTATGCTCTTCGAAACTTGCTGAAAGACAGAATCTGCTTACACTTGAATATTTGGCTTTTAATAAACTCACGTTGAAGTGTTAAAATTTCTCATCTGTCCTCAGCAACTGGAAAAAAAGTAATATAAACAACAGCCCTATTCCTGTGGTTATCATCTCAGGTATGAGGAAGCAGCATAGCCACAGCCACTTTAGGGACAACTGTTGAATACAACCAGAGATATTAAAATTGGAAAAGGAAACAGACTCAAATAGCTTCTGGACGTCACTATGATTTTTGCCAGGTAGGGGCTGATACTGCACAGGAAATGCCGAACATATTTCAAAGGGTTCAGCTATAACTGGAGAATCATCTGAAGCTTTATTACAGTACAGTGTTAGGTAACAGCATAGTAGTTCCCCATCCTCCTGTTGTGGTGGGCCACACAGCCTTTAGCAGGGGAAAAGGGTGAAACATGGTGGCCTCCACCTTACGGCAAGCTCAGTCATTCATGTGTCTGCAGAACATGGCATCTTCATTGGTGCTGCAGGTTGTTCCCTGCGAGCACTGGAGTTAAACGGCACATGTAACTCTGGGCACAAGTACATCCTTTAGCCATTAAATCTGTACCTCCTCCTTGCTCAGGGCTGGAGAGCTCCAGGAGGGAGCCTGGGCATGAACAGCCTGTTGCCATCAGAGTAATTTGGGTTCTTCCTGAGTGTCCTGCAGTTACAGGCAGTTTTAATGCAAATATGTTCATCACCTTCTTCCCTGAGGCACCTATGGTTCCTTTCTCTTCTGTATGACCAGGACATCAGGGGAAGTTCAGGCTGGATATTAGGAATAAGTTCTTCACTGAGAGGGTCATCAAGCACTGGAACAAGTTCTCCAAGAAAGTGGTCATGGCCTCAAGCCTGTCGGAGGTCAAGAAGTGTTTGGACAATGCACTTAGATCTGTAGTTTAACTTTTAGGTTGCCCTGTGTGGAGTCAGGAATTAGACTCAGTGAACCTTGTGGGTTCCTTCCAACTCTGGATATTCTGTGATTCTATAAATGGCAATCATGCATAAGGGCTGTCTTCATTTCTGTTACATGAGGGAGACAGAGCTGATTGTTTTCATCACAGCAGCTAATCCAACCTGCACTATGCTCCCGGCTTGACTCTGAGAAAGTGGGTAGAAAAGAATATACCACAGTGACCTCATGAAGAAGATACGGGACTTCTGTTGTACTGTACAACACACCAGCTTGAGAATTATTAAATTACATGACAGGAAGACAAAGGCAAAGACAAGAAGAACTGGGATTTCTTGATGCAAATAGCAAGAGGCTTTTCTAGAGGATGCCAGTACTTACATGAGAAGCTTGATTTCACTGGAGTCCCCTGGAAGATTTCTACTGCACTTTGTAATTAGACAGAAGTTTTTGCCTAGTTATGTCAATTGGAAAAACTGATAGCTCCCATGAATTGTCAGTGCCCCCTGCAAAGAAGGTCTTTGATGGGAGCGCTGGGGGAGTGCACTGATACTGACAGTATCTTGACTTCATTTTTTTAAGGAGATCTGTGAATATCATTTAATAGCCTAACTTTCCACATTAGAGGGCTAAACCCACTTTTTTCTTTCAAAGCAGGTTTTGAGTGTAAAAGATTTGGCGGGCTATTTCTGTTCAAGGTTAACCTTCTTCAGTATCAAGTTCATATTTAAATGAGTAAGAAAGCTAAGCGTATTAAGTTTATTTCCATGGCACAAAAAAAAAGTTAGCTGTCATCTTCCATTTTTTTCAAGATGTGCACTGTTTAATAATTGAAGGGGATAAAATTATTTTATTCCTTAAGCATAAAAGCTCCCAGAAACTGCAGCTGAGAAGGGACGCCACTGTGCTAAATGATGTGCAAATATAGAATAACACACACACACTGTCCCAAAGTTTACCATCAGCAGGATGACAAAGAAAGTACCATCCCTGCTTTAGATTGTGAAGAAAAGAAAGAGTCTTGTTCAAGCCATGCAGGAAGCTGAGAAAGAATTCAGATCTATAGAGAGCCAATACAACCGACTTAACCACAATATGATGTCTGCCTCCAGCCATGGTCTGGATCAAACTGAGGTATTCCCTCAGTTAACTGTCACGAGGTATGATTTCCTCCACCCCTTTTCCATTTGTATTGCCAGCCCACTTTTTTTTCTTTAATTGTAGCCCACTCATTATTTGTCATTTTGGAGTCACCAGTAGTTCAACTCAAAGTGGCCAAGTGCCTCATGACATTTTTCCCTACTTATCATTACCAAGTCATATATTTCACTGGGATTTTGTCATGTTCTGTTCTAGCTGCGTCTATGCTTTTGTTCTGAGTGGCTTATTTTAATGGTTACTAATGTCCAGTTTATTGGAGATGATGGAAGCAGTTTACCCATAGAGATACGTCTTAAATAAAACAATCCAGTAGATGCACAGAGATCACTGTGCTTTTTTGAAGACAGCAATATCACATAATTTGCAAAGTAGCTACAAAGAAAAACATACTGTGTTGTCTGAGTGCTCAGCACACTTATTAGAAATGCCATGATAGGACCTTATTCTGCCCCTGGAGTAACAAACATATCAGTATACCAGCCATGATTTGAAAGATGGATGGTATAAGATGTGAAACAGATGTGATACACAATAAAGCTATGAATACTAAGCGTCCTGGTTTTGGCTGGGAGAAGAGTTCATTTTCTTCCTAGCAGCTGATGTAGTGCTGTGTTTTGGATTTAGGATGAGAATAATGTTGGTAACAACACTGATGTTTCAGTGGTTGCTGAGCAGTGCTTACATTAAGTCAAAGACTTTTCAGCTTCTCACCCTGCCCTGTCAGCAAGGGGGCTGGAGGTGCACAAGAAGCTGAGGAGAGAGACAGCCAGGACAGCTGACCCAAACTGGCCAAAGGTATATTCCATACCATATGATGTCATGCTGAACAAAAAACTGGGGAGGTTGGCCGGACTGGGGAGGTATGGCTGCTACTCAGGAACTGGCTGGGCATGGGTTAGCAGGTGGTGAGCAACTGCATTGTGCATCATTTGTTTTGTATATTCTTTTACCATCATTATTATTTTCCCTTCCTTTTCTGTCCTATTAAATTGTCTTTATCTCAACTCACAAGTTTTGCGTTTTTCCTGATTCTCTCCCCCATCCCACTTCAGGGGGGAGTGAGTGAACAGCTGTGTGGTGTTTAGCTGCCTGCCAGGTTAAACCATGACACTAAGAAAGCTAATATGCAAAAAAATAGTTAAGGCAATGCAGCATAAGCCAGTTGTTGAGACTCCATAACTCAGCATTGTCTAATAGAGCAGTTATTGTATGTCTTAATGCTGAAATTCAATAGGGCTGTGGGAAGAGCAAACATGGAAGCAACACAATGGGTTTCCAGATAAGAACATTTAAGCCTACTCCAGAAATTCAATGGGCCAAGCTGTTAGCTTCAAGGGATTGATTTCCTCTGTTTCCAGTTAGGCGCAAATCTTGCTTTGAAGAGCTGGCACACCAGACCAAAGACTTACCAGACAGAATAAACAGCACCTTTGCTGCAAAAGCTGGATGAGTTGCCAGGGGTTCCCCAAAGAGCCTGTCCTCCCAAAAAACGTAGCAAAGAGGGAAGCTCCAAAGAAGGATCTGAGCTCATCCAGTGTTGGCTAAACATTCAGTAAACATGCACTGCATTTAAACCATTTTACTGTTTTCAAAGCTGAAGCTTATTTTGTACAGGTTTTGTTCTAAATCCAGCATGTCCTTGCTCCAAAAAGAACAAAATTACACAGTCTAGGAAATAAATTAGGCTTGGTGAGGAAACCACAGCCTATAACTGGAGGACTGAAACTCAGGGTACCGCCTAAGAGTGGGAGAGTTGCAGGCTTCCTCCCCAGGATGGGAGGATTCAAGGTCTCCTGCTCAGACAGGGCATAACTGGAGATGCCGGGAAGGCACAGATGGACTGCTGCCCACCCAGCAATCAAGTCACTGGCTACAGCAAAGTTTTTCAGGAGATGCATGCTATGGCAGTCACTGCACTGTACAATGTCAACTGAGACACGCAAAATGAGCATAAAACCTGAATGAAGTCTGTTATAAATACATGTCGTGGTAAACTGACTAGCAAGGTCTCAGTGTAAGCCCACGTGAAGAAAAGTGCTTGAGATACAGCTTGTATGTCCCAGCAAAAGCAATCTTACAAAGTCCAAACATCCCTGCTGTCATCAGAATTAGGAACATATAAATCATCCATGTAATTAATTCAGTTAAGTAATTAATAATATTTATAAGTGATTCAATAAGGTGACACTGCCAGTCCAGTCCTTTTTAAATGCGGAATTTAAAATGTTCTCCCCATTAAGAATCAAGTCAGTAAAGAATCAAATACTTAAAAGGCAAAGTTAACGAACCAAGCCAATTCTTTCCATCTTGAGATTCCCTGAATCTTATAACCGTGGCAAACAAACTGACGGTTTATGAGCAAATTAGTGAAATGAAAGATTTATTTTCCTATGTTCTATGAGAAGACTGTCATCTCGCAGAACATACTTCCACCACCACCATCAGTAAAAATAAAAAATGTCTCTTAACTCACAAGCATTTCCTCCTATTATTAAGAGCAAACAGCATGTTCTTATGCAAGTCTCCATTCTTTTCACGGGCATGTTGTTATGAGGCTAAAATATGAAATGGTACAGAATGTATTTCTCAGCATATGCCATGATATTCATTTGCTCAGCCTGGGCAAGGATACCATTTATTAAAGGTGTATTATAGTCATTTAGAGAAGACTCATAAAAAGATATTTCCTACACTCCTGTGTTTTGCAATTCTACTATGAATACCCAAGCAGAATCAAACGAGCAATCCCCCTCATTCAAATCACAAAGCTCTGCAAATCACATAAAAGATATTGAAAATTCAGATTTTTTTCTGTTTTACATAAATTAAAATTTAAGGTCAATTCTTTCATAAAGTATTAAAGTTCAGTATTTAAAACATTTTCATTTCCAGACCAAAATAAATTCCTTCCCTGAAAATTTCCAATCCTTTATTAAGCTTGAATTAAGGTGGTGCGTATGTAAGAGCATAATTAACTTCAGTGAGAAGTTTCAGCCTTGTTCTAAGCTGAAAATAAGATCAGCACAAAGGCAGCTAGGGATATCATGTAACCCAACTAGGATGGTGCCAGTAGCATCTGAAGGCCACTGAACTGTGAGCTTTAAGTCAAAATTTAAAACTTTAGGGACAGTTTGCAAATTCCAGACTAAGACATCCCTTGTAAACAACAACAGCTCTGAACTATACTTATTTTTTTCTATACCAAAGATGAATGCTTTAGGTGTATAAGCATGAAATCCAATAAAAAATGCCATAAATCCTTTGGCATTTTCCTTGCAACTCTAGGCATCGCCAGGCATAGTTCTTAAAACAGGTACTTCTTTCTCTCTAGTGTTACACCTCATCCCGACACTGAGCAAGTGATATAACACTAAGAGATTTTATCTTGTCCCTTCTACAAGAAAGCTTTCTGTTCTCCTATGTTGTTTTCTTCTTCTTACAACTGCCACTCCAAGGAGAGTAGATCCATTCCAGCCCTCCAGGAACACAGCATAGGCAGTTACCTCTTCCTACACAGACCTTCATCCCCTCTGCCATCCTCTTTGCAACCTCACCACTGTTCCTGCACGGGCTGGCCTCACCTGGACAGGCCACCCCTGCGCAAAGCACCACGTCCCCACTGGAGCCGTGCTCTCCCTGTGACTGCTGTGGGTTCAGCTGGGCTGCAGCCAGCAGAGCTGCTCCGCAACTGCTCCCCAGGAACTGCAAAAGCCCGGTCAATTCATTGGGGCGTATATGGGGGAAACAGGAAGGCAGCAGCAGAAGTGCATCCGCATTCAAACAGTGTGGTCTGCAGTCCCACACCCTGTTTGCTAACAGCATCATAGGTCTCCTTGAAGACCCTCTTAGTAAAAGCTTAAATATAGCAGTCGCTACAGTCAGATCTGATATATTCCAGAATCTAAAGGCTGCCCCCACCCCAGAACAAACCCCAATGACTTTTCTCCCCATTTGTTTTACGCAGAGCTCATCAGCCCACAGACCTGTGAAGCCAGTTACAACACTAACAGCTGCCGTGTCTTTCCACTATCGCTAAGTTTCATCAATACAAGCCAGACCGACTGATCCAGCCAAAGAGGCTCATTTGGAAGTGTTACGTAAGAAATGAGCTGCTGGCCCGGCTGCTTCGTTTTTGTTTGTCCTCACAAATTAAAAAGTGTGGTCATGCATAAGTTAATCAATAGCAGAAAACAGCTATCCATGTTTCTTATGCTGGACGGCCTATTTATTGCTCTCCATTTAAAAAGCAGCAATGAAGAGGCCACAAAACAGAAGATGTGTCAGATGAGTGGAGGACGGCGACTGGCTGGAGGGCGAGCCGGAGCGTGACGCCTAACGGAGCGCATTTCCCAGAACCCAAGTACAAAATTGGCAAAAGTTACAGATAAACCTCAAGCCAGCAGCGTGCATTAAGTCTTACTGTAAAGCAAAGTAGTGAAGTCCTGGACACAGCAAAATAAACTTGAAAAAAAGGAGGCAACTAAGAGGTATGAAGAAGCAGATGCAAAAGTACTCTTTCAAGAAAGCACTGTAAGAAAATAAAGACAAATGGCAAATCTCTAACTGTGCCATCAAGGATGTCACTATTTAAGTGCTTCTAGAGAAACAGGGCATTTGGATCCAGTAGTCACCCTTTCAGAAATCATGGAAATACTGTCCCAGGATTTGCCAATTACACATTTTACATTTCCAATATCCTTTTTTACTTAATATTTGTAGGAGTATTGTGAAATATTTCCTCCCAAATTACAAGCTAAGAATAAAACAAACACAAACAACACATCCTTCGGCATATCTCCAAGCTTTGCATTTAACAACTCCGTGTCATGGTACCCAAACCAGAAATTTGTTGATGTTACCTAAAATTTTCCATTAAGGTTTAAAAAAAAAAAAAAAAAAAAAAAAAAAGAGGCAGTGCCTGCAGGAGGTAGCCATTTATACATGTAAAAAGTAAAGAAGCTGCAAGCTGTTAGACTGTGGAGTCATGCCTAATATGCAGTAACTGTGTCCATCACAACTACTTTTTACAGCCATTTGGCATCATGACAGCTTACGCTGAGGCTTGAGATCATTACGATGGCAGCCCCATCCCATCCTTATATAATACTGTCTGTGCCTGTATAACTTTTTTCAGTAATGAAGAATTACTTTATTCAAAAGCACGGTGTTCTTCAGCCATTTAAAAACGTTGAAATGGGGGGGGAAGGATTGCTTGGTCCAAAGCCCAGTTAATCGAGATGGAATGTCTCCTGGTGCTCACATATGACCTTAAGATTTTTCAGGATTTCACTGGTCTCCCTGGTGATAGTTGCTACGAGCACTTTCAGTATGTGTCATGAGAAATACTTGAAAAGAAATTTTCAGTGCTTTCACACAGTCTTTCTAACCTTAGCTGTATTAACTTTTATCAACGTTGTTACCCCTAAAAAATAAGTTGTAAAATTCTTCTCATTTTTCTTTTAATTCCCTTGGGAATCTAAGCCCAAGCACTGGATGGAGTTTGCCTCTGCCTGCCACAATAAGCCATTTTATAACTTTCCAAGAATAAAAGACTTTTTCAAAACTTGCCCTCCAAGGAATGAGCTTGAGAAGGTGAAGGTGTCTTGCCCTTTTAAAAGGCTCAAACCAGGTCAAACACATCGAGGTGTGACACAAACTAAATTAAAGTCACAGGGCTATGTTCATCAGCTTCAAACACTGGGCCCTAAGAATCTCATTGCATTTTTGTGCCTGAACAAGGTGAGTTACACTGTTTGAGGGGCCACAATAAATCGTATTTGATTCTCTTTTGGTTTTACTGATTTTAAGATACCAGCACTTCATATGTTTTAAATCATATAAGCCTCCAACCAGCAAAATGCTTCTTTATAAACCTTAGAAGATAAAATTGTCTCATTTAATGTTCATTCCATAATACCACGGCAGTAAGGTCCTGTTGTCAAAGTACTGCGGTGTGCCTGCTTATGCATGGTAAGTTTTGAGCAGTTAAACCTGTTTGAAGCGATATGTCAGAACCAAACTCCACAGTTTAATACAGCAACTCCTCCTGCTTTTTTGTTTTGTTTTGCTTTCTGGAAGTTCAAATTTAATATTTGAAAAGCACATAAAACCTACACTCATTTTATATTTCTTGGTATAGTACTAAATAAAAATTAGTTGGGTATTAAAAAGAGTCAACAATTCCAACCAAATCAAAATCATCAGAACATCAGAAACTGCCACAACTTAGAATACACCAAAGATGAATTTTCAGAGGGCTTGGAAACAGGATTAAGGCCATAATTTTCAGAAAACATTAGGGTACAATTCCTCTGGCAGCAGCAGAAATGCATCCAGATGTATTAGATGTATTAAACATCTGCTTAAAAGCTTTCTGGCAAAATTAAGTCAAAGTCAAAACCAAATTTAATATTGAATGGCAAAGCTCAAGTTTTTCCTGTAAAAGACTGCTTTACACACACAAGATTTTGATATTTTGTTGGGAGAGAGCCTGAAAGAACAAAACACTTCAAGCTAAAATATCTGGATTCAAAATGGAATTGTAATTGTCAGAGAGATGTAATTCAAGTGCTTTCTACTTTCCACTACCACCTAATGGACAACTTCAACTGGACTACATTCCCTTAAAAGGGGAGGGAAAAAATTCTTTTAATTAGAAAATTCAGCTGGTAAGGACTTTTGAGGCAAAAGACTTCTATATTATAATTCCCACAGGAAAACAAAATGGCATGTTTGCCATGGCTTGCATGTTTTTCCACTTTTAACAATTGACTAAAATACAAGAGAAGATACTAGCGCTGCCCTCAACTACATAATGAAAAGGCATACAGAAGACAGACCACGCTATTCTCAGAGGTGTACAGTGATGGGGGAGAGCCAGTAGATACAAACTGCATGACAGGAAATTCTGATTAGCTGTAAGGAAAAACTTTCCTCCACGATGGCCATCAAACAAGTGAACAGGTTGCCTAGCGAGGTAGTGAAATCTCCGTCCTTGGACACAGGCAAAGCTCAAGCGGAAATGGCCCTGGGCAACCTCATCTAAGGGGCTGCTTGGAGCCGGCTGGACTAGATGGCCCACAGACATGCCTCCCAACCTAAATTATATCACGATTCTATACAGGCACTGTAAAGACTATCTGCATGTTCACCAGCAAAGTGAATGTACATATTCTTCTTCATGTACACCTACTTCTCAATAAATAATTTTGCTACACAATTATAGTTAAAGAAAACTTAACTGGACTGAACTCTTCCTTGCACTGTAGGCAGTTCCCTACACAAGTAAGAATTTTTGTTCAAATGAACAAAATCATATGCTAAACTCATCTGGAAACAAGAAAAATAATTCTCAAAATAGAAATACTCTATATTGATGTGCACAAAATATGCCTGGATCAGGAAGACATCTAGACCTCCCTAAGAGAATACAAAAAGTTCTGTAAAGGCAGTGACCATTAACTATGCTTATTTGACATGTACCAGGGCAGATAAAAAGCTCTTTCAAACATTTTTAATATGACAAGGTCAACAGCCACTGACTCATGCTGCTATGTCCATTATCTTTGGAAGAAGTGTCATCCAAAAATGTAAGCGTCATCAGATCACCCTACCAAAACTCAGGAAAAATCTTTGCCTTTCTTCATATATCTGTGCAGGAATGTAGGACAGTTTCAGGGTATAAGAAGAAAATTCTTCAGGAATATATGGATTCATGTTTAAGTGACATGTATTCTAAGTTTTAGTATTTCAGTATGTAATCAACATACTGGAAATATCAGCAACATTATTTAATGAAGGCTAATTTTAAAAAAAGAAAAGTTAAAAAGAAAGCCCAACCGCTCCCTGAAGATGTGTCCTAAGAGGTTCAGAATAGTTCCTTCACATTTCTGTTAAAAAGCAATATTTTCAGACAATTTTGTGAAATGCTAAAAACTATCACAGAAAAGTCATTCTAAGCAACATGTCAAGCAAATGACTTTCCCAAAGTAAAGAAAGACTGAGAAAACCTGCTCTCTTGAAAAAAGAAGAGTTAGTGACATTTTTGATAATACCAGGCTTTCCAGTATCCCAAATACTTGTTTTCATCTTTAAACGCAGCAAGACAGAACTATCTCCTGTTCATAGGGCACAACGGCATTTTTTTCAATTGTGAGTCAGAAGATATTCCCACCTACTTAACACCAAATTAAGAGTTTCTTGAGAAAGAATTTTCCATCAGCCAGCCATTTTTACCTGTGAATTGCAATCCTTCATGTCCACAGGCTGCAGGAACTAAGGCTGTCTGTATGAAACTCAACACTATAAACACTACATAAGAGTAGAACAGCCATAACAACTCAGTCCAAAAGGCTCTGCAGCCCTGTACATTATGTCTAACAAAAGCCAGGGTAAGCAAAGACACAGCAAATGCAGACTGGCTCCTCCTATATGTGATTCTGATCTCTGACCACTGGTGGCTGAAGAACTTGCAAGTTGGCAGTTGCTTCACAGGTTAGAGATCACCACCTTTCACACTGGACATTTCTAACGAGGGCTGATAATTGCCTAATTCCTTCCCAATTCTATCCCTGCTCTGTACTTACAGTCTTCAGGAAGAAGGCGTTCCAGAATGTCACCACTTCCATCATTCCTAGTCATCTTCTCCATGACCTTTGTTACTTTGCTGACTTCAGTTACACACAACCTCCCCTTTCCCTCCCCAGCCATTTCTTCCCAGGCTATCTGGAATCACTTTGACACCAAAGTGGTTACGCACTTCTGATTGTCTTCTGTACATTTTTAGTTATGCTACCTTCTTTCTGAGATAGAGTGACCACAATCATATACAGTGTTCAAGAAGTTCCACACCATGAATTTATACAGCAGACTCTTCCTGATATGTAGCATACTATTAACTTGGAACACTTAACGACAACACATTAAACCATAGCCGTGGTTTAATAGCTTAATCCATGGTTTAATCCATAGTCTATTATGTATTTTACCCTTTCAGCTGCTCCTTTTAATATGCCTTTGATTGTTTCCTCATTTTTATCTACTTCCTTTCTGAAACATTATAGTGGGAAGTAGGTTTTTTTTTTTGGAGGCCTTTTCATTTTTAATGAGAAAACTGAATTAAAATAGATTATAATAAACTCTTCAGCATATAAATTGTGAATGAAGCCCCAGGACACAATCAGACTTTTTCTTGTGTGTTCTCCAAGAAAGTCATTTATACTTGACCATTATTTCCACATCATACCTTTTGTGACTTCTCCCTTGTGTATGTAGAAGTAACTCAAGCCTCTGGTCATTATTGTTTTCTAACATCACAGCAATCCTCATCTTCCTCTGTATTCTGCATCATTAACACCACTCTGTGTTACAATTACAAGTAGATTTCCAGGATCATTTCTATATATGCTTCTGTGACCTTGCAGAATTTACTGGGGCACCCAATGGTAAAACTAGAAATTGGTATAAGGAGGTGATCCTGGTCTACTTAAACAAACCAAGACTAGTGACTCACTAGGAAGATTAGCAATTGTTTTCATTGACAGTAGCAATAAAGACTCAGTAGAACTGCAAAGAAAATACAAAGCATTAACCCAAAGAAGTCCTGAAATCCTTATTAGGTGCTTCCACATCAAAGATTTCCTGTTCAGTAGTACAACTTTTGCTATTCCGCATGTGCATAATACACACATTATGCTGGATACACAGAAAGATTCCTCTTTCCTCACTTCATCTATTATTCTACGAAATATTCTCCGGTTTTAATTCTGGCAATATGCCCTTGCTAATCCCTATATGCCAGTTCAGGGATATTTTCTGTCTTCCATTTATCATATGTAAGTACCTGCCCAAAACACAAATGCAGTTGCTAATAGACTGACATGTTTATCGATGAATCTGTTTACAGGAAACATAAACCAATCATTGCCACTACAAAGCAGAAGCAATGATTTTATATTTTCAAACTTACAAGGGTTAAAGTGAAATTTAAAAGAGTTAACTGCCTTCTTTCCACTGCCTATTTTAGTGATTAGTGTTTCTTTCCTCTGCAGATAACCACGCTAGTGTACCTTTCCCGGATAGGCATGAGTGATAAACTGTTTAACAGGCAAGCAGACAAGTCAACTGTCAGACTGGCTTCTTGGGCTTCCACCAAAATGTCTTTTGCCTTCAAACAAGTGAGGGAAGAAATACAAAGAAAGGTGAGCTAGAATTATCTTCATTATCTGCCCTTCAGCATCTTCACAGCAAGCATTAAACACTATCACGCAGTAACAGCCTGTCTGATACCCGGAAAGGTCAGCACATGTCCCACCTTCCCCTTCACAGCCTTTGGGCATGCAGCCTTCAGCAGGCGCCCACACAAACAG
This sequence comes from Phalacrocorax carbo, assembly GCF_963921805.1. NCBI lineage: Eukaryota > Metazoa > Chordata > Aves > Suliformes > Phalacrocoracidae > Phalacrocorax > Phalacrocorax carbo. Next base: position 37,528,842 of record NC_087513.1, on the reverse strand, counting down.
CGTCAGGAAAGTGCTGATACAGCGAGTTTACAGCATGATTCTCAAGTACACTAGATTATATTTTTTTTAACTGGTTTTCTGGGTTACCACAAACATAGTAAAAGAAGACCGTATGTTTAAAATGGCATGATCATACTGTGTATGTCATATATATATACATACTAACACACACACACACACACACACACACAAGTATGTATTTAAATTAGGTATCAAGAGGAAGTGTGGTTAGTGTCTCCGAGCAACCAAAATGCCACACAGGAAGGCCATCACATTAATGTGCAATCCAATGTTGCATTCACAACCTGCAGAGGCAAAGCCCTTCTTTGCAACTCATTCATTAAGCAGCTTTGAAAGACAGGCCAATGACCAGAGTAACGAGCACTGATGTCTTACTTATATAAATTCAGTGCATGTGGTAAGCAATATATCTGACAGAATTTCCCTCTAAGCCAGTAGGACACACTCAGACTTGTACACGCCATGTAGTTTCAGATATCTCCATTTTGGTTTTATCAACTCTGGGACCTTATCTTATTGTTGCTAATGGCAAACTGTCAATTTAAAACTACTTTTACTTCCTTAAAGGCAGGTACAGAGCATAATTATCACACTATCTTAGTACATAGCTGCGAAACTTTACAGTAAAGTCAAAATGTAATTCTGATAAGAGTATGCCAAGCTGTGCCTGCCATTGCTTGCACAATTTCAAAAGAATTGTCAGGCAGAAGCCCAGGAGCCATAAATTGAAATGCAGGCTGCTTGCGTCCTCTTAGCACAGCTAAGTTTTAGATAAACGGAAAGGTTCAGAAAATACAGCATAAATGCACTAGGTGGTTTCCTACAGACCAGGTAAAACCTGTTACTGGAATGTAGCTGCATTATTATAGGTAACTGACAAGTGAAAGAAATTGTAGGCTGAGAAAAACAGTGCATAGCATGACCCATGTATACTGGATTTTAGTTTTGGTCGTGCTGCACAAAACCATAAATATTGTTCAGAAGAGAAAACTCATCTGATGAATAGAATTCTGGTTCCCTTGGGCACCAAAGAAACAGGAAGCACGGAGTGGCGTCAAAACTAGTAAGACCCTTGAAAGACTTGAGAAAACCTTATTCCTCCCAGTGAAGTACTTCTAGGACTTACCCTGAGTTGCCAAACTATTCCTGCTGGGCCAGCACGCCTACAGTCTTGGTAAGACTGAACAGCACATGCTACTATCCTCACCCAGAGCACAACATGCAGTACAATATGAAAACCAAAGGTGAACAATACTTCCTTTTGTGTAGAAAGATAAAAGACATTATTACTTGAATTTTCAAATGCGCTGCAAGATGTACAGTATTGTTGTCACTTTAAAAACCTGCGATATCTGGCGTTCCAAGTAAAATATATTTTTAAAAGCTATGTTGCTTTTTCTCTATGCATCTCAAAATGTTTTACAGTGAGTTCAAAATAAAAAAGATCAAATCCCCTCTTTAACTACCCAATTCCAGTAATAAGTAGAATGCTTGATCAAATAGTTATCCAGGGAGGAGTTGGGGGTTGTGGGGCGAGAGAGGAAGAACCCCACTGTATTTTGTTTAGAAGTATCTTTAAATTCTGCCTTAATTAACAGATCATCCAATTGAGTGGAAATGTTCTAATCTACAAGTTCTATTTGCTTCTGCAAACTGTTTACATACCCATCTGTCTGAAGTGGCTCCAGGGTACTATTCTGTTCTTTCAAGATAAATACACAACCAAAATATATGTAAAGTGGCACAGAAGGAAGTCCTCATGTAAAACATACACAAAAATTCCTTAATAATTTGCCTCTTATGATTTTGCTCTGAGATGAAAATATTTAATCAATTAAGTGAGACATACAAGATCCAAGTAGTCCCTCAGTAACATACAAATGGAAATCCTGACTAATTTAAGTAAAAACTGAACTGCAGAGACATCTTCTAGAAAGAGCTGGTGTGCCAGCTTGGTATGCATAACGTGAAAATGTGCCAAGTGGGGCTGTGCTAAAAAAGCAGGTCGAGTCCATCCATATAGGCCTTTTGCATACACCATTTGTTGGCTCTCATGACACTGAGGGACTGCAGGACCAGACTATGAATACTTTGGAAGAAAATGAAGAAGTACAGAGACTCTACTAAGCAGAAGCACTGTAAGTGTGCCATGAAATGACTTCTACCCCTTTGAAAAAAACACAACTCTTTAAGATAGATGTCTCAGAATTGGTAGAGAGAAGCAGAACCATTCCAGGTGTAAGAAAACTTTTACTTCTTAAACAAAAAAATTTGCTTGGGCTCATGCCCAAGCAAATCCAGATGACATTGAAGTATTACAAATCATATCACTTGAGTAAAAGTGAAAACTATAGAAAAATTAATCACTCTCCACTGTGAATGCTGTAGCTGGGGAGAAGACTTGCACAGAGTACACACAAGCAAGCTGAGTCAGTAAACACACTATTACCTGTATTCCAGGATGACACCAGACCACAATTTGGACTAAGGAAGAATAAAAACATGTTAGTGATTTAAAGGCACTGAACCAAGTCAAGAAGTACCAAAAAGGCTCTGGGTTCACCATCAAGACAACATAGTCAGAAGGCTGGTTGGTCAGCTTGGCTCTGGACGAAAGTGAGCGTGCATGGCCCCACTACAGTGTCAACACGTCCAGATGGCTTGCCATGAAGCACAGGTAGGACGTGATGAAAAGGCACAGGCTGTTAGCTCACTCTATGAAGATCTACTGCAACAGGGTGATTATTTTTTAAACAAGATTAAAAATATATGCACGCTATTCTATCAAAATCAGTTGCGTAACTACAAACTTTACCGTGGTTATGGCAGGAAGCTCCGATTTTACTAGTCAAACCCAGTGAAACACTACCAGGAAGATAATGTTGCAAATCAGCAGCAAACAGAAAAAATACTGGGAATTTTATTTAACTAAAGTATTATAAAATGAAGTTTAATTTAAGGAAAAATAAATATTTTTAACCCTCTTCAGCTTCAGCAATGTTTTTAGAGGCAAAATCCAAGTGTTGTTCTGTGTCTTTCACAAGGTCATCAATAGATTAATTCATTCTGAATAGAGAAAAAAAGCATACTACCACAAGACACTGAAGTCTCATGCAACATGTGTATTACTTTTCTCACCCTCAGTGAGGTGGAATTTTTAATTGCACAACTCTTCTGTTATGAGAGTTTTAAAGTGTAATCAGGGACACGTGTAGGCTTTATTGTGTTAAAGGGAAACAATTTTGCCCGGCAATCCTCCTGGCATCACAATGTATCCAATTAGCAATTGCTGATTTTAGCTTTTAACAGTGACTACAGCCGTATCAATTCATGATGCTGACCTCTATTTTTCTGAATGAATTAAAAGGAAGAGAAAAACGTGGCTTCTACTAAGCTTCCATTCCAGCACAGGAAATCCTGTGTGGTTAGATACAGTATGTGTCGTGCTCAGAGATCTCATTCTATTCCCCTTTAAAAGCCAACACGAGCAGCATGTCACAGGAAATTCTTCCTTATTTTCAGTAGTTCATAGGACAAGGCTTCTTTGGAAACAAGGTCAGCATGAATAGAGCATTGCTTCCTTATCGCTGCTAAGCAGCTGTGTTGAGGATGCAAGACAACACTGCACCCTGTCCCTGAATACCTCTTTTCATAAACTTTAAGCATATGCAGCTTATGCAGTTAGAAGTTCCTTTGTGCTTTTTTGAGATTTTTACTCCACACACTTTCCAAAAATATTTATTTAAAAACATACCAACTAGCTTTAAGGTTAAACTCCACCTAAAAAAAAATATTTAAAAAACTTCTGCTACTTTCAAACAGACAGCACCACACAGCAAGGTGGTGAAAGAAAATAGTTCTTTCTTGAGTCAAGGTGACGAAAGTCGAACTTAAAGCACAGAGGTTTGGCCACCTCTTTGGGAATTATGGGGCCCAGTTCCAGCCCCTGTTGCAATGTACCGCTTTCGAAGTATTACTGGAAGTCTCTTACTCTCTGCCACTCCTCAGTTTTTTGTAAAGCTCCATCTGTAATTAGTCTTTAACTTAATAAGCGACTTACGAAGGAATTACATGCTTAAAGAGTGAAAGCAAATTCCGGTTCTTCCTGATATAAACCACTCTTAAATCATGCAAACAGTTTTCCCCATGCTTTGTACTGGAACACAAAGTAACCAAACAACACCAACCCAACCCAGCGAGACTACTGTCAAGTACACTGATGAATAAGGCGTTGCTAACTTCCCTCAGGAGACTGCCTTGAAAGGTTTGCATTGATAACAACAGCAGTACCTGAAGTATTTGCATTTATTTTTTATATATTTTTGAAAGGAAGTCAAGGGATGGAGGGAAAGGAGCTTTAAAAGTAGCAGCAGTTTTTCATGCAGAACTATCTAACTGGTAACCAATATCAAACACCCCAAAACCACAGGTAGACCTTTAAAACTAAGATGCTTAAGCCCCACATGGCCAGACAGACACAGAGCAGGCAAGGTCCAGCCACCACAGAAAGACATCAGTTCAGTGCTCTTGGCAGGTGAGGTGCAGAGGCAGCACTTTTGCTTTCATGGTGCAGACTGTTTGTTAAAGAATTTAGGTGGAAGAGCTTAGAGGTGAGACTCTGCCAGCCAGCATTCCTCAGGCAAAAGGGTAGCAACAGCCACCTTTGAGAACAGGATGCAAAAGGGGTGAACACAAAAGAAAGGAAGCATCACAGAACAGTGAAAAATGGTCCTAGCAGTTAAAATAAATTGTAGGCTGAGTCATATAGCAATATGTGGCACCCTGGCTGCACTGCATTTCAATCCCATTTGAGTTGAGCACCTCCACAAGTATTTTCCAGAAGACGTATACACACAGCAAACAAGCCTATTATCAACAGGTTCATCTTCCTAGTTTTCTGCCTGCAGACCCCTTAGAAGTAGTTCACAAACTCCCAAGTGTCCTCACACTGAAAGCTCTCACGTAGTGACAGCCCCAAGCTGATGAATTCTAGGATCTTGTACCCACCCGCCAGGCTGGAATGCTAAAACATCCCTCAGGCTCCTAGACAGTATGAAAATGGTCTGGGTGAATGCAATTACCTGCGGTAGAATCTCTCCTTCTTCTGAAGGAAAGCCATAATGCAGGATAGGTCATTGGAAATAGATGTCTTGAAGGAAATGACAATGACAACAATCAGCATATAGAACACTTGCCAGACGTTTTAATTCTGTCATAGAACATTATACCTCTCTAAAGGTGATGGAGATGCTTTCAGTTATATCATCAGGTATCCTACATTGTTCTGGGTTTTGTGAACATCCAGAAGCCATTTTACAATCTACAAAAAAGTTACAATGGTCTGCTGTGTGTGGAATCGCAAATTTGATTTTACAAGCGTCTTCTAAAAGAAGTGGCATAGGATAAGAAAGTAACTTTTTAAAACACTAAAATAGTAAGGAATTGCATACAGAATCACTTTGGGCACTTAAGTAGGTAATCAGCAGAATATTCCAATGTAAATGCGGTTAATTTCGCAGTGTGAACCACAACACGTTGCCTTTGCCCTAAAGAGCATAGCAATAACTCCTCACAAAGAAGGAAGGTTTCTCTTCAGGCATCCAAAGCTTAAGCCTGCCCATATTTTTCAGGATGTTGCTGTTACCTTGAACCTCAAAACTCAACATTATTTATGCAGCCAGCACATTTTATTTAGTACCTTAACTCCTGTGAGATACGTAGTAGTATAGATTTTCCTTTAATTGTAATGTAAGACTAAAAAGAAAAAGAGAAAACACCACCACAAAAACCACATCTGACCCCTTAGGTCTTTTAACAGTGTTTTGGATTTGCTGTTCCATCCAACTTACAACCATATCTGAAAACACACAAAGAAGGTATACCCAGTCTAAATGTACCAGGTACTACTCCCTCAGCAAAGCATACTGTACTCCAAAGTTTTTCCTTTAGATTTATTTCTCCTTAGAAATTTGATGCTGTGTGCAAAGCCAGAAAATATCATTTAAAATGAAGCTCAGCAAGTACTTGTGTTGGTACAACTCATGGACATGTCAATAACATCCTCTGTTTCACTCTAATGCATTTGGCAGGGCAAGACCTTGATTTCTTTCTGGACATGAAGTTATACTGAAGCTGAAAAGGGGGGCCAAAATGGTATTTCTGTTCTGACAGCGACTATGGAAAATCTGAAGCAGTTCTTTTTCAGTGTTACTCAAACTAGCAATTAAACCTGACCAGTGCCTGACCAGTTCACCGACAGGTTGCTTATCTGTAGGTGGTAGGGTCCTACAACACAGAACCGACGGAGTCAGAAGAGCTCATCCACACATCAGGAAGGTGCAGGAGGTGCTGCGACTGCCTGGCACAGGGGCTGCTGAAGCAGTGACGGCTGCTCCCAGCACTTGCTCAAGCTGGTTCCACCCCACAGTGGAGGGACCAGGCTCTGGCTCACATCACCCAAGCATCACCCCCAGCACTCCCCACTCCCAGACCTTGGAGCTCTGCAGTCCATCAGACATCCTGTCTGTACTGCTTGGCTCAAGTACCTTTATTGCTTAGTCTACCAGCACCTGTTACATCAGAAACAATAGGGGAAAGCTTCTGCCTGAATCATATACAGCCTAAGCTACACTGACTTCATGATAAACACAGGCTAGCTATAGGAAATTAAACTGCCAGCAAACCACCCCCCCAAACAGGACACAGCTTCCAGGAAGTCGCTGTTGACAAATTCTAACAATTTACATTATGTTTGTTTAGGGATTATTTGCATGTAGTATACTGTAGGACAGAAAGGGGAAAAATAATAATAAAGCTGAAGCCAAGCCTGGCAGCAGAAAGCATGATCATAAAAGCAAGGGGCCATTAACTGAAGTCATTAAGAAGGACTGGTTGCTCAAGCGACCCGGCTTTAGGTCAGTGTCAAATTCCTTTCAGAATCATGAAAATCATCAATATTCATCTCTTTCCTGGCAAGAAGTCTCATTCTTTAGATTCCGCTGTTAACAGAATAATCCAGGCAGCAGAAAGTTTGAAGTTTCTTTCTGGAACAGTCAGACCCATCCTCCTGCAAATGATTTTCATCTTATGGGAAAAATATTCCTCTTTTTCAGTTCCATCTTTGGCACAGAAGTATTTAATTCCAGTGACTGCAAGCCTACCAGGTTCATCTCCTCTCACATGTAGAAATATACTATCCTGTAACTTATACCTGTCTGGCTAAGACATTTCATGGAGTAACAGACTCCCAGCCCGGAGGAAGGAACAAAACAAACGAACAAACAAACATTCATGTACTCGGAGAGCTATGAAATTCCTGGGCCAACAGGCCACTCATAAATTATGGAGGGCCTTGGCAGGGCTGAAAAATTCCACTATAGCACAGGAGGCTAACCTGTGCTTCAGTGGATAAGAGTGGAGAAAAAAAAAAAAACAACCCCCCAACAACCCCCCCCCCCCCCAAACTACTACATCCTAATTATTCAAATATGAATTCTAAATGTTATGGGTGAATCATTCAACTGGTCTCCATAAAGCCTTGATAGATATTTCCCGTCCAGGAACAAGCATCCATTTCATCACTGTGGTCACTTGAATTTTAAGGATTCCTTTGCCTGTGGTAAACTGATCTGTCAGAGGCCACAAAGGATGCCATACAACAGGAATCAGCTTTATTGCTTTTTATTGTCCTTGCAGGCAAGAACTATTTTAATCTCACCAGAATCTTCGCCAGGCTGCTAACAAACAGGCAGGTCATTTGTGTGGAGGCATTCACCCCACCATACCAGAAAAGGAGGAAAATGGTAGTTAATACTGGAAGAAGCAGTTCTGTTTAAAGACAAAACAAAGCAAAAAGCACATTCACATCTTCAGTAAGGAGCCTTTGGAAGATTTATTTACTAGCTCTAAAACCTTACATTTTTATGGCATGAAGAGCAAGATATTTGGTACTTGGTTAACCAAGTTACATAACTTGGGGAGACAACTGACCGAGCTCCTTCGGTGTATGTAAGGACACTTTAACATTTGAGGATTAAACATAGAAATGCAGCAATTAATGCCCCCGATGTTTTTAACAGTGTACGGCCAAAGAGATTTTCCCCTAATGGAATTACGAAACAGAAGCATGCCTTGTTTAGCACATTAACAAGCTTGCATTTACTGCTGTCAGCATTAGACCTCCCAGTACACCCGTCATCCACATAATCAATGAAAATAGTTTGTAAAATGCCACTCTGATATTAGTCAGACAATGTTATTCACCCAAGGAAAGATCTCTAAGTTTAGGAATAAGAGTAGCATTTTTCGGCATGGAAACTGGTTTGTCAACAGCCATTCTTCTCCTGCACAAAACCTCCAACAATGCCAGCTCAGAGCAACAGTAGCCTCATTTATTAGTGGGGGAAAAAGGCGTCCCTTTGTACCATCGGTTTTGTGCCCTTTCAATAGCAGCTCCGGTGGTAGACTGGTGTGGACAATCGCAGTGACCATCTGTGACTACAAGACAGTTAGATAGCTGCAAGACTAACTTAGGTTCAACATCGCCACATCTTGCCCTGCTGAGTCTTTCATAGAGCTTTGAAAAACTTCATGAAAATGGATACATTCAAAGCTGAATAAAAAGAGGTCTCAACAGGCTTGACCCGAAACCCAAACAATGGAACTGTAATGCCGGCACCATTGTAACAACACGACAGATGTAGGTCGTGCTAGCTTTCATCTGGAGCTGTGACTGATAGCTTGCAATTTGCTGACAAGACGTATAAAGTTTCCATTTCCATTTGGTTTGTAGGGATGAATTTCGAGGGTTCAATTAAGATGGAAGATACACTGTTTTTTGTTGTTGTTCACAGAGACAATTCTTGCTAAGACTATAGTCAGCGTGTGTCACTGACCTAGGGACATTCTTGTCCTAAATCCACCCAGAAGAATTTATTCTAGAATTATTCAGTACAAGATTGGTTTAAAAAGTTTACATAAGTATATTACTTCTTAAACAAAACAGTTAATTCACAAAATCTTTAGTATCAGTCCAGACTTTAATAGCTAGGTATTAGTATATTCCTGATTGCTTTAATTATGTAATCTAAGCTGTATTAATTTTAGTTAATTAGCTCCATAAATCCATCCATCATAAGCAGACGTTTGCTGCTGGCACATTTTCACTACATGTGCCATCTTATTTCGATCAAGGTGAGGAACTGATTTTAAATTGGAGCTAGGGAAAAACAAACAAATAAACAAAATCTCCTAATCACAGAATGGTAGGGGTTGGAAGGGACCTCTGGAGATCACCTTGTCCAACCCCCCTGCTTGAGCAGGGACACCCAGAGCAGGGGGCACAGGAACGCATCCAGGTGGGTTTTGAATGTCTCCAGGGAAGGAGACTCCACAGCCTCCCTGGGCAGCCTGTGCCACTGCTCTGTCACCCCCACAGGAAGGAAGTTTTTTCTCATATTCAGGTGGAACTTCCTGTGTTTCAACTTGTGCCCATTGCCCTTGTCCTGTCACTGGGCACTATTGAAAAGAGGCTAGTCCCATCATCCTGACACCCACCCTTTAGATATTTATAGGTATTGATGAAATCCCACCTCAGTCTTCTCTTCTCCAGGCTGAATAAACCCAGGTGTCTCAGCCTTTCCTCATATGGGAGATGCTCCAGTCCCCTGATCATCTTGGTAGCTCTCCCCTGGACTTGCTGAAGCAGTTCCATGTCCTTCTTAAACTGGGAGGCCCAAAACTGGACACAGTACTCCAAATGTGGTCTCACTAGGGCAGAGCAGAGTGGGAGGATAACCTCTCTTGATCTGCTGGCCACGCTCCTTTTAATGCACCCCAGGATACCGTTGGCCTTCTTGGCCACAAGAGCACATTGCTGGCTCATGATCACCTTGCTGTCCACCAGCACTCCCAGGTCCTTCTCAACAGAGCCACTTTCCAGCAGGTCAGCCCCCAGCCTGTACTGGTGCATGGGGTTGTTCCTCCCCAGGGGCAGGACCTTGCACTTGCTCTTGTTGAATTTCATCAGGTTCCCCTGGGCCCAGCTCTCCAGCCTGCCCAGGTCTCGCTGGATGGCAGCACAGCCTTCTGGTGTATCAGCCACTCCTCCCAGCTTGGTATCATCAGCCAACTTGCTGAGGTTACACTCTATCCCATCATCCAGGTCATTGATGAATATGTTGAACAGGACTGGACCCAGCACAGACCCCTGGGGAACACCACTAGTGACAGGCCTCCATCCAGACTCTGCCCCATTGATCATGACCCTCTGAGTTCTGTTGTTAAGCCAGTTCTCTGTCCACCTCACTGTCCTCTCATCCAACCCACACTTCCTTAGCTTGCCTATGGGGATGCTATGGGATACAGTGTCGAGTGCCTTACTGAGGTCGAGACAGACAACATCCACTGTTCTCCCTTCATCGTCCCAGCCAGTCACACCATCCTAGAAGGCTGTCAGGTTGGTCAAGCATGATCTTCCCCTGGTGAATCCATGTTGACTATTTCTGATAACCTTCTTGTCCTCTGCATGCCTGGAGATGACTTCCAGGATGAACTGCTCCATCACCATTCCAGGAACAGAGGTGAGACTGACTGACCTGTAGTTTCCTGTGTCCTCCTTCTTGCCCTGTTTGAAGATGGGAGTGACATTTGCTGTCCTCCAGTCCTTGGGCACCTCTCCTGTCCTCCACAACCTTTCAAAGAGGATGGAGAGTGGCTCAGCAAGAACATCTGCTAGCTCCCTCAGCACTCGTGGCTGCATCCCATCAGGGCCCCATGGATTTCCAAGGATCCAGTTTGCATAGGTGATCTCTGACCCAGTCTTTCTCAACTGATGGAAAGTCTTCCTTTCTCCTGGTTTGTCCTCTCTTCTCTGGGGGCTGAGATGCCCGAGGGCCAGCTTTAGCAGTAAAGACCGAGGCAAAGAAGGCATTCAGTAACTCTGCCTACTCCGCATCCTTCATTACCAGGGCCCCTTCCTTGTTCAGCAGTGGGCCGGCTGTATCCCCAGTCTTCCTTTTACCGCTGATGTATTTAAAGACTACCTTCTTGTTATCTTTGACATGCCTTGCCAGATTTAATTCCAAGTGGGCCTTGGCCTTCCTCGTTGCATCTCTGCATACCCTGACAACATTCCTATATTCCTCCCAAGTGGCCAGTACCTTTTTCCACATGCTGTGAACATCCCTCTTCCATTTGAGTTTCTCTAGAACCTCTTTGGTCATCCATGCAGGTCTCCTGGCTCCTTTGCTTGACTTCTTCCTCCTGGGGATGCACCGATCTTGAGCTCGGAGGAAGTGGTCCTTGAATACTGTCCAGCTCTCTTGGACCCCTCTGCCTTCCAGAGCCCTAGCCCATGGGATTCTTCCAACCAGGTCTTTGAAGAGGCCAAAGTTGGCCCTCTTGAAGTCCAAGGTTGTAATCCGACTCATAGCCCTACTTCTACCTCACAGTATCCTAAACTCGACCATCTCATGGTCACTGCAGCCAAGGCTACACCCAACTCTCACATCCTCAACCAGCCCTCCCGTGTTTGTTAGGATAAGGTCCAGCAGCACATCTCACCTTGTTGGCTGCTCCACCACTTGCATCAAAAACTTATCCTCGATGCTCTACAGGAACCTCCTGGATCATGCATGCCTTGCTGCGTTGATTTTCCAGCAAATATCAGGGTGGTTGAAGTCCCCCATGAGGACCAGGGCCTGTGATTGCGAGGCTACTTTGAGCTGTCTGTAGAAGGCCTCGTTGACTTCTGCTTCTTGATCAGGTGGCCTGTAGCAAACACCCACAACAGTGTCACCCATATTTGGCTGTCCCTTAATTTTTACCCACAAGCTCTCAACCTGTTCTCCTTCCACTCCAAGGCAAAGCTCGATGCATTCCAGTTGCTCCCTCACATGAAGAGCAACTCCCCCACCTCGCCTTGCTGGTCTGTCTTTCCTGAAAAGCCTGTAGCCATCCATTACCACACTCCAGTCATGTGAGCTATCCCACCTTGTCTCTGTGATTGCAATGAGATCATGGCCCTGCACACAGATCTCTAGTTCCTCCTGTTTATTCCCCATGTTGCATGCGTTGGTGTACAGGCATTTCAGAAAGGTGCCTGAGCATACAGGTTTCCCTGGAGGGTTGTACGAGGACCCACTACAGCCAAGCAAACCCTTGCGGTGGTTGGTCTGCTGGTTGCCATCGCATGAGGCCACCATGGCACCTTTATCACTGCCCAGGTTGTTCTGTCTTATTCCCCCATTGTGTGTGGTGGCATTAGCATTGCCAGCTCATCCCACTCCGTCTAAGCTCCTTAGTTTAAAGCCCTCCTCACCAAGTTTGCCAGCCTTCTGCCAAAGACTCCCTTGCCCCTTCCAGACAGGTGGAGTCCATGCCTCCCTAGCAGCCTACAGTTGTTGAAGAACATCCTGTTGTCATAAAAGCCAAAACCCTCACGTTGACACCAGCCACGTAACCAGGAGTTGATTTGTGTTATTTGCCTATTTCTAGTCACCCATTTTTCTCCAACAGGTAGTAGGAGGAGAAGGTAACTTGGGCACCAATATTTTTTACTTGCTTTCCCAGAGCTTTATATAGTCTTGCTTAGTTCTGCCCAGACTCTGGCTTGCAGCATCATTTGTGCCCATATGGAAGAGTAGCAGAGGACAGTAATCAGTGCTTTTGACAACTTGTGGCACCCTCTCAGCGATGTCTTGGATCTTAGCTCCTGGGAGACAGCAAACCTCTTGTGACCCTCTGTCAGGTTGGCAGATGGTTTCCTCAGTGCCTTTTAACAGAGTCACCCACTACGAGCACTCGCCTCTTCTTTTTGTAGTATCTACTCTGTGCTGCTGGTACAGCTGCACCTAGTAGACCTTGCTCGTGGGTGTCTGCAGTTGCTAAAGCTACAAATCTGTTGGCGGTGGTGATACTGGGAGGTGGGGGCTGAGGCAGAGCCCTGCTTTTGCAGGTCACCAGGGTCCAAGGTGCCTCCTCCTTCTCAATGGTGTCTGCTACAGGAGGATGGTTCTAAGACTGCATATATATCTCTGCCTCAGTCCTACTAATATTACTCAGCCTTCTAGCTGTCTCCTGCAACTCAGCCACCTGGCACAGCAGATCATCAACCTGTACACACCTTGTGCAGGTACTTACCTTCTCACCAGGCAAGGGGCTGGGGCACACGTTGCAACCTGCTGTCTGTCCTGAAGCCTCCAGCTCTAATCTACACAGATGACCTGAAGAGCAGTCACAGGGAGTTTTAGAAGGAACACATTCAGCTCCATTCCTCCTGGACAGAGCAGTTTCAGGAATTACCCAATGGCCGCAGAACTGCTCATGTTAGAGACACCCTGGTATAACAAAGTGTCTCCAGAAGAGCAATGCAGAAAGCCGCCAAGACATGACAGCAATCAGTTCCTAAGTTTCCCTGAATTTGTAGGCTACCTGCTTTCTCTGTACCCCCTTGTGTGTCTGGGTGGGCTAGCAGGTAAAGGAGTTGGCAGACCTTAAATCAGTAGATACAGAAGGACATCAGGAAAGCTTCCTGGGCCTTCCTCTTTCTCCTGTAGGTAGAGTAAGCGGTGCCATTTTGCACAGAAACCTCTTCCAGGCTGAAGGCAAGCTTCAAGACAGCTGTTAGGCAATCTTTAACTGGTTGGGGTCATGGAGACATATTTGCATTTCATTTCCAAAGAAAATGCTTCTTAAAAACAAAAACACACATTCAAGCAAAAACTACGGCCAACTTTTTCCCCCACTGCTTGTCCAGAATCATAGAACAGAATCATAGAATCATTAAGGTTGGAAAAGACCTCTAGGATCATCAAGTCTAACTGTCAACCCAACACTACCATGTCTCCTAAACCATGCCCTGAAGTGCCACGTCTACACATCTTTTAAATACCTCCAGGGATGGTGACTCCACCACCTCTGTGGGCAGCCTGTTCGAATGCCTGACCAGAAGGCAGGGGCATGGAGGAAGTAGAAATCTGCATAAGATGGCTAGGAAAGTTTTAGTAATTAAGATAAAACAATATACCAAGTCATTTTACAGTAGAGTCCTTCAATGTGCTCATGCAATGTATTTTCACTTCATTAAGTACATATTGCCACTACCATATAATAAGAATCCCTGTATCTCAGTCCTACAAAAGCTCGTGGCAAAAGGATCTCTGGCCATCCTGGTGAGGAGAGGTTTCTAACTGGAATGACAGTGAAGGCAGAAGACAACTACAATCCATTGAGGAAGCAGCAGACCAGTATGACAAGTAAAGTGGCCATAGTAATGTGGAAAAGAGAGATCTTGCAATCAACAAAACAGGGTTGAAGGGAGACCACCTCAAGTATATGCACAGAAATAATAAAGTACCCACAGGAATGGTATCACAGGGGAAGCTCACACCTATTCTGTGAGCTCAGCATGACTGGGATAACTCTCTGACATGCCTGTACACTAACATTTACAGCGTGGAGAACAAACAGGACGAATTAGAGGTTTGATTGCAGTTGCAGGGCTACAATCTCATCAGGCTTATAGAGATGCAGCATGATGGCTCACACAACTGCAGTACTACAACAGTCAGATACAGGTTCTTTGGAGAAGGACAGGCCAGGACAGGAAGGAGAGGGAGTTACTTTTATGTGAGAAAGTGGTGGGAAAGCATGGAGCTCTGCCTTCGGATGGACAATGACCCAGCTGGGACCTTATGAGTCACTATGAATGTGTGGGCCAACATGGGCAGCACTGTGGTGAGTGTCCACTACAGACCGCCCAATCAGGAGGAAGCAGAATATGAAGCTTTCTTCAAGCATCTGGAAGAAGCCTCATATTTGCAGACTGTAGTCTTCATGGAGACACTAATCATCCTGGTAACTGATGGAAGGGTAGCACAGCACAGCATGAGCAATCCAGGTCTCTGGAACACACTGAGAGTAACTTCCTGACATGGGTGATCAAGGAGCCAGTGAGGGGAGATGTTCTGTTGGACCTCATACTTACAAATAAGGAATAACTGGCCAGGAATACGAAGGCTGGAGCAGTCATGGCTGCAACGACCATGAGATGGTCGAGTTCAGGATCCTATAATGAGGTAATGAGACAAACAGCAGGGTCACAGCCCTGGACCTCAGGAGAGCAGACTTTGGTCTGTTCAGGGACCTGCTGGCAGCCCATGGGATACTGCACTGGAAAAAAGAGGGTCTAGGACAGCTGGTTTATTTTCAAGGATCACCTCGTCCAAGCTCAAGAATGGTCTGCCCTGATGAGCAGAAAGTCAGGCAAGAGTGGCAGGAGGCCTATATGGATGAACAAGGAACTCTTGACAAAACTCAAACATAAGAAGGAGGCATATGAGAGGTGGCAACAGGGACAGGCGACCCAGAAAGAATACAGAGACATTATCCAAGTATGCAGGAACGAAGTTATGAAAGCCAAAGCCTGGCTGGTGTTGCAACTGACTAGGAACATGAAGGGCAATTAGAAGGGCTTCTGCAAGCGTGTCACCAACAGAAGGAAGACTATGGAGGGACGTGAGGCCACTGTTGGATGGAGCAGAGAACATGGTGAGAAAGGATAGAGAAAATGCAGAGGTACTCAATGCTATCTTCATATTGGACTTTAGTGGCAAGGCTTGCTTTTGGCAATCTCAGGTTCCTGAGACCAGTGGGAAAGTCAGAGAGCAAGCAAGACTTACCCTTGGTACAAAAGGATTAATCTAGGGAATATTTATGCAAACTGGACACATGTATGTCCACTAGACCTGATGTGATGCACCCATGAATGCTGAGAAAGCTGGTTAATGTCATTACAAGGCCACTCTGGATTATCTTCAAAAGGTCATAGTTATTGGGAGAGATTCCTGAGGACGAGTGATGTCCCTTGGGGGTCTGTACTGGGACCAGTACTGTTTAATATCTTCACCAATGCCATAGACAGTGGGATCAAGTGCACCCTCAGCAAGTTTGCAGATGACACCAAGCTGAGCAGTGCAGTTCACATGCCTGAGGGATGGGATGCCATCCAGAGAGACCTCAACAAGCTCAAGAGGTGGGCCCATAGGAACCTCATGAGTTTCAACAAGGCCAAGCACAAGGTCCTGTGCAGTGGCTGGGGCAGTCCCTGGTATCAATACAGGCTGGGAGATGAAGAGATTGAGAGCAGCCCTATGGAGAAGGACTTTGGGGTACTAGTGGATGAAAAGCTGGACATGAACAGACAATATGCACTCACAGCCCAGAAAGGCAACCATATCCCAGGCTGCATCAAAAGCAGCATGGCCAGCAGATCAAGGGAGGTGATTCTACTCTGCTCTTGTGAGATCGCACCTGGAGTACTGTGTCCAGCTCTGGGGTCCTCAGTACAGGAAAGACACGAACCTCTTGGAGCAAGGCCAAAGGAGGGCCACAAAAATCGTCAGAGGGCTGGAACACTTCTCTTGTGAGGAAAGGCTGAGAGACTTGGGGTTGTTCAGGCTGGAGAAGAGAAGGCTGCAGGGAGACCTTATTGCAGCCTTTCAGTGCTTAAAGGGGGCTTAGAAGAAAGATGGGGATAGACATTTTAGTAGGGCCTCTTGCAATAGGACAAGGGGTAATGGTTTTAAACCAAAAAAGAGTAGATTTAGGCTAGATATAAGGAAGAAATTTCTTACAATGAGGGTGGTGAAACACTGGAACAGGTTGCCCAGAGAGGTGGTAGGTGCCTCATCCCTGGAAACATTCAAAGTGAGATTGGACAAGGCTCTGAGCAACCTGGTCTAGTTGAAGATGTCCCTGTTCACTGCAGGGGGGGTGGACTAGATGACATCTGAAGGTCCCTTCCAACCCAAACTATTATATGTTTCTATGACTAGAAAAAAAACAAACGCAACTCCTGCCCTCAAGAAGGAAAAGGAGGAAGATCCAGGAACTACAGCTCAGCCAATTTCACCTTGATCCCAGGGAAGGCAAAGGAGCAAGTAACTATGGAAATAACTTCCAACCACATTAAGGACAAGAAGGTGATTTCAAGTAGTCAGTATGTATTTATCAAAGAAAAAAATTCAGGTTTGATCAACTTGATAGCCTGCTACAATGAGATGATTCGCTTGGTAGATGAGGGAAGAACAGTGGATGCTGTCTATCTTGACTTTATTAAGGCTTTCAGTGCTGCCCCCTACAATATCCTCACAGAAAAACTGACAGAAGTCTGGGCTAGATGAACGGAAACTTTAGTGGACCAAAACCTGGTTGAAATGTCAATCTCAAAGGCTTGTGATCAGTAGTATGAAGTCCAGCTGGAGGCCAATCATTAGTGGTGTGCCCCAGGGGCTGATACTGGGGCCAGTACTGCTTAACATCTTCATTAATGACCTGGATGATTGGTCAGAGTGCATCCTCATCAGGTCTACAGATGATACAAAACTGGGAAGAGCAGCTGATACACCATCTGGATGTGCTGCCATTCAAAGGGACCTCAACAGGCTGGAGAAATGGACAGACAGGAACCTCACGGATTTTATCAAAGGGAAATGCAAAGACCCACACCTCCAAAGGAATAACCTCAGGTGCTGGTACACAGTACTGACTGGGAAGCAGCTTGGCAAAAAAATGTCTTGAGGGACACCAAGTTGAACATGAGTCCGCAGTGTGCCCTTGTGGCAAAAAAGGCCAAGAGCCTCCTGGGAAGGCATTGCCAGCAGGTTAAGGGAGGTGATTTTTTGGTCTCTGCTCAGCACTGGTGAGATCTCACCTGCAGTGCTGTGTCCAGTTCTGGGGTCCCCAGTACAATCCTGGAGCAAGTCCAGCAAAAGGCCACAATGATGATTAAAGCACTGGAGCATATGACATACAGGGAGAAGCTGAGAGCACTGGGCTTGTTCATCCTGGAGAAGAGAAGGCTCAAGGAGGATCTTAATGTGTAAAAATACACATTATTTTAAATAAAATTAGGGGACAGGAAGAAAGAAGATGGAGCCTTACTCTTCCCAGTGATGCCCAGGGAAAGGACAAGAGGCAATGGGAACTAATTGATATTCAGGGAAAAAAAACACCAAACCTTTTTCAATTTCCACTCTCAAGTTACTAGTATCTCCCTATGTGAGGTCACTGTACGGAACCTTGTGACAAACAAGAACCAGTCATCATCGAGTCAGGCAACAGGAAGAGCTATTTAGTAGCACACTCTATAAATGCAAACACAATGTCCCTGCCTCTCCTTCTTGGTAAAGGATCCCACATGCCAGTTGAGGTTGTTCCAAAGGGAGGGAGGACAATAGCCTCATTCTGCAAATTAATTACTGTATGGGATGCAGCAAAGGGGATGCAAGATGTGTGTCAGGCAGGAGATTTAACTACATCTCAAGTATATTGTTACTGTGGAGTATCCTTTGCACCTCCACAAGTAAGATGAACCGTGTTCTGCTCTTAAAATGGAGCTTACTGTTCAACCAGAAAAACTTGAATGCTATATTTCTAGAACAGGCCAAAAAAAAATTTTTTGACCAATGAAGATCACATCAGTTATTTAACGCAAAGGCCTACGCCTTTCCTCTCCAAGAGCCTGACCAAAAGTCCACTGAAGTCAATAGTAGCTTTCTTCTAAATTTAGCGAGTTTTGATTAGGTCCTTTAAAGAGACATTATGGATTTTGCTCTGGAAAGCACCCTCTTGATACGAAAGAGCAGGAGGCTGTAAAATACCCAGAGAGATAGGTAATTAGGGAAATGGACTATCTTGAGCCATGTCTGAGAGCTCTTCTACCCAAACAAGGAGTAGAATCAATTGTTTCCCAGACAACAGCAGTCTTTTGTCAGTGTTGGATTTGGCATTTAAAGTGCAGAAGACAGGCATAGGACAGATGGCCAAAGCTTCACGACAACCATCTTTTTAAGATGTTCCTTTAAAAAACACATTTAAGACATGAGATTAGTCTATTTGCTCATCACATATGAGAAGCCAGTAAACATTAGATAAGCAAGTGCAAGAGAACACCAGCTTCGAATTTGCTAGGTTTCCTCTTACCAGCGTCTGTTGGGAAGAGGAGACTACAGTTTGTATTTTTGCCAAAGGTCATTTCAGCGACGAATTAGGAAACCCTTGAAGCTACTACATATTATTCCCTAAAGGTCCCAGTTTTATAATTTATTGCACACTGGCAATTTGCTGAGGCTGCCAGAAAGTTATTGACTTCAAGACCTCAGCAACACAGAGCAATGCACACCCCAGAACAGGCCAGAAAAGATTTATTGTCATTCTTCATGTTTAAAGGAAATACTGCATTGTATTTAGATCATACAAACTAAATATAAAGATAAGGGAACAATACAATTACAATGCATGTACAGACCTAAAACCAAATTATGATAACAGTATAAACATTGCTATTAATTTTACATTCCAATAAAGATTCTTCCTGTATGAAAAATCAAAGTGAGCAAGAAACCCCCAAACCACAACACTGAATAAGTTGAAGAATATTTCCTTAAAACATCTTGACTCAGGTGCTCAGGGATGTGGAGAAGGGGAATCTTATTTTAAGAGCTTCCCAAGCAAAAATTATTAGGTTTTTTTGTAAACTCACCACTTAACTTTGTAAACAGATGTGCCTCTTCCAAACTTCCTCCACCCCATCCATTGTTTTATTTAGGCATTCGATTTAATGCAAGTTTCTTCTACACAAAGCAAAAAAGAATGCAATTGGAACTCCTGTCCTAATTAAAGGTTTCTTTGTTCTATTATGAACCTTACTTGACTGCTCAATACTATTGCCCAGAAGAACAATACATATTTAAATCTCTAATCCCCACAAGGGAACAGAGACCATTTGGAGCTCTGCAGTAACTATAACAAACTGGCTTGGGGACAAAACACCATTAAAAAATATGTATTAATCTAAACTTTCTTCCTGGCTCTAACATCCCACACCCTGTACCCACTTATCTTTACATTTCTAACGTTTTGTACACTTACAGTCATGTGCCGCTGCCTCCTGTACCAGCTCATAAAGTCTGAACTGTGGAGAGGCAGTAGAGACCATTAAGAGACAAACAGAATTACTCAGAATTAGGTATAACATCAGAACACACCACAGGATTTGCACTACCCATGAGACTTTTGCAAACAAGTGAGACCTCCACAAACAGCTGCATTTCTAAGAAATTCTAGCTCTGACAATCAGTGACAAGACATGTAGCCTTCTGAAGCAAGACACAGCCTTCTGAAAGGCTATAGATTTTGAACTTAAAGATAAAAGTGACCAATAACCTCGTCCCACTCAAAGGCAAAACTCAAATTTTCCTGCTCATATTTCGTAGGCAACCTGCAGACATAAGACTATAGCTAATTGAGCTATTTATCCCACAGAATGGTAAAGAAGCACAATACCAACATCACCTGTAAATTCCATAGGTGGGAGCCATTAAACACAACAGTGTCAAGCCTCCGAACATCATCTTGTTGGTAATTTGCAGACATCTGTTGAAACAGTGGTGTTCAGATCTGTTTGGGAGCATAATACAAACTAAGAGGCTCCCAAGGGAAATACCTTACCGCTCCTCGTTCATCTCTTGACCAAGCATATTACCTCCCAACACATTCCAAGTACAATCACAATACAGGCAAGTATGTGTTCAGTAACGGGACTACGTCTGCAACCAGTCCCCAACCACATAATGTGGTACACACATACTCCAATTATGTGACGTGCATTTCAGGTCACAAGACAACAGTATATCTAGTCACAACAGAAGGAGGGGGTATAGGGTCATGAGGAAATAGGGCAGAAAGCAAGATCTTGGTGTGTGTCATCTGTCCCGTCTCCTGTCATTGCCCCCCCCCACCCCCCCACCCCACCCCCCCACCCCCCCCCCCCCAAAAAATATGATTGTAATAATAACTTGGCCCACAGGTTGTCCCAAAATCCAACCTGGAGCAGCTCTCTAGATGGAGGTGATTCTGATAAACTGAGTCTGATCTATGGTCCACAGTTGGCTCTGTTCAAGGCTATGTAGTATCATCATTATGGATTCAGGCACTTGCATTGAAAGTAGAAAAAAAATCACCACTTCTGGTTAGTGCTCTGTGTTCTAGACACACACAGACACACGCTATGTTCAGCAACTCTATCCTGTCACCAAAGCACTTTTTCTATGATAATTTTTAGAGAAATAACATGCCACATCTGTAAAGCACTTCAGCAAACTTCTTTGAAATATGAACTCAAAGCTTTTTAATATTAACACAACTTTTGTTCATGAGGCAAAAAAATCATCCTTTTCGTTCAATCTTCTGTGGAACCTTCATTCCATCAATATTGCAATTTCACAGCTAAACATATTAATGGGGTCATAAATATTCAGATTATGTAATAAAGACAGTGACAGCAGCTGATAAAATGCTGTTAACATTCATTTACAGCAGCTGGGACGGCCCTGCCAAATGTTGCTTTACATAACAGGTCGTGACGCT
Source organism: Phalacrocorax carbo (assembly GCF_963921805.1). Classification (NCBI taxonomy): domain Eukaryota; kingdom Metazoa; phylum Chordata; class Aves; order Suliformes; family Phalacrocoracidae; genus Phalacrocorax; species Phalacrocorax carbo. Next base: position 37,507,392 of record NC_087513.1, on the reverse strand, counting down.
CTGACTGCATTAAGCTTTCTGATCACTCTTCCTTTATCTGCTATGATTTTGAACACAATATGAGACAGTGCAGAAAAACCAATGGATTTAGAAGCCCTTTCAAGCACACCAACATTTCAAAGGTTTAAAAGATTAAAATATCAAAGAGAGTCTTGTGGTTAGTATGTTTGCGCTTTTGCATTTTATAATGCAGACATGAAAGTAGCATTCACATAGTTTATCTGCATTATCTCCACAATTCAGTGCCTCCAATAAATTTTAAAAGTGAGTTTATTTTATTGTACCATACTTTAGTTAAGCTATATGCAAAAAAGGAAAACAACATTCAGTACATTGAAAACATCTCCACTACAGTTTTCACAAGGCATCTTGAGTACTACTGAAGCGTTCTGTAATGTGTGCACAATCCTGTCCTCAACCTTACATTAATTTTATCTTGCGAGTTGCATCTGAATCAGATGACAGTTCTTGCTTTGCTTCAGTATATTCTGCATTACATTTCTTTTATTTCAGTACAGTCTCTACTACACTGAAGAAGTCGGGATTCCCAAAGCATTGATGAGATCCTACAAGCTCTCAGGCAAGCATGAGCCAGGCACATAGACTGCAGGACTAGGTCAGAATGTTTTACTGTAAAAAACGATGACTCACAGTTTGATTCATTCATTTTGCATATTTCCATGCCAAAATTAAGACCAATCCTGCAGACATTTATGGAGATTAGTAGCCCTAGGAAGGTTAAGAGCTATGGTGAGATCAACAAATTGATGTGTGTGAAGTAAACAGGGCTGTGCGTAACGGGACACACAGAGCAGCTAATAAACTGCTTGTAAAAGCAATACCACTTCATTCATCCCTCCAGCCCTGCGTTTGTTAGCAACTATTCAGAGTGCTGAATACATTACAAAGCCTAATGCTTTAACTGACTGAAATTTTACAGCAGTGGGTCTCAAGCTTTTCCTGTAGCCAAGGCTCATTAGAGAGAATTGAGATGTCTATACACAACGGAGGAGTTTCAGCAGCACTTACCAGCTCAGTCTCCACCCCATCCATGTGGGGCACTGCTGCAGCAAGGCCCACCTCTGGACTTGGGAAACTGCAAGCTAAAGTAAAGGGGACCTGACTAATAACCAGATGTTGGTAAAAATCTAGGCCATTACAGGAAAAAGAAAATCCAAAAAGGGAAACTCCAGTTTCATCAATACTCATTCAGTGTTGTGAAGTCTGCATCAAATTACAAGGAGCTTGGTACTTGGTTTTTGATTTGAGTAAGGCTACCTTCAGTCACTTCTGGAGACTCTTGTCAGTGCATTCAGTCACCTGAAATTAAGATCTCCCACTTTAAATGCAGTGCTCCTGCCAGGTTAGTGCAGAGTCTTGTTCCAGACCTGGAAGAGAGACTATGAGTGTTTTTTTTCCACTAAGTCAGGTGTATTTGCACAAGAAGTACAGAGAGAGTTATGTCTTCCCAAAATCACAGACTCTCAAGATGAGATTGAAAGGGGTAAATACGAGGTTATAAACACACTGTAATAGGAATAGTGACCCATATGATCCTAATAACAGATCTGAATCCCCATTGCACTATCCAATGTGCAAGCTGTAACTTAGAAATCTCTCTTTCAGAGCATCTTGCAAATAGACCTACAAGCAAAGCGGAGGTTCCTTGACTAGAGGCAGTTATCACAGCTAATCACATGATCTCAAATACCACTGATATCTTATAAACTCAGGAAAAAGGAATCACAGAGATGTTATCAAAAAAAAAGGTGTTTGGAATTAAATTTACTTTAAAATATCCTAACACAAGCAATACTGCAGAACAAAAAAGCCACATAATGTAAACAGCATGTGCTCTTCAAGTCAGATGTCACAACTCAGAAAACAATAGATTACATATAAATACTTAAAGTTAGGGAACTGAAGTTTCTATTAAGTCTTCACATAAATTCCAACTTCTTATTTACAGTATCTTTAACAAGCTTATAAGCATCCTCTTACCCAGTAGGAACTGCTACAGATTCAGGATGCATTAGCTATTAATTTAATACACCATTCAATTACAATTTTAAAAAAAACAATCATATTAATAGCTAGATAAATTAATGGGTAACTGAGTGGAGTGCAGGACCGAACTAAGAACAAATTGTTCTTTCCAACACAAAATATGCCAGTGCATAAATTCAGAAACATACCTGAAGGGTCTTCTTAAATCCCTTTTTAAAATTAAGTTGAAAAGAATTTGGACATTTACATGATTTCCATCTTCTTGCCTGATTCTGTGCTACGGTACTTTGCATACAGCTGTTCAAACAACCTGACTTCACCACATGCAGCTGAAGTAATACAAGTAAAGAAGAGGCATGTTAATACACCCAAGTAAAGCCTAATATATATGAGCACCTTGGCTGTTTGAGGTACTGTCTGCTGCTCTCCAGAAAAGTTATGCAAAGGAAATCACCTGGTCAACTGCCATGACTGATAGAGTTCTTCAGGTTTCCTCCTACTTTCAGCTATATTAATGCACTGTAATCATTCATGTCTATTCACTAAACCCCAAAACACTCACTGTTACTTGACTAGCAACTGCTGCCTTGCCTCAGTAATACTGGCAGACCCACTCCCCTTCTTTCATCCTTAAACATCAGTTCAGATAATTTCCCCCCCTCAAAAAACAAAAACACCAAACAAACAAACAAACAAACAAACAAAAAAAAAAACAAACAAAACAAAAAAACAACCAACCAACACACAAAACACTGCTCTTCACAGATACGAAGTAAGTCAGGAATATTTGCTGAGTAAGTTTCTGGTGGTTGTAATGAAAGCTGTTTGTGAATTTGCAACTCAGGCAACTGGGGAGCAGAATTGCCATGGGACAGAGGACTGAATATGCTGTGTGAATGGAGTGCTGCGGGAAGCCTCATCAGAGCAAAGGTTCAGGCAAACAAACACTTCTTCGTGAACTTTTCAAATAACTCTGAACAAACATTTTTTCATAGATTTTCTGCAAAACTAGAGGCAACCTGCCAAAACCCGCCTTAAACGCTGGCAGGATGTTAAAATTAAAAATCAATACAACGGAAAAGGTTGGGGGTTTTTCTATATACAGTTATGACCACATGCAATGAATACATAAGGTATCCTCTGAATACTTCCCCCTCCAGATTAGTAAAGTAAGTATTCTTAATTTAGAATGGTCACACAAAGGTGTCAATCCTACAGTCCTCCCCCTTTTCTACTTCTTTAAAAAAAGAAGTAAAGCAGGAACACACACTTGCTAGAATACATAGTGAGATCCATATCTCTCAGGTGACTGCTCTAACTGCCAGGAAATGGATTAATAATGAATATTTAATTATTTACAGAGTGATTGAGTCTGGGGAAAAAGCAGAAGAGCTTCAACAAACAAGAAAACAGGGAGGTTTGTCCCAGAATACTGTGCTCCCTAGTTCTCAGAGAAATCATCTGCAAGGTGGAAGAGCTGGATTCAAGACTCAATTTTGAATAATATAAAGATAGCAAGGTGTGAAACCAGACTCCCCATGCAAACACTCTGATCACTAGGAAGGATGCACTGATCAGATTCCTAACACTGCAATACGACGTGGCTCAGCAAAAGAAACTAACATTTTTAGGTCTTCTCTGGTGGCAGCTCAGATGACATCAGCATGGATGGAGCCAGCACTTATCTCTTGCCTCCGCCAGCTGGAGGCAAGGCAGTTTCTGGTCTAGAAATAAGGGAACTAAGTTAGCGAGATGCTAACTCCTGCAAACAGTCTGAAGAATAAACATGTAGGCCAGTATATGCAGTCACATAAACATACCCACAGACACCTTTGAAGTGAGACAGCAGCCAAAGGGGAACTAAACATGACATCTGAAAGGCAAACACAGGAGTTAGAGTTCTTTTATGGATTTAATCCCACGGGATATTTTTCACCATAAGCCTCTTTGCGTCCATATGGAAGTGTGTGAAAACTGCTGTTGTTGCCTGAAAGTCTGCTCTCTCAAGCCTGAGCAGAGACCTCCCTCGTTATGCAGAGGCCATCCTGTAACCACCACGGAATGACACAGAGCTATACTGAACTGGCTGGCAAGCCACCAGCAAGGCATGCACTTGGCATCTCCTTGAATAGTCCCCTCTGCCAACCCATCCCCTCTCACCAGTAAGCCACTACTTTGCTAGTCAGGGTGGTGCATATTGGAGAAACTACACTTTGGCTCTTATCTTCACTGATTTTGTCCTTTTGATATGAAAAAGAGGGGTTTTTTGCTCAGCATTACCCAACCAGTCATCAGGGAGTGTCCAGAAAGGTTTCCCAGAGGTGTTCTGAAAGGCAAGCAAAATCTGCCAGGCAAATTTTATGCACATTAACTACTTGGTCTTTGGTGGTCAGTTGTCTTTTTCACCAGCCTTTCAGTACTGCATGCCTCATTGAAGCCTAGTGCAACATACATATACTTCACCAGATTTTTTTTTTAGACATAAAAGCAGTCTCATAAGGAAAAGGTCCTCCAGTTTTCTGTATGTAGGTACAGTCAGCCTGGAGAAGAAAAGACTGAGGGGGGATCTCATCAATACTTCTAAATATCTGAAGGGTGGGTGTCAAGAGGATGGGACTGGACTCTTTTCAGTAGTGCCCAATGACAGGACAAGGGGCAATGGGCACAAGTTGGAACACAGGAAGTTCCACCTAAGCATGAGAAAAAACGTCTTTCCTGTGAGGGTGACAGAGCAGTGGCACAGGCTGCCCAGGGAGGCTGTGGAGTCTCCTTCCCTGGAGACATTCAAAACCCGCCTGGACATGTTCCTGTGCCCCCTGCTCTGTGAAAGCTACTCATAATTCAGTATTCACTTCCCCTTGTTCTGCTGTGTTAGCAGATAGAAGCAGTGCTGGAACCCTGCTTAAATACAGACTATTTTTCTTGTCCACAGTTTTGCCATTAACATTTTTATTTACTTAAAGTACCAGAGACATCTCCACGAGATGAGATATTGTGCCTCCCTAAGGTGCCTTTATTTAGAATGGTTATCACGATAATGCATTAAAACTTTGGCAGAAACCACCTGAAGCAGGAAGAAGTCTCAAAGGAAGGTTGGAGGAAAAACAATAAAACCCCCAATTCTCACACCCCATAACCTCTCAGGCCCAACAGAAACCTGAGAAAGTAACATTTTATTCCATATTCCCAATTTATGGGTCCTGGCTTAAACAAGTTTGTTGATAGAGAGCTGTCTGTCTAGACTCCAGTGAAGGTCAATAGCTTCAGGCAGCTACAAGAAAAAGGATGGTTTGAGATACTCCTGGCTTCTGATTCTCAATAAGGCCATACAATCAAGTTTGTGAGGGATAGTGTATTCCACTACCCCACAGGAAAAGTTAAAGACAGCAGTGGGAGCACTGCTTAAGCAGCACAGGATTTGGCCCGCAGCTACAACATCATGGCATCAGAAGTGGCTGCCAATTAAAAGATTACCGTACAGTCGAGGATAATCCGATGAGCTCAGCTGCAGATGCACACAGACTGCGCGTAGCAGGCTTCCGGGGAAGAAGCAATGGCGGGCGCGCACGACAGCACTCACTGCCACAGGGCTCCTCTGCAGCACCCCAGGAGGAGAGGCGCCACTTGTAAGTGGGGACCTGCTACCTGCGCTGGGCTCCCTCATCTCTCCTGCACAGGGGACCTTCTCCCACTCTGCACTTGATTGTGACTACAATGCAAGGGTGAGGAGATTAACGCTTTTGTTCTATTTTCTGCCATGACATTAAGAATCTCACTAATTTTATGCACTGTCACTTGGAAATTAGGAAGGCACGGATACATGAAGGCAGCCTCAAAAAAGGGACATAGTGCACACAACCCTATATTACATTGGGTCTTAATCTCAAGTAGTCTGTTGGGCAGCAAAGACAGCATAGTTACCAAGTTCTTAAACCTAAATCAAGTTCTTAATTTAAATCGAGGTCTTAAACATACCAGTTATCCATTTGCAAGACAAAACAAACAAGCTAGCTTTCTATTACACACCTGGTTCTTTATGGAGCTGACATTATTTGTGCCAAGAATGCAGAGACACCAATCTGCCACATGCACAAGGCACCTATAACAAGAGTTTATATACTTTCATTTCTACTAATCATCAAATTAGTGTTTTGCAAGAGGAAGAGCACGCTGTGCTGTCTAAACACTTACAACAACAACCTTGGTGTGTTAAGTATCCTATAATAAGGGTGAGAACTTTTTTCTTTTTAGCCTACCTTGTGAATGTCTGCATAAATACTGTCAAAGGAATAAGAGTAACTTTACGCCTTTCATCTTAGTTGCAGCGTGTTTTGGTACAGAGCCTTGTATTGCACTGTACCTAGCAAGCAAGGAGAGCAATGACTAGAGGCACTAGACAGCTGTCTGACACAGTGCTCTGAACTACCAGCAATATAAAACTTTCAGGAAAGGGACTGTGTGGATCATCAAGTCCAGCCTGCTGTTATCACATGAAATCCTTTCTTATAATCTTCCCTAAAAGATTATTTACTGGACAGTTGGCATCTTCAAAAAAACAAAGTTAATGACAAAAGGCTGAAGTTGGGGATTTTTTAAGCAGAAAAGGCAAAATAATAGATCCTGTATTGTCCTGTAATATTAAAAAAAAAACCTGGCTTGTAATCCTTTCAATTTCTCTATTACTTTCTAAAACAGTAACTTCATTGTTGAGTTAGAAAGTTTTGGTTCAGATGCCTGCTCATCTTGGTACTGAATGAACACTTATTTTATCTTGCCTCTGACCTAATGCTTAGATTGTTTATCCTCTCTTATCTTAAAAAAAGAGTCAGAGAGAAAAAGCTGAGAACACCAAGGCTTGAAAGAAGACAGGCTGTTGATCCTTTCTTCTCTTAAAAGAGTCAGAGGGGAAAAGCAGAGACCAGCAGGGCTTGAAAGATGACAGGTTGTTGAAAGAACAGAGCCATGCAAGAACTATCACTGAATCTTATTAGACTTCTGCTGTACTGTGTAAACATGAACAGATTCCTCTGATTTTCAGGAAGCAGATACTCTGGAACTGGCTAGAACAATAGACTGTTTTCTTTTACCATATGAAATAACGTACACTGGAAAGTGAAAGGGGATCAGCGCATCTCCTTATTTAGTTTAACACACAGACAGAGCAAAGCCAAAAAAGCCTGCATCACTCCACTTCTGGCACCTTGGAAGAAACAAGTCAAAGCAGCATCTTGAAGACTCCCGACACAAGACAGCACCAACAAACTGCTAGCAGATCCTACACTCGAAGTAATTCAGATGAGTAAGCACTGAGTCAGTTAAGGAGTCTGGACAGTCCATTTACATGAATCTGCATTAGTCAGTTACGTTTCCCACACAGCTAATTATGTAAAGGGTTACAATCATTACTTCCTGGAAGTCACCATCCGGTAAGCCAGCTGCATTTGCTTTTTATTCCCAATATAGTTAAAAAGAAATACTAGAAGTGTTCTAATTATATTTTTGTACCCCCTATTTCACAATAAAAACACAATTTTATGTCTAGTGTATTTTGAGAATGTTTTGGTTAATATGCTAATATAGCTTTCTTGCCTGCTTGTCAGCACTTCTACATCTCTAATGGGAAGTCTCAGGGGGTTGCAACTGAAACTCAAACAGGTTTTATCAGTCAATAATAGATAACATAACAAAGTTAACAGGGATATTCTAACTGATTAATTCATGATCACACTTCTAAGCAAGTTCTACTGAAACTTTTTCTAGAAAAATGATAGACAAATAAAAGCTTTTTTCCCTTCTCACCAATACGTAATTAAAAGCAACCCCCCAGATGCTACAATGAAGGTAAATGCAGCTCAAGTACCCACACACCTTCAGAGAGGCTTCATTAAAACCAGATCAACTGCACTGGATGGAGTTTTAAGTTAATGACACAGGTCATCCTTAACTCATTTCACAGATATTATTATTATTATTACAGAGTCAAATCATAAAGAATACATTTTCTCCACAGCATTTTCTGAGAGCATTTAGTGGTTTTGCTGGTGTTTGTTTCCTAAAGACCTTGATGACATAGGAGGCCGGGCCCTTTCCTTGCCCAAACATTTCAAGTGAAAGACTACGAAGAGCACCTTCTCTTCCTACCTGTAACACCTACCTCATTAGCATGCACCTAGAGCTGGGATGATTTTATTGTGCCAACCATGAACTAAACCAAGCATTTTCTCCTTCTGGAGAAGACAAACTGTTCATTATAATGTTTGCACTCACTCACTAGCAGAGAGCAATAAGAAGTCATGGCTATACCCATATATGAGCCAGTTCTTGGAACGAGAACATTAGATTTGCTTGGAGTTATTTCCAAAACATTCTTCATTTTCCATAGAGATTGCATCTCAATCTCAGGATTTATCGAACAGTCACCTCCAGGTAAAATCCAGGTTTCCAGTGGGTTGTATGATGCAAGATTGAATACTGCATCTTGAAATTCATACAGGTATATGCCTGAGAAATAGTGACATGAACAGAAGAAAGGGAAGGGGCTATTGAAGAGATTTTCCTTGTTCAGTTACTAAGCTGTAGCTAACAGAAAATGGCTTGAGAACACCAGTGTTTTGCCTGCACAAGATAGATTAGTGGGCAGAGCATAGGTAAAATGTAACATCACCTTTAGCCTACCAGGTGGCAATAAACAACTTGTGACACACTTCTGTCTACCAGAAGATAACTTCCACAAGCTGCAGAAAACAGTAGATTCCTGAAGAAGTGGTGCCTCAGGATTACCGCTCCCATTACAACAGATCAAAGTGAATTGTTTGTCTTGGAGCACTCCCACAGGACCTAGCCACCACACAAACTGCCAGAACAGCCTGCAGTTGTTTAAGTCTTGGAAACAAAGGAAAAAGAACAGTGATAACCAACTCCTTTGGTTTTGCTGCCAGATATAGCCTTGGTAATGTAAAACACATGCAGCAAGCGGTCTTCCTGTGCAGACAGCTCTGCCTCTTACCCAGGAGATGGTCCACTGCTCTCAGCAATGGCCGTCTCTGCTTCATCCCAAGTATCTGCTACTGCACAGCCCACCAGCCTTATCCCTCTTAGTGGTACACAAGCAGCAATGCCAGCCATTGCACCTTCAACCACTGCCTCCAGTTTTCAGCCACTGCTCTTACTCAGCATGCATGCATACATACACACACACCCCCAAAACCTCTTGAACCTCAGGGTATTTGGCACGGTGCCTGAGACACAAGAAGCGGGGAAGGAAAAGACATGAAGTTACTTCAGGCAGAAAAGGCTATTCGTGACTTGCAGCTCCCAGACTGACCAGCGCAGAGCAAGGTCAGCCAGCCTTGCCTTGGAGGTGGCCAGCGCTTTATCGGATCAGCCGAGATAGCTCAGAGCAGGGAGCACCACGGGGGTCCCTGGAAGGTCGGGTCGGTAGCTGGGCAAGGTGGGAGAAGCCAGTCACAGAGAAAACACTGCCATGAGACTAACACCGACAGGAAGCAGAGGAAGCAGCATGCAGGGTGCAAGGAGTCCTGGTACACATTTAGACTAATCACTCACACACAAAAACAAACCCCCCACACTCCAAAGCCTATTTTGCTCCGTGAAAGATGAGCAGTAAGAGTAGATTAGACTCTAATAGGGATTAATACAAGTTAAGGTAGCACTAATTTCCACTAGGGAGACCAGAAAGGTTAGACGTGAGATAGTGTGACAGCTAGATATAGCAAGGGCTTGGAAAAAAAAGAGGAGAACAAGCACTACCAGAGCTTCCATTGACACCTGCCTGGCTCCATTTGTGCTCTCCCCATGTCCAGCCCTGTCCAAAACAGAGATTAGACAAGCTGCACTGTCAAGTCATGGTCAGTGATTTCTAATAGGCTGTGTAATGGTCAGCAGGGAATTTCTTACCCAGTCTCAACAGCACTGACCCACTTTTTTCCAGTGCTACCACCCATCACCTGTGACTGACAAGGAGACCAGTTTTCACAAAAAGCAAAACCTAACCCAAACAAAGTTTGAGGCAGAAGATAAGATGAAATTCAGATCCCATTCTGTCTTACCGCAGCTATTTCAAAGCTATAAGTTTAATTTTATTAGCAGCTAGGACTTCAGTTCATAAAAAAGTGACCAATAAAAGATAATGGCAGGAGATTAAATGAACCTTAGCGTGATTTAGAGCATTGCTCTGCAACAGCGAAACTGCATAGAAAGTATGCTTGGAAAGGAAAAAAAGCCCCAAAGAAGTGACCATTAAAGGATCTAAGTGCTTCAGAGCCAGAGGAGAGTTAAAGCTTTCTTAGAGACTAACAAAAAACCACAGGTATATACAAAACGTACACATTAAGTATGCATTATGATTGCCATATTGCCAGAAAGAAACACTGGTCAGACAATCCATTCATTGCTCGCCCCTTCAGGTGTGCTACAGCAATTAGGACTTTATTCACCCTTAAATCCAAGTAAAATAACATAGTTTCACTGCAGTGCTGGGAGACACCAGCTGCAATGTGTGGTCAAACCAGGAAAAAAGTCTACTTTTCTGACTGTTGGCCATATTTTCAAAAAGGTACCAAGAAAAGGCATTTTTTTTCTTTAATTATACAGAAAGACTAAGAGGCCAAAATCTCTTTTTGTAGGGCTCCCCCTGCCTATCCCCCAAATAATTTGGTGCACAGTACTGAACTAAAACAAGTTCCTTAGTTTTCATTCCAATCAAGCTGTGAGAAGAGTAAGAATACTAAATACATGGGTTAAAAAAAAAAAAAAGAAGAAAGAAAGATTGTTCAGTTTATGACTGAAATGTCTAAATCTGCAGGTACCCCTTCCAGCTACATATCCAACTACAAACTCATTAACATTTACCTGGATGGTTGACGTTTCTACTCTGAAGGGAAGGATCAGAGAGCAGGAAGAAAGCAGTGGGGGAAAACAGTAAGGAACTATCCTTCATTAGCCTGTCTCTCAAACAACATGTACATCCAATTGAAAAGCAGCACAGAGAACAATATCCTTTCTGTACAAGACAAGCTCATTGTGGTCAAGTTCTTTGATCAAAAACATTTCTACTGAACCACACTTGATAAACTTGAACTTTGGAAACTGGCATCTACTCACTGAATTTTTCCAAGTAGAACCTAAGAATTCTGGTATCATCCAAGGCACCAGATTTTTCACTAGGAAGACTTTTTTCAAAAGAGTTATAAGTTTACTAAAATATCCACTCAATTTTTATTTCAGAACTCAGCCTCTCCTCAGAGCAGCTTCTGTTGCTGCTGTTTTAATTTTAGATTGTTTTAATCTGAAGTAAATTGAAATTCAGTTTCACAAATTAGAATTTTTATTGTCCATAAAAATTAATCGGGCAATGTAATACAGAGTGCTAACAATCCATTTCTGGTGGAAAATAGGAGTATTTTGTTCTGAAGAAGACCATGCAAATATTGATCTTAGGGAAGTGTCTCCCTTCACAGAGCTGCTTTTGGGCTTATATTTCCACTCAAGTCACTTCCAACTGGAAAATGAAGGTGGAAAAAGGAAGCATCTAAGTAGTTCTTCCCTCAGCCCTTTTCAGCTGGAGATGCAGTTGCGTAGGAAGGTCAAGAGACTCTTAAACTCCAAAGATCTTCAACAGTTCACACCATACAGAGGATCTCACTGAACAGACGTGCCCAGATAAACAATGAGCACAATGCTTACCTATTCAAAGCACATTTCTCCTGTGCAAGGAAGGCCAGTTACAAGTCTTAAGAAGGTAAACATGCCAGTTTAACACCTGAATGACCTGAAAGCTACTGAGCACCATCCCCAAAGCTCTGCTACTACTACATATTTCTTCTCCAGAGGGATGAATTTCTGAAGTGAGCCAGGTATTCAAGATCTTACTAGCTCACCTTTCACCATACCTGAGATACCACACAGACATCAGAGGATGCACTAACATTTCTTTGCTGCTGTGGATTGCTCAGTAGCTTTATCAACAGAAACTACTTTCCATTATCAGCAGCACCAAGGAGCAGACAGTCATCCAAATACAAAAGGCAGAATAATAATAGGCTACTATAGTCAAGTGAGCTTTGAGCTAAGGAATGCTGCTTATAAATCTAAGTAGAGCCGTGTATCAAAAAGTTAATCCTCAAGTCCTAACCATAACACCAGTCTGTTGCTCATTTAAACAGGATTCCCTCCACTTTCCAGTTTTAGTCATATCCCCCACCCCAGTTGCAACGTTGGTAGGAAACCTTCTTCTAACAACTTCAAAGGGCATGTAAAAATCACACGTTCTTCAGAAAAAAACACGTACAATTGATAGTCTGGATGATCAGGGATATTTTAAGAAGCAATTTTACTCAGTAATCCAATACAGCCTACAGAAAGTCTACAAGGCACATTGCTCAAGCCATTTTAACAATAATGTAAATTGTTCCTCGGAACTGTCAAAATGTTCTTGAATAAACAAGCTCTTGATGCCTTTCCTAAAGCTTTTGAGTTAGAAAGTGAAACACTGCTGAGAAGTAGGTGCTTCAGCAAAATTATCAAGTAACAAGGTCATACTGGAACTGAAGTGTATCAAAATAGCTCACTTCCAATGACTAAGAAATACAGAACAAAGTAATACTTCTGACACGCCTTATGTCTACAAATTAAAGTACCTGTGTCATCATAGTATCCTTACATCCCCCAAACCAATGGGTATAGGTATTCTTCTAGACAGATCTAACTTTGGTATTACGGCTTCATTAAGAAATATCCTTCTGCCTTCTATATGATGTGCAGGGAAGTGAACACAATTCCCTTACTGCTACAATTTCGATAATTCTTGACAGAAGTTAGCCTGAAGAACAGGGATGTTGCCAAAAAAAACCAAAAAGTGCAACAACATGTTCTGCCCAACAAATAGAAGTACCTTGTCCACTTCAGCTTGACAAACAGGTAACATTTGCAGGCTTTCTACTGTTCCTGTATGACTTCCACAGCCAACCTACTGATACTGCTAAAAGTCCAAGGAGAAGATGTCAGTTTACACCACCCAGGAACCAGGCAGAACAATTAACATCTGTTGCTGCTTCCTATTTGAGGAGTTAAGAGCAGAAAAGCTATGTGAAGAATGGCACTGTTAAATCCTCATTTCCAAATATGGCACCATATACATACCCTACAGGCCATGTACATTAGAGGCCCCCCTTTCTTCAATATCAATATTCAGACATCTTTTGACAGGATTTACAAATGCAGACATCGGTGGTATGGTTTCTGAATTGCTAACACTGGTGTTCAGCACGCTGGGCTCAATGTAGCCTCATAACAAGGTAAGGGATATATGTGGTCTTACATTCCTTTGCAAGCGCCTATCCAGAGGACCTTGAACAGCTGGTTTGCTGCCAAATTGTCCACATCCTTCAGGCAACTAAACATGTCAGCAGTGAGAAATCAGCTAGCCATTGCAAACAACAGAAATCATAAGCAGCAAAAGCGTTTTGGCCACACCCTTTCTCCTACCCTAACGCATGAAATTCCAGGTAGTATATATAGAGCCTGCATTTCCAGCAGTTATATTCACTTAAAGTTACCTTGCTGGCTAATTAGGACTGATTCCTTAGCCCTTGACACCCCCAATATCAAACAGATCACACAATGGTACTATTACTTTGTTACAGTATCACTGAGCTAGCATCAGGCACAATTATTCTTAGTACAGCCAGTTTTGCCACCTGAAATACAGTTGTAGTGATGCTGGTTGAAGAAAAAGAAGCTCTGTCTACTATTTCTAGCCTAGTATACTTCTTCAAACAGCTGCTAATCAACAATTCAAGCGAGGCAGCCAGGACCAGACACACCACAGACGACCACAAGGAGCAAAAGCAAGTAAAAATTCCTACTAAGCTATGTTTACAAATGCTACCTCCCTCTGCAATTATGATGGGGGACCATGACACCAAGGAGCCAGGTTATCAGAGATGCTCACTACCTTAATCTTTATTGTTTATGAAATGATCCGACATATGTTGCTGAAGGGCACAGTATTTTTTCTTCATTATTCAAAAGAAAAGAACGGCTTATATAGCAACTGGCTGTAGTTAATAAAGGCTGAGCCCGTAACAATCGTGTTAAGAGGAGGCAAAGAACAGCCTGCACACTCTGCAAAGATCTTGAACATTTTTTCTGCTCAGTGATCAAGACAAATCACCATCTCCACAGAGAGGCAGAAGCACCGATCCCCCAAAGGCTCAATGGCAGTGAATCCACCAGCTACGCGAGAGCTGTCTCAGCCCTGCCCACGTCAAACAGACACTTGAAGCATGGCCTATCTGCCAGCTCAGAGAAGACCCCTCACTGCCCCTCTACGTGGCAGTTCTGTTATTTTAAGCCTAAATCCCTTCCTGGACCCAAAAAAGACTTTTACTGCTGAGAGGTATTTTTCACAAAAAGTTAAGCTTAGGAATCAAAAAACTCAACAACTACCTCTTTTCCTTTTAAGAGGAAAAAGGACCACAAAACCTCAAGAATTGTCCTGAAAATTTGATCTCGCAGGATCAAGTAAGAGGAAAAATACCGTGCAATTACAGAAAGTCAACAAATCTTTGAACAGCCATGCAGTGGTTCCTCCCACCCCGTTTCAGACACCTCAGTTTGAACGTCCCCAACCCTTGTCTGTGTGGGGCAGGGGGAGTCCCAAAATCCCACGGACCGGCGTGGAGCCACACTCCGTCTCCGCACAGAGACCGGAGGCAGCATCAGGGAGGGTCCACCCCAGGTACCTAAGGAGCACGCCCAAATCATTTTAATAAACACAATTCAGGTGTTACATAGCTTTTTTAAGGTTGCGTTTCAGGTTCACATCCACCCTTGAAGCATGGATTTATTCCAATTTGTGTATTATGCAATATATTCCCCAACAGCACCCAGAAGAAAAGGATGGGCACCAAGAGACCCACACCCCACTGCCCACGCCGCTACTTTCCCATCCCCTGTTCCACCCAACACACTGGCTGAGGGGAAAACGCTATGCGAGGAAACTCGAGGGTGGCTCAAGCCAGGGTCTGCCGGCGCTGTCCTTGGCACAATAGTTGGATGCGATACAGCCGGGCGATGCGAGGCCGAAATACTTCCTGGGATGGCTGAAAGGGCTCATTCAATAGTCAGGAATAATTCTTTATTAGCCGTCTTCCCCAGCCCAACACAGAAACTACAGCCCTGAGGGGAGGGTGGGGGACACCAGCCATGTGCCATAAGAAAGGGGCATGGCTTACTATTGTCTCTCGCTTCAGTTTAACTACCAAGCCTTTTTTTTTGTTGGTTGGGGTTTTGGGGGGGGGGGGGGGGGGGGTTATTCCTCCCCCCCCCCCCCCCAGCGTTACCGAGATCGGCGGAGGAGAGGAAGGTGCTCGGTCGGGCAGCGGCAACCGCCGCAGCTGCCGCCCGGCCGCCGCCCCCTCACACAAACCGGCGCTGCTCGGGGGAGCCGCGCCCGCCGCCCCGCTCCCCTCCGCCGCCGCCCCGAAGTTCAGGCAACACGGACCGACCGCCCGGACAACGGCGGCGGGGCTGGCCTCGGCCCGCAGTCCCCGGGGAAGGGTCCCGGAGGGCGGCCGGCCCGCCGCAGGGGCTCCCGCCGCCGCCACCCCCGGGTCCGGGGAGGCGCCCCCCGCTTACCTTTCACTTGACTTTCATACTCCGCTATAATCTCTTTGTCCTTTTTGAATCTGCTCGGCGTTGACATTATCCACTTGCTTCTTCCGCTTCTCCCCCCTTCTTCTCCTTCTTTTAAATTATTATTATCGATTAGTATTATTTTTCGGGGGGGGGGGCTCCCAAGTTGTATCAGATGGCCGCAAGCCGGAGCGAGCGCGGCGGCGGGCGGCTGGCCCCGCGGGAGCGCCGCCGGCACCGGAGGCGGCGAGGCGGGGAGGCGGCGATCAGACTAACCCCGGCGCGGGCACCATCGCCTCCAGGCACCGCCGCCGACAGCAACGCGGTCGGCGGCCCGGGGCCGCCGCAGGGCAGGGCGGGGCGGGGCGGGGCGGCGGAGGAGCTGCTGCTGGCCGCGGGGCACCCGCTTCCACTAGGCGAGGGCGGGGGCCCGGCGGCTGCGCCCCACCATTGTTATCTCTCCTCACGCACCCGGGAGAGGGGAAGGCAAGGAAGGGAAGGAGGGAGAGGGCGTGGGCGGGAGGCAGCGGGCGGGCGGGCGACCGCGCTCGGTCCGTACGCCAGAAGCACTGGTTACTCCTGTCGCCTGGGTGGGGACTCGGGGCCGGCACCCCGCCGTCACTAACCCCGGGCGGGCGGCAGCGCGGAGGCGCACGTCCCAGCCCCGAGCTGCGGCCGGCGCGGGGCGGCACCCCCGCCGCGCCCTGGAGAGGTGTCTCCGGGAATAAACTTCTCCCCGCCCTCCCGCCGTTCTCTCCTCCCTTCCTGCCTCTCCGCCCGCCTCCGCTCCTCGCTCGCCTCCTCCCCGGTGCTGCCCGCTCCGCCTCTCCCGCTGCCGGCGGCCGGGGTGGGACTGCGGCCGCCGCCCACCACCGCCGGGCCGGGCCCGCAGGCCCTGCCGCCCGGCTGCCCCGCGGCGGGAGGCCTAGCAGGCCTGGCGGGCCCGGGCGGGAGCGGGAGGGAAGGGAGGGGGCCGCCGCCCCCGCCCCGCAGCGAGCGTATGGTGGCCGGGTGCCCTCAGGGGACGAAGCGGTGAGGCGGCGGCGTGGTGACAGATAGCCCTTGATCCGGCGGGGAAAGTTAAAGCCCTGTATTGCCTCCTCTGGGAGAGGCCGGAGGGGAGATTCGTCCTTTGGGGACCCCGTTTTCCTCCCGCGTTTCTGTGGAGTCAGGGCGCAGCTGCGGGGAGCGGGGCTGTGGCTGTGGTGGCGTGCCCGGGGACCAGTCCCCAGGGGGGCGAGGGGCACGGTGGCACTGAGGGGAGAGCCATGTCCCTCAGCACAGCAGGGTCTCGTTTCCTCCATCCTCACCCGCATGGTGCTCCCCTTTGAATGCAGCTTGTTCTCCAGGGCAGGACTGGCAACACTCCTGTGTGGGGCATTGCTGCAGCTCGTAGTGGTATCCCGCAGGGGGAAACAAGGAAAACAGGGTGGGAGGCTGTCCGAAATGCTGCTCCCCTGAAGTGCTACATGTGGGGGACTGGCCGTGTCAGAGGGTCGTGTTCAATATTGGTGTCACAAGGATGGACTCCAGCCCAGTGAGCAATAGTGCGCAGTTCCCCCACGAAGCCAGGGCTGTCAGAAGCAGAAGGCGGCAGTCCAGAAGGGCAGGAAGAGCTGGAGTTGGGAGCATGGGGCAAGTCACCAAGGGGGAGAGCTGGCTCAGGCGTGCCCTTGCTCCTGTGTGCCTCTAGCAGTGATGGGGACAGCCTCTGCCTGCAGAGCTGGCACCTGGCTCAGCCCTTTGGGGCTGCAGAGGATGAGCTGGCTGCCAGCTCTGCAGGCGGAGATGAGGCCATGTGTGCCAGGAGCCGAGCACAGCGGTTCACAGACCTAGTAGACATACTTCTACCAGGTCCTGGGCTCTAAGCTTGAGAGTCACCTGCAGAAGGAGTCAGGTGTGACTCAGGTTGCACAGCCCCTTTCCCTTTCCCCTGGCTGCCCTGAAACTCAGCCTTTGCCCAAGAAGAGCTTGCTAAAAAAAAATGGAAAAAGCAAAGAGTGATGGACACTCTGCCTTGTGATGGGCAAAGAATGTGCTGTCATTCATGGGTCAAAATGAAAATCCAAACCCAAGGCCACAGCTGCAGACTTGGGGCTGCAGGGAGGTCAGCTCTGAGGAGGTTAAAGGCAGGCAGGGGACTTTCTGGAGGCACCGAGGGCTCTGCTGGCATCATGTATGTCTGGGAGTGATTAGGCAAAGTTGCAAACTATTCACAAGGAATTTCCAAAGGTGGCTGCTGTACAATTAGTGCAATGAAAGTGCCCCGAGATCCTGTCCTGGACAGCTGGTCCTGACACCGCCAGGACCTGACGTTTCAGGACATACAGGATTGAATAGGGGGATCATCTGCTGCTGGGAAAGTTCAATCCAGCTACCCACTGATTTGGCTATATTTGAGCTTTAGTGCTATGGGGACCTGGCCCTCGGAGGGAAATGGCACAATTGCTGTGCTTGTGCTTACATTCTTGCTTGTGTTTATATTTAATTCTTATAAGTGCAATGTCTTAGCATTGCAGACACTCACTTCCACACCTCTGCATTTCAGCAGTAAGAGTACATCTGTCCTTGCAGTTTGTCTTTCAGTTCATTAGGTACCATGTTCTCCCCTGCTACAGGATTGGGGTAACAGCATTCCTATTCTCTTTTCCCTCTTCATGTGTTGATCTCTATAATATTATTATGTCTCTTCCTCTTGCCCTCCCAGCACAATCTCTTTCCAGTGCTGATCCTGATTCAGATCACCTAAAGCAATCTTAGTACCAGAGGTTATTGTCTGAAGCCAATTTAACTCCAAGCTGGATGGTCAAATTACATCCCTTGAATAAGAAGCCCTGCCTCAAAAGAGCAGTCATCTTGGTAATCTCGCCCAACTCTGATTTTCATCTCAGCCTTTGATGCTCATGTCTTGCCTCCTGGCTGTTCCAGTCCTTCTGTTAAGCTGGGGACAGGCTGATTTGCAAGGCAATGGGCCATGTTCCCAGGGGACACAGGGTACTAGTTGGAGATTATCTGTGGGTCTTGCCTGGTCCTGCAGAGCACAGTGTTTTCACAGCTGGTGAGGACAGAGAATGGTAGTCAAGTCCCCTCACGCCCTGAGTGAGGCTATGCAGACTGGCACCTCCGGCCCAGCCAATTCCCATCTCCCTTGCCCAGGAGCTGGGCACACGAACCATGACCGAGGTGTCGTTGGAGGTGTAGACATGAAGTAATCTGCCTCCTCCTCTCCTGGGGCTGAAGGACACAGCCCCCTTTTGCCACGGAGCCTATGCTGGGAAATACTGCCCAGATCTTTCTCTCCAGGACAAGGGTGCAGAGGGGAGCCGAACACCCGTGCCTACACCATCCCTTTTCCCTGTGCTAGGTGCTGCAGCCAGAGGATGGACCTGGCTCCACAGACCCAAACTGGAGGCTGCAGGGGGAACATTTCTGTCCTCTGCAAAGGCAATTGCCTGTGAAGATGCAGAAACCATCTTCTGGCTCCAGAGATTGATCTCCTGCATTTGGCCACTCGGCTCAGGGATGTGTGTCCGTGGCAGGGCGACTGACCAAGCATGGACCTGAGTCCCAGCAGCTTGAATGTGCCAGGCTCAGAGCTGCACAGATTCTGGATCCCTGAGTTAGGGTTGGCCTGCAGGACAACCAGGATTGAGTTGGCTGCGAAATCTGATTTCCTCTTCCCCCACCCCACACACCCCCCGTCTTTAGGGATTGGCAAAGGATTGTGCATTATTACATGGGTGTAATCTTCTTTTAAGATGTTCGTGGCAGCTCAAGTCTCTGGACTCAATTCCACACTGATTTACACAGCCTGCAATCCCATTGCGACAATGGCGGTTGCACAGGAACAGACTCTGCCTGGGCTCTGCAATGCCAGGTTTGAGGTGACTTACAGGACACAGAAGATTAGTACTGAAATCCCTGTCTTTCAAGACCTGTTCCCAAAGAGGTCCCCACAGACTTCCCATCAATTTCAAGACCAGCAAGTGCTAGAGCTGTGGAACAGTCTTATTATATGAACCCCTGCGCACCCGTGGATGGTGCTTGAAAACACGTGTTTATCCACAGTGTTTTTCTGTGAACTCTAAATTATTGCATTTAGAGCATATCCAGGTCTTGGCAGGGAGGCCACTGCAGACATTTAAAAAGTATTAGGATAAAGCTGATTGAGAGCGCATATGTTGTTGCAAGAGGCAGAGTTGTATCAATAATGCAGTGTGGTAGGGTACTGCAGCGGTACAATACTGGTGCGGGGTTTGTGGACCGCACGTCAGTGTATGGAGTTAGATAATCTGCTCCATCAGGGAACTGGAAATCCTGAATTATGTATGATAAACCAGAGATGTGTTTATACAGAGAGCAGTTCCTGCAATACTTCATGCACTCCGTGCAAAAAGGGAATAACGCGGGCATGCTGGATTCCGCTTGCCTGAGAACTTCATTATTGCATTTCATTTACACAGCCTGATGATCTGTGCAGTATTTGCTTTCTTGTGCTGCTAATAAAAATAGGCCATATAACTGATTGCTGGAGTATCACTGAGCTGTTCTCTGTGAGCACATAATGAAATGCATCAAGCCCCTTAAACAACAAAACCCTACACTAATTTTCTTTAGGCTGAAAAGAAGACATATAATTCATCGTGCTTTATAATTACAGTCAATCAGTCATTTTACAGTTGGGCAGTAAGTCTCTAAATGAAAGACCATGCTTTAATTGAAACAATGAAACATTTGATTGTTATTGAAAAATCAGTAAGAGGCACCATTCAAAGAGCTTGTTCAAATGTTTGTCACTGATAAGATGCACATTTCTATAGAATCGAATCTATTTGCTTGGGAATGAGATTATTTTCATAAATACGGTTGCTTATCTGAGATATAAAACTAGCAAGGCTTTTTTTCACTCCCGTGCCCCCAGCCAGTGTAGCACTTAATGCTGTTCCGTGCTTATAAACTCCCGAGACACGGAGATGAAATCTGGGCGTACGGTGTTTGTCACGGGCTGCAGAAGAGCCAGGACTTCACCCTGGCTGACCTGAAAGTGAGTGGCTCTAAAGCATTCAGCTGGACCTTCACAGCAATGAAATGAGGACTGCAAGCTGCCGTACTTCAGTAGTTCAGGAAAGATGTTTCCTTCACCCAAGTTTCTCTGTGAGCCTTAGCTGTCACTAACCTCTCATTTCCAGGAACAGTACTCTAACCACTGGCATGGGTGTACTGATTGTAAGGGCCTGTGGACACAGTCTCTTCCAGATGCAGAGTACAGGAAGAAAAGGCATTCTTATTTCACAACAGGAGTGTCTACAGGTGAAATATGTAGAGTTGGTAATGTGCTTTAAATTCATGCTATACCTGGGTCCGTAACAATTTTCAAGCCCTAGCTGTTTGCTATGTACCTCTTTGGATTACCATTTTTGTCTGTTGAGGAATTGCTGGATTTCTTTTGGGTGTAATATCTGAGTGTCCATTTTGTGAGCTTCACACACCTAAATTTAGGCAACTAAAGTCATATGCCTAATCTAAACAAGTTATTTAACCAAGTCATTTAACCTTCAAAAGTCAATCAAGAGAGATGGGCATGTCCTTGGTGGTGATTGCTACAGTTCACTTAATTTAGACACTTCATTTAGGATGGATTTTGCTCCAGTTTTCCTTATTATCATACCCAGGGGTCATATAAGACAGGAATGACATCCTCTTCGTAAAACCTGAATGTAATATGCTGAATGCTAACAACAGTGTATTAGAAATATGGTGATTATATATATAGTAGCTTGTTCCTGAATAAAATGCATAGCTAGGAGTATGCAGACTGTGTTTGTTCATTTACTGTTTGCGGTCATGTTGGAAAGTAATCCTATTGGCCTGTTGTCTGAAGGAGGATTCAGGAAAAATACCATTAGGTAACCTTCTATATATACGTGTGTGTATGTGTGTATACAGCCAATTTGCCATGTTCAAATGCATGTGATAGCTCTCTCAGCATGAAACACATCTGAATCCAGTGGAGAATTGTTCGCATCACAGAAAAATAAGTCTTCCAGATGAAACCACTGGCTTCAAATGAAAGAGATCCTTCTGTCTCAATAAGGTAAGGTTTCAGCGCTGCAGAACTGATACAGTCTGGGACATGAACAAGCACTGTATTTCTTCTGAAGCAAAAAGAAAAGCACCAAACCTCCCCACATTAGTTTTGTTGCTATTTTGTTTGAAGAAATTAGTAAGACTTAAAGCAGTAATTGGTATGTCAATATTTAGTCCTTTCGCTTTACAGTCATGAAGTGCAGTTTAATGTTTCCTTGTTAACGTGTTCATTGTGAACAGTGCTAATAGGACTAATGACATAACTAATATATAGAAAGCAATGAGGCTACTTTATGCCTTTTGCTGTTGTTAAGAATATTATCCTTTTTTATATGGTATTGCTATTGACTTCCCAGTTAGTAATTACAAGGGGGAATGAATTCCGAGTAATAACTTTCTCGCTTAATGAGAAGAGGCTGAGGCAGCCTTGCCATTTTGAAGGAGACAAAATATAGAAGTAATCACATTCTCACTGCAGGGCTTGTGTTCTCTGGAGGGCTACTTCTGTTGGTAGCCTTTGAGATTCTGGTATTCCACTTCTCAACATGATGAGCTGAATATCCAATTTGTAAGCTTCACACACCTAAATTTAGGCAACTGCATGTACCTGCCAGCTTACGTGTGCTAGCATTGTTCTGGATCTTTATCTTACTTCTTAAATATAACAGCTATATTGTCCAGAGAAGCACTAGGATGGTTTTTGGTTTAGCTTTTCTTTCCAAGCCTGGTGGGTGAACACTGGTGCGTTTGAGAGAACAGTTCCAAGTGAGCCTGAGGGGCCATGTTTGTGGTAATTCAAGTCTTTGATGAGTAGATAATTGCAACTCTGATAATTAGCTTTTGGTTTTAAATTTTTCATTTGCATTGTTTGTATTTGTTCCATCAGCTCTCAGCTAAAAGTGAGATGCTTCTGGTACTTCATTAATCCTGACCTTCTCACGCTAATGGTTTTGAGTGGAGAACTTTAGAAGTTGGGTTAAGTTTAAAAGGAGAAGAAAGTGCTTGAAGCAGCATCAGAGAATTAAGAACCCTGTATTTTTAAAAATCAGTCCTATGTAATTCATCCTGCTGCTGCTATCTGACTTTAACTAGAATGCTTATATGAATAAGGCTGCTGGATTGTACCCTCAGAACTTAGATAGGGGAATGCAACTCCAGGTTTTGCTGTCCTTATATGGCCTTCACGGGCCATCCAGATTTTGCAGGATCTCAGCTTTCTGGGCTGCTTCAGACCATGCCAGTAGTTGAAAGGTTGCAAACCACCCTCATTTATCTCAAAAGGGCATTAATTTGGAGGCCCAGCAATGACACTTCAAATGTCAGCCTTGTTCATTTTTGCAGAAACATCTAACTAGTCTGCTTATTCATTAGTGTGGGCTGGGGGGTTGGGAACAGCTGCAGCCTATCGGGCTAAAAAAGTGCCTTGCTGTTAATGGTCTACGCAGCATGCTGCCATTTCTCTGATTCAGCCCCTTGGTCCCCCCCTCAGGCTGAGCCCTTTCCCAAGAGCAAGGCATATGCGGAGAGAAGAGTGGAAAAAGAAAGGCTATTTCTGTAGCATTTTCTCTTTTCGTTATCGATAGCAGCAACGTGCTGCTTTCCTCAGTTCTTTTTCCCCTCAGCTACTTTTGCCTTCGCTGTTGCAAAAAGACAAACCAGAATCATGCGGGAGGGGTGTCAGATGGCTAAAGGTGGTGATACCTTGGCAAATGGGGGTAGTGGGGGATACAGGCACCCAGCTGGGCCTGGGGAGACCCACTCTTTCTACATTTTGCTTAATACCAGTTTAACATCACTGAAAATCCCAGCTGCTAGCGTGGCCCAAGAGCGCTCCAGGGTGAGCTTGGGTGGTGGCAGCTGGAACAGTTTCAGGCTGCAGAAGGAATTGAATCCAGACCTCCCGCTTCTCAGGCTGCTGCTCAGCTGTATTAAAAGACATCACAACGTCCTTCTCCTGCTGTCAGGTTTTGAAAGATGAAGGTTAACCCAAATGCTGTTCTTTTCAAGACTTGATACTTTTGTGACTCTCTAAAGGGAAGGTGGTCCTTGCTGCAGTCTCCCTCTCAAAACTCTGTGCTAAACACCTACCTACCCCTGGGCAGGAGGGAGACCTCAGATATTTCTCTGTCCTTGGCTTTTCTTATCACCTGGCTGTGAGAGTCTCTTCGTGTACCATGCAGGGTATTCAGTGGATTTTGAGATGCCTATGATTCCTCAGGCAAAGCCCAAGTGCCCGCTGCAGAGGCATGGACTTGCTGGGGGTCAGGAGGTGGGAGATGCTGTGGGTACCCACATCCTTTTATTGGACCTGGCTTTCTGTCATATCCTCAGGTTGCAGCTGACCCTCTCTGCACACTTGGGCTGCTGGCTCTCATCGGCAGGAGACACACAGTAGTTCAAAGGTAAAATATAATGATCTTACCCTCATAACTGTGGCTTCAAAGTAAAGCTGTTAAGCTTTTATTCCAGTGTCCACAAAGACCTGTCCCATATAGAAGAAAATCAGTAGGGAGTTCAAAAGCAATTTTTCCTTTAATTTTTGGCATTTGTTTGCACTTTTCTTAGACTTAGCTTCCTTTTGTTATTTTTGTTCAGCAGCCCAATGTCACAATAACCGGGTGTGCAAATATTGCAAACCACACAAATACTTGTCTCCAAGTGAATAATGTTTTTTATAGAGTCATCTCTCTGTTTCTCATGTGTACACATATAACTGAAAGCTTTCTGTTAATATCAACTGCTTCAAAATTTCATTTTGACCAAAGACTTAATGTAACTGACAATATCTGTTTAAGATGATTCATAGTTTTCAAAAATGCAGAAGGCGAAGATGTGCAGAAAATCCTTCCTGGGGGCCTCCAGGGCAGTTTCCAGCCGGGATTCCTGAGGTATTTCAGATGTCACAGCTCCCTCCAGTGGGAAGATGGGGGCAGCAGACTACTGCCCGGAGGTTTCTGCAGACACCAACCCAAAGCTTCCAGACATCAAAAAGAAAATATTCAAACCACCTATTTTTTTTTCTGAATACAGTAGCTGATTCTCCCTTCTCCCCTCACAATATAATAATATTTGAACCAAAGATTTGTATAAAATCTGAGAAAATTAACCCAAATGGACCAGATTTTCATATAGACTCAACCCAGTTAGTTCATGTTGACTACCATATAAATACATTTGTTCGTGTTGAGTAGGGTGGCATGGCTTATGAAACCACAATGTCTGAGATGTACTTAGGATAAGGAAAGTTTCCTATATTAACACCCTGCAAGTATCATTCTCCAACATCCAATAACTGCAACAAATACAACACAAAATACATGCCATTCATTTGAACATATGTGAGTTGGTGTAGGTTTGCTTTCATAACACAGATTACTGGTATTTTTATCGTAGAATAGAATCATAGAATCGTTTATGTTGGAAAAGACCTTTAAGAACATTGAGTCCAACCATTCGAACCTCTACAGGAGCTGACTAATGCGACTCATGGCTTCGACAGGTGTATTCTTCCCTGGGTAAAACACTGGCTGGACGGCCGAGCCCAGAGAGTGGTGGTGAATGGAGTAAAATCCAGTTGGCAGCCGGTCACAAGTGGTGTTCCCCAGGGCTCAGTGTTGGGGACAGTCCTGTTCAATATCTTCACTGATGATCTGGATGAGGGGATTGAGTGCACCCGCAGTAAGTTTGCAGATGACACCAAGCTGGGTGGAAGTGTTGACCTGCTGGAGGGCAGGAAGGCCCTACAGAGGGACCTGGACAGGCTGGATCATTGGGACGAGGACAACTGTATGAGATTCAATAAGGCCAAGGGCCGGGTCCTGCACTTGGGTCACAACAACCCCGTGTAACACTACAGGCTTGGGGAGGAGTGGCTGGAGAGCTGCCTGGAGGGGCAGGACCAGGGGGTGCTGGTTGACAGCCGGCCGAACATGAGCCAGCAGCGTGCCCAGGTGGCCAAGAAGGCTTGTATCAGGAATAGTGTGGCCAGCAAGAGCAGGGAAGTGATCGTGCCCCTGTACTCGGCACTGGTGAGGCCGCACCTCGAGTACTGTGTTCAGTTTTGGGCCGCTCACTACCAGAAGGACATTGAGGTGCTGGAGCGTGTCCAGAGAAGGGCAACAAAGTTGGTGAAGGGTCGAGAGAACAAGTCTTATGAGGAACAGCTGAGGGAGCTGGGGTTGTTTAGCCTGGAGAAGAGGAGGCTGAGGGGAGACCTTATCACTCTCTGCAGCTACCTGAAAGGAGGTTGTAGTGAGGTGGGGGTCAGACTCTTCTCCCTAGTAACAAGCAATAGGATGAGAGGAAATGGCCTCAAGCTGCGCCAGGGGAAGTTTAGGTTGGACATTAGAAAAAACTTCTTCACCGAAAGTGTTGTCAAGCATTGGAACAGGCTGCCCAGGGAGGTGGTGGAGTCTTCATCCCTGGAGGTATTAAAAAAAACACGTAGACATGGCGCTTTGGGACATGGTTTAGGAGGCACGGTGGTGTTCGGCTGACAGTTGAACTTGATGATCTTAGCGGTCTTTTCCAACCTTAATGATTCTATGATTCCTTTTATGGGTTTTCAAGTGTGTCAGTGGATTAAGCCACATCCATGTGAATGAGAAAGTCTAGCCCAGGATAAGTAACAGATCCAGAATGGGAATGGGTACTTTCTTTCCAAGAACCTGAAAACACGGAACAATTATTTTGGGAGATCTCCAATATTTCTAATTCTGGATGTAATTTTTTGTGTGACTTTCAGATCTTAGGAAATTTTGTGGCTTCTGGGGAGATGATGCCTTGTGACAAATGCATTTTAAAAATATCTTAATTTTCCCAAATACAGTAAAAACTACCACTAAATTAATAATTTTTAGATTTATAATTTAATATTATTAGACTGATAATTTGATATGAGAAGAAAAGTAATTAATGGAGTTTAATGAAATTTATTACTGCTCCTTTCCAGCCAACTTCTGCTTACGTTACTGACTATATTAAGTAGTGATCCAAGCTGTAGATTTAAAAACGGGCTTGCGGCTGATGGATCGTGCTGGCAAACCAGGGAATAGACTCAGCATGGTGGTCATAGATAGGTGGTGGCTCAGCCTGTGAGAATCTGCATTAGATACAGTGGTATCAGCATCTGGAGACACAATAGCAGCACTACATAAATCATGTGCGTTGTTATATGTTCTCAAGGTACGTAAGATGTTGCCTGGCAACTGCATGTCTCCCAGCTCGGCAAAGTAAGTGTCTTTAATTATGTCCCTGTGATACTGCATGACCACAGAATTAAGAACACTGACTCTGCCTGATCGCTTTAAAAATGGCATTTATCAAAAACAAATAAAGCTCCTTTTCCCAATCATCAATATGCCTTGTCTTAATCAAGTATTCTGCACTTCTGGTGTTATTCCTAAGCACACATTACAGTACTGCAGTTCA
This sequence comes from Phalacrocorax carbo, assembly GCF_963921805.1. Taxonomy (NCBI): domain Eukaryota; kingdom Metazoa; phylum Chordata; class Aves; order Suliformes; family Phalacrocoracidae; genus Phalacrocorax; species Phalacrocorax carbo. The sequence goes on along the minus strand of NC_087513.1, from coordinate 37,480,212 downwards.
AGGATAATTATGCAGAAGTTGTTTTCTTTTCCTTGAATATTGCAGGATTTATAGGATTTATAAAGCATCCGTCACAGTGTCAGGGGAGGCTGCTCCTTCTTTTTTCTCTTTCTGTTTGTGCTTACATCTCTCTACCCACAGAGAGTAGAAATTGGGCCTATTTTTCTCTCCTATGGCTTGGACCTCTACCCTGTTTAATGAAAGCAACTAATATGCAGACTGCCTCAGCACATATCAGTAGTTTACAACATCCTTCATCTAGATTTAGGTAAGCTAAGTACACCTGAACAATTAGATCCAACATATGCTATATTCCCATGTTTCTGTAAACTGTAACTACTGCACTGTATCTGAAAAAGACTGAGAGTAGGACACATTAGTAAAACACTTTAACCACACCTCTGATGCACACGCTAATCCATAGACTTCAGTGCACTAGCCTCTGTGAAGAACATGCATAGAGAAGAAATTGTAGATCTCATGAATCTTTGCAGGCCCAGCTTCAGCAGGAAAGGTGTTAACAATTCCCTGACGCACACTCTCTGGGACACCCCACAGCGTGGGAGTCACTCCTCTATTCAAGCACACTTTGATGGAGTGAATTAGGACCAGCTGTCCTATTTTAGGGGTGAATACTCTAACAAGGAGGTGGGTGGTAGAAAGGGTGTCATGATTTCACATCTCTGTTTTGTGGACTCCTGCCTACTTGAGGGTCTTAAATAAATTCTGAGACAGCCTTTTGGACTGGACCTCTTAAGAGACTTAAGGAGATAGTTGCTCATAGGTAAGAAATCCCAGATACATGTGGAAAAATTCAGTTACACCAAACAAGAATTTTTCAAGTAGCGTGTGCAAGTTTCTAGTGAGGTAAGGTGTCTCCAGCATTACTAACTAGCTGCTGCAGAGTTCTTTGTATTTAATTCTTGGATATAGGTATTCAGTTCTACTTTATTTCTATATTTTATCAAAACCTTATTATTTTTATTTTATTTTATTTATGTGCCCAGGTCCCTACTGAGGTTGTGCTGTTTTGGTGTTTTTACACTTAATTGCCTATTAAAGAACCTTCAAGAAATAACTGAGTGCTAGATCACTCCTTCTAAGAAAATAGCCCTGGGAGATCATCTAAGAGAGAATGGCATTAATATCACTCCCTCATATCACGCTCAGCTCTGTACAGCTTTTTCACTCTATGGTTACATGAGAACATGGCCAGGTTTTCTCAGGCACTATTGTTTCATAGTCAAAATTTTGAACACTAATTTCATAATACACTTTCTTTTCTTCTGTGTATGGAGTCCTCACTTAATTTTCTAAAATGTAAGAAATGTGCTAAACTTACTATGAATATGAACACATACATTATTAAACTCAGCACTGGCACAGGTTGCCCAGGGAGGTTGTGGAGTCTCTGTCCTTGAAGATATCCAAAAGCCATCTGGACACAGTCCTGGGAAACCAGCTGTAGTTGGCCCTACTTGAGCAGGGTGGTTGGACAAGATGACTTCCAGAAGTGCCTTTCAACCTCAACTATTCAGTGATTCTGTGAAATTCAGTGATGAGCAAAAGGAATCTAATCAGAAGACCCAATTACTATCTGTCCCTCCCACCTCCCTTCCCCCAAACCTTCTCAGCTAACTTTAAAATACCTACAGAGGAAAAAAAAAATCCATCTCGAAACTCAAAACCCTGGCAATAAGACATGACTCAGAAGTTGGCAAGTCCAGCCTGAGGAGCGGAGCAAAGAGCCAGTTCTTAAATCTAGAGCCTCATGGGTGGCTCCCAAGCAGCCACAGTGAGCTGGGGGACCAGCAGCTGATGCATCCCACCTGAGCAGTCAGGACAGAGCAGGACAGAACCAGCGAGCACAAGATATTTTTTGTTGGAGTCTTTCTTGCCTTGGTTTGCAATTGTGTTATATTGGGAGGATTTTATATCTTTTTCATAAAGAGGACTGGGAAGGATCATTACCTGATTATCAGCGCACTTCAGAGGTTGTCTTTTAGATACATCAAATCTGCCCAGTGTAAGATTTTAGTCCTTACAACTCAAGCACTGCAGCACCTAATGGCAGGTGCAGTCTTAGCTGTTCAATTCCCTTTTACAGTGTCTGGGGAGAAGCAACTGCCCAGAAAATCCTATGTGGTGTGTGGGAGGTGCCTCGTGTGGGCCAGGAGACACAGGCATGGGAGTAAGCCTGGAATCCCTCCTCAGCTCTCCAACGTGGGAGCCAGTGTCTTGGCCATACAGGGCAGATAGCATCTGATACCTACAGTTATTCTTTTAAAGACTGGGGCATAGTCCAGTCTTTTCCACTGTGTAGTTGCCTACAGGTTAGAGTACTCCCTCAGAAATCATACCTGCCATAGCCAGGGGGATTCACAGCTGCATCTCTTACTGTTCCAGAAAGTGTCCTGCCCGCTAGACCATAGGCAATGATGTCCAGGGAAATAGTTTAAGCTCCACCTGTTAAACTGTGTGGCTGTTCAGGTAGGATAAAAAGACTCACTGAAGAACAAACAGGAAGGACCACAAGAGAAAGAAAATGAGAGCAAGTGTTACTCTACGGTCTGGTGAGGAATTGAGGTAGGGGAGTCACATCTGCGCTATATAGGTATAATGTGGAGATGAAGTAGAGAAGAGATTCTTTTAAACGTCTGCAGTGCTGAGGACTTGAAGGACCTGAAGGACTTTCAAGATTTAACTTTGAAAATAAGTGGCCTGTTTTGTACCTACGACCTTTTTGCAGCAGCTAAACAGAAATTTGTAGTTACAGATGAGCTTTTCCTTATTTCATAGAAGCAAAAATGCAGGCTGTTATCAGCCAGGCCTGACTGAATGGCTCAGTCCCTGCAAATAGGTCATGGAGAGAATCTGCACTAATTAGGAAAAGTTGGCAAAGACAATTATTGCAAGTTAAAAATGAGTGCCAGATCCATTTTACTTGCATAGTTGATCTGGAGGTGATGTAATGAACAGGTTTTGTACCAAAGCTGGACATACTGAACAGTATGACTCAGTTCTGGGAGCTGCAGGGAACAAGTCAAATCAGGTTCACTTTGCAGAGCTGCAGCTTTTGTCGACTCCTCAAGAACACCAGCAACTGCAGCTGCACCTTCTCAAAATGCCCCACAGCATATTGACATTTATCCATGCAGTTAAAATTTTCCTTTTCTTCTTAGGTCCAATTTTCTGTTTGATGGATTTAAACTGCTACATCCTTTGGCTGAATTCAACAGAGGACTTCAGTGCTCTTGAGTCAGATGATGTACTGGCCTTTAGGTAGTTGGCATGCAAAACAGAGTCACAAGACTTGTGTCAGGCATCTCCCAAGTTTGTACAAAGTCAGGTATGAATTTATGCAGTGCATGGGGAGAAAGAATTATATCAGGATGGACAGCTATAAAACTAGTGTGTAAGCTGGCCAACATAATAGTAACCAGTAGATAAATGGGATGCCAGACTACTTCTGTGCATTCAACGTGAAGCTGTAGCACAGGCTGTTGGACTCCATTTTAGGGCCCAGACATCCAACACTAAGCCCTGTAGTGCTTAAGTTTGAGCTCATTTTATAAACTGTAGACATTAAGCCTTTTGTTTCCTTTTCTTTGGCTAAGCAGCCTCTGTTTTCTGGATCTGTTTAATTACAGGTCCAGAACAGTCATTTTGCTGCTCAGATGAGTCTGATCCTCTGTGTGCCCAAAAGCAGGAATGGAAGGTACGGTTAGGTCAAGCAGACAAGTGTGTACACAGCAAGGTTAGGTGTCTGGCCAACTGTTTAGTTGTCTTCTAGGACTGTGCCCAGATTGGTATTTAGAGCTAGACCATCTCTTTTCCCAGTTTACCATTATTTTGCTAATGAAACACAGGACTGATTCCTCTATCTTTAGTGTTGCAAGTATTTTATTTGCCTTCTGCTAGAAAAATGTCCTGGGTAAGCACCACGCAAAGCAGGTACCAATGTGGAAGGAAAATTTGAATTGGTCTTTATGTGTATGTTCCAAAGCTGCTGAAATAATTTGGCATCATTTTACTGATGTCAAGAAGCTGTAGGATTCTGTATCTTGGTGAGTATCTCAATGATGGGAGAAGTGTGTTTCTTTTATTAAATTCCAGCATTATTTCATTACATGAATCACTCTAGTATGCAAAGCTGTCATGAAAACTTACAAGCCTAGGCACACAGTCCTACTGGTCCTGTGTTTACTATGATGAAAAAACCTAATAATACCTTACTCACACATCAAAAAAACTGTTTGCCTCAGGCAAACGGAATTTCAACCAGCTTCTCTTCCATTAGCTCTTCAAAAATCCAGAGACGGTGAAAAAACCCTCTGTCACTTTTCTTTTAGCAGTTCATATGTTAACTTAAGTCAACCCAGAAACTCTCTGAAAAAGTGACTACAGCTTACCTTGAACTGGGAAGAAAGGGCAGATTCTCTGACTTGATATTCCTTTTGAATAAAATAAGTCTGTATCTCATGTTTAGAAAGCAATTTATCTGAGATGGTTCTCCTACTGCCAGAAATCTCGTTAACCTCTTTTTAGCATGGCAACTGAAATTTTAATATGAGTGTGGAATAACTATTCCAAAAATGAACATTTTAAAGTTCCTGTATTGCACAGTTCAAACTGTGGGTATTTGTTGCAGTTGACTTTGCCAAGGGAGTAAGAAGCTAATGCCTTTTACAGAAAGCAGGCTCAAAGGTGAAGAGGAAATTACGTTCTCGTGAGAACAGTTCTCTACTTGTCAATATTCTGTATTCTCTTTACTGGGAAAAACATCTTCCCCCTTCAGCTATGCTGTCAGTAGCTTAATTCTAAGATATTAAACCAGACATCAAATGGTAATCACAACGTCCCAGCCAAACCTCATTGTCAGAATAGAACATGGGGGCTGCAGCACCCGTGTGAGGTTGCTTTGCTGGATCAGGGCTCTTATTCCATTTAGCTTCAATTTAGTTACCTGAGACCTCGTCTCATTCCCAGTTGCTGTGTCCTGACACAACACTACAATTTTCATGTTGCTCTTCAGAATTGTTCCAATGTTTTAAATGCCCAACTGTTACATGCCAGCCAAAAAGTATCTTTTCTTTCATCTTCTGTCAGACTGAGTAGTAAGCCTTTTTAATTCTTGTTTTTCAAGATGGATTCCTGGTGGGTGAGATGAGACCAAATGAGAAGTGGGACAGGGGCTCCTGTATTCCCAGCACCGCCCTTCCCCACTGTTGTACGGAGGTAAAGCTGTGTAGGTCCTGGGGTCACCAGGAGGAGAAGGCAGGAGGTAGCTCTCGTAGCTCTGATCTATCTCCCTTCTTTCCCCCTGACACCACCCTGTTGAAGAGCAGAGCCCATGAGTGGGATTTCCACCGCTCTTGGCACTGGCACTGTGCCCCATAGACAGAGAGAGTTCAGTCCTCACTTTGCTGCACCTCCAGGGCTTTTGCGACTGCCCTGTTCCCCTTAAACCTTCCTGTCACACTGTGCCCACAACAAATTACCTTGTCACCGAGCCAGAGTCAGTCTCTCTATCCCTGTGCATTCCTGCCTGTAGCCTGACCTGTCACTCAGACACGCTGTAACCACAGAACCCTGCTCCCCCAAATGCTGGGAGCCTGGGGGCAGCGGTGGTGGTGGCCCTGTGACCATCAGCCAGGTATGGGGCTCCTGCACATTTGGGAGCTGGAAGAGTGAAGGGCTGGATGCCAAATGGGTGGATTTCAGCTGGGGACGTCAGGAGGCTCCATTGCCTGCGCAGCCACCTCATGGGTAAGGATGGGGGTGACGGTGGTGGGAGTAGGCGTGTCATGGGGGCCCAGGTCAAAATACTGCTCTGTCTGCAATTTTGCAGTGCCATGAGAAGTGACTTAGGTAATGAAAGGTGGAAGTCCTTTATTACTGAAAGTAGTAAGAAAAAGTTAAAAATACCAGAGTCTATAATTTTGTTCCATTTTTCAGTCCCCAAAAGGAGGAACTTTGAACCTCAAAAAGAGGTGACTTTGGGAATAAAGCAAAGAATAAGTAGATGGTTGTACTGCACAGGCACTCAGACTGAACCCAGGCAGGTAAGGCAGGTAAAGTCACATTTAAAAAAAAATCTATTTTGCATAATATATGACTAGAAAAAGAAATGTGATTCAGCATGGTTACTAACTTTAATGAAGAAGACAACACATATGCTTTAAAGAAGGAATTTCTCAAGGTATAAAAATAATTAAAAAGAGGCAGCTTTACCCAAAGTCCTATGACAAAGTTGTTAAGGATTATTGCATGTCATATTTAGTCCACTATACCCTGTAATTTTCTCAAGATGAAGGGTTATTTAAGGCTGTCTGATGGTAAAAAGATTAAATAGAGGAGGAATAAAGTGTTGCAGTAAAATTTAGAGAAAGAGACAGCCGTAGCTGTTTCTGAGTGGGTGATATTCTGTGGTTTAGGTACAGAAACACTGCAAAGTCTCCAATGCGCTTTTGCATAAACCCACTGAAAGTCTTCATGCACAAGTGTTAACTAAACTTTTTGAAATTAATATTTATTATTTTCCTTGCTTCTCTATGAACCTTGGAGAACTTATAATGAAGCAGCATGTAGGAGAGAAAGGTAACTTCATTCTCTGCTACTGCAAGACCCTCATAAACAGCTTCAAAGCAAGATGAAAATGCTTTGTGCTCAGCCACTGATAAGTTTAGTCCCAGTGTGTTCAAAAGGATGCTTCTGCAACTTAAGCTTTAGCTCACAGAGGGGGCAGAAGTCTCATTTTATGTGAGTGTCATTAATTATGGCAAACACACACAAGGTCCTTTGTTATAGATGACTCATACTGTGAGGACAAATAAGATAATTTTCCTCACAGTACCAGGTAAGAAGAAGAAGAGATTGCTGTGCCTTAGCAAAAAGTTCATTAGGATATTTTTTAACTGAGCACACAGTGATGTATGTGCTTTATCCCAGCATCTTTTAATATTTTAATGATTTCCCTCTGTAGAGGGAGGAATTAAAGAAAAAAACCTTTGAGGGGAGGATCTGGAGTTAGATGAAGAACAGTTCCTCTTTGTTCTAAGAGCAGGCTTCACTTTTCCCCCGTGCTGTCCTCCCCACTGTGTATTTTCCCTTTTGATGGGTATTTGCACCTCCACAAGCACACAGCTGCCATTCGTGCTCTCCCGGTACGTGATAAGCCCAAGCCACCAGGTCTGGAAAGTAATTTCAATCCCTCTTCTGACCCTTTCTAGTCCATTTCTGTCCCACCACACACCTACCCTGTCCTCTTCACTCACTGGGTGTTACGAAGGACTGTCCTCCCCTGGGAGGGGAGGAAGTGTGTTCCACTTTCTAGGGGCAAATGAAGTCTCCTGCTACTTGCACTAAGTTGCATCCAGCACTGCAGCAGCCACCATTCCTGCTTCAGAGGTGCAGGAACGGTGAGTAGGGCAGCATGTCTGTGTTGCTTTACCGGCCTGGCTGGTGTGGCCGGCGGAGGCTAAGCTGGCTCCAACAGGTACAAACCTGCAGAACCAGGTGTATCCATCCTGCCAGGGGATTGAATACACCTGTGGGCCAGTGCCACTCTCTGCTGGGCAACCTGCGTTGTGCAGAGGATAGCAGCAGTTGGCTCTCTGGGGACTAGGGCACAGAGTGAGGCAAAGCATGGTAGGGAGCAGGGAGGTTTGGCTGGCTGCAAGCTGATGCTCTGAGCTAAAATGAAAAATGCAGATGTACCCAAAGCATCCTCCAAGTGTCTGGCTACAGATTACAAGCCTTGGGGCACAGCAGCACAAGATTTGCTCAACAGAGGGCAGGGCAGGGAGCACACGGCCAGCTGTATTTACTGAGAAATGATGGCACTCACGAGGTGACCAAAGCAAAATCCACATTTGAGGAACAGTTCAGAGGAAGCAACAAACCTTTGAACATAAAGAGCAATGGAGGTACTTTGTATCTATGGTACTTACAAGGCCCTTACATGGCACCTCCTGAGCATCTGAAGCTCTCTCTGTGTGGCGGTCCTTGCTGAGGCCTGGTGATGAGAGACAAGTTCTGCAATGCCCCATTTAGGAACAGCAATCAGAGACACAGAAGTCACATCTTCAGTTTTAATTAGTGCTTTGGCCTCAGGAGGATGCCAGGCCATCGCTGTGTGCTTTCTGTCTGGACCAAGGACCTGTCAGCCTGCTTGTAACGTCTTTGCTGTACTTAAAGCTGAGTGTGGGTCAGATGAGTTACTGGCTCGTACTGTACCTGGCACAGATGGGGCTGGCTGCATTCACACTGGATAAGGATACCTTGGGCCTGTGCTAGCGGTTGGTTTTCCCTTCATGAAAAGCTTGGAGACAGGCTGTATCAGAGTCATGTTGCACACTCGCATGTGAATAATTGCTTTGTCTCCACACATGCAGACTAACCCGCAATTCAGTTTCAAAATATGCCGTAACATGTCTTGTGTCTGCATGTACCCATTTCTAGCTTGCTTCCAGGCAAGAAAGTTAAGTTATTGCTCATGATGATCAGCCTGCACTGGGCTGTACGGATGTGAATGCAAGTGCTGAGTGGGAGCATCTCCTACCCATGCAGTGGTCATCTAAAAGTCAGGGTTGGAAACCAGGATTTGGTAAACAAACTATTCTACCTGTTCTCCTTTCCCAGCTCTAAATGATGCAGACTCCCAAGCTTGTTTCCAGTGGTTTTCCAAAGCTTCACTGATTCAGCTGACATCTGTTGCCACCTACTGCCTTCTGGTTTCCATTATCCAAAAGGAATCATGAACTTGCAAAGGTTATGCTTTCAAGATCTTCTTTCCATGGATGGACTTGTAAATTCTCTGATGATACAGGACAGCTCAGCATTCATTTTCATTATACAAGAATGAAAATTCATTGAGGAAGAAAAGGAAGAATGGAAAGGCTTCTTTCCCATTTAGATCACCCAGAGCAGCTTGCTCTCCAATGGTCTCATCTTGTCCGTGATCTTGCAGAAGGCAATATAATCATAATCTAATAGATGTAAGAAGAACAGGAAGGAAGGATACATTTGACGTTGGCTTCACAACTAATTGTCTGAAACAGTTAGGAAAGCTGGCCCAGTGTTCAAGCTGTGGGTGCTTTTTTCCTTTCTTCTTGGCAGGGCTTGTTTTGATCACCTAGCCTGAGCAAAGAACTGCATACGTTAATTAGGAACAAAATGTCATTTCACTAGAACAAAATGTCATCTCACTAGAAAACCACCTGCCATGTAGAAAGTTGTGCCGTGAAACAACATCTATAGTGTGAATGCAGATTTAGCGGTCTTGAAAATAGAAGCCGAGAGAGAGCTGGCACAGCTGAACAGCTACAGCAAGCCAGCCCAGGCTTGGATTAGCAGTGTAGCCATACTCAGCTAGTCTAACTTATGGAAAGCCTGTGGCAGAACCACAGACTGTTGTCAGATCTCCCAGTTTTTAGGCTGGGGCTCTCTCCACCATCCCATTCTTCCTCACATTGACAAACAGCTACTGGACTCTTCCCTGTGTTTAATTTGACCCTGTGCTTGTGAAATGGAAATGTCTCCGTAGGCTTAAGCTTCCTCTGCAAATACCAGTTAAGGTTGGAGCGTTGCCGTCCACTTCAGCAGGGGCATGTTTGGGCCCTTGAGCACTGAGCTTTGAGGGAGTGAACAGGATGATCTAAGAGCAGCGTGCTTGGTCTTTGATATGCCCAAGGCTGGAGGCTAAAGGTTTTTAAGCACTGAGGTGTGTCACTGTTAGATTACACATATCCTGCCATAATTTACCGTGGTCTTAGAGCATTAATCTCTAAAGAATATGCAACATGAGGAATATTTCTAAGATGAGGAAATCTACTGGATTTCTCAGTTTAAATCATAAATATAATATTTTAAAAACAGCCCCATAGAGCTGAAGAATCGTAATGATAAACTGACTGACTTCTTAGGAGCCTTTTTCTCTATAGAGATACAACAGCAAAATACTACAGTGGCCAAAAGCAACATGCTCCCTCTGCTGTAAGCACCGCTGCTGGGCCAGAGATGCTAAGGGAAGTGTCCCTTTCCTCCAGCTGCCTATGCACAGTCTGCTGTCATCTATTAAGTCCACCCTCAGGAGGTCTTGCTTTTCATCTCCACAACTGAAATAACAAGTCTTTCTTGAGAGAATAAGGTAAATTTTGCTGGTGGAAAGAATATGTTTAATTTGAACAGTAGGCAGCAGTTTCAGTGCATGCAGGTAGGACTAGGCTTATTAGCGGAATGAGAACAGAAACTGCAAATAGCACAAAGGCCTACAGTAACCAGTCAGAAAACAAGATTAAAAAAAAAAAAATCAGTGCATTGTTAAATATACTAAGATACGAGAAAAGCTTCTGAACAGTTTTTCTACCAGAAAGGACATAATCCTTTTTCTTCCACTTCAGGGTGACTTGACTTTTCCTGCCACAAGTATCATTTAAGAGACCCTGCTGAGTCTGAATGCACTTCAGTGCTAGCTTAAAGCTCACTTTCTTTCTACTATTATAAACAGACTCCTTGTTATTTCAAACTGGCTCAACCTGGGTGTTTTATAGAAAACTTTGCTTTATTTTTTCCTGTGACTGGATTAAAATAAAAACACCTTAGGAAGTACAGCTGTTAAGAAGTATAGAATATGGTGTTTTGCAAGAGTCAAGGCAGTATTTCTTATGACACTAGGCTGACTAGCATAATAGTATCCTCTCAAAGAATTGTTCAAAAGTTACAGACAAGTAAAAGACCATTGTAGTTTTGACTAGCTGATCTGGTTGATTGACAGGCACAGGATCCTGTTTTGCCAGAAGAATAAAAACACCAGCTTTACTAACCTTTCAAGCTCCTTTTGATATTTAATGTGTAACAGTAAAGTTCACATACTGTTAATTTAATGAAATTCTATAAAATCTAGGAGTCTCGGTGCCAAACCAAAATGATAACTGGTTCATCCTCACAACGCTGAACCTACAATGTCAGACTATAGTAATTTTTTTTCTAGGAAAAAGAAAAACCCTTAATTTCCAATATCTTTTTTTTAGGGCAATTAATGTTATTATTGTTGTTAGAATCATCGCTATTATTAACTACATATTATTATTCAGCTATGTTAACAGAGTGCATAGTTTCTAAGTATTTGGTTACATGTCTAGGGACCTGACATTCTGTGTTGAGCAAGAATAAAAAAAATAAAGCTGTCAAAAGAAGACGATCAAAAGGAAGCGACAGTCAGGGGTAGGTTCTAGAGTGGCTTGACATGGTGCCAGTTCCTCCTTTATTTTTTTAAACACACTGGCTCCTGGTCCCTGGGCAATACTTTTTGATAGGATATTGACTCTGGATGATAATTCCCTTCTTCGGTTTTACATGTAAACAATTCTCATTATATTTGCCATGGTATTCCACATCATCTAGACTAGTTAGAGAAGACTGCTGATCTCTAACTAATACACAGCATACAGCAAAATGTAAACTGAGTGCCTCCTACTAAAGGCAAAAGTGTATAAACAAACTCCAACATTACAATTCATTCATTTCTAAAGTTTAGCTTATAGTGTTTACACTGAGAATACCAAGTTTTTGGGCACATTGCATCACCAGTAAATTATGACACTAGCCCACATTAATGCTTACAGTTATTAAGGCTGAGTTATTAAGAAAAAGCCACTATGATCTCCTAGGCTGATCTGCTGCATTATACAGAGCATGAGATTTCAGGAATTAATGGCTGCTTCAGGTCCAATAGTTCAGACTAAAACGGAATATGTTTTTCAGAAAAAGGGCTTGGTTCAAATACTTCCAGTGCTGGAACCCCCCAAACCCAGACAGAGTTGTTTCTGGGGCAATCACCAAAGCCTGCAGTGCTGGCTGAGATTCTGCTCCACAGCAAACAGGCTGTTTATGGTCAAAACACTGTCAGAGTAACCTAAACAACTACTGCTTTTTTGTTGTACAGTCCTTTCTCCTCTCCTTTGCAAGGCAAACTGTTTGCAAGGCTAGAATCCCCTGATATTGGATGCGGTATTTTGCTAGTTAGCAAATCATCATTTATAGTACTGAAGAATTTCAAGTATATTTCATTCTGGCTTTATGAGTCTTTGTTTAAATCGGTCACACTGAAATCCCTCACAGTAATGCTGGTTTTCCTCCCTGCATGTTACAGACAGCTGTTTATGTGCTGGTAGTTGTGTTTACCAAAGTGATAGGATGGTTTGTGGCAAATACCAACTTATGAGGCTCTTTCTGCCTTCACAGAGAACCAACCCAGGTGTAACCATGGCAATTTATATTCAAGCTGTTAGTGACTCAGAGAGAAATGGTGACACGTTTGACACAGAGACATACTCCATTTTCCTTTTTGCTCTCTTTGTATTTCTTCAGCAGGCTGTAAGCCATCATTTTAATATTCTAATCATCTGAATCATCCTACAGATTTGAAAAATACCAAGTAGGCAGAATTTATGTTCTTAAAGGAACAGCTTTAATACTTGTTGCAATTAATTTCTTTCTTTCCATTATATTCCTTGGCATCTAGATCAGTTCTTGTTCTTGACATCCTGAATTCAGGTGGAATCAGTACTCATTTTTCCCTTCTTTTTGCCAGGGTGAAATGGAGACCTGGTCAGGGAAGCCAGGAGCCAGGAGTGATCCCAGCACTGGCTATGCCTGCACCAACAATTTCCATCACATGGGGACTGTCTGTGGAAGAATTTAATCTTCCTCTGATTACAGAGGCCCAGAGGAAGCTTCAGAGTGGTCTCAATATTCCTCTGCTTTCCATGCTCCTCTGAGGGTGCGGGCTTTGCAGAGCAGCCATGGCACACGGCCACCAGCGCAGCCTTGTTAACTCAGCTCAAAATGCATTCGGCCCTGCCTCATCTAGTCCTGGGAACCCCTCAGCACCCTCCTGCTACCTGCTCATCCCATACAGGATTATTTTATTTACTCTTCCTAGCAGAACACACCCCAGGAGGGCCCTCAGTCATACTCTGTGCAGGGTGTCCAGCTCCAAAGTTGCTACCTGCAGTTTCTGTGCCGGCCATCCTGTGTGCATCTGGCAACATGGATCCTCTGCTGTCCTCTCACCATGGCTGGTTGTGTCCCATTGCATGAGCTCTTCTGGTGAACACTACAGCCAGCATTCAGCCTCGCTTTTGCTTGGTTTAATCTAACTGCTTAGTTTTCAGATTGTGAAGGTTAATCTCAGGCCTTACTGGGACACCCATCAGATCTGGTTCATTTCGTCTGCTCAAGTCTTTTATTCCACTGTATGGGCAAGTCACTATCTGTGAGAGCTTTCAGAAATAAACAGTTTGAATTTATTATGTGAATATGTATTAGATAAATGAGGTTTACACTAAAATATGCATCGAAAGAGGATTTCCAGAGAAAGACACATAAATTTTCCTTTGAAAAGCACCATATCATAAAGCACTATTTTCCTCTGGTGAAAAGGTGTCATATGAAAACTGGCCTGGCTACGCACCATTTTTCTGAATAGTCATCATGGAAATGTTCTATTTGCAAATTTGGGGATAAAAAGAAACCCAAAGCAACTGCAGTTCAATATTCCTAATTGATACCAGCCTGTAACCACTGAAAAAATATCTTTTTTTCTACTCATACCACCTGGAAAAACCTGTAGTCCAATATCTTAGCAGTTAAGGGGATGCCCAGAAAGAAAAGGATAGTACAAAAAAAATCCTCTCCTGCTATATATTTCATGATCTTTATAAATCGTCTTCATAAAACAGATCTGAAAACACTCTTCATGTGCTTGAGTCGTTCCAGCAGCAACCCCCTTATCTAAGCGGAGCACTGGCAGGGTCGGCTTCTATTTCTGCTCCTTAGAAACATGAAGGCGGAGAACATCTCTCCCAGTGTTTTGCAGAGTGCTCTTGATACCATGGACATGTGTCTCATTAGCTTCCCAGGAGTTAAAACACTAGTAAATGCGATCATCAGAAGAAAATTACTGAAACAAACATGACTAAATGGTTCCAGCCACCTGCTGCTATGAGGAAGGATCATGCTAATCAAAAAGTAAGATGCAAATTCAATCCTCTTTTAGGACAAAACCACCTTTAAGAACACAAGGTGTTGCTGCAGTTGTCACGTGTCTGTGTATGATCTTAATGGAGAATAATACTGCTCTGGCTAGTCATAGCTGCTCAGGACATCGTAGGGGAAAACCTCCAGCCAAAGCAGGACAGGAGTGCTCTTCTGCATGTCCCTTCCCACTCCCCTTCATAGGCAAGTTGCTGTTGATGAAAGATTATGGATCTGAGGTAGAGAATATGTTACCAGTGTGGAGACAGAGGACACCATTCTGTGTAGACGCAGCTCATACATCAATAACCTGGGGGATTAGGAGCTGAAGAGAACGGAGCAAAGGAGGGTTTGAGAAATAATTCTGTAGCTACACAGATTAGCAGTCCAGAATTGCCAAGTGCTGTTTGCAATGCTCTTCTACAGTGCTGCCATTTATTATCTGGCTTGGCTAAAATACTGGGATGAGGTGAAGAATAAGAGTTGATGCCACCAAACAGGCCATGCCAGCTCCATGTTTTCTGAGGGTACTCCTGTATAAATAACCCTATGAACATTTACTCAGGGCACAAAGAGGGGACTGGGAACCTCACTCCAAATGCACTTCTTAAAATGAAGAACTCTTCGCTATTTTCAGGAGATGATACAGGTTCTGTTGTGAGATAAACTAGATATATTGCCCTGATTGTTCCTTTCTTGACAAATGTAGCTCTTCTTGGAAGAAAAAAAGGTTCTGCCAGATCATTAAACCACATAACTGCCTTAAACTTGCTCTAATTAAGGATTGCAGTATTGTGTTTTTATTGCTTAAATAAAAACCAGCTACAGCTCTGCTCTCTGCAGTTAGTGTTTATTCAGTTTCTCCAGCAAACCAGACCTTTCTGTGAAAAGTTGGGGGGGAAGTGGTGGTGGTGGTAGGGAAGCAAAAGCTCATCTACTTCCAGTGAAGGGAATTAAATGTGACTTTAAAAAAGCAACCTCTGAGGACTTTTTTCCTCATTCCTGATTCAGTTTTCAGCAGGAGAAGCAGGAACCAGAATTACCAGGCAGAAGTACAACAGGAATGACAAGCTTGGATGATAAACCAGGAATGGATGCAGGAGCACAGCTGGCATCTTCTTTGAGACCATATTGCTCCCTCAGATACTTGCAGTGAAGGACATACAAGCATGTGGTGTCTACAGTGCTGTCCATGTGACAAACTGTCCATCTGTTCAGTGTGCCTAGTGATAATCTGGACTGATTAGTCTAAACCAGAGTCCACAAAGATCTCATGCTGTGTAACGTCTGTTATAACTTTTCCGTTGTTGTTCCAAGTGTTGTTTGTCCTTCCTGTGGCTGCCAGGGATGTTTAAACTGTAACAGACTTTAACACTGGCCTTGTAGTGCAGAAGCACTTGTTATGAATTGGGCCAAAAGCACTTACACATGGGGTATTACGATAAGTCAGTAATGCCTTGTCTGGATCACTGGCCTTCTCTAAATGCCATTATGTTCACTGCAGCATCAGTGGACTCAGTTCCTAGTGAACAGCAAGGGAGGACTTGGTAAGACTAGTCTTTTGCTATTGTGATGAAGAGAGACACTTCTGGAATGATTCCAGTATGGCTTCTCACCAGAGTCTCTTAGAAATCATGTCTGACAGAGGTGAAATTCACATGCTAGCTGCATTGAAGCAAAAGCTCTTTGACTTTCTCTGCGTGAAATATCACGAGTAGCAGTCAGCCATGAAAAGCTACCACAGATTGTTTGAGGGAAGGAGATGCTCAAGGAGGGTAGACAGCAAAAACTGTTGTACTGGCTCTGGCTGGTATAGAGTTAACTTTCTGCATAGCAGCAGCCCCTGTGATGCTGTGCTTTGGATGTATGACTTAAACAGTGTTCATACCACCAACATTTTGGCTATTGCTGAGCAGTGCTTGCACAGTGTTGATGCTTTCTCTTTTTCTCACTCTGCCCCCTCCCCTGCAGCGAGCAGACTGGGGGTGGGTAAGAAATTGGGAGGGGACACAATGGGGACACCTGACCCAAACTGGCCATAGGGATATTCCCTGTGACACGATCATAGAATCATAGAATTATAGAATCATTAAGGTTGGACAAGACCCTTAAGATCATCGAGTCCAACCACTAACCTATCACTGCCAAGTCCACCACTAAACCATATCCTCAAGCACCACGTCTACCCTTCTTTCTAACACCTCCAGGGATGGAGACTCCACCACCTCCCTGGGCAGCCTGTTCCAATGCCTGACAACCCTTTCGGTGAAGAAGTTTTTTCTAATGTCCAACCTAAACTTCCCCTGGCGCAGCTTGAGGCCATTTCCTCTCATCCTATTGCTTGTTACTAGGGAGAAGACTCTGACCCCCACCTCACTACAACCTCCTTTCAGGTAGTTGTAGAAAGCAATAAGGTCTCCCCTCAGCCTCCTCTTCTCCAGGCTAAACAACCCCAGCTCCCTCAGCTGTTCCTCATAAGACTTGTTCTCTCGACCCTTCACCAACTTTGTTGCCTTTCTCTGGACACACTCCAGCACCTCAATGTCCTTCTGGTAGTGAGCGGCCCAAAACTGAACACAGTACTCAAGGTGTGGCCTCACCAGTGCCAAGTACAGGGGCACTATCGCTTCACTACTCCTGCTGGCCACATTGTTCCTGATACAAGCCAGGATGCCATTGGCCTTCTTGGCCACCTGGGCACACTGCTGGCTCATGTTCGGCCGGCTGTCAACCAGCACCCCCTGGTCCTTCCCCTCCAGGCAGCTCTCCAGCCACTCCTCCCCAAGCCTGTAGCGTTGCATGGGGTTGTTGTGACCCAAGTGCAGGACCCGGCCCTTGGCCTTATTGAATCTCATACAGTTGTCCTCGTCCCAATGATCCAGCCTGTCCAGGTCCCTCTGTAGGGCCTTCCTGCCCTCCAGCAGATCAACACTTCCACCCAGCTTGGTGTCATCTGCAAACTTACTGCGGGTGCACTCAATCCCCTCATCCAGATCATCAGTGAAGATATTGAACAGGACTGTCCCCAACACTGAGCCCTGGGGAACACCATTTGTGACTGGCTGCCAACTGGATTTTACTCCATTCACCACCACTCTCTGGCTTTGGCTGTCCAGCCAGTTTTTAACCCAGCACAGAGTGCACTTGTCCAAGCCATGAGCAGCCAGCTTCTCCAGGAGAATGCTGTGGGAGGCAGTGTCAAAGGCCTTACTAAAGTCCAAGTAGACAACGTCCACAGCCTTCCCCTCATCTACTAAGCAGGTCACCTTATCATAGAAGGAGGCCAGGTTAGTGAGGCAGGACCTCCCTTTCATAAACCCATGATGGCTGAGCCCGATCCCCTGGTTGTCCCACACGTGCTGCGTAATGGCATTCAAGATGATCTGCTCCAGGACCTTTTCCAGCACCGAGGTCAGGCTGACAGGCCTGTAGTGCCCCGGATCCTCCTTCCGACCCTTCTTGTAGAAGTGTGTCACATTCACTAGTTTCCAGTCATCTGGGACCTCCCCAGTTGACCAGGACTGCTGATAAATGATGGACAGCAGCTTGGTGAGCTCCTCTGCCAGCTCCCTCAGTATCCTCGGGTGGATCCCATCCGGCCCCATGGACTTGTGAACATCCAGGTGAAGGAGCAGGTCAGTGACTGCCACCTCTTCAACAACTGGGACTTCATTCTGCATACTGTCTCCATCTCCCAGCACAGAGGCCTGACAACCCTGAGGATGACCAGTCTGACTGTTAAAGACTGAGGCAAAGAAAGCATTAAGTACCTCAGCCTTCCCCTCATCTTTCCTGGCAAAGTTACCCTCTGCATCCAACAAAGGAGGGAGATTCTCCCTGGCCCTCCTTTTGTCACTGATGTATTTATAAAAACATTTTTTGTTATCTTTAATGGTGGCGGCCAGTGTAAGTTCCAGCTGGGCCTTCGCCTTCCTAATCTTTTCCCTGCATAACCTCACAACATCCTTGTAGTCCTCCTGAGTCACCTGCCCCTTCTTCCAAAGGTGGTAAGCTCTCCTTTTTTTCTTGAGTTCCAGCCAAAGCTCCCGATTCAGCCAAGCCGGTCTTCTCCCCTGCCTGCTCAACTTACGGCCCATGGGGACGGCCTGCTCCTGCGCCTTTGAGACTTCCTTCTTTAATAACATCCAGCCTTCCTGGACTCCTTGACCTTCAGGCTGTCTCCCAAGGGACTCTGTTAACCAGACTCCTTAACAACCCAAAGTCTGCCCTTCTGAAGTCCAGGGTAGTGGCTTTGCTGACCCTCTTCCTTACTTCTCCAAGAATCGAAAACTCTATCATGGCATGGTCGCTGAGCCCAAGACAGCCTCCGACCACCACATCACCCACCAGGCCTTCTCTGTTCGTAAACAGCAGGTCCAGTGGGGCACCTCCCCTGGTTGGCTTGCTTACCAGCTGCGTCAGGAAGTTATCTCCCATACACTCCAGGAACCTCCAAGACTGCTTTCTCTCTGCTGTGTTGTATTTCCAGCAGATATCTGGTAAGTTGAAGTCTCCCATGAGAACTAGGGCTAGAGATTGTGAGACTTCAGCCAACCGCTTGTAGAGTAGTTCATCTGTCTCCTCATCCTGGTTGGGTGGTCTATAACAGACTCCCACCAGGATATCTGCCTTATTAGCCTTCCCCCGATCCTTACCCATAAGCACTCAACCTTATCATTACTGTCGTTGAGTTCTAGACAGTCAAAACACTCTCTAACATACAAGGCTACCCCTCCATCTCTCCTTCCTTGCCTGTCCCTTCTAAAGAGCTTGTAGCCACCCATTGCAGCCCTCCAGTTGTGTGAGTCATCCCACCATGTTTCCATGATGGCAACCACATCACAGTCGACCACAATGTCATGCTCAGCACTAAAAAATGGGGGTTTTGTCTTCCAAGGCAGCCATTGATCGGGGGCTGACTGGGCATTGGCCTGCTTGTAGGAGGTGGTAAATGACTGATGTTGCATCACTTGATTTTCCTCTTTCCTTCACATATTAAACTGTTCTTATCTTGACCCATAAGTGTTCTTGCTTTTACTCCTCCAGTTCTTTCCCCTGTCCTGCTGAGAGGCTGTGTGGGTGCTTAGCTGCTGGCCAGGGTCAACCCACAACAACTGCCCATGTCTGTGGTTCTCTTTATGCAGACATATCAGGCAGTGCTGATGAGTAATTACCTGAGATATGGTTTGGTCTTTATATGGTTTGCAGAGCTCCGCATTTTGTGGTTTCTTGATGGTGTGCATCATGTAGCCTCTGGAGAATAATAGTGAGCAGGATGGCAGGGATGATCAAAAGTACCCTGTTCATCAGTGGTCCATCTTGTACCATAGTCTACTATCCACACTCCCATTACCATCTGTAATCAGGAATCATTTTATATTTGATAGGCCAAACCACTTGCCACCTGGCCAGTTAATGATATGTTTTATTGATTTGCTGAGCTGATTAGATTTCAACTGTGGTTCACACCCAGACGGATCTTAGATAACTTCTGATCTGTGGCTGGTAAAGCAGTAAGGATTAACTGCCACGATTTCTTCAGTCTCCTCTTGGTTGCCACTCTCAAGAGTTCTCCACAGTGCATTTGCTGCAAATATGTATAGAAGATTATAAATGAGTAGAGAGTCATTTATGAGGGTAGGTCACAAAAACAATAATCAGTCATAAAACACTGATGAACTATTATTTATTGTGATCCAAGGCGTTTCCAAAAGAGGGTGGTTTGGTGTTATTTTTGCTGGTTACACCAAAGTCTACAACAGAGTGGCAAAAGGATCCACATGCTGAGGCAGTTGCCAGATCTTTTCTTTTTCCCTTATCTAGGAATTTATTTTCTCTATATTTCTCCACATATGGTAGAGAGCTTGCCTTATCATTTTGCTATATCTGATGTTGGACAACTCATCAGTCAAAGGGATGAGTGCTTTGCACAGATTGAAATGACCAAACTCAGAATGGATATAAAAATCTCACTGATCTAATAAAATGTCTTCACCTAAATCGGCGTCAATAACCACTGTTGCACCTTAAAGCCTATGCTTTAAGTTGTAGTTTAAGTTGTAGACATCAGAAGTTCCAGGTACTGCTCTGCCTTAAAAATTATTATAAACAGGCAGCATTTCATGTCACTGACTTGAGTTGATTCAGGTTACATTTTGAAAATGGCTTCATTCTTATCCTTTAATAATCACCATCACCAGTGGTTATCAGGCCCAGAAAGCAAAATGTTGTCTCTTTGAAGCTTACATTTGCTGTGTGTCAGATGATATATAGTTTCCTGAGGTATTTGCAATATTTTGAGTAGGTAATTATTATTAGTCTTGACCACAGAATTATGAACCAGAATATTGTACAAATGACAGACCATCCCTTCCAGGCTTTCCAACAATTGTATTCTTCCTCTGAAACATCTCAGATGATGAGGAAAATCCAAACTGCAGGCAACTGAATCTCTCAGACAGAATGATTCTCAACAAAAACATCTGCCAAAACCTGAAGTTTGGCATAGAGCTTGCTGGGAATTTTGTCATTTTCCAGTCACTCCAGTTGGATCTTATTTGGGATAACACATATACTTCATACTTCTCTTGAGCCCCAAGTCATCAGTGCAGATGGCATGTGCCATTCAGAAGGATCACTGAATCAATAACTCCCTTGTGGACCATGACTTGGAGTTGTTTGTGGAGAGCCTTCCCCACGGGAAATGAAATCACAGTGTTGTGAATATGAAAGGCAGCCCAGAATTTCAGTGTGTGACCAGGTCTCCTCCTTCACTTCCACTGCAGCTCAGCAGGGATGACATGTTTGCACACATAGCATCTCTTATTACAGCTGCTTCTTCTACATCTTGATGATCTGCAGAAGGATCTTCCCATGCACAGAAAGTTTCTTGTCAGTAGGACAAAGCTTAAATTGAAAACCAAAATAGATTTATGCAACTTCTTGGTCATGACTTCTGTTACTCTGTCAGTCTTGAAGGAGACTGAAGTGTCTCAGTGTCCAAGGACCAATGACTCAGCTCAGATCTATTTGCCAGGTCTAATTATAGGAAGGTGTTGGCAGAAGTTAGCTCTGGACTGTGAAATTGGCTTTTGTTATGGACACTGGCTCACTTTTGTGACTTCTGCTCCATGGGACATTCTTAGAAGGCATTCATTATTGGCATGTCTGACATATCAACACCAGGTGCATGCAGTGATTTGGGATATTTTTTGCCTACCTGTACCTGTCTGGTTCTTTTCAAGACGACTGAATTATTATCAGAGTGATGTTTGGTGTTTCCTTAATGACCAGCACTGGGCAGCAATTTAAATATAGTCTATGGGATTACAACATCATCTCTTGTTACATCCTCACATTCTTGAGTTGCATAGACATTGCCATTACTGTGTCAAATCAGTAGCAAAGTGTAGCTTTTTAAATCTGCATAATTTCAGTATGCTGGTAAAGTTACAATATTGTGTTAAAGAGACGTGCTGAAACTTTGCACAGAATCCTCCTCTAATCCTTCTGAAGTTGAGGTAGAACATACTTCAGGGGGAGATAAAATATTTATTCAAACTTGTTAATTAAAATATTATCAAAATTTACTTCTTTAACCACCAAAATCAAAGACAGCATTACAGTTTAGCCTGCAATCTTGTCAGACACATTGCTCTTCTTCTGTTTTACTCTTTAGGGGCTGGTCCTCATCTAAAATGCTCAAATTTTGTTTTCCAGATCATCTGGTCATCAACAGCCTTGAAAACGGGTGATCCCAGACCTTGCTTCTGCAAAACTGGACTGGCAGGACTTGTTATCACTGCCAGAACCACTATGTCTCTGTGGTTGTCTTCAGTGCTTCTGGTTTCACTCCACTTCTGCCATGATGCCTTGCATTTATTGTTTACATAAACCCCATCTGCTCAGAGATCTCAGGTCCTTTTAGACCCTACGTATCTAGCTTTCAGCAAGCCCAGCACAGGAGGTCAAGCATGTCTGGGATAAACCCAGGGAAAATCTACCCAAATCTTCAGTGTCTCAGTCACTGGCAGTCTTTTGTCTCTGACAAGAGTGCATTTAGAGTCACTTCACTGGAGATTATTGAAACAGTGGCCTCCAGGATATACACTTAATGTAGGTAGTAAAAGTATCACGCTGCCAAGTTTCCTAGAGTGGGAGGTGAAGCTACTGCCTTGGGCAGTGCTTGAAGATATTCGAAGCAGAGCTTGCTACTGCTGTCCCCCATCCTCATTTCTCCCATGCTGTTGGAGCCTCAGGTTTCTGCCCTTCTGCCGCTCCTTCAGTCTCATCCCCTAGTCCCATCCACATGAAATACAAGCTACAAAATGCTACCAATAATGTCGCCAAAACTCAGACTGCTATTTGATTGTAGGTGATAAATGAGAAAACACGAAGGTGAAAAAAATCATATTTATTTTGGTGCAGTTGTATTTGTTTCTTAGCAATTTGAATATTTCTTTGTCAAGTGTTGCTGCAAGTTCATAGAAAATACAGTTGGTGCATTTGTCTCTCTTTTCTGCCTACTGAACTGTTGCAAGTCAGCCATTTGCATTTTGCCGCCTGACACACCCTTCGCATGGAATATTGCGTTATGCTTGCTACATTAAGCAGCTGAGAAATCGTTAACAAAGTTTTTGAAAGACTTATACTTGTCATACAGAGATTAGGTATATCGAAATGATGTATGGTCATTCCAAGACTCTGGTTCATTACAGAATAACGGCTCCCTTCGGTATCATCTGTTACCTCTATTTGTAGCAGAAGGTAGCAGAAGGATAGCCATGATCATGAGTAGTCTTTGCCGGAGGGGTGACTACACAATATGACTTTGCAGTCTGAGGAACCAAAATTAGCCAAAGCCCTGAAGGAGAAGAGCCGTCTCTAACAAAAGATCAGAGCAATCAAGACACGGGAGAATAGGGTGTTACTGGTAGGCTGTGAATTCAACAGGGAAAAGCTATGATCCTTTGATAAAATTATTTAATGTTGCGTGAAGGAGGTTCAATCAATAACCAAAACACTCTAATTAAAGTCAACAGAGAGAAAACGGAGAGATTGGTGGTTGCTGTATGCAGCAGAAATGTCTTGTTGGTTATAGGCCCAGGAGCAGGGTAAGTGCTTGATTTAAGTATTAGGCAGAAAAGCACTATGTCCAGTTGTCAGCTCTGTTAAGAAAAATTATTTTTAATGCATTTGTAAACCATATATAAATCACAAATAACAAACCAAGCGAGAAGTTGCGTTGCTCTGTTTCTTTCTGAAATATTTATAAGCTCATTTTTATTAACATTATTTAAGTTGATTCCACATTTACATTGCCATTGCGGGCTTGCAGCGAGAACAGGAGCCAGTGGCAACCTTGCTAGCCAGGGGACTGCTGTGCACATCGTGCTGCTGCTGCTTGTGAGCCCCTCTGAGAGGCTTGTGGACAGACATACCACCACAACGGGATGCATGAGGGATGTGGCATTACAGCTTTCAGATCTAAGCTTACACCGCTGCAATGGTTTATGCTATATAGGTGCATCGTCTCTCATTCATACCGGACCAGAGGCACAAAGGTGTGCTGGCTTGGGTGTGGCTGGGGCACTGGAGCGGCGTTATGCTCAGCGTTGCTGTGTTCAACTTCGGTGTGTGATCTCTGCAAGCGGGGTCCCTCGTGCTGAGTTATGCATCTAAGTCCCTACAAAAGCGAGTTGCCTTACAGGGAAGGGGGTTTGCAACAAGTGATGGGAAACTGGTGTTTATCTATGTGGAATACATGATCATACAGAAAAGAGACAGGAGCTCAGGATGCCTGTCCTCTCAGTGGATGCCATAACCAGTACATGCATTTTCGCTATCCCAGTGAATACTGGAAGGCTTTGTGAAAAGAGGGATGACTTTAAATGGAGAAAGGCCAGTTCCAGTCTATGCTGACACTTAGTGCATGTGGGTTCAAGTTTTCACAGGTAGAGAAGGGAAATGAGCCCAGTTCTCAAGGTCTTGGGGAAGTGCTCTCACCCTCAGAAAGTGACATGACAGAACAGACAAAATACCCTCCTTTCAGAGGTGCTGCTTTCTGAACAAAACTGGTTGCCTCTTCTTTTTGAAGAATCCAACCCAAGAGGTGTGCATTAGGTGTGCTGTGGGCATGTGTAATGGGCCCCGAGGGAAATGAACATGAGAATACAGAGGCTGGGGAGCCACATTTGGCTGGAGATAAGTGTGGAGTTGTTTAGCCCTGACCAGACTGGGGAACTCTGGGGAATGTGGAGGTGCAGAAGCAGAGGGGTTTCCACTGACGAGAGTGTGGGAGCTCTGGAGTAACTGGCAGGTTTTAAACCAAGGGAGCACACAACAGCCAGGCGGCAGGGGGACAGCCTAGTCTCCACCTTACACCATACTGATCTTTGATGATGGAGGAAATAATAGTAGAAATCTTATTTAACAAAGTTGTATTTCATGTTTGTAAATACTTTATTGAAAATCAGTAGCAAAGTGATCTTGTTTCACCACAACCACTGGCAGCAGGGGGAACTTCTTTATTTATCTGCATGTGGGGAACGTGCATTTGCAATTGGGAAACAAAAAAAAAGCAACTGTGGTGTTTTGCAGCTCACCAGCCAGCCATGCACCACAGGCTGTCTAGCAGCAGTTCAAAGGATTGGTCTCGGAGAGTTAATCTGAGCAGAACAGGACCTGAGGAAATGACACGAAGATGTGCCAGGGGAGGTTTAGGTTGGATATTAGGGAAAGGTTCTTCCCCAGAGGGTGGTGGAGCACTGGAACAGGCTCCCCAGGGAGGCAGTCATGGCACCAAGCCTGATGATATTCAAGAAGCACCTGGACAATGCCCTCAGAAATATGGTGTGAATTTGGGGCTGTCCCATGCAGGGACAGGAGTTGATGATCCTTGTGGGTCCCTTCCAACGCAGGACATTCTGTGATTCTATGATTTTATGACCCGCCCTCGGTTGTGAATATCCTCTAGTAGATTTGGCCCTCAGTAACTTATGTTGTGGGGAGCTGAATTCAGATCACAAAGGTCATGAGCCAATGTCTAAGTCTTTGGTGTCAAACACTGTAAGCTGTGTTCAGGTATCTATAGTGGCAGGTGAAGTTTCATTCAGGGAATGAAGGAAATCCCTTCCTGTAAAATGGAAAGCAAAGAGATGTTTGAAGTCAGTCCTCTTTTCTGCGCCTACAAACATAATCCTTTTCACTGAACTTTTAATACAGACAAAAACCTTAAACAACAAAATATAAATGTTTAAGAAACAAGCACTCAGATGACGTAATATCTCACAGAGAGGCATTTTGGCAGCATACTGTGGAACAGCAACAACTTTGCTAAGGCAGAAATTCAGCAAAAGCCTAACCGCATCTACACTGAGATTGGGTACCTGGTAGAAATTCTCCACGGGGACAAGGAAATGATAACCCTACCAGATAGAAAGCAATTTGCTATAATCTAAAAATAACAATGTGAAAAGAAGGTCAGCTGGGTAAGATAAGTTCACAGGGAGGAAAAAAAAAGGCAAACAAAAGAGACATACAAGAAGAAACAATTAGAGTCTGATTAGACAGAAGGAAGGAAAATTGGTACAACATGGCGTAACTTGCAGATTCCTGCTTGTGTCCTCATCAAATGGTATATTGTCTTTGGTTTTAGCATTAGTAAGACTACTTAATTTTCACTGTGAAACAATTATGATACTCTACAATCAGCAGCAAAGGGTTGCATTGACAGAGATTGATAAATCACTATTAAATGAATAAACTGAACCCTCCAGCAATAAGGAATATGCAATTAAAGACTGCATACCAGAGAGCACGTGTCACTGGCTGTCTTAAATCTGTGCTACCATTTGAGGGAAGTGTGAAGCACCATTTAAATTCCGACGGCAATTAATCAGTACATTCCTTTTCCCCTTAGGGGAACAGAGCTGTCCTTAATTCTCCATTTCCATTCGGAGTGAATGAATTTGGAGATCCATATTCAAAAAGAGAATCCATGAGCTGAATTCTGCTGGGCTGTGTTTGTGGAAATTAAGAGTAACTCTCTTGAAATCAAACTGATTTCCACATAGCCAGTGGTAGCAGACAACAGAATATTGTTAAAAAAATTATACCGCTTCTGACAGAATTCTTTTTGTCTAAGGATTTAAAGACATCTTTGTGCTACACCTGAAGTAGTGATCGTCTAATTTATGTTATGAGCAAACAAAGTAACAAAGGTTATCAAAATCTACTAAGTTTTTTATCTTGAAGTTTAGTTCAGTTATTAAATTTGCTCAGGACTATTATAATAGTGTAAATTTCAGTGAAACGGCACCTTTCCTAAGATAAGCATGGTTTTGCACACTTTGATGAATAAAAGGCTTTTAAATGGCTATAGAATGCTGGTCTGATTATGGGACATCTTCAGGTTCATCTTGGAGCATCACTTCTCCTGTAAAACTCCTTAATATCAAGCAAGGCCCAAACGTTGCTGCTATGTTCCACCATTACACAGTAGATCTTACTCTTCAGAGAGTTTAACTGATTGTAGTGTAGTGTTATCCTGAAAAGCAGGTTCATTTGCCTGGTGTGCAAAATGCCAAACTACGCACAGAGTGGAAGTATTTTATTCAAGCTATTTTTATGCAAAGATGGGTGCTGGGTGGTAACCCACAAAGCTAGCACACCGCAACGAGAAACTACAAGGCATTTATACAGCTAAATGTGTCAATCATAGGTAATATTCACACGCCTCATTTAATAATTAATTTCTTTCTCACTTCGACATGGAGGTACAGCTCACTCTTAATTTACCACGCATGCTCGTGGATTAGGGGATTTACTAGAGGGGGGGAGGTTCCTGGCCTATGGGCCTGATTTTTAGTATAACAAGGATAGTTCCCCTATTGGGCATTTTGTTTTAGTTCTGTCTACATCCCAATTGGCTGTTCTCCTTGACTATACACTTTATCACTCCGTTCTTACCATCTTCTAAGGCGAGATGTTGCTTTGATCAGTCTCTCGGCTCTTCTCAAGGATGTTGTCATAAAACAAGTGTGTATCTCTCAGTTTCCATCTTTGGCCCTCAACTTCTGTTTTGCCAGGCTCGCTTAGTTCATTGTTATGTCTTTAGCGGGCAGTTCCAAAAATTCCATTTTCTTAGGGATACCAGTGTGATTTTGATGAAATGCCATTCCACAGAAAACATCATTAGTATGGAGAAAACAGAAGTGAAAGGGAAGAGAAAAAGAATGTTTTGTGCTAAAGCCTGTCAGAAGTTATTTCTTTGGGTCTTTCAAGTTTCTTCAGACAGAGGTTGTTTACTCTTGTCTTCTACAGGATAGGACTGTTTTCACGTCTCACACAAAATTTCAGGTATTGTTTATTATTCCCAGCTTTCCACCATGACAAAAGAAACCTTTTTTCTTTTCCCCCTAGTCAAAAGCAGGAGCAGAGACATTCAACACAGACCTTCCCTGTGGTCCTGTTTCTGAAACGGCAGCTGGGCGGCAGCGGTGGCAGCGTCCCTGCTCTGCCCAAGCTGGACCAAAGGCTTGAACCCCGGTATCTCATGCCCCAGAGTATTTTGTACGTTAGCATCTAGCACCGTGGTAGCCTCACTGCTCACACGGGTCGTCGCAAATACTAAAAAGTAGTAAATTAAGCAGTCACAGAGGAAGATGTTTCAGTATCTCCTGTGTAAACATCACCTAAGGGGGCTCTCTGCTCATGGCCAGGGACTACCCTTATTCTTCAGAAAAGAAGTCCATTGCAGAGGGAAAAATATAACAAGAAAATCACTCATGTAGAAACCTTGCATCTTGGGCCCTGAACAAAACTCCTTTGATACAGCAAACTTCAAGAGATGACATTTAACAGATTTATGTTGTTTGAATAACTTCATCTGTAAGAATCAGGCTAATCTGAGTCATTCAGAGATTAATTTTTTTTATTTGTGGCCACCTGCACAGACTTGCTGTCTTTCGATGGGCTGTGTCTTCATCTGGATCTTAGTGAATGACTCATTTCTGTTTGATGCATTTATTTTGCATCCTGTACCTTCTGAAAACACGCATTTAATTGAAATGGTGTAATACTTCAGTTCTGTTCTGTTTGTTTTAAAAATGCAGACTGAGCTACAAATGATATACACCTGAAGATGAAAAACAATGAAGGCCATGGGAATGGGGAACACTGTCGCCAGAAAACCAGAAATCTTGCATTGTCAGACCGGACTGTGCAGAACATCAAGTAGGAAGCAATTTGAGGATACTTACCTAAAACCACCCTTCTATGATTAAGCTGGTACAAGACTGGCTGAGAGAACGAGTCATGTCATTTCACACCATGCTTGACAAAACACATCTGTGCTGTGGGACTATGGATCAGAAACATCCTGCGTTCTACTGTAGCAGTGTTCCCTGAGTTGCACTCGGGTCCCAAGGGTGTTCAGAGAAGCAAATATGAATAGCAAACCATGTACTGCCAGGGCACTCAACGCAATTAGGAGGTAAGAGATGTTACCAAGCAAATACCTGGCTGTGTGGCCAGCCTCTCAAAACTGGACAGTGGCTTTGGATACTGACCTAGAGAAATCTTAAAAGGTTCTTTGATTTTCAAAACGTGTAGCCGTTGCCTCTGAAGACTGAAGCCTCTTTATGGGATCTTGAACCACACTTAAAATACTAGTCACACTGAAACACCGGGCACTAGGGGACTAACATTACATGGCCTGTTTTGAAACTCTTCGCCTCACCATTTTACTGCCATATAATGCTAGTTCTCAGATGCATTTTCTCTTAAACACTTTGAATTGAAACACATCAGAAATGTACAAAGGTATTAATCTCTTTCTGATTAGCATTCCTCCTGGCCCTTGGATTTCACCTATAGAGCTTTTTCAGCTTTTATGTTCCTTAAAACTAGAGTCATGTGGAAAGATTTTAACACCCCATGCTCAGATTAGTAGTAAAGATGTGAAAAGTATTTATATTGACAAGATAAAAATACATACCCATTTACTGTTTATTGCTCAGGAGACACTGAAGAAATCCTGAAATCTGACCCACCCAGAGAGTTTAAGTATCAGCTGGTAACATCACCTCTTGCAAGCTGTTTCCCTACCAAAAGGATTATCAGTCATGATTTGTGGACTGGTGATTAGTAAGAAATCTATGCAATTCTTTGTAACTGCATGAGCTGCTATGATGAGAAGAGTTTAGAACCACTGTCACTTTTGCTGCAGAACATTATTTTTATAGAATCACACTGAAGTGATCCCAGAAGGGCTTATTGTACAAACTATTTAACTTACCTTTGTGGGCTCAGAAAGCCAAAAAAACCCACCAAACCCAACCAAAAACCAACACAGAGTCCTGCGATCCAATGTAAACTGTATGTCATCCTTTCAGGCACATTTTCAACAGTTCAGCTTTTTTTTTTTTTTTCCTGGCTGATTCCCTTTGTGTAGGAATCACAGCACTACTTAAACTCCTTCTTAGCTACTGGAAAATGGCAGTCCCAACACGCCCTATGGTAGCAATTTTCTTGGAAGCAACGGTTTCTTAGGGCACAGCTAGAATTGCATTTGGAACACAATTATCTTTCCCAACATCAGTCTTTATAAACACACCAAAATAAGCATAATCTTGTTCAACCCATTTCTCCCATTCCAGTAGGAAGAATTCCTGGAAATGTTTTAGGACTCTACAGCATGCAAGTTGCTTCTGAGTTTGCCCAGCTCTTGGAGGTTATTGCTAACATGCAGGGTTTGCCAAGAGGTAACAAGATTTTATTTCTGTGGTTTTGCAAGTGTTTTGGTGATGGCAATAAGCCAAGAGAGAAACTGGTGATTCCAACACATAGCGATCCTAATTCATACTTAATAATTGCTATGAGAAGGGCTTCTACAAAACTCTCAGTTGTATCACTCCTTGTATAAGTTTCAGTCATTGAAAGACAGTTATCTAAAAATACCAGCAATCCTAACTATTTAAATACACTGTCACAACTAGAAGTCCAAGAATGGTAAGCAATTGGCAGTCGGATCCTTTGCAAGCCACTTCCTTATCTACTGGATTACCAACAGTTATAAAGACTGGTTATATTTCTTTGGAAACATATTGCTCTTTAGAAGCCAATCTTTTAAACAGTTTACACCATGTGTTCACAGCCACTCCTAATGGGTTGAGAATTATGTAGGAGACAGTTACACTAAACTGTGAGAAGCTAGATCTGTTTCTTCTTACAGCAAGGCAATCCAGTTTAATTTGTGAAGTCTTCATCAGCAGGAAATACCTCTGATAATGAAACTGGTAGATTTATATATTCTGCATACAAATCTGCAAAAAAGTATGATGCAAAATACTGTGTAATTAGCAATCTGTATAACATTTGATGTTACAATTGGCATTGTTGACTCAAGACAGGAATCGGCTGTGCAGAATTCCCACTCCAACAGAGACAGTGTGTGCAGGTGTAAGAGGCCTCAAGTCCCTGTTTCATGCTCTGGAAAGCCAAAGTTCACCACCCCCATCTCGAACCAGAGGGCTAACTGCAAAAACAGAGCACCCATTTTCCTCTCAGTATTAAACAGCTGAATTGATTCTTCATCTTCTCACTGACAGTAGATACTGTCTGCTCCTGCCTGGACATGGCATGCAGGGGATAAACTATTTTTTCTTTTTTTTTTGCCATTGTCTTAACTGCTTCCCTTCTTTTAAAACAGTTTCCTCTACCGCTGATAAGGCCTCCTCTCTGATTTCTTGCACCCCTCACTGTCTTCCCTCAGTCTCATCCTTTTTTTGCCAAGCTCCCTTTTGTTGTCTTGGTCATCTCTGGAGAGATTCCAAATAGGGCATGGAATTGAAAATTTTTCTAAATGAGAAAAGATTAGTTGGGCAGTGGAATAAAGAAATAATTAAAATAGCAGCAATCTGCCTAATGTGTTAGGAACCATCCCTTGGCTTCAAGATGTTCTGCTTGCTTTGCTCCACTAGCACTGGAAAAAAAACACAAGAAACTTCCTAGTGCTAATTCCTGCTGGACTAAAGCAGGTGAATTTGAAGAGTCAAGAATTGGTTAAATATAGGTAAAATGCAAATTACTTCCCTTTGAACTCCAAAAGCAGGCAAGCAGCTGCAACATGAAATTCTGATAAAACTTTGGTGCATGCCTTGGCCTCCCTTAGGGTATAATGCCACGAGTTTGGAAAGAAACTCACACGTTTACAGCACGTTTCTTCTACTTGATGACCAAGTAACACGCTGAACTGTTTCTCAGGCTTCAACTTGCACACCATTACATTTTTTTAGGAGCTGCAGTCTCTTTTATAAGAATCTAGGCTGACTGGTAAAGACTTCTCTCTCTGAACTGTTTTTTGCAGTTCCTTGAAATTCTGCAGGAGTGCTGATGGATCTGGTGACTGACTACCAGTTGAAAAATGCTGCTTTAGACCATTGCTTCACAGTTTTGTAGCTTGTGTAGAAAGGATTCTACTAGATGGAAACTACAGCAATGCCACTACACCACTGCAGATACTCAAGCTTCCTCTAACCCTCTAAGTTCCATGTACTACTGGGCAGATGCCTACCTCAGATCCTCAGTATGGAAGTTTATGGTAAATTTGGTCTAACAAGGTCTACCTCTAAGCAGGGCTCATCAGCTCCGTGCTGAATTGTGATAGTTGCACCTCCAGACTCAGCTGAATGGGGTAGCTCGCATTGTATTGCGACAGCACGATGCTTCAGATAAAATGGGTGGATGGTCACAGGAAATTCATGTTAGACATACAATTAATATGATTTGGATTTAGATTATTTCTCTTCTAAGAGCACCTGCTAAGCATATGAAATGCAAGCTCCTAAAAATCCAGGTGTTTTGAAACACACCTTATTCCAGATCTAGAGCAGCTACTATGGACATCATCTACCATCAGCAAACTAAAACCCAGTGTTTTGGGTTTGTTTGGTTTTTTGGGGGTGATGTTTGGGTGGGGTTTGGTTTTTGGTTTTTTTTTGTTGTTGTTGTTGGGTTTTTTTTACATAGCAGGGATGCAAGAAAACTGAAAAAAAACCACCCAAACCACAGAAGTGCTCTTGTATGATGCATATTCCAGAACTAAATAGTATCATTACACAAATGAGTATGACTGAGCAGTACAGTTGCACTGGCTTTTGAATTCCTGCATGAAAGTGAACCCATATGGCACACTGATATTTAAAGACGGAATGCTGCTATTACACCACCTTCAGCATGCCAGTGTTGTGCATGCAGTAACACTGCTCAGCCAACACACTGAAGATAAGAGTGCACACTCACTTCTGACGTACAAGAATGGTAACAGATTGCTTTGGCTACGTTTAACAAAATCCCTTGAAACTGTTTGTTGTACACGTAGTACCATAAACACGCAATATTATACTTCTGCCATGTTTTGGAGTTGACAAGTTTCAGCAGATTTTGAAAAATCAGATAAGCTACAAGCAAATTCATGTTTAAGGCCTGGTGTTCAGAATGTGCAGCTGTAACTGCAGGTAAGGAATGCTCCCACAGGAGACCTTCAGAAAGATATGTCCCAACACTAAATGGAAATGACAGAAAGCAATTTTGATATCTGAAATTAAAGGAGAAATATATGGCTATGAAATACTTCTAAGAAAGAGTTCTCTATTTTTACCTTGAAAAATACATTTTTATTCCACAGTGCTTTATAGCCACTTTCTTTGAAGTGAAATGTCAATCAAGTAAACAGTTCACATTTTCAAAACAAGCATTTACCAGGGTATATCTTAATGATTGTGCTAAACCTGGCAATTTTGCTATTATCATATTTTCTTCTTTAGTCTACATAATAAATTACTCTGTACCATATGGTTTTCATTCTTCTCTTTTCTTCAAACACAACTGTGTACTCATGTTGGATTTTAACAAGTCCACATGCTCAAAGATATCATCCTAAGAAAAAATTTAACAGGTCACACACCAACTGGAAATTGTAAAAATAGTAATAAAATTGTTGTCATCCTTACAGACTACCGTCCTGCTAAGTCAACAACCTCTCTGAAAATTGTTAAGGATGGAAGGCCAAATTGTAGCTCTTGGCCAAGCTAGTGCAATTCTACTGACTTCAAAAGGAATGCATCTGCCCTGTGAGACTTCTTTTGTATAAAAGCTTCCTCGGAAGGTTAACGGAAATTAAGCTTTCAATCTAGTCTAGATTTTCCAAAGGGACAATTCATCCTTTATCACTGGGCAAAAATGAATGTTCCAAAGTATTAATGAATTTCTGTCTCATCCATGCTTTGAAGTTTCGATACCATTCTAAAAGCTTTTTTCTCCTTTGAATCTTTTCTTGTAAGCTCATTTTTTTTTCTTTGTCTAGAACAGCAGGAAGCTCTTTCCAGTTTTTAATAAAGATAAATGGAGCCCCCATGGTTTTTAATAATTGTAATGGAGCACTGTGGTACATTGATGAATTTCCGCAATCACCTGGTGTCATCACATCTTCTATAACAGGCAGAGATCCATATGAACAAGCTTCATAAATTCTGTAGCATTCTGTATTTATTCCCACTGGGCACAATGTCAAATCACTCTGCAGCAAGGCATCTTGATAGTTTTTGAAACTTTCATTTGTCTCTTGAGGCTGCCACCTAGAAAAGTAAAGGGGTTGAAAATTAACATCTTTCCCACAGGCACTGCAACGAAAATATAGATATGCTTTAATTTCAATTATTTATAAAACTGAAAATACTATCAATGTAAAAATTTTATATTACACACACAATCAATAGGCTTTTGCTTTTAGCCTTAACTATTCCTTAGAGTCTTCCAAAATTCATTGAAAATATCACTGTTAAAAATAGATTGTAACACTTTTTACATATGGTCCTTTTAGGAAATTATTAATGCTTTGGAGTCTAAGAGGCAAATTGATACGCTATTTTAAATCTTCTGCATGACTTGTATGACGCATATGTCAATTTACTTCACAGCAGAGTTCAGAAATAGACATACACAGAGACACTCAGTGGACTTTTTAATGATTTTTTTGGGGTCTCAAATACTTTAAATCAGTAGAGGTTTGCTCTTCTGAAGTTAGGATGTAAAGCAATCCATTAACCTGAATCCATCTGCCTGAAGTGCCTCAGAACATCTGTGAGATAAGAGTTTATGACTCAGATACCTCATGAGATTCTTCATCAGGGTAGCTGAGGTCCTCCTAACCACTACTGTGCCTGCTATCAAACATTTTACAAGTGTTGCTTGACAAAGTTAAGAAATACAATCAGAATCCTATTCCCGTTAGTCAAAAGATCTGTTCTACCTACCTGAAATAGAAAAGAGGCATGTTATACAGATTAAAGCCACTCTCTTATATGGAACACAACAAAATACAGCTGTCTTTTTCTCCTAGTAAGACATTAATACATACAAGGTGCAAGACAAACACTTCTTCTCCCATCATAATCAAATGTATACAAGAAAAAAAAAGATGGTCTTTATATGTAGTATACATAGGAGATTTTTCTATGTATTTAAAAACATGCTTTGTGTAAAATATAGCAAGGCCATTACATTATGAAGACCTATGTAACGAGTCTCAGCAATGTCCTCTCTTTTAATGATGATTGGTTACTTTTATTTGTACTATTTTTTAACAGGATTGGTAATAACGAACTAGGCAAAAAAGTCTGAACATTTTCACAAAGTAAATCAAAGTCTTACTGGTCTCTGGCTGCAATCCAGCAAAGTTTATCTAGCCCATCCTGCTTCAGAATCTCCATTAGTGTTTCCCTAGAAGAGTTCTTATAAACTGTTCCTAAGAAATTACATAGATAAGATCTTGGATCATGTAGCATTGACCAGCTGGGTTCTACAACCGGAAAATTTCTGTAGCTGTAAAAACAATATATACATTAGATAACAATATGTTCTATGTTAAAGAAAAAACATTTTGCACCATTTAATCTTTACTGCAGCAGATTCTAAGACTAAAACCACCTATTTGTTGCCAATCCACATCTACAACCACAGACAGACCCACAAGCAAACCAGTGCGAGTCCTGTCCTAAATGTTGGTCTTCATTCCCTTTGTCCCCACCACACTCTTCAGAGACATTCCAGAATACTCATGTTTTCTTTTGACATCAAAGATATTATGTGTGCATGCTACAAAATGTCCTTGAGAAACATGCTTTTTCAAAAGCAGTTGTTCTTGATGCAACCACTAGTTTTGACTGAAATGGACACGTTAATGATAACTACGGAGTTTAAGTCTCAGCTAATCTCTGGGCATGCTTATCAACTGAAAATACCACTGGTAACCTCTCAAAGGAAAATGTCACTTTGGTCTGGGTGGACTTCATTAATCTAACCTTTTGGCTACGAAATAGCTTGTTGTCAAGCTATTTAACTTGTCTTTTTGGACTTAACAAAACCAATGCAAAGTCCTGGGATCCAATGTAAACTGAATGCCATCCTTTTAGACATGTTTTCACCACATCAGGCATTTTCTTTTTTTTGACTGATGCCTCAAATCTTACATCACTTATTTTTGTCAGCATGACAGCTAGTGAAACACTGCTTCAGCTGAAGGGCTGGCACTAACTTTTCTCATTGTATAAAGTTAATATTTTTTCTGGAACAGATGAATGTTAAAAAAGTTTCTGCTCCTTTGCATTCTCAAATTAAGACAGATATTCCTTCTAATGTTATTATTTTTGATGGATCACTGTTCTACTTCCCTGTTTCTTTTTTTTTGTAAGAAAAACTATACCCAATTCTTTACTGGTTCCAAAGGTAGCCTCTACTTTATTTCACGATTTCTTCATTGCTACTAATAGTCCTCTGAAGACATATTCACTTTCTTCACCTTCCCAAATTTTGATGGAACAGTCCTTTCCTAGTTCTACGTAATTAATATTAATTTACTTTCAGAAAACCATTTTTTCTTCATGACAAATATCTTTGCAGGATTCTATGTCTTTACTTTCCCTCTTCACTGGGGAAATGTGGCACACTTGCATACCTTTAACCACAATTTTTACAGATGTTGGTGTGCAAGGGCTGCAAAACACTACTCTGGTACCTGACTTATCTTTTTCCACCCAGTTTTGCACCCTGGTTTACTGTTGTAACTGTTGTTGCTTTCTGTTATCTGTCACCTTAACCTTGGCATCTCAAAACTCAACTTCTTTTTGATTAGGAAGTTCTAATGCCATCAATTCTCTGACACCATCAAGAATCCAAACGTAGTGTATTTCAATGATACTGTGAGCAAGTTCAAGCTATGGATAAAAACTCCATACAGTTTGCCAACTGGCTCAATACAGGATATTGAATTCAAATTCAACACAAGATATGAAAATAGTTCTGTATTCTTTTCATTTTATACTACCATGATAAGTAGTTAAAAGACTATTAACTCTGTTAATAAGGGGTAAGCTGGCAAAAATTACATCTAACAACCAAACCTTTATCTACCCCACATAAAAAGTTGGAGCAGTAAGTACAACAAAAATGTTTTTGTGAGCAAGGAGTTAAGCCAGACTACATTACTGTGTTACTATAGTATACTAATTCCAAACGTGAAGCATACAATTTCCTTTTGAAAACCACAACAGGGGTTAAAAAAGTACCACCAGTACCATCCCCCTTTCCTTTCCTAAACAAGCAGTAGTTGGAACCTAATTACATAAATGTTTGAAAATCCTGTGTCACTGTGTACATGAGCAGTTATGCTAAATCTCAAGAGCAAATCTACTGAAGAAAAAATAAACAAACAGAAAACCCCACCAGACACAGGTTTATTTTTTTGTAAAGCTCCCTAAACACTAGCATTCTTTTCCTCTGTTATAATTTTTATTCCTAAATGCAATTTCCAAAGATTCCAATGCTTGATTTAGAAAATCATTAATAGGATCATGTTCTACAGTTTACTTACTCTAATTGTTTTGGGTATCAGCAGTAACATTCAGACATCCATACCTCATGCGTAACAATTAAGTTTCAATTGTAATTTGTGTCTATAGCACTTACGTAGCGACTCCTAAAGGCCACTGGAAAACGTCTTCTTCATTTACCAACGCATAGTCATATGTAACAAAGAGTAGATTTACAAATCCTCCATGTCTTTTCAGGTATGGTTGAATCCATTCGTTGTTGCACTGCTCACTTCCAAGCAGCACAACCGCTACACGCTGTATTTTGTGAGTCTGAACTAACGTTTGTGCGTAATGCAGCCACTGAGTGGCGTAAGTGATCTTTGCCTTTTCTCTTCCATTCAGAACTAGCACGACGTTTTCAGCTTCGACTGAGAAGTAGCCAGGTACTACAGATGGACCAGTGATGAAGCTGTGAAAACCAAAATACAAACAGTAAACACCCTTAAAACAAATTATTGACCTTCATCTTCTAAACATCCTTACAACAGAGACTGTACTCCAGAGATATTTTTTTTCTGCAATAAAGCAAATGCAATATACTGCAAAGTAACCGTGCAACTGTAACCATTTGTGTTGTTAGTATCTACAGTGACACAGGAATAAAGCTGCCTTCATCTTCATTCAGGAAAAAGGAGGCAATTTAGACTTAAATTAAAATAAGGTATTTTGTCAATAAATCAGAACTACTACCATATTAAAACATCAAAACGTGGGTAAATCAATCAACTTTAAAAGAAGAATGAGCTTTGATGTTCACTGAAGGTGAAACTTTTTATTAATTCCAGTAATAACCAATGAATACAGTATTAGAACAAGAGAGAAGCCCTCCCAAAAATCTGTAAGAGTATATACCAAACCAGGTATCATTACAAGGGACAATTGGTTGCTCTGGCTTACTACTATTCTCTGTAATTTAAAGTTAAGGTTAGATGAAAAAAACACTGCATCATCTGAAACTGAGTAGAATCCATAACACAAGAGGTATATATCTAAACGTAAGCTTAAATTGCTTGTGTGACCCAGGTCAAACTTGAGGCTTTGATATGAGTGGGTTAGCAGAAACGTTTTAGGTAGAAAATTGCATTTCTAGATCTTGCAGAATGTATTTATGTAACAGGAATTTCAATCACGTACCAAAATCATTACATCACTGATCATTTACAAGTATCTGACAACAGCCATCTATGAACTGCAGTGAAGCAAACCAGTGTTTGCCAGCTCTTGCTCTTCAGTTAACTGCTGTGTTAACTGTGTTCAGACTATTGACTGAACTCAAAGGATTAGTGATTACAGAGCTTGGGAAAGCACTGAGGGCAAAAAACCTAGCAATTCTTTTTTTCAGAAGTCAGTGAAACGCTAGTTTTCTAGGTCTTCTGCATTACTGCAATTTTTCAGCTACCAGCTAAATTTCATTTAGAATGAGCATGAGTTTTAACTCATGAAGTGCTGAGATTGACAGCTAGTTTCAGTTCAAGCATGCCTCATAAGGAAAAGAAAATTCACAGCAAAAGCTGTAAAAGCTACTGAAGATATCTGAAGCAGACTGACCTTAGGCAAGCAAGTTCTGAGTTAAGCTGACATGCTGCTAGCTCAGTGGGAGTGGCATATTTTGGAGCCAAGATTCATGAGACTTGGAATCAAGACATTTACTAGATTGAAAGTAAGTCAGGTCAAGACTTAAATCCAAAGTTTAAGAGAAAATGAGAAAAGACCACCGCCGTTCAAAAGAGAGAACACCCTGAGCATCAGAATGCCTAAAATAGTGAACGGGATATGTAGCTGATCCAATCATCACCTTGTAAAAGAGACCTGGGGAAAAGGGTTGTCTCTATGGACACAGTGCTTTGAGGTTATCAACCATAAAGGAATAACAGGATGTACAGGTGGGAAAGCAGTGACCTGTGTCTAGGAAAATATGAAGTTTAACAGCATGAAATTACAGTGGGGAAAAAAAGAAACACAATGGAAATCCCACACTTGAATAACAGAAACACAGTGTTAAGGTTGTACTATTAACTCCCAGTCCAAATACAACAGGGATTGGGAAATATAAGGGAGATCTCATAAGCTGCAAAATTAAGACATCAGTACTAAGAGATTTTCACTGCTTACATGTAGGCTAGATCAATGCCTCATCAGGATGGTATGTGGAGATTACATTTGTGGACTCAAGAAATGACTTGGTTTTTTCCTTACTAGTCTTAGAACCCATTCAAAAGGATACTATTCCAGACTGGGTCTTGCAGACCGAATTCCAAGGTGTTAGTCAGACAGCTACTACTCTGTAATAGCAATACAATTAAGTTTAATACTGCAGCAGGAGAGAACATACCAAATATATCCAGCATAAAGATACTCGATATGCTATAAAGGAATTACTTAAAAATGAGACAATAAAGAAAAGAACTTGTTATTTGGGCTACTCCTTTCAGAGAATCTTGCAAGCAGCTTCTAGGCTGTTCAAAAACACTGTATAAGAAGCCCAGGCATGCTGTGTACCTCAATCCAAAAAGGAAACAACAATACATGCCCCCCACACTGACAAAATGCAAACAGAGTATTAAGGCTAAAAAGTAATTTGAAAAGCACCTTGTAAAAGGATGTTCTGGCTGATAGGTAAAGGTTCTTTAAATATATGAAAACCAAAACAAAACCAGTATAATGCCAATATAAAAAGTATACCAAAAAGACAAGTACAGAACTGGAGAGACTACAGATGACAACAGCTTAAAAAGGGTTGTAAAAGGGGTGGAAAAGCCATAGCAAAGAAGATTCCTACACCTAACTCTCTCTTCAGCGAGAAATACAAGGTAAAACACCACAAGTGTTATATCAAATGGAGAATTTGGGCCTGGATGGCGTTCACTTGAGAGTTCTCAAGGAATGCAAATATGAAAACCGCAGAACTGCTGGCAAAGGTATGGAGCTGTCATTTGTGAAGTGACACTGTGCCTGATGAGAAGGGGTCTGCCAGCGTCTCTCCCATCCTCAAGAACACCTTGAGAGGACTCTGGAGCAGAGAAGCAGGACTTCCCTCTCTGCAAGAGTCTGTAATAAATACTAGCACTGGATCTTATCAAAAGATATGATCACTGATTACATATGTGGCTAGACACTTCTGGGAATGAGTAATCCTGTCTCACTAATCCGATGGAGATCTATGAGTGTGTCAGTAAGCACACAGATAAAGGGGATCCAGTAGACAGTGTGTTTGGATTTTCAGAAAGCACTTCACCAAAGGCCTATTAAGACATAAATTGCCACATGGTACCCTTGGCGGAATCCTTTGGCAGGTAAAGGAATCTTTGCTTGTTAACTTTGTTGACCAATATGCTTTCATTCTGCCATGAATCAAGATGGTTGCAATTTGCATAAGGAGGAT
This sequence comes from Phalacrocorax carbo, assembly GCF_963921805.1. Classification (NCBI taxonomy): domain Eukaryota; kingdom Metazoa; phylum Chordata; class Aves; order Suliformes; family Phalacrocoracidae; genus Phalacrocorax; species Phalacrocorax carbo. The sequence continues at coordinate 37,439,859 of NC_087513.1, read as the reverse complement.
GGGAGAATGGGACTGAAGAACTTCTGAACTGGAGGAAGGCAGGGGGAATGTTAAAACAGAGACTCCAGTGGAACAGAAATTTAGGAATACTCCTACTTAATGGTGAGAGGTAAGAAGTTTGGTACTCCCCTGCTCTACAACATCCTCCTAGATGATAGGAGAGAAGGACGTGAATTGCTTCAGGCCAAGGAAAGTCCCTGTTCTCCTGCTTCTTGTGTGAATGCAACCGGCGTATCACTAAAATCCACAGCTGTGGAGTTCCTTCTTCACCCATATCTTTAAATAAATGTCTCTACATTTCATGCAGAAGTTGATGCTTTCAGTATTCTTTAGGCAACTTCTTTAGTAAAAACCTGAAGCCACCAAACCTATATCAAATATGTGTATTCTCCATCATAAATATACAAAATGGGCTTATTCGTGCAACTGTGTTCAAGTGATATTTTGGCATTTTTGTATCTTTAGATTTTATATTCTTTAAAAACATTAACGAGAGCTCTATGTTTTAACAATCATTAGACTTACCACAAAAAACTGCACAGCAGCACGTATTCTCCAAATATGTCACCTCAGCTAGTTCCCTCTAGCCTCATCTAGTAATCAAATGGAGATAATTTACCTCAGCCAGGCAAAAAAGGCAACAATTCTAGAAAATCTTATAACCAGTGAACAGCCAAAATGATGGACTAATTATTCCTCACAAAAAACCCCCAAATAACATTTGTACTACCAAAAAGAACTTCAGCTATTTCATTTCAGAATCCTAATCATTAAAATAACAGTTATATTTCCATATTTTCTATACTTTGCAAAATTTCCTACTAGCCTGCCAAATTTTAACCTATTATGTTGGTACCAAACGTAAACTTTATATTTTTATAGAATCTAGCATCCAAGTTGGTTAAAATAAAGACTCTAGTATCCCTGGTTCCTCTAAACATAATAAGAAGATATTTAAAGAAAGACTTCTATATTAGCATTTGAGAGATGCATACCCTAAGGAACCATGTGAGGTTATTGCTCATCCGAAAGAGGCACACCAGAGAGAAAAATAACCATAATCAGGCAAGTGACAGGCTCATTAAGTGCAGCAAATTTTCACACTATAAACATGAAAAGCAAGGGCTTGAAAAAAAATCCTCACATCCATACCAAGAAGACAATCTATCTGGTAGAGTGTCATTGATTTCTATAGCTTCTGAGATTTTAATTCCAGAAACAAAAAAGCCTCCTCCCTCTGAGGTAACACTTCAGGTACTGCTCCACATTCAAAGAAAGCATTGTATCCTTTCTCCAAATCCATGAATGGAAAAGCTCTGTTGCTCTGTCAAGGAAACTACCAAGATGCAGTAGCTGCATTCATAGTTGATTCCCTTATCTTGTAGGATCAAGTTATATTTGCAGACAAGGAATACAACTATATTTTTTTAAAGAGCATGTCATTTTTCCCATTTCCTTAGATGTCAAACAGACTCTTTAATAATTGCTATGTTTAAATCAAGCCTACGTGTCTTTCCAGAACACATTTTTTAATCACTTGTGAATGTGATGTAGGCATTACTGAAAAGATTCTATGGCCTGTACCATGTACAGTCAGGTATACTGATAAACAATTCAAAATGATAAAACTTTTGTGATCACTTAAAAAAACCCTTTCAATTCACAATCACATATTTCCTTCAAACGTTACCTGCAAATTTCAACTAGAACTCCCTGTCTTATTGTGCCAGGAGAAAACACCTTTCTAAAGCAGCAGATTTTTCAGAAGTTAAATTCACTTAATTGTGTCATTTATGCTTTTAAAGAAAATTTTTTTAACAGGTGGGTCCTGCTGCAAGTGACTAAACAATGTAGGAGAGCTACTACTGCAGACTGGCAAACTGGCTAAACATTAAAAATCCTTCAGCTTTCACTGTATCTTCACAGAAAGCCTTAAAAATGGTATTAAATAGGACCTTTGAGAAAAGTTCTGTATCATTTGCTAAATAATCTAAAACGTTTGGCAACAGTTTTAAAACATGCATCATCACAAATCAAAATCCATTTTTAAAGCAAACAATGCCTCAAGTGTCATCTTCATTTACATACAAAGTTTTGCTTTGCAAATCAAGTAGTTAACTAGATGCTAGGTCTCATGGATTGTTTTTGTCATAAATAGAAACAAATTATGATTTTGATAGAATCCTATTTATGAATGAACAAGTGAAGTCCCTTTTCCCTGAATACAACAGGAACCAAACAGCAGGGGACACCTTCCTGCCTCACAACCCCAACCTGCTTTCAGTCAACTGTCAGCCCCTAACACCAGTTCTTAAACTTTTCTCAGGGTTCTATTTCCCCCCGTCCTGAGGCCTCTTGGCTGCCTTCCCTCTCAGCATTTGTAAGTCTTTCCATATTTTTTTCATAAAACAGCAGATGAAACTGCTCCCTAGTTTCCTATTTTTTAATAGCAATGCATTTGGGCTAGAATTTGCTAGTTTTATCAAGTATGTGTTTCCATGAATAAACGTAACCGTTCCTTGGGATAATTTTGAATGAGAAGTTGTGTGCATATTCAAAACATAACAAAAAAAAAGTTATCAAAACATAACAAAATTATAGTATTTGCAACTGGTATTAAAATAACTGCAACTCTTAGATTGAAAAAATAATGCACCTGTGCATCTTATCACGTCATCATTTGTTAATGTTAACGCAACTGAAGTCAACATCATGCAGCTACTACCTGAAATATGTTTTCCCTGCTTTTTGGCTTCCTTCTCTCCACTGTGCAGTCACATCAGCTGGCTGAAGGTACGCTCCAAAAATATGTTGCCAAAGGTAAAGACCTACATAAATGAAGATATGATGGAGAATTTGAATGCATGGATCTTCCCTACTCTCTACACTCCCAGCAAATGAAGTAAAAGCATTTCTGGGAAATGAAAAAGCATAACATAACAACCTGGGGAAAAAAATGTCAGCGATTCCTATACAATATGGACAGTGTTTCCCAAATTCCATATGACTTGGAATTAGTTAAGATGAATTTTTCACATATTGGGGCATTTAAAAAGATTCTTCTTCAAAGTATCAGTAACTGAAGATATACCACACTATTATGTATGTTAAGCATCTTTTTCCAGTACACCTACCACAAAAATGAGCAAATATTAATCAGTGTTTTCACAACAGGCATTGTTCTCTTAAGCTTTTGTGAAACACATCAAATTTTTGTGATAGAATGCACCACCATGTAATATACCAATGGATTCTACAATGCTACATGAAACCTCAACTGAAGCTAGAAAGCTTACATTTGCAAAAAAGCTGAAAGAACAGTGATGTCTTCAGCAGTAGTTAAAGGGCTTGAGAGGACCTTGGTCCCCAGTTTATGTAGAGACTTGGTGTCTTCTACAACAGAAGGATTTCCAAGCTCATCAGTAGCAGTAGTACTGCAGTACAGAATATGCCTTATTTCTCACTGTGCGCTGCTTTATTTCACAAAGAGCAAATGTGACAAAAATAAATATTCTGTTATAGCCAAGTAGGAGGCCTGTCCTTGTGCTGTAATGTAAGCTAGACTGGATTCAAAAAGTAACTGTTTCTCTGCCATTTGAACTGATACAAAGAAACTGGAGTCTAACTGCTCTTACACTGGTATTAACTTAATTTTGAGTAACAACTAGCACTTCCTTAATGCTCTTCGCGTACAGATATCGGTATTATTTAAACATACACATAAATTTCAGTCATTAAAAGAAAAAAAAAGCAGAGAAAAGCACCGTATCAGAAAGATTAAGTGATTAACAGATATTGATTACATCTGCTTACCAATTGCTGCTTTACCCCAAATCTGTACTCTAAGACTGGTTTGTTCTAGGTGAGATCTTGCATTTTTTATCGCCTTAAGATTAGCTTCGTATCTCTGCTGAGAAGCAACCAGCTCATTTCTCTCGTCCCCTTCCCACGGATTCCACTCTTCATTTCCCAAGGCGACACGATCTAGGAAACACGAAAGCATAATTTACACAAAACCAACAGATTTATACGTTTAGAAAACCGAGGAATTTTCCTGAATTCAAAATCCCAAGCAGTACCCACCGCCCCGGGCCGGGCACAACGCCTGCCCCGCCGCCGGGCCCGCCGCCCGATGCCTCACAACCCACCGAGCAAATGGCCGCCGGCGGCGGGGCTGGGGGGAGCCTCGGCCCTGGCCCCGCTCCCTGAGGGGCTTCCTCCGGGTCCTGCCCGCCACGGCGGCGCTCCCGAGCAGAGGCGCTGGGAGGCGGAGCGCTGCCCGCGGCCGGGCCCGGGCCTTCCAGGCCGGGGACAACGACGCGGGGAGGCGCCGCCGCTCCCCCACGCCCGGGGCGTCGAGGCCTCTCCGGCGCAGGCAAGCGCTGACAAACGGCGCCGGTCCGCCCCGAACCCGCCGCGCCCCGTCCCCGCGGCCTGGGCCGCCGGTCGCCGCCAGGCCGGCCGGCCCGCCCTGCAGCCCCGCCGCCGCTCTCACCTCGCAGGGGGCGGCGGTCCCGGTGAGGCGGGCGGGGGGCGGCCGGGCGGCGGGGCCGCAGGAAGACGGTGTAGGCCGCGTAGAGAGAGAAGAGGCCGTAAGCGACGACCAAGGCGGAGCAGAGCCGCTTGCGAGCGGCCCGCATCCCGCCCGGCGCGGGCGGAGGCCCCGGCGGGGGGCGCCGTGAGGCGGAGGCGCCCTGAGCCGCGCCCGCTAGGGCGGGAGGGGCCCCCGCCCGCGGCCCTGGGCTCCGTCCCCCAGTGAAAGGGCCCAGAGCCTCCCGTACCATGTCTTGCCCCGACAGCCCGCCCCGAGCATGGCCGTTACAGCCTCAGGTACCCGGTGGATGCATGAAGACGCCGGTCCGGTGGCGGCTCGGCGCCTGTAGGCGGGAGCTGAGCGCTCCCGGCCTCCTCCTCCTCCTCCTCCTCCCACGGTCGCCGCGCTTGATCTGCTCATCCTCCTTCTCCACCTCCCGAGGCTTCCAAAGCCTTTCGAAAACACAGAATCAATACGCATTCAAGATTGGTTCAGCCAAAAAATTTCCATCAGTGGAACATTCATAAATACATGTCACCTTTAGCATTCGATATATGCAGTCCCAGTTTGGGCTGAAGCTCCCATCATCGGTGCCCGGGGGCTCTGTGCCTCAGGGCACGTGAGAGCAGTGGTCCAGACCAGCAGCGGCCTTCTGCGGGGAGCTGTGCGGCCATGTCGTGTGACTGGGTGGTAGGTGGGTGGGTGAACCATGCTGTCAAGTCACGGGAGTTTTATAGAACGAGGAAACCTGTGGACTGACCAAACTGAGTCATAGCAAGACAAAGTTGAAGCTCTTTTTAGGCTATCCACAGGTCCTTTTTAAGGCTAGATGTTACAAGCTCTGTAAAGCCTCTACCAGCCTGTTTTCAATCACCCTGATCCTAATGGTAGCCAAAGCACGGTGACCTTTACCTACCCAAAGCTGAGAGAGTCTAGAACAGTATCGATTATAACACAAGGCACAACACTGTAGCCTACCCTGGATCTGAGTGTTTTTTTCCTTGATCAACGAACACTGAGATTTGCTCTAACCCTAACCTAAAATTCAGCAGAACTCTGCTTGCTCCAAACCAAAAAGCCTTAGCAAGCCTTCTGAAATAGGCTTACAGTCAGCCCACTGCCAAACCCTAAAGCTAATTTAATGACGTACACGCTCACTGAACTGGAAATCTAGCCTGATGACCCACAGTGGCAGCAACAACTCCTTCATCCAGATATCCCTTTCTGATTGTCTGCATTAGCCTGACTCATCACTTTCTTCCAGCCCAGATCTTAATCCTGAATGTAACCCCGATTTCATAAAACCATAGAACTATAGAATGGTTTGGATTGGAAGAGTCGGAAGGGACCTCTAAAGATCATCTAGTCCAGCCCCCCATGCAACGAGCAGGGGCATCTTTCACTAAATCAGGTTGCTGAAAACCCCATCCAACCTGCCCCAGGGATGGGGCATCCACAGCTTCTCTGGGCAACATGGTCCACTGTCTCATCACCATCATCATAAAAGATTTCTTCTTCACATCCAATCTGTTTCAGTTTAAAACCATTGCCCCTTGTCCTGTCACTACAGGACCTGGTAAAAGTTTTTTTCTGTCTTTCTTATAAACCCCTTTTATATATTGAAATCCCACCCATTTAAAACCTGCATATAGTGCAGATGACTCTTGTCAGTACTAGCAGGAATCTGTTGCAGAATTGCAGATCTGTACACTTATTCCTGTTAGGCGTCATTGCCACCTTCCTTTGGTTATAGTGATATAATTTTATGGGAAAAGTGCACAAGATAAATGCTTTAAAAATGAAGACTGAGATTCTCTCTTGCCTTTCTAGCTTAGGGCAACTGCGTGAATGCACAGTGAAGTGGTACAGTCACCAACTTTGGGCAGATCATGATGTCTATAGTGGTGGATATTAAACTATTTCCAGCCTTAACTGCCATCTGTTTTCTAGACTGTATCAGTAGTGGATCCGTGTGCTGAGTTCCAAAAATTCATAGAAAACTTTGTACAAAGATTTTAATTTAAAATAGGATATGATGATGAAGTATGATAAACACAGAGCAAAAAGGAAAGAAGAGGGTAAGATAAATGAATTAAGGGCAAAGAAGAAAGTAAAATGTTAAATCATTTGGGAACATCGGTTTCCTGCTGCACAGCTTCACTGCTTTGAATGATGATTAGAAAGTTCTCTCTTTTCCCCACACAGATGCAGTTAATGTCTTATGGCAGAAGAGGCTTGGAAGGAAAAAGTGAAGAAGCATTAATCTAAGAAGAGTTTGGATTATAGACCATTTCATAAATAGAGGGTCTTGAAAGTCTGCATTTGAATGTGTGCATTTCCATAAAAAATGCAGAAAGCAAATGTGATTTGGAACAGTGATGATCGTTGCTCAGTGGGTCTTTCACAATAGTGATGATACAGTTATCTTATTTACAGCAGAGGAGAAAGGCATACCAATTAAAGTGAGGTAAAGAGGCAATATCAATCGAAGTCTTAGACCAACTGTAGTAGATGGCAATGTTTGATCATTTGGAAAGAAATTCAAATGCAGAAGTGAAAACATGTGAGGAGGAGGAGCATAGTCTTCCTGAGTATAACATCTTAATCGTACATTTCCTACCCATATTAATTTGTTGTGCACTTTACAAGTTGCAGTGGCTCATTACATGGACAAATCAGGATGGAAAAAGCTACACATAATGGAAGAAATGTGTTCATTTTATATAAAAAAGCTTTGACTCCTGTTCAAAATATCCAGCCAGTTCAATCACTTAGAAACTAGTGGGACTTAAGAATATATTTAATGTTAAGAATGTACTAAGCAGGGGGTGAGGGGATGGACCTAGCAGAATGTCTATATGAATTAAGATCTTGGAGTAGGAGCTTTTTCTAGGGACTATAGAGGTAAAACTTACAGGAACATAAAACTGGAAGGAACCACCTTAACCATGAGTTCCCCGAAATCATGGGAAACCATTCAGCAGACCCTAAATTTAGGAAATGCCTGTAGTTCATACACAGTGTCTGTGGGAGCCTACAAAGCCCTAGCAAGTACTACTACTTCCTAGCACTCTCTAACAAACTTTTGATATGTTGTAGAAGACTAAAAGCCAAATGGTAAGTCACAAGAAAGGAGGAGAGATCATCAGTGATATCTTAGACTTCTGTGCAAACAAGATAGTTGTATCTCCTAGATGATATTAAGAAGCAAATGTGCTCTACAGTGTAGAAAAGGGTGAAAATCCCCACAGCAGCAGCTAATGAGACTTGGAAAAATCCTGAACCCAGGTCTGGTAAATCAGGAGGCTTAGATCCTTTCTTAGCTCTGAGACAGCTTGCTGTATGATCCTGTGGCAAATTATCTTGTTTCATGGTGCTCCAACTGACTCCTTGTAAAATGTTTGTAACTGAACTTCTGGGAGTGTTATGAATCCTAGTTGATACAAGATGAAGTTTTCTTTGAATGACGGGTACTCAATAAAGACAGAAAGAGTTGTAACAAAAAAGGGGAATCTAATAACAAGGATTTTGAGCAGTAAACAATTAAACAGTACAAGTTCTTTACATTATAAGGCATCATAAATTGGGAGATACAGAGGAAAGATGTATCATCAGGTACAATAACTGTGTTTAGAGGTAGGAAAAAGACCAAAAAAGAGCACAGAAGTGTCAAGTATGTTCAACAAATGTTTATTCTGTTCAAGAGTTCATGACAACAGGTGAAAATTAACCTGGAGTTTCAAAATTAAGATTATGAGTGTGGCTGGAAGCCTAAGTCAAAACACATTCTGCTTTACATCAGGTAATTTGAGTAAGCAGCTGTAAAACTATTCTTTTTTCTCTGTGAAAAGTAATTTTTCTCTGTACATATTATAATAAAAATAACACTTTCTGATACTTGTTTTTACTACTCATGACTATCTATGATAAATTATTCTTTGGTCTTATTCTTTGGGAAGTTCTAAAAAACTGTCTTGACTACCACGTAACATATGCAGACCTGAGCAGCGTTTTAGAACACAGCTAGGAATGAAAGAAAGCATCAGTTAGACATCTAATCAGGACATGGAATGAAGACAGTTGTTGCCAGAATCCCTGCAGAAAGGTTTTGAGGTACAATTACTGCTCTATTAGTCCTGTTTTCATTAATTAAGAAGTTTGCAGGGTTTTCTACTGCCACCTGCAGAACGTAGTAGGCAACTGCTGTTACAGTTTTCTACAAAAGCCTGAGTCTCTTCGGCTGTGCCGTGCGTGGCTGACCGAAAGGGAGAAGGCTGCAGGAGGCAATTAAAGATATGAAGCCAGAGAGATGCCACTCTGCTGGCCGCAGATCACAGTGCCCATTCCTGAGTTTTGGCAGAGGTTCTCCTCTGGATAGGACTCTTTGACAAGAAAGGTAATGGCCCCTGGTGCTCCTTAGTGCTCAATTAATAGAAATACTTCTTCGTTCTGCTGGCTCTGGTTCATATGAGTACACCCTGACATCATCCTTCAGGCAGAATTAGGCTCAAGTTACCTTCACTTTTACCCGAAACTAATTACAGTGACTGAACTGTCACCTCAATGGGGTGATTGCCTGAGGCAGAGAGGTGATGGTAAGGAATCACTGACAGTGGTGAAAAATTAAGGACAATGACCTCTTTTTTTTGGTACAGCTGGATCAATAAGAGGGTGTCCACCTGTGGCCTTGTAGCTTCTTAGTTTCAATGAAAACAACCTCTTTCTGAGAAATTAAACTACTGCAGGAGCATCCAAATAAAGTGTTTTTTTCAGCCTAATGAAATGACAAAACCAACCTCTGTATTTAGTTCTACGTTCCTCTCAGATACAAGACATCTCTAGCTGGAGATATTTTTAGATATTTAAGGGTTCTCCTCCCATGTGACATGTGTTACATTTAAGGTATCTCCAGGCTGTTGTCTGTATAGACAACTATTCTATTCTATTCTATTCTATTCTATTCTATTCTATTCTATTCTATTCTATTCTATTCTATTCTATTCTATTCTATTCTATTCTATTCTATTCTGTAAAACCATAAAGCCATTCAAAACACCGTGGCTCCTCTTGTAACACAAAGAAAGGAGTCATCGCTGCTGTTTCCAAGACTGTTTCTTGTCTTACACATTTTTAATATCTGTGTTGGACTGGGTTAGACCTTTCCAACAACCCAAATGGGTTTTATGTTAGCGATCTCCCCAGGGAAGTGGTTGACTTGGCCATGACACCTTTAAGAGTCGTCTGGACAGTGTGCTGGGCCATCTTGTCTAGAGTGTGCTCTTCCTAGAAAGGTTGGACTAGATGATCCCTGAGGTCCCTTCCAACTTGTGATTCTGTGATGCCTACCTTCAGCCATGCTCCCCCTTGTTCCCATAACTGTCGCATCTCCAGTGTTTTGTTAAGTTGGTATATAATGAAGGAAGGCAGTAAAGTCAGTTCCCTAAGATTTCCTTGGATGTTCCCACCCAGCTTTATGAGCTTTATGGCTCATTTGCTATTGCAATAGGCTAAATACACCCTCTTAAAAAACATTGTTTGCACAATCTTTTCAATCTTAAGTACAAATCGAAGACAGATAAATGTGTTAAATATATTTCTAAAACTAACACCATTACATTGGCCTTTTGCATAAATCTTCAAGGTTTTTCAATAGTATAAATGATTGCTTTGTGGATAGATGGAATTCTAATCTCTCCTCCCCCCCTCTTACTTTGAGTAGCATAAAGACACATATCTGTAGGTGGCATTCATCTAACAGATTCCAAGGGAAATAATTTATTCTTATAGGAAGAACTGTAGTAGGTTTTATACGAGCAGGAATTTTGGCTGTATTTTAAAATGAAAGTGTATTAGCATATCACACTGTGATATGAGTCACGTTGAGTTTCTGTACCACGTGGTTTACATGGGGAAGAAGGGATCATTTAAAGTCTACAGTGTTAACTGAGGTGGTTGCAGTGCCATTTGAAAACCACTTGAAACTGCAATTTCTTTAAAAATTTATTTCTGGAAGGCAAGCAATGTAATCTCTTGTGGAGGAATTCTAGAGCTGTAGTTTGTCATTCCCTCTGGCACATGAAGAGTTGTGGTTGTGTTTCTGGCACTTGACCAGACTATCTCCTGTGATATTCATATATGGGCCTTATTTACATGGCACTTACACAGATGATAAGAGAAGGAACACAGAGCACTTGGCAAAGAGCGGCAGCATGTGACCTGTCTGAACAATTCAGATGAGCTGCAGTTTATTCACTGCCTGTATCTGGGGGCTTACCAGGGGAGAGGACAGGTCTGTGTGAAAGTTGTTCCGGCTCAAAGGCGTAGAGGCAGGGTATCACGGGTTTGCAGTAGGTTTCATTCAGTGTAGGTCTGGAAATTTCAGTTAGCTGTAAGTGGAGAAATATTTCATGAAAGAGATGAGTTTGTGAAATTGCATCTATATCTGGCTTGGAACTCTATCAAGGTTTCTGGATTTTGGGACCCAATACTTCTTCGGCTGGTGGCTTCAATACTGAAGAATTTAGCCTGTTCTTAAGCTCAAGTTCTTTTAAAAAAATAGCCTTTTAAAATTATTTAGAGCAATTAATTGCTTAAAAGCTGGAGGAAGGCCAGAATGGTGAGCAGTGGAGTTTAGACTCTGATCTTCAGGAGAGCAGACTTCTGTTTGTGTAGGGCATTTCTATAGAGAATCACCTGGGAGGCTGCCATAATGTGCAAAGGTGCCTCAGTATGGCAGGCTAATTTTTAAGGAAAACGTACTAAGCAGTCAGAAACAAGCTATCGTCTTGTGCAGGAAGACTGTAAAACTCAGCAGAGGGCCTTCTTGCCTAAAAAGTAAATCCTTAATGAACTAAAAATCAAAGAAGGAACATTCAAGAATTGGTAATCAGTGATTCTGTGCCCAGTTAGTGTTTGGTAATGAGCAAAATACCAAGGACTATACTGTTCAATTTTTTGATCAATGACTTGAAAGATGAGATAGCAAATTTGCAGATCCTACTTATCTGGGCAGGAGGGTGGGTGGCTTGCTGAACTTTCAGTCTGGAGAGGTCCTGAGAAAACTGAGAATTGGGCCAACAGAAATCTTGTCAAGTTTAAAAAAGAGAAGCGCAAAGTTTCACAGCTGTGATTGAGTAGCTCCATGTGTCAGTACAGGGTGGGGGCAGCCACCCTTCCAGAAGAACCTGGGTGTTACAGTAGATGCCAAACTGAATATCACTCAGCCAAATGTTTTCCTTACAGATAAGGTGAACTGCATACTGGGCAGCACTAGAGGGAGTGTGATCAGCAGGCCTAGGGGAGTCATACATTTTTTTGACCCTGATGAAGCCACACCTGTACCTGAGCTTGGCAAAGATGTTGAGAAACTGGAGGGTCCGATGGAGAGCTACTGAGAGGTCAGCACATGAGCCCACAAAAAGTGAGGAGTAGTTAGGGAGCTGAAATTGTTTACTTTGGCAAAAAGGAGGGTAAAGAGAGATTTAATAGCAGCCTACAACTACTTGAAGGGCAATTACAAAGACAGTGGAGCCAGAATGTTCTTGGTACCGGCAGATTACTCAGAGGAGGTGAGAGTGCTACAGACTGCAGCATACGAGGTCCAAGCTGGACATTAAGATAAACCATTTAATTAGAAGGGTAGTGCATCACTGGAACAGGTTACCCAGAGAAGCTGTGAATTTCATCCTTGGAAATTTTCAAGATTCAACTGGGCAAAGCCCTGACTGATCTTACATTGGTGACAGTCCTGCTGTAGGCTGGAGATAGGACTAGAGAACTCCACAGGTACTTTCCTACCAACTTTTCTATGATTCTTCCCATGAGTGTTGCTATTTATTTTCCGGTGAAGCATGTAGGGAATACCCCAGATTCAGTTTTCATTATCTTAAAATACAGACCTCTTAAAGATACATTAGATAGAGGATGCAGATGTTTAGAGGAGGGCTCTGAGGTAGTGAGTCAACCTCAACTCTTATTAAAGTATTAAATACAGTTTAAATTTTAGATAGCACCCCATAGCCCCTGTAGTAGCTGGTCATTCTTACGTGGTGACTTCTGATTTAACATTTCTTTAATGGCATCAATAATGACAGTTTTGCATTTTGGGGGAAGGGGGAGAATTAGCTGTTGCTAACTGGTCAGTCTGTTGTTGCTGGAATCTGATTTCACCCCCATGAAAACAGACACAGAAGTTGCATATATGGCACTGTGTCTTACCCAAGACTTCATTGCCAAAAGTTGAATGAATTAAAGTCTATTGGGACCCAAAGACAGGTTAACAGGAGTTATGTTTTTGCTAGTCTCAAGCCTAAGCACAGGACTATGTTGCTGAGATTTCATTTCAATCACCCTGATTTCAGTTTGCCTGGTTTCTGACTGGAAAAAAATACAATGGAAAAAGTTAGGTGTTCAAGGGCTCCCTGCCTCCTTATTCTAAACATTCTTTAAAAGTTGCTGTCTTTACATTGAAATCAAAATCACTTGAACTACATCTGGTCTGAACTATACCTTCCTTAGGCTTCTTCCAAATCTTGCTTACTGGTCTAGGACCACGGATTACTGTTTGACTCATCTGGGTTTTCTCCAAAAGACACCAGTAGCAGAGGCTGGAGACCTTTCCGAGGGTGTGAGCAGTCCCATGAATGCCAATCCATTTTGCTACTTCTGCTCCATCTCTCCTCATGTGTGTTTAAAGATCAGAGCTATTATTTTGGGTTCTTCATCCTGGACAGTTTATGAGTAATGTTTTATGTGGTTGCACATAAATCCAAACCCAGTATGTATAATCTTTCTTTATCAGCAGATGTGGCAGCACTCAGACAACCATCACACCTCTAAAACATGACAAACAACACAACGTAGAGGAGCGCTATCAAGCTGCTATGGTTTGAGGGATGATGTGCTTTAACAAATGCGTGTTTTTCCTGATTGATATAGAAGATATAAAAGAAATCTGCTTTTAAAGATTATGTTGGTGAATTAATCTCAGGAAGAAATATTATCCTTGAAATGGCCTTTCCTATGTCTGAAAGAATATAGTTTCAGATGTAACTATAGATGTGTTTGAATGCAACCATGTTCTCAGAATAAAGTGTGATTATTCCTGAACACTGATGTTCTCGCCAGTGTCTGTTCACTGTGCGATGAACTTTTCAACAGACGTAATTAGGATAAAGCCTTTTGGGAGTACTGAGCATTTAGAGACCTTGGGCTGGATCTGCAGCAGAGGTCAAGCCTCACTTCCTTCATTAGGAAGGGTGGGAAAGTGGTGATTTGGTTAATGTTTGAGCAAGGAACAAAAAAGATATCCAGGCATCATCTTGTCCTCATGTGATCTACAGCAACTTTAAGTTAAGGCAATCATCTTAGAGCTTAAGGGAAAATCTGGTACCCATTACTGGTAGAGCAGTTCTGCCACTCCTAACCAGTAATTCTTTACAGAGCCAGCTCTGGGTGTAGGCAGAACTGAGTTTTACAGATCCCAGGAAGAGGACAAATTAACAAAACAGTTCAACTTTGCATTGGTAGCAGAATGGCTCCTATACCAGTCTCCCAGAACAGACCCAGGTACCAACTCAGATGCGCTCTTTGGCACCCAGTAATGGTCCTGCTTTTTGTGTGCTTTGCCATTGCTAATACTGAGTATTTTGCAAAAGGGTGGCACCCCGCCAGCTGGTGGGAGAGGAAATGAATAGGAGAATGATCGGGCATCTTATTCCTTCTCCAGCTCTGGAGCAGGTTACCCTCTGCAGAGCCTCTGCCTGGGCTGGATCGCAGCCTGATGCAGATAGCTGTCCATGCCTCATCAGCTGGTTAGAAATGATGGTATCAGAAGAAGCTGCTCCTTTCCTAAGTTAATGTTAGGCAGGCACATAACTATTGCATTACCTTACATGTCAGTGTTGCTGACATGCTGAGACGTGGTTGCTGCTGTGAGACTTGGTAGTACACTCAAGAACGTGGCGTCACCACCTGGCTGTTGGCTTTGGCTGTGCCTGATGCCCAGCTTGGTCCTCTGCTCCCATGCTGACAAATGGATGGGTATGTAACATGCTGCTGTAATGTCATCAGTATTCTAGCTGAAGCGCAGAAGTTCTCATGGACAAGGTGTATCACATATTCAGCCTAATTACACTACTGTGGTTTCTTAAAGTACATGGAAACCATTTTATGCTGGCTTTCTTAGGAGGTTAGAAAAAGCCTGTTGTAATGCCCATATACAGTTACCGATATAAGGAACTTCTCCTTTTTGGGTGAAAGTAGTCATAATCTTATTATTTTAAAAATATGATACTAAATCATGATACAGTTGATAGATAAGTAACTTCCATGACAAGCAGAAAGGAATCTTTACACAGAGGACTGTCCCATTATACATCATATAGTTAGAAACAGAATGGAAGAAGACCAAACAGTAAGATCAGAACAGAGGTAATGACTTACAACCTGTAGATCAATGAAGAAGGACGTTAGTATGCTGAATAATGAGCAGACACCCATGAAAGGATTGTAAAGGATAGATCTAGATATTATGATTCAACAGGATGAAACTTCACCTATTACAATCTGTCAAAGGGTCAGGAAGTGTGGTGCCTCCATGACTGCCTGTGATCATAACACTCCTGCTGTTCCCTTTGGCCCTTTCTTCTAGCATAGTTCACCGTCTCTCTCTTCTCAGTGTACAAAGGCTCATGTTCCTCTTTAAAGCCTAAGGAGGCTGTGCTCACCTGTGACTGTCTCTTTAATTCCTGACCTCTTTCTCAGAATGATTTCTCCTCCAAGAAGGAGACAGGAACTGCATTGTTTTCCAGCTCATAGACTTTTGCACTGAACAGGAAGAACTGGACTTTCCTATCATTTATGACTTCCCTGAGTGCTTCCATACAATGCCTGTTTGTCAGGTTTCATCCCCTCTTTCCTCTTCTGCTGCCTACCATGGCATGAATTATTGTTGTGCAATAATGTTCTTTCATGTCGTTTGAACAATCAAGAAGATATTGTACATGGATGATCTTTCACTCAAATATTTTATTGTCTGAGAACAGCACATGTCACGTAACTAAACCTGTTTGTGAATCTGAGACTATGAGTACTTTAACAACTTTTAAAAAGGTGTGAACGTTTTGACCTGTTTTAAATGAACAGTTTGGTTCATAATTTCAAAATAAGAGTGCAAAAGAAATAAAATAAATTACCTTCTGCAATGAGATTGCTTCCTTCTGGGCTCAATAAAAATACACTTTGAAGAGAAGATTTTTTTTTTTTTACAACTGTAGTGATAAAACAGAAGAAAATGCTCTGAGGTGAACCAAAATAAACTCTTCTTACTTAAGCATGGTAGCTTCCTTCCTCCATGTGCTAGTTGGGCTAGCTACCGAGAAGAGTTACTGCTGCAGCTCTGGGTTTCATGATATTGGTCAGCCTGAAGGTGATTTAAGTGAATCTTGTTTTTTTCCCACTGTATAAGTCTTAAGAAGACACACAAAATCAGTTAGTTACTGCTTCTTAGCTGAGAAGCAGCAACTTTCAGTGGAAGAAAGCATTTTTTGAAACACTAACTCATCTTTTTTGTGATTGTGAGAATTGCTTTCAGTTATTTATACCAGAATTACCTAAGGAAATGCAGCTGTGCCCTTCTTCTTATTCATGCAGTCTAAATCAAATCCTTTGTGTCTATTTTATCTTCCTAATTTTTATATTTTTTTCCTACTAGACATGGAAATAATGGAAGCCCTAGGCTTTCTGAATATATCCCAGTAGGAAGTGAGTTAAAAGAACTAACAAAGAAGCTAATTATGAAAGCTGTAACAAGAAGTATGATTTTATATTTAGAAGCCACCTTTTTATTTTTGAGCATCTGATTTTTCCTGTTGGGCTTTTTCACCCCACTGAAAGGTTTTAATTATATGGCCAATTCTTTTAGAGTCCTCAGATAGATAGTAAACAGAAGACTATTAGAACTGCTCTTTATCTTCAGAACTCCTAGTCTTCTGAAACTTTGAATATAAAACTGTAATGAAATTAATTTGCTCCTATTTTTAGAGATTTGTGTGATTCTCTTATTATTGGCCCTTTACATGACCTGCCATCTACCGTTGCTTCTAAAGTAGCTTGCTTGGCCTCAAGGCATCTGGCTGCGTGCTGGGCTGAGAAATTGTATGAATTGTACGTTGAAAGCCTGCTTTCAGCAGGGTAATTTATTGTTTGTTAGGATGGAATTTCAAGATATGTTATCTTTGCTTATCATCCTTTCAGATGTACTCTGCCACAAGGGAACAAACCAAAGTGACTCCAGTGTTTAGATTCTGAATGGCATCTATTTATGTAATCTCACAGTTCCCTAATGATTAAATAAGTTATGGGGGCAGTGAAACTTTAAATCGGAACAGAATGTTTCTCTTTTAATATGGGGCCTCTGCCTGTCTTCTCTGACTATCAGGTGGGGCACGCTCTAACAGTAGGCCAAATCTGGTCTCCTGTTGAAGGTGCTTAGGTGTCCTAGCATGATGAAGGTACTGATTTTTTAACACTGCATCTTTTGTACTGGCCAGAGGTAACAGGATCTCCTCTCTGCAAGGACCTCATAGGCGCTGCTGTGAGAACTGTCACTCAGGCTTCATTGACAATAAGATCTGATTGAATGAAGTAATCTAATCTACTAAATTTCTAGTAGTTTGAGGAGAAGGTTTTACTGCATCCCTGTGACAGCCTCCTTATGGATTTCAGGAAGTGATTAAATTGCATGTGTCCACACAACCACGTTTTTAGTTTTCCTAAATCTGAAGCCCTGTTCTGGTCCTCTGTGACTATTATGTGTCTGCTCCAGAGTGGGATCCTAACCCACCACCTGCTGTCATGAGAAGGTAAAATCCAGCCCAGTGCATTGGACCAGAGGAAGGGCAGTCTCTCTCTGATCATACCATCCTTAGGTGAGGGCAGCTCAGACAGGTCAATAGTGCCACTCTACTTTTTACAGGCGGTGAGTTACACAGCCAGCGCCCTCCAGAACAGGAATAGGATGAGAGTGAAAGTGTTTGTGCACTGGTTTCTAATCCATTGAAATGAGCTTATGCATCAATGTTGCAGACTTAGCGTATGTTTGATCTACTCATTTTGTATTTTTCATTGTACATATTTGACCCAGCTGTATATATTTGCTCCACTTTAAAAAGCCTGCATATGGATGTGTCCACAGCTCACTGTGCAGGAAAATAGATTGTTAACACAAGGCTATTATGTGTTGACTTAATGGACCTAATACATATTGAAATACCCACATTTGAATACAGATTTATAATTATTGGTTACAGAGTGTGATTTCAATTGCGTATGGAGGTGCCATGTCAATATGGCTGACATTGGGTGTGCTTGCACTAACTCAGAAAGGACATTTGCCATTTTCTGAGAAATTAATTCAGCCAGAGACTGTGTCACTCTTGGTGAGAATATCCATAACCTCTGCTGGCTTGAGCAAATATTTAAGGAGAATTAGATTACATGCTGTCAGGTTCCTGATGTCAGTGCCTCTAGTCTGGGGCCTCTACAGGATAGTGGTCCAGAGAGGAGACACAGGTCCAGCACTGCTGTTGAGGGAGAAGCAGATTAATCTGATGCAATTTTTAGGGAAATTTTCCAGTGCTTCCTGATTTGGAAGTCCTTGGGACTTCTGAGAACAGCATTGTTGCAAATTTAGTAAAAGAGCTGCTCAGTGGTTGTCATAAGAAATTAAATGATCAAAAATCAAGAAAATTGAATAGCAAATTCACAAGCCAGGCAGCCAAGATAGGCAGCAGAGAGAAAGAGATTGTGAGTCTTCTAACACATCATGTTGAGCGTGATCAGGGATTTATTCTAACCTATTTAACACCTTGTTTTTCTCTATATTTAAACATTGTACAACAAAAGAAGAGGGGAAAACGCATATCCTAATCTCTGTCTTGATCTCCATGACTGCATATCTGGTCTGTGTGCCTGGGCACCATGGCCTGCATAAGAGAAATCAGCAGTGTTAAGTATTGCTGCAACAGGAATAGCAGTTGACTTTTTCTCAGGACATCCTAGAAGGTAATATCAGACATTTTTTTCTCTTTTTATTTTGCATGGTAGCAGGAAGTCATAAGGTACGTGCTTATTTACTACTAGGACTGAAAACAGTGTGACCACATAAACATGAAAAATTTCAGCTTGAAGCTGACAGAGGAGTGACAGTCTGAGGTCCTTCAGTTATTGCTGGGACTGATTGTTTTAAATGCTTTAAATTTTTAATTTTAAAATTTTTTTAATTTTAAGCTTTAAGTTTTTAATGCTTTAAATTTTAGGGCAACTACTGCTTTCAAGATAGCAGTTTCCTCACACAATTTGTGCAACCAATAAAATAATATTTTGAACATTTCCATTATGATTAACACTTTATTTTTATCAGTATTCAGTAAGATACAGTCTTCTGAGAACTTTATAGAGTTGTTAATTAACAAATACAGTATAGCATGAACACCATTTATATATTCTAACAGTAAAAATAATAGAGAGGGGTTTATTTCTAATTTTTGTTCATATGAAGTAACTGAAGGAATACAGCTCATTAAATTTGAGATGTTTGATGGTACTGAGTACAACTTGATGATGTTTTTGAATATGAGATCCTCTTCTGGAATATTCTGTGAAAGAAAGAAATCCATCAGGTAATAAAAGAGAAAGAGAGAAGAAGAGAGAGAAAGATATCTTTTTCTTTGGTTACATAATATTCAGACATTTGAATGACTATAATATTTGTTGGGACTGCAAATTCCTACCTTTGGTTCTGCTGTGTTTTACATGGTGTCTGTACCATTGTACACACTACATAGTATTGGCTTGTTTGCTGTATGTGTTACAATGTGTTTCATTTAAGGTAAAGAAAACCTCATCAGAATAACTGCACAGCAATATGACAGATGAATTTCGGTGCCAATAAGGGCACTTAATGCTTTTGGTTTGAAAAAAAGAGTGTCTTTACTAGTGATGCATAGTGATTGTCTCTGAATATGTTGTTATGATTCATGGAGAAAAGATCTAGAGTTATCACAGCTAGTGTTTGAAAAACATCAATGTAATGCTCAGAGAATGTCAAAAAGGCCTCACATTAGAGATCATTAGGGAAGAAGTAGAAGACAAAACACTACTATCATAATGCCACTGAATAAATAAATGGTACATTCACGTGGGACTAGGAACCTACCGCAATTCCTCTCTGGGCATCCACTAGCCTTTTTATCAACATCATTTTCAGACTCTAGTGGCACTCCCTGCTGTGACAGTAGGGCTCATAATATGACAGGGATAATGTGCATGCATTTGGACTGCTTCATGAAGCTCCACAGTTTCACAAGAGAGAAACTGTTCTGTAGAGACACAGAAGCCAAATAGATATTGGCAACCTCTGACTGCTACAGGAACGTAGCAAGTTGTCTGGTTTGGCTGTTGGTGGCTGTCCGTGGCTGTCTGCAGTGTAACTTTTGAAGCAGATCATTAACTTCTAAAATACATTGATTTTTGTCTTGCAGTGCTCATAATTAGTCAAACTAGGGTGTTTGCAGAAAACTTTAGCAGAAAATTTTTCTGTGGTTAATGCTGAGACCACTTGCACAGACCAGTGTGATTGTAGGTAAAGATTTGCTTGTTGATGCTTCTGCTAAAGGAAATTTCTGTTTGCTATAAAGCATTTGCAAATACTGCCTTTGACAAAAGTAGCTTTGAGACTGGAACCTGCCTAATTTTCTTATTTAAAAACAAAATGGGGAAACTGACTTGAGGCAGTCTGTTTTGTAAGAGACCCCAGAATCAGACCAAAGCATTGGGGTTTCCTTCAGATACTCCTATCTAGGGGCTGACCTGGTTCTTCAGACTGCTTGCAAGAAGGGCTGAGGACAGAGTTCACAGCAGCAGGAGCTGCTAGTCTTGGGAGGAAGGACAGAGACTTAACGACTGTTGATAGGATTCTTAATCAGATACTGAAGCCTCACCACAGGCATTCACTTCCCTTTTGTAACAGTTCTACAGCAAACTCCCCAAAATAGTTATCTGACTGCTAGTTTATTTAATCTACTTAAAATTAACCTTTTTTGTGTCTTGATGCTATTCTAAGAAGATTGCAAAAGTAATTTTAATGTAGTGAACAGGATTTCAAACTTCCCTACATCTCTCTTATACCACATGCCCTGACCTTACACTGATGGCATCTACATTAATATATGACCTCTACTTCCAAGTTTAGTTCACAGATTCCTCCATTCCTTTATAAAATTTTGGCAAGGCCTCTTTTGTAGTACATTTTAAAGGTCAATATGTCCAAAAGCAAGATTGCCTACATATGGATCAGATGAAAGATTCACCTTGTCAAGTATCCTGCCAGTGATGAAGGTCACCAGCTGAGACATCGCTACACCCCGCAGTGGATAAGACCCTATCAAGTTGTCTGCAGTACTCGACAGACCACCCTGAAGAGCAGCATGCAGCTTAGCTTCTTCTTGAGCACAAAACCACACAAGTTCTTCCTGAATTCAGCCTCAGCCCAGACTACCTGTAAATTATAGCCCTTCCAGCAGGACTAACGAGAGACTTCCATGGAAGGACGCTGTGTCACTGGACTATCTGATATTGTCTCCTCCAGGACAGGTAGCCACTGCATCGAACATCAGACACATATGGGACAAGTAAGGAAACCTTAGAAGTGCTGTAGAGAATGTTCTCAAATCCCCTCTCCATTGTTACCATGTCACGATGTGCTCTGCAAGAGGCAACAGACAGCAGCAGCTAATTTGGTTCTGAGGCCGTGTGTGGGGCTGGCTGTTGTGTGCAAGAGGGTGGTTGTAGCCGCATGATCCACGGTGGCAAAACCCATTAACCTTTCAGCATAAAACGTACACATGCCACCTTCTTTGTTGCTGTACCAGAGGCAGGTGGCTTCAGCAGCCGTGATGGCCACACCTGCCAGCACATCCTGCAAGGAGGCAGGCAGATGTTCACAGCCAGCATGTCATCAAAGATAAATGCAGGTAAGTGGACTTTATCTGCGTCTAACTTAGCAATGTAGAGTTTACAGCTTTTCCTGTACATCAGGCATGCAAGCTTGTCTCCTTTGTGTACTACCAAGCTGTGGAAGTTGTGGGCTTGTTTAAATTTTAAAACCACCATCATTCATTATATTCAGAATACGATGAATTACATGCATATATTTATTCATACTGATATAAATCATTGCCAGCTGACAGGGCACAGGGATGAAGCACTTGCAGTGGGAAGCATCTGTTAATATATAAGACAGGACAGACAAAGTATTTGCTGATGAAAGCTATGTACAAATTTCAAATCATTATGCTAACCATGAGGACACTTGCTGTGGAAATATTCCAGCAGCAGGAAAATAAAAGCTTCTAAATTGCTTCTTATTTTTGCTCATGTTGTTAATAAACTGTAGGAGCACTGCTATAGGTTACTGAGTGGGAAACAGGCAACATTAGTATTTTTAAATAGATTTTCACTATTGAATACTTTAAGGTATAATTATGGAGGGCTTGTTTTATTTACAGGTATCAACATCTGTTTTCCTGTCTAGCCTGCCAGCTGTGGTCTATGCTTTTTGGTTTTCCAAACAGATATTGAATACATAAAGAATACCAGCAGGATCCTCTGCAATACCATTTTGACCTTTCCACAAATCAGATGAAGAAACATTATCTTTTTAGGAACCTCTATGTAGAGAATAGAAAGCTTTTGATAGCAAATCGTGAGACCGATATTCATGCAGTCATTAAGTGTTGATTGAAATACAAGTTTCTAGAAATACTGAACATGTAAGGACCCAAATGGCATATTAATTAGATGACAAATGTCATGGGAATATTTCTGGGGTGGACCACCTACCCTCATGACACACACTGCTTCTCTACTGCAAACAGTGCAGACCCAAGCCATCCCCACAACTCTCTGGTCAATATGGTCCTCTTGAAAGGTCCTTGAAGATCACCAAGCTGCCTGCATAGGCAGCTCCTCTGCATGTGAGTTGATGATGAAGGATGAGGCAGTTGTAGCAAATCCAGCCCCATGGTCTGTGAGGCCAGATGTTGATGGAGCAGAAGCATTACCTCTGGCTGCTCCGGTGAAGCCAGGGATGCAGCTACCAAGGGGCATGTCATGGTTTTAGCTGGAACAGAGTTAATTTTTCGTCACTGTAGCTGGTACGGTGCTGTGTTTTGGACTTAGTATGAAAATAATGTTGGTAACATACTGGTGTTTTAATTCTTGCTAGGTAGTGCTTGTACTAGTCAAGGAGTTTTCCAGCCTCCCATGCTCTGCCGGGTGCACAAGAAGCTGGGAGGGGAGGGGGCACAGCCAAGACAGCTGATCCAAACTGACCAAAGGGATATTCCATATCATATGATGTCATGCCCAGTATATTAACTGAGGGGAGTTGGCCAGGGGAAGCGGCGATTGCAGCTCAGGGACCGGCAGCATCGGTGGTGAGCGGTTGCATCACTTGGTTTTTTTTTTTTCCGGGCTTCATTTCTCTCTCTCATTATGTTTCTTTACTATTATTATTATTACTATTACTATTACCATTTTATTTTAATTATTAAACTGTTCTTATCTCAACTAATGAGTTTTCTTGCTTTTGCTCTTCTGATACTCTCCCCCCATCCCACTGGGGTGGGGGGAGTGGGCGAGCAGCTGCATGGTGCTTGGTTCCTGACTGGGGCTAAACCACAACAGGGTGAACCATGGCCAGTGCTTCAGACTCAGAAGTGCTGCCTGCCATTTCCATTACCACCCTCTGAGAAACCACACTGTCAAAGGGGTAGATTTCCCTTGCTTTTGTCAAGGTTGATATGGAGGATTTGTACCAAATTTCTATTCTCTGTTTTCTGTCTCCACACCGTCTGTAAATCCTGTCTCCTCCAACCTGCCACACGTATTTAGCAACATTAGAAAGGGAAATGGCAAATACTTACATGCACCAGACCATCACAAGATGTCTTGCAGGAGCAGGTTTGCAATGCTATTGGCAATTTCAGGGGCACAGTTCTTGTAGAAAGACTTACAAAAGACCCCCTTGCAGGCAGGCATTTGCTAATATATTACTGTGGTGCAGACACTCTTAACTAATCTTGGCTGTGAAGGAATTGACCACTGATGACAGTTCCTTGCTGAAAATGGACTTGCCAGGACAGCCTGCCAACTCCAGATCCCTCACAGTTTGCAGTAGGCTTACTGCTGTAGTTGCAAATCATCAGCATTCCTCTCAAGCCTCTGCCTTCTCTGGTGGGAAATGTCCTGGGATAGATGATGGAGAAATTCTGATTTTAAAACAACAACAAAAAAGGATTTTTTGCTTTTTTAAATACCTTAACTGCTCATAAATGGATACCTACTGATAATGTTTCCATTATTCAGCTTCACCTTGGAAGTTAAAGTTCTTTGGGAGGCTTGTGGCCTCAGTATTCAGAAGATGTAAAAGGATTATTATATGATGGAAAGATCAAGTTACTGTGGTTGGGAAAGGCAAAGTGTGTGCATACAGTGTGTGGCACCACAGTTTGTCACAAGGCATCGAAGGAGGGAAAGGTGTCTCAGAATACCAGAGACAGTAGGTATTTGGGACTAAGACTGCTTGGAAATGTGTTCACGTTTTGGTTTTACACCTTGCGTTGGATTTTATACTGTTACAAAGGCACTTTCTGATTCTTACTGGCAGCTTGTGTAGGCTTTGGCTCACCTTGATATTTGATTCAACAATCTGTTAATTCTGTACTTTGTTGTCTGTCACCCATTAATTATGAGGAAATGAATTACTACACCTTACCAAAAGATTTCAGTGCACTATCATAAAACACAGAATCATTCATCAAACTAAATTATATGGGTCCCCATGAGTCAAGACTCACAGAGATTTATAGTTAAATGGATAGAAAGCACAGATAAAGCCTTTTGTCAATAGGGACCCATAAAATTAGTCAGGCAAAATATACTTCCTGCGTATTAGAGAAAATCTCTCCCCCACAGGCATCTCTACACTATTAAAAAAATTATTCACTATGCAAAGCAGTTAAGTCAAAGCATATCTGGAGAGTCAGGCCAGGATGGCAGAGCAGCCTGGTGTTCCCAGCCTTGTTGTAGTGCTGCTGATGCACAGTTTGACCATGCACACCGATACAACGGTCATGTCCACAGCCCACTTTGGGAAGCTTGACTCACAGACACTGTGCAGAGCCTGGCTTGCCGCAGCCTCGTGGGGGTGGCTGCCAGCTGGTGGCCCCCTGCCAGCTCAGCCTGGCCTTCAGCCTGCTCTGTGCTCCTGGCGCATCCCTAAGTGCTTAGCAGCCAAGGGAATTTTTTGGGATACAAAGCTCTGGGGGCTGGTCCCTAGTTTGCTTCCCAGGCCTGCCTTTACAGCAGGTGTGGTGTCCAGAGAAGCTGCTTCTCCAGATTCGTCTCTTTCTTCAGCTCCTCCAGGTTTCTGTGGACTCCCCCTTGGTTTCCTACCTTTCTTGCACACAGACTCATGCCAAGAAGATCCATCCCTTAGTTTCTGCACCTGCAAGAGTTCACAGTTTTATCTTTACCTAGGTGCACACACAGGGATAGATAGGCAGCTGTGGGTGAAACCAGCAATGGTCTAGGCCAGCAATATGTTGGGAGGGACTGGGCCATACTGAGGTATGAGAGAGAGTGTTCTGTGGTAGCAGAGCCCTCTTTCTCCACTCCAACTATCCTGTAGGAAACTCAGTGAGAAAGTGTGTGAGGATAGAGAAGGATGGCAGCTGCCTAGCGTGAGCTCATTCCTGTTCTAGCTCGTACAGCGCAATTCTGCATGTGTTTGCAGCCCAGTGTGACTAGCAGGTTGAGGGAGGTGATTCTCCCCCTCTACTCCAGTTTTGTGAGACTCCACCTGGAGTACTGTGTTCAGATCTGGGGTGCTCAACATAAGAAGGACATGGACCTGTTGGAGCAAGTCCAGAGGAGGGCTATGAAGATGATCAGAGGGCTGGAGCTCCTTTTCTATGAAGACAGGCTGAGGGAGTTGGGGTTGTTCAGCCTGGAGAAGAGAAGGGTCTGAGGAGACCTTATAGCAGCCTTCCAGTACCTGAGGGGGGCCTACAAGAAACCTGGAGGGTGACTTTTTACAAGGGTGTGTAGTGATAGGACAAGGGGTAATGGCTTTAAACTGAAAAAGGGTAAATTTATATTAGATACAAGGAAGAAATTCTTCACTATGAGGGTGGTGAGGCACTGGGACAGGTTGCCCAGAGAAGTTGTGGACACCCCATCCCCGGAAATGTTCAAGGCCAGGTTGGATGGGGCTTTGAGCAACCTGGTCTAGTGGAAGGTGTCCCTGAACATGGCAGGGGGATTGGAATGAATTAATCTTTAAGGTCCCTTCCAACCCAAACCATTCTATGATTCTATGATTCCATGATTTATTTCCTCATTGTGCATTGTTTTCTCATAGGACCTTTACAAGACTGGCTATGGTGGCAGGATATATTCTAAAGGATGAACTGGGGTTGTGCAGTGAAGGGGACTGTTATTTATTATCACCGCCTCCTACACTACAGAAGCAAAAAGGTCTCTACTAGTTGAAGGAGGGGATTTCAGAATAGGAAAGATTGATCTCACAATTAAATGTTTGAATGTTGCCCTGTAGAACTGGGTTTGGACACAGAGTTCCTGCAGTTCTCTACTGCAGGAATAATTTGAAATAATTTTTCATCCAGAAGTGGTCATTAACTGTGTGATCTTCATTTTTGAGTTTCCATGTGAACTGCTAGGGTTTGATTTGTGGAATTACTGAGCATTCAGAGCCATGACTGATGCCAGTAGGAGCTTTGCTTTAAATATGTGAAGTGCTCAGAAGTGCAACTTTTTGAAGGATCAGGTACAAGCTTTTCAAACTGTGCATCCACTATTAACTGGCGCTTTCAAACATAATTTCGCTTTCATACTCTTTCCCTAAAATACCAGTAATTCCACTCCTCCATCTCAAACTGGCCTGTTGTACAGATTAATGTTGGTGCAGCACCCTAACAATAGAGTAAAAGAAATTCCATGAAGAAGGAATATTTCATAATCATATGAGGTTTTGAATAATCTACTGTAAATAAGACATGTCCCCTCCGCCAGCAATGAAATGAAGCAACATAATTCTAGATCCTCAGTTCAGAGACGATTAGTTTACTCTGACCTCCAGTGAGCACAGGTCAGTTCTTCCCTGAATTAGTTTTTGTTTAACTAGGCCACGTCTTTTTAAAGACAGAAAATCTCAATTTAAATACTTGCAATATGGACAATCTATCATTATTTTTGTTAAATTATTGAAGAAAATAATTTTCATAATGCTAATGCATGTAATTTCTGAATGTCTCTACTTTCAACTTCCAGACACTCGATCTTGTTATGTTTGTGCTTTTGAGACTGAAGAGCCCTCAATTATTGATTTTCTATTCCCCCTAGAGATAATTAGAAACTGTGATCAAGGCACACTTTAGCCTTTTTGTTAAGGTAAACAGACTGAATTTCAGTTTTCCACTAAGGCAGGTTTTCTAAAATCCTTTAATCTTTCTCCTGGTTCATCTCTGAATCAGAGAGATCCAATTTATTTCTTCTTGAGCTGTGTGCGCTAGGACTGTGCACAGCATCTCAGAAGAAGACTCGCTAGTGCCAGGTTGCTTAACCTTTCTAAGCCTTTTGGTATTATTTTGCTCATTTATCCCAGGACTGGCTTTTTGTTTTACTGTTATGCCCTTTGCATACTATACAAGGAGCTCATCTCCAGCTGACTGACATGATGCCCCAATCATTTAAGTTACCATTCCCAAGATAGTGTCTCATTATGTGTATAATTCCTGAATATTGTTGAATTATAATTATCTGTGTTGATTCACATGTCATCTGCTTGCAGCAGCTTATCAGCCCATTTGTTTCAGTGTACCCTCTTTGTGTCACATGTACAGTTTAATCAGTAAGGATTCTCTGATTTCTTCCACATCATTAATAGAAATGTAAAGGCCAAGAACTGACCTCAGCTTGTCCTTAAGAATGCATGCCCTTAATGAGGCTTCACTGTTTACAAATGCATTTTGAGACCTGTCAACAGCTTTTTAAAATTCATTTTCTATGTACCACATTGCTTTTGTTTTAATTATCAAAATGTTGTATGGTGCCAAGTTTCAAGGAGTCTGACTATCCCACATAACCTCTCTTCCCTTTCTCAGTCCCTGAATGAGAGCTCGTTAATTGTGCACAGTGAAGGAGGCATCTGATGGGAACAGAGACTGTGATCATGTAATTAAAGACTGTATCGCAATGCATTTTGAAAGACAGGCAAATTAAAAATGCTCAAGCCATCATAATCCCCACATTTTTGGATTTGGATTTTAGGATTTTAGGTTCCAATTTTTCTAATACAAAGGGCTGCTTTGTGTGTGTGTATGTGTGTGCGCAGGTGTGTGCCTGTGTGCGTGAGAGTGTTTTGATATGCACAAAAAAAGGGGAAGGTGCATGTCACCAGCATTAAATATTTATAGATGAACTAGTTATGCAGTCTCCTGCTTTACCTAATTGAGGGAAATAGGCATTTCCAGAATATTGCTCGCTCATTCAAATGTAAATGTACAAAATAGATTGCATGAACCGTGTTCCCTAAATGCATATTTCTTGCTGCTTACTAGAGAGAGGCTCAACCAACTCAGATGTAAATGCTGATGTGAGGTAGCCAAGGTTAGATGTTATGAATCCTAAACAAAGTACATGGATTTCCATCATGATTCTTAGTTTTCCATTTTGATAATGAAGCCTATAAACAAATTCAATTTCATGGAAACTAGAAAAGAATTGTGAATGTTTTGCTTTACTAAACAGCATTTTATTTGTTAATCCAGCAGCTATTATCTTTAACAACTGGATTAGCTAATTAATCACCATTCATTTTAACTACAGAGTCAGGTCGTTTCTGATAACCTCCCTTGCCCACTGTGTGGCCCCAGGGCCCAGAGCAAACTGACGTGTGCCTGTAGAACTCCAGCTCCCTTTGATCATTTGGGAACTTGGGCCAAAGAAAAGAATGACCAGGTTAAAAGAAAGTTTAGGAAAAAAATCTGAAGGCCATAGGATATGTGCTTGCCTAACTTTTCTAAAATAACTCATAAGAATTCTTGAGTGAAAGGTAAAAAAAAAAAAAAAGGAAATTTGAAATTGAAAATATCTCTCTTTGTCTTACCTGTGGGGATAATTTCCTTTCTCTAGAAGGGTTTCTGTTTTCAGTTTCTAGATTAAGGAACAATATCTCATGTGACAAAATGATCTGGGTACATTTGCATATGAATGCTAGATGATATGGCTTAGAAACTGATTAGGCCTCTTCTGTCTCACATGTTTGGAGATTAATGCTAATAGAGCTCAATACGTTAAGATTTGGATTAAACTTGATCAGAGAAATTGAAGTGAAAAAGAACTTGCTAAACTTTTTGGAACTTCATGGATTTTTTTCTTTCACTTTGCATATGGAAGTTTCTTCATCTCAGCTATTGCTTGTTTACACATTCTTAGAAATATCATATAATATAAAAATACAATAATAATAAACATAATCTTCTAATCACATACACAGCCTAGAAATGACATGAGGAAGATAACAGTGTTTATGATGGGAAGGTCTGTGAACATATCTCTGACTTTTCCATTCTTTTGTTTAGATAAGTCAGGCAGTAGGAGTGAGGGTACTTGCTTTCAACAAACTTTTTGTTTTCATAAACACAGGAGAAAGAAAGCTATAATTTTCAAGCCTTGACAAGGAATGTTGAGGAGTTACATTAAATCTTTGATATTGTGATCATTTGTTTCTGATTTAAACTCTCAATATTTTGCTTATACTAGAACAATCCTAGCAGCTGATCCTGAGATGCTTACAGTGGTATGCACTACCACTCAGGATGCCCTGAGAGTTTGCTATTTGAAAAGTCACTGGACAGGCTTCAGAAAAGCTCAAATAATGAATAAGGTCAAAATAGAAACAGGTTTAGATTAAAATTAATCAAATAAATTGAATTGCACATCACTCTCACCAGTGACCAAATTCTACCTCTGCAGAGTGCCTCGTGGTAAGGACAACCTGTCTTCACTCACATGAGTAGCTCCTCTGTGACCTCTGAGGCTCACCTTATAAAGTCTGATCTTGTATAAAAGACCTGGCAGCCACTCATGAATTAAACTTGGCTTGAGGTCAAAACAGCAGATCTCATCACTCCTCAGTACTCAAGCAGTTGAGATGCATGCCTGCCATTCATCCCTCTCTCTGGAGGAGCTGAAATACTGCATCTTACATGTGAACAGTTCAGATACAGACAAAACTTAGCTGCTCATTGATCCTGAGATTTTCTCATATTTTAGCAGAGATTATTTTTGCATTGCAGCATATGTGTACCGTGTGTAAAGCTCCAGTGCAGAAATGCAGCGGTCTCTTCAGGGTTCTCCCACAGAAGCTAACACAGCCTGTGGGGAAAGATTATTTACATTTTAACTAATACATGCCTAGCCACTGCTGACACAGTGAAGAAGAAAATGCCTGAAATATCTTTAAGCAAAACATTGGTTGTTTTGTGAAACAGAAAACACTAACAATAGCAGCAACTGGGTTATTTTGAGCACAGAAGTGTACGTTACTTATTTATTTTATTCAGCTTCTGCAAGTCATGACAGCTATAATGGTTTTTTCAGTTCCACGAGACCATGCTCACACTTGGACCACCACTGTGGTGTAGCTGTGTTAGCAGATTACGCAAGCAAAGGCTCTGACCACATGTCCTCTTGCTTGCTCACTTGTGAAGAGGACGGTGGGGGAATGGAAAAAGCTATTACTGTATAGGTTTGTGATTGGGGTTTTGGATGTGCGGCTGCCATGTAACCTGGATGTTACCTGCCATGTAACAGAACACACTCTGCACCTGGATTTTCCTGTTGTCACCTTAGTTCTGACAACACTGTCTCCCTTGTGGGCCTAACCCAATATATTTTTATTCCATTTTGTAATTTGAATTTGGTGCTGGATTAAAAAGTAAGAATTCAGTGTGTGATAGCTGTTATGATAGGAATATTTTATAATGCTGTTCCATCATAAAAAGATGTAGGTAACAGTGATGCCTGATTTACCTCAGAAATGCTTACAAACTCAGATAAAACTAAAAGGAATTAACAAAATAACCAAACCTCAAAATCCCCCTTCAAAGGAAGTTGCAATCATGCAAAGGCACATGTGGTAAACACTCCGTTAAAAACTGCCAAAGCAGGGTTTGTTTTGAGACACACACACCTAAACATAGGAGATGGTATGTGGGTATCAGCTCCCAGAAGAGTCCATGGGATCCAGCCAACAGAGTCAACAGAGCCACTGGGTTAAGCAGCCACCAGTGTCTTCTCATGGGCATCTAGTGCCCCTGAGAGGGTGTGAGGGCACCTGGCTGACCACCGGCAGACACTGCACAGCAGCATAGCTCTTGTGTAGGTTGTGCCTTAGATTTGCTAGGCCTTGGCACTTGTCTCAGAAACCTCTGGGCATCCTGAACAGTAGGAGTTGGCTCTGCTTGGGCAGCAGAGTCAAGGCCCAGGCAGGGCTGAATCAACCTCTGGCCTCCACAGACCAGATCCTCGTGGAGTACATTGGACATTTTAAGACCCATAAAATAACATTTACAGTTGTATGGCATAACTGGAGGCAGATCCCACCTCTGAGTTCTCATAATGTGAGGGACATAAGAGACCTCACTGAAGTAAGCTTCATAATAATATAGGTTCCCTACTTAAATACACCCAGAGTTGAGGGCTCTGCCCATCAGTGTCAAATTGCTATTCATAGTCCTAATGATATTGCTGGGATATACACACAGGAGCTATGACGCTGTGCTGCCTCTGCCCCAGATTCTACCTTCTAGGATGGCTACAAATAGAGAACCACATACAGCTCACAGCTGGGACCAGTGAGTACATGTGTATTGAATTGACTAGATCTTGCTCCTGTTGAACAGGAATTCATCTAGAGATTTAAATGCAAACAAGAATAAGCTCTGTCCTGTGAGATGACTTTCACAAAGTCAGGCTTGGAAAATAACAGCAACCTGTGTGAAGCTGTTCTCTGTGACAGGGATTGTCTTCTGCACATTGGCTCTTCGGTTTCTTCTGTTGCACATTGAAGCCCCACCTGGGAATCTGAGTTCATGTAGTAGCTGTGAGAGCGATGGAGCCAGGTGAGATCTGGTGTCATGTTCAGCCTGGCCAGTGGTTCATTTCCCTTAGCAAAGAGGCACTCAGTCCATGAGGAATTTCATATGGCTGCCCAAAGAAAAGACAGCTTACATTTGGGGACAAAGCTGTGCTTGTTCCGGTCACTGAGTTCAAGCAAATGTCAATCACAGTATGTCATGTATGGAGGCAAAATGACTTCAGATAGAGTAGTTGCCTTAAAATGGACTGAATTTAAAAATAGCCTTTTCTCTTTGTTCTGCAAATCCTCCGTTGCACTCAGGATGCAAACCTTTCATATTTATTTGGATGAAGTACAGGATGTTAACATTTGGAAATACTCTGGGTGAGTATCTGTGCAGCCCTGACCCACAGCCCTGAAGATTAGGGGCCCATTAGCCTCTCCGCTGTCAGCTGCAGCTGGACACAGTCCAGGTGTGACCTATGCCACTCCCTTTGTCTCCTTGGCTTGCGGCAGTACTCAACATTCTGCGGTGCCTCATGCCATGGCACCGCCACAGTTCCTGAGGGCTCCTTTATGATCTCCACCCTTCTTTTGTACCATGAAGGGCTGGAGAAGAAGTAGAGATCTTAGAGTGAGACTATGAAGTTCAAATTTTTTCTTTGTGATTCAACTAAAATTGTCACATAACCAGAACACTGCAGACCGATGGCGGAGTAACAAAGCTGAAGCAATCATTCTCAAAGCTCAATGGCAGGGCATGAAACCTGTAGTCCTCAAATGGCTATCAGCAACAGTGCGGGCTCACAGAGTCAGTATATTTCTCTGAAGTCTGAGAAGGGTTGAGCATCCAGAAATGCATCGTGCTTAACACAATTTCTAAATTTTCCTGAAAACTTGAGGTTTGGGGTGATCTAGTAGTGACTGACAGGAGATCATATACATTCTGTTTATACTTTTATAAACTGCTTTTGTACACTTTATAACTCCTCTAACTGCAGCTCTAAGCAGATGAGAATACTCCATTGAAGCTTCTGAAATAAACATATATATACATATATATAAATTGGAAAAGACAGTTTCTGGTAGATAGATAATAAGGAAATGAGGTTTCACGACGGAAATGCAGACAGTGTGTTTCTGTGTGCTGCCTTTCTATGACCTTTCTTTCTCCTTCCCCGCTTTCTTTTCTCCTCCCCATAACTGTCAAGGAAAGTACTTTGAACAAGCAATACCAGGGACTTGCAACTCTTCCAGGTTAATGAAGAAACTCTGAACAAGAAAACTTGCCCACATTTTCTAACTCTATCAACTGGTTTAAAAAACATAATATGTCTCCCTGCAACACCTGCTTAAATGGCAAAAAGCAATTTAAAAAAAAAACATAGTATACCCTATGAATAAAACATGTCATGTGATAAAACTGTAACTCAGTTATGTTTGTGTATGCTAGTTCTGTCTCTCATCATAGCTACTGTGGCATTTAGGGGATGCCACCCCACCTTGTAAAAGTCCTTCTGATGTCTCCAGTGTCTACTGCCTACCTCTGTTGTTTCTGGCATTTGAATTGTCATTCAAATGAGAGGGAGGACTAGAATAAAGCTCTTTGCAGGAGGCTGGAAATATGTAGGCAAGAGAGATTTCCATCTGTCTTGCACTAGCAACTCCCAACGGTCTCATCCTTTTCTCCCAGAGGCAAAATTATCTGAGCAAAGCAATGGAAGCTCTTGGAAGCTTCAAGAGTCATGCAGAATCAGGAAAAAAAAGCCCAAACCAAGTGTTGTTGATTTTCATATTTGCATCTTTATGCTTGAGCAAGTCTGGTAGTGAACTGCGCGAAATTACCCTTCTATACACTCCAGGGTCATAATTCTTTTCGTTGCTGGAAGGGATATGAGAACTTACCTGCAAATCTAAGATCGCTGTGTGAATCAATTTCAAAAGCAATTATGTAAATCTTGGTGGTATAATGAAATATCCCCAATGATCTCTATTTAAAGCAGTAAGTTTGGGGGCTCATAAAAGCAAAATAGAAATTTCTGGCTTGTTTTAACTCTGCATTATGCCAGAAGTAAGCTATGAACTAAATGTTTACTCACCACCATTGAACTTAGCCCTCAAGGGGGTGATGTTAAAAAGATCTGGCTTCAGGCCGTGAGTTACATGACCTTTCCATAAGCCCTATGATTGGCTGAGGGGATAGACATCAGAGCCAGAGCCCTGATTACACTAAAAGCACTTTACATGGATCTAGCCACAGAAAGTGACCTCAGAATATTCATCCTTATTGATTGAACATATTGTATTCACTAGGAAGCAAGGCAAATTAATTACAAAGAGGTCCATCAGGCAAAAGTGAGTGTCCAATGAGGAGCAGCAAAAATCCCTCTAAAATAATTCCTGTATCAAAGGTATGAGTCCAAAACAGGTTCAACATTTTTTATCAATGCAGACAAGAGCAGATAAGAGCCACACACTTCCTCAGCCTGACTTTTTCTCCCCAGTCCTGTCCAGCCGGTCCTCCCCAATCCCCTCTGAGGTGCTTCTGCAGCGCTGGCAAGTGCTTTTGAAAGGGCACCAGGATTCACAGCAAGACCTGCTCCAGAAACCTGCCACATTGCCCTGTGCCAGCCACTTGTCTTATCCCCTCTGAGACAACCCTTTCCTTCTACCTGTGCTGTGAAAAGGTGGGGACTATCCATAGCTGCATGATAATGATTATGAAGCAAAACTCTCTTGTGGGAAACTCAACTGGTCTCTGTAAATCTCCGTATTAGATGTGGAATTAGCTGCTTGTAGGCAACGGAGCTGCTACTTTTAGCAAGCACCAAATACAAACAGGATGTAATTTGCACAACATGTCCCCACTCCTCCTCAGAGTAACACAGCTGTTGGGAATGGGGAACAAAAAATAAAGAGCTTGCTCCATACCTTTGTATTTAAGAAAGCTACAGCTGACGCACAGGGGATTATGCCATAGCAGGCTGGTGTCTGCCTCGAAATCTTCAGTAACCTACTCAAAAGCTTCAACTACCATGAGTTGCTATCTGCACTCAAGACTGACACGCATCCTTATCAGCCCTGGTCCTTTGCTTGAGAAACACTGTTTTAGATAACGCAGGAATGAATGATACACCATCCCTTTTAACTGGAGGATAAAAAAATTCTTGCCCACCTTCAGGAAACAAATACCGATCCTTACTGTACACCCAAGAAGTCAGAGAATAATAGGCTGTAGAGAGAAAAGGCAAGTAACGATAGTACGGGGACAAAATGGAAATGTAGTAATTCACAGGTGCAACTTTCCTTAGAACAAACCAGAACATTGTATAGATTTTCTCATCTATTCTAAATAGTTCTGTTGAATTTTATTATTCCCAGGGCAGTAGAAAATGTGCCTTCTGAAATTCAATAGCAAATAAAATCAGGAAAATTGAGGTTATAATTCTGTGACCTCATTGCACTTTGACATCTCATTATGCATTTCAAAACTGTGTACAGAAAAAGAATGCATACAAAAATGTGTACAAAAAAAAGAAAAGAAAAAGTAAACAAAGAAACAATTATCACAAAAGCAGCAGTGTAGCAGTTTATGTAAGCTACATAAAGCATTACACATCATACACTGATGCAATAATTTTCAGAAATCAGCTTTAAATGAGTCAGGAATATAATTAGGGAATAAAGTGGGAGAATCCTTGTCACTTAACATGTTTGATTTCTACTGCCTTGAAGCGTGGACTACCTGCTCTCCTAAAATTCAGAAATTAGTCTCCAGTTGCCTGCTCACCTGAGTCCCATTTTCCTCACCGTATCTAATGATGTGCTTTTCATCAGCTGTACATTGATACATCATCAGCTCCATTTCATTAGGAACATTGACAAAAAGCTGATACTAACTCTCATAAGCAGATTTAAAATATGATAGATCTGGGCTTGGCTGACATTCATCGAGCGGGTGGACTACTGAAAGGGTTGCCCCTGCTGTATTCAGTTTGCGTGGCAAGGTTTTTGTAGCAGCAGAGCTGCAGGGGTAGCTTCTGTGACAAGACACCAGGAGCTGCCCCCATGTTGGAGAGCTGGCTCTGTGACAGACCCACCACTGGCCAAAGCTGAGCCCATCAGCAATGTTGGGCTCACCTACGGAATCACCTACGTGATAACATATTTAAGAAGGGGTAAAAAATGTTGAGCAGCAGCTGTGAGGGAGAGGTGTGAGAAAAATATGAGAGGAACAACCCTGCAGATACCAAGGTTAGTGAAGAAGGAGGGAGAGGAGGTACTCCAGGTGCCAGAGCAGAGGTTCCCCTGCAGCCCGTGGTGAAGACCATGGTGGAGTAGATATCCACCTGCAGTCTGTGGAGGACCCCACACCAGAGCAGGTGGATACGCCCTGGAGGAAGCTGCAGCCCAGGGAGACCCCATGCCAGAGAAGGCTCCTGGCAGGAACTATTGCCCCTGGAGAGAAGCCCACTCTGAAGCAGGCTTTCTGGCAGTACCTGTGGCCCCATGGGGGACCCACGCTGGAGCAGTCTGTTCCTGAAGGACTGCACCCTGTAGAAAAGGCTCATGCTGGAGTTCTTGAAGAGCTGCAGCCTGCAGGAAGGACTCATGCTGGAGTTGCTCATGAAGGACTGTATCCTGTGTGAGGGATCCCATGCTGGAGCTGGGAAGAGTGTGAGGAGAAAGGAGCAGCAGAAACAAAGTGACCTCAACCCCCATTCCCTCTCCCCCTGCACTGTTCAACAGAGAGGTAGAGAAATCAGGAGTAAAATTGAGCCCGGGAAGAAGGAAGGGGTGGGGGGAACGTGTTTCTGGATTTAATCTTACTTCTCACTGTCCTACTCTGTCATTAATTGGCAATAAATTAAATTAATCTTCCCCAAGTTGAGTCTGTTTTGTCCATGATGGCAACTGGCAAGCGATCTCCCTATCCTTATCTCAACCCACGAGCTTTTTGTTATATTTTCTCCCCATGTCCTGCTGAGGAGGGGGAGTGATCAAGCAGCTTGATGGGCACCTGGTGGCCAGCCAGGATCAACCCAGCACATCTATAGAAGCTTTCTCCCCTCACTTACAGTTGCCATCGCCCATGCAGGGCACAGCCTGAATGGTGCGCAAGTGAGCCCAGTGGCCGACGCCGTGCTCTCAGCCATAGCCTTGCAGACGCTAGCCCTGCCACAGTTTCCAGGGAGTCATGAAAGGATAGAGCCACTAGCCACTACCCTAGGCAACACTTAAAGGTGTAAGTTAGAGGAGCATGGTAGTTGTGTACAATACCCTCATGGGTAACATCTGGAAGCTGTGTAGGGGGTGAAGTTAATGAAAACGTTACCTTTGTAAGGTTGGGAGGATTTGGTTCCCAGTGGCTCCTTTGTCACTTTAAACGCAGGCAAATCTAAGACTGGTCTGATTTCAAGCTATTATCAAGCTCTTGGCTCCATTTGGTCTTATGCCTAAGTTATTTTAACAAACTAATGGTTTTGGCCAAATTATTTTTTTCAAATATTGGTGTTATGAAATAGTATTTTGTAACCTGGTTGTGCATGAATACTATCCGGGAAAAAAAAAAAGATAAAAAGTACAGTATGGTGACTCATTCCCATACTTCTTTCATGTTTCAATGGGAATGATGCAGCAGAAAATGCTGCATGGCCTGATCAAAGGTACCAGAGCCTGATCAAAAGGGTTGGTTGAAGTATTTGTTAATGGTCACTTTCCTGCATTGCAAAATACCTGAAATCTGGATGTACTTAACTGCCACAATACTTCTTAACATATACCAAGATCGCTGGGCAAAGTAACCTGTAATTTATTACAGATTCAGGAAAGATATTACATTTGAAATCTTCGTGTTCTCATATAGCTCATTTACACTGAAATTGCCTTCCAACATCACACCATCAGTTATGTTTATGTCATCCATTGGCAGGCGAAATAGTCTTTGGGGAAAATAGATGCCTGGCAACATAGTTGAAACAACACCTCATGACAGAAAATTAAAAATTTTTGTATCCATGGTTGTATGAAAAAATGTGTGATGTTCAAGGACACCTTGAACCATGAACACCATGAAAAGGACAGGGCAAAATGAAACTTGCAGCAAATGTCTTTTAGTCCTTCGTGTCTACCTCCCCAGCCTTCGAAAATGTCAGATACATGTGGAGTGTTATATATTGTGAAGAGGAATCATTATACCTGCTGATAGTGGGATTTTTAAAGAGATGGGAGTAGATGCATCACCACTGCAGAGCAAGAAATTTCCATTGACTTCAGGGAGAGTGGGAAGATAAGGAGAGGCCCCTTAGAATATTGTACTGGAAGAACTGAAAGGATTTTTCTGGCTGTATGAACGACAGATAAGAAGAGAGAAACTCACACCACAAGGTTTGTGATGTAGGGATCTGGTATATCCTTGACATGCTTTGCCTTTTAGACTGATGATCAAATATTAACTGTAAATAATGACTGCAATGAATGCTGACATTTCTCAATACCTCCTCTGATACTGCACTGAATGCATAATGAATCATATATAGCTTGAAATAAAAAACCATTCTCTTAAATAGTTAAAAATAATAGGCCTTTTGGATTGATGATCAAATATTAACTGTAAATAATGTCTGTGATGAATGCTGACGTTTCTCAATACCTCTTCTGATACTGCACTGAATGCATCATGAGTAATATATAACCTGAAATAAAAAACCTTTCTCTTAAATAGTTAATAATAGTAGGCAGGAGTTTTACACTGGGTGATCTCCACTAAACTCTACCTTTTTCTTATATACAAGGTTGTCTTACTGATTTTACGGCAAAGGCTGCATTCCTCCACTGACATTGTCTTTGCAGATCACCTCAAGATCTGACCTTCATCCTACCTTTCAGGTATGTGTAAAACTGCTTTTCAACTATGGTATTTGGTAGTGAAGCTGGTTCTCACCTCTTGTACACGGATTGCTATTAGAGCGGTTGGCTGAAATGCTACGCTCTGCTGTGATTATCTTTTTGGAGTTTCTCAGCCTTCACATGGAGGCAGAGCAGGGAAATGCAGCAATCCCTGAGCTGGTAGCTAGCTTCGGGTGTCTGTGACCTTAATGTGTTGCTGTTTAAGTGTCTCTGAGTGGCAGGAGGATGATAAATACATGAAAGGATTCTCCCATTCTTTTCATTTGATTGAGATAAAACCCCAAAGAGAATGCATTTAAAAATAATGTGGTGCTAACGAGGACATTTCCCATATTAACAGTATTTCCAGCATATCTGGGCAGAGATGGGGATGCTGGTGAGATGAAGCCTGTAGGGGGATCTGCAAAGTTGTGTGTCCTGGAGACGCTGTTCCACCACCCACATCTAAGGTGATGTCCCCAGTGACCTGGTCCTAGAAAAAGCAAAACAGCAAAATGCATCTTTGCAATGTTTTGACATCTGGGTTTTGGTCTCTACTTTCTTTGAGGATGACAGGGCTGGGAAAAACAACTAGGTATATTTTATTCAATGGAGAGGGAGTCAGGGAACTACAGCAACAAGTCAAAGGCTAAGGCAGAAGAGCAGTCCCTTCCAGCCTAGCCACACTGCTTCAATGACAGTGGGAATATCCTATGTGGTCAAAGGATTTTCATTTCATCACAAGGAAGCAAGATTGAAGCTACACAGAAGCAGCATATATTATAATAAAATTTTGGTAATGCTTGCACTACTTCAGTAATAAAGAATAACATAGGTTTTTATACCAATGATTTGGTACGTCTCCAGTGTATCAATAATGTCCTCATTTCCTAAGTATTTTGAAAATGAGCTGTTTCCTTACGCCATACAATATCTGCCTAAAACCAGGAGATGGAGCCCTGCAGCCAAAGGTTACCGTCAGTTGCCTTCTCTACACCCAGAAGAAATAATACTTCACTGTAATTGTGTTTGAGAAGAATGTATATCGGTTCTGCTTCCCCATGATAAGATTTGATGAGTGTCGTCGCTCAGCAGGTTTGTGACTACTGGGTAAGGAAATGGGCTGATGGGCTTCCGTTTTCAGAAGAGGGGCATCAACTAGAAGAGTGAAGGTAGCAAACAGTCTCTTCAGTTTTATACAGGTGGCTTCCAATGGTGCTAATAAATGCTCTGGGTAACATTAATGGGGCTGAGATGAAGCTATCTGCTGGGTGAGAGAGGGGAGTAGAGCAACCCCACAACACCAGGGCAGCTGGGAGCCCTGTGGGGGCTCTGGCATGGGACGCCTGAGGATGCATCACCCGGCACTGAGGTGGTGGCAGAGCTGGGCTCAGAGTGGCTTCCTTGTCCCCCTCTCCTGGGGCTTCAGGGTCTCTGAACCCCAGGCACTGGCTGTTTAAGGCTCTGCTGTTTGCATGGTGTTTATATTCGGCCACACCATGACAGTTTAATCCATTAGCAGGATAAGCAGGCTGGGGGGACCTGGCTGCGAGCATCTGGTGTGGCCTAAAAGCCCTCTGTGTACTCAGTGCTTGATTTACCCAGCTTGTCAGTGTCTGCCAAAACTTGCTGCTTCCCTTTTCGCGTTACTAGTCAGTTATTAACGAGGACAGTGCTTAGCAACTTAATTCAGCAGCTTTAGCTGAGATCTTCCTGGAATACAGGTGTCTAAGTCCCACTCATTACCTACGCTCCTTGATTTCAGCACAGGTGATGCACCTCAGTAGGAGTTTGCTGACCAAACAGTGGGATGAGAAGGGACTTTTCATGGCATATGTATACATACACACACACACATTGTTTGAAGGAAAACTATTCACTTAATTGAATATATACATGCAAAAGAATACAAATCTTGCAAAACCGTTTGCTCCGTGGACTACATATATATACAGAAAAATACAAAGCAAGGAAAACCGTTCACTGCAGTTATTTTTGCTTTGTTTTGGCAACACAAAAAGCCAGATGCTAGCTGGTTCTCTTGCTAGTTCAGACAAGCACAGGGCTGCTGTAGCAGTGCAGAGCAGCATTTACTGTGCCAGTGACCCTCAGCTAATTCTGTGGGAGTGATTTGGGGGCAAAGGAGGCAAAGGACAGTCCCAGTGTCAGACTCCAAACCAACTGGGAAGATTCCAGCTAGTGTTCTTCTTTCTGAGTAAGGTCTTCAGATTCATAGCAGTTTAGAAGTACACTTTTAAGATTACTCTGCTACTGATGTTCAATTAATCGATTCCCCAGTCATACTAATACACTGTATGGCAGCTTCCATTGTGGTATGAATAGAAAACAGTGAAAAGTAAATTAAAAAATGGATGTCTGAACTGCAATGCTTGCAAGACCCACAACTGGGGCCTTCTGAGCCTGATAGCAATGAGCACATTTGGAAGCTTTTCTAACACAGTAAGAAGTGCTCACCACTGTCCTAACTGCACTAGAGTTTCCAGCCCCTGCAACGATCATCAGCACAACACAGAACCTGGATGTGTGATGCAGAGACTCTTCCTGAAAACGCTCTTTTAAAATACAATGAAACGTTACATTCTGGCTGCCAGTGCCCACGCTGGGTATGGAAAGCGTCAGACAGCACTGAGCGGCTGCACTTCTCTGCCTTCTGCACACGCTGCTTCCCCCTTCTTGCCACTATCTCAGTGAAAAATGGTTTAGCAATAATTTCTTGCCAGTTGCGCACAGGAACAGACTTGATTTAATTGTTTGGGTTTGATGATTTTACTTAACTTTACAGCCTGTAAAGGGCACTTCCCCTGCAGACTCGCTGTCAAAAACACTCTAAGTATTTGAAATGATACTTCAAATGAATTTGGGAGTGGGGAATTGTCTCAGAAAATAATGCTTAAAAGCAATCAGCAAAACAGCCTTCACACACCAACCTGTACCTTCTGGCTGAAGAATAATTAACTCAATAATCAGCTCATGGCTGCATATGCCAGACTGGCATTCAGAAATGACTAGGTGTTTGCAGTGCTCCCTAGATGGCTGTTAGGAACTAGGAGTTTTTCCTCCTCTTCTCTCTTTGTTGTGGCCATTACAGAGACCAGTCAGAAGGATGAAAGTACAAATAGCCCTAACATATGCTGCTATACATAAACTGTAAGGATTTATTGCAGATAAATGTTGGAAGGGTCTTTCAAAAAGTGTGTTTATCATATGTTTAGTGGAGTTTAGGTTGTGAGCAGAAGAGCTATCTTTTATTAAGTCGTCGTATGCAGCTGGAAAAAAAGATGAACTTTTGGCATAGAAGCCCCCTTTCATTTGGGTCTTCCTAAGTTTTGATGTGGCCTGAAGGAAACAACAACAACAACAAAAAATCTTTAAAAAATAATTATATAATGCATTAAATGTGTACTCTAACATATTTAAAGAACATAGCCTCATGCTCCAGTGCTGGACCTATTTCATGGGAGTGTTAAAAGTGAGGGGATGCTTTCTCCATTGGTTTGCTGGATTTGTGTCAGATGATTTAAAGCAACCTTTGCCAGCTGTGGGGTGTTTCTATTAGAAATAATTGGTCCATAAATGCAGCTTCACAGCATATGGATTTCTTTGGAGAGTGTCAGGAGAAATTCACTAAAATTGACAGTTTTGCAACTGAATAATTAAAACTTATGCTTTGAAAAGGATGATCTTGTCATCAGCCAAGACAAATAAACTGGCATTTTAGCTAGTTGGTACCATGATCAAATGCTTTTCTGTTGCTATTTATAAAGTGCCGCTAACCCTCATTTGATTGTTGTCTGGGAAGAAAGAAAGAAAGACTTGCCAACCCCCTTGCAATCCCCACAACTTCCAAACAAACAAAAATTTCCCTTTGCCTGCCTTTCTGTATTTTTGGTAAGAACACAATAAATTTAAGTGGATGAATTTGGGATGAAAGTTGTGGATTTAATATATTTATTTGCAATGAACTCTGTTCAAAAAAATATATGCAGTGAATAATGTCATGCTGTAAGGTGTTCTGGGTTATCCTGGATTTACTGAGAGCAAACCTCTCCTTCTTTTGCTAGGTGGTCCCTGGACATCAATTAACAGCTGTTTTGCTTCATCTTCAGAATGAACTGAGTGGAGCTCTCCCCCACCTCTTTTTGAAAGTCTCATAAAATACCAGTCCCTGAAATGATTTTCTCTTCATGCTCATATTTAAAATGGATAAAACTTTTCCTTTATTATTCTATTTGCAGTAAAGGTCAGTCTAAAGTTTCCTCTGACACAAATTTGGGCAGAAGACATTTACAGAAAAAAGATTTGTTAAATTTTCTTCAGCTTCTTTGTTCTTAAAAACCTCTCTCCCACACCTCACCTCATTTCTGGGTGCCACTGTAGCTACCTGGGCAGGCAGCTGCTGGTCCCAAGGGCCTTATCCTGTTGGATCATTGTCTTGGCTGAGTGAAGTTGCAGCTGAGACCTGGGTTAAAGAAGTTGCCTGGGTAGCTCTGAGAAAAGTAATCAGTACAGAAATCCTCCTTGTGAGGCTGAATGCCCTGCCCAGCTCTGCCCAGCAT
The DNA here is from genome assembly GCF_963921805.1 of Phalacrocorax carbo. Classification (NCBI taxonomy): domain Eukaryota; kingdom Metazoa; phylum Chordata; class Aves; order Suliformes; family Phalacrocoracidae; genus Phalacrocorax; species Phalacrocorax carbo. The sequence continues at coordinate 37,396,634 of NC_087513.1, read as the reverse complement.
CTGAGAAGGAGCTGCTGTGCTGCTTCACTGACTTCTCCTGCTGACATGTCTGTGCCTGTGCATATTTGCGATAAAACTCTGATAGCAGGTCTTCCAGGCATGGTGTTCCTTCACCATTTAGGCTAATGACACAGTGCTCTTCCTTCCTTTTTCTGGCTCTAACTTCTAGGATACTATTTTTTATTCTGTGGGGTCGTAGGGACTGTGGGAGATCATGCAAGATGAAGGTTGGTCCCTCCATATGGCAGATGTTTCAGACTGTTTCGTCTACGTGCAGACTTAAAAGCCCAAGAGCACGTGTATCTGGTGCCCTGATACTGTGCAGGGGATGGGATATTTAGCAACTCTTGCTAAAGATTTCTCATGTCCATCGAGGAATAATGTGCTCTGTTTGGGAAAACTTCTGATGGTGGAAATGTTATTTTCTCTTTTTTTTCCCCCCTAATTATAAGAATAAAAGAACAATTTATCTACTGTGCTCTAGACGACATGGTTCAGAACAGTGTTTTTTGGTGATAACCAATATGATATACATGGTGTCATTGTTATCAGTAATTATGTTGATATATTGGCTCTACTTATGTTGATTTCCTTCTTACTTTCATTTGATTTCTTATCATTGCTCAGGCACTGACTGCAGTATGGAGAAAAATGTGCAAAGCAGTGATATGTACCTAGGATTGAAATTTGGCAGTTTTCTCTAAAAATGAAGGAAAGAAATCTCTCTACTTCCTTTGCTTGTCATACCCCACAATGCTAACCCTGAGTTTGGGACAACGCATAAATAATAAACTCTGCCAGTCATACTTTCACAAATCTACTGGCAAATTATAAAACCACAATATTTCATGTAGAGACCAGGGTTGTTTAGTTAATTGCCTTTTATATACATTTTATTTTCCCTACTTTTTACTGAGTTCAATAGGTGTTAGATCAGAGATTTCATATTTAGGGTTATTTCCTCCAGCCCATCTTGGATATTTCTTTGAGATCTTCTTTCTTATAGTGATATTTTTCTGTGTATATTCTGTAATTATTTTTGTTATATTAAGGTAAGACCTAAAGGTCTCAGTGATGATTAGGATGTCACTGAAGGGTTTACATGCATTGATTTCAAAGCCCCAGAAGATCTCTTTCTCATTCAGCAAGTGTAGGTGTCAAGGGATAACAAAATTTCCAACAGGAGGACATGCAACAGTTGGAATCATTCTGCTGTGCTCTCAAAGTAAATGACATGAGATTGAAACAAATTAAACATGCTATTGCCTGATAAAATATGCTAATGGTGTCCTTCTCAAATTATCATTATGTTTCCTATTTCCATTTGAATGTCCTATTTCATCTTCCTGTGGTTGGATTCTTCTTTGTATCATATTATGATCAATAAGGCTACACAAAAAAGAAGTATCCCTGTGGATAAATAAAATAAAATTTAAAAATACAGGTTTTGTTGGTTCCCACTGTGCTTCTCATCTTGTGTCATAGGTTAGTGATAGGCTAGACAGCGTGTAGACTAGTGATTATATGAATGCTTTTTATAGAGAAGAGATTGCATATACATATTCCAACATTAGCCCACAAAACACTATGCAGAAAAAAAGAGAATACATTCCATATCTTTTACCTTCTAAAAATGGGCCTGAATAATGAAACATGAAGTGATTTTCTTCAGTTTTGTACATTTTTCTGTAACTTCTATAGAAAGTTAGTATGAAACATTTTGCAAGGACAAAGTGTGAAAACCAAGCATATATTAATATTTTGGGGTTTTTATATATGTAAGATAGCACAGAAATCTTTTGAAGGCATAAAAATATTTACTTTAACAGTAAAGCTCTGTTCAGTCTTACAGTTCATTTTGGAAACGAGCTCTCCCCAAAAGAACATACAGCATATGTGTATTTGCCCTGGAGTTACAATTTGACTTTCTCAAATATAACGTTGGCAAAAGGTTGATAAGGAAACACACTAGCTTCGAGGAACCACTGGTTAGAATTTATTCTAGAGTCAATGATAAAAATAATTAGATTTTAAAATACTGAAAGTCTCATGCTAAGAAGAGAACAGAGAAAAAAGGTCTTGCACATATGAATTAGGATGTTGTAAATTTTATGCACCCCATGATTAAATGCACTAAAATATCATGTAAATACAGAGCTGATGTTGGACTGCCGGTTTTACGTGACCTTTCCTGAAACACTCAAAGTGACATTTAAGGTGCAGATGGTATAAATAATCCCGTCTGTTTACTAAACTTGCTTAGTTTTTTATTGTAAACCTGGAGTTCATGTCCAGCCTGCAGCTGAAGCCCAGAGGAGCTCCCTGGTAGCTGAATAACTGTACTGAGAAGGGAAAGGAGACGAGAGGTGAAACTCGGCGTTTCGGGCTCCCTGCTGGGGATGTGGTCTGCAAGGGAAGGAGCTGATAGAAAAGGGGGGGAAACATCTGTGGTCAGAGGGCTTTGTAAGGGCTGGGCAACACTGGAAATTTCCCCATCATTGGCACTCTCCTCACAGGCTAGGAGGGTGGAAGGGCTTTGCAGGTCACCAGGGCAGACGCCCAGGGTTTTCATCAGTTACAAACCACATATTTTTCCGACTTTGACTGTTTTGACCAATTCCCTCTAACTACCCCTGAATTTGGCTGATTAATCTCAGAGATGTTTTCCAGTTACAGGTTCTGTTTCCAGCAACAAAATTACGTTCCCCATTTGCCCAACCTCAACTCCAAGTAGCCACTTCTACTTCTGAAGTGAAGTAGTCACTTCTGAAGTGAAGTAGTCACTTCACTTCTAGTGAAGAAGCTCAGAAAATGCACCACATGTCTTTTACAGACTATATAAAACCCGAACAACCACCAAACACACAACCGTACACAGCTGTCACATTTTGCTATCCTGTTTGTAAGAAATATCAAGTATTTGCATGCTTGAAGACGCAGTCCTATTTTTGGTGTTGTCATTAACATTGTCACAGCTCCCTGACACTGAAAAACACTGGCAAGTTGTCCTGGAGGGGGTTAGGTGTATAAGGTAGATACAGGTTCACATAATCCATGAGAGGACTTATTTCCAGATGTTTTTGGCTGGGGAGAGCTGAGCAAAGGTCAAACAGGCAGGAGCTGTCACAGGTGGCTGCCAAGGAGCTGGACTGGCGGTGGTTGCCATCTTCTTTTGGAGTATGAGTTGTGACCAGTTTGTGGTCAAGCGTAGGAAATGAACCTTGGGACATTTTAATTAACACTTTCCTTGCTTCAGAGAGTCTTAGTTAGGGAAGGGACGCGACTTTCCCTTCATGCTATAGCTGTTAACATTTAATTATCCATTCTGAATGATGAGGACTTCAGTTGAATTGTCTTCTCAATGAAACAAGTGAAATAAATGGATACACCAGAGGAGGTGCCAAGCTAACCAAATTAAGCCTGATGACTTACATCCTTTATAAAAAGCTGTACCCGTTGCTTGCACACACACAAAAAACCCCACAAAACCTTCCTCCAATTAGCAACAGTATCACTGAAGTGAAGCGGTGCTTCTAATTAGAAGAAAGCAAATAACTTTCTCAGAATATACTTTTTATATTTTTATGGAGCAACTGCAGTCACATGCATAAAGATACTAAAAAGAGAAGAATCAAACATTATAATGTGTTGTAAAAACAGTCTTGCACTTGTGAATTTTAATGAAGTTTAGCTACAGATTTAAATGGAGCACGAATTAGGTCTTATGTACCCTACGGAAGAGATGTGGATAATTTCTAATGTAATGGTTATGTTCAAATATATCTAAATTTCTTCACAAAGGAAAACAGATTGATTTAATTAGGATCTTTGAGAATCAACTGACTTCAAACAGTGATTTATTGTTTAATCATTATTACTCAGAAACGCATTTCAGAGCCAATGAGACATTTTCATGTTCAAAGAAATTTTAAAAAATATTTTTCAAGCATAGCCAGTCTGCTATTTTTTTTTCTTAAAGGCATACTGCAATCAAATTAAGAAGCTGAAAGAAATGTACACTATTTGTTTAATGCAAAATTAAATAAACATGGTATATTACTAAGCTCAAAAGACTGATACAGATCCACGTTCTGGTGCAAGTGTCATCCATCTTCTCAATAACAGAAGGGAACTTTAAAGCTGGACCGAACTGTGAGGTGTAGAGACATGTTTTATAGGGTTTTTTGGTCCATAGAAGTTGAAAAATCATAAATAAAGCCCGTAAATCAATATTTATACATAAAAAATAAGAGCCTGAAACAGCAAAAAACTGATGGGTTCATTTTGTTTGCTTGTGTTTCTGAGACAATAGGGTACAATATGGTAATACTTGCAAATTATCCCATTCAAATACTATGATCTTCACAAAATAAATCTGGTAATCTTTTCTGGGTACTCTGAAAGCTGAGATCCTCAGGCAGTCTCTATCCAACAGCTGAGGGTTTGCAAAGACTATGTTGCTGAATGAGTAAAGATGCTACCTCCAGCAATAAGTCCTTCAAAATAATAATTTAAAAAACCATGATAGTCATTGGGTGTGATCTGTTTTTGCCTAAGTTCTACATTTGTACTTTTTTGTACTAGGAAAAAAATCCTGTAACACTCCATTGCAGTTTTTATTCTCACTTAATCTAATGGTGATGGGAAGTCCTATGCACCACAAAACTGTATTTGCTCTTTTGCTACAAAAATCCAATAATCAGTGTTTGGTCTGCTGTAACACTTAGGTTAGGGTTGTCAATAGTCCTTAAAGACTTTCATCGGGACTCACACATCTATCAGTCCAAGTTTACTTCAAAAATCCTGGCTATAAAATTTACATTCTCTTCAAAATATGGATGGACAAACCAGGAAATAAGTAAACTAGAAATATATGTACTTCTTTTGAAGTTTAAAGAAAAAATACATTTTTGCCACATGAAAAGATTAGAGCTGCTAGAAAAAATAGAATAATTTTAAGTTTTAGAAGAGAAATTTAGAAGAATTGAGATGGGGCAAAAAATAGAAACCAGTATTTAGCAACACAGATTTGCAAGAATGTTTCCTGATAGCCTGTATTCTTGTTTTTGCTAGTGAAAGTAGAATTCCACATAAACAGTTAAACAATTGTGACTTTTAGTTACTGGCGTGAACTAGTGCTATTTAGTACTACTTCAAAGGCATTGAACTTCAAAGTTATAGATCCTTCAGCCCCCATTCTGGCATCCTCCTTCTGCACCATCTCCTTCTCTTCGCTCGTTCTGTTTTTGAAATGAAAAACAATCTAGAAATAAAAGAAAGGTGGAAAAAAAAGTCTTCAGAATGTTGCTGTTCAGATTAATTTGCAGTTCTCTTGACAGCCCAAACACAGTGTCTACAGAGAGTACTTTGCAGATTTAAGGCAGTATTTTGTAGCTCTTTGAAGTCACTCAGTCCAATCTGATTAGTAGGGTTATGATAAAAACACAGCATGCATGAGTATTCAAAGACCCTTATTTTTCTTGATGAGCAGGTAAACTGCTCTTGCTGTATGCTGGAAACTCTTCCATAACTTTTCCTTTGCAGATTGCCATCCTTATACAGCAGAGGGAATGGCATACAGATGCAAAGATACTATCAGATGCAAACACATGAAAAGAGGATAAAATAGGAACATGAAAACAGAAGGGACCATAAAACTGAGATTTCTGTGACTAAAGTTGAGTGTCTTCTGGTAGTCAGTACAGATGTGAAATCCAGGACTTCTGCCCTGGCCTCACCTCAAGGGAGAACTACAGACTACTGTCCCCTTACTTCCCTTGTATCTTATAAGGTACTTCTGTGTACGTATACATTTATACTTTAGTACCAAAGACTGAGGGAAACTCAGAATACTGTGGCATAGAAAAAATGCAGGACCTAGAAGTTTCCTATGCCTTAAATCCTCCTGCCCCTACTGAGGCTGATCATTGGAGTGTACGCTACGTTGATGTTGCATCATACTAATACAATGTAAAGGGTGTTGCAGCAAGGGAACTATTTGAGTGCACTAGGAGTTATCTGAGCACCAGGTTGGCTGTCAGTTTCTAAGTAAATGTTCAGGTTTTGGCCTTAAAATCACATAGGAATAATAATCCTGCCAATTTGAATGGGATTTTGAAAAAAATCAACATAAATAGGATAGAAAGGAAATTAATGTTTGAGGCATTTTTGAGCTTAGATGATTATAATGAAGAGGAAAACTTTAGTGACTGAGAAAGATTACCATTGTGCATTGTGCTGGGGTCCACAAGGCCATTATTTGGGATATTTCAGTCTATTTGCAGCTTGGGATGAAAATCAAACCTGCCAGTCATTGTAACTGAGCTGTTGCCTCCTGCCTCCACTGTGGCTCCAGCTACACCAACTTCCGCTGCTACGAAGGCTTTCTGAGGAACATGCCAAATATTTTTAGTAATATTTAGAATAATATTGAGTTCAAGATTTTGTGTAATACTAAAGCAAATCTTGAAACTGCAGAGCATTTTTTAAAAAGTTGTCCCCACAGATTTCTCTTTTCTGTGAGGGGCTATTGTTGCCAAAGGCCATAAAAGCTCTAGGGAGAAAGCCAGGCTGATGACAGCTTAAGGCAAAAGAGGAAAGGCGTTGCAACTTCATCCCAAGTGGTAGGAGGTTCAGGTGCTGTAGGTGCTCCACAGCCCGTCTACACAGATTTCTCTCTTCTCCAGCAAACCTGGCAGAGACCAGTTTTGGTAAGGAAGGATGGACCTGTCTGGGTTGGTGGGTCTGCTTGAGGCCAAGTGCTGTGGCCACATCTTACTGGACAGACACTCAACATCAGGGAGTCAGCTGAAGGAGAGCATGAGGCCCTGGAAGGTCCTGCCAGTGGCAAGGAATACAACAAAGGGGTGGGGTTGAGCTCCATCCTCCTACTGCCAACTGCACCATCGACCTTGCTTTCTCTGGGGCTTCCCTGATTTTATATTGTGATGACACCTCTGGGAAAGGTCAGTCGATCTTTCTCCTCATGAGAAAAGGCTCAGCAACTCAGAATTGGAGACACAAACCATTAGATGTACAAGATAAATAAAACAAGAACAGCAGGACAAAACCAAAGACAGAATATACTTTTTCAAACCATGCTGGTGGCTGAGAAGCTCCGTCTAGAAAATCTGCGGAGGCTGTAATCAAGCTGTGGCTGTATATTCCTCCATGTTGAGAAATTGCTTTAGAGGAATGGGGTTTTCTGTCCTTAATTTTCTCAAGATATTAAGAAAGTTCTGTGCAACAGATTGCTATATACTTAATGCTCCCAGCATTGGAAATTGTCCAGATATAAATAAAGTAACAGTCAGTAAGGAATATTGTAGAACATTTCTCTTTTTCTGACCCTCTCTAAGCCCTCATTTTGTGAGACCAGAAGGTTTGTCAGTATGCATTAGCTGAAACATATCCTGAAATCATAAAGTACCCATCTTCCTTGCGCTTCTGGCTCACTATTTCTAAGGGAATAACTTGTCTCCTAACTGTACAGACTCTTCATAGGTATCGAGCCATAATCTCCCTCCCTAAAAAGGGAAAACAAAATAAGGAAATGGAAGGTTTTTATTTTTAAGCTGAATGTTCTTGCATGCTTTCACAAGTGAAATAAATTTGAGTAGATGGTACTGCAAGTTTGATCCCTCCCATCCAAAATAAATTCATGACCTGAGGGCTTTCTCGAGAGGAAAAAAAACAAAGGATCATTTTTATTTTGGGTGCAGTTATGAGGAGAGAAGCTGGCTTTAAGCAGCTTTAGTGGAGTAGAGGAGACAGTGGAAAGTTCAGACGATTTGTCAGCAATCCTTCCTGGCTCCTGCCAGGTACCACAGGACGTAACATAGGTCAGATGGCAATTTAGAGAAATCCATGAGATGAAATGTACAAAATGCCTCCAGCAGCACCATTAATATTTGTTCTCCATTGCCTCTGATCTAACAGCAAATCTCCCAGCTGCCCCTGGCTGCATCATGCCAGGCACTGCCAAAGAAGAATCAGAAAAGCCAACTCTACTTTTGAACAAAGAGCTTGCTGATCATTTCTGAGCTTGTCAAATGATACCTTTAGGCAAGAATTCTGGAAATTTAAGGAAAGACCACGAGATGTGCAAAATCATCTACAGTTCATTTGCTCTTGGGACTTTACAGCCTGCTCCATATCCTTTCTTCCGCTATGTAAAACTGAGGACAAAGGGAGTAAATTGTATCTGAACATTCAAGAGGAGGCTTGCTAATTCATACCTCAGATAATTTAAATACCACCTTAAAGCCCTTTAGCTGGGCTGTAGTGTGGGTTTAGAGCAGCTTCCAATTAGCAATGTGATGTGAACACAGACAGCCTGTTCCCTGCAGCAGGCATGGTCCTATACATGGTTAGTTCTGGAGGGAAGCACAAGGTGGGGGCTGGCAGCTGAAGGTTCAGGAGAATTGTTGATACACAGAATTTGTCAAAAAATTCCCCATGAGAATGAGCACCTTTCCACTAAATATTTTGACTGTTGCCTCTAGGCAGGGTGCAGCTCTGGACATCCCTGCCTGCGGGCATCGTCTCTGCTGGAAGGAACTTTCCTGGGGCGAGCACTCCTGGGCTGCCTGACTGATTTAGCTCAGTCTCCCCACTTGCAAGAAAGTGTGATTGTAATTAACCTTGGACTCTAATTACTCAAGGAAAAAAAAAATAGTTTATTTTATACATTCACAAAAGCCTTCTGTAATGATTTGTTTCTGCCATGATATTTTAAATCAGTTGCTAAGGCAGAAACAGTCTTAGGTTTATGTGGACTAACATGAATGCCCGACAGTCTAGTGGAGCTCCTGGCCGTATTTACCTTTGGGAGATATGTTTCACTTTGACATTCACAGAAAGGTCAAGTGGCTGCCCTGCAAGCACAGTCCCACTGGATACAAAATTTAGAATACAAATTCCAGTTTGATTTGATCGGAGCATGGAAGCAAGTGAGTCAGAGTATTGATGGGGAGAGACAGTATCTCATTTGGCTATTTGCTACATTTATATCTGACATTCAAAGGGTGATAGCTTATCTTCCCACAAGGACCTACTAATATGTTAAATCAATAAAAAAAGGGAAAGGTGGCAACCTCATTATTTATGTTTACTATAAATAGTTCGGCGCAGACTAACAAACCAGTCAGCTGGATATACAGTATCAATTTCTCAAATATTAATATTTACTCACAATGATAGAGTTTCTCTCTATAATTAAGGAAAAACCCCACCATATTGCTGACATATCAAAATAGGTAGCAATCATTAGGAAATACTGTCCTTTTTAATTTTTATACAGCTAAGTAATTAAATTGAATGGGGTTAATGGGCTATTGATTATGAAAATCATTGAGGCTTAAATTTTGAGTTATTTCACAGAATAACTGTGTGCAGTCAGTATTTGGTAACTTGTATAGTCACTGAAAACCTAAACTTCTACAGCTACAGCTACAAGAGAAATAAAGGCAGTTTCTGAAGAATTCAACAAGTTGCACACAATATCAAAGGTTTGGGAAAAGCACCTCAGGGCCTACAAGATAAATTGGTTACCTTGTGGCCACAGAAGGAAAAGGATTCTGAATGTGACTGTCAGCACCTGTCTTTATCACCACGACCAAGAAAAAGAAGGGCAATGCTCATAATTGAAACTCAGCTGACTCACAACCAAGGGCGCAGCAAAGACCATCCATCCCGGCACTGCTGTGGTACCCTGAAAATACGTAAGTTACAGTCTCTAGCAAGCAACGTTATCTAGGTCCCATTAATTTCAGATGGACAACTAGGCAGAATATAGGCTGTGTAATTAAGGAGGCGGAAGAATATACACTTTTAAATGCCTTCTGTTGCTGTTTTAGTACTTTACTGCCTTTATGAAAAGAAAAGATGATACATTAACAAACTACCTGTGTGTTGATTTTTTTGTACAACACAACGTTTTTTTGATCAGTGGCACAGGGAATAGGTACTTTGGGCCTGTCACTGTGGGGTGAACTTAGGAAAATTTCTGTGTATTAAGTATCAGCAGAAATTTATAGTGGATCAGTTAAACTGCACTATGCTCTGAATGCCATACAGAAATGAAATGGCTATATTATATTTCCAAAGCAAAAGACAAATTAATTCAATTCACCCTAATTCCCATTAAAAACACAGTCTCCCAAGAGGATTTTGTTCAGTTTAATCAGTCCATTCTAAAAAATAATTCTGATAAACTTTATTGCATGTCTTCATGTGAAGAAGCCCTTTCTTCTTAATGAGTAGCTATAAAAATATATATAAATATATAAAATAAATTTAAATCGGTAATTAAATCTACCTAAGTAATTAAAAGCAAGAGGTGCTTATCTCAAAATTATATCGGATGTAGGATTATATAGGTAATAAATTGTTGTAACAGTTTAGTGATTAACTTCCATAGAGTTTAAGCCATTACTGTCTCAATGACTGAATGCTGAAGAACCTTGATTTACCAACAAAATCTATAGCGTGACTGTGCCACTGAGAGCCTTGATGTGCTCGTCTGGACTCTGTGGAATGAAACTGATTTTCCATTTGCTCCCTGAGGGTGATATCTGGAGAGATCACGCTCTTTGGGCCATGGTGGGAACATCTGATCTCTGCCCATAGTCTGGAAAGGAGCAGACACAGTGACCTGTCAGACAGGGAAAAAGAACGAGAAGCTCAGGTGAGAAAATGGACCCCGAAGTACTTCCCAACCAGTTCATTTGCAGTTGATCTGATCTGCAGTTGAAGTTCTCTTCCTAGAAGTAAGAATGATTAATTTTGTCTTTTCCTCTGAGGTTTCCTTAGGCGCTTGCTAATGTTGCTTCGTACGTCACTGTGTCTGCGCCAGCAAACACCTTGCCAGCTTGACGTGCCCTTTGCTTGCACGGCCTGACAGGGGGGGAATGCAGTTGGCCGTGGGGGCTGCCGCTCTGCGGGCCGGTGAGCCAAACAAGCTCTGCCACTGAACTGCACCTTATTGATCAAAGTATTTGCTTTGGCCCTCTGCGCGTGATCTGGGATCCACAAGAGAAAACAGTTACTTAATATCACTTTTACTGCTGTTTTCTTGAGGGTAACTTAACTAAAGTTTCCTAAGAAGTACTTTATCCAAGTTAATTCAGACAAAGTCCCTGTGGTCATTTTGCTCGGTGTTCACTTCATGACTCACAGTCTGATTGATGTTTTAGCACCATAAACTTACTCCTAAAGACAAATGACTATTGCATAACATTTTGCTCACAGTAAAATAATATATCACCTGCTTTTAAGAATAACTTTGTTTAGTTTGCACCCTGGTGGTTTTCTTCTTGCTGCTTAAACCTCTCCTTTGGGTGTAATATTTCCAAGCTAAACAGAGTAACCTTTTGTCAGTTTTAATAGAATTTGAAAATAAAGAGAAATGTCTAACAGCTAGGAGTTCACAAGTGTTTCTCCACTAATGCCAGGGCTGAGGCCATTCTAGCTATCAACCTGTGAGATTAACAGCATCATAATTACGTTATTAGTTTCCTACAAGATCTATTTATAAAACAAATTATTTGAAAAAAAGGTAACTTATCTGTTATGGATACCAATGCAAAACCTTCTAATCAAAAATAACAATTTCAACTTCAGACTTAAAAACTATTTTCATCTTTTGATAATGAAAGACTTGTGTTGGGAAGAGCACTGGCATACTTGCCTTTTAACTGATTCTTGGATTCTAAAAATTTCTGACCAAACTGCAGAGTACTGCACCACTTTCTGCTAAGGTATGGAAACCTTCCAGAGACATATGCTCCAGTTTTCAGTTCTCCAAGACAAACACATTCCGACATGGTCTTTAGAGGTATGACCACATCAACCAGTTTGTCTTGCATTCAGTAAATGAGATGACATTTATGCCAACAAAGGAAAAGTTCAATGGTTTTTATTAAAGCAAAAGATTGAGCAAGACAATAACAAAATTGAAGGAGTTTGTGTCATCAGGGTTTTCTGAAGTCAACTTGTTTAGGACTTTTGGGGGAGCTGCAACCCATGGTGGTAGTCCTCACCTGTGTGGCTCGGGAACACGCTTCAAATGCCTTGTACCAGCTCAGCAAGTGCTCTTTGGTTTAGCAGTGAATGATGTCTGCTCTTTACTTGTGTTGCTGAGCTATAAGATGTAGCTCTGCAATAGAGAAGCCTGCAAATACTGGGAAAATAATTGGGTTTTAATTTTTCTTAATGTTTTCCCAATTATTTTTACTTCTGTTGGGACCCACACATTGCCACTATGTAGCCTTGTGTTGCAGCCCTGTATGAAGAGGGCCAGAAACTCATAGGTAATTACTCTTACCATGGTGGAAATCTTGAGCCTTAACTGGGCAGTGCACCACCCAGCTCTGCCAGAGATGGCACAGAGATTAAAGCAAACCAAGTGAGTAAAGAGGCAAATGAAGTTCTCCCTCATGCTGATTAGGGAATCACTCTGTCACTGCTGCAATGCCGTTTGGTGTTTACCCTCTTCCTGGAGCAGCATGGCTTCTCCACTGACTTTGTCTGCAAGAGTTTTCACCGTAACTGCTCCTTACTTTTGTCAGAGGACAGTAAGCTTGCTCCGGAAAGCCCTGCATTATTGCTGTCATCTTTGCTGGGCAGTGGGCTCTGCTCCCTGTGCCGCAGAGGCCGGGGGGCCGTGGGGGTGTCCAGCTGCCGAATGCAGCAACCCGTGTACAGCACTGACGCTGTGGAGTTGTTCATTTGCAGTCTCAGACGTGGAGCTGTTATGCTGGCAATGACCCCAGGCAGATTCTTTTTCAGCAAAATTACACCCAGTATGATATATATTTTTGCTTGCTGCTACTGAAGTCTCCAAGTTTTTCTTTATTTGTTATTTTCCCCTCCTCAGAAGAATACTTCAGAGCATCACAGGCAGTAGGTTAGAAGCTATTTCTCATTGATTCTGTCTGCCATGGTTTAACCCCAGCTGGCAACTAAGAAGCAATCAGAATGTAGTAATCAAATTTATTGACCACCACACAACATACAAGTCAGCAGTCCAGAAAAGGTTATGACAGACCCTACATACAGCAAGTACTCTAATACTATTATTTCTTTTATAACTTCTGGATGAACTGAGCTTCAAGAACTTGTTTAAAAGTAATGAATGTTTGATTCCTTTGGGTATCACACTGTGGCACAACTGGTCCAAATGATGGTTCCAAAAAGTTTTGTTATTTTTCTTTTTAGTGTATTTTAATGCAAATAGTTGTTGCAGAAAGCCTCAAAAGGTTTATTTGTGCATGTCTGAACCAAAAGAATAACACTGCTTGATGTTTTGTAAGAGACTGAACCAGAGGTTAAAGTTAGTTATAAGGAGATTAAATTGGTGGCTGGATTGAAGGTACTTTGGCAGAAATCATGTTGTGAAAACTGGACAGGTGATACAGAAATGAAGGAGAGGACATGGAAGGTTTTATGACTTTACTATTACTTTCAGGAACCGCTCAGCACACAAGGCATATACACTGCTGCTGCAAAACAAACCAGGGTTATTTGAATTTGAAGATAGAGATGTCTATTACAAACAGAACTGACATAGGATTTTATGAGAGGAGTTCATGTTGAGCATTGGAAGTCTTTCCTACCATTATTTCTAAGAAAGTATAGAGCAGTACAAGAAATATTTATAGTCAGACGTAGCAAGTCTTCTGAACACTATTTGTGCTTCAGGACTGACTGAAAGAGCACTGAGTAACATTACCAATGTCTGTTTCTAAAAACAGTCATTGATCTTAGTCATATCTCTTGCAAACTACTTTCACCCTTCCTTACAAGCTCTTCAAACATGTTAACTGGTAAATGGTATTATTTGTTACTCTTTTGTTGCAAGGGTGGTTCAATAAAACAACCTGTGGAATCTCACAGAGCTGGTCATCCACAGTAACTTTTGTAATGGAAAGATTTCTCATTTGTCTAAATAATCATTCCTTTCTGTTTCTTATGTTTTACCTCCCCCCAGAATAGGTGATATACTAGAGTTGTGGCATTGTAGCAATGCCATATAATTGGTAACAGCTTGTACACATATTGACTTTGCAAATATTATTTAAAAGACATCTTGGCACCAGCACAAATAGGGTGATGATGATGGCCAAATTTACCAAGTTCTAGGGAGGGCTTAACTTTTTTTTTCTCTTGGGCATTACAGCCTAAGCAGATTCTTCTCCTTTGGCTGCATGAATTTGGAGGTAGGATCATGGGATATTAAGGTTATAAATTGTTTATGAAGAGATAAGCAATGATTTATAACTGTTGATGGCAAGCTGTGAATTTCAGCAGCAGGTTTTGCATGCATCAGTGGAAAATGCTCAAGGTCTGTGGTGGCCAGATTTCTGGCCAGGAAAGTATCAACATTTTTGAGGGGCAGAAGAGAGCCACATGCCTCTCTGCAGTCCCTGCTATGGCAGGAGCAGGGCCCCCACCCAGGGGTGCTCACTGGCTCCAGCAGGGCCAGGCTGCCACCCTTACCTGGGGCTCTGGGCTGCTGCACAGTCTGGCCTGGGAGCCCTGTGCTGGTGCAGCAGGACAGAGGCTACCTGGGAGAGCTGGTTTTGCAGTATGGCTTTCTTCTCTGCTGGCTGCACTGGGAAGGTGGCTGGGGAGAGGCAGCTGTTACCCAGCAAAGCGGGCATTTTGCTCCTGGTCCCTGTCCATCCTGGGGGATCTTCAGCCGTGAGCAGGATGGATGCCAGACCCCCAGTAGTGCCTGTCAACAGCAGCCCAGGCTGAGACACCATCTTTTCATGGATCCTTTGGGATTTCTGGTGGAAGCTACTGCTGATGGTTATCCCCTAAGCAAAACATATTAATTGGTTATTACTCTTTAGACTTAATTTTAAATACACATTAAAACAGAAACTTAAATATGACCCTTTGCTGCTATAGCATTGTCTTCCTACTTCCACAATATATAGTACATTAATCAGATCAGTCTGCTATATTATGATTAATAAAATCACCTGTAAAAATGAATGAAGAGAACACACTTTTTTGCACATTACACTTGGTTTTTTAATTATCTTTTCTTTATTGATTGCATGGCTCAGTTAATTATAGTGTGCCTTCTAGTCCTTACTGTTAACTACACTAAGATCCTACTGTTCCTTTCCATAAAGAGGCTTCTTCGAGTGGGTAGTCAAAATACTCTTAAGTGATATTTTCATATATAGGTAGGAGCAGCAACAAAAAGCTTTTCAGAGTAGCCCCTGAAACAGTGCCATGAATAATCCAATGAAAACTGTAGCATAAAACAAAGTGGTATCTGTACTACCTTGTGAATTATTGATTTGATTGTAAAAGGAACTACTTTGCTATAAATCAGAATGAAAATGTCAGTGTTGCAAAATTTAATCTTGAAATAAACATCTGTTTTTTAGCTGTGCCTTTGCACAGAGACTCCATCTAGCAGAGTTCCCTTTTGCAGCAGCATTGAGCTCGATCCTGGGAATGTGAATTACAGCACAGGATCCTTATCAAAGAGGTGGATTCTGCACAGTGTCTAGATGTGAGACCCATTAGCTCTGTATTTCAAAGAAAGATAAAATATTAAGTTGCAATATCTAGCAGCTTATGGGTAATAATATTTTTATATTGCACCTGAAATTTAACTTTCATATAGAAGTCCCCATTCTGATACATCCAAAAGTATATTGAGAATATGCCTAAATTTAAGTACTTGCATAGCCTCACTTAAGCACATACTACTAAGCACTTATTTACATTCTCTTCTGAACTAGTACCTCCATTACTGTTCTATCTCACTATTTTTCTGCCCTTTTTTATGCTGTCTATGATTTCTCAAAATCTTTACCTATTTTTTGCCTCTTGATGGTATTTATATCCAAACACGGAGCTGACTACAAAACTACCTATGTGGTTATTACACATATAAACAAAACTGGTTATTTCAGATTTAACTCCGGGTTAGTTTGGAACAACTGTGGCATAGGTGTCAGCATACAGATGGATTGCATGCTTAAATTTGCAACACTAGAAGCTGCAAGACAAAATATGAATCTAAATAGCCACAACACAGCAAAGTATTAAAGCATGTGTTTAAATATTAGAATGAAATTGATGCTTTGCTGAACTGAAATAAAAAAAAAGCTGTACCAGATACTTGCTAGATCAATTCCTTTTACAGTGACTGTCTGGCTAAGTGACATAAAGACAGTCTGATCCTTATATTATCTTCTTGCTGACCTAGTGGTGCCACCTTCTTTCTCACATTAAGTAAGCTCCTCCTACTTAATGTTTGTTCACTGTGTTTGGCTGAACAGCCCTCTCCTCTCCATTCCCTATTGAAAGAGCTGGGGATTCCTTTCCCAAGAAAAACTTCCAGAGCCAGTCAGAAACAAGGTACAATCACTGTATCATTGCAATTTACAGGATGCTTTACTGCTGAATTTTTTTTTGTGCTTTAATCATTTTAAATAAACTTGATTTCTAATGAATGACAACATAAACCTCAAGGAATTATTTTCCTTAATTAACTGCATCTGTTTCCTATATCGTGATCATTACTAGCTCTTGCACAGCTTTTCAGCTGGATGACTCCATAAACTTTTTCATATTGAATCTTCAGTGTTTTTTTAATCCTTAGTGTAACATTAGCCCAGTAAAAACATTACACAAAACACTTGAGAAATATTTGTTCTGCAGCCCCACAACTTAATATTTTATTATATGTGCTGTAGTTTTTGCTTTAGTTTTATCATCTGCTCCTTTTCTGTTTCAAAGCTGTTTGTTAATTGTAACTGGAACAGTTTGTTCACAGCTCAAGACCACTTTTGAAACCAAATCCTACACTCCATACGCAAATAGTCCCATTCATTGCATGGATAGATCATATTTTCAGCCAAAATACCAGCTTAAAGCAATTACACTGTTGAAATTACTGGAGTTGCTCTTGAGAAACAGGTCCTAAATCATTTTTGGCACTTTAGAACATTCTACACAAAACTGCATACTGAGCCCATGGAATTTTTTTAATATCTGAACAGGTCACTATGCGATATCAAGGATAAATGTGCAAGATGGTAAAGAGGTCTTCTATTAGCATATTCTTAGAGATGGCAGTACCTTGGAACGTAATGATTGCTTCATTTCCTTCCCAGTGGATTAATTTAATCTTAGTCTTGATTATTATGGATATTAAACCTGATATAAACAGCAGAGAATTCCAGTATATCCACAGTCAGAAAGACCAACACTGCAAATCCTGGATTGGTCTAGTTCTTGAACATAACGTTTTTATGAGTGATGAATATCTAATTCCCTTGGGGAAAAACTGAGTCCTTTTGACGCTGCGTGAACTAATTCTGTTGTTCTACCTGCCTACAAACCTAGATGGATGATGAAATTAATGAAATGCAGAGCATCTTTCTTCTAAGTCTCAATGAGAATTGGTCCAATTATTTTGCTTTGAGCTGTGACGGAGAGGTGATGTCAATATCTGTTGATCCTGTTGTGCACAGGTAATGAAAGTCTTCACCCAGACTTCACACTTAATTAGCATGATCATCCGTTGGAGTCCTTTTAGATTCAGTGGCTTTCATTCCATGGGGTCGTCTCCTCAGTAGACAGCAGGGATGTTTTTAGGGTGGCGCCTGAACAGTGCCGGTCATCCCATCTGTACACAGTACTGAGGGAAAGCACAGTGGTCCTGCAGGCTGATGAAAAAGCCACCATTAGAAAAAAGGGTGAGGTCTTCCCTCTCCTTGTTGACCCACTCTGAGCAGTGGGAGCTGCAGGGGCACAGATGCATCCCTATCTGGAGGAGGAAGCTGGACCAGCAGGTCTTGGTGACTCCTGGACCCAGCTGCGCACCCCCTCCCACAATGTGTACCAGAGATGGGACTCCTGCTCTGACCCTGCACAGATTTATTGCTGCCTGACACCCCTCCCAGGGTAGCACTGAAGAAAAGAGATTCCTCTGCTCACATGCCGTGCATACCACACCAAACCCAGAGAAAGGAAGTTGGTAGAGTAGGTAGGATGTCATCCCAAAAAGGTTTTATTCCCTGCAATGTTCCTTTCTGATAGTCATTTTTATGTGTTGCTTTATAATATTGGAATTATGTGAGCTCATGATGGAAAAGAGCAGTGTTTGTACATCATGTTAATAAAAAAGTTCTGAGACAGAGCATCTCTGGCTTGTTTCTGGTGTTTTAAATTTATCTTATGTATATTATTTATTTGTATATAGCCTAGGCTGGGGAATTTTCTAGGTTTCTTTCTTGGAATGTGAAGCAAGAATAATAAGATAATGAAAGTGCCATTTATTTTTTTATTACCTCCTCTTAACATAACTGGGAAGAATAGTAAAAAAAATGCTTCACACCTTCTACCCTGTTGTACAGGGGAGGGAAGCAGGGGGATCTGCCGCTCTGCATTAATGTTGTAGGAATAATGATTTTACAAGCAATGCCAATTTATAAAAAACTTTCCTTAATTTCATTATTGCCATTGGTCATGATCAAAGCAAACGCTTCAGATGAGCACAACTATGAGCTGAAGCTTTCAGGCTGTATTTATGCAGTCTGAATATAATTTAGAATGAAGTAAATGGAACATTTCAAAAATGAGAGATAGAACAAAGCTTCACTGTAAAGCAAAGCATCACACACATTTACTCACGGGGAAAAAAGACAAAATTACAGAAACTTTTATCTGCTATTCTACTGCTAAAGATGATAATACCTTCGCTAGCCCCATCTTCCCAGGCATTTGTAATTCCTCAGAGTATGGCAGTAAAAAGGGTAGATGGAGCTGGATAAACTAAATGGAAGACCAGAAGCTCATAAAAGAACTAAATGTTCTCCAGACACAGTGGTGAAATTCTCTGCTTATGCCTGTAACAGAAAGCAGTGTCCAGAATTTTTAAAAATATCTGGGAGAAACCTTAACTGGCTTCACTTAGTACAGTGACCTAATCAGTTGTTTGTCAAATCTGTTTTTTCATTTCAGGATAATATTAAACTTTAACTTGAAAGTATGGTTGAAGCATATAGAAACTTTAGTGTATAGAAACTTTAGTGCGTTAGTGTATAGGAATTTCAGAGAGGTAATTGAGGTTTCCCTGGAGGGGTGCAGAAGGACCCACTATAGCCATGCACACCCTTGAGGTGGTTGGTCTTGTGATTGTCATCTCGTGAGGTAGGTAAGGCACCTTTGTCGCTGCTCTGGTTGGCCTGGTTTATTCCCCCGTTGGATGCGATGGCATTAGCATTGCCACTTTGGACCCCACCCACTGAGTCCTTCAGTTTAAAGCCCACCTCAGCAAGTTGGCCAGCCAGCTGCCAGGGATTCCTTTGCCCCTTCTAGACAGGTGGATTCCAATCCTCCCTGACAGGCTACTGCTCCTGGGGAAAGCCCCTTTGTCATAAAAGTCAGAACCCTTGTGACGGCACCAGTCACATAGCCAAGAGCTGATTTGCAGTATTCATCTGTTATTGACTTCCCATTTTTCCCCAACTGGAAAATAGAGGAGAATATGTCTTGGGCACCAGTATTTTTCACTTGCTCCCCCAGGGCTTTATAGTCTTCCTTGGTTCTGCCCAGGCTCTGGCTTATAACATTATTTGTGCCCACACGGAAGAGTACAGCAGATAGTAATCTGTGCTCTTGACAAGTTGTGGCACCCTCTCAGTGATATCTTGGATCTTAGCTCCCAGAAGGAGTTTATGACACCCTAAATCTGGGATTCTCCTTTGAAACAGGAAGTACAGGCTGGTGGGTTAAGATTTTCCAAGAGTTATCTGCTTTAGCATTGTTCTCCACCCCCAATTTCCAGCATGGACTTTGGCAAATCACCAGCACTGTGCACTGCATGCACACCATGCAAGGGGGTTGTGCTCACCTGAGCTGGCAGGTCGCCTGCACTCGTGTGGTGCTGCGTTTAGCATGGGCCTCTTAGCTGTCGCACTCATGTGAGCATGGAGGTACCGCTTTCACAATTCTGGCATCTCAGTGTAGTGCTCCCAATGTGCCAGACCATCTTTCTCTGTTTCAACCAAGTAGACATGCCCTACCCTTCGGCTTGATGGAGACTTTTGTGCACTGCATACAGAGCAGAGACTCTCCAGGCTCATGTAGGGAGCTCATCTATCATTCATGTTTGAATGACAGATGCAGTAACAGAGTGCTGTTCTCAAGGAACCTGGCCTGCACAATTGTTTAAAGGAAGGCAGCACATTTTGGTAATGTCAAATGTCATTTTAACAGAATTTAATAAGCTGTTTGTGGATACACTGAATTTGTCAGAAGTACTCGCTAGCTCTGACTAGAATTGTAATGGCTGGAATATTCACAGGGGAAGATCAGATCATTAAATAAACTCTTGTGCTTGTAACCATCACTTGTCAGAAGAAGATATTAATGAGCACCTGTGTTATGGAGTAAATTATTACAAAAAAATTAAACAAACAACATTACTTTCCACTAACAATTCAGTAAGTCAGTAGATTGTACTTTTGTTGCCTTCCTGGTAGAGGCACAGAGTATTATTCAGGAATAGTAAAACATATTAATAGTGGCTGTACGTGTTTCTCATGCATGGGAAAGTTAAGACAGAAAGAACATCCTTATTTGTTGTTGGAATAGCTTTTTTCCAAAACATCATTTTACTAATTCATTCTCAAAATATCAGACACGTTAATTATATGGAGACGTAGAAGGGCTTCACGTTCTTGTGATTACTACCTAACATGACTTAAAAAAGAACACTTTACTGGTGTTCTGTGTTATAAATATTTGAGTTGTAAGTCACATTTAGATTTCAAAATTGAACTGGTTACAATTCTTTTTTTATTTCCAAAAAGTGCTGCAATGCTAACTGTATGCTGGCCAATAGCAAGGAGATCTATGGGTCAGAGGACTTCCTGGGTTGTTGCTGGAGGACAATCTCAGGTGGCAGGAATAAAACATGTTGTCATTCATTCTCAAACACCAAGTTTCCCTGTTGGGTACTGCCTGGTTTATCCCAGATTTGAGTGAACTGCTGTGGGTAGTGTGGCTGACTGGGGAATCTGCAGTGAAATAGAAACTGAACCAGAACTAAGAACTAACAAGGATACTATTACTTCCAAGAAGAAAAGTGGCAATTATTTGCATAAAGCTGTGATCTGGCTCTGATCCAATATTTATTCCTCATGTGGGAGGGTCTAGGGTATTACTATGGCAGGATTTTTTGTGGTTCAGATACATGCCCCAGAGGGGGACAGAGAGCACCCTGCCAGGTACTTTTTATTAATGTAAACCTATTTAAGATAATTTCACTCCTTAAAAGAGAAATTCTGCAATCCTTAAGCAAGGCAGAAATTAAAATCCTCAATGATGTTGTTTTCTGCACTTCATGTACTTCAGTGCCCATTCCACTTGGCCAAAAGACTTTTTTTCTGCTCTAGGCAAGAATGAGTTTGTGTTTACTATGCATATACTGATATGCTTTTGAATGTCTGGGGACAAACACCACAAAGATAGCCTATCGCCCTCTTCTCAGTGCATTAGAACATGGAAAGCAGTCTTGTAGACAGCCTGTAGAGCCTAAAATACCCTGAAAACATTTTTTTTCTGAAAATTAAGTGTTGCCCAAGGGTCTTCTTACTGCACTCCACAAAAAGTCAGCAACCTACAAATCCTGGTTTGTCTGGCTACACATAACCCTGATATACTCACTTTTCTTTATTTGCTAAACATATTGACAAAAACCTCTGTGTCAACATTTATTAATAAAATTGGTTTGTGCAGAAAGCAGCTAGTCCAGTTTCCCTCCTCTTTAGCCATCTGAACCATCCAAGCTGCTATTAAAGAGGACTTAAGCTACTTCTTAGTGTTTGATCTGGTTAAATAAATGAATCATTGTGCACATTAAAAACCCTGTAAAAGCCTTGCTTTTATTTTCTGCAATATGAGCTACACAGACATTATCGATCCTTTGTTTTTAAATAAAGGATAGGTCTTTCAGGTAGTAATTTCCTTTGCTATTCTATTATTGGTTTGGGTATTACTTTGTGATACCCAGGTTTTTATAACATTTTCCAGGAGCATTCTCTACCTCATCTGTGCTAGTTATCAGCTCTCCCTTGTCCCTATGGGCTCACCATCCTATGAGATTTTTTTCTTATGTTTTCCGCCTAAGCTCTGACCTGCCCTCTTTATATTGGCACAGTTTCATGGGAGACCCCATTTTCTTCAACTTCCAGTATTTTCCCACAAAGTTTGGGAATTTACTTATTCTGATGTTTAATTACAAAACTGAAGGAACCCTATTATTTTTCACTCTATGTTTCATTTACCAAGATGGAAAGCTTTAGTAATAATACTTTGCATTATTGCCTTATTTTCTCTTGGGTCCTTACTGTTTTCTCCTGGCTGTTTTTAAGTCTGTAAATACCTTGAGCAGCCTAAGAAGTTACTATGTGTAGGTTAAGTCCCAGCTGAATAATGCCAGATATAGTGATGATTAATTAGATCACCTCACTCTTTTGAGGCTGCAGTTGAGTGATTTTCTAAGGTGGTGGAGAAATGGGGTATATTGCCCCTGGAATATGAGTCACGCAGCTGTAGCATGGCAAATGCAGTCCCTTATGTTCAAAATCCTTCATTATCTGACCACCATTCAGATCCTGTCCTAATAATCTGCTGGTTATCAAAGTTCACTTTTTTGTCTCATTGAAATCCTCTTTCTTTTCTCTTTTTTTTTTTTTCCAAAATTCACTATGACACCCCCACCCCCCCAGCCCCACCCCCAAATATTAAGAGGGTTGTCCTTGTGTGTGGGTGCATATAGAGGTTATTGTTAATGTTTTCTTCAGGGTACCTTTGGTACAAACACACCTGCTATCAGTATCTAACAGCTCGTCTTTTACAAGAAAGAGCAAACAACAAAATAATGAAAATTTTGCCCCTCTCCTACTGGCAGTCCTCAGGATCAATGTAAGGGCTGTGCATGTGTCATCCTCAGGTATTTTCCATCACTGGTCTTCAAATTGGTTTATTGTAATGGGATACTGCTGTATTTACTTTTACTATTATTTATTACTGTTATTATTTTAAAATCCTCTTTCTTTCTGACAGGGTCCCTTAGTCCTTTAATGTTTATAGAAATAAATGTATGTTGGCTGACCCACTGCATTGGAGTTGCCCAGGCTTTCTGCTTTCTGGGTAGACTTCTCTCCTGTTAGCCAGCTAGGATGGTTATATGTTGGTGAATACTGGCACCTGTGTGTATTCCTTGAATAAAATGGCCTTCATCCCTTTAAAAGATAAGAGATAACCAACATGTAAGGCAGTTTTTGGTCTGTTACAAATACTGATATTACTCTTCGGTCCCCATTTATTTGGTGGAAATGAATGTTTCACCCTTTCTTACTGTGTAACGAAGTTTTTCTTGCAGTGCCAGCCTGGGTTAACTTGGGGGAACCTGCCTGAATATTCATCAGAGATTCATTTCTCAAGATCCTTGCTTAGAGCCATAACTCAAGTCACCTGCATTATTAACCCAACGGCACAAGGTAATTAGAGATCTTTCAAAAATGACATGCTTATGTAGCCTTAATTAATGTAATGTTGCTCAAGACAGGGAAACAAAGGAATGAATTATAAGGAGCAATAAAAAACAGAAAAGTGTAATCATTACATTTCAATCTATTAGAGTTATGGGCACCTCTCAACTGTGTTCAGCTCAGGATGAGGAGAGAAATGTACACTCTTCTGTGCCCTTCCCTTCAGACATCTTGGTTCTGGCTTTGGAATTTCTGAAGTACTCCATGAAACTCAGAAAAATCACAGACTTGAAAGTTATTACTGAGACAATGTCACATTGAAACATTCTTCTTTGTACAAAGGTTCATTATCCAAATGTAAGTGTGGCCATGAAAATTTTGTTCAGTGGTAAAGTCCTAGTTACAGAACTAACACTAAAGGTATTTGTTATCAGAAGGATGCTACAGCATTTAACTTAACATTCTCTAGCCTCCAAATGATGCAGGAAGAAATACAGATGTGAATTAGCTGCTGGAAAGAGACTTAAAGCAGGTCATTTTACTGGAGGTTAAGAGGTAGCTTATAAAATGCACTTGTTTACAACATCCCTGAGAATTGCCTGAAATGCTAGGGGTCACAGCTAGACCTAGATCAGCTGTATTCTACAGGGTGGCCTGGCCTGCATCTTTCTTTGTTTATTGCTCTCCAAAGAGATCAGGCTCTGCATCGTATGCAGATGGTTGGTTTAGGAGCCACATAGCAGGAAGCCAACTTCCCACTGATGCATGTGTTGCATTCAGATTCTCCGATGCGTGTAGCAAATGATTCCCAAAGAGTATTGCCCCGCACTTTGTTGATCATAGTGTCTCCCTCCTAGATGGATTGTTTCTCATAGATACTCAGCTATTTATCATGCAGACTGATTTAAATGCCTAGCTACCTATTTACAGGAAATTAAGAAGAAGGTAGTATCTCTGAGATCTCTATTACCCTGCCAAACTTGCCATAAATGGCCATGGGTTAAGGTGGGAGATAAACAGATAGAGACATACATGTAGTATGATCCTCGACTCCTCATTTCCTTAGTAATCAGTGTTAGAGACAGCAGCTGCACCAAGGAACCGTCTCATCTAGTCAAGACAAATCATATTTACTAGTTTTCCCAGAAGTAGAATCTGAGACACCTTTTCTTCTTTTTACCCCTCAAACTCCTTCTGTCTAAGAGCAACCCTGGCTGCCAGCTCTGCAGGGAGGCTGGGCGATCAGTGCTTGCTGGGCTGGCTGCATGTCCAGCCATGCCTGTATGCCACGTCCAATGAGGGGACCTCCTCAGTGTATTGATCTATGAGCCCTCTCGAGGTGCGTGTTCACGCCAGACTGGGAGCTGGCATATAGTGAGGCATCCTCTCCTGGATCCTCCAAAAAGATATGAGATCTTGTATGCAGAAATAGCTATAAGAACTGAACCCACACACAAGACACTTGGAAATAATACAGGGGCGTGTGTTTGTGCTCACTTTGGATTTGCGCTGCCAGACTATCCCAGGCAAAGAAACAGAAGTAGTCTTCTCTAGGTTTCAGAGGTCTCCAGAGCTTCACAGCATAAGTAATGATTGCACAGAGATCTGTGGGTGATTTTTAGTTTTACTTGTAATTCATTGCATATTATTTATGTGCGTTCGCATTCTTATATGCATATGCATTATTTATATGCATTAATTATAGGCCATAACATGCATATTGCATATTATTAATTTTTATATATGTTGTATTCACTGTTATGAGATATTCATACTCTGGTTACTAGAGTTCCATGGAAATCCAGAATAGCACTGTCTGTATAATTTTTAATTGAGCATCTGAAAGAAGAGTCTTCAGACTCTGATTAAGAAAATGGAAGCTCACTGTGTCTTATCAGTAATTCCACAACAAACTTCACTAACCTAACAGTCCATGCCTATGTCTCACCTTTAGGTTTAGCAACATTTTTTTTAATAGGTTACATATATTTTCCTTTCAGACACTTCTTTCTTTCACTTTAACCAAGGGATAGCAAGATAAGTCTTAAAATATCTTTTCAAGAATTAAAGAAACTATAGCTGTTTGCCCGATATACCTTATATCAAGGTATCAGTTTTAAATCAACCATAAAAGATCAAGATTTCTGATATGAATTTTGTCAAAATGTGTCTGGAGGACCGGAAGGGAAGGTGATTGTTATATGACAAGGTTTCTACTAGCTTTTGATTGCATTGAAACCAGCCTATTTATTTAATTTAAGAAAAAAGCAGACAATTAGGAGCAGCTGTAGACCCATACAGGCAGGACAGATTTAGGCATTCCAGAATTGTAAGGCAGTATGAAAGGAACTGCATATCTTTTGAGCTGGAGGTGAAGACACTAATATCGAAAATATAGTTTGTAAAAGAAGGCAAGTTCACTGCTATACACATATGCTGCTACATGACAAGCCTTCAAAGCAAGGGCTCTGAATCTGATGTACAGAGCACTGAGGAGTTAGTAGAGGTCTGAAAAGGAGGGTAGGAGGGTGAGTTTGTGCTCTGTGAAAGAAAAAGAAAAAAAGAAAAAGAAAAAGCAGCTTAGTGTGAACCTCTGGAAAATGTATCACTTTAGCAGGATTATGATAGCTAAATAAACAAATCTTCAGCATAATCATAAGACCTGAACCCATTTCAGAGGTAATTTTATGATAATATAAACAGGCTTCTGATGATGCACGAGCTAGCTTGGACAGTGTAGTCCATTACTGCAAGTCGCATTTGTTAGTATTTGAATTACTCCTTTTAACCTGACTGTATAATCAGGTAGTGAGGTGCTATGGATTTACCTTAATAATCCCAAGAGAGCTGTGCATGTTCTTAGCTGGCTGTAGAGCTTACAGATGACTATATATCACATCCATTTTGTGCTGCAGTGTGACAAGGGATGGCCTTAGTGGTAGCTGTATGTTCTCTCTGACTTGGAAAAACCATGATTCTAAAACAGCCTCCCTTCAGGTCTGCATGATGCTTACACCAGGGTACAAGCGGTGTGGAGTGGAGACCGGAGGCTCTAATTAGATGCAGTACTGATGCAGAAACATACTCGACCTGGTATGCCCTCTTTTCCCATTTTGAAAGCTGTTGTTTGAGTGGGAAATTGCAGCCTTGTATTTACATGATGGAAATGGCTTTTCCGTAAAAGCAAAAAGCAAACAAGGATCTCTCAGAGATAGCCGCCTGTCTTCACAGCAGAGCTATGAGTAGGTGACATGAAAAAAACAGCAAATGTAAAGACCCAGTCAGCTAACAGAGCCTCTCATTGCTCTGAAATAGTAGGATGAGAACAAGGATGTCTGTCCAAGGACTGTTGTGGGAATGTTCTTCAGAGTTCAAAAGAGTTCTTGCTCCTCTGAAATGAGCTGATAGAATTAACTCTTGGGATTATTTAATTTGTGCAGACATTGCCCTAAGAGTTGCTTGTCTTTTTCCACCCAGCATCTCTCTGCCCTTCACGGTCTGGCAAAGCACTTAGTGACCAGAGACTTGAAGGCAAGTTGGGAGAGAGAAAACTTAAGAACCTAATTGCACAAGCTTCACATTTAAAAGTACTCAGTGAATTTTATGCTGGAGAATGAAGACCAATTAATTCAGTAACTATAGCCCAGAATTTACCAAATCTACTGCTACAGCTGCAGAATAAGCAATGCAGCATGTGCATTGCAGAACTGCATCATTCTAACAAGTCCAGCTAATGCACAGCCCTCTTTCTGGAGGATTTTTACCAGACCCCAAATCCTTCCATCTAGGACAGTTATAATGACTTTAGTGTACAATTAGAAGTAAAAGGCTCCTGACTAATGATGTTCCACTTATGGTGAAAGATCTTCCTGTGGAGTAGAGTTCTCCTGGAGTTAGGTTTGACAAGCCACATAAAGAGCTTCAGTTAGAAGTGGAGAGCACAGGGGCATTCGGGAGAGAGTTTTCATTTCCATTTGGGGGGAGAGAGAACGCGTAAATAGGCCTGCATTTGTGGAGAAAGGAACAGCTGAGATCAGCTGGGAATGTCTAGTGCTTGTGCAGACGGAAATAGAAACTGGGAAATTATTTAGCTGGTAAAGAACTGTCCTGCTGCTCAGAAGTTAGGATTTTTTCTTTTCTTCTTTGGGAGAAGCAACAGTTTCTTTCTCAGGAATTGCAAGAACAAGGACACAGGAGAAAGATAACTTGGACTCTCAAAAATGCTGGTTCATATGTCTCAGCCACAAGCTTTTTGTTTAAATTGATTGGCAGGATTGGGGTATGGGCAGAGATTTTCCCTGAGGTTAGACACGTAGGTGTCATTGTATGTTTCTGTCCTGTAAGACTCATTCTGTAACTGGAGGTCTGGCTTGTTCCCCAGTATCATCTGGGGATATTTTGCTTGTCAGAACACCCACAAATGCATTTTAGTAGGTCAAGAACCGCCCTCTCCCGATAACCTCATTCTCCTCTCATCTGCTCCCACTTGAGAGTTTGTGAAATGGTCTTGCAAGAAAAAATAATCTTTTATTTCAGTTGAACAGTTTCTAAGACTATCTCTAATGTGGCAACCAAAATTACATCCGAACATCAAACATCCTGCAATGCTCTAGGGGTTAAGGGGAAAAGAAGAATGAATCAAACAGAAAGGCAGTGATGTTTCATACAGCTCAAGTTAAGACAGTTATCTAGTAGATCATGACCTCTACTCTAAGCACTTAAATGTTAGTCAAGGAAGTAATGTTTCCAAGTTTCTGGAGTCAGAAGGCTTTGGGAAATATCAGTATTTATAGAGATTTCTGTTGACAAAAATAATTTCCTTAGAATATTTTGCTGACCCCCCCGACATGAACTTGAAACCATGTTCAAGTGTTCAGGGACCTAGTTCCACAAAAAAACAGGTGCTGGAAAGAACTGATTTACAAAAGAACTTTGCTGAATATGTTAACGATGGGCGACATCAGTTAAAACCAGTTTAAAATTATTATGAAGGTTACATGAAAATGACACCTAATTAATAAAATTGTTATAAACTCAAAAGAGTTGTGTATTCAGGTGTTCAGAATAAATCTCATCCTTATCCATACTTCCAATGACAAGTTGCAAGGAATAAAAAGTTTTTCTGTATGGGTAGGCTGGGACCTGAGCACAGACAGCTGAGCACAGAGAGGAGTTCAATATCAAGGCAGGGCCCTTCTGTCAAAATTTAATTACTAATAAAGAAAAACACGTAACACAGATACAGCAGGGAGGTGTATTTAATTTATCTTCCTACTCTGAGCACACTAGAACTAACCTTTAGCCTAGTTTTCAGTGCTTGAACCAGTGTGATCTTTTGTGACCATTTCTAGATGTTGAGGTGAAAAGTTCACTGCTTTTACTGTCGGTTGTCCATGATCATTTTTCTTTCACATTTTTTGCACCCAAATTACACTAAAAATTCTAATTTATGAGGCAAGATTGTTATATATCCCCTAGCAGGATTTAGGAATAAGGTTTAATGCTTTATAAAGTGTATTAACATCACTAAAAGCCCTCTAGCATTGTTTGTATAAATTTCCTCTTTGATGTCTAGGTAAGGAGCAATCTTTTATCCCTGTAAAGCACTTGGTGTACTGAAGCCATGAGATATAGCTGGAGTCTCCTGCAGAACTCCAAAGAGCCTGCAGTACAGGCCCTGATGCTAGCTGTAGGCATTATTCTCTTTAATTCCCCCTTTGGTGTTCAGTTTTCATGGTTCACTCCTTTTGTATTGAACCACGGGTTTCTGGAAATACATTCTTTCACATATAAATGCACAGATCCTGAACTGACTGTTCCTGCCTGTCCAAAGTTTAGGAATTAATACAAAACCTTCTGCTGCCTTCCAAAATTTGAGTCAGTGGGATGCATATCATTTGATCATCTTCCTTACAGGAGGTGTGTTCTTTGATATTGCTATAAAACCCCCAAAATTGGCACAGTGGATCTGTCACCAAGGCTTTAACAAGCTGCCTTCTCTGGACAGTGAGTCTCACTCCCTGCCATGAGAGGAGCGTTTCCTACCTTCATTGCCCAAACCTGTCCCTTGCCTGCATCAGAGAAAAATCTGTGTTAGCTGTTCTGCCCAGGAAATGTTACCGGCTTCTTAAACCAGTTGCTCTGTGCTGAGTTCTGTGCTAGGACCAGGTGTGCTGCCACAGATTGGTGCCATAAGGTTGATATATCTCACCACCCTGTAGGCGCTGGTTTTCCATGATGTGGAGGAGACTGATGGCCACCAAGTGATGAACCAGTGTGTCTGACTTTCTGCTCCTGAGGGACAGCCCTGTCTACCTTTTATGGCCACCTCCCCATCAAGAAATAGGCATTTTTGTCCCAGATAGCACTACACATCTGGATGGACAACAGAGGGGTTAGTAATTGTGGATGTAAAGGCTCTGAAGTGCTCTGCTGGGAAGTATTCACAGAATCAGAGAATGGTAGGGGTTGGAAGGGACCCCTTGTCCAACCCCACTGCTTGAGCAGGTAGCCCTAGAGCAGGATGCCGAGTATTCCTGCTATCCTACAGCAGCATTGCCCCTCCTGGGGCCTGTGCCAGAGGAGAGGAGGTTAGCCATACCCTCTGCAGCCTCATCACCTTGACCCCACAGAAGACTTGCTGTGCTGAAGGCCTCAGAGGCCACCAGCTGCAGCCACCATGGGAGGGAGGTCTGTGTTTGACAGCACTGCTGGTACTGTATGGCTAGTTTTGTCTACTGTGGGTTTCTGGCTGAGGGTGGATGTCTGCAGGCAATACTGGACCACCACACTACCAGGGGTAGTGTTCATACTACATGACAGCAAAGAGTATTGTGATGTGACCAGAGGCACATCATGGGCACGGAGCATGTGAATGTGCAGAGGCCCTCAGGATCATTTTGGAGGCCTGCTTTTGGTGGAAGAAGCCAAACTGCTACCATGCTGTTTACAGAGAACAGTTCCCAAAAGACCGCTAAGTTTGTTGTCTCTGACACAGCTAGTTGGTTTGCTATGAAAGGACCCAGTAGCAACAATTTGCTCTCTCATCCAAAGTTTGCTCTCTGGTGCTGACACACCTTGTAATATCACATCCTGATATGGATTCCATCTTTTTTTTTTCCACCTGATAAATCTCTGGTTGCAGCCATTACTCCTTCAGGATGTATGAGCAGATCCAACATTTCTGGTATGATCTTCTAAATTATTGTGGAGGTGGGAAAACCAACTGAAATAAATATTGTGTCATTTCCTGGCAGGTGAGCATGCTGCTTTGCTAGACCAAATGCAACTCATTTATTTGGCTATTAAATGCTTGTTTCACCATGTGAGAGAAAACTTCCTCTTGCATGTCCTAAGATTAACAAAGCATGCCTCATTCATTTAGGTTGGATATTAGGAAAAACTTCTTCACTGAAAGGGTTGTCAGGCATTGGAACAGGCTGCCCAGGGAGGTGGTGGAGTCTCCATCCCTGGAGGTATTTAAAAGAAGGGTAGATGTGGTGCTTGACGATATGGTTTAGTGGTGGACTTGGCAGTGATAGGTTAGCAGTTAGACTCGATGATCTTAAGGGTCTTTTCCAACCTTAACGATTCTATGATTCTATGATTCAGTGTCAAGTCTCACTGTCTTTTTTTTTTTATGTGTTAGCAATCTACACGTTAACAAACATCAAACAAATTTAAAACTAGACCTCAAAGAGAAGTTGATTACCAAATCAACCCTTCTGGATGTAATTTGATTAACTGCCAAACTCCCTCCCATACTTCTCTTCAGAGGATACTGTAAAAGACACTAAGTTCATGATGGAAAAATGTAGACTTAATTAACAAGAGAAATTTCATTTTTGCCATTTCCACATTTAACAGGGGCTCTTATCAACAGGAGACACATAAGAAGCTCAGATGTGTAAACTCAATCAGCTTTTATTTCTGTATTATGGAAAATATATGCAAGAAAATCCTCTAGGTCCTACATCTGCTCTAATCCTTATGATATTGCCTTGTCAAAGAGACAGTAGCAGCTCTGTGTTGTCGAGAACACATCCCAAGTGACTAAGAGCAGCTTGAATACGATCAGTGTCATAGGGTCAGATATTCTTACTGTGCAGGAAAAATGTTAGATCCATTACACAACTGGGAAGAGGGTGGTATTAGGTGGACCCCAGAGTCCCTTAGGAAATTCTTGCTCAGGAGACTGTCCTCATCCTGCTGACTCTCCTTTGCCACTCCATCCTGTTAGTTAACACATGGCTCCTAAAACATCCTCCACCTTCACAAAGAGATGTGAGCTCTGCTATGAATAGACGGGAGACAGGGTGACTTTATGTGAACAGTTGGATCAGTCTGATCTGACTTCCTCCATCTCTGATGGCTATTTGGGATCATGCTTTCTGGAGAAAAAAGTTATAGGACTCTGGATGTAAATGCAACATAGGGAGCTTAAACAAAGTGGATTAAAGAGAATGATATCACAGGAGCAGCACAGCCAATCTGCTCCCAGCACAGGTATGCCAAGAGATGGCCTAAACAGTGGTTTGCAACTCCTTCCTCAGTCCTCTTCAGCTATCCCCAGTTGGGATGTGGTGATTTTGGAAAGGGGATCTGGCAGTATGGGAGCCCTTAGATCATGGGGAGATAAGAAGGGCAGTACAAGTCAGCCATCTAGGGCAGCTCAACTTTCTCATGGTAACTATGCCAAGATGCACTTTACTGGTGCATTGCATCCCCAGCCCCATCACAGGTCACTTAAATTTTTGAAATGTGCTCCTGCACAGTGGCTGGGGAATGGCCTGGATCCACTGCCTGGAATGTGATCTTCCTGTAGAGGAGATCCAAAAGGAACCTCTCGTATCTGGGCCATGTCCTCTATATCCCAATAAAGCATCTGTATATTTGGAGCAACACACACCCCTACAGTGTCCTTTGGACAGGGTTACTGCTGCTAACCCTGAGATCCACACAATAAAAGGAGTGCTGCTTTTCATCCCTCAGAGCAGTATTTTCACAGTGTGGCATGCAGCGCGCGCCTCACGGTCTGAGTGTGTGTGAAGGATGTTGGTATGAGAGGCCACAGCCCTTGCTGGGATTGCCAATGAGAGAGTTGATACTTTGTTAGTAACAATAATAAAGTTGTTAAGAGGCATCATTCTTCTCCTAGCGCCCTTGCAGCCATTTGCTCTTCCCTGGCTAATGAATGTCCCTGACTGCCCTTGAACCCCTGAAGCAGCCTTCTTTTCTTGCAAGGAGAAGACTGCGAGGCCATGTTTCTTCCTGGGCTGCCCACAACAGTGGGGCAGGACATGCTCCCACATGTGTGGGACTCCCAGGCAGGCAGCTGCCCCACAGCACATCATTCTTGCCAGGCCACCCGCTGCCCCTGGCCAGCTGAGCTTCTCCACATGAGCAGCCTGCCTCGTGCCACCACAGCCACTCAAGTGGCATGGTTTCCTCCTGTCACCGTGCCTCCAGCCTGGCTTTCCCACCATTCATCTCCGCCTCACAGTGGTCTCCTCACCACTGTGCCTTGCCACCCACCCACAGCAACGTCTCCAAACCTGCTGGCCCTCCCCAGCTTCCTTAATTCAATGCCTGCCACATGCACATCAGTTAT
Source organism: Phalacrocorax carbo (assembly GCF_963921805.1). Classification (NCBI taxonomy): domain Eukaryota; kingdom Metazoa; phylum Chordata; class Aves; order Suliformes; family Phalacrocoracidae; genus Phalacrocorax; species Phalacrocorax carbo. Next base: position 37,363,487 of record NC_087513.1, on the reverse strand, counting down.
TTGCAGCTTATATGCACTTTCCCGAGCAACAAATACATTTGCTGTTCAAGGAAAGAGATGGGGAAATGGATTTATCTCCAGAACAATCTTTCTGAGGGATCCTCAGCCTTTCCTGGAGGAAAGGCATGGGGAAGAGGCAAGGCAGGAGGGTCAGAAGACCCTCAAAGGGCAGAAAGACAAGTGGAGGCTGCTGCTGGCAGAATAAAAGGGGCCGATGAAGTAGCCAGGAAGTTGAAGGGGGCCGGGGCAGAAGGAGGTGTCCTTTGAAGGCTACATGTGGGGTTGCTGTGGGCAAGCTGTACCTGGGTGCCCCTGGGCCATCCGGCAGCAGTGGCAATGGAGACCATGAGCCAAGCCGCCAGTGAGGCCTCTCTGTGGGCTGGGCTAGACTGAAAGTGTCTGGTCACATCAAGGTGGTGGTGGGTGCTTCATTTTGATAAATCATATGGCTCTGTGAATGCAGACATGTGCTGCTGCTTTCTGGGGTGGCAAGACAGACCCCAGCTGGAGCAATGTCCTCCCACTTCCACCATGCAGACACCAGTGCCTCCTTCCTTCCCTGCCTGGTGTCAGCATTGGAGGAGCCGCCATGTTCCTCTACATGGCCATGAGGGCATTTGTGCATGCTGCTGAGGGTAAATCTGATGTGCCCTGGTGTTGAGTGGTAACCATGGTTTTGTGCTCCAAAGCACAGCCTGTTGCTGTTTTACTCATCAGTGTGGAAGTCTTCAAGCATGCACCACACAAATCTAGAGGAAATGTCCATACAAGATGTAGTTGGTTGTTTAGAGGTGGTAGAGATGTTCAGAGGCTTGTCCTGTGGGAGGCCAAAGATACTCTGGCTGGCTTCCAGACATTGATCTGGATATTACCTTCCTCCCAGAAAGCCCTTTTGTAGTATAAACTGTGCAAGGTCTGGTGTGGATAAAGCACTCTTAGCTACCAGCAGGTGATAGGCATGGGGACATGGGATGAGAGGCCAGCAGCCTCACTGGCACAGGGCAGCTGGGGAGCTCCTGAGTTGATCCAGGACACTGCTCCTCAGGGGAGCGAGCATGCCAAGCATTTCACTTCACTTCTGCAGAGAGCTGGCTGCAGCCCTGGACTCCCTAGCAAGGTGAGTTCTCTGCTTTTAGGTGGTATTCCTTGAGGAGTCGTCTTCCCAAGCTGAAGGGAGTAGAGCTGGAAAATCAAGGAGAGAGTTTGAGGCAGACTTTCCAGGGACCTGTCCTGCTCTTTCCTAAGCAAGTTGCTGGGGTAGACACCGCGGTTTGTCTCAGAGGTGCACAAGGGAACTGCTCCTACTTGAAAATCAATTCCTGGACATTGATGATGCCCCGTTAAGCAATATGGGAGGCCAGGGAATAGCGACATTGTGGTTGTGTTTTCATTTTAGGACCGACTAATGAATAATGTCACTACTGTTCCTGTGCGGCTGCTGTTTCCCCTAATGGCATACTGATTCAATAATGTTAATGGCCTTCTACCTATAATAGGATTTACTGGGATTAAAGTCAGTTTCTGCTCAGGATATATGTATGCTATGCTTTGACCACTATGCAGGAATACATTGTGGTTGTGCTCAACTACATTCTTAAAAGGAGTGTTCAAACTTTTCCTCTACAGATGAATCACATTCTCTCAGAATAATACAGAAAAGTGTACAGTTAAAACAATGTGTTTCAAAAGTTAATGGCTTAAAAATGGAATAGCCCATTTCCTTACAAGTATTTTACGATTTTGCTTGTATTTCTGAAACATCCACGCAGTGTAAAAGGAGCAAAAGAGGTGTTCCTATGCCTTGATCATAGGCCAAGGAGACACAAATTTATTTCCCTACTTTGTTTAAGATGCTGCTCACAACAATTAGTCTGTTAATATAAGGTTTCTCCATCAACTTGCAAATTATGTTAATAATATGTTTAAATCACAAGATATGCACTCAAAATAAGTTTGTAAATTAGTTTTCATCAAAGTGTCAAGCTTCCTGCAATTATGTACAGAAAGCTACTAAATCTGAAATCCCAGTAGTGCTGGGATTCATCTCAGCAGAAATTACTTTGCTGGAGGACTCTACTGAGGCACAGCATAAAATTCAATACACAAAGTTCAAAACAATTTAAAATTCAATTATGCATGAACTGAAACATCATACGTTAAAATACTTTGCTCCCCTTCCCTCAGTATGTATGTTTAGTACGTTCACAATTTTATTCTGGCTGAATTGATGTTTGCTGATGGAAAAAGTACATTTGTTCTCTGTAGGAGGTTCTAGCAAATTCTCCAACACCAATGCCCTCTGCCAGGATTAGGACACTCAGATGCTAGAGATCAAAGGGCCAAGGGGCTGTTGTTGGGCATGAAGTGACTAGTGGGTGAGGTGAACACTGGTTGGCCCAAGGACTTTGTGTTGATGAAGGTCACTGTTCTTTCAGGTCCCTCCATGGGGAAGTTTTGGATGTGGACAGAAGAACTGATGCCATCATACGTAGAAGGAACAACTCACAGTGAGTCCAAAACTTCCATATAGAGAAGTCCCTCTTAGGAACTTTTCTGAAGCTACTGTGGTGTATGGGTCCATTCCTGATACCAAAAGAATAGCCACTGTTTTATGGAAACTTGCAAACTAAAGCTGCTACAACTATAGCAACAAATTCCTCTTGAGATAAAGAAAGCTGCAATGACTGCAACTGTAGGATAAGAACTGTAGAAAAATATTTCATGGTGGCTCTACTGGCAATTAAATAATTGCTGTACTTCAGCACACTGTAAAGGCAAGTAGTAAACAGTGTAAAGATTTCTTAGTCTTACAAGTTTTCAGTTCAACTGTAATATGCTATGTAGTGTTTTCAACAAAAATGGTTAGGTGAATCATTGGTTATTTCAAAGGAATGAAAAAACTCCGCTTTGTTGGTTATGGTCCTTCATATAGCTGTGAAATATTAAATTATACAGACAAGACTGCTTGGTATAAGCATCACAGTGTAGAAGCCTTTTGCAGACAGATTTCTATGTTAAAAGTTATGATTACAGCTCCCTTAGTTGAAAACCCTGGAATTACTGGAACAGATTATACAAATTTTACTTAAGAAACATAGCTATTGACCATAGAAATATTTAGGTATTGGGAAGAGTAGATTTTTGAATAGGAAATCTAATGGAGTGAAAAAATTAAGAAATCAAATTTTTCTAAGAGATTTTTAGATGGGATTAGTCCACAGCAGATGCTATGAGAATAGCTCAGTACAGAGAGTTGTCAGAGAGGTTCTAGGGGCCTGTTAAAGGTGGCTCACATGTCTGAATTTGGCAGTTTCTCCCTGGATTTATTGCTGGCCCCCTAAGGGTGGCCTTTTCTGCTCTTCCTCTCCCTGTCACATCCTCCCTGCACCCCACACTATCCCTTGGTGCTGCCCTGCTCAGGAGATAAGGCTGGAAGATTACAAGTAAGCAGTTGAAATGCTTTTGAAATCCAAAACAAGATGGATACCAACACTGGTAGGAAATTATGCACTTCAATGACTTAATGCTAACTCACTGCCTACTAGTTATCTATATATCTCAACCAACCAGTGCTTTACAAGCCTTTAGACATTGGGAACTGTCTGTTCTGTTGAAGTGGCTGAGATCTGAAAATTGCAAGCAGATATATGGAAAGTCATTGTTCACTGCTAGGTCTGTGGTAGATAAAGAATCTTCCCTGTGCTTAAATTTAGGACAGATTTTTTTTTTATGCTGTGTAAAAAATTCACTAAAACTTATAGAAGTTTTCTCTTTCCATTTCCCCACAACAGCTTATCATCAGAGATGTTCTTACTGTCTTATCTTAAATTATAAAAATAATAGCAACCTAACTCTGCTGTAATGAGGAATGGAAAGGAAATATTTTTGGCATGAAGATGTAGGAAAAGAATGGAAGGGATTGCTTCTTATGCTTTCTTGAATGGAGCACATTGTGGCATCCTGAAGCATGCCAGTGTTAGGCGGGGCAGATGATGCCTGTTCACATTCAGTATGGAGCTGTAATAACTTCATTTGCCATGTATAACAGTTTTTTAAAAACCTTTCTAAAGTCTGTAACATACATTCCCATACAGATGGGAGGTAGGTCTTACCTGTGAAATGAAATTAAGATTTTTAGCTTTTGTCCTGGTTTCAGCTGGGGTAGAGTTAAATTTCTTTGTAGTAGCTAGTACGGGGCTGTGTTCTGGATTTTTGCTGGAAACAGCGGTGATAATGTGGAGTTGTTTTAGTTGTTGCTAAGTAGCACTTACACTGGTCAAGGACTTTTTCAGCTCCGTGTTCTGCCGGGTGCAGAAGAAGCTGGGAGGGGACACGGCTGGGACAGCTGACCCCAACTGACCAATGGGATATTCCACACCATATGACATCATGCTCAGTATATAAGCTGGGGAAGAAGAAGTAAGTGAGGGACGTTTGGAGTGATGGCGCTTTTCTTCCCAAGTAGCCGTTACGCGTGATGGAGCCCTGCTTTCCTGGAGATGGCTGAACTCCTGCCTGCCCATGGGAAGTAGTGAACGAATTCCTTGTTTTGCTTTGCTTCTGCGTGCAGTTTTTGCTCTACCTCTGAAACTGTCTTTATCTCAAACCATGAGTTGCCTCACTTTTACTCTTCCGATTCTCTCCCCCGTCCCACCAGGGGGGAGTGAGCGAGCGGCTGCGTGGTGCTTGGTTGCTGACTGGGGCTAAACCACAACAGCTTTTAACATGGTTTGTGGTTTAATAAAGAAGTCTGATTCAGTATTAGTATATTCTGTGATACTACTAAAAAATAGATTTGTATCTCCATAGTCCGACATCTGACAATGTCTAGACAAACTTTTATGTTCTTACTAACTTTCTCTCATATAATCACTGGAATTTGATGCTTATACTGTATTAATTTTAAGTTAATTGCAGCCTGTCATAACTCAACTGTATTTGCTTACTTGGTAGTTTCTTGTAAGATAAATACCATATTTTTTTACTGCTTTTAATAAAACCTTTAATTTCCACTTTTTATGGTTCTGGGTGACTAGCTGTTTTCGTCCAGGCCAGAACAGAAAGATGCCTGAGGGGATACTGAAGAAGACTTGGAATCTGAATGAAATTCTAGGGCCCTACAGCAGAGGGGAGGCCTGAGGCTGTCTCAGTACCTACCAGGGGTGCAGCATGACTGAGGCAGGACCATGGGACCAGCAAGCTCTTCCCTATGCACTGGTTAACAGGATCATAACTGGTGTGGTGCAGCTTGTAGGACTGTTGCTAAAGGAATGGGAGAAAGGATGAGGAGGGGTAGGGGAATAGGTCCTGATGCTTCCTTTGAGTGCCCATCAGGATTTCAGATTTCAATGTTCTGCTTGTCTCCCAGCTGCCAAAAGCCAGTTGGGAGTTTGCTGGGTAAGGGAGGTGACAGGAGCAAAGATTGTTTGTTTCTTCCTCTTGAATACAGCTCCTGCTGCACAAGTTTTTGCAAGTTTTGGCAGCCCTGGAGGAGTGTACGCACCGGTGTACGTCTTACTTCCATGGCCAAACCCAAATTCAGTGCAGGCAAGGCAGTCTGGGCTAACTCCAGCAGCCAAGACTAGCACAGCACCTTGCAGTGGATACTTTCTTCCTGGCTATTCCCAGGAAACACATGTCAGAGGGATTATCACTTCAGCTGCACAACCACAATCCAAGTTCTGAGTCTTGACAAACTTAATTAATTCATAGGGCTTTCCAGTGGTTTCAGACTGAGATTCATCTGCCTTACCTTAGGCACTCAGAGATGGCCCCTTAAACTGGTCCTCTGCATTTCTCTGCTGCATGCCCTGGGTTCAATAGCAATTCCTCCACATGTTCACAGGGATCTGTCCCAGTTCATCATCCCCCTGACATGACTCCTTTCAATCTTATCTGGGCCTAGGTAACCTATTATGCCTGCAAAGTGGTATCACACACAGTCCATGACAATGTAGATCAGCAAAAGCTGCTCTTCACCCAGACCAAAGATTTTCCCTCCACAGAAGGACCAGGGAGATGATGAATTCTCAGAAAGTACAGGCAGCCTAAACTGTCCCAGTGTAGTGCAGCCCTGGAAAGTGCTCAGGGGATATTTCATCACTATCTCAGGCTGCAATTCAGCATTATAACACTTGCTGCGTGATTGAGGTTGGACACAGGAGCAGATGAGGTGAAGGACATGGGACTTACCTAGCTTCAATTCACAGTGTGAAACTCTCTTCACAATAAAAAGTGACTGGTTCATTGGCTGTGTCTGCACTTGCCTTCTCACAGCTGCTGCTGTAAAACTGCAAGTAGCAAAGTGAGCCTCTTTCTTTGGGTGGTGGCAGCCTGCTTGTTTTTGTGACCCTGGATATCTTTTTAGGGTTTTTTTTCATTCAGAGAGTTTTACGCTCAGGAGCCCACCTCTTTCCCAGAGGTCTCCATTTGCATTTTCCTTCTGCCCTTGGGTATTGTCCACAGACAGAGGGATTTACCAGATGTCCCACAGAGTGTCTGTTTGTTGCACACCTGCATCTTGGCTGAGGATGTGACTGAACTCTTTGTGTCACCCACAGGACTCCCTACTGCTCTTGGTCATGCCCTCAGGGAACCAGCCACAACCCTGTCTAGCTAGTAGACCTCTATAGGGAGGTCTCTATTTGCATTGAAGTAGTACAGTAAGTAGAGCCTTAATCACACAAGCAAAAGTTCCATGAAAGATGCTTACCATAGAGTCTGAGTAGGCTCTTTACTCCTAGATGTAGTTGGGAATGCAGGAGGCACTACCTGAGAAAGATGATTGATGAGAAGGCATTTGGCTAACTGACAGTGCCATGCTGTTGTTGGGTTTGATTAAACTGTGTGGTGATGAGGCAGTTGAGCCAGGTAATTGGAAGGCAAGTGAAGAGATGGTCAACTGTGGTGAACACTGAAAGAAAAGGGTGTGTATATAGCCCAGAATTGTGTATGAGAAATTATAATGGCATTCAGGGAAGGAAGCTAGCATGGAGACTCACAGACTAGCTATGGGAGGTGGAGTCAGAGAGAGGGAGAAGAATGCTTAGTACCTGGTTTGGTATGAACTACATTGGACTAATTATCTCCCTTCAAAATGAGAGCTTCTACTCTGTAGTACAATACCAAACTCATAAATACCTTAGTATAACTTCATGCCCTGGTTCCATTACTGGCAGCTTTATGAAAACACTCCTTTCTCCCTTGAATCTACTTCAATATTATTTGATTGGTTTAGGGAAGTGGTTATTGTATGAACTTCTATATGCTGTGTGACAATTATGCAATGACATCTATTTTTAAACTGCATTTCTCATACATTTTGCAGGAAAGCAGCATTCTGCAGCTATCTGCCTCATTCAGAAATACTTTGGTGTTAGCTGCAGTAAATCCTATTTTACTTCGGTGATTTATACACAATTTGTCAAGTTACTAGATTTACCCAAAGGGAAAACATTTAAGAAGGCACTTCTGAGGATGCAGTTTTATGACTGGCCTAACTGAATCTAAGACTGGTCTGCTACCATAAGTGGGAAAGCCTTGGCTAGAAGGGCTGGGGAGGGTGAAGCTGCCCCTTTTGATGGTAGGCTCATTCAAGACAGGGTACAGTTTCATCATTTCTCCAAGCTTAACTGCACAGGTGAGAAGAGCAGACTTACCTCTTTGGCTTTATTTATCCCATCACTCACAGTTCAAGCATGAGAGGATTTCTTTGATATTGTGCTCTACAGACATAAAAATATGTGTGCATTTTTTTTCTGTTCTTTTTCTTTTCCAGAACTTCAGGTAGAATTTAATTTTATTATAATCAGCATGTTAGATGCAATAGCTTCATAATTTTCTGCCTTTGTCTGTTCTTGTCTGATCAAAATTCTGGATGAAACAAGCATTCCTTCATCTGTGTACTATTTATCACACATGATGGAGTTCCTCTTTAATTAGGTGCACTAGTTATTTCACTTAATATACTTTAACCGTTCTCTGTTTTCCCTCTGAGAGCAGCTTTTACTTTTTTCTGGTGTGTGAAAAGCCCTATGCTAGGTATTATGGCTATGTGATCATATGGAGTTTGTTACATTTTATGTGCCAAGCAGATTTAAGTCCTTTTTTTAAAATATATCAATATTTTGCAATTCAAAATTTAATGTACTGGAACTGTAGCTGAACGGCAAAATAGTACAGCAAAAAATTTCTGATTGCAAATGTCTATTTTTGGATTAACAGAGGCAAAAGTACTTAATGCTTACAGTGAAGCTTACATAATTGCCTTTAAAAAAACTTATAAAAGTTATTCCTGTAAATGTATTTTGTATATTGAATTTGTATACTGTTGACTTTTCCCCAAACTGTGTAGATTTCCCCCTATTTTTCTGAAAGAGCTTACTAGAGCCACAGCCAAAGTAGAAGAGGAGGCAAAAGTTATATGTTAGCTATTATAAAAACTTGTTTTGAAGAAGAAAGTTTTTATATTTTATAAGGCATGATTAAATTTCTTGTGACTCATTTTCAGTCTGAAGCTTTTTAACCAGACTGATGTCAAGTCCCACTGAATACTGAAAGTCTTCCTTCTTGTAGGGTAAAATAGCATCACCAACAAATGTGACATGGGTCATCTGGAACCATCAGGCCACGCTGCTGCAGAACGATTGCCTTAAACAGAAGCTGGTTTCACTGCATTGTCCCAAACCCAAGCTAAATGCTTGCTATAAGGGCAAAGCCCAATTTTAAATAAAATCCCTATTGTAGTAGGATGTTAGGTTTGGGAGGGAGAAGCAGAGTTAATTTTCATTAATCTTTTTACATGGAGGTCCTGCTAATCTAACCCCAAGCATTTCAATAAAACAAGCATTAAGAGAAGTTGTTGACTCCAACAACTAGTTAGTTGGTTAGTGAGGAGTAGTAAGTAAGTTGTACACAAAGGGACAATACATATAAGCCCGAAAGACACCTCTAGGTGAAGAGCATTTTCCTACTTATTTAGCATTTTTCTGCTAATGAAGAACTGAGGGTTTTCTGCATGTCTCATTTTTCAACTTACATGTTTGCTTACCCATGGTATTCCCAAGAATCTAACAAATTATGAAAAGCGGGAATGCCTGTGTTCTGTTTCCAGTCATGCCTTAATTTAGAGATTGTACAATTCTTTATAAAGCTAGCTTTAATATTACTCACAGAGGTGCACACAGTTAAACAACTGACATTGTTTCCAATGTCCCAAAGTTTTCTTCCTCCATAGACTGCCACACTTATCTGGAAGACTTAAATGCCGGCCTATAATGATCTCCTTGTGCTGTGGGAACCCTTGGCTATCATCTCTGTGCACTGGTGACTGGAGGAGCAGTTCTTACATGAATTGCCAATGGGTACAAATTATTTGCCAGACACTAGACTGGACAGGGAAATCAGCATGAAGGTTATGAACCAGAGGGAGTATCTTGTGTATTTAACCTGAAAGGCAGACTAGATGTGTGCAAGCTGAGTCTGTCCCCCTCTGGCTGTCATTCTTAATTGCAAAAAAAATGAGTTTGTACATCTTCTGGTAGCCACCATAGATTATAAACTGTCTGTTATATGGATAGGGTTCTAAGACTATGGCTGTTCATTTATAAGGCAAGATGTATTCTCTTGGCACTAAGCACTTCGCCTGAATTACAGGCTATTTGGATGATGAACCACCTCTTTTAATCAGCCTACATGTTTTCTTTCTCTCTCATAATAAATATGTACACATTATCCATGGTGTGCCTACTTTTCTGACACACAACATGAAAGAACACTACTTTCTTACTATGAATAGTTTTTGTTTTACAGCACATGCACATAATGAGCTGTAGTTTTACACCTCTATGAGTTTTGGCTTTACAAAGTAGGGGCCCCTCAGGCTGAGCCCATATTTGACTTAGTACAATAGGTTGCGCACTCTTGACAATATATTACAGGATTTCAGTGATGCAAAGGCATTAGTACCTGGTGCCACGAGGATTATTTAGGCTTGAGTTCACTTGATACGTCCTTTCCTGAGGGCTTATCAAGGAAATTAATTGAATGACTCACTAGTAGGCAACTATCAATAAATACTAATGAAAAAATACAACAGTGGTGGGAACAAACACAAGACCCTTTATAGGAATGTAAGTTACTTAGTGAGAGAATATTTTTTCAATAGACAGCCAGCTTTAAATTGATGCTGATTCCCAAGTGAAAGATAGTATACACTAGACTTGCTGGATTAAATAACAGGTCTCAGTTTTAATTCACAGTAATGTATTTGTAGAAATATAGCTGGTATATGCATTCCCACAACCTAGAATTGCAGTGTTAGGAAACTTTCTTGGTTTGGTTTAATCAGGAAATGTATTAGATTAAAAAGGGAAAAGACCCTGTTCTGCCTGAAACTGTAGGTCTCCTCTCCAAAGGGACACCTTTACAAAACCAGGATCTCCCAGTCAATTACTGGGATCCTGTCTCTTGCTACAGACATCTTTGGCCATGCAGTCTACAGTATACTTCTACTAAATGTACCCTGGCCCTCATGGCCATGCTTTGCTAAACTCATTATGTCTAGGCTACCAGCCACTATATTAAATCATAGCTGATGGTGTACAGAACCCCTAGCCTGAGGACTCAGAGGGATGTAGCTATTTGCTTCTTTGTTTTGTAGACTTTCTGACCCAATCATTGCAAAAAGAAAAAAAGAATTCATCTTACTGCTTTTAAACATATCTTACCAGATTGTCACCAAGAGGGAAAAGTCTCTTATAATGCTTTTGCCTGCCCATGATTGTGGCTATCTTTGTACTCACCATTCAATTTTCTTTCTGTAACCCAGAACCTGACCCCTTGATACAGCTGAATGAGCCAGGAATATCCTTTTTCCTTTGTGAAATCAGTGCATCACAGCAACTTCTTCAAATGCCTCCTAGAAGAAAGCCTACACACCAGCAACTGTGCTTTTTGTAACATTGATGTAATTTTCAGCCCCTTCTGCTATCTGAGTTTTGAGAGAGTGCTGCAACAGCCACAGTTGAACTGCTTCCAGGGAGTTCAGGGCATCTGCCTTTGGATCTTCCTAGTTCCCTCTCCCTGAGCACACCCTGAGTTCACCCAAAACCACTATTGACCAGTTGCTTCCAGCAAGGTGGGAAAAGGAAAACACCTTGTACTCACTGCACTCTTCTGTAATAGCACTGCCTCCTCCTTGGGGGACTCTTCTTCCTGGTATAGCATCCCTTGCACACTGTAGCAGCCTTCTCTTGTTTCCATGAACCAGCCAGCAGATTTTCAGGAGTAACCTTCTCCAGCCGTCAGGCTATGTCTGCAGTCATTATCGCAGTAACCTAATCTGTCCTGGTATCATATTTTCCCCAAAGTAGGAAGGGAAATGCATGGACAGGCAAAGAGGCCCACACTCCTTCATTGGTAGATGAGGCCAAAGAAGGCCTTGTACATGCCACTTAAACAGCAAGGAAAATAAGGAAAATACTTGTACTTTTCTTTTTTTGAGAACTTGCCTTTTTTCTTTCAGGTTGGTTGAGTTCCTCCTGAATAGTTGCACTTTTATCATTAATATGCTTAGACTTGATAATCCTTTCTGATGACATATTGAAGCCTGACAAATACAGGTTCTGGAGAAACCCAATGGGACTAGGATTTATTTGGTTCTCAGATCTGGAGGCAAATGGCTGAACCTGGAACTGAAGCTAAGCAAATGCCACCTGTATGAAGACATAGTGGTTGATTCATCTAGGACGGGATTACCTGAACACTTGGGGATTGCTATGGATGTTTCACCTACTTCAATCTTGGTTGGTGAGAGAACATGCTTACCCTTGAAGGCAAGATTTTTCCAGAATACACAAGCAGAGCAATGTCAAAGCCATTACATGGAATCTGATTGGTGAAAGCAAAATTCCCGGCAGCAAAACTCACCTGTCAGTGACAGATTATACCTGTACATAGCAATGGGGGACTAAAAGTACTCCTGCAGTGCCTCATGACTTGGATGGATCTCAACAAGATTAACACTTTTGCTATTGCTGCATGCTTGATATGACAAAATGCTGCTGAAGTGCAAAAAGAAAGAATTACTGGCTAGACAGAGAGTAAAGTGGAATAATATGTCTGGCTGTTCAAGGTCAGCAGGCAGACAGCAATTCCAACTATGGCTGAGGAGAGCATCAAAAATGTTTTTTACAATGGGCCATAGAATTGACTGTTTTTTCCTGGTGTCTTATTTGGGAAGTGGGGTTTGGTTTAAATGCCTTCTTACAATAACCTGTCAGAAGCTGTGGCATTCACCAGTAAATCTGTTGTCAAGCTGAACATTGTTGCCATGCACAGGTAAAAGGGAAAAGTAAATGGAGAGGGTAATACATGTTCTGGGGCATTAGGCGTCATTAAAAGGGAGAGGTGCTTGTTGACTCTATGCTTAGCACTCATGCGCATACCATGCTTTTCTTTCCATCTTTACACAGAGGACTCTTAAGGATACCTGACATGGTTCTGCCTTGTGTCAAGGACGGTATACAGCTCTCTGAAAACTGACTTGCGCATGGGGTACAAAATATGCTGGGAAGGGGATATATTTACTCCAGTGTGGTCAGTTTTCTGTTTATACTGGTGGTCACTAGTGCAGAGGGAACTCAAAGCTCAACGCTTTACAGGGCTGTGCCATGCTATGTCCTGACCAGGCCTGACCTGTCCAGGACATGTGAAAGAGAGCTCATGTGATACACCATGGCTCAAGCTTTCCCTTTGACATTCCCTCCTTGTTCTGGACCGTGGTTTAATTTTATATTAGAGCAGAGGTGTAGGGGGATCTACATTTATGGGGCCATGTATAGGTTTGCAAGTGGGTTAATTGCCACCCTTCTACCACCAGCTCCAACAAGTGGCGTTCAAATTAGCACCAGAGTGGTCATCACTTCATGAAGCAGGATGTTACGGTGTAGTTACTGAAAGGCTGTTACAACCAACATGACTAATCCTGCCCTTTCCATCTTCCACACATGCAGCTGTGGCCTTGTGCCTTTCTAGGAGGGAAACTTGCAGGATGTTACAGTTATTTTTACAAGCCTAAACCAGATTTGCGTGTCTGCCTATGGTCACCATAGTTTCATCTGTTTCCTAGGCCCTTTGATGAAGATAAGGCCTGTGCCCACTGGGAAAGGTTCACACATTTTTGATCATTGCAGCCCTAAAACCTGGCAACAGCTTTACAATAAAGTTAGCAAAGCTTCTGTAGCTCTTACAAAATTTGTAGCTAATTGGTGATTAGAATAAAAAAAACAAATGACAAATTTTAGCCCGTTTTTTTATCATAAATGAAATAGTTTTTTTCAATGCTATGTTTCTGTCAATCTATTTTGAGGCTTTTGTGTGTTGTTTTTTTTTTTAATTCAGTGCCCTTTCAGCAGAAACCACTGAAAGCATTGCCCCCACTCCCTCCAATTTCTTCATGTTTTAGGCAGATCTTACTTTCTGAACTTTCTTTTTACTGATTGAAATAATTGAAGCACTTCAGTGGGAAGCTTACAGTGTCTGTAGCTCTCACCTCCATCACTTCCCATCACAAATGTCCTCTTCATATCATAAAAAATACACCTTTTCTCAAGAATGGCTTTAGGTAAAATATGTCACTTTTATACCTAAATTATACTTAAATGTCATCAGTACAGGCAGGAAGAAAAACTGTCATGAACAAAAACATAAACGTAAAGATGACATCTACTTTACTGAAATGATGAATTGACAGCAGATGAGGCAGTTACCATATGAATATTCCAAAGAAATGCTTCCATTCTTTCCAGTCCCCCTCACACCCACTCCAGCACTGCCCTGTGCAGCACCAGTTCAGGAACAACTGAACATCTGGCTGTTAATAAACTGCATGACTCGTGTCTGAGCTTGTACTCCAGTTCAGTCAGTTGGGTACTGCTATGCATAAGCAGTTGCAGGACAAGGACTGTGTGCTCCGGATTCAGTGATTTTTTTTTTTCTTCTGTGATTTCTGTATCTTCATTGCAAATTCAGGATTTGCCTCCTATTCTTCTCATTCTGAGCAGCTTCCCACAGGCTTTTGGGGAGGCCCCCAGCTAGTGAAGAGAGAAGGGGGGATAGCGGGAGAACACATTAATTCATGAGGTTAAACTAGAACAGATGATAAGGATAGGACTAGCTAAGGGGAAATGAGGGCTATAGATGGAGGGGTGTGAGGGTAGGAAAGAACAGGAATAGGAAAGAACTTGTGGGGAGCATCCTATCCGTGGGAGCTCTAGTGAAAAAGCAAAAACGTGCTGCTCACTGGAGTTATTCCCAGAGGCCAAAACTACCACAAAGTATTGCAGCAGTGAAGGCCCGACCCTACATGAGATAATCTGCTGGGTCCAGGTGCTTAGAAGTTTGAAGAGTTTTGCATGCTGGACACTTACCCAGGCTACTGATGTATGGTCTGCAGCTCTTTGGAGAAAAACTGGTAAGAGCTAAGCTTGGAAAAGATGACTGCTCTGCATTCTCTGTCTTTTGCTTCAATTCACCTGCCATGTGGCAGAAAGGATCTGGTCCAGCCACCACAAGGCTTGACAAATGCAGTGTCCATTCTTGGTGGTCAGGTCCTCCATCCAACCAGGCTGCTCTGCCTCCCTCTCGCACAGTGGTGACTGTGGCCTGCAATGGCTTTCTTGCCACAGGCTGCAGGCCCCATCCCTCCTGCTGAGGTCTTGAGGATGTGAGGTCTTTCCACACCCCACTGCTCCACTTTTGATCCAACGCACTCCGGGCTCTTGGGTACCTGGACTGACCTGGAAGTGACTAAGTTCCTTAAGCAGGGAAAGATCCCAAGCACCTCCCTGACCTTGTCACTTGCCCTGCAGCAAGCTGCCCTCCAAGTGCTGCTGGCAGTGGCGGACACAGAGGTCATGGTTGGACGTGGAGGTACTTGGTGATATCCTAGCATTGCTTATCTAGTCCCAGTTGTCATATCCTACACTGGTTGGTTTTGAATGTCATGACTTTGCTGCCTATTACACTGAGCACAACTTTGCTACTCACAAAGTTTTTACGTAGTTTTCTCCAATTTCATAATTTCCAGTTTAAATGTCTATGTTTTTTGAGTCATTTCAAAGCAGTATAGGGAAGGTCCTGTTCCTGACCCAGCTGCATGTGCCCAGCACACATTGTCATTAGCATTCATGAAAACACACACAGTCAACATGAAATTGATTGGGCTAAAATCAAATCCAGGGAAAAAATATCCTTTGCTGTTTCTGTTGAATTACTCTATTGTCTTCTGGAGGCTGGCAGGAACTGAGTGACAAGTTGTGCTTCCAAAAGGATTTAAAACTAAGACTCTGTGGAATAAAAGGGGAGGTTCTCACATGGATATGTGGTTGGTTAAAAATAAGAAACAGAGAGTTGGAATAAGCAGTCAATTTTCACAGTAAGTTATTATTGCAGGCCCATTGATATCATTATTGTCTCAGATATTCACGGTGATCTGGAAAAAAGCATAAGTAGTGAAGTGGCAAAGGCCTCTGAAGACATTATACAGCACAGGGATGGCACAGAGATGGGCAAAATGTGAGGAATTCCAGAACAATATTGTGAGGTTGAATGACTGAGTGATAAAAAGGCAGATGAAATTCAAAATAGATGCACACAGAAGAAATAGTAGTGAATTTGCATATATGATGGTGGGCCATGACCTAGAATAAGGCTTTGGCCTTACAGTGATCCTAGAAAACTATTAGCTTAACTATTAGGTATGTGGATCAGTCAAAAAATACTTGAATGTTAGGGGTAATTAGAAAAGGAACATAACAAAACAGCTACTCCACTATAAACTGATGATGTGCTTTTATCTGAAATTCTGTGTTATGTTTCTGTTCTTCCATTTCAAAATGGGTGATACAAATGGAAAATTTAGAGATAGGCCACAAGTATGATCAAATTACAGGCTATATTCTGCATAAGGAATGACCAAATTGACTGGAAAAGAGCAGCTGGGGGGATGAGGTATTAGAGAAGTTTCTGAAATCATGAGTAGCTTTGGAGAAACCTTCCTTCAGCGTCTGTTTCAGTACGAAAATGAAAGGCACTGAGAGAAACTAATCAGTGGGAGGTTCAATACAAAATAGAGTTCCAAGTTTTGGTTATTCCCACAAAATCAAGCGGCAGATGCCTGGCCACCCTAGAAGCTTATGGAATTCAAACGGCAACTGGTCAAAACTCATAGAAGAACCACTGACAGCCATTAAATGTGTTCATTCCCTCTGGGTCAGCAAGTCCTTATTCCTCAAAGTGCTGGAGGGTGGGAAAATGTTTGGAAAGTATAATTACATGCCTTTGCTCTTCTTTGGGTGTTGGCACCTAGCAGTGATAGGGTACAGACCCACATGGATTCTTGCTCTGACATTAGCTTTTTGCAAAGGGAGGGCTCTCAGAGGAGCAGACAGAGACGACCTGCTCCATGAGGGTGCAAGACAAGATACCGAAAAGGAAACTGGCCATCTGGCTTGGAGAAATGGCTTCCTTGAGGAATCAGCAGAGGCCCTTTGGCCACCCAGTGTAGGAGGGATTGATATGGAATGGAAATGAGAAGATATCTCCCGTCTTTCAACAGAATAATCACACATTTAAAAATAAAAAGTAAAATAAAGCAAGCTGCCACAAAATATCTCCTGTAATAGGAATGACTTTTTGTTCTCTTTCCAAGCTTATAAGAAAGATACAGTACTTCAGTCGCGGCAACAGTCTATTTTTTTTAGCATGATAGAATTCTCTACTTCATGAGCTGCTTGTGCAGAGGACAAGGTGTTTTGTGAATATTAGGCTATTTATCATTACAAGTGCCATGAAGAGGAATTTAAAAAAATCACTTAGAATTTTAATATCATGAAAATGAAAAGCAGAATTTTGGGGTCTGATGAATGTTCAGAACATCATGTATTTACAGAGCAAAAACAAGTTATTATGTATGGTTTCTGTTTAAGGTGCTTGCAAGCTTTGCTTAAAATTCTTCAAGGTCTGAGTCACATACAATGGAAATGGCAAATAGTTACTGGGGAAAAGATCATTACAGAATGTGCTTCTAGCCAAATGCTACCGAGCCTTGTAAGTAGGGAAGGGAACCTGAAGACAGGAGCAAAGGCCAGCAAACCTGAAAGATAGGAGTCCATCTCTCTTCCACTAATCTACTATCAGAAAATCTCTTGTCAGTATTAGAGTTGGGGTTCCAGATTTTTAGAAAAAAAGCCTGACATCAGATATGGTAATTAATGCTTCTTCCAGCATTTATCTGTGTGCTGCTTCTGTGTGTAACCTAGGGAGAGCAGGTGAGAAAACTTGTGACGTGTTCTTTGTAAGTAAAGAGAAATTGCAACTGGCCTGCCCAGCACAGCAGCAGCCGCAAATGAAAGGATTTTGCTTTCTTTTTGACCCAGAGCATGCATAAGCATGCTCCCTCCTATCCTGCAGAGTACTGCAGCTGCACACACTGCCCAAGTGAAGTATTTGCAGTAAGGAAACAATGGTGTTGTATCGCCCTTAATACTCAGAATTTTTACAGTCAGTACAAGAAACTGGGGGAAAAATTAGTAAGATAAATGAACAGACCAAGGCAGAAGGCTAAGCTATTTTAGCCTGTTTTTATAATTTGGCTTATAATCTGTGCAGATGGTTAGCTGGGTCTCATAGACTGTTGATCTTCATGAACTCCTGTTGTGCTTTCACACAGAAGAGACGAAGTAATGTGTGGATAGACCTGGTATGACATGTGAACCTACTACCCTTCCAAACTGTTAGTACTTATACAAACAAATTAGAAGCCTTTAGGTTGAAAGAGACCTTCTGAGATCATCTGGTCCAACCCACCTAGTCAAGCAGGGTCACCTAGAGCAGGTTGCCCAGGACTGTGTCCAGTCAGGTTTTGAACCTCTTCTAGGATGGTGACTCCACAACCTCTCTGGGTAACCTGTTTGACCACACTTCCAGTAAAAAGTCTTTTCTTGTGTTCAGAACACCCCCAGACTGCAGCTCATGGTGCCATGTCACGGGTTTCTCTGTGTTTTGTGTGTGATTTGCTGCAGTGCATTTGTTTTGTATCCAGTTGTGCAGGTGTTTCAAATATAAACACTTATGACTGAGCTATATTTAGCTTTTGGATGCTTCCTCCTGCAGTAAGTCAGCAGGTAACTGCTCTCCTGGCAGACAGCACAGGGAGCAGACGGTCTGGAGAAAAGGCTCTCCAAGTTTTTTATGCCAGGTAGATAGCTTACCACCTCATTTCCAAACCTCTCTTGAATCATTCATTTGTCTGGAGATTGAGATATATATACATGATATTCTCAGTAGGAAATTTCTTCCCCCCAGAAAAACTTCTAGTGTGTAAATCATGCTTGGTTTTGGTTTCCTTCCCTGCTGAAAATAATGTACAGAGAAGTGACGGCTGTATCAGACATGAGTAGTGATACAAACCCTTACCCTGCTTGCTTAGCTTCCTCATGTTGATAACAGAATGTGTATAATTGCACCCACGGCAGTACTTGGAAAAACAATGTAACTTCTTGCTTAGGCTCACATTATGTCATATCATGATAAAGTACTCTTTCTATTTTGCCCTGAGTGTAGAAATCTGCTGTAATTTGTGGTGTGTTGTGCACATTCACACTGATACAAAAATGCTGTCTTGTGAACTTGGCATTTTAAACCACTCTGTAACACACGCACTGCTTGAGGAATTCAGCTGTGATGTGCTGGTTTTATTTCTGCCACTGCCAGCTCACTACAGGCAGGTATTTGAGCAGGTCCGTTCCTCTGAAATGCCAGGTCAAATTCAAGCAGGAAAGTCTCTTGGAAGTAAGATATAATTGTTTCTTCCAATGACTGATTCTCATAATTTTCTCAACCACCTTTCTGAACTCCCACATCAGCACCATCAGCCTTGGAAAAACAACAACATACTTTTATGTTGAGTCATTCCACACTGGCAAAATTTAGAGCATTCATCTATATTTTACTTTAGACGCAAAAATTGACCCTCATGCCGGAAGTGCGGTATCAAATTTACCATCTGCAAAGAAAGTGTTGAGAATATATATTGTTCTTTGGTTTGAAGGTCTTGTGGAAGCAAAGTGGGTTTAGTGTCTCATTTATTTCTCAGAAACTGCAGGTACCCTGTTCTCAAATATTCTGATACACATATGAAAATTAATTGCAGTCTACTGCAGGATTTGAAAAGACGGTGCAGTTTACTGAAGATACAAGAGGTCTTTGCCTGTTTGTGGTGTCATGAAGTAGAAAGGGTACATGAAATTCAGGCAAGTGTCCTACATAAGAGAAAGGAAACTAGAAATACTGCAAGTATAGTGCAAGTGCCAGGGCGTTCCACTTTTTTCTTTTGATATCTGGATAAACAAGCAGAACCTTCAGGCCTGACCAATACTGAATTTGGTGCAAACTGAGTATTTTAACAAAATCCTGGATGAATGAGGGCAGGAATGGTCCAGCATTTCTAGACCTTCTTTTAAAGTGTGGGAAACTTGCTTCTGTCATCGTTGATCACAGAGAAACTTCAGTGCAAGACCCCCTGAAAGCAGATGAGATGTGTGAGGGGGGAGGGGAGAACAGAGTCCCATTCACTGGACTAGGTTGGTTCTGGAGCTACAGGTGAAAACTCTGCACGTGAAGCCTTGATTTCACCAAAGGAAGTGAGCAAGAGCGTGAGATGCATGAGCAAGAGCTGAACTCTGTGCTCCGACCAAATCAGCTGAAAAGATCTCTTCCATGCCCGCCCTGAGGGCAAATGAATAATACATTTGCTGAACCCTTGGATGGCCACAGACAGAGCCCCAGGTGACATGAAGGAGTGTCACTGCATCTAGGTCCCAACTGTTTCTGCAAGAGAGAAGTTAGGAGCATTTGAAAGAACATGAGGGTTTATTGCTCCTTTTACTCTTCTCCATTGCCCTTCCACTCCATAAGCAGTTTCTCTGAGAGGTCTCCTGGTGCTGTGCACTGGGGAGAAGCATCACCCAGTTCTTCCCCCTCAGCACAGTGTAGAGACTTCCAACCTTTGGAAGGGCTCCTGAGGGATGGGCTGTGCAAAAATATCCATCTCTAGGTGCATAGGGGTCCTGATGTTTTGTGAGATGTTGTTTACTGAGACCTCTAGCAGATTCTCTGTGCTCTGTGATTTAAACATGGCTTGTGCCTAAAACTGGAAGCTGAGAGATTTCTTCTTCTGGCAATGGTGCTAGTCACAGCTTTAGCCCTGATTTTCTTTGGGACAAGTATGAGAGCCAGCCCCTGTTCATGCTATCTCCAAACACATAAGTGATGGATTTAAGCTTCTGTTTATCATTATAATTTGTTTCTTGGGTCCCAGCAAACAGTTCAGGAAAATGGTTATTATCACCTGAGAGCAGAAAACAGGCAGCAGCAGGGAATGGGTGAATTTGCCAGGACCTATGGGCCAAGGAAATATAAGGAGGGAGACCTTAATTTTTTTTCAATAATTACTAATAGCAGGAAACCAAAGGTTACCTCTCTTCTGGTGGTGGAGGAGAAATGAAGACGACTGTAATTTCAGTAGAAGAAATATGTAGGAATGTTTATGTGTGAAACAATCTGCCTTTCTGTAACTAACCATTATGTTTCTTATATTAGTAATATGAAATTTTACTTAAAATCTTCTAAGTCATGCATATAAGTAATACAAGTGTGGAAATTGCAGGTGCATCTCAAATCCCAGGAACTTGGGTTGGGGATTCTCAGGCAGAACTGGAAAATGACCAGGAATGCTGATAAAGGAATTAAAATATTATTTAGTGCTTGTCTGGAAAGTTATTTGGATAATGGATGGATCTGCCTCACATTACTGTGGCAGTTATCAATCTTTATAACAAAGCATTTGGGTGTCAGTGAATCTGTTGAAATTTACTGAAAAAAGAAATCTCTGTAAGAATTTGGGACATGGCAAGCATTGACTTTGCTATATTTATTGATGTTGAAAGGGTTTTCTACACAGAAAGGGCATATTTGATCTTAGTTCTTCTCCACCTGGAGCACTGACAAACACTTATTTTATTGCACAGTGCAAGAAGACAACATTAATTTTAATTTAAATAACACGGACTTGAAGTATTTCAGCTTATTTTAATGCTAACTGAGAAGCTACCATAATCCTACTTGAACAGCAAAGGAAGGAGATGAAATGTCATGTTCTTGGCATAAGTATTTCCTTTCTGATCCGGCAGAGTTTCTCCCTTTGAGCCGAGTCCTGCACACATTTCCATGATCAATGTGTCAAGCAGAAGAGAAGAGACAAGAACTTGAAAGAAAAGTGTGTGGGTGCATGTTGTGTATGCATATGCACTTGACCTTCATCTGCCATTCACAAAGTATCTTCTTTTTCCCCCCTCTTCTTCCCTGCTTTTCATAGGATCTGAAAGGGTGATCTGGAGTAAGGCAATGCTTTCTGCTGCGATTGCTGCTACAGTAGTGCAACACTGTAAGTACATATATTGCTGTCACTTTCTCTTCAAACTCTACACTGGCACAAATGGGACACAGAGCAGAGCTCACAGTCACTAAGCTAACCAAAAGCTATTTTAACCCCTTTGCAACTCCTGAAGAAGGGACACAGGTGATGAGAAGTTCAAGGCAACACTTTTTCATAGGCAATGACTGAAGTTTTGAGCCAGCAGAATGAGCTCAGTGGCCCATATACAGGTGGAACAATGCAGGGATCTGCTGAGAGGAGCTAAAATCAATGAGCTGGTGGGGCAGAGGGTCATTCTCTCCCAAAACACCCTCAGTCACCTGCAAGGGGACCATGTCTGCAACCATACTAGTAACCAAAAGGAGCCTGACAGTGATTTCTGACCATATGGCCAACAGGAGAAGCTTAGCCTATATCTATGTACTGAAAATTGCTGCCCCCAAATGAGGGTGGCTGCATCCAAACTATGTGTTTACTTGGCAGCAACCCTGACAAGACCCCTTCAAACTTCTGAGCTGAGGCCACACTTACATTGAAATTGGATCCTGCATCCTGCAGGGTGTCAGTGGAATGGAGATTTGGGCAGCTGGGCAGACACTGAGGGACAGACATGCCGTGGTCACTGTGCAGGTTACTGCTAATGCCTGATCAACCTATGCAAGCACTTCAGAGTAGAAGCATTGTTAATGCCTTCCAGGCCCTGCACACCTACTCTGACCTCCCTTTCCTCCCTTGTCTCAGTAATAGACACCTCCAAGAGTACATGAAGCCACACGTTGCCATCGCAGCCCTAGCAAACACAGCAGTGGAAGCCACAATGACCTTTATGCCTTACCCTAAGAACAGTCAGTAAACAGATCTATTTTCTCTCACAGAATCACAGAATCCCAGGTTGGAAGGGACCTCAGGGATCATCTAGTCCAACCATTCTAGGAAAATTGCAGTCCAGACAAGATGGCCCAGCACCCTGTCCAGCCGAATATTGAAAGTGTCCAATGTGGCAGAGCCAACCACTTCCCTGGGGAGATTATTCCAGTGGTTGACTGTTCTCACTGTGAAAAATTTCCCTCTGGTGTCCAGTCGGAATCTCCCCAAGAGCAACTTGTGTCCATTCCCCCTTGTCCTCTCCAAGTGACTCCTTGTAAAAAGGGAGTCTCCATCTCTCATGTGTGCAACCCCAACTTCTCCTCACCCTGCTGTGTCCTTTCTCTGCTGCAGTTTTGATAGGCAGGTTTCTGCTGCCCACCATAGTCCCTCCTTTCCCACCAGACTCTTCACTTTTAAGTCCCTGCCTGCTTCCAGCAATTTGTCCCCCTGCCTCCCTGCGCTTTCCGTGATGCCTCTTTGAGCTGCACAGCAAAAGCAAACTCACAAAATATTTCCTGTCCTCTCCATGCATGACATGATTTGCTTGGGCTAGTCATCACCAGCTTGCTGGATACTCTGTGCCTTGCCAGCCCCTCAGGATCCTTTGAGATCTGCACAACTGCCATCCCTGCATTGCACCTCCTGATTACCATCACAGCCACCTCTGCAGCTTGTTGCACCTCAAAGGCTGTGCCACAGCCACCAACAATTTTGCATGCCCTCTACTCAGGAGTTTCAGCTGAGTGAAAGGATGAAGGAGAAGGGCAGCAAGACAAGAACAAAGTAGTCCAGACTCAACTGAAAAATAAAAGAGGGTGGGGATTTACCTTGGTCCATGGGTCGCTCTCTTTTATTGAGACAAGGCATGTGAGGGCAGTAGTGCTGGCCTGCAGACTGGTAGGAGGGTTCAGCTGCCTGGTGCTGTGGTGACACCCTTCCTCTGAGAGGTAAAAATGGTCAAGCAGGAAGGGACATCCAAAGACCTCCCTAAGAAATTTCTGCCCCGCTTCCCTTTCCCAGCTATGCTCCCTGTCTTGCTGGATGGCTGCCATGCGGGCAGCCTCACATGCCTTAGACACAATCCAGTGAGCTCTGTTTGGGACAAGTATGCCTGGAAGATGAGCCATCACAGGGCTGTGATCTTCTTGCCCTCTGCCACATCTTATCAGGAAAGCCTCTGTCTAGTTAGGCTGTGGCTGTAGAAGAGGTGCTAAGAAACCACCTGCCTTTGGGTAACCCTGAGCGAAGTAGGAGCGTCTGATGGGATCAGTCTTGTTTGGAAGATGAATGCACTCATCTGTGTTCATAGAATCACAGAATCATAGAATCGTTAAGGTTGGAAAAGACCCTTAAGATCATCAAGTCCAACTGCCAACCTATCACTGCCAAGTCCACCACTAAACCATATCCTCAAGCACCACGTCTACCCTTCTTTTAAATACCTCCAGGGATGGAGACTCCACCACCTCCCTGGGCAGCCTGTTCCAATGCCTGACAACCCTTTTGGTGAAGAAGTTCTTCCTAATATCCAACCTAAACTTCCCCTGGTGCAGCTTCAGGCCATTTCCTCTCGCCCTATCGCTTGTTACTAGGGAGAAGAGTCCGACCCCCATCTCGCTACATCCTCCTTTCAGGTAGTTGTAGAGCGCGATAAGGTCTCCCTTCAGCCTCCTCCAGGCTAAACAACTCCAGCTCCCTCAGCTGCTCCTCATAAGACTTGTTCTCTCGACCCTTCACCAACTTTGTTACCCTTCTCTGGACACAGTCCAGCACCTCAATGTCCTTCTTGTACTGAGGGGCCCAAAACTGAACACAGTACTCGAGGTGCAGCCTCACCAGTGCCAAGTACAGGGGCACGATCACTTCCCTGCTCCTGCTGGCCACACTATTCCTGATACAAGCCAGGATGTCATTAGCCTTCTTGGCTGTCTGAGCACACTGCTGGCTCATGTTCAGCCAGCTGTCAACCAACACGCCCAGGTCCTTTTCCCCCAGGCAGCTCTCCAGCCACTCCTCCCCAAGCCTGTAGCGTTGCATGGGGTTGTTGTGACCCAAGTGCAGGACCCAGCACTTGGTCTTGTTGAATCTCATACTGTTGGCTTCAGCCCAACAATCCAGCCTGTCCAGGTCCCTCTGTAGGGCCTTCCTGCCCTCCAGCAGATCAACACTTCCACCCAGCTTGGTGTCATCTGCAAACTTACTGCGGGTGCACTCAATCCCCTCATCCAGATCATCATTGAAGATATTGAACAGGACCGGCCCCAACACTGAGCTCTGGGGAGCACCACTCGTGACCGGCCGCCAACTGGATTTGACTCCATTCACCACCACTCTCTGGCTTTGGCTGTCCAGCCAGTTTTTAACCCAGCACAGAGTGCACTTGTCCAAGCCATGAGCAGCCAGCTTCTCCAGGAGAATGCTGTGGGAGACAGTGCCAAAGGCCTTACTAAAGTCCAAGTAGGCAATGTCCGCAGGCTTCCCCTCATCGAATAAGTGGGTCACCTTATCATAGAAGGAGGCCAGGTTAGTGAGGCAGGACCTCCCTTTCATAAACCCATGCTGGCTGAGCCCGATCCCCTGGTTGTCCCACATGTGCTGCGTAATGGCATTCAAGATGATCACCGAGGTCAGGCTGACAGGCCTGTAGTACCCTGGATCCTCCTTCTGACCCTTCTTGTAGAGGGGTGTCACATTCACTAGTTTCTAGTCATCTGGGACCTCCCCAGTTGACCAGGACTGCTGATAAATGATGGAGAGTGGCTTGGCGAGCTCCTCTGCCAGCTCCCTCAGTATCCTCGGGTGGATCCCATCCGGCCCCATGGACTTGTGAACATCGAGGTGAAGGAGCAGGTCGGTGACTGCCACCTCTTCAACAACTGGGACTTCATTCTGCATCCTGTCTCCATCTCCCAGCACAGAGGCCTGACAACCCTGAGGATGACCAGTCTGACTGTTAAAGACTGAGGCAAAGAAAGCATTAAGTACCTCAGCCTTCCCCTCATCTTTCCTGGCAAGGTTGCCTTCCGCATCCAACAAAGGAGGGAGATTCTCCCTGGCCCTCCTTTTGTCACTGATGTATTTATAAAAACATCTGTGTTTGTTCCCTATATACACTGGGGACAGCATCTTGGTGGCATATCTAGTTGTTCTTTGAAATACTTTCCAGCAGCTGTTACTTCATCTGCTGTAGTTGCTGTAAGAGACTTTGTAAAGCCACAGTGCAGCTCCCACCAGTGGGACCCTTAGCACACACTCTCAAGTTATGTTTAGTGTGGTTCCCCTTCCGCCATGCCTTTTTCTCTTTGTCTTCTGAGGGGGTGGTACGAAGTAGTCACAAATTAGAACAGTGGTTAGGCAATAAGAAGAGAAGTTGTAGCCAGGGCAGTCCTTTAGGGTAGAAAATTACCTCAATTGATTGAGTGAAGTTAGTTGCTGATATTTTAAACTTTTTGCTCAATAAATATTTTCATGTTCATTGACACTCCATGGAAAATTATATGTATTAAAATTATTCAGCAAAAGGGGATTCTAATTTTGAATTATTTTTTTTTTCTGCTAGCAGTTTACAGGAAAAGGAAAAGTTTGAGTTTAGGTTAAAGGACTTTCCATAAAATCCTGAAAAAAATTTGTGGCAAACATTTCCTTAATACACTTTCAGCAAACAAAAGCAAACAGACAAAAATCCAACTTTCTGACAGAAAACTTTCAGCTACCTCTGGTGGTTGTCAGTACAAGAGGCCACATTGGTAGGCAAAGGTAATATAATTTATGAAACCAGCTGATATAGATCATTAGTAATGGCATCACCTACAAATCTTTCTTTTCCTATGTCATTTGGCTGTTACAGCTACAAAACTACAACTTCTTCATCATTATGGGCAATGTCTTTTATCTGTGTTTGATCTTCTCTCATTTCCCCTATACTTTTTGCCTCCCTCTTACCTGTTTCTTGTCTCCTCTCCTGTCAGTCCTGCATTTCCTTTGCCACAGCACTGTTCATTCCCTCCCTAATATGGATTTCACCAGAAATAGCTTGTTATCCATTATTAAAATTATCAACAGATAAATTCTTGCATATTGCCGCTTAATGTCATAACTGCTTCAGATTTGGAGTCTTTAAAGAGAAACTCTCTTCGCTCAAATCCATTGTTATACTGTCTCCAAACTCAAGCTTATTAGGCAACTCCCATGCCTGACTAGAATATATTCTCATACCTACAAAATCTATTAATTTTTTATTTGTAAATTAAAGCTTGAATTCTGCAAACTGTCCATTGCAGGCAGGACAGATTTCCCTTGTTTATATGAGTGACATTTGAGTTAATGTATTAGGCACAAGAAAGGAATTAGGACATTTTATGACTAAATTTGGTTCAGACCCCAAAATGCTAGGCACGTGTCATTCTGGCAAATAGTTCACGTCTCTGTAAGTGCATTTAATCTCTACAATGCTCCTTATCTACTGCATGGTGTCAGTTTAGAAAATAAACAGCATTTAGGTAGGGGTTGCTTATCAGAGTTCCTAACTTGGGAAAGCAACTCTGTTCTACAGGAGCTTTTAGATGCCTGTCCCATTGCTTTCTTGAATCAGGGCACAGATGACAAACAATTGAAAACTCTTGGTCTATTCTACATATACTTCTGCAAAATGCAGACACACTAGGAGCCTGCTCCTGTGGCATCTGCAATGCACACACAAATTGCTCCAAGTCCTTTTCTGTTTCCTTACAAATCCAGAAAGGTAGGAAATCTAGGCAAGGGAAGCAAAGGGAAAGTGCTGCATGCAACTGCTGCATGCAATTTGTTTTTTTGCAATGATGTTCCTTAGCAAATGTTGGATAGCATGTACATGGGACAGCTCAGCCTGCCTAGCTTTGTATCTCACGCAATCACCTGTTACGCAAATGCTCACTTTGTATCCATAGATCCCAATGCACTTACAAAAAATTCAGTTCACATTCTAGGAAGTGACATAAAACCACCAATACTTTAACTTATATTAAAACCCATTCTGTTTCTTCCTATTGCCCTGTGTATCTGCTTGTTTCACTGCAACGTGCAATACATACAACAGTTCCTTGGGGAGCGTCTTATCATTTGATTCCAGAAAGTCTGAAGAGATCTGTATGGTCCAGTATAATTTTTATCTATGCTTATTCTTACCACAGAAGAAATAGCCTCATGCGGCAAATAAACCAAATCTTTTCAGAAAAATGCTTTTGTTACTAAGCGAACCTAGTAATAAACACCTGAGAGAGAATTTTCCTCTTCATGCAGAGCTATCAGGCAATGCTTTTGCATTATGCACTTCAAAATCAAACTTCTTGCATATTGATGAACTGAACTGCATAAAAGAAAAGTGCATAATAATGTTGTGAAGGACCGTATTGCTTAATTAATCTACAAGCCAATACTAATCTGGCTATCTGTCATCTTGAAAGAAGAACTACAGTACAATCAAAGAAGGTAAAATTTATGAAGACTAAGCCAGTCCTTACTGCACATTCTGAATTTATCTGGACTTCTTCACCACTGGTTTTAACAGGAATTGTATTAAGGCTGCCAGGCAGGAGAGGGTGTGTTAATGCACTGCAGAGCAATTCTATTCAAAGCACATCCAGGAGCAGCATCCAGAGAAGTAAGAAAGAGCAGACCAAATCTTAATGACCTCTCTGAATGCCTGTTTGGGCACATTATCTGTCACTTTGCTAGTTATAGCTAGTGTTGTCCAAAGCACCTATGGAACCGTGTAAGGCAGTCACTCTAAAGGAGACATTCAAATAGCTTATTCAGCAAATTAATAGTTGCTAAAAATTTCTGCTGATGTTAGTTCGTATCAGCTTTGTTAATGGTCATTGCTATTCATGCTTAAATTAAAGTGGCATCTTTTGCATCATGCTACAGTTATTAAAGGGAGTTCTTTAACCCAATTGCTGTACTGTGTTTTGGCAAACTCATCTGGGATGTTGCAGTCTAACTGATACCTCCTAGCTGAAGAAATATTGCCAGCTTAGGTATTTTTCTCATCTTGACATTCCATGGCTGCCCTCTCTTTTCCTGCCTTCCTTGTAGAAACAGGTTGAGTAAAGAGAAGAAGGTGTAATGAAGAACTACTTTTTTAGCTATGGAGTTTCTATACCTTTTCTTCTCACAGTATTTTGGGAATTAAAAGCTTGATTTTAAAAAGCCCTTCTTTGTCCTTTTGGTCCTTCCTTCAGTATTTCAGTACCTCCACGGGAAAGCTCATGAATATGCAGTCTGTTACTATATATTCACCAGACTTGTAATTTTTCCTCAAGTTAATGGTAATACTGCCTTTATCCTTGCAACAGGAAGTTCTTAGGATGCTTTAAGCTTAGCATTTTTCCTATTCCCATCTTTTACAGTTCTTCTGGAAATTAATGAAACTTAAAATTCTCATTTAAGTAAGTCCAAACACTTCTAAATCTTCAGAAAGTATAGCAACTTCAAAATAATCTTTCATTAGCAATCAAGATCTGAGAGTTTTAAATTTGAGTAATTGCTCCAAATTTGTGAAGCCTTTGAAAATGTGGCTCTGGCTCTCACACCCTTGAGTTTGGTAAAATCTTTTCCCTATAGTCTTTTAAAATCTAAAGATTTTCCTAACAAGTCTTTCCACTCCCCATCATATTTTCTTGACAAAAGAATCTGATATTATCTTAAAAAAAAACAGAAAAAGAGCAAGATATGCCTCAAGACCAAAAGTAACTGATTTGCAGGTTGCATTCAATGTAGAAACGAAGATCTCTTAAATATTTTTTATGAAGCAAATGTTCTCTACTAATGTATTTTTCTAAACAAATCATAAAAGAGTATGACATGGAAAGTAGCAATAAAATGTGTAATAAAAGCAAAACTTTCAAGTCTGTATATATCAACAAGTTTTATGGGAAAATGAATTGTTACCTTCCCAATACTTGGCCCAGTATAATATAAAGGTAAAACTTTCCAGAATTAGTTGGAATAAGCAATCAAAAGTCATGGAAATACATGTTACTATAATGTCCAAGCATCAGAATATTTTAGTACAAGATTGTAGTAATGTAGAGCCAGGAGAATGTCAAGACCTTACATTTCCTAGTAAATGAGTCTGATATCAAACCACAGAATACTGTAACAAAAAGGTGCCAGTTCCTTGCTAAAGAGAGATTTTCCCAGACTGCTCTTGTGGACTTGCTCTATGCTCCTTTTCAGAGCTTCAGCAGTACTCTTCAGTGCTGCACATAGCTGATGTAGCTATTTAAATCTCTGTCTTGCAAAGTAGCCATGACAAACATGAACTTGCTGTAGGAAACATCCAAGTTCCAAATAATTTGGGTGTTAACGTGAGCAGGGTGCTATACACCTTTAATGCTGTTCCTTATTGAATGGCATATGAGAATGAGGAGTAGATGGCATGATGGACCATGAAAATCTGTGGTATTTTGAGATTGATTGTGGCCAGTACTTCAGGATGAGAAGGAATTGAGATGAAGATTTCTCAGTATTTCATGTAGTCTTTTACAGGATTTCTTGTATCCAAAGTATGTGACCAGTTCCTTGTCCAGAATCACCCACTAGCAATGAATTTCTTTACATCAATCATACATTTTTGTTGCCAGCTACCACCAACAGCTATGTATGCTTGTTCCTATGATTTCTAACCTGGACTAGTTTAATGATATGGATGGTATCCCAATCCATTAAGGCTAAAGAGTAACAGCATCTTCATGTTTAAATACATGACTTAGAGCACTGTCAATGCCAGGTTTGTTGGGGGGACAGGTTATGGGACTAGCAGCAGCTGCCTGCATCATCCTTCAGCCTATTGTTTCAGGAAATCGGAGTCCTTTCACAACTCTATCACATTACTTTATTTGGTTTTTTAATATTCTATTGTGACACTATTCCAAAAGTGTTGGCAGAGGTAAAAAACTTTTTTGCAATGACCTCAGCTAGTATTTTATGGTCTCGTTGATGACTGAGACAGCACTACACTATCTCATAAGACTTCCTGAATCTCATAAGACTTCCTGAATTTGGGATTATGCTCCCCTGGCCTTTTTTATTCCTGAACTTATTGCATATACAAAATAACTTGTGAGTTGGCTGATCAAATCTTTTTCTAGTATTATCATGTAAATTAATGTGTATTTCTTGCATTACCAGCTCTTGGTTCTTTAGCTTGCCAGATTTAGTTCTGCTAATTTCAGAGAGCTATCCAAGGCTTCCTTCTGAGAGTCTGAAAGCTACAATAACTATCAGTTTGAAAAAAAATTTTCTGAAGACACTTCACTAATCATTAAGCCAACAGAAAATAAATTTAAATGACTTAATTACTTGCTGCACTAGGCCCTTTTGTTATACTAACCCAAAATTAATTTGGGTCATGATTATTGTATTGCTTCAGTCCGTGAGGTGGCAGCTTGACAGTCATAAATTCCTTTAAAACACATTTTAAGTAACTTATCCTTTCTGGTTGTTGATTTTGTTATCTTCTGTAGCTACCCTGAAAATTTAGAGTTTCTCCAGTGAGTCAGCCAGAAAAAAGGCCTTTACGAAACTTCTATTTCTGCTGGTAAGGTGCCTGCTAATTCCATAATTCAGAAACGATTGTTAAGCACAAGGCAATAATGAAGCAGTGGAAGGGAGGCACTATTAAAAGGGCACTACACTAAGTCACACTCTAGCAGAGGCTGTATTCTTACAAGGGCTGAAGACATTGTACCATGTCCAGGAACTGAAAATGGCAGCCTACCAATCTTAATCGATTTAAGAAAGTAATAGGCAAGTAACATGAGTACAAATCAACATGAATTTTACCCAGAAATATATTATAAATATTAATTGACATTACTAATGTAGTAGGCAGTTTAATTACTTTACAAGGAATAGGCAAGAGGATAGGTGCATTCTGTGGCAGCCGTAGGGATGCACTTCCCCCTCGAAATAACAGACTCAGCCTCCTGGGGAAGATCAGATCATCTCTCCTTAACTGTATCTCCTCTCATAATGGTGGTGGTGGTGGTGACGGCAGCAGAAAGAGATGAAGGATACTGACTTGTTCAAAACAGGGACAAGCATTTCCTTGAACTCACTTGAGATAATAAGATAGTGGTGACCCACATTATTCAGGGTGAAAGAAGTAGAGAAAATCAGGATTCTTACAAGTAGGGGCATAAGTATTAAAAATAAAATACAAGGCTGTATTGCAACATTGTAGACAGAAGACAGGAAGGACTGAAATAAAGCAACAGCAGCTGACTTAAACATGAAGTCCATAACGTTAAGAATTTTCTTTCATACGGCATATCACATTTATTCAAGCTCTGGCCTCTCTGAGAACTTGAGTACAAATGTAGGTTTAGATCACATATTTTACTGCAATTCCTGCTGTTGTAATGTCTTGAAATTAACTAGTGCAACATTTGGAGGTTTGTTCTGGATGACATGGCTGTTGTATTTGTACATGAGCTACACTCTTCCTTATACGTACTCTCCTGGTAATTCGCAGGGCTTCCCTAGATGAAATAGGCAATGCAATGATTCCCATACCAGTTAGAAAAGATTCAGAGAAAATCACAACTGGTATGAAATAGTGCCATTTACTCTTCAGTAAATGATACAGGCATTCATGAGAGGCTACTGGGGGCGAACACTGACAGAAGCCTCCCGTAAGGACAGTTCTAGGAAGATTTCATTTTTAGTTTTGGGCAAATGCAATTAAAAGTTCTTTTCTCCTTTCCTTTTGAAAAGGTTCATATATAAATCCTCCCAGAAGCCTAAGAAAATTTCAGTAAATCTCCATGTGCTGACTTCTAACGCCAGAATTCTGTTTCAGATTCTCTTTACTCCACTGCCCTATCTGTATGCGATCTGGATCTAGCTACTCTGCTACAACCACCTGTGCTCCTCTGTACGGCTGGCAGAAAAATAAAATTATAAAACCTATTTTCTGTAGTTCAAACAAGCAATTTCACATGGATTACTACTCCTGCTACTGGCAAATGAAGCGTAAGAAATGTAATGGCAAAACTTACCATGAAACCATTAAAAGTGTTTATTCACTGAACATAAAATTATATACTTTGGCTTATAGCTTGGCTATATCTCATGCGAGTACTTTTCCTCTCTTGCCACGCTAGTTGTTCCATTAGTACCTCCTATCCCCTAAAACTGTTTTCTTTATTATCTTTCTTTACCCTAGGAGCACATGAATTTTCCTCTGGTCATAAAAGGAACAAGTGAAATGTTATATGATATGGAGCTGCTAAATATGATGATGAAGGAAGTGCAATGAGAGACTGCTTAAAACTGTCAGCTAGACAACTTGTTTGGAGTGAAAATGATAAACTGTACTAGTTTAAAGTATAAAGACAGAATACCTCAAAGGGCCCTTAATCCGCAGTAATTAACATCAAGAACTTCTCCCCATCCAAGTACTTGCCATGATGCAATTTAACTGACAGCAATTTGCATACCTACACAAAAGTCTTGCCATATTTGACCTAGGGCTGCAAAGTACCATTGTCTACCTACACACGTTTAAAAACAACAAGGAAATCAGTAGCCAAGATACTCAATGCACCATCTAAATACCATTAATTATTACCTCTTTTCCTCTCTGCTTCTTCTGGTCTTCAACCACCAAATCTACCTCATAAGTGTGAGGAACTAAGGTCGAGGCATGAGGGCACCTCTGCTGCGCTCATGCCTGAGACACAGGGCTGTCTCTCACCACCCAGCTTGGATTCTCCTTTTACATTCTCACACATTACCCTACAGACACTGCTTCAAGACCCATCTACCTCCCTTCTCTGTATTTCAGGCTTTTTCTCTCTGACTTTCAATGTCTGATCCTTCTCTGCCCTCTACCATTTATTTTGTTTTATCTCTGGAGAGGCCTGAGCAGAGGCGAGCCTGTGCTGTCAGCATTGACAGCTTGTGACTGGCTCAGATAGGGACAGCAGATGTGACAAGAGAAAACACACCAGAAGCAGGTAGGGAATGTGCTCTTTGCTTCTTCTGCATGTTGAACATGCTGCTTGCCCCAGCTCAGGTTAAAGATCGCAATGCATCTGCAGCCTTCAGGACCCTAAACTTGCATGTTAAGGCAATGACAAAATATGCTCTCTGTTGCCAGTTCTCATCCATTCAAGGAATTCATCACGCAGCTGCAAGGACTAGAACAGCTTATATATTACACGTTATATTTGGATTTGAAGAAGATTGTGCCAGTCCATACTATTAACGAAGTTTTATGTAAAGCTGTGGTAATCATGGCTTGGAGCCCTTTTCTTTCAGAGACCCACTAGGAAGCACAATGATGCCCATGAGCAAAACCTGGATAACACCAAGTGTGAGCTCTACCAAGCCAGTTGGACTGCACATTCTGTTCCTCCCTAGAGGTTTCCTCAGGCAGGGATGCAAAGCACCATGACAATAAAGTAGTGTCGGAAAATTCCGCCCACACATGGAAATGATAAAAAAATTACCCTTGGGCATATCAATAATGCTTTCCTTCTCCCTCAACCTTTTAAATTTTGACCAGCAATATGTGTTGGAATGAAAAAAAGGTTTTTCCCAAAGCCTTTGTACAGGCACCTGTGAAAAACTGCAGTTCTGACAAACTGGCTTTCTAATGAAAAAGCATTCTGATGGAAATGGTTTTTGCTAGCTCTGTTCCAGAGAGGATTGGGCTTTAGACTGAGAGGACACTCTCACAGAGGATAGTCCCATAGAAACTGGAACAATGAATGTCCCATAAGCATCCATATGACTAGCTGGCATTTGGACCTCCTCCAGTCTGCAGTCTGCTACAAAGACTGGATCCTATTTCCCAGTAAAGCAGTGATAACATGACTGTGGTGTTAGCACCCTGCTTGTGAGAATGCAGCTGCCACAGTACTTTGAGTACAGATTATTTGCATCGAGTTTTCTTTACATTAGTGGTTGCATCAGTATTCTGCATCGATCACCAATATTCCGTATCGGCAGACTTTTCAAAATTATCACCATGAGAATATTGACACACACATTTTCAAAACTGGTTAATTTTAAAGTGCTTTAGACGAGTTTCTTAAGGATGGCTACTCATAAATTTTGTCATAATCAGAAGCATTATTCCTTTTATTCCGTAAAGGTTAAGTGGCTCTGTCTTTCAATTAGAATTATGAAGCTGTAACACTCTGCCAGCATATTGTCAAGTACAGTATGATTTCAGGTTTTGGCATAGTTCTGGGATAAATAAGGCAATTTTGTACCATGACTAGCTTTACACAAATATTTTGGACCATTTCCTAGAATCAGTTGATAATGTCATTGTCAGATGCAGTTAAACCCCTCAGAAAAATTATGTCATGCATAGATTGTCTCTATTCCTTCCGACTACTTTCAATGCCTGAAAAGAATTTTTACTAGTATTAAAAATTTATGCAAGAGAGTCACATCTCACTATGTAAAGTGTTTTCTACAAAGAAATCACATGAATAACCGTAAGTGTTCACTTAACTTCATTTTTACTGATTACTCTTGACACCAGACTTTATAAAATATCTTCCTTTGGTTTGGCTTAGCATATGTTAACTAGGAGAGAACACAAAAATCTTAAATTGCCCCTAGATAAAGCAAAACTTGTAAAAGGCATAAGGAAGCTAAGGTAGGTGTTAACACAGTGATATAAACAGTAGTTTACAGATGGAATGAAACTCTAGATAGGTGTAATTTAAAAACTGGCTCAAGGCATACTAAAGATCATCAACGAGAGCCTTTAACATCTCCGAAATAAGAGAACTGAGAGATACAACTACTGACTATGTGCTTAAAGCAAAAACACTGATCCAGTACCTGTAGAAGTACAAAATGTATATTAAGCCTCTTTCAGGTCTGGAAAATCTGAGGTTATACCATTTCACAGGTAGATGCAACATGAGGAAGCTCAGTTCTAAATGATTCCTTTTCTGCCAACGACAGCATTGAATGAATCCATGG
This sequence comes from Phalacrocorax carbo, assembly GCF_963921805.1. Classification (NCBI taxonomy): domain Eukaryota; kingdom Metazoa; phylum Chordata; class Aves; order Suliformes; family Phalacrocoracidae; genus Phalacrocorax; species Phalacrocorax carbo. Next base: position 37,328,134 of record NC_087513.1, on the reverse strand, counting down.
ATTTATGCCCTGATGATTTTAGTCCTTCAAATTAAATGAAAATTGCCGGCTGAGGCTCTAGGTAAACTGTCTCAGACATTTCATTGAGCCTTGGACTTGCTGAAAGTCTGTACAATGCGACACAACAGGGAAAGGCAAGAGCTTTCACCGTGGTTTTTGGTACATTCCTTCCACAAGGTTATAAACATTCAAAGGCCCATCGTACCTTCAAATGCCCGCTTCCTTCACTGTCTTGAAACCCGGACAGGCTGGGAAGCTGCTGTGTTAACATTTCTGCAAGGGAATGGTTGAACTCTCTGACTCCCAAAGGCCCTGATTGCTATCAGCCAGGTCAGCAAGGCTGCAGTGAAGGAGAGGAAGGGCAACATGCTGCTTCTTCTGGAGAGATTTAGCTGTACAGGCTGCTCTGTGGTACTGCTTTAAATATCACACTCAACCTCCAGTACGAAAAGAGAGAAACACAACAAGACAGGGGTGGTCAGATAGAATTTCCTACGTGTAAAAATGCTAGAATCTGGATCTGGCTGTGGTTTCAGTCAATAAGCACTGTGTTCTGTGTTCCCTGGCCACTTTTAGACATTTCCAGACAATGAATTGGGCTTTTGCAAACCAAATCCTGAGGACTAATCCTGAAGGCTGGTCTCCTACAGCAGGTTTCTTAATCCCACGTTTTCCAGAGTGGGAGTTTGCCCTCAGTCTTACTCATTTCTTCATCTTGTACTACAGCCTTTTCAGAACCATGAATTCAGACTTGTAATGTGCCTTGAGTGTCATTTGGCGGCAATTCTCAGCTTAGTTTTGCTCCAGTACCCAAAAAAGCTAGACCAATACAGGTTGTAAGCACGGCATTTTTTCAGGAGGCTGTGGTGAGTCCCTGGTGAGTCCCAGAGGTCCTCCTGCCTGCCTTCAGGTGACATTTCCTTCCCAGGGATGGTCAATGGATGGGGTATCTGCTTGACTCCCTGGTGTCCCCAGCTTTCAGCTGTCCCTCATTCAGCACATGGGCTTTCTCCCATGCTTGGTTCCCATTGCTGTGATTTTAAAGGTTGGGATCTGCAGTCTCTAAGTCTTGTGGCTCTCAGAAGGGCTATCAAACACAGCCTCACTGTGCTGGTTTTAGCTGGGATAGAGTTAATTTTCTTCATAGTAGCTAGTATGGGGTTATGTTTTGGATGTGTGCTGAAAACAGTGTTGATAACACAGGGATCTTTTTGTTACTGCTGAGCGGTGCTTTCACAGAGTCAAGGCCTTTTCTGCTTCTCACCCCACCCCACCAGCGAGTGGGCTGGGGGTGCACAAGAAGCTGGGAGGGGACACAGCTGGGACAGCTGACCCCAACTGACCAAAGGGATATTCCACACTATATCATGTCATGCTCAGCACTTAATACTGGGGGAAGATGAAGGAAGGAGGAGACGTTTGGAGTGATAGTTTTTGTCTTCCCAAGTGACCATTATGCGTGATGGAGCCCTGCTTTCCTGGAGATGGCTGAACACCTGCCTGGCCACGGGAAGTAGTGAATTAATTCCGTGTTTTGCTTTGCTTCTGCACACAGATTTTACTTTACTTATTAACCTGTCTTTATCTCAACCCACAAGTTTTCTCACTTTTACTTTTCTGATTCTCTCTCCCATCCCACTGTGGGGGGGAGTGAGTGAGTGGCTGCGTGGGGCTTAGTTGCCAGCTGGGGTTAAACCACGACACTTAATTACCGAAGAGTGTATGTGGAAGGGAGCAGTACTGATACTTCAGACTTGGAGACGGATCACAGGAGACAACTGTCCGTGTCTATGTAGACAGTTTATGTGCTATTTAACAATACAGCTGAATCCTGTACAAATAAATAGGCCTCCATTCTTTAGCAGTGATTTAACCCTCATCCTGTATGAGGAATTTATTTGATAAAAAAGCTCGACCTTCTCTTTTTTGCTTATATTGCTTTTTTGCAACTCTTAAGGACTAGAGCAACTATTTACAAAACCTGGCAGACAATCATGTTTTGACTATGAGTAGCTGCAATTCAAAACTGTCAGTTTTCCTGAAGAAGATTATGCTGAAAGCCCTCTACTTTTTGGTGAAGAGTTATCTTGCAGAATACAAATCATCATGAATTTCCTTGGATTAAAATTCTGAGCCTTTGCCTTGCTCAAAGCATTTCTTTAGCCATGGAAGAAGAGACTAAGACTGTCTAAAGGCAGTAAAAGTCACCACCCCAACAGCAAGGAATGAACAGAAAATAGCTGCATTCGGCAACAAACCAGGTCATATTCCAAATAGGTTTTTGAGTATTTTACAGAAGCCATTCAGTCATCAATTAATTCAACATACTGAAAGATATCTGGCAACCTTTCAGAATTTTACAGAAACCTGTCTGCCAGCAAAGAATGCACTAGAAACCCTTGCCATCCTTACTTTTTTACAGAAGGGTGCGTGCCTAGTGAGAACAAATAAAGGCTTTTTGCAACAGCAACCTCGATTTTCTTTGCCAAGACTTCAGCTCCAAGCTGAGCTCCAGGTGAATCACAGGGCAAAGGTGTTCGTTTTCTCTAGCAGCCTTCCCAGTGACAATTTTTCTCTTTATAAGGGTATTCTACAAGTTTTCTGTTAACTGCTTTTTCCCCAAGTTGCTCTCCATGTTACAGCTTTCTGTGGGCAGAGGAACCCTCTCCACGTCTGGTCAGATAGGAGAGCATTACTTGTCCAGCTTCATAAAGGACACCTACCTGGAAAACTGAAAACTACACCGATTGATTTGAACAACAGCATCTTATCTAAGGCTTCCCCTATTTACACACCGATACTGTTAGAATTAAGCAAACAAGATCAAGCTACACGCTGATTAAACTGGTATAGAAACCTCAAGAGCCCTGAATTTGCTCAATATCTAGAGCAGGAGGACATTTTTGAAGTACTAGATATAAATAAAACTCTCCGCTGAATTACTTAGGTCTGTTGAAAGAAACAAATTTGCAACAGCCTGGTTAGATATATTATCCATAAAAACATCAATATTGGCTAATTTGGGGAATGGGGAAAAAAAGGCATAAAGACTAGCCCGAGGTTACTTCTGTCTGACAGAGTACAATGCGGCAAAAATCAGTATTAATTTCATGCTTAACATTGCACGTAATCACTAGGTACAGCCTAGTGCAATGATGCTGAGGCAAGTTTCCAGCCCTTTGCTCTGAAAACATTCTTACAAACACTATTCAGAGGAACTGGCTTTGGGTTGGGAAGGGATATATGAGATGATGTGGGCTTGACAAACTCAGTACTTTGAACTAGCACAATCACCCTTGTCTTTTTGTCTGGCTGTTATAAATACGACTTCTTATGCCTGAATTTTTCACTTCTTCTGTTAATGGAATGACATACCCAGTAGCGAGTAGAAGAGCTCTATGATCCTTACATGGTTCCCACAGCAGAAAACCTGTTAGGAGAGTTTCCTGAGTGACACGATTTATCCACGCAGCATTCAGCTCCTGTAAAGCATGTCAGAGAGACAGGCAAGGAATTCCTCTCACGGCAGGGTATGATGCCGTGGATGTGAAAGAGGCCTTGGTAGCTGTGCGGTATTGTGAGATATATGACACATGGCTTTAATTTCTGTTTGACCTGAAACCTACAGTCACACACATTGATGTGTTGCGCAGTTCATCGGGTTTCCTAGGCCTAACGCAATGTGTAGCTAAGGTAACATTATGAATCTGGTGTTAAAAAGTTGGGAGACTGTGTGTGCGTGAGAATGTGAGTTTGACTTACAAAGATTTTGACTCCACAAAGTTTTACTTTCTAACCAATACCTTCAGTAATGTTTACAACATACAGTGGAATAGGCACTAAGCTGTGAATAATGCACGGAGCAGTTCATAAAAAATAGGCTTTGGAATTGTCATGGTTTTAGCTGAGATGGAGTTAATTTTCTTCACTGTATCTGGTACAGTGCTGTGTTTTGGACTTAGTATGAGAATAATATTGATAACACACCGATGTTTTAGTTGTTGCTAAGTACTGCTTACACTAGTCAAGGACTTCTCCCACCTCCCATGCTCTGCCGGGTGCACAAGAAGCTGGGAGGGGAGGGGGCACAGCCAAGACAGCAGATCCAAAGTGACCAAAGGGATTTTTCATATCATATGGCACATCTTGCTCAGTATATTAACGGGGGGGAGTTGGCCGGGAGAAGCAGTGATTGTGGCTCAGGGACCAGCAGCATCGGTCGACAGGTGGTGAGCAGTTACATCACTTGTTTGGGTTTTTTCTCACTGTCCTCCTAAGGTTTCAGCACTCACTTTCTCTTGCATTATTTTCCTTTTCACTATATTATTATTATTGTTATTACTATTACTGTTTATTTTAATGATTAAACTTTTCTTATCTCAACCCACGAGTCTTCATACTTTGGCCCTTCCGATTCTCTCCCCCATCCCACGGGGCGGGGGAGTTAGCAAGCGGCTGTGGTGTGTTTAATTGCTGATTGGGGCTAAACCAGGAGAGGAATAAAGGCACCTTTAAAGAAATAAGTTTACTGGAAACTTAACACAGCCATATTTTTTGTCTGTATTCCAAGTTTTGGGTTGTTTGGTGTTTTGGTTTTTTTTGTGTGTGTGTGTTTTTACAGAAAAGCTCAAGCCAATTATTTGCACTGTTGGAGCAGGTGTCCTAGACTACTGGCACTGACACCCAAGCAAAGGAAGGGTAGTGGCAGGCCGGTGTGGGTGTACGTACCCTCTTACAGGCTAATGAGCCCAGAAAAAGGCAAAAAGCCTGGAATAAAGCCTCGCGCAATTCTAGCATGTTCGGAAGCTTATCATCCTCTTGTGTTTTAAGCTGGAAGACTCTTCCGGAGTAAAAACTTTTGGAAACATCTTTTTAATCAAAGAAGTATGAATGAATCTTTAAGTCTTCACCCTTTTCCTTTCTCCCTGCAAAACCAGTAGGAAAACCGCCACATCTTTCTTGCAACTAAGTTTAACTCCAATTGCGTATGAGCAGATGCAGAAAGTTTTATAAAAACAGAGCAGGATTGGCATATGATGTAGCATTCCTTTGTTAATATCTTTTGGATTTTTGTGGAACTGAAGGAAACAGTTTCTAAACAAAGGGTCAAATTCAGGTTCTGGTGAAATCAGGGTATAAACTCATACTCATGGCAACGGGACCAGAATTTGCACCAAGTCCGCTCTACCAAGAGGAGGAAAATACTTCAGCTCGAATGTGTTTAAAACAGAGATTTAATTGACCCGCTGCAAGGAGCTTTCTAGGGAGTGAGGAGATTGTGACTGTGTTTGCAGAAACGTGATTTTTAGACCTATATGCCAACATCTGGAGGACATTTATTGTCCTAGGTGACATCCTGAAACCTTTAAAAACATGAGGTGTAGTGAGTCGCTTTCAAACTCTGTCCTGTTTTTTCTAATCATTCGCTTTGCTGGGGCTCGTCCCAGCACGACTGTGAAATGCCGAGCGCCCGGACGGGATCTCCCTCAGAGGCGAACCAGCACTTCTCACCGACCGGGCCCTTTGCCTTGGACAGAAGCGGGCTGGGGGGCGCCTGGATCGATACGGACAGACCTCCCCCTGCCCTGCATGGCCGCGGCAACATTTTTACTCTCAGTTAAACTTTTGCAGCACTGCTTGAAGCGGCCTCGAGGGATCCCAGCCCGGCAGCCCAGCCCGGGAGCCCAGCCCGGCAGCCCAGCCCGGGAGCCCAGCCCGGGAGCCCAGCCCGGCAGCCCAGCCCGAGCAGCCCAGCCCAGGAGCCCAGCCCGGGAGCCCAGCCCGAGCAGCATTTCCCGCTTCCCCGTGCGCCCTCCGGGCTCCGCCGAGATCACGGAAGAGCTGCCGGACCCCATCCCCTCTCGGATCACCACTTTTTTGGGCGGATCAGCCCCCGGTCCCCCTCGGCGGGGCGCTTCCCCCCCTCCCCAACCGGGGGCGGGCGGCCGCGGGGGGCGGTGGCGGCGGCCGGGGAGGAGGGGGCTGGCGTTAGGGGCTGGGCTGGCGCTGGCAGGGCCGGCCCGGCTTCGCCGCGCCCGGCTTCGCCGCGCCTCGCCTCCCGCGGCGGGGGATAAAGGCACCTGGCCGGGCGCTGGGCGCCGGCGGAGCGGGGAAGGCGGCGGGCAGGGTCAGCGGCCGAGCGGAGCGGGGGTCGGGCCCCGCCGCGCAGCCCCCTCCATGCGCCTGGCCAGCGGCGCCGGCTCCCCCCGGGCGGCTCCTTCGCCCGGGAACGGCAGCCGGTGGCGGGCGGCGGAGCCCGACGGCGGCGGGAGCAGCCCCAGCCCCGAGGCGTGGTCGGGGTCCCCCAACGGCAGCCTGGGGGGCTGGGACCCCTTCGGGCGGGACGAGGAGCTGGCGAAGCTGGAGATCGCCGTGCTGGCCGTCACCTTCGCCGTGGCGGTGGTGGGCAACGGCAGCGTGCTGCTGGCCCTGCGGCGCACGCCGCGCAAGGCGTCCCGCATGCACCTCTTCATCCGCCACCTCAGCCTGGCCGACCTGGTGGTGGCCTTCTTCCAGGTGCTGCCCCAGCTCTGCTGGGAAGTCACCCACCGCTTCCACGGCCCCGACGGGCTCTGCCGGGTCGTCAAACACCTGCAGGTCTTCGGCATGTTCGCCTCGGCGTACATGCTGGTGGCCATGACCGCCGACCGCTACATCGCCGTCTGCCACCCGCTGAAGACGCTGCAGCAGCCCACCAAGCGCTCCTACGGGATGATCGCGGCCGCCTGGGCGCTCAGCCTGCTCCTCAGCACCCCGCAGTACTTCATCTTCTCCCTCAGCGAGGTGGAGCGCGGCTCGCAGGTCTACGACTGCTGGGCGCACTTCATCATGCCCTGGGGAGCCCGCGCCTACATCACCTGGATCACCGGCGGCATCTTCGTCGCGCCCGTCCTCATCCTCGTCACCTGCTACGGCTTCATCTGTTACCACATCTGGCGCAACGTCAGGGGCAAGACGCGCCCGGGGGAGGCGGCGGCGGCGGCGGCGGGCGGGGGGCGGCGGGCGGGCGGCGGCGGCCCGCGGCGGGGGCTGCTGCTCGCCCCCTGTGTCAGCAGCGTCAAGACCATCTCCCGCGCCAAGATCCGCACCGTCAAGATGACCTTCGTCATCGTCTCGGCGTACGTCGTCTGCTGGGCGCCCTTCTTCACCATCCAGATGTGGTCCGTCTGGGACCAGCGGTTCCCCTGGGTCGGTAGGTGACGGGGCGGGGGGCACCGGGAGGGCACCCCGCCGCTTGCCCCCCGGCCGCGGTGGCACACGGTGGGGTCCTCCGGGGACGTCCCGAGTCGAGCGGGGGGGAAGACGGGCCGCGGAAGCCTGCTTTCCTCTAACTGCTCTGGATGGGCATTCTCTGCTGTCTAATAATGGGGTTGAGCACACCCTGAACCCTTCCTGTCAATAGGGCAGTCGCCCCTGAGTAGCTCCTTTAGTCAGGCGCCGCTTCTCGTGAAACAGTGGCAATTCGGTATTTTGGAGATACCTGTCCCTCTGTTAAATCTGGAGGAAAATGATTGATGAGTTTAAAAGTTACTACTTGGGGAATGACAGGCAACATAGTAACATATACCCTAATTCCTCATAATGAAAAAGATGCAAATCAAAATGTTGGAATCCATAGGTTTTTTGTTATTTTTTTCATATCCCCAAGTTATCACTGTAGTGAGAGCATTGATTGCCCCTAATATCAGACTGAAGTCAAGCCTAAAATGCAGGTCTTTACAGAGAAATAAAGGCTTGCAGTAGACAAATAGCTTTTTTTTAACTTCAGAAGAAATGCAAACTTAACTGAACAGATGGATATTGGTAGTTTTGTTTGAAGAGGTTCTTTAAATCTGTGGAACTGCGTAACACAGCAATTATGCTTCTTTGAAGATTCAATATTTACAAAGAAAGATCGCTAATAATTGATGAGACTAAATGTGTATTTAGAGTATTTGATAATTTAACTAGTTATTGAAGGTAGAGGACCACAACTGTTTCACTACACAGTGCTAACTTCTGTTTTTCCCTCAAGTAAAATTTGTTCAACCTCTGAAGTCCAGATTTGATTCACAAGCCAGTAGCTGAGCATTCCACACTTCTCAGCATGAAAATGTCTATGGCAAAAATTAAGTATTACTGAAATCAGTGGGAAATCAGTGGGAATTTTGCCACTGCCTCCCAGGGTAACCAATTTTTTAAAACAAAAGTCTGAGTAAAAACTTTTCAGTATTTAGAGTATGAGCTTATCAACACATGGATAAACATTAGTGGAAATGGGACTAAAGCATTGCTTTGGATGGATTGTCCCATAACTTCTTCTGTCACAGGTTTTTGAAGTCTGTTCAGACAAATTCTCGTTGACTTCAATGGCAGCCTTACATAAATAAGAACTTTCCTGATTATGTCCTCATTAATTTCAAATGCTGCTGCTCAGCTTTTAGAACTAGAATTATTCAGGAAAATATATCTAACGGTTAACGGAGCAATTGACTGAACGGTGTGAGTGTTCTTTTTGTGATTAAAGTGCCTTCTTCCCCCCTCCCCAGATTCTGAAAACACTGCAACTACCGTCACGGCTCTGTTGGCCAGTCTGAACAGTTGCTGTAACCCGTGGATCTACATGTTCTTCAGCGGGCATCTCCTGCAAGACTGCATACAGAGCTTCCCTTGCTGCCAAAAAATAAAGCAAACGCTGAGTAAAGAAGATTCAAACAGCAACAGCAGGCGACAGACTTCTTTTACCAACAACAGAAGTCCAACACACAGCTCGAACACCTGGAGAGAGTCGCCCCACTCCAAATCGACCAGCTTCATTCCCATTTCAACCTGAGGCAGGCCATGGGGCAGGCAGGGCTTGCAGCCTCATAACAGCACTTGGGAAGGTTATGGCGTAGCACTTTACACTGGTCAAAGGCACCAGTCATGGTAACGAGGAATGACTAAGGTGGCCATAAGACAAAATGTGCCGCATTGCTTGATAAGCTGTTCTGCAGTGTATAAATTATTTCCTGAAAGATATTTAGGACTTGGGCAACTGATCTGGATTGCAAGACAACAATAAAGCAATTATTTTTCTAAATAGAATTTATTATTTTAAATCTTTTTTGTTTTGAAAATACTAAGTGCATTGTTTGCTTGTTGTTCAAAGCAGTAAAAAAAAGAGTTGGTGTGTGTTGGGGTAATTCCGCTCTTTAGTGTTAATGCCTAAAACTTCTCATGATTGTCTGACGAAGTCACAGGGTGGGAAGATGATATGACCAAGATCACAATTTAGTCTTAAACGCTAAAAGAAAATAGTTGGGAAAAAGCCCTGACTGTCCAGATACGGAACATGGTTAGACAGGCTCTGAGTTATTGGGAATTTAATTGATCATACTGCTTTATCTTGCAAAGGTCTAGCAATTTTCAGTTAATGAAATTTAACAGCCCTTGTAAAGGCAAATCCTTCAGTGCTGTCGATGTCTGTATGTGTATTGTGGGTTTTCATTTTTAGGGTGACATTTCCTCTTCCCTTCATGTTGGTGGAAGTTATACAACATATTTTTTTGTGTGTTGTTGCACCTACCTTGATTTTTTTAAACTAATTTTTAAAATATATTGATAAATAAGCATGCTCAGCTATGACTAGCTCAGCCCTGTTACAAACAGGTACACCAAGAAAACTCATCATGATGACCAGAGCTACTTGCTTTATGGGTAAGAATTTCATCTTTTCCTTTTTCTTCACTAAGACGGCTAGGATCAAGTCACATTTGGTTGTCAAGCAAATAGCCCTATAAATTCAGGAGAATGTGGCTGTTTGGTAAGAGCAGAAGAATCAGTATATTCCAAGACACAGATGTGAGAATCAAACTTAAAAGTCTTCTGGGAACATATAAAAATTGTCAGTGTTTTTGGTTTGGGGTTTTTTTTTTGGCAGATAATGACAATGCAGTCTTTGAAATTGGCCGTAAACTGTAATTAGAAGTCATCACAACACATTTGCTGACTATCAAGCATTCAAGGTGTGCTTGTTTCACTTCAGTCCATGCCAAGTCAAATATAGTTCCTACAGCTTGTAACTAATCCTGGTATGTCTTTCTATGGAGCCTGCCTTTTACCTGGAATCGTGTTTTGAAGCTCCCTGAATAAGTTCTGCTGTAGTTTTAAAGTCCTGAGGATCTCTTTGAGAAGCACAGCTACCTATCCACTCCATTTTCCTGAGCTCTCTGGATCCTGAAATCCATGTGTTCCCCTGGCAGTACCCAGGACTTCTGATGCAGTCCCAGCTGGCTTGCTGGAGCACTGGGACACATGCACGGCTGCACCACATGCATGCTTCTGCTTGCAAGGAAGAAACTCAGCAGCAGGTTTCTCTCTTTCCCACCAAAACCAGGCAAACAAGATTACTTTTCTAATTGCTTGAGGAGAAAAAAAAACCCCGGGGCCACACTGGGGCTTTCACTGAGGATGGTGCTGGCCCTGTGCCAGTCACAATAATGGTAGCAGAAATTAATAGATCTAGATGCAGGATAAGATCATATTCAAACTGTTGTCCTCTCCAGAAGCTCCCAGACGTATTAATGACTATTCCAGGCAAAGAATAGGGAAGATTATAGCTCAAAAATAAACCAATTTAGATTTTGTTGTCACTAAATAAAATCTTGGCTCTTCCCCCTACATTCTTGTTATCATTTTCTGCTCTTCGGGAGGGCAATCTGGTCTAAAGTTTTGTTGTTGTTCAAAACACTAGAACCCAAAGGACAGCATAGTGGAATGGCTTATGTTTAACAGACTATCTTTTTGACCACCTTTAGCGCACAGATGTGACTACAGCTCTCACCAGTCCTGTGTGAAGGTTTGTGAAGCTGAAGTTATATTTTAATGCAAACAAATGCATGCAGTGGCGCTGGCTGTGTGTGTGTATTTGTGCACATTGTATGTACAGCATATATTTCGCAAGTAGGTAATTCACAGTTACTGAAATTGCAAGTGTTTCAAGTTAAGTACACTATCCTTTGCCTAGTTTTCTATTTGTGTTACTACTTTCTTTGTACATAAAATATATATTAAAAAGCACTTAGCTGTACTAACAGAATTTTCATGTTTGTGGAATTAAATTATTTTTCTATGACACTTTCTATTCAAGCAGAGAAGATGACAAGAAAACAAATGTAGAACAATGTTGATAATAAAACTAAGCTGGGAAATGACCAATATATATAAAAAAGTAAACAGTAATTTGCAGTTTCTTCCGAATATGTTACAAAATCTAGGCTTACACTCGGGACTTGTCAGCATAAATGTACCCTGTGAGTGTTCTGCTGTTTCTGTAATTAAATTGACAACACTATTCAGCAGCATTTGGATTCCAGGCATTTTTTTTCAAATACTGAGTTTTGTGTTTTCACGTAATTGTAATGTTGGGATATACAGCCCATATTTCTAATTGTTCACCTGTGGAGATGAGGGGTCTTTTAACAGCTGCTTTGGGTTTTCATGAGGGCACACTAATGAAAACAGCAGGAAACAAGAAATCGTGAAACCATTGCACATGGTTTAAAACATGGAAATATCCTCTAATAAACCTGTATATTTGTTTGATGAGAAGCATTTTGTTTCTTTCACTTGACTAGATTTTGCACGGCCAGAAACCTATTTGGTGATACTCTCTATATATGACAAAATGTAAAATTTCTTCCTTAATTTTATGAGTTGCTTCCATGAAAAGCTTTAAGGAGTGAACAAAACTAAGAAGTTTTTCCGTTACATGTAGTGCACGAAGGACACGTGCCAAGAAGGAATGTGCAGTTGGCTTTCTGCTACATGCTGCTAGTATTGTTAAAACATGTAACATAGCACTCACTCTAGTCCTAGAGGGGTTATTTTGATATTTTAATTTTGGGGAACAAAATATTTAGCTTCTAATATAAAACATGATGGAGCGGATGAGCCTGCACTCTGTTGTTTGTGCTGGTGTTACTAGAATTGCAGCATTTTAAACACAATTAGATGGCAGAAGTGGAGTGCATGAGGTGATACAGAATATGGAAAGGATTTTGTGCTTTTAAATAAGAAGCATAAGTTGCCAAGAAGCGCTTTTCATTCCTTTTTAAATTTGTAGGTAAACATATTGTTGGCTCAGAAAAAATAAGGGTGTTTTTTTCTGTATTACCACATGAAGACCAAAGTCTACAAGAAGGCAAATTCATGTGTGACCAATCCGCAAAGACAAAGGTTTTGTCTGCAGCAAATCTTATGGCTAGTTCCAAATTGCCCAGATTGAAGGACCTTATTAAGGTGCATGCGTGTTCCTTTCCAATTGATCCATATGGAAACCAGGGCAGAAAGAAAGGACCTGCACAGCTGGATGTTGTCCCAGGGCATGTACTGGTGACCAGCTCTGGGAGGTGAACCCAGATCTTAAAGTAGAGCTATTGCTGAAATACAGAGCTACTTGCTGCATAGGGGAAGCTCTTACAGAGTTGTCCGAGACAGAGTTCCCCACCTACAGAAAGGACAAAATAAATGGCCTCTTCTAAAACGTGTCTGCATGACTTTCAGCTGTACCATCCCTTCTGCACAGGATATTGGATGACTTAGGAGGCAGAAGGGAGTTAATGTGCTTAACACTATTTTGGAGCTTTGGTTATTGTTATAAGGTAGTTTTCTGAGTTTTTCTTTAGGAGTGGGCTTTAATGGAAAATGTAGCACTTGCTACTTGGGTAAAGGAATTACAGAGTATAATAAACCAACAGGTTTCAAGGTCCAGAAATAGATCACAGCTGCTCCAGAGGGAGCAGTCCTGGCTGGTTCAGGTAACAGTCCCTCACACAAGAGCAGGTCCAACTAGTCTTGAAAAAGGCAGGGAACTGTTGAAGGTAGTGTAAGTCACGCAGCATGGTTTGTGCAGGTATTTAAAAAGCAAGCAAACAACATCCACATCTAGTCCCTGCTGAGCTTTGCTAGAGCCAGCCAGCATGGGTCTGCCTCTCCCGGGACTAGTCCTGCAGAAAGTCCTGGATTGGTACTGTATTAATGGATTAATACTGTATCGCTGTTTTGGTACAATAGCTCAGTAATTTGCCATATCTTAGTATAAACTTGCTTAGAGTAACAGTTTACATGCAAATTAGCCTTAGGTCTTCATAAGGACATTTTTAGCTGAATTCCTGGCACAGTCCATTGGGTTACCCTGTTTCTGAAAAGCAAGGCTGTGAAACAGCATCAGGAGCACAAAGCTCTCTTCCCAGCTGTACAGTGAGGAGGCTAGAAAATGTCTCTAGTTCCAGGTGGACCAAGATGTTGTTGGGTACAGGTGGACTTTCTTCTATTCAGAGCAGGTTAGAAGAATCTTTTGCCCATTTCCAACATTTTCTTCTGGGGGGTGGGTGGGAGAGGAGGATTAGGGATGTTGCACTTTCTCAGTGCTCTGCAAGCAAAGGATGGTTTTCAGAAAAAAATTTCAGGATCAGGGAAGGACGTCTTCAAATTTGCCGCCTCATCGTTGGCTTAGGCTTTTTCCTTTTACTGGCGCAGTAAATGCAAGAGTGCCTTCCCTTCCACTAAGTCGTTCCCAAGAGCAGTTGTGAACTGCTGTCGTTCATTATGCGTTTCTGTAAGGTGGTAACGCTATTAGCAATTGCATAAGGAGGAATTAAGATTTAATGCTCTCTGACTGCAGGAATAAGCACTACCATTTCATGACTGTCTATTCTTAAATTGGTTGTGCTCACACTCTGCAGTAGGACAAAGTGCTGTTGAAATCATGGTCCTCCTTCCATGGCAGTATTTTGTATACTTGGGACTATAACATTTTATTTTTCCTGCTCAAATGTGGTAGGCCTGTGAGACCTGCTTAACCAGACTGCGAAGCTTTACTTCTGCCACTGGTCAAAAAATACAGCCTTTACCAGAACTGAAGAAAAAGAACCTCCATGATTTGGATCCCATTTTAACTTACAAATGACTTGTTAGGATATGTTTCTTCTGTGCTGTCCCATTTGACATGAATCATTCCAGGCCCTTGAACCAAGGATTTTTCAGTCTAACTCAAAAAAACCTCCAGTTGCTGAGCCTTAGAACCAAGTGAGGAGTGATTACTCCTTCAGGGCATGAATATCCTGGGCAATGACATCATTTGGACAGAAGCTTACCACAGAAGCCATCCAGCTGTTGCTGTTTCTCTTTGTGTTCACCTGTCTCATTCCTCTCTAGCCAGGCTGGCCAGTGCAGGTAGGAGACACTGCTGCCCCGTGTTCACCATTGTCTATTCCCTCTTACAAAGGCTCAGGCACTGGCGGGACACCGGGAGGTCTGGGTTGTACCTCCAAGTGATATGGCTGCATATCCAGTACTGGTCAAGTTAATTTGCTGGTGCCTGAGTTATTCACCTGTAGTTCAGGGTGATGTTGTTTATCTTCCTCTGTAAGTTCTTACAGGACACATGGCTAAGAAGTGCTACATACGAGTTCAATATTCCTTTCGAAGCAAAGCACTGGCAATGCAGGCTGTAGGTGGCCCATCAGCTTTTACACCTTTGAAGCAAAACATGACAAAACTGGATTACAAGCTACTTGGCTCTCCAGGGCACAAAGCCCATTCTGGAAAATAAGGCATAGATAACCAGAGACCGGCACAGTGGTTGCCCTGGCCTCTTCCACCACTACTGCTGTGATTACTCCTTCCATTGTCTCTCCTGTCCCTGATAATGATGGCTGCAGCAAGAATGGGGACAGGGACCACAGGAGCAGCAGCAGACAGGGTTGTCGTTAAAATGCATTCATTTTAAACTCTTTTTGGAGAGAGGAATGTGGATCCTAGCAAATAAAAAACCCACAGTGAACATTGGGAGAGAGATGAACTGGTGACTCAGAGAGCAAACAAACATGTCTTAGCCCAAAGATGATCTGAAAGCGTCAAGATGTTTTCCATTTTGCAACTGTAAGATGTTTTATATATTCAGTAAAGGAGCCCCTTGTCTCCTGGAACTCCTGGAACTACATGAAGATCCCTACAAATCTGATAAGTATTTCTGCTAGGTGGCTAGCTACAAGGCTATGTCTAAAAAACCAAGGACAACTATCTCTTCAAGTTAAGCATTCAACAGGTGACTTGTAGGGGCTTGGCCCCCACAATACAGACACGTCCTGTGGGAAATGTCGGCAGCTACATAGCTTTCAGGGAGGAGAAAGGAAGAACGCTAAATAACAATGCCCTGTTTGGAAAGAGGTGATAAAGTCAGGCTAAATGTCACAATAGATGCCTAAGTCTTCAAGCTAAAAGGCAACAGGCTTCCTAGTAATTTAGAAAGTTTTTGGTTGAAGTTGTTGTGGAAGTGAGGAGCAGTGCATAAAGAACATGAAGGATTAGGAGGCATATAATGTGTTTGTGTTTGTGTAAGTAAACTTGCTTAGGCACTGCTCAAATGATTTTCAGAGTAAGAATACTAACTGTACAAAATAGTGGCAAAAGTAACAAAAAATTGGATAGCAAATGCTCTCTCCTGGCTCACTGTAAATCCGGCAAAGGTCTGTAGTGGAGATCTGCAAACTGGGGTAGCCACAGACAAATACATCCTCTGAAATATTGTAGGTGTTGGTCACCTCATAGGGAACCACTGATAACAATTCACTCTGTTGTTGGCTGAGATCAGAAAAACAAGGGAATCAAATCATTAGACTAATGTGCCACACACTTAATCTAAGTAATTCCAGAGAAGGGGCAAACATTATTAAATAGCCACCATAATATTTTCTAAATGTGAGTCATTTCAGTGTTTCCACAGGAGCAAAGGAGAGCTTCCAAGTATTACCTGAGACACTAGAGCTAAGGATTGAGTTCAGTAAGACAGTCGGGGATTCGTGTGGATTTCTGTCCTTCTGGAATCCTGTTATCTCCAATACTCCAAACACTGTGAGGGCAGTCAGGGCAATAAAGAATTATATGCAGTAAATAATAAACAAAAGGAAAAGATACATTTGTGTTTCTATATGTAATCTTATTTCCCAAACCAAATTGGGCTTGTCTTTTTCAAAAGAAATGAGCATGGATTAAGTTACGTATCTTCGATAACCTAGTTCACCATAAAGCTGATGTTCAGAGGCTCAAGAATCCTAATTTCTGGTAGATGTTCTTTATTAAATTGATAGGTTTGAAGCTTATCAGTTAGCAATATGTTATTAAATTAAATAGAAGCTGTGAAAATGAGGAGAGAGTGCTGCCTTTGTTATCTTTTTCTTTTCTTTTTTTTTTTCTTTTTTTTTGCATCGATTACAGCAATTCCCCTGAAAAGCTGTATTTTAAATATGCCATACTAGAGATGAGATGATCCAAAGCACCATGAAAAATCCCAGCTTGGCTCGGTCTTTCAACATAAGATTTATCATTAACTCTTGCTCCTCTGTCCCACTGAGATCACGGTGTGAGGCATAGTGTAATTAGACAACGGATTCTCATTTCTTCCCAAAGTTTATGACCCAAGTGCCTCAATATAGGCACTCAAAGTTGAATGACACAAAGGTGGGATTCATCTGCATGAAGGTACCTACAGTGCAGGTGTGTCCACCTGAGCAAGAGTGATTATTTTTGTAGCCAAGGCAGACCTAGGTTCCTGGAGTTCAGAGAGTCATCATATGGAGGATGTTAACATCCGATCAGAAGAACGCTGCCCTTATCTCCATTGATTATGGACCAGAAGACTATTTATTCGTTGATTGTAATGACAGGCAGACAACTAGGTCAGATTGGTACACCTGTACTGCAGATAGATATCTACAGGTGCTATTGGTTTTATTGTCAGATCTCAGTAGAGACCTTCACGTTACTAGTTCAGGATTTTACTTTATTTCAGGTCAACTACAAAATGTTACCATCTATTAGCATCATACTAATTTGAATTGAGCCAATGATGCTATCCCAATAGCTAACAAAGGGTGGCTCGTATTGCAAAGGTTCTGCCAGCTGGATGCTTTTGTTAGTCATGTCACAAGGAGGACCAAAACCAAAATAAGCCTGGAGATGAATTTATCTCCTCACACCCAGATGACATCTCTGGCCTTACAAAGAGGGAATAATCTCTACATCTAATCTCTCCATGTGTTCCATCTGTGCATGCTGAACCTTTTCAGGTTTCACCTCCTTTGTACTTAAAGGTGGATTTGCAAGAAAATCCTTAATTAGGAAGAACTCTCGAGATGCTCGGATAATACAATCCTAAGGGTCACTGTAGAACATAGAAAGGCATATCCTATTACACAGAGAACTAGGACCGGGGAAAAACCACAACGATAATACCTAAAATTCTTGGTAATATTGTGTGGAGTCAAAAGCAATAATAAGGAAAGCAAGAGTGACCTGTTAGGTATCTCTGCCACGTACAGCACGTGAAAATCCTGCTTTCCTAAGAAACTGCACAATTATGAAAACTTTGAGAATACAATCAGTGTAAAATGATTTGCACCTGATGCCATCAACGACTGTTTTCAACATGAGCAGAAACACTGTAGGAAAAAAGGAAGCAACGATTCTGGTCAACAACCTTCCTTCATGAGTGTTTAAATGAAAAGTGAAAGTGATGTAATGGTTTAATGGAAAAAACAGATTTGACCTCTTTGATCAAAAGTCTCCTTTTTCCAGAAAAGATGTCAAGTTCATGTAAAGTAAAGAAACAAACTCTGTGTGCCTCCAAGTCTGTGTACCCTGTGGTCTGTGTGGGGAGGTCAGGGGTGCCTCTCTTTCCTGGGTGCATTGACCCAGCATGAACAAGCTGCCCCAGGAGCACCCTCAGCACACTCCAGCTCCTGCTGGGAAGACACTTGGGTTTGACAGTATGAATTCTGCATGTAGCAACATAACTAAGTTTCTGAGTGTATCTTTCCATTACATCATTTCATTTCCCTGACAGCAGGGCATAGGATCTGTGCTTTCCTGCACTCCTCCAGCTCCAGGTTGGCAGGCTCTGGGTAACCAGGTAGGCTGTTTCCCCACCCTGGAAGTACGCTGGAGTACCTTTAAGTGAGGTCTTTCAGACTGCCAATGTAGGTAGTCCTCCCTTGCCTCTGTGTGGGCCTGGAGGGAATCTGGGTCTCTTTTGGGAGACAAGTGGTAAAAATCCCTTTCCACACACTGCAAAAAATGGCGGCTGAACTTCCTCACCAGCAAGAAGCCATTGGAGGGATAGGTGTATAAAGCAGAGAAATGTCTTGGGGTTGAAATGAAAACTAACAGGGGTTTCTCTGTTTTTTATATAGTGCATGTGGTAGCTGAAGCTCTTTTCAGTGAGCTTGTTAGCAGGAGTTGGGAAATACAGCTGCAGTAGGCCTGTCTCTTGACATCTGGTATTTTATGGGAGAATAACAATTTTTCTAGTTCAAAACATAGCACTAACACATCTTAGTCTTGCTGAGCTCTGTGCTTGACCTGGCACTGTGATACTACCACCAGTTTCTCACATTAAGAGATGACTAAAAGTGAGTCAATATATTTACACATATTTTGACTTTAACCTTTTTTTTTTACCAACTGTAGTCATGACACTTTCAATGTAACATTTTACAGCATCCTTTTCTGTTGATAGAGGTTTGTCATAGAATAATTTGTTAAGACAAGAATATAAACCATTTATTTATTAACACTCCCCTTTAACGTTAGTCGTTTATGGCTAACCACATCTTAGGGGTCTGGCTGCTTTTTACTTTATTTAGATCTCTCCAACTTGATCTGGGAGTATAGTTTCCAGCAGGTTTGAAAATGTTCCTCTAACAAAACTGCAAGATAAAATAGCTGGTATTTTAGCTGGTACAAGTCCTCAAGCTCAGGTGCCTGCTTTAATTTCCATGAAAAACCAGAGCAAACCAACATATTTCTGATTAATAGAAACACTGTGGTAACATATGGAAAATGTTTCGATTAATCAGTTATAAAACATAAATATTTTAAAATATGCTTTCTTCAGGCCCTGTGATTTATAGGTATTACAGGACAGAAAGAGGGTTCTCATTTTTCAAAACTGAATTAACCTGAAATGAGGAGCATTTAAAACTGTTTATTCTTTGTCTTTTTGTTAATCCTCTTAACTGGAAACTCTTCTCCTGGAGAAGCTGGCTGCTCATGGCTTGGACAAGTGCACTCTGCGCTGGGTTAAAAACTGGCTGGACAGCCAAAGCCAGAGAGCGGTGGTGAATGGAGTCAAATCCAGTTGGCAGCCGGTCACAAGTGGTGTTCCCCAGGGCTCAGTGTTGGGGCCGGTCCTGTTCAATATCTTCAATGATGATCTGGATGAGGGGATCGAGTGCACCCTCAGTAAGTTTGCAGATGACACCAAGCTGGGTGGAAGTGTTGATCTGCTGGAGGGCAGGAAGGCCCTACAGAGGGACCTGGACAGGCTGGATCGTTGGGCTGGAGCCAACAGTATGAGATTCAACAAGACCAAGTGCTGGGTCCTGCACTTGGGTCACAACAACCCCATGCAACGCTACAGGCTTGGGGAGGAGCGGCTGGAGAGCTGCCTGGGGGAAAAGGACCTGGGGGTGTTGGTTGACAGCTGGCTGAACATGAGCCAGCAGTGTGCTCAGGCCAATGGCATCCTGGCTTGTATCAGGAATAGTGTGGCCAGCAGGAGCAGGGAAGTGGTCGTGCCCCTGTACTTGGCACCGGTGAGGCTGCACCTCGAGTACTGTGTTCAGTTTTGGGCCACTCAGTACAAGAAGGACATTGAGGTGCTGGAGCGTGTCCAGAGAAGGGTAACAAAGTTGGTGAAGGGTCGAGAGAACAAGTCTTATGAGGAGCGGCTGAGGGAGCTGGGGTTGTTTAGCCTGGAGGAGGCTGAAGGGAGACCTTATCGCACTCTACAACTACCTGAAAGGAGGATGTAGCGAGATGGGGGTCGGTCTCATCTCCCTAGTAACAAGCGATAGGACGAGAGGAAATGGCCTGAAGCTGCACCAGGGGAAGTTTAGGTTGGATATTAGGAAGAACTTCTTCACCAAAAGGGTTGTCAGGCATTGGAACAGGCTGCCCAGGGAGGTGGTGGAGTCTCCATCCCTGGAGGTATTTAAAAGAAGGGTAGACGTGGTGCTTGAGGATATGGTTTAGTGGTGGACTTGGCAGTGATAGGTTGGCAGTTAGACTCGATGATCTTAAGGGTCTTTTCCAACCTTAACGATTCTATGATTCTGTCTTGCAGTTGTGTACTAAGCATGACAGAATACTTCCCATTATATTACAGAAATATTTTCCAAGTATAATACAATGATTTTCATGCTTATCTGTCCTGTAAATTACAGAATCCTATGCATATTGGAGATACTAATTATAAGGATTAAGCCATGCAAGCGTCTTTCAATTAATTTACCTTTGATCTTCTGTGTAACTTTGTCATCAGAAAGGATTCACCTCTTCATTTCAGTGATTTTCAGTGATTTTATACATTTCAGTACATTTCAGTGATTTTGTACAAATGCTTTGTGCAAAAAAGCATTTGTACAAAGAAAGATGCTCGCTCATGAGACAGACCTGTCCCTGCCATATCTCGTAGGCACTCTTGTCTGCCTTCTCTGAGTGTCTCAGTGTTATGTGCAATGAGGCAACAACAGTGAAGGGATGAGAAATCATAAACACACTTTGTCACAAAAGGTAATGGCTGCAATTCTGTTGCTTTAATAGTGGGAGAAGAAATACGTGAGATAGAAATAACACCAGCTGTGACACTTCTGCATGACCCCGAGGACTAGAGAAGGCCAGCACACAGCTCCTTCCTGCAGCAGGCTGTGTCCAAGGAGCCAGCCTGAGTGCTCCTGGCTTCTCAGTCTGTGCTGTTTTGGGGTCAGGCAACTTGTGTACCTCTGGAAAGCAATACTAACCCACTAAAGCCATGGCTTCATGTAGCAGTGCCTTAGGCTCCCAGGATGGAGACCCAACACCTCTCTGGGCAGGTTGTCCCAGCCCAGTTTGTGGCTGTTGATCCTCTTCTGGGGAGTGCAGCAATCCCGAGATGAGCTGTGTTTCATCCTCTCTGCAACCACCTTTCAAGGATGACAGATTGCTGCTGGAGCACCCTGTGGCTCCTCTTTGCCAGATTAAACAAGCCCACTCCCTCAGCCTCTGCTTGCCTCCTGAGTTCTTTGGCAGCCTGCCACCAGACCGTCTTCAGTTCCTCCACACCCCTCTTGAGCAGGGGTGCCCAAAATGGCACACCGTTCCAGCTGTGGCCCTACCTGCAGCAAGCAGAGTTTGATCTGCAGACTCCTCTTCCTAATGTAGCCCAGTTCTCAATTTCTCCTTGTTCCCAGTCAGAGTGCACTGTTGGCTCATGTTGGCCTGGGCATCCTCTGCAACAAAGGTCTTTTCCTGCGGCGCTGGCCACCCCAGGCAGCATTCTATACCTCTCCCTCTTGAACCCAACTTCTCCCTGTCAGAGTCATGGCAGTCCCGTTCCCCAGCAGGTTTAGGTAGCCATGATGGCATTTCCCAGAGACAGGAGCACGGCCACACGGCCCACAGCCAAAGGTGTCCCCATCATCACTGCTTTGCTACCTAGGACCTTTGTCTGCTTCATGGTCACATTGGGACACAACCTATGGGGATGAAGTGGGGCTTCCTCAGCCCACCACTGTCCTGTTCCCTGTGTTGGGACATCTGTGCTCTCTGAAAGCATTGTCACCTGTTGTGCTTGGAGGGAGGGGGAAGGGTAAAGGGCTGCTCGTCCTCACAGGGGCACACATGGCCATGCTAGAGCCTGGGGTGATGGGGCAAGGAATGTGGGGAAGGTCACCTCGTGCAGATGTTCACCATGAAGGTGCCCATTTCACTGCTGCTGCTCAGCTCTATTTATATTTTGTGTCTTCAACATTTGCAGGTCAGGGTATAAGTAATGAGGTTGCTGGGGCTAAAATCAAGAGAGTCTGCTAGGAAAGACTAGAGATTTTGCAAGCAGCTTTTCTGCTTCCCCTGTGTCAGTAAAAATACAGATCAGGTATCTCTCTCCAGCCCTAAGCCCTGAGGCACAGTGAAGTTCGTACACGTAAATTCACTTTCCCTCCAAAACATCCAATGTTCCTCTGGTCCCTGACTGTTACTAGCGCCTGAGCTCTGTGGGGTTGCCACAGACCACAGCTGTGGCAAGGTCTATGGCACTAATTAACCAGCACAGGTAATGGTGTGTCTGTGCTTGTGTCCTGGCACAGGACTGCTGATGGGGGCAGATGGGGTGTTTCTGCAGACCTGCTTGCCTCCCATCCTCCTTGGAGGCAGCAGGTCCATTCCACAGCACTGGCACTGGGATGGGACTTCTGTACCTGCTGGTCTCTTTGCCTGCAGGCAGGGTGTACAGGGGAGCTGTTAGGATACCCCAGCACAGGCAGGTGGGGGTGGTTGGGTGGCTCTGCTCTTCACCCATGGCTTCTTCAAGAAGAGCAACGGTGTTTTGTGTTGGGCTGCCTCTGAAGAGTTTTGTCTCTGGCCACAACACAAGCATATGGTACTTCAAAATGCATGGCAGAAAGGGACATTCCCAGGGGTACAAGCTCAGCTCTAGCTCCCAGGAAAAAACCCTGCTGGGCTTCCGCCAGTCTGGGGTGCCTATGGGTGCTGGTGGCATGGTGTGCACATGGGAGCCTGCGTAAGTACTGGCATGTGGGAAGGAGAGGAGTAACACCAAGTCAGTGCTCAGCCCAGAGGCATTTCTCAGTGCAGGCTCCCCCCTCGACCCCACCCTGCTAAGGGATGCTAAACACGAATAGCTGGGGCAAGTAAGAGTGCTGCAGCACTAGGAGGGAAATGAAGTCCTTGCCAGAGATGTGCAGGGAGTCTGTGGCTGTGCTGGAAATCAAACTGAAGTATCTGATTCCCAGTACAGTGCCTTAAACCATCAGACGATCTCCTCTCCAGAGAGCTAACCTAACCTATTGTTGGGAGAGAAAACATCCAAGAAGCTACAAATAAGCACTGAGGTGTGTTCTTGATGTTTTTCCCCAGAGGTTGCTAACTTTATTTTTTATAAAATGCTGGCACTTTGAGGACAAAATTGTCTTTCTTCTGCGGTGTGCACTTTTAGGGGCAAGTAAAACTCCAGTTTTGACAACCTGTAAAAGAATTAAAGGGATGTGATACTTGCGTTCTTTTCATTTGTTCTCAGAGCTGTTCTAAAATGAGTGTCACCTGAAGTGATGCAGTAGGTAAATATATAACTAGCAGGCCAAAAGGCTTTCTAGTCTATTGTGTACCTACAGCGAGGACAGCATGAAAATTCATGCTTAGCCACTGACCCCTGACACTCATCATAAAGCTATGGCAGTGGTATAAAGCACAGCCTTCCTGGCAGGGACTTCTTCACTTCCAGTTTGATTGCCTCAGTGCTCTCTTTTAAAGATGTTTTAAAGTATCTTTTAAAGAATGCTCTTTGGTATGTTACTTTTTATTGTACTTGTTCTTTTAGCCAGGCTTGGCTTAAGAACGGAATAAGAGTACATGGCCAAATGCGGCATTTCACTCACTGGTTCCAACATGATGCATTTTTTATGAGACTTTGCTCAGCTGCAGCTGTGAATTAATCACAAATTTTAGTGCTTTACTCAGCCATCTGAATCCAGGTGTGGTTTTATATGACCTCTTTTTTACCTTACATTTAATGAGGGGTCTTTTCCCTACCTAAACGCTGTATATCAGGCCTATATCCTGTACATAGGCCTCTTCCTGAAGGCTGTTCCAAAACCGGCAAATCAACCTCACACAGTCTTCTACATTAAATCTATTGGGTATTAAAGAAAAGACATAATATGAGACATTCAAGGATCATGGAAATGCTCCTTGCTTCTTACTGATGAATGTCTGGAAGTTTGCTGAGAACATCTCTTTGGAGTGAAATTTGTGGCCACGCAGAGCGGTATTGCACGGTCCCTTCACCAGCCAGGGTCCGCCAGGTCACATCGGCACAAGGCGATGGGGTGACATGCTGCAACCAGCAGCTGGCTGCGCTCCTGGGCGAGGCATAGCAGCATTAGAGCAATACTGCAATCAAGCAGATTTGTAGACATTTGTGACAGAAATATTAAGATTGATATGAGTTATTTATGAATTGAAATGTTTGTATGAAAGCCGCAGATGAAACGGTAGAAGAAAGTTCAGAAGGAGAGGTAAGATTAATAGCTCTATGTGTGTGATTTCATTCAAAGGAAGAGGAGGAACAAACTGACCTTAAGATAAGGTGACAAGAAGATGAAGAACAGGACTGGAGCCATAAAATAACCAGAGGAGGAGAGAAAGACTTATGAGGGCTGAGTTGACATACTGAGGCAAAAGATCCCAAAAAGCATCTGCTTCTAAAGGGCACGAAAGCAAACCCATATCAGTTCCTCACTGCTAGCTCTGGACATACATGTCTTAGTGCTTTTGAGCACATGGGTATGATCATGTGAATGGGTAAAAACCAACTTGGAGAGTTTATAAATTAAAATCACCTTTCCCCCAAACAGTGAATTTTGTTGTAGTAATTTGCTACAAATTGGCCTTCCTGAGATGCAGGAGGAAAAAGCATGGCAAAGCACTCAATGACATAGTAATTCCACTTTCAGAAGGATCTCTCCTTACGAGTGAAGGTGTAGGAAAGTCAATAGGTGTCACCTCAAGGGTTTGGACACTACATCCCACTGAGTTTGGTACTGGTGATCTGAAATATTTGAAATAAGGTTTAAAAGACTTTTGGACAGTATCTGAATTTTGTGATTCCTCACTGAATATTAAGGGTAATGAAACCATACTAATGGCAAACAGAAACAGATGCACCATACCAAATCTTACACAAAAACCAGGAATAAAACCATTTTAGACTTGAGAAATAGCAAAGACATGTCATCACCACCCTTTCCAGTAACCTGCAACTGTCTGTGTCAAATTTAATTCAATCCAGCTGAGTCATAGGCTAAGGTCTGATTTGGCTATTTATGTTCTAATTTTGCTGAAACCTGGATTGATTTTGGTTCCTTAGCTCCAAATTTTAGGCTTCCCTTAATTTATAATCAGGCTGGAAATGTTAGCAGGCAGTCTTTTAAATTATGTCAGTTGCAGAATAAACATTACCAAAAAGGGAAGAATCTGGGCAGAGATGGGGTGGGAAGATTTTGGGCCATGTGACTGACCAATAAACCCCTACGATGGAAGAAGGCTCAGAGGAGACAGTCAAGGGTGATGTACCCATGAAGCTCAAGGAATAATGTAGGATGTGACCGAGGACAGCCGTTGCAAAGAAATTGACTTCTTTGCAACAGGACTCCTTTGCAAAGGAGGGTGGCCTTTGTTTTAGATAAACAGCTATCAACAGCTGAGTGGATCAACTGGTAGTGTAAATGTTTCTCTGAGTTCATTAAAAGAGTGGGAATGTCTCCCTGGGCTGGCCAGAACAGCATGGGTGGAGTGAATATGTGGCTAACCCCAACATAAAGTATAAAAACTAGACAACTAGGAACAGTATTTAGAAGAGAACAACGGACTTGAGCTGGCTTCAACCCATGTATTCCATCCCAGCCACTGGGGATGACCAGCATCATGACAGTGAGCATATTATAGAGGCTGATAATGGGAATCACATTGGTACTGCGGTTAAACTGTTTATTGCAATTGCTATATATATTTTGCCAAGTGTAACTTACATTGGGTTGTGATTTCAATATATTCTGTATCAGTCTGCTGAATCAGAAATCCCATGTAACATCAACTATCTTTAAATAAGTAAATTTTGTATTAAACCTATCCATCACATGTAGAATATCTAAAAGAACATGGTCAGGCAGTATTGGGCTTTGACAGGCCACTCTTGTCTTCTCCCAGTACTGGGTTGCCCTAGGGACACTGCTGATCTCTGAGAAAGTGATAAGAAACTGTGTTATCTTGCCAAACCTGCAGTAACTTTGCTGTGAATGCAGTCCTGCACCCTATGTCTCAATAATCCTTGTTCATGGACCAAGTCAGAGAAATCATGTGCTTGCTAATGCATGATACAACTTTTAAAGGGATTTTTTTGCCATGGTAATGTTTCTTCGCAAAATAATAATAATAATAATAATAATAATAATAATAATAATAATAATAATAATAATAATAATAATAATAATAATAATAATAATAATAATGTGCTTCTCTTTTGAAATTGATGGCATTTAATGTTTGGGCTCCTGGGAAATCCTGCAACAGTGTATTTGGAGATGCCTACTTCCTAAATATTCTTGGTTGCTTTGAAAATTCCCTCTCATGAGTACACTAAAAGCAATTCTTCTGTTAAAAGTGTACCAGAATATAATCAAACCCTTACTCTCACATATTTCTCCAAATCCAGGTGTTAGTGTCTCTTTTAAATTGACAGTAGAGATGGAGCGCTGCATAACTTTGATACCAGCCTTAGCACAGCTCATTGCTTGCTGGTCATTGCAGTATTCCTTAGAAGAAAAGACAGTGTTTTGCATTTCTGATCCCACACATTTCAGAACAAGAGAGATTCAAATAACACATTTCTTCAAAGACTGTAGAAGAGGCCTATATACCTTTCAGACTGTATAGTACTTCGGTTTTTTATTCTTAGCACGCACTGCAGTAAACATCATGCACCAAAGTGTTATGACTGAGTCTTTCCATTCCTATAATGAGGAGTGTGACTCCCATAACCTCATGGAGTATTAAAAGGATCTGCCAGTGGAAGGCATAGGGGTTGTTTTCCTCTGGCTGTGGCTCCTTTTAACCAATTCCCTTTTCAGTGGGGATAAATCAGAGAGAAAAGACTATTTTGAATTCCGTTTTCATAAAACCTCTCAGTCCTCCTACCTCTGGGCCAAATTATGTCTCCCAGTTACACTATATCACTGCAATATCAATAAAGTCAATGGTCTCTTCCCCTTTTTTTTTCTGTTTAGTTTAAGATGTAGAAACTGGGGTAGAAATTCCTGAATTTAGTCAGGGCTTTGTATGCATAAATCTAAGGGTAGATTTTCTTTCCTTACATTTTTAAAAAGTGAGTTTCTTTAGAAATAGCAATCCAGTAGTTCCAGTTGAACTAGAACTGTTTGACAAATTACAAATGCCATGAAAGCAAGCCATAATCCACTAGGGAACTTCTCTCTCCTCCTCCCTGCTGTAATGATATTTATAGCTAGAAATAAAAAATGCACACACAAGAAGAAGATATAAATGGAAAATGATAAACAAGTGCTCAAGAATTGAAAGTCAGTAGAAATTTTTAGATGACCCCAAACGATTTCCCATTTTTTAAAAGAACGCTCTGTCCACTTCATGACTTGACGAAGGTAAGACAAAATAAAGAATAAGGCAAGCACTTTTATGGCACTTGTCAAAAACTGGGAAAGGAATGTGTGTGAACTTTTAGGGAGTTTTGCTAATAAGAATTAATATCTCTTAGTTAAAATAAGTCAGTCATGATGGAGGGGTGGAAATTTATGGTCTACAGATATCTGCCCAGGAGGGATGCAAGTGGAAATGGGCTGCAAGTCCCTTAACTGCTGGTACAGAAAACACTGTAAAACATTGAATTTAGTGACATCTATGCCCTCATGCTGTTACTCTTAACAAGGATAAATAGATACTCCTTGTGTTGTTTGTGGTGTCTAGTGGCAATAGGAACCAGGGACCCATCTGTCTTGCAATGCCTGACAAGTTTAGACACCCTGGGAAGGCTCGGAGGTAGGTATTTTTGCACAGCAGAAAACTGCAATACTTAGTCTAAAACCTTTAGACTTACAAATATTTCAATATTTAACAGATCAGCGCTTGATTCAGACATCAGTCCCTTGCTGTAAGATAGGTAGTGCAGGAAGAAAGAAAAACTCAATGGTCAGGTTGCCTCCTCCTGTCTTGAGCAGCTAGTGACATGGAAATGTAAAGTAGAAGGAAGGGAAGTAGGGACATTTGTTATCACAGCAGTACAGGCAAAGGGAAGGGCAGCAGTAGAAGGATGCATCCTTGAAAGGCCACTGATTTCCCCCTGTGCCAGCTGGTCAAATATTGGGGTGAAGTGAGCTTGTACCCAGAGAGTGCAGCATGACACAGGGTCAGCATGACAGTGAATGTTTTTACACTATGCTTGGAAATGAATAGTCTGTTACATGTGTTTTAAGGGCATGTTACAGAAATCAGTGCAATTTCTCGGTGCTGTACAGCGCTTAGCTGAGGACTACAGGGTGGGCAGTGATGTGCAACATAGGTTACAGCCTGGTACTGGGACTGTGGTGGGTAGGGACTGACCTGCTGCCTCCAGAGGGTCTCAGCCTCTGGGGATGCCCCTGCCTCCCCTAGTCCTGAGACTTTACTTCTCCACTAGATTCTGCTTCCTGTTGCCTCCTGTGATGCTGGATTCTGGTGCAGTACCAAAATATTTGAGGCAGGGCCTAGTAGGAGAGAGGTGGTTACATCCTCTTTGGGTTTTTGTCAGTAAAACTGGGTCTTCTCTGCAAGACCAGAATCCAGCAAGTGACTCATGATACAGGTGTCAAGGAGCAAGTCACTGGGAAGCAGTGAAGGTCATCCAAGAATTACCGGCTCTGTTCACTATTGGCACACCACTCTGGGTGTCAAATGGTTAAGGGCTGGAGCTATGTACAGGTGTGAAGGCGGGGGGGGGGGGCAGAAATCCCACATGCCAGTGCTTTGCAACAGCAGGTTGTGTGGCTGCTGACTCACTGCAGAGGTAAGTAAAGCTTACGTGGTCCCTGATTAACAGAAGCAGTCTTTGGGTTATGAAATGTTATTCTTTTCAGCGTCCTCACATGAGTGAAGAGCCTTGAGGGAATAAGCCCATCCAAATCAGTGCTAGACTTCAAGAGGAATTAATCTACTTTTGAAGCTGGAGATCTAAGCAAACCTAAAAGCCCTGTTCTTTTTAGCTCACTGCTGTGTTTTTTTTTTTGGTTAGGTTTGGCTTTTCATATTAATATTAAATTAACTGACTCTCCTAATTTCTTGGGTCATGACTGGTAATGTGAAGACTACAGCACAAACATGAACTTTGTAAACTCTCACCATGACCTCTACTCTTCACCCTAGGGACAGTTTGTCTCTGACTTATGAGTATGGTTCTCGGCAGACAGATAATCTGTTCTATAAAAAAGCTGATTTTTATTCCCTTGGAAAAAACCCAACAAATAAATGTACAATCTATGAAATCAATGGTCCAGTCCAAAGGAGAAGCAAACAGCCAACACTTGGCATCTGGGATGGTTTACTTTTATGTCCTCTTGATGACATCTCTACAAATCATCAGCTGTTTCAATGAAAGGCCATGCACTGGGTTTTTTTTTTCCCACGAAGGAGAATGAAACAGTTAAATTTGTTGTTTGAGAATCCAGGATAATTACAGCTTCTTTAAGGGCTACATTTTTAGCTATTCTGGACAGTGGGAATGTTAGAAAGGAGTAAGGAAAAATGCATAAGCGCTATTTTTCACATAAATAAAAGCCAGGATTTAGTCCTACTATGTGAAAGCCAGTAGAATAATTATTTTACCAATGACTACAGCAACCAAAGTCTCCTGCCCTGAAGTCCTCCAAGGATTTGTAAATCCTGTTTTGACCTGGGACCTGGAACTCCTCACATTCTGCCATCTGCCCAAGGACTACAAACTGGTATTCAGTGGAGCCCTTTGTAGGTGACGTGTGTCAGATAATCCCCATAAAGTCACCCTTGGCACTCCACCAGTCCCTTGGCCATCAAGGCTGTAGGCATCCCATAGTTTCTAGGAAGGCTTAGAGGTGCTGGCATGTGAGATGCACCTTCTCAGAACCATTTCCACCCCCCTCACTAACTACAGGGATTTTCAGGATCATAGATATTCCTCTGAACGGTATTGCTAATCCCTCAATTTGGCATAGTATAATCATGATGTTATAACATTGATGAAATATTTGTTATAGCATTGAGTCTGCTGAGCTAGATGAACTGATTTTCTCAGACAGGGAACTTTATTGATGCTTTAGGCCCACTACTATGCTGTGCTCTTGACAGTGAAGCATAATCCTAAACAAGTTTTTGTTGAATTAATGTAAGAGTCTATGGAAAAAAGATTTTGCTGGATTTTTAATTCTGTTTTGGCAAAGATTAGCTAAATATAGAAAGAATATTCCATGGAAAGCTTTGAATCATCACACACTCGTTATCACCTGTATAGGAACCTAAGGGGTTTAACCCAGTTCTTTAATTCACAGGTCCTGCCATGACTGCAACACCTCCACCTGAAAGGCTGCATTGAGATCTTGGTCTTTGTCCCAGGACCATACTGTACAATTCAGTGGAAGTGGCAGGATGTGATTTGTCATATGTAATCTCTCATGTCCCCTGCACTGAACCAGCTGTTAACAGGGCTGTAGTCCACCCCGAGCTTAGCACTGCATTTCTTACCCAGGAGGGGTGTTACCACCTGCCTTAGAACCTCTCAGTACCAAGGACTAATTGCAGAACTCTAGGTCTTCCCTAGCAGTCATGAAGTGAGACATTTAATTTGGCTGCAAATAGATGTTGCCCAGAAAATGGCCTAATGATTGTTCAGGCATCCACACAGCTCCAGAAAGTCTCGAGCTCTTGTATGTTTCTGAGATATGTGTAACATGAAGGGTGGGACCAGATTTCTGCACTGTCCTAACAAGAGCCTGGGCGTTTGGTTCACTTTCTAGGATATCCTGCAAAGAAAACGTCATGTCTGCAAATGTGCTGCTTAGGGACATGTTGTGGGTCACAGCTTCCGTCCAGCCTGTGTTTGGAGGTGACAGAAGTAAATTACAGAGACTTCTAGGTATGAGCCAGTCTGCAGATTCAGATGTTCAGTTCACGGAGATGGGTCTGAAGACCAAGATAGAGAATGGTCCATTAGAGGAGAAGGTGATTCTGAGTGAGCATCTGGACACAGTGCTGCACATTTTGAGCTAAAAGCTGCACAGCCAGGTGCAGATAAAAAATCCCTCACATGGTGAAATGTTTTGGTCTGTAGTGAGGAATGTACATTGATAGAAGCCAGGGACAGATCAGTGATACCCAAACTGACAGCTGCCTCTCTCAAATCTTTCCAGTACCAGATGACACCTCTGCAGGTACTTTACAAAGACTGTAGCTATAAATATATAATGTTGTAGAAAAAAAGAGAAAAGGTTGGATTTTCTATATGTGAAAGTTCAAAAGGAGTCAGGAGGAAAGACTGCTAATAAAAGGGACATACTTTAATCAACATGGGGTTTTTCATCAAAGAGGAGACATCAAATCTTGTTTAGATTTGTTTTGAATTATGCTGGCACAGTCTGGCCTTGAGAAAAGTTGGCATATGAAAAATTTCCTTCTATATTGACATGAAACAAACCGCTCCGGATTTTTCTGCAGCGGGAATGGCATAGACTCTCTGGATCTTAATTGCATGTCACTGTATCTTTGTTAAAAGATTAGAAAAATAGACAGATAGAAAGACAGATAGATAGATAGAAGGGTGGGTAGGTAGGTAGATAAAGGAGCAGGCAAATTATCTGCAAGCCTTCATTTTCAGTCAGTTGCATGACACCCAAGGAGATATTTTCACAGGACAGCAAAATTTCTATTTACAGGTATACTTACAAATATAAAAGTACAAAATGGTGAATTTTCTGAGTAGGTCACCATACATTTTGCTGCTTGTTTCATGAAACCAACCCCAAGTAGCAGATTTGAGCAGGAGAGTCATAATTTCTAGAAAATAAGACTCTAGAGGGCGCCTCAGGTGTAGGGTCCTGCGTTGTTAGGGGTATTAATAACCAATCCTTTGTAAAGGGAGATTCCTGCTGTATCCCAAGAAGAAAGATGTCTGTGCTGACCCATCTCAGCATTTCCAAACAGCAAAACAAAGCAAAGCTATAGTCCTTGAGAAGTTGATCTTATGACAGTCACAAAGTCTGTTTATTAGAAGGAAAGAGAGTTAATTTTCCTTTATTAGTCTGCTTTATACATGTCAGATATTTTTGAGGCATGGGGACTAAAATGTAGCTGTCAAGCTTCTTTTATTTGGCTCTTGCAGAGCATCCTGTGCCTCAGCAGCAAACAGGGAAATCTCTGTGGGTCTAACATTTTCCTCCTCCGGAGAAGGGCTTTTTATGATCCATTTGATGATCTAGTAACAGTACTTTTTTTGTTCTTTCAGATCAGAATTCAGTTACTACTTACCCAAAACCCAGTGATCAGAATAATAGCAAACTGATCCAGTAATTCTCCTCAGACTCTTTTACTAGCTGTTTCTCTCTTTTAAAACATTCATGCTCTCCTCAGGCTTTTTATGAGTTATGCCACTCCTTCAGGACCCCAATTTGCAATTAGTCTGAAGGATATTTCCTTTTAAGGTATTGAGGCTATTTCTGAAATGGCTGCTGCTAAATCATGTGAAGCAGAACACAGCACAGCTTTCTTCGGTTGCAGGGAGTACTGGATAGGTCGCTTTAAGAGGTCATTTTCCTATTCACTTTAGCTGCTTCTGTTTTCTTTCAAAGTTTTTAAAAAGGGTCTGCTGCTATGTCCTCTCATTTTACAATTGTCATTTGCTTTTTTCTAAATATGTACTGCAGCCCAATGTGGAGAAAAAAAGCCCTGTGTTTAATCAAAAAGCTATGGAGCATTTTGGTCCTACACTGAGGATCCATAATACATCATGGTAGCACCTGCAGAGAAAACAAGATGCCACCTGTGTGTGTATATATACATATTTTATCAGTTTTGCAAACTAAACCTTATTCCAAGTGTTTTAAAGCAGAACTATATACTCTGAGTTTCATGTACTGGCCTTTCATCCCAACAGGATACACATGATATCCCTGTCCTTGTTGTGCATGGACTTAGCAAAGGCTGTCTCAATGTAAGTCCCTTCAAAAGCAGAATCCACCAAATAAGCTATAACAGCACAATTTATCCTATTGCTTAAAATCCATTCTCCATCAGTATGAGCGATCAGTACACTTTCCACAAAACTGGGATTTACCAAGAAATTCTGTATACAGAGGTTGCCAACAACTGCATCACTGCACATTAACTATGGTTGCAGTTGTTCAGTAGTACAAAATATTCCTTTCAGCATCCTTGTTTTAAAAAAGTTGCTTCTACTGCTTTTGCTTTTGCTGGGCCCTGTTAGAATCAGAGAAAAGTGCAGTTCCTACCTCTATTGATTTTCCAAAGTTTTGGGGGCAAGGTCAGAACGCTTCTGTCACACTCTCTTGTTGTATAAACAAAATCCTGAGGAAACAGTGGATGTTGCCCCTAACAATCAAGGAAGCCATACACGTGACTTTGCAGGATTACTCTTCTAGGGTATGAGCTCAGGCTTGCCTGGGAGCATTGCCATGCAGTGGGATGTCATGATCTATGCTGGAGAGCTGTCAGAAGGATCCCGGGTCTGACTGTGCCCTGTCACAGCTGATATGGACTCACATGGCTTTTGGGTATGCTTTGGCAGGCACCATGCCCAGCTGGGCCTTGTGGGCAGCTCCCTTCTTTGCTGGTGCAGGCAGATTGCCAGCATTGCTGCAGCTTTGAAGATGGTCCAATGCTGAGTAGTGGTTTGGATGAGATGCCCTCCAGGACACCCTCCCAACCTCTGTTTTTCTGCAGTTGTAGGAAATGAGTCTTTCCATATTCCTGGACTCAGTGCCTGGTAAACGGAATTATTAGTGTGGACATACCCATAGTGCTTATGCAATAGTCTAGAAACTGAGCAGGATTTTTTCCCAACAGTTGGCCATTTTCAGCATATTCCCCTTGAATCTGTGGAGGCCATTCCTCCTGACAGCATACATCTGTCTGTTTTTAGACCTGCTGACATAAACTCTAGGATGCATTGGGCTTGCTGAGATCTTTCTTGTGAGTTCTTCCAAATAGCTGTGGAGAAGAAGGGTCTGCTTTCCACCACATTTCATGGGAAGCACAGAGGCAGTGGCATGGTCCGCTGGTGAAAAAGACTGTTAACATTTTTGTAATGCCAGAGTACATGTAATAGCCCTTGGCAGGCTTTCAAGACACGCAGGCTGTTACTATCAGTAAAGTTGCATACTGAAACCTCACAACCTGGGGAAATCGAGTCTTGAGTCGCTCAAGGTTCCTCTCAGTACTCGTATTAATAAAGCATGTATTGTGGTCTAACTTACATCACAAAGAATGTGAAAATAATTTAGCAGTTCAACTAAACTGTGGATTTACCTTGCTCTGACAGCTATGGGAATGCACTTTCTTCCTGGCAGGAGGTCCTCACACTCTCCTTTTTTTCCTTTGGGAGACAAAGCAAGTGTCTTCAAGCTGCATGCACCCGGTAAAGAAGTAAATTTTTGTTCTCTGAAAAGTGTATTTTTATTTTTTCTCTTCAAAATGCCAGTGGTTGTAGATATTAAACAATCTAGGTCCTATTCACTGTTAACCGTTCTAATCCAGACTGCTTTTCTGTGGTTGTATAGTTTATGTGTCTCCCTCTGCCTTGTCTTCCCATGCTGTGGAGAAGTGGGAAAATAGGTTTCCATTCAAAATGCCAATAATGTGAAAAAAGGGGTCCCATTAGGAGCGTGGTTTTGCTCAGACAGTCCAAAGTTAACTGGAAGGGAAGCAAAATTTCTAAGTGTCCGATATGGTATTTCTTGGGTTTGTTTACAAAATATATGGTTACGTAGAATTGTAATAACAGTTTCTTCACCAGGTTTAAGTTTTTAATACAAGGCAGATGGCACTAACCAAAGGAGTGTTGCAAAGACAAAAAAAAAATCATCACTCATGTTTTTCATATTCCTAACAAATATTGAATTCTATACCTTCTTTTTCTGTTAAGAGACAGCCAGCACAGAATAGCCAATGGTATATAAAATTGTACACTATGAGAGTTTTACTCCAGAACTCTGTCACTAAATGTCTTAACAAAACTGAACAGATACTCCTCACCCTTAAATTCACAGGATCTTTTCTGCTTCTGATTTTGTTGTGTTTTAGGCTCATAGCAAAACAAATAAGTAAGATGGACACATTATTTTTGTTTCACTTATTGGTAAAGATCATACTTCAGTGCTTTAGGATCTTTAATGTGGGACATAAAACAAAGGTGGTGGAACACAGAGATAAACTTAACACTCTTTACAGCAGTTTCATATTTGTCATTTTTGACAAATAAAAGAGTTTTTAACTCAAGTTCAACCTGTTCATCAGCTTCCTGAGCTACACTTATATACCTGTGGAACAACAATACAGTCTACGAATAGGACATTTCTGCAACAGTTCAAGTTAGTCCATCTTACACTCGTACAGAAATGGTACTTGAATTTG
Source organism: Phalacrocorax carbo (assembly GCF_963921805.1). Classification (NCBI taxonomy): domain Eukaryota; kingdom Metazoa; phylum Chordata; class Aves; order Suliformes; family Phalacrocoracidae; genus Phalacrocorax; species Phalacrocorax carbo. Next base: position 37,292,884 of record NC_087513.1, on the reverse strand, counting down.
TAAACAGACTGCGGCTCTGTCATGCCTGGATAAATTCAAACCTCCCTCTCCAAACAACTTATTCAGAACCAGAACTCCATAATAATGTTCACTGTGCAGAGAATTAAAAAGGTGTAGGATACATGAAGATGATGTGTTCCAGTCTAACCTGTAAACACTGGTGCAACAAATCGACAGCATCTTCTTTAGGTCTGATCATGCCGATTTCTTATGCAACAAGGTTTTTTCTTCCTCAATTTCTAAAGGAGGCAGGAGAGAGTGAGAAAGGGTGATGTGCATTTCCCCAAGGAACCATCAGGACACAGCTGGGTTGAGTACCCACACCTGGAAGCTGGGAGACATTCTCATATCACATAGTATAGTCATTACCACTGGTAGGCGATCCTGTACTTTTGCCTGTTTAACCTGCAAATCATTTGCTTTCCAAGACTCTCAGTCAATAGGTTTTATTCAAGTTTTTAGAAAACTTCTCATTCCCTTGACAAAAGTTAGCCTCTTTCAAACGTTGAATTATTTAGATATCCCCCTGTCAAGTAAGCAAGTCTGCTTAAGACTTTTTTTCCCCCTGAAGAAGATAAACATTTTCAAATTTCATGTGCATTTCTTTTGGCCAGTGTAAAAAAAATCTTCTTGTGGGGTGCAGATGTGCTGACACATTAAGGACAGCATCTGGCAACTCTGGATGACAGTTTTCACATTTTGCAAAAATAATAGCAAGGCATCTCTGCACCTTCCAGCATGTGGCACGTAGTATCCTTTCGTACAGTTTATGAGTTATCATGACTCTGAAGCCAAGCTGTGGATGCTTTCATGGCTGACTGCCATCTTCCTGATCTCCTTGCCTAATGGTGTGCCTGTCGATGGGAGAAGGTTTCCAGCAGAACTTCCAGATGTTGTACAGAAGCAGAATTAAAAGGTTTAGTGGCGTTTTTCCTTCTCTGATCTGTTCTTGTGCATATGTGTGTGCTGTGTGAGTACAGGGCATGGGTGTGTATACATACACACATGAAGCATGTTTACATAGTAAAGCTCAGTGAACTCCACTGTTGCCAGAACTGCAGTGATTATCTTCCTGTGTGTAATTAGCCTGCAAATAACAAAACATATAGAATAGAGCATTATAAACTATGCAAATAGCAAGAAAACCTTTACAACCCCTCACATCACGCAGCCCTCAACAGAAATGGGAATGTAGAAACATTTGAACAAAATGTACCATCAGCATTTATGTCCTTACAGAAATGCACATAATTGTCTTCTTTTCCCCTCTGTTGAAGCACCCATACATTTTTCATGGGTTTTACCTTTTATTACGGATTTAGGACTGGCCTTCCTTCCAGTTTTCCTCCTCTTATTTAAGTCTTTTTGTTAATAAACAGATTAAATGTTAGCCATATCAGCTTAATTTACTGTAATTTTTTGAGTAACATCAAAATGCTTGATATTTTAGAAATGTAATTGCAAAGCAGTGTTTCTTGTAAAGTCTGTTATGGGAAAATATTTCTGTCCTGCATGATTTACAAAAGAACACTGGCTTTCATCATTATGCAGGCAATTCTGTAAGCAAGACACAGACCATAGTTATTAAAAGGCATATGGCTGAAACAGAAAAATGCGGCCATGCTCATTTACAGTTATAAAATAATTTGCATCTACTTCATGTCCGTTATTTCCACTCTGTCCAGGAAGCCAAGGGCTTTTTAGAAGAAAAAAAAAAAGTTTAAATTATGTTTTTATGTTTTTATTTCATTGCAATTAAATTAAACCTTAACTTTATAGATCACATCATCCCTTCCACTGTATGCAACACGAAAAAGAACCATTTTGCAACATGATAATGAAATGAATATTCTTCCAACAACACTCTTACACCAGCACAAAACTGAAAATTTTCTCCTTTTCCTTTCAAACCACAAGTTTCCTTTCTTACAACTTCTAAAAGCAAACATGAAAATAGCTTTTGGAAATGAGCCTCATGTTTTGTTCAGCTGTTGTGAGATTGCATTTTCACTGTCATCATGAGAGCTTGAATCTTTCTTTAAGAAAGGAAAATTGAGGTGCTTGAAGTCACAGGTGTCCTGAACATCTGGCAAAGGAAAACAGCCATTGATGTCAACAACGCACTCAATGTCAAAACATTAGGGGTAAAGTGGTGGCAGCTGGCAGTCCTGCAGCTGCTCCCTAATCATCCCTGCTAGTTACCTGGAGGGGTTGCTTTGTGCTTTGAGACCACACCACAAAGTTCACATGAGCATCCTAATATGCCATGTCCTGGCTGTGACAACTGATTTTACATTTCCAATCAACAGAAGATACACTAGAAAAGATCCCTGCTTGGCTTACATTACTGATGCAAGACACTTCCCCACCAGTCCTGGAAGAGGATTCAAGACCTTGTCAGACAAAGAAAAATGACAATTTAGATCAGTGATTGATGAGATCTCTTTAAATTGCCAAAAGCATTCGAGTCCCCTGTGTCTCATAAGCTCACGCTGGCTGTCTGCTTTCAGTGGTTCATTTCCAAACACAGAATTTTAATTTCTATCAGAGTTCTTCTACAAACATTTCAGTTCTTACTTCTGCAAAGCCCTTTCTGCACTGAAATTCCTTTGTGTTATGCACACTGTTTTATTGTTAAACTATTCCTCTTCACCTTTTCCAGAAGCCAACATTCATCCGCACCTTTTATTAGGGCCGCATGCAGATTTTGGTGTTTGCCGCATATGCCTTAATAATTTACACAATGTTCCAATATTCTACCTATATTCTTCACATATTTAAGGGCATTGATCTGAAATGTATTATCAGAGTGGAGTGGTGAATTATGCAGACTCATTTCTGTCAGAGTTTAAACACTCAGACATTTATTGTTCCTACAGAAAACCTTCATGCAGCTACCCCAGTAACAAAAATATAAATAGCCATACAGTAGATTTCTTCAAGTGATGATGTATTACTGCGGACACTTTTTGTTATGTTACAGCTTGCATGAATTCCTCATTACCTTCCAATTTTTATTTTTATAAACAGCTCTTCTATTTAGAAATGTATTGCAACCTATGTCACAAAGCATTCATTCTTCACACTGTACTGAGGGGTTATCAGTCTTCTGGATTACACTCATTAAAAATCATGAGGCTTTTGCAGCCTCTTACATTACATTTAATAGGGAAATGTCATGCAATAGATATTTTGGGGCCAAGCAGATGGAGTGTATTGTGTAACTGACAACTGTAGTAATAAAAAATGAACTTTCCAAATACACATCTATGTGTGAGATGGGGAGCACTATGGTTCATACTGGTGGTGGTGGAAGCTATGTAATCCTGGGGTAGGGACACCCCTGCTACCACTGTTACGGTCTCTTTTATAGGCAAAGATTAACACTGTAAAGTGAAGGTCTGGGAGACAGAGGTGTAAGTCAGCCTTTGCTAGTTACATATGCAAGAAGCTCCTAAAGACAAATAGCATTCATTAGCAGTGTTTAAGATACTGTCTACAGAGCATTATATTAGCTCAGGAAAAACAAGGTGGGTTTCTTTCTTCTATGCCTGTTAAACTCACTGTCAAGGAGCCTCCAGAAAAGCTCATTCAGATCTGAAGACATCTTGAATGAGAAATACCAGTAAGTCATTTACTTGTAGATTGTTCTAGTCCTCAATGCAGGCAGCTGCCAGTTTCTTTCCAAACAATTCAGCAGGTTGTGCCTCTCCATCCAGGCTCCATCATCGTGATTTTGTCTCTGTAGAGGGTTTTCTGAACCATTAAGGGCAACTTTAACAAAAAATGAACAGGTTCTGGGGCTCCCAGGCACCTCTCCACCTGCTTTTCTGTTTAGACCTGAGGCCAAAGGGTCCTTAGGTAAAAGGTCTGTCACTGGTAGGATGCTCCTCAAACCCTGTCTTCGTTTGGATAACCTACCTGTTCACCTCATGGAGTCCATATCAATGAAAACAAACAGACTTTGTTTTCAGACAAAACAGTGGTTTTCCACAGAAAGACGAATCTTGTGGTGAAAGTATTTAGAAACCCATTTTGCCACCAGAAAGAGCCTGAAAACTCACATCCCACTCTCCTCCTGCAACTGCTGGTGGGAGCGGGCACCCTGAGGGGTCGTAGCGGTACTGGGGGAGGCCGGTGTATCTGTCATCATTGATGAGTCTTGTGCTCAACTTTTCCACAGGTGCTTACCCTCCTAAATTACTGGTACCCAGTTGAGGTGGTTGAGCCATACTGGTTTAGGACCACATAACACTGGGACAGCAGAGAAAAATGTCCCTAAAACAGCAACACCTTAAGCTGTGTCAGTATATGGACATCTTGAAGAGGAAGACTGTGTTTGTCTCAGTATTTAAAACAAAAATAAATCAGGCACTGGCTTTCCTCAGAAGCTGTCACCATTGTGTGAGGAGGCCCAGATCGCCGTTACACTGGCACCACACTGTGGACATTTGCTACTACTGCAAACGCACTTGTGCTTTTGAGACTTTTTTTAATCCTCAGGGGTAAAACATTTTTAAAATACATATTCATCCTATGGGTTACAATAATCCAGGGGTTCAGAAGTGTCAGCTTGAAGCTGCCACCTGACCCACCTGTGACAGGCGGTGGGTAAGTGACATTTTCGGCGCCAGGCCTGGGAAGGGGTAGGAGGCTGGTTGTACCCTGTTGTCCCCACAGAGTCAGCCAAGAAGGAGGTGGGCTCTGAAGGGGGAGAGTCAGCTCCTCGAAAAATTAAGTGCTTCCTTCTCTGCAGGTTGGAGGAATCTGGCCGCACCTTCCCAGGAGCGGGACCTCCCGCTATGACCCTGGGCCCCTGCAGCGGCAGTGGCAGCCACCCCACACCAGTAGCCGCCATCCCTCACCAGGCCAGGCTGGGCTGCTGGGGCCAACCACCTCTCGCACACATCAGTAACCACCGCTGGGGAAATCACCTTAGCTTCATATCAGCTAACACTTGTGCCAACAGGTGTTCACCTTTTTATTCAGACTGTGGCAAAACAGAGAGATTTCTGGAAGTGTAACTGCAAAGATCTTCTTCACCTGTTCCAGTATAAATATAGGCTTTAGGGCAGGACAGTAAATGACTAAATTCAGCAGGATATAATTTTCTGTAGTATAGCATCACCGATTTTGAAATGTTAAAGTGTTAAGAAGCTGTACTTTGAAACCAAAAGCTGCTGTTGCAGAGCACACTCCTGCTTTTGACTGGGCAAATATTGGCCCTCAAGACCTATTTGGGACCTATGCAGAGTGTTAGCCATTTTTCAGGTTTGAATATTTTGCTTTCCTGGATCACTATACACAATCCCTTTCTAGCAACAAAATAGACATAGGTGCTGGTAGGCCTTGGTCCTTTAACTGTTTACTTATTTTCAGGGTACACTGTGGGAAGGAAGGTCCAAGTGTGCACTAGCAGCTGGTTTTGATTTGCCTTCCTACCAGGCTAGAGAGGCTGTGTAAGGTGCAGCTGAGCTGCGATCACTCCATCAGGGCCCAAGAAGCTGGGTGTCAGTTGGAGCCTTCTGCATCTGCTCCTGAGCCTGCAGCAATCTGAACATGTCAGTCTGATTTTCACTTGTGTAGATTCACCACAACCAACAAAATTCAGGATCTCTAAAAACTTCGGCACTTACTTGGGAATATAAATATGCATTCAGACATCAGACTAACAAGGTTGTCTTGTTAGCTTGTATTAGTGATTAAAGAACCTTAATAATGCTGATTTTTTTTAACTTTTTTTTGTAAGATACTGGTCTTTATTCACCAGTGTAAATTGCCACACTATATTTTTGACCACAGCATGATATAAGATGACAGAAAAAGAGGAGGAGAGAAGAAGCAGATGACAGATCAAAGCCCATCAAGGTCTAAACTTTTTGCCTACCCATGTTTAGAGCTGATGGATCATCGTTATTTCCCCCTCTCCCCAGGAAAGCGCTCCCAAGGCAGCAGAGGGCCAATAGCACCTCTCCAGCTGTCTCTGTGGGGCAGGGAGATGAGAGCTGGCACAGCAGCTGCTTCAGGAGAAGAAGAAAGGAGCAAAACCCAGAGTCAGAAATTTCCAGGACTACTATTCTAAAGGTCTGAGGGCAGCTGGCTTTCCAAATTAAGATCTTCCCAACAAACAGAGAGAGCTGCTCACCATCCTTGGCATTTTCATAATAATCCCTAATTCTTCTGCCATATGGCACGTGCTCACTCACTACCATATTCAAATATGCACTGAACCATGACTTTGGCTGTCATATAACTGTCCACACCCTGTGGTCTTTCTGTATCTCACAAATACCATGTGTAAATAGCACATAGATGACATCCTGCACACTACCACCAAAGAAATCTATCAAGCATAAGCTGTTTATGAATCTCCTTTCTGTCTAAGGCTTGTCTTCCTGAGATTTCCATTATTGGCACTATCTCTACAAGAGAGAGTGATAGAATCCTTAGTGTCAAAGCCTGATCTTTTAAGATCAAAGTCTTTTCTTATTTCACTAGAATTTTTTAAAAATGAATTAGTCATCACTGAAAACTCTTGGCAGTTTAAGAAATATCAGTCTATTGTAACTAAACACCAGCTGGCTGCTGGTAATTTAGAAAAATGGTAACTGTCTGTTTCAGATCACTTATTGTAACGAGCTGTGATTCACAGGGGCTTTTTAAAACATCGTTTTCTAGTGACTGATTTTGCCACGTGCTGCAGGAGACTTTCTGTGAAACTACAGGTATGTCAAACAATGTTCATATATGCTGTACTGCTTTCTGGTGGTGTATATATTTTATTGATTGATATGTGTTCTATACAAATGAGATCTTATTTCCCGTAGTTCCTCTTTGCTCTTTGTATTATCCAAACATTGATTTAAATAATGCACTGTAAGTAAGTACAACTATGCCCCCCAGGTCAGTAACATCTGATTCACCAAACAATCTGCTATCTCGTCATTTTACAGTTGGGGAGATGGAATTGCAACTAACATAAAAGTACATCTCAATGTATATTGATAAGTGTGTGAGCATTGCTAAATAACTAATTATTTTATCAATTTACAAAGCATAAACCGAGGAATGAATTCTTGATATTTGAGCAATTGCTGATCAAGTTCAGAAAGAAAACATGGAGAAATTTCCCAGGATGCTGCTTTTACTTTCTTGATGATTCCTCACAGTTAGAAGCTGTCTTTGCAAAATTGAATGAGTCACAGAGAATTTTTTCAACAGCCGAAGATTTTTTTTTCCACATGAACACTGAAAGCATCTGGGCTGCTTTAAAAATAAAAGCTAACTCTGTGGAAATAAGTAGGTTTAGGAAGTAGGTTAAAGAAGACCAAGTAAAACTTGCTCTCCTCTTGAGTGTTCCCTTGTTTACTCATGTCATAGGAGCGTAAAACTAGACATACTTACAACCCATCAACTGCAGGCCCCTGTTCTGGGCCATAGCAATGGTAGATGACTAGGGTAACTCAGAAGAGCAAGCAAACATGGAGTGATCTCTTCCCAGTGCAATCCCACAGCTTCCCTCAGCCTGTAGGTCATAAGCCTCCTCACTTGGTCTTATTATAATGATTTACCTTCTTGCTTACACTTCTTGTCCCTTGCTAATGTGGTTATGTTCATTCAATACACCTGGCTGATTTCAGCTTGCTGCCCCTGCCAGGCAACACTCCTACAGACTAATAAACAAAACAGTATCAGGAAGAAGACAAGGAGGAAGGAGAAGGAGGAAAAAGCCTGATAACATAATGAGGAAAAGCTCTCAACTCATAATTGTTCATTTAGAGCCCTTGTAACAGGATTTAAGTATTAAAGCTCATTACAATGATATTGATAGAAAGCTGCTCCAACAAAATGCTGCTGCAAAAGGAATCTGTCAGTTATGGGGAAGTACAGGGAAAACACGCATTGATTCATCTTCGTGTTCTTGTTCCACTTCCAAACTGTCCAAATAATTATTAATGCTGAAGCAAAATGCTAAATACATTTTGGAGGGGACTACAGAGAAGAATTATATGCAAACTATGATGAGCAGAAAGAAATAGTGGTATTTAGTTAAAGAATTATAGTTTGCCTGTCTCCAGACTACTTGCTGAATTGCTTCTTTCCAATTAAATACTGTCATTTGTTTCATATGGATTAGTAGTAATCTTTTGTTTCTGTCTCTGTGTAAATTATTTATACAAAGGCAAGCAAGATCAATAAAGTTTTAGGTGATATTTCTTTTGACAAAGAAATAAACCATTTATTTGTCTGTGACACACACCTCACAGCTGATATGGGAGATGTTACACCTAAGTCCAGAAAAGGTTCGTCCCAACAAGAAACTGGCTGAAATAGCAGTTCTTTACTGCTTACTTGTATCCCTTTTTGCTCAGTTGTGTTTGTTTTTTTTTAATAATAAAACAGTAATAGCAAATAACAGTAAGTATTGTTCTCACATTGTAATTTGGGGAAGGTCTTGACACAGTAAGGGCTCCATGATTAAATAATGGAGGGTACATACTTGACTTGACAAAAGGAAAAAACAGACTCTCCCCACCATTTCTTTTTAACTATATGAACCTGATTTAATAATATTTGGAATAAAACTAATTGGTGTTTTTGTTTGTAAATTCCTTTTTTTCTTACACAGACAATCCTCATGCCAAAAATTTTTTGCTGTTTAAAGAAGAGCAAACGGAATCTAAGATTGCGGTCTGGAGTAATTGTGTCAGTCAGTAGGGAATAGTCTCCTTCCGCTCTTCCTCTTAAGATTGCCCTTAAAAGCTGCTTATAGCCCTAAACACTTAAGTAGAAGAAAGATATAAGTACCCTGAAAGTAATGGAAAGAGCAGCAGGGATTAAGGGGCTGCAGGGATTCATTTACAAAGAACTATTTTTGAAGTGTTCTACTTCATAGACATGATTTCATCCTGCGTGGAAGTGCTCTACATAACCACCACGCTGTGGTCAACCAGGGAAACCACTTCTCTCACCACCTTCTGTAACCTGTAGGTGATCCTCCCATTAGATTTTAGTTTTTTTTTTTTACTTTGCTGCATCTATGAAGTGGCCATATCTGTAGGCCATAAACATCAAGGTGAGTGAAAAATTGCTGGAGCTCAGGGCAAAATGCACACATGAAAATGTGCCTGGCTATCTCAGGAACTGCCTGGCACAGAGATTTATCAGACTGTGATACAGCCTCCTAAAGGAAACAGTGTAAATTTTATAATATTTTACATAAGACAAGATAGTGCTTGAGGGAAGGTACTCCAGCTGTTTACATTTACGTAGTATCACTTGCAGGTGGATCTCAGACTGCTGAACTAATAACTACAAAATAAAATTATCAGCACTTACTCTGCAGGGAACCAGTATTTCCTTAGTCTTCTTTTAAGTGCCAAGATACAAACTGAGCAGTGAATTTCATAACTTAATTCAGAGCACAGAGTTGCTACATGCCCCTGTCTCCAACTGGCCTAAGTTAATAACTGAGGCAAAGCAAACATGGCATCCTGCTGCTCTGGACCTTAATGCACTGCCCTCAGGAACATGACCAAAGAGTGGATTAGCTGGAGACTGCTCTGCAGCCCTGGCTCAGGACTTTGAATGTGAATGAAGCAGACTGTGAAATCAGTATGTAAAACCAACAGGACTAATGGTACATGTCTGGTAGAAGGAGAGCTGTTGTGTTTTCACTGAAGATGCATCTTAGACACAGTGCAAAGAAGAAATACAGTAAATAAGCATTACAGCTACATAAAACAAACCCCAAAAAAGTATTTTATGGGTTGTATCTCTTTTCCTGAGAAATTAGCTCAGTACTGGTTGGTTTTATAGGCTGTAAAAAAAGACCTTTTAAAAGCAGGCCTATGCATCAAAAATCTGAGGATCATAACAAAAAGAAAACCCAACATTTTTTTCTTGGTGATGTAGGCAGTGAAACATGGCTGAACTACAGGATAAGGGACCACCTGGCCTGAAATTTTTTTTTTTAACCGATATAATGAATCTACTGTTTGACTTTGGCCAATATCACTTTAGGTACACGTTTGCCTGAATACAAATGCCTCACCAGAACACAAGGTGAATTCTGCACACTCTGCTTTTAAATCCAGTAGCTGTGGAAAGTCTGCAATAGCCAACCTCCAACGTGCAGAGGCTTAGTGAACATGTCATGATGAGAGGTAACCAGAGTTGGTCATTGTTTAGAGGTGCTAAAACCGTACAAAGAGCTACAGAAAATCATTGTTTCTGTACTATGTTACTAGCGCTGGTCTCCAGGTGCTGGTCTTCTTTTGCTTTTCTTCATGCAGAAGACTGGGACCAGACTAAAGAGAAAAGAGCAGAGTGAGGAAGTGTAGTGGGCTTTGCTGTGCATGAAAATCCACGCTGCTGCACATCTTGCTGCTGACCAGCTTATCATTTTCCTCCATCCATGTCTGTGTTCTGAGCTCAGTAACTGAAAGGAGAGAGAAACACAGCATACACAGGTGGCAACTAATGGCTCTGTAAGCTTTATTCCTGTGGCTCTGGTCGTGTCGCATTGACAATATCATACAGGGAAAATTGGTGATACTGAAAACATGAAGCACTGAAATGGGCAACCCCAGGAGAAGATGTTTCTCTTCAGCAATTTGAAAAGCACTTTCAGAAATCACAGGAAAACTTCCACCCTGCTGTCCAGAAGTAAGAAACATCAAGAAAATCGGCTATATTGTCTTGCCAGAAAAGAAGATCCCTCTCCCATCAGTCTTCAGAGGCCTTGATGGTTGGCTGCACTGATGCCAGGCCCCAGGGCAGCACCATTTTACACCAGCGGAGACACTGCTTTAGCACAGTTTAAAAACACGATGACCCAGCTGGAGCTTAAGGACCCATTAAAATAGCAAAAGGACATTCAACTTGTCCCTGCCTGGCATGGGGACATGGAGACAGGCCTATTCCACTGCTGTCAATATCAAACACCAATGCAGATGTAGCAAAGGTTCAGTGCTCACAGCATGCATGGCTGATCCTTCACCACTTCTGAATCCTGGAGACTAAAAGGAGACATTTGCAGAGCAGAGCTGCCTTCCTTAGAGGGGGAGCTCATGTAGTCTGTACATCCTAAAGCAGATGTCCCAAACAGGTGAGAAACCTGAACCCTAAAAACACCTTTTGTTGACTGCAAAAAAAATCCTAAGAATCACACAGGGAATCCCAGAATGGTAGGGGCTGGAAGGAATCTGTGGAGATCACCTTGTCCAACCCCCTTGCTTGAGCAGGGTCACCTACAGCGGGGTGCACAGGACCGCATCCAGGTGGGTTTTGAATGTCTCCAGGGAAGGAGACTCCACAGCCTCCCTGGGCAGCCTGTGCCACTGCTCTGGCACCCTCACAGTGAGGAAGTTTTTTCTCATATTGAGGTGGAACTTCCTGTGTTCCAACTTGTGCCCATTGCCCCTTGTCCTGTCATTGGGCACCACTGAAAAGAGTCCAGTCCCATCCTCTTGACTCCTACCCTTCAGATATTTATAAGCATTCATAGGATCCCCCCTCAATCTTCTCCAGGCTGAACAAACCCAGGTGTCTCAGCCATTCCTCATAAGAAAGGTGCACCAGTCCCCTGATCATCTCGGTAGCTCTCCGCTGAACTCTCTCCAGTAGTTCCCTGTCCTTCTTGGACTGGGGAGCCCAGAACTGCATGGAGTACTCCAAATGTGGTCTCACTAGGGCAGAGTAGAGGGGGAGGATAACCTCTCTCGATCTGCTGGCCACACTCCTTTTAAAAGCAGCCCAGGACACCGTTGGCCCTCTTGGCCACAAGGCACATTGCTGGCTCATGGTCAACTTGTTGTCCACCTGCACTCCAAGGTCCTTCTCAATAGAGCTGCTTTCCAGCAGGTCAGCCCCCAGCCTGTACTGGTGCATGGGGTTGTTCCTCCCCAGGTGCAGGACCTTGCACTTGCTCGTGTTGAATTTCATCAGGTTCCCCTGGGCCCAGCTCTCCAGACTATCCAGGCCTCGTTGAATGGCAGCACAGCCTTCTGGTTTATCAGCTACTCCTCCCAGCTTGGTATCATCATCAGCAAACTTGCTGAGGGTACACTCTATCCCATCACCCAGGTCATTGATGAATATGTTGAACAGGACTGGACCCAGCACAGACCCCTGGGGAACACCACTAGTTATGGGCCTCCAATCAGACTCTGCACTGTTGACCACGACCCTCTGAGTTCTGTTGTTCAGTCAGTTCTCAATCCACCTCACTGTCCTCTCATCTAACCCACACTTCCTAAGCTTACCTATGAAGATGTTATGGGAGAGAGTGTCAGAAGTTCAAAAGCCTTGCTGAAGTCGAGGTAAACGACATCCACTGCTCCCCCTTCATCTACCCAGCCAGTCATGCCATCACAGAAGGCTATCAAGTTGGTCAAGCATGACGACCCTTGGTGAATCCAATTATGTTGGACTGTCCTGCCACAAGGATTCAAGATTAGTCCCATGTTATTTTGTAATGTACTGGCAAAAGAATTGGAACAATGGCAAGGTAATAATGAACATAAAACTTCGTTACAGTATGTTGATGATTTATTAATTGGTTCAAGAAATTATAGTGAGTGCCTTGAAGCTACAATTAGTTTATTGAATTTCTTAGGACTTACAGGGTATCGTGTCTCCAAGAAAAAAGCACAAAGAGTAACCCACTCAGTTACAGAATTCTGTACTGTAGATTTCTACAAGTTCTGTAAGACCATCACCGTATGTTCACAAGAAAATTATAGTTCAATGAATGGCCTTGAGAGCCTTTGCTAATAAACAGGTATTAGTTTACCTACAGAATCTGACCTGTGTGAAATTTCTCATCTGTGAAAATCTGATACTCAGAGGCAGGCAAAATTCAAAACATGATCTTTTGCTCCCTTTCTTTCCATGAGGATGACACAAGATCTCCAGAACTATAAGGTTACCAGCATATTGCTGACTCTAGAAAGCAGTCTTAAATAAAATAACTGATAACTTGGATGTATGATATTTTGCTAAAAGCAGGGGATTTTAATCCCTATGCTATATTAGTTTATCATATGATCACAGTTATTGCCACTGTAACTTGTAATATACTGATATAATAAGGCACCCCTACATTACATGGAAAAAATGTTGTTAATGCTTCAAAGGGCTTTATCATAAAAACAGTAAAAGCACATTGATAGTTGAGGGTAATCTATGATTGATTGGCTCATTCCAACTATGCAGGTAAACCTTCAAGAGGAAACAATGCTTTTGTTGAAAAACAAAGGTGCATGTTAGATGGCATCCAGCTGTGGTGCATAAATTGTTGTCCCATTTTCAATAATATTTATCCACCTGTTTTGTAATCTTTTTGCCTGCTTCCTTGGCAACAGGATAAGTCCTTATGAGCCATCACCATAAACGCAAATTATAACTCGTGATTCTTTAGGCTAAGGGGCATTAGACAGCAGATGAAAGGCAGTCCCATTGGTGGCTATTTTTTAGCATAGGTGGAAATGGGGCTAACCTGCCCTTTGCCTGACCTTGATGGGGAAAATGCAGCTCGCACTCAAAATACTCACAGCTAGCTAGATCCTATAATGATATCAAGCCTTATTTTTAATCTATTTTAATCCATGCAGGTTAAAAAGCCTCCAGTCCCCCACTAGCCTCCTCCCTTGCCTGCAGCCAGGGGTCAGCAGGACGCAGGGGCTGACAAAGCAGAGCAATGAGCTGCTTGGTATTTATTTCTGCATCTTCAGTCACCAGAGGTCAGAATAAGCCAGGGTCTTCATAAATCCTACTAGTGATGCAAAACTCACCTCTTCCAGTACAGATTTCCCCTATGAATATTTTGTAAAAGTGCCCAGGTGATGTGCTTATACAGTAAACCTAATCTGTCCATAGGTAAACAGTTTAAAATTGCTGAGGGGAACTGCTTCTTTCCCATTAGCATGGCATGAAAAACTGATTAAAAACCATGAAGCCAGGCACCCCAGCTTCTTGTCTTCCCCTTATCATGTTAATTACAGGGAATGGGACAGTGACTGATAATTTACTCACATCATCCAAAAAATATTATTCAGCCAAGATGATAAGTGATTCTTAGCCACCAGAAGGAGGAGACATGTTTTTGAAGCTGGAGTTTCTTGACTCAAATAAAGCAGCAGATCCTGAATATATTTTTTTTTTTTTAATTTTAGTGGTACATTTAAACAAAAGGTGGAAGATTTTAATTTAGCCATTAGAGGTCAGTAAATCCCAGGTTATTCATCTGTTTGTTGAATTCAGTTATTGGAAAAAAATAGAAACGTGGGAAAGACAAAAATAATTATAGCATTTCTGAAGCTTTTGGGTTAAATGCTGGGTGAAGAGAGTCCTGGAACAGAGGTTTTAAGAGTAAAACTGTAGTTTTCAGCTGAAAATGAGCAGACCTGAAAATTAATCTACAACCTCCAGAATTTCTTGGTCTTCTCTTTGTAAACCTTATTTCAATCACTTAAACAGAAATTTAAACAGATGACTGCCCAATACAAGATTCAGAATCAATCCAGGGAGCAGGGGGCTGGAACTAGAGAACACTTTTCCCATACGTGGATGTGTAACCACTGCACTATGCCGCAAAGCTACATTCCTGTACACCGCTGCCCTTTCAGCCCAAGGATCCGTCTCTCCTGCTCTGCAGCAGCCCAGCTGCCACACATGTACTGGGGACAAAAGACATACTATTCCTCTCACACTACCGTCACTAATAGGGAATTTTCTTAATCCATACAAGGTAACTGTATAGGATTTAACAATGTCTGATCCTAATTGATGCAATTTAAATAATGTATCTGTTGACCAGCTAAAACTGAGTTTGCTTTCTGACCCCTGCCAGAGAAAAACCTGGGCTCATTTCTCTCCTGAACCTTATTGTTCAACATTTTTCTGCTGTCTAATTTTCTGTTAGCCTATCTGAAACTAACTTGATGTGTGCTGCCTCTAATGATTGCTCAGATTTGCTGAATAGCTCATCATATTTTACTGTTCCTGGGTGCTCAGAGCCAGCCCTTCACTGGCTTCACAGAGGCAGCTCCCTGCTCCATGCAGGCGGCTCCTTCTCAACCATATGTCTTGCTATGCCAGGCTTCCATGTTACCTGGTATGAAGCTTAACCTTGATGCCTAACTCCCCAAATATTTGAAGTAGAGGGAATGTGAGCACCAGCCTGGTGAAGTGCATTCCCTGATGTGCACACTCATTCTTATTATGGGAACATGCCAAGCAAGGAGACAAACTCAATTACAGGAAGGTGATTAAGTTGCCAATGTGATGCCACTTGCAAAAAAACAAAAGCCTATCTGAATGCAATATTCTCAGTGAAAAAGTGTTTATAACATGGTATAAGGCCAAGGTGAAACTTCCCCTGGAGTTACCTGCTGTCCCGTGCCACACAGTCTGACTTCTGGTCAAGGAAGACTACCCAAAAAATTAATGGATATAGATAGGGCCACAGCAATGGTCAATAACAAAAAAAAAAAAGCAAAAGCAAAAACAAAAAAAAAGCTAAACCAGCACAGCTTGTCTAGGCTGGCAAAATAAAGTCTGGGGATCATTATGACAGTTGACTATAAATACATTGAGGGGTGAATGTAGAGGAGGGAGACAAGCTATTCAGGATGAAGAATACTTGGCACAAAACCAGATGGGTATAAATTGCCTGTAAATAAATTTAAGGCCGGAACACAGGAAAAGATTTCTAGGTCTGTGAAATGCTTCCATTTCTCATGGGCAACAAATGATTAATTTAAATGTAGATCTTTGTTAATTAAAGAAATGACAAGACTTGATTGCCCATGACAGCAGAGGACTGGAATTGGTGAGCCAGCAGGCCTGTAGGGCTGTTAGCTAGCCAGACCCCTTTAAAAGTGCTTTACAAATAGGTCTTCAAAGAATAGCTCCATGGGGTCCAGTTCTACCATGTGGGCTTGCACAGCATTTAATGGGAATCCCTCACAGTGATGAAATTATAGCTTCCAGCAGTGACTGGCAGGTGATTGCCAAGGCCTGCATGCAAGACAATATGAGATGACAGCTTGCAGGTCATGCGAGCTTTATCTCAACAAGGAATGAGGACCTTGGATGGGTGAAGGACCCCCTTTATTTATGACTCTCAGATATTTGCATTGAAGACTCTGGTCCTGGGATGATGGCAGATGAAGGATCAGTCTGTTCTAAACTCCAAAACAGATAGACACAGAGCAATGTTTCTGCTGAGCCTGTGCTCAGCACAAAAGGGAAAGACATTGAGGACATGTTCAGCATGTGCTTAGAAGCTTCTTCTTTTATTCTGAAGAAATAAAACTGAAGCAGTAAAGTAAAAGGAACTGAATCCTGTGGTTGGGGATTTGAACTCAGGCTGGTGAGTCAGCCCTGTGGCATCCAGAAATAGTCTTCTGCTTCAAAGCAAAATGTGTATCTGCAAGGAGTTCTTCCTCCTGAGGAGAAGCTGGGCCACCCCACTGCGTCAGTGACTGTGGCATTGGTATGATGAGGAAAGACTTTGCCATCACCCCTGGGGAAGCCAAAGGGAAGGTAGGGGCTTCTAGAGCCCTGCAATGGCAGGTTGTACAAAGATGAAAGAATGGGGTTGTTGATCTCTCAGAGTCACCATGCAGCCCCTGTCCCTCAAGGACAACATGCTAGCATTTTGTTCTTCAATAGTAGAAGCTGAACTTCATGCCCTTCTATGCAGGTTCAGAACAGTCTGATTTATGCAGGTCTTGAGTGTTCAATAACTTCCTTTAATTTCAGTGGGGTTTTTCTTTTTTGTAAATAATGCATTATTCTGTGTTAATAGAGAAGAATGCTGCAACACTCAAAATAATAAACAGCTTGGCATATGTGACATTTTAATAATTCACCTCCTTAAGTAACATGGCCCTTATCATCAGCCTAACTCAATGACAAATGATTTGATCTTTCATTTTCTCTAATCAAGAGCTCTGGAACGAAATCATTTTACTTAATGGGAACAGCAAAGTCACTTGAATAATACAGATTCAGAACTCAAGTCAGACGTGACTTTTGAGCAATGTGCTATCTGGGTCAAACTGTGAATAAAAAAAGGAAGAGTAGAGACTAGGATGGAAAAGACATTAAAATAACCAGAGACATAAGCAAAAATTTCATCTGTTTTGGTTTGGAACATAGCACATCACATTAAAAGGCTAGAAGATAAACACATTATCAGCTCTGTTTTCATCACTTAGAGTAGATATTTTAAGAAACTTCATCAACCAAGTAGGAAGTTGCTATGTGGCTAATAAGGAAGATTGGATAAGATAGCAACACAAACAGCCTCAGGAAAAACCCCATGATATAAACTGATGACTACAGCTAAAAGCTGCTATTTAAACATTTTTTATTTGACGTAAGAGCTATCATGTGCTCTTCATGCTGCAGTATCCACTGTGAAGGTCATATTCGAAACAATGCATATTGATCTGAGTCTATGTAAAAGAGGCACTGTAGATGCAGACTAACGATTTGGACCCTGCACCATGCTCTCATGCACTGAGACTGCAAGTATGGGCATGACACAAACCACTTGTGACACTTCTCTGAAAACTGCCCGGCCCTTCTCTCAGAGCTGTGACACGAGGCAGGCTGGTGGCCCTGCAGGAAGAAACTTTCTGCTGGAGGTGTGCAGCAGATGTGATTCCCCAAGCGTTGCTTGTGTCCAGCTCTCACTGTCCTGGGGCATGAGAAGTCCCACGATACAGCGTAAAGCAATGTGAGCAGACCTTAGCAGCAAGAGCTGAAAGCTACTATTCATACCAGCCTTCCTATTGATTTAAAAGCAATTACGTGCCTGAGTAAACTCTGCTCATCTGAGAAAAGGTTTACAAAGTCATGGCCAGAGGCTTCTGAAAGCTCCTATCCATCCTAGTTGTGTGTGTTGTGAGACTCGTGGTCTACTTTCATGAGGTGCTTACAGTCCTGAGTCTTTAACCAACTCTTCTGTGCCCTCCTGTTTTGGAGTTATTCTACATGGCTGTAGCATTCCTTGGTGTCTTTTAGAAAGATTTGGGATGTGACTAAGTTTGGCAAGCTTTCTAGGTGCTCCTGAAGTACATAGCCCTGCCAAGGGTCTTTGCTACTAGCCAGCCCTTGGCATGGTCTCCCAAATCCGGCTTGAACTTGTGAGGGGCTGAGGAGAGGACAGCCCTGCGCCCAGCTTGGCTGCAGTTCCTCAAAGATGGACCAGCCCTTTTCCAGAGTGCTAGAAGAGGGTCATGAGCTGAGAGGATTCCCCATTTCTGGACTCTCTGGCCTGCAGCTTGTATTAGGACTACCTGAAGGTAGAGGTGGAAGAGACAGTAACAACCTGAATACACTGAAAGGGGCATGGCTAAAGAGGGAGCCCAAGAACTGGCTGTAATGCCAGCAGCCTTCTCAAACAGATATGTTCAAGTTGTATTCAGCTCAGCTCTGGGCACATTTTAACCTGACTGCACTACATCTGGACTGCAAGTGGCCATCAGTTTGTCCGTCCCTTACTGCCTACAGAGTGGAAAGGGCAACAGTAAATGTTTTCCTCCAAGCAATAACGAGTCTTTGGTCTAGGAGGGAAAGTCTTGAGAAGCAATTTCCAGCATATGATTCCTAAAACTCTATAGCCGTGGAGAGGCTGAGTGACTCAGTGGAATAAGATTATGCAGGCAATAAAAATTAATTCTATTCAGCTTCTGGTTTAGTACATAACTTTAGGTCAGCCATTTAGTCTTTCCCAGTCTCCCTTATGCGTAATACTGCAGTGATAGGACCTAGTTCAGGGCATGCTGTGATATCCTCTGGAGCTGTAAAGGTAATATAACCTCTGAGCATCACTTGTGTCATGTCAGTTATATACCTTGGAGTTTTAAATGGTAATGCTGATGGACCCTTAGTAATAGGAGTGTTACAGGCATTAGCGTATCTATAATTAGAGGTAAACCTTCTCTTCATGTTTATTTCTTCCTGAAGTGGATCACCAAATCAGTCTCTTGCTTCACACACATTAAATAACCTATCCCAAGCCTTAAGAATTTGTGGCTTTCTGTAGCATAAATCCTCTGCCAGAGCTTTCAGATGGCATGGGTTAAACCTGATCTGATTTGCTTTCTTTCCATTTCTTTTCAGGGGTACAGGTCTATATGCTGAAATCATGAAGCCACAGTCTCATGTTGCCCAGTTTTATCTTTCTTTCACATTCTTGGTGTGTTGGGTGGCATTAACATTTAAAGTACTGTGACTGTATTCAGTCAGTAATTAAAGTCTTCACAGCTTTCTCAGCTACTGTTCATCATCTAACTAGTACTGAAATATGAAGAATGCATACTGCTTGGGCTTTGCCATTTGTTTTTAAAAAACGTTGGTTCTTGAACAGCATGATGGAAAATTTTGTAGGATCAGTGTCTGGGGTGATACATAGCAAGACAACGGTCATGTGGTTCTCCAGCACCTTTTTTCCAGCTGCTGAAACTGAGAGGCTGATTTTTATCTCTGTAACACAGATCATGAAAGAGGACAGAAGAAATGGCCTTGACATTAGCAGAATAGCAGAGAAATAATGACAAAATCATTTAGGAGTTATCTGCACTCTGGATACATTTAAGAGGCCCATAATAAACTCTTTCCATTGGAATGCTTGGGGGTTTGCTAAGCATGAAATGAGTGGAGATAAGGAGTTTGTGGCTGATGCAAAGAAAACACTAGCTGTTCTCACAGATTAGTTGCAGTTGTACCACTGTGGATCATAAAAAAGCAATTAATCTGTAATCATAAAGTTCTTGTACTCTATTTGAAAGGTTGGGGAAGAAAAGAAATGTAATTTTTGACATAAAGTGAAAATGAAGTATGCAATGTGATACTTTGCATTTAGGAAGGGACCCTGGGTGGTCTTCTAGAAAGATCAGCCCAAAGCAAAACCAGCTCTGTTAAATAATTGCTGAGGAAACATTTGTCTCATCTGTTCTTAAAAATCTCCATAAAAGGATATTCTCCACCCTTCCACTGTAAGCTTAGATTTGTTTTCCACAAAGAGAAATTCAGCAGTCTGGGCCCATTTCACTGGAACACAAACTTTTATCAGAAAGGTTTCCTAGCAGTGGTTGGTGCTCTCTCACTCCACTTTGCTGAAGAAACTGCCTGCGTTCAAGAAACTTCTCAACATCATAAACCCAAATGTTGTCCCTCCTGGCACTGGAAAGCCTCTTGATCAAAGTAGCCAATGCATAATCCAGAGAAGAATTATACTCTACAAACCTGTACCAAATTGATATCTATACCAAACAGACACCCAAAGCAGATATTCCAGGTATTTAGACACCCCTCTCCTTGCCAGTGTACTGTTTGTTTCCAACTCAAAACTTTTTTCCGCCTTTTGCTTTGTCTACAATGACCTTCCTCTACTCCTTCCCTATTTACCTTACACTGATAAACCTCTTTCTTAACGGTCTCTGCCCTACTGTAGCCTACTTAAATGATATTTCTAGACCAGATTTTATGAAAGGTAGCTGAACTTGAATGGTAGGGGGATATTCTAATATTATCGGGTACCTCTTCAATACCTCAAAATCTCTTCTGCCTATGCAGAACATGAAGGAGTAGCAATGTCCCCCTGGATGCGGCATGACCACAGCTAATCCAACAGTTAGATGAAGAAACTGCCTGCTCATTTTATAAGTCTACCGATGCAGTGTGATTTTTCCTGCTGTGACAGTGATTTTGCAGCCACTGCCATATGCCAGTGTCCCCCTCAAGTCCCCCGACAGGCAACTGACAGACTAGCCTTGCTATGCTTTTGTGGAAGCGGCAGTCTGTGCCCGGTGTCTGCGAGGAGGAGCTGCTGCAATGAGATTCATCCTCACAGGCAGAGGGGAGCCAACACATGCAGGACTATACAGAGCCTCACTCACAGATAATGCTTTTGCTTTCTGAAGGAACAGCTGACAATAGCCATTTCCTTATATTTTTTTGCCTTCAGGATGTTGAAAATCCCATCCAGGAGACTTAAAGCAGGCCACTGGTGTTGCTGACTGAGAAAGGCAAAGTGTCTGAGCCCTGGCACCCAGCATGCTACCCTCCCTTATCTCTTATTTATGAGGTTCCCCACACCAGGGCCTCGTCTCTAAAATCTGGCCCACATATTGCAAGTCCTCATCATCCATTAATGCCTTCATTTTTTTTCTAGACATCAAGGCATAAAACATTTCTTCCTCTCTTATTCCTTCCCTAATGTTCATAGCGGGATGGAAAAAATGGTGCATTTTCTCCTGATATGTAAGTGTTACAGCTGACTCACAAGTGTTCCTGCTCCTCCAGGACTGTGGCTGCTCTGTCCCATTTCTGCCTTGGAAATACAGCACAGTTTAGGAATGACCCTCCCTTTTTGTATATTTAAGTAATGCAATGTGCCAGCTTTAAAATACTCTCCCTTGTGTCATGTCCTCCCTACATTTATTTAATCTCTTCCTTTTTTTCACTCCCACAATTTTTGTATCATGAAAGACTCACAAAATCCCTCAGGCAACTTTCAAAATATTTCAAAAAAGCCATTATCAAGATTGTTTATTCTGCCGATAGAGCTTTTTCCTTGTTTTGTTTTTCCTTTTCTACCTTCTCTAGACCAAATCTGTGAGAAGAAGGAATGCATTTTCCTCCCCTGCCCCTCTTTTAAGACTTGACATATGGCCCTGGACACACTGCACCGTAAAACAGCCTTATAGGGAAAGGGCCAGAGATCACTTTGCTAGGGGCTCCCTGCGTTTCCCTCCTATTCCTCATTATCCCCTTTCTCTAAGGCCTTCTCACTCCTTTTTTCTGTCTCCTTTACAATGTTTTGCCTCTGCTCCCTTGCTCAGTTGACACGGTCTGCTTTGATCTGCCTCAGACCCCACACACCTCTTCTCTCCCTGCTCTCTCCATTAGCAATTTCTTTCCCCCACAGGCACCCAGAGATGTTCTCCCATTACCAGCACTTTTAATGCCTTTGGCTGCCCCTGCATTTGTGAATTTACTTAAGGCCCGGGAAGACAGTGACTGTAGTTACATCCCCAACGAACAGCCTGCAAAAAGCACCAGTGTCCCAGGCCTGCTCAGTGGGGACCCCGCTGACTTCTGTTTATTATTGTTGGCCTTCGGCCAGCTCAGCCCAGCCAGTGGGCTCACTGGCAATGCTTGTTCTGGTTGCTGTGGCTGGATGAAGGATCCCCCTGAGGAAAACCTGGGGACTGGAGGAGCACTGTGCCTGTGTGTCTGTGTGTGCACACGTGTCCATTGCTACCCAGCACCAGCCCTGGCTCCTAGTGCAGGCTCCCGCATCCCTTTTATTGCTAAATTTCCATTTTCCTGCTACCCTGAAGGGGCCTCTGGCTCCTGAGTATCCAGCCGGCGCTCACTGGAGCCTGGTCCGGCATTCCTCCATGTTTCCTCACCAGTTCAGGGGGAAGAATAGCACTTACTGAATGGCCCATTCACTCCCTAGCAGACTTACAAACCACACATAAAACACGGAGGGCTCCTCTGCAGAGCCGCCTCAGGCAGGAGCACCTGAGTCAGCAGGGACACTTGAGGCACAGCTGCTCCCACTCAGGGCAAAGCAGGCACCACCAAACATCAGGTTGGCACAGCAGACTGTGCCAGGACAGTCCTGCACCGTGACAAGGCCATTGTCCCCATTGCTCACTGGAGATCTGGCAGCAAATTAACAGGCGGCAATAGTCTCTGAAAGGAAGCCTGCACTTCTTCAGCTCCAAGCGAGGAGATGGATCATTTCCAAAGGCAATGTTATGTGTACTCATCTGGAGGTTGTGTAAATAAATCAGTTCAAGGAATTAACTGGGTTTGCTGAGTAGCTGCAGCTTCTTCCCACTGAACCCGCGGCAAGGCAGCAATCGGCTGCCCCTGCTCTAGGCAAAGCTCTCTGCTGCCCAGGAAAAACCGACCGTGGGACCTGTGGCTTCAACCATTCATACACATTAACTGGGGAACATCTGTACCTTGTTTCATATGGGATCCTTTTGTGCTTGGTAATATGTAAGGAATTTGCAGCCTTAAAAAATCTGGGAGTAATTTTCAGCCTCTCTAGGAAAAGTTTATATGATAGGCCTTTAATTGCATTTTCTGCTGGCACCGCTGTTGGTGGCCCTGGTACCTGGGCTCCTACCCTGCTACTGGTCTGCAGAATCAATATTGCCTTACATTTTAAAAGGTGCTTTGGGAAGCCCCAAAACAGGAGAAATGGTGCCAGTATACTTGGCCCAGTATCCTGGGCTGTACAAACAGCTGCCTAGTCTGCATATTTTGACAACAGAAAATGTTGTGAACACATAATCCTGAGTCTGTTTGGTTAGTGCAGTGCTCGCCCCTGGAGTTCTACACATTGTACTTTCATATTACACACTTTCCCTTAATTTAACAGAACTTCAAGTTTTCACAAAGGAAAACAGTGTTTTAGATATGATCCATCACGAGAATGGAAGGAGGAACTTTTGTTTCCAAACCTGACTGGACTTCTGTAAATTTTAGTAAAAATTCTGTGTCACATTTTCTTCATTTGTAAAACTGAAACAAGGGGTTAGGAGGTGCTTCAAAAGGCTTTTGAGACTGAAAATACTTCACTACCATCCAGTCCTCTTGCCCACTTATATGTTACTTGGAGGCTCAGACCATCAAAGATGTTGGGGTGACTCTTGTTAATAACAGGGATTAAACTGGATAGGAGTAACCCAAGGGGTCAGGGGCTGCTAGGTTCATAGTGCCCCTGTGGCTATTGGCAGTAACCGCTCATCTTGACTGTAATCGTTCCCAGCTCAGCAAGGGTGTGGGTATGTCCAATACACAAATTCATAGATACACAGATTCAAATATACAGATGCATAAATATGACAGTAAGAGAGATTTTGGAATATTCAAAATATTGCTGCTATCCTTTCAGAATAAAAACCAAATTAGTAGCTTGATCTTGCTGTTATTACACAGGTAAGAAATTCAGAAATCAGCGTGACTAATCCTGTGATTAAGGACTGCATACCAGGTTTGGGACTTAATCTCTTCTGAGAAAATCCAAATTTAACAGGAGTAAAATGATCCTACTATCAGGTTATGAGGGCTGGTGTTCTGAGCACGTAGAAGAAGAAGTTATTATTAAATTTCATTTTGGAGGGATATTTTTGTGTTTGGGTAATTCTCCTATACATGTGAAGCAATTGTGTGACTCTGCACCTGTAAAATAATGACAGTTTTTATTAGAGAATTAAGATCATCTGAACACAAGGCTCTTTCAGGACGGCATAGTAATTTTGAAGCATGAAAGGAAGAACACAGTTATTTGCAGAAAAGGCAATGACGGGGAGGGGATGCAGTGTTGTTTTTCAGGAGTCACATTTAAAGGGTAAGATTAGAAGTGTATTATCTTGATGTGGGATTACAGAAAGCCCACTTGCACAGCTGGTGCAACTGGCACTGAGAGGAAGACAATCTGCCTGCTCTTCAGCTTCTAAGCAGTGATAACATCTCGCTGTTTTCAACACACTATAGGATAACAGTAGGGAAGGTTCTTACTGAATTTTAAAATAACTGCTATATATGTATATATATGTGTCTCTGTATGTGCTTGTGTCTGTGTGTGGCTAACCATTGTCTGCTAATTTCCAGTTTCTTAAATATCACACAGAGCTGTTTAATTCAGTTCAACTTTTTTAAAATTTCCTTCAACTCTTATTTTTGAATGTCCTTCTTTCAGTGTGCTTCCCAGGAAGGGAGGGAAGAGGGAGCAGAATAAACATCCATAGCTAGGTCTTGTTTTCAGAGCAGTTCAGTACATTCCTGCAGGCTGAGTAGAAGAGGAAGAGTGTTTGATGTGTTTTCTCAAAGTTACAGGCAGTCCAGACATTTCAGAGGTTATTCATTTGGGGGAGGAGGGGCACGTTTTGCCCATCCACATATACTGAGTGAAACCAGAAGAAGATGAGGGTGCAAACAGATGCAGCCAGCACCCTTTCCAGGTGGGACAGGGGATCTGTGAACTGAGCCATTGGACAGCACAGTTTGCCCCCATGGTTTTATGAAGGCATCATGTGCTACCTACATGGCTGAGACAAAGAAACCTTTGCAAGTTGTTTCTACAGCTAGCCTGAAACTTGTAACCAAACAGTTTATATATAGTCTTTGTTGCTACAGTTTTTGTGTTTGCAGGTACCTAAACTGCTGAAATGGAAGTTGCGTCTGCAATTAAGCAGTTGCAGGCTCAGAGCCTCAATGATTGGGAGAGAGCTGGACTAAATTCTTACCCTGCTTAGCCCACACCACCCATCCCTAAACATACATGTAGTTAACATAAACATTCAGAAACTAAGGAACATGTTTTTGTAGAAATGTCCAAGGTATTGAAGCCTATATCTTTTGAATAATGGGTTTGGAGTATTTGTGGGAAATATTCTAGAGTGTCTCTGCACCTTCATAACAGTGGAAGTCCCCTGTGATGCTTCAGTGTCAGCAGCAACTCCAATCTGGATGCTGAGGCAGAAGGACTCTTGGCCTGGTGTAGAAAGTAACTAATAAACCAGCACTGGCAAAATAAGAGCTGGCAAGACAGCTCAGATGGACAACTGCTCCTCCTTTTGTCATATAAAATGTTTTCCCTTTTGTAGTCTCTTAATATGTACATTATTTTTATTCCATGCAAACGAACAATAACAACCTGAAAATACCATTAGCAATGACAGCATGTTAGAGCTGGTAGCCTATCATTTCTCGACTTCCTTGCTGTCAGCTTAGGTGGCCCACAGACAGGCTACCAGCATGCTTATAACCAATAAAGGGAGTTTGAAGCTCAGAAGGCATATTCATGATCACTTATTACTTGGTGCAAACTGGGAGCATAATAAAAGCTGCAAAAGAGGAGGCCACCAATTTCTTATTGCATTCAGCGAGTTACTGAGAAATCAAACCGAAAGTCATACTCCAATAACAGCTAATGTCTCTGTTGAGCTCCAAGCTTATTTCCTGCTCACAATTTTGCTGAAACTGACTGGCTCAAATAATTATCTAATGAGTCAGGCCTCTGAGGAGCGGCATTTGACATCCTGGTAGGGAAAATATAGCTTTAATTGTCAGCATATCATAATCTGAAATTTCAAATGCTAGCTGATAATTTTGAAGCTGCTGATCCATCCTGATAAGGTACATATTTTCCTTATGAATGGTATTTGTTTTGATCTTTAGGTTTTCCCTGTTGCACATCTGGCTGCAGTTAACAGGAGTTATCACTCACTTGCTCTATTATTTTTATTTTTTCTGGAACAATCCAGCTGATTTAGCTCTTATCATCTTCTTTTCTCCTGAAAATGCAACTAGTATTTGTTTAATTGTTGGCCCACAATAAGCTTCCTCATTATCCACCAATCACTATCATCAAGCAAAAGAAAAAGAAAAACAAAGGGAATATATATTTAGTGCCATTTGATGTGTCTGAGTCTAGTTATAAACAAAGACACAAAAGGGAAATATTCTGTGTAAAGAACCTGCAGATTACAGAGTTGCACAGATCCTGTTATATACATCTGGCAGAAATCCCTTCTCTAACTCCAGGGCTTTGTTATGAAGGAGAGGGAGTGAATCTGCTTTCCTGTATTCTGCCTCTTTTCTTCCCTGTATTGGATAGTTCTGGTTGCTTTTTCTTCCCTGAGCAGAATTACTGTCTGGCCCAAACCGCCCTGATTTGTTTCACTTAACTTGACATACAGAATCATTAGCATTTCTCCTTTGGCTGTTAAGCAAAACCTATCAATTACCACAAGAGGTTTTTGCTAGTTTGGGCAGAAGAAATGCCTGAGTCCTTTCTTTTCAGTTTTTAGAGGACTATCACAGAAAACATAGCTCATTTCAGTGTAAAGTATTAAAGATGAAGTATGAGCTTTTCAGCATGCCCAAGGCATGGTGAGGACCTAGTTGCACTGCCCAGGAACAGGCCAGGTCAGGGAACAAAACTCATCTCCAAAATTCAGGGCAGGTTTGAAAGCAAGGCCGTGTGCATCAAAGCCCTTTGTGTGACTGTTGCAGCATCCAGTGCTGCAGCTGAAGGCTGGGGTCAAAGCCCCACGTCCACGCTCAAGGAGAACTGGGTTCAGACTGTCTGCTGGCCATGCAAGTGTCTGTTCTCAGCTCCAGTGGCACCAGAGGGACTGGCATCTGCCCAGCAGTACCAAGCACTCAGCTGTTCTCCCTAGGGACAGTGTCCCTGAGCTCAGATGCAGCATGCTCTTGAGCATCTGGTTGCATACAAATAATGCAAGTGAGAAGCAGGTCAGGCCTGGCCTTGTGTGAGATGCAGCTTAGGGAGACACAGCTGTGACTCATCCCTTGGACTCCCCTTACCGTAGGTCAACAAGCACTCTGTAGCCAGCCCACAGCTGGTCTCTTGGCAAACCTTTGGCCATTCAGGGGCATTATGGCCAATGAGAGCTATTTGAAAACTATCTAATGAAGAAATCCCTAGTCCCCGGCAGTTACATGGATCACAGTGAGAGAAAGCAGGAGCATGCATGCTCTGCCTCCAAAAGCACATGTCTCTGCAGCCTGACCAAGGGCACGCTTGCTCTCTGCATGGCACCACTCCGCTCTGACACCTGTAAGCAGTTGCCCATGAAAAACTGGCTACACAGGATACTACAGTGATTGACTGGGAGCTGCTGAGTGGCTAGAAAAGTCACATTATCCCAAAATGTAAAGTGAAATCATCCTTAGACCGGAGCAAGAGCTCTGATTTTACATGCCATCAGAATGCAAGATGCCATTCAAACAGTAACCAAGCACTATTTCTGGTTTTCACAGTCAAAAGGAAGAACCTTTTTCATCTGCTTACTTAAACTAATAAGGTGGCAGAGGTATTATTTCAACAAGATAAATTGCACAGGTAATAAACTCCTCCAGTTTAATTCATCAGTCAGAGCACAAGAGAGAAAATGGAAGATGTTCATAAATGATTCCTCTTTTGGTGACGTCTGAGTCCTTCTGGTGACAAGAGCTGCTCATGGAAAAGGCAAGTTTTGGCCTCCTAGCTCACGACATGGGCTCACTGTGGGCAGTCTGAGGAGTCATTGGCCTCTCGTAGGCATTTTACTTACTGTAATTAGTTTTCAAGTGTTTTATCTATTCTGCTAATGAAATGTTTGCCAGGCGTGCCACTCTTGAAACACTTTTTCATTCACTATAGGTAAATTACAAATTTGAACCTGTTGTGACACTTCTGATCTCTAGTCACTCACTTCTTGCTAACAGGCAGTCTTGTGGAAATACATACACCTGATGGTGTTGAAGAAACAGCGCCTATAGCTGAAATCACATTTTGGCAATAATTACTTGAGCAGCTAAAAATTACCTCCCAGTAAGTGTGAATGGCAAGGATGTGGCCCAGAGTGTAGTGTTGTAAAAAGGCATCTAGAAATGCAGCAGGATTCAGTTTAATTCCAAACTGTTCATCACCATCTGTTAAGAGCTACATCTTAGATAAGAAAAAATGCACCGTAGTATAAATCCTTTTTATTTAGAAACACTAAATTTAGGATATAAAAGGGATTTGTGTTTTTCCCCACAGACTTTTGTGCTTGTCTGTGTCTGGATGCTCCGCAGGTGCTGTGGGGGGAGGTAAGGTGAGGAGGTCAGCGGTGCTAAATCATAGCATCCACATCATGCTTGCCTGCAGCAGCTGTGCCTGCAGCAAGCAGTGTGCTGCCATCCGCTCCCTGCCACGGTCACTCCAATATCCCTGCCATCACCATAAATGAGGATGGAGAAAGGTGTTCCTGTTTCAGCTTTAACTTCAAGTGGACCAAAGCCACTTAATTCTTGTAGCCTTGGGCACGAGAGTTCAACCTCGGCATGTTGAGGCAACAGCAATACTGTAGTGAGAATCCTATTTTCTCATTAATATATGGAAAAAACATTTTCCCCTGTGTAAGAAAATATCTCCAGCTGCTTTCCTGTACTTAGTGAAACTGTTGAGAAGATTAAATACCAAAGTCTAACCCAGTAGGAATTTGCTGGTCAATGCATTTAATGATCCAATGTTTCTGAATGTTGTATGCTAACAGTCTTTTAAAACAAGAATCCAAATATGAGTTGATTTTAACTATTTCCCAATGCTGTTCAACTGTTCAGAGGCTTGAGCTCAGTTTGCCAGGTGGTAACAGTTTTGACTTCCAGTGATTTGCCTCTGTATCTTTGCAGAAAAGAAGCTAGTGCAGTTCTCTCCTGCATGTATATATTTGGCAATCTAACATCAGTTTGTGGTACCCACACTGATCCCAGCTGCTTAGCATGCACGCAAGCAGCTACCAGCTTAGTGCCTTAAACAGGCCTGCAAATCTGTCTTGCCCACATAAATAGCAAAAAAAACCCACATGGCAGATGATGAAGAGGCAGGCTATATTCCAAATCTCAATTTTTGGTGAATACCCTGAGTGGTTGGGGCCTGTCCTTTGGTCCCAGTTTGCTTCGGCCCAAACAACAATCACCCAGTAGCAGGACGCAGTTTTGTAACCTTCTTACTTGCACCAATAGTGGTGAGATTAGGTTGCTGCCAGAGCAGATGCTGTACCCAAACCCGGATGTTCCTGTCAAAAGCTGAAAGAAACAACTCCACTGTCAGTGGGGACATACCAGTGTAAAACTAGTGAAGAGGTAATTAGGACCCTTTGCTTACGTGAGGAATCCCAGGCCATGAGAAGTCTGGGCTATTACTCCAAATACAGTTTTTACAATACAGAGCAGCTGTTCTTGGGAGAGCTGGTTATCACACCAAGCCGGTGCTTCTCCTTGTATTGAGCTGCTAAGTCACGGTAAAAGCTACAACTTTACTGTGAGTACTTTCTAATATTATTATCCCATGTAAACAACTGCTACAGCTGCTGCAGACACTTTTATGATTTTGTATGATACCTGTGCCCAGTTCTGAGCTGCACTGCCCTGTGCTGGGGCACCTGGGGGAACCATTGGCTCCATCCAATTGGAAGAAGCAATTTCTCCCATGATTGCTTTTTGCAGTCTGCTTTGCTCTGTTCATTAGGAGGGACCAGGCTGCTCCTTGTGCTACATGGCCTCCTTCTTCCAGGCAAGAAGGACAGATATGGAAAAGACCAACCAGATCCTTTTTCTTCATCGTTTTCTCTTCCACTGGGAACGAGAGGCAACCCATGAAAACATGAACAAGTCTTCCTCTCCATCCATAGTCTTCGCCTGCAATTAATAGGTGGTGGTAGTGTTCATCTTGCAGGTACTCAGGCCTTAGAGTCCATATCTAGTTCATGGGTTGCCCATTTGCTTGTGACTTTCATGTTTGTCATCACTGAAACAAAAAAGAAACCCCTCCGCCTACTGACTGGTTCCTCCTCTCTCCTCAGAAAAAGAAACCTAATTTAAAGTACTGTACACCTCCCCATTACCCAAAAAGGTTGCCTCATACAGAGGGAAAAGCATATGAACATCTTCAGTAGTTATTTTATTATAATGAAGCAAAGAACAAAAAAAGATTTTAAATTCATTTTTAAATTGTAGTTATATTATCCTAATTTTGAAATACTGGCGTAATATTTTGGTGTAATAGCCCTTCCCTTCAGAGATTTCTAGGACTTGGGGAAGTTTAGGAACATAGCAGGGCCATTTTCTTTCACTTCAATATAGTGGATTTCCCCTGAGCATGGCCTCTGGTTTGATTAAGTTATGAGAAGACTGCTACTGGCTGATAAAATACCAGTGGCCAAGGCAGCAATGAAAATGCCTCTTTTTTATTTGACTAACAATCTAAATAACTTAATACAGCAGCTTAATATTTTCCAAGTGAGAATGAGGATAAGGGATAATGATGAGAAATGCTTTTCTGCAATATATACAGTTTAGTGATGGCCCTGATTCAGTGCCATGACTAATCTGAATTACTTCTGCTCATACCATTATATTAAACCCCACTGAGGAATTCTGCTTTCACAGCCAGCTTCCACAGTCCACCAAGATGAATCTGGGTCCACAAGGCTGGCATTTGGCTAGGTTATTCACTGCACTTATTTTATTTCTCTATTTGTCTCAGGCAGGCAGGTAAGAAAGTACGTCAGAATGGACCACTTCAGCTAATGGTCTCAATCCTGCAAACATTTGCCACGTGTACTTGGCACTGTGGCAAGTCCAAACAGTTCAAAATCATTAGTCACAGAGTTTGATTTCAAGTATCAGGATTAAAAAAATTAAAAATGACAAATCATAGCTCTTTCAATTTGATGTTTTGCTGCTGAACCATGAGGGTGCATGTTTCCAAGTTTCTCTCTGCAGTCATATGCAATTGCTCTGCTTTTAATAAAATTTTGGATTCTCACATAATCTGAGATTTTCAGAAACAGGGTCAAAGAGAAAACTGTTCAATACTTTGCAGGTTGGAATGAAATTCAGACTTGGTATTAAGAACACTGTTCTCACATATGGCTTTCAGGGTATTTAGTAGCACAGATTATTTTTTTATAAAAGTAATTCTACACATTGCCATTTGTGTAGACTCAGATGAAGAGCAAGCATCAGTTCATCATTTAGGCATTCATTTTTGGCTTTGGTAAGTCTGTTGGGATAATTTGAGTTTAGAGTTAGACATCATGCTGAATCAGGGACATCATAGAAGTGTCCCTGTTATAAAAGTGTGCCACCAGTGTGCCCTGGAAGCCAAGAGGGCCAACCATGTCCTGGCATGCATCAAGCCCTGCACTGCAGCAGGTAAAGGGAGGTGACTGTCCTGCTCTACTCTGCCCTGGTGCGGCCTCACCTCGAGTGCTGTGTGCAGTTTTGGGTATCACAGTACATTAAGGGTACAAAGCTACTAGAGAGTGTCCAGAGGAAAGCCACAAAGTGGGTGAAGGGTTTAGAGGAGAAACTGTTTAGAGGAGCGGCTAAAGTCACTTGGTTTGTTCAGCCTGGAGAAGAGGAGACTGAGGGGAGACCTCTTCGCGGTCTGCAGCTTCCTCACAAGGGGAAGAGGAGGGGCAGGGACTGATCTCTTCTCTCTGGTGACCAATGACAGGACCTGAGGGAATGGCACAAAGATGTGCCAGGGGAGGTTTATGTTGGATATTAGGAAAAGGTTCTTCACCCAGAGGGTGCTGGAGCACTGGAACACGCTCCCCAGGGAGGCAGTCATGGCACCAAGCCTGATGATATTCAGGAAGCACTTGGACAACAACCTTAGACACGTGGTGTGAATTTTGGGTTTGTGCTGTGCAGGGACAGGAGTTGGACTCAATGATCCTTGTGGGACCCTTCCAACTCAGGACATTCTATGATTCTATGAAAAATACTAAAGTGACATGACCTTTGGCAAGAAACCACTTGATGAAAGCTGGGAGGGTACAGTGTGGTTATGGTGTTATTGCATTGTTGCATTTTAGTAAGATTCTTTTGCACAAAGTACACAGTTATCCAGGCTCTGCCTTGGTAGCGAGTGAGGGATTGTCACTAGTAAGGTTGGAGGACAGTCATACTTGTTAGTCTAAGATGTGCAAAACTGGCAATCTGCTGAGGAAAGGGGCTGAAGGTGACAGAGATATCCATTTGCAGACCTAACTCGCCATCCCAGAAGGTACAGTGCCTGTCGAGGACCTGGGTCAGAGCTGTTAGAAAATCTCTCCCATTAAACGAGCCCCTGGGAAGCTGAGAGTGAGCACATTGCTGTGGGACTTGGGGAGGAGGCGTGAGGATGGCCTTACCCAGCCCTTCCAGCTGAGGGCAAAGCCTGGGGCAGGGACGAGCATCTAGAGAGGATGGGTGGCCATGAGACAGGACTTGGCAACAATTGCAGTTTCTCAGTGAAGAAGCAATAATACCTGAAGAAAAAGAGAGTCTGTCTCACCCAGGGAAGTGAGAACGTTATCGGGCACAGACTGAGCAAACTAGCAGAGAGGTGGATAATGCACGTCCTGAAAACAGAGCACTAAAGCTCCCCCTGGGAATGACAAGGGACAAGAAATAAAATAGTGGGGCAACTACCTTGGAGGTCTGTATGCTAATATAAGAAACATGAAAAACAAATTGGAGGAACTTAATTCACAAACCGAATTATTACTTAACTGATTTGACAGCTTAATGGACAAGATACATTTATGATTTATTTTGGGCAGGGGGAGATGAAGAGGCATGTTTCTGAGGTGTGCATAGTGGTTGTGTATGCCTGCTGTGAACACCAGCAGTTGGAGGCAACAGAGCTGCTGAAAGTCTTTGAGCATAAAAGAGGAGGGGAAGCAGCCCTGCTGCAATGGAGATTATTATCTGGTTCTCAGAGAGTGAAAGGCTCTTTTTGGATCTTGTTTCTGCGGAACGAAGAGCAGTTGGTGCAGAGGGTGAAGGGAGAAGGCAAACCCTGACAGGGATCACAAAGAATTATATTCCTGAAATCTAGCAAGGGAAGAAAGGAAAGCAGTAAAATAAAAATCAAGGATTTGAAGAAAGGGAGCATCACTCAGCTTGGAGAACTGAGAGAGAAGCAAGGCAGAAGGAAAAAGGAAGTTTAAAGAAAGTTCTTAAAAAGGCAGCCTTAAAAAGGCAAGCAGAGATTATTTAATAAGGAGATACAGGAAGTGTAATAAGAAACCACTTTTGCTAACTCAGGAGTTTTTCAGTGACCTGAAAATTATTTGGTGTGGAAAGTAGGTCAAGTTACTAAGAAGATACACATAAGACTAGCACAGACCTACAAGGACAAAATCAGAAAGACCAATGCATAGACTATAATAGAATTAATACAGGAGGTAACAAGAAAAAAGAACAGAAAAAATATCTTGAAAGAACATTTGCTAGGACATGAAGGTAAGGAAAAAAAGTGGCTCGCTTCTAAGGGCAAAAAAAAGGTTAGTATTATATATAGGTAGGAAATGAGGGAGAAACAGTAGGTTTCTTTATATTGGCTGTAGCACTGCTTTTGACTTTGCTTCCCAGGGGAGTCTCATAAGCAAGTTAAGAAAACAGTTCTATTGAGACCACTGTGAAATTGTTTAACAACTGGCTGGAAAACTATATTTCTAGAGAAATTTCCAGAGAAAAGGACAAGTAAATCTGTGCTAGGATTTCTCCTGGGTCTGGTATTATTCAATATTTAATGGTTTGGACACCAGATAACGTAGCTGTCTTGTACAGGACACAAGCTGGAGGACGCAACTGGAATTCAAAATTATTTTGAAAAATTGAAATGGTCTGAAATAAATAGTTTAGGTAGTAAAATTCACAGTTTCAATACAAGACGGTAAATGATGGACTGAACAAGTGCTTTTCAATAAAGGCTCTGGGTTGCACAAGAGCATGTGGGTGCATATGACCTGAGTCAGTGATGTGCTGCTGTGAAAATGCAACTTCATGGCAGGGTGCATAAAGGAGCTTTATGGAAGATATGTTCTGACTTGTTTGTCACTGGTAACATCTCAGCTCTACTTTAAGAAAGACAGAGTCAGTCTGAAAGAAACCAGGGCAGAGGCAGCAAGATTAAACGCCAAGAGTGCACGATCTCAGACGCGAGACTGAGAGCACTGGGCCTGCTTAGACAAGAGAAGGCCAAGGAGAAATACAACAGCTTCAACATTTGTAAAATTGTTCTGCAGGATTACAGGATGAGAAGAAACAGTCTTAAAAAGTGCCACATGGAAGATTTAGGTTGAAAAACACAGGTTTCGAATAACTTAGCACTAGGGCTGCCTGCCAGGGGAGCTGTGAGTTGTGGGCATGGACATGGGCATGGGGGGATCTCAGGTTAGACTAGCCTCTGCCAGGGATGACCTGCAGAGCTGAGCCTACCGTGGGGCAGGGGGTGGACTGCATGACCTATCAAATACCCTGCCAGGCCTGTTTTTTATATTTCTGTGGCAACTTAAACATTCCCTGTAATGAGAATCGTTGTCACCAAGAGACTTCGCATAATTTACATTTTCCCTGTTAGAATCATAACTGCATCTGCAAGAGGAATGACCAGAATACCTAATGACTCATCCAGTTAAAAATATCTTAAGGAGCAGAAAAATGAGAGCACTTAACATCATCTAATGCAGCCTAGAGGGGACATAGGAGCAGATTTATTTTCCAAATGTGACACATGCAAAAATGACCTATTTCAGACACAAACAATAAGTCTGTTACACTGATATTTCAAAGATGAGAAAATGTTTATCAGAACATAATTTAAAAATTAAAGTATTGGCTCATCAAGGTTCATTCCAATTAAATACAGACAATCATTAGAAAAGACAATAATCAAAGCATCTGTTCAGCAAGACTTTTAGATATGTGAGGATCTAAAAGTGGGGATCCTGACCTTGCTGCATCAAACCCACCTCAAAACAGTGCTGCCTCTGAGCACTGAGCCAGGCCTGTCTCCCATTTAGGACCTGACAGGATGGTGGTGGGCAAGCACTGGAAATGAGCTAGTTGGTTTTGTGCTTTGATTTTGACTAAAATTATGTTTGACTCTCAGTGAAAATTGACTGGAGCGAGAATTTTGTTCTGATGTCCTGTTTACCGTCTGTGTGAGAAAAAAAATCCCCTCTGCCTCTTTCCAGTTATGGGGTACATATGCACATATTGCCACTTAAATGCCTACACAAAATATTTTGATAACTCTCTGTAATAAAGATTCTCCAGAGTGTAGGAAAGGCAAGCAATTGAATGATCAAAATCAGTAGACTAAAGCTGAAAACATGTCTTGGACTTCAATCATGTGTAAGCGGCTCCTATCTGAAAGAAGGGATTTTTTATATTTAAAAAAAAAAAAACAAGCTGAGAAAGACAGATGGAAATCATGTCTCTGTCTTACTATGGCATTTTGCTACAGGCAAGTATTATTACCAGGATTATCTATACCAAAGCAAGATGCAATAGCTTATGTAGTTGCAACTCAAACAGAAGTCTTCACTAGGAAATTATCTGGAGAGTTGTTTTGGCAGATGAAAGACATCATCTTCATTTATTCTTTTCCTCTTGTCATCTGTGTAGATTGATAACTTCAGAGATAATCTCTTGAACTATATCTGCTACAAGTCCAGATCTGATAAAAGCACTGTGCATTTGTAAGTTTAGGCACAGCAAGTTTCCCATTGATTTCAGTAGAGTGTCTGGTATGTAAGGATAACTGTAACACAACGGGTATGATCAGAGCCTTGCAATGGTCCTCATCCTTACTGGAAAGGAGAATAAGGCCTTTTCTTCCCAAAAGGTTTAGCACTGGTCATAAACAACAAGTTAGCCTTTTACTGCCTTGTGTATTCCCTGGCAAAAGAGATGACCAAAGGCTAGCAAAGGGCCAGGAAGCACTAGCTGTAGCCATGCACATTATTTATAATGTACACATGTGAACAACCTAACAAGAGTCCCCCACTAAGAGGAGACTCACTGTTTTTTTCTGAAGCTCTGGTTGGGAAATTATTCTCAGCTCTTAAACTCCCAAAAAAAGGCAGACTTCCTTATAAAACACAGACATGCACCTTGATGCCCAGCTGGGGCCAGCCTCACAGAATAACCTTCATTTCCCAGATGTGGAGGAGATGCTGGCAGCCTCCTGGGAAGGCACCAGAGATGAGGGGGCACGGGGCGGGCAGCATAACATGGGGCTGGCTGCTCAGGGGGCTGCGAGCCTCCATCGCAGGTGACCCTTGGCAAAGCCATGGCTGTCCTGATCACCTCAGCATGGGAGTCCTGCCTCAAGTAGGGGGTGGGTGGGTGACACCTGGGGTCCTTCCGCCCTACATTTCTGTTATTTTGTGATGAATACTGGAGTAAGAAAGGTAGTCTGAACCAGAACCACAAAGGACATTAGGTTACCAGCTTCCCAGGATGGCAATGCATGTACCTGCCCTTGGAATAAATGCAATGAGACATTTACTCTGTGCCCTTAAATATAAGAAAACATTCCTGATTGTCATGCAGATTCTAAGGGCTTCGGACAGCAGGACACATTTTGACAATTGTTTGCTTCTGGATCACTTGTGGTGCTGCCAGCATCATTGCTTAGTTGGGTCTGTCCTCTTGCCAGGTAGTCAGTAGGGGAGGATAAAGCAATGGCCAACATTATCTTGTCCTCTTGCACCATTTGCAAGGAAAAGAAGTAATACTAAGCCAAGAAAGTTTGGATATGTATAGAGGTTGATAATAACCCAATGAAACACCTGTGTTAATTATTAATACAAATGGCATCAGATAGCAAAAATTCGTGCATATAAAACTGACTTACATTTACATTTGAAACGTTTTTGCTTTCTCCAGCATGAAAGTTTGTCTTTAATGGCCTATTAGTGTTTAGTTAATGCTACATTAGCTGAGTTTTAGTGTACTGAACTATCAACAAAGAAATCACAATCCCGAGATTACCTGAAGAAGAAAACGCAGAAGGAATCATGCATGGGAAAGAAATGCTTGCTTTTTTTCTTTTCACTGTCTGTCTCATCAGACAAAGTTCATTAGAAATACAGTCTATAAAATAATGCTTAGCACATTACAGAAGATCATGTCAAGGGTAATTTTGTAGTGTGATAGCAAGGAAATTAAAGCAGACATTCACATTAACAATAACAAGTATTCAACATCTAATCACCTATCTACCACCTGAAAATTTTCCTCTGAATAAGCATGTCATCGTTTTAACCCTTTTTTGTAATGAGTTTGCCCACTCAGGAGAGAAAAAGAATTTTAATGAAATGCTATTGCAGTACCTGTAGCTTCATTTGCAATTTTACATAAATTTTTTAAAATTAATTATTTAAGAGCACTATACATAGATGATATAAATATAGTAAACATTTATTTAATCTGTGGATGGCTGATAGCCTCTAGATTACATTGAAATATATAGGTGTCCCTAGAGATGGTTACATTAAGGTTATGTGATGTAACAGCCTAGACTGATATAAGTCATGCTAATAGGAACTTGAATAAAGGGAAACTGTAAGTGGCAAATAATGTCAGAGATGATAGGTGTGAAGAGACTTTCCTCCACAAAGCCTGGCTAGAAGTAGCCTGATTACAAATTAACAATTCAGGTAAACTGCTAATGGTGTATGGGCCAAGGCAGTGGCACAGTCGACGTAAGACCCTGGCTGAGATGCTCCCCCCGAGGCGTGAGCGCTGGGAGCAGGGAGAGCTGCTGCATGGCAGGAACACCGTGGCCTCCTCCACCAGGGTGCCCTGGGTGGGTGGCTTCCAGCCAGCGACAGAGCAAACTAAGAAAGCAGAATCCACTGGAAGTAAGATATTTTTCTCTCATGCTAAAAAAACTGTGTACATTAATAGTATATGTACTCTTTATTCCTTATTTGCATGCTTTACTCTTTGTTTACTTAATGAGCTGTATGGAAAAGATTTTCATTAACAGACTTTTAAGTACATTGCTTCTTAATACTGTTTCTCTGGGGAAAGATCCTTGATTTCTCCTCATTTATATTTTAGATTTCATTTTTCCTGTATGTCTATGTTACATCTTTAATGATTTCCACTAAAACACAATCTTTGTTCATGAAAGGTAGGATTTCTGTCACCTGATTTTAGCCTCTTAGAGTTTAGTACCTTGTCTGTGCTTGTTGTCTGGGTTCCCTTTATTATCAGAGGAGAGACAGAGGCCTCCCCAGGGGATGACTCATTTGATTTGTCTCAGATGCCTCCTTTAGACCACAATGAATCACTCAGTCATGAGAGGGCTTATATTTCTCTGCTTCGATTTTAGGGAATGCCTGCCTGACTCCTTTATACCCAGAGCCTAGCTTTTAGATGCCCAAAGTCAGGAGAGCTGGATTTCATCTCTTCCTTCTATAATGATGTTCCTCTACAGAAATGGTTGCTTTAAAGGGTCATTCCACACAGCTGCTGAAATAAGCCATGATATGTATTTACTGAGAAGAGGACCTACAACTAATTTGGTCTCCTTGATTTTCCCTGGCTGGATTGGCTTGAAGAAATCTGTGTGGTGGTTAAAACCCTACAGTTTTGGCAGGGCTCAGATGCTATTTAAAGGACTTCTTCAAGGCCCTGACTACTAAGGTCTCCAAGCATACAGCTACATGCAGGTGCAACATGACAGCTCTGCAGAGCTGTCAAGGCACCAGGTATTTCTGTAGCAACTGCTTCTCTTCGGAGAGGCTCTGTGAGGGGCTGGGTGGGAACTCCCTCCATCCAGAGCCTTTCCAAATGCTTCAGTTTTACCATCATGCTACATGCACAGTAACACACTTCATGGCCTTTTCTGGAGGGGAGGGTGGCAGTTAAAATTATAACCTAACCCATATAATGAATGGGCTCCCCTGGCTGTTAAAAAGCATAAATGAGTTGTGATTATCTGGTGATCCTTCTTATAGTGATTCCTGCCTGGTAACAGCAAAGTATTTCATGGACTTCAGGGCAAAATTCATTCTGTGCAAGGGTGTAATGTAAGGTCTAGGTACTGCTTAATTTTCACTCATGCTTTTTAAATAATGCTTAAGGAGCACTTCAGATGTGCAAAGGTCCTGACCTGGCCTTTTGGCTTTCACTGACTAATTGAGGATCAACCTACTAACTGGGTGCCTTTAAAGTCATTGCAAAGGACAAGGAAGGTCTGGGAATAGAAGCCAGTTCTTCTCAG
Source organism: Phalacrocorax carbo (assembly GCF_963921805.1). NCBI lineage: Eukaryota > Metazoa > Chordata > Aves > Suliformes > Phalacrocoracidae > Phalacrocorax > Phalacrocorax carbo. The sequence continues at coordinate 37,253,265 of NC_087513.1, read as the reverse complement.
TTCCTAAACTCCAATACCTTAGATGCCCCTATACATAAAGATACTCACTTCCTATGCCAAAACTGTTAAACAACTTCTATAAAAGCTTTTTTCAGATCCCTTTTTTAAAGCACTTCTACAAATTTCAGGAGATTCTTAACACCTTGTTAGCATTTTTACAAATTGATCTCTGATTACTTTCTCCCTGGTTATGTATTCCACAGCTGCTCTCTTGACAAGGCAAACAGCAGGAATCTGCTCATTTTTGGGCTGCCTTTACTCTTACAAGGTGCATTTCATTCATACAGAGATGTAATTAACAACCTTCTGGCTTCTCCATGCAAGCATACCTTCTAATTGATCATTACCAGAAACAACAGGGTGTTCTCCCTAACAACAATTTCCTTTGCATGTAATTATGCTGTATTAGGTGATATTGAAGGTGACACTAGAAAAGGAAAAATAGTTCTGTACTGATTCAGGAAGATGGTACCAGTTCAGTTGTTTTTAATAAGGTAGATAGATAGTGCTACTTGGATGTTTCCAAATGTGAACGTAGTGCCTCTTCTGAGAAGCAGAAGGTTGGCTGGTTTTCACTTTCAGTGCAACGGGGATGTTCTAAACTTTCTCATTTGCAGGGATTTGCTCCATTTACCTTTCTGTCATTCCAGGTGGGGTATTTCTTCCAGCCTCTCTCTTATTTTCCTAGGCAAACATTGCTGTGTAACTTTATACAAAATAATCTTCATGCTAACTTTCAGCTGATGATTCTTTTGGTAAGATAACTTTCTTCAGAGATGTAAGCTACAAAGTAAGGTTTCCTTTAAAGCAGTTTCTCTCTTACTTTTCCTTAATGATCTTTTCTTTTGGGGCCTTATCCAAAGCTTACTAAAGTCAGTGAGTCTTCCCATTGATTCCAGAGGTCTTTGTCCTCCTCGGCTAATGACTCAAGTAATGTAATACTTAAAAACCCGTGAAATCAATGAGCTTGTATCAGCGAATCATCCCTATTATTTGCTTATTACTATGTCAAAGACCTAGAGACCCTGAGTGACCCCAAAGCAGCATCCTGCCAGGCTGCTGGAGTCTGCCCACCCCATGACAGAGGAGCAGTCCCTCGCCACTGCTCGCTCCCTGAGCTCCAGCAGAACTCACCTTACTGACAGACATTTGCTCTACCAAAGCCACAGATTCACTTATTGACCTTTGATGTCATCCACACACTGTATGGTGTATGTGCAGTGGAAGGAGAAGCAGAACTGCACCAAAGGGAGTATGAGCACTGAATGCAGCTGTAAAGGTATGGAGATTTTGCAGAATCTACTGTTTTCTGCTATTTCTCAAACACTACTTGTCATGTATTATTCCCCATTCCCAAGACAAATAAAATAGCAAACTACTTTAAAAAGTAGCTCCACTGAGTATTGCAGTTGCAAGAATAATTTTTAAAATGTGTCAGAAGGGCTGGGATCCAGAAAAAGTCTGTATTTTTAATGACGTGAATATGAATGAGGACTCAGGAACACAGCAGACTTGGATTAGGAATATTCATGCAGGAAAACTCAGTATAATAAACGAAACAGAAAATATTTCTCATGTGAAACAAAGAAGAATTCTTTCACAGTTTATAATCCTCCCCTCCCTACTAAAGTCTGTGATCAAGTGCATGACCAAGAATTACTCTGTATATGAACTTTTAAATTTCTTTGTGCCATTTGCGGGGTAACCAGGAATGCATCAGTTAGAAATGTGTTCTTTTTTATGAGCTGTGGTGGCTCAACAAAGGAATCAGAAGTGAATTCTATAGCTTCTTTTGCACAATGTCAGTAGAAGCTTTCTTCCAGCTAGTTCTGGCCTGACATTTACTTCAATAAAGTACTTATCTCTGGGAGCATACCAGGAAGGAAACTATAAAAATACAATCTTGAGTCTTGTCAAGTTAAAAGCGGGAGACAAAGAATAAGCCTCTGCTGATACTTCAATGCATTCCAGAAACATGCCCTGTTGGCCAGTTGTGTGTTCCCCATACCAGAAACAGATTATTCCTGACTTTTATCTTTAAATTTATGGGTCTATTTTCCCCGTAGCTTTCCCATTACTACACTTTTCTGTAAGGTTCAGGGAGACAACTTTGCCATGTATTTCAACTGAAGAAAAGAAAAGCCAACCAGTTCTTTCTTAGGAAATATCTGCTGACCTCCAGTTGGCCCAGAGGTATGTGCATAGAAGAAGCAGGGTTTTACAACACATGAAGTCAAATCAGTATAGAATCTGTTTCAGAATTAGCAAACAAAGATTTAACTCATATGAACTTCAGTTCTAGAGGCATTTGTAGAAAGGCAATGGAAATTACTAGACAGCTTTAATGACAACAGAAGCTACTGTTTTCCTTATAGTCTTTGTACGCCATAATGACGTGTACATGCTTATATGTGTATACTTCACATTCTTGCTCACTTGCCTTTTTCTGTGTGTGGAAAGAGAATGCCACACATAATAACGGTGTGTTGCAATAGCAATGTGTGAAAGAGTAAATGCTGCTATCTAGTAATCACTCTATGGCATGTAGCTAGAAAGCTGTGAGCCAGAAAACCTTGGTGAATACAACAGGCCTGAGGGAGTTGGGAAATGTGCTCTGCACCTCCTGGACTGACTCGTTATCCTCTGGCCAGATGCAGCCCAGCTCTGAAATTCAAAGGAGAGGTTCTGGCCAGCTTTTAAAGAGGCTGATGGTGAGATGAGAAAAAATGATCCAAGCACATAGGTGTCCAGTTTACGGTGACCGAATTGCTCTCTAGGCCTTCTCTCCGCCGCACTGAATAGATGTCCACTGACTTCATTGGGAACTTACATACCTACAGGTTGATTCAGTTGCTTAAACGTAGACATCAACTGCAGCTCATGTGAGATGAACTAGGTTATCCCACCTGGCTTCCCCCTGCCACTCCAGAGGGACATGGGAATCCCACAGGTCACAGCTGCCCAGCCCGTGTGCGTGGGTGGCTCAGATAACCACAGCTGAGCAGATGAGCAACTCTGATCCAGAAACATGTAATCAAGCAACTGCATCATGCCTTTAGCTCACATAAAGATGCTTAAATTTGGAAGTTGTAAGTTTGAAGAGAATTGGACAAATTCCATATTTTGTTGTAATAAACCATGCCCAACTCAGTCTGTTTCTGAAGAGTAGCCAGGGAAGTGCCAGAGCACTGATAACTAATGATGAATTATTATATGAGGCATTTCAGTGCCTACTGTACAGAACTAGATCGGGTTTACTGAGGTTTCAGTGCAACCCAAATGTAGGTGCCACACAGATTCCTGGCATGACTGCTGAGCTTTGTGGATAATGGTTTTTACTCATTTTATAGACTAGAATGGATATGACATGATATTTTACAGGGACTTAGAGACAAATCCCTGCCCCAAGAAGCTTAAATTAAGTAAGGAGTTTAAAATGGATTAATTTCTATCACTTGTGGGAACCTTAAGGTGTATCGGTTTTGCTTCTCTGTTCATTTTCTAGCCAACTAACCCTTTATCTTTCTCTGATAGCTGAAACATGATGTGCTTCCGGTTCCTGGAGAGCAGAAGGTAGGTGCAACTTGCATTGCCAAAATCCAGTGTGTTGAACTAAGCTGAATCTTTTAAACACAAGCCAGGTGGTGGAAGGTTGTGGGAAAAGAAGGAAAGCGAAAACTGGACCTTTAGTGGAAAGCAATCCTGAAAGTGACTGGGAAAGAACTGCAGACAGGAGCTCTCACATGGTTATACAGACTGCAGTGTGATCCATTCCTGTGCTGAGCTGACAGTTCTCTGCAGTGTCCCCTATCTCTGTTGCTTTTGGCTTAACCTATGCAAAGCCATAGGAGGAAAGTGCTCTTTATTCACCTGAACAGCTACAGAGGGCCTCAGCACGCAGCACATTACTCTAGGTCTCAGTAGTAGTCAGCTTTTTAAAGAACTCCATAAATAGACCTGCTCATCAAAACCATGGAAAAAGGTACACTGAGGAGGTATAGCGCTTATAGAGATTCAAGTCAGGTACGCAGGAGAAAGCTTTGGCCAGCAGCAGACAGTCACACAACAATTTCTCATATTTGCCAAAATGGCAAGACTATTTTAATTAAAATATTAATTTTCAATTTTGTTGCACTGATCATTCAGATCTATATTTAAATAAGTGATGCAAGCAATTTACAGCTCTACTTCACAGCAACTGCCTTTCCTCTTAACTCTCCCTCTTAAAGCAAAACTAGCCAAGAGCATGTTGAAGGAAGCATTACAAAATATTTCCTAATCAAGTATTGAAATGTCTTTAAAAGTTAATTTGATGAACACCTATTTTAAGCCACTTGCTGTTCAAGAAATCATGTTTTTATCCCACAAAATGCTCATCTGAAGTGAATTTTAACCTTTCATGCTTCAATAGAAATAGAAAACAAGTGTTAGGAGACAGGCAAACATCACAAGCTTCTGACAGCACTGTTCAGGATTGAAAACTGCATACAGTCACCTTCACAATAACCCTGAGAGAAATTTGCAAACTGGTCACAGCTGTACTTTCAGAATATTTTGTATGAAGAAACATACCTTTCACCAAGGCCCAAGGCAATTATGACCTAAGCTGTAGGACACGCCCGCTGGGACTACATGCACACACCCAACTACTTTGTGTGTAAGTTATTATAAGAAATTAAAATTCAATAAGTAAATAAAAGAAATCTGACAATAATCTTCTTTATTTCAGAAATTATTCTTAGAAAAACCCTTTTATCTAGGCAGGATTTTAGGGGGAAATGTTCTGCTTTTTTTTGGCTCTCTAAACTCTCACCCTCTGAGCAAAATTGTCATGACATTTTTCAGCACCTTCTGTCAATAAAATAGAGAAAAAATGTGATGTGCCTTTATCTACCTACACAACAAAGTAATGGCCCTAGAAGTGGAGTACTGCATACCAAATACTCAGATAAAATTGCTCATAATCAATCCCCCAAAGTCATTAACATTTTGAATAATTAATAAATTCAAGAAAATTACAATCTGTTCAAAGCCAATCATGAAAAAAGCCTAAGACTGCCAAACAAGTTATTCATTGTAAATTATTGCTTTGCTGATGCAGTTACATCACATAAAATGAAGCACTCAACCCTTCAAGAACCAAATGTTTCATCACCCTTTCTAATGGGTGGCAAACAGATGAAATGAAGGACGTGGAGAGAACTAGCAGAGGAGAAACCTTGACGCGATGGGAGATTATCTTCAACATATATGGCATTTCATATGTTGGGAGCACTGAGATTACTTGTAAGTAGCATAATAAAAAATAATAAGGTAACACCAGAGCAAGGGGGATGCTGAGACCAGAATGAGTGCCAGTATGCATTTTCATTAGGCACAGCTGGAAGGTCTGAGAATGTGTTGTGCAACCAAGTCTATTAAAATTAAACAGTGTGATAACTGCTGACACAGCAATTGAACTGCTTATACCAAAGGCAGCCCCACAGATGCTGTACAACAGCACACAAACCAGTGAACACCAGTTGATCTAGTCTGAGGTCATCAGAATCATTTTTAAAAAGAATCTTCAGAGACTGAAAAATGGGCAATATTGAAAATTACAACAAGGTTTATAAACTGCTGCCAATTCCTTTATGGTATATGAATGATAGACTTTAACGAAATGTGGCATTTTCTTCCACAGTATACTATTAAAAATATCTGGTACAATAAAGGTAATATCTGAGAAGCTTTCATCCTCCCAGTCTTCTGTTGCCTTTTAAGTGCAAATCAGAGCAGAGATTCACATTCTTAAGGATATTTTTACAGTGCTTTGTCCTACTGTCAGATATGAAATGTGTGCAGGCTGTGAATGGGTAACTCAAGATAATTCTTCCCTGGGATCATTTCAGTGTGTTTCTATTATTCAGACCAGATTCCAGACATACCCAGCTATCCTCCCCACACTGGCTTTATGCATCAGAAAAGCAGGTGTTTGCAGAGGGGATCAGGGGTAGCTAAAGAGCCTTGTCCTCTCTTCACTGCCTGGTGAAGCTACAGCTGTGGAAAGCTCATACGGCTTCTACTGCCGAGAGAGGGGTGGATGGGGTGGAGAGGTGTTGGGGTAGCTGCTGCCCCCAATCCTTCCATCTCTTCAGTGGCAGCAAGTGCAACTCCCAAAGGCTCTTCCTGCAAACCCCATTCACCTTCCATGTGAGGTTTATCCACAGGCTCGTCCATCCTCCCCTGGGAAATGCCCTGGCCCACGTTCAGATCACCACTCCTCTGTTGTGCCTGTGCTGCTGAGGAGCCTTCAGTGCTCTGTGCTGTTTGACTGGACCACAAAACAGAGTTGGAAAAGCTCCTTAGGCCCCCACTTCTGCTTCCAAAACTTTGAAAAAAGTATGTTAATATCTACTTTTCATTCCCAAAACATAAGACATCATTTTTGAAATGGACTTCATCCCTGACTAATAAGATTTCACCTAAAGTAATTGCTCCAGAACAGCATCAAATGCATTAAAACCAAGAAAGAAAGATCCCTGGCTTCATTCCCATTAAATATCAGCAGTAAATCCTTTTATAAAATTTTGCATCGTTGTAAGATAAATGATTGTTTCTTCCAGAGGAAGAGAGCTCTGTGAGGGTTAAGCCTCTGAGTGAAGGGAAATTGAAGTCACAACTCAGTGATCTTCAGTCCCAGTAGCCATGTCTGTACTGTGTGGACCAGAGGACCTACTGCCATCCATCATGGCTCCCTCCTTGCTGGCGTAACCAAATTTCTTTCCAAAAGCAACTACTGTGCACACCAATGCAGGATGCCACCATACAGGCCAGATGTTGACCATACATGAGCCTCAGCACCTCACTGAGGACCACCCTGTACAGCAGGAGGGATGCAGCTGATGTACCTGCCCTACATTTGGAAGCAGCAGCCATATAGGATAGCGCACAGAGATGAAGGTGTAATTCAGAAGTTACTGAATCAGAGATTTCAAAGAGCTCCAGCAACTGGGTTGGGCAGTGAGGAGGAGCAGACAGCACCTGAACACACCACAAACCCAGCGGTGCTTTAACATGCGTACTGGTTAGTAAGTTAATTACCTTACTATCTATAAAAAGGAAATCTCTTTACTTCATAGGGTTCTTTATGTTAGCAACTTCCCTCAGCACCTGTCAGCATCAGGTAGTAGGTGCCTCCATGGCCCAGAGACAGCCCAGCGCTGTCGCTGGAGGCTCCAAACCTAAATCCTTGCTGCCTATGCATCTCACAGAGAGGGATTTTCCACTCTCCACTCACCCCAACCATTTAGCACTGAGATAATAAACTAATACACAAATAACCTTGACATAGTCATAAGTTCAAGTGTTTCTTCACATAAATATTTTTGAGGATTTTAGATTATAAGGAAGCCATTTACCAGCCTATGATAAAGGAGGTACTGGGCTGCTGAAAGGAAGCAAATAATCAGGGTAAGAAACATTTTGTTCTGCTGTACTTCTCTCTCTTCATACATTGCCAGGAGATGGTAATGAGCAGTGAGTCATGAGTAGAGTTTCAGTGGAATGAAAAAGGGTAGAAATAGACCAGAAAGTACACCCCATCCTTTCAAGATCCCCCATCCCATAAATATCCAGCTCTTCATTAATTAAGTCTTGAATGTAAATTACTGTGATTATTGCAAATTAATGCTGGGAACCAATCCAAGAGAGCTGTCCAATAGATACCACTGAAATGCTGAGGCACATATGCTTTTCCCCACAATGCCACCGGGACCCTCATCTCCTTCCATGGCTCCCCAGTATGTACATGCTCCTGGTGAGGCATTTAACATCATGCCCCCAGCAGCTTTGAGGCCTTAAGGCAGAAAGAATGAGGTTGAACAATTAACAGGTTTATTCCAAATGTAGCAGATCTTCAGAGCCTTGGAAATAGTAATTTGACACTTGGCAAAACCTTTTCCATTGATACAGAGGACTCAGACAAAATACTAGGAAAAGAGTTGCCTAATAATTGTTGAAAGTATAACTTACAGAAGGGTTTCTGCTGCAGTAAAATATTATCTCTTTGCAGTCTCACCCATGCGGTTCTTGTATGGATGAAGTCCTGCCTCTAGGAGATAACAGCAACTACAAAGGCCCACCAGAGGCTTTTCTAATTTCCTTTTATCCGTAACGCTGATACTATCCAGATGGGAACGCTGTAGCTATCTGAGTAACACTGAGTGGCATATTACTTGCTACTTTTAATAGTGGTTGGTTGTAAGTCTCCAGCTAGGTATTCCAGAAGAACTCCAGGTTAACTGAAAGCATCGGCACCTGAAGTTATTCTCATTATTTGTGTTATGATAGCAACAAGAGGCCAGTGATCCAAGATGCCAGAGACTGTAGGAATAAACAGGCTGTCCCTTCTCCATAGCTTTCTTTCCTGCAAGAAATAAAATAGACCCAGGTCATTGCACGAAGGTCATGTTCTGTCAACAAGGCCAAGAGTACAGAGGAGGCCGGGAAGCCCTGCAGGACCAGCTGCTTGCTTCTCAAGGCCAGGATGTTGAGCAGATCACCCTGATTTGGAAAGAGGCATCCCTACTTCCAGAGCTCAGGTATTTTCTTGAAAGTGTCACACTGATCCTTGACAGCAGATCACATCTGAAGTGTTCCTTGGGGCAGCGTGGGAGGAGAGGGAAGACTGGATCTTTCCCTTTCCCTCTGTTCCGTACTCTTTATGTGAACTCTTTCAGCAGCAAGTTTTTCTCTGTTCATGACAATCTCTCTATTGCCAGAGAAACTTGACCTCTGGTTATCAGAAGACTTAAAAGGGACATACAAGACTTCCAGCCTACCTTATGTTGCCATATGCATGTATTTTTTTTTCAGGTACGTCACTGACAGGACAGTTAAGTAGCCTGGGTTTTCAACAATGTATCTTCCAAGTACGCCCACCACCCTGCAAGGCGGCCTTCTGTTGCAAGTGCCTACAAAAGCTTCCCAAACTAAATTTGTCAATGTTAGCTTTCCTGATGCTTACATGGCAATCTATTTTGTCATGTCAGGACCCAGCCCCACATGTCTATCTACTTCGCCCACTCTTCCCCATCTCTGGCACCTGAGTGCCACCATCTGAACTCAGTATTATTTCATTCCCCCTCCTTTGCCTGCGTTTCCACCAACCAGGATCTTGCCTGTTGTCATCCATCTAAGGCAAGCTGCAAGCCCTCAAGCCATCCTTCCCTCCTCATCCTGAGCTGGCCTACATCTGGTGTCCTGAACCAGAAGCACAAATACAGGGTTCAAAGTGATATGTGTGTGAGGCAACAGCGGCCACAATGGCAGCTCAGAGCTCTGGCTGCGCCCTTCTGCCAGCAGACCAAGAAGCCTGTGTCACATCTAAAAAACCCACACAGTGAGCTGGGAGAGGCTGTGGCCACTGCTTCCCATTCAAACATCTCATACAACACCTGAGCAAGGTCTGGTCAGGTGTGATAGTTGGAAGAGCCACCAGCATGTGGTCTGTATTTCCTTGCCTGCAATGAACATCTGGATGTGATCTGAGAGAAACCTCTGCTTCTTAACTCTGTGTAGTGATTTCACTCACAACTGAAGAGGCAGGCTGACAAATCCCACTCCACAGCTGACCTGCTGGTTGTCGGCACAAGCAACCTTATGTGCTCATGACAGACGGCCACTGTGAAAACACAACTTATGTCATGAAGCTTTGCAAATCTCCAGGGAATTAACAGAATTATGTGGAGAACCATACCAGCTTTGACCCACACGCTGGGTTCAGCAGATTGCTGACTGTGAGCAGCTGGTGGGATGACTTCAACATCGGGGGGTTAGTCCTCTGAGCAGGACACAGCCTGACATGTGGCTGATGCAGCGGCAGAGCTGCGTAACCTGCGGCTCTCATCTCACTAGAGCTGCCAACACCCAGGCTGTGAGAGCAGGACTTAATCCAGATGCCACGCTGTCCGGGAATACTCTTCAGCCATCCTAAATAGGCATCTTTGGCATCTGAATTTCTAGTTGAGACACTGGAGTCACAACTGAGACAAACTGGTAACTGAAGTAGCAGAGGAAGGCCAGTTCTCACAAAGTCAGACAAGAATTCACCTTTTTGTCTGTTCTGCTCTGTCCTGTTGCTTTTCTGAGATCAAGTCCAGACCTCCCCATGCCTGCTGGTTGGCTCAAGAGGCCTTTTCCTCCTCGTGGGCTTCTCAGCAGCACATCCTGACTGCAGGCATGAGGCATCTGCAGGATGAAAGGCTTCAGAGCCTCTCTTGAAAACAGAGAGAGGATCAAGTGATTATTTCCCTTCCTAGTCCTGCATTTTAAGCTCAGTTAGGTCACTTAGAGAGGTGGACAGAGCATATTTCTTCAGTGCTGTTACCTTTTAAAATGTGGGAGTTTTTGTTTTTTAATCTGTTTTTGCCTTCTGGTATTAATTTTATCTTTATTTTGGTCTTTTCATACACCTTACCTATAAGACTTGCACCTTAGATTCATTATTTTTGGGAAGGTTCAATCCCAAACTTCTAAAACCTGGAAAGAGAGACCAGCTCATTAAACAGCACACTCCAAAAGTCAGCTCTTCAGTGTGACATAGGAAATGCAGATTCATTCATACCCATGTTGCCTCTTCATTTTGACCCATCTGATCCTACAATTATCATTATTTTAATGTTTTTAGGGAAAGAAAAATGTATGGCCATGGCATGATGTGCTGTCAGCGCGATCCAGACGCCCATTTGCTGCTCCACTGCGCTAATTCTCAGTGTTTCTGATAGTTTTGTTCCAGTTGTGGATTATGATAGCATGTGTAGCAATCAGAATTATAACAAACTGAGTTAAGTCTTTAACAGCGTTATTCCAAGGGTTCATTAATCAATATGCTTATCAAGTTGGTTTTTTTTTATTGTGCTCTTATTCTTCTGGCAGCAAGCACAGTTTACTTTCTTGTGGAGTGACAGATTATCACTGTCATCTAATATAAAAGCAAGAAAATGACCTCCATTGCCATAGCAGCCAAACAGCCAATTTGGCTTGCAGTCCTTGTGTAGGACTGTGGTGGAGCAATACATGCTACAGCTACAAAGTACACACCTAAATGCGTGACCTGGAGCAGGGAGCACTGGGAATGCCATACAGAGTCGTTTGGATGTGAAACCACTATGCTCAGCCTTGCACTTGCTCGCTTGCTGGATGTCTGCAAGCAGATCCAGACTCTTGGCATAAATGCAAAGTAACCTTAAGGCTGCTGTAATCTTCATCTGCATTGAACAAGTGCAGGAAAACCTGTAGAGCTTGAGATTTTCTGGGGTTTCTAATACAGGTAGGTTTTCCCAGAAGAAATAACCAAAGCGCAGTGAATCTAGGACCAAGTCCCTTGCCAAATCTCATACTCCTGCTCCAAACTGGAGGGTTGCTACAAGTGCTTTAAAATGGGAAAAATATTATGTATTGAGAAATCTGCCTCCTATTCCTAGCATTCCTTTCAATTACAGCTGAACTTTCTGAAATCACATCTGACATTAAAATTCAATGTGAGGTAGAGATCAGATAGAAAGTATGACTCAATCAGTTGAAGTTTCTCAAAGAAAAGCAATTGGAAAAGGAGGTAATACAAAAGGCTTAGACAGTCCTAACAAGGCATCTGAAAAGCACAGTTTAAATAAACAGATAAATGCACAATGTTTTCAGTACAAAATTCAGTCCTGCTCATCCCGTAATGATGTATTCATTTTAATGTAACAACGTGTTTGTAACACCCCCACCGCTGCCTTTAATTCCCACGCAACACAAGATCAATTACACTCTCTTCAGACAGCTGTTCTTTTACTTCATATTTTGCTTCAGAAGAAATTGTTAATATCTTTCATATAGGCATACACTCAGTACTGTCATAATGTTGTTATCCGAAACAGATTACAGAAGCAGGTTCATCAGCTGAACAATCTTGGCCTCATAATATCTTTTTCAGCCTAGGAGAAAATGGTCTGGTTTATTAATGGCAGCTGCTTACCCAGGGTTTTTTCTGCAGAAAAAAATAATGCAGCTATATTGCTATCTCTGTGGCAATATACAGTATTTTTTTCATGGAGATATTAAAGAAAAAGTACTCTTCTTTATCATTTATTGTATCTCCATTATCAAGTCACGTCCCAGCTCAAGAAAGGACCTCGGCGTACTGGATTACACACAGTAATATCTGTCTCTCATGTATTACACCTACCTGTCATGTATCTTCCCTCTCAGAGTAAGTATTGAAAGAATAGAAAATGAGGATGCATTCAGTATCTCTATTCAAAAAGGAGACATATGAAAGAGCAGCTATCCCATTAAGTAGTTTTAAATTTCAAAGGGATAAAGATGAGTTTGCATCAAAGATATTTCTAGTTTCCTTTGTTACCACTCTATTCAGGCAGAGACAATAGCTTCTAGTACTTTTTATAGTTAACACTGCAAAAGCTTCTACTGTGGTTTGCAATGTGCATTTACTAACATGCCCTGATGACCAAAAAGAATATATTTGAAGCCCTTCAAGAAAACGTATTTTATTTCCTAATAATCACTGAAAGGTGATGGACAGATTTTACCAGGCAGCATTTGATTCAAGGTCGAGTTTGTAGGGCAAAGGTCACTTCAGACCACTTTTATAGTCATTTGTATGAATATTGCAGTTTCCAACAGAAATTAAAACAGATTTAGGGGCAAATGTTGAAAAATATTGTAAATAGACACAGATGTTCTCTTCAATCAGCTAAGTCGTGCTTGTCCCGCTATTTATCTTTCCACCAATTTTATTTACAGTTTCATTGTGTAAATACTTGCAGGAAGGATGTCCTGGTTTCAGTTGGGATAGTGTTAAACTTCTTCGTAGTAACTAGTACGGGGCTGTGTTTTGGATTTTTGCTGGAAACAGCAGTGATAATGTGGAGATGTTTTAGTTGTTGCTAAGTAGCGCTTACACTGGTCAAGGACTTTTTCAGCTCCCCGTGTTCTGCCAGGTGCACAAGGAGCTGGGAGGGGAGACGGCTGGGACAGCTGACCCCAACTGACCTATGGGATATTCCATACCATACGACATCATGCTCAGTATATAAGCTGGGGAAGAAGAAGGAAGGGGGGGACATTGGGAGTGATGGTGGCTGTCTTCCCAAGTAACCACTACGCGTGATGGAGCCCTGCTTTCCTGGAGATGGCTGAGCACCTGCCTGCCCGTGGGAAGCAGTGAATGAATTCCTTGTTTTGCTTTGCTCCCGCATGCAGCTTTTCCTTTACCTATTAAACTGTCTTTATCTCAAACCATGAGTTGCCTCACTTTTACTCTTCCAATTCTCCCCCCTGTCCCACCAGGGGGGAGTGAGAGAGCGTCTGTGTGGTGCTTGGTTGCTGACTGGGGCTAAACCACAGCAAAGGAGAACTGAGCAAACAGCATTTTCATTATGGGATGATTCAGATATTTTCATATTTGTCCCAAATCAGATTGAAAACAATTTTTATGTGAAGAAAACACATGAAGAATTTAGTTTCAGAAATGCAGAAGTGTTTGCTGGGTGTGCAGTCATTTGCCAGCCAGAATTTGTTATGGGACTCTGCAGAAGGGACACCCTGGTACATGATAACAAGGAAATTTATTCCAAGGACCTGAAGCACTGAGGTTGCAGTTCAGATTAAGCAAACCCAAACCAATCTATTTTATTTTCATCCTCTCAGTGCAACAGGTTTGCAAATTTAACATTTTCTTGTGAAAATTTGCCATTTTGCAGGACTTTATTAGTGGTTAAAACCCTGTTTTTCTGGGAAAATCCCTAGTCAGGCCCAGAAGCAAGTGGATCTCAGAGCTGCACACTGATATGTTCAAGGAAAATTAAGTTTTAAATAAACCCAAGCAGGTTAAATACACACTCACCCAGGTAATGAATACTAACTGTGACTCACCTCAGCAAAGTCAGCTACTCAGCAGAGTGTGAGAAGCTGATGTTTTAGCCTGAGAGCTCTTGTCATTTACTCTAAGGGATAAGGTAATTTGCAGAATAAAGCAGTCCAAGAGATTTCAGCAAATGAATAAAAATTTTGTGAAAAAAATAAAGGCTAAATCTGTCAGGAAATATATATTGCTGCTATTCCTTCTATTGCCTTGGATGTAAAGTAGTTTCAATTACAAGATATCAAGGATATCATTAAACTCCCTTCTAGAACAGAAGTTGCTCTTCCTCAGCTCATTCGACTGTTTTTGTATTATGATTTAGGAATTCCAACACAAATATTTAGCCATAAGGAAATGTTGCAAGCAAAACATTGACTTGTGCACAAAATGCTTCAATCTAAAATAGAAACAGTCCTCCTTTGACAAGGTTAAATGCAACTTTTAACACTCTAAGGATGCCAGCAGATAAAACATAGAAAAAAAAGCAAGGAGCCAAGAGACGCATATGGAGTTAACAATGCTCTTGAAAACCTCAGCAGAGGGCTGAGATGCACAATTTTAAAAGAGTTAAGCTTGAGCGTGCATATCAACGCAAGTGCCTTCTGAAATCAGGCTGGCGTTCTCACACATGGGAACCCCTTCAGTGAGCCCTGCAGGTGAGGGAGCCGCAGCTCAGGTTTGAGGCCTGTGGCAGCCCCCTTGCCCTGCCTCTGCCAGAGGTCCTGCCTTCTGCACAGGCTGCTCCCAGGCAGACTGCGGGTGTCAGGATACATCCTCGAGGCTGGTGTGATGGGTGCTCCTTGGTTCAGAAAGCTATGCGAGCGATGGCTGCACTGAGCCTTGTCCAACATCATGAGATGACATGGCTCACTCTGTACACCAAAGTCCTGGCTGACACTCAGGGAGACAGTACTCTGGCCTCCGCTCTCCACCTTTCAAGTTATTTGCATCCCAGCAGGGCATGGTTTAGCATTCGGTTGGCTGGGGAATTCAAGGGCTAAACACAGTTACAAGAAACTGTTGACATCTTTTGATCTTAAAAGTCTCCTTTGTAATTACAGCTGATTTGTCTCCTTTCCGCTCTGGGGCATGCTATCGCACCTGTAACTTTGAATCACAAAGGAAGAAGATGGATAGGGGCTACAAGGAGCTGGGAGTGGGCCCAATCTTTTCAACAATGCAACAGCTGTGATTTTCGTGGCAGCCCACGCTTGTGGTAACTTCCCCTGCAAATCATACTGCTTCGCTGGCAACGACACCAGGGGAAATCAAAACACCATGCCTGATTCTGACCTGCTCTATACTTACTGGATGTAAACCATGTCCCATTAGAGGAGAATTGGGCCACTTATTCAAGAACAAGCTCTCTGCCAGACAACGTGTACACCAGAATGGTGCCTGGACTGGTCCAGTTATGTATACACTGAACGAGCATCTCCATGCTGTCTGGCAAGAGGCAGCGCTGGGGCGCAGCCATAACCCCCCGTGCCCCCCAGCCGTGTCGGTGCAGGGGCAGGACACCTGCACACAGAGGTGTCTCCTTCAGACCAGCACAGACTCACACTGCCCAGACTGGAAAACTCCTTTTTCCACTTGAGTCTATGTATGTTATAGTGTCATATGCCATCTACAAAAGCTTAAGGTGTTGCATACAAACTGTGTATGCAGGCGTGTGAACGCACGTGCGTAACACAGCTATTTTAACTTTCCTACAGAGAGTATTCTTTTCCTGTACTGGGTAAGAAGAAGCTGCCAGCCTTGAGGCAGCTTTTTTCCCCCTATACCACACTAAAACATTGCTATTCGGAATGAATTTTAGTGTAAATCATATGATCACATTGATGCTTCACAACGTAAGTGCAGAATTCCCTTTTGGCATTAATAGTATTTATGAAAGAAACCAGAAGAACTTGTTCAAATTTAAAATGTGGTAATATTTTGCCTTATGGCTATTTTAAATTTTTTATTTTATTTCTGCTAAAGGAAAAGAAAAAACAGTCTGAAGAGATTTACATGAAAAAATATCAAAAGATCACTGCACCACCCCGAAGGAGATTCTCACTTAAAGTTTCTCTCAACAGTTTTCCGCCTAGATTTTGTTGCTGTTGTTATTATGGAATTAATCTATATTTTATTAACTGCACTCTGAGTTCATATGCACTTTTCATTATACAAGATATGCAACTACTCTGTTAATGGCCAGCTAGAAGTGATATGCAGAGACACTGAGAACCAGTTTGGAGGAGACTGAAGAGGAAGAACACATATGACCCATACAAAAACATATTGACCATTGTGTTTCTACAAAAGGTAACTTGTCTACAGGCCTGAGGAGCCCAAGCTGCTGGAATCTCATGTTCTCTGTCACAGAGAGCCTGTGCTGGCTCTGCATCAGGGCAGTATGATTTCATCAGGGGTAGCCCTAGCTGAGAGCACTTCAGTTTAACCAGGGAGAAGCAACGGCCTGGGCTTCAAAGCAGGTTGTGGGGAGATGATCAAGAATGATGGATATTTCCTCCGGCACCCCCGTCATGCTGACACCTGCATTACTTCATTTCACTATGACCATTGCCGTTATCCAAGGCATCAAAACTAAAACTACATGCACCGCAACTCCCCTTCACTCCTGCCTTTGGTATAATGGTTATCACCAAAAAAAGGAGAGAAAATATTATTATGTCCTAATGCTGCCAATGTTGGTGCGTCATTCTTTTTAAACGGGTGAGCAATTTTGGCAAACTGCCATATAAAAATGCAGTTGGGTTTATGCATTCTTGCACTATTATGATAGAGTAAGTTTATTTTTCCAAATCATTGTTCAAGATAAAATTGATGACGTGTGTGTCAGGAAACAACAGGAAAAGATGAGTGTTGAAGGCAGCAATATGAGCCCCTATTTCTGATGAATTACAATCACCAGGACTTTTTATAAAAATTTCTATTTAGTCAGAATGTCGAAGCCAAGTACTTAACTCCAGATCCTAAATACAGCTGTGGACACCTGACGGAAACGCGCTCTTTCTCAGAGCTGCTAAGTGCACACAAATTTTGCTTAAGCTAAATGGTGGCTGCAACTGAAGCCAAGTGGAAGGACTTTATAAAAATCAGGTTTGCTTTCCTTGGCAGCTTCAGGAGCAGTTGGAAACAAGTGCTGCCCCTGCAAGTTGTGTGAAGCTCTCTCATGACTGTGCTGTGCAGAATAACAACATCAAGGTGGCTTAAATGGCTATGAATTTCCTGCAGCAAGGTCTCCATAACAATGTTTAATATATGGCTATAAAATTACAGACAATGTTGTTTATATCAATAGCATTTACTATGACCTACCAAATTACCCTTTATTCATTAAATCAATAGTTCCAAACTTTGTTTTCACCAAGGACTGGAGTCTTTGCTCAAACATTGTTATGGAACAAATAATAGTGTAATTGTGGTAATAGTCCAAAACTATCATAATCCATATTACTGAAGTAATATCTTTACAATTCATGGATGCCTTTTTCCACCTCACCCAGACTCCTCTTTTATTTCTGCCTTGCTTCAACCCTGTGCTGCCCCATCTCACATCTCAACCATTTTCCCCTATGGGGTAGCTGGTACCCCTTACGAACCACTTCCCACTATAACTTGAGCATCTCATTCCTTCCCCAGGGAGAGTAAAGGCTTGTGACCCCGGAGGGGGACTGTTCTCTATTTCCATCCTTAGGAAGATTTCCAGGCACTTGCAAGTTTGTGCTCAGGGGAGAGTCCCCTGCCTTGGGTCAAACCCCTCGGGCAGAGGGTCACTGCTCCCCTTGTGTGAGCCCCCTGCGTGCTCCCAGGGAAGAGCAGCAAGCCTGGCATGCTGCAGTGCCAAAGACCAGTCTCAGTCCCTTGTTAAAAAAAAACCTGGATGTTGACTCTCACTGAATGGCTTTAGGGCATCTAGAATAAACCAATAATTTTATGTGTGAACTATAATCCCATGTCACAAAATCCCCCATGAGGAGCACATGAAAACAACCCGGGGAACAGAGCTGCACAGTGCTTGCACTGTTTTCCTTAAACACATTTGCTTACACTTCAGGGAGTGGCTGGTTTTGACTGAAAGCACTGACAGGTCAAGCCTTTCTGAGAAACTTCTCTCAGAGAACTTCATCTTTGAAAACCTGCTACATCAATGTAGCTGGCAACAGGGTCAGAGAGATACCTGCTTATCAGCATTTTTAAATGCTTCCTATGCAGTTTGTACAAGCCTTTCCTACCAGCTTTGAATTTCAGGCTTCATCAGATTTGATGGAGGACCGTAGATGTCTTTGTGGTGTCAACACTTTTCTTCGGTCTCCTCTTGAGCTGCAGACTCCCTCCCTGCTATCATGCCAGCAAACTTTTTGACCCTGACTTCCAGACCTGCATCCCTCACTAACTGCTGCTGAAATGGGTGTCTTCTGCCCAGAGCTGGGTTGTTTCAAGCAAACTGTCAAGGGGAATACCTAACAGTGCTCCCCACAAACCTAAATCCTTTATTGTTAAATAACATATAAATATAGACAATACATTTCCAGATTTTCTTTAATCACGGGTCTTTTTATGGGACTGCAAATCCCTGTAGCTCAGTAAGTCCTGTTATAAAAGGGCAAAAGGAGATATACTGAAATCCACGGAGGGAACCCCTTTTTGGTTTGGGATAGCAAAGTGCAGGCACAAAGGACAAAGGACAAGCAGGTGTAGCTGTGACCATGGTTCCTGTTTTTTGGCACAGGTAGATGGTTCTCTGAGGGTTAGAGGTGCTAAGCCTGGGCTGAGCAGCCCCACAAACTGCCCCACCACCTTCGCTGTCAGCCCCACGCTATGCCCTGTGGGGGAAGGCAGCGAGCAGCAGCTGAGTTATTTTACTCTCATCTTCAGGGAGACCAAAGTTGGTTTTACATAGACTGGCAAAACAAGTTTTGGACCAGCCATAGGGTACCACAACTGTATCGCAGCCTTAGAGGCTGTGGGGTTTGCACAGGGCTGTTGTGCCAGCGGCGGGCAGCGAGCCCTCGGCACCTCCGTGCTTCAGGCAGGGTGCAGCAAGCGGAGGGGAAGGAGGCTGAAAACACGGGGTGAGGGGAAGTCTTCTGCACCACGGTGAGAATTGTTTTCAGTGGCTAAACAGGGAAATGATTAGCAATAACAAGCTTTAGGTTATGGCATACTAATTATTTACTCCCATTACTTAAATGTATTTGAGGTGCATGTATCACTCTCAAAAGGGGCTACAGCTCCATAGAAATAATAAAAAAAAAAAACATTTTATATGAAAAATATTGTAAACGTAGATGTTCAATCACAAATAATTATATTTCCAAAAGGTCAGCATATTTATTCTATGTCAGCTATTTAATGGAAGATTATGATGCTTACTTTATTGCTTTAAATCTGTTAAAAAGCATCTTTTCTATCCAGTTGCTTAGGTTGTTCCACACAATAGTTGAAAGGCCATGACCCACAGAAGTCAAAGGTTAATTTGATTTTCAGATACATCAGCTGGAGCAACCAGAAGGTCACGCAGATTGCCTATTGTTGTGGCAATGTGTTTGCTTAGGGCATTTCCTGCTGCTGCCTCTGCTGCGGAAGCAGAGGTGTTCAGACAATCCTGTTCTCACTTTTTCCCCATCTGCCCAATACAGATCCAAACTGGCTTCTCCCTGATGCAAGTTATGCTGTCTGATTTTAGCACTCTGGTTTATTCTTTGGGTTTTTTTGAGAACATCTGAAAAAGCCAAAAATTCTCTGATCTCAGGAGATCGATCCTTTAAATGAGCCAATATTGCAACACAACTGAAACGGGTCCCGTTCCCGACCATCAAAACTCTTCAGAGTTGGTACAATAACTGAGACATTGCTAACGCTCTCTTACGTGCCTGTTCCTCAGCTGGCAGCACTGTAGTACTGAATGAAGTCCTCAGTTTTAGTTGCTGATTCAGTTCAAACTGGGAGAAATGAAGCAGATGTAACTGTCACATTTTTGTGCCTTGGGCAATCTATTATAAGATGCATGAAAAAATTATTGCTTTTCTATTATTATTATTTTTAAATCCACTCTACAGAAGACTGTCAAAAGCTACAGCTTCTAGTCAACAAAAAAGGAAGTAAAAACCAAAGACAAATCAAGCAAAAAAACCACCAACAAACAAGGTAAGGAAGAATTAATAAAAGTAATAAAAGAGAGCAGTCAAGTTATAAAAAAGTGTGGGGAGAAAAAAAGCAATGTGCTTGTCCAAGCTAAAAGTGGTTTAGATCCCACACCACTGACACAAGTCTTTGCAGAAAAAGCAGCACATACTGTATCAGGACACCTTTGAAGGATGTTGTAGAAGAAAGGACAAAATTTATAGTATCTTATTACACAACTAAAACAGGAGAGCTCTTTTTTTTTGCTCTAATGGAACGCAATAAATATTTATATACACACTTTTACTTCTTCATAAGACTTTTGGAACTGCCAATAAATCCTAAATACTTGCTTTTGTCTTGTTTGTTCTTTCTTTGTCTATTGACAAGATTCTGCATACCAGCTGTAGCAATCTGAATGACAGCGTGTTAATATCAGAATGTCATGTATTTGGGAAAGCAGACAGCCAGGCTGACTATGCAGGGCCACAGGCACCTCACGAGCAGTGCTGGGAAGAAAAAACATGAGTGGAAAAACAGTTTCCATATTCCTGCTTACAGCAGATGAGTAGAAATCCAAGAGCTAAGTACAAAAGTAGCAATATTTCTTTAACTTTCTCTGCCATCATTCAGTATAGTCATGATTTCTGACAGCACAAAACATCTGGTAAATTCAGCCTGAAGTCTAGGAGCCCGGGGTTTTGACAACTTGCTCAAAAATACCACTTCCTTCCTTGGCAAGGCTGGCTGAGGTTGAGTTCCACGTGAGGCACCTGGGATTTCAAATACCCAGGCTGACATTCAAACCTTGAAGTTTTGCCAGAACTGTTCATTTAATTAATATTTAAAAAAACCCAACTGTCCAAAATCAAAAGGAGAAAGAAAAAAACAAGAAGAAAAAAGAAGTACTGTCAAACTCTAAGCAGGGCATGATGGTTAAGGCTTGTGACCGTGCTGCGGACAAGACCTTGGCCAACACACAGTTGAAATCCAGTGCCTGGCTGGCCCGAGCTGCAGCACAGCACGTGCAGCAGAAGCCACAGCCCAGATGTAGGGAGAGGATCCCTCTTCGTGTTTGCCATCCGCTCCCAAGCTGCCGTCGGCAGACAAGAAGCCCCTCACCCATCCATTCCGCTTACTCTTGAAAAACCCCATTTAAGGAGCGTCTGCAGCAAAGGCAGCTCGCAAGTTACTCAAAAATTCCCCACTGCTTGGTATACACAAATCACTTCCCTGCATATTTAACCCATGCTTAACTCAGGCACAAGTAAAGACCATCTTATATTCTGAAACATGATCTTACTCAACCCGAAATGTTGAGGCAGTTAAAACGCATGCATCCATGCCTGTGCTCAGCCAAGCTTTTAGTGCTGTCCCATAACTCTAAGCACCTACAAATATCCACGTGTCCTTTTACCTGCTCATTTTCTGGTTGGCTCTGCATCGCAACCTATCTGATTACTTCTTTCAGGTTTATTGCTGAGACTGCCAGCAAAAGTGCTGCCATCGCTGACATTTTGAAGCACCTCACAACATCACCAGGGCAAGATGTTCTTTCACAGGAGGCAGGGCAAAGGAGCCCAAGAGAGGATGTAATAGTTTTTCTCCACCTTGCCTATGAAAAGCTGCCGACGGGAGCACATAAACAAGCTAATCCCTATTCCATGCCATTATTAGCAGATTTAGCTACAGCCATTAAAAAGGAGCGGATAATGGAAAGTAAGAAGAGGCTGTAGGAGCAAAATTGTGATGATGATGTTTATTGCAAAATTAGATGTTTATTTTCAGGATACTTGCAGATAGATTCTTGCAGAAGTCGTCATCCTGTGGTTTTTGGCAAATGTGAAATTCTTAGAGGCTTATGGGCAGCAGTTAAGTATTTATTTATATTTATATAGATTGCAAGCAATTATAAGGTTCTGTGACATCTTTTACTGTGATTGCCAGTCAGTTAAGATCCCTCCTTAGGGCCTTTTTCCTGCCTGGGTACCTAAACCAGGGCTGCTGTCATGCAGCTCAGGATGCTGCATTTATTAGTCCTCCACTGTGAGAAGGTATAAGAACCCACTCTTCTGGCACGAATGCTTTCACCACTCAGCTGTACAGCCTATATCTGAGTAAGGACAGGGCTGTGACAGGGCTCCCCTTTGCATCACCACGTAAATATTTCTGGGCAGGAGCAGAAAGAGCGAGTCTGCAAAAGCAGGAGGGAGAGACTTTCCTGGGGAACGGGACACCTGGATTCCAGCCCCTATTGACTAGAGGATGGTGCAGTAAAAATCAGGTATAGCAGAGGAAACATATTCTCCAAGTATGGCTAGTATTTATTTATCTTTAAATTTACTTGGTACTCTTGCTTGCAATCTGGCAAGAGCACCAATGGCTTTGATCTTGTCAGCTCTGATAAGCCTGGAAATGCTGGTGGTTCCTGCAGGCATGGACGGGAGCTCTGGATTGATGTCTTAATAAGTGGCATTTTCTCCTCCACATCACTATGATGCCTCAGGCACTGTGCTTCTGAAGGGCCTTTCTTCAGAGATAAAGAGCTTCCTCATGCTTATTAAAGGACGCACAGTACTTTTGAAAAGGTAAGCATAACTTCATTGATCACCACATGACATGAAATAAGGCTTGAAGTGTTTTTTGTTCGGGGGATTAACAGAGAAAAACAAGCAATTCTTCCTTCAAAACTGTTTTTCCCCCTGCAGATACAGTCTCATCACCATTATGTCAGACATGTATTCTGACATACTCTCCGAATTCATACATCTCCTAATACTCACAGAATATTCTGTGGATATTCTGCACACCTGTGATAATATGACACAGAAGTTCATGTCCACAGAAATGCTGCATTCATCTCACATTAGACCTACTACTTCTCTCACCGAAGCGTTTGGGAGTTTTCCCATTGCTTTTATTCAGAGCATGAAAAGCACAGGAAACAAAACTTAAAGCAAGCAAGCAACGCGAGGCATAAACAAGGTACAAGCAAGTTAAAGAGGTACATTGCTGAAATAAATTCCCTGCTCCCATGAGGCAGAGCCCCAGGTGCTTCCATGTTCTGCAAAAGAATCAAAATAGGGCCTGCACCAGAAACAATTTTTATGATCAGAAAACAACATGTAAACACATTGCGTCAATGCGCTTTCACTGGATATGCTTACAGGTACTCCACCTAACATACCCTCTGCTCAAGTACTCAGGAGCCAGAACCGGCGTCCTCACAGCCAAGCGGATATCTCATCTTGCAAGCTTTTTTTTTATTTTAAAGTGAATTTTGTTCTTTAAAAAGTGGCAAGAAAGGCAGAAATAGGACACGAGGGAATGGAATGAAGCTGCATCGAGGAAGTTCAGACTGGACTTAGGAAAAGGTTCTTCACTGAGGAGATGGTCGGTCACTGGAACAGGCCCCTGGGAGAGCGGTCAAGGCACCAAGCCTGTCAGAGCTCAAGGAGCATCTGGACAACACTCTTAGTCGTATGGTTTAGTTTTAGGTAGTCCTGCCAGGAGCAGGGAGTTGGACTCAATGATCCCTATGGGTTCCTTCCAACTTGAGATATTCTATGATTCTATATATAAATAGTATCTACAGAGAGCTTTAACAGACAGCATTAAGCTTTTTGTTGACTGTAAGTATTTCTCTCCTTTCCCCCAGGTTGGGGGGGACAAGTTGATGGCTGGAGGGCAGGGCTGCCACTCAGAGGGATCTCAGTGGGCTGGAGAAATGGCCTGACAGGAACCTCCTGAAGTTCACCAGGAACATACGCAAAGTCCCGCAACTGGGATGAAGTAAATCCATATTGAGGGCTGACTACTAAGAAAGCATCTTTGCAGTAAATGGCTGGAGGGACCCGCTAGACAGCAAAGTGAGTATGAGCCACCAGTGTGCCTTTGCAGCGACACAGGCTAACCACATATTGGGGTGTATTAGCAATAGTCGAGGGAAGTAATCATACCCCTCTAAATGGCACTTGTGAGAGTATTGTGTCCCATCTGGGGCTCCCCAGCTGACCTACTGGAGTGAGTCCAGCAGTGGGATGCCAAGATTGTCATAAGAAGATGCTGAGTAAAATGGGCTTGTTCAGCCTTTAGAAGGCAAGGCTACGTGTGAGAAACCTTAATGT
This sequence comes from Phalacrocorax carbo, assembly GCF_963921805.1. Lineage (NCBI taxonomy): Eukaryota > Metazoa > Chordata > Aves > Suliformes > Phalacrocoracidae > Phalacrocorax > Phalacrocorax carbo. The sequence continues at coordinate 37,229,094 of NC_087513.1, read as the reverse complement.
GTCTTCAACCACCAAATAAGAGGGTACAGAGCGGAAAGAGTCATATCATTCTTGGAGGTGATTAGTGATGAGAGACAACAGACACAAATGGCAACAACAGAAATCCCAGAGACCAGGAAAAAAATTTTCACGGCTGGGTGCCTGAAGATTGGAACTGATGCCTAGAGACACTGTGGTATCTCCATCCTTGGAAGCATTGAAGACTCAACTGGACAAGATTCTGGACAATATAATGTAATTTTAAAGTTGGCCCTGCTTTGACAAAGAAGTTGGAGCACGTGATCTTCAGAAGTCATCTCCAATCAGAATTATTCTATCATTGGATAAAAGTTTAGCGTAATCTCTGTAAAAATCTGTTTTCATCATGATTAAAATGCTTTTGAATGTGTTGAATACTGAATATGATGCATGGCAGGGTAGCATAACACAATTTGGATGCTTCAAAGAGCTCATATGAGTGTGCTTCTGGCCCACATGCAGCTTCACTGGCTCCACAGTGTGGTTAGCCATTCAGAGAGAAAAGTATATTTATCCCAGTATCACAAATAAGTTTACATTTTTAAAAAATCCAGCTTGTCATCTTTCCTTCACATTAGCCATGGAATTGCGGAAGGAAACTGAGTCAATTTTCAAACATTGACATAAAGAACTCAGCCCCAAGATTTTATCCGGAGTCAATAACTAAACCTTTAGTAGTTTGCCCACCACCAAAGAAAGATGTCAGGCTTGGACCAGCTGGACCACAGGTTAGAAGATTTGAGGAACTCGCTGAGATGTGCCAGGCCTTACCATTACTTCCTTTGAGAAGTGGAGCTTCATCTTTAACTCAAAAGTGAACAACATGATCCTCTTTCCCAGACAGAACCGAAATCAAAGCATCTCTGTCCTTTTCAGTGTGAAAAGGCCACATCGTACCTGTTGTATCTGTAGTGCGTTCTTGTGCCAGAGGCAAGCATCCACAGAATTTCAAATAGCGCACAGATTTGTTTTGAGTGGTGAGCCGTTAAGCTGTCTCCCCATATGTCTGAGCTGAGCTTTCCCTTGTCATCTTGCAGAGATAATCATTTAAACTCTAACAAGCCTACATATACTCCCTTACATTTCTCCCTCATGTTTTGTGCAAAATGATGACCGCAGGCGGGGCAGAAGGACAAACACTGCGTCCTCTCAGAGTTTCAGTCAACCATATTTTTCAAAGTGTTTGGGTCAAATAAACTGCAAAGTATAGTCTGCTGGCATAGCCTTTCCGGGATTGTATGGGATAACCTGTGAGGGGCTCTACTTTTACACAGACAAAAACAAGCCTCTCTGGGATACGTGTCAAGTTCTGCTCATGGCTCTCATTTCACTCATGTCTTCTTCAGGTGGAAGTTCCCTTAAAGCATTAGTGAGGGAAGTGGGTGCTGGAGAGCCTGTCTGGTGAAAAACAGTGTCTGTATAGCAGAGAAAAGACAGTATAAAGGGAGCATTCTCAGGTGGAAGGGGCTGAGAATGAACGGGGACCTGTTCAGGCCACTGAACAGAGCAGCCAAGGGACTTTGGGAATCCTGCCTTCCTTTGTAACATGTGAATGTGGATGAATGGCATCCAGTCACAGGGCCTGTGAAAATAACCCGGCTGAATTTTGGCAAAGCTTTTGTTTCCTTTTATTTCTTATAATTTTTTCTTTAAAGTAACGACCTCTGCAACATAACTTGAAACAAAGCAAAGCAAACAGAAATGCATGAAATAAGAATTACAAGGTTTCCATTATATTGTAATAAATGGTTGAGTTCTTAATATCAAGTATTTTTTGACCTAAAAGAGGTTTACTGTTCCTTCCAAATATTTGTAATATCAGCCCTGGAAACAATTAAACAAGAGACGGGAAAAATAACCACGTCCTCCCAAAGGAGGTATATCTGTAACATTTAATTTGGGGTGGATATTTTTCAAACTCCGCTTCAAGTAGCACTTAACACACTCTCAGCATCCCTCTTCACTAAACTATTTTTGGCCCTGTAGGCTTTTTTAATAGATGGTTTTGTCATAAAAACTAGTAAGAGTCACAACATCTTCACATTTCTCACGTGAGAAATGTGAGACAAGGCACCTGGATCAAACCCAGGCATTGTTGGAACTCAGCTTTCAGGATGTTGTTTAATAATCAGAAATTGAACGAGCTCACACGGCTTAGCCTCCAAAGCTGTGTAACTGTGTGTTCAGTGGTACGCCAGCTGGTTTCTAGTATGAGCCAGCTAGATGACAGCCGATCATCCCCAGTAGCCATGCATGATGACTAACCAGTTTTTCCCTGCTAAGTCCCAGTACTGTGCTACTCTTAGGGCTTGCCGTGCCTACCTGCTCCATTTCGCAGGTCACTCTGCCTCTCGGTGACACACGCAGCTCTCAGGAGTACCGCAACATCCCAAGGCACAGACACATCCTTGCTTCAGAGGACACACTTCCTAGGTACTCTGGCTGCGTTCCACTCACCCCTGTTTTCCTGAAGCTTGGCACACCCAAACCTGCAACCTTTCCACACATTTGGGCAACCACCACTTGCAGCTGACCTCCCAAATTTTTTGGTAAAAGAGTATCACATGGTCAATATGACATGGCTGGAGAAGGAGGGGTTAAAACATCTGTGCCCTCAAACTTGAAGACATTCAGGCTTGTCCCTTCACTTTTGCCCCAGGACAGCATCCTAAGCTCCTGGCTGTGGGGGGAGGCAGCCGGGGGGCTGCCACACCAGGTCTGCCGGCTATCCAGGAGGGCTCCCTAAGCAGGCAGGGGGAACCCCACGCCGCCGGCTACAGGGCTCGGTTTAGGCCCCCGCCCTCACGGCGGGGGTACTCATAGTTCTTTTCCCTGCCAAATGGTTGTAGGGCAAACGTCCTTGACAGGTTCAACGAGAAGGACGGTAAAGCCTCCAGGGGGGAGCCTGGTCCCACAGCCCGTGGGACCTGAGAGCTCGGCCAGGGTCTGGGGCCGAGCGTCCCGCGTGGGCTGCGCCGGCTCAGCCGCGGGGCAGCGGGGACGGACGGGCGCGCTGCGGGCGGCGACACCCCGCCCGCCGGTAACGGACCCCCCAGCGCGCCGGGGCCCCCGAGCGGCTCCGCCTGAGACGCCTCCCGGGCAACCCTTCCCGCAGGCGGCGGCGGGCCGCGCCGCACCTCACCGCACCGCCCCGGACCGGACAGGAGCGCCCGCCGGCCCCGGCCCCGGCCCCCGCCGCACGGCCCCGCAGGCAGCCGGGGGCGGCCCCGCCAGGCCCCGCCCGCGCGCACCTGCCGCGGGCCGCCCCCCGGCGCGGGAGGCGGGCGGGATCCCGGCAGGGCGGGGGCAGCGGCCGCCCGTGCCCGGCGTGTGCCAGGAGCCCGCCGGTGCCGCAGGAGGAGCAGGAAGCGCCCGGGCAAATCCAGCCTCGCTATCACATGACTCAGCAGCCGCCGCTACCGCCGCCGCCGGGCTGAGTTCCACCGCCGCCGCGCCGGGAGGGGGGAAACCTGCCGCCGCTGCCGCTGCGATGAGCCCGCGGCCCCGCGGCTGCCCCTGAGCCCGCCGTCCCCCCCCGCCCGGCTCCCCGCGGCCCGGCGCCCCCATTGCGGAAGCGCGGCGGGGGCTGCCGGAGCCGCCGCCGCCGCAGCAGCGCTGCCCGCCGGCGCGCCCCGCTCCCCGCCCTGCGCGGCGGCTCCGGTGCTGCCGCCGCCGCCGGCGGGGTTACTATGCTCACACGGGTGAAGTCCGCCGTGGCCAATTTCATGGGCGGCATTATGGCTGGCAGCGCGGGCGCCGACCACGGCAGCGGCGCGGATTTGCCCCTCCGCTTCCCCTACGGGAGACCCGAGTTCCTGGGACTGTCCCCGGACGAGGTGGAGTGCTCCGCCGACCACATCGCCCGTCCCATCCTCATCCTCAGCAAGGAGACCCGCCGCCTGCCCTGGACCACGGGTTACGCAGAGTGAGTACGGACGCCGGCCGCGGCGCTGCAGGTGGAGCGCGGCCGGGCCCGCCCGCCCCGCCGGGCTGACCCCGCCGATGGGCGCACCGGGGCGGGGAGAGGCGGCGGTACCGGCTCACCCCCCCTCCCTCCACATCCCCCCAATCTCACACCCCCACACACCCCCGGCGGAGGCGGCGCCGTCCCGGGCCTGCGCCGCGGGCAGCGGGAGCCGGCGGCGGGGGGGGGGGTGTGGGACAGACACACGGACATCCGCGGCACCGTGGGCCCGGCCCGGCCGTAGGTTTGCACCGGGGTAACTCGTTTCTGGAAGGCCGAGGATGCAAACGGTCACCTGCGCCTTGTAGGTCCCCGCTGAGGCGGCCGGTAGCCAAACGGGCAGCACTGGGGGCTCCTCGGCCCACAGTGAGGGCTCTGGGGGTGCTGGGGCCGAGGATGGAGTCCCCGCCGGTGAACAAATGTCCCCATTCTTGACTGGGGAATGAAAAGGGCTATTGATGTGAAATCTGGTTTGGTCTGTGTGCGTGTAACGGCATGCCGCTGTCCAGAAGCGGTGAAACGTGGGGGTGTTCGGGGCACCTTCCTGCGGAGCTGGCAGCCGTCGCACCCGCTGATGGTGGCCAGTTGCTTATTCCCCAAGAGCTTTCCAGTTTGGGGAGATGCTTGAGGAACATGAGCTCCAAACTGAAAGAAGAATCCATTGGCCAACCCCCCAAACTGGGCTCTCCCAGCAGCTTGTTGCCCTGACTTGCTTGTGTCGTGGCATTGATTTCAGGGGTGCCTGGTCAGGACCCGCTAGTAGCCTTGAGCGCAAACTAAATGATTGCATGCAGTGCCTTAAATACCAGCCAGGCAAAGGGCACGCTTCGTTTGGATGCAGATCCCCAGCCTGCTGGCAGTGGGAGTATCTGCGGAGGCAAGGCATGTCCTTGCACTCGATTCTTGTATCAGTACACATGTTGTTTTCTTCAGAGATGCTGGGAGCGGGACTTAACATTTGGTTTCTCTCTGCTGCCGTCCCTAAGCCTTTCATGTATCTGACCATCCATGTTGCTACCAACTCACAGATTACAGAAGTTACACTAAAGGAGCTCTTCCAGTCTACGAGCTCCTTCGCTGTAGAGCGCTATCTCGTCAGGCATACGTGAATTCCCAACAAAGCTGCTGCAAAAACTACAGTGAAGGCTTCACATTGCTAATGAGCCATCGCTAGCTTTATTTAAAAGGCTGTTACATCATTGGGGACAGTGAAATGGGGAGAGAGATTTGAAGGCTTTTATATTGGATTGCTCTCTTCAGATTATTAAAGAAGCGAATAGACTACTGAGCGATATTTAAATGTTTAAAAGTAAGTTCTAATTGTTCTGCTACTACATTAGTCCCTTAAAAAGCAGTGCTCTACCACAGCAAGTAAGTGCTGCTATTTTTATCTTACGTGAGGTGCTGTGGCTTTCAGCAAGTAACTGTAATTGCAAGTTGGTGACAAAGTGGAAGGGAGGTTCGCTGGCTCCCAGGTGGGCGCATCCACTGCTGCTGCAAGCTTTGCCTGGGACTGACTGCCGGGGAAGGAAAACGTGGGTGCCAGAAAGCGAAAGCCCAGGTAGACCCTGTAGATGAAACCTTCTGTGAGGGAGTGTTTGGAGGTAAAGAAAAGAGCTCTGATGGTTATGAAAGAAGAACATGCCAGGATCGTTTTCATATAGTTGTTATTCTTTTGAGCTTTGAGCAGTTTTGTTACTGGCTTTCTCAGTTCCTATTGTTATCCAGAGGTTGGCCCTTTGCTTTCTCTCTGTATTTTTCTTTTGTCTCATCCCCTTCCAGTGCAGTAACCAGTTCCAGCACTGGTGGAGCAGAGCTCAGTGAAAGGTACCCCTTCTTAGAGAGAGAGCGCTAGTGAACGTGTTACCAGGCTCTTCCCAGAATATATCTATGTGATCTTCCAAAATGGGGTTTGGCTGTAACCAGAAGGTATCAAAGTGCTTGCTGCGCAGAAGCTAAGAGGAAAGCAATGCTACCAAAACTACATTGTCCTCCCAAGGCAAAGCAGTGCAACAGCCATTAATGAATAAAGAAAAAGAAGGAAATAAGGATGAACTTGGGTTTTGCCAAGTATGACTGATTTTTATTTTTTTTTTTAACTCCTACTGAGCTATTACCAGGCTTTCTGAAAATAATTCCAAGACTTGCTTGGAGGTATACATTCAAAATACCTGTTTTCCTTTTGGAACACATTTGAGTTATACAGAGAAAAGAAATGGAAAAATACCAGGAAGGTCAAATTACTGTTATACATATTCTAAAGTTTGTTTGCTTGGAGGAAGTTGGGATGAAGTACTTTTATGCTATTATTTAGCATTGTGTTAGCGTCTGTATTAAGGAAACTATCAGAAAAGTGTTTGCCTTTTGTTACAGTACAAGCGAGCACTCGCAAGAATGTTAGGAGGAAGTTTGGTGTCCTCACGTGCAGTTTGTGACATAATACAAAGGTCAGCCATTTAACTCGCATTTTGCTTGTTTGCTTTGGTATGAAGGAATTGGAATATACGTGTTGTACCTGCAGCGTGGTGAGGTCCAGCTTCCCTGAGCTATTTGCCTTCCCGTGTTTCAACGCTGCAGCAAATCATCAAAAGTGATTCCAGTCTTTTGTGGGCAGGGATGCCTTTGGGCACTGAGATTTCTACTTCTTGAAGTTAAGGAGACGTTTTTTGTAGACTTAGAAGGCGGAAGGGATTTGGCCCAGAAGGTGTAAGGAGAGAGTGTCTGCCCTGATGCGTGGGCTGTCTGCACAGTGGGGTTTGAGTTGGTGGATTTATGCTCCACACCCAGCACCAGCATCTGTCTCACTGTCTTTAGGAGGAAATTTTGTGTCTCAGAACAGATCACCTGGAGGCTTTGGCTCAGGAAAGCATTTGCAATGTTCTTTAGTTGTAAAACAGGTCAGTTTACAGATGATACTGGAGCTTCTTCCTGTCGTCATGTCAGTGTTTCATCCAAGCTGGGGAAGGCATTTTGGGGTTAGACCTGGTTCCCATGCAGGGCTAAAGCAGTCTGAGTCCACAAAATATGTAGTTTTTTCAGGCACTTCCTCTTGTTCCTTTGATACTTGAGGACGGGGTTTCTTACTGACTTAGGCAGTGATAAAGCAGCCCACACTGTTGATGATTTCTTCTTAGTATCTGTGGCGTATGCCTGTTTGTCTGACTTGTTCCCTTGGAACAAGCACTTCTCCTCCCCTTTTTCTTGCTTCTCTCATACCGAACTTTTTTGTTACGGATATTTTTGCAATGTTGCTCATCTATGCCATATATTTTAACTTATTTTTAAAATTACCTACTTATCTCTGTGGTATTATGCAGTGAAATGTAAATTAGTCTTTATTTTTTATTATTAGATTCCCCTCTTTTAATAGCGTGATCGTTATGCAAAGCACGTAGGCAGGCAAATGAAATCTTCAAAAACATACTTGATGCTGGGATACAACATCATTGCTTCCTGAAATTTCAGTGGGAATCCCATAGGGACTCAGCTTTCCTTAGTTGGTGAGCCGCCTGAAAATTGTCTTCTGAAACGACTGTCCTGATGTCTCTTCCTTGTGTGGAAGACCTGGGACCTTGAATTTCAGTTCACTTTGTACTAGAGGATGGCAAAAGGCCGGTACACGTTTCAGAGATACTCTTATACCATAGACGCTTTTCTAATGGTCACCAAACTCCGTAGAAGTGAGAAGAAATATGTATCCCACATTCAGTAAGCTTTTTAATTGTCTGTAAAAGTATCATTTTATTTAGAAGTAAACTTTTCCTTTTTAATCAAGGCATCCTTAACATAGTTTCACTGCGCCTGGCTAGCTGACGTGCATCAGGAATGACCCAGGGAGAGGGTAGTCTGTTAACATTCCTTTAAGTCTGCCTTTAATCCAGAGGGGTAAGGAGATTTGCTGCTCTCTGATAAGTTAAGTGATTTATTTGAGTAAGGAGGGTGGGGGGGATCCTGCTTGACACTTTATTTACTGGTTGCCCTCCCTCCCCTCTGCAGGCAGCTGTGCTCCTGAGGCCTCATGGCTCTTCCAGACCTTTCCCTCTCTGAGCCGTGAGTTGGTTTCTGAGTTTCTGCTTGGATTGGCCTGTTACTGGGAGAGAAATGTCTTCTCTAGTCCCTTTCTGTGCTGTGTTAAGTGTGTTGCGACCTCTTCCCTGCAGAGCTTCTGCTAAGCTGCCCTCAGCCCCTGTGTTAAACTCTGAAAGTATCTGGCAAAGTAGAAGCAATAGCATAGACGGAGTCTATAACATGAAGTGACTCAGGTGGTATTCACCTGCATCCAAACCCTGCCCAGAATGTTATTTTTCACTTTTTGCTCTATCTTGTTCCCCCTGTGAAGGTAGAGGATGAACAGGGTGGAGCAGAGTATTCCTCCCCTGTTGAATTCCCTGGACTACATATGGCACCACAAAATAGACGCTAAATTTGCAAACGACAAAGGACCAGCCGGCTGCAAGTGTTGGTGGAGTTGCAGGGAAACTGCAGTCGGGTAGCATTTTGTGGTAGAAAAACAAGACTATAGACATTTTCCATCTGTTTTGGGCGTATATTCCTGGTAGTCCAGAATTCAGTGCTATAACAGCTTTTCTAAATACTATGAATCCTGGGGATGGGACCATAGCTAGCTGCTTCTGTACCACATGCTCTCCTTTCTTTACTCTTACCTTTCTGCCATCTCTTTGGAGAATATCAAAAGGTACTACTAAGTACACTTAAGGGAAATGGGGAAAGTCTCAATGGTATGTTGTCTGTGACCTTATGCAAAGGACAGTTTTGCCTGCCTCTTTTGTATTTTTTTTTTTTTAATTTCTAAATGACACTTTAGGTATCTTTGAGTTCCAAATTTTATAATAGGTAGCCAGAAATTTGACTTTGTGGTGTATGTGTTTCTTGGCTTATAAAGTAAATTTTATTATGCCAGCAGTGCCTTTCGTTTGTTGAGACACAAAGTCCGGGGTTTCTTTCCATAATGTTACATTTCAGAGATACTGTGCTTTCTCTGCTCTGCAGGCCTGCCGTAGCAATTACATTTTCTCTGTGGTGTGGTAACTACTGACCCGAAATGAATGCAGAGTTGTAGGTGAAGTATGATGACTGTGTCCTTCTGCAGCATTATTACAGTGGCATGTTGTTACAGCCATAACTTAAATTCAAAATGAAGAGGAGGGGGGGAATCTTATGGATTTTTTTCCCCTACTCTAAGTACTGGTTGTTTTGTAAGGCTGATGATGTTGCATCATATTTTCTCATGCTGTGTTACTTAGCTTGTAGGAAATGAATGTATGTGAGAATTGACTGGAAGTTTTTATTAACATTTCCAGTCTTTCTCAGTGATCATAAATTTTAGGTTGGCACAATCAATATAAAATTTGTTGATTTTGTGAGTTAAGGTAAAGCGGAAATATTTTTCTACCTGAAGTACCTTTCACTTTCTTCTAGACCAAACTATTTATACAAATGTTAGGCGTTGTAATAACATTCTGAAGCAAGTGAAAGCTTACCAGGTATGTGAGATGAGGAAAACGAAAGCACAGAAATTGTGTGTCCTGAGTTGGATAATGTGTTGATGACAGAGGGTAGCGTAGGGCTTGCAACTACTGATGGCTTATTCTAATCCCCATTGCCCCCTGTTAACAGGAGATAACACGGCAGTCATGCTCCTGCAAATTGCAAGTTACATTTTCATTTCTGGGAGCTAGTCTTTCTAACAGTCAGCTGGGAGCATGACTCATACCCCATCGGTAAACACGTTCCTTGTATGTATTGTGTTTGGTACAAATTTCAGGAGGATGATATGCCCGGGAAAAAATACTTTTTTATCTTGTTCTGTTTGGCTGTCTTCTCAGGTTAAGTGTACTGAAATAATGAATTACTTTCCTTTTAAACTCAAAAATTTGTTTATACTTTTCTTTGTCTGGATAAAATTATGTTCCTTTATTCTTTCTGTAGTTCAGAACATAAGATTGAATAGGACCGATTGAATGAGCTACAAATTCAAATCCCATATGTGTACCTAAAGACAACTAAACATTCATCCTGTGCATGAATTATTCTTCTATGCATAATGTAATGTAAACTTTAATATACATTGCCAGGTCGTGTTTAAGCCTGGGCTCATATTAAACAGCCTACAGAAACCTCATGATAGTTTTAAGAGCTTCAGAAATCCCCTTCCTTGTGTAAGAGCTTATTCTATAGCATCTAATATTTATGTAATGCCTCTAATCTGCCAAATGTCTTGCAAATAACTTCAGAATAACCTTGGAGAAAAACATACATGTGTAAATGTTCTTATTCCTCAGGTGAAAAAAACGAGGCAGTGAGGATAAGCTTTGGCAAGAGGTTTGATACGAATGTGGAGAATGAATCCTGAGTTTAAGGTTCTGTGCTTGGATGACACAGTTGCTTTTTCCTGCCATTGTGTGCTTGGCTTTTCCTATGTGGGCTGTGATTTGTTAGAACTAATTGGGGTAAAAGGAGAAGGCGGCCAGCGGGGGGAAAATAATGTGCTCTGTTATTTTTAATGTAGTCTAAGGTGCACACACATGATTCCTAATGAGACAAGCATGAAATTCATCCCTTTAAGCTGTCTTGTATCGCAAGTCCCCCAGAGGCTTAAGGCTAGTGCTGTCTCGTGTTTCTGAAAAGTTCGTTTGAGCACGGTCCTAGCTTCTGAAACCAGAGGGTGACTGTGTCCTCCCAGGCAGCCTGCCTTTGGCCCTTCTGCACTGGTGGTAGTCGGCAGATGTTACCTGCAGACACTCCAGCTTTGTTTGTCTTAGGTGTAGCTGCATTGCTTAGGAAAGGTGTAAGTGGGAACGGCTTGGGGGAGTTATCGTGCTATAAAGTGATCTGACAGGGTTGCGCCCCTTAGGATGAACCGCTTTGAGCCTGTGAACATGATCAAATGAAACATGCTCAGTTCAGCCTTGAAAGGAAGCAGTGCTGCAAAGCACAGGTCATTCCTGCAGTGGGATCCCTGTATCACGTGAGGAAGAAATACGGTTTGTCGGTTGAAGGGCAGGTTAAGTCAGCCCTGGGATGAGCTGCATCCTGAGTAAAACTTGGAGACAGGGAGCCCTGTTAGTGAGTGGAGGGAGACGTCTTTGGGTGGATTTGGGCAGAGCAGACACAGTGACTTTGCTGAGGCGTGGGGCTACCTGTGAGCTGGAGCAGCGTTCATGGGAGGAGATAGAGGCTCCTGGATCACACCTACCCTGGATCTTTATCCCCTGCATTCTGCATTTCTGTTCTGACTGAACTTAATGCTCTGAAGTGCAAGAGGTCCTACTGGGCAACAGCAGCTTGTTAGTAATTGCATTTTGTTATCTCTTATCTGTGTAGGGATTTTTTTTCTTCCTCCCTGTTAAACAGCAGGAGGAAGGTGACTTGTAAGACTTGGTTGCCATTTGGCCAGTTATATTTACCTGGTAGGCTTTATGTTTGGGGTGGCTAGCTACGATGCACGGTATCCAGGAGTGTTCTCCCTACTCATATGTTAGGTGGACTAGAAGGGGTTGCAGTTTTAAGTGCTCACTTAGCAGTCTGGTGAGAGAAACCCCAGTTTGTGTTGAGCCCCTTCACCCCCCCAAATCCAACAGACATGGGGTTGTTGTTTTATTGCACGGTAATTACGGAGGTCCAGGCATGAAGGAGGTGGTCAGCAGGTCCATTGCAGCCATTTGGCCAGCTTTGCTGCTAGTGCCTCCTGTCCAGCTCCCCATCCAGCAGCATGCTTGCTGTCTGATGCAGACAGTGCCAACTGTACTTGTGGTTATAAGTGGCAGGGTGCTAAATGGTTGATGCTGTGTGAGCTGTTCAACAGATGAAGCTCATAAAGTGGCTGGTGGCAGGTATGGTTCCTCCTCCCAATACCGTTCATAAAGCAAATGTTTGTCTGCAGGGTTTAGTGTTCTCTAAATAAATACCGCACACAGTATTAATTCATGGTGAAGCTGTGCTGGGGTAAAGCTAGTCTAAGGGACGTCTCTGGTTCATGATCACAGTGTGGTTTAATTGCTGGAGTGTGAGAGGGGGAAGGAGAAAAATAACCCCAAGCTGAGGCAGCCAACATTGGCAAGTGCGGTGATTGAAGGAGGGGTCTGAGCAGGAGGGGGTGTGGGCAACGCATAGTTGGGGAATGCCAAAATACAGACCCTGTATGTGACTCAGCACTCATGCTGATTAAAAAAAACAACAACAAAAAAAAAGAACTTAAGAGGAGGTTATCAGTGCGCTGTGATGGGCAGGCCTTTCTGGCATGAAGCAGGGCTGTAAATCTGGAGCTTTGCTCCTTGTTTGGGATCCGTATTCAGCACAGCAAGGCTTAACAGAAAAGGATTCTGCTGGAGGAGGCCAGGGCTGCTGAGGTACATGGGTATGGGTGGTGCTGTGTCCTCAGAGACCCTCTGGCTTGACCAAATTGAAAAGATATTTATCTTTTAAAAAATGAAAAATTTATAATGGTAAGCTGTCAGTGCTATTCACTGAAGTGATTATCATCTGTGTTTAGCTTCAATTCATTTCCTTCTCTCTCTTTTCTTTCATACAAAGGGGTTGCATGAACACCTGAATCCTGTGTGACCTTGGACTTGATGGCCGTGGCAATGCTTCTCCTAAATGGTCCCCATCCCCAAGATGGGCAGGAGTTGTGTGAGTCTGGTCCCCTAAAAGGACAGAGAGCCGCATCACATTGGCCTCTGTGGCGTCTGTCTCCTCTGGTAGGGGGAGATTTGTCTGTCCGTTGGTTTCACTTGTCATAATGCTAGATTGTTTTTAAGTCTGCTGGGTATCTCCTCTGCTGGAGGAGGAATGATGTCAGATCCTGTAGGCTCTGCACCTTTCCTTCTTGTGAAAGCAGGCCCTGGGTCCTGGGGGTGACTGGGGCTGAAAGGCGAATAACCATTTCCAATATCTATTTTTCTTCTTCCCCCCTCCCCCCCTTGAAGTGCTGCCATAAGGTGTAGTCAGTCTTGACTGTCTTTGATGCCGTTCAGACTCTGTTACAGGCAGTGATACTGACACTGATACCGTGGCTCAGGGTGGTCAGCTTCATCTGATTTCTGGGAGAGAGGGTGGGAAGATGAGTGGGAAACCACATACTGTTGCGTGTATGCTTTCCATGGTGGCTTTCTGCTACAATAAGAGAAGAAACAGATTGAGCTTTGGCTGCATATTTTGCACCTTAAACAATCGGATTTTTTTGAGGTAGGGAGACACAGCAGAACAGCATACGTGGGAGTTGGAGTGGAAGAAGAGCGCGTGCTGTTTGGGTGTTAACTTGTGATTTTGTGGTTCATGCTCTGATGTCCTGTATACCACTGCTTCAGAAATCCTGCAGCAAAGTGTCCTTGGACTGGCATTAGAGGTCTGTGCAATTGTCTAGGGATCCTTTTGTAGATATAGGTCTGCTTCCAAAGTCTTCCCAGTTAATTTCTTTTATTAAATCTGCTGGTCCTGTAGTTAAGTTCCCTTTGTGCTGTCCTGTCTGTATCTGCCCTGTTGTTTAAAGGTACCGACAGAGGTGAGATATTTCCTCCCCTCTGCTCCCCCCAGGAGCCCTTCTGAATTTCCCTGATTTGTTCCTCTGTCCTTTATGACCTGTTACAATAATTTCTACTCTACAAACTCCCTGCAGAGAGTGAAAGAGATCCAGCTCCAGCCAAGCTCTGCAGCCAATCTTTTTTGATTTTTTTGGCCAACATTGATTCATTCGGGCCAAGTATTATTTGTCTGTCTTAAGGTATGTGGGTTTTTTGTGTGGTTTTTTTTTTTCTGAGACCTCTTCAAAAACAGATGATGCGTAGTGTGTGTTTGTAATGCAGTAAAATACCTGTCAGCCAGAACTAACAATCTGGTCTTTGGTGGAGTCTTATGTTGGAGGTGGGGCTGAGGACAGGTCTCCAGCTCTCACAACTTGGACAGTGGTCCATTTAGTGGAGAAGTCACGCAAAAAAAAAGTTACCCTGCTGCTGTTCTGAGATGCCTGTATTCTGTCATCCTTTGGTTCTTCCCGAAATGGCAGCTTCAGCCTGTTACCCAGCCAGGAAACACTTGAGACCCATTCCCTGGGGTGAAACAGGATCCTTTCCTTGAGGAGCTAGGGCAAGGGTTTTGTCCATTTGTTTAGGTGTGATGTTTAATGAAGGCTAAGAAAATACATAGGTATTGCTTCTTTGCTTTCAGATGGGTATTGTTAGGTTTTGAGTTTAAATGAAAGGGATGTTAGTGCTGGAAAAAGAAGTTGCCTAAAGTGCCACTGGTTTTGTTTTTTTATTTTTTTTTTTAATATTATTCTTTTCTTCTCCTCTCTTGAGGGAGGTTGCTTTTTATCCTTGGTTGTGGACTTTTTTTGATTCATAATTTGTGCTGCCTATCTATGAGGAGGACAGAATGAGAAGCTGTGAGACTTAATAGTGGGAAGCAAACCTTCCTTTACCTTCTGGTTGGGAAGAGCACTCCTGAATTTCTTCAGGCCCAAGTGTTGTAACTCGGAGCAGGGTCCTCTCCAGCAGGTTCGCGGTTGCATTGGATGATCTGTTTCAAAGGTGAGAGCTGCTGCATAAAACCCACCACATCTGTGCCTTGCTGAGCTGACGGGGCCAACAAAGCAGCTGAGCAGCTCTGCTTGTACCCAGGAGAGCAGTGTTGCACCTCTGGTTTTGGTTGCTGTGCAGGGAGCTTAATGCCTCTTCCTGTGTCTCATCCTGTCCCCCACCATTAATTCCACTGGTCTGTGCAAGTACCTTACAGAATGAGTGTGGGTCTTGTTTTTTTGTTTATTTGTTCAGCCGTTTGTGATAATTTGCAGAAGCCTGTGCAATAAAACTAGGTTCCTTAAATTGCCGGTTTTAAGTGTGTTTTTAAAACAGCATTTTGGAGAAAGTGTTTTATCTTCCAAATCTGTTTCAAGGGTCTTTTGTTTCACAAGCGAATGCTCAGTTTTGGCGTAGAAATTAGATCTAAAATCCAGTTGGAACTAGTTTTTGTTTCTCTTTGTTGAACTTATTTGTAGGTGTCCTGACTGAAGAAGGAAATTCAAAGGGGATTTTCCCCATTTCTTTCCAAGGACTTGGTCTTAGTTCAAACTTGAAATGTTTTTACTTGAGAAATTTGAAGAGCCATACACTGAAACCTGCATTCTATGTGGGGTGCTGCTGGGGATGGAGTATGCCTTTAGATTCAAGTATTTGGTTAGGCATTTAGAAATGGAAAATACTGATAATAAAGTTAACCTCAGGGAATATTGTTGCTTATATCATTACATAGATCATAACGTTTTGTGTGTAGTTGGTCAGAAATGAGTGATTTCCATTTTGCAGAATGTAAATGGAAATTTTTCTCCCCACCTTCCTCCTGCCCTTCACACAAAACATAATTGTGTTTCAGCCATTTTCATGTGTAATTTTAAACTAAGAACGTAAATTAGTCACATATACTCTCAACCATAATGCAGGAATTGGTAAGGCTTTAAAACTTACACTGATATTTTTAAAAATTAAAACTTGGAGGGTGATTCCCTTTCCCTTACCTTGTTGCCTTTCTTGTTAATCAAATCTCCAGTCCTGTGCTTTCAGTTCATTTCTTTATTCTTCTCAATAAACTTTAAGATCAGTGTCTCCACAGCCCTTGCAAAATGTAGATGACAACTTTTCCAGGGTGGGACTCCCTCCAGTGTACTTCTCAGTGTCATTTTAAGGTCTCTCTGTCCCTCTCTGGTAGTGCAAAGCTGGGAATTAAAGCCCAGCAAGTTCCTTCAGTAACCTCTCTAGAGTAATGCCTGAAAATCCCAGGTCTGTGGATGGTAATTCTATTAGCCATTCCGCACACTGAGTCTGGAAGAATGCAGCTGGCGTATGGGAATGTGGGACATTCCCTATCTCTGCCTTTAATCCTGCTTTTAGAGGGGGGAAAAAAGTTACAGGCTAATGTGATTAGCTGTAATCCCATTCTTGCTTGGTTTTAGAAAAGTGTCTGATTCCTAAATCGCAACTAGTTTTGTGAAGTGCTTTCGTGGAGGGGACAGGAAATTATTTTGCTACTCAGTTCATTTGTCTTTGAAAAAACACTGTAAGCAAGAGAGAAAGACACTATCATAGGAAGCAGTGAGTTTCTAGTTTTTGTTGCACAGCATAATTTAGAAATCTGAAACCAAGAGCATGTTAGTGGAAACACAAAATAAGAATAAACCTTTCAGGTATCTAGGGTATCTGTATAAACACAGGCAAGGAACAACTTATGTGTACATTGCAAATTGCTCTTTAGGGCTTTGTAGGCCCAAAGGTTTACGCTGGGTCTTGTTATTTGCTGGTATGTTGCTGCTGAAAATGATGTTGTGGTTGGTTTAATGTGGACCAGGGACAGAGCTGCCTCTAATAAAAGCCACAGCTGCTACCTGAAGTGAATGATCTGGGGACTTTTTTTCTCCATTGAGGCACTTGGTTTCCCTTTTAGTGCTAAGGGAACGAAAACACTCTCTTCTGTGGAAGCACTAGTGTGAAGTGTTAGGAACACTGTTGGCTGCCGGAGAGGGGCAGAGGCAGGACCCTCCGTGACAGGAATGAAACACACCGTGGCCTGTTCCTGTGTATGAACGCAACCAAAACACCACTTCGGGGAGAAAGGCCATCTTCTTGTGTGAAAGGCAAGGTGCAACCTGAGATCAAGGTCTTTCAATGCCATTGTTTGCTAATAGCAGATTAGTTGTGTTCAAAGGTTGGGTGTTCCCCGAAGCCCCTGTTTTGGGAGAAGGAAGCATTGCTTTTGCAGGCTTGCTCTGTTTTATGTTTCTAGGGGAAGGGAGGGAGGAGGTAGCTGTGGGAGCAGGCAAAAGAATACCTTCTTCATGTTGTCTTTGTTTGCTGCAGAAACTGGAAATAAGTGTGGCTGGTCTTGGAGTCAAATGCTGCTTGAACCTTCTGGAGTGAATGGATCTGGAGAGGGATGAGGTCTGAACACATTGCTTCTTTTGTTCAAGCACCAAATTTGAGATACTGCAATTTGGCAAAATTGTGTGAATTGAGGCTTTCCCTTGTCTTCCCATCAGGTTCACCCTCCTCTTGTGCCCATCCTCGCCAGCATGGCAGTGGCAGCGCCAGGGCCCTGGGCGGGTTGGCCCTGGTGGCGGCTGCCCGGAGCATCCCAGGGCAGGGAGGGAGCGTGCCGGCACTGCTGGGAGGGCCACCTGGCCTCAGCTGTAGCGCAGCTTTTCGGTTCAGCTCCCCAGAGGATTGCAGGGTGGGAGCAAATTCACTGAAAAGGAGTATTATTCCTTTTGTCTTCCATGTCAAGCTGGCCTCCGGAATCGATCCTGTCACAGTAGTTCAAATGCTTGGGAGGGGCAGGATAGATGATACTGTAGTAATAAAATGAAGCAATACTAATCTTATAGACTTAGTCAAGCAAGTGTTTTGAAAGACTGTGTGGGATTGCCTTTTTTACAAACAAAAACTATCACTTAGTTTAATTACAGTGTAGGGCATACTGCCTCTTGCACTTGTTTACAAGCCTTATATTTTGGTTTGTGGTGTAACTGCTGTGCTCCCTCACAGGTTTCTCTAATGCCAGAAAACTTCTTTAGGCTATCAAACAAAAAAAGAGTGCCTTTTTAAACAACAAAACAACAAAAACCCCATAACCCCCCAACCCCAAAACATATATCAAATAACTGAAGAGGAAATTTTTGTTGTTCTTTCCCCTTCGAAACTGGATCATACTCCCTGAAGAACTTGGAAAGACTGGATGAGAAGCTAGATGGATTTAATCTTGGAGAAATGTAGTGGTGTTTGGCAAGGATAATTTGATCTAGTGTTACACAGGTACACATTTTGAAATTACTGTAACCCCTCTAGCATCCTTCTAGAAAGCATGCCAAAGCGGTTGCTCAGTGTGTAGTCAAAAAGCCAAAGTAAGTGTTAGCATACAAAGGAAGTGGGCTGCGATAGTGGAAAATGGATTGCCTCTGTAAAAGTCTGCACTTAAAACACTGTTGAGAAGACTGTGTTCACCCTTAATTATGGGCAAAGCTAAAGAGGAGTAATGACTGTGGAAAAAAACAAACAGGAAATATAGAGGCGTTGGAAGAGAGGGAACAAATATGAAGCCTACAAAACCAGGAGGAAGCATGCTGAAGGCATGCTAAACATTTTTGTATTGGGGGAAAACTTTAACAGGAATAGAAACGCCTATGACAGAAAATGGAAGACTGTAGACAGTGATAAAAGAATGCTTCCCTGTGTAACTTAGGGTGTGTGGGCAGAATTAATTGCTTGAGGACACACAGTTGTGAAAGGCTTCTTTGGTAGGTCAGGGTCTTCTGTTTCAGGATGCTCTAAGACCTTGGATCTAAGATTACTTAAAATGGAGATAGGTGTTATGAAAACCTAGTCTTTTTTTTCCATGCTTTGTTGCATGATAAGAGGACTCTACTGAGCATTAAGGGGATTGCTTTGCTATGGCTGGGTTCATTCCTGAATTGACCTGGTATTTCTCACACTTCCACCTGGGAATACTTCATCTCACCCCTGCAGCAGAAAGCAGTGCAATTAGTGGGGCACAAACTGAGCTGATGAGAATATTCTTCCAAAGGTGATTTTTTTTTTAAATTGTTTTGAATTATAATTGATCCAGAGTGTCATGGTTTAACCCCAGCTGGCAACTAAGCCCACACAGCTGCTTGCTCACTCCCCACCTGGTGGAATGGGGGAAAGAATCTGAAGAGTAAAAGTGAGAAAACTCTTGGGTTGAGTTAAAGACAGGTTAACAAGTAAAGCAAAAGTCATGCATGCAAGCAAAGCAAAACAAGGAATTCATTCACTAATTTTGATCTGCAGGCAGATGTTCTGCTGTCTCCAGGAAAGCAGGGCTCCATCACATGTAACAGTTACTTGAGAAGACAAATGCCATCACTCCAAATATCCCCCCCTTCTTTCTTCCCCAAGCTTTATATGCTGAGTAAGACGTCATATGGTCTGGAATATCACAGAATCACAGAATGGTAGGGGTTGGAAGGGACATCTGGAGATCATCTTGTCCAACCCTCCTGCTTGAGCAGGCACACCCAGAGCAGGGGGCACAGGAATGCATCCAGGTGGGTTTTGAATGTCTCCAGGGAAGGAGACTCCACAACCTCTCTCGGCAGCCTGTTCCACTGCTCTGTCACCCTCACAGGAAAGATGTTTTTTCTTATATTGAGGTGGAACTTCCTGTGTTCCAACTTGAGCCCATTGCCCCTTGTCCTGTCATTGGGCACTATTGAAAAGAGCCTAGTCCCATCATCCTGACACCCACCCTTTAGGTATTGATGAAATCCCCCCTCAGTCTTCTCTTCTCCAGGCTGAACAAACCCACGTCTCTCAGCCTTTCTTCATAAGGGAGATGCTCCAGTCCCCTTGTCATCTTGGTAGCTCTCTGCTGGACTTGGTCAATTGGAGGCAGCTGTCCCAGCTGTGTCCCCTCCCAGCTTCTTGTGCACCCCCAGCCTACTCACTGGGGTGGGGTGAGAAGCAGAAAAGGCCTTGACTCTGTGAAAGCACTGCTTAGCAGTAACTAAAACATCCCTGTGCTATCAGTGCTGTTTTCAGCACACATCCAAAACATGGCCCCATACTACCTACTGTCAAGAAAATTAATGCTGTCCCAGCCAAAACCAGTACACAGAGGAAACGGCAAAATGCGGGAGAAGGCCCTTCCATGGAGACCACAACAGAACTTGTGAGTGGCAGCACAAACTATACCAAAGAGTAGTGTGTAGATTTTCTGCATGAGGAGAAAATTCCTTCTAAAACAAAAGCTCTTTTAAGGGTGGCAACTCTTTTCATTTTAGGATTCCATGCTTAAGTATTGCAGAAAGCAACTTGTTTTGTTCAAGGTTGATTGTGCTTATTTATGGTATTCCAAAGTAAGAGTTTTTCCCAACTAAGAATTGAGGACAGCTACCTCACCAAGAAGAAAAATAATTATGACTGTCCATTGGTGTCATGCAATTTCATATTCTTCATCTTTCAGTTCTTGTATAATATTTTAGCCCACATTCCTGAAACAAAAAAGCAGAAGAAATATATGCAGATACCTATCCATTTTTTAAATCTCTTTCTAGATCTCCTTTTGAGAGTCTCAGCCTTCCAGAAGCACCACAGAGCTGTAGGGCTTTATTCCACCTTCCCCAGCATTGCAGTACTGTTTGAAAAAGACTTCACAAAAATCAAGTGAACATACTGCTAACAGTAAACAATCGAGCGTTTTTACAGGCAGGTTAAGAGGCACAAAAGATCCGTGAGTGTCAAATGGATTAGTCATAAAGAATCATTGAACAAATAGCTCAATCTGGAGGAACAGCAAGGTGGTCTTGACTTCGAAAATAAGAATGGAGGTTGGAAATTGTTTCCCATGTGAGGGTTTGAACAAGACCTGATTGAACTAAAATATCTACAGTGAAACAGTCATACTCACAAGCAATGTGGAACAGGCAGGACTTGTTCTCAACACGGAGAAAGGCACTTACAGTACAAAAGCACCTGGCGCTTGCAATAGTGTGTCATGCAGCGTAGTGGGAGGCATAAGATATATACAGAGCTAGCATTGCATTTTGCAAGAGACCTTATCTTAACTAAAATTAAAATTATGTTTTTGAATGCATAGACAGAGATGGGGGGGTTTCCATATAGGAGGCATGAACTAAGCTTGTTTGGGAACACTACTGCTAGAACATCTTCATGAGCTATTACTCTCCTACGTCTGGAACAGTGAAACAGGCATGCATATCTGCAGATAAGAGCTTGCACAATATTCTTTGGCAAACTGGGTTGTAAATCAAATAGAAAGTAAACCTGGTAAGCTGTGTGAGTTTAGCTATGTAAAAAGTAAATCTGTGGGGATGAGAGAAGTGTGGAGGCTCGAAGATGAAAGAGTTCCAACTGGTTGTTTTAGGAAACAGCATGGAATCTGAACAAATAACCGAGATATAACAAATAATACACTTCTAGGTACGTGTATAAGCTGTGCATACCCTTTGCACAGAACTTGATCGGCTTTGTATGGATTGTAGGAGAGGTCCTCCCTATTTCCTGTGTCTGTTCAGCTGGTGGGCTGTGCCCATCTGGTGGTCTGCTGCCCTGTGGCAATGGGAGTTGCAGAGCTACAAAAGCTTTCATTTTGTACCTGCAACGTTAATTTTTGTGGACAAGAGAGCCAGTGGTAGCATGGCCATGCAGTGGGGGACTGGACTTGTCTCTGGGAGGCAGCAGCTGATGGGAAGAAAGATTTGCTATGGAAAGCTTTGGCTTCTCACAGTCCCTACATACAGGGTGTATGATGTCTTCAGATCCCCTTCCAGAGTGAAGGTGTCAGCTTTATAGAAAGCTGACTTCTATCTGTTTTTTCCTACATGTTTCATGGGTGCAGTACCTATTACAGAAGAGTGAAATGTGGCTACTGAACGGCAGAGTAGTCTGACAAGGTACTTACGGAAAATACATTTCCACTTGATCAGCTCTGAATAGGAATTTGGTCTAGAAATCTGAAAAGAAGACTTTGACAACTCTTTGAAGTCTAGGACCATGACTAGTGTTGCACTGTTACAGAGGCTTCGTGTGTGAGCAGCTGCCTTACCTGGTGTTAGCAGCTGGGGAGTGTGTACCACAGCTGAGAGGATAGGTTTCATCTGTATGTGTTGGTGATGATGTTTTGACGAAAGCCATCTTAGACAGGTTTTTAAAAAAACCAAACCTGTGACTTTCTCCAAAATGAAGCCTTTCCTTATTCAGAGTGTGCCCAGCAGGCTGCTGTTCCGGGAGGCAGTTGTGTTCTTGAAAGTGCTTTTTCTTTTGCCTGTTACTTTCCTTTGCCCCTTCCTGTCAGATAGCTCCCTTGAAATCCCCTGCTGTTTGCTTGCAACAGATGAAACAAATGGAGAACTTCTAATTGTATCCTTATCTAAGAGTGTTGCCACTCTTTACTTAAGTACTGTTTGAGATAAAAAAGCCACCTTGCTCTACTTTTCAGCTGGACTAATCTTGCAGTGTGACAGGTATATTTTGTGAATTATGCTTCTCTGTGATCATTGATCATTGATCCTTTTAATTAATTGTGTGGCAAATCAGTAAGAAAAAGAAGTTATGTTTAAAGAGAGCCAATATCATTATTTTCCTGTGCCAGCTTGCAGTCTGTGATGTCCAGCATGGCTGTATTGTCCATTTGACCTGTGGAGTGTTAGGGGACAAGAAAGTTGTAATCACACTTTGATTCTGCAGACCATGCCAAACTTCTGAGGTCCTGCCTTCATCCCCAAAACCAGCAGGCATCTGAAACACACAGCAAAGTGTTATATGCAGCTCAGGTGCCAACATAGCGCTCTAGGGAGAGCCCTGTTTCGTCTGAAGAAAACCCCTTGTTGTTTCTCTGGACAAGCTGTGCCCATGCCTTCTAAAACTTCTGGAACAAAAATTCTCATTAATTGTTCATCCCTTTATTTACCATCCTATTCTGTGACCATGATAGATCAGTTCATATTTTACAGCCAGTAATGGGAGACCAAACCATAAAAAAAATTTTAGTTATCTTCAACCCACATTCCTTTTCTGCCCTCACTTCTTGAGCCTTCAGAATAGCCATCAGCCATGCCAAAGTCTACACAAGGAACAAACTTCTAATAGTTAAAACAAACAAACACCCCCCCAACCAAAAAAACCCCCAAATCAAAACCAAAACCCAGCTGAAACCAAGGTGTGCCAGAATAGCACGTGTTTATAATAAGTGCTTTGGAGGACAGAGCTGTAGGAATTCCTGAAATCTATGTTTGCTTTGAATACAGTAGACTCTGTCCACAGCAGTAGTGCCATCATGGGAATTGTGTGGGTCGCTCTACACCCAGATGCTTCCCTGCAGACAGTTGATGAAGGGCTGGAACACACTGTTTTCAGCAGGAAACATCTTTTGTATCTTCCCAGCCTTGATCCTTCTGAGTTAGTTTAAAACCGAAAAAAAACCCCAGAACAAAACAAAAAAAAAGCTTTTCAAAGATGAACCTGGGAAATCAAACTTCATGTAACTCCTGCACGTGCATTATGGATAAAGGTAGAGATACCCATATGTGTAATGGTAGCGATATCCCAAGATATGTATAATGGCTTTATGGCCTGGCTTGTAATTTTACCCTGCTCTCCTGCTTCACCCCTCTTGTTCCTAGTATGCCCTTTCTCCTGTCATCTCACCAGCCAGTGCCCTTCTTGTCTTAGGGCATGCCCTATGTTCTACAAGGAGCTTGTTTCTTTTACCTGCATTTAGTTTGAAGCTTTCTGAATTTGCTTCTGAAGAAGTTTGTGCATACCTGTGTGAAGACATTGAGCAAAGTTGCAGCTCTGTCAGCTAGTTTCATGAAAGATGCTGTTGCTCCCTGGAGACCTGATCTTCCTAATATTATTTTGATAGTGGGCTATTTTAAGCCAAAATTAAAACTGAAATAAACCCCTCATTTGATTGTTAAAAGAAAGGCATACCACAGACTTACTGTAAGTCTCCTGGAAAAAAGCCAGTAGGATTAAGTGTTGTCTGTGCACTCCCAGATGGTGAAGCTAGCGAAGATTACAGTTAGAGATTTTGTGAAACTCTCCTAGTCACCCAGAAATAGTTATAATATGTGGGATGCTTGAGTAATACTAAAACAATTCTTTGCATAATATTGTAACTTCCATTGTCAAATGTAATTGTCACAGCTCTAAATTTTAATGATCCTTATTTATGCTGCATCTTTAAGATCCTGTTAAAACCATCAGAGTTTCCTAATTTCAGAATATGGTGGTATTTGAGAGTGAAACACTAACGTGGTTAGAAGTTCTGCTTCTGCTACAAAAAGAAAATGGGTATTTTCCTGTTTTATTCCAATTTCAGAGTCTGTTTCCAACCATTGCTACTGTGCCTTCTGTTTTTCTCAGTTCCTGGCAGGGGGATGGAAGTGTAGGAGGACAGACAATTGATATTTAATCCTTCACATTTTTTTCTAATTTATATTAGGGCTGATTATATATGCATCTAGAGCAAATAGGCACACATGCATATTCTAAA
Organism: Phalacrocorax carbo; assembly: GCF_963921805.1. Classification (NCBI taxonomy): domain Eukaryota; kingdom Metazoa; phylum Chordata; class Aves; order Suliformes; family Phalacrocoracidae; genus Phalacrocorax; species Phalacrocorax carbo. The sequence continues at coordinate 37,205,054 of NC_087513.1, read as the reverse complement.
TAGGGATTGCTACAGACAAACACTGTGTCACTTTCCATGGCCACCACGGTTTGGGCCTGGTAAAACTCCTTATTATGCATTTTTTCTTCTGCACTGTTCTTACAGATGAGAAAGCTTTGATAAACATTCAGTGCTTGAAGTCTTGTTTCTTAGATTAGTTTAGATTTTGTCAAGTTGTCAATTTGTAGATCAAATTTGGGCCTTTCTTATATTAAGTAATTAAAAATGTTGTATAAACTACAGAATTCCCTTAAGTGGTTGCGATAATTGAGTAGCTGAGTGATCATTTTATGTGAAGGTTGTGATCTACTGAATACTGTATTTAAAAAATAAAAATAAAACCATGTGGTGTTGTGAGACCATCACTGTCGCTAATGCAGGAGCTTTGCTGCTGCTTTGTTATAGGGCTGAATTTGACCCTTGTATCTCTTCGGTCCCTATAGGCAAGGTATCTGCTCTGCAGAATTGGCCTTTGTTCCAGGCAGTGAACACTTGGACAAGTCTGATGGCTTTTTCTGAAGGGTACTTTGGAGGTTTCCCGGCTCCCTGGTGGCGTTTGCCTGCAGTGGGGAGTGCAGTGCGAAGGTTTCATGCAGTTCTTTGGTTTGGGGTGAAGGTTTCTTGTTTTTCTGTTTGGTGTATTAAGAAAAGGGTAAAAAGAAATGTCTCAGTCTTCACATGAAAGATATATATCTGTAATGACAGGGAATTATTTCCATATTATTGAGCATTTCCTCCTTTGGTAATTATTGTTGTGCAGCAATGCTGTCACCGGAGTTGCTGCCAAATTGGTTTATAAATCTGCAGAGGCTGCAGCTAGCTAGGGAAGCCTGTTAAAATAACACATATTTCACTTACAGGGTTCCTTTCACATTTTGAAATTTCCAGGTTGCCGAGTACAGACACAGTGCTTATGACTAAATACTGTATTTTGAAGTCATAAACCATTCTTTATCACCTTGACAAAATTCAAGGTGACCATTGTGCTTCCTGGGATGAGAATGGAAAGCCTGTATTGGGTTTTTGTGGCAAGGTTTTGGTAGTGGAGGGGCTACAGGGGTGGTGTCTGTGAGAAGCTGCTAGAAGCTTCCCCCGTGTCCAATAGAGCCAGTGCCAGCTGGCTCCAAGATGGGCTCACCACTGGCCAAGGCTGAGCCCATCAGCAGCGGTGGTAACACCTCTGTGATAACATATTTAAGAAGGGAGGAAAAACAACTGCACAACACTAGCAGCAGTGGAGAGAGGAGTGAGAATATGTGAGAGGAACAACCCTGCAGACATCAAGGTCAGTGAAGAAGGAGGGGGAGGAGGTGCTCCAGGTGCCAGAGCAGAGATTCCCCTGCAGCCTGTGGTGAAGACTATGGTGAGGCAGGCTCTCCCCCTGCAACCCAGGGAGGTCCATGGTGGAGCAGATATCCACCTGCAGCCCATGGAGGACCCCACACCAGAGCAGGTGGATGCCCAAAGGAGGCTGTAGCCCTGTGGGAAGCCTGCGCTGGAGCAGGCTCCTGGCAGGACCTGTAGATCTGTGTAGAGAGGAGCCCACGCTGGAGCAGGTTTGCTGGCAGGGCTTGTGACACTGCGGGGGAGCCACGCTGGAGCAGTTTGTGAAGAACTGCAGCCCATGGGAAGGGCTCGCATTGGAGAAGCTTGTGGAGGACTCCCATGGGAGGGACCCCACACTGGAGCAGGGGGAGGGTGTGAGGAGGAAGGAGCAGCAGAGACAACTCACCACAACTCCCATTCCCCATCCCCCTGAGCCGCTCAGGGGAGGAGGAAGAGAAATTGGAAGTGAAATTGAGCGTGAGAAGAAGGGAGGGGTGGAGGTGAAGGTGTTCTAAGATTTGGTTTTATTTCTCGTTACTGTACTCTGATTTGATTGGCAACAAATTAAGACAGTTTCCCTGAGTTGCATCTGTTTTGCCTGTGATGTAATTGGTGAATGATCTCTGCCTGTCTTTATCTTGACCCGTGAGCCTTTCATTGTATTTTCTCTCCCCTGTGCAGCTGAGGAGGGGAGTGATAGAGCGGCTTTGGTGGGCACCTGGCATCCAGCCTGGGTTGACCCACCACAAAGCTACAGGGACATACCCAATGGGAGTGTGTAGGACAGAGCAATTCACTTCCAGTGGAGACTTTTCAGCTCTCCTCTGTAAGCAAAGCTGTCAGGGAGTTCAGCAGAAGCACAAGGATATCAAGCTGGCATGCTCTGAAAGAGGAGAGAGCAAAAGAGGAGGCAACACAGAAGGTTTTTGAGATGAACCACTGCTTGTCATAAGTAGGCAGAGCTGAAGGCTTTGGAGCTTTGATAATTTAGGCCCTGCTTTTAGGGCTGGGATGTCTATGAAAAGACAGACAGCCTGGCTATATCCCTTTGTTGCATCTGTAACATGCCCCAGCAGTATAGGGTGGATAAGGCTTTGCCTCCACATATCACATTGAGGGGGCACTGGGTGATATTCTGGTGTTAGCATCCTTTAAAGGATGTTGGAAGAGCTGTAGAGTGAAGAAGAGGGCTGTGGAAGTTATTCCAAAGATGGAGAAAGTGCCTTACAGCAGGAGACTTGAATGTAATCTATCTAGTTGCTTACACTGCTCTGATCAGAGATTATATCAGCCTTATTAGTAGCTAGGGAGACGCTCTGCACTTCAACCCATTTAGAAAAGGTTATTTAAGATGAGATTGTAATTAAGCAGGTAGCCAATTAGTTGAGCAGTGGCTGAACCCCCAAATGCCATGTGCGTGCACACAAAATAGTTGTAAAGGCCGGAGTTTGTAGAACAGCCCTTGAGAAGCGTCTGGGGAATGATGTTGTGGCAGTGGCACTTGCAGGGTTGCCTCTTGCAAAGTGGCAGTTGTCCCACTTCAGAGGAGCAGCAGCCCACAGTTTCAGACTAACAAGGCTGAGATTTAAATATGGTTCTTGAAGATGGGTTCTCACAACTGGCCTGCAAAATAGATTCTGCAAAAGTCTATCTTTGGCAGTTTACAGTCTTGAAAAAACAAACAAACCAACATTTTAATTAGGGGGTTCCTGCATTTGGAGCATTTATATTTCTGTTTGGTTATTTACTATATCTTCACATACACCCTGGTGCTGCTTTGACTGCTAGAAGAGCACTGACTTGTATTTTGATTAATTCTGATTAATTAAAGGCGAGCATTTGCGTCACTACATTTCCTTCTCTCTTTGATTTCATTACATACAGCTCCCAAGGAGTTATAAAATATTCACCAGATTTCTGCAGTATCTACATATATACTTAATTGTGAGGTGACTGTATTAATAGATTTCTTTTTCCTTATTTTAGTTTAATGTGTGTATGTCATTTGGTAATATGAGCAATGAAAAGAAAAGCCTACTAAATTTCATGCATAAAGAAAGCCGTGATCCACTGTGAGAAACAATGTGTAGGGATCTCTGTGTCTTTGTCTCTCTCTCTAAATTTATATATATGTAACTATATATTTACAGATATATAAAACATATCTCTGTGTGTGAATATCTGCATATGTGTATTTATATGTACAGATACATGCATGTTTTAGAATAAGCTTCCATCGAGATATGACAGACCATGCAAATCAGCTATTTGGAGACCTCACATGAGCTGAGGGCAGAGAGAAACTTTTTAGGACATCTGGTGCGAGGCAGGGCTGGCATTTTAACTTGCCTGCTCTGCTTAGTCTTGCCTTTGTGCTGTCATTGTAAAGACTACTACTTTCATCACCAGTCTTTCTTCCTGCTATCTTACTCTAAATAACTGGGGTTGGAAATACCATAAGTAGGGTGAAAAGAACTGAGTGTAGTATCCTTTGCCTATTTCAGAATATGTATTAAATGAAACTGATTTTACAAGACAAAAAAAAAACCCACATAACTTTATGGGCAAGATGAAGCCCAGTTATTTGGTACAGATGCATGCTTGTTTATCCTTTCTCTCAGGGGTTGATCTATGGCTTGAAATTTTGTGGAGGAAAATTTCAGCCAAATTTGTCCAAGGAGCAGGGGTCTGAGTTGAATACTCACAGACTCTGTGAAAATATCTTGATTTATCTGTTCTGTTTCGCCAGGCCTGATTGTCAGTCGGGATGGGCATATTGGCCCGTGAGTCCACACATACTTAGCTGGGAATTGGGCATAACACAAACTGACTCTTCCCCTGCAAGGAAGGCTGTGCAGAATGAGCTGGAAATAATCCTGGAAGATTAAGTGTTGTTTCATAGGAGAAGGGGGGAACACGGGCTGTGGTGATAGCTGGGACAGAGACGGGTATGGCCTTACTGTGATTCAAGAGGCATAAGGAAGTTTTACAACCAAGTTTCATAATGGAGCATCATCTTGCACCTCCCTAGATGTGGTGCTCTGTGTCAGCTCAGGTGGCCCACTGGTGGGGTTTGGTTTGAGCGTCCTACACTGGAGTGTGTCTCTGAAAGAAATAAAAATTTTTTAAAATTTAAAAATTATACTTGAATGGGGGGGGATTTTATATTCTGCCATTTAGAACTACATGAATATTTGGCTTCACATCAGCATTACTGGATCTCAGTGGTGCATTGGTGGTCTCATATGAGTTTTCTGCAATGTAGAGGAGACAATAAAGCTATTTAGTGACCTTCAAGGGAGCATCAATGCCCTGGTTCCGAATTATTGATGTGTTAAGGCAAGGACCAGTTGATATCACAGAGCAGAAATAAAATGTATCAGAAATAAGCTTTTTTTTAGCATTATGTTGAAGCATAATCTATTCTTAATGGAATTCTTTTTATAACTTGCTGGGCTATGCATTTAAAAATATTGACTGTAGGACTTTAGTGGTTCTAAGTGAAAAGATTATTTATATGCTACAAGTAAGGAGGAAAGAGTATCCATTTTGTGTCCCACTTTGTTCTGTAGTGTTAAGAAAATGCGGAGATTGCTGTCTCCCTTTTTTTCCTTTTAAAAAAACCCTTAGAAATTAAGTTATAAAAAAGGAAAAAAATCCACAGAAGTAAAAAGTTAGTGATAATTGCTTATAATTACTTCTGTTAAAATATTTTATGTTCCAGAATGCTGTTTGGAGCATTTATTTCTGAACTCAGACACCAGCTAACTAGAAGCCTAAACAATTGTGCTGAGAGTGTTTTTTCTTTTTAATTGTAGTACTTATTTCTTTTGGGCTGTGTAGATGGTTTTTGAACACTGATCTTTCAGTTGGTTTCAAAAACAAATGTCCCATGCAACACCCAGCACCTTTTACATTTTAAAAACAAGCTAACAAAATATGGAATAAAATCCATCCTGTCTGTAATAATCTTACCAGAATTTACCAAAGGTGGTGACATCCATCATCTAATACAACACAGTAGTAAGGATTTGAAAGTTTAATGCTTCCAGACTTCCTTCAAAGCCTGGACATCAGGGATGTCAGGTTAAATCTGCTCTCCTCCAGCAGGATTTTACATCCAGGGCCTCTCTAAATTCCAGAAAAGCTGCAAGTCTAATGTTGTCTCTTAAAAATTCACTTATACCAGTGGAACTGAGTTGAAGATGTTGCTTTGTTTTTCTACATTGTCATGTCATTTTTTTGCCTCCACACAAAAGAACTGGGATATGACTTTGTGGGGGTTGAGGGACTAGCCTCTTTTCTGATAAACTACTGAGGTATCTCAGCTTGTAATCCAGATGAAATATTGAGTTGTTACTTTAGGGTTTAATTCTACTTCTGTTGAAGTCAGTTAAGTGGCTTTGCTTTGGATTAAGCTGTTTAACAAAGTGAGGCTTTGAGAATATATATGAACTGGGGAGCCGGGGGGGAGGTTCTGAAATAATGAACTTCTCCTAGGTGTGCATTATTAGTCTGGTATAGAGGTGGTTTGACTTTCAAATAGGAGAAAATAATTCTCTAGATATGTATTTATCATTTCAATCCATGCTAGTAAAAATTTTATTAAGATGGGGAGACCTGGGCATAAATATTTTATACCTGTATTACCTGAAAAATCAGTGCAGGGAAAAAAGTTTTGCACATGTGGTAGCATCTGTTCTAGTCACTGTACATTCATCCTAGTGTGGTTTTTTCCTAATGGATTGTTTATTTGTGAAATTGGAAAAGCATGTATATGGCTTAAGATTAAAGTCTCAAAGCTGTACAGGAGTGTAATATTTACTGCTCCACAAGTCATGCTCTGTCGGTGTCGCAGGGCCTGGCTCATGTGAGGCTGCTGTTGTAGTTTAGGGACCTTCCCTGTTGTTGGGGTGGTATATCTTCCAGCATGGGCTTGGAACCAGCCTGCTACAATCTGGTAGCACCTGCCATTTGGTGTGTGAAGCTGGGGCATGTTGTTTTGCTGGAGGGCTAATTGTGGTCATCTTTAGAAGGTTGGAAGCCCACCGTTTTTGTTTTGTCCTTGGAGCTCTTTCAGTTTAGTGAAAGTGGTCGAAAGAGTCTCTTGAGTTGTGACCAGAAGAGCCACAACTGACATGGGAAGGACAGTGTAAGGAAAGTGGTGCTGGGAGGTGTTTGGGAGGACTTGGGTGACAGACAGCACCCTCATAGCTGGTGCTGGCTGAAGACTAACTAATGGCTATCTGGGTCTGGAAACCCAGGTAAGGTAAGCTTGTGTCTCAGCGGTGCTGTTGTGGACAGGGGTTTTCCCCTCTCAATGCTTTGTCCTTACTATTGAAGTAAATGCTACCCTGACCTGAATGTGAGGATTTCTCCTGGTGGATGGAGAAGGTGGAAGGCCCTGGCCAACCCCAGTGTTGTGCCCTGGTTGTGCTTGGTCGGAGAACTGGTGAGAGGAAAAGCTTCTTGTTGGAGGCAAAACAACAAAACATGCCTAAAATGCCAGAGACCAGGAAAGGCTCATAGGAGAGACTAGTGCTGTGGTTGTAGTGGAGAACATAGCAGGCCCGATGGGAATGAGAGATGATGAAAAGTGTGGACTGAAGGGGCTGAGCCCCCACTTTGGGCTACCAAGAGTTGTGTGGCTGTGATGGCTGGGTGCCTGCATGGTCCCTGCAGGTGCGTGGAGGCTGCTGCATTAGCTAGTGCCAAGTACTGCAGTAACCATCTGGTAGACTTTAGAGTTAGAGGCTAGATTTTAAAAACAAACTCATACTGGGAAGTATTCTCCATTCTTTCTGCTGCATATCCAGCTAACCTGGTACTTTGGAGAGGGAGGAGACGTGTTTTAAAATGATGCTTCAGAATCCATGGATGAGCCATACCCAGACCAAAATGCCATTCATGTCCCCTATTCAGCCGGGAGTAAGAGCTCTGACCAGGGCTGTGGGATGCAATACACAGGTCAACAGGAATGCGGGGGGTGTGGGGGGAAGTTTCCTAGAAGAAATGGGCTGTGCTTCTCCCAATATAGAATGAAGATGAATAGTTAATAATAACTAATAATATATGTAGATGTAAGTAATAAAAAGAAGAGAAAATGGGTAGCTGCAGATGGAGGAGGTAAATGGAGTGGCTCGTGGAAGCCTTGCTTTGATCAGTAGCATCTGAGGCTTGGGTGATGGCTGTGGGAAGGAACGTGATGGCCACGAGCAGTGGCAGCAGCTGATGGAAAGGTTCTGTCAAGTGTAGCCAGCAGCTGTTATGTGGGGGTGGCCCACAAGCTGGGTTGATGGCCAGTGATTGCTGGATTGATTTGCTAATCCCTGTTTTTGTTCAGTTTGTGGTAGAAAAGAATGTTTCGGAGCTGTTGCAATCTGTTATTCCTAACGGCGAATGAACTGGTTCATCCCTAAGGCTTCATCTGTAGTACCCTGCAGGTGCTGCACCAGCTGAATGGAGAGGTCTTGCTGCAAAGAAGTTGCATCTCTTTATCCCACCTTGCTTTTGAGGGTGCAGGGGTTGCCCTTCAAATTGCAATGCACAAGTTAAGCAGTTTGGCAGCAGACATGTGATGAGATAGCAAAAGCAGAAAGTCTCGGGAGCAGTACGATGCAGAGCTATAGGAGCAAAATTAGAAATGATCTGACTGGGGTGAGGTGCTAAAAACTTAAGTCTGTTAATGCTGTTGCAAGCCTGCAAGGCAGGCTGGATGGAGGAGGAGGCTGGGTTTTCTGTCATTAAAGAGCCAGGAAGAGAAGAGGAGGAAGCAAGTGGATGCAGAGCTGGGAAAGAATGAGCGGCCATGTGGTATATGTTAAAATAACTAGAAGGTGATGCACACAGGCGGGGATGCAGCCTGGTGACTGGCACAACCAAGTCAGCAGCAGTGCCTTGCAGGCACAAGGCTCTTGCTGTAGGCGGTTCGTGCTGCTGAATGGAGTGGTGCCATGGCACGGGCTCCAAGCCCAATGCCACAGTGGTTTGGACTGTCTGAGAGGTTTGGGCTGTGCTGTTCAGTGCTCTCAGGCAATGCCTTGGTGCAGTCTGGGGCTGAGTGTGGACCGGGGGTTGTTCCCAGTAGGTGGTATGGATAAGGCTGTCCTGAGGTGAGGTAGAGTGGGGTGGAGGGAAGGTTTAGATGTATAGCTGTGAGCGGTGCTGTTTCAGAGGAGAGGCTCTGCATCATCGTATTCATTCACATAGACATGAGTTGTGAAAAATAGAAGAGGAGGGAAAGGTGGTGGAATTGGAAAATGGTCTAGAAAGAAAAGGCCTGTTCTACAGACTGTGAAGGGAGAAAACAGAAGACTTGACCACAGCCTAGGTATGAAGTGAAGAAAGAAGTATTAAATTTGCTGTACAGCCTCAAGAGTCAAGAGGGTGCTCTTGTTTCAAAAAGAAAAAAAAAAGAAACCAAAAAACCCCACACCCAAAAAACCAAACCACCACCACAACAAGAAACCCCACCCCTTCCCCCCAAAAAAACCCAACCCAACCAACTAAAAAGACCTGCTAGAGTATAAGGGAGAGTGTCTCTATATTAAGCATGTTAGCTTCATGGTAATGATTAACAAGATGTTGGGGAGCAAGCATAAGATGACAACATTGGTCAGAGGGAGATCTAGGGATTATTCTTGTAACAGCCTTAAGGAGACTTGGAGAAGATGGCTACACACCACTACAAAAGCTGCTGAGCCTGCCATGCTTTGAGATTTTCCCTTTTCTGGATTTAGTTTAGAAAGGCCGTATCCTCCTCATGCCTTGTTCTTGCCTTGAAATCCCAATAAACCCTGAAAGCTTTGAGGTCAGAACAACTGCTGTGATACCATGCCTAAATGACTGGGGTAGTGGTGGCACATAAATTGACAAATGGAGTGGAGGGACTCAAAAGTCTATGCTGGTGTCTCATGAAGTGCAGTGGTAAAATATCTTTCATGCCTTAGAAGTCCAGAACCCAACAAGATTTATCACTTTGATACTGCAGAAGCTTGGGACAGTAATTTCAGATTTATGTAGTACGTATAGTCACTTGGTCTCAGTCTGGTTTTAGAAAGTGTTTAAGAACAGATGTCTTCACTCATTCAAGATACCGATGATAACCTTTTCAAATTCTTGTTAAGAAGAATACAGGTCACAGAGAAACATTCATCAAACCGTGAATGAATTGTTTCTTGGGGAAGTCTAATAAATGCTTCAGTGAAGTGACCTGAACAGTTTTCTGGCTGCTACTAGAACTCAGAAGACGAGCTGGTCCATGGAAGCAGGAATAGATTTATATAGCCATAGGAAGTAATTCCTTGAGTGAGGACTCTTTATTATGGGGAGGCTCGTATTAGATGATTTGACTTGCAAATATCTGCAATAACTATTTCAAAAAAATAAACCCTTGTCTAAACTTCAACAGTCTCATAGTTGAGACTAAACCTGTATTGGAGAGTTCAATTCCTCTAAAAGGGTAATTTCTGTCTGCTCTCCAACTGAAGAAATTGAAAGGCATCATTATACCTTTGAAATGCTGTTAAATTCAAGTAGGAATAAGTCTGAGACAAAGAATTATAACAACCTTTTATTCTATTGAAGCGAACTAGTTATGAAAATGAATTGTAAATGCTGATAAAGACATAAAAGCCTTAGATAAATTCTGTTCTTGGGTCTGTCTGATGACTGGCAAGGCTTGTAACTCCTCTTTGCATTAACTGTACAGACAGTTCTCTGCAATGGCCAGGACCTTGTTCCAGGGTCATCAATTGCTGTTCACCAGCAGTTTTCACTGAATTTGCTTCTGTTTCCTTAAATGTGTTTAACTGCTATTATTAGTTTGTTGTTCTTTGACTACGTGCTTTCTTCCATGAAAAGTGTTTTTCAGTTGTTGAGTAAAAGGAAGCTTTGCCATTTATTTCAATGGAAGCAGGATATGGCCAGGAGTAGCTGTGCATGTCCAGAATGTCAGTCTGCACATGCAGCTGTTACATCTGAAGGTCAATTTATGTAGTCAGCTAAAAATGTAACCTAATTATATGGTTCGGTGAGAAATTGTGTAGTACAGCCATAGCTAGTGAAATCCTATGTGTAAGGAACATGCAATTTGAAAACAAACTCATCTGTAAACACAGAGAAAAAGAGCTATGTGATGATTGTTTTTTTCCTAAAAACTGCAAATACAATGATGCAGCACTTCAGACATGGACTCAGTGTACGTGTTGTGTTTTTGTTTGTTGGTGGTTTATTGTTTGTTTGTTTTTGTTTGGCTAGAGAGCAGTGGCTAGCTTACTTTGGTGCAATATTTCAGTCAGAGTGTGTAGCATGCTGGGAGTCAGAACCCAGGAACCCATGTTTTGGGGAGAGCCTGGGTATAGGGTCTGTAGGAACTCTGTTTTCCAGATGCTTAGGCAGTATTGCAGAGGAGACTTCTGAATGTTCTCTGGTTTTGGTGATTTCTGGGACATCGTCCTTGCCTGTTGGGGTTAATACTGGGAAAAATCTGTGCAGAAGCTGTGGGGAAACGGATATGCCTCTAGAAAAAGGAAGCCTTGTTAGACACATTTTCATCTTAGTAGGTGATGCCTTTTGGAATCTCATTAATAAATGGCTTTTTGTAAAGCTCCCTCTATTAGACCAGTGGTCTCCAAAACGGGGTGTGTGAGATTATCCCTTGGGGTGCAAGAAGAAAATGCTAGAACTTCAGTAATACATGTATATAATTTATGAATGAATACACATGTATTGTGGGGGTGTGGTCAAATTTTTTTTTTTTTTACTGGTGGGATGCACAATCAGGGTTGAGACCGCTGTACTGGACACTAAAGTATTGCCTCAAATAAATACACAGAAATTAGAAAATGAAGTCTTGCCAAAGACTGTTTCCTCGTTGTGGGGAGTTTGAATGCTGTCCATCAGCTTGGCAGTCAGCTGACAGAGTAGGCGCTGTAGTTATAGCAGTATCTCCCAACTTGTTCTTCCTATAATAGACAAGCTCTGAATTAGAGCTCTATCATTAACAACAGAAGTTGAATCCAGGGAAAGATTTTAATAGCAGTTGATTGTGTTATTTTCAGTTTGATTTCCCTTATTTGGGACTCCACATAACGAGTGGCTCAGTAGTGTGGGTGGGTTTCAGCATCAGTTCTAGCATATAGAGAAACACCCTTGGTCAAAAGGCATTTTGGTGTTGGTCATGATAACTGGGAAGCTCATATGGGGAGAGGAATGGGTGCTTCCTTGGGCACCATGGGGGGTGCTGCTGAGCAAATGGAGAATGTCTCACCCTGAATTATGTGGGCTTTTGTAAATAAAACCCCAAAGAAGCCAAAATGGCCATATGGAAGTCAGTAGAGGTGATTTTAAGAATTTTTTTATTATTTATTTTTAAAATATTTTTATTTATTGGACCTGACAGGTTCTCTTCTTCCCTTCTTGCTCTGAGAGTGCGTGTCCCCCTCTGTGCAGCTGTCAGTCTTAGTGTCCTTTTGGTGGACCAAATGTCACCGCTTCAGGGTGGCTGTCATCTCTACACACATTCATGTTCTAACCCAAGCCTTTTGTTACGTTTTGGCATGTTACTGGGTTAACAAAAAAGTAAAGTAAAACATCCATCTCTGTCAAGGATGAATTGTCCTGGACCCCTTTCTGTTGTGCCAGCAAAGGCTACCGTCACATCAGGGCCACCTTTTTTCCAGCATATTTGCTCCAGCCCAGTCTTTTGTGTGGTCGAGAACTGCAGGCGTGGAGGGAAGGAGCCGGTGATTAACCGTGTTGTTTCACTTGCCCATCGCCTTTCTGAAAAGCAGACAAATAAGCCAGTGTTTTTTCTCTTCTAAAACTTCTGTTGTGATTTGAGGCAATATTGTGAGCATCCTGATCACAGGTGGCAATCCCATTAAAAATGGAAATTTTCTTGTTTTTCAGACCGCCTGTATTTAAAAAAGAAAAAGGTCACCTTGCTTTTTGTTTTTATAACATTATTTCCTTTACAAACTAGGAGCCTTCAGTACTGAGAGTTTCCCATCTAATTCTCATGCAAAGAATTTTAGTGCATCACAGAGGAGGACTTTCCTTCAAAGCAGCTGCATCATTGTACTTCTGAACAATTTTTAAAGGCGTTGGAAACATCCATTTTCATAGCCCTTTCAGTGCATAGACATTGATGTTGTCTAATGTACCTTTTTTCTTTTATGCTGCTCCATCCCTCCTTGCCCCGCAGCCACAGGCACCCAGCAATTGCAGCCAGCCTCCATCCTTGCCTGCTGCCCACCGGTGCAGGAAGCCGCAGCCAGCAAGCTGTGCTGCTCTATCCCAGGCTCTGTGTGTGATACTCAAGAAACTCAAATTATATCCTTCTTGATAGTGTAAGGTTTGATCTCTTTTGCCTAGGACTTGATAATAATGATTAATTACACTGCTTCTTCAGATCTCTAGGCTATGTATTACTTTTTCCTTATGCTAGGGAGCGAGTTTAATAGCAGTATTTGAGACTGTTGACCTCCCCATTCAATTAGGGTTTGATGCTGGTGATAGAAATGTTAATCTGGGGTTTCTGAAATTATTAGAAAGATGACTTTTTATCTGGAATTTGTGTGCTAGCAGACATTATTACTGGCTGTAGGACTGTGCATGTAGACCTTTCTTTTCCATGCTTTCAAGGGAGTACTATACCATGTACAGTTATTTCAGAAATCATTAACATTTTCTAGGGAGAAACCTGTTACCCTAACTAAGCTCCACTAGTTCCTTTGAGAAAACAAAAAAGGAGGTAGTATAAACTAATGTATGTCAGTACTTTTTTAAACACCTATTTTCAAGGCAATTTTTGAAAAGAGAGGAGATGAAAGGAAACTTTAAAGATTTATATGATTAACTTTTTTCATAGCTGGCTGAGTCATGTGCTGTAACCTGGCCTTTGTATTGTATGTTTGAACTCATTGTTGAATATTTTTGGGTTTTTTAATTCTACAAAGTTGCATCCCTGCCAGCTATCTACTGAATTCACTAATGACAGTCCTCTTCTCTCTTGTTTGTTGTGAAGTCTAGAAAACTGGTCTCTGGAGAAAATCATTGATAAGTTCCAGCTGTGACTGTCACTGACCTCACTGAAGTTATCCTGTAGGTTTTACCGTAGACGTGGCTGTCTTGAACTACCACAGCACTGTGGTGTTAATAGGCAGGTACCAGGCCAGAAAAATGAGGTGAAAGTAGAGATTTATTTTAGCCTGCACAACCACCAACGGTAGTGGTTTTATGGGCTGGCACTGACAGTTCAATATTGTTTTTAATACAAATGAGTTCTTCTCTTATATCTTTAACTGGCTTGAACCTGTTTAACTGCGTGGTGAAGGACCCATCAGAGGAACTGGAAAGCCTTGTTCAAAGAGTCTCTGGCTGATGTAATGCACTGAGCTGGGACCAGCCAGGCTGACACATGGGCCGTCTGTACCTGGGGTCACCAGCCTGCGTTTCTGCAGGAATACTAACTTTGCTGCTGCTGCTTGTTTGATTATTCGTGCTTTTCTCAACTAACTGGCATCTAGTAGTCTTCATTATTGCTTTATGTTGGTGTATGTTGTTTACTAGCAATGATACTAATTTAGCTTTGAAGCTGAGCATCGCTTTTTCCAGCATAACACCCTTGGTTTTCAAACAGCTTTTTTTTTTTTTCCTTTTAAAAAGGAGGAGGGGAGAAAACAAAAACCTTCTTCCCTCAGTATTCATTTTCAATTGGAAATTTTCAGATGTCCTCAGGACAGCTCTTGCCCAGTGTAGAAGCCATCCCATGCAAAGGGTGAAGGTTGCCTCCTCTGATTGGCATGAGCTCCTGCTTATAGCCAGCTGCAGGCTTCCTGAGCTGGACTGAAATTCAAAGGGAATTAGGAGGCTTAGTGACAGATCCAGATCATGTCAGCCCTTGAGACATGTCTTCCTGAGTCTGTATTTAAGAGCCCAGTTGGCAGAACTAACATCTTGTGATCTCCAGTGAGTGAACAGAAAAAGCTGATTCAGGTGTTTGGCTGGCGGTGGAGAGAACAGACAGATAAACTCTGTGTAGCCTAAACTTGAAACATTAAGTTCCATGTATCCATTCTTTACATGGCTGATGCTGTCAGCTACCTCGCTGGTCATGCCCACCTGCAGCTGAAAATCGGTAGGATTAGGTATTTTTAAACTAGGAGTCAGTTCTTGTTGGGTACCTCATTGCAGGAATGCTGGTAGTGATGGGTGAAGTGCTTGAGTGTCAGCTGCTGGCGGCTCCAGGGTCCTCCCGTGTCCCAGGCAAGAATTGTACTGCAGTTGGTGTATTTGCAAAGGATGTTTTTCAACAAATTTTACACGTTCAGAGTGGGAACGTATTCCGGCGTGAAGTAGTAACGATAATGAAGGAAGTCTCTAGCAGCTGTGCACTTGCATTGCACCCAGGCCCATGCGTGGGATGGAGGGGCCGTGCCATGGCAGTGGCGCGTATTCCCAGGCACAACTCGTGGACCGGCCCAGGGAGCTTGCAGCTACTTTCTTCTTCCCCAACAGATATGGAAGGGGTCTTGGAACCTTGGAATATGGACAGACTGAAAATTTTTTGCTTTGCTCTGTGTGTAGCTACTGTGTGGGTTTTGCTGGGAGGGACAGAAACATGGAAGGGAAGAAATGATCCACAAATTTTTTTATTATCAAGATAGTTGTGGGTATTGTTTGGCTGGTTTGGGGGACAGGTACGGGGATGTGCGTGTACATTGATTTTTTTTTTTTTTTTTTTTCCTCCTGTTTGTACAGTGTCTCTACACTGGTCTGCTTTTAGCCTGTGAATGTGTCTTTTAGGTATTTATGCTTATCATATATCATTTATTTCTTGAGACATTTGGCCTAACTTCATTATTTGAATAATACAAAAGATAAAGTTACCTGTTCAAGTCCTTATTCATGGTTTATTAGTGAAGCATTTACATGTAGGCGTGCAGAGTATGTATGTGTGTTGGGGGTAGGGCGAAGACGATTTTTTCCTTCAATGACAAGGATGTACTTGCAAGCAGGTACAGAGGTCTGGGTGCTTCTCTGTCTGAGCTCAGAGAGTCACAGATGAAAGCATTACTTTTGCATCACATGGAAGGGAGCGGGTGTTCGTACAGTTACTATGGTACACTTATAATTGGCAAAGAGAGGCTGTGTGGGCAGCTTCCATCAGTTCTGCTCAAATTAATGAAATCCTTCACAGAGGACCTCTTGATATTTGAGTATAAAGTAAGAGCTAAAAGGCCTGTTCATTAAATTTCAACAGCCTAAATGCCTTCCAGACTTTTGATTTTTCAGGCAAATTACAAAGCAATAATTCGCATGGGAAAAATTTGTCAGGTTTACGCAGCAGCAGAGTCTTGTGGGACTTCGCAAAGGAACACTTTTCCTGACATTTGGCTTCCAAAAATTGGTCTTACATGGTGTGGTTTTCACTCTCACGCTGCATAAACCTGGGGCACCTTCATCATCAGGTATGCGTTTACAGATTGGAAGATGCTTTATATTATACCAGATACAGTGCAACAGTGATAAAAGGAGGTGACTGCACTTTAAAGCTTTGTAAAGCCGTAATTTTTCAGGAAAAAGTGCTTTTTGTTTTTGACTAGGCTGTTTAGCCTGATGGCTTTGTGAGATAGCTGTCCTGTTAGGTGAGGCTTTGGTGGTATAACCTCATGTTGCTTTCTAGTCCTCTAAAGTTTGTCTAGAAGCAACCCTGGGACTATGCAACCTTAATTCCCCATAGTATGGGACAGTGAGAAGAAGGGGAGCCAGCTGCAAGGATAATGATGCTGCATCTCTTGGACACGAGCACTGGAGGTGAACTGCCAGAATAATGTCATTCTCTACTGAGTGTTTTATATTCAGTTATATCCTTAAGCTATTAATCAAGCAGTAACATATGTTGCATAATCCGAAATTCAGTTCTACTGGAATTATATTCCTTCCTAATTTCTTACATGGTTACTTAGTACCAGGAAAGAATGGTTTGAATTTTATGCTTGTCTGTAGCTTTAGATGAAGCCTCTCACCTTTTCTGTGCAATGAAATTTCTGTAATTGTTAGGATTTTTCTCACTATGATTTTAACAAATCTAGATTTAAAGTCAGAAGGCTTTGTCTTGAATTTTCTTCACTTGTTAAATGTAGGGAGCGGTGAAAAATTCAAATTATGAGAAATGGTATATAGTTGGGTGATGAAAATCAGCACAGATTAGCCTCTTAAATGTTTGCTTCAATTACTAAAAATCTTTCAAATGAAACTGGTATTATCAGACAACTCTCCACAGTTAAACCAAAAGCAAAAATGACAACACATTGAATCACTAAGTATGCTCTTAAAGTAGTTCACAACTTTTGAAAAGCATTCAGAGGTCAATCTGGTGGAAAAGCTTGAGGTTTAGGCATCTGTTTCATCCTTAGGACTGTAATCCTACAGAGTTGTAAAGTCCACTTTAATTTTCTGCATGTGTAATCTTAATGGGCATACATATCTCAGTCATCACTGGCCTCGTGAGAGCTCGCTTCAAAGTTTTATCCTCCTGAAGTTTAAAAAAGGCAAGACAATTGCTTAGAAAGTGTTGGATCGTGAAAGCATGAATAGAGATGACTCGTTTACTTCAAGAGACATTGGGAGTTTTTTGTAGCAAAACATTAGTTCACTTTTTACCTGCAATCCCTGGGCTAGAAGTTTGTTTTGGAATGACATACAGGGTTATTATGCAGGGATGTCACTATTCAAGTTAAATGCATGCGAAGTATATGCACTGCTTGATTTGTTTTTTTTTCTCCCCCATAATATTAATCTGTTTGGTGCAAAGAAATTGATCTGCCCCAGGATTTTGACAAATCATGATCAGTAGATGATGTTAGCTAGATGGTTTTTTTAAAAAATGCATTATTTAAAGAGAAGGTGATTAGAGCAGGTTCCTCAGCTTGCTGAAGTGTTGTAAACAGGCATGGAGGCTGCTTAATGTTCCAGGTGTAGAAAGCTTGTATTTGTGTCTCCTCAGTGCTGCATACATTTGGGCTGAATGTTTAAAACAGAAACCAAATTTAAAGGTATTAAAAATAACTTCCAAATGAAGGAGAATATTCCTTTATTTCTTTTTTTTCCTGCTATTACAAATGATGAATAGGTAAATTCTGCCCCCATATCTTGAACTCAATCTGCTTGCTCCATAGCCTAGCTCTCTGAGGTAATTTTGCAAAGCCATTTGCTTATTGCTCTGCTCTCTTTCTTTCTGTCTTAAAACAGTGGGCTTTAAACATACTCCCCCAGTATTAACAAAAAAAACCTAGGGGCAGAGAAGATTGGGGAATGGACTTTCCTTTTTACCCCAAGACTTAAGGTTTTCTTGCATGCCAGCAGGTAATGTGCATTCATAGTCTTCAGGACTGAGTGTGCAGTGTCAGTGCAGCTGTATTTGCTCATGTCTTTAACAGTTTCACAATGAAAAAGCCTTTTTGCTGACACGATAAGTCTCATGTTGCCTTACACTGGGTTTCATGTAAGCTTGTCAAATTATTTTTGTCTCGTGTAGTGGGAGCAGATTGTACTTCCTGGGAGCATTGAATATGGATACAATTTGCTTACTGTTTTTAAATGGAAGTATACTACTTATAACAGTTTCATCCGATACTACCACTTATCTTCAAATTCACAGTCAATTGATTTATTCTTTGTTTTACCTATCTTATATGTTTTAAAGCTACAGTGTACTTCTTGAAATGCCAAAGCTGTGTTGGGACTCATGATAAATCTGCCTAGGTATGTCTTGTTTGCACTCTCTGCTAAAGGCTGTTTTCTCACACTGGAAATAGAGATGGCTTTTCACCGAATCACAGAATGGTAGGGGTTGGAAGGGACCTCTGGAGATCATCTTGTCCAACTCCCCTGCTTGAGCAGGGACACCCAGAGCAGGGGGCACAGGAACGCGTCCAGGCAGGTTTTGAATATCTCCAGGGAAGGAGACTCCACGACCTCTCTGGGCAGCCTGTGCCACTGCTTTGTTACCCAACCCCTTTTCTGGGTTTCTTCAAGGAGGGGATCATCCCACTATGGACAGGATTAGCCCTCTACTGACCTGACTTTGCCATGTAACCCTGCAGCTTCCAAATTTAGTATTTTTATTTTAAAACAGTTTCCAATGGAGAACAGAGCAAAGAGGTGATGTGATCCAAAATCCTAAAATTTGGACTTAATTAAAAAATTAGAAATTCAGGGGGGTGTATTCATCCATGCTGTTCCTCATGTTCCTCCACAGGCATCTGCTGCCAGTGCCACCAGCCTGGATCTGAGGTGGGTCATGGTAAAAGACAGCTGCTGTAATCAGTACTATCTGTCAGGTGCTTTTGTGAAACTTGATGACTCTGTTTCTTTCCAGCCCTAGCTGTGTTTTCTTTTAGTTAACTAGGTAATGGGGGGAAGAGGAATGTGGAGGAACATTGTAAATTAAATTGGTGCCCTTTTTTGATCTGGGTATAGTTTCAATGAGTTCCTGAGAGCTCATGGTAGAAGAAAGTTGTGTTTAAGGTAAGCCTTTCTAGTGCTTTCTGGATCATAGTGATAGTTTTGCCTCTTATTTTCTTCCCTGTGGATGAAGAAAAAACAAACATAGTGTCTGGGATAACTGCTTGTTTTCAACACTGTCAGTTCGATGCTGTGAATTCTTGCCTGGGAGGATGCTGTTCTGGACATTTGGAGGGTGGACGGTTATGTATTGCCTTTGAAAGTCCTGGGGTTTTTAGCTTCTCATCAAATGAATCCGTTATGACTTGATATTACAGTGCTAATAGTTTCCCTCATCCATCTGGCAGGGGGTTGTTTGTTTTAATGTGATCTCATTGGTATTATTAGATGAGTTTGAATGCTGAAACTTTTTTTTCCTTTTATTCTAGTGCCAAATATATTTATGTGGTTTTAAGATGGAGTGTATGCATCAAAATTACAGCACATTATAAATAGCAAACACTTCACAGCTGGTGAGTGAATATAATTCTGGTTTATATTCTGCAATATGCAGTGTCTTAATGATTTGAAGCATCCAATTTTTACAGGACAGATTTCAGAGATAGGCAGCTGAAGCGTTATGGCAATTTCTATATCTATCCGAATAAAAACTTGATTTAAAAGAAACTCTGTACAGGAATAACATTTAAAACTGGGGAGTAATCATAAAGTAATGTATGTTTATGTACGTTACTATACATAATTTATGTTTTATTAATTCTGTTGAATGCAGCAATGAGGCCAAGAGATAGGGAAGACTGAAACAAGATTGTACACTTACTTGGATAAAAGGTTTTTCAGTCAGAACTTAAGAAAATCACTAACATAGAGGAATGAGATGCTCTAAAAAACCTTGGGTTTTATCTGTTCTTCCTTGGGTTTCTTGTGCCTTCTCTGACGTGTATTTCCCTTGTTTGTGCCCAATTAATGGGACATGAACGGTCCTTTCTTGGGTTCCTTGGTACTGCTTGTGGGACTCCATAGACCAGGCCTTTGACAAGAATTAAATCACATCTTTATGGCAGTACCTCCTTGGGAGTTCGTGTCAGTCAGGAACCTTAGTCGTCTCAGTGATTTTACTTGGCACTGGATATTATCCGAGGTTCTTCCCACACTGCTACACACTGCAAAAATCTTGAAAACTGCTTTTACCTTGGTCCTGGGGCTTGCTTTAATGGTGACACTATTGCTTTTGTTTGGTTTTGCTGTGGTTTTTTTAAAGAATGGCAAATGGTCAGCTCCTACCCTCCTATTTTGATGACCAATAAATGTCTCCTTTTTTGATCTATGCCCTTTATCCAACACGTATTGGCCTAACTCCAGTTTTTTTAATTTCAGATGAAAATAGCTTTCAAGGTCATTGGGACAAGCCTTCCACCACATCAAGATACAAGCATGAGTGGAAGGTTTTGACTAGCAGTGAGGGAATCTTCTTGGGGAGAGGAGGTATCTCCTCACCAGTTGGGATGTGAATCTGCTGTCACTAACCAACGACTACTCATGTACAGTGAGTGTGTTAACCAAGTGTTAACATGCTTGTTCTTTCCCAGGCATGTGGTATGGACCCCAAGAATAGAAGAATTTGATTATTTTCCTCTTCTGGCAGATTAAACAGTATGCTAAGTTCAACTGGTCTACACAAAGTACTTGAACATTTGATGCCAACACTTGTTAAGTTCCTCTAGAAAATGTTTTAGCTGTAATGGAGAGGAAAAATATACGTTCTTGTTTTCGGTAACCCAGAAAGGAACTCAGTGCTCAAGACAGAGGCTGATCCAAATCACTGGTGAAAACTCTTCTTGGCTGGGGGGAGGGGAGAATCCTCCCTCGAGTTTTCCGGCTGTTGTGATTGCTATACCATTCCCCTCAGAGAGCAACTTTAAATATGACTAAATATGGCTAAAGAAAGACATATATGCATCTGTCTCATCAGCGTACATCAATGTACATTCATGTTTTTGAGTAGGCCCTGCAATGTTTTTTTGCTACAATCCAAATGTTATCTCTAAACAAAAATTTTCCCTTTTCCCTTTCAATTTTGTCTAAACTGACCATCATTTTGGGATTATGGCAGTGACCTGTTGGTAACATAAAGCTATTCGAAGTAAAACTGATGTAGATCTTAGTCAAAAATATAGTACAGCTTGCTATGGTTAGCAAAGTGAAATGACATCTCTATTGGTTCAAATCAGGCTGTAGAATTTAAAAGCTTAATCCTGCTCTTTGTTTTTGATGACTCATATGCCTACTTCATGTTCATTGCAGAATTGCTTGAGGATTCTCAAGGTTTAGACATGCTTAGAGTAAACTGAGTACCAAGGAGTTGACCTGCCCAAGGCTTGTCACACAAACCCGTTCTCCACCCAGATCCCTGCAGTGACCCATACAGTATAGTAAAGGAGCACGCTGTTATTCTCTGAAAACTCTTGAACTCAACTGGGACTTGAGCATCACAAGAATCAATCGTGTCCTTGGCAGTGGGATGCCTTGCTGTGTACCAGATATCCTGAGGTCAGACTGGTTCTAAGCAAAGGTTTAGGGATAAAAATAAGATTGATTCGCTACAGGAAAATTTTGTTCTCAAAGTTGTAAAAAGATGACACATCAAAATGTATTTTTAGAGTTATGCTTAGACATAAATTGTGGTTTTGTTGATTTTGGGTGTGGGGTTTTGGTTTTGTTTTTTTTTTCATAAGATTCTTTCTTAGCTACTACAACATCTTAACTAGCTTGTAGTGGTGGCTAATGAGTCCTGCAGCAAGGCTAGCATGTCCCAGAATGTCTCTAAGGCTACATCTATCTTCTGTATCCTGTATCCTCCTTCCAGGTAATATGTCCTTCTGAAGGCACTTGCTAGAGCTGGTCAGAATGGCTGCTCTGAGTTATTTTCTCCGCCCTGCCTAAAACATGAGGAATGTTCTGACTTTCCCGTCTTCATTTCTTTCACTAGACACTGGCCTGTTATCTCATGGTGTGGGAGGTGAAGTCATTTCCCTCTGCATCCTTAGGCTCTTTTGATTAAAGTTTCTACTGAGTATCTCACCTAGCACATCTACCATCCTCAACCTCAGATGCTTACAAGGCAAATTGTGCTTTTATTCTTGTCATCACGTATTACACTTTTAACAGTACAGAATGTAAAACAGTATGGTAGTTGTAGAGAAAGATTGAATACATTGAATTTAGCTTAATATGCCTGTAGCTGTTTTCTTTGTGAGCATCATATAAACACCAAACTTGTTACTGCAGAGCTGAATTTGAGTGTTTATATTAAGTAACCCCCTCTTCCTGCCATGTGCAGTGTTAGTTTTGAAAAGAGAAGGATCTTCTAGGATACTGTTAAAA
Organism: Phalacrocorax carbo; assembly: GCF_963921805.1. Classification (NCBI taxonomy): domain Eukaryota; kingdom Metazoa; phylum Chordata; class Aves; order Suliformes; family Phalacrocoracidae; genus Phalacrocorax; species Phalacrocorax carbo. The sequence goes on along the minus strand of NC_087513.1, from coordinate 37,182,872 downwards.
GCATTTTTTTAAAGTTGATAGCGTGAAAAAAAGTTTGCAACTCTCAGGTGGCTTTTCTTTAATGAGTTATATGAATTTCTTTTTGGCTGGGCAATATTCTACTTTATTTAACTGAGGTACAAGACAGACTCTTTGTTTAGGCATATGTCTTCAATAAGGAGGTGTGCAAATGAGTACCAGGAATTTAGATAAATTGCATCATGCCAAATCTGTTGTAGTACTGTTTGTGTCTAGCTATGTGTGGAGATCAGGCTTCTGATTTAAACCTGTTTAGGCTTCAAAGGAAGCTGAAATCAAGGCATTGAATCCTGGCGTTTTGGGTGTTATCTCTATTATGCTGCATTAGAGTTATAGCGCAGCTTTGTATGAGTCTTCATTCTGTAGTTATTTACTGGGTAAAACCACATTGTTTCCCCTAGTTCTTAAACAAACAAACCAACCCCCAAACCTACCACAAAGAAACCAGCTTGCCATTCCTGTTGAGTTCTATGGTCTGGTGGGCACTAACTGCTCGTTTTTTATTTACAGTTTTGTCATTGTTCTGATCAATTATTTACTGAGTTTTCTATGGAAACAAGGTTGTGTGAAGACTCTGTGTACATCATCTTACTTGGTTGAAAATAGCCAATGGGTTTCAAACTAAGTTTGACAGTTACTACGTGTTTTGTGGGTATCAGACACTGGAGATGTCACATCTTTCAACTCTGGGCTTTCCATGGCACTTGCCTTCTTTTTTAAGCACCAGTACAGCCTTTTGGGGAGAGAGTGTTGCTCAGGCTGTACTAATGAAAGACCCCAGAAAACAGGTGCAGGTTTACTCTGAGGAATTGTTCAAACTCCTTAGCTTGCAAAATGGTAATGCCAGTTGCCATGTCACCTCTCCTCTATCTCCTTTTCTAAAAATTGAAAAGCATCCTCTGAAAGAAGCTGCTGCTTAAAGTGAGGCCAGGAAGCTACAAAGACACTCTAACCACCTCAATATCTTCTCTCACACTTGTTTTTCCCTATGGGTATTGAAGAGTTTTTTTCCTGAACTATCTTGAGAGTTGATAAATATCAAAGTTGCACACAAGAAATCTTGCAGGGTACCAGGTGGCTCTCTTAAAACCATGTCGGGTATCTGCCCTGCACTGCTGCAGAGTTCAAGCCTTCAGCCTGTGTTTTGCTGGGTGGAGAAACCACACTGAAGTACACGTAGATCACAGGCAGAATGCAGCTGGCAGAAAGCTAACCAGGTAAATGCTTAGTGGTCAGGGCAGCCTGCAGCTTAGTGCAAGCTCTAAAACCTGCTTACAAAGCTGGGACAGGGCTGTTGACTTGAACGAACCCTTGCACTGCTGGCAAACTCGAAAGAGCTCCTGTGCCTTAACTGTTTTGATTTACACTTAAACATCTTAGCATAAATTTACCTTCCTGAGCCATCTACACTGAGCTGGATGTGAACCAGAACAGCTGAGGTACTAGCATGTGCTCCATCTTTTTGTGGACTGTAAACCGGGAGATGGGATAGCATCCAGAACAAGGGTGCAACAAACCTAAGCCTTAAGTTTCAGCTTTAAAAATCAACCACCCCCCCAAAAAAAGTCCAAAACAACAAACAAACAAACAAAAACAACCCACACAAAATCCCAACCGAAATCTGGAGCATCCTTTTCTTTTGTGTCATCTTTAGTTTCTCTTTCTTCATGCCTCTCTCTGCTCTTGGAGTCTTTGATCAGACACTGAGTTAACATTATGAAACACCTAGTTCACCTTCTCACATCCTAAGATCTCACCAGAGCCATGCAGGTGCTTTCTGCTGCTGAGTGCAGCTGTAGAGACAATACACAAGTTGTAGTTTCACCTCCTGAAACCACCTTACGGCAGAACTTCAAGGGGGAACAACAGCTGTAAACCACTTCTTCCTTAATTCCCTCTTCCTGTGGTACCTACAAACACTACTGTCCAAAAAGACAAAGACAACAAAATGGCAAGCTGTTAAGTTATCCTAGTGTGAATTTCTAGGCGACGGAAAGGAGACTTTTGTATTTGACCTGCTGATACTTTTACTTAAAGGTCTTAAGAGTCCTCACTGGAAGTGAGACTCTTCTCATGGCTGGATGATCTAGGGCTTACTGATACAGATTTTGCCTGTTTTCACCAAGATTAAAAATTGGAAATTTGTCCCAAGTGGAAGTGACTTTCTCAAAACCTCACAGCCAAGGCATGAGGGAGTTGGGAATGGGAGCAGGTCTCTGAACCTGACCTAGCATTGTGCTCATGTTGTGCTGCTTCATGCTTTGGTGAGTGAGGCAAAAGCTTTCAAGCATCTCCTTCAGGAAGACTGGTGTTTCTAGCTAATACAGTGTTAAGATAGTCATCTTTGAGCTGCCTGCCTGTGCTGTCCACCAGATTAATTCTTTTGTAACAGTCATCGGGATAGTGTGGTGTCTGTGGCTTGGCTATGTTGGCTGGCAATTTGGCATTGGTCACTGGAGGATATTGGCTTGGCTGCGAGCAGGCAGGCCAGAGGGCTGGAGGTGGGTTGTAGAGAGTTGGCAGGCACAGTAAACCCTGGCGGAGAAGATGATAAAGACACCCAGAGAGCGGTCAAGGCTCAGCTGCCTGTTTGCTCCGCTGATGAGTTGGGTTTGCGAGACTGGCTTTGCAAGGGCTTATTGCTTGAGCTGAACTCTGAGCCTTTGGTTCAGCATAGTTATTTCTTGATTTGATGGGAGGATAAAAGCCTGACATATGGGCTTTTATTTACCAAAAATTACAGTTTATCTGATTCAATACCTGGGTTATCTCTTCTGCTGAGGCAAAAAAGGCAGTTGCCTAAGGCAACCAATATGTTCAGTGTGATTGCAGGTTGTGATTAGTAAACATCTGTGGGCTTGACTGATAGGACAAAAAATTGTGTTGCCTCTTTCAGTGCAGTGCTTCTTGCAAATACATATGCATTTTGCTGATTTGATCTCGCTTTGCCAATGTATGTTAAGAACATCTGTGATCTCCTAATAAATGAGATGCTGAGTAGGAGCCAGCTTTTCCTTTTTTTAAAAAATAGTGCTAATACTGGTTTCTGCTGCATTTGAATTTGTCCTGGGTATGCAGATAGAGCTGGATATTGAAAAAGTTTGCTGTAATCCTTTCTATCCTTGGCTTAACTACTACAGCTGAAGGCCAGAGGTGAGGAGGGTGAGGAGGGAGAGCTATGTAAACCAACCACGTGTCCTTCCCAGGGACTGTTAACATCCTGTTTGGATGGGAGGGATGGGGGAAGCAGCTCACGTCTCAGGGATGTGGAAGTGCACACAGGAAAAGCACTTGCTTTTCCAGGTTTACTCTAAGTTGGTCTTCCAGTTTCTTACAGAAATAAGTCCAATTTGGGTACTACGGACCCTTTGGAGGTTGGGGGTTCATTCTGTCTGTCCTTTGCCTAGAGGTGGTCCTTTCTGAGGTGATGAACTGTCCCTACAAAATGAGATGATTTGAACCTGCCATTTGTATTTAATGCGGTACTTTGAGTGATAGTTGGGAGAAAGGAAACTTTCTGTAAATGGCTAAGCAGCTGCACACAAAAAACCACAAATTATTTTTCTTGGGTACTATGTAGGAAAAAGGCCTAAATTTAAAATACAAGTATCTCATGTCCCCCTGTTCTTGGCGCTTTTGTCACTGCTTTTGAGGCTGTTGCAGAGGACTGTGGGGTAAACCTGCAGCTTCATCCTCAGAATCTCCCTTTAATGCTGACCTGTGGAACTGGTTTCTCTGGTCTTGAAAGCAGCAAACTGAGTGTTTGGTATTGTGGAAACTGCCATGGGCCAAGTGTCACCACTGTGTCACTGGCCCCCGTGTGTCCTTGCTTGGCTTGGGGACAACAAAATGTGACACCAAAGGCTGCGGGTGCCTAAGCTGCTGAGGAGCAAAACCCTAGCTGACCTCAAGCTCCTTTCCCAAATTGGCTTTGCCAACGAACCCCTAGGGAATAGGAGCAGCCAGTGGAGATCTTCAGCCTTGAGAGATATGTTCCTGAAAGAGTATATTTGGCTGAACTGCCTGTGTGCAGGTCTCACCACAGACAAGGGAAACTCTAGGTAGTGTAAAACACCCTTGCTAGTTTTGTGTGGCACAGGAGGGGAGGAGAGGTGGGGTGGTAGGGTTTTGAATAGGGAAATAGTGTTCTGACCCTTCATCTAAGCCAGATGACCTTTGTGTAGGTGAAGAAGGCTGTTTGTTAGTCTGAAAGAAACGTGCATTTTTAGAATTCTGTCTCATCTGAGAGATATGAGAAAGGGATTATTTTCTGATTAATGCTACCTATTTCAAAAGTAACAAAAAGATACACATTGTTAAATGCAAAATTGCAGTCTATACTAGTTCCTGAGGTACTTGTTTAGCCATGTACTCTAAATCAAAAAATGTGACTAAATATTTTGAAAGACTGTACTACTTAATTGTTGGGGATGCTGATAGATAGCACCAGTCTAAAACTTACTCTCCACTTCAGGAGACCTGGAAAACCTGGAAAAAATCTTTTAAATTTTCTCTTCTTCCACTCTACTTAATGCATTATCAGATCCATTCATCTGTCACTTTTCTCTCCCCAAGCTAGTGTTCCTCACGCTCTTTGTCCTCCTTACTGTGCTAGCTTTATGTCAGAAAACTCTATTTAGAAGCTGATTTTACTGTAGCAAAATGGTCTCGCGTATGTTCTGCTGCATTTTAGCTGACTGGGAAGTTTTTGTTAGCAGGCACATTACCACTGAACTGTTGCTTACCCGTGGAAACCCCTGTAGAAGTGTGAGCCATCAGTAAAGCTCATCTGTGGTGCATGAGCAAAGCTGACTGGGTCTGGCCCCGAGCTGTGGTGTGACCTCCTGCAGGAATCTCGCTGCGACGGGTAGTCTTGGTGTCGGCTGTGCTTGAAAGCTGTGATCTCTGGTGTTTGCCACCTTCTCTCTGCCGTCAATATAAATGAAGCTGTAATCTGATTGTATATATGAGAGAGAGCTGGAATATATTCTGAAATCAGAAAAAAACTGGCACATTCTAATGACCAGCCATCCTGCCTGCGTCACTGCAGCTTGTGTCGGTCAAAGTACTGTGAAGTGTATTGCAGACTATAGGCCTGCATCACTGGGAGGTAGAATCAATAAGCTAATAGAGAAGAAGGGAAAACATTTAATTTCTGTTTTTGTTTATATAGTTTTTGTGCACTTGTTCATTTATATAATTGCCCATACCAGTTGGAGGGTTTTTATCATATTTTTTTTTTATTTATTTAGCTACCAGAGACTTGGAAACTTCATTGTTCTTGTAATCTGCCAGGGCTGGAAAGAAAACCTTTTTGTCCTATTAGGCTGTTTCAGGCTTCTATGCAGCCTTTTTTTTTACTTGCTTTTATAGGTAGGAAGAGCTGTGAATATCAGACTGCCGGAAAGGTGAGGAATAAGCACAACACAGAGATGACTCAAGGTCTGTATGTATCTGAGCTGTTGCTTGTTTCCATTAGCTTCTGGCTGAAGTGACAGTGCTTTAAAGCATGCTCCCCTTCACTTGACTAGACAAAACGGATAGTCTCATTCCTCACATGGTGACAGAAATAGTTCTTTCTTTGACTGAACAGGCATCACAAAATATACTGAAAGCAAAGGTGGTCTCCTTATTTTTCAGGGAGCAATTCTTCAGGTAGATAAGCTTAATAGAGTCTTATTGGTTTTTGGAGACCCAAAGTAGATTGGGTTGAGGAGTGTTCAGCTTGTGGCGTGTACCTGAGTATGTTATACCCCCACAGACTGAATATTAATTTGATCCATTGAGTCTCATAAATGCCTGCAGAGAGGTGATGATGCAGGAAGTACTGTTAAAGCAAATAAGCTGGGCATGATCCTTGTCTCCTTGCTTTCTTGTGCTGTTAATAAAGTGATACTGCCTTTGTTACAGAAGATAACCCTCTTCATGTTTTGAAGGCAGTTTGTAAAGGATGAAGCTGAGATGACTGAACAGTTTGGGGAGTATTGTTCCCATGTCCAAACAATGGATTTCTGTGTTAATATAGAGTAAAAATCATCAGTCTTACCTTAATCAAAGATATTTTTGAAAGTCTGTGTACTATTGAGAATTAACTGTACAGTGTTCTTGTTTAAGTTTTTTACCATTGTGATATTTAAAGCCCAGTTGAAGGCCACTGTGGAGTCATAGGCAGATAAAGATGCTTGAAGCACAGCAGTCTAATGGATACAATTATCATTGTAGTGTTCTTTGCAGTAGTTATTGAGGCTATTCAAAATGTTAATTGGACACTAAGTTTCATCTCTAGAGAAAATGTCTACTAAATGTTTCGGTCATGTTCAAAATACACCTGATCCTAAGAGGATATTAGTTGCTACGCTTCACAGCACATTATACCAAAGCTCTGTTACCTGATAAAGGAAATGCAAAAAAGATGTGATATACAATGATACCAACTGCCAACTGGAATGTTTGATAGTTTTAATTAAGCATTTAGATTTTTTTTTTTCCTTCCATGTAGTTCAGTTTGTGCTGGTATGCAGGAGAGAAATCAGGGGTGGGGAAATAAAACTGTTGTCATAGAGGTAAGAAAATAGAGTACAGTGAAGTTTTTGCATGTGTGTATAAATGGGAAAGATGGGATGCTTGTTGCTTAATCCTCTGGCCTCCCATTGGTGTCTTTATGGCAGAAATTCAATTTATATTCAATGGGTAGTTATGGTCTAAAAAGTACAATAAATCCAGAAGACTCTGCAAAGTTTCATGCATGTGGAAATAAGAGGATTATACAATTTCCGTACTTTATTTTTTGGCTGTAATTGAAAAAGCATGCTGCCTTAAGCAGAAATACTGCTTGCAAAAATAAAAAAGGCAATTTCCCTTCAGTATCCAACCTCTTGGAAAAGCCTCTTTTCTTTATAAAAGGCAAGAAGTGCCAGCCAAAATAACTTTCACAAGAAGGGAAGGAGTCACATATGTGGGAACCATATTTATCTAAGCTCAAATGCTAAAATGCGATTAACTGAGATTGGAACAACGGTCATGTACACTAGAAGACCTTCGAGCAGGAAGTGGGCGTTCTTTTGGCATTTACTTCAGGTGTCTGGTCCCGGGACTACAGTGGGAAGGTAATGTTTCTTTGTAAAATGTTCTACTATTAGTAAAGGGTGTAATCACTCTACCCGCTCCCTGCTGTTTACTCCAAAATGCTATGCCAGAGTCCTGAGACACTGGGGACAGCAAAGCTGTACTGAGGCAGTTCTGAAGATGCTCCAGAATCTATTTTTTTTTTCCAGTTTATATATGGAAGACCATGGGCCTGTCAGATTGAAGGTTGGTATCCTTCCTTTCCCCTTGGCACCACCATCCCCCAGTGGGTAGGGGAGCAGGAAGACATAGTCACTGCTGTTGTCTGCCACAGCTTGTTTCACCGCAGACCCAAATAGGTAGCCCGCTTACCCCTGAGTGCATAATGCTGCTCTGGGGAAAGTCAGTTAAACCACCTTCTCTCAGGTTCACTTCTTTCCCTTGTTTGACACCATAGAGCCAAACAATTTTTAATTTATGCATTACAGGAGAGAGGTGTGTAAGGGCAGATAATGTAGCAGGAGACTCCTTTGCCCCTGCTGCAACCACTGTCCATTCATCAGCCATGGAAGGACGTATTTTTTCTGTTCAGAAATGCATTACTCAATCTTTCCTTTGTAGGAGTGAATTTTGTACTTACTGATATAATCAGTATTTTAGAGGAATGTGACATATTTTTTCCCCTTTCCCTTCTTCCCAGTAGAGGAGGACTCCTCTGTGTTTTAAATCTTTCTTTTCTAATCGCCATGCTGATTACCCTTGTATTCTGTGGGGCATTTTATTTCAACACTCTAAGAACTGCAGAGATTGGATTTCTTAATCTTTGTGTGATAAATAAAATCTGTCCTAACCAGATAAGTTTATCTCTGTTTAAAATATACATGGGGGGTGTGTGTGTGTGTATATATATATATCTGTAAAGAAGACGGAGGTATAGGAAGTCTGGTGATTTCCACTGGTCCCGAAAGCCCCATTTAAACTCATATAGTAGGTGGTATGATCATATTTTGTGGCTATTTGAGTCTGTGGAGTAAAGGATCTCCTTTTTCTCAGTTGAAATATTTCCCCAACCCCTGACACACGCACTCTGATGGGAAAAAGGTGGGTAATCTAAGCTGACTGATGAGTAAAGGGAAGGAAAATTATATTAATGTCGTGATCTCGCTATCAAATGCAAAGATGGGAGGTTCTGGCTGCTTCACTAGTTATTTTGAAGATATTTTCATTTGTGTGTGTGTTTGTATATTTGTATATAAGATACAATACAGTTCATTGGTTATATATAGATGCAGTATTATTTAAAGAGTACGTTTTTATTAAGCAGTTGTCCTTCATGTTTACAATATTTTTTCTTTCTTTTTGTTCTCTTACTCTGTTGGTGCTTCCAAGTTTTATTTGCTGTAAATGTAAAACCCATTGGATGTTATGTAATTCTACTGTCTTGTACAATGCATTAAGAAATTTAGAGGTGAGAAGTAATGCATTTTAAGCTGCTGTATTGTCTTATATTAGGAGACAGTCTTGTAGAGGTGGAGGATAATGTTGAGAATCAGTTGAAGAGTAATGTGTATATTGGTTTGCTGTGAAGTTGCTGTTTAGTACTGGTTATTAAATTACATGACTAGGAGTTTTTATTTTTCTATCTTTCAGTGGCAGTGTCTTTGGACAGTGTTGGCTGAAAGTAACTTCCCTTTAAAGAGGGTAATGCAGGAATAGAAAGTTCCAAGTAACGAGAAAAGAGAAACAAGTTTTTTGGTGGTGGGATGACAGCCAGCTAGCTAAAGAAGGTTCAAGAATTGGGTCAGAAAGCTTGATGCTATCCTGGGGACTGGGGGAAGGGATGTGGCCTCACCACAGCATATTACCTTTAACAAAGGGGCCTAGTGGGAGCAGAGGAACCTGAGACAGAGTAAGTTTAAAGAAAAAAGAAAAGACTTGGCATAACATTGTAGTTGTATCTAGTGGTGAAGAGAGCTCAGGAGAACACTGCTTGAACCCTGAAGAGCTTGCCAGGGGACTGCAGAATGTGAGGAAGGGTTAGGCTTTATCAGGTTTGGTTTAGCTAATAGGGCTGAAGAATCCTTTAGGCTAGATTGCTAATTACGTGGGCACCTTAACGCTGCATGTCCTTGAGGAGGGAGCTTGGGCCCAGCGCTGGGAGCATGATCGCGCAGAGCTGAGCAGCAGCCAGGGGAGCGCCTATGCTGGCTTGGCCGGTGTCTTTGCAATCCAAAAGGGTGGGCTGTCACCCTGCCATCACCGTGGCACCGTGGTGCTGGTGCTGTGCTGTTGTCTCCGCACAGAGTCAGGACTTGCCAATTCACTGTCCTTCTCAAGTCACTGGGACTTATAGTTACCAACATATCACAGTTAGCTAGTTCAAAAACCACTGTGGGCTTTTCTGTACTACAGAATGGTCTTTGTATTAGTAAATATTCTTGCCGCGGAAGAATGGTTAACTTTATTTTTCCCTCAGTGCAGTAGAAGCCTTTTCAATGAATAATACAACACGTTTGAAGCTTTGGAGAAAGATCTTTTGAAGATTAATGATTTTTAATTATGGTGTTTGTGGTGCATAACAGCAGCTATCTGTACTCATCTTTTATTGCAGAGTTATATTTCAGGTGGATCGTGTGGTGAAATAAGAGTGGGTTTTGTTTTTCTTTTCAAGAGAAAGTGTGTAGGAAAAATGATTTCATTTTTGTTTCTGTGAAGTTCCTAAGAACTTCTCAAGTAGAAAGGCGTAGTCGAGCATCCCGTCTGACAGTGTCTGGCACTAGAGACCTTACAGGACTGTGCAGGGATTCCCAAGTCTGCAGGTTAGGATGAACTGCCCTTCATTGCAGGTCTTGTTCTGGCTGTCAGGACAGTGTTCGTACCAGGAAATACTACTGAAGCAAATGTTGGCTTCGGTGCTTGTCCTGCATTTGTGAACATTGCTTCCTAGCATGTCTCCAGCACGGCTGTGGTCTGTGCAATCTGGTAGTTTTCCAGACGGTACCCAGGAGCAGCCCAGGCAGCACCGGCCAGCTTGGATGCAGAAGCTTGGCTCTGGGAGAGGATGAAGAGGGTAGCCCATGTCCCTTGGCCCCTGGGCTGGAGAAGGGCCAGCTGTATGCAGTAGTATAGGTGTAACCCAGGAGCGGGCATGCACAGTGGAGCAGGTGCAGAGATTGCTGCCTCCTGGCTGGGACAGTTGTGGTGCCTGCCCTTCACCGGGTTCGAGGTCTCCAGCCTTCTGCTGGGCTGACGGAACTTGTGAAACCATCAGGAAATGAGTCTGACAAAGAATGAATTATGTTTTGGGGGGTTGGGGGTGGGGGTGTTTGGTGGGTGAATAAGCAAAAAGTTGGAGTGATGGACTTGGTGCAGGGAGAGGGCAAAACCTTGAGGCAGAAGATGGGACCAAATGCGTCGACAAGCTGCCCTTGGAGCCTTTTTCAGCATAGTCTAATCATAGGGATCGATGTAAATGTTGCAGAGGAAGCTTTGTTACACCTTCCAGCCTACAGTTATGGGAAGTTTGCATTTCTTTTATCAGGCCATTCTGTGAGTCCAGATTTTCATTCTTCAAAGCCCAGATGTAACTTTTTAAATATATATATTTTTTTAATCTACTTTCTGTAAAGGAGTCGATGGAAGCTGCATGCACACTTACCAAGTATGAGACTTCTGGTTGCAGCCTCACATTCTGGCCTACCCTTGCTCTGGGTTTTGCAGGTTTTCAGTCAGGAGAGAGGAGTGTTCTCAGATGGGTTACAGAGACATTTTTTCCCCCTCCTTCAAAAGAGATTTCTTGTGTGCTGCCTTTACTGCCCCCACCCCAGCTAACATGAACACTGGTCTCCCTGGGAGACGCTGATGAACACGGGACAGCCTGTGCACCGCTTTGAAGATCCTGGTGCCACCTCTTTGTGGCTTTTCCCTGTCTAACAGCAGTCTCTTGATGCTGCTCTGGATGTATTTTGTCCTTGGCAAATGATTGGCAAATCCTTTGCTGCCACTTGTTGATCATTTTGAATTGAGAGTGGATTAATGATCGCTTCTCTAGTGGCAGTGTTGGCCTCTTAATAACAGTTATCCAGCTTTCTTGTGCCTGTCTAAATATCAAGTGCTCAGATGACTCCAAAGGAACATATCAGGGTAGTGTGCAAATGTCTAAATATAGCAATAATAATCTGTAGCTTTCTTCTTTTCAGTCAGCAGAAGAAATTATGGGATACACTTCCATTTGTGTGGAGTACACACTGAGATGAGTCTATGTTGACATCTGTTTCAATACTAATTTCTGACATCTCCCTAGTACTTCTGGAAGAGGAGAAATTCTTCTGTATAAATCTCTGAACTTGTCTTCGCTCTCTGGTTGTGGGTTGGGTTTTTTCCCTGTTATGCCAGAGAACTACACAGTTTTCAGCCCCTTTCCAAACTGCCAACTTTCTGCTCCATTGAAGTTACTTCTGGCTCCAATCCCAGTATTTTGGGGGAACAATACAGCCTATTTTAGCCTATACAGATTTAATTGCTGTGAATAAGGTTGACAATTATCTCCTTTTGTGTCTGAGAATCCCACCAGCTGTTTTAGATGCATTTAAATTGCCACACCATGCTAAACTCACTTGTCACATCAGGAACTATAATGCCAAATTTCAGGCACCTGGTAATCTATCCTTGGCCTTTATTTTAAAAGTAATTTTTGCTGCATTTAATTCAGTTTGTTCTACTTCCCCTTCAACCTTGGTTCTCTGCACCGGGTGGCATTATTAGGCATACCAAGGGACTTTTATACCAAAGATGCATTTTGAGGATAATGCATTTCAAATTGCAAGAAGAGAATTGAAAGAAGAGGTGGGGGTTTTTTGTTGGGTTTTTTTTTCCTCCCTCCACCCCCATAAGCTCAGGCACCTAAGGTGGGAACCATCTGACCAACATGCTGACAACCTGCTGTGTAAGTGTCTAGGCTCAGCTTTATTGTACTCAAAGAGGAACAGACATTTAAAGCTAATGTAAACAACTAAAATGGGTCAGCTGACTCATGCCCCCAAATGTCCTCTTTCTCTTTGCTTATAAATACAGTCTGGGTGATTAGCTCAGACTTAGCTGTCTGCACTGTAGACATCTGACTAGATCTCACCTCTGGGGACCATGCTTGTAGCAGCAGTCACGTGTAGGTGACTGTAGACACCTAAGAAGATTAAAAGTACTTGGCTTCTTGATGCAGAGCCGCTGCAAGTGCCAAGGTGCAGGTGCTCTGGGCTTGACTTCTCCAAGCTGAAGGCAAGCCTGAGTGGATTTTCCCACGGAAGAGACAGATCAGTATTTGATGTCTGCAGTTACATAGCACTAAACTGTGGTGCACCTTCTCTTTTTCCCTGCTAGCTTCCTAGACTTGTGAGAAACTTCACAACTTTTTTTTCTTCAGAAATGTTAGTTTAAGCAGGACCTCGCTTCCCTATCATCTGCTACTTCTGCCTCCGTATTATCTCTTCAGTCTTCAGGCAATACGTTGATTTGGGGTTAAAAAAAAATAAATTCGCTGCACAGGTGTCCCTGTGGGGCAGCACACTGGCATGTGAAGGTGGAGGTTGTTTACGCTGTAAAAGCCAGGAGAAAGGGCATACTTTCATCCTTTGACTGAAAAGTTGGCTCTCTTGCTAATTTTCTGAATTGTTCATATGTTGAATTCTGCAGGGTTTTCTTTTCAGTCTGCACACAGCTTGCTTTCCCGTTTATTTACAGTCTTGTCAATGGGTTAATAAATGAAAACTTGCAGTTTCAGTCACTGCCTTAGTGCATATTTTGCATTTGTGCAACTGTAATTATAATTTCTGAAAACAAGTTGTTCCTTGGTGTAGCAGGATGCAGGGACACACTAATACTTTATTATTTCCTGATACATATTTTTACAGATCTCGACACTATTTTAATTTCCCAGTGGTCTGAGAGGAACGGGGAGGATTATGTACAAGTTACAGTGGTCATTTGGTTCTGATGTTGGCTTTGTTTTTGTTGAGATCTCTCTGGGATTGCGAGTGCCTTTGATCATGCCACGCAGGTTTCAGTCCATCAGTGCTGCTTAGGTCTGTTTTTGCTGGGCTACTCCATCTCCTGTGGGCCTCTTCGGACACAATTTACTCTCCTTAGTTATAACTCTTCTTAAAATATTTGATGTTGGCCCTGCTTACTATGTTTGTACAAAGTATTTGCCAGTCTGTAGGTTTTCCGGTGTGCCTGGATGCATTTGCAAGTGGTGACTTGGACTGAGGTTTTGTAGGAGTCAGCGGTGCTTTTACCATTGAGTTTGGAAGGGGTAAGATTCATATTGGCAGCACGGGTAGAAGAAACAGTAGTGCTGGAGAAGCATGACCTGGTAATAGTTGTGCAGTTGCTCCCACTCCCATTCAGACCGGAGCTGAGTCCCAGCCCAGAGCCATTTGCTGTTTCAGGCTTCACAAGGTGGCAGTGAGCAGGTCCTGCTCTGTGCCAGATCCTGTGCACGCACCGAGTAAGGCAGGTCTCTGTTGCTTTGTGCTTTGCTTCCTCTGCATTCCTATACGGACATCATCCTGTACAACCTGCTCGAGCAGGGGGATTGGACCAGAAGCGCTCCAAGAGGTCCCTTCCAAGCTCAGCCATTCTGTGATTTTCTGATATCTCACCTTCCAAAACTGCTCCTTAACCTTGCTGTGCCTCTTCTGCTCTTGGGTGGGGGCACATCTTTTCATCCCACACACACACACCCCCCATCAAGGGCAGCAGGAGTCTGTAGGGACAGTTTGCCCTGAGGCTCAGCCCTGGTGCCTACCCAGTGCTCACGTCTGTGCCATCTGAGGTGCAGCAGGACTGGCTGCAGCACACCCCTAAGACATACAGTGGCATACCATGGTAGCAGCTGGTGTGCAGAGCCCAGAGCTTGAGTACCTTCCTTCTGAGTAAAGGTAGCGGATAGGGCTGGAAAGGGGACGCCCTTGCCTCCAAGCCCTGCGCACACAGACACTCATCTGCTTGCTGCAATGTGCCTGCTCTCGGGTAGAAATTCTGCATTTGGCTGTGATTCTTCTTTTTACTGGTGCTGATTTTTACCGGGGTCCCTGTGTTGACTTTGTCGCCAAATCATCACTGCACTAGACATTTTGCTTCTGTGATGCCTGAACAACTGAGCAAAGATGTTAAGCACTTTGGCCTATATTACACGAAAAATAGATGTTTAAAATGACATAATATTTAACTGAACTTTGAGTAGCTTGCCAGGGAAACACCTAGTATTTTGTATGGGGGTGTGCATGTATGTGTATATAAAATATATATTAGTACTGCAATATTTTCTTAATCCTGTTTTGCATTAAAAACTGTTTATTTTTTTTTACCTTAAATTTGGGAAAGCTAGTTTTGGAGTTGGCTGTAGCTCCCAAGCAGAATGAATGAACGCTATACAAATGTTTTGATGGATCATGAAGATCTATCAAGATTAAAGTAGCTGCCATTTTTCTGCAACCCGTCTTTTTTTTTCAGGCTCAGGGTTTCTGATATTTCATTGGCTTGCATTTAGCTTATATTTTAACAGCTTCAAATATGAGGTCTAGGAAGGTAATTTTAATAACAAGTAAAAAATTGGGGTTTGAGGCACGTTTATATGGCAAAGTGTCATTGTAGTGTGTTTTGCACGTGGCCCCTTCTTGCAGATCTGCCATTTAATGTTATCCCAGAGGAAAAGTGATGGATGTAAAACTCCAGCAGCAGGGTGTAGTTTGTCTTTAAGCTATTCTTAAATTACCAATGTATGAGTGGCTTTGAATTAATATTCTACTTGTGGGTTCTTGGTAATAAAGCAGTGTGTAATGTTTTCTTTTTTTCTTTTTCCTTGCCTTGCATATGTGTTCTTTCATACATATACAGTTTGCTATAATGGCTTTTTAAGAATAAATTAGCAGATTGACTTCTTTCAGGTTATAGGGGCTTCACAATACCTGCTGCAGTAGAGGGGTATTGTGAATAAAGCATTAGTGCTTATCGTTGGAAATGTGTACGCTCTCTGTCACACTTGCAAAGATTAGCTTGAGGCTAATTTAAGTTGGCAGCTGTATAAAAGGGATTAGTACCATCACTGTCGAACTCTTGCAGTTAACTTTCACACATGCTAAATGTGAGAGGTGGTTTGTTGTTTTTTTTTTTAAAGGTTGGACCAGTTTTGCATAAGCCATTTATCTTTATTTCTCTTAACCCTGAGAGAGCTGAGACTGCAGTCTTACAGTATTATAGCCTAATGGTGTGGGATTTACTGAAGCACTTTAAATACATAACTTGGTTCATTGTAAGCTTAAGGAGAGCTTTTATTTGCATATAAATGATATTGTTCTAAGGAATAAAGGGTTTATTTTAGATGTGTTTTAAAAAGTAGAATTTTGGGAAGGAAATCTGGGGGAGAAAAAGTGGCATTTAGGTTTTTTCCAGGCATCCTTGCCGTATGCAAGCACTCATTTATGTGTCTACAATAAAAATAAAATATTTTTAATTCAAATTGAGCATTTGGTTGGTTTTTTGATTTTTGTAGTAGTAGTTGGTGTAGTAGTTATAGTAATACTGAGCTTGTAGGCAAAGTGAGTGATTCTGAGGCCTGGATGCCCCTTGCCGTAGAGGTTAGGGGCAGGCTGCTGTCCCTGCCCTTTGATCATTTTGATTAGTATGATTTGGTTATTTATGTGTATTTCTGTCACATAACTCTGTCAGGACAACTGGATCTCATATGCAGCCATTCTTCTATCCAGACTTGTGTGTCTACTGTGTCCTCTGTATGAGGGATGCTTGCATTCAAGACTACCTCAGCCTCGTGCACCAGAAGTTGTACAGCTCATGGGAACAGGCGTGGAAGTGGCTACTTTTCCCTGCATTAAAGGGAAAGGAATGGTAGAACTTGGGTTCTGGTCTTGAATGTGAGCTCAGGGATAGATCCAAAGACATTTCTCATGTGAAACCAGCTCAAAACCACTATCCATAGGTGTGTTTCTCAGTGTGCGGTCAAAAGCCAAGTATTGCTCATCAATGAACTTTGAGGATCTCCCTTCAAGGCTGAGGCAGCAAAGTCATATGTGTGATAAAATGGCTGGGAACAAAATAAAGAAAAGTCACTATCATGATATGCATAGTGTGTTTTCTTAAGATTGAACCAGGTGCCTTGGTTTCAAGAGTTGTGGGTCTTAATGTGTAAAGTGAAGTCAAAGGACTATTCACAGGCTAATGAACCATGTAGAAAGGTTCTTTTTCACACCTATTTTGGTTTTTTAATGCTTTCTGCTTCAGTTTGAAGCTTTAAACTTGTCACAGCAGCCAAAGCTGGTAATCATTCTTTGCCTTATTGACAACAAGAATCTGGAAAATACCTGGTGCTGCATAAAAATCTCAATGTTTTTGTGCAAATATACTCATCTGAAGGCTGACTTCACCAGACTGAATGCGTCCTATCCATATAAGAAGCATAATTTAAGAATTTTCAAGGCAACTTCTTCCTTATACCATGGAGATAAGTTCAGACCCATTTTTCCCAGGTCAGCAGGATTTAAGAATTTACCTATTAAGGAGGAGAATAAAAAGGGGTAAGACAGTGTGTTAGTGGAAACTTGAAGGACACTGGTCAACACAAAGTTGTTTGTCCTCATTGCCTTCTGGGTCTCTGGCTTAATTTTTTCAGCAAGCTTTGAACAGCCAGCCAACCAAAGTTGCTTTAAATAGGACGATAAGCCGTCTGACCTGGCATGTTCTGCAATTCCACTGTGCTTTGTGGGAAATGGTGGTTCTTTTACAGCGTCAAGTTCATCTTTGCTTTTGCAACCTCTCCTTACCCCATGCTGATAGCCAGTATGGAAGGAGTGAGGAAGGAGAATTTGGCAATTAATTTTGCCAGCTGTGCTGAGATTGCTCAGCCCTGAAGTGAGGTCATGCTTAAGCACATTTGTGTCCCACTGGTCTGGCTCAGCATCTGCTCTGGGCTCACTGGCCGTTGCTTTTCTCATGTAATACCTGCATGCCAATTATCAAAAAGAGCTGCTCATCCCTGTGTAGTGATCACAGAGCTTGTTCCATTACTGTGACCTACAGCTGTCTTGTTCCTTGTAGTCGCATAGTATTTCATCTCTTTTTGGAGAGCATAGCTGGATGATATGCCCCACAATAGAATTTTGGGAAGTGCATGCAAATAACATCAGATTGGACTTCCCTTCCAAGATGTCACTGCCTTCAGTCCAAAGACAAGCTGTGTTACCGGTTTATGTTCATTTACACTGAACTTGTGGCAGAAATTTTTAGAACTTTTTCTCTTGCATTGTTTTTGACTTCTTTAATGTATTTTAAATTTCCACCATAAATGGTATTCTACCTCTGGGCCTTGCTTGGCAAGTGTAGTAGCTTCTACCTAGGTCCTAAAGTGAGCTTAGCCGACTATACCAGTGCCATTGCTGATACAAAAACCCATGTTTTCACACTGGAGCATTGCAAGACTCGTCTTTATGGCTAAACATTCACTTCCTTCTTGGTTAATAAAATGAAGGTTTTATTCAACCACATGGATTTAGTGAACCGATGGATTTAGGGAACCGATGGCTTCAGTTTCTTCCCGCAGTGGACAATACTAGTGGGTGTTTTGGTTTTGATGTGAGCAATATCACAGTAAGAGTAATGAACGAATGAAACTGTTTAGTCCCCTTGAAAAGCTGCCTTTCATCTGCAGGAGGAGGTGAACAGCTAGGAGGAAATCTCTTTCAAGTTACTTCCCATGCAGAAATAAATCTTGTGTGGGTGAAGGGGAGGAAACAGCCACCTACCTGGAAATCTAAGTGTATAAATGAGATGTCACAGAAGGCGGCAGTGGCATCCACTGACGTGCTAATCCACTGGGGGGGAGAGAGAAGAAAAGCCAGCAACACTTGTTGGTTGTTTTAATGATATCTTGAAAGGTTGTTTTTATGATATCTTTAATCATCATTCTAAGACTGTTGAAATTATTAAGCAAAACCGTAGGAACATATTGTTTGTTTGTTTATAGGTATGGTATTCATTCATCTGGGTTACTGCTGTGTTATTAGCTGGGTTGGATGCAAGCTGGTGTCAGACTCAGGGTTGTGGGTAGTGTGTGCGTGCCACAGCTGCAACAAAGAGGGAGGCTGGCTGTAGCTCCTGTGAGCAGCTGGAGCCTGCCAGGCTGGCGGCGGGAGAGAAGGGCTCTGTGCTGCCTGATGAATTGATTTATTCAGTGTCAAAGCAACCACAGGTGCCCACTGCCCACTTTAAATGGAAAATTGAAAAAAAACATGAACTGCTCATGGATATATTTGCTTTTGTCTACCTCCTTTTTCCTAAGATTTAAGGAGGAGATGAAGAGCTTTTGCATTCGCCTGAGGGTTAACAAATTGAAGTTTTGTAGATCAAGTGAGAGCAGTTTTCACAAATAAGGACATCTTGCAGGATATCGAGCAAGCAACTGTCCTTCACCTCAGCTAATGGACACTGGTTTAATTTTCTGTTGTGGGCTAAATTTTGCTCCAGGCACGTAAGGCAACAGCATTGGGGTGGGGTGTTTTGTTGTTTTGGGGGGGAGTGCGTGGTTAGGGCATGACATTTTGCCATTATCCTTTTTTTCAGCCTTTTTAAACAGTAGGAAGGTTGATAATACGTTTATTTCAGAAACTCATGGATGCCAGAATTGCAGGAAGTCACTTTTATTCACAGAAATGAAGAACCTCAGCAGCAGCCCTTGGTTGTCATTGCTTAATTCTTGTGATTATTGAATACAGCCAGTACATCCTAGAAAAAGAATCGTTTACTTCCCCAAGGAGTGGTATTACTCTTTGATATTGTTAGTAACCTGAAAACTGATAATGGGGGAAAGAAGGAGCATGTTCCAAGTTGTATAGTTTAATAAATGTTTAAGATTGTGTGTCTGCTAATTAGATAAATGGTGGAGTTAGAAAATTTCCTTGGGGAAGAAAGATAAAGACACAGGAGAAAAATTTTGGTTTGGTGATTGAAAAATTTTAAAAATTATTTTAATTTTTGAAAGGCATGGATTATTTTGAAGCAGATAATTTCTTTGTAGGGCTTTTTTTTTTTAATATCTTATGGGATTTTTAGCTTTTGTTTGAGCACAGTTGGGGTCATATTTTTTTATTTACAGAGAAAAGCATTTGACAGCATCTTTTTGTAAGGTATTTAACTAAGAAAGCTGCAATGTGGGACCATCAACTGGTCTTTTGTTTAAGGCTTTACTTTTTGTTGCTTTATCAGAAGTGTTTGGGCCCGTGCAAGCTGAGTTTGTGTTCTTTCATCCACCCTCTTTCACTTTCAGCTGGCCTTTCCAGCCGGGATGGCTTCCTGCCTGACACGGCTGCTTCCTCGCCGACAAATGCAAGTTGCTGTATCTCCCCCTGTCTCTGCAGCATTTCTTTTTAGAAACATTTGTGGGTATTTTGATGTTCCAATGTCAGACCCTGTGGGTTACACAGATAATTCACACAGCCTCAGCCTTAACCTACATGGTACAAGCATAGGGTGCCCAGATCTTTGCCCTGGAAGTGCTTGCATAGGATGTCTTGATCCTCAGAAGAGATGTTACAGAGGAAGTGGATCTGGGAATGCTCTCCACTATTGAGAAGAGGAACTGTGTCTTGGTGGGGGAGAAGGAGATAGAATTTGGGGTGCCCTGGTCAGTTACCCCACAGCTCGACTGAACTTAGGGTGTAGGTCAGGCTCCCTGCTTACAGGTATTATTTCTTATCTTGGGCAGGTCTAGAGTGTGTGTGCAGCCAGTTCCCACGCTTCTCCTGGTACAGCATAACTCCCCAAGCTCTTGAAGCTCTTTTAATCCTCAAATTTCAAAAAAGCATTTTTTTGTACACGCTGCTGTTGTCATGCATCATTCAGAATTTCTGCTGAGCTCTTTGCCTGTACCTGTTGTTTTTTATCTAGGTATGTTACATAAAAAATTTTGCTAGACTTGTCAGTTTAAAAAATGCAAGTGCTTGGATAACTACTTTAATTTTTTCGGAGTTTGAGATCTAGACCAGGGTAAAACTCTCCTCCTACAGCACAGCTTGAAAATATTGCTGAAGCAAATAAAACAATGTAATCTCAATGAGCATGATATAGGGAGGAGTAAAACAACCGAAGAGTGTATGTACTGATATTGATGTGAAAAATAGAGCGCTGAATAAAAGTGCTTCAAAAGATTTGAGCTGTTTTGTTGGGTTTTTGGTGGGGCTGCTTTTTTGGTCAGGAAGTTGTTATCAAAACCCATTTTGGCTTTGTTCAACTGGTCTGTTTTGGTTCTTTTTAAGATAAACTTAGGATGTTGTAATCAGTGACCTCAGCACAGGAGTTGCTGGTTGAACGAGGAACGGGAGCACAGTGTGACCTACATTTCCATTCAGTCATATGGGATTTGGGGTCTCGCAAGATACCAGCAGAATGCCAATTGTGAGCCAAACAAACTAGCTGGCTCCTATCTGGAGGATTTGCTTTCAGCTGAGGACATGTCAGAGATTAGCCTCGTAAAGTACTGAAGCGTCCGTCAAGGTTGATGCAAGCACCTCTTCAAATGTAACCGAACCCCACCAGCTCACTGTGCAGGCTTCAGTCCTGTTTGCAGAGTAGGATGTATTTTTACTAGCACTACTATACCATGAACTAAACATTAGAATTATTTAGCTATTGCTGAACAATGTGTGAACAATAGAAACAACTAATGCTATAAAAAGAGGAACTTCTAATCCAAATTAGATACATTATTTGGGTTGAACTTCATAAAAGATTGGATAGGAGATAAATGGGTGATGGGGGAGAGAAGGGATGGGATGGGAAGGAGTTGATCATTATTAGGTCTAATCAAACAGTTCCTTGAGGAATTATGGGGAGAGAAAGCAAAAGCAAGAATTTCCTTGGAAAACATGTATCTGAATAAAAGCTAGAGTATTATGTAGGCCTCACTCTTTTTTTATTTTTCATTTTTTATCTACATTTTATATTATTTGCATCCATGATAAAATGGAAGTGAGAACAGCTGTATGATTGGAGGGTTTTTCTGGTGGGGAAGGATGTTTATTAAGTGTGAGAAGGTAATGCTTTATCTCATTTTCTTCACTTTATTGGAGGGTAACTTATTTTTTGAGGCAGACAGAAAAAGAGATATGAAGGGGAACTGAAAATCTTAGGAAGCTGATGCACTTCCTCTGTGGAAGGAGGGGGATGGTAGATAGATTTTCCATAAAAAAATTTCAGAGGACTAATTAAGCATTACCTTTTGGAGATATGAACATCTTGTTAGTTCTGCTTTGTTATTTGTATAAGCAGCTTAGATGTGGGTTTTGTCCTGATAAGTTACAGTCTGGGAGAGCAAGGAGGAAAGACAACAGTAAAATCAGGATTGGAAAGCTGCTTGAAAGAATTGCCTGGAGGAGGGATTTAAGAAGCTGCAGAGAGAAAAGGATTTCAAAAGGCAGCAAAGACAGAGGTGTTTGAAGCTGAGTAGAAGGTGCTACCAGCTTCTGTAGCACACAGGCATCAGGCACCAACACATAGCTCAAGCTTTGAGGTTAAAAATCACAGGGCTTCAATGCAGCCCTTTTCCAAAGTTTGCCTGTGAGATGGGGTGTGAGAGTAGAAGAGCACCTACGTAGAGGGGTAACTTTTGGCATCTAGACCCTGCGTTACATGGTAGCACCCATAAGAACTCATTTGACATTATGATTAGTTCAGATCTTCACAAGGATTTCCAAAATAAACTTAATTCTCTGTTGGAGAGAGGAAAACTAGAATTTTAGGAGATAAAGTGAAGTTCTGGGAAGGAACATATTGTTTGCACCCCTGGTCCCCCCACCTCAATACACTGACGCACCAACCTCCATGTCTTCTCAGTATTCAGTCTTGCCAGGTTCCTTTTGACCATATCCTCTTCTAGCAAGGTGCTTGGTATGCAGGTTCAACTCCCGGCGTTTCACAGTAGCTGACTGCCAAGCTAGTCTGTTAGGTCACTTTGTTCTTGTAGCCTTTCTAATGTATTCAGTGCCTTGACAAATTTTCTTGGCAAGAGCTTTATGAAATGAGACCATATTGTGCATAACTTAACGCGCTGTTAAATATCAGAACACCTCCTACCATACAAGTCCTGAAGTCCATCACTAAGCTCAAAAACCAGAGCAGCTCCAATACTTAAGTGATTTTCGTAAGGAATGATAAGTAGTAGTAAGGCAGCAGTTTTTGTAAGGAGTTGCTTTTGTCCCTATTTGTCGTGGCTTCTTATTTTTTTAAAGGGGATTGAAGACAGCAGCATCAGTGAGGAGGCTGATCAGTTAAACTGAATGTTGATTAGCTCCTGATATGATAAAACTACACTTTCTGTGCTGCTGTATTTTAATCATACTTGTAGGATTTCAAACTGAAACAGTGTTGGTGAGCTGATTTAAATGCTTTGGTATTTGTGCCTCCTCCCCATTTTCTGAATATATGCTTCTATTTTTCCTAACGTCAAGAAAATGTTGAGTTTTCAGACTGAAAGTTTGTTGCATCTCAGTGGTTGATCTCCAGTTGCTCAAAGGTTAGGCACTACAGCGGGTGAGTGCTTAAACTGCTCACAGGTGCCTTGCAACTAAATGTGCCTTCAACTCTGCTCTCTGTGTGTTT
Organism: Phalacrocorax carbo; assembly: GCF_963921805.1. Classification (NCBI taxonomy): domain Eukaryota; kingdom Metazoa; phylum Chordata; class Aves; order Suliformes; family Phalacrocoracidae; genus Phalacrocorax; species Phalacrocorax carbo. The sequence goes on along the minus strand of NC_087513.1, from coordinate 37,160,129 downwards.
CACAAAATAATTTTATCCACAGTTGGTATTTACAAGAAATACTTATAAACAACTGGCAGTATTGTGCATACAGATGTCAGGTTGCAGTGTGTGACATTTGGCACTGTAAGGAAACTTTCAGATTCTGAAAGGAGTTAATTGTAGTGGCTGTGCATTTTCTTAGAACACTTTTTCTAGTCAGAAGCAGGACTACTCATTTGCATGTCACAGTATCATGTTGCTCCTCGAAAATCAAAAGAATACGCTACTTTTAAGCAAGGCTGACACAGAATTGACATGTCAGCAAGAGCAGGCAAGCTGGGGCAGAGTCCCCTGTGGCCTTCCTCTGGGTTTTGTTTTCATTTCAACAACCTTTAGCAAGTATTTTACTGTTATGTAAAATTTTACTTTAATGAAAACATTAGAGATCAAGAAGTTTGGTACGTCTTGAACTTGCCATCAGGATTACGATGTACCTTCAAGCTCATTTACTTTCTGCGGAGGCAGCAGTTGTTTTTAAAGACATTGCGTCCCTGATGTTGAACTCTGTTTGTCCAGTAGTGAAAATGCTGTCTCTGACTAGCAGTCAACCTGTTAGGTGACTCAAACCTTGTAGTAAACAGGAGTGGTTAGACACTGTTCGTGGAAGAAGACACGCTTGCATCAAAGTGGCCATGTCATCTTGGTTGGAACAAGACGTGGTCCCAGCTTACACAGGTTTTCCCTGTGTGAGCCCAGGACTGTCAAAGCATGTGTCTTACTGAACACGGCATCAACTGATGCAAAATTAGTCAGTTTATGATGAGGTTCTCATGTAGAAAGTGGAAAATGTGTTTGACCATGGCTGTTCTGAGACTGATGATAGTAGCCATGGTGTCTTGGGTAATGTGAACTTCTGATCAGGGTTTTAAAATGTTGATGGTGGAATAGCTTTTATTTCAGCTTCATCACTGACGGAAGGAAGATGAGCAGTTGTGGTGCAAGTCTCAGGATACCCTTGGCTGTCAGAAAGTTGCACTGATCTCTTAGTGCTGGTTTCTGCATGCCTGCAGCTCTTGGTGCAAGTCTGCTCTCCACACTGTAGGTGGGACAGAGGTGTGGGGGATTGAGGTGGGGTTTTTTTTGTGTGGGGGAGAGGGGCGTTTATGTTATTCTGCGATGCTAGACGGGTGTATTTAGTATGCATCTCTGTTGCTGTGGTACAAGTAAGCTTGGCTTGCATGTTGGAATATAAGGCAAAGCCTTTCCTTTTGTATTTCTGTCACAGCATTTCTAATATATGCCCTCTAAACAAACTAATGGCAGTTGCGTATTTTTCTCTGCCTTTAGCAGTAACAGCTTTTTAGATTTATAGCAGGAATTCTGTTTGTGTGAGACTCAGAACTTGACAGAATGCATACCCTTAGTCAACAGATTCATCATTCATTGTAGCAGAGAGGCTGGCAGGTAGAAAAGCAACTGGGATTCTCATACTTCAACTAGGAGGCGTAAGTGTTATCAGCCTTGACCATCAAGTAATCCCTTTAAAGAAAAGTATGGTATACTGAAGGATAAAATATGCTCACGATACCATTGGTTCTTATTCACATAGTTCTGTGAAAAAAGCATGTACCTTGTGTAGGTGTGTGGAAACAGACAAGTATGCATGTGTGTATGTATATATGTGTGTAAGAAAGTCGGGTATTTTAATTCAGTTGGTATTTGCAATACTTCTGGGCTCTGGTTTCGTACATCTTGAGTTACATGAGATACAGATGGAGGCTTCTGTGCTTTGCTAACTTGGACACATCCCTTGTTTTCTTTTTTGTTTTGTTTTTTCTTAGGGTAATAAATGCAGGGAAGAGCACACACAATGAAGATCAAGCCAGTTGTGAAGTCCTCTTTGTCAAGAAGAAAGCTGGAGGCGCTAATTCCACACCAAACAAGAACTCTTCAACAAAACGGAGGTCATCATTGCCCAATGGAGAGGGTCTCCAGCTGAAAGACAATTCAGTAAGCAGACTTCTGTATTTTGACAGTGGAGAAGTACAAAATATAGAAGGATGTGGCAATATGATGCTAAAAGATGTTTACTGAATGTTTCATGTTTTCAGTTACCTGTTACTAATTATCTCTGCTTAAATATGAAAGTTAACTGTATTTTTCTTAGGTCTACCACTTGATTTTTGATTTCTTGCATTGAAAAATGCTGCTTGCATCGAAGACATTTTAGTTTAAAAATGGGGAGCGAATACTCCTTGGATTTTCCTTTTGTTTCATTTCTGAAAATATAATCCTGAGAAATTTATTGCTGCAGAATAATGAGTTTAATGGCTGTGGTTGACTTGCCCAATGATGGTCACTGTAAGCATAGAAGTATCACCATTTATACAGTCATACAATTTTATTAAGATTTAGGCAGTCATTTGGATTCCTTTCACTGAAGCACTATTGCGTCTAGTAAGGTTGGTTTATCCAGGTAGGGTAAGGTCATCCAGCACACTGAATTCAATTATATTTGCTGACTGTGGCCCCTCTCTTTGTGTGGAAGGTGACATACATCATGCACTTATCTACTGGTAATCATCTGCTATTCTTCATCTGTCTTGTTTCCTGACTGGCTAATTACTTCATCTGCTCTTTAAGCATGAGCTCAGGCTCCAGCAATGATTGATAGTGTGTGTGCGATTCAGACATTTAGCCATGTGACACTAAATGCCCTATCTGAATGTTCAAGTCGGACAATGTGGCTGTGCAGTCTTTCTGCTGCTGGGAGAACACAGGTTCTCCCTAAGTGATAATTAGCCTTTCAGTGGAGTGTAAGTACCCTTTCATGTGTTGGGGGTGTTTGTTTTTGTTTTAAACCAGGTTGTGATTAGCAGTCTGCTTCAGTCTCTCTCCCAAAACTTCATGGCTTGGTATACCTGATGGCTGCAGGGGTCATCAGGGGACCTAAGCAACAAGCATTCCTCTTGCACTGTGTCCCTGCCCACCTCTTGCTCCTCCTATTCTGTTTCATATTTCATTATTGCCGCAACATTTTCAGACGCTGACAGATTTTCCAGGTTTGCGAATAGCCCTGTTCGTTCTTCTTTCAAATCTTTCCTTAGATCACCTGTCCCAGTTCCTGCGTGCTGATATTCCTCATTGTATTCAGACAGGCATGTTTGGTTTCTTTTTTTTCCAAAGTACATATTTGAGCACTCCTGGATAACGAATTGTGCCCTGTGCTTGCTGGGACTAATGAGTTTTGCGTACATTCATGCAAGGCAAAACAGAATTTAATAGTCTGCATTTTAAAAAGTCTTTCATAGAAAGCCCATGCAACTGTCTGCTATTGGCTCATGAGTTTCATGAGTGTATTTAGTATGCATTAAATATGTGTAATAAAGCAGGTATTTGGCCACAGTCATGTATATAAAACACATCAAGATAAACAACAACATGCTTGGTCCAGGTGATGGGTTTGTTGGACACAAAGGACATCGCTGTGTCATGCACACAGCATACTGCAGTGACCCTTCTGTGGACACCAGCCAGGGTCCTTGTGCAGAGGAACTGGCTCTGATCTGACACCACATTCAATTTCCAGGCCTACCATGTGAGATACCTGGTCAGGGGCCTCTGCATCTGGGATATGGGTGAATGTAGCTGTACTGAATTTGCCTGTGTTTTCAAATTTTGGGGCATGCATGGGACATGAAAAGCTTTGTAGCATTGCTTCACAAAGTCTAGTTAACTTCCAGCTTTGAGTAGTATCAAATGCTTCTTGAGCAAAGGGCATGCTATGTTATATATACTATACTGTGCAGTTAATTATCTTCCACAGAAGGAACTTTTTTCCAAACATTACATATTTAATATTTTTAGATTGCATTAAAAATACAGGGATATAAAACTATTCCATTATTGAAAAGGTGTCTTCACTAGCTTTGGTATCCGTCATTATGGTCATCATACTGTTGTGGTATTGTAATGGTAGGGTATTGAAACTGACTGCATATTTTTGAAAGCTGTTGTTCTTATCCATTTTAAACTTAATGATTGTCAGCCTTGCTATATATCCAGTTACCCTGTGTTATGCGAAGTATCTCATGGAATTTTCTGATTTCTCTTGACTAGTGTATTTGCTAGTTTGATTCTGTACCTTTCATCTAATTTTTTGAGTAAACAGCCCTCCCTTTCAAGCTTCTTGAGAGAAACACTTTTACTTCAAATCTTCTTTCTTCTATTTCTGACATGTTTTGACCAGAAACAAGCATAAGATCTGAAGTGAGGAGCCAGCTGATCCATATAATATAATATACTGTTTTCATGCTAGTTATCATGTTCTTTATATGTTCTCTTCTTATCTACAGATTTACTTCTGTTTTCTACATGACACTTGAATAAGTGCTATAGCACTCATTATTTAGCTGCGTAAAACCTATTCTACCATGTTATTAGACCACAGCTTGTGAATTTAAATTTGTAATCTATTTTCCCAAACATGCAGCATATTTCTGGAGAAAGCTTTCTACAAGAGGGCAGTCTTACACTAGCAATTAGTAGGTTTTTCCTTGGTACATTTTTTGCTGGTTGAATATATTTAAAAGGGGAAAAAAAGATGTACACATTTCTACAATGTGTCATATTTTTATGTTTTTGTATTTTTATACTGTGAAGTATAATACTGTGTTTTGCCCTCACAGAGCATTGTTAGCAAATATTATTAAGGTGTGTTTGAGTTTGGTGTTAAATGTGAGGAGGGTGCAATTTACTCTGTATCAACAGGATGTAGAATACAGGCTTGAGACACTCCAGTGAGTGGTATAAATCGTCCCAGCAACTACTTAGTAAGAAAGCCTGAAAGTAAGAAGGGGGCTGAAGCCTGTAAATGCCTCCTAGGGAAATCCCACTGTATCATGATTTCAAATTGTCTCCGAGTGGTGAAGCATTTTGTAGAAATAATGAAGGAAGGAGGGATGAGGGAAGCAGTTTGAATATTTGCCTGGCGAAAAGAATGATTTCTTCTGTCCTTGTTTAGTTTTTTTTTAAAGTGTGGAGCACAAGGGAAATAGGAAATTGAACTTGAACTGTCTCTTGATTTAACAGAGTCTATTTCATTGTCCTCAAATTTTTCTTTGTTTCCACAGAATTTTTGAGAAGGCCACATGCCATCTTTGTTTTACCCCGTTTTCTGAGAAGTTTGTGAAACATAAATGGCAACTGCATCTGAGGTTGTGTGATTATTCTTATGGAATGTTGATTCTGCCAATGCATCCCTGTGCTTTGGCGTGGCGGCATAAGAGTTGGAGATCCGCGGGTTGGTTGCTGCTGTCGTGGCCTTGACTCTGTGGGTGGACTCTGAAGAGCTTCCGGGGGTGGGAAGGAGGAGGTGATGGGCCAGAAGTGAGGAGGTGGAGAAGTGAACGTTTGTTTAGCCCTGACACACAGAAAAATCCAAGGAAACCTCTTAAATAGCATAAATATGGTTTTTCTCTTCAAAAGAGTGGGTGATAAACTGAGCAGAGCAGTGAAAGGAAAGATTCTACAAGTTCAACCCTAAATTATTTCTCTCCCCTTACGCCGCACCCCACTCCTGCTGCTTGGTTAATCATACTTGCTCTTTGTCCCCATTCAGGATCATTCACTTTAAATTGCACAACTTTTTCACTGGTACTATTTTTAAATGCCTTTAACTACAGGGTACGTTGCTGATGAATACTGAAGACCATCAGTGAGTGAAGTGGGAATACTATTCATGATATCGTCATAGTGACAGTTGGGTTGCAGGACTTAATGCGATGCATTATTAATTGTCGTTGTAATGTGAAGATACGTACTTATCAATTTTGCAGTTTTCTTTGTCACAAAGATGGGACAGAGTATTTGTTCTGTGTGATACAAGGCTGGTTGCCTATCACAGGTAGCTGAACATATCATCGGTAACATGAGGAGGCTTTTCTCTGAGGATGGGGTGGCAATCGCTCACCCAGTTCAGATTTTATGAGAACTAAAGAGATCCTCTAATGCACTTTATGAATGTAGTTCATATTTGGAACAATAATAGTCAGGGTGCGTTGTGGTTTTCAGAAAAAATCTTTAGTGGCAACATGATTTATTTACCTGTCTGGAATTAGCTTCATAAAAAAATTCTGAAGGTTTGCAAAGTAGGACCACTGTCTAACTTGCCTGAAAAAATTGTCCCAAATTGATTACTATGTATTGTTAAGGCTACCCACTTTTTTTTTCCTATAATGAAGCCCCAGTTATGTGTATATATATGCATTTTCTTTCATGACTTCTCACGTATTGCTTGACCCAAACTTTGCATGTCTTAATTACATTTTTACAATTACAAAACCCAGGAGACTGCTGAACCCTCCTGAAAGCTAGGTCAGCAGTTGAGGAGCCTGGAGCTTATTAAATTTCCTAGTACATACTGGAAATGAATTGTAAGGTCAGTGCAGTGAAGGATCTGTTTGCTCTTCACATATCTGATAGCTATTCAGAATGTTGTTAAATCTGAATCTTCTGAAAGAAAATCTGAAATAAATCGCTGTGGTGACCGACCATACTCCCACTTGAGGGCTCTGTCCAGTTAAAAGAACAAATGGAGATTGATGTTTGAAAGACTGCTTTTGACAGAATACTGACAGAGCTGATAGAAATAGATGTATTATTCTCTGAAAGATTGCAGAATATCAATACTTTTGGGAAGAAGTTCAAGCTCCCAAATGTGAAGGAGAGGAACAGCCATGCATATGTACACCAAAATAGGTAATCACTTGGTGGCTACAGAGGTCATTTCAGCTGTAGAAGGAAAAGCAAGGACCTTCTTGTGCTTTTTGTCTCATCTATGTGCCCTGACTGCTGGCCTTTGTTTGTTCTCTGACTTGCTGCTTTATATGCAACATATATTTAATTCTCATCAAATTGGTATGGTTTTGGAGAATTTATTTTTTTAAAATAGAGGAGCAGTTTTTGTTCTCAAGGTGGGGGAAAGGAATTCGTTTCTTCTTCCTTTTCTAGACAGCTAATAGGTCATTCGTGGTTATACTCTTTGCTGGTTCAAAAGTAAATGAAACTTCATAGGGATATATTAAAAGTTTTTGGAGACTAATATTTAGGTTACAGTAATGCCTGCAGATCCCAAATGAAGTTAAGGCCCTAGAGCATCTCATGCAGAATGTGTATATAAGAGCAGTGTTGTGGTAGTCATCTCCCCTGACTGAATATGCTTATAATACAGAGCTCTCAGTTATCTAGGGTATTTCTGAAGTTGGTAGGGAGAAATAAATCTACTTTGGAGTAAGATAAGCATAGTCTGAGAGTGCAGGATTTTTTTTCTCTCTGAGTATAAGGGCAATGTAGATAACTGCCTTGAGAGTGTGCAGTGTAGATGTCTGAACTTAGCTGAACTGGTAGCAACACCCTTTTATTTAAGAATTACTAGTCCAAAATGGGCAAGATCAGGGAACTCTAGACAAACCACCATAGCTGAAGTGGCCATGCCGTGTTCGTGTCAGTGACAGCCTGAGAATACAGCTCAGGCCCATGTGAGCTTCTCTGTCCTAATTTGTGCTGCCCATTGGCTTAGAGGAAAGAAGTGTTAACACTTCAGTTTCCCTTTTTGTCATAGACCATTGTCCTGGTCTGTTCTAAAGCTTCCCGGTCTCTGATGGCACCTTATTTGATTACCAAGTTCACATGAGGCTTGTTCAGTGTCGGACTTATCCAGTGTTGTGCTCATATTTAAAAGACATGTAGACGTGGCACTTCAGGGCATGGTTTAGGAGGCACGGTGGTGTTGGGTTGATGGTTGGACTTGATCCTAGAGGTCTTTTCCAACCTTAACGATTCTATGGTTCTGTAATAATGAGAGTGAACTGTGTAATAACTGTTCTCCTTCATCTTCTGAAAAGCTCTAATATGGACTTTGGTGGGGGCTTACTTTGGAAAACTTAAGAATATTAGTGTGTGTGTGGTTTAAACTTGTTCTTAATTGTAAGTTTCTGTTATAGTTTGGGGGCAGGGGAGGGCGACAACAAAATACCTTCTTTCTCTAGGTAGAAGGTAAAATATTTCCATTGCAATCAGAGGTGTAATGCCTTTATGCTTTTTTCCCCCAGCGGCAGCACATCTCGAAAGGAGTAGACCTTTCAAATGACATGAGGACATAAGCTGTGGAAGCACTATCCACGGTGCATCATGAGGTGGATTTTGGCCAGGGAGCCAAACCCTAAGAGAAGAATGGGAGCAGAAGTAGTTTGATCTACAACTCCCAGGAGGCACAGTGTTGCCATTTTGAATAAATGGTTTCAATTTTCAGCTGAGATACTTTCACTCTGGTATACTTGTTTCTGTTGGCAAAATACTTGCAATTTTGTATGGATAGCAATCTATTTTTACAAACAGGTTTTTTAGTCAGTAATTCCGTTATCTGTTAAAAATGGCTTAAGTAGAATTTTACAGCCAACTGTTGTGTGAACTTGAAGGGCTTCTGAGCCCAGAGCAAGCTAGCACAGCTGCCAGTCGTGCCTTCAGGGGTGAAATTTCACAACAGGTTTTTGGTGAATTCACCAAACTGGGTACGTGGGTGGGACTGGCTAAAGAGCCGCATTCAGAAATGTGTACATTTTGTTGGGTTTTCCACCATTATAGGCTGTATCCTGCATGGTCCTTACTGTGGTAAGTAATCCAGTACTGTAGGACAATACTCCCTTTTCTCAGCATTTCAGTAATAAAATGAAGAGTGCGCAATAGACTGCTGAATTCCTTCTCTTGGAAGAACTCTCCCCTGTACAGATGACTATATTGTTAATGCACAGTTTAAGAATATGCTTGAACTTTACTACAGCAGCAATGCTATAAGCTAAAAAAAAAAAAAAGACTTATGTAATTTTTATAATCAAGGCTTTTAAATATACATTTCAACAAAGTTACAAGTAATTGCAGATTCAGCAATGAACCCTGCCCTTTGAAGAGTATGAACTTGTAGTGATAGTCTATATACATGTTGCTAAAAGAGACATTATGCATTAGGTTTTGGATTTTGTAGCATGGGCAATAATGAATGATGTCTTTTGGATCTGCAAATGACAATTCATGGTGTTGTTACTCCAACCTGTCTGCGCTGTCCTGCAGCTGGTTGTTGGCACCTTTGTGGAGCAGCTGGAACAGCAGAAAGTAAAAGGAGCTGCAGCTCAGAGCCCTCTCCATAAATCTGAAATAAGCAGTGCTTTGGGCTGAGGTGATGAGATGCAGGTGGTACCTAGACTAAATGCTGATTTGTTGTGTAAGGGAGCAGTGTTCGGATGAATGAAACAAATCATGCCTGTCATCCTAAATTAGACCACAATCAGCATGACGTGCAGATATAATTTTTAAGTTCTTTGACTGCAGTGAGATCTAGGTTACGCTTTTTTACTATGAGGTGTTTTGCAACAGTATTGTCTGATTCCTGTCCCTTGCAAAATGATTTATTTCTAAATCTGTATTAATCCACCCACGTCTGACTCACAAAGCAGTCCCACAAACAGTTGTTTCAGCAGAACTGGGAGAAGGTGCAGGATTAAGAAGAAATGGAGGGGAAAGAGGCTGTAAAGACTCTTTCCCCATGCTGCTGCCAAGTATGCTATCATGCAAAGACAGGTATTGTTATGCCTAAATGCTTCCCTGAGGATTTCTAGGTGAATTTCTTCCAAAAAAGTTGAGGTTATCTAGGGTATGGCTCCTTGGTATTTTTCAGGCAGATCGGAGCTTGTGCTGCCCGTAACTTAGTCTGCCTCCAGCCCTGGGTTAGTGGGCCCTATCTGAGTGATAGGGCACCCCACCACAAAAAACATGGTTTGTGCTCAAATCAGAGCAATAGCGGAGCTGACTTATGCCTGTCAGAGGAGACTGTGGAGCAGAAGAGGGGAAATATTTGAAAATTGCATCACTGATCAAAAACTGCTGAACACATATATATCGTTACCACATATACCTTATTTTTAATAACAAGGTCTACAAAATCTACTTTTTCCGGATACTTTTTACTCTGTCTCTATGAGAACAGTTGTGCTGACTGGCATGCCAGGAGTTGAACTAAGATAAAAGACCTAAAAGCATACTATTATGCCATGAGCTACAATAAAACATGTATATAGCTCCTCCGATCAGAGCGTGTGTAACTCCAGTACTGTACAGGAAACTTTTCAGAGAACTGGGAAGAACTAGGCAGTGAATGTGTAGGCCAGCACAGGTGCAGTGCAGCTGATCCCACTTCTGTCTGCCATCCTCGAGGACCTCTGTGCTGCGCTGGTTCTTGGGCAGGGAAAGCCTGAGTTGTCCCATCTGCCAGTGCTGATAGACCTTATCTGCCAGTCATGGAAGTGGGGATCAGGTCTTATTACTAGATGTCAAACTGAGGTCCTTCATCTCATGCCTAGTGGAAAAAAAGTCTGTCACAGGAGTATCAGGTGCTCTCTTGTGTAGGATTTTGGTTTCCGTGGTGGTAGGTCCATCATTTATCAATGATATGATCTTTGAATGCTTCTGATCTACACAGTCATTAGGAAATTAACGTAGTCTCACAGTGGTAGCTGTTCTTGGTCAGTGCATTCTATAGCACTGTAAGGTAAGAAAGATTGCAAGGTCAGCTTTTTTTCTTTTTTGAGGGGGTTAAGGAAAAGAAAAAAGGAAAAAAAAAAAAGGTGGGGTATGTGGCAATAATAAGCATCTCTCCTCCCTGCCAGAGCTGTGCTAACACAGTGGTATTTCTCCATTTCAGAAAGAATGTTACCTCTGTGAAAGGTACCCATGTTTTACCTGCTGCTCCATTATCTCACTCGTGGCTGTGTAATGGTGACCATCTCTTTTCCTTCCCTTTCTTCCCCTCCTGCTTCTCCAGGACTCAGATGGGATCAACCTGTACTACTGGTCCTTGTTTGATGGACACGCTGGGTCGGGGGCAGCTGTGGTCGCTTCCAAACTGCTGCAGCACCATATCCTGGAGCAGCTGCAGGAGATCGTGGACATCCTGAGGAACACAGCCGTCCTCCCGCCGACCTGCCTGGGAGAAGAGCCTGACAACCCGGCCACCAACAGCCGGACACTGACACGGGCGGCCTCCCTACGTGGTGGTGTGGGGGCCCCAGGCTCACCCAGCACCCCTCCAACACGCTTCTTCACCGAGAAGAAGATCCCACATGAGTGCCTGGTTATTGGGGCCATAGAAAGTGCATTCAAGGAAATGGTATGTATATCTCAGGGCTCTGAAGTCCTTGTTGCATACAATAATGAGTCGCATGCCCCAGAGAAGATGAACATTCAGAATTTTTCTTCTCACTTTTTTTTCCCTTTCTTTGCTTAAACACCATCTGACAGAATATTTAAGAGCCTCAACAGCTTACCTAGTACATCCCTGTGAGGCAGGAACTCTATCTTACGTCCCAGGCAGCACCATGGCCACGTTTGTGGATTACTTGACTCTTTACAAGCTTGGTGCTCTTTTTCTCCTTCCTTTAAGATAAAAATTAGTATTGCCTCACAGTAGCAGATTTCAGCATTGGCTGTTATCATGAGGCTGTGTATACAGGCATGGACTTTACAAAGCCTCGTTGCCCTACCGGAGCAGCAGCAAAGGCTCTCAGCATTCCTTGCACCACCAACACACCTTGTTTGTGTTGCCCACAACTACGTAAATGGGTCATAAAAGGTCACATCTGGGATATAGATGAGGGGCAGCATCCTTGATCCAGTTCACGATAGCCTTGGGGTGGCTCATAAACCACATTAGTGACTGTTGAGCATGTGTGTGCAGCTCCTGACTGAGGCAGACTGAGTGTGGGTGAGCAGGGCATGACGTATATTCCTACCACCAACTTGACTTGTGTACAGCATGAACATCTGGGCGAAAATCATGACCCCGTGGAAACAGAATATCCATCAATTTCCCTATGGAAGGCTGTTTTTTCTCTTTTGTAATTGATGTAGCTGTTCCAGACCTTCCTCCTTCACTTGTCCACGTTATCAAAAATTATTCTTGTTGGGCAGAGCAGAGGCTTGGCCTGCCAGCGAATAGATGCAGATGAGGTCTTGGGAGATCTGTTCTTCTTCTTTTTCTTTTTTTTATTTTTTTTTTAATTTTGTTGTTGTTTTTAGAAAAGCCTCTTATTTGAGCAGAAGGCTTTTGAGCTGATGTATGTTTACCAGAAGTTTTACTTTTTGCCTGAAAAGAAGTGTTCGACCATTGTTTTTCCTTATATGTGTGAATTTTATTTAATACATGCATCTAGTTAGAGACTAGTTGTTGTTCTAACAAGGTGGTGCTTCACTTTGGATCTGAATAGCAATTATCTTGCTCAGTTGTCCTTTCTTCTCAAGGAAGCGCAGGCAAACAGACCCACCAACTGGGTTTGGACAGCATCATCTCACTTTCAGGTGGGTAGGTCCAGGAGTGAGATCCATAGCCGTGGCTTAGGCATCATTCCGTGTGGGGCATGTGAGCAGTTTTATGCACTGTGGCTAGTGGGCTCAGTTTCTGCTAGCTGAAAGAAAGAGGATGCATGAAAATCTACTGACAGTTTAGCATGCCTTTTTCAGAAAGGGAGGACAAGTTTACTCCTTTCTGTGTTGAGAGAAGGGAAAGATGACACTGTCCATCCTGTGCGTCCTAGTGGGTTCAGAGTGTGATTAAGAGAGGGACACCAATTTCACGCTTCATTCGGGGCATTTTCAGGCCAGAAGAGTGCCAGGCTCTGAGTGTGTGACATGTCTCTCTCTCTCTCCTGTTGAAACTGGCTCCAAGTGCAGGAGAGATGAGAAACAAGAGTTTCATAGCACTGGAAAGTGAAGGTAAGAGAGCTAAAAAAAAAAGGCCATTTCAAGTGCTCTACCTTCTTATGAGAGCAGCATGTGCGTTACCCGTTGCTGCCTTCCTGCACCCGTCTGAGTGAGCAGGGCTATTATTGCCCTGCTTTGTTTTGAGTTCACACCTCTGGTCATCTGTGTGAACATCTACCATCTCGGCTTGTGTCCAGGCACCTGACTGCTTGGGAGGGCTTTTATGGATAGGGTATGACAAATGTAGAAACCTTAGATAACTTGCTACATATATGATGTCTGGGTATTCCACGTACAGGTCATAGTAATCTGTCCTCCCTTTTTCTAAACTGAAGTCCAGAGAATATTTTATTTTCCTCCTTGTGTCTTTGTTCAAATGCCACAGGTCAGATACCTTAATTCCCACTTTTTGCTCTTTATCAGAGGGCTGAAGTTCATTGTCTGCCTTTGCTATATAAATGACTCCGTGTCTACCACAATGCCATATAATTTCAGCGTTAAGTTGTACATTAAACAGAAGTCTTATAAAAATGGTCAGATTAAGAAAAGCAATAGGTAATGATATCTACTTTAAGCTGTCGTCCTTATAATTGATCTAGGCAAAAGAGTATTTTTTTTCTGCCCGTGTAAGGCAGCAGTTCATAAGATCAACAATCCTGAGTCTCATCTGTGCTTGTAGTGATTGATCTTCCTCCTGACCTCTCTGTGACTTCCTGCTAGCTTATACTCCTAGTAGTCTTCTATAGCACACTGTTTATTCAGCCCTATTTTGTACTGGAACATCATGGATGTTGTCGAGTTAGGTCAGTGTGGTTGAGGTGCGCATAATGTATGAGTTTGTGCCAGCAGAGTGTACCGTTTTACCTGGTGCTTGGTGAAAGCTCATGTTTCCTCACATGTAGGCAGACTTCTTGGTGTTGTTTCCTGAAACACCCATCACTGCAAAGGAGCCCTTTGAACCTGGTGAAAATGCTGAATAGGTAAAATACTTTTTAAAATTTTTTTTTAATAGTCCTGCCTGACAGGTTTATCTAATGATGGTTTTGTCCGCTCTTCCTGGGAGCATTTATCACGTCATTACTTTTTTTTCCCCAGTTACCTTTTGAATTCTAGTAAAGCTCTCCCTGTTTTTGCTTCAAGTCTCAAAATGCAATTCATCCCATTCAAAAGGCTTTTTAAAATTATTTTTCCCTCATTGGGTGTGGCTTCCTTTGGACAGTGTTCTCTGACAGCTACATGCAGTAAAACACTCCGGAAAGCTGATACAAAGTTATTGGCTAACTTCAAAATTTAACAGTTAAGCTGTCCCCTTTTTGAAGTACTTCTGGATGGTGTTCCCTGATTGTGTTGGAACTAGGATTAGCAAGTTTGTGTGTTTGTGTTCTCAGATAATTTACTGTCCTGTTCAAAAAAGTAAAAAAAGCTAAATGTCAGTAATTGTCAGTGATCACAATTATTCCACTTAAAAGGAAATAAATAAGCTCAAGTTCTGAAGGTATTATAAGTCAAATCCTCTAATTTTCATCTCTTGAGTTTTAAGGTGTGCATTTATAGCTTCAGTTCTAGGGAGCCAGGAGGGATGTTTCCAAGTGCTGTTCTGTACTGGACAGAAGTATCAAACTATACTTCCTTCCCTGTATTTAACTTTGTATATATATGTGTGATGTAGTATGTATTTTAAAGATTAAGGGGAGACAGCAGCTATTCCACACCAAACTCTCTTTAATTTTGGATGGGAAAAAATGACACAGAACTAGTCTGTAAGATCTATTGGAAGGTATAAGTTTGTATCTTTTGTATCATAATTTTCTTCTTTATTGAGATATTTTTGACTCAGATGAAATCTAGACAGGTGCTTCTGCAAGATTGGTGCCATTTTAATTTGAACAATCTTGAGAGTGCAACATATGTTGTACAATTTTCCTTTTGAAAAGCTTCCTCTGATTGAATAGGCAGTAGAAACGAGGAGGGTTGAAACTGTTACAGGCATTTTGATTTCTTTTTGACAGAGGTAAAGCAGATTAAGGAGTTAGTTTTGTCTTTATGAATTATGAGGTTTTGTGTGTTTTGGGTTTTTTTTGTTTGGTTGGTTGGGTTTTTTTAGGCAGATACCTGATACTGTGTGTGAGGGGTAAGATTGATATCCTGGAGGAAAGGTCCCTACTCTGAGGACAGATATAGATGAAAAATAGTTCTTTTAGTAGTTGTTGCAATATGCCAACTTGTTGTAATGACAATACTTCAGTTTGAATGTACCTAGCTCTGTTTTGCAGGCCCTAAAGTTCTAAAACTTAGCATTGCCTATAGCTGGCACTCGCTTTTTGTGCTGTCGCTCTTGCTGCTTTCATGCTGCCTCCCCTGCCTCTGCGTCGGCTGCGCACACGAGCCCGCCTGGCTGAGGCTGCCGGTGGCGGGCGTCCTGGCACGCTTCGTGTGCCCAACATGCGTGGGTCAAGGCAGGCGGAAGGAAGGAAAAGCTGGGGCCCTGCAGCACCCCGAGAGCCACCAGCCCACGCCACGCTCTGCGGCGAGGCGAGGCGCCTGAGCCCCTCCGCAGGATCTCCACGAGGTGGCACGAGCAAGCCGCCATCAGGGGTCCAGGAGCCTCCGACAGAGAGGATGGTAATGGCTTTGTGGCATAATCTCCCTCATTTTTCAGAAGAGATTGTTAGCTAGCTTGACTAACCTGTGCTTTTGCTCTGGGAAGCCCAGGTCTGAGCCTTAGTGAGGCAGGTGCTGAGGAGACCTCTGTCGGGACAGCGGGGATGGTCTGTCCCAGGCTGATGCAATGCTCTTGGACTGCTTCTGTAATCAGTGGACAAAGTGACCCCTGCTCTGTGTCGCCTGCTCTGGACACATATCCTGTCACACTTTATGGTGTCCTCTGCAGGTTCTGCTCCATCCTCCCTGCGCTCCGTCACCCAGGGAAGGGGGACCAGGGTGACCAGGCGTGAGGCAACCCCTGTGGGCACCCTGCTCCTACCTGCCGCTACAGCATCCGTCCTAAAAAGCGGGGCAGAGCACAGGCTGAATTAGCTGCTTCCTTGGCATGAAACAATCATCTTTTGAACAGAGGATATAGAAATCCTTTTTTTTTTTTTTCCTCCCCTTCTGTCAGGGGACACAGTGTGTGTAGCACACGTTGCCCTTTGGGCTGAAAGGTACGTTGTTTGATTGTGCCCAGCATTGCTCAGCTCTTCCCCTGCACGCAGATTGCTACATGGGAATGAGCTGCATGATACAGAAAAGAGGAAGAAGAAAGGAAAAAAACCTTGCTGTGAAATCTTTCTCCAGGTGAAAAATGAGGAAAGCTTTGTATACACTCAGACTTTATCTAAAATGAGCCCCTTTACACCCCAAAGGCTTCAGAGGCATTTTGGCATTTCTGCCAATTTGTGCTGCACTACTTTCCCAGCAGCACTGTTAGAAAGTATTTCATTAAAAGCCAGTGTCTCTACATCAGAATGAGTTAGTGTCAGTGGTGGGCTTTATTTTATTTTGGTTTATTTTTTCCCCTCAAATCTTGTTGAGCTGTAGGAAAGCTTTCCCCTTCTTCCTTCCCCCCAAAAAGGGAAATGTCAGACAAAGTGTATAATACCCAATTAAACATGGCACTGAATGTACTCTGGCAAGTCATGGTAGTAAATTCAAGTTCTGAAAAACAGCTAGATGGAAGAGCCCATGAACAGCAATGATTCGAAAAAATCCAGTACACAGATCTAGTTTAAGTCAAGGAAACTCTGAAAATGAGGCCCTAAGGATTATCTGTCTTCTCTCCTATTATAGATGCTTCTGAATTCTGCTTATTAAAAGAAATAAATTTTAATATAGGCATTCCAGCACTTGCAAAGTGTATGTATGACAGAGCCGAAACCAGGTGAGGAATGGTACATTCTTCAAAGGTCTCAGAGGATAGTCTAAACTGTGGAGATGAAGGTTTTTTAAAATTCCTGGCAGTGTGTGGAAAATCCACTGTAGTATTTGTAAGTTTAAATTATTTTGATGGTTAGAAACGTCTGCTTCCTTTGAACTGTTCTTTTCAGCTTAATTTAAAAATATATAGAAACCATGGGGAGGAAAATCAGCTTCTCTATGGTAAGATTAGATAAAGTGGCATTTATAACAGGCCTATGTCTGTGACCAAAGGTTCTGTAAGATTTGATTTTTAGCTTGGAGGTATTTTTCTCCTGGTCCTCACCCTCCACATGCATCCCCCCCAAAAAAAATTAAAAGAAAATTTAAAAAAAAAAGAAAAAGGGAAACGACAAGTTGATGAAAGCATGGGCTAAAAGCCAGCAGTCAAACCCTGAGTCTCTCCAGCAGCAGAGTGCAGTTCCCATGAGCAGCAGAGGATGGCCTTGTCGGGCAGCGCTGCGCGTTTCTAGCTGTCACTGCCGTGCCGCCTGCCTCAGTACTGTATTCATGGCACAAATGGGATCGGTCCCTATGTCTGTCCCACTGGCCAGCGAGGAGCAACGTTATTTGTGACAGACACCTCTGCCCAGCCTGCTCGGGACAGCGGCCAAGGGCTGCGGAGCATCCCCACCACTGCCCCAGGTCACCTCCCTCTCCTGAAATTTGTAGGAAACAAAGCTGCGGTCCCTGGCCTCCTCCAACTCTGCAGATTTTCAATCAAATTGCAGCTGTCGTGGTTTGCATTTGTTGTGGTGCTTTTCCTCAGATAAATTTAGCTCTAAATACCATTCCCCAAGGCGTGGACAATTTGCGCTGTTGTTGCTCAGTGCAAATACAAAAATGGCTGAAGTATAGCTCTGTGTGTGTATGCACACACACACAGAGGCAAACAAATATATTCATAATATAAAGCACATACAAGTAGGCAGGGTTTAGCTGAAAAGGTCTGCCAGTGCTTGCAATAGCAGTGTTAAATGATGCTCCCTGTTTGAATCCAGTATTACAAGGACAGACCAGTTTGAAATTGGATTTGATTCTGAACACAGGAGAGGAAGGTAATTTGTAACATGCTGTGGTGTTACCCCAAACTAAACTAAGAGGCAGCAGAATGAATTCATTGGCATATACTTCAATTTTTGTGTAAAATGTGTCGAGTACTGGAAAGTAGCTCATTTACTTGTCTTGTGTTCTCCAAGCCTTCCTGGGACTATATACGCATACATACATATATATGTGTTTGTGTATATATGTATGTATGTATTTATGTATTTGTTTCATTCCTGGGTTTGCTTGATTGTTGGTGACAGATATGACTTCTGTTCTCCTTCTATTAAGCAGGAGGGCTTGTGTATATATATAATATTTCTTACACTCAGAATCAGTTGGAAGCTAAACACAGGAAGAACTATTTGAGTAGGTATGTACCTCCTTAAATTTGGGCCTGTGCATGTGCATAAAAATTAAGTCTTTTCAGGACTTTATAAAAGCAGTGGGATGAGACACAGGGTTAAATACTGTGGTTCATCCAGGAAAGTCTGTGAATGCCTAGTATTTTTTAGTAAATACTGTTCTACTGACCTTCCCTCCACTGCCCCCTTAACAAGTTTAGCATCCACCCGTTTCCTGTGTTTCTGAAGGGTAGCCTTGTGGCATGAGTGTGTCTTGCTGCTGTTTGTCAAAGGTATATGCTCCGCAATCCTAGCCTCCCTTTTGGAGAGCAGGTAGTTAGTCATGTCGTAGCTAGGTCTCATTAATTACCTGCTGTCTATGTAAAACACTCTCCAATTATACCACCAGGTACCTGTTGTTAAGCTACATTTATCTTTGCCTTCATTGTGCTTTTTCTATAGCAAATTCCCTTGCATCCCTCAGAGCTGCCACTTGTTCCTTGGTGCGTGATGTTTTACAATCTCCTGTCCTGATTTTTCCCCGAACATCTTTGTATCATAAGTACTATGTGCTCCTCCACTTCCCATTCTTCTCCCTGACCACGTGGCCATAGCTGCAACAGTAAAGAAAGCCAGTGGGATATGCAGTTTAAGAAAGACTCTATTGGGTTTTTTTAGGGGAATCTTCATTTTCTGAAACATAAATTGCAATGCTATCTTTATAAATCTTGTTCTCTCTTCCCATAGGATTTGCAAATAGAACGAGAGAGGACTGTGTATAATATTTCTGGCGGCTGCACAGCCCTTGTGGTGGTGTATTTATTGGGGAAGCTTTACGTGGCAAACGCTGGTGACAGCAGGTGAGTAAGCATGGTGTCTCCCCAACTATTCCTTCATCCCAAACTTTCCAGATCTGGTGTTGCCAAGTTCCTTAGTTGCAAACAGTGTCACAAGAGGATTCTGTTTCTTTAACAGTCCTCACAGAAATTAATGCAAATGCTTCCAGTATCTAGTTGAGTGGTGGATGCAATCAGGGAGGTTGATGACACTTCTGTCCCTGTAGCAGTTTCTGAATGACTTGATGGTTGCAGAGAAGTGGAAAGCTGCTAAAGTGCCATTGAAACATAAGAGATGTTGTGTGTAGTAGAATTGTGTGTTGAACACTGACAAGGTGACTGCACCTGGAACAGCTGGTAGGGCTGGACTGGTTCAGTAGGAAGTCCTGTGGCTCCTGTCCTCTGCCTTGGTCTTGGAAGGCCACCTGGCTCTCGGATTTTGATATAATTGAAGGTAATAATCTGTAAGCAAATAACTGCTACTTGTGCAACAGGGAAGACAGGAGGGAGAGGGGCTATCACAGGTTAGGATTTCTACTGTGTCCTGTTCTAGCTTGTGTACTTGTCCATCTCTCAGAATTGAATGCTGTTGTTCAGGAGTTGTTGCTTTGTTTTATTTAGAAGTTGGATGCTTGAAGACTTGTCACAAGAAGCTTTTTCTTTGTCTTATGATTTAGCTAAAGCTAGGGGCATAATGGAAATCTCTCACTTGCATTCGTTTCCTTTCTCTCACTCTCTGCCCATAAAACTATCAGAGAGAGATAATGAGGCTGGACTTGCAAGACTTTAGACCTTCACATGTTTCTTTTGGCAGCACTCTGTGTAAACAGGCCAGAGAGAATAGTTCCCTGCACTATAGAGACTGCTGCTGTGTTCTCTTAGCAGCTGAGAAATTAAAGTCTGCAGAGGTACTAAACCACATTGTCTTTAGGTGAAGACTGCTGCAGTTATGCATTTGTGTTTGAGGTTTGTCTGCACATGGTTCATGTTTGTACTGCATGTGCACAATGTATTTACAGAGCAGCAGTGAACTGCAAAATGTTTTGTAGTTTAAACCTAACATTTTTGTTGCCTCTTGCTGCTTTAAACTGTGTAGGAAGTCAGATAAGTCCTTTGTGCACAAAGTTCCTATTCTTTTCAAGTTGGTGATTGTTCTTAATATGCTGAATTTGCTGTTTATATTGCAAATTGATCACCTGGTTCCTCTTGACAAGTGACATATATGATTTTTTTTCTCATCAAATGTCAAATGAGTCCTCACAGAGGGTAGCTGCAAACATGTTTAAGTAGACCACCTATCTAGTCATCAGAACCACTATCTGCATTAAATTTTAGCTTTTTTGCCATTAAATTAGAAATAATCATGTTTTCTTGTGCTATCGTACTTGAAGTACAGTTGAGTCTCTTCCATTGGGTTGGCTAAATTGCTTTATTGTCTCTTAAAAGTGTGCTGTGTAAAACTGGCCATGCATAACCTACTTCTGAGTAGTTGAGGTCTTTGTTCTTAAATGAGTGGCTGCTTCCAGTTCCCCCAGGATTCCTCCTCTGCTTCCCAAGAGCAGCCTCAGTTCCATTGCAACTTCTGACACCCAACGGGAAGAAACTCATTGTCAGTGATCTTGAATTAGCCCAAGCATCCACTGTAGTTAAAGCCACCAAGACTTCAAGAGGTTTTGAATGTTCATCAAGCCCATTGAAAACATTTTGTCATAAAAACAGGAAGAGCAGTAATTAGAATGAAACCCATTGGCAAGGCCAGGTCTTGTTTGAACCAGGATTCAAATTTTTCTACTAATTCCTCGCATCTTGTGGGTAATGGGGTCCCACCAGATCCAAAATAGCTTGGTTTTGTACTTTCCAGATAGACCTCACAGAAACCTTCCTCGTGCTGAGGAGTATTCTCTGGATTTCCAAAATATTTAACTTTCAAATAATCCCTCTTGTAGGCTTCTGTAGCTCAAGAAAATAAAAGCTCTAAAGTGTGGAAGATCTGTTGATCTGGGCATCTCTCCCACCAAATCCCCACTTCCCAAGTTTCAGAAAGGGAGAAAAACAGCTATTGCAAAATATCTAAGTTGCTCCTCATCACTAGAAACACATTTTAAGACTAGAAAAGAAGGTCTGAGGCTGTCTGTCTACTGCCAAGATGCACAGAGCATTCCTGTATTTTTAAGAGCACACTCACATAGCCAGAAAGTTTTGTGTTAGAAAAATATATTCTTTTTTTGCTGTCTCATGCCTTGCATGGTCAACTTCACAGTTTGTACAGATACAAATGAGGGCTGTGAGAAATGCAATAAGGAAACTACTTAAAAGAACATTTGTATGCTCTTGAAAAGAAGGGTGGGGATTGGTTTTTTCACCCAAACGGGACTTGTGCTTGTTGCTGTTGGAACTAGACAAACTGTTCTTCAGTCAAGCTTTAGTTTCTTTGAGTTCACCTACTCATTTGTGCCTCTCCTCTGTCTGCACTCTCCTTCTCCCCTCTCTGCTCCCTCACTGGAAAAAGCCTGTAAATAAATCAAGCTACATTTCCCACATACAGGAGTCTGTGGGAGGAGGTTTCATGCGGCAGGGGTGGGAAATAAAACATTTTGGGTTCATGCAAACCTCATTTGTACTGCCTCTGCCCAGAAGCAGGTTAGGTCTTTTAATTCCAGGCAACTTCAAAACAGCAGAAGCTTTTAAAGGTGAGTTTTGAACAGCTTCTGCTGTTACAAGACTAAGGTACGGGCAACAAACTGTTACTATCACAATGAGACTAAGGAAACGCCAAGTGTGAGACTTGAATAATAATGTGCTATGCCATGCTAGCTATACCTCAGACTTATGTCTGTGGCATTCAGTTTAACCACCAAAGCCTCTCAAATCTAATCATTTCATGCTACGTACCCTGGCAGTGTTGTATAGCAGCTGTCCTTTTGTAGTTGATGTGTAATTACATCATGAAAAGACTTTAATTACCATATTACTAAATTACCAGCCAGCAATCCTTTCAGGTTCAGCCCTAGCCTCACTTCTGTATGGACTATTAGGCTTCTCCAAGCTGAACACTTTTGGTTGGTGTAAAAGGGAGGAAAAATTGTGCTAATTGTAGGTTTTGTTATGAACTATTATTGAGCTTGATGTTATGGCATCACTAATGTCAATGATATAATTAAACTTCTGCTAATGATGCAATCAGAGTTCTGTAATAATTATACGTTAACTGCACATGATACCAGAACCCTACTAAAAATGAGGTGATGTATTCAGAGCCTGATAAAAACAACATGGATGGAACCGCTTTCGTTCTCTAACAGCTTGTCTGATCATTCTTGGACTATGCCATAAATATACCTACTTGTACAGTCAAAATTCGTGTCTGAATATTGGCCAAAGCTTTTTCTAATGTTTCTCTCTCCCTCCCCTCTCAGTGGTTAGGATTGTCCATGCAAGGTTATCTAATTAGGGACTGATAGAGCTATAGTTAGCTATCCAATGCATAGTGCTTTTCTGGTAAGCATTGGTGCGCTGTGCTTTGCTTACCAGTTTGACATATATACTATGGTAACTAGGCCAGACCTTCTGAATAGCTGCTTTTTTAAAAATAAGGAATAGTAAATCTTCTCATTCTTTTAAATAGTATTGTTCAATTTTATATCGCTAAAGTGACTTTTACTTCTAAACTGTCGTAACATGCCTTGTTAATCTCAGTTCCTTTTAGTTTTATGCTCTTTATTAGGATGTTGTTTTATAGCTAGTGATGAAGCAGTAGTAAAACAGGGACGTAATGTTTTTACTGATTACTGCCCAATTATTGTATAGCCTCATGCAACATAACATTTGCCCAATATCACTACAGCGACTGTAATGCAATATGATCATATTAACTGTCTTTGGCAGGAGTGTTCTGGCTTTCATGTTGTCTGGCTAAGGAGGTGCTCGGAGACTGCAGGCACTGCCATTTTGTGCTGTGCTTGAAGCCACGTAGGGTGGCTGTGCTTTTATCATTATGCAAGAAGCAGAACACCACAAGTTGATTTGACTTTTCCATAGGCCCTGAAACTCTCACTATATCTGCAAATGCATTTTGGGCTTTTTTGATTTATTGGCAGAAGATGGGATCAAAGCAAAGAGTCTGTTTCAGAGGCTTCACAGACTTGCAGGGTCACTGGATTTTTTTGCTTTGCTTCATCAGCTTTTTATCATCTTTTTGCTTCCTTGCTTTTGTTCCCCTGTGCTTGTGTTTTCAGGGCATATTCACCCTCTGCTTGAACATATATCCGCATGTCCAGAATAGATTTTCTCCTCCTTTTTGCAAGTGTAGAATTAATGCTAAGGTATTTGGTATTGTTAAATGATAGGAGCTTGTGGAGTGAATGTTTTTGTGATGCTTCCACTGGGTGCAGGTTAAGCAACTTCATTGGTGCTTCAGGTGCCCAGATGTGGGGGAGTGTGTTTATAACACTGACTGCTCCCAGTGTAATAAAATAGTGAATTGAAAATTGAATTCTACTTTGTTTACTGTTTCAATTCTTTCTGGATTTGCTGCTTGTGTTGAATCTCACTACATTTTATACTTCTGTGTCATGGTGCTTGTCAAATGCTTCCTTCATGCATAGTTCTTATAGGAAGTCAAATTTAGGGGATTAATCTGCTTCTGTGAAGTAAATGAGAGGGCCATAGAAACAGCCATGTATCTGCTGACTGGCACTGTAGCTTAAATAGAATTTCTGAGAAGTCAGAATTGATGATTCTGACCCATGTTTTGTGGTTCATCATATCTGACCTCTTCCTCAAGGCAGTCCAGCAGGGTGGTTTTTGCCAGAAGCTCTAACACTGTGTAAGGATGGAAACCAAAAAGTGTTCTAGTATATTACTGCTGTAGAGCTAGTTTGCTTTAGTCTTTGGTTTAAAGTATTTTTAACGGACTTTAATTTTCTGATTTTCTTAACTACCCATCTTCTAATCTAAATGGTGTACAATTTCCCTGTTCTCCTTGAGTGGTCTGCCTAAGCCCTCTGTCTCCTTACATCTGTGTCTGCATAAACAACAATAACCGTGCTTTGTACTTAGAGGTCTCTAGAGGAAAGACTAACTGAGTTACTAAGCTTCTCCAGTCTGCGGTATTTGGAAAAGCGTTCTTTTTCCTGTCTTCTCCTAAAGATGGGACAAAAAGAGCTGCAAATCTCTGAAGCGCACGCAGGGCCTTTCATCCTAGGACCACACACTCTGTGGTGATTCCTCTTTGTCCTCTGAAGTTATAATTCCTCCAAATCCTCAAAAGGTGTCTCCCAAGAGGCAAGAGCAATACTTATGGACTGTCTTTTGGGCAAGCTATATGCACATTCCCTTTTTACGTTATTATTAATTCTTTGATGGAATCACTTCAAAATAGTAAATGCTTGATTGTTTTGGGCAGCAGATAACCTAAGTCAGGTTTGCTCAGGAGCCTGTGTAGTGAGGAGACACTGAATTCAAGATAAAGCGAGTCTCTCCC
Source organism: Phalacrocorax carbo (assembly GCF_963921805.1). NCBI lineage: Eukaryota > Metazoa > Chordata > Aves > Suliformes > Phalacrocoracidae > Phalacrocorax > Phalacrocorax carbo. Next base: position 37,135,740 of record NC_087513.1, on the reverse strand, counting down.
ACATACATTCTCCTTCACTGACTGCAGTTTGGTAGGTGGAGAAGTCTGATCCTGCCTAGCTGAAAATGTTAGAAAAGAGTGTGGCATCTTAGTCACACTCAGGAGATATGGCCAAGTCCCATCTCTCTATTTCCCCTGCTTCTCTTCCTTGGAAGGCCAACTTGCAGGCCTGCAGAAAGCAGTTCTGCTCCCCTTTTTCTGCCTGGCCTCCTTCCAGGGAGAAGCAAGAGCACAGGATTCACAGGAATAGCAGCAGCATCAGATATTGCAAGATTTTGTGCTGGGTTAAGGTTTTGGAGGTGCTTCAGGAAACTCTTTGAGGTATGGAGAAAAAGTGTTGGATCAGAAATAAGTCATTGCGCTCAACATGCAGTGATGAGGAAGAGCATTTTCTAGTGATCCAGTGGATGACAAGTTCCAGGGTACTGACACATTGTATTGAGCACCCACCTGGCAGAAACAGTTTATTTGGCAGTAAATGTTCATGGGCTTTTGAAGACAAAACAAATGTCCTGCCTTTTCTTCAAACACTTGTTTTTTCCTGGGAGACCGTATGCCTTAGCATTGTCTGTGACAATCTAGCAGGTGTTGAAGCCATTGTAAACATTTTCAATGAGTGGTACATTCAGTTAAATCTCTGGCCCTAACCACACAGACATCATGTAACCATGAAATCCTTATGTTCCAGACTATGAGGAATTGAATTTTGGCTATTCAAGTAATGTCAGTAAACTGAAAGGCCACAGTTCGTTGGTATATAGTTTCCAGGAGTGATGAATTTTGTTAACTTTAATTCTCATAGGTTTTCAGCCTTTAAAAATGAAAAAAAAAAAGGGAGAGGGGAGAACAAAACCAACTGAAACCGAACAAACTAATCGAGCCAGACCAAAATAGTTGGTTGTTGCCACTGCAAGTAAAAATTCCTCTGCTGCCTACTGTTATTGGTGAATACAGCACTGATCAAGGAAAAAATCCCACTGTAATAACATCTTTGCATATATGTTGTGTGTGTAGCCTGTAGAGTTTGTAGTGTCTGAGACAAGATGGGCAAAGAGACATAATTTTAATCACTCTTTTACCAGTACTTTACTGATGCATAAAGAGCCTGTGACCTTCAATAGAGGCAACTCGTGGTATAAGCAAATATATGAGAATCAAGATCTCCCAGTGCAGTGCATTAGGCTCAAACCCAGCTTTTTAATCTGTGCCTTTGTAGCTGACCACAAGTGACCCGCAGGTTCTTCATTCCAGTGTTACAGGGCCAGGGCCAAGGCATGCTAAGCAGGCTGGGTGCCTTGGACCTCTAGTCCCATCCATACTCTGAGAGGAGAGCCAGGGGGAGCATCCCAGGCTTGCTTGGTGAATGTTTCAAGTCTGCTGCAGTCCTTACTGTGTTGGAAAGCTTTTCTCGTCCCTTGAATTCAGTGAGCTTGCCAGGCAGCCCAGTCCATTTAGTCTCAGCAGCAGCTCTGCAGTGCAGCTTGAGCCCTGCTCCTGGAGCTTTTAGCGAGGGCTTCCCTTGTCACTTCTGCATGGGTGAATGAAGCAGGGCTTCAGGAAAAAATCACTGATGCAGAGTGAGCAGAGTGCGCGACTTTCAGTCTGCTTTTACTTCTCAGTCCAGCTTGCTCCAATATCCTGCTGCTGCCACTGAATTAAACAGAAAAAGCTGAGATCAAAGTAGATGCAACGCTTTAGGTGATAAAAGTCATTCTGACTTCCTCAACAGTAAGACAGTGAAGGGCGGGGGGGATCCATGCTTCTTCCATCTTACATGGTCAGCCATATCCCAGCCATATTACTGGCAAAGTAAACACTGACTTGCACAATGATGCCTTCATCCACTAAGCCCAGGTTTAGTTGCCATAGTAACTCGTCCTGGAGATGAATGTGATATCCTGGACAGCAGGGAAAAAGACTTTGATGCCACAGATACCAGTCCTGAGGCTCAGAGCTGGCCACAGAGACATGACTGCACTTCTTTGTTCATTTCCCTGGCACGGCCTGAGTAATTGGTGACATGTTGTTCAGCTGAGATACAGAAACACAGTGGTGTATCTTCATTGCAATCCTGGACTTAGCTGTGTTCAAATGAAGAATACACTGAAATCATCACGGGCAAAATGAATCCCGTGAGGGCAGCAAATCTCCAACCTAAGGATGCTGGAACCGATGGCGAGCAGTTTTCGTGTGCTAACAGTGTCGCTATAAACTCACTATAAACTGACTTGTACTAGCTTCCTAGCTGCCAGCTGAAGTCCTCTGAAAGATCGGTGGGTTCAGATGTAAACCAACAGGAAAGTACACACAGTTAATCACAGAGCGCTTTCATTTAGTTTACTGGCTTTTGGTTTTGTGTTACTGGAACCAGAGTAGACAATGCTAGAAGTGTATAGGTAAACACAGAAAGTCACCGCTGGTTCAATGGCAAAAGTTACTTTCCTGATTAAACAGGCAAGTTTAATCAGGAAAATCACATAGAGATAGCCAGTGCCATCCCATTAGTGATGGGGTGGGAGTACAAAGAAAAAAAAAGTATAATTAGCCCTAAAATGAAACTCTATTAATAAGCCAACTGCTAATAATAACTCCATACTTAGATTGCATCAGACAAGCAATACACTTGAGGACCTAAACTAGAGCAGGGGATTCATGGGAGAGTCCTGTGGGAATGGAGCTGCAGCCCATCAAAGGGGCCCTGAGAACTAGAAGCATGCAGCTTCTGGGGTCAAAACTGACTGGGCGATGTGTATTCTCCAAGCTATCTCCTCTGCGGACAACCTGCAAGCTCAATGTTATATTTAATTTTAAACTGTACAGTGAGTAGTGATGCAGAAACAACTGAAGTAATTTAGTTACAGTGTTGGTGACAGCCAAGAGCTTCTCACTGTTGGATGCGAGATATAGGGCAGAGGGAGGCCACCAGGAGCAGAAAATCCCTTTAACTGCTGCTTATTAAGTTGCTAGTTGAATACATGGGATGGAATGTGAGATCAGTTCTAAAAATTCAGATTTTTATTATTTATGGTGGCAGTAAGGAAGATGCTGACTGGCTCAGGTGCTAGTGTAGATGAGAAGTAAGCCTGTCCATGGAAATCTATTAATATTATTTTGCTTTGAGAAACAGCTTCTACTTGCCCATTCGTGATCCTTTATTAAAAATAATAGAATTCATTTAGTAAAAACAGTACCAGAATAGTGGCTTTAGAGTATATCAGCAGCCTCATTTTGCCCAGAGACCTTCTCCACAGGAATCACTAAATAAGCATTAGAAATTTAAATATGAATGGATCAGGTAGCTGGAAACAACTTAAAGCTCTACACATGCGTGCAAGGAACAGCTTGCGTGCTTGTAGGTGCCTCTGAAAGACTACTTTCAGGGTTTATTGCAGGGACTGGATTTAATAATTTCTTTCCCTGGTTCTTTTCAAAGGCAGGAGGAGGTTCTCGTGCTGCCACGGGAGGGGGTGTAGCACGCTTGGCTCCGTGCTGGTGCGAGGACATGAAAAGAGGCCGCTGAATGAAATACCTGGGAATGCCTGACCTTGGTGTCAAGCCGGAGCAGGGACATGCTGCTGAGATGTTAACCCTCAGAGCAGCCAGGGTGGCTGACAAGCCTGCAAAAGGCCTTTAGCAGAAGTTTGGGAGGGTTCTTCATTGTTCCTGCAGGAAATGCGGAAGCACGCTCCTGTAGGAAATTACTTTAGCGCTGCCTTTGAGCAATACTTCACCAAGGCAAGTTCTCGCACCTTTTATTGGCTTGAGGGAGCTGAAGTTCCCCCAAGTGATGAATGAACGAATGCGTCTGAGCAGCCTGCTTTAACCACAGCGTACATGATGAGACTACATTGTCACAAGAAGAGCCACAAGCAGGGAGAGTGCATTCCCTCTTAACGTTGGCTTTGTTCAGCTGAAAGAAAAATGATCCAGTGTTTCTATTCTGTCACAATATTTCTGCGGACAGCCTGATGTTTGTGCTGAAAAATGTGAAGAAACCAGGGTGGCAGGACTGTTGATTGGCAGTAGATGGAAAATGAGGACAGAGGCAATTTTCATTGGCTCTACCCCCTCCATGGTTTGTTGCTTGTTTTCTTCTTGGTAGCAATGCGGAGTAGGAGTTGGGGCATTTTTGAAACATCTCTTGGGTTACGGGTGGGAGGCAGCCAGGGTTTTTTTCCGTTGGTGTTGGTGAGGGTTGCTGCTTTCACCTCTGAGTTTTATGGTGATGGATATGTCATCGCTGGGACCTGTTTTAATGCCAGCTAAACATTATATAATGGTTTGTTTCACTATCCCCAGCCTGCCTTAATTCATAAAATTAAGGAAATCATTTAAAGGCTTTGCACTATAGTTCCATGATTATTGCCAGTGCAGTGAGGTGTTTGTTCACCTGGTTTCTAAAGAAACATTGAGAAATGAGCCTGTGTGGGACTAAGGGAGAGTAATTCAGTTCATAATAAGTGAAACCAAGGTGCCAGGGCTGAATGTTTTAAAAGTCATCAGTAATCGTAATGGCTGTAAGTTCCAGTACTTCATTTAGAGAGGAGAGAAATGTTTTTTAAAATCTTTTTATAATCACTTCTTTCACTTCTTCGCAATTAAGAAAAGGTAAATAAACAAAACTGGCTTGAAGCTCGCCAGACATTAGCATTGCTCTTCCTTGGCTTCTTTAAATATACTTATCTAGTTACCATAGTAAACAAGTACCTATCTAGGCTGATTCCATAGTTCTAGGATTTACTTTTCTTTTTTTCAGCTATTTTGTGACACACCTAATTAAAATCTACTGCTTGGTTCCCCTTTGAATGTAATAAAACCCTGCCTTATTCTTTCTGTCAGTTTAATCCCTCTTTCTTTTCCATTGACACATTTCTAATACCTCTTCAGACAAGCCAGACACTTCTGCTTCATCTGTACCAAACCCACAATGCTTAACACCTTTTGACAAAATGGATACATCCTCCCTGTGGCTTGGAATTGATATACGCTGTCAAAAAGGGTTTTCCGAACAGTCGCTCTTTGTCACCTTTACCAGATTTTTATTCTCTGTTGTAGAAATGTGCAGTTTAATGTTGCGTTTCAAATCATTTTTGGCTGAAAAAGTGTGTAATGGAATCAGGGTGTCCCCTGAATACTCCTAACAGTAGGAGATGCCTCTTTGTTTTGAACAGCAGAATCCCAATAGACCTATGACAGCAGTGAAATTACACTTTTGACCTTGTTCACTAAAGTGTTTCTTTCTCTGTATGATTAAATGAGAGTAACCAACAATAGCTTCCTCTAAAATGTATGAGTTTCCCTCTGTTTGTTTCTTATAAGAAACTGAGGAAGGATGCTGTGCAATTCTCAGCTGATTGTGTTCTCCGCAAAAGAAAAAAAAAAGCCCAGCCCTGCTTGATTCAAGGAAAGGTGGATGTTTCATCCATACAAAAAAAATGCAAAAGCAATTGATATATTGGTATTTTCCTTAAGCTAGTGTTGTTGCTACATCCTGCGTGTAAGAGTAGCAGCACAACACAGTGGCAGATTTTTACCCTTCCGTTGCTTCATTCACTACGTACTTTAAAAGGGGATGTATTCTAAAGCACCAAATACCATTTTTGAAGTATTTAATCTGAATATACAAAAACCCAGTATTCTTAGGGTTCTGTTTGAATGTTGAAATACTGAAAAGATCATTTAGCTGATCATCATGGACTATGCAGTTTTGTTAACCCAAAAGGTAAATGTAGTATTTTCTGTGGATTTACATGCAGCCCTCTAAGCTTCTGGTTTCTTTTCATTTGTGTGACTGAGTGGATGTAGCCTGCTGCCAGATTTGCTGTGACTGCCAGTCCCGCCGTATGCATCAAGGCGCTGGCATATCTCTTGTTCCACATTCAGTTGTTCCAGGGCACTGCTTCTCCAGATCAGAAAGTACTCAGTGAAGTGGCCAGAAGAGAGATACCAAGTCAGAGTTTTTGTTTCTTCCATTTTAGGCTACTTTTGCTATACCAGCTCTGTTTTGGGGACTTTTTTCCCCTGGTATATTCCTGTTTCTGTGAATATTTACCAGCTGCAGATTAGCGAACGTACATACTTTCTCATCCAGAACATGTATTTGTGAAACGCAAGGGCAAGTACGATCCTGTAGTGATCCTGTAGTTCGTGTGAGGGGGGGATCAGGTAGCTGGGTTCAGAAGAGGGGAGAGGACTCAGGGAAATCTATAGTTTGTTTTTAGAAGGGATCAAAATAAGTGACTTAGTGGCCTCCATGGCCTCAAGACCTAAGAGCAGTTTTTCCTGTTTGCTTGCTGTGGATGGTGCTGCGTTGCAAGGGTATCAGAGCCATAGAGAGTGGAGGGCAACGCACTAGGGAGCTGCACATCTGTGACTCCCAATTTCCTATCCTGCCAAAAAAACCTTTTGTTTTTTAATTACTACTTCACTGGTGATATAAATTAATGATTGGTATGGGTCTGAAGCAACCTCATCATCAAGAATATTTGGTTAGTGTTGACATACTTGTTCCCTGCAAACATGAATTGTCCGTCTGCCTTTGGCAGGCTTGCCCTGTGGCTCTGCTATAATGTGTTTCACCAGTGTGGCTGAAATTAAAATGTCACTATTAAACATGGCAGAATCAGATGCTCTCTGGGCACTGCATCTCTTTGAGTTCTTCTTGCTTCGTATGTAGCTATTTCTGACAGGTTAATAGGACAGTTGTATTCTCGTATAAAATAATACATTCATATTTCCACAGTGCACAGGGAGCTAAATGCTTTCAGAGCACTATTTCATCACGTACGTGCATCTTTCATGCATGGCAGAGGCAGTAATGCTCACGTAATGCCATGTTGCTGCTTAGTCCATTAGGAAGCGTAAAGTCAAAATTAATTGTCCTACAGGACCGTATAGAGTGGGTCTCTAAAAGCAGTTGCTGGGCTGTTTGCGGCTGCTGTGTCAGCTAGGCTCCCTCCCCGTGAGCAGTTATTGACTTTGGGCTATTGAATTCAGGGCTCTGGAGGTTGCTCGGTGGGAAAAGCCTTCAGTCAGTGCTTGGCAGCTCTGTCACCGCGAGGTCATGGAAAGGGCAGTTCAGTCTCCAAACCCAACTAGGGCCTGATACGGCACCTCTTCAATCATAAGGAAAAATCCCACAGAGCAGGGTGGCTCCCAGGCCAGGCTTTCGCACCCAGCCTCTCCACTGAGACGGCTGACAAATGTGTCCATTTTTGTCACTTGGTCCATCAGAAATACGCTTTGCTGTTATGAAACTGCTAAGTGGCTGGTGCTGAAAGGTAAAGAGACTGGTAAGAGGATAATGAGCCCACCAGAGTTGAATTCAGACCAGTGACCTGTATATGTACGTCTGCGTCCCTCTCGTTACTCATATCTAGAGCCGTCTAATTCCTCGGATCAAATAATTTGACTCTTACGAGCAGCTGTAACTTTCAAGTTGAATAAAGTCCAACTGCTGAAAACATTAATGAAAAACATAAAACTGAGGTTCTGTTTTATCAGGTATCAACAGCACTGCTTTAATTCCCCCCCTCCAAAGGTTGTTGGTTGGGGTTTTGGGTTTTTTTGTGCTGGGTTGTGCTTTTCATCCCAGGTGGCTGCAATTTCTAGTGAAAATAAGTTGAGCCATGAAAGGTTGACCCACTCGCCTCTGAATTGCTTTTTATATGATGTGAGTCCCTCAGGGCCCAATTCTACCCATAGAAGTGAGAATGATAGCTATCAACCTATATAGGAAGTATGTCTGCGCACAAAGGAAAAGGTGAACCCCAGACTGGTCTGAGTGGTCTTTAAAACATAGGTTTCCTGTGAAATGGTGATTAAAGGGGAAGCAGAGGATAATTAAAAAATTAGCCTGATGCCCTAGCAGTTATATCAATGTGTGTTTTTAATATTAGCTCTTTCAGACAAGCTCAAGATCAGTAGATCCCTTATGACCCTCTTAAACTAGTGTGTAAAATTTGGTTAATGTCTGATCAGCTCCTTTGATCAGTCTAGTCTAGACTGTTACCAGAGTACTCAGTACTAAACCCACAGTCCCCTTAAATGGAGGCCTACTCAAGTGAGTCAAGTTATATACAAAAAGGTTATAAAAACCATCCACTGTCTTTGAGTATATGAGCCTGGTTCAAAGCTGAATATCTTAGGAATTGCAAAAATAAAAGAAAAGGTGGTGTTGCAGAAAAGAGGTAGTGGAGTTCTTAATTCATTTTTAAATGACTGTCTTGAAAATCAAAATTTTCAGCAAACCTTTATTATTTTTAATTGGACTAGCATTTTTGTAAGCCTGTAATCAGATCCCATAAAGAGGAAAAAATCCATCAAAAATTCTGCACAAATTTGACTTAAGAAATTAATGAGTTACAACCACCATGTCTGTCTCATTTCAAGGACACAATATTGTTTTAATTGTAGCAGTGGAGGGCCAGTGGGAGCCTTCAGTATGTAGGTTGCACTCTTGTCACCTCTAATTTCTACATAGGATTATTTGCAAGGGCATGCTGGAAGTCCATGAGCAGTAAATTTGTCATCTGTCAAAGCAGGGCTGTTTTCCCCTCATCACTACAGCCTTTTCCCACCTGTCCTATTGTAGCACCACCCCATACCTGTCTGTTCTTTTCTGTGTGGATCTCAGAAATGTGAACAGTTCCTTTCCTCTTTGATATTGCTCCTTCCTTTTGCATACTAGCAATAGTAGATGATAGTTCGGAGACAATTTTAGTCTAATATCATATCCAGAAGACTTGGAAAGTTATCGATTGGCACTAATTTTACAAAGCTGGTTTATACCTGGGCTGGTTTTCTCAAGATGCCTGTGTTTTGAATTTAGATGTTAAGTTTTCAGTCTCTGTGTGCCTACCATATTTGTTGGTTGCGTTGCAGTGCTATCAGAATATCTGGCATAGAAGCACTGCCAGCAAATTGATCCCTATCAAGACAAGTAAGCCAGCACATAAACATCATATCAACAGGATGAAAAGATTGCAGAAAGGAGACCGTCTAAAACATACAGAAATTGGAATCCAAGTGACAGTTGCTTGTTTTATCTACACCAAATTCTGTGCAAATTGAATAGGAGAGCTGGTACACTGCTACTGTCCAAACACTGAATTAATCTACTGATGGTTGAAAAACAGCTCCAAAACAGGCATTAAAATCTTCGGAATGATACATAGTTTATCCAGCTTTTAGAAAGCGCCAAGTGTTACTATACTTAGAGAGCTGCGTAAATAATGGAAAGAACACAATTCTGTGAGTGAATACATGACCACAGAATGCCATAGGAATACCGGGTAAATTCTTTCCCCCTTGTGACTGTGTTTCAGCCAGTAGCATTACACCAGGGAAGAATTGGACTGTAATTTGCATGCAGCATAGCAGATTGTTAAAAGAAAACAGGCAGGTGTTTGAGAGAATTTCCTCTCTACCATTTGAAGAAGTATATGTGAAATCTCCTGGCTGATCTATAGTCATTCCGTTACCTGTCATCTTTCAGCAGGTAACTAGTTAAATTTGTGTTAAACAGGATTTGCTTTGCCATTTCCATTTGCTGTTGGAGTAGAAATGTTCTGACATGACACATGACCAATCAATAATTGGAAACTGCTTGCATGAGTCATTTGAAGCCAGTAGTTTAGACAGTGTCAGCCACAACTGGGATTAAAACCTGCAAAGAGTTGTTCTACGATCAGTGATTCTGCAGCATCTCCTCTGAGTGTCTGCATTTCACTTAATAAGGATACCCTGTAGACATCAACTGAAATAACTCTTGCCTTTGTTGCCTGGATGTTTTTGTGAGCTCTGAAATGAACTTGGCATATACAAATATACTTTGTTATCTACCCTAAAGGATGCAGGGCAGGAATTATTATCCTGTTCTGCTGACAACTTCAGTAGAAAAGAAATGGCTTTATTTTACTGTGATTCTGAAGAGAATAAGAGTGTGACTGTACCCTGTGCTTTTCTGGGTATTTACTTTTTTTTTTCTGCACTGATGATGTTTTATTACTGTTACAGGGCTATAATAATCCGAAATGGCGAAGTCATTCCAATGTCTTCAGAATTCACTCCAGAGACCGAACGCCAGCGACTCCAGTATCTGGTAAGAGACATGAGGACCAGATCAGGTGCTGCTGATGACAAGCATTGCCCGGTAATATCTAAGGTTCAGACACATGCCACTGAGTTACTGTGGCTCAGTGAAGGACCATGTGTCCGCTGAACACCAGTGACTGACGGTGTATGTCTTTTAGCCATCAGCAAATGTGGAGAAAAGCCTGGTGGTGCAAATCTCAATGAAAGGAGTCTTCATCTTTTCTGAGAATGCCATCGATTAGCATGGCTGTGCTTGTTTACCTTGTTCAGCTGCAAGACCTTCAGCAGCTTATTGGTGTTGGATAATGAGAACTCAGACATAGAGCTAACAAGCCACAGAGGTATTTCAATCCAGCCCAGTGTTTACTGTGTGACAGTATAAAATACCACAGACTGCTCTTTTTGTGCATGTGAACAATATTGCAGGGTTTTATTCATTTGCTCTAACAGTATGCCAATAGTATCTCAATCAGGCAAAAAGATATCCAACTGAGAGGTGATCTCAGTAAGCATTAGTAGCTGCAGGATAAGATGGGTGAAGAAAGACTAGTTTCATTTAGTGTAGCAGCACCCGTAAAGCTGGAACAGGGTAACTAGGTGAGGAGATGTGGGATGCTTCATACACCGAGTTGCGTTGGCTGATAAACCGCCCAGGAAATATAAGTCAAAATTAATGGTGTTATTTTTCATGCAAACAATCCTGTTACTTTTTAAGTTTTTCATCGACAGTCAGATCGGTTGCTTGAAGTTGGTTGGCTGTTTGTCAAAACATCATTCCTAACCTAGCTGAGAGATTTCTTGCATGCTTCTTCTGATCTCCTGATTCTTCCTCTTGGAAATTTAAGCTTAAGCCAAGGCAGGCTCACTGTCAGCTTTGCCTCACACAAGGTGGGCAGGCCAAGGCTACTGGCGTTCCGTGTTCTTAAGGTGTCTCTTATCTTCAGCCTGGCCCAAGCAGTGTCGTTTGAAACTAGGCAAAATGCTGGTGGTTGAAGGCAGGGGTGGAAGGTTTTAAAGAAAGGTTTAAAGAAAGGTTGTAAATGTCCCCACATTCATCACGTTTGATTTTTAGTCAGGTTCACTGGCTTGAAGCTGAAAACTTCAGAGGAAATACTGCGTTGGGAGAATTCATATTCAGAGAACCAAATGGAAAAGAGACCTAATAAATATTTACAGTTCAGCTGCATTTAAAATAATTTGTTTGCCTGTTAAATAAAAGGTATCTTTAGTATCTAGGGAGTCTGCTATTTCTATAGGAAATATGAGATAAAGCATTGCCTACAAGGGGTTTTTTTCTCTTTTGATGTCCTTTCTGGCTTGTATTTAAAAACAGCAGCTGATCTGAAAAGCATTTCTGCTGTTTCCTTTGGAAAATTCCTTTACCTTTGTTTGTTTATTTTAATTCTATATGTAGCAAATATGCCAGGGCTATGGGTATCATGTTCAAAGAAAGTACATGGAAGACAGCAAGAGCGTAAAACAAAATTAGAGATAATTTCAAACATAACATTCTGTGAATAACATTTTTACTCTAGTGTTTAAAAAAAAACAACAACAAACCCACACAAATTTCTTACAAGGTTGGCATAAACATTACACTCCAAAGGTTGCATCTGTCTTGCTGATTAGGACCCAAATAATTCTCCTTACTCACCTTGGCTGTCCCCAGGTTCTGCTATCAGTCTGTTGCACCATCAACATCTCTCTTCTGCTGTTCTTATCTGGAAGTTAGTTACTTTGGATTTCTTTTCTTATCTGCTGTTACAGCTGAGTTTCTTTGTTTCAAACATGTTGCACTGCTCTTCCTGCACAACAGGAGGAAAATCACTTAATCATTTTAGCATTAATATTTTACTTGGTAAATGCAGAGATACTGTTCACTGTGGGGAAGTTACTGCACAGGCAAAGGGAGGGTATGGATTTACAGCCCGCAGGCTACTGAGCATTGGCTCCCTGTGCAGCAGACACTGTCAGTGCAGTCAGGGCAAAGGGGCTTTCCTCTGCCTTTAGTCCATGTTGATTTCTTCGGCCACACAGGACGTTGGTTTAGGTTAACTGGCATCTTCTGGATTTGCATCCTTTTTTCTGGGCCCTAATTTCCACGTGCAAAGCTAGCTGCAGGATAGTGAGTTGCTCAGGTCATGAGAGCATCTCTATGTGAAGTCCTCCAGCCTAGTCTTAGACAAAACTGTGCTTCAGCTAGTACTGGTTGAGTAACTGGGGGACGGGGGACACACACGGACACGATACACGACAAATATTTTCCCTATCAGCTCTTATTTTAATGCAGGTTTATCACCATGTGCCCAAGAATGGCCTTGGGCATAGGCCTCTGTCGTGGCAACCTCAAAAGAACAAGGTGACCACCTAGTCATTCTGACTTCTGAACAGCTCTGGGCATGCTCGTCCCTCTGTCTTCCACCTGCAGCCCCTTTTTTTTGCAGTGGGAGGACAGCATACAGCTGCAGATTTCAGGCAGGCCATATGGCAGAGGCAGGCTTCTGTGTCAGAGGACTTGTGAGAGCCTTGCAGAAGTCAATCAATCCTTCAGTCAGAGCACTTCTTAAGAGGTAAGGCATGAAAGCCTTGCACCAGTATTTCCTTGGTCCTTTGGCTTCTGTAGAGGTTCAGTGCACCATATTGCTTCCCTTCCACTGGCAGGCATTCATGAGCCCCCTTTTTGTTTGAATTTTTGTGTCTTTCTTTTCTTTTTAGTACTGTGGTAGGATAGTTCACACAGCACCTACTCCAGGAAAGCTCTGGCTTCCTATATAGGTGTATTCTGAGGGAGAACAAAATCCAAAATTGAGTGGGAACTGCTCTGGTACATTCAGCAGTTGTGCAGGCAACAACTGCCAGAGGCAATTTTCCTTTCATCTTCTGAGGAGACTATTAATTTCAGTCATGATAGTCTAAATTGCAACAGTAAATGGATAGATTTTGTTACTTATTCCCTAGCAAAACGTGTTTAAAATTGAATGATGAATGAGTGTGTTGCAGATGGGTATATTTCTATTAGTTATTAAAGTTGCACTTTGAAGATGGTATGTGAGGTCAGCATGGTGTTACTGCATACCATGTCCATGCGCGTAGCCAGGCAGTGCTTCAGAAGTTCACAGCTCAGACCAAAGACGGTGTGCTGTTGCTATCCAGGCAAGCTTTACGGTTGGTAGAGATGGGGTGGCCATCAATGGCAGTGAGCCGTGGATGCTCTTTGTGTTTGGCACCATTCAAACAAAGGTTCATGAGCCTGGACAGGCATGGGTTCAAAGAGGACCTATTCTTATTTCATTGTTCAGGTGAGGATTAAGTGATACTAATTTAACTGCTGAAGGATGCTTGGGGAACACAAGCCTGAAGAGGAAGTTAACCTAGATCTCCTAAATGCGAGTTCAGTGCTTCAGTTACAGGTCCAATGTATCTTAATTCTCTTACAGTTTGTGGCTTCCGGCATCACCCAGCGTAGGATTGCTTTGTCCATCTGACAATTGATCAGCGCTATGGTAAAAGAGATGTGTGGCTTTATAGAAAGGGTCCTGGCCTTTCATAAGAAGAGAGACCAATCCAAGGATGAAATTGTCTCCCATTTCCCTTTTCCTTCCACCACCACCTCCTTTAGTTTTAATCTCTGTTTGGCTTTAATGTGTCCATATGATAATGGCTGAGTAATCTGCAAAACATCTGGGTGCACTGTGCTGTGCATGGTATTGTGAGCGGTAGTCCCATGTAGTAGAATATCCTACTGGAGAAAATGGCACAATGTGATAAGAGGATGAAGTTGTAAGATATAGTTGATGTAGGGGAGAAACTGCAATTCTAAAAATAGCAGAGAGTACAGTGAAACCGCTTGTGCCGGTGATGTCCCAGAGCAGTGCGTACTGGAGGAGCTGGAAAAGGCATCAGCAGGCCTTATCAACATAAGATATGTGCAGTGTTCCCTGCCACCTAATTAACTGACACACTAGTGTGTAAGTCTAGGTTTATCTTAATTTCATGTTTGCTTTGCTGATCACCAGGAAACACAGCGGGAAGTAAATGGCCTTTTGAAAGAAACGTGACTAATATTTCCTTGAGCAGACTCCATTTTAAACAACTAATGTTGAATGTAATATATCCAGCCACAAAATACACCATAAAATGGCAGAGTTCCAACAACACATGATGCAGACTGTGCCAGATTTATGCCAAAAAACTGTAATAGCTTCTGAAAGAAAAATGATGGAAAATATTCCAATTCCATAACACAGAATAACAATGTTGTCTGAACATACCTCATAAGGATATAGAAAGTGTTTGATAGTCACTCTTTTTATTAAATGTTAAGTACTCTGGTGTTCCTGATCTGATGTCCTTGAAAATCGAGACTAAACAAATGAAAAAATGGAAAGTACGGTGCCGCATCACAGATGAAATTCTGGTAGTCAGTTCACTCACCATTTTTGTTTCTTGTTTGATCACTTGAAGGGATTTCATGGTGCCTGCTTGTATATCTACTTGAAAGATCTGTAGATTTTTAAAGCGTTGCTTTTTATTTATTTTCTGGTTCTGCTGCCCAGCATAGTTTGCTCAGCATAAACAGGGAGAGCAGTCCTGCCTCAGAGTAAATGGAGAACAGTTCTCAACAAACCTGACTGGAAGTCACAGCTGACTTTTATAGTAGAACATTCTTCTCTCTGTAGAATTACCAGTGAAGCATCAAAAATATCTGTTAAAAAATATAGAATAGAAATTGTTGGGGGGGGGGGGGGGGGGGAACAGCAAAAATCCCCATTTCTTCACATAAGAATTCAGCTCACAGGCACCAGAAGCTTCCAAATTGCTCTTTTCCCTCTGTTCCACTGACGCCAAAAATATTAGAATCAAGTTAAGATCCCTGGATTGTAAATCAAGCATTGAGGCTTGGCTACGGAAGAGAAATCCTATTTGAACATTAGCAGTGCACTGGTAACTCTGCCAGCTTTATTAATCTTATTTCACTTGTGACCTCAGACTTTCCATCTGAGTAAATCTTTATGAAATGCAGTCTCTCCCAATCGCTTTACCTTTTCAATAAAGGAAATTCTTGTTTTCAAGGGGAAAAATACTAAAAGCCTGTAACTTTTTTCTTCTGGACCTGCGATCCAGCCTAATAAGTAATCTCATAATCTAAAAGTTAAATAACTTCATTTTGATGTCAGGTGTGAGGTTTTCTTGCTTTGAATAAGGCTTCTTGTTTTGTAGGCAGGCGACAGTAGTCTTTAGCTAGAAGTGGTTTGTAATGATTTAATCAAGATAGGCTGTGCATTTTTAAAAGTGAACTGAATTGTGCTTTCAAAGCAGACTGACTTCATTGTTTACAATATCATAGACTAGAAAGAATTAATACCAAAAAAAGTCCAGCTCCCTGCTGTCAATGTGTAGCAATACATCAGAGAAATGATTACGGTTGTTTCATCTTTTTTATGCTGGAATGAAAAGAAATAAAAATAAAAAGTTTACATGTACTTTTAAATAAAGAATCCAGAGTTCTGGAAGTATGGAAAGCCTTATCTGGACTAGAAGACTAGAGACCGCTAGACCTCTCAAAAGTCAGTAGTGCTTCTCAACCATTTCTGTAATGAGGAACAGTGATCCAATTCGAGGGTCCCTGAAAACAATATTTGGGAGGGGGAGGGGACCTTGGCTGACTGTAGATGGCAGGAAAAAGATGTAATTCCCTTAACTGTACACAGAGAGAGAATTTGATGGAGCTCCTGTTCCAGGAAGGGATCACAATGTCAAGATCACATTTGCGTGCTTGGAAGCCACCTCTTGAAAGCAGAATCCAATCTTGTTGGCTACACAGCAATGTCCCTCAGCCCTGTTTCAGCTGAGCTCGAGGTGTGTTCTGGAAGAATATCTGGCAATGGGTACAGGGACAAGCTGATGGAAGGTTAGCGCTGTGATGTGCTGAGCCTAGTCCAGCTCCTATTAAATTGAGTGGGAGCAGGCTCAGCCCTTAAATGTAGGAAATATTTTATTGTGAACTATCTGCATGATAACTGCCAGGTAGATCAATAAGGGCTTCCACTGCTTCCTGCTGCTCACCTTTGATGAGCGCTAGATTTATGACAAACTCAAAAACTAAAGCCAGCCCATTTGGTCTGTCCTCACGGCAGCTGCTGCTGGAGATAAGACAGACTTTATTGCCTTAACTGTCTGGATAAGGAAAAAGAGTTATCTGCAGAAAGGTTAAGAAACGCAACTTTTTTCAGTTCCCTAGCCAATTTGACTGTGTCTTCAGAAGAGCTCACTCATCATGCGGCTTTAGGGAAGAAGGGGGAAAGATGTGTTTATGCAAATATTAAAGAAAAATGAGTGAGGTTTAAGGATTAACCTATTGTGTCAGGTTATCTGTGTGGTGGACAAAGAGCCTTGTGATGTTATCAAGTACCGTCAGCTCTGGAATACATGAACCTTGGGCACGGCTTTAGCAAAGAAGCATCCCAGCATCTGCAGAGCAGCAACACCAGAGAGGGTAGCAGCAGCAGTGTTTGAACGTTAACACTGTCAAAAACATTAGTTGCAGTTGTGACACAAAACTGCTGCTGCTTTTCTTAAAGTCTATTCTGTACAGAGGAAGTAGTTTTTAGAAAACAAGAAAATAAAGTGCTTTGCAACTCTTGTTTATTTGCAGTGTCTCATGCGATGGGGTGCAGCACACTGAGCAGGTAAAAGGGAATATGTTTCTCAAGGCAGTAAAAATTAAAGTGTGGTAGTAATACTAGGTCGTGTGTGTTGTTAGCATAGCTGAACTGGGAGTCAAAAAGCTTGAGCTTCGCTCCCCGTGCACCCCTCCAAGTCTCTGCTTGCTCCATGGCTTTGTCCTTTGATCATTCCCTTCTCTCAGGTTGCTGACTTAAAAAAGGAGATGTGTTCTGTTTTACGAAGCCCTGCAGACTGCTTCAGGGTCAGTGGATGAGGCGTACTTTAGAGATCCCAAATGTTGAGGAGCAGAGAGAAGTGAAGGATTTTGAGGGCAAGAGGACTGCTCCCTGTAAGGCTGCTGCTGGACACCAGGCAGTGTCAGAATTGGTGTATGTGCACACCATTTGCTGAAACAGAGCTCATCATCTTCCTTGTTTAAAAAGGAGAAAAAAAAAAATGTGTGTGGGAAGGGAGCGGGAAGAGATGGTAATGCCACCTCATTAAAAATAGATGATGTCTTGTTTTATGACGTTCGTGTGGTATCTGTGGCTTGGTTTCTGCCCACAGGCTTACATGCAGCCCCACTTGCTGGGAAATGAGTTCACACATTTAGAGTTTCCACGGAGGGTGCAGCGCAAGGAAGTTGGAAAGAGGATGCTCTACCGTGACTTCAACATGACTGGCTGGTAAGAATGTGTCCTTCTCAGCATGGGGTCAGCCACCAGTGCTTGCTTTGTGTGTGTCTTTGACTAGTGTAAACTGCATCAAACATGGCAATGTTTGCCTAAGTACTAAAGGGAAAAGGTATTTCCTTCTTTCAGGTGTATTTTTCTTTTAGAAGTTAATGTTTTAAATAAGTTGACCTCCCTCCAGAGCCAGGACCTCAGTTCATTTTAGCATGTGAGCACTCAAAGCAGAGCAAACACATAAAGGAGATGATGTGCCAGGGATCTTCCTGAAAGCTAAACAACTTTCCTATCTTGGAAGTAGCTTTATATAGAATCTGGATCAGTGGGCCGTCATGCCTTTGCATGCTGGAGGAACGCTTGCAGAAGGGAAGAGCTGCCTCCCATACTCCAGTGCAGCTGACCCCTGATTTGGGTAACCCTTGAGGAATTGTTTTAGACATGGGCCTATCTGAATAAAAGTCATAGCCAGCCTAAAATGAAAAGGCTTGAATGAGCAGCATTGACTTAATGAAGGGAAGACAGGAAGAACGATGAGTTTTTTGTCACTGGCTTAATGTCTTTATTGTTTTGTGTTTGTTCAAGAGGCTGCTTCTCAAGTGACTCCCACTCACTTAGAGAAGCCCTAATTCTTGCTGTTTTGGGCTCTGTGTGTGACCTATAAAGGCAAAAGCCTTATATATGCAAATGGTCTTCACTTCCATGCTGTTTGTGTTTTAGCATCCTTAGCAAATGTCCTTTCAGGAAGAGAAATAACGGAGGGGGTTAAAAAGCCTGAACTCCTGTAGGTTTGGGGACTTGGATGCTCACATGCAACTACAACACCACATGCTTCTGATTTGTCCCATACTGCATAGACCATAAATATAATGATGTTTTAATGGCAGAATAATGATTGAAGTTTAATATTATCTGGAGAGTTTGTGCAGAAAATGTTAATCTGGGAATAACCATCATCGTGCATCATCTTGAACAGCTGCTAGTAGAATATGCAGTCTTACCCTGAGAATGATGACATCATATTTGAAAAAGGCTACAGGCTTCAGCAAAAGAATAGGAACAGAATGAGAACATTGGATCAACTGAGGATTTAAACAGCAAAACATTTGGAAGATCATGAGACACTTTCCCAGTTTCTGCAAAGGGAGTTTAATAAGAAAACTCCCTGATGCCTCTGAAGGCATCAGTAAAAAATGGTTTCATGTAGACTTCCAAAGCTTTTTTCAAGATGTGAGATGCTATTGGAGAGGGGAGGGAAGGCAAAAAAGAAACCCCAAACAACCCCCAAACAAAAAAAAAATCACAGCAAAAGAAAAAAATAACAAACCCACAAACACAAAAAAATCCCCTGACCAAACCCCAGAAACCTCACCTTCTCTGGGAAAGAGCTACAGAAGAATCATGGGCCAAGAACTTCCTCAGAGGAGGGTAAGAGCAGAATTCTTTCATCATGGTTGGAAGGCAAAGAGGGTTTCTCCAGGTTTGTGGGAGTTGTTTTGCATTTCCCCTGTTGGGTTAGTGGTCTGGAAAGGAAAAGAGGTTAGAAGGGTTGAAGCTGCAGCATTGGCAGGTGACACCCCAGCTCTTTTCCTAATAAACAAGAAGAGCCATAAGGAACTGCAAAGAATTAAGTGATTTACACAAATGAGCATCACAGTGATCAAACTTGGTGTTGATAAATATCAAGCAAAGCATGAAGAGGGGAAAAATAACTATCTGTGTACAGTAGAAGTTCCAAATGAACTTAAGAACCATGTCAAAAAGCTCAGTGGAAGTTCTGCTTACTGTGATTCCCCCTCCATGTCCCCCCACCCCCCACACCCCCAGTCAGAATTACCAATGGAATACTGGGACGAATACAGGGTTGGAAGGGTTAAAAATTAAACAAAGGGATAATTCGGTATATCGGTTTGTACGTCATTTGTGAATCTGTGCATAGCGTTTCACCATATTCAAAATGGTTATTGCATAGCTAATACTGTCTGGCATTAGAAGAAAGATAAATAAGAAGGAACACAAATTTTAAATGCAGAATAACAAGTAAGGTAGAGGAGCTTGGGTAAGTCTAAATGGGTGGCAGATTGGATTCAATGTATTGTTTTTCAGTACTGGTGTGTGAACTCTGTTAACTCTAGCATATGGCAGGGGGGAGAAGTAAGTAGATTTTCCTGTTGATTTTTCTGAATTTCCTGAAGTGTAGGACACGCGTTGATCCAGATACAGATTCTAACATGGTCAATACAAAAATTACCACCAGTTTAGCACAAATGCCTAGCTGTAAGCAGTTATTCCGGAATAAAGACTTAAACTGTGACTTGAAAAGTCAAGTCTGAATTCACCTCAGTGTTGTCCCAGAAGGAGGTAGCCTGTGCCAAGCAAAAGCATGTGGAGACTGTGGTGAGGCTACCTCTCCCTGCTGTTTCTTTAGACTTCTGGCTGGAAGTGGAATATGGGGGCTACATTTTTGTCCTGAATAAAAAAGTCAGAACCTTTTATCTGGTCTGTATCCCACAGCTAGTGCACCAGTTACCTCTTTGCTTGTTTGCCTCAGGACAATAAAATGGTGAGGGAATTGCTCTACCACCATACATTTATCTAAATCAGAGCCCTTCTAAATAAGGATCCAATTCTTTTTGCAGGGTGTTTGCCCAAGGGAGTATTGTTTGCCATCGAATTGTGTGCAGTGATCTCCTAAGCATAGGAGAAGCAATCTGTTTCTATTTATCCAAAAGTCTGGGTCAATTTTAATGGTTGAGATTGTGAACAAGACGTTAGATTAACAGCTTGGCGGGCCCTCAGAGGCGATGGTTTGAGGTGGCTGGTGTTTCACAGTGGTCGTTTTCCACTTCAAGGGTTTTGCTTCTATTTTCTTCCCTTTCTAATTCCTAGATTTAACTGATGCATCAGGACGCAGTGGCCAAGGGCATGTCTGTTCTGCATTTGTTTCTAAGGACAATATCTGTCATGGAGAATAAATTAGCATATATATTCCTTTTCTAGAAAACATCAGATGAAGCTTTGGCCATCCAGAGGTTGGTACGTTAAAAAGCTGCCAAACTTCTATCACTTACAGTGCAGATGATCAATTGTCTGAACCTTTTTTTTGGTCAGTGAATTCACTGTTTGTTGGTGTTTGCACATACGTGTAGAGAGGTACAGGTGATGTTAGGGACAGTCAGTCTTACACTTAATTACTGGCTTCTTTAGTGAGAGGGTGTAAAACTCTATCTGCTCTGATGTTTCCTCAGGAAAATGAAGTGGTTTATTTTAAAATTCAGGACACTTTCTGTGTTTTCTATTATAAGCTGTATTATTATTTTTTTTCTTAGTTTTTACCCTTCTCCTATGCTCTGGAGTTTTTCAGCTTCTCAACAATGGCTTGGCTTGCCCAGCTTGTTTGTATTACAAAAGGTTATTGTCTTTGGGTCTGTCATAATGCATTTGGCCTTTTTTTTTGCTTTTTGCTTTTTCTTTCTTTTTTTTCTTTTTTTCATGTGAAGTTTCCACACTGGCTTTGTCTCAACAGCCCACAGTGGTAGCAAATCTGCCAAGTTTCCCCACAGCATTAGGACAACCACTGATCCAGCAATGTGTACCGCATCACTAGTCCAGGCTGCCTGTAACTGCTTTGAGACCAGCCTTTCCCTTCTCCCTCTGGCTCTCCTACCCTTTCTCCTTTCTCTGCATTGGCAGTTGGGATGAGAAATCGCTGTATTAAATGTATCTAAAATAAATGCCACTTAGGTAGGAGCTGACCATGAGCTGCCTCTCCTGCACCCTTGCCCCATTCGTGTTGTGGTTGAGCAACCACTGCAAAACCCGTACTGTAGCTGGCAAGGCATCTTAAGAGCTGTGTCTCCTGCTGAACAAGCCTCCGAGCTGTCTCGAGCTGTAATTTGCTGGCAGACATCTGTGTTACTGACAGTCTTTCACAGCTGGGTCTCTGGGCTGGTTTTTTCAGGCCTGTGGTTTGCAGAGGTTAAACTCGTATTGAAGACGGGGTAGTTCTCGTGGCTTTGACAAGTCCTAGCAACAGAAGCAGCAGGGAAGACTTGGTGGCCGTGTAAGCAATGTGCTGGCAGTGCTAAAAAGGGGTGCAGATAGCCTGAGGTGGAAATATGGGGGGGGGTGCAGGGTGGGAAAAGCAGGCCTAATAACTGGTCCTTTAAAGGACTGCACAGAATTAGTAATCTCTGTCTCCAACTTTTAAATAAAAGTTTTGACATGGTTGGTCAGGTTTTCTTTACTCGTGGGTAGATCCACTATGAACAATTTTGAAGTACTTTGCTCTGACTGTATCCTAGACACCTTTCCAAAACCTGGTTTTCTGGCTTACTGTGTCCCTCACTGGCACAGTGGCTCCTTCCAGGGTTCCCCTCTCAGCCTCCCGTGGGGGCGGAGGAGCTGTACAGCACTGCACTTAACCAAAGGCATCCAGAAGGCACCACCAACTGGCATCAGCTTCTGTGGTTTCAAAATTAGTTTTTTGCTCCTCCTTGGAACGCAAACAGTGGCCTTCCTGCTGCTTGCGTTGAAGCGAATTCTTTAAATGCTTGTTTCTGGATCAGAGCTTTAGCTTTTTTTACTTGATTTTAGGGTGGCAAAAAAGCCCTAGATTTTGACCATTTGTCCATTTTTTTGGCCTGATTCGTTGGTGGCTTCCTTTGCCCTCCAGGAGCACACAGATCTGAGCCGCATCCCAGGAAAAATGGTCCGAGCTGGTGTAGTACCCACCAGGCATCATGGGCTGCAGCCCAGGGTGGCAGCGAGTGGGGGAATTGGGCACTGCCTCTGCGTGCATGTACACACAGCGGCAGCGGAGCCCTCGTCAGGTCCGTGTCCGTCTGTCTGGCAGGGGGGTGCTGTGGCACACAGTTAGCCGCCCAAGGGTCAGCCTGTGCCAGGGAATCACCCGCCCATGTGATTTATTCCAAAGCATGGAAGCTGGTGCCCTGAGGCGACCGCTAAGCAAAACCCATTTTATTCTAGAGTCAATATTGTCCACTGCCTGGAAAGCCGCCAGCCTGCTCTGTGCTTGCCCTTTTCTTTCCATCAGGGAATGTCTTTCAGCCTCTAAGTATCTGATTAAAAAAGCAACTTCACTTTTCAAGCCGTTTTATTTTGTTTGGGGTGGATGCCTTTTGCTTTCATTGTGCAGCCCACCTTGCCGTCTGCGGTTCAGACTCCGGCTCACAAAAACCAGGCTCTCATTAATCACTTATTGGGGATCCAGAATACCCTGGTGAGAGCCAACGTACATGTTTTGCTTGGTAATGCGCGAGCTGATTTGAACAAATATTGCCAATGCGGCCGCTATCTTATTCTTTATTGCTGTGCTCGATGTCCTTTGACAGCGTGTTCAGGTAGCCTGCCCGAGGAGTGCCTGAGCAGATTGAGAAATGCCACAGAAATGCTTTATGGAGCAGGCACCCGCGCTGCGCCCCCCTTTAATATAAATTGATTTATTGAATCAAGCGCAGAAGCCCTGCTACAGAAACCTCGGGCTATATCCTCTGGAGAACCACCTAATAAAACAGCCCCAACTGACACTCCTCATTAGCTTTTCCACTGATCCCAAGGCAGTATTTAAAGTGACAGTGTCCCTCTTTTCGGCCTGAATTTATCTGCTGGCTAATGCCTGTGGGTCTAATTAGCTTAGCATTATTAGTCTTATTCAGATAAGCTGCATTTCCTAACAGCTTGATTCTAACTTGTAAAAAGTAATTGGAAGTCTGCAAACCCTGTGCCGTAACATGCTTGATTGTGCCTTTTAGCCAAATTCATGTAATTTACAAAAAGTCATCCTTTCTTCCCCAGCGCGCCTTCCCCCCCCCCCCTTTTTTAATTGAGCTTTTTTGTCTAGTGAAACCTTCTGTGCTTCTTCTGTTGAAACCCTGGCTGTATTGTTGTGTTCGAGACCTCAGCCGTATCCTTTGTACAATCGCCAGGGAGAGATCAAATTTTAATTTCATAATTACTTCACAAGAAAACAGCCTTTTCCCCAGTCATGCCTGGTATTAATTTCCTCCCAGCAACTTACATTTTCATAATTTAATGATTATGGGCCACCTTTGCAGCACTGGGCCTTTCTGGAGAAGGGAGAGATAGGATGTCATTTTTGCAGCAGAAACTGTAATCCACAGCCGCTTGCCTGCTTTTTTTGTCTTTCCTCTCGTCTCTCATTGCGAGGTAGCCAGGAGCGGGACGGGATGTGCTTTTTCGGTGTGCGCAGCTGGAGCAGCTTGCTGGGTTGTGCCTAGGTGTCCGGGCCACAGCTCTGTGATGATGAATGGCTGTTTGCAATGTGCATGTTATGCATCTTTTCAAGATTGCAGCCCTCGCTGCAGGAGCAGCGGGAGGTGAGAGCTGACCTGCTGCGTACAGCACATCTCCTGACAGTGATGAATGGCTCTGTTTTCCCCAAGTGCACACATGCCACAGGAGCTGAGCCAGTGTCTTCGGGGCGCAAGAAAACTGCAACAAAAGAAAAAACTTAAGTCTGGGGTAAAGCTCTTTGTAAATGGCCTTTCTGGGGCCAAGTGAGCCTGACAAGAATGAGGTTGGTCTGAGTCATGTCCTGCAGGAGTATCTCCTTCTGGAAGCAGTATGTCTAAGGCCTGTCCTGGCATGGCTGTGCAACTCAGCTTGGGCTTTGCCTTGGCACAAGATCAGGTGCTGCACAAGCAAGGGTGAACAAAAGGCTCACAGTCTGTAAAGTTCTGTTTTATCAGACAGAAACTAGGCTGAAATAAGGTAATGCTCAATCTGAAAAATGACTGTTTCTCATGGTAAGGTGAAGTCTCTTCCCCTGCTCCTGCTTTCTCTGGCTTCCCCAGCTGCACAAATTTAACATAACCTCTGCTGGGTCCCTAGGAAATCCTCTTTCTTTCTGTTGCCACCCAGGATTGACTTACGGCTCTGCTCCCAGCTGAGAGGAGGCCCCTTGCTCCTCGGAGGGGTTTCCCATACTCCTATGAGACGGTGAAGTCTCTGCTTGCTGAGTTTCACTGCCTGCTCCACCCTACACTACAGCGATCTTTCCCAGAAGAGTTTGCTCCACAATTCCTCCTTAGGAGCAACCTGCTTTCCTTCCAGAGGATCCTAGTGAGCAAGTGTGGAGCAGGCACTGCGAGGCAAAACATGCAACCTTTCTCCCATCTGCCTCACCACATCCTTTTAACAAGAAGTACAGCAAAACGTGAATTTACAAATGGTTCTTATGTCCATCGCAGTGTGTTAAGCCCATAGGGTGTTAACAGCCCACTTCCTCTACCCCTCTATCTCCAGAGTAAATTGCTGACAAGCCTTCCTGTTGTCTTTTAAAAGTAGAAGAGATGAAGTAAATTTTTAGAAGTGTTCAAGACAACAAATTCACTGGGGGGAAAAAATCTGGCCTGGTGAGACTTGCAGAACATGGATCCACTTAGTGTGCAGCTGCAGTGTCTGCACACAGTTTCAGTCACTCGTGGGTGGCAGAAGCTCAACTGATCACAAGTAGCAAGGGCACTTGCTCTGCCCCTCCCAGAGTCCTGAGCACAAAAGCAACAAAGGGAGGGTGTTTATAAATACCCTCAGGTAACTTTTTCTGTTTTCCTGATTTTCCTTTTTAGGGGGCAAGGACCTCTCTAGATACTTGACCATCTTCCCCATGACTTTTCGTCCACCTCTGACTTTTAATGCTCCAATAGAGGTAAATGGACTAAAAAAAATAAGCCATGCTCCAGGTAGTGCCTGAGAGAAGATGGCGGTGCTAGAATCTTTAAAATGGGCTAGCCAAGGTGGATGGACTTTGTTTTGCTTAGGAGAATTTCTTCCCCAGGAGTATAGGTTGCTGGGGGAGATGTCCCCCCCAGAGTCCAGACTCTGTCTTAGGACTGTACACCATGGTGAAGGCTCCCTGGAGGTCCGGAGCTCACAGGCCAGTCTGATTTGACCAAGCCGAAGATCATATATATGCACAAGCCATGCTGAGAATTTTTTAATTTGTGGATGGGTAGACAGAACTGGGATTTGCAAAATGAAATGTTGTACAGTTTCAGGTTCAGAAGAAGGAATTTCTGAATTTTCTGGGAAAAACATGTTTTAAAACTTGTATGTTTTCCTCTTTACCTGAAAGAAACCCTATGAGAATATCTTGGTTTAGAGTAGATGTTTCCCTAAAAACTGTTTTGTGCCTGTGTGCACATGCATCTGTCGACTTTTAATCCATTTGGGTTTACCGTCATCTTTTAATGAACACTACTATAGTTTGTGTGCTTTTCTTATCTTTGTTTGTCATAGTTTTGCCTCGTTAAACTATATGTCAGGTGAGTAATAGGGGAAAGATCCTGAGGCACCGGAACATTAAAGCTAACCTACCTAGAGGGTACTTAGTATCACACAGTGCTGTCTGGATTTAGAGACCCTGACTCTGCAGAAGCACATATGTATAAGGACAGTTTTAAAAAATTATGGCTGGATCCAGCCATAAATTGCTTAATTTTCAGTGGCTCTGTGCCTAACCTGTGCTACACATTTTTTCTTCTTGGTAGTAAGCACACATTTATATTGGTTTAATGCCTGTAGTTCAATAGACAGTACAGATAAACAATTCCTTTTGGGTTGGTGATTTAAGCTCTGTTATCCAAAGGGGCTAGTTCCAATCCACTGATTCCTTATGTGGGAAGACAGAAATTGTTTTGGGTTGGTTTTTTTTTTGTCAAGTTTTGTGTTGCTCAAGGATTAAAATCTCATTTTCTATTGGTATGACCAAGGAAAGTTGAGCTTGGGGCACCTGAGGTTGGTTGGTTAGCTGAGGTGGTTTTGTTGCGGGGGGGAGGTTTGGGGTGTGGGGGGTGTTCAGAGGTGGTTCTGGGTTTGGAGTTTTTTAGAGTGGTAGCAAAGCAGTGCTAGAAATACACTGCATCCACAAACCTGTCTCAAAGGAGAGCCTTCATCCTCGTACACAGTGTGAACTAAGATATTTCTGAAGCAGTAGTGCTTTTTCTTGCTGCTTGCCACAAATGGGTTTTGCTCTATGCTTCAAGCTAAAGCCCTTATGATGATTCCTTTTGCTCTTCCTCAGGTTTAATTCTCAGTTTACTATCAGGTGTCACTAGCAGAGATGTGAAATACAGACAAACTTTCTAAAGCCAAGTGCTATGGAAGAGCAGAGGACAGAGTTTGGATTCCCCTGTTGTTCACAGAACTGAGCCTTCCAGGTCAGGGTAGATTGTGTTTTGACCACCATCTGTTGTGCCTGGGGATGCCAACGCAATACTTCTCATGACCAGTAACCTCACACGGTTTGGGGGGGGGGGGGGGGGGGGGAAGTGGACTTTTTTTTTTTTGTCAACAACTTTTACTCCTACATGAATTTGTGCTTTCCAAAGGCCAACTGTAAGAACAAATTATATGGCAGGAGAATGTGTAACACATGTAAGAAATTATCTAGGATTTTGGCTCTGAAATCTGTATTTGGGAGCTGACCAGTTTTTCAAGTTCTGACCCAGCAACATGCAGGTAACTTTAGTAATCTTTTATTTAAAGAGTGCCTAAAGCGCTGCTAATGACCTCAGCACTGTAGGAAACTTCTTCCGTAGATTGTCTTGTGCATTTAGCAGCTTCTGGTTATTATTTCACCATGTATTTAGAGCAGATTCCAGTTAGCATATGAGTAACATCATGTCAGTCCTAGTTCTTTCATTCTGACATCTCTTTTGGCTCCTGGTGCGATTTGGCCCGGTTTTCCAAAATGTTGATCCTGAGTCCAAATGTAACTTTGTGGGTGGTACATATGTCAAGCCCTAGTTCAGTATTTTTGGACAGCAGTAGCATTTCATAATTCTTTTGAAATGAAAAGAAGAAACGAAGTTAACTGAAAAAAAAAACATAGCTAGATCTAGCTGGGCACAAGCTTGCCTTTTCTACTCCCCCCTCCATCCCTCTGTTTTTCCGTTTGGAAAAATAGAGGTTTACGTGGCAGAAGCACTTGATGGGATTTAGGCTCATTCAGAGCAGCAAACATTAGCATAGTCTTGTCTTTACAACCTGTCTTGTCATGCCCTGGTGGCCACTGAGACCTCCTAGGGTGTGGATGAGGAAGATGGAGAGAGTTGTAACCCTGCGTTTGTTAAAACAGTGAGCTTGCCTGAATTACGTAGTTGGCTGAGTAAGGCCATGTTGGCACTAAAAAAGCCAAACAACCCCCTCCAGTTCTCCGTATGTCTGTGTTTGATATACCTACTGCCATATTATATCTTTATATACAGCACACTCTAAACAGCACAGGAAGGCATAAATGCAATTTTATTACATAAAATCAAGTGAAATAGTCCAGAAGGTTGTAGCCTGTGTGAAATAAACACACGTACAAAGTACAGGAGGTTTCACGGGGCATAAATCAAAATTAACTTCATAGCTTCTTTCCTTCCTTCTCCCCAGTGCTGTTGCAGAGCTGCTAGCTGAAAAGCTGCCCTTCATCCTTCTCTTGCAGCAAACCACATGCTCATATATTATTAATACTGTTTCACTAGTAATGCAGGACATAAGTACTTTTCTAGAGTGTCTCAGGTTGCTTGTCAGTGTGTCTGTGCCAGCTCCATTGCTGCGGTTGCATTTCTGAGCATTGTTTTTTCAAGCGCTGATAATTTTTCAGGCAATAGCAATATCAACCAAAAAAGCGTGTTTGAGATGAGTCTTGACACCCAAGTTCTGA
Source organism: Phalacrocorax carbo (assembly GCF_963921805.1). Taxonomy (NCBI): domain Eukaryota; kingdom Metazoa; phylum Chordata; class Aves; order Suliformes; family Phalacrocoracidae; genus Phalacrocorax; species Phalacrocorax carbo. Next base: position 37,107,597 of record NC_087513.1, on the reverse strand, counting down.
GCCCAAGAGGTGACTTGCTGTGAGAAACCACAAACCAAATCACTGTAGCCCTCTGGGCTTCCCTCACTTAGTTGCATAGCTTCAGAGGTCATAGGCTAGCCAGCTGCCCTTCCTAATCTGCTGATGAAACAAGTTAGCTTCAGCCCTCGCAACATGGTCTCTTCCAGCAACCTTCCGTCGTTGTGTAACAGTTGAAGGCCCTAGGGATGATGGTCCTTATGGTGGTTCCATAAAAGATGCTGGACTCAGCAATAGGGACCATTCTTTTGAAGGACACCAGCCTAAATGATGTCTTTTTCACCCTTTTTTTTTTTTTTTTTTTTTTTTTTATTATTATCTTCCTAAAGCGCAATCAGTGTGAGGCGCTATGCAGGAGGATATAAGGAAGGAGGTGAGAGAGGGAAGAAAACCTGATCCCTGTTTTTGGCTACTTACAGGACAAAATAAAGTGGGGCCTTTGGTCTTAAGTATTTGTAGTTATAATATAGTTTGTAGGTAAAGAACAGGTTTGGTTTTTTCTTTTAAAAAGGGGGTTGCAAATGGTTAAGTCACGTCAGCTTAGTCTTGTTTGCTATTTGTAACAAATATGTACAACAACTTGAAAATCCAGTAGGAATTATTGTCTTGATGGGCTTGTGGTTTAAGTCATTTGACTCTGATGCCCAGTGTTGACTCAGCTGCTACCCTTTTTCTTGGTGTCAGAGCATGACTGGCTCAATGCAAGGAATAGGGAGGAGCTCAGACTCCTCAAGGAGCTTTTGCCAGGGCTACCAGCAATGTAGGTGCAGCTGGAAGCTTTGGGACATGTTCGTGAGCAGTCAGGGATGGTAAAATTCTTCCTTCACATTCAGATCAGGATATCCAAGTTGGTGAGTGAGGCAGAGATATCAGCTATTCCCTGTTGGAAATAAAGGAAAGAACAAGAGCAAAGTCCATGACTGACTCATCCTTCCCAACAAAATGCTGTTCCAGGATTTAAACATCAGGGAAGTATTATCATGCTGGCTACTTGTAGTGATCTGTGCCTTTTTGTTAGGTTTAAGAGCTAATCTGTTTACAGTACAAAATGCCATTTAAATGCCTTCACTGAATTGTCTTTTACAGAAATGCACAAGTATAATGGTTATATACCCAAAATATTCTTGACTATGTGGTCTCCCATGAAGCACCCACTGCATTTTGCAAACCTCACTTGGTTCCGTTTTGGGATTTCACACCTAGTAATGTGCTATAGTACAGGAGCAGAGTCCTCCACTAGTTTCTTCTTTGTGTTTTGTTTGCTTTTTCTTTTTTCTATCCCTCCCCTAACCCTAATATGGGCCCTAGCTGTGGTTACTGGGAAATGTAAAGGTGGTTGTAAATGTCTATGCTACTCTCTTTAAGTCTGGGGCTTGCCTAGGTGATGCAGCGTGTATAGCTGTGTAATGCAGCACCATTTATTGATCCCAGGTCTATGCTGTATTTCAGTGAAGCAGGGGGAAGTTTGATCACCCTTAATTTCTAATTTTGTGCTGGTTTGTGTCACAGCCTTAGCGTTGCTTAAACATGCATCTCCCCGAAGCTCAAGCAGCCAGCCCGGATGGAGAGCCAGGCAGCAGGGGCTGGCAGGGGCTGGCAAGGGACCCACCACGGCACCTTCCCTACTCCCACTTGTCCCTTCCGCTCTGGCAGGGAGCACTGACTCGTGCGCTCAGGATGATTTTGGTAGCACCCTGAGGGCTTCGGGCAGGGGTGGGCTGGGAGGGAAGGGCAGCATGAAAGGAAAGGCTGGGGAGGGACAATTTTGTGGTATGAAGGGAAGCGTGTCCCTCTGGGGTGACAGACTTTTAACCAAAGAGGTTCCCTAGCACCTTGGCTCAAGCATATGAACCATGGGACTCTACAACTTATGAGAATGACAGCCGTCTATTTTTTAAATTTTTTTTATTTTTTTATTTCTCACTGTTAAAATTGCTCACCTTCTCACCTCATCAGTGTCAACAGCTGGATGTGTAAAAGATAGAGCACACAGGTATGTGGTAAACAGAATGAGAGCATGAGCATTTACTTCCCTTGTCTCTTGGCCATGGGAAAACTGCTGTGAAATGTGAAATCTCTGACAACCTGGACTATTGCAGTGAAGGACAAATGAGCACCAAATATCCTTCTAAGACTCTTCAGCACGTGAAGCTTGTCTTGGTTTAAGCGGTCGTGAAAGGTGAGAACAGGATTGGAGAGTTGGTTCACACTTTGACTGGGTACATGTCCTGTCATTGCTAACCATTTCATGTTAACAGTGTGAATCTAGTCATTGCTTAGCTTCTTGGTGGGTTTGGGGGTTTTTTTTATGACACTGTATTATGGTATAGCTGCTGCCATAGCCAATGATGTTCTACCTGATTAGGGTGTTACTCCAGTCCACCTCTTTTTCCTTGCAAGCAATAGGAGCAGCTAGGCATGTTAGATGTTTCCTTATGTTCACTTTTCCTTTTGGTGAAATGGATAATTCTTTACAGAAAATCTTTCCACAGGAAAAGAGATTTACATGTTGGTTCAAAGACAGAGTCCCTATGAAAAATAATGATTTTTTTTTTTTTTCTTTTTAAATCATAGCTGCTTGTTTCAGGGCACTGGGTCACTAATTAAGTGCAAGCTTTATAAATGTTGTTTGTCCTCCCCCCACAGGGCGTACAAAACCATTGAGGAAGATGACTTGAAGTTTCCCCTTATATATGGAGAAGGCAAGAAGGTGGGCACATTTGCTTTCCTCAGACCAAAGCAAGAAGAAATTCTGTTTACCACTCCATTTAGCCTGTGGCAGTCCAGTGTTTTCCACTCAGTATCTCTTTATTTTATCGTTTTGACAGCTTGAAAGAATATCTTGGTTCTGTCATAAATCATTCTCATGTCTGGGGGGCGGCGGGAAGAGCTCAACGTACTAAAAAGCATTTTTATAGCAAGCATAGTCATTTGCTGTTCAGTTTGCTTTTGTTTTTCTTTCATTTGTAAGTAGGCTACAATGAGACCATCTTAAATAATTGACTTGAAATGTTCCTGGTTTCATTGAAAAATATAACTAGACTGGGTGAAGATAGCAAAATACCTCATGTTTGCTGAAAACAAAGCAAGAGGATATTTAATAACATTTTAGAGTGCTCTGAGATGCAAAACCTTAATTTATGAAGGGGACGGGTCAGGGCAGGATTTGAGAGGTATAACAGCCCTTAACTGGATCTCTTTCAGCTTGTGTATGTGAACTCACTGTTGAATTTTTCTGATATGCTAATGCTGATAGTTTTTTCTTAAAAGGGAGAAAAGAACCATTCTGTTTGGGTGTACTTTGTTTCCAGCTCTGTGATTAACAACAGTGAGATCATTAGTGCTGATCCCAGCAAGCTTAGCTGGATGCAGCAATAGGATCAATATAAGGACGCAGTGGTGTCAGTTTGCCGATATTGGTATGCTCGCTGAGTTTCTAAATAGTGCTCCCCTGCTGCATTAGGTTCTTATCTCAATGCAAAAATACACACTTTTCAAAATTAGTCCAAGTTCTGAAGGTTCAGACCTGCAGCTTATCTCTGAATTTGGTTAGGTTTATAATTATTTGCAAAACATTTCATGCACATCTTTTTAATTTACTTTCTTATTGCCTTATGGAGCCAGGGGTTAGTGAGGCAAAATAATTTTGAGTCAGTTGCTCGCTGTTATTGATGCTGTGAGCTTTCTTGTTCAGAAGCTGCTGTGGCTAAGCTATAGTTTGGGGGAAGTGATACACAGAGCACGAGGTTCCCCATGAGGCAGTCTGCCTGGTCAGTCTTTGGAGAAGCGTTAATGAAGAAGAGCCCTGCACCTCTTGGGAAACAGCTCGTGTCGCAGACGAAGGTGCTTGGGGAAGGAAGTGGTAGATCTGAGGTAACAGCAGACCTGCCCAGGACCAGCTCTCCACAGGGGAGAGCACTGTGGTCGGTGCTACCACCACCTGTGTGTTCACACACAGTGCCTTTGGCACTTTTTTCTTGGTGGGGGAATATATATGGCAATACGTCAATGGGAAGAGGCTGCAGGTTTCTTAGGTGAGTAATCAGGCTCCTCATCCTTTTTATAAAACCTGTTTACTGACAGTATAATTTGCTGAAGGAATGCTCTCGTAGACTGGCATGGGACAGCAAGGCAACTGGGTTGATTTTCCATAGTCCCAGTTCCTTCCAGATGGCCACAGTCCAAGACGGGTGTACACAGACTGGGATCGGCATGAATATAAAGCTTGGAATAATGAGAGAAATGGAGATGGCATGAATGTGAAAAGCTTAGAAGTTGATTAGCTGTGTTAAATCTAGTGTTTCTGGGAGGAAAAAAGGGAATTAATCCCTAACTTGTAGCAGTTATGGAGTAGGAACGTTACCTCTTTCCCTATTAACACAATGCAAGTAATGAGATTTCACCCCATAGCTTCTCTTTATTTCCAGGCTCGAGTTATGGCAACAATTGGAGTGACCCGAGGACTGGGAGACCATGACCTGAAAGTACACGACTCCAATATATACATCAAACCTTTTCTGTCCTCATCTCCTGAGGTAAAACAGCCAAGGGTCAACTACCTGATTTGTGGGAGAGAAACAAATACACGTAGTGTGCTTATTTGTTCTTCCCAAATTGTCCGTTCTGGTTGTGGTCCAATCCAGGTAACATGCTGCCCTTCCCAAAGGTGCAGCATGTTAATAACATCCACGCAGTAGGAACATTATATGTTCCCCAGCTGTGTGCTCTGCCTCTGGTTGCTCCGGATCCCTGGCAGAGCATTGATGCCTTCTCATTCCCCAGTCTACTGTTACCCTGTAGCCTCACCATTTCGTGTGACAGACACCCACCTCTCCCCACCTTCTTGTGCTCCAACTCCCCTTGAGGTCTAGATCGTGCTACCTTCACAGAAGTTGACCAAAGTCTGTGTTCTTCAGAAGGGAGCACTGGATGTCTTCCGCAATGGAATAGTCCCCTGCATTACACAGCGGATACCAGATCAACTCTTAAGCAAGAAAATGCCATGAGCACTTGGAAGAGTGCTTTCTGCTTCCATCTCTCTGCCCCTTCACCTCCAGTTCTTAATTCTTTACGATGGTTTTGTGCAAACACCAAATAATGGCAGAAATGGCCATGTGTGTTCCCAAATGATGGGATAACAAGAGGATTATGCAGTATTTGTGTTAAAATGATGTAGGCATTTAAAACTACCCTTGACTTGCCTCACCACAAACAATTCCAGGTTTTGACCACCAGAGACATTGTAGTAAAGGATATCGAGCCTTCCAAAGGGATTTGAATGTTTTTGTTAACAAGAAACATGCAAACCTCGCTTTTTTTTTTCCCCCCTCTATAACTGCATTCCTGTTCCTACATCAAGGAACCGATGACGCACATTTTTCATAAAATAGCAAACAAGGGCAAGCCATCCAATGACAGCACAAAAAGAGGAGGCCCATGGCCCAAATGCTGAGAACCATCCACTGTCAGCTGGCTTGTTGGAGTTCTAACCATACCCAGTATTTGACCTTGAATTTATTGCTTGCTATAGCAGTGCGAGAGAATGAAAATACACAAATGACGTAATAGTGCTAGGAAGGAACCAAATTATTAAATTAACCTTGCTTAGAACATCTTGGAGACTTTAAAAATAAAAATTTAAAAAGTGCTGAAAGATTCTGGCCCTGAAGAAAAGGAGGAGATCTACAGGCAGCCCCTTCTTCGCATTTCCTTGCTGCCAGTCTAGTACCTTCTCTCTCCCCCCTTTGAATGTGTGGTATACCTCACCTGGGACCCGCTGCTGTTCTCAGCCAGGCAGGCAGCAGCTCTGCCCTCATCACTGTGATGGATTTGTTTAGTGCCAGCGAAATGATGCAATTCTACCTACTTATTTTTCTTTCTGGCATGCTGAGACCCAGTGTTTCTGGAGTATGTAATGGCTGCAGCACAGTATCTCAGCAGTATCATCTCTGCCAATTGCTGCTGCAGTGTTTGTCTGTGTGTATAAACCGAAGCTTCTCATGGGCTTTTCTGATTTGTGTGGAGTGTCTGTACGTGTTCAAATTCTGGAATATGACATCCAGTTCATATGCTATCCACGTTTCAGGATCTCTTAACTGCTTCACAAAAGGGGAGCAAAATTGGCTTTGTTTCTACATTCCCCTTACAGCTAAATTCTGCAGTAACGTACAAGGGCAGGAGGAGGAAAGACAGAGCACTAGCCACCTCAATTTAGAGACACTGGCAAAAAAAGCCCTGAATTTTATTAGGAAGTAACATACGCTCCAACTTGTCTTTCCATTGCACCTCCTTCTCTTAATCATCTCTTCCTTCTCTTCCCAGAAAGAGCCCTAGTGCTTTATCTCCTTGTGTTTTTCCCTGGCTTGTTCTGTCCCTACATGGACAGTGCACCTTGCACAGAAACCAGCATTAAGAAACAACATCTTTATGCTGCCATCTGGGAATCTTGGCACTTGGAGGTAAAGGCAATGGCGTCTAGCAGCAGTCATATTTGGCCCTTGTGCAGCATTGGATTTCAAATTGTTTATATAGAGGTAGGGAGGCACAATGCCTGGTTTCCAGACCTGGAAAAGGGGAGGCACAGGAAATTAAGGCACATAGTGAGTCGTGAGAGAGGGAGGATCCAAGTCCTCCGGCTTCTGTTTCTGTGCCGTAATTACATCGTCCTTTCCCAAGTTGGGGGACAATGTGGTGAGTTTTCAGAACACTTTACTTCCAGTGTAACAAAGCTCTGGTATGCCATGTCTACCAAAATTTAGCTGAAGGAAAGGTAAGCATCCCTGAGACTACATCCAGAAAGAGGCATAGAGAAGTAATTTGAGGGTGGTGTGAAATGATACTTTGATAGAGTGCCAGGCTATGGGAGGAGAAGTCATGGCGCCAAGACTGACAAATGTAATCAGGAGTCAGTGGCTCAGCTGTTACAAGACCAGATTTGGAGGACTTCTGCAGGTTGGTGAGCTCTAGAGAATTGAGCCTTTTATAATGAACTGGAGTAGCACAAAGCAGGCAAGCCATGGCTGAGGCTCTCTGGTATGGAATTAAATATTTATTTTTCATAATGGAACAGTTCATTTGAAAGCTTTCAGCAGGAAATTCTGCTTTTTAAAGCTCAGCAAGATCCGCCTTGTTGCAGCTGAAAAGCAGAATTTCATCCTGAGATTTTTTCGAATGGCAGCTCGGCCATTTGGTGGGAGAGGTGTGGCTCTGACGGCAGCATTTGGCCCTTGCCAGTGATGAAACTGAAGCCAGCCACCACAGCGAATGATAAGAAGGTAATGAAGGAGAATTTTTCCCCTTCTATTATGTTAGTGGAATCTTTCTGACAACTCCACAGGTATGTCAGAGGAGACCATTTTAGATTCACATCTGCCTTCTGGAGAAATCTTCAGGAATTACAGTGTTTAAAGGAACAAGCGAGGCAAATACTTAGAGAAGTACTGTTTGATTAAAAGGAATCAAGGTGGTTTCAAGAAGCAAACATTGCACTCGTAGCTTGAAGTCCTTCAGGGTTATGTCTATCAGAGAATTAGAAAAAATAAATGCAGTAGATGGTCTTGCATGAGCACTTTGATTTCTCAGAAAACGTTTGAGAAGCTGTTCTGCATCACAGGTTATTAATATAAAAGATATGAAGCTATAGACTAAGTGGAAAGTTGGCACAGTCTACTGGAAATTGGCTAAAGGGCAGGAAACAAAGGGTGGCAGTAAAAAGCTAAAAGGAGATTAATTGGTGAGTGCTGCAGGGAGCAGTGTTGGGACCCGCTTTTTATTATTTACATATAAATTACTTGGAGGGTGGTATTGAAAGATCTCATCGTTTGCCAGCGAAGCTGCGCTGGATAACACTGCGCATAAAAATGGACGATACAATTAAGAAAGGGCTTAATTTATTGAAGTAGCTGAGTTGATCAATAGTGCAGGCGAGTGAATGCGGGCTGTTGTTTGGCTCGAATTCCCCCGGGGCCGGCTGCTGAGGAGCACCTCAGGTGGCTGCAGGCTCGCATGTCACTCTGTTGTGAGCGGTTTTCAAGCCGCAGGGACTCGTGTTGGCTGCCTTTTAAAAACAAACCTGGCAAACAAGCCGCAGCGCCTTCGCAGAGCTGCTGTGATCCTTTTCGGCAGCCAAACGCAGGTTTTGTCTGGTGGGTAGGTCTGTTTGAAATGTAAATATAAAAACAGCCCACCTGTTTGTTCGTTGCTTGCCCAGAGCATTTTTCTCAGCACCCTTGACTGCATGTAGGTGAGCAATGAGAGTAACAAATATCTGGATTGAAGAAAGGTGTTACATGACAAACTGCATAACACGTGTTCAGAAAGATGTCGTGTGTGACTATGGGCTCTAGCGGTGTGTATCCGCTGTCACCTGTCAGCAGAGATCTGTAAGTACCAGTCAGGATAAAATATAGCGTAACCCAACTCTTACTGTTATGGACGTTTGTGCTACCAAGGTGGTGCTGCTTCCTTATCGTTGGCTTTTTACATTATCTGGTTACTAAAGTCAAGTTTAGGTAGTTAACAGATCAGCTGTTCCAAGTCAAGTAAGACATCAGTGGATGGTAGAAGTATGATGACCAAACTAGGCTCCTTTGAGGGGTGCCCTGATGCTCCAGAGAGACGTTAGAGTGAGGAAGTTCACCAGGGAGCACAGAAGGGCCGGGAAGCTGGGGGGAGTTGGTGGCAAGGCTCTTGGGACAGCACAGGAGGCAGAGGACAGGGCACAGGTAGCCCAGAGGATGAGTTCTGTGAAGCACTATCAGGATTGACATCTGGCTGCAGAAGCAATGAGTCATGAGGGAAAGCCTGTGAGGATTCTGGGTGGAATTTCTAGGAAGTATGTCAAGGGTACAGCACCAGTTAAAGAAACCTCTGTGCTGCAGGCCATTGTCTGGCCAGCATCAGCTGCGCTAGTGGGGCTACGTAATACTGTTTTGCAGTGCTTGCAGCTTGGTGCAAACTTCTGTTGTAGACAGAATATCACTGAAACCTCGCTGTTGTTTAGTTTCCTGAAATACAGCTACAGGAAGGAGGCAGTGGTTAGGTAGGTTGGCTCTGGAATTAGAAAAAAATATAAAAATTAGAAAGTAGTCATTCCCACTGGAGGCATTGAGCTGCTTTCGGTCATGTAAGATTTACAGAGCTGTGGGCTGCTTGTCATTGCATGCACTTAAGTAACTCCCTGGATCTCCCCTTGTCGTTCCGAAATTCTGGCATATCGTGCTGCCTCGCCTTCTTTGTACAGTGTGTGTGGAGTATGCCGTGGGGTGTTACACATTGTGGTGTGTGTGGAGTGGATGTTCAGTGGGTCCTGCTGGTCTCCATTACACATGCCCCGGTGTGCTGCCCAACCTGTGTGCCCCTGGGAGCTCTGCTGTGAAGCTGCTTCGTGTCCAGCTGAAGGCACGTGTCGCTACTGCAAGAGGCCCTCATTGACCAAAGAAAGAACTAGAACAAAGCCGCTAGCAGAAAAGTGAAGAGTTAGGAGCTGGCTTGTTTCTGCACCTGGGCAAGGTGGTCTGTGAGCATAACTTGAACCTACGATAGACTGGACAGCTCTAAATTAACTCATTTTTGTCAGCAATGTACTGGGGCACCTACAGCTGTATTTTAGAAACCTGAGGAAAGACAGAAAGAAAGAGCCTAGGAAAAAATCATGTGGATGTGGCTGCTCTAATGCATTGCTGCTCTGGTGACTGTAAGGCAGACAAAGCTGCATTTCAGTGAACATTTTGTTGCATGTCCAACCGGTCCTTTTATAGAAGAATCTTCCCTAAAGTTGCCCCAACCTTGCCTCCTGTAACCTTGGCACTCTCTTTTCCTTAGCCTGGGTACCAGCCTAGCACCCCTTATTGCTCACCCCACTGCCCTTCTCTGCACCTCTTCTGATATCTAGTTCCTTCTCAATTGCAGTCCTTTCTGGAGGTGCTCAGTTCACAAAACTTTTGCTTTTAGGATATACCTTGTTCCCAGATTACCCATAAAATCAGTGATTGCACTTTTTTTTTTTCTTTTCCCCCCAAACTAAACATGTTCTTGGTAAAATGATCTGTTCTTGGTGCTGCTCTAGCATTGAGCTACACCAAGGATTTGGACCTTTTGACCTGTGGATTGGCTGCAGGTAGCTTTGCCAAGTTTCTTATCTATCCCAGTGCCCCTCCCCAGTCAGACAAGATTGTTCATTTCAGGAGGATTCAAATCAGTGATGCATGGTCTTGGTTCCCTGCAAAAAAGGCTCTTGTGGTGTAATGTGTACTTGGCCTGGGTGGGAGAGCCATGATAGGTCTGTTTCCTAGTGCTGATTTCTGAAGCTTGGTTATTCCTGCGATGGCCTTGCTGCTGAGCGCATCCCTGAGCATTAACCCCGATGCTCTCTCAAATATTTGCCTGTACCCAAGAGATCTGACCAGAACATGTGGCACTTATTGATGGCTGTGTTGGCCAACTTAACCCCCACACCCCAGTGATTTCCGAGTTGAAACCCTGGGCTGTTATAGGCTGAACTAAATTTTGGGGAATGCGTACTATGACAGCTACTGGCTTCTGTGCAGTGGGCTTGAGAGGAGAGCTGTGCTGCATATAGGGATCTTTTCTATAACAGTGTTCCCACTCAGTCTGAATAAGGAGTTATGCTCTAATGAAGACAGTATCTTGCTTTGACTTTAATCCTCTCCAAAGTCCTTATTCAGCTGCTACCTTAGATAATGAAGTGAAGGTTACATTTTACAAATGACCTTCTTGTGCTTTTGACTGAAAGGCGAACAAGTAAGGATTAGCAGTCAGGTCTAGATGATTTTTTTTTTCCCCTCCAGTACTGGTTGTAGTCCCATAAAATCATAATTACATTAAAAGGTCCAGGCATTTTATGTGCATTGCCTGCTCCATGGCTCCTAAGGGGGGAAAGCACCAGGAGGGAGAATAAAACAGCTCGTATTTTCTAGTTATGCCAAATGCTTGTTCTGACAAATTTCCCGACTGCCGCTGCTGTTAGTGGCGCCCGAGGCCGGAGCAGGGTGCATGACGAGGCGCACCGCTTCCAAACTTCAGTACAGATGGATCGTTTCCTCCTGTCGGCCTTGCCAAGGTTGTCACACTTGTTTCAAACTGTGGTTCTTGCTGTGGTAATTAAAGTGCTCCGTGAGTGCTTCATGACGGCTCCCCATTGCAACCTGGAAATTGCAGGCGGTTTGTCAGCTGGAATACTGTGTGCGGGAAGGAGAGTTACACCCAACTGAAGGCTCGGTTTAAAACACTTGCCATGACCTTTCTTTGTGTTCCGGCTCAGCTGACAGCCTCCTGCCCCACCCCGTGTCTGCCCCCTCTGCTCCTGGCTTTCCCCAGCCTTGTCGGGAAGAGGATGATGGAAGTCGTTTTAAAGGCAGGGTGTTAGGGATGTGCCAGCAGGAGTGGTCAGCCTGACTGTGGCTGCAGACTGGCAAGGTGAAGCCAGTGGACATTTTAATAGTGTGCTTAAGCTTGGAGGTTCACTTTTGTGCAGATCTTGAATCAGTCTCTACCTACTGAACTCCTTACAGATACACATAACTAAGCAGGTAAACAGTTTTTCTCTGTTTTGTGGAACTACTCACTTCCTCAGGCATAATTCTTGAGTGCAGCAGCAGCCTCAGGTCTAGAAAAATAAATGCGATGCCTTCTGCGACGCAGGCATTTCTGAACATGTGCAATTTATCTGGCAGAGCTAAATGGATCTGGACAAAGAGTGAAAACAATTATTTGTGAATATTTTATTAGAAAATATCAAAAATTCATCAAATAAATTATTCAGCTTCCATATGACTGGCCCTGGTGATGCTAGAGAAGAGCCTCACACACCGAAATCAGGCTGCCAGGTGGGGGAGGCTTCGGGTGCTGCTGGCAGCAGGTGGCATGGTGCTTTACAGCCTGGCTTAGGGATGATTGCATCCACGCCGGCTGGAGTCACGCACGTGAGCCACGCTGAGCCAGGGCAGGAAGGGTTGCTGTCTCAAGGGCTAAATTGGAAACAGACCCCAGCAGTGCTGCGGGAGAGTTATTCCAGTGCCCTGGCCAAACCTGCTAACTCGCAGCCAGACTCGGCAGCGTGTCACAAACGGGTCCGATGTTCTCTCCTTCACGGATGTCTCTTGGGTTGTTTTTTTTTGTTTGTTTTAGGTGAGAGTCTATGACCTTCTGCAGTATGAGCATGGGCCAGATGATGTTCTGATCCTAGCTACTGACGGACTCTGGGATGTGCTTTTGAATGAAGAAGTGGCAGAAGCTGTCACTAACTTTCTACCAAACTGTGACCCCGATGATCCCCACAGGTTCGTGCTCATCCCTGATTTTCTAACTTGTCTGCGGAAAAGTGCGTTCTGGTAACGTATTTTTTGTAGAAAGTATGATATGAATAATGTTTAGTAAATACGCAACACTTAAAAGAAGATATTTTTATGGAGCCTCTACAGCAAATGGAGAGGGGTGGGGGGCGTCTGTTATAACTCAGAATTGCCTGCCTTCAAAGGAAAATTTGTGGGATCACAGTATCTTGGCCAGGGATCCATTTTGTTTGCTCTGCGAGGCCTGGTGGAAACTGTAGGAGGCTGAGGTCTTAGCAACAGGTTTCTGTCTCCAGCAGTCACAGATTTCCACTTAACTTTCCTCTGGATAGTCCTTTAGCACTAAAGATTTTTTCTCACTAGGACATCGTCAGCATATATCTCCCTCTCTCTCACTGTATGTATGTATGTATAAATACTGCACAGTGTGGTTCCCACTCATTCCTGGTCATGCTGTGACCTTTAAGCCCACCTTCAGTAGGGGATGCTCAGTGCTACCAGCTGCAGGACAAGTGTGTGACAAAATAGGTGGAACGTCTGACTCAATTTCATTTAGTTGGATTCTGTTTCATTTCGGTTCTAACCTACCTAATCCTCTTCATTTTCCTTTCTTTATCACCTCTTACATGACCAGTTCTTCTCTTTAAAACATATCATCAAGCAAACAAACAAGTTCCCAAACAGCTAGCTAGAGCGCTGGTTGCCTTGAGTGAGTCCATCAGTCTGTCTGCTGCCGAGTTCGGTGTCACTGTGAATTAAAACATTATGCTAGAGATCAGAAGTCTCTTGTTTGTAAAAGGGAGGACTGTGAAAGTGGAAAGAGCTTTATCCTCCCCTAGGGACTGTTCAGGAAGGGAAGTGTGTGTTGCTTCTGAATTCAGGCCTGGCCATTGCTGTCTGCTGCCCTCGCCCTGAGCTGGGAGTGGGGAAAAGCTTTTTACACATCCCCAGCTAGCCTGCAGAAAGCAGAGCTTCAGAAATAAGCTCTGAGATATCTCGGGAGCCAAGTGAAGACATGCGGGACAGTGCGAGAACTCAGGTTACAGTTGTTTAGATGTGGCAACTCTTGAGGACATGGGGAAACCCATCTAAAAATGCTTGGCGTTTCTCATGTTTCGAAGTGGTCATCTTCACAGGGTCAGTCCTGTTCTCCATCAGCAGACAGGGAAGGTAACTGGGACACCCTGACCGCCACTTGGGTTTTGAAGTGAGAGCAGCTCCAGAGTAACTCACGAGCGGCATTTTCTTGCCCTAACACTTATAAACGTGGAATGCAAAACAATATTTTGCTGCAAGCACTTAGTCTTCAGGTGAATGGAGGGTTAACATGAAGCTGCAACTGCAATATTCTGACCTTCCCCACCCCCTTGTGCTGAAGAGGAGATGTGGTGCGAATGACAGCCAGGACACCCTCTACTTCGGCAAGACATGGAAGCGTCTCTCTCTTCTCTCTGGGAGGAGATCAGGCAGGATTAGCGAGGGGCACTTCCAGGGCATCTAACACTGTGCTATGCAGATATGCCATTAATTTACAGTAGGAGGACACGACCCACCCAATCTACTTTCAGTTATTCCCTAGCACTGTTCAGAGGTGCTGGGGAGCTTTTGGTCTCATTTCTGCGCCCCTGAGTCTCCTCTTGCAAAGGCACCTGGTAAAATATAATACCTCTGCCCTGCTCTGTCTCCATTCTCATCTAGTAATTGGGAAAGGTTGGCTCTTCCTACCGTCCTTGCTGGTCCTGTCTGTTGTGAATACAGTCTGGGTGTGTTGGGTGTCTCTTGTTCCTTTTGGTCTTCCCAAAGCTGGTGATGGCCACCACGTTTGCTGCAGTAGGAGCGGGAATCCTTTGTTTGATCTTTTGACTTGTTAGGTGAGTAAATTTTCATCCATTATAAAACACTTATAGGAATCAGAGACACTAAAGGAAAAAAAGACATTTAGATTTGTTTGTGCTATTCTAGCCCCAGTAATTGTGAGGGATTAGTCCCTGTTTGTGCCAGCGTGAGTACAACACACTCCAGAATTGGGCCTGCTTTATTATGAGTTAGAACAAACACGTTTATTAGTGTTTGACCTACTGGTCTTTGAATGGACATCTGAATTGAAAATTAATTTGTTCTTTTAAGTAACTTTGTGCCAGGTCATTTAGAGGCTTACAAATAGCAGTGGCAAGACATTTCTCACAGCAGCTTGCAAAAGGTAATTAGAGCAGTCCCTCATAGAGTTTACAATGATATTTATGAAAATTACCTTTGTGGAATTGCTCTTGCTGCTTGGTTGTAAAGAATATTTAAAGGTTTTAAAGTACTGTGTGAGGGGTTTTACATAATTACTTCACAGTGGTCCAAATCAGGTATAACTAATGAATTTACAATAACACAGCAGCTCATACTGTGGAGCTGTGTTCATTCCTCTCACTAGTTGGTGACAGGGAAATCTTGTTTGCTGTATTATCAGTGCTATGTTTAAAGGAAATGTTATCCCACAAAATGTCAGGTTCTCTGATGGGTGTAGTGACAGTCTGTGGTGAGGTGATCAGCTGGAAATGTGAAATCTCTAGGGGCGTAGAAAACTTGTCAGAACATAAGAGACTTGGGCTTGCCCCCTGGGTATACTGTGGTCTTCTGGAGAACCTGCTTGTGGAGCAGTCTCTGGATCTGCTTGACCCAGTAGCCTACTTATTCCCTGACAGCAGCATATTTTAAAAAAAAAAAAAAAAAAGCTAGGGAGGAAGATTTTAGAGCCGCAGAGTACTTCTCTGTTACATAATTAGCTCTTAGAGGGAACAATATCCCTCCTATTTGAATTAGAAGTAATTTTATAGCCTGATGGGTAAGAGCTTACAGCCCTCAGCAATGCTCTTGGGACTCTCTCTTGCTGATATTTACTGTCAGAACTGTGAGTGTTTGTTACCCACAGAAAAACATCTTTAAATTCTGTCAAACGTAGCATGTGCCTGGGCTTCTCCAAGTGCAGGGAGAGCAAAGTCCTCGGGTCTGTCTTCACCCAGACATGCAGACACGGCCTCCGGGGATTTGGTCAGCGGGTGATGGGCACAGACTCAATTAAAGAACAGTTCCTGTGTGAGGGCTGTGATGGAGTGAGGGAGCTGGGGTGTAGCTGGATTTCTTAGCCAGCTCATTTCTTACGGGTGTTGTGGCAGACAAGAGCATGAAGGGGACCCTGAGTGAAGAACAGGTGGTAGCGACACACTGCTGCTTTCCATACATCATCTCTCTGAATAGGTATGAAGATCGAGAAGCATGATTCTTGCCCATTTCCTTCAGCTGCACTTACGCAGGTTTACCCACTGACCTTGGGAACCTTTTCCTTCTCATCCTCCCTCCTGTCCTTTCTCATTCCCTCTCACTCTCTCTCTCACACTAGCTAGAGATTTATGAGGATGCTGCGGAGTCGCTCCACCTCTGTTGGGTGTGAGAAGATAAGAAGCTGCTCAGACAGCAGCACATTTCCCCCACTGTCACCATTTCTCCTGCAGTACTTTCACTGATCAATACTGGAAGCTTCAGCAGAAAAAAAAAAAAATATTTATTCTTAAAACACAAAAGTTGCATTCCAGTGAGGCTGTTCATTAAGGGGAAGTGGATGCTTTAAAACTACTTCAGCAGTTCTCTAATGCTGTCTCGACAACTGAATCCCAAGTTCACAGCACTGGAGAATAAAGCATTTGGTAATGGACTGCTGCTGCTATTCATCTCCAGGTACAAGAGACTCACCCTGTCTCCTCTAGTGCGAAGTTGAACAGCATTGCTCCAATTCAGCTTTACACAAGGAGAGGAATATGTTACCTCGCTGCTGCTTTCACCTGTTCTTTTTCCTTTGCTTCAATTTGCAGGTTTTCTTGTGTATGTCACAGTCGGTCTGTGAGAGAATTTCTGGTTTATTAAAATGCCTTTTTTTTATCTTGCCCTCTCCAAACATTAAGCAGCAAAAGCTTCACACGATCAAGAGCAATACTCATTCCTTTGTACTCTTTAGATGTGGGGAGGCCTTGTAAATTAGAAAAAGGAGGAAGGCAAAATTTTCTCCCAGAACGATGGGTGTTTTCTTCTTTTAAATGCTGACAATAGCTGAGAAATCCTTGGAAAAGATGTTCTAGCCAAAATTCGCTCAGCATCAGGCATGCTGTGAACAAATATTCCAGTTTCTCACTTGCCACGTGGAGTCCTTTTGTTCCTCAGCCCTGCATCTGATTTTGGGGATTTGGGAGCTGGGGAGTGCAAGTATGTATGTTTGGGTGGTTTTCCCCTTAGAAAATACAATTTCATGTTGCATTAGGATGGTAGGGGCAGTGCTTCTTGTTATACCTTGCCGTTATAGCTCGCGGTCATTGGTATAGGCTTACCTCGGAACCTGCGGACAGCGTCCACGTGTGTATGCAAGCCTTTGTGTTAGAGTTCGTGCCTTGGGCCCTTCTCTTATTGCTAAATCTTTTGTCAAAACTAGTGAGGGCTGGAAATTTCACTGCTCAGTACCTTTAGGAGCAGGGGGTGCATTGCTTCTGTACAACATCACTTGGATATAACATCAGACCTTTTAGGTAGTCAAATGTTGGTTTATTTGCATTGAAGAAATCTTTTTAGTAGAGCAAATAAATCTCTTCCTGGTTCAGAGCAGTCATTTGAGTTTATGGCATCAAAACTGTAGAAATAGAACATAATTAGGTTTTTTTCCTTCTTTTATCCCCAGAGAGCAAATAAAGTCTCTACTGGTAGGAGTTACCATTTAATAATGCATTCTCTAGTGACAATTTCTGGGGTTAGGAAAGTCCTGGATACTCACTTAACAAACTTCCCACACGCACACTGCTTGTGATCAGTGGAGATCTTGTTCCTTCCCATTCCTCGGGTGAGATCTGGGCAGATCACTACTGGCCAAGGATCCTCGCTAGAAAAAGGGGTCTTGAAATGCAGGCTGTTCTTGTCCTTCCTGGTTTCTGGAAACTACAGATGTGTGCTTTGCCTTCTGGTGGCCTGTGTGTTTGGCTTTGTAGAGCCCCACATCATCTTGAAGGCTGATACTTAGCCTTCGAATAAAACACAGGCAGCCATGATATTGAACTCTTTTTTTTTTTCTTGTCAGTCTGTTTAATTTAACTGTTCAATTAATTTTTAATTACCAAATCATAGAAAAGCTAGTCTGCACCCAACCAAATTCAAAACATCTCAGCCAGGTGTTGGGCTGGTGAAGAAAAACACATGACAGTAGCTGTTTACCCATGATGGGACTTCTGTCAGAGGAAACTTCTAAATGAGTACACAGATGTGTTGACTGAGTAACAGCAGGTAAAATGATGAGGGAGAACACATCAGAGCACATGACGGAGCACTGCCATGCACCACCTTTTGGACTCTGACACCTTTCTGCCCCCAAGCAGTATCTGTTATTTTTTTCAGAAATGCACAGAAATGACTCCCACAAATGCAATGCCACTCAGCCCAGCACAGGCTGGGAGTTTTGAATCAACATGAAACTTGGTATTTCACTAAATTAAGCACTTGACAACTCACATTCACACAGTTTTCACTGAACTCATAAATGTGAGAGGACTGTGGGGCTCTGTTAATCTGGCTGTATTAACTCTAAGTTTCCTTTTCCAGTTTCAGAATAGAAGAGATTTAAAAGTCATTCTACAATCAAGGAAACAGACAAGCTAGTCTACCCGGTTTAAAGTGTAATTTGGATTTTATTTTTAGTTCTCTATTACTTGCTTTCAAATGACTTTGTTATAGTTTGTCTCTGAAATAGTTGAGCCACATTTACCTTCAGGTGTGTCAGTGAACAGGGGTGTAGCTTTCAACAGCAAGTAGTGTTATTTAGGGTCCTCAATTTTTCAGACTACTCCTAGAAAGCCAATTTGTTAAGGCAAGTGTGTTAATATTTTTCTGAAAACTGGTGAAGCCAGGCACCCAAAATAACCAGTGACTTTTTGATCGATTGGTGTCTGTCAAATACCTTTAGATTCTGATGCAGGAGCCATCACTGAACTGGAAGGGGTTGCTTCCACGGCTATGCCGTGGTTTGCATTTCTCCTCCCTGCTTCTGAAGCACTGGGAAGCTTGTCCTGGTAGCTCACAACAGTAAATCTGGCAGGCTATGAAAACCCACTTTCCTCACGAAGACGAGCACTCCCTGGCTGTATTCTGCCTTCTCCACAGGTACACGCTGGCGGCACAGGACCTCGTGATGCGAGCCAGGGGAGTGCTGAAGGACCGGGGCTGGCGAATATCCAATGACAGGCTGGGCTCTGGAGACGACATCTCTGTCTACGTCATCCCTTTAATACACGGGAACAAACAGTCGTGAAAGTAGCACCAAGAGTGGTTATAGAACAGGGATCTTTTCGGGAAGGGCCTGTAAGAGACTGTTTTTCGTGATCTGACCGGGACACTTCCAATTGATGTAATCTATTCAAAACTAACCCTGGAGGGGTATTTTTCTGCCCGAAAGGTAGGGCTCTGCACATATACTGTATATGATTAAAGATAACCCTTAAGATTACAGTTTCCCTATAGAAATGGTTTTGGTGCTTAACAGGAATGGGATTTAAATGCTGCTAGCCTATTATGGATTCTGTTGTCCCTCCAAGTGGGGAATTAATGTTTTTTTCTCAGTTTACCATGTGGCTTCGAAGAGCCATTTCAGTTGTGAAAGTAGAAGTGGGTATCAGAAGCCAAGGAGGCTCCTGAAATCTACCCCCATATATTCAGAAGGTGACTTGGGTCACATCTCATTTAAAAATACCTATATATACATATATGAGACTCAAGAGTTCTCTTCTTTCAGAAAGTTGCATTCGTGACTTACCTATGGGCAACTTCAAACTTGTATAATCCTTCTAACCCCAATTTCCTCTCCTGTCTCTTCTTCAGTAGACTATACTCCTGTATTTTAGTAAGAGAACTGAAATTATTTTCAGCGTGAGTATGCCTGTTTACTGCAGTTAAAACAGCCACCTGCAAAATTGTCCAGGAGAAATAGGTCACAGTTCTGTATGGCAAGATTTATTTTGGTGTAAGGAGTTATTTCTCAAGATTCCCTGTTGTGCATATACCAGGGTTATGCAGAGCACGCCACCGCAGCTTTGTGATGTTTACCTGGAGGCCATAGTTTCTTTGGGATTAGAGATTTTCATTCATTGAATGGTTCTGCCTGCTTTATCCTGTTGAAAGGATCCCTGACCGTACAGCTTTTGCATCAGTTGGGATTCGCTAAATTTATTTGGGTTCCTGAGTGTATTTTTTTGTTGGATTCCTACTTGAAGTGATGGTATTGTTCTTGTTATCAATTTGGATACCCAGATAGTGATTATTTAAAAGTCGCTTCACTTCTTCCTGCCTCTTTTATTATACAGTATACTTTTGCCTGCTTGACTTGGTCATCAGAAAGCGGCAGCTTGTAACTGTTTCCTCTTGGTGTTGAGGACTGTAGTCAAGGATCAAAAGATCACTGTGGTAGAATCAAGCCCTTGGCTAGCTTCAGCAGCTTTTTTTTCTTAGCAGTGGCAAATCACTTCAGATAAAGGAAATCTGAGTAAAACATTATCAGACTAAAAGTAATAGTCCAAGAGGGAAACAACTGAGCAAATCTGCAGCTTGATCTGGCTGCCTATTCTTCAAGCAAGCAGATCTCCTACTTCATTGGCAGGAATTGAAGAAAAAAATTCAGAAGGTTCTAGTGTATAGGCAGATATATGGGCTGGGGAGCCACACTCAAGGTAACTTACCCTCTGACCGCATTCCTTTGGAGCTGCTTATCTGGCTCGTACTTCTTGGATAGCCAAAAGATAGGGGGCTGACAGAATTGTAGGGCACTGACTAGGCAGCTCACAAATGTTGTGTCCTTTCTAGAGGAGGAGGAGGATGCTGTGCCCTTTGCAGACTTTCTCCTGAACAGGCGTGTCCTAGAGCTTGCCAGTTTTGTAATTTATAATGTGCTATGTAAACACCGCGCAGCACATGTGCGGCATAGCTGCCCAGATGTTTTATTTGATTGCATCCGGAAGTACATGTGCAATGGTCTCAGTGGATTTAAACTACCCTTGCTCTAAATCTCTAGACCCAGGAGGAGTTTCAGGTTGCGAGGAGGCAATGCAGAGTGTGTAACGGCTCAAACATGCAGCAAACTGCATGATTTTAGCCTGAAAACTTCTGTGCATTCCCCATTGCCTGCATGTGATAAAGCTGCGGAGAACACGGACGTTTTGTATTCTAGAGCTTCAGCATAAATCCGTGGCATATCTGATTATGTGTTGTCATGCTTTATCTATTTTTTCCTTTTTTTTTTTTTTCCCCTTTACCTCTTCTTCTGTGTGCGGCTGGGTGAAAAGAAAGGTTTGGAGTCTAGAATATTTATCACATGGCCCCTTATATGTTTTAAAGTTTAAGCAAGAGATCTTCTCTTGCAGGGTTGGGTTTTTGGGGGTTTTTTTTTGGCCTAATAAACTTGTAAACATGCTTTTCATGCTCTGTGTAACTCCTGTTGTGTCTTCACTAATGCAGTTGCGTAGTCCTCTAGCAATTCAGATCCTCTTTCACAATGAAACTAATGCTGGCAATTCCAGCGGAGTTGTCTGAACAGCAAAGAAGCTGGTGCTTGCTGGTACCAACTACAAGCCTGAGTCAAATATTTCAGTGCCCACACATTCTTAGTCTTCATTATTTAGTAACATGGTGTCAAGACACATACCAGTCATTATGAAACCACTGAGTACAATGTGGTGGAAATAAATTTCCAGTGTAGCATTTGCCAAAATTCAGAAGTGTAAATTCAAGGCAGTGCACCTTCTCGTTCAGGAGTGTTTTTAAACATCCCCTGGAGAGAGATGGGCTAGCAGAGTGCCTGACTTCGTGGGAGCAAACTGGCTGGTGACTTCTCAGAGCAAAATCTTGTGGGCACTGGAATGTCTTTGTGACTCACCCTCTAGTATCTTTGTTGGTCATCTGAGGTATTGCTGTCACCTGGGCACAGCCACTGCAGAGAAGCAGGCTGGAGCTGTGTTAGCTATCAGTCCCTTTCCTGGAAAGGGTGGAAGTACGGTATCAACAATTAGTATCGATTAGCGTCACTTAATATGTCCTGAGAACTTTGAAGGATAATAAAAAGGTTCCTACTCAGATGTATGTGACTGAAAGTATGCTGTGATGCTTTTTGTTTTGCTTTTCTACAAAGTATCTGTTACACAATTACATGCTTGCTTCCCTAGAGCATCTCTGGTACATCTCCGATCTGCTGCGTTAGTACTTGGGCTTTCACTTCTATCTGCTTTCACTAGGAGCTTCTTAGGTGCCTGCCCCATGGTCTGTGCTCTGCTTCAAGGCATGGTATAAATAAATACACACACCAAAGCCTCATATAAATAGGAGGCGGGAGTCAGTTATTGGGGAGGTATTGTGTGAGAGGCAAGAATAATTAAAAGCATTTCCAATTCCCTTTATAGGTTGAATTATTTTGGGAGTCACGACATTAGAAACCTCTGATGGCAGGGAGGATCCATGGTGCACAATACCATTTTTCAGGTAGGCGTGGGATGGATATTGCCATGTGCAGACTTGCAGCTGCTGTAGGGCTCAGTGAAGCTCCTGCATTAGGAGCAGACAGCTCGCCTCCGCAGACTGGAGTAAGTTAGGCACCAACTCCAAATTTTAGATCCTTGGCACATAATCTTAGTTACTGCGTGATGCCGGCACCACTATGGTTTGGGCTTTTTTTGCCAGTGAATTTCCCTCAGTATCCAAAATGGTTTAAGCCTCATTAGCAGGGAACCTCACGTCTGTATTCATGTTGTTCTTGTCCGTCCTTGGACAACAGCAAGGGAAGGAAACAGCATGCCATACAGTTCAGGCTGGCCAACGGTGCAATGTAATGCGGTCATCTGGTGCCTAGTCCAGTCCAATTTCCAGGAACTCAAAACCAAGAAGCTTCTACCATTCTCTTGTCAATACTGTTGCAGAAGGTAGCACGGCCAATTCAGACATTTTTCTTTGGCAAGATAGCCTAAAATCTTCCAAGTTTAATTTGATGACGGTAGTTAGAAATTTCATTTATACCTTAAGTGAGGCACACAACCATCTTTTCATACACTAATGCGATGATGCTTCCTTCATGAACATGAAAATGTGTTGTCTGAGATGGCAGATGTCAGTGGCCTCGTGCTGGAGAGGAGGAGATGGATTTTATTTTTTCATAAATTCTAAAAGACAACAGGGCTAACAAGCTAAAGGAAAAGTGGCCAGAGTCTGCTGTCAGCAGTGGATTTCCATGTTAAAGTATGACAAGTGAGGTCTGTGAGGTACAGCTGACTCTGTGCCTCCAGGATATTTTTGAAGAACCACACTTGATGTTTGGGCAGATTTTGGCTTTGAACTTCCGCTTCATTTTTACAGAACACTACACACTGCAAGCAAATCTGCTGTGTTTCTTCCTGCCTTGGTGTTTTGCTTTTA
The DNA here is from genome assembly GCF_963921805.1 of Phalacrocorax carbo. Classification (NCBI taxonomy): domain Eukaryota; kingdom Metazoa; phylum Chordata; class Aves; order Suliformes; family Phalacrocoracidae; genus Phalacrocorax; species Phalacrocorax carbo. The sequence goes on along the minus strand of NC_087513.1, from coordinate 37,084,801 downwards.
TTTTACATTTTATGTACAAATACATTCAACATTTTTGTATCAAACATTAATTGCAAACTGTGTGGAATTGTTTTTCCTCCCCGACATTTTTGGTGTGTAAATAGTTTCTTCCATGTGTTTTAGATTAAGATATAGTGATGTGGCTACCATAGAGTGACCAAACGATGCTGTAACTGTGCTGCTGTATTTCTGCCTGTGATGTACTTGAAGGAGGATGCCCTTGTCCACCTCCACTCTCATTCCTTTTTCTTTCCCTTTTTGGTTTTGGTTTTGTTTTTTTTTTAACCATTGCTGGTGGTGTTCTTTCATAGGTGTCTTATTTTGGTTTAGGTTTTTTTTTTTTTAGTGGCTGCCACCTTTTTCTTTCCTTCATTGGACAAGTCACCTTGCTCTTGAGATCTGTACAGCTGTCTAGGTTTTACATGTCCTGACAAATGGAGGACCTGCTGGAGGAAGAAGTTTTGGACCAATGTACTTCTGCTTTGTGACTGTGAAATGTTAATCTTTTTTGTAACCGAAGAACAAAAAAATGTTTAGTAAAGGGATATATTTTGTGTTTTTTTGAAAATTTTCAGTGCAATGAACAAAAGAGGAGGATGCTGAAGAAGTGTATGCACAAAGTTTTAAAATAAAATTTTAAATTATATATTATATATATATCCATCTATATCTATAGCCGTTATTATTCTGCCTCAAGAGTACCTAAGTCTCTGTGTGTGTAGTACTAATTGTGCAACGCAGACAAGTAGCACACTTTGCTTTACAAAGGAGCGGATGATTCACCGACAAAAGGTCTCACTCGATTTAATGAAGTAAATCCCTATGAGGTGCATTAGCGTATGGGTTGATCTGGAAGAGTTCAGCTGTCGGATAACTGTGCGAGCTGTGTGCTGCCATTAGAGTATGATTCATGGCTCAGACTGCCAGTTGCCATGTTCTGACTCAATGAAGAGGTAAGCAAAGTGATCAGCTATCAACTTGCTGTGGCATGAGAAATTGGGTGTAGCTTTTGAAATAACACAGCTGGAAGAAGTTTTCCCTCCTCCCCAGTTTCTTAGGAATCACCATCTCAGATTCTGTTCCAAGTTTAGAGTAAAACCAAGGGTGAATTCATAGATTCCACCGAAGCAAGCTGTCAGGGTTATTCAGTAACCAAAGATGTAGTTGAAGGTACCAACGATGCAGGCAGTAACACGGGCCTCTTTGCACTGTACCAGCAGAGAGCGGTGGGGAATGCCCATCTGGGTTGCCAGCGAGAGAATGGCAGCTAGGCATGTATCTACTGTTTATGTCTTTGAAATAAATATTGCCTTGTAGCACACGCAGTTCTCCTGATTCCTGTTTCACCTCTCACTCAGTAGAAGAGCAGTGAAAATATTTGTTGTGTTTCCCCAGTTTTTAAAATGCTGCGTATGCCCGGTGTGTTCACTGAGCCTAACGGAGGGCGCAAAGAGAAGCCATTTGTTACTTCTGCTCTGGCTCTTCTCAGTCTCCTGTTGAGAAGTCCCACGGTTTATTACTGCAGTCTGACCACTGAGTCAAGTTTAAAATTGCTGTGCAAATAAACTTTGGCAGAGCTTTGCCTGGCTGGCTGGTATCAGCTGAATAAATAAGAGTTGGTAGCGTGCAGTGACAGGAGCTGTTGCACATCAAGTGTACCTAAAGGAACTCGCTCCACATCATCCTGTTGCTTTTGCATCTCACGCCCCTAAATTCTGTAAGCTTGTAGGTCAAGTAAGGCTTGTTATTTTCATTTTTTAGGTAATAGATACGACTCTCCCAATCTGGACCTCAGTTCCTATAATTCCTGTAGGCAATAAATGAGTGCTTATCCAAATAATGTATTCATCGTATTCTACTGAATGTACTCAGTTAACTGAAGTCACATAGGGGAGAAATCCCAGTAGTTTATTTTGTACAGTTACTGTAAAACCGAGGCCTGAAGTTTCATCTTCGTAATGTCTCCTCATAGTGCAACGTAGCTTCACAAAAAGTTTACTTCTTTATGCTATTACGCTGCAGCTTTTATTGATTCCAGAGTTTCTCTCGTGCTTTCCAGGAAGGCTTATATAAACCAAAGCTATTGCACATCCTGTTCTTGTTAGAAGAAAGGATGAAGGCTTTTTTAAAAATCCTCCACTTTTCAAAGCAAAGGATGCCATAACATTTAGGGACATAAAATGATTTCAGGAGAAATTGTGCTTTGATGACAAGCTTAATAAAAAGGAGTGTGATCGAGGTAGTCAAAATGTGTCTAGAGGTAGATAAAGAACTGATGATTTGGAGACATTTTTAATAATTTAAGAACAATTAATCATAAATTTGAAGCTGCAGAAATAGTCTACAGCACTCTGCCTTGAAATACAAAAGGGAGAGGGAGGAAGCTGCAGTAGGAAAAAATAATCAGGTCTTTACTGGAGCTAATTTAAGGCTGATTATTTAGATGCATAGATAGAGCTCGCTGAACCTTCATGAATTTTAAGCCACCTACGATTAGAATTACAACCTTTTTCTTGGTTTTTCTTGTATAGTGCATAATTTCTCAGGCTTTAAAGAGTCAAAATGTCCCTGACCTTTACTCCTGAGCATTTATTCCCTTAAGCCATAGAAGGCAATCCCTTATGGCGTTCTTCTGTAAAGGCAGCATTGCAACCAGCTGTAATGGGTTAACATCATCCCCGAGCTTCACAGGCATCCCTGCATTTACCAGTCTGTTGGTTAGGGTTTTCTCCTTGTCTGTGGTAAGCCAAGGCCTTTCCCACCAGGCTGTACCCCAACAGAGCATCTTTTTGGTTCATTTATGCTATGGGTGGTATTTTCCTTCCTTCTCGTTACCACATTCCTCGCTGATTTAAAATATTTTGGAGCAGTTAACTGCTGTTTCAGACACGCCACTGAGTCCTTGGCCATCCACATCCCCCCACCGCTCACTTCCTATGGGTGCTGATAGAGACAGCGTTGCCAGCAATGCAGGAATCGCTGGTAGCCAAAGGGAAACCCTGTAGAAAGGTAAATGAGTTTTTCATTAACCTAAAGTCGCTCATTACCTCAAAATGAAATTTACATACGCATAATATGTGAATTCTCTTATTCGAAAGGGGAAACTTTAAGGGCTTTAAGTTGCTTTTAGAAGGTTCTACTTTGGCCCAGGTATTCTCTAAGAAAATTACTTCTCAGCAAATGAGGAGCTGGCTGAAAGAGCCAAAGGTTACTGCACATGCTCAGTGCCGCATTTAGCACCTGATGGGACAGTCATTGCTTAGTTCTGTAATTACTGCTACAACTTTTTTTTTTTTTTTTGGGGGGTGGGGGGGGTATGCAAACAAACCCAAAATTTTGCTGTTTTGCTTTAGGACGGTAAGACTTAAGAATATGGAAATTCTGTGAGCTATCCATGAGTAAAATTAGAAGAAAAGATAGTTTTTCCATGAGAATAATTCTTGAAGACAAATGACTAGACAGTCACCTTGTCAAGTAGCACAAATTCTTCCTAAGCAGAGACCCTTTCTCTGCCCAGTATAATATTCAGTAAAGATCACATATACAAGCAACCCATACACCTGCAGTCATTTTAGTCTCTTAAAAAATTTAGACTGGGTCTGCCCATCCAGAGCTCTTAAATGTGTACTGGTTTTATTTTTAATCCTGCAGCCCTTTGCAGCTGGAGCACCGCAGCGGATGTGGGCTGAGGCAGCTGTTTGATGGTACGGTGCGGTGTCACAGCACGTACTGGGATGGGGAAGGGGAGACAAGAAGCAGCCAAATCCAGTGGCAGTTCTGCAGGATTTAGAAGCAGACAAGCTAATTACTCAAATAGGGAATGGCAAAAGACTGTACGAAGAGCGGGGAATTGCTACATCATCAGGCAGTTTAGACCTTGATTCCGAAAGACCCTCTCATCCCCACAGTGTGGCTGTTTACTTTTGGTCCGGGCTTGGTACTGCAGCTAATTGCACCAAATATCTGATTTCTTACCATCCTCCAGCTTTCCCTCGCGCTTTATCAGCCAAATGTCAACTGCATCTCATCTAGCTGAGATCAAGGTACTCCACGAACAAGCTCCTAATACAAACTTCTTATAGTGCATTTTCTGAGGATTGAGTTCACTTTGCTCCCAATTAAAAAAAAAAAAAAAATTTACCTTGCTGGTCTTTGTGCCCCCTCTTAGTGCTTGTTTTTCACCAGCACTCATGCAATGGAATTTTACACCTGGGAATTTAGAATATGTTAGAAGTAAGTGCTGGAAGATCAGTCTTACCCCTTCTCTGCTTGAGCACTAGCACAGAAGCAGTTTAAAGGAGCCAGACAAGAATCAAAACACACCCTTCAAACTAATTCTCTTGTCCAGACATACAAATATTTTATGAATGGGAAAAATATTAAACACAATGCTCAGACAGTAAATCTTGCTGTGGTTACATTTTTCTAAGAATGGTGTTTTAGGGAAGGTCTGTTTAGTGCCAAAAAAAAAAAAAAAGAGGAAGAAAAAATAAATTTACAGTTATGTAAAATTTCCCAGTAGTGCTTCCCTGCTACTGCTCCTGCAAGATGTCCCTGGTGCTGGCTTCACTGGGAAAGGAGGTAGTGTGGGACGCAGGTAGTCAGTAAGGGAATGGGGAAAACAAACACCACCTAAATAGCCTGAAGTCAGCTATGCGGCACAGACTGAGCTCTGATAACTAAGCACTTGTAGAACATTGACTTTATAACATTATACATGTATGTACGTACAAAAAAATTGGCAAGGAACTATGAACAGCAACTAATATGTTGGAAAACACGATCTGTTTGTGCCTGTTCCAGGAGCTAAAAGCAAGCAGTGGTCCATAATACACCTACGTTAGCTGCCAGTTACCCAGAATACATCTAAGTATGCATTTGTGCTTTTGTTAACAAACTCTCCACCTTCTAGGCCGATTAGTGGGGGAAAGAATAGCAAGGCACCCCTTTTTTCAGGTGCCTTAGCCTCAACAGGAACAAAACTGAATTTCAAAAATGGAATTGGGAATAACCCGAGTTCTTCACTCTTTGGAGGAGTCAACTGTTACCTCTGTACTGAAAAGCCTCCTACATCCGCAAGTCCTGGGAATGCACCAGCCTGTGGCCCTCAGCCAGCTTCGTCCCAGGAAGCTGCCTGTCCCCGGCCAGCAGCCGGCGCTTGAGCCTCCTGGTGATTAGCGGAGGCGACAGTTCTTGGGGACCTGCAAGGTTAAGCAGTGGCTAAACAACGGAAGGACACGACCATCTAAGTAGAGTGTTAAAGCCTTCAGCCTATTTTTGTTTGTTTGGTTTGGGTTTTTGTTGCTGTTCAAAGCTGGTATTTGCACGCTACCCAAAACACAGCTCAGGAACCAGACCACCATCTCCTGTAAACCTCCCCGTCGAGTCACTGCTCCGCCACACAGGAAAATGGAAAACAGACTTGTCTCTCCTGCTCTGGAAGCAGGCAAAGAGAAAGAAATGCATGGCTTTGCTAGCAGTCAAGAACCTGCACTGCTGCTGCACTTACGGTCATGGCCTGCCTCACGAATGGAGCTCGGTAGTGAGGCTTGAGGTTTCCGGGTCTCCTCCTTGGGCTGGGCTATAGCTGGCACTCAACAATATCAGTTATTGTCTCACAACAACTGAGGTGGATTTCCTTGCTTTTCACCAGTTCTGCATTGCTCCTAAAAACAAACGTGCTGAGGTTTCTGGAGAAATAGTTGCTATTTTTATTTTTTAAATGCACCTAGGTCCATAACATGATGATTACATGCCAGCCTCCCCCAGCAACTGTTCATACTCTCCCTTGCCCTCCCCCAGTAATACAACACGCAATGTGCAACGAGCCCCTTGCTCCCAGGAAGGTGATTCATTTCTAAAAGGCATATTTGTAGGGGAAAAAAAAATGCTTTGAGGGTGTTGCTGTGGCTCTGTGTGACCTGCATTGAGGATGAAGTAGAAACCTCAACATTGCAGATATATCCCAGGGTTGTGTTCACAAGGCACAGGGAAGCAGTGGGGGAAGGACGTGAGCAGAGCATGAGCAGCTCTGTTGCTTCATGTGAAAATAAAGTCTAATAGCAATTAAGGGAAAGGAGTAGGAAATTAATAAGGCAGTAAAGATTTTTCCAAATTGGTCACAAACCAGTGGTTTATCCCTTGAAAAGCTCAGCTGACAAGGATTCTCTCGTCCCTTTGTCCCCCTATCTCTTTCAATAATCATCCTTCTTCATGCAAATATAGATGGAAAGGGGAGAACAGTGAAAGGTTAAAATGGAAGCAGGCTATCTTTCATCGACATGGTAATTTTGCTGCTTGGCTCGATGCCAAACGCTCACTGCAGCCACTAGCTGCCATTCCAACATGAGTGAAAGGATCTTTAATAAGAGTGTAAATAAAAGCCAGGCTGAGAAATGAGTTTTCCATCCCAGCAATCGCTGGCCTAACCTCTGCTGTAAATAGTCTCTCAGAGCAGCACAGATGGAGTACCAGCACCTGGGGATCAAGGCAATCTCTGCGCAGTGCAATTTAAACAGCTGGGTACAATTGAAACACGAATTAGCAGGGATAGACAGAGGGATTCCATTTTGTGCGCTAGGTAAAAACAAGTAATTCAGTCCTTTTTCCCCTTAAAAAAAAAAAAGGGGGGGGAGGGGGGAGAACTTTTGACATGATCTTGTGGGAGGTGCTCTTCACTGCAGCTGTTAGATTAATTTAACCATGAGAATTTCCCACAAGGCGCTGTAAAAACAGAGCCCTAATTTATGATCATTGATTTAACAGCTTGAAAGTGATTTATCTGACCTCAGTAAAGATAGCGAGGACACCAGAAGAATGATCGGTCATTCTGGGCTTTGTGTGGCTGTGATTGGCCTTATTAATTTAGAGCAGAAGGTCTGTTTCAATGTCTTACTGAGACAGTCAAAGGCAGTTGGCAACTGAACCATTTTAAATACCTTTTTTTTTTTTTTTTTTTGAAGCATTACTAATGCTGCTAAGTACTAAGAATTTATTCCACATGGAAAAGATCCTCATTAGTTAAGAATCGGTAAGGCTTCATTTAGAACCGCACACAAACAGACGCCTGGTCTTGGATTTGCAAGTTGTTTTTTCTTAAGTTGTTTTTTTTTTTTTCCTGTTGTTGGGAATCTAAAGCACACTGAAATAGAATTGTTAAGCATTACAGTAAATGAGAAAAAACTTTGGAAGAGATAAAAGAGGTTGACACAAGGGATTGCTGGCTCTTGCTCTTTTTAAGGGTAGATTTCAGAAACACCTAAACGCTTCACATATTTTACTATTTTTATTATTCAGTCCTCTTTATGGAAGTTATAGAGCATATCTGTTGACAAGTAAATATATCGAGGTTTTGTTTCAGAAGAATATTCTTTTGGTTAAAATGAGCGTAGCATCCACTGCTGAAATGTCACAACTGAGTGATGCAATTTCATCGCACAAATAAGAGGAGAAAGGATGGAAGGCAAAGGGAAAGGTGAGTGCTCTCTCTCCAGAAAGAACAAATGTTCGTAAGAGGAGCGTGAAATGAAATACAGAGGCTTTAACAGTTTACCTACAGCAGAAATTTGAATACAGAATAAATTGTGTTTGCACAAGCGTGTGCACATGTACAAAAATCACATAGGAGGTGCCAAAACTGTTTCTTGTATTTCATAGTGCTAACCAGGAAAATGGGCTGGAAACAGCTGAGTACCAATTTATCTTGCCACCTGGACTGACGTGTGGTTGGGTTAAATGTCACCTATTTGGATGGTTCTGCATCTCATTCACTGCTGGATTATGCCCAGCTTTAAAGCCCATCTACAAGGATCTCAGTAATTGTCTTGCCACTTTTCAAGGTGGGAGACAGAAACGCTGCAGGCTAGGATTTCATCCACGGGGGATGAATGCTTACAGTCATTTCACTATCCTGATGAAATGCTATCTGATCTGAAACTAAGGTAGTCCACTTAATCTCCATATAATGGGGAAAAGGCAGAAAACCGTATTTTAGCCCTCCAAAATATGAAACAATAAAAAGTTATTTTAAAAAGTAAAAAGACAACATGAAACCATAAATTATGAAATAAGTAGAAAAGCCCCCACAAAATCTCATACACATTATCAAGAGATTGAAGAATAAATGCGTAGTCAGCTATCTTACTAAAAGGTTTGGGGGGCCAAGGGTAACTATAAAAACAACCCCAAAAGCCCATACAAATGAAACAAAGCTGAAGCCCACATTATGGACCTGAAGAATGCAGGAAGCTGTCATGTCAGCCTGTACACCTTCTTGCCGTCATAGCACTGTCGTCGTGTTCCCTATAGCACACTACAGAGACATGAGGAGAATGTGCAGAATTACTTCATTTAAAATCAAATTTATGGGAAAAACATTAATAATGCGCGTAGCACACTGAAATGCTTCTACACACTCTTTTTGCCCATGACAAGTGTCTCCTAAATAAATAAAATAAAGATGCTTCTTCTGAGTACTGACCTGCATACCAACAAATCTTTGTTCCTCCCAAAATAACATTAGCTATTTCTTCCCACTTAAAGCCCATTCTGGATGGGTTCAGATCTAATTCTGGAAAATTACAAATAAGCATCTTCAACAGCATAGATGTCACAAACACTTCTAAAGGAATGACTGCTTTTTAGAAAATGGATCACCTTTTTTTTTTTGATCCCTTAGTTTACCACTGACTTCATTCTAACACTTGACACTATAGCACACATCGATGGAAACGAGTCTCACAGATCAGTTTCAAATACAACTGTGTTTCATTTATCATCACAATGACAACAAGCTAAAAGACATTATCTTTCAGGGGCTATATTCCTGCAATACTGCTCATCTCAGGGTTCTCTTGTTTAATATTCCTTAGGATGGTTTAATTGGCATCTCAGGCTTTAAATTATGATGTGACTACTTTAGTGCTGAAGCACCAGTGGTTCAGGACTAGAACATACAGAATCACATTTGGATTTTTTTTTAATTTTTTTTATAAAAGTTTCAGTTACTACATTTGCAAAAATATTCCAGCTTTAGCAAGAGCCAGAGAGACCATTTCAAATGACCGAAACTTTGGAAAAAATTATAATAACTGACAAGCCTGATGAGGTGATCTTTTACACATCCTCCTCCTCCTTTTCTTTGAGCCTCTAAGAACCATTTGCATGAAAAGGTGTCTTTAATTACTGCAAGAGCAATCTGCAGACAAATATGCTGAAGTGCCAATGTGTTTACCATTAAAACTAGGAAAGAGACAGCCCTTTCCTCTGATGCTGCTTGACCTTCCTAGCTCTGGATCAACCCACAAACCTCCCACTCCTGCTTCTGGTGTGCCTGCTCCCAACAACAAAGACCAGAAGCAGACTTCTCTTGAAAAACACTAGAAGGAAATCATCGACTGCCCAAGGCTGTGAGTAAAGCCACTTTTAGATAGTCGCATACAAAACACAACAAAAAGTGGTGCTGCAAGTTTCTTAAATATAGCCGTAGCTTAAGAAAGGACACTGCTTAGGGGTTTGCTAGACTCAAATTATGTGGTGTGACCAGGAAAGGCCCAGCTCTGCCTGAGGAGTGGACAGCATAAATAGAACAGGCTTCATGAGCACCCCTCTGCAATCCTCTAATCGATATGCTACACATCTTACAGCAAAGTATTATGTCCACAGAAACTCACAAAATGCATGTGAGAGTTGAAATCGTAAGCTAGAAGTACAGCATTCACGGACACGGCTAGGACTGCAGGCAAGAGGAAGCATTTGGTGTGAGTTAGGTGCCTGCGAAAGGCGTGTGCGCGCTCAGTGACACCCACCACTGTGGGAACACGAGCCGTGGCACGAGTCCACCCAACACCAGTGTCACAGGCAGAGGCGGAGGCAAATGCCACTGTGGGAAACCAGCCACCCCCACAGGGGACAGGAGAGGAACCACAGCCTCAAAACAAATCTGCCTGTTAGGGCAGGTCAGAGATGTCCTGCTCTGCGTACGAAGCTCTAGAGTTAACTCCAGCAGCTGAAATAAACAGTGTGCTCATACTCGCTTCAATGCTATGGAAATCGCTAGAATGAAGCTTATGGAACTGAATTAAGGTAGGGGGGATTTTTGTTTGTTTACCTTTGCAGAAGATTTAACATTACTTGAGATTTCCTGGAGAAAGGATCGGTTCCAATAATGTGCCCAGCCTGATTTGGTCCTCACAAAAAAAGCTGTTAATTATTAGTCAGGTGTACAGCATATTGCTTATAAATGCAGAGGTAAGAAAGCCTCCAAGTAGAGTCTTGGAGCTGCAGGTCTGCAATAAAGTCAGTCATTTGCAAACCTCAATTTTGCTTCCATGGAATGCATCACAAAGTCACTGGCAATTTTGTTCGACATTGAGCGGTGCCATCAATAGCTGTATGAGAGGAGGGGAGTTTTGCTGGAGAGAGTGTTTATAAGTCATCAGTCGCTAGTGTGCAAACACACGATGTTGCAACAGATGGAAAGCAGTACACAACTGGCTGGGGATTAGCAAACAAAGTGAGGATTTGTGTGATCAAAGATGTATGATCAATCTTGTTTATCTTTAGGATGAAGGCGCTGACTCCACCTCGTATGCAAAGAACTATCTGCTGGATTATAGCTATTGCCTACAGGTATAAAAGTGTTGCAGAATGTAAGCGTGTGATGCATAAACACAGTCTTTTAGATGGGAAGAAGGAAATAGATTGTTTACATGGGCTGCATTCATGTAACAAAAAAATGCAGAATACTGTAGTTCCTGTTTTCAGTCTCCTTCCTATGGACAGGAACTAATTGCTCATTATTATCAGGGGTAAATATAGTCAGAGCTCTTTAACTTAAATTTCAGTCTTTAATGGAAACATGCTTCATCTGTAATGTCATTATTCCTACCATCATTGCATTCACAGTCATTTCTTGTGGCTAGCATTAGGCCACCTTCTGTCATCTGCATTGACAGCCAAAGGTAGACACACAGGTTTTCAATAAATTACTCAGAAGAACAAAATTCCCAAAGTCATAACTTCAACATAATTACCCTATGTCCTTAAAAATTGCACTTCATGAAAGAACTACCATGAAATATTCGTGTTCTCACCACTTTCTCTTTTCTGCTAATGGCAGAATTTTTATTTTTGAACCGAGGCTGTTTGGATGTATGCTGGTCATTCACTATTGCTAAGAAACCCTATGCTACCTTCTAGCATCTTTTCTGTAGATACTTCCTTAGGTGGGAATGAGCAGTAGTCCTTTAAAACTGGGACCAGGGATGATTCATGCATGTATCCCATTAGTGTAGCAAAGCTCGAGTTTCATATTTCTTTCTTGCATTGCTTTTAGTGTCTTCATCATGTTTTCTCCCCCCATCAGACTAATTAAATCTGGAAACTACAGAACAGTGAAACCAGGATTTGCCAGGAAACAGAACATAAAAAGACAGTATTGTTATAGTAGCAACATTTCTGAAACCAGGAGATGAAAATCTACACTAGCATCACACTAATAGTTAAGCCAGGCATCTGGCTGTCAGCTGGGGTTTCTCAGCCACGTCTTGAGAACACTACTTCTCCTAGGCTAAAGTCCTGTGAATGCCACCACCTGGCGCCGCTGCATGGCAGGGGCTGGGAAGTTTGAAGGACCTGAGTCAAGCCTGGTTTCCTCTGGATTTGTGCCTACAGGATAACTTCTCATGTGGATTTTAAGGTACCTGATACGAGTGAGCTCTTACAGCCTTTCCACTAGCAGGCTCTCTTCTTTATCCAGCTGTCTAGGGAAAGGCATCATTTTTTCAGAAAGTTAATATTTCTAATTTTTTCTCCTGTTGGTCAAATCTGGATGAAATAGACCAATGGATTCAGGGTTCATAGGGAAAGATTAGCAGATGCACAATCACATAAACCTTGTTTTTTTAGAAAGTCAGGTTAAAAGTGTTCAGCCACAGCAAAGTAATTGGTTAAAAAAGCAAGTGAAATTACCTTACAACGCAGAACAAGCTTTTGAGAAGGAAGGAACAACAAAAGAGCATGTGACTATGGATTTGTTTCACCTTCCTGTTTCAAAAGGCATGGGGAAGGCTGAAATGCTTAAAAACTACTTGGCTGCAATATTAAGTGCACAGCAGTGGTGTGACGCTACAAAATGATAGTTAACAAAAAGAAGTTGTCATAAGACAGGATCAAGAGAAACAGTTAAAGAGACCATTTAGATAAACACTTAAGAGCACACAATAGGAAGGGGCTCTTGGAAACCCAGATTTAATTCCTGGCTGGTTTTGCAACTGGCTCGCATAAGCTTTCTCATCAGTTTACAAAATGCTTGCTTAAAACTAGCCTTTCTTTCCCGCCCTGATCCCAGAAGTCTGTCTAGGATGACAATTGCTCTCACGGCACTATGTCGGTTTTTCTTCATGCCATACTCTGTGATGAGCCTTCAAATCCTATGCTCCTCCTCACTCTTTCTGTCCGTGTAGGCATGGATTGTATGTAAATATAGCACTATCTCAACTTATATGGCCCCCTGCATGGGTCTAAATTGAATCTCAGAAAGTATCCATAATACTAGCATATCCATTAAGAAATACTCTCTTTTTGTCCTGTCCTCAGTAATCCACTAATCTTAGCACCAACTCTCGAGTCATCTGTTTATCGTCACACCTTTGCCTTTCCTTCTTCAGGAAATGGGAAAATTCCACTGAATTTTCTAGGAAATTGGTACACCAGCTCATTATAGTTTTCAGATCCAAACCTTACGTTTTTATCTCAGCAAACACACTTCTGGATATGGATCTCATGACAGCCTAGCCATTTTTCATCAGAAGGAAGTACCAGTTACATTCATGTCCTCTTTCTGATGCTGTGTCTTCCTTAGATTCCCCATCTTTTCTTTCTTCTGTCTGCAGACCACTCTGTCATCTGTTCTCTTTCACAGTCCATTTATCATGTTCACTGTTCCTTGGGCACCAGACGCTATCATCACAATTCTTTCCTCTTTGCTGCTGATCCTGCCTTCTCTCCTCTACTCATCTGCTACTCTCTTTTCTTCCTTCTTTCTCTCTTTTCTCTCCTTCAGTAAAAGAAATTTGTTCCGTAACTTTATTTCTCCTTCACTAGCCAGTCTCATCAATTTGAATTGTGCATCAGTTATTCAAAAGGTCACTTCCACTATTTGCTTGCCTTTTTTTCCAAGTGTTCTCCTTTGGTAAATACCTATAAAAAGTCACCCATCTGATCTTCTCATCCTTCGCTCCCATCCTGCTGTTGTCTTCAAGATTCCATCTAAACTGACGCTGTTGTCACAAGCTGTAGCTAGAATTTCTCCTAGGAGAGATCTGTGCTTATAGAGAAGGAAATAGCAATATTTAAGTGGAATTATCCACCATTATTTCTACATAATCAGGTTAGGTAAGGTGAGAGAGCTTTGGGAAATGGCAAGTACATAAACTATTTCAAAATGCAGGTATAAGGGCTTACAGTTCAGTATCTCGTGAGAAGCTTACTGCCAGAATTTCAGGCACCAGCAGGACAATAATTAAGTAGCAGTCAACGTGAGCATCAGAACTCAAGTGCAACTAACTAAACTTGCTTTCTTTGATGGGGAAATAAACCTAATGGAGAGAAGAAATGCACTGGTGTTAGTATTAACTGGAAGAAGATCTAGAAATGCGTTCCACTAGAATCCATTCCTGCAACACACTTCTCTCTGTATTCGTTAACAATTGTGGGCTGATGTGGGGAAAGTAAGATTCTTACCAGCATTATTTGAAACCAAAAAGAGCAAAAGCCTACTCACTATAAATTCAATAGCATGCTGATAAATAAAGAAGTCATGTTAAACAAACAAATGCATCATGAGAGATGTGAAGTAGCCTGATAGGAAGAAGTAACCAGATTCAGAAAAGGAGGAAGGGGTTAAGTTATAGGAACATTGAATCAGGAGATATATTTTACGTTCATTACATAGTAAGGTAATACTGTTCCAACAAAAATAAAAATCATGTATTTTATGCAAGACAAATGAGGTCATTAGTTTATGTTTGAAACTGGTCTGATTTCAGTCACAGACCTAGGATTCTCTCTAGTACAGTGCATTTTTGGAAAAAGCTAATGAAAACGGTAACATGGGAATGGTCAAAATAATAAAAAAAATGGAAAATAAGATCCATCAGGCAAAGTTGTGGAAAAGTGCCTGAATAGATGTATTCATTTTAAGAAAATTATTTTCCAAATGTATGTAAAGATCTGTCCTTTTTTTCAAACTGCATAATCACTTGAAGGAGAAAGGAAGTTACTTTGTAAAGACAAGAAGAGAAAATGGCAAAAATGGAAACTCAATAAAGTGGAATTATTGCTGGAGAAAATGATCATACTTTCATCTTACATTTGTGCAACTATTAAAGACTTGCTATTTATATAATTTTTTATATAAAGTAGCATGTTCTTGCATGAAGCAGTATTCATTCACTAGCAAGTCCATCATTTGCAAATATCAACTTAAATGCAACGATTTATAGCCCATCCTGCAGACTGTCAAATTCTGGTTATATTGGATAAAAAAAAAAAAAGGGAGGTGAGAGTGGGAGAAAATATAACAACATGTGTTGCTTTTCAAGCAGTTCCTTCTTTTATTTGTTTTTGTAGGTACCAAGCACAGGCATATCTGATAACCTCAGGTATGACAGTGAGACAGAGAGTTTGCTTGCTCCTTTATCTTTTTTCCTGTAGGTTTTAAGACAAGTAGGAGTTTTACAGGCATTTACCCTAGAAATACAAAGGCAGCTAAACAACTTGTATTACACAGCAACGCTCCTGATCTACAAACAGGAAACCATGTTCTGGGTCAGGTTCATATCAGGGTTATTTTCGAGTACCACCGAACAACACAGCCATTGCACCAGCCTGTAGTTTAGGTGACAATACCATGGTGGGTGGGTGCAGACTCCTCAGACAAGTAGTTACAGGTCCAACAGAAAAGGTTACTCATTTTTGGCTTAGCTTCAGACTACCTCCTCCAAACTACCAGACTCATCTCTGTACCATTGTGTTTGGGTCCTAGTTCCCTCACTGGTTCCCCAAGTTCACTTGGGGCAACTGAAAAATCTCAGTCTATTCCTGAAAAATTCTGTAAATGGATACTTTCAAGTGTTGAACAAGGTGGAGGTTAAGTTTAGCTGTTTAAGCTACAGTAGACCACAGAGGAGTGTCCTTGGAGAGGAAGAGCAATTTCTCAGCAGTAGCTTAAGAGAAAAATCTGTTGGCACAAACACAGATGCTTAAAAATAAATATATCATCCATATAAAAAAGAATGAGGAATCTAAGGAAATAAGCCTTTATCACAGCCTTTCTGATTTTTTTTTTTTTGTGAGAAGCAGTCCATAACACAGACTGATCTGATGGCCCACAGTAAGTGATAGTTTCTTGCTGTAGCAGCAGCTCAGATGCTCTGTAAATGGAGCGTATGACCTGCCATACTCCAAAGGGATACTGACCATACCAGCAGTGGATCCAGCAATTCCCCAGTGACCTTCTATAGCCAGAAAAAGACTTACATGGAATATACACTGTCAAATGAAGAATGTTTCTAACACTTTCAGTTATTTGGAACACAAAACCTGCTGGAATTAAGATGAGAAAAAAAAAAAAAGTGTGTTTGAGAAGACTAACTTTCCTGGTGCAGAGATCCTGCCTTTGTTGGCGTTGTTTTTCAAACCAAAGTTTAAAAATGAAACAAAATCTTTGCAGTAGCAGTACTTGAATAAGGACCCAAAGTGAAGCAATGTGCTATCCACAACCAGTGCCAACAATGACAGCAAACGAAGCTAAGCTTCAGTGAAAGCAGAGGAAGGCTAGTGCTCTGACAGCCATGCTGTAACACTGAAATGATTGTAACGCACTTGACAAAGCAGTCCCACTGTCAAGCAAGCAAGTTTTTCGTATAGCATACAAACTCTCCATTTATCATTTGAACACACTTATTTCTTATAACACCACCGAGTATTTACTGTACGTATTTGCTACTGACTGCTTTAAAAAAAAAGAGACCCACAACAAAAAAATCCAGCCAAAACCCCACCCCAACTACAGTCCGATTAGTGGTGCAAAGACTGCAGCTTTGCAGTTTTTCTGAGTAGCCCTTTTCCTTTAAGGTGGCAGCATAACACCTCCTGAGTCTGTTCACACTCCAACACACAAAGCCAGGCAAAAAGAGCTGCCGGGCTGTTGTGTAAAAATGCACAGGAGTGGTACCTTTCAGCAACAGCCACTGCTTCTCATCTTTCCCAGGCCACTACAGCAGTAGCTGTCTAACCTTCTGGGTAAGTTTGCAGCAGTAAGCCAAGCGTGGAGGGTAGTGGGTTTCACCCACCATCACCCTATTAGTATGGGCCAAGCCTGGCTTTTGGTGACAGGCAGAAGCAAATGAGTTCAGTAGCTGCTCAAGGAAGAAAATATCTATCTCTCTACAGATCAGGATGGGCAGACATTACTACAGTAGAAGGATAGGAGACCAAATGACCCTGGGCTTCTGCAGACAAAGCTATGGCTGGGTGCTGTTGCCAGTGGGAGGGCAGAAGACTGCCCAGATGCAGGGAAGACAGGACCCAGAAGTGGGTTTGGTGGGTGGACAGCTCTGGGCGCATTCTATGACCAACATATCTGTCAGATACGTTAAAATGACCATCAGAAATGCTACATCCAGCAGAAAGGATGACGCTAAAAGATTACTCACTGTGGTTGCAGAAAGCGGCTCATTCCAAAGGCCAATAGAACGTCCCTAAGCTACAGGTGGACACGTGCCTTGTGAACCAGAACCAGGAACGCAAGTTTCACATGATTTCTCAGAAGAGTGAAGGCAGCGGGATATGAAGCCAAGAAAACACTAGTGACAGGCACATGCAGTAACTGTATTTCACAGAGAAAATGGTGGTGTACAATACTGCAACGGTGCGTTGTTAATGATTTTATTTTTTCTTGACCATGGGAGGAGAAGAGGAAGGAAAATGCTGACTTTGAATTTTCAATTAATAGCCATAGGCATTCTGCAGATTTTTGCACTACAGAAAAAGGAGAAGGAATAGTACCATGGTCGTTGTCCTTTTGGACTCAATAGAGCTGAGGAATTTAAGTATAGTAAGGATTGCAGAATTACTGACTCTTAAGAAAGAGAAGTCTGGGGCCCACATCACCAAGTAAAAAGGGCTGACTGTTTTGATGACCTGGCTTTGAAGGCTTTGAATCCTGCTTTGGTGTCATTGCAAAAGCTTAGCCACTGAGTAGGCACAGGGTTTGATGCTGAAGACAGCTATTCCCAGGTACCATTTTGGCCCAGCAGTACCACAGTCATCACATGCTCTACACAATAGCCATACAATTTTTTCAAATTTCAAACATCAAACATGGAACAGTGTGTGTTGTTTAAAAAGCCAGTTGTAAAACCTATAGCATGTTTCGATTTTACCACTTTTCACTGTCATTTGTTCAAATGTTTGATTACTCCTAGCAAACCGTAGAAATAAATGGTGTAACATACAGCTGCACCTTCTGTGCCTCTATGTATTATTAAAAGCTCCCCACAATCAGTTTATTTTGCCATATGTACGAGCTGTGTTACCTTCCATTCTTTTCTTTGATCTGCTGAATACGTACATGGCTTGCATCTTGAGACCTTTCCCCCAAACACTTAATTCTTTGAATTCTCTCCAATAGTCCCATTTTCTTTCTGAATTAAGATGACCAGTCCATCAATATACAATAATCAAGTGCAATATGAAGGGTAGATCACTTTGCTCACTTAATAGCTTTCTTTCTGTGTACTGAAGCAGTGTACCAGAAGTCCACATCAAGGGGACTACAGTGACACCAGTGCCTTTTCTAAATCTTTGCTTAATGAGATGTAGTGCCTGTGTTGACTACTTTGGTCCATCTATACTACCAAAAATCAGTACAAAGTGGTTAACATGATCCTGTCTTCTACCATATTAAATGTCAGTGTTGTGAGCCCAGCAATCTCATCCTGCTTAATTCTGTCACAGACAACCATACTAGAAGCATACAAGCCCTTTAAAAGCAACATGGGGGAGGCAGTAGTAAATCCTACCCAGTTAAATAATTTGAAGGATAACCTAAATCTTCAGTTGTATCCCTTTCCCATTATTTTAGAAATTCAAATTATAGAATAAAAAACCCACTCCTATTTCAATAGTCTTGACAAACCAAAATGTTGATAGTAGTGTTAACAGTGTTTTTAGGGATGGGAAAACAAATTGCAATAGCCTAGAGATTCACATCATGAAGCTGGATGGGAGGTACAAACATAGCAAGTGAGAAAGGGAGAGAAAAATCTAAATGCTAAACAAATAAGAAAATGTCATTTGGTCTTGCTAGGTTCTTCCACACCAGTCACTACTAATGAGAAGGTAAGCGTCACCTTTCAGTCACTTCAAGCTCTGCCAAAACTACTACCACACCAAAGACACTGCTTTTCATCCGGTCACAAGGTTGCAGAAGATAAACTTTTTAAACAGACTTGATTAGCATAAAGGCAAAAATCAGAAGGACTAGAAAAGAAAGAGGGATAAACTGAAGCACAAAGCAGCAATCACAAGTAGCCAAGTCTTGGTATTTCAGGTGATGACTGGGACTAGAGCTGAGTCAGTAAATATGGTAAGATCACCTCAGTCCTTGCTGCCTTGGTTTGTCTGAGGACTGTGATTTCAATGCATCACAAATTGAATGCAGAAGTCTGTAAGCGTAGTAACCCACACTGGTGTTGACTTTGCAGGTAAAAGCTGCACATCTTTTTACTCAAACAATAAATTCCAAAGACGACGAAGAGAGGGGAAGCCCTCCTCTTCTACCATCTAGGCTTCGTTTCAAAACACTGGGTCCACTGCAATCATTCTCCTGTCAATATTCCTATTATCCATCAGATATAATCTCAATATGTTCTTTAAACCAGCAGGAATTTTTGACTGAATTAATTCTATTTTTATTTTTTTCCCTGACGTTTACAAATAATTTTATATAACAGACCGAGAGTTGCCATCTGTTACCTCAAACTACTTTTAGGTCTCTATACAACACATCCCGCGGATGTAGCCTACTTTTTTGCTGGTAGATCTGGTACTTCATGATTGACAGTATTAAATATGTTGGACTGTGACTAATGAAACATTTTGGATTGCTTTCTAACAGTAAATGCTCCATGTGTACTGTCCTATCAATCACTGTGGCATCTGTAGCTATCATTATGGATAGTATTTCACTTTCTTGAGCATTGATAACTGGATTGAACAATACTGGCATCCATATGCAGAACTGCAAATTTTGGCCTTGGGAGACATGTGCCAGAGTAGACAGGCCCTGGGAAACAGCCCCATACATGGCTTAGTTCCAGCGGTTCACTCTTTCTGCCTCTGTTGATTCTTCTGAAGGTGGGCCCTGCTGCTCCACAGCTGCCTGCAACCCCTCCTGCCACACATGTCAATAGGAGGCTGGGGAGGGTACCACAAAGACCTCGGAATTACCATAAAGGATTTTCTGGGCAAATGCCAAGTCTGGCCTTGGCACGAGCTGACCACAGCCATCTGGCCAGGCTTACACATGATCATCATGACCAGCTGAGCCACCTGCATTATGGCTTCCTGAAGCAGAAGATCCTAATGGTACCTGAACTGTTTGCGTGCTGCCTCCAGATTCAACTTCAGCTAGCTGCAGCTCATGTGGTGGCTGCGGGGGGTTGCTGGAAGCCATGTGATACCCTAAACACTCCATCATGCTGTTACAACAGCAGGGCCGTAGGTAGTACAAGGCTGGAGAAAGGAGGGGAGAACATATTGCATAAATATTTAAGGACCTCTGCTCCCACTAGATCTTGCAATGATCATTTTATTTGGGTTTTGATTAGCATCACTACTGTTTATCTACTTCTTTTAAGCCTTGCACTTTGTTGCCTTATTAGACCATTTTTCCTTTTCAACCATTAAAAAAGGATTTATAAACTTAAGCAATTTCTTCCTCTGCCATCCTTCCCTATTTTCTTTTCTACTCTAGCCTCTAACCATGTACTAAAGTAGCAAAAACAGCAGCTGGGTACAGGATGCATGACAGGCTGTGTATGACATCAGGGACTAACCTGACTAGAAAGCAATCTTTCAGGTGCTGGAAAGAAGATAGATGCTCATGAGGCTGGGGAGTAGAGGAAAAGCTAGGTCACAAGAGAGGCAAAAAACCTGAGGGACCTGGAAAATAACGGCATTATAGCTGGCAGACTGGCACACCTATAAACATTTAATGTTTATAGGAGTGCGTGCTCTCACATTGTACATTTGTGTGTATGATCTGAGACCTATCTTACATCTAGGCATTCTAGCTAAACCTACATGAGGTTGTACAAAAGTAACCTACTGCATCCTTTCCGACAAGCATTTCTTGGGTCCATATTCAAGTTTTGCAGCATGAAAGGCCACCATGATACAGACTGCATCAGCAATGAGCCTAGCTCACAGGATTACTGCTATGCTGCCACACTAGATCTCTAGGCTACCAAAACTCATCATCTGACTGAAATCACTCTGTAAATCAGATAAGGTTACATGACACAGAGCAGCACAAGATAGATATGGTTAGTGACAATGCATGTGTACATCCTGATAACACTTATGATTATCACCTTGGGGAAGACGACCTCAGGAAGCACAGATATCACATATTCAGTACAGCCCATTGTACATATAGATACCGGCCCCCAGTGAGGCAAGGCAGGTAGGTTAGTGGAGGTAAGGAAGTGATTTATTTTCTGCTTAGCCTGAATTTCTTTGCTTAGATAAGACGTCATATGGAAAAGTAGATCATGTTTGTAATCCCCAACAAATGGTAGGTTTTTGTATCACCATGATACAAATCAGCTAGTAACATGGATTCAGATATCAGATTTACCCCTTCTGAAGTAATTGTCCACAGGTGAGCAGAATTGGATGCAGCAAGGGTTCGTAAAGGGTAGTGGCCCTCTTGACAATAGGTGTACTGATGTAACTGGGAAAGTGACAGCTCTTCACCCAGTTGTGAAAACAGGCGTATTCATGCAGTTGTCCTGGATCTGTTGGCAATTTCCCCCTTGTTCACCTAAGCCAGAACCTCTTCATAATGAGGGATAAGTTGCACTTTGACCTAGACCTGTAAGGAGGTGCAGGCAGCTTTCCAGACAGGAAGGTTTTTGAGCACTAGGATGACAGAAAATCTAAGATTGAAACTCTAACCAGATCATTGTAGACATCCTTGTTCCATCCTGTGTGACACAGATGCCCTTGGAGTAGTCCTTGCTAGATGCAAGCAGCAAGAACTAAATGCAATACAGCAGTGAATTGACTTTGCAGGACATGCTGAAGGGGTGTAGTTTATATAAGACCCTTACATAAATTATGCATGCTGGCGTAACCCTTAGGTATGCAATAGATGAACAGTTTCACTTCAGCAGCCTGCATTGCCAAGAAATTTAGGAATAGGCTTCATAATGTAAAGCGTAGCTGCTGACTTGCACTACAGAGGGTGACCTGTTAATCTGGAAAAAACCCAGGGTTTCACAAACAAGAGTCAGACCGCACCATTTAGCCTGTGTATCTATCGCACAGAGAGTGTTTCACAGAGGACTGTACTTTGGCCCTGCATCTCCCTCAGCTTCTAATATATGTGTTCAATTTAGGAAGCGAGAGAACAAAAAACCACATGCCATTAAACATCTACCTCCTTGGCCTCATCTTCCTCCTGGCATAACTCAGGGTTCAGCTACAAACTTCTAAAAATCATTCAAGCAAACACACATAGTGGGATCTGTCCTGTCAGCATAGGGGGAATGGAAAAATGGATCTAAGTGGTGACTTTCTTACCTGAATTAGTACCCATTATGTAGGCCATTGACATAGCAATACATTTTTCAGAGGGTTCTGAAAGTCCCATGCACCAATACCAGGAGTGGAAATACCACAGAGGCTCTCAGAGAAATGTCTCATGTTTTGAGTTCACTTGTGGCCCCTCTGTGTTACTTGTTAGGCATACCACCACACTTGCCGCTGCACAAGAGGTGAACATGTCTGTAACAGCTGCACACGTCATTACCTGATGAATCCCATGGCAAGCTACAGAAACACAATCTCAAACATCATTTTATTAGACAAGAGTGATACAGCTTTCACTTACACCTACCTAAGAAAAAAGGCAGCATTTTGTACTTAAAATACTGAAATGTAACTCACTACCATAACCAAAGCTTTTTATGGTAATTAAAAGGTACCATTTGTTAGGTTTATTTGACTCTTCCAGAAGTTTCCTTCTGGAAGCTCCTCAACTGGACCAACTTCCCATTCAAAAACACGGTGTAGAAACTCTGCGAGTGAACAAGATCCATTTTAGTCTGAAAACTCAACTTCCGCCCGAAACACAAGGCCCAAGCAAAAACCACACACACAAACCACACTGATTTTTACCATACAAACCAGACTTAAAAAGTAGATCTCAAAGTGACTGGAAGTCTGTCACCATACTTTTTTCTTTGCAGGTGGTATATGAAAGCTTCTTTTGCTTTTATGGTCAGAAGTCTTGGCATCAAAGTAATGTATGCTTCCAGGAACATGTACCACAGGTAATACTAGGTCACTGAGCTATCAGTTGACCAGCCCCTCCTGATGTGGTACTTCAAAAGCGAACCAACAGCAAAACTATGCCCTATTCCCTTCCAGCAACTCACAAACCTTCACACAGAAGGTGGGATAAGTACGACCTTGCCTCATTTGGTGTCAGCATTTTCATCCCAATTCCCTCAATTTTTTTTTGTAGGACAAGTCTTATGACGTGTGCAAGGCAACATCCTTGCTTCTTGCAAAGGATGAAATGGAGGGCAGAAAAGGCACTCTTCAGAGTGGGATGATGCATACTTCGAGTTGTCTTCAGGTGAAAAAGGAAGTTGGGAAAGATCACACAACTTTAGCAACGAGACATTTAAACATATTTTCATGTAAGTTTGAAGAACACAATTTTATTTTAAAACTTCAACCTTCTTTCAAGTGGCTGAAGACAGTTCTTGGTTTCAGAAGTTACCATGGAGAGGGTGGAAAAAAGGAATAAGGTGATCAGGGACTGAAAAGGGATCTGACAACCAGGTATCAGAGATGCTATTTTCTTAGCTGGCCTGGAACAAGAGACTTGGAGCATTTAGAAAGATGGTGCAAGACCATATTTTCTTCCATTTGTATACCAACACACTAGCATCACCATGACATCTGGTACAATCTGTTGCACCACGACAGTTCTTTGTTGCAGCCATTGCAACCTCCACCAAAAGCCTAAAACAGGAAGGCAAACTTCAAAAAGCTATTAACTGAAAAGATATGGGCAGTTTTGCCTGGCTTGCAGAGGCAAGCAAGGTACACAAACTAATAGGGCAAGAGAGAGAAGTTTAGGTGCAAAGAAAACAGAAAGGCAGCAGAAATAAGCAAAGTTGGAAGAAAAACTGGAAGGCCAGGTGAAAGAGCCCTTTCTGCAGGTAAAGTCTTAGACAGGGAGAAGAAACAGGAGTTCACTTCCAGCCTTCAGATTCTCTTCCTGGACAGAACACAGCAGCTCTTTTCACCATCATGTAGCACTTGCCATGCCCAAGGGCACACTCCAACCCCTTCCCCTTAAATACGAGACTTTCACTTCAGTGAGACCACTAAACCCCCAGTAAAGGTAACTACTTTTGTTAAAATTCTCATCTTTCCCCACCTTTCACACTTTCAGTGACAGGGCATGTGTTTTTTAGACAGAAATTCACAAAGCCTGGGCATTAATGCAGCTGAGAGGCTAAAAGACTTTCAGCTAAAAACTCAACTAGCTCAGCTAAAAAGGTTGAGTACTTTCTGAAAAATAAATTTATAAAGTTTTTATAGATTATGATCCAAATATACATTAGAAGACTAATATTAAAGGTATTCTATATAACTAAAATCTAGGTATTTAAGAGTTTCCTAAACATCCAAAATTATATTTTTAGTGACATTTCTACTTGTGCTACAGAAAGAATCTCTCTAGAGGCATATACCGTAAATATATACATATGTGTGTATATATAAAACCTCCTCTAGAAGCAATGTTCTAGAACCAATTTTTATCATTTCACTGAGTAACACTTAAGCACAGGACAGTGGAAGATGCAAGCAAACTAATTTAAATATGAAGAATGCAGTCCACTTTCATTTATAATTACTAGCTTCAGCATTCCTTATATTAATTTAGTACTCATTCTAACAAAGCATCTAATGGGAAGCTGCACATATAACTTGTTAAATGCACTGATGTATTTTAAGTAAGTGCTTATGTATTTATAGACGTAACGCTCTAGAAACTGGCATTTCCTCTTACTGTATTAAGCTGCTTCGCAGCGTAAGTGGGAGGCCTCACTCATTATGTGCGTGGCCCAGGATCTATTAAAGTAGAACCACCAAGCCAGCCCCCAGTGAAGACAAGTTCTCAAATATCAGTTTTGCTAGCATGGGAACACAGCACTCTCCTTGGTGACAGAGAGGGCAACTGCACCCTGCAGGGAAGCAACTATCTTGAATCTAAGATTTTAGGTTGATGCGTGCCAGTATCTTTAGAAGCAGCACTGACAGACAGTAGCTGGAGGGGTGAGCAGCTGGTGACTGTTCTTCACAAAATAGGTAAGACAATAGTGCAAAAAGACATCAAACCAGGGAAGAAGAGCATCTAAAGCTTAATCGACTATGCCGTGAATCTCAATGCATTTTTATTATTCCATGAGTCAAAAGAAGTGCTCAGAAAAGCTACAGAGGAACATTTCTTGCAGTACTTTCTCACCCAGCACAGCAAACAATACACAATAGGGATACTATAAACTAAATAACTTTGCACAGAAATTCCATCGACTCAGCCATGTGCCTATTTTAATGTTCCTATAACAAATTCACACAAGAAGTTTGACTGAGTGAAATCTCTGAAGAATAAAGGGGAAGAAAAAAATTCAGCAAGAGACAATGCCATAGACGATAATGTGCCAGCAGTAGAGCTTTTTAATTGGCATGATGCAATTTTTCTTTCCAAACTAATTCATCAAATCACAATGAAGGATCACTGAATTTGCAAGATATGAGCTACTCCTTCCATTTTAGGTTTTCACAGTATTTTAAGAAATGTCAGCTTCGACTTTTACATCACTAAGATAAGGCTCTCCATTCCACAGAAGAATTAATCTTTTTGCCTCAAAGCACCACGTCGCAGCTGCCTTCATGTAAGCAAGCTACGTCAGTTGGAGAGTTAAGCAGTAAGGACCGAGACTAGGACGATGCTAAGGATGGAACTTGTCTGGACTAATTTCTATACTTTGAACGCAAGACTGAGAAGCATTCTGAACTAAGGAATACAAGGATATCCCTAAAAGCAAAGCTAAGCATCTTGAATGCTCCTCAAGGAGATAATTTACATGTAGGCACCTAAAAACCTACCAAGCAATACATAACCGAGACCTGTGTGGACATGCGGACAAACCACCTCCTGCATTACACCACATCTCACTACTAGTCCCCCTACCTGCATTATTTCAGTAGCATTCTCCTATTTCAGTACAGGCTCATTCTGCGGACCTCTGAAGTCACCATCCAGAGCACAAAGAACCAATTACTCAGGTGGTAAGTGAAGTTTAAAGCAGATATTTTACATGGGATATAGGCAACTAAGTGCTTAATGGTAGTATACTTGAATACACCTTCTCCCATTGATTCTCTCCCTCAAATCCAGAAAGCTACAAAAGGAGCCAAGTTCTAGTTCTACCCAACTTCCCCGAGCATAAGAAGGGAAAGCACAGAGAGGACAATTTCACACCACCCACCTACATGCACTTAGCTTAGCTGAAGCTCTTTCAACTCCCTTACAATCAACAGAGACAAGCTCCTTGAAAGGATAATTCAGATCAAATAATGCTAAGGCACTTGAAAGCATGACTTACATCAGAGGTCTATCTCTGCCTCCTCCACTAAAGAGAGGGACTAGTGGATTAGCCAGCTAGAACAGGCACCTAAAGGTAGACGGTGAAAATATCACCCTAACTTCCAGATCAAATCTCAAGGGGCTCTGTTTGAGATGTGCTGTTTGTCAGGATGTGAAAAGCCGGCGCCTGTTGTTAGGATTTGAAAAGCTGGCATCCTTTTTGCCCCATCCAATTAAGGTGGGAACGAAAAGCCAGGGTATGTTTTAAATTTGTGGGCAGTCAACAACTATGACAGCTATTTACTTCAAAGAAAATATACTAGTAACAACACTTACCATGTTCGTTTATTAGTGAGCATGAGAATACCTAGTTTTTATAGTTTAGTTTATGACAGAGCTTGCATTACCAGAATAACACACTGCACAGGGTAGAAATGAAGTATCATCAGATAAAACTTGCCAGCAAGTACGATGCTCCCTACGTTCTGCAAGGCACTTTACATTCAGCAGAGGTGCAAGAGCAACCTTTGCATGTCTTCTAAACACATAATGAGTTCAAACAATTCAAAAAAAGGGGCAAAGTTAAATATTTGTAAGTTGCCCAACTCTTCCCAATATTATAAATACATTAGATCTGTGAATTAGCAGCAGTATTAATGCACCAACTTATTTTCAAGTGTTTAGCTAGAGCTTTAACTTTCACTAAGAACTCAAAAGATTAACAACAACCTGTTCATAGTTAGGTAGGTCTTATAAAGACTAAAAAATTAACTTTCATTTTTAAAAACATACGAGACAGTTATGCACATTTATTGTAAATGTTTTAATATATTCCAAGTTTAAGCCATTGTAATGAATGATGAATGCACTAAAATTCATATCAACAAGATACCCTTAGCCATCACTATAAATATACCAGCAATTTTAATTCATTCACAGTAGCAGATTAATAGGCTTGCTTTTCACAATAAGTCGAAATATACAGGAAAAATATCTTTGAAGTTCACCTAAAAAATTATTAGCACCAAGTAGAACAATGAGTCAACTATACCATAAAAACACTATCTTATCAATGTAAGGAAAGTAGTAATTACACATTTTTGCTCTGTTAGATAAACATTCAGGATTTTTTTACCATTCAAACAAGAGCACTTGATATCACACATACAAGTTTTGCATATCCAGAACACAGAAAATACAAGTCGGTCATTGATCCCTGTCTTCACAAAATAGAAAATCCACCTCTTTCAAGGGTGCCATGTGAATAGTAAAGTCTCAGCATGAGGAGAAATGCAGACACTTGCTCTCCAGCCCAAATTCAGGTGCCCTCCAAACAGTGTGAAACTAATGGTTTTTCATCCAGCTCTGTGAAAGAAGCAGCATCCTACTGACGGGGTCAAACCCCACTACTCATCTCAGTGGCCAAGGCTAGACTCCTTCTGCAGAAGTAGGAGGAGAAGGAATTGTTGCCACCTCAGCAGCATGCAATCCCGGGAAAACAAAGGGGATTCCCATTGTCATTGTCTTCATCTGCAGCTGATCATCACCAGCACTAGCAAGGCAGTAGCTTGCGCAGTTATCTCCACAGCGGGCAATGTCACAACCCGACCAACAGCACAAACTACTACCTCAGCCAGGGCCCTGGTGCACCCGACCCCTTCTGAAGGGGGGAAATAAGCAGACAGACAACACAGCAACGATAAATGAAATTAGAGGGAAAAACAGCCGAAAGATAAAAGGGCTCTGGGGTCTTTTGATGATCCTCTTGTCTCCTTTATCTGCTGCAGACATCAACCAGACTCCTCTCGCCTGACTGTGAAAAGCAAAGGGAAACCCCGCCCAGCTCCCTCCCCAGCTTTGCCCTTTTCCTTGCATGACCTGAAACCGACGGGAAGAGCTTCATTTATCAGCTACATTACAGACCCCAGCTGGTACAGTAAAGATCACGTTTAATTTCAAACAGCCACAGTTCCGCAAGCCTATAACAGATGGGGAGGGGAGGGGAAGGAGGGAGGAAGGGAGGGAAGGAGGGAGGGAAGAAAGGAGAGAAACGGGGGGAGGGGGAAGGGGGGGGGGAAGAGAGACACAGCAGACAGACAGACACCCCCACACTCACACCGACCCCCCCCATCCCGCTCCAGCCGCCCCCCTCGCCCCCCCTCCGCAGGAACCGCGGCGGCACAGGACCTGCCCGCGCCGCGCCGCCCCTCCCTGCGGCACGGCCGCCCCGCCAGCCCCGGCCCCGGCGGCGGGCAGCCCGCGGAGGACAGGGGTGCAGGGCGGGGAAGCAGCTGCCGCCGCCGCCAGCAGCCCGTCCTGCCCGCCCGCCGCTGACCTCCCGCCGCCCCCGCCCGCCCGGGCCCCGGCAGGCCGGTCCGCCCGCTCCCTGGAGAGGCGGAGGCAAGGGGCCGGTACCGGAGCGCCCCGGCTCCAGCCCCGCTCAGCCCGAGAATGCGTCGTGCCGTCTGCCCGGGGCGAAGGACTCCCGCCGCCTCTCCCGGCGGGAAGAGGGGAGCCGAGCCTTCAGGCGAGGGCGTCCGGGCGCAGCCCGGGGGGTCGGGGAGGGGGAAGCGCTCGCCTTGCCGAGGCCGCAGACAAAGGAGGCGCCGGGCGGGCGGCGCGGCGCGGCCCCGCTCCTCCCGCCGCGGCTCCGTCCCTCGCCGCCGCCGCCGCCGCCTGTGTGTCCGGCTGAACCATAGAGATCATTTAAAGCGGGGGGAGAGAGGGGCTCATCCGCTGCCCACGTGACTGGACATGTCACTCACCCGGCCGGCGCCATCTTGAAGAGGGAGGGGGAACGCTGCCCCCAGCTAGTGTTCAAGATGGCGCGGGGCGGCGGGCGGCCGCTATTCACAGACGGGCGGTGCGCTGTTCCGCTGCGGCTCTCCCCGCGATTCCCGCTGGGCTGCGCAGGGAGGCGTTACGCTCCTCCGGGGGATGCCGGGAGAGGGAAGGATCTCCCGCTCTCGATCCGGGGCTCCGTAACAGCCGCGGGAAACGCGGCGGCCAGAGCGGGGCCCGCGGGAAGCGTAGGCGGGGCGAGGGGGAACAGGCGTCCTTCCACGAGGCCTTTTTTCATGAGGGCAGCGCGGCACCGGGGGCGGGCTTTGCGCCTCTTTTAAGGGTGTGGGTCGCGGGGCGGAGGGGGAATAGCGCATGAGAGGTTCCTCCGGCTGGAGCTACGACCGGCGGGACGGACCGGGGAAGGCGCAGAAGGCTGCGGGGTGGCACTGAAATGGCAGCCCGCTTTTTGAATACACGTGTCGTTTAGTCACAGGAGTGAAGAAGGAGCTCGCACCAGCTCTTCTGTACGCGCAGCGTGACGGTCCCCGCGCGAACACGGGGTACCGCGGCCAGGCGAGCCAACGCCCCCTCCGTGCAACGTGCTGGGCAAAGAAGGGGGTACTGGCTGTAAAAGTAGAAAGTAAACATTGCGTTCCTTGGTTCTGGGCTTTAACTTTTAATATTAATTCGGTTTTGCACTCTGAAGGGTGTTTTTTTTTTAATACAAATATAGAACATGGAAGCTCTTTTATTTCTAAATGGAAGTAGACGCCAGGATGGCTACTCCATACCAGAAACTGACTCCAAAGAAATAAACTGTGAACCTCATTACAAGTTCACAGAAGTTACAAACACTAACATTTTTATCAACTTTGTTTTGGCCTTCACTGACGCCAGATCTTACAAGCAAATCTGTAGAAAAAAAAAGCTACTAATACACAAGAGGAACTAGGCTGCAAGAGTTAAAAAATGTATAGTTCAGTTTACAAAGGCAACATCCATGATGCAGAATATGAAAATAACCCAGCTTGCAGCCAGACCTCCAATGAAACACAGTACTCTTGGAGTTCCCAGTGCAAAACTGTCTACAAGGTGCATTCAGCATAAAATGCAATGCCTTTAGTGACAACTCAGGACAAAGCTGTAGTTGACAAAATCACAGTAGAAAGAAGCCAAAATATTGCCACCTCAGAGAAGAGACAATGGTAAAATACTTCAAGATTGTGCGGTTCCCTGTTCTTAAAGTTGCTACCTATATTAAGCATCAGGCAGAATTAGATCACTGATTGCTTGTTTAAAAGACATTTAAACGAGTGACATTCTGTTGGAGAAAACGTGCCAAGAGTTTCTGTATGCTTATAAAGTACATATGTTTTTGATACTGACTGAAAAGTTAAAAGAACATTCTACAGCTGAGAAAATGGAAGCATCCAGTAACTCACGAGTCCTTTGCCTCTGCTTCTGGAAGGGACTACTTGATCTCCTTCAAACCACTTTCTCCCAATTCCGGTTTTCCTGTGTAAAGCATGTAATACTATTCCTCACAGGGACAGCAACGCTTAATTGTTCTGCTATTTGAGGTCAATTCAGGAGAGGCAAAGTATTACAAAGAGATGGACGCACCAAGGAAATGTATGTTCCATTCCTACCCAGTTAAGCTGGTACACACATGAAAATCCAATTCTGAAAAAGAACACAATCTAAAATTGGGAAAGTTTAAGTGTTCACAACAAGAGCAAAAGCTAGATATTTTCACACCTTTTTTCCTATCAAATATTTCAGATTTATTTTAACATTGTATTATAAAAGGTATTAATAATGGAAAAAATCTTCCATACTTAGTTAGGATATTGACTTCTTAGTAGTTTCTGGGTTAATTTTTACTGGTGTTTTTTTTTTTTTTTACTGTGCTCCCTTCTGTTCTAAGGCCACTTCAACTATATAATGCAAAGCAACTTTTTCACAAGACTATCAGTATTTCATGTCTCAGTGACTTGTTTTCCTGAATTAAGGTCTCCCTTATATTCACTGACAGACTGAAATCCATCTTAACATCATGAGTACATTTAGTAAGTCTCTTGGACAAGGAGTTTGCCATTTCTATGAGGGAGATCAGCACTTCTGGGTGAAAGTAAAACATAAATTTAAACTACATCATTGGGATGAACTTCATTATTTATAAGAAGGGGCAGATAAACCACTGTAGAATACTGTTTCCTCGTGGAAGTTTGGTAAGTTTATTAATTGAAATATTTGTAGTCTATCATGTATAGGTGGAAATTGCTATCAGATATCGCTAAAAAACTAACAGCAGATATTCAGCATACATCACAATTTATTATATGGCAAATCAGAACATCTACACTGATACCTTCTTTTTGGATTTGCATTTATCTAAAAACTAGAAGTCCAAGAAGTTATTGAAGTAGATCCTAGAAAGTAATGAAAAAGGAACTAAAAGGCAAGGCTGAAGTTGGATGCAGGTACCAATCCACAAGCTTCCAGGCCCTAAAGTTTGTTGGAGCCACCCACCTTGCTGATGCCTTCATATTGTTCCAGACCCTGTAATTCAAAGCTGTGAAAGATTTTGAGGATTGGTGACTTTAGTTACTTTCAGTCATTCAAGACATCTTTACTGAGAATGTGCAATGACTTTCAAAGAAGTCATGCTTACTAGCAAACATTTTTTCCTTAGAGGTGAGAGATTCAAATGCCAAAAACAAGCATTCAGGTTGTTTCTGAAACTTACAGGTATTGGAAGCAACTGTAATCTTGCTGACCTGAAACAACTGGGTAGGAAGCAGCAGTTAAATGTTATATGAAAAAAACAGAAAAATTCTCAGATAAGGAGTGTACAAAAGTGTAGCAGGACTGGAAATGTTTAGTTCAGTTTACTGAGTTCATGAAAACAATAACGTCATATACTCATCCAAACTGGGGAATCTATGGAAAACCAAGACAGATCAGCAGCTAGAAGAATTTACAGTTCAAAGAGAGCTCTATTTTCTACACTAACAATAACTGTTGAGCTGTTAAGTCTTCATCCAAGTATTTAGACTAATGCTACAACTACAAGGAAGTCATAGCATGTTGTCCATTGCAGAGACAGGATACAACAAATAAATACTTGAATATTTCCCCAAGGAGGGGGAAAAAAACCAGCCAAGCCTCAGAGTAGGCCCCTGCAAAGGACATGTTAAAAACCAAAACGCAAACAAAAAAAGCACAAAGATGATGCTCTTCAGGGAGCTCAAGACGACTAGAGCACCATCAACACATTGCAATAGCAAAGCCAGTTGCATTTACTGTGGCTGTCTGAGCCACTGACAGAGATTCTTCTTCCCAATTTTGAGCTTTTTTAAGTATATGAAAGAAACCCACAAAACACCAGATGGCTAAGCCTAAAGTAGTTGTCCTATGCTCCTCTACCAAGAACCGGCACTTCCACATAGCAACTTACGTGACCTCTTCTAGGATGGAATGAATCTCCTGCTAGGCCTGCCTATGTGTCTTCCCTAACTGCAGATGAAAGCCTCATTAGTTTATCTTGGGGTAGACCTCAAAATTTTAGTTACATAAATCTCAGAAGAGGAATCCAACTTGTGCCTCTCAAAGCAAATACTCCATACTGCCTCTCCTAACTTGGATTACAAGAGGAATGATTTCTGTCAGAAGTTATTTGTTTCTAATAATGATTTAAATAAGCAGGGAACTATGTTTTAAACCTTATTTTGCATTTGTATTTATCTCTCCTAAAAGATTATTTTTATTACTTCATTAGCAATTACTTAAACGTTTGTTCGCAATTAAATATAGTAATTGCACTAAGACTGGCAACCTTTTATAACTAGGGAATACGTTTTACATAATTAACAATTCTATAGCTTATTAGATGCTAAATGGTTACATTTTATTTTATCAGAAAGTGGTTAAGTACATTTTTTCTTGATTATTTAATACTTGGTTAGTTTCCATAGAGCTCTATTTAGATGCAAAGTAGAATAATATGAAAAACAACATTGAAAATAATTCTTTCTTGGATTGATCTGTTTTAAATGTATTGGAAACATTCATGAAATACATCTTGTTAACAAAGAGAATAGAACTGATAATTTCTGGCTGGCACTGCCTTTAGCTTTTAGATATAGTAGATTTCACCTTCACATATTTATCCTTTGTAAGGAAGGGGAAAAAACCTCAAGCTTTTTCAATTCCTAATCCATTTCCAAGTTTGAACTAGTTGTTTGAATTGAGCTGGATAAAGTAAAATTGGACTGCAAGAAGCAGCTACTGCTATCAGACTGTGGTTTAGCACTTCAAAAACTTGCTTCCCAATTCTTACTATAAAGAGGTATGGTTTTGTGCTACTCTTCTCATCAGTTCAGTGCATTCTCTTTAAGACTCTGGCAACACATAACCACTTAAAATTTTAAAAGATTATAATGCATACAGCTATAACAGAGGTTATCGATTTTATATTTTAAGAGAAAATATTTGAATCGGTCTTTTCTAAAATAAATGTTTATCTTTCCTCATTTGTTCTAGGGCAGACTCTGGGGCTCATTTTAGTGGTAAGGTAGTACTATATCATGCTACAGCGCCAAGCCCTGAGGCATGAACAGATGTTCAGTAAGTAGATCCGCAAGTAATAGTTGTGATGTACTCCAGAAACCAGTTCTTTGTACATGTACATGCCAGCAGTAATATGCACATAATATTCCTGTCCTCTTCCATGTTTTCTCATGTTGATCAAAACCAGACTGCTCTCCATGCTTTTTAAAGGTCCTCTGTTGGTGGCAATCCTGTTTTGGCTGCCATTTTTCTGTGGAGCCTCTCAGTCCCTCCCCTCATGACCAGGCATTAGCCTGTGGGAAAGAAGCATGAGTCTTCTGGCAAGGAGGCCAGAAACATAAGCAATTTCTTGGCAACTTTAATAGTTCCAAGTAAGAAACAGTTAACATTAAAAACAACAGAGTGGGTGATGTCAAATTTCAAGTTTCCAACAGTCTCTCATCCTCATGAGACTCTGCAGTCTTGAAGCTGTCAACTTCAGCTACATCACTGGTCATGGAGACTCATGCCAAGTCTAAGGCAGATAATCTGTGCACAGAGACCAGCAGTTATGATTCCAGTTTGAATATCAGAGTCTTCAATAACAAAACTGCGAAAATGCCACAGATACCTGACTTGCAAGGTATTTTCTTTCTTATTTGCCTATTAGCAGTCCCTTTTGAAAACAAAATAGACCAAAAAACACTCAACAACAATAAACTGGCAGGCAGTATGGGCTGAGGCCTTTCAGTATGTTTCAACATTGCAGTGTTTTTGATAGAATAAAAAGGTGGTAGCTGTATTTAACTCGTCCTTTCTGTAAGGAACATGCTTCAGGTGAGAAGAGGGTTACAGTGCTGACAAAGGAGATTCCTTAAGAAGTTCTTAAGATAGGCATGTGGACCACCAGTGGGAATAAACATGTTAACGTGGAGAGAAAAGCATATCATACTGATTTTAAAAATAAGCTTATCTGAGAACTCCTCTAAATGTAGATTATAAAGGAAATTTAAGCAATAACACTCTCTCCCCTTGCTAATGAAATGCTGCAGTTAGCATAGTAAACACACAGGTATCTTACTCTTTTTATCACATCTGTTTCCTAATCAAGATGTAAATGCTTAAATAAGGACCTCAGAAATACAAGGATCAGTTTTTGGCATGTTACTGTAACTGACAGGACACAAGGACTATTACGTTCTGAATCAGAAAAGCGGGTGGTAACTAATGCATTGCAGTTCTTTTATTTGATGCATTCTACAATACAACATAAAAGCCCTAATTCTGCTGATAATACCACTCAGTACTATTTTCATTGCAAGAATTCCATCCTGTCTGTAATATACGCCTTGATTTTTAAAGATGTAACATACATTATTAGTTGACGTCTTAAAACAGTGTGAGTAGAGATCAGGTGCTTGATACATAACTGAAAAATGAAATTTATTTAAAGAACGTTTGACTGGATGCTTTAAAGACAATTACACCATCGTATAAATTCAATGTTACAAAATGATGGATTATGCACAGAAGCATCAGTTTAAAAAGTTGGTATAAAATTTTAAATTTTAATTGCTTTAAAAGATGTTAAGATTTATTTTCTATTATTAGAAACTGTTGCAACACATGTTTTCAGATCTAGTTCTTGATGGTGTTAATGACAGCTGTTTGCACTGCAGCCATTTTAACACTGGAGCAATTTTTTAAGGAAAACCATCAAAACTGTTCTGAAATTCAAGTCTCCTATTCAAGAAAGCTGGCAAAATTAAATGGAAAAAGCTGACTGCTGCTTAAACAGCAGCATCTTACAGTCATGTTGATGAACTGCGTCCTGGTTTTTGGGAGACCATTTCGCCAGCTGAGATGTTGAGTTATAATCCTGTTTTCTAGCATACTTGTAATACATCTGTCAATTTGCTACTGATTTAGTAAGCACACTCTCTTATCCTTGGATTGTATCCAGAGAAGCGACATGTAGAATCCCAATCTGCACACTCTGACCGTGATCAACTAATACTTGCTTTT
Organism: Phalacrocorax carbo; assembly: GCF_963921805.1. Classification (NCBI taxonomy): domain Eukaryota; kingdom Metazoa; phylum Chordata; class Aves; order Suliformes; family Phalacrocoracidae; genus Phalacrocorax; species Phalacrocorax carbo. The sequence continues at coordinate 37,049,478 of NC_087513.1, read as the reverse complement.
AGGATCCTGTCTGCTTGGCTAGACTTTGCTCCCCTGATTTGGTTTTGGAAGAGCCATCTGAAACAGTGTGCAAAGCCTTATTGAAATCAAGATTTAGCAACCAGTTCTTATCCCCATTAACAAGATCTACCACTTTTTCATAGAAAGAAATTAGACTGGGTTTTACTGATTTAACCATAGCAAATACTTATCAGTTGTTATGCACATCATAGATATCTTGCTGACCCTAACAACAGATTTTCACTTTTACTTGTCAGAAAAGAAAAGAGTCACTGGCAGGTCAGTTGATCTATAATTTCCATCTTCTCCTCCATTTTGTCCTTAAAAGGTTAAAGCACTGTTTTTGCTTTTTTTCAGTCATCTGTTACTTCTCTTGTTTTACATTAGTTTTCAAAGATGATCTTAAAATGCTGAAGTTTCTCAGATTAGTTCTTTAACTACCAGGAAGAAATTCTACAGGCCCAGTCAATTTGACAACACGTAAATTTTCTATCCAGTTTTCCTTTTTCTAGGTAAGCTTCTTCAATCTTTGTCACTCATCTCAATTGCACGAGCAATACACTGGCAGTTGATTTTTGACTTTTTGGATCAGTCATCACTAACAAACCAAAAATTTCAACACAGAGATTGCAAATCTGAACTAAGCACATGATCACTTGATATGTCAATAGCCATCCTCTTTTTAGTAGTCAGCATTTTTGTCAGTGCAAATCTTTCACTGCTTATGTATTTATTTTGTCAGCTGACGGTTGTAGCTCATCTACTTTCATTCCTATCTGTTAACACTGTTCTGTGGTGGTATCTGAACTTCCACTTCTGTAGGCCTCCCCTCCTTGTGCTTCAAGTCAATGAAATTCCTCGTTTAACTGAGTTGGTCTCTTATTACAGCTAGTATCAGTCACCTGCACTGGGATATACTTCCAGTCATAACCTTCACATCTCCAAGGAGCTATTTTATCTCCTCAGTTCCTCTCTTACCTCAGGCTTGTCTTCTGCAAGATCTTACCTATCAATTTTCTGAAGTCTGCCTTCTTGAAATCCAGTCATTTTTATTTGGATGGTCTCCCTCCACCCTAAGAATTATGAATATTTAATTTCACTATCTTTCTTACACAAGTTGTCTTAAACAATCAATTTTTTTTCCTCACTTGCTGCTCATGTAGTCATTCGTTGTCCCAGTAACTGGTTCCTAGAGTGTATAACATTGTCTGCCCTAAATTAGACAGCGGTCAGGTGCTTTGAAGACAACATAAATCTGAACGCTACCACTCAGCTACGAAATAAGATTTACATTTGATGAGTTCTTAAATGCAACCTTCATGTGAGGAAGGTATTCTTACCCAGGAGGCGTGCTTATATGCTGGTGCACAAGTCCTGCTGAAGCTCTCGGTTTGAGAAGCTCTTTCCTGAGACTCAAGATAAACTAAATACTGCACCTGACCTTACTCGCTAAATTTATTCATAACCTGCAGTCAGGAAAAACTGTCTATATCCTTTTAGCCCTGTAATAGACAGAGTTATTTAGTAAGCTGCAGAAATTGGTGAGGTCTCAAACAGTTTACATCCCTACCTAAGCATTTTTACCTAAAGATGCTAGAGATGAAAATTCTGAATCTCACCTGCATGTGCCAACACTAGTCACTGAGGGAATGCCTTTTTGTACCAAACCAAGCTCATAATAAGCACCATACATTATCATAGACTTTTATCAATAACACTGGAAGACATTCCTGAGAAGTCTTAAAGCAACACAATCTCATTTCACTAAGCTAAAGAGGGAAGAAAAATGTTACTCATTGGTACCACACAAGTCACATTTTTGTAGCCGACTCCTTCAGAACACCATACACATAATATGCCCACATACACAAATGATAACGTTTTGTGATAGTCCCCTTACCCCTTGAAAAGTGACATGGAAAGCAATGACAGAATGGAATATCAGAATAGATGGACAGGAAATACACATAGTATATTTTATTTTCTGAAATTTCTGCATCCCTGGAAACTAGGGGCATTTCTGCTAATGAGAATTTAGAAGATGATGTAGAAGATGCCTGCACACATACGAAATGAGTAGCAAGCTGCAATTTTGAGGTGAGCAACTAGTGAAAGACACAGAACTTGGCCGTACAGAAACAGATGATGAGAAAACATGCTTTTTCCCCTAAAAACAGTAGTATCCTGACCTTCTGAATTAATTTCTGTAGAATATATTGATGACTAGTATTTGTGTTTGCCATGTACTGAGGGGGGAAGAAAAAAAAAAAAGGCATTAACCTCACTAAAAATATCTTGCCTGAAGCGTTCAAGGACAGCTATGAGAAGGTTTGCCATTTGGCAAGAAGAAACAACTCAACCTGGGTGGAAAAAAAATAATCTGCAGAATATGATGATAAACTACTGAAATTTCAGACGTAGTCCTAGTTGCTTTTGTAAATAACTAACAGTGACCATGTATTTCTTGTGGCTTCATGTCCAGTAACATTCCACAGTTTACCAATGAAACAGGTAGAGATGCAGGCATGTGTACAAGGGAACAAAAAGGACATTCAGTTAGATAAGCATCTCTGAGGATAAGCAAATAACTACTGTAGGTTACTTCTAAGAATAAGCCTTTTTATAAGGAGTTCTCAGCTTGAGGTATCTGTTCCCTTTTTCTTAATCAGAATTACTATGTTATCTGAAATCCTTGTGTACATCAAGGCAATGGTTGTGCCATTGAGACATACAGGTTTTCCCAAGCAATCCAAAACCTTGATATGAACCTTCCAATAGCATGTAAGACCCTCACATTTTCTCTTTGGATTCCAAATCCATGTCTTTTTTAAAGTTGGGGAGAAGAAAAAAAAGGTGAAGACTGTGGTTTCATTTAATAAGCAATTAATGCTTCTAACTTCCAGCTGACATATTTCTGTCCAGTCAGCTGTGCCCCTTTCTAGCTGATTTCAGTGACACGATGCAGACCCCAGTCCTGAAAATGTCCATGTGTGTTACTTGTCATGACTAAGCAACCCTACAGACTTGAAAAGAACTTGGACATGGGTCTACTCGATAGGTAATGTTAAATTAAATTAAATTTTCTTCAGGAACAAGATTTACCTTGCTAGAAGCATGTAAAAAGATGTGAAATTTAAATATTCAAAAATGCTGTTTGCATGAAAGATGACCTAAGAACATTTGGCAAAAAGTACAAATAGAAAAAAGAAACTGGCACTTTAAGTTGGAAGAAATATTTGAGTGCTGGACAAGAAGGCACAGTAAAGGAAATAATTCTTATTCACAGACAAAATTAGTCAACAGAAAACCTCTTTTCTAAACTAAGTAGCTTTGGTTTTAGTTCTCAGACTATTTATACAAAATGCAAGAAAGTGGTCTGAATATGGTCAGCCTCAGCTTGTATGTCCAAAACATGCCTCAAATAGCACAGATATTATTAATTTTGTAATTAAGAGGAAAGGAAGGAAAGTTACCTCATTGGTAGTTTATTTCCAGACCTTTTGAAGATTAATGCCTATAGGTGGTAAAGTATTATAAGCTCTAGAGTCAGGAAAGACTTATATACACCACCACCACCATCACCCCCCTTTTAAAATATAGGTAAAGCTGAAGATTTGCTTCACTGGACAGAATGCATCTGTGTTATCCCTGAAAAACCAATTAGAAACTAATTAGGAACAAACTCACCCACAGTTTGGTCTGCACACTTCTTTCCAGAAATCCTGGTTAAGATAAAATATTCTAAATCACATTAATACCCTTCCTTCCGGTCCTGCACTTTGTTTCTTTAATGACCTCATAGACCTTGACTTATCTTCCACTAATGAGGGGAGCAGTTGCCAGGTTTTCGCTTTCAGGGTATGGATAATGTTATCTGTATGTGGGACCTTGTTCTGCACTATATGGGAACGGCTGCTCCAGAGAAGCTATTTTGACATGAATTCCATTAATAGGAAACATTTGTTTCCTTAATGTAAACTGTGTGTTCTCTAAAAATTTTCCACGCTTGTTGATTAAGTTCCATGCAACTTCAGTCACAGGGAAAAGTGCAATATTTTGAAGCCCCCCCTTAATATTTACTTACTTAGAAAGCTTTTAAAAAGGACCATGAACTGGAGCCTTATGGGAGCAAGCTGTTCAAAGCTGTGCTTGCGTAACATTATTCACACAGGGTATTTCTAACCCTCACCTGTTCATCACACCTTCACCTTGAAGCTCCTACAACTTCTACATCTATTCACATGTACAAATTAGTGCCCCTTCATCCAGGAAAGCATAAAGCAAACAGCTATAATACCATTTCTTATGCATGATAATCTCTTTTAATATCTACAAAAGACTTTAAGGAACAAAAACCTAAAGGTAAGCTCTGAAATCCATAGAAAGGCACCTGTCTTTTTTTTTTTTTTTTTACATTTGGCCTTTGTGCTTTCACAACACAGGTTAAAAATATGTGAATACAGGTGAAACATTATTGAAATAGTCATTAATTAAATAAGAGTTTAAGTGCTAAGTCACAAACTTTAAAAACAACACTATTAAAAGTGTTTTGCTTCGATTGTGTATTATGTGAAACAAATTCACATTTACTTAATGACAAATTTTACTGCACATCTAAATGTGTAACTATCTTCAAAAATACACTTCTCATGGTTTTATATCAGACACGGTTTATAATTAAAAGATTAGAACAATTTGTTTGGGTTGATTACAAATTACAAAACAAAGCACTTAAAATTACTGAACAGAATATTACAGCCAAGTATTTCCAGTATTTGAAATCACCTTTCTTGGGTCATCATTCAAAGACTGTGATACCTGCCAAGAAGGTCAAAAAAGGCTAACAACCCTCAAATATGTGGTGGTGGCTTTTTTTAAAGCAAGGCTGCATCTACGAAAATGGACAGAGTTGAGTAGAACAAACGTCTCGAAACAGATATATTATGAAGTGAGGTATGGTAGTGCTGAAGTGCTACAGTGGATTTCTGCATATTCAAACTTATTTCAGGTCAACTGCTTTGAAGTTTGACATCAGCAGACTACTGACTGCTTGCTGCAAGCTTTTGTCATATGACCCTTTCTTAGATGTCCAATGGCCACAGAGAAGATACATTCAATTAAGCAAAAACTAAAGTGAGCAGATATGAATGGGCATATCTGGCAATTTAGAAGGCAAACTGTAAGTAAAAATGCAAGCATACAACTTATTCATAATAAATACATTTTCAAGCATTTAACATTATCAATATTTTAAAAAGAATTTAAATAATAAATGCAACTATTTTATACAGAACTGTACCATTTATTATACACACAAGTATATCAGTTCCCTTTGTTTACAAAGGCTGGTTACAGATATATGGAATGTTACAGTACCATCTTGCATAAAATTTTAGTACAATTCGTACTTCCAAAAAAGGGTGCAAAACACCAGCCTAATAAATCTGACTGAATTGAAATATTTTTAATTACATCATTAACACATACACAACAAGCTGTACATAAGCCCACTTTTCAATCACCACTTCAAGATACTGTAGCAAGTACATTAGATTATAAATGATTCCAACTATTCTGTTAAATTTATCAAAGGTTTGCACTGCTACTCACTCTGGAACCTTTGAGTTATAACCTGTATTCTTGAATTACTGAGCTCTTGTTAGTACAGTTAAAAGGCAGTCAGCACTGGTTGCCAAAGTACTAGTCACAAGAGATTTCCTCAGAGAAACTTCACCTGGGAACAAACATTTTGGGATACTTTTTTCCTTCAAAAATAAGAAAAGTTTTTTGGGGTCAAGACTCTCCGTTCTGTACCTTGGATGCTGGTGGATGCATGAAGTCCTTGAAGGGCACCAGTGCCTCTTTCAGAGCAGAGCACACTTCTGAGGATGAGCAGGTGATACATTCTACTAAAGTCGGGTACAAGGCAATAACCTGCGCCCATGTGTTGGCATCAACTGCAAGGAAGAAAAGAACAGATTGAAGCACTTACTACCATCCAAATTCTTACAACAGATTTTTTTCAATAAATATGTATAATATATAAAAATATATATTAATAAGGGCACATTCAGGTGCCTAAACATAGGTACCTAGTGCTATATAGACACTACAGCATCTGTACAGGGCTCTCGGATACAGTGTAGGGTTTTTGCAGGAGAACCGTACTCCTTTTTGCGGCAGCAGCTGGAAGCCAGATGGGATATGCATAAAATGGTGCTACACACCTGTGTTTCTACAGATGACTCATTCACTGTGTTTTCTGGATGAAGAACTGACAAACTGAAGATACTACTTTTATTAAATCCATAACACAGATACATTTCCTGCCTGCTTTTCTCAGCTATTGACAGAAAATTGAATTGGACGCAGATTTCACTTTTGGAAATCTGTCAGCAATGAGGCCTTCTATTAATTTCAAATCATTCCAGACTACAAAAGCTATAGAAAGCAGAGGGAGAAACACTGGACCAAGACACAAAAATACCCATGGTAAAGTTTGTTAGTCCAACAAGTGAAATTAAATGAATCTTATTTATTATGTTACTTCCTTGTTTATCTCTGGTTTACCTCTGGTTTCAAAAAGAGAACAAAACCCTGATTTCAGACAATATTAATATTTTTCTTAAAGAAATAAAATTATTAAAAGCTAGAAGAAGCAGGAGTAAAGTAGCTCCAATTCATCCAGTAGTTCTCTTCATAAGCAAGTATGTGGAAGGCTTGGCAATCACTGCGGTATATGGACCAGGTGAAGAATTTCTCTCATTGCATGAAGAGGGACGTGGGGATCAGCCCAGCTGAGTTGGCTACTCTACCGCTCTAAGAGAAAGGCCCACCAAAGCAGCACTTCAGTTGCCTTCAGGGGTCACCAAAAGGCTTTATGTACCCTGGCATAGTTCTGCCCTCAGTATTGGAAACCACATTATCAAAAATGTGGCTGCTCACCGATGCTGCAAGTGAGGTGCTGCCTCTTTCAGGAAACCCACCTGCCTGTGTTTCTCTGGAAAAGCTGGTTTGTTTGCTTGTTTCAAGACTGAAAAGGGTTTTTTTGTTCCTCATAATATCAAAACCAGGGCGGTAGAGGGAAATGTTGTATATGCAATTCTGTCAGAGTTGCGGAGTCCCATACAGCTGTTTTAACTATGACTCCAAAGTTTTGGGAACTCTCGATGCAGCTTACAGGAGGAACAAGACGCATGATTATCAATGAAGTTGAGGTCTTCCATTTTAACTGAGCCCTTTACACCTGTCAACTACTTCCTTGGGCAACAATGAGCTAAGACATCTTTCTCACTACAGGGGACAGGAGGTACCAGAGCAGAAAGGAAGGGAGAGCAAGACCGCAAGTTTAAGTATCTAACAGCCTGCCCACTCGTTTAACTTGTACACCCCTTTAATTGCAGAGTGCACCTACGTGTACGTGATACCTAGCAACCTATAAAGGCATCATGAGGAGAAAAAGGATCTGGCAAGACAACATATATTTAAGAATTCTATTAACATTTTACGGAAGGTTTTTTGTTTGTCTTTAGAAGACACCAAGCTCTATCTAATAAAAGACACCATAAATTGAAGTTTTTTGTTTTATTAAACATATCTTAGGACCTTATGATTTTAGGTATACTGGAAAAAACTTTGTGGGTTGGTTTTGGTTTTTTTTTTCAGTCTACCTGCCACCTACATATACACAGAATTACAAAACACTGAACATTACAGATTACACTTTTCTTTCAAATTGTGTGAAAATTACTGCAGGAAAGAATAAATCTCTCTTTGTGGCAGATATAATGTTATCTTGTTTAGAGCCATGTTGCTTAACAAAAACTTACCATTTTCAGGTTGAGTTTTTTTAAGTGAATCTATGAGAGTACTGACAGCTTTTAAAACAAATATGATTTCTGTTACTTGTTGCCTACAAAGGGAAAAATGCAAACAGTCAACTCATTTTTGTCTCAAGAATATAGGTTTTCTTTGAAACATACACAACATGAAAAAAAAAAAGCCCATGTAATGGAAACAGCTGCAGTGAAGCCTATTTAGAGATTAAGGTTATCATTTGTCTTTAACTTTCCCACCATCGTTGCTGTTGTCTCAGCTAGGATAGCTTTAAATTTGATACTGGAAACAGTAACAGCATACGCATCTCGTGGTACATGATTAACTGTAACATGAAAATAATCAATTTCATCATTCATGATCAAAACCTTCAAAAGTTAAGTGAAATTTAAATAAGTTCCCATTTTAAAGAATTGCCTGGTGCTTTGGACAATTTTTGTGTTTCAAGAACAATTACTTCAGTAATGACTCACAGTGCTGCTGTTTGGCTATTTTATTTCGGGGAGACTCTCCACCTCTCCATTTACAAACTATATATAGCTCTCTTGGGAATAAAGAGAAATTGGATTTCAGAAATATTATGTTACAGATATCAGAAACACTGTTTCAGTAACTGAAAATGTTAGTTACTAAATCACATTCCTATTGTCTACGTAACAGCACTGAATACAACCATTTAAAGCTTTTTCATCAAAAAAACTATATAATGCCTTCCCTACCAACAGCTCCCTGGCTTTAAGTTTCACCCCACCCAAGACTTTTTTTAATGAGTGATATTTTGAATGCAACCTTCTTCTCATAAGGTACTGGTAACACCTTTAATTTCCTAAAGATGAGGTACATACCGTGGAAGAGGACATTTGCCACTCAGTCTCTCATCTTCTATGTAGCGATGCAACACATCCTGCGACCTTTTCAAGAGCACAGAAAGTGCCATTCTAGAGATGTAGCCTTCCTGAGGAGTTGTGACTTTATTACTGAATGAAAACTGGAGCAACGTTTCAAAACACACCTTAGAGAACTCCTCTCTCATTCGAATATCTATTTCGGCTTCTGTCAAAGTGAAATGTCATATTTAATTGTGTAGCATGCATGCCAATACACTAAACGTTGCATTTCAATCGGTTTGTTGTATTTTGCAAAAAGGTTGTTGCTCCGCTAGTATTAAAAAGATTCACAGTGATATGAACAAATATTAAGAATACATTCTAAGAAAAGGTGACTGTGCAATAATCACAACAGTGCCAAAAAAAGAAGATAAAACACACAACACAATCAGTAACATGCTACCTACTTGATACTGCTTTAGTAGTAAAATCTATGAAATGAATTTAAAAAAACCCAGCAACCCCAGTTCTACATCATAAATACTAATATTTGGTACTGTGCAATCCAAATATTTTCCTCTGTAAAGGCTTACATCCATTTTTTCATCTTTCCCAAAAAACTATAAATGTTTTTTCTTAAAGCAGAAAAGGTATCTGGTTAGGTACACCATATAGTTACGCTAAGGTCACTTCGTTTTTAAGAACAGGATAATATGTCTGTCTTACAATTGTCTGAAATTATTGTTAGAACTATTTCTGCTGGCACAGTGCAAATGAAACTAAGTAGAAAGTATGAAGAAACACAAGTACAGTATTATTTATGATACTGACCAAGAAGTAAGGAAATAATTTTTTAAAAATTGCAGGGAATGCTCGGCAACTTCCATAAAATAAAATATAGTTTATAAAAACAAGCTGGAAATCAAACAGTTTATAACTGAATACAAGCCCAGGAACTTCAAGTCTTTATCAGAGTAAGTGCTCACAACTTTTCATTACTTTCTAGTAGATTTAAACACTGTATCTTTTGTCATTCAGGTACCATACCTGTAAAGGAGGATGACTGAGAGTGTATTGAGCCTTTATTGAGCATAGTCATTATTTGACCGACAAATTCCTTAGGAATGAAATTAGCATATGGCAGTATCTCTGTGCTGATAAGCTGGACCACCTAAAATGAATTAAATATATTTATATTGGTTTTCTGAATATTAAAGTTGTAATTCTAGTATGAAGAAGACAGAAACATTAAACAAGAGAGACGTGCCTAATGGAACTGCATAAAATCTTGCAATGGTAGCTTTTAAAATTTGCAGAGGCGTCCAAAAATTGTAGTCTTGCGTGTGACATTAAACTTGAAATAATAAACTTTTTTCTCCCCACTTTTGTGAGAGTTTCTGAAGCAGTCAGCACTCAGATTTCCACTGACATTTGAAGTAAATCCTTCAAATTGAATTAATGGTTTTGAAAAAAGAGTATCTAACATTAGGGATCTCGATCTCCCTCCACCCCATTCAATATCCTCACTATGACACTAACACGTATATCGCAGGCTTACAACATGACATCTGCAAAGCAGAACAAGTGAGTTAATTAAACAAGCTTAAGGCAATGCACATTAACTGAAATGCTTTCTATCCGTGGTCTCCATGCTCCCATTCAGGAACAAAGCGGGTTTAGTTCTCCATAAATTAATGCATTAGATCTCAGACTTCTGCTTGCTGCAGACAGAACCGCTCCCGCTTTTCATCCAGAAACCCTTGTGTCTCAGCTGCCACTCTGGAGAGATGACAGGCGATCAAACCCACAGATACTGCCATGTCTTCTCTGCAACTCTTTTTCCTTTGTACACCTAATTCCTGGTCTGCCACATCTCTTTGTCCTGGACTGAAAGGGGACCAGACCCTCTTCATTCCAAGTATCATCATCTCTTAATTTTCTTTGGCCTTATCCAACCAAACATGATCTCTTTTACAATTACAGCGGTCTCTGAACTGCACAAACAAGACATCATTTCTTCATTTATGCACAAGCTTTTCAGTATTGAGAACACATCTGGAGGGCAACAGTGTTGTTGCTGACTGAATGTCCCCCCTCTACAGAGAAAGCACTCACTTCAGGTTTAATTGTCAGCTTCCTCCATGGTTTACAATTACCTGTGTAATTGCTCGGCAATGACACAATGAGTAAGAATCAGATAATGGGTTAGAGGCAGAAACACATTCTGATTTAGCCACTCCACACTGTTTTGAACTTGAGTGGACAAGAAGCACTTTTCGGCATGCCGCTTCCTACTTTTTACGTAACTATGAAGCAGCCGAATTCTGAGCCTATGAATTTCCTGTATTGTTTTCAAAAAGGAAAACAGTATCACAGAAAAAGTAATGAATAGGTAACTCTTCAAAAAATTATTTCAAAACTAAATGCGATCTGTGAATGTCACTGTCTCGTTATGCTCAACAGTATATATGTTATTGTCTCCTTACCTCAACATCAATACTCTCATTCTTCTGAAATTCTTGAATTGAGAGATTATCAGGAGGTGTACTAAAAATAAACATACTACATTAACATTTTTAAATTCACAACGTGGAACAAAATCAGTATGGGAAAATGCATTACATTTAAAGTTACTACATGCATCGAGTTGGTACTATTGTCTGGTAACGATTAACATTTTAGAAGAAAATCTTAGGAATAATGATGATTAAAATTATACAAAGGAAAAAAAGTAGTAAAACTCTAAAATTGAAGAGTTACAGCTGATGGACCTGATTAAGAACTTGCATCACCAACACCATTTTTCATCTGCATCTCAAAGTAATCTCTCCTGTCCTATATGCGCAAAAGCCACAATATCTGTTAGGTGAGTCTGTGAAGGTATCATCAGGGGATGGCAGTTTATTACATTTTGCTTTTTCTCCCACTTTGCAAGATAAACAACTTTTGATTTTCAGCAGTATATCTGTAGAAAGGCTTAATTTTACATTTTCTTCTGCATTAATGAAACACACTTTTCACCAATTAGACACTACTTTATCTTTTTCCATGATAACCAAAAATGATACATTTGCTCTCATTCTTAATTTTGTGAAGAGACAAGTGCATTTTACAAACATTAATTTTGAAGAAATTCAGAACTTTCTGCAGTACTTCCATCATATATAAAAATTTATTTACAGATGACATGTCCAGAAGTGATTCAACCGTAAAAATCACCCAGAACTTTACAAGGTCCTACGTTACCTGCTTGTAAATTTTGAAATCTTCTATCATTTGGTAGGAAATTTTATGCCAAACATCAATCATGCAGTTTTCTCTAGTGAAGTTTTATCTCATTTACTGAGTCTTTCCTTGTACTTACTGAACTGCCTGTTCAGTGAATTCAAATTCCTTTCCTTTGCTGGATTATGCTTCTGCTGAGTTATTGGACCAAGTTCCTCAGCAGGACAGAAAGAGTAAAAGCTGCCTACTTAGACAGCAATCAACTACTTCAGCTGGTGTGCCTACATCAGTGTTTTAGTTTGGCTCAGGTGTGGGCTTTTCAAGTTAAACTTTTAGACATCCCTATTTATAAACCTCAATTCACGTCTGGTCTTAGACATAGACCTCGATTCATTTTTGATGAAACTAGACCAAAAAATGTACTCCAAGCTCTCGTAGATACTTGCATGATAGGAAGCCAGACTAGAGTGACTCTGAAAGAAAACACCTGAAGTGAGCACTCTGTGGGTGATGGTTCCTCATCATGAAATGTTTTGCTTTACACATCTGCTTCTACTGCACTTTGGGGGTGGGAATCAAAGAAAGTACTTCACACAATAGATAAACTCTGAAATGCCTTGCTTATAACCCCATAATCATAGGATTGCCTGCTAAAATCTACACAGATTCAACATACGGTTAGCAAAATTATTAGAAGAAAAATGGATTGAGTCAATGACAACCTGTGGTACAAGAACTTTCTGAGCTACGTAAACTGAGAGGCTGAAGGAGCGTGTCATGAAAATATCACTATGTGGTCACCTTGCGCTCTTCCTTAGGTATCCCAGTAATCCAACAGAAACAGCACATGGTAAAGATACGTGTCTGTTCTGACCTAGTTACACTGTTCTCATTTTTCTGACATAAAGCAGAAGTTGGAATCCTCATGCTTATGTCTCTCTGAAATTTAAAGACAGTTGCAAAACCCACTGGGTTGCAGGTTCAGTTTCTCCATAGTGTCTGATTTGCACTGAAGGTAACATGTTTTAGAGCTAATGGGATAACCAGGATCATTAACAACAAAAATCAGAGACAAGGCGCTATATAAGGTCAATATAATTGCCTATATTAAAGCCTCCCCCTTTCCCAAAATTTTACTTTTTCTCTTTTTAAAATAACTATGTAACATCCTCATGCGGAGAAACAGTTTGGAAATTCGACCACTTGAAAGGAATGATTAGAAATACTGGAATTAAGATTGCCTGTGGTACTTCAACTTGCTGCTATTCTGTATGCCTGTGTCTTCTGATGCATCTTAAATTACACGATGTTTTTTATTTATTTTTTTTTTTGCTCCAGAGAAACCATCTGATTAAGTACACAGGATGGTCACTACTGAGAAGGAAGGAAAACGATAGGGTCAATCTGCCACAACACTCCCTGCCTAATTTATGGCAAAATAGGCAGATGCAGGGAAAAGAGCGCTCTGGACTGAACAAAGAACCAAGCTGTTCTGTAAGCAGAGGAATCGGTGCAGTATTGTAGTGAGATGCAGACTGGGATCCTTTGGCTTATTTCCAAACTCCCAACCCAGCCCCCAGCTTTTCCTCCACCCCATGTCCCTCCCCAGGAAACAACAGACATGCGGAGGGCAGCTCAGAGCTAAGTACGCGCTCACTGGCTAGGCAGCTGCTAAATACACGATTGTGGACCTGTTCCAGCCTTGTCCTCGTAAGGGTACTCGTCTGGGCCTGTCTTCTCCATCCCACTGCGAATTTTAGTGAAAGGTTCAAGAACTTTGCAGGCTTCTAAATCTCATTCAAATCTGGCCAGTTTAGCTAACAGGTTCCCCCCCTTCCCAGTGCTCCGATATGATGCTGACCAAGTCAAGTAAGATTTTTCCAAGATAGGCTTCCCCCTCCCCCTCCATCTTCTGGGTGCTTAGTGTGAGACACCTGAAGTTCAGTCTGCACGCCTACAGCTAATTTTCAGTTTTGACAGTTATGACAGTATGTACCAATATTCCTGCTTGAAAAATAAATATATCTCCCCTCCTCAAAGGGACTTTATAACTTCGCTACTATCTGTGAAACACTCAAGTGTTGTGTCTGACTAGGAAAAAAAAAACACAACAAAGAAAATATGAAATACTGTATTTATCTCTGTTTTGTGTGTTAGGCAGTCAGGAAGTTTGGAAACAAAGAATAAAATAAAATATTAAATAGCTGTTCAGTCAGTACCTTTTGTAACATATAAAGAAGTTAACTATGCAAACCTTTAAATAGTAATGTAACCTATTATGATGCATACAAATGCAGGTCATGCTGAAATACATGGGAAGCTTTCATTCTGACACTTCCTAATTTACGACTGACTGACCTTCTGAGCTGAGCCTCAAAGAGGTGTTAAAACCTTTCTGTCCAGTCACCCATACCTGATCTGCCGTATATGCTACAGAGTATGCTACGTACTTGTTCATGTAGCAGACTACTCCAAGTAAATAGATTTTTGTACGTAATGTGTTTGTATGAAACATCTATCTAGGGGCCAAAAGCTTTGCTGGTCTGATGCAATACGGCCAAGCTGTACCGAAGGGTCACGAGCCAGGGAAGGTAAGAGGCCGTGCGATGCAGTCTGTTGCTGTGTGCAGGCTCTCCTAGGCGCAGGGCTCCCAGCCGCTGCCCGCTGTCTAGGGAGGGTTTTGGAGCATAACAACAAAGAGCTAACAGCCACCCAGAGCCCTGCTGCGCACAGCAGCACTACGCTCTGAAGCATCTTTTTGGAGAGTATTGATTTAATTCCCTCATGTGAGCACAGACTTCTGGTCTAGTAAATTATATATATACACACACGTTTGTTGAATTTTATTTTATATAATGGCTTGACATGCTTCCATGAAAGCCTCTGGGAAAGAAGAATGTTATGAAATAATAAACAGACCAGGCTCTTACTAGAAGACCATTTTGGGTAAATTAAGTTACATGAAATGTATTAATTTTTAAATGTCATTTTGATTTATAATAAAAATCAAGATTATTGAGCCTCCTCAGCTGCAGCTTGCTTTAAAAAAAAGGAAAAAAGAAAACGGCTGAAGCTTATTGCTTGGAAGCTGTTAATTCGCTATGACAGTCGCATTTTTGTTTTCTATTTACCTGGGCTCTTTTGGTTATATTTGAAATTTTCTGATGTACAAAGCTGCAGAGACCATTTCTGCTGTGCTTTCTACTTTTTAAACATCAGTGAGTATCTCCTCTCATTCAGCCCCGTAGCTGGCCTGAAAGCCTGTTCCTGTCCAAAAGACGGAGGGAAGACCATGCATAGGAGGTTCACTATTTTAAACACAGAGATTCACAGAGCTTTAATTTAAGGCTAAATCTAACCACAGTGACCTCTTGCCTAACCAATGCCAACTCAGTTTCACCGGTGGAAGCAATATTAGGCTAACTACACATGCAATTTCTAGGAGCACACCGATTAGAAGAAATACGAGTTAGATTAGAAAAATGTTTAAAATGTTGATTAAAAATGTAGAACATCAGTGAAATAGAGTGTTATCTTTCTACTCTATCCATTGCCAGGTAGAGACTGGGAGAATGTGCATACAAAAGAGACGCTATACACTGGGATACTGAAATGAACAAAGCTGAAGGGAAAGACTAGACAAACCTGTATGCGGTGTTGCTCGGAGGACTGACTGCAATAAGACATTTCCAAGTTTTACAGAGATGCAGATATTTCATATTTAGAACCATCCCAGCAGTGCTAAGTCATCTTTAAAGAATAAGGGTCTGAAGAGCAGGTACAAAAGGAAGACATTTACCTAGCTTTGCCTGAAGCCTGGACAGATAATATCATGGAACATATAGAACATTAAGTAGTGGAAAGTGTGGAGTATGAAAAGGTATACAAGAGTGAAGGAAGAAAAGTAAGTTTCTTTGTGACAAAACATTTCAGTTTCCTTGAAGCAGAGTGCTTATGAAAAATTACAGAATGCCAGCATAAGAAAGTAAATTTTCAGTTCTAACTGCATTCAGGTCTAACTGAATATATCTAACTGTATTCCTCTCACAAGGGGTGACATGTTGGAAAATGGTAAAGATCCAGATAATGCAGTAATGCTGTTACTCTGTCTCACCGATAGCCTCCTGGGGTGTCTCTGAATTGCATTTTCCAAATTCTTTGTGCTCCAGAACCATTTCAATCCATGCTGGTCTTCAGCAGTACAGCCAGACTTGTACACTTCTGCACCTGGCTTCATTACCCCCCTGTCCTGCATGGCATATTTGCAAGCTGGAAAGCCACCAGGGATGACTGACTGACAGTCGCAGTAAGCCACAGTTATGGTCAGCAGGGTCACTAAAACCAAGTCAAATTTATGAGTCACTAATCTAACTAAGAGCACAGGGTGCTCTCATCTGCTCACCTGTGGCTTGGTTAATTGATTGTGGTGATACAGACGAAAATCCAAATACTACCAAAAGTTTTAAGAAACACAATTCATTGCTAATATAAATAAATCAGGGAACACACTGAAAACCGGCTTCTATACCACCTACCTGGCCTAAAATAAAGGTCCAACACGGACAGTTGGAAAGGGAATTACATTCTCATTGCCTTCTACAATCTGAGGGTTGACACGTACCTCAACTCAGTGATAAATTGTAGCTGTTACTTTCAAAACAGTGAACAGATTCTCCCAAATTACTCTAGAATAAGGCACCACTATGATTAACATATATTTTCTATTAGAACTATTGCTAACAAAAAAAAACTTGAAAGAACACAGTAAATTAGAAAATTCTTAATTCAATTGACTTAGAAATAGAACAGCTACAAATACAAGAGTGACTACACTGCAAATGCAACTCATGAAAAGACCCAATTTAGAAAATTCTAACACAGAAGGGACAGGTTGCCCTATTTGCCAAGGATAGTTTCACAGTATCTTGCACAGAAGTGCAGGACTTAACCAAAGGAAATCAGAAGAGAATTACCTCGACGTGGGGAACTTCCACAGCTATCTCTAGAGCCCTCCTTGCATCACAGCCAGAGAGGCACACTTCAGGAGCATTGTGAGGGGGAGGAGGAAGAGGAGGAGGAGGAGGAGGAAGAGGATGAAGAAAAGGAGAAATGACTGCTATTACTAATTGTCCTGACTACTGGCATGAGGCAGATGTACTCCCATCTTAGCTTTAACTATTTTTAGGACCACAAGGCTCAGGCCGATAGAGGGAACAGAAAGGCTATCCATCCTAAAGCTACTACGGGATAGAGCTCTGACTGTAAGGAGAACCATGCACTTGGGGAGACAAACTGCTATTTATAAAAAGATTATCATTAGGGGGGCAAAAAAACCCCAACCCCAAACCAGACATTCAATAGCCATACAACGTACAACTATATAAGCAAAAAATCACCTACTCATAAAAGCTGGGAAAGAGTAATGATAATGGCTATTAATTATCATATCAGGGCATATGGTACTGAACCATATGCCCTATATATATATATATATATACACACTGAACCATAGCCATATGGTTCTATAAACCACCAGCCTATTTTTAGTATTTTAAATTCTTTTGAACCTTCAAGCTTCTAAGTAAGAGAACAGAAAAGTTTCATATTATTTTTCTGAGAACATCTTTAATTCTGATGAAAATGCTGATCTCTAAATCACGTTTCGTATGTAAAATTATAGAATACACTCTGGCCTCTAAAGAGGCAAAACCAGACTTAAGTGAAGACAGACAAGTTTTAGGGTATCATAAACATCCACAAAAGTACTGTTTTTCCTTTACCTCCAGAGAATATTTGCCCATGTAAGACAGCTGGCAAAAGCTATTAAAATTCACGCCAACAGTGATTGTTTCTAGCAAGCAACATGCTAAGATGGAATTTCTATGGTTGGACCAACTTTCAAGAAAAGTACAAATCACTCGCTGTAAATTCAGAAAAACAGACAACATATTTGGCCAAAAAGGTCATGCAGATGACAGCGGATTATCTTGCATTACATTGAAGATCTGTGATAATCTTACTTCCCTGGATTTATGAATGATTAATACCCCAAAACTGTAGCAGTGCCAGTCTGGGTCAGCTAAAGACATTCAAAATGGATGTGTTTCATCTGTTTTGCAGATATTCAGGAATAATTCATTTACAGCAAGTAGAGGTTACTCTGGGAATACGCACTACTAAGTGAATGTACATTCTTCTACAATAACCTGAAAAAAACCTTAATTTTAATTTTATAAACCCAACGATGACATTGATTATAGCATGTTAGCTGATCTGGACTGCCTGTCTCAGAATGGAAGCAGAACTACTAACCACAGCTGAAAACAAAACCAAACAAGATACTGCAAAAGTTATTTTAAATTAAAGAAACAGTGAAGCATCAGAATTAAAACTTGGATGATTAAAGGGTCTTTTATGTAGTCTTGATGAGCTTTTTTTATTTTAAGGTCCTCATATTTAATAATATTTCTTTCAAGTAAATGCAAAAAACAAACGAAGGTTTTTCATTCAATTGTCATGTAACCCTACTGATGAAATTCCAAAACCATTCATTATTACAAACATTTTTACTAACGGATGTGTCTCTAAAATTAAGTTTCATTGGTATTTATTTTTCGTCTGTTTTGGGCAAGCTGCTATTTATTCATCATTAGTAAATACAGCTGTGTTTGGTTGCTGATTTTTGTGTGTATGAAAACTATACACACAAATACACAGCATATTAGTGTTCGGTAACAGAAGCAGCCTACTGTTTTCTATTAAAAGGAAAAATTAATCTGTAACTGAAATCAGCATACACACAGAAAATCAGGGAATTAAATTTTTCATAAAAGATGCTTACCCACAGACATTCACAAAGAAGATGGAAATTCTATACTGCTCCAACGTGATCTTCTACAACACTGAACCTTCCTTACAGTAAAAGGTTTCCTTAACGTCTAACCTAGATAATCTTTGCTGAATTGATATCCATTTTTACACATTCTCAAGGGACAATAAAAATGCTTCTCTGGAGCAATCTTTTACCATATCCTGAAGACTTACCATGTCTTCCTAATGATATATTCTTTTGGTTGAACAAACTAATAGATCAGATTGCCTTAAGTCTCTGATCGTTGTTATTTTTCACTTCTGCACTTTCTCAACATGCTCACATCTACAGTGTTCCATCCTTAAGAGATTATCGTGGGTAGAAACAAATGCAAGATAGCTACGGCTTCTAAGTGAACAGCAATGTAAGAAATAGTATTCCAAAATTCATAGTAAGTAGAATATTTCAAGATGGGACTCAAGAGAAATACGCTTAGTTAATGATGTTCACCTTAACTAAAAAAAGTGACTGTTGCAATTCTGTTCAAAGTGAAAAAAGGAACAAATTGAGTACACATCAGTAACTCTTTATCAAATCTGTAGTAAATGATCTTGGGAGTCCATACAGAATTCCTTGGCCCGGTCACAAACACTGTGCCTTCTATTCATAAGTCAGTTGAGCTCTTTCACCTTTTGAACAAAGTTTTTTCTGCTACTTACTAAAAGTATACTTTTTTTAAAGCACACAGGACAGGTTACCTTTTTTTCCCTTCATTCATTAAAATAATTTTCAGATATCAAATATCTCTAAAGATAAGGCTATTTTTACTGAATTCTATTGACACATTTACTGAACAAATTGCTCACAAATATTTTCCAGTCTTACCAAAAAAAAAAAAAAAGTGTTTACCTTTTGGTGAATAAGAAGTCTTCAAAAGTATTTGCTAGCTCTGGCCACATACTGTCAAATTTTCCAGAAGATGCATGCTGCCTTGCAACAGGTAGTCCAATAGAGAGAACTTTGAGGAGAGAGGAAACAGCTAGCTTCCATGTGCTTTCAGAAGGACAGGAATATTTCAGACTAAGAGGTATTCTTAGTGTCTGCAAAATGAAATTTTAAGCAACTATAAATTTTGTTTTGACAAATCTAAGGATATGAGTGGTTTCTGCAGAAGATCTTGGCAGACGCTGTCATAGATGACAGTACACACCCCTACCTTTTCCCCTGGTATATGAGATGCTCTTTTAAAAATACAATTATAAAGATGATTCACCATATACTAGCTGGCTAAAGCACAGGTCTGTTGCCAAGTACAAGGTTAGAAGTCAGAGTTAATCCATTACCAATTACACCATGAAATTACACACCAATTATCTTTTTCTTTATTGCCATCCACGATTTCTGCTAAGCCGGACAAATGGGCTTTCCTAACATCTAACCAATTGCAGGCAGTTTGTTTTCATGAGTGTATACTGGAGAGTTTAGTCCTGTTCCTGGAAAGCTATCCCAAGGGCTTCCACAACAAAGAGAAAAACACCGCATTAAATTTAAACTTTTCCTAATATGCAAAAGTCGAGCTGTATACCTAACAGTCAGCAATGACCAGGTGTCTTGCAGTGGTTAAGCCACATGAAGTTTAAAACCAAAAGGAGCTAGTAAAATTCTAAGATAAAGGCTGAAATACAACTCAAATATATAGCAGATGAAAACACAGCAAATTAAGTCTTTTAGGTCAAAAGACAGCTACAATCTCTATAAAAGAAAGTCGTTAATGAGTTTAAAAACATTAAGCATACGTATTATTTACACTACACATATTCCTTTTAGCATTGTTAGTCAAACTGACTAGAACCTGATACCAAGTTATCCGGGAAAACTAATTTTAATTTACATTTCAGATGCACAGTGACTAAATTTGGGTATTACACATATGCCCACAATGCTTTTAGTGAAGTCTCTGATTTGAGGAAAGCTAAGGGAGGAAAGAAGAAAGACTCACTCTTGCTCTCAGGAGTGAGTCAATTGTAATTAACTCTCTATTGCTAAAAATTGGGAGAGCTGGGACCTAACCCTAGAGATAAACAGAATATTTTCTTCTTCTGCTATTGTTCATAGGGGTCAAATCTAATTTGAATATCAACATGGGCCTTAGAGACATGAAAAATAATTTTAAAACCATTTTCATCCACTGCAATAGATCACATTATTATCAACTGTAAATGTTAAAGAAAAGTAGTGTTCATATCAGTTTCACCTATCCCATTAAAACAGAAGTGGGAAACAACAGCATTAACTTTGAAATACAAATATTTAATTCATAACAGATTCCAAACAATACCACATAACTATTTCAAACACATTCAAGTTTCTACATTTCTGTACCAGAATAATCTGATGTCAGCCATGTCATTACAAACAAACCTAGGTCACGCACATTTCTTTTCCAGATGTTTACTACTATTTCTATTATTTACCAAAATTATTTGCTAAAATGGAAACAAGGTCAAAAAAAGGTAAGAGTTTGGCAATTTCACCTTGAAGGCACATTTGTGCACTTGTAACATTCCATAGCTATGTCAATGACACACGAAGTTACTAAACGGAAATCAAAAGCTAGAGCACACGTCCCCAAAGTATATATGCCAGTCTACAGAAATTGGTCTTTTGCCTTCAATGCCATATTTACTAAGAGGCCTGCTTATCAGATTCAGGTGCATAATACTTTCAAGATTGGTATTTTGTGGCCTAACACACTGAAATACTGATGCTGACATTATCCAGCTAAACAACAATACATATAGCCTATTCAATAGCATTGCAGCTTCAAAAGAAACCACTACCTGCTGCTCATCTTCATAATATATCAATCTGTTTACTAAAGCTTCAAACCTCCCAGAAGGTGTATCAACATTAGCTCAAAATAAAACTCAAGATTTTCTGTATAAGCTCATTAAATTCAGAGCATATGCAGGACAAGCTTTTACCTTAATAATGTTCTGAAGAACTTTCTCCATTACCACAGCTTTATGGCAAGCTGTCTTTTGGTATAAGTCCACAACAACTTCCAATGATCTCTCAGCAAACGGTACGTAATTCAATGCTACCCACTCCGCCTGGGAAAATAAATTAGCGAATTACTGAACTATATATGAAAACGTATTACTTAAGGAACAGAAAAATGTATGTTTTGCACTGAAGTCTCAGTTTAATGCATGCAAAGTTTGCTAAGAATGTGGTCCAAGCAACAAAACTGCAAATACAACATAGCCTGACTATGAAAATGTACTCTACATTGAAGTAAAGTACATTTAAGTAGGAGAAATGTTGCAGTCTAGGCAAGACAACTACATTAGGACAATCTTTAAGGAAATTTAACTCACCGGTGCAAATAGTTGTATCTAGTGTGATTCCATTGTGTTGCAGGACAAATAGAATAAGAAAAATTAATACATACATAATAGTTACCTCTTTGATTACAGTGAATCAGATGCTCATGCTTAGTGAACAGCAGAGTACACAGATAAAAAGAATTATTGAATATGTCCCATTTCTCTACTGCACATGCAATTCAAAAATTTGCAGCTTGAGGGAGTTTTCTCCATTCAAAACTACCATGTCTTTCTATTAAATCTGGTATCACATGTAGGACAAGTTATTTTAGGTTAATTCACTAGACAAATTCAGACACATTCACTATGTCCTGTGTCGAGGCAACACCTTCCCTCCACGGAGGAATATGAAGTATAAAAGCAAAGTAGAATTCAAAGGGAGTAAACGAAGATAACAAAAGCATGTAAAAAAATGCTAATATATTAACTTATTACTCAACATGCACAGCAAAGTTTTTATGGATGGAATAAATGCATCTTGCTAAACCACCTATATCTGAAGCTGAATTGGGTTCACCAGCCAAGTGAAACAAGCGAGATTTATGATTAATTACCTGATTGTACTTTGCATTTGCAATGTGCTTTGTTTCCAGCTGTCCATACTGTGGAGGCTTGCAGGAAAATTCTACAAAGGCCAACAGCTGGTCAAAGATTGCAGGATACATTATCTGCATACTTTCTGAGCCCACACATATAGCCTATACCAAAAGAAAATACAAAAGCTTAAAACATATCTTGAGCTTCCATATTCAAAAATATGCATCAGTACAAGGAGCTCCTGAAGAAAAATTCCCCTATAAGACTATGCAAGAGTCACGCTGTATAAAGACAGTGTATAGTTCTAACAATTTAAGGAAAGTAAGTTTTGTTATTGTAAAGTGAATTAAGTGGCAAGACACCCGGGCATATATAGCTTAGTAAATACAGCTATCTCATTTTGTGCAGCAGAAGATATCTTTTCTTTACAAACTCTGGTTTGATATGACAGCAAAATATAAGTCTTATGTAAGTCTTGTCTGTTGATCTCGGCCACATCTTCTTTAAGTTCTACTCCAAGGAACATTTAAATCTCAGAAGTAATTCATGTAAGATTTTCGTAAGTAGTTAAAATTGTGTCTTACAGAAAGCAACATAAATAAAATGAGAATTAAGTCATTTTGGTATAGCTGAAACTCATAATCTTGCTTTAAAATGGAAAACATTTCAGGAAGGGTGTACTTAGAAGATGTCAATGAAGTATCATGTTGTCATAGACTAATGATTTCCTGTTTCAATATAAATCCCAAGGCAGTCTTAGGGCATTTATTTTTAAAGCCAGATACAATGATTCTATGAAGTTACTGCAATTATTTCCTGTCATTTTAAATGTCTTGCTTTCCCTCCCGAAGTCTCACCTCTCAAAGCTTCAAGAAACAGTCTATTTACTGCTCCACGAAAGACATCGTACTTGCACTGTCATTTTTCTCTGGAGAGGAATCAAATCCCCCCATTTCATTAACCACAGACCATCCATGATGAGCTGTGGCTGAGCTCACTCAAGGTACCAACAGCTCCAAAGCTGTTCAAGGGCAGCCTCCAGGCTGGGGCTGTGTCATGAGCTGTGGCAGTTGATGGGCTAGCAAATATCCTGAGTCCCCAGCCATAAGAAGGAGCAAGCCAACAGGGGCTACAGGCACTGCCATCACTACATCACCCTATATGACCTAGCTGCACCTTCAGGCTATCTAAAACCGGCAGCAGAGCACTCCATGAATCATCAATGGCCCTTCCCTTTTCCTCAGCTTCCTGCAATTCAAAATGCATGTCTAATGCTCAAAAAGATTAATCAACATTATGAATATAGTGCAGCACTCCTTCTAAAAAGCCATACTCCTCCTCTGGTGCTCAAGTGCAAGACTCTACTGAATTCTGAAAAAAATGTTTTGATGCACTCACCTGTGTGGCTGAAGACTAAAGGGTTAATTGCTGATCTAAAAGTATTCAACACCATGTAAAACAATTTCAGCTGATATACTGCCACACTGAAGTCACTGCACTAAATTTTAACAGGTTAATGCAAGATTACATACCTATCAGAAAAGGCATAGAAAAATTATTGCACGTGCCAACATGTGGATTAGAAAGGGAAAGAGCGTCCACAAACCCTTGGATAACTTTTGTATAGACGCAACTTACTTGCACAAATACAACTTACAGAAGACTATCTTAACATCTATAATGGAAAAACTTCAAAACACATTTGCTATTCACTCCACACTGTTAGACAACGATGATGATTAGTATCATCATTCTTCACTTCAGGATCAGTGGAAAATAATTTTAGATGCTACTTCATCGGTACTGGTGAAGAAAAGCAATAACTACTTCCAATATGACGTCTGTACACGAGTAGCTTCTTATTTTTCATATTTTATGAAACTTCTGTAAAAATTTTATTTTATAAATAGAAGCATTTTCTACCCAGTCTACTGGGGTATTTTCAACTCTAAACATTTTCCATATAATATTAAAAAACACAGGACTAGGTCACTTAGTTTTGAAAATTCATCTAACTTGCTTTTCAAAGAGGTTTATGCTTCTGACTGACACCAGGTAACTTCTATCTAAGCATATGAAAGACTCAAAAATAGCCTAGCAAAGTGTGTGACAAAGGATGTTGACAATACCTTTAAGAGCTGCTTATAAAACAGAGCCGTATCTACTGCATTAAGTGCACTTATTTACATAATTAAAGAGACGTACAAATCTAACCTTCACATTTTTTTATAGTTCAGATTTATCTAACAACTCCCCGTGCATCTATTGTCATGGACTACTGGTTTTTTTACAGCTCTCCATAGCTAATTCTCTACCATCTCTCCCAGTGTACGTAGATATAGCCTTGAGTTTACCACACTTATAGCTCAAGAGGTTTGCATCCATACTGCCTTCAGAGGCAGACTTCAAATGTATCTCATCCCCAAGTACGCATCTCTGTTCCTCTCTCTGATGAGCCAGCTGGCTCACTGCAGAGTTGACTCAATGTAGGAAGGCAGTGAAATAATCAGAAGATTTGGGCTTGAGTACAAACTTTATCTGAGGTACAGTGATGAAGCAGGCACTCATACTACAGCAGTGAAAGACTAGAAAACAAGTTCTAATGAGTTCCAAAAAAGAAAAGTAAGAACAAAACAACGGGTGTAAATGGGCTCAACATACAGAAGTCTGAAAGGAGAATCTACGTGCCCTTCCAGTCCTATCTTCTTGAGTTGCAATGTCCCTTGCTAGTGCAATCACATCATAAAGTCTCTTTATTAAACCAGTCAGGGGCTCAGTCTTAAAAATGTCAGGGTTTTTTCATGCTATTCCAATTACATGGTTGTTCCAGAACTTCTTAGAAAATCAGAACTGGCTGAAATCTTCCTGTATCAGCAAAGAACAAAACTTAATCTGATCCCGCAATGCAAACATGTAAGAAACATTTTGTTTAAATGAAGGTGGCAAGTATTTACATACTATTAACTGTTCCACTAGCTTCTGTGTGTACCCCTGAGAGTATTAATTCATTTCAACACAGGAAGAAGATACTGTGGCCTCCAGCAAAACCATCTGACAGATGGCCTTTGCTCCAACATCAGCACTGGCTGGCTGCCTTATCATGTGAATTGTACTTTGTTATATAGCCAAGAGGAGCGATCACACTTCACAGAACTTACTATATCCAAATATACTTTAACGTTTTTTGAGTGACTTCAGTGCTGTTCTGTTAGTAATATAACTGTAGATGGGGTGGAAGGTACTGTATAAATTGAGGTACATAAGACTTCCTATGTAAGTCTCTATTTGCAAAGGCTTGTAACTGCCGTGCTAAACATTTTGACTGGGAGAGGGGAAAGGGTGATGTCTGTTTCTCACAGGGAGTTATTGTTTTTGTTACTGTTTAAGAAAACTTCAGCTAAAACAGCTTAACATCTTGACAAGAAGAAGAGTATAAAGAATGTGCAGTTTTTCCTCACGTTAAATACTCTGATAACCCCTGCTTTGAAAAGCACTAATGCCTGCAGCCTTTGCAAGCTAAGAACATCTGGGTAAGGAGACTGGCAAAGAAACAGAAAAATCTGAGAGATTAATATATGGAGTGATTAAGTGGAGAAAACAGGACTTGGGCAGGGCTGAGCTGCTGGAGGGGGAAGGGTACAAAAGGGTCATGCCTGACTGGAAAAAAGGAAGAAAATTTAGTGGATATGATTGGCATTAAAACTTCATGTTATTTCTATCCCCACATACAAAACTGGTATTTAATAGTAAATTCTAATCTTATACCTCTGTTCTCAAAATATATTAATGAACATTCATTAAACTCAAACTAAAGGAATGACTGCAAGATAATGATTCTGCCTTGCCTGTGGGGTTTAAATAAGTTAACCCACAGTAAGTAAAAAGAAAACAAGATGCTGAATTGCTGACCCATGAGTAGGCACCATGTGTTCTGAGCTAAATGATGCAGGATCCTGCCTGGGGCCGGGGGAAGGTATGACCACATAGTTAAGCAAAGCAGTCATAACATTAAAGCCCAAAGGGAATGAAGTCAGGTCACATGGGTAGTTTTAATGCTGGCATTTCCCAAGTAGGTTTTTTGGGGGGCTTAGGTGTTTGTTTTTTTAAAAGCAGTACTTAATGTAAATGAATGTTCTCATTCATTATCAACTCTGCTTCTTTTGAACAAATAAGTTTTCTGAATGGACAATGTATTTTGCAAGGAGATGTTTTACAACTTCAGAAAGAAAGAAGCAGTACCTTTTTTTCTGTTTTTTTTTTAATACTATCCAGAAAAAGGGCGCCCTAATTTGTTGTTTACAGATTCACTTGCATGAAGGGTGCTCTTTGAGGATGAGTTCTAAAGTAAGAATTTCTTAAGCAGAGATGCAGCATTTTCCATAAAGAACTGATTAACAAGTGGCAAGAAGGTAGGTGGTCTGCCAGAGACCTTTAATCTTTTGCACGAACTCAGAGTTCTCATGATCACTATTCTTCTAGACTTTGTTTATGGCAGTACCTGGGCAAGATAAAAAATACTGTTTGGGGGACTATTCCCCCAGCTCTGTGTACAGACCCCCATAATAGCACAATACTGTAATATTAGGTAGAAAAGTAAATTGCTACAAACACAGCAGCACACTTAAGGTATTTCTGCAATCAAGAAAAAGTGCATTTCATAAAGATTACATCATTCCTTTCAATGCCTAGCACCTCGGTTGCACCAGGAATGGAGATCTGATTATTCTAATACAGTACACTGTGCAATTATAAATAATTTAAAAATTCACGTTTAAGTCCCCACACTATAGTTCTGAGAAGAAGAATCAAGACGCAGTGTAGTTTACCTTTCACCATGCATTTGAAGTCACATTATTACCTTTTGTAAAACATCTAAAGCTGTAAGCACCGCTTCCTGTAAACTTGTCAAAACTGCTTCAGTGTAAGATGGAAGGATGAAAGGGGAAGCATCAGAACTGATTGGAACTGAAACAGCACCGTGCAAAATGACTCCCAGCTTTTGGAGATCATCCATGCTGAAACCAGTTTTGATGTGTTGGTACAGAGCTGGGAATATTTGAATTAAAGCTGTAAGAAAAGGCTGGCTGGGAATGAAAGTCAATTTATCACAAGTAATTGGAGGCCTTGTACTTTCTGAACCAATCCTATACCAGCTGTTCCAGGCTGCCCACCAAAGGTTCAAATCTTCAATCTCGTCAGTTATTACAGGCGGTTCAGATCCACTGTATCTTCCTATTCTTTCTCCTATGGAGTCAGTTCTCATGAATGATCTGCCAAGGCTAGTGGCAGTTGTCGTCCCTACCACCACAGGTACAGAAACATTGATAGCAGGTGGTGTGTCGGGCTTCTCCGAGTCTCGGACAGGAGAAACAATTTGTAAGATCTCCTGGAAGCTTTTCAGAGCAGCCAAGGAAACTTCATTATTTTTGCTAAGTGCTGCTGATTGGATGTGATCAAGAAGAACATCCCAGGCTTGGGAAAAGTCTCCTATTTAAAAAGAAAGAGAGAGAAAAAAAATCAACTTGGAACTGGCTTCCTATTCCCCTTCCCACCCACCCTGTCTCTAAAAGACTGTTCATGTACTTTTTACTCTACTACAGAGAAATTTCATGAGGTTAGGTGATGGCTTGAATGACTTTCAGAATATATCAGTTCAACCATAAGCCGAAACAATGTGACAGAGGCACACAAATATGAAGAATGAAACAATATATCAATGTTTATGTTGAATTTGCTACCAAGAAATCCCACACCACATCCCATACCAGAAGAATACGTTTTCATTATTCACTATAGTGAAGCAGATTTGTTCCTATACATACGAAATGCCTGTTGATTTTAAAAACTGTTAAGCACACACAAAGACTTCAGGGTCAAATCTATAGATTATATATATATTTCACCTTTAGATTATATATGCATTTATAAAGAATTGATGTTAAAATGCTCTGATAATTGTACCGTGGAGAAAGATTTCATTTTTGGAGTTTAAGTTTTTCATTAAATCTAGCATTAACCTTCAATCTTCTATGTTACTAATTACTGGGTTTGAATAATTAAAATAGCCCGGTAATGTTTTAATTTTTTATTCAGTAGTTCAAAAGCTACTCTATTTCTGCAAATGACCGATACTCTTGATAGCTATTAATGTGTTGATATCCATATCAAACAACCAAAATGAAGTAAAACACAACTTATTTCTACTTATATATATATATATAAATTGCATATTATGGGATGGTGAAGGTACATTAACGTAACGGAGAATTTTCTTTGCAAGCTATACATTCTTTATATCACATTTTTATTTTTGAAAGTAATGTATTTAAGTAGTTCGAATTAACCAAACCAGAAATGAAAGCTGTTTTGAAATTATATCAGAATATCTGTCTAGAAGCCTAAAATGACACATTTTTTTCTGTACAAAGCAGCCATGAATGCTGAATTATATTAGCTAGTTCAAAACATTCACATTACTCAATTGTATGCAGTAATACTTTATATTTTACAATAGCTTGGTATATGTCCTAGTGTTTAATTTCTATACGGACAAAGTGAAAAATAAATAGAGAAAAAAATCAGAGCCTGAGAAAAAGGAAGAGGAAGAAACAAAGATACCCAAGAGTTACAGAATTAAAATAAAAATCTTCAAACTTGGAAAGGTAAAAATTTAAGAAAGAAGAAAAGGGGAACTCACTTCAGTTAGCTGCATTAGGGACAACAGTAAAGTAACTCAAACTGACATCTCTGTACAAGACAAACAGTGGAGGAGTATCATAAGGGGAGAAAAATAATCACTTGAAACAATGGGTAATCTCCATCTTTCATGTCATAACAAGTCCAACCTTTATATTAAAAAATTCCCTTTCTTCTTTTCTAAGCTATATACTTCACTGACTTTACAAGTGGGTTCTCTTTACATTGTAGGAGCACTGTTAAACTTGACACACTGATGCCACAGAAGAGTTTTAGGCAAGTGTTGCATAACCTTATAAAGACAAGAGGAAAACTACGTTCTGACAACCAAAAGAACAGAAAAATTATTATTGTTATCAGGCTACTATAAATTAAAGCTATATGGCACCCAGAGTTGTGACTAGTGAGATTTAATCTCGAGTACTGTGACATGCAAGATTAAATTGGTACTTACAATTTTTGGCTCTAAGGAGCATGAATTAAAAAACTCCGTAATTTTCATGACATTTGAGATGAGAAACAACAGAACACACTTTTAAGCTAAGACTAAGACTCTTGCCCAGTATTTTAACTGAAAAAAATATACAAAAGCAGGAAGTTTATTACTGTATCTTTCAATAGCTTTAAGCTATAAATTTTACCTAAAGGCTGCAGTAAGTATCTCCTGGTGTTAAATATTCTTGCAACTCCAGCCAGTGTTAATACCCATGTTTCAGCCCACTGTTTCTCAGCTGTATCCCTTGAATGATGGATGAGAATGTTGCCTCCTCCTGATTCAATCTTCTCTTTGTCAGCTGTGGTAGAAGATTCTCGAACCCTATCCAACAGGTGAAATAAAACCTGTAATAGTCAGAAAAAGAGGGAAAAAGCAACTTTTCAAACAACATATTTGTATTTGTGGTAAAACAGCCAAAGAGAGTAATTTTTCCACTATCCTTTCTGTCACTGTGTCACCTTGAGAATCCCCTTATTCTGAACAGTCTCTGCAACAGCTAAGAGTAAGAGTCAGCCAACTAATGTACACTTGTGAAGGGTTAGAAACAGCATGATCAAAACCATTTGAGAACAGCATTAGCACTAACAGAAGGCTGAAACTGATGGATCCCAGACACCTCACAGGTACAACGGGCAACAGACTCATCTACAGCCTGACTTTTTCCATAAGGCACAACCAACGTGACCGTGATCTAGAACAGGGCATTTGACCGACCCTCTCATATAGCAGAGCCAAAACAGAGTGCAAAGTAAAGCTTGATCTAAAATCAGGTCAATCCAATTGTACAACCCTCAAACATCATCATGTTTCTGCACAAAGAAAGGAGTCACTCATCTTCATAGGAAGGGAGCAGCCTTTTTATACAACTTCTGAGTAAGTCAGCAATGGTCAAGATAAAAAAATTACATTTCGTACGAGGCTTTAATGGCCAGAGAAGAGGAAGCGTGGGGAAAAAAAATCCTCAAACCAAAACCCATAAGATTGTATCAGGCTTCTGCCACCAGAACTTATCATCTAAAACTCTTAATAAACTAGTTAACTCCTATTCAAATAGCATGTCAATGTTTACCAAAGTGTGAATGGAATTTAAAAAAGCCTTCAGTGGAAGCTTACACATCATACCTTCCATATTACTGTGTGCCATGTTGAATGTTGCAATAAAGTTCCGTGAGCACCAATAGTAGAAAATAATGTCTGCCCAGCACTCTTTCTAACTGCAGGTCGAGGATCCACACACAGTTCTCCAAGTTTGGCATACAGGCATAACCAAAGACAGTCAAATGGTGGTGCAGGATGAAAAGGTCTATTCAGCATCACCCCCTTTTCTTCTGCCTGTTTCTGCAACACTGCTTCTTCTTTGTTTAGCTCTTTTTCAATTATTTCACCTCTTTGGAAAAAATAATCTGAAATATTCCACTACAAAATAAATAAGACATGCTGTTGTACAATAAAAATATTATAATGCTCTTAATAATGAAATAAATTGTTTCTCATTTTCACATTTAAAAGTCTCTTGCAAAGTACATCAAGATATTAATTTCCCCACACTGATAGAACAGCCTATAAATACTGCTAGGTGCAGGAAGTATTTTTTTAATCTCAGCTTTTAGTCCCCAGTTATACACTAAATACTAGAAAGGGAAACAATGTATTAAAATTAAGGTACTGATGAACCTGGTTACAACACGATACTATTTCTTTACCTAATCCTGGAGTCATGCGGATTAAAGATAAATTCTGCTTGCTCACTTTACATATGATTCCAAATGACAGCATGGAAGTTCTGTAAGAACTCAAAAAGTAGGTTTTGGCTTTCACTTGTATAATTGACTACAGATTAATTTTCATTTAAAATGGGGGGCGGAGGGGGGAATGAAAAGAAAATGAAAGCCAGAAGCAGCATTACTGTAGCTTAATACAAAACTCACCAACAAACCAATTGAAGTTAAGCTAATATTTAGTTCTTGATTATGAAGTCCAAAGCTTCCTGCAACTTCAACAACTATCTGTAGACAAGTACATGGCATTGTTGGAAGAAAGTCTGTCACAACCAACTGAAGACACTGGAATGCAGTCCGTATTAAGGACTCTCTTAAAAAAAGACAAAACAAAAACAAAACCACACACACTCATTTCAAATTTCTTCAAGAGCACAGGAATGTTTTGAATACTATACCTCAGGAGACAACATCATTTAAAAAAAACGATTTAATGCTTTTGAGATTAATTTCAACATATGACATGTTTCAGCTAGAGGAGTTTTTGAGATATAACATTAAGTTGAAGCTTTGAGTTCTGATGAAGTATTTTAGTCCATGTTAACTAGCTAAGCAAGGTTGAAGTTTAGACTCTCCAGAGGCCTTATATATACACATACATATATATATAGCTAGTTTTATATAGTTAAGTCCACTTCTCTGTTCTAGACTTCTAGGACCTGTTAGTTCAAATGCACCAGCTAAAACTTTCCAAAAAAGTCACAACAGACAAAACAAAGCTTCAGTTTGAGCATGATAATCTTCTGAAGAGTAGGCTGTTCTAAACAATTTCTTGTATCAGCAGTTACAAATTATTTAAAGTACACCAAACAGGTGGGCAAAATGTATTTTTATTTATTATGCATGCTGATGTAACGGCGGTCTTACTTGCTTCAATACTACATTATGTTAGACAAAATCTTTTCAAAGTATCTGCCATTAAAAAGCTCTTTAATAAATACTGTGTTTTCAGAATTAAATTCTGAATACAAACATAAAACAAAAATGTAGTATGGGAAAGGTTTGTTAGAAGGAGCTCTCAGAAGCAGCAAGGTCATCTATAACAAAAACCTTGTTTAGTGAGAGATGAAATGAAGGAATCAAAAGGAGTGGTGGAATGTAGATAATACAAAATAGGGAAGGCACATTTAAATTTCACTATAGGTTTGTTGGTTGGTTTGGTTTTTTTTTTAAATGCTTAATGTTTAATGAATGTGCAAAAGAAAAAACTCCAAAGGCTTGTAATACAGAAGCTTAGGTTAGTGTCTTTCAGAATACATATCCCAGGATAAAATTCAGGATACAGATATTTCAGTTACACATTTCAGAACCCTAAATAAAATAATTTTTTCAATTAATTCGAACTGAAAATCACGGGTGGGCCACTTCCACTGTATCATCACAGCCAACATTATTTGGAAGCCAGGGGAATGCACGAGAAACTTCACACTGACAATAATGGTATAACTAGTAATTCTCTAACATGATGCATACCGCAGAGAGACATCCATCCTACCACAAAAAGAGCAAAGGATTTATCATTGCTATACTTATGGAGGAAATGCTCACACACTACTCTCCCCCATATTTGTTACAGGAGTCTATAAAGTGAAACACACCCAATATTGCTGCAGTCCCCTCCCCACTACAAAGTTCCAGAGGTATGTGACCTTCAAGGACTCTAAGAGAGAACAGAAGGAGGCAGGAAATGAAAGTGTAACTAACACTACTCAATTTGAAGTGCTGTGTTAATAGGAAAGTAACCCCTCTTCAAATGCAAGGCCCACACTATTATGTGTTTGGAAAAAGGTTTCAAAGACCTTCATGCAAGTGGCCACCAGAAAGGTAAATATAAATGCAAGAAACTTAAGCTTAGCTCGAAAACCTAAGATCATATATGGCTTTATCTATCCTTAAACAGGGGCATCCCATTGAAAAATTCTTCAAAGAAAGAATTCCTTTTGTTTGGCAGGCTAGTACCATACAATCAAGAAGAGACTCAATTGTCACTGGTTCTCAGAATAGCATCTTCTGTATTTATAGCAACCTGGCAAGTTGTTCTTCTGGAAGGTAAATGGATTTCTGTCCTGGAATCCAGGATATTCACTGACCAGAGGGAAGACACTTCTGGAGAAAGTCTCATGGTCATTAAGTTTAAATATAAAGTACGATAATAGTGCCCGCATCTTGTGCTCACAGCTATAAGTGAGGCAAGAAATTCAGTTGTTTCCCAAGGAAAAAGTGGCTTGGTTCATCTTTTTTCCCTGCTGTGGTTGATATGATGTGGGCAAACAGTGCTATGTAGGTGAAGTAGATTACTCTATATGCTTTGTAGAAGACTAAGATGTAACACAAGATCTTAGTAACATCTTGAGATATCTGCCAGTGAGGTATGGGTTTGAGATGTAAAAGGATCTGAGGGCTGTCTTGAGAAGGAATCTGGGTCGGTTCTGTGCAGTTCAACAACTCCAGTGAAAATCAGCTGCAGTGAAAATTAAAAGGCATGTAGGAACCACAGAACACATTGCACCAAGTGTGGAAACAGTAGGTACCAAAGGAAGCATAGTTACCAAAAAGAGGATGCTCACAACCAAGAATGCCAACATCCTTGGGGATTTTGGCAAGTGCTACTGCCAGAGCAAGAAATACTGGTACAAGAGCAAAACCTTTCAAGTATTTGAAGAGGCTTTAGGAGGTCTTCATATGGCCAGAAGACAGAAGCTAAGGTGGGGTGAAAGGTGAGATATTCCAAAGTGAATTCTTCTGATACCAGAGTTATTTGCTGACCTATCCGAGGAATATCCAAATGTGTGGGTACAGTTCTTGGTGCTTACCGTTCCAGGGCCAGATGTTCATTTCACTGCTCATTTAAAAAAAAAACCAAAACAACAAAAACCCTAACCAAATTAAAAAAAAAACACCCCTTGCAACTTCCACTCTCGCTTTCCCTTGTGGGCAAGAGGACCAGTCCAGTAACATTCCCCCTCTGTTGGCAACAGTCACCCGTGTTAGTCAGTCAAGGGATTCACCCACAGCAAGTAAATGATCTTCCATCCTTGTGCTACCAGCAGACATCTATGGAGGAAGGCTTCAACAAAAAGAATGTTCAGAAGATGACATGCACCAGACTACCCAAAGATTTAAGAAGAAAAAGAAACAACAGAGGAACTATGAGCAACAGTAAGTCACATGGAATTATCTGCAAGCACCAGAAATGTGTCCAGCAGATGATTAAGATGAAATGAATTGGCACAAGGAGTACTCCTCAGTGTATAGTGCATGCTGACCAGAGGAGAGGGTAGAGTGGAACACCACTCTGGTCTTCTGAAAGATTAACTCAGTAAAATAAAAGCGTGCTACAGCAAAAATTAAAAACTGTACTTTTGTTGCGTAAAACTGTTCACAAGCTAAAACTGACAATGAAAATTATGGCTATTGTTGAAGTGGTTATTAAAGTAAGAAAATAAAAGCAGAATTCTTTCTACCGTGCTTATCTTACATGATTTCGAAGTGTTATTTCCACCACTTACCCCTGATCACTTCGGATTGCCCCCATGACTCCAAGCACCAATGGCCAACCAGGTCCTAAGCTGTCACCCTGACTTTGCAAAATCTGCAGCACACACTCCAACTGCTTGATCCTGATATCAGGATGACTAATGTTTGACAGTTCCTTTAGTGGATTCAATAAAAGCAACTGCAGTCTCTAAAAGTAAACAATAAAGCATATTAACGATGCTAAAACTTAACTGATCCTTAATTATTTTTATGTATAATAAGTGAAAACATGCAGTACCAATTGAAGGTTCATTAAATGAATTCAGTAACTCATTTATTAAATTCAGTGTCAGACTGGCCTTTCTAAGAAAACTGTTTAGACAGGATCTCAGCAGGAAATCTACACTTTTTCTTCCCCCCTCCCAACCTGTCCTCCAGGTCCCTCAGGACGTAGCTACAGCATGCTGTCACAGTTGCATAAAAACCATCACGCAACTTTGCTTACCCACCAGGGCTAGACTCAGCTTCCTACTAAAGAGACCTTGAAAAAACTATCCATTGAACCTCAGTAAAAATATTAGAATGCTTTATTAATAATGGATTGAATAGCTGTGATTTAGAAGGTTAGGCAATATATTTTTTACCTGCCACCACATCACATATATACTGCTAAACATTCTGGAATTGTTTTGCACTCATGAGGGCAATCCATAATTTGCTCTAACAAATGGGCATAATATGCAAGCATCACCACTCTTTGTTATGCATTTGAAAAAGAAAGGAGGGTAGTTCATTAGAATGCATGAGGTGATTCTCAATAGTTACATCTGAATGTTACAGCTGTAGGCTTTATAAACTCAATAGTGAAGTTGCTTTATGAATGCCTCCTATTCACTGAACTGTAGAAAACTTCCTCTAGGGAAGATTTTTATTTCACATTCATTTTAAGTTCCAGAAAAGGAGGAAAGCAGCTGCTCTTAAACTTACTTTACCTGATTTTGAGATAATGGAGGATCATGGCTGAATGTCAGTCCTGCTTTAATGAGAGAAGTTAAAGCTTCTGCTCCCCATTCTCTCATTCTGGAGTTTGGATGCTGACAGACCTGAAAATGAACATCAATGTTTTGTTTAAAGTAACTTTTATTTAACCAAGATTTGAATATATGTTGTGTATAAAAAATTTATATTTTAATTCTATTATAATTTACACAAAATATTATTATAACTTTTAACAGCAATACAATAAATCTCTATATTATAAAATTAGGTTTAACAGTAAAATATTTTTATCTTTTGGACAGACATACCTTCTGAATAAGGAAGCAACAGGAAGCAGAGAAAGACACAGAAAGAAACATAATGAAAACCAGAGCAGTTCAAGCCAATACATTTTCCAAAATTAATATAACTGCTAATTCAGAAAATTATTGGTTAAAAAGCATCAAACAACTCTTCAATAAATGCCTGATACTCTCAGGTTTAACTTAGCCTTAACCTACTATAAAATTCGAAGTTTCATCTTTTATGCACTGTTTAACATAATCAAGTGAGGAAGCACGACATTAGGCAACACAGAAGGTGTCTGCTCTTCTGTATTCTCAAATATGAAAAGTAACTACGTTTTGAGTGTAAAATAAGCCTTATGGTCCATTATTTCAAAAACTTGACAAAACTATAGGAAAGCTATTTCAAGCTTAAGTTTCAAATGCATGCCTTCATTTCTCTTTGTCTCCTAATTATCTAAAGCTAATGGTTTTGCTAATTGTTTTTTTAGAACAGAAAAATTAAAAACATTGTGCAAAACCATTGCATAGATACCTAGTATGAACTGTACTGCCATATCTGATGCTTTACCCTCTAACAAGTAAGATACGTCTACACTTTCATTGACCTCTACATCATTTTTTCCACCCAACCCTTCCAGGCCCAGCTTAGATAGTGTGAGAATCCAGAATCAAAGTCCAAGGCAGGATCACAAGGAAGGTTGATGGTTTTGGTTAGTGGACCATTCCCTTATCTGCCGCTAGTCAAACTGAAAAGGAGGATGATGCAGAAGAGCTAGCTTAATGTTAAAAAAAGCACAGACAAGAAATAGCTACTCTCCTGAATTACATATATTTTTGTTACCTTATATAAAAAAAAAGAGAGAATTTGACTAATTCATGATGCTCTGAATCTGAGCAGATAATCAGTTCCAGAGACAGGGAATGAATTCTTCCTTCAGGCTGTGTTTAACTTAATTTGCAGCTGGTGTTTTCTCCTCCTTATTGAACCTCCATGACTTAGGTTTAGAAGGAAATAAGGCAGTATTTTGAAAGAAATTGAAATAGACTGTGTATTTTCTACAAAAGAGTAGCAAATACCACAATGGATAACAGACTGAAACAGGCTGCTTACTAGATGACAACACAGAGTCTCAAGCTGTGAATGGTGAACCTTATTGTCTTAGAGGGGCAGAAAAGAGAAAAGAGAGGCCTCTGCTTTAAGTCTTTAAATCCCTAAGTATCCAAACTTCTTCTCCTACATAAAACATTATGTGGAGATGATCTCTATAAATAAGGTTAGAGACGGCCAGTCCTTAATACTGTTTGAAACAATGCACTGGTTCTAAGGAAGTGTCTGATAATTTCTGGAAGGTGAAGAAAAGCTTTCTCCTTTACCCACTTTAAATCAAACCCTGTTCTTGCACTTCACTCTTCTACATACCTATGTAGAGAATTACAACTTTACAATTGCATTCTGTCACCTGTTTTTTAGTTTCAGATTCAAAATTTATGATTTTTTTTTCCTTGATCGAGCATATTTTTCATGTTAAAGTAAAAATACTTAAGAAATTTAAATAGGATTATGACACCTATTTTTATATTTGTACAGTATTCTCTTCAAGAGACCATTCAAAATGTTAGCTTGAACATTTTTACAACAGACAGACCCTTTGTTAGTAAATCTAATGGCTTCAATCTATCTGCTAAGGACACAAAAACCTATCTTAAAATCTGCCTTGATAATTGTACTATGTGAATCCAAAGTGAAACCTGTTTGTATTACCTTAATTGTACTACATATATGAAGTATAATAAATTGATCATTTTAAACATTGCCACGCTTAAAACATATAAAGACTGACAGCACTGTAAAGGCAAAGCCAATAAGAGATATTAAAATATCGGAATTTAAATATATACATCCACTTTTAAATTCAAATTGTGATGCATTCAACTTGCAAAAACAAAGTGCATAAACCAAAACATGTAAATACAATTTAGATTTTTTTTTTAATTACACTTTAATAAAGGTCTTGTGGAAATGCATTTTTAATACAAACTAAGTTCTAGTACAACTGATAAAAGCAATTGGTTACCTCCAGAAGATGACCCGTCAGAGGCCTCCAAAGAATCTCAATCCTGTGCATGTTGACTAGTCCTGTTTCCAGTAACTTAGCAACAGCAAAAAGTGATGGTTCCTTAACAAAATGGAATTTGAATAGATGACTTTGAGGTAACTCAGATAATGTCAGAGCCTTTTGCTACATTGTAATTTAGAAATTAAGGTGCAACTAATCTCATCGAAGTACTGTGTTTCATAGGCTGTGAACGCCATCACAACAGCTTAGGTAGCACGGCTGGGTAGCTTCCACGACATCTGCAGTACTTCATGAAAAGCCACAAGGGGGTAGCAACAGCATGCCGTGAAGAATACTTCTTTCATCTCTTTTTCATAGTTTTCTCCAATGTTGACAATAACCAGAGCACTGATATTCCTTTTAAAACTCAGTTTTACATAGTCCTCCCTCCAACGAGTTTTATAACATATTTACTAGCAAAATAGCCTTTTTCCCATCCCAACTTCTAAAGTTAAAATTATGTATGAACAAAGAACATAGGGTATTTCATTTAAGAATCCCCTTATGCTTTATCTATCAGTTTTATAAATGCTCTGCAGTAATATGATACATTTCCCATTCATCAAATACATATGCAAATTTGTGATTTTTTTTTAAAAAAAATCAACATAGAGTAAAAAGGACTGTTGTGCTAGAATTATTCTGTTCCCATTTCTGCTGATTTTTTATTCTAATTTTCAACTGATTTTAAACACAAACTTTGCTTATTTTAATTCATTCTCTGTTGGTGTAATTGTCAAATATTATAAAGCATATTTTCTGTCATCATTACCTCTAGCATAATAGAGCAAGGAAAAACTTTCAGAAACTCTCTTCTGGTATTAGGTTGTGCCTAGGAGAATATATACTCAATGTTATTCGGTCACAGGGTCTTTAGCTTTTCTGGACTAGAGGTTGTTTACTGAGGCTGACAGGAATACTATCATTTTCCCAAGTAAATATGAATTATATGGGGGTTTCTAATATCTAAATTGTCAGGCTTTTTCTGAATATATTATAAAAGAAAACTGAAATGAAAATGAGCACCTCACAGAACATACCGTGCTATTCAGAACCCCTAACCTCTGAAATTACAAGGGCTTTTAAAAGTTTTATCCACCCATAATCTGATTAATGGAAACACATGACATTCCTTAGTTAACAAAAACCATAGCAGGAACACAATGAGAATGTTCAGAGAATTTAGTAACTGTATGAACCATTATAAATAAGACATTCTCTGGTTCATAATTTGTTTTTTTACTCTAGAGTATCAGATGTATTATTATCTTAATATTAGAAGTATTTAGCTTAAAGTCTTCTGTTTGTTTCACAAAAACATCTAAAGAAAATAAAGAACTCTTTATACCTTATTGTTGCCATAGGCCATATCCATGGCTTCCAGAGACAAGGAGCAAAGGGCGTTTATTAAGTGATGTAAAGACACATCATCAAGGTACCTGAAAAATAACAGCTATCAAAACACTGCCAAGTTTGATATACACACATTATTTTAATTATAAGATAAGGTTTCTTACTGAGAGCTTTCAAAAAGCCTTGAAAGTATGGTGGATATAACCGGCAGGTCAGTCATAACTGCTGTTGTCAGGACCTTTAAAAAGAAACAGAAATGTGTCTTACAGATTGCAATAAAAAATACTGCATAATCACAAACTGCAAAATGAACAATCATGCTTACTGTGCTGGGCCCTTCTACAGCTCTTCCAGGTTTTAATGCACCCCCAACACCAGGCTTCAGTCCCAGAATCCATACAAGATGCTGAAATACAAAAGGATCATTTTCAGCACTAGCGCCTTTTGAGGCAGAGAGGAAACTAACATGGTAGTCGAGTTACCCAATAGCCTTCCAGCCAAACAGAATTCAAGGGAAATGCTACAATACTTACTCATGGCAATGCAAAGTACACCATGAGTAGAATCAAAGCTTCTTCTATTGCTCACATCAAAACCTCAAAGCAAATTATGGCAAAAAAACCCCAAGGCATAAAAGTAAGGCATAAATATTTCCTATTATACCTGAAGAGTAGCCAGGACAAGTTGCCACGATGTACCAAGAACGGCTCCATGGCAGTGAGCTAAGTTGAGTAACGTCCTCATACACTGGATATTTTTTGAAGTCAGCTAAAAAAACCCCACATAATTGTTATTATTTTATAATAATGATAATATATTCTATAAAAATAGCCTAAAGATTACATTTTGTTTGCATTGGTGCAACATATCTTTTTTAGAGAAGTAGTTCAGTATCTCTCCTGTCTTCTCTCAGCCTGATCTTGCTGGGGTTGAATACAATTTGATCACTGCCCTCTCCTCCCAGTTTCACATTATTATCAAAGGCACAAGTTCGAGTACTCCAGCTTTAAGTGCATCTTCTCCACAAAATCAGAGTCTATCTTTAAAAAATATCTCTATAAGTGAACCTTCACACACAGGCATGTAACAGAGCTGAGACCTAGGGTTTTTCAAACAAAATGGATAGGAGCTGCTGAGCTAAGAGTCAGATGAAAAACAAGAGTAAGTCTTCTTTACAGTTAGGGAACTTTGCTGTCCAGGGCTGTTCCAAATTAAAAGCTTAGGATAATACTTCAGATAAACAACACTCTTACAAATAATGGTTACCTGTTGCCTATTTCTGAGACACATTGAGATGCAGAAAGAAGCAATTAAGCAGGATTAGATCACTTACAAGCTATACTTACCATTACTGTTCCCTGTGGTTGAAGAGCTAAGGGTTGCCCTACTGCTACAACCTGCTGATGAGACTCGCTTGAGGGACTGATCATTTGAACATTCTGTCCCTGAATGGAATATGCTAGAGAAAAATTGGAGAGAAAAAAAAAAATCTAAATTTAAAATCTAGTACTTGCAGTAACAACCACCTTCTGGGCAAACACACTCTGGAGAACTTTTTCACAGTATTAGTTTTAAGGTAGCTCATTTTGAGACCTTTAGTTATATTTAAATTATTATGTCATTGCCTTCCAGACTTAGAAGAGCCAGTAATTAGTCCCTCTCACTAACTACTAGATGTTGCTTGCAATACATTAATACATTTTCTGTTGAGGCTGAAATATTTGCACTAAGATACGAGCATTAGACTATGTCTCAACTCAGTTATCTGTGGTAATTGTGTGTAAATGGTATCACCGTGTGCTACTATTGTACTAGTGCACTCAGAGAATGAAGGTGTCATAAATGCTATGTTGTGATGTTTTTCCAAAACAGGACTTCGGAAAAACCATTTTATAACTCACCTGTAAAAAGAAGAGCAACCTATATAAAATAACTTAAGTTCACTGCTTCATTTCCATAGAGATTTATGTAGCTCAACCAAGCATAGTGCTTCAGAGGCTTACAATCTAATAATAGACCTAGCTTGTGGGCTGGAGTTAAGGTACTGGTCCTTGTTCCCAGACTAAGGTATTTTTGTATTATATTAAGAGGTCTAACGTTAGATTCAACTGCATATTCTCCAGGTAGTTGCATTTCTCAGTACATAGTAATTAATTTTCAAAATTAGAAAGAGGGTACACCCTCAACTGGCATCTCCCATGATTTACAACATTCTCTCAGGATGTGGGAAGCATTAATTCAACTTCTTGTAAGCTGAACAGAGGCCAGAACTTAAGATCTTCCATTTACGCAGTAAGTACTACCATCACTAGACAACTGTAGAACAGACTGTAGTACACCACAAATGGAGGATGTTCTAGCCAGCTCCTAAGTATCTGAGTTGCCCCGAGACCTTTTCAGAATTTAAATGCCTTAATTACATATCCTAGCAGATCTTTAGGATGATAGACAGATCTCCTTCAAATACGAACTTCTGACATACGCTAAGCATCCAGGAAGTGTTAGGTTGACTAGAATGATACCCAGCAGATGCTGTAAGACTAGAAAGCAGGCAGTCTAGATCCTGTCTGAGGATTCTAACATAATTTAGTACAGTCAAATACTACATACTGCATATCTTTGCAAATACTACCAAGTTGCATATCTTTGCAATCACATCCTGAGAAAATTT
The DNA here is from genome assembly GCF_963921805.1 of Phalacrocorax carbo. Lineage (NCBI taxonomy): Eukaryota > Metazoa > Chordata > Aves > Suliformes > Phalacrocoracidae > Phalacrocorax > Phalacrocorax carbo. The sequence goes on along the minus strand of NC_087513.1, from coordinate 37,006,979 downwards.
GGGTTTAGAGGACAATACATGGAAACACAATTAAGGAAAACCTATATGCTTACATTTACTGGACAGAGCTGCAGTTGTGCTGTTTAATACAGTAAGGGCATAGTGCGGAGGCAAGGATCCTTTGCAAATGGCAGTGATAAAGGCATCTCTTGATGTTACAAGACCCAGTCTTCCACAAAGCGCAGCCATGGTCAGTTCTGCTTTTAGAATATTTTCAGTGGCAGCTTCATCAGTGCTGAAAGAGTACACATTGTTTAGTAAGAATTAATCCACGGCACAGAAGCAGGCAGCTAACCACAAATGAAAGCAATGAGGACATATACTTTAAACCCGTCAACACTATAAATACTGAAGAGCAAGCATAACCAATGAACAAAATTCTTCAGAACCATTTCCTACAAAATTGGTCTTTAGTTCTGAATTACTTGGCAAAGGAGACTATGAGGAAGTATTTAACACTAATTTCAGAAAACAGTGCTTGATAACAAAGACTTTTTCAAAGAGACAATAAAGTTACCAAAGTTATTTCTTAGTAAACAGCTTTTCCACTTTAGAGAAGTATAGCACTAACAAGTACTGAGACATTATTTAGTCTCTTATCAACACTAATCAGGACATGAGTAGAAGCACTTCAATGTGTTGAAACATTCAGTCAAAGTAAAAAGGTATAAAAATAATTTAAATAGTTTAAATGCACGTCTTTGAAAATGTAATTAATTGTTCTATACTGAAATACGTTAAAGGTCAATGCTAGACTTCTGGAGACTTCTGTGTCGTTTAAACAGATCCTCACTCAGTCCAGCCATCACTAACCCACAAACATGTCTGTTCAGGTGCTGTGAACAGCGCCTTCTCATACAACTGTCAACTTGACAGGTATCAAAAGTCAGTTCAAAATACAGCTGGAAATGTCATCTTTGAAAAGTCAAGGGAAATGAAAGACCAAATACCTTGCATCAAGTAGGAGCGATAAAGCAGCCAGAAGACCACACCAACAAGCATTCACCATTTCTTCCCAGACAGCTCTGCTAACTTGAAAGAAATACATATACTTGTTTATAGCAGAAACACAATATTTTACTTAATGGCTTTCCATTATATGACAAAGAAAACATTTGCTACCACATTTAAAGTGTGTGTTTATATGTATGTTTACACAGACACATACACAAACACACTCACACCAGTACCATTTAAACAGTTGCATTTAAAGTGACATTGCTAAAGTAAAAAAAAAAGTCACCAAGGAAATGCTTATTCTAAATTACACCCCCAAAATAATCTTACAAAGGCGTAAGTAACTACTTTTAATCTTTGTGTGTAAAAATAAACATTCAGAAGCACACACACGTGGGACAAGAAACTCACTGAATTGTTGTGGCGAAGGAAAAATACACTCCCCTGGTATTTAGAATTCTCCATAATTTTTTTTTTTCGTTTCTTTAATTTAAAGGGAAAGAAAAGGCCGGTCTAACAGCCCTGCAGCCCGCCGCTGCGGCTCCCACGCCGGCCTGCCCCGGGCTGCGGCGCGCTGCCGGCAGCACCACGGAGAGCTCCCGGCCGGGGCGGGGCGGGGCGGGGCGGGGCAACGGCAGCACCGCAGCCACCCCCGGGAGCCAACTCCTTCTGCACCTACGTACCGACTCCTCACGCGTCGCACAGGTACAAGCCCTGCTTCCTATTACTTCTGCTTTTAAAGATGTTCTTCCCTAACTACTTCCATCTTATTTAAAATCTCTCCATTAAAACATCTTATTGTCTTGTCACTAGAAATAGATTTTTCTTTTAATGTGGTCATAAGTGCCACATTTCTCTCAGTCAGGTTGCCTCTTGTGACCTTGGATCTCAGTGTTAAGCAGAATTAAGGACACACGAAGGCAGCATAGTAGTTCTGGAGAACAGAATGCCTGTTACCTCTCCCTCACATCCCACGTACATATGCGTAAAACTGCGTTAATAGACCACAAGGACTCTATGGCTAAGATGCTAAAGCACAGAAGCAGTATATCAAGTATTCTTTTTTAGAGGCTACGGCTGTTCTGTTAAAAAAAACCCCAAACCTACTTCATTAAAAATTTTTATACAATTCAGAAACAATAAGTTTAAGCAACAAAGCATGAACTATGTCAATCCTGCTTTATGTAAAACTCCTGTACTTTATATACCTAGTTCTTTCTCTGATTGGTCAGATACAGACTGCAAGTCTTGCTGCTCTGAAGACTGTGCTGGTAATGAAGTTGTCTCTGTTGTGGTTTGACCGACTGTTTCTGCCTCTCCCAACTCTCCTTCAATCATGGTAGTGATACCACGGACAAGATCCAGTAAACAGTGAAATGCCACCGACATGGCATAACCTTCAGGAATCGTAGGTGGCTCTACTTTGTCCAGCATTTCCAAACTAAAAAATTGAAAGCACGACAAGTAAGTGTGTAACAGTACCACTGTGATTAAAAATAATAATGAAAAACAAGATTCCAAATCAATGTTAAGTACGAACAGGCCCCAAATACCATCCTTCAAATTTATAGCAACTCAGGAAAATAACCTTCTTGATTAAGTCATTAAGTAAGAGTACATGAGTCACTAAGTAAAATAGTAAATGAAAGGGTACAAACCCCAATTATAGTATTTAGATCTGCAAATAAGTATTTTTTTTAAATTAACACATATAAGCAAGCATCACTGAATGAATCATTCTACTTTTATTATTATTTTACTTAAAGCCACTGCAACTGAGCCTATTAAGAACCCAAGTACATAGGAACAACAGAGGAAATAGGTCAGAAAGTCATAACAGTGCAAATATAGTCATAACAAATTGAGAACAACTCAGACATTCCATTATCGTTATCTTTGAGTCTATATGACTGGAAAAGGCTGTCCATAGCTAGACAATTTATGCCAAAATATTAATCACCTACATGCATAGGTAAACAATGGAAGTTATTTGTACAAATAAGAAATAAATGTCTACATGATTCACTGCTGAAAAACATGCAATTAAAACATCACTACGCTGGAACTGCAACCTCATTGCCACTTTTCTTCGTATTTTACCTTAAAAGCACATAAGGAACTACTGAGTTACAAATCTAACATGAAACGGATTGTAGCTGCCACAGCAGCGTCTACACAAGGAGAGGCAGTCTGTTACAAAAACTCCCTGCTACCCCAACCACCACTGTTTCATCATTTGCTTACAAACTACTCTTAAAAAGGCTTGACATTCCAGCTACAATATACCAAAGATGCTTCTGTGTTGTAGTGTCACTGTTCTTTTCTGCACAAAGGGTTTTCCTTCTCCCAGGCAAGTAACACTTCAGTTATCACCTCTAATTTCCTGAATAAGGCTGCCTTAGATATCTGGGGCACAGACAGTATAGGTAAATCAAGTGGTCAGCATTACACCCTCTATCTACAAATAAGTGTATGTGCATATATATGGCTTTACTTAAAATTATTAACGGTTTTATAGTTACAATGTACCTGTAAAGTAGACATCACGTACTCTTACTTTCAAAGATGGGAAAGCAAACTACTGAATAAATGAAGTGAGTTGTTAAGTTACATGTGAATGGCGACGAAAAATCTTGAATAGGCTTTGTGTATTTGTCTTAAAAACACTTACTACTACACGTAAAGAGGAAGGCAAGGCAGAGTGGTCTGGGAAGAGACAGGCCCATGTTGGCAAAAAGACCTCTGCTAGCTCTGTATGTATGTCCAGTTAAATCATTGTGTAAAAGTGTAAGATGCAGCCATTGTATGAAACACTAATGGCAGCAGTAGGAGAGAATCAATGCTAGGATGTGACCCAAATGTACAGCTACAGTTAGTCATCTCCTTACATGCAGGGACTACAGACAAAAGTACAAGATAGGAGAAAAACTGCTGACAAGGCAGGCTAGTGACAATTCCATAATCTTACACAGAAGAAAAAAGAATGCTAATTTCTTTTGTGTTCAAAATTAATTTGCATTGCAAAGCAAAAAAAAAAAAAAATTACTCAGATGGAATCGTGGAGTCTCTGGCGGGATCCAAAAGTAAGAAACAAGAAAGTTCAGAGCAACGCAGGAGACTACAATGGCAGCTGCGATGTTCTTGAGCCAGTTAAGAACAGAAAGTAGGAAAAAAGAAAAGGAAGTAGTAGCATAAGCTAGCTTTCATTCACATTTGTTAAAAATTAGCATTTCCTGAGAACAGCCAGGTAACCTAAAGTAACATTCATGGCCACTGCTGGAACAAAAAGTCAGTCAACACATACACGTGGAACTACTGAAATCTGAGGGTGAATTTGTCCTCCTGCATCTCAAAGGCAGATAAAGGAGTTTCTACCTTAAAAAAAGTGTTGAGATCCAGGCCAAAATTTCATGGGCTGTACAAATAATTTCCAGTTTGGAAGAGATTGATCCTCAATGGTCATGACTGCCAAGAAAAACCTTCCACAATTTTGAAAGTAACGCAGTATTCATGGTTTTAGACTGAGAACATGATCCATTATACAAAATCATGACAAAGTAATTGGTCATTCTAAGAAGCATCCACAGTCTAACCTGTGTATGTAGGTCACATACCACAATATCCTGTTCGATAAAAACTGAATACAGTAAAGCTGGTGTAAGGAAGCTATTTTTCACTCTCACTGATGTCCCATTTGCTTAATGCCCCTAATGTTTGCCATTACACAACCCAGCAAAAGATATGCTAAAATTCATATATACTGTAGTAAGGCCTAAAAGGGAAGAGTTAATACAGCAACAGTATGGTAGAAAGAAAAAAAAAAATCCAACAGATGCTAAAGCCACAGGGGATATTTGGATCAGAATCCGGAGCATTCGGACAAAACAGTGAAAAATCTGAACACCTCATGGCACCACCAAACAGAAAATGGATAATATACCTCAATGCCAGTGAAATGAAGACCTCAATATCCACTAATATAAAAAAATGCTTACACTATCAAGCTGGAAATAAAAATATTTGTTATATATACATTTTCAAAAAGATAGAGGTACTTACTAAGTAGCTTTAGCACTGCCTTGTACTGTTACATTCAGGATAGGTATCCAAGTGCCTCTGTACTCAAAGGCAGGTAATACAGTTGCACCTCCTCCCATTCCAAGCACTCCCGGGTTAGTTTGTGCTGAGCCAGTATTCCCTGATGCATTGCTTCCTGTTCAGAAAAACAAAATGATAGAATTAACCAATCTAATTTTAGTGATCAGCAAACATCCTTTTTCTATATTTAATTTCTAGGTTGAGATACACGGATTAATCTGAGACACCCTGCTCAGTAATAAAAACCACCACCAACATAAAAAACTATTTTTGAGCTCCCTCTGCTGTCCAAAATACAATCTTATGTGCAAAGTAATTAGTTTAAAAGGCACAATCGATTGATGCCAACTGCCTTATTTTCAGTCAGAATAATATATTCCTGTGAAAGGTATAGCAGCATTCATAACATTCTGTGAACCAACTAGGCTTGCATGGTCTCGATAAAACAATATATATTTTAGTGAAGAGTCAGACTGATATTTAAAAGTTAAGTATTGTTTGAATAGTTGCATCTGGAACTCAGTAGTAGGAAAGAGGTTAATCATTCCAAGAACAAAGACCATCACAAACTTTAAAGATTTCAGAATTGCAAAAGCCACAAGAGGAAACTCAGAGAGAACTGCAATGTGTGAATCTGTTCCATGCCAAGGTAGAAGATGACAAACCACATCAGGGAGAAGCTGACAACAGCTAGGAGGAAACAAATTTGCTTCCAATTTAAGAAGCCAAAACAAGCAGATAAAAGGACAAGGAATTCTGTACATATACACTTCCTACATATAGAAGAAACTCTATACTTAGTAGGAGTAGGTACCACAAGTTCAGACTCTCTGTACAGTCAACAGGGAGAGGAGAGCAGAGTACCCAGGAAGGTGACTCACTACACCTAATACACCAGTATAACAACTGTCATTCTGGTGTGCTCACTTTTAATATGTAGAGACTAAATGACTAATATTTAGGCAATATGAATACACATGGGAGCCTCTGTATACACTTTACTGTGTTAAAGCTTCATATACTGAAACAACAAAGTCATACTGCTAAATGGAAATGGTTAACCAAACACTGCCACTAACACAAACACACTGGTGTCATTTTCTGTGATCCCACTAAGGAGCCAGACATATACAACATAACTCCTTAAAGTGGTAAAAAGGCGTATATTACACCAGTACAATAAAAGCGATACAAAACTCTGGCAGATGAAGCTTTCAACTTCTCCTAGAAAACAGCTATCTTGTTGCCAAACTGAGGCTCAACAGCCAACTACAGGTGTATAAGCCTGCTACAGCGGGACCATTATTATCAGACGACTCTATTTGAAGATTAGGTTGCATTGATCTGCTCTTTGCGTGTTAAGACACAGCTATAGGAGGAAAAGAGGCAGAAAGATAAATGTATGAGAAAGAGACATGAGAAACACTCAGGCAGAAAGAAGTGAAAATGTAAAGGAGAAAAACTGGAACCACATGCCTGAGAAAGAGCGACAGCACTAAGGGTATGATCCTACTGCAGTGCTGTTGTACATGAAGACAAAATATAGGTGTTCAGGAGAGTAAATACCTTAGAATGGCTTCTCATATGTGCACGTTAACACGATGAAAAGTGCTTTTCCAATTTACCTTAACTGGAATAAATTAACCCAGAAATAATACTAACAGAAGTGCTCTATGAGCTTCCATACAGACAGCTATTGAACAACAGCTACTGACACAAATTTCTTCATGTTATCAATGCTAACTCAATTTGGAATTCAGACTTCATGACTGAACCCTGGAAGGTGTGAGTCTAAAACCAGACTTTGTAATGTTTATTAATTTAATAGTAGATATGATAGATAATAGCTGTACTTTATGTTTATTATCCCTTTTCAGAAGGCATGTCAAAAGACACCCTTAGAAATTACTTTTTTGTTGTTTGTTGCTGAGGCCTCTGCTTCCAGACCCATGGGAAGAAGCAGAGAGCCTTAACTCCAGACATAAACTCCTGCAAAGGCATTAACAGGAGGAACATTTCTTCCTATAGAAATAAAAATAAACCTAGTGAAATGCCAAAACCCTGGCTGCAAGAAAAGACAATCAAGTTTAGTTTTCAGTAAGTGACTGTTTTCAGCTTACAGAAAAAGCAAAGATAATCTGTAAAATACCGATCTTTCGTTCTACCTCTTGGCTTCCTCAGTCCAGTTTTGACCCGGAACATCCAGAAGACATAGCTATTGCCTCCCAGGTGGAAGCAAACACACACTGTCTTACTACTTCAATTGCACTCTGCCATAAATGACATCCCCGCAAGAGGAGACAGAAATCAGACAAATTTGTTATAGTCAGAAATGAGAAATAATTCTCCCAGAATTTCCCTCAGAAAAGTTGTGAGCCAAGGAGCTTGGTCACTGTAGAAGCAGATACAAATGCAGGAGCATTGCTTTGCTGACTGGGGGCTACATCTTCCCCACAATACAGGTAGATAAAATCACCTGTTGTTACCAGACCTGAAAACACTAGTTTGTCTCAGGTTAGCTTTTCACCTCAATGAACACAGAAGTACAGAACTGTGCCAAACCAAATGTATATACTGAATCAAATCAACATTTGTTACTAAAAGAAAATGCTGGAAAATTAAAATGATATTAAGGACAAGGCTTTACCAGTTTGGCTTGGTGTCACTGATGTGTTCCCGGTGCTCGGTACAAGAAACAGCGACTGGATGAAGGACCCCAGTGCATTCACAATGTCACGGAAAACTTTAGTGGAATGTTGCTTCATATCATATGATTGACAAAAGGACCTGGAAAGTATTTTATAAAATACAGTAAGGATTTGACAAATTAGGGACTAAAAGCATATTTTAACAGCAACTTCCCCACCCCAAAACTGTAGACAAAAATCACATTTTAACTGCAAATATTTAGGTGAATAACAAATTTTAGTTTTACATAAATGCTCCTTTGACACTGGTAAGACAGTGTGGTTTGGAATACTGAAATAACTATAAATTCAGCCATTCCTGGATAATAAGTATTGCCTAATTATTTATAACAAATTATCTTGAAGAGTTTATTGCATTTAAGTTTCTACATACTTGTAATGTTTTTGGAAGCAAAAAGAAGGGAAATAAAAAGATTTCTTAAATTATATGTAAAAGTAAAACTGAATATATTTAATACCTTAATAGCTGAGGCTGCACACAAAGCCTGTGAATAGATTCTACTGCAACTGCTCTTAGCCACTGCGGTTTGTCTGCATCCAGAAACTTAACCAGCAAGGACAGAAAGATTTCACATTCTGTTACCTAAAAGATATAGTTTATAGCCATTAAATTAAAAGAAAAAGCTTCCTACAAAACATTTTCTCCAAAAAACTTTTTTCATCTTAGGAGTGCTAACTCAGCCAGTTTTGCACAAGATCTAAAAAATCGCCCTTCAACAAGTATTTACCCATAATTATACAAAAAAGTACCTAATAATCATAATATTTTTGCCAAGCTAACACCACATATGCAATTCTATTGAAGGAGTTAAATTCCTCACAGACATTGCAGTTATATTCTTACATATGCTACAGTAAACAAATGAAATGGAAAAAAAAAATCTTTTTTAGCAAATATCTAAAATTCAGGAGGTAGGAACAGCTCAATATGTGGTTTTTATGCACATTCTGCAAATAGCTTTAGCAACACAAGCAAAAAAGCCTCTTAGCAATTATTAACAAGGCACAGCAACCAACATTATCTAAAGCCAGGCAAACAACATAAGATCAAAAGGTTCCCAAAACCTTAACTGAAAGGCCATCAAGTACAGAAAAGACAACAGCTAATCTACTCTGAGAATTTATACAAGCTCATTTTAATAAAATTGTACATGTAGAATACATGAAAACACAAACACACATGAAAGGAAAAGAATATTTAGACTTTTGTTCCTTCAGGATATGTCAACAGTTCCCAAAAACTAGTTAATACTATTCTTGATCACAGTACTGGCATATACATAGAAAAACACCATTGCATGAAGAAAATTTGACCATAATCTTACCAGCAAACTGTAAAATTGCTTAATCAAAACAGAAACTACTCTCAGCAAACGCATACAGATGGGGAAGTATGGTTTTTCCACTGGTGCTGGGGAAGACGATGTGCTGGAACCTTGCCTGAATTTGATATTTGGGGAGAAGAGCTTTATAACAAGAGGGCATACCCTTTCTTTAAGAAGAAAACTGAATTCCTGATGCTGAAAAAGAAAACAGAACAAATTATAAGCAGATATTCTTTAACTGCTACCAGCACCTCTGATTATGCATCTTATTTACATTTACTGTTATGATCAAGTATGCTGAAGTTATGTAAATCTTGGTATAAATCACACGCTCAGGAAATGAAAAGGAAGAATGGCACCCACCACTGCAAAGCTACCAAAAAGCATGATGAAATAATATGGTCGGGTTCATATCATGTATCCCTTTTATCCTATTTTGCAAATTGAAATAGGCTGCTAATGCATAATTTATTATAAATTTTATTTTTTAATTTAGCTACTGTCTGCTAAAATGTGTTACTGTATGATCATGGTGCATTTATATACGCTAGATCCACAAAATTTGTAGTCATGATTTCTGCTGCTTTGCAAGTGGGGCAAAGTTAATGTTTTTGTAGAAATAACAATGCCACAAACTAAGTTACAGAGCTGTCATAAATTGTGCAAGATAAGAAAATGCGCCTTTGGAGGAGATACAAATGGCAAAACCGAAAGTGAGACAGAGTACAACATGCTCTACAAAACACGCAAACGCAAATAAAGTGTACGGGAATAGAAAACAGTAGACAAAAAGCACACAGTACTTTTTAATCATAAAAACCCGACATGTAAAAGCTACAAGTCCTTTTGAAAAGCAGTACTCGCACTAAATTAGAGAGGACTTAATGATGTTTAAATTTTGCTACACATGAATAAAAATCTTCCTATTCTCTCTCCAAGAGCTACTCACTTGTAAAAACACTTGTGGAAAGTCATTGAGGACTGACTCAAGAAGTTCAAGGCCAAACGTCCGGGTCATTTCTGTCATACCCACGAGCCAGTAGGGAGCATCAGCATTAACTAACTGACAAAGATCCTTAAAAAGAAATACAGTAACATTTACATTCTCTGCACAGTCCTGTAACCACCATAAGTTTTCTGAATCTACAACAAAATCTATGCTCTCTCCCTCCTTTGTAATGAGTAGTTTGCCAATTTCAACATAATTTTTCCTCAAAGACTTGTTTTACATGAATTTATTAAGCAAAAAACTTTTTAAAAGAACTTTTAAACTTTCCTGATATCCTCGTACTAATTATGTTCATTCCTGCTCTCAAAAAAATCTCAAGACCAGCAAATTTGCTAATTCAAAGAGATTTTTATTGGTATGATGAATACAACTACTACTTTTCATTATATTCTTGACTTTAACACACAATACCAAGCACAAGCAGCAAGACTATTGCTGCTATAGTAGCAATGTTTGGCTCATGGAAAAAGGAATCTTGAATTTAATGCAGACATGCATGCTTAGCTATTATTTAAGATTTATAGTGAAATATTTTCCTAGGCCACTTTGTCTTAATTTTCCAGTCATACCGCTGGGATACAGCATATCATTGCCAATTACAATAAATGCGCGTAAGAAAGACTGAGGCTGTGGTTAAGGACTGGGTCAATATGCCAACAGCAGATTTTTTAAATTTCTTACAGAGATATAGAAGCACCCAAGCATAACTGCAGGTGTATAAATATATTCTCCCCAACTACCTGAAAAAGCATGTATGCATCTTTTGCACATGGCTTGAGTGTACTGACAGATCTTCTGTTACTATTTCCTTGAACTGCAGCTGGCTGGTCAATAGTACCTGTGTAAAAACAAAAACCAGTTTTGTGAACAAAGGAACTGTTGCAAATCAAGTACACATTAAGTGCTCTTACAAAAAGATTCTAGGAGAATAGCCAGGTAATTCTTCTGCAACTTATCATGTCTACAGAAATAAAAGTTAGATTGAATACCAATGATCATCAATACCAAACATTCCTTTCCAATAAACGTTCTCTTCAAAACTACTATTTCCACATTTTACACACCCAGTAATCTAAGGTACCTTCCTCCTAAATGACGCCCTCACCTCAAATTCCTTCACAGCACTAACCTGAAGACCAGTTCTCACAGCTTGAAAAAAACCTAATTTTATATATTGCTGTACTGACTTGGACTGACACAATGGCTAAGGTTTTCGTCTCCTTTGAATACAAGCAAATGTATAAAAGACTGTAAAAATGAATAATGTCTGATTTTTGAAAATAACGTTTATAGACTTTTTACTACTTCTTTATCTAAAAAAGTTATACATTTGATGTATGTCCAAAAAACAGGTTAATACAAGCAAGAGTACAAAGTATGCCAACCTTTGTATCGTTCATCTTCAGCAACCACTCTCTCAAATACAACAGTAACTACCTGCCGCACTGTAGCTGCCGCAGTGTTATTTGTGATGTTATCTTTCGTGAAGTGCAATCGAAAACAAAGTACAATTGCCTGAAAGGGGGGAAAAAAAAAATCAGCTTATAACAATATATTTTCATCCTTTAGCGAAGAGTCAAGATAGTTGACTGAGGAATGCTTTCCACTAGTTTGTCAAAAGGTTGCCTGAAAAAAATCTGATTTAATAATTTTAAATTTGAAGAACCAGTGTAAGTTTTATGGATCACCCTAGCCAAAAATCTCTTGAGTCATCCTCCCCAAAGGTAATCTAGAAGTGGTATTAACTGACGACATTATAATGTGCTAATAAAACTACAATCACCATACAGAGAATAAACAGTAATCAACCACATAAAACAACTTGTATGAATATTAATGTCAAAAGGACATTAGGATTATACAGTTAATCACAGAAAGGTCACTCAACTCCAAAGCTAAAATGCCATTCCTCTCCTACATTAAATCACAATACTTTCACAATCACATTGCCTCAGCTGCTATTATTCCTCTCTAAGGTGCGTATTTTAATGTGTCATTGTGCTGGAAGTGACCTGAATACTGTTTCCCATTGGATTTCATATTACCTCTAACACATAATTTAATACTTATTTTATAATTAATTTTGAAAATTAACATCTGTATATATAGTGAAACCTGTATTTCTTGTTATTTTGTCCTTATTCTGTGTTCTTGCACTTGCACGAACTTCAGCCACACCCCGCCATAGCACTACATGCTCTAAGCCATACAAGATTCAGAATTTTCCTTTGCTGCTTCTTCTCACAAATGATGCTAGTTCAGAATTTTACAACACAATCACAAACTTCTGGACTTTCAGAAGATCCTGCATGATCCTTTAAATTAATCTAAAAGCAGTGCCTATATTAAGAGGCTTTTCAATATGGTATACCCCTAATTTTCTTAATTTAAATCAACCAGTCAAGCTGAACCATGAATATATGTCTGGCTCAAACTGATTTTCTCCAAGAACCTTTCAGCATGGAAAAAAAAACCCAAACTATTTGGTTAACTGAGAAACTCTAGTAATTTCAGGCCTTGGATAACACTTGGAAATTTTACAGGCTATTGCTCTGTCAGGAATGTGTTTTTTTTTTCTTACCGCTGTCAGGGTCTGCCCAAATTTGATTACACATTTCTCAGGGTTCTAGATTTTAACATGCAGTAAGGAAATTGTTAGAAGTACAGCAATTAGATTCTCCAGTAATTAGATTATGTGAGCATGCTTCTGGGTCAGGATACAAGACAAGTGAAAGACATGCTGGGAAAGACCTTCCTTCCTTCTTTGATATGACTGTGCCCACATATTCGTGTGGCTGGTGTCCAAAAGTAGAAAGTTTCTAGACATTATAGAGATGAACAAATAAAGGATGTTGAAAAATGTCTTTGGGAAACACACACAAAAAAGCTAAGTGAAATAGGATGTAGATACCAGGAACCTAAGGATAAGGGGGAAGAGAGAGAGGAGGTATATGGACGCAGGGGAAGAAGAGTAAATGAAGGAAGTGATGAGAAGCAGAAGGGAGAGGTATAGTGAACTTAAACAGCAACTGTCTCCTAGAGCCTCGATTCAGACTTGATCAAACAACGTTGAAGGTTGTTAAAGAACATCTGCTACCCAGCTAATGACTGACAATCCTGCTTTCTAAAGTATTTCCATTTTCTTCAAACATGATGCTTCCGCCTAAGTACATAGCACCTCACTTCAAAAACGAGCGTGATTTGGAACAAAAGAAACAAGATAGTGCTGAAGAGTCTTTGACGTAATTTGATTACTCAAGTCAAAAAAGAACCTACAGATAAACCATTCAATCCTTAACAAATTTCTATTCTGCCATTTATAGGTTTTATAAATTTTCCATTATCTTCCTGCTTTCAGCAGACGTTTGTAACTTAGCTTCGTTTTCCTTTCATGTTTTTCCTTCCCTTGGTTAAGTAGATCAGTAATTATTTCAATATCCTCACATTTAACCAGTTAGAAGGTTATTAAAACCACAAAGAAACAAAGAAAAACTGAAAACCTTCCACCAGAACAGAATGCCATCAAAAAATATTCTTCAATTCTGCTCCCTCAAAACAAAAAAAAAAAAAAAAAAAAAACAACCACCAAAACAAAACACAAAAAAACCACACCCAACCAAACCCAAAAGACCCCCCAAAACACTCTGATATTAAACCAATACACCGAAGGCGGAACATAATCAAACCAGCAATTTAGAATGATTTGTTTAAAAAGAAAATCTTTACGTTAAAGTGAAAAAATTATAACACGTAATCTAGAAGAATTTACTTTAAACAGAACTTCACAATTCAGAGATGGGTAAACAACGTTCCTCCTTCAGAGAGAACTATCTTATAACTTACGATTAAAATGGATCAGATTCCCTCTTTTTTGTCTTAGTTCAAACATAATATCCAAAATGGTACATGTTTAAAATTATGCAATGAAGGTATTACAGTTCTGACTGAAAGAGCAATAACTGCACTGCTTCCAAAAGGTATTTAAGGGTGGCAGGCAGCTTCTAATACTTGCTTGATTAGTGAGAACTTACACACTGTTATGTGCTCTGATTTCAGTTCGAAAACATGCATACGATGAATTTAGCAGATAAGGAGGACAATCATTAGCCCAATATTTTTATTTAAAGTTCCCATTAAGTCAGAAATGTATCATTGTGGAGGAATTAAAAAAACAGATTGAAAAGGAAGCTAAAAGAAATCCTGTTTCCAGAGTCTAGCTATAAAGACAATAGGGACACAGCAGAATCAAGAAAAGCCCCCTCCTCTTCCATTCTTTCCAAATGCTTCATATATAAAATTTCTCCCTGTTTTTCCTCTTGAATATTTTAAGTGCTGTAGTTGCCACTAACAAATTCTTACCTTGGACAGTGCTTCATCATGCACAACTGTATTGGTTGTTAAAAGTACAAGAACTGTCTGAAGCAATTTGAGTTCTTCAAGACTATTTTCCATCAGTTGCCAAAGCATATTTATAATGTTTCCTGCTGCAGCCTACAAAAAAATAATTTTTTGCTAACAATTAAGATGTTACATACTAGTGTATCATGTGCACACATGTAAGAATAGGACTCTCATAAATGCATACCATAACTGAATTTGCCTGTTTGCCTATACCATAGGACTACATTGAGAACATAAAGCCAATTTCATTGCCACAAGCTTCCCAAAATATTTTTAGAGAATTGACAGCAGAGATCTCTTAATGTGTGGTCCAAATGAAAGTGTGCACTTCATCTTCTACTTGGAAATATATGAGAGACAGTATAAAGACATTTTACCCTCAGAATCCATTCATATGAGAGAGAAAACAGTGTAATTTTACATTACACAAGCACAAATGAAGGTATATTTTAACAGTATTATTTTCACCAGCTTTTTAACACACTACACATGCAATACCATAATATATCATGACATTTACAGTTGCAGGAAATGTGCATCCATTTTATCTTATTTTTAAAAGTAACATGTAAAAAAATACATAACAATATCACAGAGTAAATTTTGTGGAAGCCACCTTAAGAATTGTATTTATCAAGCACCATTATCTGTTCTGTTCCTGCAGTGTAAGAATGCAAACTAAAGAAGCTGTTTTGAATTTTCATTAATTTCCTTCTAGAATTTACTAATATTTCCTCACCTTTTTTTCTTTTTCCTTTTTCATTGTCAAAAAGGTTTTCTTTTAAATTACAATTTTTTAAAAACATATGAGTAAAATACTTTGCAGACTATGTTCACTGTAATACAAAAAACCTCCCCCCAAAAAAAGCATTCACCTTCAGTTTGAGGCCTGTATTTCTCACACTGGAATATTTATATAAAGATTGATCTTACCTCTGAAACAACTTCATGGGACATGAGCCTCTGTATGGCTGCTAGACACAGCTGAGTGATCTTTGGTTCCTTTGTTCCACAACCCATTAGAAAAGGCTGAACTACCTCTGAACTGTTCTCTTTCAATGCTTTCAAAAAGAGATATGGAAGCAGTCAATGTTTAACACTGAAGAATACAATGCAAAATTTGTTAATCATACCTATTAGTAAAAAACAGTCTCCAGTCTTGGAAATCTGGAACTTAACAGGGAAAAGCCAAGAGAAGACAGCTGCTAGACTGCCGCAGCTCACTTCCACAATTACCCTGGCTGAGGCTCAAATCCCAAGCACCTTCTCCCTTACACACTCAAGCAACGTTTTCTTTCCAAATCCAAAACAGCCATTTGGAGTCCATTTGGTTAGTAAGAACCTGTAATGTTCTGTCCATCCCAGAGCTTTCCCTGGCCTTGCTGTGGTGACCAGCCTCAGGCTGGTAGCCTTCTCCTTCTGCTTTGCTTCCCCCTTGGCACTGACTTCAAAAGCAACACAAGTGTAGCACAGAGAGATACATCAAAGCACGCAGCACAAAGGGGAAGAGCAAAATGCCACCAACAAAACAGGAGAAAGAGGCTGGACTCTTTGCATCCTGAGTACATACACCTGGCTGTGAATTTTTCAACCAGTGTTTTAGTGAGAAAGGGCAGCTTCTTAAAATGAAAGTTTGTCAAGAGAAAACATATTTCATTAACTTTTTTTTTTTAATGAGGAGAAAAAACTTCATAATGAATACAACATTCCACATTGATACTTTAAAAAAGTTCTTCCCCATAAACATAATTCTAGAAATCTAGATAAACTTCATAAAACTAAAAAGGAAGAAGGTATTTCTGAAAGATGAAAGGAAAGCATGTCTCTGACCGATGAGCGCTTTTCTGTTTGCAGGCGTGGTTGTTGATTCATGCAACCTTTTAAGAATTCAGCTGCTCATCACTATTTCAGATATTAAAAATTTCCTCACAGTTGAAAGTTCAACGTGTGTTCTTACACTGAATGTCATACACAGTGTTTTAGTCTGTATGTAATGAAAGAAATGTGTTCATGAAAAAGTTTCACACCCAGTTTTAGAGCATAGATCTTACTACAAACAAAAATAATTCTCACACAAAAATGCAAACATGATCAATTGTATTTTTTCTACTGAGCAATTTGAAGTTTGGTTCTCATGAGCGTTTGTTATTTAGTAACACTGCAACTAATTAAAAGAAAAAAAAAATCAAGGTAAAAGCTACAACAATGTATTTTAGTGATATTTTTCAACTGAAGCACTACCATGACTAACAAGTTCCTATGAAAACAAACGGCTAGTGTAACTATAGATGCCAACTTCCTATAAGGTAATAGTTCTTACAGGGTGATATTAACACATATAGGATTCATAGTTTGGCCAGCCTCTTCAGAGCCAGTACAGGCTCTACATCCAGCTGACAGAGGCTGACTTTGCACCAAGTGCCTAATCAAAAACAATTAAAATGTCAGCATAAATGTGAATGAATACATAGGGTTGCTGCCTGTTTAACAATCTGCTTTGATTTCAACAGGTTTTTTTTTAACTTAACCATGAAGGAAATAAACCTGTTTTTCAAATATACAGTATAAACTATATCCACCAATACCATTCTCTTATGAAACACCCCATGATTTTCAAATTAAAAACAAAACATTGGCTTCTTAATCAAAAACAGAAGTTTGTTCCCAATTAAGACACGACATTTAGGCATCTAATTGTCAGTGTCTACATGTGAGCTAGATGTCTAAGCTGCTTGTATAGTCTATGAACACCTACAACACATGGCAAACAAAGCCTAGAGAGCTCACTCTAACATGGGCACAAATGCTTCTTCACTCATATAAATTTCCAAATTGACATTAAATGCCAGCCATCGTGCAAAAAGAAGACAGCAAAATTTTAAGATACCTCAAACCATTTACCCATAAGACTCATGATAAAGTTCTGAATGGCAAAAATGACATGACAGTTAATAAGCAACAAGACAAACCTTTTACAGTCCTTTTCCTGTAATCCATTAAAAACAATAATCTCACAATAAGATCTATACAAGGATTTTTACTTTATGAAGCTGAAAAATTAATGTTTCATAGATCTGGTTTGGTACAAATCATTATATTAGCTTCAGTCTTAAAATACACAAAAATTTTCTTATATCCAGGTCTGCTTCCATTTTGCTACCGAAATTATGTAAGAATATATTAAAAAAGAACTCTATCATAACGAACCACATCAAAAAAGAAGTTTTGGGACAGTAAAACTTACTCCTTCATTCCATCAGCAAGACTATAATTCTTTTTTTTTAAAAGAACTTCCAAAACAAAAGTATGAATTGCACATGTCAGAGCCACGTGGAAATAACTTCTCACATTTATCTCCTGCGATATAAAGCAGAAGCTCACTTCTCTTTTGGAATTACTCAAATCCTCATAAATAAATTATAAAGCACGTACATACTGCCAACATTGAAGACTTTGAAACTGTTCAACTTAATTTTTCCAAGAGGAAGAAAAAAGTTAGAACAATGACCTCCAAGTTCTAGCAAGTTAAACACATCTCACCAGACCTAATATTACCTCTGAGTATTTGTCATTTCAAGATTGCATCTATTTTCCTAAAAATTATAATCCTATGCAGTGTAATGCTTCAAGAAAGCATCAGGTCAGCTTATTCAGAGCAATCTGATACAGTCGTTTTCATCTATTCTAATGAAATGACAGTTTACATCAAAATATAACGAAAAATCATATCCCAATCAAAACATATATTTAGATTATTAGAATGTCTAGTAGATGTTCCTAAATCATCTAGCAGTCAAAAAGTATCTACGTCACTAGATTCACAATTACAGTAGCCTTTGCAGCTTTATTATTACTAAAAAAAAATATTAAATAGCAGATAGGAGACAACAGAGATCTTGACATTAACTTACCTAAATTATTAGGTTACAACTGATACCTCAAAAAACACAAGAGTCCATAAAGAACTGGCCCTGCTGAACGGCATTATGTTTAAACTGTGGAATGTTGGATAATGTGCAGGCAAAGTATATGCTCCCCTCTGTTCCACAGTTTCTTACTGGAGAAAAAAGTTACTAACCTATTAGCAAAGATCAACTAATCAAAATAACTTTTAGGACCTGCTGGTTTTCCAAACCTCCTAACAACAAATCTGCAGTTTTTTTGATGAATGAAATTAATACTAACTACATTCTAGTTTAAACCTTCCAAAGGAAAAGTACTTACAAAATTTGACCAACTACCAGAAAGTATTCCCTCAAAAAGGTAAAAGTAAAGACTGCCTATCCTTGGCCAGAATCAATGATCTTTCACACCTCTTCACTTAGAAATGAAGATTAAAAAACAAAGAATTTTGCAGGATTTCAAACTAGCTTTCTAAAATATAAAGTTCTTTATACAGTAATATGCTGAAGAACATTGACAACTTCCCAAATGACTAACTAGAGATTTCTCTCGTTCATTTGTGTATTTTGATATAGCTGACATTACCTGGCATAGTTTCCCACTTATGTCAGCATTCATGACAGCAGTAAAAACAAAGAAAATAAACAAATAAAAAAGAGGCATTAAAGTGAAATATTGAGGGGTGGGACTCCTACTTCAAATAATCCTAGAAAGTCCCTCCTTACCAATATCTGATTTACATACCTCAAAATAAGAAATAGTTTTACATCTATTTCATTTGGACCTTTCAAATAGTTTAGCATTTTAAGGAGTTTTTACTACAGCTGAGGTAGACACTCAAGTACTAACACAGGGAGATTCAAATCCGGCCAAAGGCTTCACCAGCAATCAGCAAGAAGCCATCAGTTTACATGCTATTTAATAAAGCTGAAGAAAGTCAGTGATAATGTTTTAAGCACTTACAAAGCTGCAACTCACAAGATTCTCCTGTCCCTCAAGACAATGGTACATCTTAAATTGAATGACCTTGTCTCAGATTAAGATGGATTTTTGCCTGCCAGGTACAATTCTCCAAAGGCTAGACTCTCATACTAAACACACGATGAGGATCATACTGCAGAATTCCACACAGAGCAGTCAACAATAGCTGTGGTGAATATAGACAGTGAATAAAACATTGAGAATTTGGAGTCCAAGCATTTCATGCTATTTTTCTAAGTGGATGATTACTTTCGTAGAGCCACAACTGAAAATGGAGACCTTCCTCAGCATAAGTATAGCACTAGCATTAAAAAGTAGCATTAAAAAGTTCTCATGCTACTGGATTTTTTGCTACATGCCCAAAAGTAAAGCATCACTGATATAGCACACAGGAAAAGACATGTAGGTTTGTTACACATATCCAAGACATCTTTTTAACATTTTGATGTGTGGCCCAAGTTTGTTTTCCCCATTGCACTGCAAATAATTACCTGCCAAAATATCAGTGTTCCGTGCAGCTATTGTTTTCACTTTTATTATTCCTGATTCAGCAGCCTGGAGGAAAAGAAAATAAGTAGTTTAGATGCTATTTCATACCTCAGTATCTTGAAAGAAATAAGAATATTGAAGATAAATAAAAATATACTGTCTCAGAGCAAAAATGTTTTTGTAGTGTTTTCAGTAAGCAGAGCTAATGCAGAATTGAAACCTTTGTAGCTTCTGGAATTCCTTTCTGGAATTCCACAGGAAGGGGTTCTGTGGTTCAGAATTTTTAGAAACCATGATTCTCGCTGTATTATTTTCCAGTCCTATGAATGCAAAGAGAGATCACTAGTAAACAAAACACTGTTACATAGTCCCTGTACAGTTTCAAACTGTGAAACAATTACTGTGATATATAATCTGTCACATTCATTGGGTTGAAATGCTAAAGAGACTGAGAAGACCAGTAATTATACCAATGCTTAAGACTTAAGCAATGAAATCCAGTTCATAAACTGGATGTGGTACACGACACTTGAATATTATTACTGTTCTTCCAGTGGGGTAGCAGTATTTTCCATTTGAAAGCTAACACTTTCACTAACAATGAGTACCAGAATGAAACCCATTTTCCCATGGACTTTGTATCCTGAACGCCCTACACAAACTATGCCAGGGCAGTACCACAAAGAAGCCTTCCTAACAACACTCTGTTCTTCCTGCCGTGCCATACAATCCACACCAACAGTTCCTCCCCTTTCCCAGTAAGTATGACCTGACAGACCAACAGCATCCTCCTCTCCCTCACGCACCCCTTCAGCAGGGCCCAGGGTACAGATGTGCAGGCTGGGGGATGCATGTGCACACACCGTCTGGACGTCAACCAGGTGCTGCAGAGCTGAGGAGCCCACTGAGAAGATCACATCTGCTGTGAGGGAACAGCAATTCTCTCTTCAACTGTCCATAAACGCTTCCAATCACTAAAGTCATGTTCTCTAATGAAATCAAGCCAAACTGAAAATATAACGTTGTGGCTTTGCATTTCAAAATTACAATTTCTGACAAGTTTTGTGTAAAAAAAAAAAGGCAAAATACATTGCAAACAGCTCCTTTCCATTTTTTAGTTCTGTTAATACATTAGAAACCTCTGGAAACAATTAAAGAAATAACGTGCAATATGCTGCACACCAAAATAAATGCATCAGGTTCTCCCAAATGATACAACACATTACTAGGAAATACTATTGTGCCAAATTTCAAAGTACATTTCCCCTTTTAGTTTAGGTTCATATTTCTGTGTACTTCCCACACTAAACACTTCCATTTTTCCATGGATTATTACTATCCGATGCTATATAAAACAGATTAGAGAAGCAGACAAGCTGTGGCAGCAGAAATATGAAAGCGAGAGTACATGAAGTTCCACCAAGTAGTAATATACCCCCTCCATCAAAACACTACTCCAACAAGATTTCCCAGAAAGTCAGGTTAAGATGACTGTACAAATTCAAAATCAAATATTTTCATTAAGATCTGATAAACATATTTCTCAAAATAGCTAAATTAGAAATGTGGACCTGAAATTTTCTACTTTTATTTTATTTCCAACACAAACAAAAAGACTAAACACTGCCTTTCCATCATTGAAGAGATTCGTGAAATTCTGGGAATTTATTTAAGCTTTGCTAAACACAGTGTTTCTACTTTAAAAATATAGACACAATAATATCCACAGTGCCTGAATTAACACACAACATGCTCAAATAAACAAAGTGACATGGAAACGTATCTTTCACATAATTAAAATGAGGAGTGCGAAATGCACTTCTCATTTATTTTAATTACGTTCACTTAACGTGTTGAAGTGTCTTAAGTTTTAAGTCAATCCCTGTTCTTCTTCAGTTATAAATTGTCAGCTAATTGGGGGGGGGGGGGGGGGGAGTGTCTTGTCACAACAAATTGTTCCTACTAATTAATATGAAGGATTTGTCACAGTCCAACATTAATTATCTTCAGACTAAACCTCATCACATCTACTGGCAATTGATTTCTTTCTTGCCAGGAGTAACAAACTCACCCTGAATAAAAGCAATATTAAGCCTGCCCACATGCGTGACATTCACAAACGCCACGAACTCTGCACAAAGAAGGAAAAAATTATTTCCAACACAATGTCTCCCAGTTAGTTGCTTCCGTGCTAGCTTTATATAAAATAGCATACATTTTAAAAAAAAGTAAGGTAAAACAAAACAACATCTATTAGACTTTTTCTACTGCTCTGAATATACCAGATAGTTTTTCTCCATGAAATATAGGAAGTTCTACGATTATCTGCATTATGCTCTGGTTTCTATTTAGAATTGCAATTCAAAATGTTTACAGTTAAAAACTAATTACACTGCACATATCCTACAGGAAAAAAAAAAAAAAACCACACAAAACCCCCAATATTCCACTATATATGTAAAAAAGAACACATATTATTATTCACAAAAAATTACCTCACAAATGACCAGTAGAAAAAGTGAAACTATAAATAGTTATCTGGCTATTCCATTTCCATCAGTACAAAAGTATATTTGGATCACATCAATTTAACTTGGCAAGTTAAAAGAGATATTAGTAGATACTAAGTTTACAAATTTACATCAATTTGAAATTACTACAGCACTCCCTAGAACACTGCCCCATTAGAAAAGGATCTTATAAAAACACTAATCAAGGAGATGGCCAGCACCATACTACGCATTTAGAGGTAAACATGATAATTTCCTTTCACACAAACCACCTGAGGAACCTGGATATACAGAAGTCTATGGGACCTGATGAGATACATCCCAGAGTCCTGAGGAAATCGGCTGATGTAGTCGCTAAGCCACTCTCCATGATATTTGAAAAGTCATGGCAGTCAGGTGAAGTCCCTGGGGACTGGAAAAAGAGAAACATTGTGCCCATCTTTAAAAAGGGTATGAAGAGGACCCAGGGAACTACTGTCCTGTCAGCCTCACCTCTGTGCCAGGGAAGATCATGGAACAGATCCTCCTAGAAGCCTTAGCACATGGAGGACAGGGAGGTGATGCGAGGCAGCCAGCATGGCTTCACCAAGGGCAGTCCTGCGTGACCAACCTAGTGACATTCTGTGACGGAGTGACCACATCAGTGGACAATGAAAGAGCTATGGATGTCACCTGTCTGGACTTCTGTAAGGGCTTTGACATGGTCCCCCATAGCATCCTTCTCTCTAAACTGGAGAGATACAGATTTGATGGGTAGAATGTTTAGTAGATAAGGAACTGGCTGGATGGTCACATCCAGAGGGTAGTAGTCAATGGCTCAATGTCCAGATGGAGACCAGTGACGAGTGGTGTCCCTAAGGGGTCTATACTGGGACCAGTACTATTTAATATCTTCATCAATGACATAGTGGGATCGAGTGCACCCTCAGCAAGTTTGCAGATGACACCAAGCTGAGTGCTGCAGTTGACACACCAGAAGGATGGGATGTCATCCAGAGACCTAGACAAGCTGGAGACGTTGGCCTGTAAGAACCCCATGAGGCTGAACAAAGCCAAATGCAGGTTCCTGCACCTGGGGTCAGGGCAACCCCTGGTATCAATACAGGCTGGGGGATGAAGAGATTGAGAGCAGCCCTGCAGAGAAGGACCTGGGGGCACCAGTGAACGAAAAGCTGGACATGAGCCAACGTGTGCTTGCAGCCCAGAAGGCCAACCGTATCCTGGGCTGCATCAAAAGCAGCGTGGCCAGCAGGTCAAGGGAGGTGATTCTGCCCCTCTACTCCGCTCTGGTGAGACCCCACCCAGAGTGCTGCATCCAGCTCTGGAGCCTCAGCACAATAAGGACACGGAACTGTTGGAGCGGGTCCAGAGGAAGCCACAAAAATGATCCGAGAGCTGGAGCACCTCTGCTGTGAGGACAGGCTGAGAGAGTTGGGGTTGTTCAGCCTGGAGAAGAGAAGGCTGCAGGGAGACCTTATTGTGGCCTTTCAGTGCTTAAAGGGGTACATCAGGAAGGATGAGGGCAACCTCTTTAGCAAGGCCTGTTGTGACAGGACAAGGGGTGATGGTTTTAAACTGAAGGAGGGTAGATTTAGACTGGATTTTTTACAATGAGGGTGGTGAAACACTGGAACAGGTTGCCCAGAGAGGTGGTGGATGCCCCAACCCTAGAAACATTCAAGGTCAGGTTGGACGGAGCTCTGAGCAACCTGATCTAGTTGAAGATGTCCCCACTCACTGCCAGGGGGCTGGACTAGATGACCTCTAATGGTCCCTTCCAACCCAAACCATTCTATGATTCTATGATAAATATAAGGTGCCATGTTTTTTAAAGCAGTCACCACTTTTAGAAGTAACATTATCAGTTTCCCTTAAGACCGCAGTTAATAGTTTAATGAGCAAGTTCTCTCTTTAACAAAGCAACATACGTGCATAATTCCTGTAACATAACAAAGCTCAAGTGTACCTGAAACCTTCAGTTAATTAGATTTCCTATTCTGCTACTTTAATAACTATGAAATGAACTGAAATAAAATGTCTCAAACACACACTTGCCCTTACTGGGCTTTGTTTCATGTTTCTCCTGAAGCAACTACAGCAGTCAGTTTGGGGAGAGGAAATGCTGAAGAACATAAACTGACTCTCAGTGATAGCACATATTCAAGTCAAACTCTTCTGGACACTGATTTGCTTTTAGGCAAACAGCCAATACTCTCACAGTAAAATCCAACAGGACCCTCTGGGCTCAAGAACTTGCCATCATCTTTCTGCTTCCTTGGAACTTACCAAGTATTTGCTGATTACATGGAAATCACTCTTCACAGAAATCAAAGTACGGCAAATGGAGAATTTATGTACCAAAAAAAATATCAAAACACGTAGTGCTGCTGCAAGTAAACTGAAAAGAAGCCTAGGCATAATATCTGCCTCCTGGCCTCAAAGTTCCTCTCCTAAGGTACAGTCTGACGAGAACATTCATAGCTCCCTGAGAACCTCACCCTAAAGTTACCTTGTAGACAGAGGCTCTCTGCACAAGAGAGAGCGGGATGTGGAAATCTGTAGAGACTTTCAAACCCAGCTGTAAGAGTTTCTCAGATCCAAAACTCGTCCCCTCCTCACGGATTTCTCAGTCCTCAGTTCAAACAGGGAAGAACTTCAGCCTTTGTGTCATTAGATAGGGTGTGCACATCTTCCAGCTTTTTGGAAATTTTAACCCTTGTGTAGGGCCAAAATCACCATCAGGTAACAGAGACAGGTAACTTCTGCTCAGGCACTCAGGAAGCAAAGACGTAAACTACCCTCAAGTAAAAGCAACATTTTCCAACAACCAGGTAACATTTAAGTCCCAGAGCTAAATTTCTCCACATAAAGTATATGCACACAGACTAAAAAGATCTGTAACTCATGAATAGCATATGGAGGTACCAGGATAATTGGGGTATGCAATTCTACTAGCTACTGGTCAGGACAATGTAAAGGCAAGCCACCCATATCAGCAGCAGAGCAGTAAGTGCACCTGAAAGGCACCGGTTCCTAAAGTCTGTCTTTCAGCGACACTGAAAGCTCTCAAACCTAACCGCAGTGGATCAGTCTATGTTACTGAAAGAGACTGCTACAGCTAACTCCATGACGATAATGTTACCTGGCAGCCCAAGACCAGCCACAAGGATAACGGCATGGCATATGCTTGAACACGTAACTGTGTAATTATTTAGCGGTTTACTTCTCACAGGCAAAGGCATCACGGAAGCCCTACTGCAAGGTGGCAATGCATACGGATGGGCAAGCAACATACCAGAGGGTCAGCTGGGATGTGACTTGACAGCACATCCCTGGCTCTACAGTAATCCCTATGGACTTGCCCTTACTCTGGGGTAAATGTGAGAGCGTGACCCTTCTTTCATCAAAAAACAACAAGATGGTTAACTTTTCTTAAGGGAAAGATGAAACAAGTTTCTAATCTCTTACTAGTGACCCTTTTCAGAAAGTGAGAAGAATACCACCTCTACTGTATTAACAATTTTTTTAAAGTTTCAAAAAGGGGGTTTTTAAAAAGGATCAACTTGCTGATCTTCAAATAAACCAGTATCTCAAAATTAGGATCAGAAGCCAGCATCTTTCTTTTTTAAACCAAAAGTTACATACACACATAAAGATATTTAGTGTAACAAGCAGGCATGTGCTAATTTCTGCTAAGGCTTGATCTAACTTGAAATATATTTTTGTCTGAACTTCTAAATATGATAGTATTGTTACAAAAAAGTAATAAATAAAGAATTTCCACCACTAATGCTTTGAATGACCATTTGTGTTTCAGTTGTGTGCTCAGAGCAAATTGCTATCTCCAGAGATACCAAAATTACTGTAAGGTTTGCAGCTCTTAGTACACACAAGCTTTTGATTTCTCTCTTCTAAAAAGAAAAGCACTCAGGAATGTAGGCCTGTGTTGGTATCTACATTACATTGTTTGCCAACCTTCTACTATGATTGGATGTGAGTAATACATGTCATCTATGGTCACTTCCACATCTATTACATGAAATAAAAAGCACAATTTTTTTCTGTTCATCATTATCTGCCTTTCCAGCTGGAACACTACCCCTATATCCAATAGTTTAGATAAGAGATCCTCCTGTGTAAAGTACAGTTTCACTTCATTTTTATTCTGGCTGTTATTCTGCAAAAGCACATTCTGGACCATTACTGTACTGCTAAACTATTATTTGGAAAAGGACACACTCAAAATGCTCCACACTAAATCAACCTCATGAAAGCACTCGAGTATGCCACGTTTGTGTGAAAAAGCACTGTACTTGCTTTCTGTATTTTCATACTCCTCCCCAGGAGTACAATCCCTACTCAGACCCTTCTCTTATATATGCTCATTCTACCTGTGATTTAAACCGGAGAAATGCCAGTTCTGATCTGACAGCACTGTGCACTCACAGGGTTTTATTATATTGAATGATTTAATGTATTTGGATTAGAGCTTGCTCACATTCTACTAGCTTGGAGCAAAGCCTAGCAGCAGCCTCTGGGAATGAAGCACAACCCGCTGTAATAGCAGATACAGGTAGGAAGTACATGAACCAAGTTCTTAAGTCATCAGGGCCAGTGTCATTGAAAGGCCAGCCTCCCTCAGGGCCATGGTGACTGGGGAAGGTTATTGATGACTGGGGAGAGGTAAGCACCACATACATCTCAAGGGAGGGCATGGAAGAGCATTCAGGGTGCTACAGGCCAATAAGCTTCATGGAACAAACTCTCCTGGTAGCCACTTCTAGGCACATGCAGGACAAGATGATGACTAGGAACAGCCAACATGAATTTAGCATGACCCTCACCAACTCGACTGCCTTCTACAATGAGAAGATGGGCTGTGTGGGTAAGGGGAGAGCACTACATACTTTATATGTATATATGTATGTATTCAGAGGAACCCAGATAGGCTGAGAAATGGGCTGGTACAAACCTCATGAAGTTTAACAAAGGCCAATGCAAAGTCCAGCCCCTGCACCAGTTCAGGCTGTGGGCTGGCTTTGCAGCAAATCATCCAGGGTCCTGGTGGGCAACAAAGCAGAACCAAGAGCCAGCAGTGAGCCCTTCCAACAAAGGTGGCCAACTGCATCCTGGGCTGTATTAGCGAGAACATAAGCAGCAGGTTGAGGGAAGAGAGTCCTTCCCTCTCTTTGGCTCTTGTGGGACCACTCCTGGAATAGTATGACCAGTTTCTTGAACTGGGGAGGCTAAAAAACATTGACATGGTGGAGCAAGTTCATTGGAGGTCTACCAAGACAGCAGGGGGATAGATAAGGAGATACTGATAGAGCTGCACTTGTTCAGCGTGAAGACAAGACTAAGGGGAGGGCTTGTTCATGTCCACAACTTTCTAAAGGGAGGCTATAGTCAACATGAAAAAGTTTGCAATCGCTGTTCAGATATGTGCCTCACCCTGGATATATGTACAAGCACAGCAAGAACACAGGGAACACTGAAAGCAATAATGCTCCTTTCAAATCTCTTCATATTCTACAATAACTGCATAAGTTTCTCACTGTAAATTTTCCTGGTAAAATCGTAAAATAGTAATAATTTTCCTACAAACTGAAAGTTGTATTTTGGTAAACCACTTTCACTACCACAAAACCTTCAAGACAAAACCAGCTACAGCTTTCCAATTTTTTAAGTTTGGAATGTGTGATTCACATGAATTGTTGAACAGCCTGATTAACTTTTTTTGTTTAAATCAAGAAATTAATTTATTTGCTGGTTTTGTTTGCGTTAGCTTTACTTAGCATATAAAGACAAGCAATTGCAAACAGACCATCAGTCTCTATTCACATACAAAGTTTCTTCAGCTGTTCACAGTTCACCTGAGACAGATGCAAAATTGCTCTGGTTTATCTACATGTGCTCAGTGAATGAAATCAATAGTGTACATTTCTGATCCCAACAACAGGTACAACAATAGTTGAAGATACTAATTCCTGCTAGTCTTGATTCTACTCAAGGATGGTGTCATTCTCAATTACCAGAGCTCCAATGTTTTGAGAAAAAATAAAAGCATTAACTGATTCTATTATACACTTTCTCACCAACTCAAGATTTGCGATATTGCAGTTTTGGGGGTTTTGTTTTTCTAGAACACACACATTTCCATTTCAAGTGCAACTACATTAGCTGCCCTCATATTAAAAGTGCTCTTTCACTTAACAGGAGTGACTACTCCTCAGGTCCATTAGTCTCCTGAAATTGTCAGTTTGCAGTACCATCAGCCAATTCAGAATCCTGAAAGTTAATCATCAATAATGCCAGAAGAGGTGTCAGTGTTATCTAAATTGCTTCAGAGCTGTTTGCCTCTGGAGGTACCTCACTTGACATGAACGTGTAGGTTAAGATAATGAAATACAAATACTTAATATCAGGACTTTTCATGTGACAATCAAAATATTACACCTCAGCTGGAAAAACCATCACATATAAATCAACAGAACAAATCAGAATGAACAACATAAACCAACTCATTACTGAACAGCACTGTTCGGACATAAAGAAAAAAAGCTAACCAAGACTTGTTACAGAAGAAAAACAGCCTATTAGCAACGAATTCCAAAGCTATACTTCTCTCTTCCACAGTCAGACAGAATCAGGATGTTCACTGTATTTTATATTGTTTATACATATATGCACTATTTTTTTATATATATTATATATTTTTATATATATGTAGTGTATGGATATCTTGAGATATTGTCTACCGTTAATGGATTTCTGAGTGATCCACCAAGTACAACAACTGACCATAAATCACTGAAACAGACCACTTGAATTTTCATGACACACTTCTGTCACAACAATCGTCATTCTACATTAAAAAAAAAAAGCAAACTAAACCAAACACCAGCCTGTTTCAGAGCTTTAGGAGATCTACACTTCAAGTTCAAACTAATTTCACCTTCAGCTAGTTGATCAGAACAGTTGGGACCAGGAAACTCCTGAGGCTTTGCCACAAATACCATATTCAGAGTCACCCAGACAGAGACACCAGTGCTTGTTTGCCCAGCACATGGTAAAAAGGCACAATAGTCAGTAGTTTGGGCACTAGTTGAGACCTGGAGTCACCAAGAATTTCCAACTTCTGCTACAGGATTCCTATACAATCTTCAGGAAGCCATAGGAGGCAGATGGGGATTCAACCAGAGATTAAGACATTCAGATTTAAATATTTAGACTCCCATTACAATGGAGATTTAGTCTCTACTGAACACTCCTTAATTCTTAAAGCCTCTTCCTAAACCAATTCAGCTGAACCACTAGTAGAGGCTCAATACAGAGGTCTAAGCTTAGACCTCTGGATCTCAGTCAACTACATGCAGACAGCAAAAGACCCCATGCTCTTCTGGACCAGCTGCTGGAAGCCAGGGAAGAAACCTTAACACATCTCAAGTGGCAAAGATACCTAATGTGTAGGTGACAGACTGAATCATACCCCTGGCTACAAGATCCTCTGAATAGCTAGCTATTTTATTTGGCTCTATTGACAGTATTTCCACAACAAACCAGGCCTGCGCAATCAATGAAGGGAGCTTAGACATCCGAAGTTAGGCACCTTAATCCTGCACTGAAGTCTAACTTGAGAAGTTTACAGATAAACTGAGATACAGAACATTTTATTAATTTTTTTTTTTCATTCACTAAATTGCAAGGTATTACATGATGGAGAAACCAGGTCTATATGTATGATGTGAATCATTCTTGAACACATGACATTTCTTATCAGAGACTAAAATGATGACATGAAATTTAGGATCTACAATAAATCTTGAGGCCTAGAACATATTTGAATAGATGACTGTCCACTAGAAATATAACAGTACACTTAAAAATATAATTTTGAAAAAATACAACTGTATACAGATCAATATTAAATGAAAAACACTGAATTAATGGATTCCAAACACGAAGCTAGTAGACACGGCAACTGGTAAAGATCAGGAATTATAAGAGGAACTGTCGGAAATATCAGGAATCAGCTGTTTCAAGTTACCAGCTCAGCTACAGGCTGGCAACTAAAGAATGGTACAGAATAATCTCCAGTCACATGCACAAAACACATGCTTGAGTGCAAGCTGCCTAATTAAGACAATATGCATTTTACAGAGCACAGTTTCTACATGTCAAAAGAACTTTCAGATTATTAGTTAAGTGAATAGCCATTAAAGAAAACAAAAAACTCTACAGTATTTGCATCCTTCTAAACTAATGCTGTGAAGACCTGAAAACTAACCAATCTGGAAAGTTCAGTGTAGTTTAAGCTCTCTGTGGGCTATAGTATTGGAATTATTTAATCCATTTTAATAAAAGACATAAAGCAGAAAACCCCAAAACTTGGTTACTCCTACAGAAAATGGTCTATGTACAAAGGTTTGTTCTTTGTTAGGTCCGTTTGGCTCATCTTTTTACTGCAAGAGTAGCATGAACACAGAACGCTCAGAAACCATTCAATGCTAGTAATACATCAAGTGACTCAAACGCCCAAATCACAAGGCATTTCAGCATGTCATTTTCTTTCTTAGCCTTCTCTGATTTGTGTACTGCACTACATTCAACAGATTTTCTGAAATATTGTTACTGTTACAGAACAAACAGCTAATATTCACACATAATTTTAACTGTTCCTTCTTGTTTCATTAGGAATCCTAATGATCACTTTGACATTATAAACATAATTAACTGATCTGTATCTTTTTAACATATATTTAAATTTGGCAATACATCCTCATATTTAGTTTCATACGGCTAGCCAATGACATCAGAGAGGTTCTCTAAAAGGATAAGCTTCCTCACTAATTTTTTGGCATTAGACCTAAGATGTGTTCAGACTCAGCATATCATTCCAAAACGAGAAGTATTTAACCCAGGGGATATAACTTTCACATATGTCACTCAGTGCAGACAGGAGTGGACTCTAAAGGAAGAAATGAATTAATAAAACCTGTGTTCACAGAACACAACAGACAGCCTTTCAGAAAGGGCAAATCCTATCTCTCAGCTCTGCTAGCTAGCCCACACCACTTCTACTGTAATTAAATAATTTTAAAACTTTGCTTTATCCAGAGGTCACTCAAATTTGGATTCTTTAACTTTTACCCAAAGAATTTTGTAGGGTTACTTGCCTGCAAGTAGAGTTACTTATAAAAGAAGGAAAACAAGGTTGCAAAATTGTATTCTATTCTTTTTCCTAGATATAGCAAATTATTTTACAGTACAGATTCAAAAATATCTCTGTATGCCAAAGGCATACACACTAAATAAATAGTTAAACAAAAGCAATGCTTCTGTCTCAAACAAAGGTCTGGAAAAGAAACAGTACAGAGAGGCTATCACAGGCTACCTTTCCAGGAGTCTCAAGAGAGCACTTCAACTGACCAAAGTATCCAAAGCTAAAACTGTGCTGTTCCTCCAGGTTGAGGGAAGTTGAATGCTATTTCTTTTCCAGCCCTACTATTCCAAATTACTGCAGCAGCAAACATCCTAAAACACACAGACACCTGCAATCCAGTACCCAGCTGCTAAGCAGAGGACACACCTGTCCCACAACAGGCCTAAACCAGGCCAAGCTGACCCTGCCACGGGAGGATGCTGTCCCCATCTGCCCTGACCCCACCTGCCCTCTCCCTTCCCCTCTCCTGCCAGCACAAGTGTGCCTGTAACTGTGTAGGCATGAGAGGTTTGGGGGTTTTTTCTAAGCTCATTTTGCTTTTACTGCTATTCAGAAGTCAAGAAAAAAACTGAGTCAGTGTAGAGATTAGAAGCCTACTAGAAACCCGACACTGCTGGACTGGATCTGCATAAGCAACAAGGAGTTATATCCAACTGGAATTGAGGCTGAGAAGAACTTCTTGGGTATGCTTATTTTCCTTCTTATCTCAATTATTTCTGCTAAATATAAACATTTCCCCCTTGTACTTCTAAGGTTTCTTACACAGTGGAATTATCTAACCAAATCAGATGCAGTTTACAGTATTTTCATTCAGTAGTAAGAAACAGCAGGTAACCTATTCAGCACACTAAACTGTTTCCAATTTTGTGACAAGACAAAATTCTTACTCCAGTTCACTAAAGAGTGCGCTGTCAGCTTCCAACACACCCAGCATAGGATACTGGAACTCCAGTGACTAGCAGTTTAAGATAGTCTGTAAAGCTTTACGGGTGCGCCACAGAATTCAGTCCAGAGTTAAAAGTTAAGCATCACAATGCTCTAACACAGAGGAAGCTCAGGGCCCGTCGTATTAAAAACAGGGTATGATGGCCAACTGGTATTGTTCTCTAGGAGAAACATCAGATTCTTTAAGATAACATGAGTGACAGGCAAATACCCAAAACTGCTTCATCCTCTGTAATTGCAAGCTCCAAAAGATATTGTTTAATTTACGCTTACCCTGAGAGCTTCTATCACATCTCTGGTTGGTGCTTATTTTTTATAACTGGGAAATGGAAGTATATTGTGGAAGTAAGAATACATTTTTCAACAATGTCATTATTTGTACACCTGGCAATATAAACAGTTTTGGCATATCACAGCCACAGCCACCAAATCACTCTCTGTTCATAGTGCACAGTTTTCACGGATAGTATGCTTCTGTAGTTGGTGCTGATCTGAGGAAGTATCACACAGGATTTATCCACCTATCAAACAGAAAGAGTCAAAACCACCTAGCAACAGATAGATATGGGACTGAAGTCTAATAGTAACTGGTATTCCCCACACCCTTAAGAAAAATAAGTCTAGCACATTAATTAATCCCCAAACATCGTCAGCAACGCAATTTCAAACCCACAGATTCTTTCTGCAGCTCCCATTCTCAATGTATGAAGTGGCACCACCTAGGAAAATCCTACTAGGCTATTATTTGTCACACAGCAAAGATGATGTATGGATTTCTTTGGGGCCAACAATACATTCAGTTATTTCTTAGTTTAAAGCTCTTTCTAAGGGGAACGAAGTTTGCCACATATTTGTGTCATAAGTTTAACACCAGGAGAAACTCAGTAATTTCAATATTTCTTAACAGATCATCAGAGTCAGCAAAGAACTCAGAATCCACTGTTGTGACTGAACTTACAACTAAATGATTTCCACATAAATGTAACCTACTAAGAAAACTTTATAGACTCAGAAGTAATAAATATGGGGTGAAAGTGCTTAAAACAGTGAAGAGGTCAAGTTCCATTTCTAATAGGGGTTTAAGACCTTGCTTCCAGCTCCTAACTGAGGAGAAGGTCTAAGTCCTACAGCCAGCTGTCCCCTTTTCTGCTGCACCCACCCCCTCCCCGCAAAAAACTCTGATAAAGCTCTTCAGCTGTCATCTAATGTCACCTAATCATCTAAATGATTGTCAAACAATCATTTAATATTGTTTTGGTCTCTCTGTACCCAACAGATATGGCATTAGTTTGTAATAACACATGCATCATGCGTTAAAAACATCTTTAAAAAGTGAAAACTAAACCCCTAATTAATTTAAAAAAGGCTCTGTTTTTCTGATCATGCCACTTTCTAACTCCTTACAGTATTGATTAAAAATTATTCGCTCAAATTAATCATTTGAGCAACAAGTAGAATTGATCACTACACTACTACTTTTATCAGCAGCAAACTCATCAGCTAAATTCATTTTGCAAGAATTTTAACAGTATTAATATAAAAATCAAAAAACAGTAGAAAAATTATTTTAGAAATGGCTGATAACAAATAGCTGCGAGCAAAATTTTAGATTATGTCAGAAATTGGAAGATTATTAGAAGCAGTTTACCTTCATAAAGTACCTATCAAATCTAGCAACTATGATATAGCTCGTAACTATTGATTTTGGACTAGGAGTTTTTCAATAACTTTATCACAGTACAGTAAGTTTATTAAGTGACATGGAAGCATACACATCAGCTGCAAGATAAACTCATAAATGACACAGCATGCAGTAGTGACGAGAACAGTCTAATTACACTGCAAGTAAAAAAGCGAGATTTTAAGTAGCAGGCATTCGTTTTACAAAGCCTGTGTTTAAACATGGTTTAAAAAGCTGGTGCTGTTACTAATCAGGAAGAAGATCATGCCATTCCTCTGATCACTCTAGCCAAATCTAATTATGATCAGACCAAATGCATGTGATTAAAATACCTATTTAGCAGTTGATATTTGACAGAAAGTGACACCCGTTTCCTTTAAACCTAGAACAAAAAAAAAAAGGCTTCCAGAAGTGAGGAAGTAAGATCGTTTCCTGCAACTGTATCATACATCCTACTATAGGACTGCTCTCACCTCAGACCTCTCTGTAAAAGCCCACAACTCATAGCAGAAGGAGTCCCACTTCTTTATAAACGCCTTCTAGTACTATTCCATAAACCTACCCAAACTCCCAAAAACTGTGGAAAACTGTTTTTTAATGAAGCTATGCAAATTGCTGTCAAAATGTAAAAGAGAACAAGACAGAAGTCATACTTACACAAGAATACGTTAGACATGCTGAACAAGTATTAACCACATGCAGTGGTTACTCTAACCTTCAGTGTGGCAAATATAATGAAAAATACTAGCTTAGGGATTACGTTGCCCATCTCCTTTGTAGATCTTGAATAAAGTAAACATTAACACAGTGGGGAAACTTGTTCAGGGACCAGACAACTTTCTCTAGTGTATTACTGTGTGATTCTGAAGTAAGTGGAATCTGCACCCCCACCTCCCTCCAAAACAGAGACACAGATTTCTTTTCCACTAACCACAACCTTTATTCTTATTTACATGTGACCACACACAATTTCTCAGAACTGATCACAACTTTCTCATTTTTCCATGACCACACACAATTTCTCAAACACAATGCCATTCCTCTGCAACCTATAATCATACCTAACATGCTCTGCTACAGCATGAGCATGACACTTCATGCCTTTCAAAACAAGCACAGTCATTAGCTACAATTCATCTGTTAAAATGTATAATACTTCATACAACATTAAACATGCTATCACTTAATTGGAACTAAAGTCACATTACATATGCAATTCCTTTCTTCCAAAGTGAGAGAGTCTTTACTGTATTTTCCAATGTACCTTTCTGGCTCTGCAGCTTAATCTGAGTTAATATATCAGTATTTTTCCTCCCACTATTGTGTAGAAAAAATATTTTTTTAAAATGGCAAGCGATAAACTACTGATAAGGAAAAAGTTAAACTGACTGTGTCAACACAGTAGAGAAACACACAGTTAAAAAGTATACTTTAAATTAGCTGAAGTAATCCGGCTCATCAAGGTTACTGAAGTCTCAAGCTGCGTGCCGAGTAAACTGAGGTCTGAAAAATAAAACGTGGGATCCCACTGACATAGATTTATTAATGGAATTTTTAAAAAGGGGGGAAAAAGTAACTTAAACTTCTCCGTCTCCCATGCTCCCTCGGTTGTAACCACTGGAAAGCGGCAGAACCCCAAAATCACGCAGCACCAGCCATCGCCGGCGACCCCGGCAGACGGAGGTGTGCGATCGGGAGGATCGAGGCTCGCCGACCGGGGCGCAACGCTCCGGACAGCCCGTGCGTCCCTCACGGGGTGCGGGTCAGCCCCGAGAGGCGATGTGGGGGAGCCCGGCGCCTCCCGGTGCCCGCCGCGGCCCTCTCCGGCGGGGCTGCCCCTCCGAGCCCGCCGGTGTGCCCACACCCGCAGCGCCGAGCCCGCTCCGGGAGAGGCTCCTGAGGAGATGCGACGCAGCCAAACCAAACTTTGCCTCTTCCCCTCGGGAGGACGCTCGGGATGAGGCGGGGCCGCCCCCGCTTCGGCCCCCCTCAACAGGCGACCGATCTCCTCGCCCCCAACCCCGCTCCCCGAGGTGCACCAGCCCGGCCCACGTCCCCCCGCCTCGGCAACGCATTAAAAACAACAACCCGCAAGCAAACGCGCCAGGCGAAGCCGCGTCTCGGTGCCGACAGCGCTCGGCAACCTACGGCCATGAAGGACGGAGCTCACCGGGAGCGGAACCGGGCGCGGGGGCAGGGGCACGCCGGCAGCCGCCGCTCCGGCCGGGCCCCGCGGCGGGGGAGGCCCCTCCGCCCGCCCGCCCCGGCTCAGCCCGCCCCTCACCTCCTTAACGGGGGGAAATTTTTTCCGGCACTCGAGGCTCAGGCCCCGCAGGTCTCCCTGCATATTTTCCAGCAGTTTCTTCACGGCTTCGGGGCTGCTGGTCCCGGACATGGCGCCGCCGGGCCGGCCCCGGGCCGGTCGCTGTTCCGAGCGGGCAGGGGGAGCGCCTCTCGCTCCGCGGTACCGGCCGACACGTCTGCGCCCGACACCGGAACCCGTCAGCCGCGGCCCCGCTGCCGGCGCCTCCCCCGCCCCGCCGCCGCCGCCAGGACCCCCCCCGCTCCCACAATGCCGGGCGCCGCCAGCGCCGCGCGTCAGGCCGCTTCCGCACACACGGCCCCGGGGGCGGGGAGAAGCGGCGGCCCGCCGGGAGGCGGCACCCGGGCGGGGCGGGACGCCCCTTCCCCTGCTGTGTCGCTTGGACCGCGCCGGGGCGAGGGCGTGAAGGGGCGGGAGGCGGCGGTAGGGCCCGGCCCGAGAGGAGCCGCCGCCGCCAGCGGGGAGGGGACGAACGGCGGTGTTTGGCGAGGAGCGGCTCGTGAGGGGCGCGGTGGAGACCCTCGGCCTCGCCGCCGGTCACCTTCCGGTGGCGTTCGGCAGCCGCCGCCCGCGGGGAGCGGCGGGAGGAGCCCCCCTCACCGAGCCCGGCCCTCGGGGGGAGGTCGGCGCTGAACGCGGCCTAAAAAAAAAACACACAAAAAGCGAGGCAGGCTGTTACGTCTTCCTTGTGAGTCGTCAAGTTCTTTGCTTTCTCCTACAGGAGCGAAGGTTTGTGCCCTCCGCGACCCGTCTGTGTGTACGGAGCTTTCCGTGGTTTTCACCGGGCGAAGCCAGAGTGAATCTGCTTCGTTGTGAAGATCATGGAATCATTAAGGTAGGAGAAGACCTCTAGGATCATCGAGTCCAATTATCAACCCGACACTACTATGTCTCCTAAACCATGACCTGAATAAATACAGGAGGGCAAAAAGAGGGGACAGGGTAGCAGCCGGGTGTCGGGTACCTTCCCTGTCACCAGCAGCTGCTCAGCAGTGCCCCTCTGAGAGCCAAAAGCTTTTCAACCAGCTGTTTTTAACCCATTTCAAAAGCAGGCAACCGAACAACGAGCCTAAGATGTGCAATCACTCTGTGGCTTGCAGTAATATTCCCTGCCTAACTTCAGCCACGCCAGGGCTTCCCTCCCAGGCAGCCTGAGCTTCCTTCTGGAGGACACCATCCATCGTCGAACAGTTAACGTCCCACGAAGGTTTTGGTCTCTGATGCAATAATTGTTTCTCCATATTCTGGTTGCTGTAAACCCTGTACTGCGGTGGCTGCCTGCCTGTAATGCAGCATGGTTCTGCTGCCCTTCCTTAAACCCAGGGAGCTGGAAAACATTCTTGAGTTTCTACAGTCTAGTTTTTAAACTTGGAAATCTTGAAAAGAATTCCGAAGAATCGGAAAATAAATTTTTACTGCCTTACTATTTAAAACAATTTTATTTTAAACAATGGCATTTCTTCAGACTTTCCTGAAAGTCTTCAGTCTTATTCAGAGAATGTTCTAAGACTTCTTTTTGGGTTTTGTGTGTGTGCCTTACAACGAAAAAGGAAAAAGAACCTCTCATAAATTTGAGCATCCCCACTTGTATGTTGGGGTTCATTTACTGTGAGGTGCGTTGCAAATCACACAGTAAACAGGCTCGCACCGGCACCGCACTGTACACTGTACCTGTAGATGTAAATGTTTAGGTGTGCTTTACGAGGCAGAAAGTGCGGGATTGCTTTCTAAGTAGGTCATTATTTTAAGGTCTTTATTTTTACATCATGTTCAAATTACTGCCTGTTAACTTGACAGAACTAGATAAATGGATGTGACTCTTTCAAAACTGCTTGTAATATTGGCACAATTGGATTAGGTGGTTGAACTTACGTGCCTTCAGACAAGGAATTAGGATTTCACCCATGTGTTCCAGGAAATCAAACCATGATTCTATAACATTATGCTTTCAAAATGTATTGGTCTGTATATTCTCAAAAGCTTTGATTTTTATGTGGTTACTTAAAAAACCCAAAAAGCAGGACTATTGTCCTCAGTAGAACTATTTACATGCTTAACCAATAAACATTTTCTTAAGGATTTTCCCATCTAAGCGCTTCCATTCTGGGCTTCAATCCAGATGGCAGTTCACAGAGCAGTCCAAATACCTTCATAAGAAACGTGGATGATTTGCTAGGAGGATGAGTCAATTAATTATTGACTATGCATAGGTATTTCTTAGGTAAGCTTTAATGATTTACTTCCTTTTTTGTTGTTTGGACATTTCCACCTATTTACTGTACATGCTGAGTTGTGGGCATATCGATATTCTCTGAATCCACTTGTCTGCCTAAACTAAAATGATTGTCATTTCTTGTGGAATGAGGGTCAGTAAACTGTTCTGTAATGCTGACTTTCTTACAAAAAGGGAGCAAGTATTTTGGGTAGAATTTGTCTGAACATGACATCTTGAGTTAAAGCATCCCACTGCCATTATTATCCCTGTAACAAAATGATGAAGAGGAGGAAAACTTGTCATATGGCCATATTGCCCTGTTAACAACAGTGAGACAAGTAAGGAGAATTTAAATTAATGACATTTAAACAAGCAAATTAGTATGTGTTAGATAGTATGTGCGTACTAATTTCCTGCAAATCTTACTGTTTTGTTTAACCAAAAAAGACTACTCTAAACATTCCGTTTGGATGGGGGCTGCTCTTGCATTGTGAATGCCTGAGAAGTTAACTTATATGAAAGAGAGATGATGTTTTCTTTAAATGAAAGCCATAGCAGTAAATTTTGTCCACCCTTCCTCACAGAGCGCTGGCAACCTTTGAAGTAAAAGTACTGAGGGAATAGATTACTGCTTTTGAGCAGAATTGACAACTTGTTGCTGTATCAGTTTTTGCGAACGGTTATGTAAAAAATCATTAAAATACTCAAGATCAGTAGGGGTAAATATTTTGGAACATAAACTATTACACTTCTTAGGAATAAATGTTTTGTGTTGTTTGTGTTGTGATTTATACTGTTTGTGTAAAATGATGGTTTCTTGAGAAAAAGCAGATTATTTCATTATGTTAACAGTTTTTATCATATTAGCTTGTACTTGCTGATTGTCCATCTTTTCTTATTCCAGGTGTGTGGTGGCGTAGAACTGGGAGCATGCTACAGGCTTTCTGTATTTGTAACAGCTTGATAGCACCCTGCCGCCTCCATTAAGTATAACATACAAAATATTTTTTAAAGCTGCCTCTGGCCAATGTTCCACCCTTTTCACTAATCTCAGTGCTCTGTTTTGTGGATCAGGAAAAAAAGGACTGTATGCTACTCCTCTCATAAGCAAAAAATATTACTGTTCTTGATTCTTGAAATAATTTTCTTATTACATTA
This sequence comes from Phalacrocorax carbo, assembly GCF_963921805.1. Classification (NCBI taxonomy): domain Eukaryota; kingdom Metazoa; phylum Chordata; class Aves; order Suliformes; family Phalacrocoracidae; genus Phalacrocorax; species Phalacrocorax carbo. Next base: position 36,967,053 of record NC_087513.1, on the reverse strand, counting down.
TTGAAGCTTAGATTTAGTAATCTGCTGAGACGCATGAAAAAAATTTTACTGCAACTCCTTAGTTGTCTGTTACGATGGCCGGTGTTTAGCTTTCAGTCATCCCCTGTCCTCTCTGCAGATTCTTTAACTATGTCAGACAAAATTGGACATACAATTGTAATAGTACCAAACTCACGGTACTGGAATGCAAAAAATTCATCTTAGAATACTGTAACAATGTATTCTGGGGAATTTCATCTGCTACTAAAATTGAGATAATTATAACTTTTTAGTATTGTATATTTTCTGTTTAGACATCGTGACCCTTTTTGAACCAAGTGGAACGTTTGTGAATTTGGTGAGACCTGCTGTCAGGATCTTAGGAAATTTGGCATAGAATTAGTTTAATAAGCAACATTTCTACCTATTAAAAGGGGTTGGTTATTTTAGGTCAAGTGCAGTCTCCTGTATATCTTCTCTGAAGGCTGTTCTGTGTTTGATACGTAAATTGCAGTGACTTGGTATGAAATTTGTTCTATTTGTATACTTCACTTTTTATCATTTACATTTATTGTATGTATCTCTTCAGCTACCAGCTTTGGCACTCACTCTGCTCAGCATTGCCAGCCAAATACAGCAAGATTGCTCATGGGTTTGGAATTGAAACATAGAAGCGGTTGCAAAATTGAAAACTCATTCAGATCTGCTGAATATCAGAACTGGGAACTGTATGCGTGCCTGAATCTCTGGCGCATCTCTTAAACACAGGATAATCTTTCTCACTGTCTTGATGTGCACCTTCTGTAAATGCAGCAGATTTATTAGTTAAGCTAAACCAAAGCAGTTTAACTATTTAAACTAGTCAGGATCCTTTTAAGTGACACTGATTTGGTTGCGGATGTAACTTAGTGTAGTTGCATTTCGTTGCAATAGGTACTATTGTACGTATTCCTAACCCTGAGTAAAAGCGCTTGCCTGTCTTTTGGTATGTTTTAAATGCCTCGGTTTCCATTCAAGTCTCTTCCAACGCAGAAAGTGGAGCAGTGTATGTGGACATCTCTGAGAGCACGTTTTTGACCAGCAGTTAAAAATGGTAGTTAGCTGCGAAGCTAACTTCGTATTGCGCTGCAATTATTATATTGTTGTTTGCTTTGTTATTAAATTGTACATTATTTTGTGATGGGCAGTGGGTGATTGAAATCATTCCCTGTAGCTTTATGGCCCTAATTACCAACAAAAATGCTCATGAGACCTATTGTGATTCATTAAATTACCTCTTAGAACCTGTGTTCACGTACACTGCAAATGTTGCACATCAGCCCTTTAGATTCAGTTAAACAAGAGATAGCACTCTGCTGTATTAATTTCTGGTGTTTACTCCTAGTTATAGTCTGTTCTGATAGGTGGATGCAGATGCAGACTCTGAATATGAGAAGAGGGTTATCACCACGTTACACAGGGGCAAAACTCAAATTTCACTGTGGCAATGAATTGGTTTCAGAATGATGGCAAGAATCATGGCTTTTCCTCCGAGTTGGCTTTACTCAGATACGAATACGTAACTGATACGAATCTATACATAGTAACAGTACTAAACAAACTTAAGGATATGAAATATCAATTGTACTGTCATATAAAGGCGTTTGCAGACATCTCCAGTGTTTTTTTCCACTGCAGAGTTAAAGAGTCGTCATGGAGAGAATTTTACATCATACTGGATTGAACATAGATGCTGATAGCAGCAGGCAAAGCTGAATTTTAAATTAGAAGAAGGGATGGATTAATACCAAATACTTCCTGTAGTTCTTTACAGAAACCTATGCATTGTATTGGTCTGTGTAAGCACAGAGAAGCCCTGTAGGCATGTGAACACCTCAGAAGCGCCCTCTTAAATTATGGACACAAGAAATTGGGCAGGAGAGTATTTCTCTTGTGGCCACAAATGGGTTACAGTCAGAGGTAATGACCTCCCTCTAGTACCTGTTTGGGGATTTTTATGGAATAGAAGGGAAGCCCTTGTTGCTTTAGGTCGTGGCTGTATGAGGAAGTTAGATCTAATAGCAAATTGAAAAATACTTTGTTTTCCAGCATGAGTTCCCCTTCTTGTGAATTTAGCCTGTGTTCCTTCTTGCATAGGTGTGAGCATGTATTTACATGTTAGTACACATTTTGTTTGTATATTTGCATGTTAATAGGCATTTTATTTTGTTTAGTCAACTAAAAGGGCAATCCCAGCTGCTGTCTGTCAGTGAATCATCCTCTTTGTCATTAGCAAGCTATCAGTAATGATGTCACATTATCTTTGAGGTCACTGACAAAAATGTTAAGTAGCAATGCCCAAAATGCCAGACCTATCACATGTACTAGATCCTCAGCAGCGATTCCCTATTGAGTTACAATACGGTCACTTCAGGGCCTACACACAAATCTCCCAGCCAGAGGCTTAGATGCTTCCGTGACTCTTGTGTAACCAGCCAGCAAAGCTGTTTTTCCAATTTTTCCTGCTTGACTCTTGTCCAAACAGATTCTCAGATCAGTGGGGTTTTTTTGCATTGCCCTTTTGAGTACTGGTAATTGAATCAGCTGAACCCTGTTAACTCCTTTTCGGAGAAAGAAACTGCTGTCCACTGCTCGATTTAATTTATTGCTGTCTCAGAGCTAGCAGTGTAACAGACAAGCAGATACATGATATTCAGAAAATCTTAGCAGCAGCTCCCATACCCTTCATGCTTACAGCTGAACATGAGTCAGGACAGATTAAATAACTTCTGCAGCTCACACAGTAAGTATGTGGCTGGCCTGGGAAATAAACCTTACTCTCTGTGTTAAACTGAATCTGTCTTTCCCTTACGCAATAAATATTATTTGTCAGATAACGGAATTATCTATTCAGGCAGCACCTGTGAATTTTCCCCTCGTGGTATGTAATGCAGTCCATTCATGATACCTTTTTTTTCTGCCAAGCATAGGAAATACAGAAACCGTGATGGAGATTTTACTCGACAGTTGTTTACATTGAAAAGCCCCATGCTGACCTCCCCTGCTACCATCTTAACAAATAGTACAGCCTGAGGTCACGGTCAGCGGATGAAGAAACTTCAGCGGTGTTGCACCTCTGATCGGCATTTACTGCAGTCTCCGTGTCCGTTATTAGGAATTTTGCTTTAGAAATAAAGGCATAGATACGTCAAAACAAAGTAATTGTGATTCTACGCAGTGTTGTTTGATCCAGAGCTCCTGCAGTGGGCAGCGCATTCAGCTGCACTCTCGGGAGAAGTCTTTTCCCGAGTATCTTGTTCTGACTGCAGGAAGCGTAACATAAAAATGCCCCTCAAGAATGTCAGAAATATGCATGTGCTGCAGTCTGTGTATTTTGCTGCTCCCTCATCTATTTGCCAAAAACCTCCCTACATCTTTTTAATAATTTCCTTTTTGTCTCTTCTTCAGCTTGTATGTGTCATGGTTTAGCCCCAATTAGCAATGAAGCAGCGCCCAGCCACTCACTTGCTTTGCAGTGGGATGGGGGAAGAGGATCAGAAAATCAAAAGTAAGAAAACTCATGGGTTGAGATAAGAACAGTTTAATAATTAAAATTGTAATAATAATATTAACAGGATAACAGAGAGGTGAAACCTAGTTAAAAAACCCAAGTGATGCAACTGCTTCCCACCCGCTGACCGACACTGCCAGTTGCTAAGCCGCGATCGCTGCCACCCCCTGGCCAACTCCCCCCATTTAATATACTGAGCATGACGTGCCATACGATATGGAATATTCCTTTGGCCAGTTTGGGTCAGCTGTCCTGGCTGTGCCACCTCCCCTCCTGGCTTCTTGTGCCCCTGGCAGAGAATGGGAGGCTGGAAAAGTCCTTGACCAGCATAAGCATTACTTAGCAACAACTAAAACATCAGTGTGTTATCAACATTGTTCTCATCCTAAGTCCAAAACCCAGCACTGTACCAGCTACAGTGAAGAGCATTAACTCTATCCCAGCTGAAACCATGACAGTATGAAAGTTGTGGAAATATTTCTAGTAACCTACAGACACTCTACTAATCACAAAGCAACACCAGAGAGGAGAAGGGTGTTCCCCTCTAAAAATAATGCTTTTTGGCTGCTGGATCAGAGAGGCAAAGCTGCTGGATACTTTCCCCAGGCTCTGGTGAATCCTTTGAGAGAATCATTCCAGATTGCTGCCCTGGGGCTGCTGAGCAATACTGCTGCTGCAGGAGAGTTTCTATCTACTGAATAAGGTGTTAGGTCCTTTGTGTTAGGGGTAGCCTCTGTCTACATAGCCAGCACTGCAGTAATATCTATAAAATACAGAATATATCTATAAAAATAGTCATTATACTCACATAAGTAGCATGGAGGCCAGCACACTAGTTACGTATTCTTTTCTCACACTGCCATGGCTACACTGCTGACATGACCAACTTAATTTGTAGCTAACACAGACCAGCCTAGAAAAGACTCAGTACGGCGGTGTACTTCTGAGAGCCTCCAGCACAACTGTTCGCAGAGATAACTGAAGTGTGACCACTCAGTTATTTTACAGGCAGTTCTTTCTATAAACCGTAAGGATTAGAGATTTCTTACAGAAGAGATCTTGATTAAAAGCTCTTTGATACAGAGGCCTTGATTTACCTTATACATTGCCTTCATCTTTACTGCTTTATGAAGATTGTAGGCCTCTCATTTCATTCAAAGGACTTTGCCCTTTCTATAAATATTTGTATGGGTGCATGTGTGGCTGTGTTTATAAGCAGCAGTCTGAAAGAAATTTTGTTATTCAGGTTGGGTCAAAACAGATAAACAGAATGAACATAACTTCTCTGAGAATTTGGAAGACGTCCAAAGAAATCCAATCATAAAGAGACAAATGCTTTCCTTCACAGTGAAACAATTACACAGCTCACCTCCACAGTACGTATCTAAGTCCTGGGTGATGTGCAAGCAGGTACGCCCATATCCAAGGATGTGTACCTGTGGCAATTTCATAATTATTAGTGACATTTTGGGAGCATTTCTAAAAGTTGAATTCAGTATTTTACAAATGGGAGCCCCTTCCTGGAACCTGCTCCCGGAGCACGGTGGATGAGCTGGTCCACCTCCTCACGCCAGTGCGTGGATGTGCTTTGGGCTGACCACTGGCTAGAGCATAGGCAATTCCAGGTCTGAACACTCACTCTTCCAGCTGAGAGACAAGCCCTGGAGTTACTGAATGGATCATTAAGTGGGATGTGTAAAAAGCCTGTGTGAAACTTGTTCAACCAGCCTGAGACCTTATTTCCGTTTGGCAGCATGATCATCAGGAGATTCCTATAGCTGTTTATTTCCATGGGCCTTACTTACCTGCTCCAGTCTTAACTAATAAAACCACGCCATGATCTAAGATTTGATAAACAATTTAATTACAAAATTAGCAGTTAACATATACTAAGTATTGACATATTCCTTACCAAACGTCTGTGCTCCTGTCCAGCTCAGCTGCACTTCGGTTTGGCAGATACAAATGTCTGGTGGGTTTGAACGTCCTATTTTGTTGGAGGCAGGACCATAGAGAGTCAGGACCAACCTTACCAACAGAGTTACGGTAGGGTTTCAAAGCACTTGACACTTCATTATTTTTCCCCTTCAGGACATTTGGAGCCTTCCTTTGCAAACCTGTTCCTCAGCATTATTAACACATCTACTGCTCCTAGAGACATTTTCCAATACTTGGACACATAAAATGCAGTTTTCTAGACAATGACTAGGTGAGGACTCATGTCAAAAAATAGTATGGCTTTTCTATTACTGTCTTATTTTAAAATGTCCTAATAACGTGCTAGAATCACCTCTAGATTGTTTCCTTTCTAGTGATTTTCTGTATAGTTTTTCACTAAGAAGTTAAATCCATTTCTAGGAACCAAATTATTTTTGTCGTGTTTCCCTACAAGGCAACGCACATCAAAGATTTTAATTCTTAGCTGCCTGTTAGTGACTTTCGCAGTATTTGCTCTTTTTTTAATCATAGGACCCTGCTTTTTTTAGAATGTTTTTGAAATCCTCTACCACCTCCTTATTAGTATCTGACAGCTACTTTCTCATTACATTCATCTTTTCCATTCATGCAGTGTAGGCTTTTCCATACTCCTGCCTTTGTCTTAGCTGTGATTGATTGTTGTCACATACATTCACAGTTCTGCACAATTTCTTCCTCTTTGCCATGAGTTCTTTTGCATTTGTCTCCTGTTGGTGTGGAATCACGTTGGATTACTTGATATGTTTGGTCTGGAACGGAGTATGGAAACTTAATCTTAAATCTGGTTTGTTTATTTTTAACTGCACATCTGTTCACAGAAGTTTTGGGAAGTTTTTTATTGGTTAAATAAATTAAGTTGGACTGTCTATGTAGGCTTTTTATTTCAAGGAAAGAATGTAGTGCCTGTCAAATTCTAATAATATTGTCAAATGCTACTGGGAAAACGGGGCCATTATAATCCATCACACTTGATAATAAGGGAACATTTTAAATCATAAAAAAAGAGCTTTCTAAATGACAATCTCAGGCTAAGCATGACGTTATCCAAACAAAAAACCCAAGATTATAGAGAGAGGATAACCAAATGCTTCCCACAGTGAGTAGCTCTGCAGACTTTTTTTTATCTCTTAATCTTTGCCTCCTTATCTGAAAAATATCACACAAATGTCTAAGGTTACATTTCCTGAATACAACTTCTAAGGCATTATTTCCTGTACCAAAAATCAACATGTACATCTAATTTCTTCCAACTGTGTAAAGGTAAGTTAATTCAACAATTCAAGATATTTTATGAAGAAAGCCTTATCTCCATCCCATCAGTTGATTGTGATTATTGTATATTATAGGCAACAGAAATCTAAATATTTTTATTATACTTGATCAAAACATTTTCATTCACTTTATTGCCCAACTGTAGTTCATTAATCTAAAATGTTCACAACAGTTTTTTGATCGAGAATTTGGAAAAAAAAATAAATTTGATTTTACAGTAAATCCCAAAAAATTTCGGTATCAGAAGCCAGAAACTCATTGGTGACAGAATTTCTTACAGTAAAAGCTGTGAAAATCAAACTGCCGTTATTGACAGTCCTACACTTTTGAAAAATGTGTCTGAATCTAGGTCTCAGCTCTACAAGTTGTATTTAGGATCTGTGTCATACATGGCAAAGTTATTCAGGACATCAGTCTCACCAAACAAATAGGTTATTTAGACACTCCATTTAATTCATTGAGCAGCTATTAGGTAATGCAAAATTAGTCAACATGACTAGTATGTTCTATTTGATTTGGCAAATGCAGCTATAGAGAAGCAACGCTGTGTAACTTTTATTGACCTGTTTGTTCACTTGCAACTGAATTACATTAGGGTGTATGGAAGCTGCTGTTTCCCACTGAAATGGGGGGGGGAGCAGAACTCAGATAGGATCCAAATACGTCTTCCTCTTACTCAGCAAATAGTCCAAGGAAACCAGTCCTATATAAGCAGCCCTAAACTGTATATTTCATATCACTGAGAAACATACATCTGAGTTGGCAGAAGGGATTTGTTCTTTGAATTTGCTTTTAATGGGTACAGATGATGCAGAGTTAGTAATTATCGTCCCTTCTGTTTGCAGACTTTCTCCTTAGCTGAGAGACACACGCATTTACACAACACCCACAGCACAGTATGCACTTTACAGCGTTGACAGATGTTGAAAACAAGCATAGCTCATCTGAATTCTTTCCAGACATCCTCCGTTGTGTTCTGGAAAACGCCTCCGTGACCTCAGACCTCGTTTCAATTGCACGATGTGTAGGTTTTAATTTTCATTTCTGAGGAACCATGCATTTTTCAACAGGGGCATGTCTGATCTGGTCATTGTGCTTTAAAAGAAACCAGCATCGCAATAAAAAGGAAAAGTGAGATGCATGTTTCAGTTTAGGTGGTAACTGGGGGAAGAGTTACTTTGAGGAAACGACAATAAATTGAAGAGGTCGTTCAGATGGCATTTGGAGCGGCTTCATGAGTTTGATTTAAGTTAGTAGCAATGGTGCAGGAAGGGAAGAAAAATCATACCGTTTGCTACCCTGAAAGAAAAGCATGAGTTTTATTCCCATATTAACGAATTCTTGTAACGCTAGGGAGTGAAGGCCTTCCCTCAAACCATGCAGAGCTCAGAGCAAACACCTATAGATTCAGGCCTCCATTCAAAACTCTGAAGTGATTTTTAAGTGGTGCCATTAGGCCTGAAGAGAAGAACATTCCTTTAAAAAGAACCGGGTATTTAAGGATTCATAGATCTCAAAGCCCAGGCAGATGGCTCAGCCTAAATTTCCATCCCAGAAGGGGAAGGGCCATTGCGCCTCTCGGCCACCTCGGCATCTGGCCCAGAGTTCATAAAGCACCCGCCACTTGCCTCTGCTGGTTGTTCGGGTGGTATCTTCCTTCTCCTTGTTAAAAAGTAATTGCATAAAAGACTCCCACACTTATCTCTAATTTCAGATTGTCTGGTTTCAGGTTTACACCATTAGTTCTTTGAATGTTTCTCTCCAATACCCCCTGCATAGTTAGTTTCCTCCCCATAAGGTATCACACAGAAATGGAGGCACTTCTGAGCAGTCTGAGAAAACAATTCTTTGTATGTTAGTGCAAATGTATTTACTCTGGGTTTTAACTTTTTTATTTAATGACTCCCATGTTACAAAAAGTAGTAACTCAAATGGTGTATTGTCCCAGGATCCTTACCACAGACCTGGAAAGATTAAATCAACTTATTTCTGCTTATGTATCCAAGGACAAGTTCTGATGCCACTGTTTCACACTGGAAGCTCATGCTGAATTGCTTGTTCACCAGGGCTGCACAGGATTTGGAGGTACTAACTGCTTTCCACCTTCTGTAGCTATATCTCAATATTTCACACAGTGAATAAAAACATTAATTGAAGGCCAAGTACCACCAACTTCTTCAGTAACACCCCTATTCCACAACGATTTCCTAATGGAAATTATTTTGAGATTGTTGGTCGATTCCTAAACTTTTTGCGTAGCACTCCTGTTTTGATGAGTAATATGATACTTAAGGTGATAATTAAGAGCCAAGCACTTAAATAATTCTAGGTGCACCTACATTATAATCTTTATCAACTCTCTTTTTCAATTACTGCCCCCCCTTCCCCAGTAATGAAACTTACTTTTCATAAAACCATACTGACTGATGTGAATTCTTTATCATTTGAGACCTGTACCAGCTTTTGCATTATTTGGCCCAGGATGACCGTTAATGCTACCTGGCATATAGTAACCCAGCTCATGGGATAACTGGTCAAAAATCTGTCATATTTCTGGGGTTTCCATGCCATTCCAAGATTTAATTTCTTTTCTGAAAGACAGGTCTCCCTCCCTGCCTCAGGAGCATGCCATGCCAGTAAAGCATTCAGTGTTGGACCTAAGAAAGCAGAACTGTTTTCACAATTTGTTTACCCCCCCAAGGAAAAAGAACTAAAATCTGAAGACAGCAATTTGCCTTCAGGCTAAGAATATGCTTATTCTATCAAATAAAGCTCTCAGAGTGGTTGTTTCACTACATTTATAGTGATTTTGTCAAAATAACTAGTACTTAGAAGCAATGAGAAACCATACCCTGAAATTACAGAGTCTGACATCAAGAAGGCATAATTTTTGAAGAAAACTGGTGGGTTTGCCAATTAATTTCTTATTTATTTCCAAGTATTTCAAAATGCTTAAAAAAATACACTGCACTCCATAACGCAGCACTAACTTGCTGGGAAAGCTAGAAGGGGTTGTGGCCTTCCCATCAGCAACTAGCTATAGATGCAGATGTTTCTGCATCATCTGGCAGGTTAACATCTGGCAGCTTTTCTCATCTGTCATCTCAACGATCAACATCTCAACTAAGTTGCAAACTTTACTTCAGTGTGCCAGGAAGGCAGGTAGAACTTACATTTAAGTGAATGACAAAAGAGATCAGGGAATCGAGCTGCACCGAAGCATCCAGAGTGCTGTCTGAAGCCAACCAAAACAAGAGGCCCTGGGCGTTACCTCTTCACCTCTCCTTCCCTCCCAGCCAGGCTTGAAATGACATATTGTTGCCACAAAATCTGTGGAGTAAGTGGGAATTGCAAGCTGTCTCTGCCTCCTACTCTGTTTTGTTTCTGTGACTTTCACATTAACAGGGTTAACTGTATCTTATCATTTTGGGGGTTATGCTGATACTTTCCATCAGTTAGTACATTTCCATCAAAAAGCTTGCGGTCAATGTAACTGACAAAAAGCAAGCATACTGTAGCTTTTTATCAAACATGATTCATAAAGAGATGTTAGGACTCACTTCTCTATATAAATTAGTTGAGTGACAATAACTTTTGATAGACACGGTAAAGGATAATATGCCTTCTGTAGTTTTCATTTTAAGCTTGTCCACTCTGGATGAATTATCGTACCTTACATGTGAATACAGAATAGTTTTACAAAACTCACAACTTGACTGAATTCCCAGAAACCTTTGAGACAGTCATATAGAAAGGTTCCTCATTTTTACATCTGATCAGGAAGCCTACAAACTCAGTGTGTGTTAATCTGGCTTCCAAGATAACGATAACAAAAAAGAATTTTAAAATTATCTATGTAATTTTTTTTCTCTAGCATCACTTTGATCAATACCCTTTTAAACTCTAGCTGGATGATCCAACTATTAGTAGGTAAGTACATTCTTTCTAATGTAAGATCCCATGTATGTGTATATATATGTGCATTTTCAAAGGGAGAATGAAGTGCGTTAGGAGACTGAGTTATCAGATATTAAAACTCCACCTACAAACTCCAAAGTGAGACTCTGTTAAGTCAAACCAGATCCTTTGCTCCTTCCTGTGTTTTCCAAGCAAGTTCTAGGCTAACAGGATACGGGAAAACCAACGGGAGTGTGAATGTAGGGGGTTTCTTTGGGTGTGTTATTCAGAGATGATTGCTTCTTTGGGATTACTTCCTCTACACCACAGATAAATCTCATCTCTCAAGTGCTCCGATTAAAATAAGCAAGTTAAACTCACAAGCTATTTAAGTACGTAGCTTTGTGTTGGGTTACTGTATTCCACACCTAAATACAAGGTTTTAAGCCAAAAGCTCATATCATTTCCCCCCGCCATATTGGTTTGTCTATTGTTAAATATGTTGCCTCATTTCATCAACCATCTCAGTATCTTTCCCTTTGATTAATTATTGTTACAGTATTACTTATTAAAAAAACAAATGATAGGTTTTTATGACAAGAAACAAAAAATTTTTTCAGCCTTACAAATGTCTGAAAACATTCAAACGAGCCAGACAATGACAGGAGAGAATCCCTTTTATATATACTATCTTCTGGAAATACTATTCATCTTATTTTGTGCTGGTCGTTAAATAGCCATTTTGTAACTAATAACATAAGTCTTAGACAAAGACAACCCATTAAAAAAACACTGTGGGAAAAGAATTTGTAAGAAAATGGAAGACTAAATAAGGCCTTGAATAGCTTTATTGAAATCTGTATAAATAAACATGCGCATTTCAAATGTAAACCCAAGTGAACTCAAGTGCAGACAAAATTTTAACCTCTGTCATGCAGGAGGTTAGTTTACATTAAAAAAAAAAACCTCAAAGCAGCTTTAAAATACCAGGATGAAACACCAGTTTTAATATCAAGGTATAAAGCAAAGCCATGTCCAACATACCTCATTTATATCCTGGTCAAATGCAATTTTTTAAACTTTTTAATGCTAACATAAATAAATAATTTACCAAAATGTGCACTCACAGAGTGAACTTTTATTTACAATACACAATTTATAACCTATTGTATTTGATTAGTTCAAGTGAAGAACATCATACTTTTTGCTTTTTTCTTTTTTAAATTATTTGTTTAAACAGTGGGACACAAAGCAATTCTCCAGGTAGTAGATATGTGAAGTGTGCCCCCGCACTTAAGAGCCCCTCTCAAAGGCAGTATTGTATACAAATCAACAATACATTCTTCCAACTAGATCAAAGGGAAAGCAGCAAATTAAAAAATGTTTCAAACTGTCACACTAATTTTGGCATCCTGGACCCCTGAACATAGTTAACTAAAATCCAATTCAAAGTTTGTAAGCCTTATATACTGTACAGGTTCTGACTTGAACATGCAAATGCCAATTCTCTTACAATGAGTTACCTTTTCAGATATGCTGTAAGGCTATGGTGAATTCCATCAGGAACACACTAAGAAAATTAACAGGCCTACCTTTAAAGTAGTTTTGTTCATTAACAATTTAAAGGCAGGTTATATTGAAAAAATTCTCATCTAAGCCCGATACACAGTCATTACTATGGATACAGAATACTATTAAGTCTGACCCTATTACAGAGTAGTTTGCAAGCTGTCAAACTACAAAAACCGGGGAGAGAGAACTTACAGCACAATTTTAAATTTTGGACTGACACCAGATTAAAATTATGCATGTCTTAGAAGCAAGATAACAGGAATTATGTTTGCAGAGTAGATTCCAACAAGCAACAAAGGATACTTACATTTAATTGAAAAACTTTTTGTTAATGCAGCATGAAATCCAGAACCTGTTCCACAGCAGCAGTAAGATGAACATAATATTCTGGATGCTCAACTATATCACAAAAGGTTAAAACACCTTTTCAAGCTATTTCTTCTATTGTGACCAAATTGAAAAAAAAAATTTAGGGAGAAACAAAAATTTGCTGTTTCAAGAAAACTACTGCTTATATATTTATGACATTTTTATTTGTAGTCTGTGTGACAGCCTAAGGAATATGTATATATTCATCCAGAAACTAGACTTGGCAGTAGTATTCTTGCAGTACTAAGAAAAGAAATTCCAGAAGTCCACAGATTTAATATTTTAGTTATTAACTCACATCCAAAACAAAAGAAAACATAATCCATCAGAACAGCAGCAGAAAACTTAAAAGGGGTTTATTTGTGATTTCCTATATATAGCTTGTGAATACAATGCTGTAAATGCATTAGAGACAATTTCCGTTTAAGTTTTTATTGTTTCACTTCAAGTACTGCACATGTTAAAATGTAATAAAGATTTACATTCTGTTATCTGAAATTCCCCATCTCAGATTTTTATTCTTAATTTGGTGGGCAATTTCACTCTTTCAATAGGTATCCCCTGGAAGAAAGTCTCTTTTATGGCTTCTAGTTCTCCCATTAGTTAGTGTGCATACAATTTTCATTTTCTATATCATTATCATTTTCATTGCTGTCTTCATCACTTTCTAGTGGGATGCCTGTGGCAGCTGAAGCACCTTGTTTAGTTTCCCGGTCAAGAGGGAAAAAGCCAGTTCCACTGATCGTGTCCTGCCTCTGGTAGAAGAGCACATATGCTGCTTTGGACTGTAAAAGAGAGAAGTGTAATATGCTCATGAGGCTCCAGACAAAACACTTAAAATCCAAGTTATCCATTGTTTTCTTTGCTTTCAAGTCTACAAGGTAAAATTACAAAGAAATCCAAAGCTTTCATACAAGTTATCTTTGCATATTGGATCAAACCATTTTTGTTTTGTACTGTCCTTTGAAAGAACACAAACTACTGCCTACAAATTTACTGCAAGGTTCATGATTTACTCTTCATTTTTCTTCCCTCAAGAAGAAAACATCATCAACAGTCCCAATTTTAGAAACACAAAAGGTACTTGCCACTATTTGGTCCTCACATGCAGTGGACACACTACTGTCATCAAAGTAGTACCATTTTCCATCATCCTTATTTTTTGCAAAAGCAGTATCTAGGACAAAAAAGTACAATGTCTAAGGACTCCGTATCTTCATACATGTAATGCAATCAGTTGCTAGAGTCTGTTACTGTCAAGCACTTGACATTTAACTAAAACCTATTGTCACTATTAGACTTATACTTTCACACTTTTTTTTAAGCAAAGAAAGCTTAACCAGTATAATTCCCTTTCTAAAGAGAACGTAGAGTGAGAAAGCACAGTCACAATAAAATCCTCAATCGCTTTTTCATTTTCCTCTCTTATTTCAAGGAGATACACAATGTATAAAAATACAGACAAGTAAGACAAAATCAGCTGTGAGTGTCCAGCAGCTCTTTTGGGGAGCTCTTATGTTTTATCTTTTCACAGTATGCATAGCCAGAAGTATAAAAGGACTTACAAATACCCTTAAAAGTTCATTTCATATAGATTTTTGCATTAGAATACTTGTGAAAGCATTTCAAGCTAATGAAAAAAAATTAGCTCTCAACCACTAAAAACATCATTGATTCAGAGTGATCAGTACTTAAAATAAACATGGAAAGAAAGCTGACATGTAGAATGATGATATTTGAGATCAACTTACAATGCCCTCCTCCCATTCCTCCATAGTGGTTGGAGACAGCAATCAAGTTGTAGCGGCAAGGGCCTGCATTGGGATTAATAAGGAACTCTGACATGTCCAAGTCACTGTTTAAAAAAAAACAAACAAACAAAAAACCAAACAAACCAAAAAACCAAGCAACAAAACCAAACCAAACAACAAAAAAGCCCACAAAAAAAAAACCAATGACAAAACAAACAAACCAACAAAAATATGAGAACACACACACAAAAACAACAAACAAACAAAAAAAACAACAAAAAGAAGATCGTGTTAATAATATTTTTAACCATTTCACATTTAGGTGGTTTTTGAGCCCTTTACTTTATATTGCACATGAAAGCCACATACACCAGACTACACTGACAGTGTAGTCCCAGTAATCTCAGCCAAAACTACTGATAAGAGTTCTCCCATGCTTATCTACTATTATTTTTCTAAGTTCATACTTTTCACTGACAAGCATTTTGTCATCAGTGTTTACAGGATCCATGCATGGAAGCCGAGAACAAAATTGTTTTATCTAACTGCTGGATTAAACATGTGCCCTAGTCATTCTAACTTTTACACTTCTAGCACCAAAACGTTTAGGTTTCTTACTTTATTGGAAAGTCAACCAATGTATCCAACTTGTCCCTCATATATCTGCTGTAGGAAAAGCGCTTTAGATGAACTACCAGTACAGGGGGCAGTGACCACAAGTCTAACTTCTTGGTAGCTTGCTGATGTTCTTTACAGTTTGGACAATACCTGTAAGAAAATAGAAAAACCAATTTTAAATAACTACAGTCTACAAGTACGTTAAAATACATTACCATAGAGAAAGTCAGTAAAATGGAAGAACTGAATGAGCAAAAGCTGAAACACACACACACGCTCCATATTCTGTTACTAATCCCACTGATATCTCTTCCAGTTTAAAATGTGAGGTGATAGTGTGCAAGCGTGCTCATAGCGAAGCTCGACAACATTTGAAACACGAAAGTGGCATCCGTCAATAAAGGATTCTCATCTCCTACAGCAGTCCTGTGTTTTAACTAGAGATACAGCTTTCTCATATTTTATAAAAAAGACAAAGGGTTATGAAAATACTTCAGGAAAATTGATTATATGAAAAGCCATAAAAACCCCAGACAACTGTGGTTATTCCAAGTTTCAATTTCCAAATTCATCCATCTCCCACCCCATCCCACCTATCACTAAAACCAGATAACGCTGACTATGAGAACCTGAAAAAACTCCTTACTGAAAAATTTGCCTCCTTAGGCAACTACTAAACAGGCTGTGACTTATAGATTTCTGTACTCTGCAATGCATACTGGGATCTTTCAAGAACTAAGGCTCAGGGAGGAAGGTAAGTAAGAACAACGCATGGAAGCAACTCTTCTGTGAAGTGATCTACACATATACTACATCTTGGTATCTAAGTAGTAAAGATCTAGCAAAAAAAAGAAAAGAGAGATGGCCCCTAATTAAAAAAGACTGCACAAGTGTCTTTACATAGCAACGTCAGATAAAGAAGAGGAGTAAGGAGAACTGTAAGGGCAGGCTGTAATTGAAGAATTGTTTTCCCAGCTGGCTTAGAATATCTGGAATACAAATAGCGCTGGACTAGGGGTGATGAGCTCTCATAGATCAGACCTGTGAAGACCTGACAAATGAAGAAAGACTGCAGCTAATGACCTCTGGTGAGATGTATCTAGTACCAAATGCTTGACTTCAGTAGCAGTTGTATTTTGTAGTTTAAATGCTTAAAATTTGCTGCAAAAATGGAAGTGCTTCACCATACTTGAGTTATATAGGATCTCAAATAGTCTATCCAGTGTTGTATAATCTAGCCAACCCAGAAAAAAAAAATTAGAATTTTTAAGTCAGCCCCCTCCCCTGCCCAAATAAAGGAGGATCTCTGGTGACAAAGTTTGGAAGTCTCCAAAACTTCTAAGTATCCACAAAAAAAAAAACCAAAGTGGCAGACCCTCTTTTCAAACTCAGATTTTGAGCTTCAGGTGTTGATGAAGGATTCTTATCTGCTAGAAAATTCCTGGAGAAGAATAATCTTATGGGACCATCCTATAATTGTGAATATCCAGATGTGATTCCAAATCATAATTCAGAAGACCCATGAATCAGAATAAAAGTCTCTGCCAAAAACTTAATGGTTGGAACATGAATTTGAGAGTTTCTACTGACTACAGACATCCCCCATCCCACAAACCCGTTGTTTAAGCACATCCCTATTTCATATATCAACGCAAGGAAAGTTATGCCTTTGCATAAACAAAAAAACCCCAAACTTCAGCATGCACCGACCTTTCTCATCTCGGCAAGGAATATTTGTTCAAACCACTGTGTTGGATTTAGCACAATATTATTCATTCACTGTGGATCACAGTTCACAGAGTAGAATCTCTTACGGAACTACCCCTCCTGCTAGTTCTGAATGCATTAATTGCCTCCCATACAAACATAACCTTCTGTATATGGTAACAGTTTTAATTAAGCAATGGATCAAAGTAGAAAACATCTGGGGAATTTTCAACTACTCCTGAAATGACAAGATTCAAAATATGATTAAGAAATAAGTTGGGCATCTCTGTTAGTGTTCTAGTGCGTTTTTGATTACATTTTGGGAAATACACCGCAGAACATAACAATTTTAATTTTTTGTCCTTACCATGGGTCTTCAGCACCTAGTTTTTCCTTTGTTGTGAACAGCTCAATGCAATCTTTTAATTTCACAAAAGGCTTTTTGGGAGGCTTATATTCCACACTTTCATGTTTTTCAAAATCCTAAAGAGAAGTATTTCTTGAGTTAAGAGAACAAATGAAACAAAACTCATTTTAGTGATGTCGTCTTACTATGAAGAGTAACTACAAAGCTCCTATATATGGAAAAAACTGATCAGAAACCATTCAAGCAAGAAGTTTTCACAGCTTCAGATTTACTTCCAAATTAGTAAGCCTCAGATTTGCTAATTACTTTGATGTGTAAATGAAGTGTATTTACGACAACATATTTACTATGAATAACATGAAAAAAAGATATACTAGCCGCTTCTTTTGAAGACTTACAATCTCTTATGTCACATTAATTCAGCTGTAGTTTTCTCATTGAAGTTTTATTAGTGCTGGAAAGGGGAGCAACATAAACAGCTTACCTCTGCTGCACTATCATCAAAGTATCTCTTCTTCAATTCAGGATCCCAATCCAAAGCAAGGAAAGATCTTTCTAAGATTAAAAAACATGTTTTCTCTCAATATTATTTCTTGCTTTACATGAAATTGTATTAACTTTGGGCAAACACTCTTCAAAATGAGTTGACAATGCTAGCATGAATTTAAGATGAAAAACTGAAACACACACAACTTCTGCATTTCTAAGAGTTAATTACAGTAATGAACTATTATTTATACAGAATTTACTATTGGGGAAAAAGATATATCAAATAGCACACAGAGAGAATGAAACACTATTCTGGGAAGCGGAGTCAGAAAAAAGTATCAGAATCAAATGTTGCCCAACCTGTTCCCCATGACTTACCGTCAAGCCTAGGTTGCCTATCATCAAATCTAATATGCCTGGTATCATCTTTGATGTAGTTTATGTCAGTATTGCCTAAATTATTGAACTGGAATGTAAACAATCTCTTTTTGTGTCCCGTCAGTGGCTGACCCTTGCAAGTATCCTCTGTACATAATCCATTTTCAGAGTCATTGTCACCCCCAACTGAGTCTTCTGACTGGCTGTTTTCATTCTCTGAAGGAAGTTCCTGATCCTGGCTGGATTCATCATCTTGTTCATCTGTTTCCATTTCACCTGAAACAATCAGAAGAATAAGGAGGAAGTAATGAGGCAGAACAACAATAATTGAAAGACACTACAGAATTAACTTCAGTTTCAAATTGAACAAAAATACTAAACAAGTGTAGATATATCCCAGTCTTACTTGGAGATCCTTCTTCATGTATTCCATTTGGGCCATTACCGTTGATACCATGGTCCTTACAGCAATGTAGGGATCCTTCAGTGTCTTCACTTTCAGTACATGTTTTTACATATCGGCTAAATACAACAAATCAAAGCAACAGTTAGTATCAATGGATTTTAAAAATATTTACATTGCTCAAGCCAGATAATTAAACAGTTACTGCAAATAATTTCTAGTGAACTGTATTCCTGCACTTCTTTCTGATTTATTCAGAATTAATAGTTTTACTGCCTAACATGTCTACTGTTACAGGCACATCTGAAATCCTGCTCATCTATTGTCTTATGTTTCTGGCAGTTACCTGATTTTATACAACTTGATTCTTGGTATTAGCCTCTGTTTGTCCAGAAATCACTTCTTTAACTATTCATTAACCAGATTTTTTACACACACACAAAAATATATGGGTTCAGTTACAGAGAAAGTTACATCCATGGAAAATGAAGCATAAATTTAAATTGGAGGTTTTATGTTTATAATTTATTCCACATAATGACACTTATTCCGGCCTAGTTTCAGAAAGCATGTACCATACAGTTTTACAACATAAATTACTATATAGACTTGTATAGTAGATACAAGACATAACCATAGCAGAATAAATGGCAAAACATTTCCATTTTACAAAGCCCTAACAAACTCGTATGTATACAGCGGAATTAATTCCCCTAAACTGACAATACAGACTCTCTACTGTCTTCTCAAGCAATTTTTGGATGAGGTCACGCTAACAAAAAATCAAATTAAAATCCACACTAGTTCACATCTCAAGTGGCTAAAATTTTAGATTTAATATATTTAACAGAAAGCAGATAAAAGACTAAGTACTCAAATCTAATCGGTTTGTTAGCAATGCATGAAAAAGGTAAGAGCCTACTGATTCTATTAGCATTATTCGTAACAAATGTGTTTTTCTTTAAACCATAAACTTACCACATTCTTAGCAGCAGCAGGTTATACAGTTTATCTTCAGTATTGTTTCTAGGCACTGCTATGAGAAAAGGTTGGCCAAACAGTGAAGAACCACTATGGCTGTAGCTACTGTGCCTGCACTTCTCCCTTAAACAAACAGGAATTATAACTTGTTCCGTATCTTCTGTTCTGTTGATAGCAATTTCAAATCTAAAGAAAAACAATAAGAAATACAAAGGACAACTGTCATTTAGAAGGCTACAAAGGGGGAAAAGTTAAAAAATAAACCCACCCAAGATTTATCTTTTATCTTATGTCTAGGTTTTAATCTTTTGCGGAGAGCTACACAGACTGCAGAGAGACACGAAGCATGTTGTATGTACTTACACATAAATGTCATCGCGTTCCATAATACTACTTAGATTTTCATCCATGCCAAATATCCTGTGGAACCTGTGATTGTATATATCAGTAACGATCATCTAAAAAGAAAACGGAGTATAAATCATTATATCAGGTTAATACATGTTAAAACGTTCATCATTGAGCTTTACATAAGAAATCATTCCTACCTTATCTGCAGCAACACCAGACAAAGTTGACAATGCTGTGCAAAGATCCAATATATTTCCAATTTTGGGAACAACTACTTTGTACTAAAAAAATAAAATGTCACTTTAATTTCTTAAAAGAACAGATATGCATGAGAAAAAAACCAAACAACTTGTCACATGTTCAGCATACTTCACATACTTCTTTCAGATTCTTGAACTTAAGGGATAAAGTATTTAAATCAACTAACACAAACGCCAAAACCTGCTGAAAATGTAGTAGTTACCTTCACAACTTTACTCAAACAAACATGCACACTTTGAATTCTACTTTTATTAGTTTATACAATGCTTTTTAAAATGTTTTTACTTCCTCCATAAGAAGACTGACAGCACCAATTACTTAGATTTATATTGCAACAGCGCCTACTTATTTAAGCATTTAAATAGTATGCATGCTATTGACTGGATTCTTAAATTTGGAATACAGCACAAGTTGTTTGTAAAGTATTACTGGGGAAAAAAGCAATGGCAGGCAGTGAATACGGACTGAATTCTAATGTCACATGCAGAGAGAGAACCTGATGATTAACAGTTAAAGAAAACCTCTCTGTGGCTTCCCTTAGTGTAGTACACCTGCTGTTTGTAATGAAACTTCACACTGGACTCTTACCTGTTATTTGCATAATATATAAAGACAGGATTAATTAGAAATAAGGTATTATAACTTTGTAATTAATTGCCAAATACAACACGTGTTTGGTATCTCTTCAAGTCTTACAGTTATTTAGGCTCACACAAGCTCTGCTAAACTTGTACTCTTCCTAAACTCTATTCATTCCTGTATAAACCATCTCACATGTCATACAGGGTCATCTTCAACTACTGTGTGTCCCTTGTGCAAACCTGTTCTCACAAATAATTAGAATTCTGGCAGGCTCATCTCCCACTAGTTAATACATATCCATTTATCTTCAACTTCCCTAACTCATGTTGCCTTTGAGAAGGCTCTCTTTTCCCCCACTTTTCTTCTTATAGTACTCTGATTTCAGGTGTTAAAGCCTTTTTGCAAGTCTGCCTAACTTTCCATGTCTTATTTATTGCATCTATCCTTGCTTACCCCATAAGGTACAGCTAAAACCATTTAATGATTATTTTGTTACCATAACCTATGTACTTTGTTTCCTGCCATTCTAAGGTGTAAAATACCATTCTTCCTAAAAAAAGGCAAGAGAGACACTCTTTACAAAGAAATTTAATCTGAAATTTTTTCTTTTGACTGTTAAGTGATAGCGTAGAAGAAGTCAGGACTACCTAATACATTTAGTCATGGGGTTTTTTGCACCACTTATTACCAATATTTGCCTTCTGAGGCTAAAAACCTGAGGAATTAAGTTTTGGTTAGGTGTTGGGGTTTTTTTGTTGTTTTTGTTTTACAACCATACAAATTCATTATAGCCACACTAAAATAAAAAATGAGGACAGCATACATTTTGAAGATTAAGCAGCCTTATTAACAGGACCATAAAGAAATTACCAATATCTTCCTTGAAATTGACAGAAATAAGAAGGTACATATAGTCTTCCTCAGGCTTTCTAAGTGGGACTTTAGAACACATACCAGAAAACTAAAGCTTGTTGTATTTGCTTATTTTACTTTTAAACTTAAAAAATGTAAAGGAGCTCAGGTTCATTGTTAGTGCCACGTGAATCAAGAGTTTTGTACAAAAACTAAGCAGCTTACCTGCATAGGCTTTGCAAGTGGATCCATTCTAACTAAATAAACTTCCAAAGTGCGTTCCTTCTTCATGGGTAACGGAAGTGTCAAGTAACAAAAGGGATCAAAGGTTACAGATATCTTAGCACATTCAGGACAAACTAGGGTGGACTTAAAAAGGCCATGAAATATATCTACAATGATGGAATCATTTCTTTTTAAATGGTTTTCCCAGGCTTCTTCAGCAACCACCTGTAATAAAAGCACAACCTGGGTTAAGACAAAGTAGTAGGAAACGAATAGTGAGAATTATTAGTAAGAGTACTTGACAGAACATTCTCAGTTACCACCTGAACACAGAAATCTCGCTCCAGAGGACCTGTAAGGTATGTTACTGTCAGGATCACAGGTTAAAAAATGTATGCTTTTCCTAGGACAGAGATTCTGTCAGTGGTATTACACAGTCTGAGAGAGACTTCCAAGTGGCTCGGGGCAAGACAAAAGCAAATAAAACTAAAAATTCCATCTGAAGTAACTCATAACAAAAGAAATTACCTACATGCTCACAGCTAGAGGAGTTTCCCTAAAGTGAGAGTACTAGAGAGAGTCAGAATGTTGCCTACTGCAGGTATAATAATACAGGAACAACAGAATGGAAATTGATTTTCCAACTGAACTCAGCACTGAATTGAACAAAAAGGTCTTAATAAAGTCTTAACACCCTCCCACCCCCCACCCCCAATTATCTTCCAAATAAATGGAAATTTACACAGGTACTTGATCAAGATCTCCATTTTAAGGTCTTGGCTTATTTTCTGAAATCTCTTCCAGAAAAAGCAACATGTGATTAGTGTCCCAACCTTTCAGCGCACAATCACACAGAAGTATCTTGCAATGTATAGCTTTAACTAAAATGAAGATGAAGAACACTGATAACACTACCTTGTCTGGTCTCCCGTCTGCATCCTTTAACTGAATGTAAGGCTTTTTCCTAATTCGATTCAAATCTTCATGTAATCCATCCAAAAGAAAAGCCAGTAGCTCTTGACAATCTTGTTGCTGATAACCAGAAAATTGTGGTGCAAATCGTCCCACTTGTGTCTAAAAAAAACCAAAACAAAACCAAACCAAATACTTCTGGTACCTTAGTTGCATAAAGTATAGATACTTCTGACATGCTACAGCAGAAAAGTTGAAAAGGTAAAACATACAAAGTTATAAAAGACAAGCTTTTCAATGGAGACAGGAAGGCAAAACTAATTCTCAAAGATCAAAGCACAAGGACAGTTGACACTTATTTAAATATACATCCCAGCTTTTTAAGAGTTAAATGAATGAACTGCATACTGATCAATATTGCTTCAAATTCTTATTCTTGCATGTTTCTGTAAGCTTTGTATACTTAAGCTACAAAATCAAAACTGACAATGTACATTCAGGTTAAATTCCCTACTGACCTTAAATGCTCTTGGGGTAACGTAGCTGAATTTTCCTGACCACATTTGCTTGATAAGCTCTGCATAAGATTTTGCTATTTCACCTCGCATTCCTAAAGGATTGTCAAAGTTCAGCTCTTCTTGGTATTTATCATTGAGGAAGTATTCTGTAAGAGGAGGTGTGTTGCTCAGACACTGTAAACAGGAAAACAGAACAGTGATTTGAATTAGTTCTAAACAGAGGATGTTTGTTAAAGAAACCGTGAGCCATACTTTAAACTGGAATGCCTAGTGCCCACAAGGGGGAAAAAAAAAACCACAAACCCCAAAACCAAAAACGTTTTTTCCAGAAACAAATAATAGTTTAAAACAAAGACTGGCTGCAGCTAACATTACAAGGTATACGCAAATAATATTTTGCAAAAGCTTTACATCAGAATTTATTAGACATAGCAGTCCAGCCAACCACAGTGTGACAACAATTTGTATCAAGGTTCAAAACAAAAGAATTTATGCTCAAAGTTGTTACAGATGCACAAAGTTTACAAGGCCTCAAGGACAGACTGCATAGGTACATGGAAGAGAGAGCCAATAGCGCTTATTAAGTCAAATTACCACATTTGAAACAACATGTGAACCGAAAATAAGTTGAAAACAGGGAGAATTTTGGGAGGAGTGGGAGGGAAGGGAAGGTGAGGATGCTTGCCCTATTCTTTCTCTTCCTAGGCATCTGCTTATGGATGCTGTTGAAGACAGCGCTCTATGCTAGATGGACTAGACCTTGAATCAGAACTGGTGCAGCCGTTCCTATGTTCTTTTAAATTTTGTGAAGCTGTTTAGAGCTGAAATTAGTTCGAGGAAAGCAAGGGCCTTGGTTTAGACTAAGATAATGACTTATCCACTGTACCAGTTTGTCTATTCTGTCAACACTTAGAGATAGCAGGATATAGTCACTGAAGTATGATTTACAGTTTTAGGAAACCACTTGGAATTTTTGTATGCTACTACTCATACCCCTTTAAACAAAAACTTTTCCATCACTTGGAAATGATCCCCGTACCATGCCTTAGCATATATATATTTAGCAGTTTCTTCATTAAATATTATAAAAACTTTTCTGCATTCTCTATTAAAGATTCCAAGAAAGGTCAAATATTTCATCAGTCTCACCTGCCCCTCTGCAAACAAGGGGAAGAACAAAAATTTTAGCTCCACATACACTACTGCATAACATGCAAGAATTGAGGCTAGAAGAATTACAACTTTACTGAGCGGGGGGAAATAAGTTATTCCTATTTCTGCTTGTCATACCTGTGTAATATTACAAAACAAAACCAGTCAGATGATGTAGAGCGCTGAGTTTCATGCCTATATCACACTCCTTCCTTTCTCTTCCTCCTCACTTAAAAGCTTTAATGAGCTGTCAACACTGCAAAAAAACGCTGATATTACAGGCCCTTTTGGACGCTGAGGGTTGAAGAAAGCTCATTTTTTTCTTGCTGCAAGGAAAAGAGCTTTTATTCCTAGTCGTGGTGACCCGAAGCACCCTCTACCTCACAGATCTGTTTTGTCAGTTCTGAACTGACCCATGCGGCTAAGAGGAGAAATGCTTGGTCTCTCAAATTCATACAAAAGTGGTCAGAGTTTTCTAAAGATTATTTTTAGCATCAACCTAAATGAATGCATGGACTACAAAGTTCCACCAGATACCTGGAAACAATACAGCGCAAACCACGCTAACCTAACTATAAATAGAACTACAGTTTAGGTAAAATTGCATGTTCAATCTGAGTGATGTGACAAATTCTACTGCCCAAAGAAGTCCTGCCCCTTCTCTGCTGATCCTCATCTGATTGTACAATAAACATTCATCTCACTAACCTGTCAAAAAACTACGTTTTCTCCTCACTTTTCTTCTGGATTATTTTGGGGCTGGTTTAGGAAATCAAATCACTTCAGCTCATCAGCTTAGTGTGAGGAATGTCCAGAACAAGGAATTAAATAATGAAAAAAACGCCCACATTTTTCTATAGTTTCTTATTCAAGCACTACACAATGTGCTGAGTGTGTTGTTTCACCAAAGAACTAATTAATCTTTTCCTAGTTTTCACCTGATAAATGAGTTTTGTCACTTTCTCAGACTATTAATTTGTATGTATAAGTCAGGAAGATTACTACAGATAATTTAGCTTTTTCCTTATAAGAATTTCCACATTCTAACATAAGATGACGCTGATGGTAGTACTGGAACGTACAAGTATGTATCTGAACACAGCAACTTTTGAGATACAGAGCTGACTTCTCCTCTAAAATATTAGATGCCACAACTTCTAAAAGAGTAGCTGCTAAAGGAACTAAGACAGTTGGCCACATACCCACTAATCTTTTCAACATAACTGACAAAGCTAAATAATTACAAACTTGTTTGCTTCTTGAAAAGACTGACAATGGAGAACTATTTAAGATCATGATTAAAGTCACAGGGGAAAAAAAAGCATCCAGAAACCAATATGAAAGAAAGCCTACATTATAATTTTCTCATGATGTGGTATGCTGTAGGTTATCAAGGAAGGCTTATGGAAAGCAACAATTAAAAAAAAAAAAGAACTATTAGAACCAGGACAACCTACTAGACAGCAAAGTCGTTAGATTTATGTGCCCTCTTCAACCTAGTGGTTTGGGGTTTTTTGTTTTAAAACACAGACATAGGTAAACTAACAAGTATACTGACAGATGAAGAATAATAGAAACCAAAAAAGCTGAACAAATGTGGTAAAACTACAGAAAACCATTTGTGAACTAAAGAGGTAACAGAATGGCACCTCATTTCAGGTACTGCAGTCTCCACAAGTTTTCTTTAACCAACAAAACTTCTGTAAAGTGCTCAGTCTCTGAACCCAAACTGGTCATTTAGCTAAAGGATCATGGGAAAGATAGAATAGGATGTAGAAACTCCAAGACCAAGTATGAAACAAACCACAGAAGAGAAAGATCGGTCTTCAGCTGTGTTCAGGTTAACAATGAAGTCATAGTTCCATGTTATACAGTAATTACTTGGACAACAAGGAAACAAAAAGGAAAAAAAATATTTTTCTGGAGCAGAACAATCTGTGAATAACAACTATTTATATAATCAATATCAAGGGATCATAATCAACCTCCAAGAAAATCAAACAATGTGACTGGATGAAACGATGCTTCACATAATTTGTGCATCAGCTGTATTATGCAACACTGCATGCATTGTTGATGCACATACACATGCATATGAACACCCTGGAAGAATTCTAAACTACTGAGTCAAAAAGAAGACCTAATCACTTGTAAAGACACATACAGTCTACTGTTTAGAGAGCACAGCTCTCTAGTAGGGTGTGGGAGCCATTAAGATGCACAGGAAAATTAACAATAAATAATCTTTTAGTGCCTTTTATATATATTAATGCTGTAGCCTCACTGGAATACTGTAATTCCAATACTAGACAGTGATGATCCTGTCTAGGTTCTAGGACATAATAGTCCTATGAAACCTTCATGTAGGTGGAAAAAAAAAAAAAAGGTCACATTACACTTCTCCACATCCACTTAAATTAAGTATGGGAAAACTCTGATAAAAGAATTTGCAAGGACTCTGCTTAATTGACAAAAAAAACACCACAACTAATGAAGAAAGAGGGCCACCAAGACAGTCTGGCCTGGGAGGATTTGCCCTGTGAGAGAAGGCTGAAGCATTCGGGCTTGTTCAGACTGCAGAAGAGGCTGTTTCAGGAAGACCCAACAGCAGCCTTCTGGTACCTACAGGTAAGTTAAGGAGAAGATGGAACCAGACTCTGTACATCGATGCATAATGGGAGGACAAGAAACAACCGGCATCAGTTGAAACAAGAGAGATTAAGGATAGAAGGAAAACATTTTCACTGTAAGAACAGTCAAGCAGTGGAGCTGAGAGCCTGTGCAGCCTTCTTGGAGGTTTTCAAGACCAGACTGGATAAAGCCCTGGGCAACCTGGTCTAACCTTAGAGCTAACCTTCCTTTGAGCAGGAGGTTGCACTAGAAACCTCCTGAAGTTCCTTCTAACCTGAATTATCTGATGATCCTAAGGTAACAACAAAACATTTATTCACATCCCATAAGGTATATTACATAGAAATAATGATAAAAATAACATTTCAAAGCAGAGAAAACACCATTACCTCTTATGCCAGTGAACTAGGGAAATAAGAAGCAGACAGTAAGATCATGAAATTGAGCTAAAAACTGAGTGTTCCTTTAAGTATCATGGTTCTTCAGCTGTCCTACTTAATAACAATTTTATGCAAGGGACATTGAAATTTCTTATTTCAGCCTTCTAATAAAAGACCAGGAGCTGACTGCCTGAAAGAAAGATCCAAGTGATTGGAGAAAAAGTTAATTACTTTACACCTGCCTATCTTTTGTCTGAAGCACTTAGTGTCAGATGAGGCGAAAAAGCACTCAGCTAGTACACCCCTTAACCCAAACTCCGTATGCCTATGGCAACTGAGACAGAGCAATAAAAACAAAATTTCAGGTTTTGGTGAAAGATGTTATGTTTTGTCCGGATAAAGTCACTGCCATAAGTAACTGTAGAGGGAATGTTCATTGGCTTTCTGAAGAACAAAAACTGCTGAAATAACCCATTGCAAAGCTCTCAACAGCTGTTGTTTGAAAGTCAAGTATATATAATCACACTGACGGAAAAAATAAAAAATAAAAATGGGTGGGGGAAAGAAGTTTAATTAAAGCATTTACTTTACTACTTCTAGTTTTGAATCACAAAATTAAAACCTTGTGAACACTCAGGTTTTCACTGGAAAAGAAAAAAAAAAAACAAACAACATTTCCCACAGAGCTCTGATCACTGGTATCCCACCAAAAGGGCAAAGCAATACTTAGGAAACATCCACAGGTGGCCGTACAGCAATGTTTCAGGAGATTCATATTTTTCTAATTTTTTTTTCAGTGTAGAACAGACATGGACATAAGTAAATGTGAATAAAAATCTACTTGCCAAACAATTTTTTATTTGCTTGATACAGGGTCAATAATTCATTTATGTTTTCATAAAGTCCACAAGCTCCCTGTTGTCTTTCCTGTTTATTTAATGCTCAAATCT
Organism: Phalacrocorax carbo; assembly: GCF_963921805.1. Lineage (NCBI taxonomy): Eukaryota > Metazoa > Chordata > Aves > Suliformes > Phalacrocoracidae > Phalacrocorax > Phalacrocorax carbo. The sequence continues at coordinate 36,938,929 of NC_087513.1, read as the reverse complement.
GCAAAAGCAGATATTTAGGCCTTAATAATAAAAAGCAAGGCTTAGGTGTTAGCACTGAAGTAAACTAAAATTAGATACATGGAATACCCCTTCAAAAGAATCTGAAAAATTTATAAAAAATTTCCAATACAACCAAAATATGAAATATTGGATTATTGCTTTTTTTAAATAAGAAACAGTGATAAAACAACAGCACTTGGGAGAAATACAATGGTATCTTATCCTTCCTCGCCTTACTCCTACTCAGGTTGCAGCTATTTGTGGTACCACAGAGGATCTTGCCCATCTCTTCACCATTGCTCCTCTAGTAGTCTTGAGCTTTGTAACACAAAGTCCCTGCTTGGAAAAGCAAATGTCTCTTTACAATAACCACTTAGAAGGCTGAAAGGGCAAGCCTAACCTTACCTATAGGTTGAAGAGCTATTAATGAACTTACAAAAAAATTTAAGAAACTGCCAGGATTATCACACTTCCATCTAGTGTGGTTACAGGGCAAAAAACTTCAGACAAGTTTGTCAGACCATGGAGAGCAAGATGAGCAATAAACTGGCCCCCTTCTTCAAGGAACACTTATAACAGTTCCGATACAAACCATCATCGCTGTACATGAGATGAAAGCAAAGAGAAGCTGTCTGAGAAATGAAGTGGTTTCTGACGCAGAAATGGTTCTTACTTGAACAGTAAGAGGACACAATACTGTCTGGGAAGGACGAATATCTGAGAAAAGTGGTAATCAGCATGAGAGTGGATAAACTAAACTCTGCTTCTGTTGAAGGAAGCTACAGTGATTACACTCAGCACTGACTGAATGGAGGGATTCAAAGCAGACCTTTTGGAACAGAACATGAATGGATTGGAAACTATTTCAGAATCTAAAACTCTACAGTAAAATATTTTGTTTAAAGAAAACAGATTCATCCAAACAAACAAAGCTGTGTTGACATAACTGTGAAGGAAGACACCTTAAGAAGGTAGATAAGCTAGAGTAGGTAACAAAGCCGATCAGAGAATCACAGATTAGTTGAGGTTGGAAGGCACCTCTGGAGATTGTCTAGTCCAGTCCCCTGCTCAAAGAAGGGTCACCTAGAGCAGGTTGCTTGGGACTGTGTCCAGGCACATTTTGAATATCTCCAAGGACAGAGGCTCCACAGCCTCCCTGGAAAACCTATTCCACTGCTTGGTAACCCTCACTGAGAAAAAAAAATTTCTTATGTTTAAATAGAATTGCCTGTGTTTCAGTTGGCGCCCATCGCCTCTTCTCCTTTTGGTGGGCAACACAGAGAAGGGTCTTGTTCCATCTTCTTCATCCCCTCCCCCCGCCCCGGGTATTTATGCATGTTGAGAAGATTGAAGATCGCTCTGGGGCCTTCTCTTCTCCAGGCTGAACAGTCCCAGCTCTCTCAGCCTCTCCACGTAGGTCAGATGCTGCAATCCCTTGATCACCTTTGTGGCCTCTTGCTGGACTTGCTCCAGTATGTCCCTGTGTCCCTTGTACTGAGGAGACCAGAGGTGAACCCAGCACGCCAGGGGTGTCTTGCCAGCGCTGAGTGGAGGGGAAGGATCACCTGCCTTGAGCTGCTGGCAGTACTCTTGTCAATGCAGCCCAGAGGCCGTTGGCTGCCTTGGCCGCAAGGACACATTGCTGGCTCCCGTTCAGCTTTTTGTCCAGCAGGACCCCAGGTGCTTCTCTGCCAAACTGCTTTCCATCTGGTCACACCCGCCGCCCCTTTCCTCCCCCAGTGTGTACTGGTGCCTGGGGTAATTCCTCCCCAGGTGCAGGCCTTTGCATTTCCTTTGATTGAACTTCTTGAGGTTCCTGTCTGCCCATTTTCCCAGCCTGTCAAGGTCTAGCTGAATGGGAATTCTGCCACCAGATGGGTGTGCTGCCTAGTCTGCCATTCACATACTATCTGTCCCCATCCCTTCATTGCTTCCAAGATTAGACAAGAACAAACATGTTCAGAGTGCTTCAGCCATAGGCATGACACCTCCATCCAGAATAAATCAATGTTACTCCAATAACAGTAGAGATGAAATTAATGGCAAATTAGTGCGAAGTGTATACTTTCAGTGTAATTGGAAAAAAGGTGGAAGTGGTGGCAAGAGGAAGAAGACAGTAGAACTTGCAGTCCGCGAGACCTTAGTGTGTTAAGAATATGTCATACTTTCACTAAAATGCACCTTAATTGATTTATTAGATAACATTGAACTCTGAACAATACTTTATTTGAGAGATAGTACATGGAACTGAAGGATACTTTACACTGCCCTGGTAAGAAAGCTACCAAATAATGCATTTGAAAAAACCACACCATCAAGGACATACTACGGTACCATGCCAAACTAAAAGCTGCACTGCTCAATAAACACCTAATTTTCTTACCCAGAGCACTGTCTTGTGAATCAGCAAAATTGTATTTATTAATATACACTAGTTTCTCAGAACTTATTTGAACACTTGATTCCCTAGATATAACTGAAAAGCAATAAAGTCAAAGCTGACTGATTTAGAATGCAGACCTCAGAATTAAATCCAGTTAACGTAATGGGATACTGATGTGAGATGTGATAAGTTTGTTAAGCTGCGTAAGATTCCTAAAGGCAATAACCCTTAGGTTATTAGGCTATAATTATAATTATAATAACCCTTAGGTTTAGGCTTATAATTCTCACTTAAAAGGTTACTTTTAAATCTACATATCTGCAAATTCATGTATACCAGTTTAACAAAGTTTTAAGTAATCAAAATTATCCTTGTTTGTAGCAGTCTCTCCTGATGAACAGTGTAGCATCATAGAAAAAATTATTTCACTATGTACTAAGAATATTCATTTAATTCAACTTTTAAAAGATAATTCTGGTTCATAAAATAGACACAGAAATATATTGTTTTCTTCTTTACAATAGCATAATGACGTAATTCAGTAATCAAGAAAGGTTACATATAGCATTTTTATTTAGAAGACATGACAAAATGTGTCCCTCCCCCTTTCAGTTTAGCAGTCTTTTGTGCAGCATGCTAAAAAAAAATTTTAATTACTTCCTGCAATGTTCAACTTCTCAAGTATCCTCATGAAAACATTTTTAGAAACAAGAATAAACTGAATTTTATGGATGCCTTACATAAATAAGTATGAAATAACCAGTGAATAACCCCATAAATCACTACAGGCTGGTGGCTGATTGGCTAGAAAACAGTTTTGTTGGTCCTATTCTGTGGAAATGGGGAAGAGCCAGCAGTGCATCCTTGTGGGAAAGGTGGCCAGCTGCAAGCTTGGCTGTATTAGTAATAGTATCCCGAGGCAAAGGGAACTAAGTCTTCCCTTCTGTTTGGCACTTGTGAGACTGTTGCTGGAACACTGTCCTGTTTGGGGCTTCCCAACATAAGAGTGGAGAAGGACCTCCAACATGGTCGGGGGCTGGAGAACAATATGCAAGGAAAGGCTGAGAGCTATATGCATTTGTTCAACCTGAAGACGACAAGACGAAGGGGAAAGCTCATGGCTGTCTACAGCTACCTAATGGAAGGGTACAGAAGTGCACAGTGACAGGACTAGCGTAATGCACACAAGCAGGAGGCGGGACCCACTATCATTCTGGGCTCCCTTCTATGCAAATTATTCTCTGATTCTATATACAAAGTAGGGATTGAAAATCTGCACAGACTATGAAACTCTGGAATATTTCTTCTTTTGAACATATTTCAACAACTTCATAAACTTAGCTTACAAATGTATCTGAAACTACTTTTTTCCTAAACAGGCTAAAGAAGGAATTCAATATCAGTTTTTATTTCACCCAAAGAAATCACAAGTGTAAGTCTGGAATCCTTGTGATGACAAAGCAGGAGATTAACTCTGAAATATGCTTGGTTAAGATCTAGTATCTTTATACTCAGCAAGGGAAAAATGTGGATGAGAACTTAAATATACTTTAAAGTTTTTTGACCTAAGACTGCTTTGATGACAAAACATGAGGTCCAGAACTAAACAAAACCAAATTAAACTACTAGTTCTTTCTACTCATTAATTAATCTACCACTGCAGCTTCCACTTAAAAGGACTAAGTTTTTTTTTGTCTTGGTAACAGTAATACTAGGTATACTAGTATTTCTCTTGTGATCATAACAAAGAAACAAGGTATTGCATTCCTGTAAAATATCTCATCCATGAAATAGCAGCTATTCAAAGGGGAAAGGTCAAAGGGAAAGATGTTCAAAGGTTCCATGCACGTTAACCTGTTGAAAGTACATGATAAAAAGAAAGGCACAGTAATACACCAGTCATCTACTTTTTGACACTTCAGCACTACTATCTGTACTCAAGCGCATCTCAAAATGAAAAAGTATTTTTCATGACTTGCATGCATGGCAATCATTACAAAAAGCAAAGAATCCCACTTAAGGGTTCACTCAAGTAGAATGCTGGTCAAATCTCCTTCTGACATTGATCACTGCAAAAAACAGGGGAAACGAATGCAGCTATGTAAATCAACTTTTCTACTATACCAATATAGATGTACTATTTCCTGACTTTTAATCCTGTCCTGCTACTTAATAGAGTCTCTTAATATTACTTTCCAAACACGACAAAATATAACAAGAGATTAATTTCCAAGTAATAAGAGAAGCTCATTTTATTCTGAAGTACGTACCTGAATTGCGGAATTCATGAAACATGTATTTCCCAAGTTACTCAGGCCACATAGGCCTGGCTGCTCATTGTGTCTTCCTGGCTCTGAATAATCATAATTCTTATAAGCCGTATATGATGGGAGACAATAGTTTGAATTTTTCACACTGGAAAAAAAAAAAACCAAAACATCTTTCACAATGTAAACATATACTCTATAGTAGTTTAATACATACAAGTACTTTATAAACTTAAATGATTAAAAACATTAAAGTAACTTCTGTAAACAAGAAAGGACTGTAAATTAGTATTTAACTTTGGTAATAACATAATATTAATTTCAATTTAAAAGTCACCTGTGCAAACAACCAAAATGTAATGTACCGCAATAACTGTAATTATTATATCCCTACCCCTTTTTGATAGGAGCAGCTTCACAGCTTACTCTAGTCTTCATTGCTCCATCAAATTTAATACACTCAGACTTTAGACACCACCAGCAGCAATCAATCATTTACGTCCCTTTTGCATCCTGCTACTGCAAGAGTGAGGTCGGTGGGAATGGGAATGCAGAGTTACAGGTGAAAGCTGAGATTTCCAAGGCCACTGTGGCATAGCTGCCTCACTGCATCAGAGAGTCTATTTATAGCTTCCCTGCTAGGACAGCACAATCCAGCATGCAAACGCAGGAAAGCCTTGAGAGGTAAAAGAATGCGCAAAATGCCTTGTAACAACTTCATTATAGATCTCTATGATGCATCTGTTTGGAGAAACTGGAGAAGACTGAAATAGGTAAAACGATAAGATTTAAAGCAATTTGTTTCCAGATGAAATCACGCAAATACTAAATACAGAATAACCCTCAAAACAGTAAAGTAAGCATATCTGAGAATAGTAGAAAGGCAAAAGAATCTTGTAAGAGGATGCTCTGCAGTATCACAGATGTTAGGAAAAATAACCAACCAGAAAGGTTACACTCTTTCTTAAACTGTTTCAGGCACTGATCATAACTAAATCTGTGTGATAGTAGCTTTGGCTAAAGTTCAAGAGTGTTTCTGCAGTCACTAAGCATTATTCACATTAGAAACAACCTGAACAAAAATTTGGAAATCAATTGCCAAGAATGACAAGGAAAAATATGCAACGCAAAGAATCAATCCTAATAAAAAAATTGGTATTTATAATTGTAAAAGTCTGAGGATGCAAGTGTCCAGTGGTACACTCCAGCCATTACTCCTGAACAGTAGCACACTCTACGTCCAACTGAATTCCAACTGTCCCCTCAGTGCACACTCACTTATCATGAAAAACAGTTGTTTTGTTTTAATCACAAGAGTTACTGAAAATTTCAAACAGAAGTGGAAGAAAATTTCTCCCTCTTCTGATTGCCTCAGAAATCTGTGTAGTTTATAGCTCCACTGTCCATAAAGCTGCTGTTGTCAAACTTTTACATCTGATCATTTCTTTTTAATAGTTGACTTTCCTATCAGTCCTTTCCTTCTCCATACACATGGATTTTCTCTGCTCTCTGACTTGCCCCAAAACTAGTTAAGTGGCATTGTGTTTACTGGTCATTCTCCATGAAAAATCCCTGTGAAGTTAGTTTTGCCCATTCAGCTTAATCCTGACTTAAATGCTTCACCCTAGTTTACACAAGATACTTTCTGAACTCCAGGACTCACAGAGCCTTCACACTTGCTTCTGGGGTCAGCCCTTTTGTATCGTCAGTCCCTGGTTCACCCATCCATCTCCCACTGCAGCAGCAGTCCAGCTACTGCAATCAACCTCAATTCTCTTAAGCTGGCAAACCTTAGCTCCCCAAGGAAGAAAAAGCACAAGCTTGCCACTGGTGCTAATGCAACCTCCAAAATACAACCCACCCCCCAACCCAGCTCAACAGTGCACAGCAGCAACAGGAATGCACATATACAGGGTACACAGTAAGATTCTACTTTCAGCCCTGCTTACTTCCTACTGCTTTCCTCACCTGACTCAAAAGATTACACTTTTCACATGGTTAACAGAAGATAAATCTCTTGGAAATTTAGGAGATGTAGGGGTAATAAACAGATTGAATGTAATTTTCCTGGGGATTTTCACTCCCCTTTTTCCTTCTCTGCAGCTTTCCTGCCTTCATGAACTGCCACCTTAGGAGGGACACTAGAAAGCTAAGAAATGCAGTTGGTGTCTTTTGGCTATAGTGCATTCTTACGAAAGATTTCCTCAAATTAGCTGAGTAACATCATGATAATTTAATTCAAGACAATTATAATGCAGATAGATTCCTAGTGTTGGTTTGCTCTAAAGGACAAACTGTCAGAGTTTACTTCTCAAATGGGAAAGCCATTTCTGAGCTGTTTCATCTTCTGGACTGGCCCACAGAAATACATCTGAGGGGTTTAGAGAATATGGTTACCACACTCATCCCATGAGTCAGGTCTATCCATGTATTTTTCTTTCAGGATTCTGTGATATTTTATCAAATCATATCCAGTAAAACAGAGTGCCTGCGATGTGCAGGAGACTGGGAGATACCTCTTTAAGGCTCTATCAGTCTGCAAACTTAATTTTTTTCTGGAAGATTATTTTTATTTAAATTACATTGTGCCTCTGCTTTTCATGCTTTTGAGACTGGACAAAAAATAAAGTTAAGAGTCAGCAGTAAATGGCTAACAATCGAAAGGAATTAAAGCCGCAAGGCGAGTCTACATAAACTTCATTCAGACAGAAATGCCCTAGAAAATGTAACTTGTCATAGTGTGTCCCGAACCTCCATCCGCTTTTCCTACAAAACCTTTAGAAAGTTGCCTTCAATGAAGGAACAATGCATGGAAAAGAGGGGTAGTATTAGAATGTGGTGGTCAAGTAAGGGCAGTAACAGAAGGAAAACACTGATGGCTCTTAGAAGAAATTGCTGCTCAAAAAATAAGGCAAGACTTGAAAATATGAAACAATCTTCATACCCTTGAACAGCTAGGCAGAGTTCTTGAAATAGTGAAAATGGTAAAGGGAGGTTTCTGAATGAGATTTTATCATCTGTAAATCTAGACATTTTGAATTGCATGTGTCATATTTGAAATTACTTGTATGTCCTGTCTGTATCCTGCCTTTAAACCTCAAAGCAGGCTTCAGATGATAATGAATCCAAAGCACACATCATGTAGTTGGAGTTCTGGGAAGCGTGGATTTGGAACAGAAGTTTGGAAAAGCATCTCTAGCTTTGGAAAGGACACAATTTGACAGTGGAGTGCCATATACCAACAACAGGTGGTGCAAAAGGAATCTAAATTACAAGAATGAGCCCAGAAAATTAAAAGTTTGGAACACTTACTGAGCTCTGTAATATTTCAACCATTTTAATGCACTGCCAATGTGCTTTTGTGACCAGCCACTTTAACAAACCCATAATTGGATTCCATCAGTTTTTAGAGATGCCTGAAGCAGCAGAAGAGGCCTATGTCACTACACAAACACTACTGTCTTTGTTACTGTTCATGATCATTGTCTGGAGAGCAAAAGATAACATTATAATCTATTTAAATGAAGTTAAAAAAAAAATCACTGTCCTCATAATATTTGCCTATGAGTCAGGTGCAACATGAAGAAACTGTTTCTTCAGGTGATTTAATTAACATTTATCCTTCCTGAAATAAGCACATTTAAATATACCAAGCATGTGAACAAAGCTGTCAGCTGTCCATCTTCTGAAAGTTGACACTACTGAATGATGAAGCAAGTCATTTTAGGAGCCTGAAACAATGGTTACAAATGAAGAACAACTTTTCACTCAATTCCCCAAGCAAAATCCCTGTTCAACTATTTTTAATCCCCTCCCCACATAATTTAAAAAATACCATATGTTACATCAAATGTATTGCTTTTTAACAGCAATAAACAGAAATTCCATTAAGACTTAAATGATGCGTGTCTCTCCCTGCTCTTCTGAATCCACTAACACATATTATGCTAATCCTCCTATGTTATTCTTTCAACAAGATCACCTGTAAAGGCAAAAGAACATCAATGATCAATTATTTGGAATCCTCCATTCCATCAAATGCAAACTCATATTTACAGAAATGACGGCTTTGGACCTGGTAACATTTGCACAAGCTATTTCTACTGTCTAATGTATGACTAGCTCAACACACAAATATTTACCCATTTGAGGCTATTACTCAGCTTTCTATATTAGACAAGTATTACAGAAATATGTACCATATAGAGACATGATATTATGTTAAAACTCTGAAAAATATGTACTCTATAGTTGAGCTATAATAATTGCATAACCAGGCTTGCAATGACTAACATTTATGACTATTACTACACACAACCTGTTGTTTGCTTTTTCTGCCTTACAAATCAGCTTTGTCAGCTAAAATCTTCAAAACGATGTTTTGTTTTTTAAGAGTCACAGCATCTCATGTCCATTATGGAGGTGCCAATGGATGCCGGAAAGCTACAAATGTATAATTTCGCTATTGTACTGAAGGTAACATGGAATGTAAGAGACAATAAGGCAGAAACATGAAAATAAATTCCAGGCAAAGCTGACATTAAGTAGTTAGGAAAGTAATGAGAAGAAGATAGCATTAATTAATGTAAAAAGTAGTGTTTTTGTCAACAAGATATTTGTGAGAAGACTAGAAATAGGAAGAAACTGATCTTAATCCAGAATGGCATAATACAAATAAATACAGAGATATATCTTTCCATTGAACTTTTGAAGCCAAAAATTCTTAATGCAACAGTAGGTACTTTAAAGTACATAGTATATTAACGGATATGACTTCTCTATCACTGAACTCATTTGTCTTGAATGGGTATTCTGACACAAGCGCTCCTAAAAATACTCCCGTATTATATACTGTAATGAATTATAAATTTGTGATTTTTAAAAATATTTATTTTAAACTCGTCATAATTTGATTACTGCATTGTAAGGAAAATCATATATTTCTGCACTGAATATCTGCCTTATATAACATCCAGATATACAGTGTTTTGAGTTACAAGAGAAAAATGGCTCGTATTTCATAATGCTATAGAGAACATGTACCTACTATCTGATTTACAAATGTCTGAGTTATAGTTAAGGCACTTCAAAGGACCAATTCCTTATCAAATCTCAATTTTCTATCACTTCCTTTTAAACACATATTTCTGTTGAAAATCCTCAAATCAAATAACCAAAACACAACCCCACAATTTTACCTTAAAGTTCTAAAAGCTCCCATTTTGGCTCCAAAATAAACCAAGAAATAAAACCAAAATCAGCTAAAGCAAGTGAAAAAGCCGTCTTTAAAAGCTGCAAGATCTGGCAACAGGTTTCATAAGTGCTTCCTAAAAATAACTACAGCATCACTAGGGAAAAGCTAACATTAAAACAAAATAGAAAAAAGAAAATGTAAAAAGAAAGCAGCCTTGCTGGCTTGATTTAAAATGGTGGCTCCCTAGGAAAAAGTAACCAAAACTGTGAAGCTTTGGTTTTGGCGTTACAACTGTCTTTTGCATAAGCAATGGGGGAAGGAGCAATTAGTTCTCAGCTGGAGGCTCAGCTCTGGTCAAGTAATTTTTCCACACAATCACAGATACAATATACTTTTTATTTACTACACATTCACACACAGAGTACAATAGACTGCAGTTAAATACATGGATTTCAACTGTTTAACAGTGAGAGTTGGGGCTACTCACAATTGGTAGAAGCACAAGTGACACTTCACCCCTTAGGGAAAAATCACTTCTGATAAATGCAGTATTTAACTGGAAGATATTGTATAAGATATTTAATATCTATGTCACCTTTTTAATATTTAACATCTTCATGTTTGATCACAAAATGCATGTTTGGAAAAATATTTTAAATTTGAATGAATTGTAAGAATAAGCCTCTTCAATTTCCCCCAGCTTGCATTAGAGGTGAGGGCTCTCTGGTTTCAAGCATTTGAAAGATGCTCCATTATCTGTTAAAGTGAAATAATTCCATGTTTTTCTATATTCACCACCTTTTTTACAGTTGTGCACAATAAAAAAAGATTACACACAAAGTTGGCCACTGGAATATGGAAACTCTTCTTTTAGAGTTTTATCACATTCTTTATTAAACTTTTGATTTGGAATATAAAGGAGAAAACCCCTAAAAGTGACACGCCTCTTTTACTAAGCCTCTGCTCATTGCAATATTGCAGCACACCTATCAGACTGATCTCTCTCAAATCTTCTAGCACTAAGACACAGACGTTAAGTTGCTGATAATTAATCAATGGCTATAATCACTATGACAACCATTATAGCTAAAACAATTCAGCTGTAGTGGTCTCAAATCAATGTGTGATATCACATATGCTGCTATAATACCTTAGCATCAATACATAAGGGAAAACCTGATAAATATAAGTAGTTCATACTTTTTTTTTTGTTTTCCATCTAAATTCAGGCAGGATAATAACAACAACAATGTATTTTTCGCGTGATAAACTCTAAATGAAGTCTTTATATATTTTCTTATAATGCTCAACATTCTTTTTAGTGTCTATTCTACTGAGGATTGAGAGTTACCAAACATCTTTAACTGCATTTCATTTCCTGATGTCATACTTTACAATACCTACACTGTGAAATAGTGACCAGTAACAATTCACAATCCAAATACTTCAAAACAAATAAAAATCCTTAAGCTAGGAGTTATAAAACATTGAAACTTGTTTATGTCACACTGGGGTGATTACATTAAATAATGTTTTAAGGTATATTGCTTACTTTCTGTTGTTCATGTTGTTATAATTATTTGATAGAGATGGAGAGATCTTTTGTAAAGTTGAAAAATTGGATGCACCTGGGGACCTTTAAAAATATGAAAATGATAAATTAGATAAAAATGCTGAGATATTAAAAACTATGAAAGAATGCTAACAAATGAACAATGCATATAAACAAGCATGGAAAAGAAATATTTTTTTAAAAAGTGGGCAAAGCACTAAAAATACCCAGGACACACAGCCCTCAGAATCCATCTTTTAGAAGTTGAAATGCTTCACAGTACTTTAAACTTTCATATCATATTGAAGAAACAGAGCTATTAAAAACAAGCAGCAAGTAAACGAACAAAAATATCACATGCCACTGTGCTAAGAAAATGGTTTCCAGTTTATAGTATGACTATAGGTATTTTGGTGTTCTAAAACTTTGAATGTAAAGTTTCTAACATGGAAATTTTAGGAATTTTTTATTTAACTATAAATTGATGTTTAGATGAGATACAAAAAAGATTAAGACACATACTTCAAGGTTAGCTTAATAACAGCATGAAACCACTTAATTAAAATTGTCTTATTAACGCTGTTAACAAAATTCCAGGATATTATGCACAAACTAAATAACCTTTAAAAACCTTTTGCCAAAAGCAATAGCATTATCACTCATCCCCATTGTTTAAGACTATTTTTAATTATAATACTGATCTTTTTAATCAAAGACCCTCTGAACATAATAAATACAATATACAACTATCTTGCAGTGTTTTTTCTTTTTCTGATCAGATCTTACACATAACCATGGAAAAGGCTCTGAATACTCAAAGGAATTTAGGCACCTTCATATTTTTGTGGGCCCTTTGCAACTCCAGCTGGTTTGCAAAAAGCTCTAGCTGCCATTGGAAATCTTTGAAGTACATATCACAATATTAAGAAAAGAAATTCTGCATGCTCAGGATTTTTCTAAGCACCTTTCAAGAACTCAAGTCTGCAAGGAGATAAATATTTTTACACAGGGAATATTCCTGAGTATATTTTCACATTTCTTCTCAATTTTTTATTAATAAATCTTTTCCAAAAGAAAAGATACATCACCATGTGAAGAAAACGTTCGTTAATTTCTTCAGTGTTCTGACCAACATTCATAAAGCTGTCCTGTAGATTTCCCTTATCAGTCTAAATCCTTTTCTTTAAACATTATCTTCAAAGAATTAAAACAGACTATGTCCACAAGATATAAAATTGAAGTCAGTTTAACCCTACTCAAATTCAAGGCAAAAGTTAAATTATGCACATTCATCCATGTAATTATTTTAGAAGCAGCTCTTTGAAAAGTTCAATTTCAGTTCAGAATAACTCAGTTCAAAAAAATTTGAAGCTTTTATATACTTTGAACTAAATTCAATTGCAATAGGTTTAAATTTAAAAACTGAATGTATTTTAGACAACTAATTGTTGTCTAAGAAATTAAAAGAAACCAGAATAAGCTACATAAATAAAGGTCTGGTTTCCACCAAAAACTAAAAACAAGTTAATTCGTTTCTTAGAGAAGATGACAATCAGTAGTTCTACTCTGATAGCATTTACTACCAAATACAAAGTGATAATACAAGTAAAGCAGTAAGAGATTCCTACTACTCTGGGGTGTGCAGCCTTTCTGTTTGCTTACAGCTGCTTATATTGCTAAATCCTGTGTACAGAGAATAACAGAATTAATTCACGGCTCTTACAGCTTTTAATTCATCTCAATACTTGTGGGAAAACTTTGTCACAACATTGGCAGAAATCTCTCCCAATATTTAAAACAAAAAATAAGATCAGAACAAGGATAATAAAATTCTGAAAAGACAGTAAGTGCTAATGCTGAATGTATTGCCATGCTTCAGTTCTACCTTCAAAATTGTACAAAAGAATGACCAAAAGTATCTACTTGTAAAATAACTGCAATGACTTCGGAATCTCCTAAGACAAAAGGAGTAATCAAATGTGCAACAAAAACTCAATTATGTTTTAAAGGTAAGGTTCTAAGACAAAGTATACATCCTTTTAGTAGTATGCTAACTTCAATATGTATTAATGTTACTGTGGTGTTAAAACATCACAGAAAGATGTCCAAAGAATACAGTTGCTTGCTTGACACAAATAATCAATTTTAAACTCTAGCTGTAAAAAAACCAATAATCAGTAAATGGCCTTGTTTCTTACATGCAGAGGAGTAAACCAAATTCTCAACATCATTCCTGATATTTTTCCAGCTATGTAACAAATAACTTTGAAAGGTAACATGTTATGATCTAACAAACCTCACAAAATTATTTATTATAATTTAGCATTTTAACTGTCCAGCAAAAGACAGGTTAAAACCCCAAACTTTACTGTAGTCCTATGCCAAAACAGACGATAACTCACATTAGATAGTGACTTCCCTACAAACTTTTTTTTAACGCTATGGTTAAACTCCCATAGTGATCCAAAGTGAAGACAAAAATGGACATCAGCAAAACCAACTGCAATCAGAACAACTCTCTTCCTCCAATAATCAGTGGGCATCTGCTACGCATTGCCTACATAAAGATTAAGAAAAAGCAGACAAGGCTTCTTTGGACAATTGGAAGAAGGCTAACATTCACTGGCCCTAGTCCTTATGGGGGACTAGGCGACAGAGTAGCCAAGAAGGAGAGGTGGTCAGCTGGATCCAGTACATATACAAACAAGGAGGAACTAGTTGCTGCAATGACCATAAGATGGCGAAACTCAGGATCCCGAGAGAGAGCAAGGCAGAAAGCAGTAACACAACCCTGGACTTTGGGAGAGCAGACTTTAGCCTTTTCAGGGATCTGCTTGGAAAAGCCCCATGGGATACAGCCCTGGAGAGAAGAGGGACCCAAGAGACCTGGTTGATTTTCAAGGACCATCTCTTCTAAGCTCAAGAATGGTCCATCCTGACAAGTAGAATATCAAGCAAAGGCAGCAGGAAGCCTGCAAGGAGCTCCTGACCCAACTCAGACATGAAGAGAAAGTGTCTGAGTGAAAGCAGGGGCAGAAAACCCAGGAGGAACATAGAGATACTGTGCAGTTAGGCAGGGATGACGTCAGGAAAGCCAAAGCGTACTTGCTGTTAAATCTGGCAAGTGATGTGAAGGGCAACAAGAAAGATTCTATAAGTACACAAACAGCAAAAGGAAGACTAAGGCAAACACAGACCACTGCTAAATGGGGAAGGGGTGCTGGTGACAAAGGACACAGAAAAAGCTGAGGTACTCAATGTCTTCTTTACCAGTAAGGCCAGTTTTCCAGAATCCCACACCTGAAATTGGAATCTGGAGCAAGGCTGACTTACCCTCAGGGGAGGACAATCAGGTTAGGGAACACCTAAACACACTAGAGATACATGAGACTGATGGGATGCACCAACTGCTGAGGGAGCTGGCTGATGTTACTATGATGGCACTCTATTTTTGAAAGGTCCTGGCTACTGGGAGAGGTTCGTGAAGATTGCAAGAAAGCAAATGGCACTATTACCTTCAAAAGGGTAAGAGAGAAGATCTAGGGAACTACAGGATAGTCTGCCTCACCTCAATCCCACAGAATGTGAAACAGCAACTAAATCTGGAAATCACTCCAAGACATGAAGGACAAGAATGTGACATGGACTAGTCAGCATGGATTTATGAAATGGAAATGTTGCTTAATTAGCCTGATAGCATTCTGTGATGAGATGATCAGCTTGGCAGATGGGGGGGCGAATAAATTAATGTTTTTTATCTGAACTTCAGTAAGCCTTCTGACACTGTCTCCTGTAACATGCTCAAAGACAAGCAGGTGAAGCATGGGTTTCATAACTCAACAGTGAAATGGACCAAAAACCAGATGAATAGTTGGGCCAAGCTGATTCTGACCAGTGGCAAGAAGTCCAGTTGGAGGACAGTCACCAGTGCTATACCACAGCCAATAATAGGTCCTATACTCTCTAACATCTTTACTAATGATCAGAACATCAGGACAGAGTGCACCCTCAGCAAGATTAAACATGACACAAATCTGGGAGGAGGAGCTGATACACCAGATGGGTGTGCTGCCATTCAGCTAGACCTCGACAGGCTGGGAAAATGGGCAGACAGGAACCTCAAGAAGTTCAATCAAAGGAAATGCAAAGGCCTGCACCTGGGGAGGAATAACCCCAGGCACCAGTACACACTGGGCGGCGGGTGTGACCAGATGGAAAGCAGTTTGGCAGAGAAGCACCTGGGGTCCTGCTGGACAAAAAGCTGAACAGGAGCCAGCAATGTGTCCTTGCGGCCAAGGCAGCCAACGGCCTCTGGGCTGCACTGACAAGAGTACTGCCAGCAGCTCAAGGCAGGTGATCCTTCCCCTCCACTCAGCGCTGGCAAGACACCCCTGGTGTGCTGGGTTCACCTCTGGTCTCCTCAGTACAAGAGACACAGGGACATACTGGAGCAAGTCCAGCAAGAGGCCACAAAGGTGATCAAGGGATTGCAGCATCTGACCTACGTGGAGAGGCTGAGAGAGCTGGGACTGTTCAGCCTGGAGAAGAGAAGGCCCCAGAGCGATATTCTGAAATGATCCTGTCCTTTTCAAGCATTATAAATCTTTCATACTTTCCAATATTCTATATTTTGACCTTTCTAAACAGGGCACTTTATTAACTGGCCTCAGAATTATGTTTACAATTTGTACTCTTCTCAAACAAGTACTACAAAGAGGTAGTCTCAGCAGGATCCACTGTGAGACCAGTGTGTTACCAATGAGAGGACTGTAGGAAGGTATCTGGAGTTATACTATTTGTGATGACAGACTAATACTCCTAAAGCATCTCACACAGAAGTCTCAAAAGCAAGTGTTTAATATTTCTACCCCTTTAAACATTTATTAGATTTTTCATAAAGTTTTAAACAGATGTAAAGACCTGTCTCCATTACTGCTTGTTGATAGTTTCTGTTTGGATCCACTAAATTTTGCAAGCCTTCAGCTCTGACAACGCATTTGAATACCAAATTTCAATCAATCTTTCTGATAGCTGCCAAACCTCAAAAACATAGCCGAGCTTCACAGTGAAGCTATTCATCCTCATTTTCTGGTTTACTTATAGCCTCCTTTGACACGAGTATTCTCAATTAACATTTTACTTGTCCCCAGATCAAGCATTTTTCAGGAGATATTCTTTAATTTATATACTGCTCCCGAATGCCTTCCATAAAGTGGAATGGAAATTTGGCAGAAGAAAAGGAAGTACCGTCACCAAGAATAGCTTCCTACTAAAACTTCCGAAAGAATCCAGGACATTGAGTTATCTGAATTTTTTCAACCTTCAAAATCTACATATAAAATTTGACTCAGAATTTACATTTCTACTACATGCTTTTTGAGGTCAGATATTAAACTCCAAGTATTTTGCATCCCATTCTTTCTGCTGCTCTACTTTCTCAATTCTTTGTGTCATAACATCTTATTAAGCAAGAATGTACTGTTCATACTAAGCTTAACTTGAACTCAGGCTTCATTAAGCAACTTAGGAGCCAGGGCTCCTAAGAAAAGTACTTGAGCTACAACGCTGAAGAATCTCTGTCCTTCAAATGATAAGCAATGATACTATAAAAATGTTTTAAAACAGTGACTCTCAATTACACGCATGCAGAATAACCAAAGGAATAAAAGGAACTTAAAAGAACTTTTTATGAAACGTATGCTCAAGACCAGCCAACAAAGGGAAAACCACAGTTAACTATCTGTAAAGCTGACATTGTGTTAGTTTACTAGTAACTAGTTCCAACTGTTTTCAAAACCAACAGAACATGATTTAGATTCTGGAAACAATATTTTAAAAAGTTTATCCATCTAAATGAGAAAAACCACACTCAAGACTTCCTACTCACTTGCCATTATCAAGGTGCTGTTGATAATGGCAGCAGGAAGAACAGAAAAGAAAAAGGAATATCGTACTGTTAATTCATGACAGCCCAACAAAGAACAAAACATACTGGTAACATAGACTGCAACTTAAATAATGTATATGTGTAAATATTGCGCTCTGGAAATAAGAGGACAAGCTACCCGTGAAAACTTTTACATATAAGAAATATATTGATAAAATACATGTATCTATGTTCACTGAACAGATATGCTATACTTTGAAACAGAAATCTAAATAAAATAAGCTGTTCTAGTTTTCTACCGTGGATGTTTTTTCTATTTTTAAGCAGGACTATGTATATCATTGGCTGAAACCAACAAAATTAAGCAACGTATATTCACCATTATTATGTCATATTCTACTTATAACAAATACACTATATGACATATTTTCAGCTAGAACACCTGAAGGCTGATTTTCAAAATAAAATGCCACTTAAAAAAATTTTTTTTTTTTTTAAAGCAAAGTCTCATGTGAAAATAGTTAAGCTATAGTGAATAATATGACATAAATTTACAACTTACTTAGGAGTTGAAGGACCTCTTGGCCATGTTCCATCCTCATTCTTCTGTTCTATCACCAGTACCTACCACAAAAAGTGTAATAAAAAAGCTGAAATAAAAATATCAGTAGATTGCTTTCTATTCCAATCTTTTTAATGGATTTGCTGATCAAGTGATTGAGACGGAAAAGACTGGTGTTTAAGTTACTATTCCCTGAGGTTCAAGAATATTCCATTCAATTACAATGCACCTTCCTCTTGCCCTGTTCACCTTTTCCTCCCTGCATCTTATTTTGTGCAACTTTGGGCAATCCGTTTAATATTTCTATGCCTCAACAATCCATGGATAAAATGGCAAGACCTTACCTCTCAAAGAGGTCAGAAGATGACCTGCAACGTCTGAACAGCATCTATGAATCTATAGAAATGACATGTCTACACGACAGCCCTGTTAAGGGACATTCCTGAAGGAATTTTGCCTCACACACAACAGAGACTGGTAGAAAACAAACAAACCAACCAACCAAACAACCCCCAAACCAAACCATTTTCTGCCTTGATAAACTTAAACTCATACCTGTCTGGTTACTCCTGTGGTTTTTGCAGCAGTATTAATCTAATATTAATTTTCCAATGGGACATTTGGCTAATGAAATTTATTTCATTCAAGTTGTTATTGGTACAAAAGGGAGTACAGAACACACAGTCCTAAACACAGGCATCAAGTGCCATTTGAAACGCCTTTGGGTATTTGAGGTATCTGCCCTATGCTGGCTGATATGACACAGGACCTACAAAAAGCTCATGCCTTTGTGGACTGACAGCTGGGATAGCTAGATCATTTGAAATAGCAACTGGACTCCAATATTTAAACTGAATCTAATTCTTAATTTCCAATGCAACTAATTCTGCATAACTGTACACTGATGTTTAAGGATGCTAAGTGCCATGCTATGCCTGTGTCCACACAGTGACATATATTTACATATGTACTTATGCTCAAAACCTTATACCTAAGTCATGCTGCCACTTGAAGATGTAATCACATTTCCAGTCTGAATACACTAAGACATGACACTGAAAACTAGCTTTCTACCAGCTTTCTATCTGGAAGAGAAGAATATTCTGCCTTTGGTCATGAATGCTCTAAGACAGATTGTGCCATATTTCCTTCCACTGGCTCTCAGAGACTACTAAATAAAGGGAAGATTTAGACTTAGAAGTTCAATGAAACCCCTAAAGGTTCACTTCAGAAACCAACTGATAAATTCAAAATGTTCATTTACTCAATCAGGTAGTTTAGAATTACACAGTAAAAAATAACTATTAGATTAGATAGACTGTAACAGTCAGAATAACTATTATTACATTAGAAGGCTCAGCAAGAAAAATAACAACCTCGTGTGTCAGCAAGTGCAGCTGACCAAACACACATGGTCTACCACAACATTTAGCATTTTCAGAAACCATGGTTAAACTCTGTTTTGAACAATATTTGTTTTGCTGAAAGTACAGATGTCACCTAGAGATCTTTCTATGGCTGTATTAGACCACGTTCGCTTCATAGTTAATGTTTCACTGGGATCGAGGCAATTTGCAAGTTACATCTTTGATGCAAATCTTTTGTGGGAGATGTGGGCTCCTCCAGCAGGACCTCTGCGTTGTTAAAATTACCTGTGTGAGGGTTTAAGTACATGCAGCATGAAGCTAAAGGGCACAACAGTTCAAGCTTTTTGGTGCACTGATTACTTACCTTCCATGCCATAAAAGAAAACTAAAGCACAGCATAAATACTGCTGGTAAGTAGGTTAGAGTCAAGTATTTCAAGGCAAAAGGAAATACTTCAATATAATCTTGCCTACAATTACTGCCATCAAATTTCATCCATTCGTATTTGTAGCACAACAGCATGAACTACAGCTGTTGAAAAAACATCCAACTCTATTTGAAGACTAAAGAATCAATGTGGTAATCTGAAAAGTTATTCTTTGAAATTGTTAAATCAGTTAACATTTATATTTGTGTAGCTTTAAAACCCAATATTTATTCTTTATATTCATCTGGAAAAGTAAAAAAGTTATCTTGTAAGAAATCCTCCCATAAAGGGATTTTAAAGTGTTTATATAGTTTCATGCTAAAGCAGGTTTTCGAGCTCTTTTGTCTCTACAGTTCTTATCTGAAGTCTTTTCATTTTTTCTTAATTTCTTCCTGAAATCTGGCCAGTGGAATTTGAGTAGAAGACATTATTCTTTTAAAGTACCTAAAAAGTTCTTCAAATTTGAGTTTCATCATAAGAACACATCCCAGACCCTAGGAATGATTTTTTTATTTCAGGCTTCCCCAAATTTAAGTTATGTTCATTTACTTTTAATTCACCAGGAGAGTTAACCTCAACTTTAATCCTGAAAATACACTCAAAGACTATTTAATTCTGATGAATTTGTTTATAAAATCCTCTATCCCTAACACCATCTATTAGGAGGTGATTTTAGTTTAAAAAAGAAGGAAAATTCATTAGGTACAGCTACATGATCATGGGGGGAAAAAAATAAAAAATAAATAAATAAATAATATTACACTGTACCTGTCCCTGGTATAAACCAGCATCCTGTATGGTACTGTCTGGTTTATTCAAAGGTTCAAAAGTGTTACTCATGTATTTGTTCCACAATCTGGTCTCTTTTTCACCTGGAATATTGAAGATTTTTCTTATCTCTTTTTCAATTGTATCTGTTTTGAAAGGGAGAGAACACAGGTTTAGTATTTCATTACATGAACAGTATAAGGCTGAATAAATCATCAGAATCACCTACTCTTTTCTTATATTCAAAATATGAACGAAACTGGAGAAACGGCATGCAACTACATCCTCTTATAGGACAAGCAGGAAGTTGCTAGTTTGCTTGCCTTTAAAATGGAAACAGTCAGAGGACTATTTTATTCCCTCCTGAATCTCTTAGCAAAGCAGACTAAATAAAGACAAGTTGATAAATAACAGATGACAGGAGATACCTAGGTACCCATCTACTAATTTCTCAGAGTGTTGTAACACAGGAGTGTGTGTGGATAGGGAATGATTAGAAGCAAGGTCGTCAGCAAAACCAGGTACAGGGAGTGCAAGTCATTCTGTTCCTCCCCCTAAATCAAATCCTTTTTGGTTTTCACTGCTCTACTACCCATATCGCAGTGCAATTAGTAATAAGCACAATATATATGCATAAAGTTTAGTTTATATGCTCACAGAAATTAAAGGCTACTCTGTAAAACTGAAGCGCATAAATTTATTTTAAAAGGACGATGAAAGATTTTATGTCCCTGAAAGATTTAACATAAAAAGGTCTACCAGCTCCTATTCTACCTGACAGAAATACAACCAGTGTTACATTAATTTTAAGGTAGTATAACTATTGGCTACAAATGGAATTTAAGAAGTTCATAATTAACTCCATTCTTCTTTTACAGAAGTAAAGTTTATTAAAGAGTTCTTCAATTTGAACATATGCAATGCTACATCACAGCAACCTCTCTTAGATCTTTTTTTAATTAGTACACTCAAAGCCCCACAGCAACCAAGTCTCAAAACAACTAACACAGAAAACAAAACAGGAGTCAAGAAATGTACAGTTTATTCCTGATGATGACTTAAAACACAATTATAAAAATGGGCACTTTAAGCTCTTTGAGAGACATTCACTTGAAGTCTCAGGATAAAACACCAGTGTGTCAGCTCCTCTAGCATTCCCCTTGCTCCCTTTTACTTAAGATTATTATTTTCTCTTCTACTGTGTTAAATATGAAAAGTCAAAGTGAGACCCGAAGCTTAAAAGTACCTTGTAAAAATTCAGCCATTGTCTCATGAAATGCATGACAACTGGGCAATATAATGCTTGTAGATATTGTAGGCAAGTGAGTACAATTTCCTTCTCTACTAGTTAACACTCATTTTAATATGAAAGCAAGTGTTAGACTGGATCATCTGTTTCTGTAATAGAAATGATATGTAGGCAAGGTGGGTGCTATAAACAAGGCAACAGGCTGTTACTTGATTTGTTGACTTTTGAAAGAAATCATGTACTGTCTGAATCAATTCTCAATCAATTATTTCAAATAACTGTACTTGAATGCAAGAAGGAATCTAGTCAGCAACAATCTTCCAGAAAAAAAAACCATCCCCAGATTTATCAATGACTTTCACTAAAAGCATTTACAAAAGATAATTTTTTCATTATCTTATCAGTACCATGACAATTAATTATTTGAGCATTGCAGCTCATATTCTTCACAAGTATTAAGTTAACATTTATTCTGTTGATTTTTAACATATTCCAGCTTCACTAACAGAACTATTATGAGACAGAAAACACCAATCCTATCAGATGAGTACACATTATGTCCAAGACTCTGGGAAGATCACGTTCCACCTGACTAATTTTGAGACTGTGAAACTAAGGTTCTTTTAAATACTTCTGTGAACTTAACCCATGCACACTTTATAATTCTTCCCCCTGCCCCTCAGCAAATATCACTGAAGCACTGGGTCATGTGAAGTGAAAGTACCTGTTCCAATATAAATGAAAACATTACATTCAAATAGGTATGGTCTGAGGCATATTGTGTACGGGGTTCTCCTCTAGTAGTGTTACACATATCCCATGTATGAGATGATTAGCACTAGGACGATGTCTAGAAGAGACAGGAAGAACTGCCCTTTAAAGATGCCACTCACTCAAGACTATGGGGAATAGTCTTGATAAGATGCTGGAGAAGTTCAGTGGATCCTAATACAAGTACACCCTGGACCCTGAAGACTAGTGCTACTACAAACACCGGCGAAAGGAAACTGTAGTAAAATGTTAACCTGTACTATGAAACAGTAATCCCAGCTTCCTAAATAAATTGTCCTCAAGGGTGGCGAGTTTTACATTCCTGTATTCTGCAGCAAATTAAAGGGGAAGATGAATCAAAGCCATTTGCCAAGATAATTTACCAGTGGAAGTCCAAAAGTCCATTATATGCAGAGCCACTGGTGTAATCTACAAAGTTTATCAGCTCAGTTTTGGAACTGTTTTATGGCATTGCAGACACAATCTGACTCTTATTTGAGCGTAGCAGAGGCTACAGACAGTCCTTCTGTCATTTTGTGGTTTGTAAAACTCTTTAATAAAGGTATAAACGGCCTACACATTAGCTGATAATTTACTTTTATCATACTTCCACATGATTAAGACTCCTGAATGGATCGTTAACTCATATTCACCCAGAAACCCTGATGCTCTCTAGGATCAGCAACAATAACTAGACTGAAATTCTGCCTATACTACATCTATTGTCTAGCTCGTTTTCTTTTTAGAATTAAAAAGCCACCCCCACCCCCTAAAAGAGAGTTAGTCATCAATCAGTCTCATATTAACTTCTGCCTACAAGGTGAGAGTCCTCAACTGCAGATTCCCAAAAAGGTCCAAAGCACACATTAGATGTGTCCAGTACCACCCCAAGAAAGTGACTATCATTATTAGGTCTGCCCTTTGTAATTATTTTTTTCCTACCTTTCACTAACTTATCAACATACAGCTTAGATTAGTTTCTATCTGAATGGAAAAGCAAAGGTATTCCAGGCATAACGCATATTTGAAGACTGGTAGGTGATATTGTGCTTAGAGTATTTTAGGTGCTCCAAAACTTTCTCTGTTTATGTGAATTAAGGAAGATCTTGTACTGATCTTTTGAGGGCAGTAAATAATATAATCAATGATGCTGGGTAGAAAAATTAAAACTTCTTGAAAAGAGCATAGTACCTTATGTTCACTCACGTCAGCGGGGCTGATACTGACTCTTTTGTACTACAAGTCTTCCATAACCATAATGAACTGGTATATACAAAGAAGGGTGAAAAATAATCAATATTCTTCTTGCATGGTTTTTATTGATATAATAAGCATCTCTGTTATATATTTGATGAATTCCACAACTACCTTAAATATACTCAAGGTAAGGATGGGGGGAGGGGGGGAAATATCACCATTTTATCCATGGTTGATAAGAGAAAAACCTCAGGGATCTGTTATTTTTTCACTCTTAAAAGTGGTTTTAATTTTTCTAGCTCTTCTTCCATGATACAAACTCTTCTGAATGTCCTGGCTAGGATGGCCTTGCTTGGTGCTCTCCATAAGAAGCTTCAGCTTCAGAAAGGGCATGTTTTTAAGGCTTCCAAGAGCATGTCAGCCACATCTCAGGAAAGCAAATAAGGCCAGTATCTGGAGAGGGCTGCCAGTGAGCCCGACTGTTTCTCATTACCCTTTGTGACAATTTTCCCATAACTGTAATACTCTCTCTGCTAAGAAAAAATTAATACACCTCCAAATAACAGTCATTCCAAAATGCCCTGCTTCTGATTAGAGAAAGAAAATATCAGAAATTCATCGATTACCTATAATTCAAATGATACAATTAAATTCAGTATAGTTGCAAAATAGCTTGTATTTGGTCCTCAAGGAAGGATAATGTTAAATTATTTTTTCTAGGTTTCTGGGTTTGCTTAGAGAATAATGAAGTAAATCCTCCCAAGTTAAACCAGATCTCATAAAGGCCAATTAACGTACAAACACTGAAGCCTTGTTTCAATGACAAATTTTCATAATTTAAGTTTTTATTCTAATACAAGCAGATGATTACTTGTTTAACTGAAAGATTAAAATTTAATGAGGTAAAATGATTCTGTTTTTAAAGCAAGCAATCGGCAAAGAATTAAAGGATAGCAAGTGTAAGTCACTACCCATAATGTAGAGAGAAGTAAAACCTGAAAAAAATATACTGTTGAAGAATGTAAACAAAGAGTACTGACTGGGCATAAAATGCCAAGGGCATAAAGTAAAATTCTAACTGCACAAATACAGCTGATTGAAAGACTCTTATCTCAGATATGCACGAACAAATACACCAAAAATTGAGTTTATATGATCAGGATATGATCTGATTGTTATTGCATATGTTCTGATTGTTATTTTCAGAGACAAATATGTTATCAAAATATGGTTTCAAACAATAACACGATGCTCAAAGAGCAGGGGAAATAACTACAAAGAAAGATAAGTTAAAGGCTTAATACAAGACTCTGCTACTGTAAAAGATTGAGCCTGGCCTGACATTTCACAACCCAAAGAATACTGCCTTTGTAGGTCACCTTTAGGCATTAATTTATAAATTCAACTCATTCTTGTGTTTTGTAATAACACACTTCTCTTTATCTATATGACTAAGAAGTGTTGGCTAATGAAAGATGTGAACAGAAACACATAAAAAAATATATATCTCTTATACACCAAAAGCCATGAAAAAGCACAATGGAATCCAATAAAGATAATGAAAGACATCACACTGCTCACTTCCTGAAAAGCAAACCTCTAGAGTTAACACAGATGCCTAAATAATAAAACACATATTTTAAAAATTGTATTAAAAATCCTAAATATTCCAAATAGTTTAACTTTTAATTTTGACCCAAACAAGACTACTCCCATAATTTTTAATGGTTACAATACTCATCTATCATTTTACCTAGAGACTTACTTACTCAGAACTTGCTACCAAGTACTATTTAAACAAGCAATAATCATATTTTTAAAAATAGTTGTGCATACCTATTGTATCAGCTTTACTAAATCTTCGTGTGACAACATTGTTCATATTTCCATTTTCACAAAGCTTTAATTCTGTTAGATATACTTCTACTTTGCAGTGCTTTACAAACATACCCTGTTCAACGACCTGGAAAAAACAGATTGGGATCAGGTATCAGTCCAAATATGTTTTCATATACACACTTCAAAATATTTATGTAAACTCTTCAAGAAACTAAAGTTCAGGGAATGTAAGACACTTAATAAATGTAAAAAAATTAGGAGTAAAAATTTCCTATAACTTTTTAGAAATACAGTAAACTAAAAAGTAATTTTCCATGATGATGTCTTACCTGTGTATAATACCACCACCATGACTTTCAAAGTGTTAAATACAGTGGAAATCATAAATATGCAAACTTAACCAAACAATACTCGATCAAAAAATAAAAAACACCAAAAGTTGTTTTTATTTCAAAATATATGGTATGCTACTTCCTCAAAACATGAAGAACTAGTTTTCACAGTTAAAGAACACTTATCAAAAACAGAATACACACTAACAAAATGTGGATATCACATTTTTAAACAAAACCTACAAATCTTCCACTTATACTCTGACAATGAATACATTCATTTGATATTTCACCTACTCATTACAGTAGTTTATTATATGCTCATTTTTGTAACACCTAGTACAAAATAATTAAATATACAGAATTTTGTTTTATAAAAGTAAAATGTAGAAAAGAATATTCAGGGTCACCTCTTAAATGTTTTTCCCTTTGATCTTCCAAAGTGTAACTGCAGTACTTAGTCATGTAGACTGTTCCAAAAATAACCATTGGCCTGATATGTGATACATCTGACAAATATGGTTAAAAAAAAAAGCCACCAGCTAATTGCTGGGAGAGATCTGCTATCTGCTGTACAAATATAGCTTGTATGCATGTGCCACAGGAGGGGAAAAAAATAATTTTAAAAAAATCAGTGAATGATTTCATTGCTCTTCAGTAGTTTGCCTTAGCTTTAATGACTGCCAGCCATGACATTTAAATAAAAATGCATCTTAATCTAAGCAGCTTAGTAGGGTTTTCAGCTACTAGAATAACAACAAAATAGGTGCAGTAAACAACTTTGCAGCATGGCTAAGACATTTCTGAGAAAAAAACTGACACTGTAATGGTAGTGTTATTACATCCTATTACAAAAAATCATAATGTTATTTGGTATAGATCAAGTACAACATTGTATCAATTTAAAATTTGGGCCCACATTTCAAAAAAAGTTGATGTAACAAAGGGGATGAAAGAAAAGCACCGCTCCACCTCTACGAAAAACCAAAGCAGGCAGGAGAAATAATCATGAACACGACAAAAGCATCAGAAATAACAATTCTGAACTGGAATATGCATGTCAGAGGATAACTACGATTCATATTAGCAGAAAATAATGAAGCTATACCAGTTTACATGGCCGCTCATTACACTCCATTCATTTTTCCCATTAGTTCCTTCCAAGCAGAAGGCAAGTTAGTCTAATTGCCCTCCTCTTTCCTTCCATTTTCCCCCCAAAGTGAAAAAATTACAGAAGTTTTACTTTGCCATGATGATGGAAGAGCATTCAGTTTGCTGAAATCCATCTTCAGGAAAAACAGTTAACAAGTTGATCACATATATCTTTAAAGAAGGAGAGCCATTTTAATGGCTTTCAGCTTTTATAGAACTAAAGAAAGAAATTCCAGGCATGTCTCTTTAAAAAAAAAATCTCTCTTTTACTGTATTAAAGAGAACGTTAAAAAACCCTCAGCAAACTATTTCTATTGCTGACCAAATTAATCTTGAAGATGCAAGATTTATTCTATAGCTACATCTGGCACGTTTGAAAGGAATGCACTTCAAGTAGGCAGCCAGCATGCATGTAGTTGTACCATACTCATGTCATAGGAGGAAAATGTTATATTACACCAGAAGTTGTATCAAACTAAATTCTAATCACAATATTCTTTCAGCAGGTTTTCAGGAATTAAAATGAAGATCCCTGTAACTGAAAGAATATGCCCTAATGGTCAATTTAGAAATGGCAACCACACCAAAAGGTGTTTTAAAACTTAAGTAATTCAGTCCAGTGAGGATGCAACTGTAATCACTAACCTGAACTTCTTCAGAAATACAAACAAAAAAACTTGTATGATCAATAAACTGGTAAAATGTCATATCACCTTAATAATAAGGACGGTATGGGTTGGAGCAAACAAAAAAATTAACGTCTTCAATGTTAATTTAAGTATCACATACTGACAAGAGGGCCACAGTATCCACCATACCATGGCCTACTACTTTTGGGGTAAGCTTCTCGCTTAAAGGAAAAAAACTCCCTTAGCAAGCTTCTGAACACAGAAGACTGCTTATCAGAAAAGAAACTACCAGTTACTCTGCCAGTGTTAACAGTATTAGACCTAGGCTTTTCATTAATATGGTCAATGCGGTTTTA
Organism: Phalacrocorax carbo; assembly: GCF_963921805.1. NCBI lineage: Eukaryota > Metazoa > Chordata > Aves > Suliformes > Phalacrocoracidae > Phalacrocorax > Phalacrocorax carbo. The sequence continues at coordinate 36,910,997 of NC_087513.1, read as the reverse complement.
AGGTTTTACACTTAATTAAAAAATCATTTGCATTAACAGACTTAACAAGCTTCTAAAGCAAGTTCTACTTGAAATATTAGAGAGCTTACTTCCAGAAAACAAAATTATATCCTTTGCATCCTTGTTTCTCAATATTAAAAAAAAACTCTAAAAGGTGAATAAAAATTAGGTATCTATAAGCAACTAAAGCAGGAGCTGTCTACATAATTATCATAGGCCAGGACTTACAATCTTCTAATAAATTCTACAAACTTCTAATAAATTCCTGTGCATCTCCTGCATATTTGCAGGACTATATCTGAATCCTATTCATCCCAGTAGGTAGTTTAAGAGTACCTTGCGTGCTATTGGCTCTTGACCTTCCATCAGTGTGTACCAGCTAACTAGCCTATTCCAGCCTTCAGTTGGCAAAAGGATGTAGTCCAGCTCATCAATGAGATGTTCCTTGAGAGACTGAGAATCACCATCTATAAGAGAAAGATATTTTTACTTGAATACTGTAATTTTGTTTCTTAGGATTTTATTGTAACATTTTTCACACATATATAGCAAACCAAATATTTTCTGAGTCACAGTTATGTTATCAATAATATGGTGTGCAAAACAAAACTCTTCTGAAACTATTTAGGCAAGCTATCCAGTTCATGCATAGCACACCTATTACAGGTAGTATTCCTACACTCAGGAACCCAAGTGACAACTCCATATCCTCAAGCAATCCTAAGCGCCTAACTTGTTATCACACACCATCATAGCCTTCAGAGAAACCAATCCATTTCTCCACCCACTTCGCACATATTCCCAAATCACCATGGATACTTCCTATTCATGCTACAGTTGCATCCTTCAGTGAAAATGCTGGAATGGGTAGTTACAGTAGATCCAAGACAAAGTTCGAAGTCATTCACTCCATGTCAGACTGGGAAAATAACACGGTACAGCCCTCCTACTTAAAGGATCCCACGTGCTCTGGAAACACAGTCCCTACAAAATTCTTCACAGGGACAACGAGATGTAGCACTTGAAAGAAGTAGAGCTTGGCAACCTCTTTACGTAAGCGGCATGCTTTTAGCTTTGGTTCAATCCTCATTAGAGTAGCAAGACAGCAGCTATCCTACATGTATAAGATGTGATTCTAGGTCTGAGCCACTGTGAGCCTCAGACAGTTAGGGCAGCTGTCTTTCCATTTGGAAGTACCAAACTACAGGCCAGCAAACATCACCCTGTACAGAGGGAGATCAAACAGGGAGACCCACACATTCAGCTCCAAATAATGAATCAGGATGACAATCTTAATGAAGTATGAAAATAAACAGACTATGTATAAAGAATAGACGGTAATAAATCTACAGTCTATTTATTTTCATTGTCCTATGTGAATGAACTGTGGAATTACACTGCGCAATTAAAACTGAGCATAAAAGTAACCTTAAATAACCCCAAATTGCTTCAAGTATTGGATTCCTCTTGAATTTTTTTTTAGGTAATACTTCTAAGCAAAATGAACACTGTTACCTTCATTTTTCTGCAAGGACAAAAACAAGTGCACACTATGTGCATATGAAAAGCAGTACGGTCCTCTCATTTGGTCATACTTCTGTACTTCCTTGTTTCGCTTTTGTACAGATGGAACAAACACAGCATAATGTGACTTCAATTAGAAAAAATACCCTGAGCATTAAAAACAGCACACATTATCATTAAAGGTCCTTTAATAATAATAACAACTATTCTTCCCCGCTCCCAAGAATTTAATAAAACATGTTTCAAAAATGACCTTTTCTGCAGGAGGGCAACACTACCGAGGACATTTAAGAGGTGTGTTCACTTCCTGGCGGGAAGAGTAAACAAGATAGTGTAGGCAAAGAAGGATGCACAGCCTTCTTCTGCTCTTATTATCTTACCAATGGTGCTCACTCCCTCTTTCCTTCTCCAGCTAAGCACCTTGACGTGTGAGCAAAACATGGGAGATGCATATTGTTCTCAGTTCATCTAGTTTAAGTGTGCAACATTTGTTACTACCATTAGCTGCTCAGAGATGGCACAAAGATAGTGTTTCCATAATATGCAATCTGTGCAATTTAGAGGTGACTTCATGTAGTCAGGAAGGTACAATATGGTTTGCATGCATTTTCTCTGATAAAAATCATAAATGACTTAGTAGGAAGAACTAAACAAAAAACCCCTAACAACAAAACCCCCAAAATACAGCCAGATAAGTATTAAAATTATGAAGTTATTTTAGAAAGAGGGGATAACCAATTCAGAAATAGCCAAGGTATTTGTTGCAATTTGAGCAAGAAAAAACACATAAGCAACACAGACGGCAACAAAGGAAAGTAGAAAAAAACGGACTCAGACTTTGGATTCCACTTTGGAAGCCATAGTACATACATTTCTCGAGCAAAAAGTAAAATGGAATTTCTCACTAACATCTCAGTGAACATACAGGTAAATAAGAATTCAGTTCTTTATGGAGATAAATACAATTAATGTGACCTAATAAATGAGACCTCAATTGATGCACCTGTTTAAAAGAAACTTTCCTTTTTTCCCCTGAGGCTAATTCATCCTAGCTGTAGAAGTAACAATTTTCAGGAGTCAAATTTTTGTTCAAAACTGTCTTGACTGATTGGGGTGGGTGGTGGGGGGAATCTACATTCAAGAGCTACATACATGAAACATTTGCTCAAACAATTCACGACTTGCACTATGAATTCTTACTTGGCCCACTCAACACTATGCTTATGTAGTTCCATTGTAACTGGGAGCAAAGTGTGAGGAGGAATCCACAAGCACATCTCAGGTCTGTGTATCTCTTTAAAAGGTTCATACTGTATTTCTGCACTGATCTGATATTGCTACAGGAGTTTATAGTGAGCAGATATAATTTGGATTCCATTCTGTCTTTCTAAACACCCCAACATTTCTTCTAGTACATTTTTTTCAGAACCTTATTCCATCAAAAAATTCCCCGACTCTGACGACTCTGTCCTTCATATGCAACGCTGTTTTCTATGATGAACAATCAGCTATTCTAAGTGGCTACTTCCTTGTGCTTGCTTTGCTAATCTAAAGTTGACTATATATCTCTTCGTTTGAAGATGGCATGTGTGTGTTGCATTACATTCAACAACATTTTTTGCATATGTTGTCATTAACTGAAATCTCTACCTGTTAGTTTTCACTGTTCTCACTTCATCCAAATGTTTGGAAATAAGGTAGCAGGATTTAACTAATATACACACAACATACTGCTTCAGTTTCCTGGAATCAGTATTTCTTGAATTTGAATACAGTTTTCCTTATCACTGCATTATACTGCAGAATACCTGAGAAAGCATGCCTATTTTAGATTATTTTATTCTTTAAATCAGATGCAAATTTTCAGACTAATCACTTAAGGAGAGCAGTACGAGAGCAACTAGTGCATATTACATGCCAGAGACAGGATTAAATAAAAACAGGCATTTTCAGGTTCAATTTATGCTATACAGGGAACCTAGTACAGAGGATTGCTGCTTTGAGAAGGTGAAGGAGGCAGCTACTATTTGCTGAGCACTAATGCCCTTAATTTTAAAACTGCCTTCACACAGGAACAGTAGATGTCGGAGAGTAATTGGATGCATGATATCGCTGCCAATGCAGAGCCATAGTTTTAGAACCACGAATGTGCAAAAAGTGAGGTTCATAAACCCCAATGCTGTGTTTGTTTTGAAAGGGGTATTGGCAGAGTCAAAACGATAGAATACAGGTTTTTCAGGAGCTTTTAGCAAAACAGCTAACACGACTTTAGGTTTGGACAGCTAACCCTAATACAGGATTCATATCCACAGTAACTTTATACATAATCTGAACATGTATGTAGATTAAGTTATAAATAATACATATCAACTAACACAATACTTTGCACATCTAGAAATCACCTTTTTTTTTTTTAAGTGGGTAGACACAGAAGAGAGAATAAGCTGATGCTGCCTCACTGAGGATAAAAAGGTCTTGCTACATCTGATTTCAACTGAAAAGAATCACCTGAACATGCCTGCCTCACTACAAGAATGTACAGAAGATCTAGATCCTCATGTTCCAGAGAAAAAAAATCACATCACTCACCTGGAGCAATAAGACCTTTAAGTTTATGGATAAAAGAGAACATACAGATGCATATGACAATACAGCACCTTCTTCAAAGGCACTGATGCTAGTCACTGTGAGACATGCACACTCACTCACACTGATAACTAATGCAACATGGTTTGAGAAGTGCTATGAGAGAGGCAACCATCTTTAACGCTAACCTTGTAAAATAATGAGATATTAATTACAGTTGAGAAGTTTTGAATGAAGAAAGTCAGAGTTCATCATAAACCCCATGAAGTTGTACAAATTTGTATTATTATGTGCAAACAACTTATGCAGTACTACTAAATTACTTGTAACTGCATAATTGGTTTCCTTCTATCTGCTAGATTTTGCATCCACTAGATTTTGCAGATTAAATATTAACGGCTCTAATGGTATTTCAATACTGAACTAAATACAGAATTTGACCTAAACACTGAAATATCTGGAAAGTACCTAGACCTGTGTTCACAAATCTGACTACAGTTCAGCAAAAGTCAGTCAGAGCGGAGTAATTATAACAGTGACAGAATTTAATCATACTTAGAAAACCATAAAAAAAAATTAGGAAGTTATCCTCTATCATTTTGCACCACTTTATATTATCACTGAACTGCATAATACCTCTTTTCTTCAATTGTTCCAGAATCAAAGTAAGGGCTTGGGGCTCATTTACAAAAAGAAATTTTAGAGTTCAACTTAAAAATGTCATTTTAACTCAACCAATTTAGTGAAGTTGAAAAAAATCTTTGTGAACTCAGGCTAGCAATTTGTCAACTTCACTAAATTTCAGTTCCCAAGGTATCCCAAAGCATCATTATAAACCAGTCATCTGTGCATTATTGAATATTCTGTTACCATTGCAAAGAAGTTCCAATAATTTTATTTATAAAATTTTAAGTTGTTTGGGAAATCTATTTCCATTCCCTTGTCATGGTCTGAAAACAAACAACAAGAAGTTTCACCTTCATATATGCTGAGATTCATTTACACAATTGACTACAAAAGATGAACTACCTGTGTATTTGCACTGAATGTCAGTATTGGATTATTACACAACAGAAGCAGTTACCTTTGAGAAGTCCAGAATTATCAATAGGACCAGGGTACACATTCTGATCTCCCATCTGGTATTTGTCCCAGCTATCAAAGCCAACATATTTTTTCCACTGTTTGAACCAGCGACTATCCACTAGATACCTTAAAAGGAAGAAGACATACAAGTTAAATTACTGGCATGCTACTACTTCCTATGGTACCAATTAATTCATGTTAACGCACTTGTAGTCATCAGCCTTGCAAAACTGAGAATGTTCTTCTGTCTGGTCTGCTCACCGCTATCAGCATCTCCTACCAACAAGGACTTTAATTGTGGGCAATTAAAGATCCCACTAATCACAGTGGGCAAGTACAGTTTTGCAAGACTGCCGGTACAGCATATCAGAATTTGAAGAATGGCAAATTCAGAAAACATTTCCCTTTTTAGCATAAAATATCATCAGCTTTAATTCCTGTTCTCAGTTTGTGAGTTCAGGAGATTCAAGTTAAATCTATATAATTAGACAGCTCTTTAAAAAATGAGAGATAACTTCTAGCAAAAATATTTTTTTCTTGCTGAAGTTTTATTTATAACATTCATATGCAAGTTGAAAAACTTTAGAACTCAGATATCCTGTCAAGAACCAGACAGTCTAAGTGTTTTCTTCCTCTGAGTCAGCATCAACACATACAGTAAATGCTCTGCTTTTGAGGCAGCAATAGATGTTCCTCCTACATATAATCATCAAATTCACATTTCCATATAAAGAGATATTTCTAAATTCAGCCCCATAGCATTTCTACCCTGATTAAATTGTTGCCACTGTGGCTTTTACAAAGTCCAGTAATACTTACTTTTTATCATCTTTTTGTCCAGAATTTCTTTAAGATACCAAATTTGTTCAGTGATCCTCAGATTATTTTTTTTTTAAAAGACACCACCTTCATTATTTCTTCTTCCTAAAAGTATCCATCACATTCTGTCTGGTCTGTCCCAACCCTTTTGCTACTACCCTAGTACACATTAGAATATCACTATAGGATGAAACACTAGGTCAAACTAAAGATCATGGGTAATCCTCATTCTTTTCTCCAGTATTTGACTACTCAGCTCTTATCTGTAGCACACCAATAATATGCTACTGAACCTTTAAGAGATCTCAAAACTTCCTGGTGATTCAAATACTAGTCTGCTAATACATACAGCTTTTATTAGGCAATCATTCTGTAGGAGTCACGAACACCACAGAAAAAATACAGAACAAAAACATTAGCACCCACAACTCTTGTAACCAAAGAAGTTAAAAAAAGGAATTGCTTGAGTATACATTTTACTGAATAGGTTTAAAAGAATACATTAGCGGGGAATTAAATTTGTGCTTCAAAATGATGTAACTACTATAAGAATTAACAATCCTAAGATATATAAGTCTTGACTTACTCTTTCTCAAGTTCAGTTTCTCTCTTACACACACTAGAAGTACTGCTAGTGAACATCTGGTAAAGAAGGAATTACTACTGAGTAGTACTCAGTAAGCGGGATCCTTTGTAGTCAGAGAGATTCTCTTCTCAACAAGCCCCAATTTTTCACTTTCTACAGAACGTACTCCTAAGCGTGTGAATGTATACGTAAAAGTCCTTTGGAAAGTAAGAGCGAGAAGGCTATACATAAGATCACCACAGGCTTTTGGATGCTTACTTCCCCTACATTCCTTCAGAAACAAAGACTAAGGTCTCAAAGGCAACTTTACAACATCTATGACAGTAGCAGCCTAATTCACATGGTAAACAGTCTTGATTCAGAATATGATTACACCACAGTAATGATGAGTCTGTGAACAAATTACTCCTAGCCTTAGCTACTTAGTAACTTAGTAACTACCCTAAGCAAACAAAAATAGCAAAGGCGGAGCTGTGGCTCAACTACTATAGACATAGTTCTGCCAGTGTAAGAACTTTGGTTAGGGACCAGATTTCTCGCTCACATCACCAGTGCCAGCTGTACTCTGGAGCCTGTACCTTTACCGTCTCACAGTGTAACACTTGGTCTTGTATCTAATCTACCATCTCAAACTGTTACTACTGCTCAAGAGTTGTCAACTACCATGAGTTGCTATCTCTTCTGAAATTATTCTGTACACAACTTTGTCCTTGAACTTGCAACACATAATTTCCTTCTGAAATTTTAAACACTTAATAAAGCAGTCAGAGAACAGCCTGAAACTGCTTTTTGAACCAAAACTACATTAAAAAAAGTTTTGTTTTAAACACACTCAAGGAAGTGTATATGGAAAGTATTTTGCTGCAAAAATGCCCTTTTCCACTCTCACCAAACTCAGAAACAGACAGTGACTTAAGAGGGTGTTTTGGGCACAATTCATTCCACCAAATCAGTAATGATACAGCATGGTTGAAGTCCTATTCCAGAAAGATGAGATACTTAACATCGCTATGATTTTACAATATTGAATCATTTTAAAGTAGCCTGGCCCAGCACTGATTATTTCAGTTTAGTGGCACAATTCCCTCGACATGTTTTGTTTAGAGCATGTTTAGAATGTAATAGGAAACAAGACTGGACAAGGCTAAGTTGCATTAAAGATGGTGAAATTTGGGATAAAACACAGTAAAAAGATTAAAATGCAGTCTATTACAAAATTAAACAGTTTTAAATTTTATTAATGCTAAAAAAAAGTAAAACTTACGTAGTTCAAATCTCATTAAGTTCCAGTCCTATTTCCCACATTTCCCACTTCAAAATCAATCTAAGTTCCCGAAATCCCACATTTCACACTTCAAAAATCAAATTAAGTTAGAATACACTGATTTCTTGACCTTTTTCCATTGTCTATGCTGTTCGGTGAAGTTATAAGAACTATCCCACAAAGCAACAAGCTTCTTAAACTAATTCAGACCTTTGTACAAAAACACCTCATTCTGCACACAAGAAAGTATCCAAGTAAAGCTTTACTGTCTTATGTAGAAGCCTTTTCTGAACTTAACTTTTGAGGTTCTCCTAACAGAGAAGCAGCTTTAATGAATACTGCAGCAAAACCTGTGAAATCACAAATGACAAACTTGTGAAATTAAATAAGAAACAACTTCAACTATCAAAAGTGACCAGCTTGTGAAACAGGCATATAATACTATCTACACGTAACTTAACATTTGGCATTATCATTTGTTTAAAACAAGCATTCCATTAAAATAAAAAAGCATGACTTTTTAATGTCGCATGAAAGCAAAGATATAAACTTTAAAAATTGCGAAGTCCCTTCGAAACACCATGTTTGCCATCATGCAATAGACAGAGGAAGTGAAGCAACATCATAATAGCTCCCCAGTATGCTTTAAAACATTTGTTATGTTACTAGAAGCTTTCAATTATATTTTTACTACCATAAAGTCCTCCTAAGCAATACTGCAGTAGAATGAGAGAAAAAACTTAAATTATGTTTAAATTTTACAGAGATAACATGTGCTTCCTTTTCTACAATCAATAGTCAGGTGCAGATGTCTTCAGATATGATCCAGTTCAAAGGCAAGAATCTAACAGATTCTTTATCCAATTCATGTCCGAGGTATGCCACATTCATCCACTACCCAGAAATGGGAGGGGGGAAGAGAATACAACAGACAGTAGTCTGCAATAGGCAATTTAGCCTATTTAATTTAAAGACCACATGAGTAAGAATTTAGGAGTTCAGTGAACACCACAAAAGTATTCCACTTGAAAATTAAGAAAGAAAAATCAGATCTCTACAAACAAATTTTCACCAAAAATAACCAACTTGCAATTACATGAGTGTTATTTTCCACTTTCTGGAAGAGAAAAACAGACAGCAGACTCTACTATAGAAGTCTGAATTGGTATGACCATGTTAAATGTATTGATAGTAAAGATAATTTTTCCTTTACCCTGAGTCTGCCAGAACAAGCCTGATGTTACTATAATTGAACCACTGGTATTTGTGTCGTTTTCTTTTTAAAGTAGAATTAGCAGCAGTTCTTCCCACAACTGCAAAAATCCAGTTCTTTCACTCTGCCTGTACAAATCACAATTCCTTTTACAACAGCCTCTTAATATTTGACTTATTTCTCCTTAATAAATGGAAAAAGAGATAACAAATTTGCTTAATCTGACATGCCCTTGCCTTTTGCTTTATGCACAGAGTTTTCACTCTTATGAACATACACAAGGCCAACAGCATTCTCACCTTTCTCTTCTGCTGTGGCCATTGAGCACTATTCCATGACAGCCATAACTGCGTGTGGTTATGAACATGGTCACCCTGAGGCATCCATCCATTCTACCACCAAACCTGCCAGCCTTGTCCCCTACTGTAACCCCTGGCCTCTACTTTCTTGATCTAAATTTGAATGAACTGTGAATCTTAAAGAAGGAAAGCTATAATTTTACACAGAAGGGAAATTATCATATAGGCAAACTGTCCATTGTTTTAATTAATGCTTAATAAATTACTACTCCTGTAGGACCATATTACTTTTCAAATGCTTTGTGTTAAATACCTGATCATACACCAGCAACAGTGAGTAATACAAAATTTTGATAATTGGACCTAACAGTGCGTGAAAGCTTAGGGTCCATTGTTCTAAATTTTAAACGTTCACCATTACCTATTTCAACACTTCATCAACCTTATTCTTCCACATGCAATTAATTTTGCCACCAACCAAATTTTGCTCTGCAATGTCTCTTTACAGGTCTCCTTAACTGAAAAGTTGTAACATTTCTGTTTCCTAATACAGAGTGTAAGAACTTACATCACTTCTGTTCAGATTTAGGAATTTGTACTTACACGCTCAAATAAGAGATCAATATTTCTAGCATTAAAAAGTTGAAAGTTCACCTATGAATTATACAAGTATGTAAGTGTGATAAGAACTAAACAGCACAGTCAAGTTCCTGCCCTGGAAAGAAAATGCTGAAGGACAATCAAATCTTAAAAATTCACATGAAGTTTGAGATTCTCTGAGCAAAGTCTGCCCAGCAGTACAACAGAGAAAAGTAAAATGAAGAATGCATGAACAGAAAAAATTTGAAAGTTTTGCTGTTTTCTTACTTGAATTCACTGAGTAGTACTCTATTAGGCTGGCATATTTTGGACATATGGACAAAGCTGCAAGGAACAATTGAAGAAAGACGCTGAATGGGTGCAAAACACTATTCTAAGATTTAATTCTGCAACTGTAAAAAAGCTCATATCTGTAAAGCACCATTAAAACGGATTACTTTCAGACAAAAAGAGCCTACATGCACTTTTTTGCAAGATGCATTCTACTGATGATTACTGAAAAGACTGAAAAAGGGAAGATCATTAAATCTGTGTGTACTCAAGGGCAAAGCTTAATACTTTGGTTAATATTGCTTGTAATATGAAACAGGATATATCTATTTCTTTGTACTAATTTTTAGAAAGAGTGAACAAGGAAGATCAATTTATTAGGATAAGGAGAAGATGGGGCACTGCCAGTTCTCAGGATTTCTTACAGACCACATCATCCTCCAACAGTCAAACCTGGCGCAAAAATATTAGATTTGATACAGCACTATATGTCTTATCAGAGCTTAGTGAACTTACTGCCTTACTCACTATCCCAATATTCAGCATTTAACATCCTTTATAGAAAAAGTAAGCAGGATACTTATGTAAGTCCAGTAATGAATTTATTTTCTATTTAGGGATAACTGCTTTTAATTGACTCAGCATCTATGAACATTTTTTAGACTTCTTAAGTTAAAGAAATACAGAGTCTGTATTCTCAGACAGATATTCTTAAGAGCAAACGCAGTAGACCAGTTTACTACAATGTTGAGGTAGTCCATTAAATGCAAAAGAACAATTCAGGGAATTTATATAGCCAAGAAAAAAAAAGTCACAGATAGAGATTTTGAAAAATGCTAATAGACACTGTAGTTGTAAATTCTTACAGTGAATTACTGGTTATGTGTATGTATGTGCATACATATGCACATGTATGTATACTTTTTATACATATCGAGCATTTCAATGAGCATTCTGCTACTTTCATCTCAACAGAAATCTGATGCAGGTGAGAGAAGTTATTTTGAGTTACTACGGAATACAGTCACAGTAGCTGTAATCTTCCTCCTTTTCCAGAACTTGTCCTTAATCAATAAGATGAAATACTACTTTTTCAATAAGATCACGGGAAATGGAAATTTGCATTCAAATGCCATACACTTCCCTCATCTTTACACAGGAAGGATATACCATGTTAAAGTTTATGCTGTAAAAAAAGAAAATTAATGCAATTACACCACACTCAGCATAGGGGATCAATCTGCTAAAGCACTTAAAGCACATAACTAAAATCCAGACTTGCTAGCATTATGGGAAAAGGTAAAAATCAGAAATTTACAGACTACAGCTTTTGATCCTGCAAACACATTCAATATAGCATTCTCATCAAGATCAATAAGACTACTCATCTACACAAAACAGAGAAGGCAAACCATAAGAAGGCAACTCATCTTTTCATCAGTGTTATAATATCCATGATAAAAATCAACCACCTGAAAACTAAGTATTACCTATGAGGTACACTCACTAATTTAAGAGGAAAAGACGTACTTCAAGTAAACCTCATTTCTTAAATATGATTTGATCATTTTTAGATCACTTTTTATGGGAAGATTATTAAAAACTTGCAGCATGCACTTGAGACCAGATACGCTCCACTGAATATCTGTTGTCCCGGATACAAAAATAGCATACCATGCATTAGTAGAAAAAAAAAAAAAAAAGACATAAAATGTCTGTACATTGAACTTGGTACAATGTTTTGCTTTTATTTTTGTTCCTATTACCCAATACAGAAAAGAGTTCCAGACCAATCTAATGGTACGGTAGTTTTTTTGAACTGTGGACCTGACTGAGAAAGCTCCCCCAGGATACTTTAGTAAAGTTAAAAAATATGGCCTATCCATTTTTTAAAACTATGATTAAGAAATGTTTGTTACTTAACTCTGATGGAATCAAGAGTTCAATCAAGCAGGAAACACAAATTTTGGTGTCTCATACGTCATCAGTCAAGCTAGTGAGCAGGATAACCAACCCATCTTCAGGGGTAAAGCACACATGAAGGATTCAGAGTAAAGACTGAAGGACAGAACTGTCTCAAATTCCTAGATATGCTATTTTGAGGGGCAAATTTAAAAACTAAGACAACTTCACAACAAGGTGAACTGATTAAATCGGCAAATGCTTGACATCTGTAGGCATTTCAAAATAAATCAGTCACCTCAAATTGCTTGCTGAAAACAGTCAACCAAGTTAGAGCCAACAAGTTGATAACAGAAGTACATAATATTGGAATAACCACAAACCTTTACCTAAAAGGTGGTGGACAGCAAGCTGACAATGAGCCAGCAATGTGCTCTTGTGGCCAAGAAGGCCAATGGCATCCCTGGGATGCATTAAAATGAGTGTGGCCAGCAGATCGAGAGAGGTTATCCTCCCCCTTTGCTCTACCCTAGTGAGACATTTGGAGTGCTGTGGACAGTTTTGGGCCTCCCAGTTTAAGGAGGATGTGGAACTGCTTGAGGAAGTCCAGCGGAGAGCTACCAAGATGATCAGGGTACTGGAGCATCTCCCTTATGAGGAAAGGCTGAGAGACTTGGGTTTGTTCAGCCTGGAGAAGACTAAGTGGGGATTTCATAAACACCTATAAATATCTAAAGGGTGGGTGTCAGGAGGATGGGACTGGACTCTTTTCAATAGTGCCCAAAGACAGGACAAGGGGCAATGGGTACAAGTTGGAACACAGGAAATTCCACTTAAACATGAGAAAAAAACTTCTTTCCTGTGAGGGTGACAGAGCAGTGGCACAGGCTGCCCAGGGAGGTTGTGGAGTCTCCTTCCCTGGAAACATTCAAAACCCGCCTTGGTGCGTTCCTGTGCCCCCTGCTCTAGGTGTCCCTGCTCAAGCAGGGGGGTTGGACAAGATGATCTCCAGAGGTCCCTTCCAACCTCTACCATTCTGTGATTCTGCGATTCTGTGAAAAGTAAGCAAAAATATGCATGTGTGATTTGCTGAAAATTACAAATATATGTATTAATAATATTGGAAATATTTGTACAGTTTAATTAGTTTCAGGTGTTTTCTCTTACTTGTATTACATATCCTTAGAGAGATCTACATTTTCCTTTAGCAGGTAGAATGAAAAAACTATAAAACATGTCCATGAGCAAGTTCCCAGTTCAAGTCTGGCCTACTTCAGCGTGGAGCTTCAGATGGCTTCGTAAGTTGTCTCTATTCTCATCTGTAAAATATTTCTTGCCTATCTGAAGCAGATTATAATATATAAGGGACAATTTATACTCGAGCCCGTGAAATGCCAGATACTGCATAAAACATGAGGAAATGGAATGAAGCTGCATTGAGGAAGTTCAGACTGGACTTAGGAAAAGGTTCTTCACTGAGGAGATGGTCGGTCACTGGAACAGGCTCCTAGGAAAGCCGTCATAGCACCAAGCCTGTCAGAGCTCAAGGAGCATCTGGACGACACTCTTAGTCATATGGTTTAGTCTTAGGTAGTCCTGCCAGGAGCAGGGAGTTGGACTCAATGATCCTTATTGGTCCCTTCCAACTTGAGATATTCTATGATTCTACAAAAACCTTATATCCCCCCAGAGCACAAGAGGAGCTTGTGTAACCGAGGTCTACGCTACCTTTGCAGATATCGTAATTTGCAGAGTATCTTTAGAATGTTCCACAACAGTGGAATTTGTTCTGATAATAAAGACATGGAAACCCCATGCAATCACATGTGGAGCACATAAGAACATATTTTACCAAACTGTATGTTCCCACTTCGATACGCAACAGGTTTTGATATCATTTGGATTCAGTGTTATCATTGCAGAGGATGAAATAAAAGATGAAATTCTGAACCTTGCAAATATAAACTCCAACAACATTCTCATTCCAGCAGCTGATGACAAAAGGCCTGACTTGACACCCGAGGGTCCTCACAGATTGCATTTGCTTATCTTCCAAACTTAATTCAGGCTAGCCTTAGTCCACTGATCACACAAAGGGGTCAAAAAATAGAATTAGAATGTTCCTTGACATCTTCTGATATTACAGGTCATTTCATATCCTTGAAAAGCAATGATAACTGTTGTTCATACCTAGCTCATCCCATTCATAAGCTATTTTCTAATAGTATATTCTCATTTAGGCATAACTTTTCTTTAAATAATCCTTTTATTTGAACAATTTCTTGGCAAGTACAAAGCACAATCCTTAACATTTCAATGTGCCTTCCTCTTCCTGTTTTCCTATGCTCGGATTGTTTTCAAAGCACAGATTACTTTAACTATTTTTAGTTAATATTTTCTTGTAAAAGAATATATTCCTCAAAGCTATATAAAAACATGTGAACTTTTACTTTATTCTCATGGTTAGAAGCAAATAAGGTTTATTTAGAAATATTGTAAACTAACATTAAAAAGTTAAAGTCATAGCTATTGTAAACTTGCTTTAGCTGAAGACACTAAATCTATCTTTAGGATGAGTTTAGATCAGTTATTCCAACCTCATATATCCGCTACAGACAACAGCACTGAAAAAACAGTTCACTGCAGGCATTATTATTCTTTGGGTCCCACTGAAGTGGGATGAAACAGTGATTATTTCTGGCATTTACAAAGAACTGCTCATTTCTGTGATCAAGGGCCATTAGCCTGGTTCCTGGTTGTGTTCACATCAACTACTGGACTTCAGAGTTTCTCCAATATAATCTACCAATTACAGAGTACTTATTTTATTATATTCCCCAATATACACACCAGCAATGAATATTTTGATCCTTTTACTCCTATACAAAATATTCAAATATTAAAACACAATTACCAGTTGACAGCCCTGCATTATATCCAAATATATGCTCATATTGGGTCATCTAAAATTACCAACAAAAGACTGTATCCTTATGAACGTTCAAGCGTAGCCCAAAACAGGATTACTTACAGCCTTTGTACATTAACTTAGAAGAACAAAAGAATGAAGCCATTACAACACTTGTAAATGCACCTTCACTTCTTAAAAAAAAATAAATCAACAAATAATGAAAATCAGTAATAAAGTTACGCAAATTTTAGAATTTCACAGCTGCATTACCATGTATACACATTGTTCTCTCAGCAAAAGAAAATAATAGTACTAGCGGGAAAGTTGCTAGTTGATTTCTACAATTCCCTCATGGATTGTAACTTTTTCATGTAATTTAACTTCACCCGTGGTTTACTGCACATTGAGTTAATAAATCTTTTTAACGCAGCACCAACATCACAGAGTACAAGGGCATTCATTCTCTACCTTAACACCCAGGTTGACAGAAAAATATTTGAACAGTATGACTATGATCTTGGTAATTCCCATTGCTGTCGAAAGTGTTCTGAACACATTCCTCCATTATATATAGACAGAATTAAACAACATGTAACCTAGATTTATTTATATTGACTGATAAGTCAGCCCTTTGACTTCAAAATCAAAACAGTTAACTTTAATATACAATAAAGACTCTTCACAGAGGCATTCATTCCATCATTGTGTACTGCTGGGACATCTTATCTTCCAAACACAAGCTATTTCACTTTTAACAGCAAAACTGTGCAAGTTGTCCAGAGAGATAGGTGAGGATTATTTTTTTTACCCTCCTCACTGTGAATGAGTACAGATTAAGCAATACTGAGAACAAAGTGGAACAACTGTGTTACTGAAAGTAAATTAGGACTCCTATTTAAAGGCGCAGCATCCAATTTTTGTTCTTGCACAATTGCAACTATAAAAATAAGAAAGGTGAGAACGGGTTTGTACCTGTATTTCTACTCTGATTAGGCTAGCCAAAATTGCTTGACTAAGTACAATCCTGATTAATAGATGCCTTCAAAATTAAATTTTCTTTCAGAATTAACAAATTCTTGGAAGTTCAAGATTATTATAATTATTCTACTTTATCACATACAAACCAAACCATCATTTTATTCAAAATGTAGGTAAATCCACACACACAAAAATCCAGGGGCCAAAGAGAGAAAAAAATATATCGCTTAGCTCCCATTTTTAAGAAATCTTAGTCTAAATATTTCACATCCCTCTTCAGAAATAAACGTTTTATTCAACTAAATGCATCAAGATAATTTCAAATCAACTAATCAATCAGTTAAATTCTCCCTACAGCCCCCTAAACTCAAGTTCCCACAATGTGCTGCAATAGCCTAAGCAGCACTTCACATGTATCACCAAGAGGCTGACCAAAAAGCCTGATTCAACCAGAATTAATGGACTGCATTTTTATGTTAAAATTTCAGTGTGAACATCACATGAACAACCATGTAAGTGTTTTGAATACAGTTACAAGTTTTCCATTTAAGGAAAGACTTTTCATTAAAAAAAATAACTCCTAAATCAATGTTTGACTTCCAATTTTCAGGCAAAAGCCTGACACAAACATGATCGAGTTTAACATGCTCCCACCCTGCCTAATCAATTAACAGAAGAAAACTGCATCTACACATTTCCATTGCAAGTATTCTCCCAGAAGAATTTAGAACAGAACATTTTGTATACTGTCATAAGCTGTTGTTGAAGTGCTGCACCATTCTACATGCAGTGACACAAATCTAACACAAAACTTCAACCACAAGGTCTTAAAGTCAAAAATCAGCAACTTAAACCTCAATGGACAGAGAAAGCAGACAATTCTCAATTCTAGCCTTGGAACACTGACGCAGTGTTCCTTGTTTCTCATTATACGATGCCATCAGGACAGTTTAGGATATTATCCCAAATGTTACTGAGGTGCAGGTCTACAACATCTCATCATGTTCTCAGTGAAATCTTCCATTAATGTTCAATCTAGATTCTGTTCATGTACAGCACAATGACGGATGATCAAATGTGGAAAACACTGAGAAGACCACAGTGTAAAATACTATTAAAGCTAAGCACTTCAGCATCAAGGTTATCATCAATGACGGGCACTGCAGGGTTTTCAAGTAGGGCTGTATACACCTGTTTGTCAAGATTCATGATTTTTCATTGCTACCAGAATTAAAATGCTTGTACGTTTTTGGTGTTGAAATTCTTTAAATACACTTCTGGAGGGGAAATTCTTTCAGGCTGCATTTTCATATCTACTGATCATTCACTGGCAAGGATCTCTACCCCACTTGAATTTGTACTTATTCTCTTCACTGACTGAGTTTTACAGTTAAACAGCCAATAAAATTCTCACAGTAAAAAAAATGAGAATATTTTCTTCACCTTCTAAGAAATGTACTCTATGGAAAACAACGGTACTCCCTCTGGACTCACCAGAACTTCAGAAGGGATGTGTATCAGAGACACATCTGAAAAAACACAAAATACTATATTTCTGTAGTTCTCATAATTTGCAAGTCTTAAAAAAATAAAACAGATTAAGAATCTCTCTCATCACTCTGTGAGGTAATGACTGGCACCAAAATTCATTGGCTAGCAGGGCTGGAAATCAACATCTTCCCTCTTTACAGACAGTCTCTTAAATCTTTACCTGCCCATCTAAAAATCCTTATCCTAGAAGACATAATCTTATGTAAGTATTTCAGCACAGGACTCAACATTCTAGCAGAACAGACAAAGGCTCTTAAAGCTCTTCTCTGAAAGGCAAGGCTTCTGCCTCCTCTATTAAATTTGATATTTTTTAACTCATTCCGAATAAATGCCTTCTGTGACATGTGGACACCAGAACTGGACAGTATGAATGGTTTCACTAATATATAACTGTATACAGTACATCTTTGTACTGCTACTCAGTATTCCCTATTCAAACATCTAAAGATTCCATTTGTTCTCTTAGCCACCAAATAAACTCCTTGTGATAGTTATTTGTCCACTGTAACAGCCTAATTCTTTTCCAGGCTACTGCTTTTAAAAATACAAATAACATCTATATTCTCATCTGCTACAAATTGCTACGGTGAGCAAGAGATGAAAGAAGCACAGTGGGGAAATTCTGGGAGAGAGAAAAATAGGTAAAACTGCTAAGGCTGTGCTGTTAGACATTATTAGTCACTACTACATGAAACATTTTATTGGCGGTGGTACTTAAAGGTGAGAAACGTGGTCTTGCATTCTAGACGATGGAGGGCCAATGTGCGTAAGAGGTAACAGAGTATGAAAGCATGTGTAATGTCATATTTAAGTAACTGAGACAACACCTCTAAGAGAGCCACAGAAGAACAGGAACTACAGGGAAAGCAGGGCTGAAAGTGGTCTTAAAGGTAAAGACAAGAAATGCCTCAATAGGAGAGATATTTACACAAGAAGTTATCACACAAGAATCGACAGAGTCTTCATGACCTCTTTAAGAAAACTGTTCCAAGATCAATAACTTTCAGTGTTGAAAATTGTACCTCAGTGAAACTGTAAAAACAGAAAAACTTGGCAAGGTTCTCAAGAATACCACTGCAGCTACAAAGTCATTAAATGACATCACCAAGACCAGTTGGTCATACAAATTATACAGTGGGTAAAAAACTGATGAACATCAACAGCTCTTCAATTTATGAGAGCGCATACAGGAAGACACTGATTGAGTTCAAATTTGTCTGCAGCTGTAAATCAATATTTCTTTGCATTTTTAAATGAAAGGTTAAAATTTTTAAATGACAGGTTAAAATCTCAAACAATAAAAATTCTCACTTGCCAAGCATCAGTAGATTTTCAAAACATTGAGAAATAATCATATCAGATCCTAAAACTGTGAGATACACAACGGAATACAACATTTGTTCTCTTCCAAAAGAGAAGTCTAGGCCTCTCAATCACTTAACCTGAAGGTCCTTCAGATAATATCACAAGAAGAAAGAATTATATATAACTCAAGTTCCGTGAAATAAGCGTGTGGTTTTTAATGCTAAATGCACTAACAAAAACAGTCAACATTATTTAAAACAACTGATAAATGAAGAATGTTCTTGCTTGAAAAAGCTTGAATTTTATGTTTATTTAATGTATGTTTAGAAAAATAAGATAAATGGATAGATGGAAGAATCCTCAATCTCTCCTAGTTTGTTTAGTAATTTAATTTATTAACTGTCCATAAAAGAATGCAAAAAAGAACATCAAGACAAACTAGCCCAGAATCCTGTCCCTGAGGACAGATCAAAAGACACTAGCCTTGTCTGTCCACCGAAGCAATATATTTTAACATATACTATCCCCAAGCTACTCTTAAAAACATCCAATGAAAGGAATTCTACAGCTTACTAAACTACCTGTTCAAATGTTTCTTGATTCTATAAATTCTTTTCCAATATCTAACTCTAAAAACGTTTTATTTCTGGTCAGTTTCATGTCCTTCTCCCTGAGAGAGAATACGCACACGAAAAACTAATGAAGAAATTCAATGCCCTCTTTATAGATACAAGATCTGCCTCTCTTAGCCTTATTCTTTAGTTCCCTTTTTCTTGGAGAAAACCCCCAAAGCTTTACACTTTCCTTATATAGCTTATTGTTCTCTACACTCTAAATTCTGAAGAGGATGGACAAGACCTTCAGTATAAGCCGTTAATTTTAAAAGGACTGCATTTTTGCGCTTTAAAGCTCAAACAGAACAAGCTGATATTGCATTGCTCACATTTTTTTAGAAATATTTACTACTGAATGAAAACTGCAATTCTGAAGCATGACTTAGAGTACTTTAACTGTTCTGTTTCCTTATTGATGCCCCAAAAGATCAAAAAGCTAAACATACCCCTTAATTTGTGAAGTTAAATACACGGCTCAAAGTATTAATCCTACAAACACACATGCACACGCATTTGTGTAGCTGGATTTAATCCAAGTTCATGAGTCAAAGTTAATAGGACTTTGCCATAGCTTAAGATTATTCTGTTTTAAAGCACTTGATTAACATCAGTGTCACAATCACAGCTAGATATGTTTCTTTTCAGAGAATGTTTAGAAGCTTGTTCCACATTTTTTCATGCTAAAATATTTAACGTACTAAAAAAAAATACAGCAGACTAAAGTTGCTGTTTCAGTCATCATGTAAACTTGTCATAAAATTACTTTCACTTTGAATAATATCAACTGTCTGAGACATCTTTTTAGCACTCGGGAAATACCCAAAAGAACCACTATTAAAACAAAAAAATCTCTTAGATTACAAGCCTGAGAGCCTTTTTACTATCGCTGGTCATTTTCAACACTACCACATGAACTGATTTCCTTTTTCTAGTTGCTTACATTTTTCCAGTTTAAGAGCAGTCTGTTCATATGCCAAAACTGAACATATACTCAGCAGTATTTGAATAATGCATCAGAATGTATGCTTCTGACACATGCTGCAGTATCAACACTGTTAAATATAGTCTTTTATAGAACTGGAACAGTGAGTGATGACAACTGAAATGAGGTGGGCAAGTTCTACTTTTGTGCATTCATAGTTAATTTTCAGTAAGTTAATGCTTCAGCCTTTGTCTTTGGGTAACCGTTTCACACAGGAAGAGATGAAGAGGGTGAGTGGTGGAAAAGTGTCAGTTCCCCACCCCCCCCCACAAAAAAAAGTCCCCTTTCCTAGCCTTGAAGAACTACAACCACAGAAGCTCAATTACCAAATACGCCCTAAAAAGAGGCGTCTGTTTACCCTAATTCTTTTCAACCACGGATTATTCTGTTGACAATCCGTATGGCATACTAAGAAGTATTTTCTGACTGACCACGAAAACATATCCTTCTAAACGTTTATTGTGGAACAGGTACGATAAGGGCCCGTTTGCACCTTCGGGGTTATTTTTTAGGTAATTAACACGTTCGCAGCCAAAATAAAATTTAAACTCAAGGCTTATGACAGCCGCGGAGGGGCTTCAGGGTACGGGTATAATTTTCTGACAAGTTGAAGGTGACGCCGGGGCCGTTTCCTCCTTTCAGCCCGGGTAATGGCAGCAACGCCTGGCAGCGGAGCTCTTCTCCCCCGCCTCAATCCCTACTTCCGCGCTTCTCCCCACGCCGCCAAAGCACCCCCCCGGCGGCCTCCGGGCCCCGCGCTGTCCCCGGCCGCCGCCCGGGGCTGCCCTCCGGCACCGCGCCCCGCCGCCCGGCCGCTCCCTCCCCTCCCCTCCCCCGCCCGGCAGGGAGCTGACCTCGGTGCCTGCCCCCGCCGGGCGCCTCCGCGGCGCGGCCCGGCCTTGCCGGCCGCCAGCAGCCCAGGCCAAGCCAGGCCGAGGGCCCGCCGCACCGAGGCGGCCGGCCCCCTCCTGAGAGGGTCTGAGGGATCCGGGAGGCGGGAGAGGAGCGGGGGGCTGGGGGGGGAGAAGAGGGTGCTGTCCCCCTCCCCCCTCCTTTCCCCCCACTCTCCCGGTAGCCCCCCACGCACGCGAGGGGCCGAACCGCCGCCGGGAGCGGGGTGGGGAGCTGAGGGAAAGGAGGTCGGTCTCCCCGCCCGCCCAGCGGCACCGGGGGCGGAGGGAGCCGCCCGCGCCCATCAGCCCGGGCCCTCCCGCCCCTCCCTCACCAGGTGTCGCCCTTGCGGAGAGCGGTTTTGAGCAGCGCCGCGACGTCCGTCCGCTGGGTCTCCAGATCCGCCGCGCCTCCCTCCGCCATCTTCTCCCCCCGGCGGCAGCAGCGGCGGCGGCGGCAGCAACAGCAGGGGCAGGAGCGGGCCGCGCTGCATGCTGGGAGTGACGCCGGCCGGGAGACGCCCTCGCCCCCCTCCTTTCCTTCCCAGCATCCGCAGGGTGAGGACGGAGGGAACTCGGCAAGGTGCCCCCTGGCGGCCCGGAGGTCTTTCCTGGCACCACCTGGAAGGGAGGCGCATGCGCGCAGTGCCGGCTGGGGCGGGGCGGCGGCTCTGGGGGCGACCGCCTGCTGTTAGCGGGGGGCGGTGGGACGGTGCCCCGGTGTCTCGGTGCCCCGGTGTCTCGGTGACCCGGCGGGGCCCGGCGGGCAGGGCGGTGCCCCGGAGGGCTCCTCGGCGGGGTCCGGGTGACGGCCACGGCCTGCCCGGCCCGGCCTGGGTCGTGTCTTGTGAGGCCGTGGTTTGAAATGGGTCAGGAAGGGGAGATCGTATTTAGGGAATAAGGAACCGTCCTCTTCGTGACGTTCCCGTCAGTGTTAGTGTTTTAATTTAAGCGTGTGCGTAATTAGATGCTGCGTGCCTTGCTAACAAATGAGTGGTCTGGACTGCCGTAATTCATATAATGATAGAGTCTGTATTACTGTGCAAGTGCGGTGCAAACAGGCTGTGTGACTTGCATTAACTTTCCCAGACCTTTGCAGAAACCAGTGGCTAATTTGTTGGGCTTGTTTCAATCGCTCTTATTTGAACCACGTACAAACAGCGCAGCCTGGCATCTGGCATTTCACCAACAAACGAGTCCATGTGTTACATTACATTAGCAGGCTTCTCTCTGTGTTCATACTTCTATCCAGGTTTCATAAAATTGAAATTGTGTAGAAATTTTGGGCTGGAGGGTGGGAAATGCTGATTACAAACATCTGAAAACAAAGTTTGTTCTTGTAGATATAGCCGGTGTATCTATAATGCATTGTATACCCAGCCCCCTTCCTCCAACCAAGTCATTACAGCGTGCTGAATCGTATGACTAATGCTAGAAATGTATCACAGGCTGCCAGTCATATAAGCTATTAGACATTATTAGTTAATTAACACTTATGAGCTAGTAGCATGTAACTGTTATAAATAGCACTAAAGGCTGCTCTTTAGATACACACACAGCAAAAAACCAGAATGGAAATAAGGCTCTTATGCAACCATGGTAATCCAAAACCAAGTAAATATTTTGCCAGGATTATCAGTAAGCATGATGATGTTGAAATAAAGGCAAAATCAGGATTTGTGGCTGGAAAGGGAATGTGAAAGTCATATGTGTAAGTAAAACTCCCAAGAGCACAGAGGGGCTCATGGTGACATTCACGGCTTCTCTAAGAACTGGAATCTGAAATTCCAGGAGGAGGGGCAAGCAAGTTAAAGATCTATGTTATATGGAGAGTTACAGTTAGAGCGGTGGACCTAGTGGCTACATTTAATGGCAGGAGAGAAACAACAAGAAGGTTTCCAGCCATGTGAAGAATAAATTTCTGGATTAGAATCTCAGAGTCTGGAAAGAACAACTGTGACACCTTCCCACCCCACCCCAGGTCTTGACAAGTAAGGACAGTGGTTTACACCCTGAAATTTATCTGTGTGCCAAACTTAAATTTTTACAAAAATGATATTTTAATGGAAACTTTGGGGAGAATACGTCTCAATCCTCTATGCCAGTAAACCGCTTCATTGTTCAGCACTCTGTAGCAGGACAGTGAACAGTTTACTTTGCCAAAACATTTGCCTGGAGCCACCCATGCCTTTTGGGTTGCGTAACTGCAGTTACTAGGTGAAAGATCTCCTATTCCTAAATTCAGTCTATTCATGGTACAGGAACAGATACTAGACAGATATTGGGTGCTACAAATACTAGACAGAAAAGCATATAAGGTGCCATCTGAAGCACAGCATTGTTTAAGAATTGCAAAGGAAAGACAAGAGTAACTCAGTCTCTTTCTGGGACTGTCAGTGCTTCACAAGAAGCAATTGTGCTTTCATAACAGAACAGCATCCTAAGCTTCACAAAAACTTTACACAAAATTCTTGGCAAATGCCAGTTAGTGTTAAATCCATATTTTTCAAAAAGCTTTCTGAACTAGCAAGGAATTGTTTCCAGGTACCTCTCTCTTAGGCAGTGCCTGTGGATCTTCAGATTTTAAACCATCTGGTTAACAGAAACAGCACTGGAGATATTGATGAATGACCTACCCTCTCTGATGAAAAACAAGCATTTATAATATAGATTTATATCTTACTGCTTTTGGTGTAACTGAATGCAGGATATTGTAAAGCTAGCTGAGGCAGCATGCTTTCCAGTAATCATTGGGCCTCCATCCTTACCTGACTTCATTGCTGTTGGATGAATTTTTATAAACATGTTTTTTGTGGTTCTAAACATTGATCCTAAAAAAGGATGCAATTAATACAGTGTATAGCAGCTCAGACGTTCAGCAAATGGGGTGCAGATAACAAACTGTGTACACTGATGATTCTATTGATTCCCAATACAACATAAAGTTTAAGCGCTCAGTTCTTGTTTTCAAGTCAATTAGTGGACTTGGCTGAAGAAACTTGAAATATGGCTTGATTTTTGGTGATGTGAGCAGCTCTGCTGCTTAGTGGTGGAAACCTGTGTGCACAATAAATTCTATAGAAATGACAGAAAACTGTAAGTCTCACTCACAGGTCCTATAGAAAAACTGATTTCACCACCTTTTTATTTTCTCCCTAAACCTTCTACACCACATTTGTGAATTTATGGAGGGGGGAAACAGGGCTTCAGATTTCCTTCCCCACTGGTCTGGCAAGCACTTCTGTACATGGTGGGTTTATAGCCCCTCATGGCTGTGTGAATTTCCTTTTTAGTTTGGAGCTGCGTCAGAGACAGAACCTGACGTATCAGAGTGGATGTGATGAGTGTGTATGTTACATGTAGTGTTCACACATAGAGTCAAGAATGTGACCATGATTACAATAGGTAATGTCACTTTTGGTTGAGAAATCTGATGGAAACCCTTTTAGAGCTAATTTTACTAGCCTAATCTGTTTTTATAACTTTAAAGTTGAGCAAAAGGTCAATTACCAGTCCCACCACTGCTGATTTTATTCCATATCCTACTTTTTTGAATGTATGGAGTTGGTTGTTTTAAAACAGTGATAGAATTGTAAGCCTCTCTGAAAGAGTTAAATAAGAAAAGCAAGAAAGCAGGAATACCAACAGACTAGTTATGCAATGGAAAGATAAAGCAGGGCTTCTGCTAGGTAAATGTAAGAGAGGAAGACATAGGAACAAAAATTCAATACTAAATGAAGACGGGGTAACCCAAGGAAGCATGGAATGAATGATGGACAGAAGCAGATAAGAATACAGGTTTTTTCAAAGAAAGAAAGAAATACAGGATAAATTTGAAAGACAGACAGGTGGGGAAATAACATGTACTTAAGATACCCATTTCTGTCGTGGATGTAAAACCACAACTGCGCTGTAGTTTTTGAATCATATTCCTCCTAATCCAGTCTGTGCATGCTTTGCCTCTTTCACATAGGCTGAACGTAACCATGTTAAATTCTTGTTTCAGCTAGACGGAATTGCAATTAGTAGGTATTATTCCAAAAACATACTTCTACTGAGATAAGAAAGAAACCAACAAAAATGTTGGTAAAATAACCCTAAAAATTTCATAGTTTTTAAATTTAGTTGATTTAAACAGACTTACATTTTTTCTACATTTTTAGTAATTAGTATTACCAAAAGGATCTTTCAAATGAGACAAAAAGGATACACACTCTTGGAGAAGGGACCATTGTTTTTAAATGCATGTAACATGACATGTTCAGTCTTCTTGTACCTTCTTACCTTCAAGTACTAACTCTAGTACCAGCCACCCTTGGACAAGTTAAGTTAGAAAGTTCATAGATCCAAATATAGGGGAATGATGATAGAGGTAGGTTCAGTGGGATCAACAAAGGGTGTCCTGGAAGTCTTCCTAATTTAATGACAATAGAAGAAAAGCCAGTGGTTTCCCTTTACTTCAATTCAGAATTTTAAAATATTGTGAAATATTTTTTTTTTATTTTCTGAAGATCGGTTTCTTAATACGCAACACAATTAAGAGAAATAATAAGCTAAATATGCTCTGTAGAAATATTAAAATAATGTTTAAAATTAACCAATGTAGTTAATAAATTGTACTTTGCTTAAGTATTTGTTTAACATACACTGAAAACTTCAATTCTAATAGCCTAGGACTTGAAAACAAACATTTGAAAAGTTGGCTTTTTCTGTGATCTAATTTCAATCAGATATTAATTTAAGCAATAATTACCCATTTTCAACAAGATAAAATTTACTTTCCATGTCCTTAACTCAGTGCTTTTATCTATATAAAAAAAATCTATTTCAGATTATTACAAATGAGTTAAGCTTTGTATATCTCTTTCAAAAATGTTTTTCTATCAAGAATTTTAAACACGTAAACCGATTTAAAAGGTATGACGGCAACAGGTTTTGGCCGTTGTTGGCAGCTATGTCAAAACCGTTATCAATTTCTATATTTATACATCAGAATGGATCCATATTTTCTCCTGTATGCTTGCTAAATGAACTGTTCAGTTTTGAAGGCAAGAGGTAAAATTAAATGTATCGGCTAACACACTAACATTTAGCACAAAACATGTCAGCTAATATAATTCAAGAGATACGGATTTTAAAAGGGTGATTTGTAACACAGGGTTTAAGCACTAGCTGCTGAAGATGTATGAAATCTAAACATAATGTAGAAGTTAGCTTGGTAAGGTTTGCAGTTTGTGTGCTAAAAATAGGTTACTGTTCAATAAAAATAGTTGGATGTTTTGGAACGACTCCAGATTTTACATGCGCAGACATGTCTGTGTATAGATGACAACCGTTATCTCATTTAATGTGTATTTTTTATACATGGCATGTAAAATTACATAAAGGCATATTTTAATACTGTACATTTTAGATATGTGGTTTCTGCTTTCCTTTAGAATAAAACATTAACTTTACTATGGAATCTAGTAAAACTTCTTCTAACCTGAAAAATACATGAACACGGTCTTGACCAAGCAAAACAGTTTTGGAGGTTAGTGTCAGTTGATCTATAAAAGAAAAATAAAATATTTTGACTGAAAAATATTTTGACTGAGATGTCTCAGACATATAAAAGTTTTATAAACTGGAAAATTCTTGAGTTGCTGCTCTGACATTCCAGAAAAAGCCGCAGGAGCTTTTGGTGATTAGAGATTTTTTTTTAGCAGAATAAGTTAAAAAGTACAGTCATTTTTGTAGATGGCAGTGTTGTCCCTTGCTGGGTGCATACAGGCGTTAGTGAGAAGAAACAATTCACATCAAGGTGTGGAACACGAGATCCAGCTATCCTGGAACCTGTTGCACAGAAAGCCTTTTTTACTTTCTGCAATGGGATCAAGCTGCCTCTTGTAATAGTATGAGGGAAGGTGCTTTCCACTTCCAGCCTGGTGTGAAGTGGAACAGTGAGTGATGATGGTGAACAGGGGTTTCATCAGCTAATGAGTAAACTGAGGTTGGCCTCATCAGTGCTCTAGGGAAAATGACAAAGAAAGCTTTTAAAACTATCTCTCCTTCCTGTGAGAGCTAGACAGCTTTTTCCTAGTCCATTCTCCCCTACAGGCAATAAGGTCACTTTACTTAGTATCAGGAATTCAACACCTGAAAAGCATTTCCCTTAAAAATTATAATATCTAGCCCTCACAAGAGTATATGATATACTTCAACATGATTTTAAAGTATGACAAATTGAAGGTATATAATAGTTTAAGTCTTGATAAGTATTATACTACATTTTAAATAGATTTAAGTAATAGGCAATATATTAAAAAGAAGGAAAATGAGGAATAAAGAAAGCCTTTAATCAATGACTTGTGTGATGTCTATGTCTAGACCTGGGTGTAAATCTTCTTCTAGCAGTCCCAGTGGGATTCCTCACCAGCTAATTTGTATCCAGAGGAAGCCAAGGGCCTTCCTCTGCCAAGGGGAAGGATTAGAGTCATCCTGCGCGGTGAAGAGAGAAAGGATGTTTCCATCACCTTACCTGGAGGAGACTGCATGAGTTACGAGAGGCATTTTCAATGGGTGGTACAAGTAACACCTGAGGGAACACATTTGAATGTGGAGCAGGTCTTATTCTTTGTGTTTGTGCCTGGGAACAGGCATAGTATCTTTTTAGTATTTGAGTTGAGGCAAAAAGCACAATGAAAATATTTAATGTTAGCCATTCTAGATGCAAAATATTCTTGAGACTTTTAAAACTGTTGTCAATTCCTTTTTCAGTCTTTTCTTGAACAGCATGTATGCTTTAATTAAACGTTTTACATTGCAAATAAAATAGATAGGAGTTTGGATAGATAAAATAATTTGGATTACACTTTAAAGAAAAAAGTTGCGGATATTGCCAAAGCTATGTTGTGCTAAGGAAAGAAAGTACCGGACTGACACAAACAGGATGTACACTGTTACAGCTTAGGAGTTTTTAACATTTCCTTGACTTCTTTAGTGTAAATTACTGGCAATTACAAAGTTTATACCTATTTAAGTGTCTCTATGCTAGAGGTTTGATCTGGCATACTTTTGTAACCTATACATGATGTGAATTCATATATGACTGAACCACTCCTGGGGCACTCATTGAGCTTTAATTTAAATTATTATGTTGATTCTGTGTGACCTTGGACAAGGTTGGATGACTTTTCTGATGATCGGTTCAGTACTCGGCAGGAATGCTGTGAAACTTAACTACATGATAATACCTATAGATAGGTGTAGGTGTAGATGTAGATAGATAGCTGCTGTTTGAATTTCTTGTACATAGAGTGCTATTTACTTCAAACAGTTGTAAAACACATTTGTGAACTGCATGGTGGTTGAACTATGGTCAGATTTGATGATCAGAATAACAGAGGACTGAGAAGGGAGGCAGGAGATTGGCTTCTGTTCTTAGCTGGACCGCTGATTTATTCTATGGCTTTCTCCCTAACTCTTTCTCTCTCTGTCTTACCTGATATTTAGGACATTACCTAGCTACTGGGGACAAGGGCTCTGTCTTGGTTTGTGAATAGTCTTGGCTGGAATTGGACTTTAATCTCAGGGGGCTATCCACATGTTTCATTTACGTAAATAATAACTAAGATGTTAGAATTTGGAATTGTTCTTTGCATTGTGAGTAAAGGTTTCTTATGATATGTATCGGTCTTAAATTATTTGTTTGATGGGTAATGTCATGTTTTATTATAAATTGGTCTGTACATCATTCTCCTGGCACACATGTAGATTCTGTTTTCAGACAAATGACTTTAGACATGATTCCATGTCTACTGAATATAATAGATTGGTTCAGCAGAATTTAAATAGGAATGAATGTATTTGGTGTATTTTCTGGGTGAAGGTGATTTACATTTACAAATAAGTTATTTCTGAAGGATAAAGGAAACAGTGACATTAAGCAGCTGCCTGATAAATTCAGGTCAAAATTCATAACTAAAAAAGCATTAGGTATCTCTCTGGCTAGAAATAAAAATTGTAGAGAAGAACAGCCAAAGCTACCTCACATAAACATTTGGAAAACCTGAAAAGTTAAGCTTAAGTTAGGGAATAACCTGTGCAGTCTGGAAAACAAATTAACTTGCACACTTTCATAATTTAGATACTTTTAGTAGCTACCAGCTGAACTGCAAATATTATATAGGCAACATTTGTTTGTATAGTTACCCACTGGGAAACTAATAACTTTCATAATAACATTTTTTGACCTCTGTTCTCTCTCACGTAGTATTTTCAACCCTCAAAATTATGAAAAGGGCTGGAGAGAGTTCGCAAGAACACATCTAGTGGCAAATCAAAGACAGAGGCTACCTCCAACAGGGAGGGTGTAGCCTTTTCTGCAGGGTCATCTGTGTCTGGAAAAGGACATGTATCCACTGCCCATGTAGAAAAATCCAGTCAAATGCTGAATTAATGAAATATTTTGAAAAATAATTCCACTCCATTTCTTAGGGATTTTTTTCCAGCATTATAGCTTGCCAACAAGTACTAAACTAAACTAAACTAAACAACTAGTACTTGCCACAAAGTACTAAAAATTTGAAATCGCTCAACGTGCCATTTTATTTCCTAGGTCTTATTCATAACATGCATTTACAAATGTGCAAGTTTTGAAAGATTTAAAATGTAAAGGTATTGAAGGTTAGATTTTGGGGAAGTATGAGAATCCCAAGGTATATTGCATAGGCTTAGCATCAAGGTTAGGCCCTGAGCCTCTTAAAAATATCTGTGGAGAATTGGCACTCAGGAAAAGGGGCCTCAGAACCCTATGGCACTGGAAGCACCAAAAATAGCTTGGAATTAAACATGAAAAATTATCTAAGTAGGAATGAAATATGGAAAATATGAGATGCTTTGACATACAACCATTTCAAATTTCTTTTCCTGAGAATCCTGAGCGTGAACATTCTCCTGGAGTAACACACTTAAACCAGATCATAGCCTTAGATTTTTTTTAAAAACAAACAAATAAACAAACAACCAAACACCAGAAAACCCCAATGGCCACAATGTGCTTAGGAAGAACTGAATCTCAGGTATCTCCTGCAATGCACGTGGCTGATCCAGACTGAGAGTAGGACCAAGGCACCAGATTGAGGATTTATGGGGGGAAAGAGAGGGTGGGAATGGGAAAGTTTGATTTTGAGAATGTGCTTACCCATGTAGCTAGACTCCTTGGTATATATCAACAGAAGTGTTTAGGCACCTGTTTTATCTCTTTAGATGCCATGTTGACTTTGGTGCTTTAACCCCATCTACATCTTAACCTTGTGCTTGAGACAAAGTGTATTCTGATACTGACTGCAGAAATATGAGGTGATGTTGAAGGAGGAGAGGTGGTTTGAAAGAGCTTTTGGTCAGAGCTGGCTGAGAACCAGCCCTGCGGTGAGGGGCTGGCAGCAGTGACCAGCCACCCAGGACCTCCTGCAGGACAGTTATCATTGTCCTGCAGCTTTTGTGTTCATATTTAAATAATTTTTTAAAAATTTTACAATAGTTGCATATAAAGGAACACAGGTTTCCACATTTTAGAGAACTTCCCTTCCTTGTACCACCATGCAAGAGAAATTAGTACTTTTGCTGACGGGAGTGGCTGCGCGGACTCCTTGCGAAAGGAAGGTGGGCCATTCTCACAGAGCACAGGACCCACAAGTGTGGTATGAAAAAAAGACCGCTAAGATGAAGTTACGCTGGACATTTTCTTTCTCTCTTAAGATGACATTTTCAGTGTATTAAGTTTGCAGACCTCACAGAAACTCTCACGACCCTTCCGTTTGGGGTCATCTGTGCAAATATATAGGAGAATATACAGTGTGAACAGGTTCTTGAAGCTAGAAGCAACTAAATTGAGGATGGGGCCATGGTTTCTTTGCATTAAATGTGTGTTCAACCTTTTGTCATCCTGCCTTCTGCATCCTGGCCCATTTGGTAGGATCCTGTGTGGTATTACTTTTTCTGAGAAGATGGTGAGCTTCCATCTCCCCAGGTACCTCTACCTTTTATTGTTTCAGACAGAAATACTGCCATATGATCCACCATGGCCTGCCCAGGACAAACACAAAAACTTCAGTTAGACTTAGCAGGATCCAACAGCCTACTGAATTACAGTCATTTGCTTGGTATAATTCAGTGTTGCCTTTGTTCCAGAAAACATCTTAAGGTCTGTGTTTCCATATGTTAGAAAACCACTTGTGTGCTTTTCATCAGCTTGGACCGGATGAGATAATTTAGCTTATTGCACTCACAGGAGCAATAACATTTTACTTGACCATTTATTCTTCCTTCACAATCTGTGACAGCCCAGGAGTCTTTAATTTCAGTTTGTGTGGGAAAAGCTGTTTCCACCAGTTCTTGTCCACATATTTGCCTGTTTGAGGGGTGGTAACAGCAAGCAGGAAAGCTGCTTTCAATGTCCTGAGACAGTTTAGATGAGCTGGTTTGAGTTTTCTTTAGAATAAGCAGGATGTGCATTTGGAGACTAGTGTAAGTACTTTAAAGTATCATCTTGTGTTAAACTATGACATAAAATTTTCATGTATTCTGTCAGTAGTTATGATAGATTTCAGATATCTCTGTTTAGTAAGTGGACCCATTGACCTCAAAAGATGTGTACCATGTAATGAGAGTATGTGTTACCCTGGAAGAAAGGTGAATATTAGTGGGCACCAGGATGAAAGCTGTCCTTGCCCCACAGTTACCTGCAGTACTGGTGGTACAGGAGGGGAGTAAAAAAGAACAAGCTGACCATGACAGAGAGAACTTGCACTGGGGACAGCGATGTCAGAGCGGAGGTGAGCTGAGTAAGCATATCTTGTGCCAGTGTGGAGAGGGTGAAGGGAAGGCTTGTATGCGGTTGTATTATATTGATATTACATTGTTTAAAAAAAACCCCAAACAAACCAACACTAACACACCCAAATCTAACTCCAGGATATTAATAAGGTGTGTGGACTTCGGTTTTGAACAAGTGTCATCATAATTTCTCAAACTTGTTTACATAAGGAGTAAATTGGCTTATGCTTATCCATGCATGCAATTTGCAGGAATACCATTAAGAAGTTTTGCTGGCTATGACCCCACAACTGATTTAGTAATTGTATAGTTGTGTAACCAGACATTGAAATGGCTCTGAATCTATCTGCTGAGGATGATATTTTAAATGTGAAGCTGCTAAAGTTTTTTTAATATGTCAGTCATGTCAAAGTCTGTTTAAATACATTCTAAGTTTTCATAGAATTGACCCATTTCTGTAAAAATAGCTCAAAATGGGTCATTATTATAGATTAATATAGATGAATCCACATGGCTATCACTTGTGCTTCATAAAAATTCAATTTAATTTTTAAAATATGTTGCTAAATTTTTATGATGCAATATAATCTTGGGTTAGGAAGGATAAGTAACCATTGTAATGCAACGAAAACGGCTTCACAATACAAAGGGATTAATTTAAGGGTGATCATTTAAATAATAGCTAATAAAAGCAAACTAATTTTATGTACACTTTAAGAGGTAGACTAATCAAAGCTTAAAATGTGATAGGGTAATAAAGGAAAGCTCATTCATTTGGCATAGTAAGAATACATACAGTCAAAAAGCTGGAATAAGCACAAGCTTACAACACGAGAAAAGTGCTGAGCATTTAATCTTATTCTCGCTGACATCATTGTAGAAACTCAGAACAACTTCAGCTGGAGTCACAGCACACTGATAGAAGGCCAATCTGTTCTTCTCTCACTGTTATCAACGATGCCTGTTTGGCTGTGCTGGAGGGATGTGGAAACTTGATGCGAAGGATGGCATTTCATGCTACCTACTCTCTGTTTTGAAGAGAACGGAGAAAAAAGCGAGAAGAGGTAACCCACTAACCTGCAGTCATAGCAACCAGTGTTTCATCAATGAAGACTGATGGTCAATCAGGCACATTTCTGCACATTCCATAAATTCATAATCTGGTAGAAAAATGAGGAATCATCAGAGTATTTAACGGAACATTTAAATTGCCAGTGCAAGTTCAGGTATTTAAGTAGTTCTAGCAGAATTATACTATAAAATAAATGGCCTCATTAATCTGAATCTGTAATAGATTAAGCTGTCCTTGCATTTTCTTTTGCTACGTTTCCCATAGAATAAAGCCTTGTGCATTTTGGAGCCCCATCTGATTTCAACAAAATTTGAGACATGGGTAGTAGTCTTAAAGCTATGCAATTACAATAAGAAAAGATGCCTGGGAAGAAGAGAGAAAAACCACAAGTGCATCTCTCTGAAAAGCTGTCCCATGGGATCACCCTCACACAAAAAAAAGAAAATTTGAAGTTCCCCAGCACAGGAAATTTCCATAGGAAATGAGACTTCATTAGTTCCAGAGCTCACAGAACTTATTATTCAGCTTATTTAGCAACTTCAAATTTTAGACAACTCTTTTTCTTTGATATGTCACCTGAACCTTAACAGGTCTCCTGCTTTGTAATCTGTGTAAGACTACAATTAAACAACAAAAAAAAAACCAGCCTAGTGTTCCCTAGGTGATTTTCTTTCTGTGTGTATATGGATGTATGTGACAGGAGAGGAGGAGGGTAGAAGGAAGGGGAAGCATAAAAAACCTGAAATGCCATTTTTCAAGATTTGGTAAGGCAGTGTATTATCCGGTCTGCGTTCTGCCTTCTGACATCTGGTGGCAAAATCTCTCCATTACAGTGCTTGCTCAGAATTTTTCAGAAATCCCGCCCCCACCCCCCAACTCTGTGGGCTTCTCTGACATTTGTGGGTGCTTAATGCCAGTGAAAACCAGGGCACTTGTGGATAAGGAGGTAATTTTGGTGTCTGGCAGGGAGCAGCAGATATGCCATGAAACTTAAAGTGGGAGGAAAACAAAGATTTATGTAGCGGGGTTACTGCTCTAGCAGCAGCAGCAGCATCTCTGCCTCCCAGGCTGTGCCTTTTGTGCAGAGCGAAGATGTCTGAGATACCTCTGAACTGCACAGAAAAGCAAATTTTTCCACGCTAAGCTCTGAGTAGTGAGCCTGCTTCCAGTTGCCAAATCCCAGCACACCTGCTTGACATGCATCCGCTACGGATGCGTGCCCCCCGACCACAAGTAAAAATGCTCATTTTGCTCATTGTGAATACTGAGTTTTGAGGCTGCAGTGCCTACAGAAACAATTGGTCCTAAAATATATTTTAAGAAGAAAACTCTAAGTGATTAAGCGTTGGTCAGAATGAAAATGTCAAAATGATTCTCATGACCATACAAGATACAGCCCCAAGGACCTAGGGCTCCTTCAGTTCTCAGTCATTGCTTACTGTCCTTACAATATATTTGGGCTGGGTTCCAGAAAATAAGCATTACTCACATCTAAGATCAAGCCAAGATGTTTATGTTATGTTTACCATGCCCTGTGGGTGAGAAAGAAATGGAAATTTGAACTGACTTGCTATGTGAGGCAATCTGGCAGGTGGTGAAGTTCTTCAGGCTGGCCACAATTGAGGCATGTGGTCCCTCGGGGCAAATGTTTTGGCAGGATGATGGATGCCAGGCGGGGCACGTAGGGTGCAGGGAATAGGGTGGTGAAATTTCTGTCCTTCCATGTGTGGCTGCTTAGCATGGGTAAACAGATTCTAATTGCACCTCAGTCAGGTGAGGGTGGACTTAGTTGTAACACTAGAGAGAGGCAGGAATGAACTCTTCTGAGCAGGGTCAGGGCATCCCAGTACTCTGCCATCATGCAGTCCAAGCTTTGAATAAGACAAGGTTAATCTAAAGGACTGCTGACTACAAATTTACTCCCTTCAAAGGAATCAGACAATAACAGCCGCAAAAGCAGAAAAACTCAAAGGCACACATCCTTTAGCTTTTCGTACCATGTATTTGATGAAGGAGGAAAGGCTTGAGAAGGAAGGCAGAGTTCACTCAGTCTTGCTTCCTAGCCCTGCAGATCCTGTGATCTAAGTGGCAGTAATCTTCTCTAGGTACATACAGTTTTCTTTCATATTTATACAAAGATAAATTACTTATATTTAGACTATGTAATCCATTAGCTCCACATTTGTAATCTCATTGAAAGGTATAGCTACTTTAAATAGAAAATGTAACTTTTTACATATATGGAGTGGATTTTTTTTTTTTGATTCTGCGTTCATCAGAGGCATTTTTTCATGCTGAAGCTGAATTAATAGTGGCTTGTCCTTAGCCAAGCCAAAATGCTCTTTGGTTCTCTTTTCTCAAAGAAAAAAAAAGTGTTTCATTTTGGTCTTGTTTTTGAAAATATCTTGAAATCTGCAATTCAGAACATTTAAATATGATGATATTCTATTCTCATTTGGCATTGTGTCCATGTCCTGTCCCTTCCCCTGTCCGTCCCCGTCCCCCCCCCCCCCCCCCCCCCCAGTTTCAGGCTGTTTTGGAATAAATATGGTAGATAATATTCTAAATAATAGTACTTCTTCTGCTCTTGACTCTTGAAAAGCTCTACTTTTGCCTGTATTCAATATGCAGAAAGATGATATCAAAATACACCTTTTTGCCTTACTATTAAAACACCATAAAATGCAAAGACTGTAACAACCTTTAAGGTATCTTTTAATGTTTTTTAATGCACATACACAAGCCTAGTACATTCTCGAGTGCAATTCTCTCTTATTTTTCCTGCCTGTACTAAAATATAGGTGGTTAAAATTCAGAGGAAGAGAGACTTATAATCAGAAAGAAATACTGAGGGACATAACAACTTATTCCTATTTAATGCATGGTATCCTTCGCTAAACTTACTTAGTGAACTTTGGATGCTATTATTTGAAAGAGGGTGTTGTAACTATAAAACAGGTGTAGTATTATTTCTCTAGAAAAAATAACGCAGGTAAGTTCAGAGTGACTTTTTTTTTTTTTTTTTGCAGCAAACAAAGCATCTGACAACCCCCTAATTTATCTCCCACTGTGAGGGAACTGAGTTACTGGGCTAATAAGCTTTGACACTTTTTTTTAACCAGAATTTGTGATGCCTGTTTTGAAAATGACACTACACAGATTAGAAAATGCTATATCATGGGATAATAAATGGCACCATGAATCTCTACAGTGAAGTCTAATCCTTCTTGTAGATGAGTTCTCAAGTCTGCCAACACATGTTGCCCTCGGTAAAGAGGTTTCAGAAAAAAGTATGATTTGTTTTGTGAAATCAGCTTGATCTTTACTTACCTCTGCTACACTTGGTCTGCCTAACCTCCTGTTTTCACAAGGTCTCTTTTTCTTTAATACAATTTAATTATATAAATATAATTAATTTATTAAAATAATTTAGAGTATAATTTTGGAAATAATTATATTTATTTTAAAATTTTATTAAAATCTCATTAGGTATGGTCTGCTTATTTCCCCATTTTGTCTATAATGCAACCTTTAATGTAAAATTGAAATAAAATTAACAGACATATAACCAAGGATAAAACATTTATTCAATTTGAAGTTCTTTGTAGCATGACTGCAAGAGCTGATAGTATTTGATACATGGGAAAATAGGAACTACCATGTTGTATCAGATTAAAACAAACACATGTATGAATGAGTTCTCTAGTACAGTAACCCAAATTTAGGCCAGATGTGTGTGAACATTTTTTCTCCTGGTTTTTTTTTTTTTTTTCTCTTGATTTCTTTCTCTGGATGTCTATTTAGTGATTGTTTCTATTTCCTGTTCTGAGTCCCACAGATGTAGGTGGAGGAATAGTTGGGGTTTTTATAAAAAAAGGGAAAATGGCTAATATTTTTTTCCTGGATATAGTTTGATGCTTTTCCCAAGCTCACGAGTAATACTTACTGTACCTCCAATAAGAAACCAGTGCTACACTTAATATTCTTGTAATTTACCCTTTGTTGTGTGATAGAGCCCTGTAGTCACCCCCAAATATTTGGCCCATGGACACTTCCTTTTGGTGTAATAAAGCACAGACCTGTTGCTTATTTAATATATAATATAACCAAGCAAATTACTTGTTAAAAATAAAATTTAAGACCATTTCCAAAAGGCGGGGAGGCCAAGTATTGTTCTACTTTTGATCTGAAGTCTTCTGGTGTTTTTTTTCTGCTTTTCACATGGATTACAGCCTAGATTTGAAAAGAAATTTAGCGGCCACAGCATGAAATATTGCAACACGTAACTTTTCGGTACGTGCTTCACCCAGAGCAAGACTCCGAAGCTATGCCTGGCAGCGTAGGGTCTCTAACACATAGAGAAAGTAAGGTGCCTTATGATGATATATAAAAGATCTAAGAAGCTCAGTAGTGACTTGTCAAGAGGTAGCAAATGAGAAATGAGGAGTGCAGGTTTTAAAATCTTTCCCCTTTAGGGAGCTTAGGTGCTTTATGAAGTATTAGAAAGAAGCATCTTTATATTTCAAAACAGCTACAGTTCTCACAGCCTGGGGGATTTTGCTCTTTTTGATGAAATAGCATAAGAAGAAAGATCTGCTTGTATGATATTCTGTGGGGTAGGTCAGACAAACACCATTCATCCCAGGGTTTCTTCATCTTTGTTTAACTCTGCTTTGCTGGTGAGTTTGGGGGAGTATCAATACTAGGGACCACTTAAGGAAAGTGGACATACAGTAGTCTATGGGACCAGGTGCACGCAAGTGCCCTGAGGGACTGGGCTGATGTCACTTTGAGACCCCTCTCTATCATCTGCAGGTGGTCATGGTGACAGGAAAAGGTCCCAAATAACTGGAAAATGGTAAATATGCCCATTTTCAAGAAGGCAAGAAGGAGGATGTGGGGAACTACAGGCCAGTCTGTAGGAAGATTATGGAGAAAATTCTCCTGGAAGTAATTTCCACACACATGAAGGACAAGAAGGGGATTTGAAATAGTCAGTATGGATTTCCTAAAGGCAAATTCTGCCTGAGCAAACTGATTGCCTTCTACCATGAAAGAGGAGAGCAGTAGGTGTTGTTTATCTTGACTCTAGTTAGGCTTTTGACACGGTCTACCATAACATCTTTGTAGTCAAACTGGGCAGATAAGGGCTGGATGGGAAGTTTATAAAAAGGGTGCAAACTTGTTGAACTGCGAGGCTTAAAGAGCAGTGGCTGGTCACTAGTGGCGTTCCTCAGTGTTCAGTACTGGAGCCCATACTGCCTACAGTCAGGACCAACAATCTGGATGATGGTGGCAAACACTCCCAGCAGGTGACACCAAAACGTGGGGAGCAGTCAATACACTGGAGGGCAATACTGCCTCTCAGAAGGATCAAAACAGGCTGTAGAAGTGAGGTCACAGAAACATCATGAAGCGCAACAAAGAGAAATCCAAGTCCAGAACCTGGGGCAGAATAATGCCATGCAACAGAACCGCCTTGGCACTGACTATCTAGAAAATGACTTTGCAGAAAAATGCCTGTAGGTGCTGGTGGACTAGCTGAACATGAGTCAGCAGCGCATCCTAGCAGTGGTGAAGGCATGACATACCAGAAAACTGAAAGCTGTGTTTGTTCAGCCCCTTTAACGAAGGGAAAGGGGAGATCTAACTGCTGTATTCAACTACTCATGGATGGTTACAGGGAAGATGGAGCCAGAGGCTTCTTGGAAGTGCACAGCAAAGGGATGAGAGTCAATGGACACAAGAAGCAGAGAGAGAAATTCTGAGAAATTTGTTTGGTTGTAAGGAAGAAAATTCTCCATGGTGAGGGAGGTCAAATGCTGGAAAAGGGTCACAGAGGCTGGTAGGTGGAATCTTTGTCCTTGGAGATATCTGAAACCACAGGACACAGCCCTGAGCATCCTGATCTAGCTTTGAAGTCAGCCCACCCATGATGGGGGTATGGGTCCTCAGCCCAACCAGACCTCCAGAGATCCCTTTCAACCCAATTTTTTTCTCTGATTTCTGGCTTTCCCTCTTAAATGAAAGCAACAAAGTTTTGCTCCCCAAATGATGCCAAATATGTACATGTATCTGGTTTTTTTTTTCATCCTGGAAGGTGTCATTACTCTACGAGCAGCATTTTTGTTAGCACGCATGATAAGCGATCCATGTAATTTCATATCTTATAAGAATGGTTTTAAATGGTAAAAAAAAAAATCATCATGGTGTTTATCTGTATCACTTAAGTGTTGTATAAAAGAAAGAATTGTTACTTCTGTTAATTTTTGCAGTCAGTTTTTCCATTTTATGTGGAAGCTTTGAAAGATCAGTGACGATTCCAGTATGCTAGTTAAAAACCCTATTTCCTTCAAAATCCAATAACCAGCATGATTTTAATAAAAGCCTGTGGGAGACTTATTAAAGAACCCTAGAATAACTTTGCTCCATTGCCTTTTCATTTTCCATCAGTTTTTCAGGAGTCAATTACCTTTATTTTGTATGTGAAAATTTGGAATATACCAGAGCTTTTAAAGAGCTTCAGATTTGGTGGACCAGATTCTCACCTGTGATACGAACATGAGGGTGTAACTGTGTATCTGTATACACATTGTAAAGGGCACTTTTAGGCACTGTTGGACTGTCCCAACTCACAGACCATCAGGATTATAACCACAAATAACTTAGAGCAGCTGGCTTTTGGAATCCATGCTTTCTCTTTCCATAGCTTTAGGGGATGGCAATAGAGGAACATTGTAGGATGCTGCTGCACATCAGGCTCTAAGCCACTATAGGTCTCCTTACGTTGAGGTATTCCTGGTGAGAGCTGTGGTCTGTGTCCGCTTATTTTAGTACCTGAAATTCAACAGTAAGAGAGATGGAAGACCCAAGGAAAAATCTAATCTTTGTTAACAAAATGAGAGACCAAGAACCTAACTGCTAAACTGAAGAACAGTGCAGCAACTGCCACTTTTAGTTCATTTCGGTTAGTAGCATGGTGGGTGACGGAAGGGGAGGGATCTCTTGGGAAAGATGAAGGAGCAAATTGTTGGTAGGCATCAGTGAACTCATCAGTTCTTAGAGAAAAACCTACACGTGGCTACCAAAATATAAATTTTCTTTTTCTCTATTTAGCAGCCCAGAACATGCATGCACTGAGTAATATCAGTGTTTAAAAAAGATACATACCAGATCCACACTGTGCAACTA
Source organism: Phalacrocorax carbo (assembly GCF_963921805.1). Lineage (NCBI taxonomy): Eukaryota > Metazoa > Chordata > Aves > Suliformes > Phalacrocoracidae > Phalacrocorax > Phalacrocorax carbo. The sequence goes on along the minus strand of NC_087513.1, from coordinate 36,870,536 downwards.
TTCAGAAACAAGTTTTTATCTTCCTGATTTCTATGCTGTGCTGTTCACCTTGAAATGGAAATGCTGAAGTTGTTCCAAACACTGTACCTGTTGTGAGTGCCAATGCCCATTTTTGTAGTTCATGCTTTTCTTTTAGCATGTGGAAGAGCCCCACAAATTGATCAAAAGTAAGAAATAGTAACACTAACTCAAAAATGAAATGAGCTGAAGGGAGAAAGAGAACGTTCATATAATTGTGTTTTGTAACTCTATTATGTTCTAAGGCCACAGTATTCAGCTGGGGATTTTCCAGTCAGAAAGATATAAATACAGGCTGTGTAGGACAAAGACTGCCATTCTGGTATTTCCAGAAAATGGTAAATTTATCATATCGTGCATGTGCAGCATGTACAAATGCACCTTTGGAGATGAGTCAGGCTTACTAAGTAAGCATCTGTAGAACCAGCTGTACTATATAGGTGCAATGGATCATTTCAGTACTTCCCAGGAGTGTTGGCCGTACAGTGAATCACGTAGAGAAGCTTCCTGAAAGCATGTCTTTCTGCATGGTCTCACCCAGCCAGTGTGTGAGTGTGACTTGCAGATTTGTTCAGATTTTCAGATGTTGTACAAAGTGATTTGGAACAACTGCTCATGTGCAGCAGCATCACACCATAAACAATGATCACATTTTCCAAGATTTGCACAGACAAAATTCCTGGGTTTCAAAACAGGTCAGCTTAGCTATTGCTTTGTCTACTGCTTTTTCTTGTTGTTCGCATGCGACTTGTTTGTATTGTTTTAACTGGGTGATAACAGTTCTGTGTCTTCAGATGTGCTTGCTTGATTTATGTAACAGCAGGACACCAATATGAAGCTACTGAGTATTCTCTGGTCTCACAATACACAGTCAACTTGAGTGTAATGATACATGCAGCTAATATAGGTTATATTCTCCTACAATTACAAGGTGTTTGCTACGTCTAAAGTGCAACAGCTGCTGTAGTTGCATTTTAGCTGCTGTAGTTGCATTTCTGGTGTGCTTTGACTGCTTTTAATCTGGTAACAGTACCTGTGGTCTTATACTGACCCACACAACAGGAAAGGTTACCCATTCCAGCGTGTGTTCAGGATCCCTGGTCATGTTGCATTGGTGGGGCAGGAGCACCCAGCCCCTGTGGATGCACATTAGTTTGGGTCTACCTCAATGCACTGAAATTACGCTCCTGATAGCAGCACTGTCCTGGTTGTTTCAGTTCCCTCTGCATTATTTTCAGTTGTCTGCAAATGTAGAGACACAGTTACCGATTAGGGAACTCGTGATGTTATTGTATCAGCTTCCAATGAATAAGACCACCTTTGTCTTTACAACCAGCAGCCTTTTTTAATTTGGCCACAGTCCACGTCCAGGCATGTACGTGTACTGCAGTGCTTGCTGCAACAGTGATGGTGACAACCACATCCCAGGCTACTTTTAACTTGCCCTTTCCATACCAGCCTCTTTGCATTTCATCCTATAGCTGCATCACCGTGTGCAGGGTAGTCAACATGAAGCCTTCATTTTGCCTCTTCTCTTTTTTTGACTGCATGGACCTTTAGGTCTCTATCTGCTTTGAAAAAAATAGTTCAAACATTCTACAGATCCTTACTTACATGGAAAAATCCTTAGCATGAACAGTAACAACTGGAGGAACGTTTCACTTCCCTCTTCTGTTTCTCACAGAGTTGACTATCAACATCATGTAAGATGTGATGACAGTTAAGGACTCAATGAAAGCTTCTTTTCAGAAAACTTGCTATTATACTAGCTGGTGCAAATTAAAAATAGAGAACAGATGGTTAAGTATACCAGTACTTCTTAATGCTGTACGCTTTCATCCTCATTTAACCTGGGAGTGGACAAGAATTCTAGGAGAAAACAGAAAACAGAGAAAAATTTGACTGATGTTACTGTGATGAATGAGGACCCCTTCTCACCTTCTTTGGCTCTCTCCCCTCTGCTTCCCCGTGTCCCCTTTCAAACAGCACAAACCATGCTGAAATAAGTAAGCAAGCTATGCTTTTGCTTATCCTCACCCACCAACATTTCCCTCTATGAATCGGTAGTCATGGCAGACGACTGCGGCCCACCACCCGTCTTCAAGCAGAGGGAGGAGAGACCTTCAGGACCTGACCCCTATACCTTCCCCTGCCGCCTCCCAAGCGCCGGCGGCAGGGACCAAGCCCGGGACCCCACCACTCGGGCAGCACCGGGGGAAGAGGGGCTCGGCCGCGGCTTTCCCGCCGCCGGAGCTGCCGTGCGTGACTCCCTTCTCCCTCTGGAGGGAGACACAGTCCAGCTTTTGGCTGCCGGCGCCGCGGCGTCCCTCCTGCCCCTGCCCCCGCTCCAGCCCCGCTTCCCACGGGGGAGCTGGCCAGCCCTGCCCGGCCCGGCGGCTCCCTCCGCGCTCGGCGCCCCGGGGGGGAAGAAGGGTCCCGGGGGAGCGGCGGCCGTGCCTCCCGCCCCCGCGGCGGGGCCGCCGGGGACCCGCGGGGATCTCCTGTGAGGAAACTTCACCCCCCCCCCCCCCCCGCCCCGCCACTCGAGAGGGGAGCGGGGAGTGGAGAGCGGAGGGGAGGGTCGAGCAGCGCCGCGCCGCGCCGTGCCCCGCCGTGGGGGCGGGCGGGAGGCGGCCCAGCCACGGGGGGGGCGGCGGGCGCTGCCGGCGGAGCCCCCCTCTCCTCGATCAGACAGAGCGGCGGCCGCGGGGACCTGCTGCCTCCTAAAGGGGCTGGGGAGGAGAGCAGCGAGGAGCCGGATAAACACCGGGGAGGAGAAGGGCCTCCCTCCCGCCACCCCGGCAGGGCGAGCTCGGAGCTGCCTCTGCTTGTCCGGCCGCCCGGGGCGGCCCCGCGCCCCTCCGCGGTGCGGAGCGGTGCGGAGCGGTGCGGAGCGGTGCGCGCAGGTGGGGCGCGGGGCGGCTGCTGCTGCTGCTGCTGAAGGTGAAGCTGTCGCTCTCCAATTACTTTTCCCAAGAGGGAGAAGGAGGCAGCAGGAGGGGGAAGTCGTGCTGTGTGTGAAAGGCAAACCAATCAGAGATGCTCTAACGGAGGGATTGCTGCAGGACGCGCCGGCTTTTCCTCCCTTCCTCTGCCGCCGGGGCTGAATCGGGACCGCGCGCAGCTGGCGGAGGGGCCGGAGCCGCACCGGGCTGCAGGACTTCCTCACCCTCCGCTTTTCCGATAGCTAATACATACTTCGTCCTCTTTTTAATTTTTTTTTTTTTAATACTCTGAAATCGTGCACGAGAAACACTTCAAGTCTTCCCTCCCTTCCCACTTACTTCACCCTTCCTCTAGCATCTCTTAGGCGGATTCCTGGTGTATTCCCAGAGAAGCGGGGGGAGACCCGGGCCCGGCGGACGGCTGCCTGCCCCAGCCCGGCCGAGCGGAGGGGAGCCCAGCCGAGCCGAGCCCAGCCCAGCCGAGCCGAGCCGAGCCCAGCCGAGCGCGGCGCCGCTCCGCGCCCCCGGGCGCTGGCGGGGCGCGGGGCGTGTGCCGGCGATGCCCGGGCGGTAAGGCTGGAGCTCCCCCCGCGACGGGAGGCGGCCGATCCCTAGGTGTTTCCAGCGGAAAGCGGGGCTGCAGGTAGGTGAGCGGAGCGCTCCAGGGGCGTGTGTCTGTGTGTCTGGGCGCTGCTGGTGGTGGTGATGGTGGGGGACGGACGGGAGATGCCCTCCGCGGCTGGCGGGGACCCCCGTGGGGCGGCGGGCGGGGAGCGGCCGCGGCGGGGCGCGGCGCGGGGTGTGCGGGGCGGCAGCGGCCGCCCTCCCGCTGCCCAAAAGTTGCAGAAAGCCGGGTGTGAGGGGGAGCTGCCTCCGCCGCCCATCCGCGGCTCCGGCCGGGTGCCTGGGGCAGCCTGCTCCAGCCCTGCGCCGGGGGATCCGCAAGCCTTTTTTTTTTTTTCCTTTTAAATTTTATTTTATTTTATTGAAAGGAACACGTCAGCCTTTAAACAGAGCCGGGGGGTGGGGGGCAGGGGAACCCACCCGTTTTTCAGCCCAACTAGTGGTATAGGAAGGGTGGCCGCTAACTCGCAGCACCCCGCGGGCGCTCGGGGGTTTACTCTTTTCTGGAGCCCGGACGCTTTATCGGCCGCCTTCAGGGAGCGGCTGAAAGAGAGAGGAGTCGCTTTGTGAATCCGTAGGAAAAAAAAAAAAAAGAAAAAAAAAAAAGAAAGAGCTATAAAGAGACGGTCCATGGCTTCATTTCTTTCTGCGTGTAACGCTCCCCAAGTCGCGGTGTATATAGGATGAACCATATCTTGTCCATCCACGGTGCTTTCTTTGCATTTCAGCGAACTCATTTACCTACTGAATACGTTGCAGGCTCTGTATGGCACAGTGAGAGGGCTTTTCCCTTATTCCACCCCGTTTATGGCTTTGCAAGAGAAAGTTTTAAAATAGCCTGCTTTGTTCCTGTGGAGCTGTAGGATCGGACACCAGGTTTCTATGCAAAGAATAAAGAGCAATAGCTTGCACTGCCCTTTTAGGAGTTGCCATGCATGGCTCTTCTGTATGTTTCATTCGTACCAGGAGTGAAAGTCATTGCTTAAAGCATTTTTAAATTACATGTGTAGTTACAGTTGTTTCTTTCCAGCTTTTGTTTGGAGATTATCGGTCTTTTTTTCAGAGTACTGAGTACCTCACTTCTACCACCTACCACCCCCCAGTAGACACCGGCTCAGTATTTAAAGAACTATGCTTTGACTCCTGCAGAACTGTCAATTTAAATAATAAACATACGCAACCCCTATCCCTGGAAGCCCCGTAAAGCATTCAGGGTCTTAGGGTCTTTGCACAGCAGTGGATACATTTAAATTGCTATTGACTAAATGATAATTGTTATCTGGTTTCTCTGTCTTACCAACTAGTTTCAGACATTAGCATTCAGCCTGCTATGTGTTTAACACTTTAAAGCTACTTTATGGGCTGATCTAAGTGAAGTCAAATTGGTAAATTGAGCTTCTTTTCTGTAGCATAGGGTAAACACTAGAAAAATAGTAGTTCAGTGGTACTAGGAATATATTTTAGCTGAAGTTGGGAAAGAGCATACTGAGGCATTTTTATCAGGGGTGGCAAAGGTTACAGCTTTTGTACTTTTTCACAGAAATAGTGCGGTCATTTCATACTGATGCCTAAATTGTTTGGTAAGTGTAAAATTAACAGTAGTAAAGTAATTCATATAAATTTAATTATTAACATTTTATTTCAGAGAGCTGATGCTGCTGAGGCAATACTGAGAGCTGTGTGTTTTTTGGTTCCATAAAGTCCCAATTTCCAAAACTACAGTACTGTTATAAATGTGAACTACCTAAGTGTCATAATTTCAGTGGAAAGATTTGCTCTTTTAGTTGATGGCAAATCAGGATTACTACTCACTGGTTCCACATGTTGTTTGAACATAAGGGGGCTTTCAAAAATGTGGGATTAATTTTAGATATGCTGCTGGTAGTGGGTGACTTTGAGATAAAATCTTGATTCCTGTCATGCTGTTCTAATTAGAGAATGACGACTAATCTGGCGGTATCTTTCATCATACTGGACATATGGGGTAACCTTTTTACCTGTCTCTTCTTATGATCTGAGGGTTCTCAGCTTTACATGTAGATGCTTGTAATGCACTTGATAATTCTGGTGGAGAATACGTGAAAAACTTGTTCTGAATGGAAGTAAATAGATATGTGTACAGACGGATATTGGAGATTGTTTTAGTGGCAGGTTGCAAAGTGATGACTCATTGAACCCTATCTAGATTTACATAAACCAAATAATACTTTACATTGAATTGTTGTGGCTAAGAAACAGGTAGCAACCAAGAAGTTTCATAATTTCATCACAGGTGACGACAGACTTGGTAAAGGACATCTTTACAAATACAGGCTATACGTTCTTGGTGAGCAAAACATACCATGGACTTTTTCAGATCTGAGCATCTTCACACTTAAATTTATTGCTGGCTGTATTGCTACTTACCAACCTGTGTAAAGGCTAAATAGTGTATTAGAAATATGTTGCGTTAATTATGTTCTATCTTTTACTTACTATAAATAAGTAATAGAACAATACTAACTAGTTATTACACTAAAGGAAATCACTGACTTTGGAAGACAGAAAATCACATTACCTAATACTCATCTACACAAAAATGTGATCACCATCTTGAAAAATTATTCTGAATGATACAACTATCAGTGAGCAAGCAGTTCTATGTCCCCGTTTTAACTTCTGCAGGATTTTATTAGAAATGCTTCATTAAGTCACATTATTCTGCAGCTGTTTGTTCACTGAAAATTAAAATAAAAATCAGGAAGTTTATCCAGCAAAGCAGTATTATTTCCTTTGTTAAGTGCTGAAAGTTTAAACAAAAAAAAAATCCTTTAGCATCAATGTGCCAGAAACACTGAGTACATCCTGGTTTTGTGAGGTATGGATGGCATTTACTGATGCAATTCATCAATGTATTTATTAGTCAAACATCATCAAACAAAAAAAATAAACAAAGACTGCATGATGATACAGAGGGTAAAGCAAGGGAAGGCCCTACAAATCTGATTAATTAATGTTCAGTCTCATATTTACAGTCTATATTTAAACATCTCATTTAAAAGTCTTTCATTGTTTTTCTACTATAGCTCCAGATAATTCAGGTAGCAATAGGTTTTCATTTGAAAATGCGTTTTCCATTCACCTTTTGAAATGGTGAATTTTACAGGCACTGAGACAAAAGTTGTGTTTGGGTGAGTATAACAGAAGGGTCCTATGCCAGAAGAGCTGAGTACTGACCTGCCCCTGTTCACGACCATTTTTATGTGTTGAGAGGGGCATCCCCAGCTGATGTAAACTTTCATTGCTCCATTGGAGTAGTTGAAGCTCTGACATTTTAAACCAGCTGGAGATTTGCTCTATTATCCTTAGATCACTGAATTTAATTGTGCACTTTACAAAGATTTTGCTTGCTTTTTTTTTCCACCCCCAGGATCAGAAAACATTTACATAGTATACTGAGCTTCTCAGTATCCATTATAAATGCACACCTTTGCATTTGAAATACTTTTTAAAAACAGAGGCCCACTCTTGGAGCTATTTCAACAGGAAATTTGGCCCAGTGATTTGGTTTTGTTAGCCATTAATGTATACTTTAAAACACTCCTCATAACTCAGTTCAGATTTATAGAATTCATCAGACATAGGAAGGAGTGTGGAAACATCAACAGTAACGTTGTTAATTTTTCCCAGTGACAGCTATAGAGTTATCTCCTTTTGCTCTTGGTAGAACTTGGAAAGATAGTGATTTTTGTGCTTTGATTCTTTATACACCCTTGCCAGCCACTCTTGCTTACCATATGTAGCCAGTCATTTATTAAAAGAGATGACAAAATAAAATAATGGCCACCTAATGTACTTTTTCATACTGCTAGTGCAAAACAGTCACATTTTTAAGGAAAACAAGGCATTTTTTCTAGAGCTTCTTTCATGTGGTGTGTTTTGAAAAGCGCTTTGGCGATAGAATAGAGAAAATAAAGACGTCGTGCTTTACAGTACTGGTTATGGCAGGACACTACATACTTACATAAAATGGGATGAAGTTGCTAAAAAAAAGCTTTCTTAGCTTTTTCTTCTGTTCAGATACATCAGGACACTGATTTGTAGAATGCATTGTAGCTGTAGCTATTGCTTGAAGTAGCACTAGAAAATGATTTGTATAGGTTTGATCCTTAGTCCTTGTATGAGTAAGCACTTATAGGAGTTGCTCCTGTATCTTTTGCAGTATGGAAGAATCACTTATGTAATTGCATATATTAAAAGTGGGAAATAAGTCTTTTTTCCCCCCTTGTTTAAAGCTTATCAAACCTCATAATCCATACTGTCTTAATACCTTACGTTTTCCAGTAGCCTCGCTTCACATCTTGCTGATCTTGTAACATGAAACTTGAACACAGGTCTCTCGGCACCAGGACAGCATTGTACACAGCCGCCTCTACTGTGAGCATCCCTTTAACAACACCAAGGGGAGAGCCATAGTACAGGGAGCTCACAGGTAAAAGCGCACAGAGCTTTTTTGTTTGGTAATCTTCTATGATTAAATAATAAGTTGGAGCTAAGGCCGCATAAGGTGCTTTAGACTGACAAACTTCACAAGTAAATAAATGTACCAGCACAGTTCAGCAAACCTATTTGGTTGTATAAATAGCAAAATATTAAGAAGTGGGTTGGTAAGTATGAAACATTTTTGAAATAGATAACCAAGTTTTTAGTCATGGTTGTATGCCAGCCTCTTTCTGTGTGGAAGATTTGTTGCCTCTGTTGCAATATTAAGATCCAGTATTTGAAGATGAGGCACTGGACTAGACGGACCACTGGCTTGATCCAATAAAGCAATTTCCTTCTTGAAATGCAAGGAGGCGGTATTGCAGTACTGTATATTTTAACTCCCTTACTAGTATGAAACTGCAATTGCTTAGTGTGCTGGTTTTGCTTTATTTTTCCCTTTTGAAAGCAGGATATAATATATTTCTAAAATAAATCTCTCAGTAACATGCAGTCTCACACCAGCTCTTTTAGAGACAGGAGCACAGACCTGACAAGTCTCTCAAATTTGCAGTGATACTCTTGTATTGGATTTCTTCCACTCCCCCACTGCAGTTTCTGCATCATGTATTGATAAGGCAGAGCTATGGCCTCTGGTCCATCTTGCCACATGCCAGTTAGCTAAGCAGTGTGTGGCTCTCTGCTTGTCCCTGCCTGACATGTCATGTCATGGAATGGGGGAGAGGCTATGGTGCAGCCCTCGGGTCACAAAATGGCTTTTCATGCTCATCTGAGCGTCTTTATGCAGGATGCTCTTCCTGGTTACAGGTATTCCCTGTTGCTTCCCTCTCACCGTGTGAAACTACACATATGAGAGAACCTGTCCCAAAGCCTCTGATGTGCAGTCTCAGGCTAGGTGCCACCTTCTGCCTCATGACAGTGCAAATAGGAGATCTGTTAGCACTGCAATAAAACTATGTGCTCTAGACCCCTTTCAGTTGAGACTTTTTTGGTGTTTTCCCCGTTTAAAGTATCTGTTTGGCCTTTTGATTTCTAGGCTTGACCATAATTCATCGTTGGCTGTTGTGTCATCGCACTTAATGGCACTGCAAAGTAATGCAGAATAGCTTGAGGAAAGGTAATTGCTTTCTGTGCCATCTTTATGGAGGAAGCTGTTTGAAATTTTGGTCTTTTCCGGTAAGGGATGGGAATCAGTACTATTTGAAGCTTCCCGGAATCATAGAATGTCCTGAGTTGGAAGGGACCCACAAGGATCATCAAGCCCAATCCCTGTCCCTGCACAGGACAACCCCAAAATTCACACCATGTGTCTGAGGGTGTTGTCCAAGTGCTTCTTGAATATTGTCAGGCTTGACACCCTGACTACCTCCCTGGGGAGCCCTTTCCAGTGCTTGTAATGTGTGCAGATGTATTTGTATGCTTGTCTCATGGTTTATCTAAAATGAGTTAGTATCTTATTTCGGTTCTTACTGTAGAAGTGTCCAAGTTGCAAAAGTCACCACTAGCAAAAATTAGGACACGCGCCTGCTGTGTGCACAGAGAGGCAAAACCCAAGGTCTGATCACGCAAGGCATTTCAGCTGTAAGCGTGTGGCTTCAATAGGACTAATCAAATTAATTATGTGCTTGAAGACTTTTCTGAAGCAGCCTGAATAAACGTTGCTAACTGCTTGGAGTGATCCATGATGAAGGCATGTAGGTGGCATGCTGTTGAGACAACTGTGTTTGTGTCTGTATTCGGGGTTTAAATTCAAGACATGAGCTTTTTTTCAATGGCTTGTCAGTCCTACACCTTTTATAAACATTCAGTCCCCTTAAATTCAGAACAGAGACTATATAGCAGCAGGTAATTTTCAGAAAGATGCTACAAGTAGCTACCCTGTATTATAGTATTAGAAACTACAATTACAATCATGTAAATTTTCAAATGTGATGTTAGTGGTGTGGCACTGAAGTAAAATATCACTTTCTGACAAAACATATCAGGCTATGGTGTTCCTGCAAGAAATGAGGTCATGTTTAAAGCTTAATTGTGGAAAAAAGTTCTGTTTCACCATGACAGGAGAATACCCTCTCTGGACTGTGTTACCTGTGTTTGTTTAGTTTCAAAATTTTTTTATCTATGTATTGTAACAAAGAAGCTATACTTAAATAAGATAAGAATTTTTATCTCGAGGTCTGGTAACAGCAGCAAGTAAAGTGAGATAAGTTCTGGTTTATAAGCTTACTGGAATCAAGACAGAAGAAATATTGTATTTGTATGCTAACATAACATGCTATAGATTCAGATACGATATTATCAGCCAATATGCTTAATGTTGCCTGACACTTCTTATTATATGATCCTGCTTTTTTCTGTTCAGTCTAGAATCATGAGGGATATCCCTTGCATTGGCATTAAGGTAATACTTAAAACACATTACTGCCAAAGTGTCCAAACCTTCATAATCAAGGCATTACATTGGTATTTGTGCAACAGCTGTTCAAAGAAAGAAGTGGCCATGAATCCAGGGGCTGGTTGAGCTTCTGACTTAGGAAATGAGATTGTATTATTTCCTGTTTATAAACATTATAATTTGATTGTTCTGGTTTAACCCTAGTAGGCAGCTCAACTCCACCCAGCCGCTCAATCGCTCCCCACCAGTGGGGTGGGGAAGAGAATCAGAAGGGCAAAAGGGAGAAAACTCATGGGTTGAGGTAAAGGCAGTTTAATAGGTAAAGTAAAAGCTGCATGCACAAAACAAAATAAGGAATACATTTACTACTTCCCATCGGCAGGCAGGTGTCTAGCCATTTCCAGGAAGTCAGGGCTCCATCACATGTAACGGCTACTTGGGAAGGCAAGCACCATCACTCTGAACATCCCCCTTTCCTCCTTCTTCTCTGCAGCTTTTACTGCTGAGCATGATGTCATATGGTATGCAGTATCCTTTTGGTCAGCTGGGGTCACCTGTCCTGCACCTTCAGTCTTCTCACTGGTGGGGCAATGTGAGAAACAAAAGAAAAGGCCTTGTTGCTGTGTAAGCACTGGTCAGCAGTAACTAAAACATCCCTCTGTAATCAACACTGTTTTGGTCACAAATCCAAAACAGCAACTTACAAACTACTATGAAGAAAATTAACTCTATCCCAACCCAAACCAGTACAATCTCCACTTCTTATTCTTTACCATTTACGTCATGCTCAGGTCCCACACTATCCAATACATCCTCATTAACCACCTCCCTCCCCCTCCCACCCTCTGATATACATACAGATGTTGTTCCCTTAGTCTATGGGCCACCCCTGTATAAAGTCCATCAAATGTCCATTGAGTTCTTTTAGTCCATGACTTTGGGCTCCAAAGTCATGGTCACTCAGGACAGGGGAGGTGGTGTATTGTGTGGAGTTATTGGGCACCAAAGCCAGATCAGTTTGAGTCACTGCTGCACTTGCACTGCTTCTTGTGAGGCTTTTCCTCCACTGGTTTGGGTGGTTCCTGCTGTAGTACTTCCTATAAGATGTAGCTGAAATCAAGGGTTACAGCAATTTAAATGTATATCCATTACAATCTCCACCCCTGGTCCCTTTAAACTAGACCATAACATTTAATGTTGCATTGAACTCCTCCCCTTGCCCCTGCTCCATCATGGACTTATCCACAGCCACTGTCACTTTGAGGTGTACCTGCTCCAGTGTGGCCTAATCCATGGGCCACAATCCCTTTAGGGATGTACCTGCTCTGGTGTGGCCTTATCAGTAGGCCACAATCTCTTGGGGTTGTATGTGCCTGAGCGTGGCTTTATCCATGGGCCATAGTCCCTTCAGGGGCATACCTGCTGTTCTGTGGCCTTATCCTTGCCCACTGACACTTCAAGGCCACAAATCCAAAACACAGCACCTTACGAGCTACTATTAGGAAAATTAACAGTATCGCAGCCCAAACCAGTACATTGATAGAAGTGCTTCTGGTGATTGTATCCCAGATTTTGTTTTACCACATAGATCAGCTTGTGGTCAAAACCTAACAGGAGAAAAGAATGTAACTCTGGGTAACTTTCTTCCCCTTTTCAGCTGCTTGTGCTTTATCTGGGAATCTGAGCCCACATGCTGCAGTACTTCATACCTCAGTTCATGCTTTTAAATGATTGTACGAGATTTAAAGGGGCTTTAGCCCCCACATTTGTGCAGGCTGCTGTGTCATGCATTTAGCTGTGACCATGCAAATGCACAGCTGCCTTCCCACATTCTGATCATGTTTGTGTCCTCTCTTGTAACTGTTGGGCTCACTGCTTATGTGAAAATATACTAGGAGAAATTTTAAGCTTAGCTCAGGTGTTTTGAGCTTCTTTCGCTTTGAGGCGGTGGTGTAATGTTTTAGGTTTATTTTTAACAGTAAAATAATTCTTAAATGTCTCAAAATTTTTTTGGAGTTGCTTTGATTTGATGCATTATTATAAATGCGTATTTGACATCTGGTAAATACACACTTCATGCTTCAAAAAAATAAAGTATGTTTTTAAAATTGTACTTGGAGAAGTGGGTAGATAACAGTTACTATGTTTTCTTATTGGAAGAGAAATTCCAAAATAGCTAATTTTTCACCTATATGGGCTCTACATAAGCCCCCTGTGAGAAAATTGCTGACACAGCTAGCACTATAGCTGCATGAATACACCGAGTGTCTTTAATATAACACCTTGTTCCCATTCCCACTTTAAAAACTGAACTCCCAGTAATGACACTAATATTCTCCCCTTCCTCATCATCCTTCCAGCTGCTCATAACCTAACTTTTTCTCCTCTAGCTCTCCTTGCCCTTCCTTTTCTCTTCACTGTTCACCTCATCTGCATTGGTGTCATATGATCTTTCCGAATGTCAAGAAAATGCAGACTGCAGTCAGCATTACCAAATTGCTTTCCTGCCAAAAAAGTCTCTTTTCATATGCCATGACCCATCAGCTCACAGTTAGCTGCAAGTCATTCTGATTCCCAAATTTACAATATATTTTCTATTTAATGAGCTATTAAACATTATGCACTTTTTAACTTCATCTTTTCTGACTAACTGCATTCCTCCTGATAATTATAGCTTTAGAAAGAAACAATTAATTTGAAACCATTTCTGCAACAGAAGTGACATTATTTAGATAGCATTCCTCCATATCCATGCTCTAGGGATTATCTCATTAGAATATATTATATATTTGAGAACTCCTTGAGACCATTGTATCAGTCCAATAGCCACCATGTTGCCATCAATAATATAGACAAGACTACTGCATAGGCTATTCTAAAAAAAACCACAAAATGAAAATAGATACATGGATGGATGAATAGTTAATTTTTGCTGTGACTAAATAAAAAAAAAAAATCAGTTTATCCTCCTCCTCCAGCCCAGGAGAATGTTTTGAGTAAACTTCAGTAGAAACAGAAATAATATTCCATATGTATTGCATAAATGTGGACCTTTTGGAATTAGTGTATTGTTCTCATATATTCTTTTGGTAATAGTAATATGCAATTTGTTAGAATAATTCTTCACATTAGTAGTTGTTAAATAAAAAGTTTTCAAAAATTGCAGGTGACTCAGTAACGATGAGTGAAGTTCCATTATATCTGTGTATTTATTAAATCCAATAATATCTACTAGTTCAGCCTATATAATCCTGGTTCTGCCATTGTGGTTAATTATGTCTAGTTAATGGATACAAACTAAATGCCGTAAATGTGCTTGCATTCTGCCAATAGCTTAGCTTGTGGTAAATCTCAATAACCTTTCCATGAATTCTAATTTGTTTTTTTCTCCGCTACCCAGAGTTCCACTTTAGCAAAATATGGAAATGATTGACAGAAGGAAACTTTGTCCATGACCCTGCCATTGCAGAAGGTAGAAATGTACATTTTAAAAAGTCTTCATCTTTCAGATTTGAACCTTATGTTCAAGCTGTAGTAAAAGTAAGTCTCTAATAGACTTCATTTGTTGTGTATCGGAGCTCGTGCCTAGTTTTCACAGTTACTTTGTGGGAACAATATTGAAAATGTTCCTGTGGGAAAATTTCCTCTCTTGGAATCAGTAGATGTTAAATGCTGATTTAAAATGAGTGCAATATACATATGAGTTAAAAACATGCTGAGAGGTTTTTGAGCTACCTAAAATTCTCATCACCTTCGTGGCTGAGGGGTGTGATGTGTATCCTCTGCTCTGTTGGACACTGTAAGTTCACAACTTGTGCCTTACGCACCTTTGCACCCTGTTTTGAGTAAGTAGCTAATAGCTATGTTTACAGATGAGTAAGTAGTTAAGCAGATAGCTTCACTTCTTCCCCCATTTCTCTTGAAGGTGGAACTTTTTGGTTCAGCACTGCTTCAATTCAGTTGCAATCTTTTCTGGTTTCTTGGCATAGTAACATGACCGGCCTAATTCTGTCAGCTGAAATAAAATATTTCTTTATAGTGAATGATTAAGGTGATTCAAAGCCAGATTTTTAAAGCAAAATATTTTTTATTCCACCCAAGCTTCCTACCCATTAAACAACAAGATAAAAGTCTGTGTATACCCAATCCTACCTAAACTTTTTTATTTTATTGGAAAAAGTAAGAAGCTATGATTTAATGCTTATGCCCACAGCTGTTCTGAGTTGCACATTTCAGTCTCTCTGTGTCTTTCTTTCAGTATCTTAAATCAAGCACTTGTTGGTAATTCATGGCCTCCTTCCTGGAGAGACAATTTGTAGCTGTCTGGTTCTTTTAATTTCTGTATGTATTCTGGTCTTGACCAGATGATCTGTATGACTTTTATCTAGCGCTTGGAAAGAATGTCTTTCCAATTACTGGCCAATCAATTGCGACGTTGAAGTTATTGTCTCTCCACGGATATATTTATTCTTCTTTTTATTTACAGCTGGTACTTCCACTTGCATATAAAATACATTTATGTTCCAATAAGTATGACAATCCTAAAAAAGTTATGAACTGATTCTTTATGAATATGACAGTTGGAAAATTAGTGTATATCAGTCTACATTATAATCAGAATCCATGAGATAAACGTGCATAATTTTGCTGTATATGCAATACATTCCTGGTTCAGCAGTGGTCTGTGGAGTTCAGATCATAGTAATGACAGATTGTAAAGATTTAAAGATACATCTTTCTCTGCTTTACCACTTTTGGGGTTATTGTTTGTTGGCTAATTATTATTTCCTCAGTTGGTCTTTGCCAAAGGATGAGCCAGGCCTACCACAATGGTTTTAGGTATTAGATGACAGGTAGTTTTGGAGGTAGAGAGGACATTGGAACTCTGTACATAATGATATGTTGACTCTCACAATGTGATTCTTTCTAGTAGAATTTTTTATTTGAAAATCCTTGTTCTCTTTAGTCTCTCCTTTCCCTTCATGTCAGGATAACTTTTGAACTTTGTTGATGTCCATGAAAGAAGTCTGTGATTGGAGCCCACTGGAAAAGGAAATAGCATAATGGCCAAACAATTTATCTGTTTTGTTTTTATCAGCTGTTGCTGAGGTTCTCCAGTCACTATGGCCTTGATAAAGACATTTAGTTTTTATCCAGTAGTTTTCTTTTATGATGGAGAACTGAAGTTGCTCTGTTAAGGAACTTCGGTAATGGCTGGAGCCAGGCAACCAGTGGGACTAGACTCTAACGAAAGAAGGAAATGAGAATGTGAGAAAAATACTGCTTCGTACTTTGACGAATGCTTTCTGTTGGTTAGTGGTAGCCAATGTTTCACGTAACATTGTTACAGGAGGACTTATATATAGTGCAGGACTCATACCTGCACTAATTTGTGCAGGTATTGAACAGTCGTTCCCGTTTCAGAGGAAAGAAGCTGTACCTAGCCTCTACTTTTTGTTCTATTTTTATTTTGTGCTCTTTTCACATTTGTGGAAGACATTTCATTAGTGTTTCCCAGAAATGTCTAACCATACATTGGAGAAAGGCATGTCTGCCTGTGACTTTCTATGGAGCCCTGCTTTGTAAGGCCTTTTTATTCTTAACTGTTGTAAATGCTTTCTACCATTAAAGAAGACAAGACTATAATCAGTGAAGAGGAGAATGATGAAGAGATTGTGCATGTCCTTCCTTTTTTAATTTAAACAATCTTTAACTTAGGCTTCTGTCCAATCTTCTGTCTTTGAAAAATGAACCCAAATCTACTGTTCCATTAGTTTTTTTTCCAGTTTTGTTTTCTTTTTTTAGTGTTGATGGAATGAAATAATGTCTGCTGCTTGAGGACACTTCCTCCTGCCTCTGAATGCTTTCAAGCCCCTATCCCTTTATGTCTTTTTAAACATAGCCATCATTTTGCCATCCCATAGTACACACCGACCTTCAACACCAGGCTTCCTTGACAGATCTAACTTATTTGTGACCAGAGTTGAATAAAACAGCCAGAAGATGTTTAAATCCAAAGTTATTTTTAATACTAAGAATTAATTATAGCAAAATATAAAATAGATTTTAAAACAAGGGCTCTCCTTTCTATCTTACTCTTTAGGTTATCTCTTCCAGTTGGTAGCCCAGCATGGTTTGGCTTCTGCAGTTGCTCAAAGATCTGTGTAACACAGTAGCTTTTGTGAGGAAAAAGTTAAAGACTTGAGCAGCAGAAACCACAAACAGGACAGAGATGCAGCTAATTTTGCAACTGCCAGCAGTCCTGTCATTAATGTTGGTTATTAAAATAGCATCATATCCTTCATGGTTAACTCCATGTGTTCAGTTTCTCTGCTAACCTTCAATACTATAGAACTTTCAGGCTGAGTACGGCATACCTCCTCTTTAATTTCAGTCTCGAAGGTGATGAAGGAAGTTTAAAACCTGCTCAGATGGCCTAGATCTGTCAGAGGAAAGACAGTCAAGCCCTTCACATAACCATTGCAGTTACTCTGAAATTCACTCTATGAATTTCATATAATAAAAGCTCTTTGGGTGGCTGATTTTGATTGAAAAGGTGAAGGTAGAGCCATCTTTCAGCATTTGCAACACTAATAAAACTTGTAGTTGGAATTTACCTTTTTACTGAGATTAGCAAGTCCGGAAGCTGGAGAACAGCTACAATTGTGTTTTATCACCATCTTGTGTTGCTTGATTGGCCTGAATATCTTTTTCCTAGTGATTAAAATTTATGATTTGGAATGATACAGCTAGGTGTAGCAGTAGTCTCATAGGTCTTAGAGTATTATGTTTCTTTGCCTGTTCAAAAGTATGGCAGTCATTTATTTTTTGAAGTTATTCTTTTTAATCTTGAATTCTCTTCTCAAAAATTTATTAAATCCCCTGTTATTTGGGGAACAGTAATAATGGTGCATCATCAAATGAAATTCTGAACCAGCATAAGGAATCCGAAAAGAACACCTTTTTGGACATCTCCCTCTCTTTCTTAAAGAAAAACAAAGCAACACAGCAACAAACCCACCACAAAACACAAGCTACTTAAGATTAGAAGGAAATACACCTTTAGTTGTGATTCATTTTGTTAGATAATGAACCTTTGCAAAGCTACAGAGTTACAATATCCTATTATAATGATAACAGAAACTCCTTCTTCAGAGACTTAAGTGATGTGCAAAGGGTAAAACACTTTGTGTGTCACCTTGTTGCTGCTTTGTGAAGTTCAAAGGAGTCCAGTGCTCCTTGCTTTTTGGTGTTGGAAATTTGGTCATAGCCTACTAAAAAGGACAGTAGAGGCAGGATTCAGCTTGAGACTGACACCTAAAATAGGTGTCCAGTTGTAACTATGTACATGTGAGGTAGTTGCTTTAGCTTCATAGTCAAGGGAAATCCAGGGTAAGGTTCAGGTGCATAATGTAATTTAGAGGACTCTAGAGTAACTTGTCTGGCCTGCAACTGCTGCTTCAGATGGGTGCAGAATCTAGTCGGAATCAGATGCAAAATGCCTTGCATTCATATCTACCAATCCCTTCCCTTGGGCATCTCAGATGGTTCTAGATGGTTATGTTCAGGCACCTGCATCCTGTTCCTTATCAACAGACCTCCAGAGTGATGCTGCTTGCCCTAAAACAGATACTTACTTTGGATCAGCTGAATTGTACTTCCAAGTCACGGCAAGTTGGTCAAGTTGGATAACTTGCCCTAAATGTGTATTTTAACTATCTGTAGTGAGCATTTTAAATGCATGAAAGCATCTAACATACTTGGATGGGTTTTATAGTACTGTGTCAGATCTATGACATGTGAGCCATGGGCATGTCAGATACCATGTTTAGTCAACTGAACTGAGTACTTACATTTCAATGCCTAAATTTAGGTGTCTTAATCTCAAACATCTCGGTATTTATGTTACTGGTAGGTAACAGGAAGAGTAATAACATCATACACAACAATTATGAAATTAATTAACCTTGGAGGCTATTTCTGCTAAATTTTATTTTCATCTCTTTCTTTGTCATTTAGTGATGTAGTCTAATGCAAAATCCTAACTTGTGAAAAAATAACTTTGCTCCCAGTTCAAAGGCTGGATCTTCAACTGAGGACTGAAAAATCTCACAAGTTATGAGCCTGTTAGCCAAACTGTGTAAGCTAGATTTAATGTTTCTGTCAATTCTAAGAGAAATAAATAATCAGAGAATAGCTTTTTAAGATTAGGCCTGGAAAGGGTGATTTTTGCTTCCCTTCTAAATCATAAAAAGCATGACATTAATTAAATTCTATTTCTCAGGGCAAGTTTCATTGCTGAGAGCATCACCTAGAAGGATAGTTAACTCCAGAACAAGCATTTATTGGACTATGGTGTAGTAGGGGGAAGTGAGAGGAAGAGTTTCCACATGAATGAATAAGCATATAATAAATGCGTGTAAAAATCTACTTATGGAGTTTCAGAACAATAAACCAAATGCACAATCCTGAAAGAGGCATATTCTGTATTAATTATTTTTTGTGACAGCGGCATTTAGCATAGCCAGTCACAAGTGAGGTGCTGAACAAAGATAAAGCAAAAGATTTTTCTGTCCTTTACTTTGGTTCACTTGCAAGACTGACCCCTGCAAAGAGAATCTTTCAGTCCTTAGTCGTCACTGCAGCTGCCTGCCATTAGGTCTACAACTGTACGTCAGAATGCTGTCCTAGCTGTGGCAGTGGTCTATGTGCCTCAACCTATGAGGAGTGGGAAGTATATAATTTCTAATGTCTACTACTGTTTTATCAAAACAAACAATGAGAATGCTATAAAGATTTCCTTTGTGGTTTTGATTTTCCCATGAGTGACTTGAGTGTGATTCATTAAGTCTCTTTAGTTTTGGCTCTTCATAGAATATAGGTCTACTGGCATCAGTCCCCAAACTCCCATTTGTGCTCACTGGAACTGGATAGAATCAATCTACAGGAAAAAAAAAACCACCAACAGAAAACAAAACAAAGCAACTCTCCTTTGTCTAATGGGAGTAAGTAATATAACAAGTACATTCTCTTTACTACTTAGATTATTAAACTCTTCACCCCAGAATTACAGGAAATCTTAAACATAAGATGTAGGTTTGCTTATCTTTTGTGTTGTGAAGTGATTCTTACTGTAGGCAGAAAGAGGTAAACAAAATGTTGAGCCCGAACCCTGACATGATTAGGCAATGTACCTTCTTTCCTCATCCCACATGCCCCTCTTTTTATCTTCCCCAGAATTCCTCTCTTCACTCCTCACTATCAGCAAAATAATTTTTGACTGTATTTTAGTTTGCTGAGGGTCTTCAAGGCTCCTTACTATTTCGAGACTATAAAGAACCTGTCTTGACTCCCCTAATACCTGTATCTGAGAAGCTCTTGTTGCATGACACACTTATTAGCAGAACATCAATATCTGACTAATTAGAGATGAAATGCCAAATAAGTATTGAGTAATGCAGTTTTCTAACTTTCTAATTAGTTGCAAAACACATGAAAATGTTAATTATGGTTGGAAAGATCCTAAGTACCACTTTGTGAAGAGTTCTTATAATTTTAATTGGAAGAAATGATGCAAATAACCAAAGATACAATACTTGAAGAAAAGGTTTCTCATGCCACTTAAAATACAGGCATAAAATATTTTCTGGCAGGTAAAATTGTAAGCTCTTACAGAAATATGAGGATTATACTTCTTTCAGTGAATAAACATTATCCTTCTTATGTACTTAGCTGCCTCCTTTTAAAACAAAAAAAGAAGTTTTAAAATTTGCTTTTAAAATGCTTATACAATGAAAAAACAATTAAAAATTCCTAGTACATTATTTGCGATAACTTGTGATAACTGTTGTCACAGGTTTCATAACTAATGACCTAATCTGTCTTTAAATGTTAGAGTGGATAGATCTACTTAGATTGATGGATACAGTTTAAAACCCTGGGGCCTGTCTATAATAGGAAGAATTAGCATCAGCTATTTGTACAGCTGAACTGATGGTGAATACTGTTTAGATAAAAATGAATGAAGGATGAACTTTGTTCAGCCCTGGTTCAAAGTAACCATTACATATTGGACCAGGTTTTGACCAAGCCATGTGCCTCCATATGGCTAGAATGCCCATGAGCATTGCAATAACATCTTTAAAGCAAGACATCTAATGGTTAGCAACAAGGCAATAGTACATCTGCTTTAGGCCTTTTTTTTTTTCTTCTGATTTCATACAAATACATTTCACAAAAACAGTACAAACAGCTGCCCAGCAGTACTTGTGCAAAGTGGAACATTTCTGCTGAACCCATTTCATTCCACTCTCTATATCCATTAGATAGGATAGAAGTACTTGAAGGTCGTAACAGAGCATGATCTCTAGGAAGGAGCTCACATGCTGTACACATGCACATGTACCTGCTGTAAACAAATGCAGACTTTGAAAAGAACAGAAAACAAAACTGATTTATCTACTTTTTGATAATTTACATGGTGACTTTTGTAGGACTTGTAATCATCAGGATACATATATATTGTGTTTGTAGTGAGTATCTGTCAAGAGTCATTAAGTTCTTTCTCGATGTTAAGCAGATTGCATTATTAACTTGGGTTCACTATTTGCATTAAATTTGAAGCATTACCTTTGTAGCTTTTGGCAGGTCTTATTTCGATTGCTGTATAGATGTGTTTATAATCAGCCCCCATTTGTGTAATAAAAAATGAGGGAGATAACAAGACTTCAGAAGCCCTTCTGAATTGTTTCACTTTTTGTTTCCTCATAAGCTTTCCCAAATGAGTATACTAGCATCATTTCCTAGAAGAAATTTTGCTACTGTTACTTAGTTCTTCGTAGTTTCACTTATTTTCCTTAGCAGCATAGTAGAGAGTGTCAGAAAAACTCTCACTAGAATCTTGACTTTCATCCTACTTCCTGCTCGTAGACCAGGAAGTCAGCTTTCCGGGGAACCCACTTGATTTTTTGTAGTGTCCAGCTGACTTTCTGGGCTGCGTCAGCGGTACTGCTTAGTGCTAATACTGGAGTGAAACTTCAACATGAGGAGACAGCAGATTTTACCTTGGGTCATGCAGATGTCTTTCTCAGAGCCACTAAACCCAATCTTCCCATCCCCTCCAGGCAAAGCATCTTTTGGACATGAGGTCTGCATTTTCAGCTGATGCATGCCCACAGTACTTTATGTTAGGGGTATGAAGTCCTTATAGCTTCCATTGACCTCTTTTATAATTTGCAGTTCTGCAGCTCTGAGTGGAAACTTTCTATAAGCACAAATTAAGATCACATGTGCAAATTGTGAGACAGCCTGCATAACTTACTGTCATTTGTGCATGTAAAAAGATTATGTGCATACAATTCAGCCCATATGCTCAAAAACCACTGTGTTTTAATCAAATTCCCTAATTAAATCAAATTTAAGCTACTTGTTACTCTAACTGACCTGAAGAGTCCTGACTCAGATCTGTATGAAAACCTCTACGCTAAAGAAGCAGCCATTGCCAGGTCAAAACTTTGAAAAATTACTGGAGATACAGCTTACACCAAAGGCAGTCAGGGAGTCCTGGAAAAAGGAGACGAACCTTAATAAGGTTTGTATACAAGGAGTCTACTCAAAGAAACTAATCCCCATCTCACCTAAATAAAGTTTTTGCATACCTTTACTGTAATGATATCTGCAGTGGGTTTTATTTCCAAGGACTTCTGCAAAACATTCCCAAGAGAAAGTAGTTTGGTGATTGCAAGTAGTGTGTTGTGTGTTGAATTTCTTTCTTCCCCTTTCTTTCTCTAACGTTCAACTGAAACTTTTGGCTTCAAGCCAAATGTGGTTTAGAAAATTTTTAGGTCTCAATCACTGAACAAGCTCTTGTAGGAACTACATCCTTATCACACAGAGGATGAGTTGGCATTTCTGGTTCAGATTATTAGTTCAGTGGTAGAAGCTATTATACAGTACAGGTGACAAGAAGGACCTTTGCATTTGCACTTTAGTTAGAAAGCTTACTTAGCCAGGAGATGCTGTCATGTCAGCTACAAGGTTAGAATTGCTGTGGATTTAGGATGCTTGGGAGAGCTGTTACAGCCTTAAGATAAAAAGATGTGCCTCTTTAATGCACAAACTGATATTCAATGCATTTTTAGTTGTGGCATTCACTGTTTCAATCCCTAGTGAAACAACCTTGAAGCAATAATCACATTAGTTAATGAAAACAGAATTTGAATCACTTTTTCTGATCTAGACAAAGCTATCAGGACGGCTGCACGCTATTCTGAGGACCAAATCTGAGTTTTCTGCAGGTGCTTTTGATTGGTCCATAAATATGCTTAAGCTTGGGCTGCAAGCAGAAAAAATTCCAGCTGATCAAACTTGTGTATTTTCCTGTAGTTCAGGACTAACAGGTTTTGGCCCTTGATATGTGTTGAATTTTTTGAAGTTCTACAGATGAATGCTTTTATGACCTTGCCTGTAATTATTGAAAATGCTGTATTTCCACATTATAGTTTGGAGAGCAATTTTCAAAATTATGGAAAATGAAAGCTTGAAGAGCTATGCAGTTATCTATGATGACGTGGACAATTTGTATTGATGTGTTTTAATTGTAAAGGAAAAAGTATCTCCTTTTACAAATCTTACCTTACACATTCTGTTTGATTTCATGATATCACTGTATTGTTGATGATCCTGTATATAGGAAAATTACCATATTTTGTCAGGGATATATACTGTGTGTCTCATACCAGGTACAGTAGAGCATTATTGAGCCCTAGTGATCACTTATTCAAATTGGAGCACCTCATCTTGTAGGAAGATTGGTAAATTAGGCTTCCTTTTTGGGGGGCTGGGTTGGGATACTGGTTTTCAGCCCTTCAGTTTGAAGGACTGCAATTTCTCCAGAAACAGTACAGAGAAGTTGGATATGCAGCTTGTTTGTTGACATGGGACCAGTTAAGGTTGAAGTAAGACATACTCCATGGGAGACAGTGTCTTCCATTTGGGAGCTGCTTGGGGATAGCAGGTTCTTGGAAAAAGGACCTGACACTCTGAATAAACACGTAACACCAGTGAGTACTCCAGTGCAGTATGCAGTTCATGCTCTGTCTGAAGCCGAGCAAGTGCTTTCAGAATCTTTACGTAGTCATTTAATATCTCCCGCTTCAGTTATGGTGCGTCCTTCAAAGGGCTTCCGGAGACACAGTGTGCATGAGATGGGAGTTCTGTGGAGAAAGGTCACCCTTATATTATCAGAAAGTGTTTTATAGTAAACATAGGGGCCAAGCAATTCAACCTGTGCATCTTGAAAGGAGTGCTAGATAGAGGAGTGTGACAACGTTTAAAAAAATAAACAAACTCCCCATCATTTTTCAATTCAGAGCTCAAGAACTGTTTTTAGAATAAAATCTGCCCTTCATCATTAACTTGAAATAGATAATAAAACATTAAGGATGCCTTTCTTTTTTTGACCTTCCCCACTTCATACATCTCAGCATAATGTTGTTTACAATGTAAATATGTTTAAGTATTTTAGGACAAGAAACAAGATCTCAAGTTCTGGAAAGAGCTGAAAAATGAAGTGAAACTTTTGGCTGCCTTTCAAAAACTTCAAATCCACAAAATCGTAGATCAATGAGCTTAGCTCATCTAGAGGTTTCTCAAAAAAAGTGTTCTATGTACGGATCTGTGTCCTAAGCATAGATGTTTTCTGAACTGTGACTGTGAAAAATGGATCAAATACTAGATTTCATGATCTTCTTTCTTTGATTGCCTGGAATAGAAGACTGTTCATAAAAAAATTGTTTAATTTCTGTTTTCAAAATCAATTTGCTGTGATTCTAGGGTGATTATATAAATTGAGATTTTTTTTTTTGGTAATGTCCTTGAAAAAGAAGTTATATATAGCTTTTTTTCTTTGTTTGGATATTTTGAGGACTTTTAGATGTAACTGTCAAAAGAAAAGTAGCATGCTAATATGCATTACCAATAATAAGCTAATGTTGATTAGAATTTTTTCTTGCCTATTGAAATCCTGTGGTTCACCTGCTTTGATTGTTACAGAAGGGGAAAGGAGTCAGTTTCTCTTTTCAGTGCTCCTGGGATATTTATTTACAATTTAACATCTTTCCAAAATTGTAATTTGGGGCGTGGGAGAAGTGATTTCCGAAGCGATGGATGACATTTGTTTGTGAAGCCAAACAGATGACAGCATGCTTTTCATTGTCACATTGAGAACTCACTGAGAGCTGTTGCAAGGACAGTATGACAGAAGCAACTCTGGCACCATTAGTGCTGGTGGTTGTGTCCAAATTCAGCTAGCTGCTACCTGGGATATGGGATGCCCAGAACTAGGGTAATGGTTTGAATAGGCAGCACCAGCAGCAGGAAGGAACACAGAAAGGTTAAAAAGAGTCATGGGGGAATGCAGTGAGCAAGAAGGCTACAGGGTCTAGCATGTCAGTAGTTCTTGCTTGGAAGTGTGTTTCAAAGTCAATGAAACTGATTAGAAAATAAGCTGGAATGGGGTTGCAGATGACCCATTTTCTGTTTGCAGTGCTTTTACTTCTGAACATATAAATATGTAAGACACGTGATTGACATGTAAAAGAAAATTAGTCTGAAGTCATAGCTGGCTGCAGAATTTGCTGGGAATTCAACGTGTGGAAGCAGAGGTGTGTGTGGCCATTCCCTTCTCTCTCCCATAAACCACTCACGTCAGTGTTTAGCTGCTTTGCTCGCTCCCCACACAGAGCTGACCTTGTTCTGGCTGGCCTTGTACTTTCTCATTTCTTTGTCTGTGTTAAAGCCAGCTGGTTTTCTCTATGGAAATTCACAGCTAGGACCCTTTCAGCAGATGTCTACATGGCTTCAGCAGCTCTTTTCCTCTGCCCTTCTGTGGCATCATTAGACTTTTACCCTCACATCACAAAGTGAAAGCTGGGTTACTCAACTTTCTTGAAACGTGTAGCAATTTGAAGGCTATTTATAGTTGGACTTTAGAGCATATGGAGTGAGCATAGCCAGAATATTTATGACCTCCAGATCACTGCCCTTTCTTCACTCAACCCCCAGATTTACGTAAGACATTGTAGCCTTTTATTTTTGAACTAGGATCTGTCCTGGTGCATATTGCGATTATACAAGACGGTTTTCTCCTGGAAACTCTGCAGATAAGTTAGGCTGCTTTCCAGCAGCATAACTTCACAGAAGTTTTCACACAGTTCATAACAAGATTATAACTGTGAGAAGGGTACTGTTTGTTCAATGTGTAAGGGAAACTGAAGTCAGGCCTGGGAGATGATATCACCTGCAAGACATGCTGAGAAGTCAAATAATGGCATTGTCAAGGGGGTGCAGCAGAGGATGTGTCTATCTCTGCCAGCTTTGGTAAAAACATTTGACAGTATGTACTTGCTACACTTCCTTATTGCAAGAGAATTCTTGCTGCTTTAGCAAAAGGCAGGCTCAATTTGCGCCAAACCAGGTGCTGAGATCTCTTTTAGAACACCTTGTCTATGCCAGGGAGAGCAGAATTTCGCATGGCTGCTCTGCCTCCAAGAAAGGCTGGAAAACTTACCCTGTAATGTTACAGGGAAAGCAGTGGTTTCGGCAAAGCTTTTTACCTTTTACAGCTCAGGTTTTAAAACTATGCTTTCCGGCAACTTGTGCCATTCTAGACGACCTCAGACCTACGATTGAATCCTCAGGGTGCAAAACCTCCATCAAGGGCTTTCTAAACGTTCTGCTTGCAGAAGTGACAAGACTTTGACATCTTTGTACAAATACAAAGCTGGGCTAACATTGTTTAGACCCGTGTTTCATTTCAAATCAAAATTCTGTTTAAGATTCCTTAAAGTTAGCGAGAACCTTGACAAAGCTTCATGTGGCAGTCTGAGTACTTGCACTTCTCTGAGAAAAAAATATTGTTGTAAATGGACAATAAATCCAACGGCATGGTGTATTAGTGGCTATGATTTTTTTGAGGAGCATATGATTTTGATGGGCATTTTGAGTGTCTTATCCAGCGTTCACTAGAAGGTATCTGGGTGAAGAATGATCTGTATTCAGGGCTCCTTATGAGATCTTTTTTCCCCTGTGTAGGGACACATTCTTGAGAGTATTTGTCAAATAGGAAAAGACAATGGGTGAAAATTGCCCATCCTAGGTAGGAGCCAGGTTCCTCTTGTGGTATGGGCTGACTGAGATTCCCAATGAAAGTTAAAAGTGAAAAAAATTTTGGGTACTACCAGAGAGTATCAACTCCACTTCATTTTCATGCTTTTGGAATTTGTCATTATTCTAGTAGGGAACTGAATAAAAACAATTTCCTTTAAGTTTTCCTTCAAAATCAGAAATCTATTTTGGACTTCAGCATGAGGTTTTTGAGAGAACAGGTGTGGTGTCTAAAGTGGGCTTTAGGTTGTAGAAGGTTCAGGTTCACTTTATGTGATTGCTCTGGAATGCGAGACTGTTTGCATAAAATTGCTGTTTAGTTCCTTGCCATCTGTCTGCAGTGTTGTGACTATCTCTACTTAATTATTCCTTCAGGCTCACAACAGATCCTGCACTTTCCAAGGTGATGCCCTGTGGAGGTCATGGTTTTCTTCAGGCACTCATCAGAGCATGTTCTCTTAGCTGGGGATCTCACTCAAACTCCAGTAACTGAAAATTATGTCATCACTCCTAGGTATTTGTCTCATATGCTTAGAAATGTGAGTTGTAGGGTATATACTACAACATGCTTCCAAGACTGATTCAGCGGGGTTTTTTTGTGTTTGTCATAAACAGCTTTGATGTTATGCTTCAAGGTGGTGCTATGGATCTCTGTCTGCCTGAACTTGCCTCTTGACTACGTGAGAAACCAGTAACACAACAGGTGCAATAGACTGCAAACATTTAACCCAAATAAGGTGATACTGTGACCTACTGTTTCGTCACGTAACAAAGCTAGAGAACAAGAATATTCATTACAAAGATGGGAGCATTAGTTTTCTGTCAGGAAAAGCCCTGAAATGTTCTTGATATCAAGATGAATATGTCGGGCAAGTTGCATATGTAGTTCAGAGTCTTTGGAGGGAACAAGCTTTTTAGTAGTTCAGCTGTCTTCCATGCAGGACTGATCAGCTAGGGATCAGGAGATTTTGAAGTGCCCTAGGTTGGACAGAGTGCTGAAAGAGAATGAAAGAAACCCTAGAGTCCATGCATGAAAGAGGAGAAAGGACAGGAGAATCAGGCAGGGTCTTGCAGGAAGGTGGAGGGCATTCCTTGCATGATTTGTCGTTGAGCTGCAGAACTCACTGCAGGATGTTGTGGACTCGGAAAGTTTACATGGCTTCAAAAATGGACACTTCACTGAAGAAAACTCCACCAAGTTCTTATTAAAAACAATAATGTACTCTTTACCTGAAGAATTAATTGAGATGCAAATTGCTAGAGGTTGGGAGTATGTTCTGGGGAAGTAATCACTGCATGTTTACCCAGCTAAAAGCTCTGTATAAACTACTTACAAGGCTTCTGCTGTGGATGTCTGCTAGTAACTATTTACTGGAGGAGACGTGCTTTCAGTCTGACCCCATAGAATTGCTTTCATGAGCTGGCAGACTGGGTTTCAAGAGTGAGAAACCTGTGAAGAGTATATTGCCCTCTAGTAAGGGGAAGGACCCTCTTGTGTCAGCTTTTTGTAGATTATGAAGTAAAGTAAAAGTCACCAGAAAAGATGTAATTTGTGAATGATGCATTTTCTTGGCATGAGGGGGTGGCAAAATGCCTTTAGCTTTTTACCTGGTAAGGATACTTGTGATGTAATTACAGGTCACTTGGACCAAATTAACTTCCTGTAACATCTCAGTCCAAGATTTGACTGTGTAGGAACTGTCTTATTGGAGGACCTGTGAGCTATTTGGGAGATGTATTTTTTTTAAAAATTTCTTTTGTTTCTCTGATTAAGTATAAATGTGAGGAATGATATGGAGGCCACACATGACCCTGCCACCAATCAGAATAAAGAGTGTTATACCTCTTTATTGATGTTTCACTTGTTAATTTTCTCTATTAATAGAAGCTAATTTTGAATTATTTTAAAAGAATCATGCCAGGCATTTAACAACAGATTTTAAACACAATTCCAGATGCCCGTTTAAACTAACAAACCCTTGCTGTTTCTTCACTGTAAATGTGATTCACATTATTTACAGTTTCTTCAAGATTTCACACTGATCTATTTTTCAAGGTTCCATAACTGAGATCAAAACAAACTCAAATCAGAAAGTATCAGAGACAATGGTGGAAAAAAAACTCTTTCTAGACAGAGGTCCCACTTGAGAAATAGAAGGCAGAAACTGATTTTATAACAGAATGTTTAGGCTAATGGAACGTTATCAGTCTCAAAAAAGGTCTCACAACCTTATGCTTAAGTTTCTGTTGTGCTCAATCAAAAGTGGATGGCACAAAGTTTTCAAAATATTTGCTCTTGGTGAGTGGGGTTCTAAATTTTGGATTAATTTTTCCTCTGTTTTTATTTTTTTCTTGAGAAGCTTTTACTTTTTATGTGTTGCATATAGCTTGTCTAAATACAGGTGTAAGATTTCCGTATATCTAATGAGACTCAAAAGTAAGCAGTCTTTAAATACTTCAGATATATGCTTAAGATTTTCATTGGTGTCTCTGGGATTTAGCCACGCAGCTCTTATGGAAATCTTCCAATGAACTTTGGAAATCAATACCACAACAGTGACCAGAGCATGCAGGTGTACCTATGTGCATACCTTATTTATTCATACCCTGACAATATTACTGGAGAGGAACGATTTTTTCCCATCTCAACCTGCTGACTGTGATTTCCTTTCAGAGCTACATTAGGCTGGGATTTTTTTGCCAGTCTTTTACTGTTTTCTGTCATGGTTTTGGTTAGTCAAACACAAGATTACCAGTGAGGTTCCTCTATAGATGTCACCACAAGAGCACTACTTACATGTGACATTTTGCTAATCTTTTATGAGTCATTACACTTGTTTTGACTTTCTCTCCGTGTAATCATTGCAGAAGAGAAAAATACCATTGAGTATAATGTTTGCCTCACCTCTTCTACAGGCTTTACATGCACTCCTTCATAAAGGGAATGATAGGAAAGATCAGTGAACAACAGTATGAAATAATGTAGCACCAACATTTGGAGATTGCAATTTACACAGTGTAACCTTTTAATTTTACATATCCTGACATACATTTTCATAAACATAAAACATAAAAATATTCTTAGTTTTTAAGACAAACATCCATGCATTTATTTTCAGGAATACACAGAATGTTCTTATGTTATAGGAATTAAATTATTTGATATTTTAATTTGAAATGTCATTTTTTATTTTGAAGTGACCTGAATTCTAAAATGATAGAAAAACGTGACACCAAAACAATAAAAAAATCCCCTTTTGAGTCAGATGAAATTTATGAGTTTAAAAAGATTTTTTTTAGGTCTTTGCTGAACAGAAAACTTTTAATTTTAATTTTTTTTTTTTCCTCTCTATTTTATCACCTAAGCTGCAAACTCCAGCATTTGTTCAGATCTACTGAAGGATGCTATTTGATACATTATGTGGAGCCTGGCTGTTTTATCTTGTTTTATGCAAATATAATGAGATTCTTTTTCCATATATGTGAAAATCACATGTTGTTCTTTTTTTGTACTTGTAGGTAGTGATGCAGTTGCTTGGGAACTAGCTTTTATACCCTGGTGTTACTTTCTAAATGAGTTCTCTAGTTCTGATTACCAACAATCTCTTTTGACATCTGCTACTTTATTTCTGGAGAAGGAGAGGTCAGAAGTGTCCCTTCCTTCCCAAAGAACTGTGCTGCAGGGTGAAGCAGAGAGGTTTGGGGGAACTTCTCTCCCTGTTCCTCCTCATTCATGCTGCAGATGGGCTTGTAATATGTAATACCTTGCCGTGCACAGTACAGCACTTCCATCGATGTATAAGTCATGGCACTGTACCACGTTGCACACCTCTCATTAGTTTGTTATTCGTCTTACCTCCCACGTTCTTCAAAGTAAAGTTTCTCGTACAGTAACTATGAACTGAATAGTTCAACCCTGCTATACACTTTTCTGTTGAAAGTACTAGTAATTCAAATAAGCCCAAGCTACCAAACCATCAAGTCACTTTGTAGAATCTGGATTTTTCGTAACATTATTTCAGATTAAGATGAGTTCTCCAAATCTTATGAACAATAATTTTACACAGTAATATTTTCATCTGTGAACAAGAACAGATCCTGGGGGATTCACTGAAGAAAAATATTTTTTGAGATCTCTCATTTAATAAGTTTTTTAATCCAGTTAAGACGTGCTGAATTGATTTTGTGTAATGTATTTTCATCAGTATGTCAGGCAGTGCTGTGTCAAAGGCCTCATAGATGCCTAACTATGTTATATCAAATGAATTTGAAAATATCTAGCTTCTGAGGATATATTTCTAATCTATAATAAATTTAATTTGGAGGTATTAAATGAGATTAAATCTAATAAAATCTACTTTCTGATTGAAGACTTGATCAAATATCTCTAAATGTCTTCCAAGGAGACACACCTTACCATGGCAATTTAGGAGTCCTGTGGATATCTTATCTTTTATACAGAAGTAGTAGAGAGACTACAGACCTTTTACTTTTTTGCATGCATTGCTTCAGCCTAACTCACTCCACCTTAATATGAAATAGCATCACGTACTGAAAAACTGTTATTATTTTTGTTGCGTGGCATGCTAATTTTAAACATGGCTGTAGGCAGGAGTATTTCATATGGTGCGCCTTGGCTAACCTGTATTGCATGTTCCTGTAATCTGCCTGCTTTAGCAAGTGTCTCACCTAAGATTGCTTTAAGCCTGGAAGACTTCATGTCAGACTCATAAATTTTCTAGTATATTGACATTCTCTGGCTTTAACCTGAGCTACCACTAATTATGGATTACTGTTTTGTTTTCTCTGTAAACAGAATACAGTTAGGGAACACTTACGAATTATGCTTATTTTGTAAGCATACAAGTCACCTAAACACTCAGAGCTTCCTGTATGATTATTTTCAAACATGCACATGAGTGTGTTTGTGAACACATTTAGAAAAGGCTTCCGCTTGGATACTTATATTTACTGAATGACAGAATGAGATGCCTCTGTAGAGGGGGAAAAAAGCAGATATATTCCTCTGCAAATTATTCGAGCTGACAGAAGAATCACTGAAGAGACAAAACCTGTCACATCTTATATGAATTTAGACTGATATCTATCTGACCCATCTGTACCCATATCTGTATTAAATGATTCATAATACTTATAGACATTCTGTTTTTAACTAATCCATCTTCAAAGCTTTCTGGTTCCTTGTTCTCTAAACTTGAGAAATTCTCTGAATTTTCCTGACATAATCCTAGACATTTTGAAGAGTATAAAGCTGTTGATTACAGAGGCTGTGTTCAACTGTTCCTTTTGTCTACCTTCATACTGAGGCATTGCCACCAGAACCTGAAGAAATGTGTTTGTAGTTCAGTACAATAGATGAAAACTATCTGCAGACTAATGTTTTTCAATGATAGCTTCGATATTGTTGTGTCAGCATTGCTATCCTAGCATGAAAGATAATCTCATCCTTCCTGAGACTTCTGACATATTAATAAAAGGAAACCAAGAGAAAGGAAAAATTATTTACTCTTCAGAAGGCTCTCTATCTTACTCACTGTGTTTAATTTATGGGACAATTTTCAAATAAAGGTAATATGCATTTATACAGACCAGTCAAATAGTTTTCAAATAGTGGCCTGTAAAATTTGTTTGACTAGATCTGCATCGTGTACGTTGTCACTAATGTAACCCGATTATAGTTTTCTGTGGGGAGCACAATGATTGTTAAAAACTTATAAAGTTTCAAGTTGCATTTTGTTATTTAAGGTATGTGGCTAAGATTATTATTTTTCTCTGTCAGGTTGTTTTTTAACTTTTCTCTCTCTCCTTAATTTTTCTGGTTTAGAATGTGGATTTGCTGCATAATCTCCTGTTTCACAAGAGTGTGGAAAGCAATTAAAAATACTTTTGGAACGGTTTGGCTCACAAAAGCCTTCCCCTGAGATAATTTCAACATGCTGAAAACAAACTCTGATTCTTGGCAGCAGAAAGAATTGAACCTTTTAAAAAGTGGGCTCCCAGTAAGCACAATTAAGTTATTCGACCAAGCGAAGGTTGAATTTAGCCTCTCAAATAAACAACTCTGCCAGCTGCATCAGTACTGCACTGTCCCAAATTCCCACTTATTTGATCTGGCATGGCAAATTCATGAAGAGGAAAAGGCAAGATTCTGCATTTATTTTATAGTCTGTCAGATGGAGTACAGTCTAAGGCCAAACTCCACAGTTCCCTGTAACGTCAGGGGGACTTGTATGGAGATCATGGGAGAATAAAGCATTTGTCCCTAAACTTATTTGTATGTGTTGTCAGTTGGACTCTCTGCTTCTTACCAGGCCAGTCTTCTTCCTGTGTTTTGCTTCCTTTTGTCCACCTTTCTCGCCTTTCTTCTGTGTTGAGACTCCCACTTTTCACCACTCTGGCACTGTTTTTGCACTTTTTTGCTGGATTAGCTTGTGTGAAAGTATTACAGACTGGGTCTGTGTGACACTTCAGAGGGAGCAGTAAGCAATGAGATAGTCCCTGTCACTGAGTAGTGGTTTCAGGCTGGGTGCAGACTCAGGAAGCCCAAGCTGACATGGTGTACATAGTTCTGGTGGCATTCGGCTGTTTATTATATGACCAGAGGAACAGGAACCTGGGTGACGATGTCCTTCAATGTACCCTGCAGCACTGAAAACAGACAGAGGAGGATGTACTGCTCTATTGAACTATCCCATTCTGAATTTTATGGCTTCTAATAGTACTGTGATCGGTCTTTATATGATATTTGTTAGTATTTCTCCTAATGCTAAATTCTCACTGAATAATTCTCACTGTTTAACAATGTTAAATCCTCACACATCACACATTATGTCCAAATATGCAAAAGAATTAAACAACCCTGGGGCCTGCAAAGCTGTGAAGGTGTAGGAGAGAGTCTTGGCTCTTCCTTGGTTCTTTTCCTCCTCCATGAGCAGCACTCATCTATGGCAAAGAAACTCCATTTTAAGTTAGAGAGAATTTCCAGCTAAACTAGGAGAGGTAGAAGCTAGCTAAGATGCTGGAGTAGCCAGATCTTTATTCTTAGATATAATCTTAATAAAATGTTGTTATTGTTGGCATTTTGCAATTTTGTTCCATGCCTTTTTCCTAGCAAATATGCTTGTTTTTCTTAGGTGCTATGTAATGGTGAAGCTAGATCTGAGCGGTGTACACCAAAGCTTTCCACAGGGGAGGGTATGGCAGATCTTGTCTCCTGTATACTGGGACACCTTTACATATGCTGTGTTCCTAAAGCGCTCTTTGAGAGGAACAAAAATTCAGCAAAGTACTCCTCTGTAACAGTTACACAGAACCTCTGTGAGACAGTATGTCAGCGCAGCAGAGGACAAATTGTCACTGAGTACTTCAGAAATCCAAAAATCATTACTATATTTTAAAAATTTATTACTATTTCATTGCTCCAGATGGCTATCTTAGTCCTCCCTTGGTTTTTCCTACAGTCAATAAGGACAATAGGGCACATCCGGAGGGTAGTTCAGAGCATTCATATTAGGTGCTTTGAGCCATCCTGCAGACGTTATGTACTTTATCCTCATCAGTCTTCAGGAATAAATCTTTTTGTTAAAGGGGGCTGCTGAGAATGCCTTCAGTTTTGAAGAGAATTTTCTGTGTCAGCTTTGTGCCACTCTAAAATAGTGATCACATCTCTCTCTATAAGGGAATGCTCCTCATTTCATTTGTCTTACCTGTGTGTAAGAGGAAACCTGAACCAAACAATCAAACTTCTGCAAAGCAACACCAAGCAATATAACTGTGTAACTGGATTGATTCTTTTTCTGTAATTCTGTTTAAGAATCAACCAAAACAAACCTTGTCTTTTTTTGAGCTTTGTGGTTAAGTTTTTAAAAAATATATCCAATTAAAACTTTTGCATTGTTGTTGGATGCACTGAGGTGCACACAGGAAATAGAAGTTATGGTGGCAGCTTCGTATTTCAGATCTTTCCTGTTAGAACTTGTCATTACAACAGGCCCCTGTTTTTTATGCACTTGCTACCTACATAGGAAATGCAAGGATAAAAATCCTGGATTTTTTTTTAATTATGTAAAAAGCAAAAGTTTGCCCCATATAGGCATCTGTGAGTTTTACTTCTATTCAGTGAATGTTTTGTGCAGGATGGAATACGGTAACAGGCCATCTTCTTCTGATGGGACGTGGAAATTCATATTTAGTGGCCTTAACAGAGCCACTGGTATTTCCGTTTGATTTCTGCAGCCCATAAAAAGAAGCTGACCTCATCCCCTGTTCATCTTCACGGCAGCGTCTCTCTTGTGCTTTGAATTGCTGAAATGACCGTTACAGGGATGCTTCAAGGGCACTTGGTAGAACTGCAGAGAAAAATCAGATCCTTTTTCACTAAGGACAGGGATTAGGTGAGAGCTTCAGAGAAGAGAGGACTGAGGCAGAAGATCCCTCAGATCCTATGAAGAGGTTAGTGGACCTCACCAGCAAACTAAGAAGTACTTAGCAAAATATTTTGAATAATCACCCTATCATAGGGGACCTCTCAATGGGAGCATGAGAACAGTCCTGTATACTTGATCTGAAGCATCAACAGCTCACATCTACCTATCACCTGCCCAGGAACATGAGAGGATCTCACATTTAAGCAGTGTACAGCCATGAGGAAAAAGCAAAAAGATGAGTTTTGAACTGTATTTTGAGAATACATATAGTCCGCATAAAATACTGAAATGGGATTATGTATGTACTTAAATATTTTGTGTCCAAACATCATTTTATTCCATGTATTTGTCATGGGGATAAATATTACATAGAGAAAAATGTCTGAGGTCTATTGGCTTTTACACATGGATGTAAAAGTTGCAGAGCAAATATGCTGTAATGTTGAATTGAATGTTATAATTTTTACCTGGTTGAATTTATTCCTAGGTTATGATTAGGATGGTGATTGTGGCCTAATATCTGTTAAAAAGTTAGAATGCTCCAGATAGTGGGAAGAAGATTTGCAGTTTCCAGAATGAGTGGAAAGTTATTTTCCAGGAATTAGTGAAGATTGCCATAAAGCTTACTGTAGTTTATGTAGAAGTAGTTTCCTAATTGCTCGTATATAAGATGTGTAGCAGGGCATATAATTCTAACACATGTTCCAATCTTGAAAATTTTTGGTTGCTAATAAATGTCAAAATAAGGAAAAAAACAAGACGACTAATGAAGTAAAATCTGTATTGACTAATCCTTATGAATACGACAAAAAAATCAAAGAGTAGTTTTTGTCCAATCTTGGAACAGAACAGAGGTGCACCTTGGTAGTGCGAATGTTCATGTGCATCCGTCCTCTTCTTTCAGTTGAGAAAAATAACTAAAAGTCTGTTGAAAAGGGCATCAGTTTCTTTGTGGTCAGTGAACCCTCAAACTGGAATATCCAGATGCTTTTGAGGGTTATCATTACTGTGCAACTGAAATGGGAGTAATCCATTATCTGCATGACTGTTTTCAAAATAGCAACAAAACTTCATTAGGAATATTTGGTGATACATAAAATGCCAAAATGGAAGTATTTGAACACAGGGTATCCTTATTTCTATTTATTAATGCTAATTTTAACATGGATAGACATCACTGCTTTCAAACTAATGGAACTTATTTGCTCCTAGTCAATTTAACGAGTTTATATGCTGTATCCTATAGGAAGATATGAGATAGGTTATCACTTAGTTTTAGGACCATAGGATCACAGCATAATTAGGGGGAGGGGGCCCCAGCAGTCCACTCCTGCTCAGAGCAGGGTCAGGTTTGAAGTCAGTCTGAGTTGTGCAGAGCTTTACCTAGCCTTATCTTGAAAACCTCTGAGAGGGGAGACTGCACAACCCCTCTGGGCAACTGCCTCCACTGACTGCCTTCAGGGTGAAATTCTTTTCCTTAGATCCATACTGAACCTCTTGTTTCAGGTTATGCCCATTGTCTCTTGTCCTCGTACCAATGAAGAGCTTGGCTCCGTCTTCTCATTAACCTCCCTGTAGGCACTGGCAGGCTGCTGTTAGGTACCCCCAAAGCTGTCTCTTTTCCAGGCTAAACAAGCCCTGGTCCCTCAGCTTCTCCTTGTAGGGCAAGAGCTCCAGCCCTGACCATTGTGGGGGCCCTCTGCTGAGCTCCCTCTGGTTTTTGTGTGTCTTTCATATATTGGACACAGTTACATGAGGACTAGTGAGTGCTGAGTGGAGGATTAAGGGAGGATGATCCCTTCCCTTGATCTGCGTGCTATGCCCCTGCTAATACAGCCCAGGAGGCTGCTGGCTGTCCCTCCTATATTGAGGCACGCCCCTTCAGGGAAATTTTCTCCATAATTCAGTAATAAATCTCTGCAGATATGGAGATATTAATGTTTTCCTGTTCAATATTTGCTTTTGTATGCTAGGCAGTGATTGGCCCCTTGCAATTTTTTTCTTAAGAATTATGAAGGTGGGAATGATGGAAAGCTACTTTCCGTGATTGAACATTACTTCTAGTGCTTCTATGACAAGCAAGAAGTTTTTTTATGATATGATTATAACAATTATGACAGTCTGATGTTGTGTGCACTGAAGTTTATGTCATAAGGTATTCATTTAAGTGCAAGTAACAGCAAAGAATCAATGACAAATCATTTGTCTGTAAATGTAACTTTTCTCTGAAAATGAAAAACGAAAAGGAATTTCATTCAGTGGTATAGATTAGCTCTGAGGCCTGGCCTTAGATTTTGATTTCGTTGAATGAAATTATATTAGCCAATAATTGTTACTGACAGGTTGAAACTTTGTAGAGACCTGGGGATGTATTGTTTGTATGAGGAGCAGAGTGCAGGTGGGCTGAGCAGAGCAGGTATTCAGCAAGCAAGCAAGCAAGATTCAGGAATCTTGTGCCAGCAAGTATTCTGTTTTCAGATCCTAATTCTCCCAATTTTCAAAACCTTGGGGAATAGAACACGTCAATTCCTGCCTCAAATTCAGCAGTGAAACTAATGTTTTCCCTATGTAAACAGACTTGTATAAATTACAGATACCAACCAAATATTGATTCTGTTAAGGCAGAGTTTCAGATTAATTTTACTTGTCCAAGTAAAGAGCTTTATGAATAGATTTAAAAACCAAAATGTATTAGAGCTGGTAACTAACACCTACAATAATAAATTGAAGCTCATGATCATGTAATTGTATATTTGAGGGTGGCAGAAATGTACATTGGAGAGAAACTGCATGATGCCAATGGCATTTCTGTTCAGAATCTCTTAAAACATAATATTATCCATCATTTTTTATTCATAAGAGGTTGTCACCATATTCCCCTGTTAACATCTTAATAGCATTCTAAATAATTGTTGGATTCATTGCTGTTGCTAATTTGCCATTTTTTAAATAGGAGGTTGTTACTGCTGGCTAATAAATGTTTCATGTTTGGAAATTTGGTTCTTTTGCCAATCTTTTCATTAAGTGAAGTGGCTCCTTAAAGGAGGTTCTGAAGAACATCAGTTTTTCACAGGGTGATAGTTACATTATTAGTCTTGTTGAGCTAGATAATTAAGGGGGTTTGAGTGTGAGAAAGGCAAGCATTTAAATAGTTTTCAAGATTCTTGGATGAAGATGTATATTGCAGAAAAGCAACAGCTCCAATGGAAGTTTGAAGAAGGCTTCTAGACCACCATGTCTTGTGCAAGCAATTTGCTCAATTTTATAACAACATATTTAAAACAACCGAGTTTTTGTAGAATCTTCTGCTTTACTATAAGCAGAGCTTTGTAGCTTGCCACGAACGGATTTCTATGTAACTTGGTAGGGTGCATGTTCAATGTTTTCTTTTCCCTATTAGGGGTGTTTCAGCTTTTGGGCAAAGCTAATTCTTTTTGAGAGAGAAAAATTCAAGAGGCCAAGCTGATGACAAGCCTGTCTTATACATGGCACTGCTTTATGTGCAGTGTTGTTTCTACAACTGTTCCTACAGCTTGAGTATTGACTTAATTTGCCCTTCACAAGTATGTATTCTGTTAATACGCTGTTTACAATGTACTAATGTTCCCACAAAACCCACTGAAGTAGAGCAAATTGTCCCATTTCATTAGTACAGGATTCTATCTTTGAATAATTTTATTTCACGTCAAATAGCTTTTTAGCTCTGCATCATCAATGTAACCAGTATTTATTGTTTTGTAGAACAAGTTGTTGCTGTTTCCCATTTGTTGTCTTTCTGCCTTGCTGACTCACTCTAGCCTTTATTCTGCGGTCTCAAACCATTCACACTCTCCTAAAAGGATTGTGGCTAAATGTAATGAGTTGTCTTTTTGTTCAGTTTTCACTCTTTTTAGGTATTATGAATAAGTGGAGTCACACAAGGAAGGTTGGTTCAGGATACCACCTGAATACAACTTCTGTCTTTATGTAGAGAGGAGTAAGTACTTTTTTCCTGTTTACTTTGCTCAGAACAGGAATAAAATGTGTTTCTTATATTAATACATGGCATACAGGAGCTGTGGGCACACTGTCAGTCCAGACGTGTGGCCAGCACATTCGTAACAGCTAATGTTTTGCTTTGCAATGACTTCCAGTCTGATACTGTGTCTTTTGCTCCTTAGGTGATGGTTTATGGTATCAATATATTATTGGAAAGGGCTCAAGCTCATCTGATCTACATGGAGGCATTCATATGCTTAATGCTAAGGATGTGTTTAGATGTAATTAAGAATTATGAATTTGTTCAGGTGCTGGGCTGAGGTGTATGTGTTCAAGCAGCTTGAGAAGATGTTTTCTGCCAGACCTGTTCTCACTGTGTGTATCCTGATCCTGTAGGAAAATACATGAGATTCTAAGTGTAATGAATATATTTTACCACTAGATGGTATTGTTATATGAGATTAAGTATCTGCTTTGTGCAAGGGGATGCTGCAGGGAAGAGGACCTTTAATGGCTGTTAGTCATGTGGGAAGGTGCCAATGGCTGCTTCTGAGCAAAGTGCAGATAGCCCCAGGAATAAGGCTTAGCAGTTAATTAAGCCATAAGTTACGACTCTTTCTTTTTTCTCTAACTTGTAGGCTTGTTTGAATAATGCAAGTCTTTGCAAGTGAGTAACCTCAGTGTGTATGATGACAAAACACTGGAAAGTAGGGAATGTCTTCAATTGCTATCATTGTTTTGCACGATATTTTACATATTGCCATCCGCTAAGGATTTGATTTTCATTAAATGCACATCTGCTTTACACAGAACATTTTTTCAGGAAATGTATGAGAAGGGAAGGTACACGTATGACCAGGAACGTGAGCAGTACAACTTCTAATCTGTGTGAGGCAGTGACACTCATGTGCTGCTCATCTGCTAGTGCATTATAACTTCTTAAAAATCCAGGGCTGGGAGGAACGTGTGATGTATTCTACCATTTGGCCAAGTTATTATGCATCCCAGTTCTTACAGAAAAAGATAACAAGAATTACCAGTTGTTAATTGTCTGAGTTCTTAGGATGCTGTGTTCTGTGAAATACTAAGAAAGTCTGCATGAACTGTTTTATCTCGCTACTGTGTGAAAAGCATTAACCACTTAGCTCGGGATAGGGAAGCAGTTCTGTGCACAGCAAAACAGACTGCTGCCTGCATTTGAAGAACTCTATATAAAAAATAGGGAAACACTTTGTATTTTTAATAACAACTTTGACACTGCCTTACCGCTTTGTTTTCTTAAAAATATTGAGAGAAAGCATTTTACTTCAGTTGATTTGGAGTTTAAATTGCTTTTTCATACCAGGCTTTCTTTGAAAATCTGCTGATTTCCTGCCTGACTCACAGGCAGATGTATTGTGGGATCTTAGCGTTGTGACTGATGTATGCGTTGTTCCCATGTTGTTGCTGTGGCAGTGCTATGCTGCTGCAGTCATAGACCAACCCCTATTTTCCTGGGAATTGTATGAATCCACAACAAAATAAGGTACCTGCCGCAGAGTTCATATAGGTCATGTATTTAGAAACAGCTTTCAGTACAGAAAAGTGGCAGTCAACTGAATATTTTTCATATTGAGCCCTCCCAGAGTCCTCCCCAGCCACCAGCAGTTTACACTAATCTTAGGGAAGATATGAGTACAGAACTCACAGTGTTGTAAGGAGAAGGTGGAGCTCTTGATGTTTGTTTCTCGGTGACACTCTGTTTTAATTACACTCGAAGGTGTAGCATGTTTACAGACTATGCAAAACTAAAGCCTGGCTTTCAGAGTGCCTCCCTGGGTGGACAGCAGCAGGTTTGGGGGCAGCTGCTAGCAGCATACAGTTGGTCTTCTTCCCCTTCTGGCATGTGGTGCTGCCTTGAAGGCTCCCTCCTGTCTGCAGCGAGCATCTGCTGGTGTGTTGGGCAGGTGAGCTCCTGGCGCTGGTCCATGTTGCGCTGGCTATGCTGCTGGGGCACTGCAGGCTTCCTCTCTGCATGGCATCCAGGCCTGATCTTGAGAAGGGCCTCCCAGACGCTCTGAGAGACAGTGTAGACATAATCACCTCATGTATCATATGCAAGGGAAAACATGATTTAAAGGACTGGGTTCCCAGCAGGTATAAATCACTCCAGTTCTTATCCCAGTAGAAGAACTGGTGGAGGAAATTTGATATCAAGCTCAGAATAATTACTAGGCTAAGATGACTTGAAGATAGTGAAGTCCTAAACAGAAACGCTGCATCATGCAATGTGGCCAACCAACCTGTAACAGAGAAATATATTTCACATAAAGAGTCATCAAGAATATTTTAAAAGAACATGAAAGCTACTGGGATTATAAAATGTCATCATACTTGTTTTCTACATCAGTTTCTTCCTGCATTTTCCTCCTTGTGCAGTTTTCTATTGATTGGATAATGCTGCTTCTTTTTCCCAGAATTTCATTTTTCTTCTTGTTTCAATTAACTTAACGATGCTATTTATAAACATTTGAGAGCAAAAATAAAATTTACCTTTTTTTTCTGTGTTTTACCAGCTTCTGTGATTACTTGGTCTGTGTTTTCTTTAACAGTTTCCTGGCATGAACCCTTGGAAACCGGTGAATCACTTTCATTTTCAGTGAGGGAATCCACTATTTGAGAATTTCTCCTACTGTTGATATCAGAGGTAGATCACAGTTGGGGAAGGATGCCTGAACAAAGTCAATAGCTATTTATTAATATCTATTTGTTCTTTAAAAGAGTGATTTTTGGATTGACCTCTCTTTTATCTTTGTGTCTCTGACAAGAAACAGTAATAGGTCCATTTTAACCAAATTAACAACTAACACAATGAGTGATTGCACATGTGATTAATTCAATGGTACTATTCAGTTCTACCAAAAGACTTTCAGGAACACAGTTGTTTTAAGTGTATTCCAAAAAAGCCCAGACAACACAAAACCCACCCAGAAAGATTTTCTTAAATTCTTTTCCCATTCTAAACAAAGTTAGACAAACATAGTTGTACATGGAAAGCACGAAACCTATGAAAACATGGTCTAAGAACATTCAGCACAGGCCTTTTTGACCTGCAGGCATGTGCAGCACTTTTATGTTAAACAACACTGAACTAGATGATAGTGTAACTTGTATGTCATCAATATAATTTCTAAGAGATATATCTCAGGCATATGCAGTGCTGGTAATTAGAAATTAGATCTTCAGCGACCTGTAGGGAGTTTAACAAAGGCGTTAAGAGAAAATCCAGCAATTTCAGTGACTTGCTGGCTACCCTTATTAATTAAGGCTGGGGAGCACATTGTA
Organism: Phalacrocorax carbo; assembly: GCF_963921805.1. Taxonomy (NCBI): domain Eukaryota; kingdom Metazoa; phylum Chordata; class Aves; order Suliformes; family Phalacrocoracidae; genus Phalacrocorax; species Phalacrocorax carbo. The sequence goes on along the minus strand of NC_087513.1, from coordinate 36,828,159 downwards.
ACTGAAGAAAAGGAAAGCATATTTTCCTTATTTTCCAAGATTTGCTAGCAGATGCTGGAGAAAATTATCAAGGACAGCAGTTTTTACAAAAGATACTATTTTGTGGAAAGGAAGTCTCACTTGTAGCCAGTCTGTCCTACAAGACGCAGTTACAACCCTCTCACACAGAGTCCTAGGGGATGCTCAATATCAGATTTCTGTTTTACCACACTCTGATGACAGTGCTAAGCCGTGCATGTCCAAAATTTAGATTATTAGTAGCGATTCAAATAATGCTTCATCTATATAAATAGTCTAAATAATCTAAATAATGAGATTGACTGGCAGAAGGACCTCAGGTATTGCCTCTGACTAGTTTGATTCAAACCTTGCCTTTACTGTTAGTATTTCATAGCTCTTCTGCTCAACCTGCCAAAAACGAAGTTTCGTTTTCCTCTAGTGCGTGTGCACTTAAAGTATACCATGTATTCCCTCTGCAAGTTTAGCTACTCTGTTATTATAGTGATAATATCAACAGCTTTGATTTATATTCCTTTAGCAATACTACCTAACTTCTTGTTTGCTTTCTTTACTACAACTGGATATTCGGCTAAAGGCTTTAAAGGATTTTTCTGTAATAACTTCCAATCTGTTTTTATGCTGCAGAAGCTTTCTTTTAGCTGATAGTCTGTCAGTTTGGTTCTTTGTTCCAGGGCTTGTCAGTCTGCATTCATCTACATTTGCTTTTGGCAAGACCAGGGTCTTAAATGATAGAAATCTTTTCCTCTTCAATTCTGGTTTCCATATGATACGTTGTGGCTCCTCATCTAATAACACAGGCTTTGAAATCTTCCCCTTAAACAGTGTTGTTTGGGTCTTTTTACAGGAGAAAAAGACAAAAAAAAGAGAAAGGAGAAAATAAGGCATTCAGGGACACATCTCTGACTTTTCTAGCATTTTCTTGTTATACTTTTATTAACTTGTTTATGTCCAAAATTTGACGAAAATCTTAAAATTGATACAAATTTTCAGATTGAAACATACACTTTGTTCACTAGATTATCCACCATTTATTTTTATGCTACTCTTCCTTCACTTGGACCATGTCCTTTGTTGTAAAAAGCATGTCTCAGTAAGGTATTATTATTTTTGGTCCTAATTCAACATACCACGTAAGTCCCTTCCTAACAGATTAAATGCTGAAATGTGTTTAACATTTCTTGAATTCTGTGGAGTGAATGGACTTGGTTAAAAAGCTGAACATTTGCCTGAAGGTCCTTCTGGTGCTGTATCTGAAGCCTGTTTTGTTTCCTGGCAGAGATGTGCTGTGGCTGCTCCAGATGTGGGGCATTGGACTGCTCCTGTCCTCACAAAATCCTCATGAGGGCACTGCTGGTGTCCCAGGAAAGAGGTCTTTGGCTCCATCAGCCTTGGCACTATTCCTTGTCAGACAAAATATCTTCTGCCAAACAGTGGGATTTTCAGGGTATCATAGCAGGGTGGGAGGCAGAAGCTAATAGATTAGGGAGCTAAACCCCTCTGATTTTGAGGAGAAATCAGTGCTTTCTTGTTTTGTGGGTGTGGCACTTATTGCCAGAGCCATGCTAAGCAGAAGTACAAAAAACAAGGTTAATTTCTCACTATTTGGAAATGTTATGTTTCTTAACATGAGTTTTTTAAAAAGTTTGCTGAATGAAATGTCCAATATCGAGGGTGAGACAATAATTATCCTTCGTTTCTGGGAAGGTATTTTAAACACCTGGGAACAAGAATGAGTATAAACTGTGACAGTTCTCTTGCTTAAAGATATTTCCACTTGAATCTTTTACAGCCCTTCTGATTTCTGCCCTTTAGCCTCCTTCCAGTTCGGTGGATGTCCTACTCCCACACCAGGGAAAGCTTCACACTGTTCCATCAAACTTTTGTCAAATGATTCTCCAGATAAAATGTAACTGACGTTTTTTTCACGGCCTCTTTTTCACCCTGTCAGAGCAGTCAGAGCAGTGATCAAACCATCAAGCCAGTGGCGTGGAAACACACCATGCTGGTATTTTTGGCGTGGCCTAGAACATCCTTTTCTAGGGAGACAAGTGGAAGGGACATCTAGGGATAGAGATTCCTTCCCATCCCTTCCTGGGGGGATGGGAAGGACATTGAGTGGGGCTACCCACAAATAGGGGTCTCATGACTCCAGCACGACCATCACGTGGAAGGCCTGTCATAGTTTGGGCCCCTTCCCCATGTTTACGTTCCTCCACCATGCACCTCATTGTTCACTTTAGATCATCCGCCAGATCACTGCTTGGGGAGAGTTGTTTTCATCAGTCCTCAGTGGGAGGGTTGAGCAGAGTGTGGACAGTGCCCAAGGCCACGTTATTGTTTTTGTGATGTTGCCACTTTGTGCTGGGTATTGAATAGACATTGTCCATCCTGCTTATTGCTCCACTGCCCAGTTTAATCTCCTGTTTGCCACTCTCTGATGTCACAGGTCTGCATGGACAGGACTCCAGGGATTGTGGGGTTGGACATACCACCAAGTCTGTGATGAATTAATTGTTTTGGCTCATGTCAACATTAGTTCAGCATGTGGCGTTTTCCACTGGATCTGTTCAGCTTGGTTAACATAACATGTTCCATTTCTGACTTTCCTTTGTCATAAAAAGACGCCTACTCCAACTCTTTCTTGCACTCACAGGGCTTAACCTTTATTTTTAAACTAGATTTGAGGATATTGTGTTACATGGTGGAGAGCAAAGGGGAAAAGGTGGTTGGTAGCATTTTAACAAACAACAGAGTCAGAGAGGAAGGTTTTTTCAAGGACTCTGAGTCACATATTCTGTCCTGGCCCAAGACAGGATTAACTGAGCCTAAAGCATCATGGATCGCATTTGTGTAGCCTATTAATTCATAAAAACTAGCAGAATTTGGTGTGGCCATCATTCCTAGGCCTTCATTAGCCTTTATTGCAGAAAATGTTCCTCATGTCAACAAAAAGAGGAAGGCAAACAGCAGGATGGCTTTGGGTTGTTTAGACGGGAATCTGAAAATTTCAGGCATGAGATGAATATTGAGTTACTTGCTTGACTGAAAAATTATCCTCTTAGTGTGAACAGAAGTCCAGAGGAGTGCTGGCTGTGGCCGTGGTTGAATCATCATGAGAGCTTCTGGGTTGTGGGAGCTGGAAAACCGGTGGGGTTCTTCTGGCGCCTGTGTGCCCTGGCCCTGCAGGGTGCACTGGGGGTTGAGCGGGGATGAAGTGCTATTCCCCCATTGCGGTCCCTACCACGCAGCATGGCACCACTGCCGGTCCAGCCCCTTCAGGTGGCAGTGTGGAGCGCGCCCTTTCTCCGTTGACCTGCCCCCTGTTCCCACTGGCCCCCATTTTGGAAAATCAAAATGGTATAGCTGCGTCATATCACTTTCCTCCTGCCCCTCTATCTCCTTTGCTTTTCTAGGTGACTTGTGGGGGTCCTCTACCCCAGCTAGGTAGGGATTGCCCAGCTTTCCTCGAAGTGCCAGTGGTCTCTGGATAGCCAAAGAAGTTAGCTGGATGGAGAAGTCTCAGGAAATGTTAAACAGATTTATGCAGCACTAAGCTGCTGAATTTTGCAGGAAGGGAAGAGCTGGAGGATGAGGGTAAACAAGCTCTTCTCTGGCAGTCTGTGTTGTCAGTAAATTTTTATAGAGTTGAGATTTATTCTAGTGTCAACCTCATGTGGCTGTATATAGTGGGGGCAGGACGCAATAGCCTGTTTAAATAAAAGCTGTTTGGCAGTGTGTAAAGCCACCCTTCTTTTCTAAATCCTTAATGAATGTTTAGTCTCTTCATACTACTCTTTCATTGTTAGCCCCTTTCATGCTGTTCTTCATCTGAGTGATCCTGTGCATGTTAATTTTTCCTGGAGAGAGAGAGTGGGAGACAAATATTTAGTCAGAACTCCCTTTGTTTGGCAATGTACAGAACCAACGTGTCACTTAAGAGGGAAAAACATTACAACCACCAGTCTCTTGCTCATTTTTTTTTTTTAGGCATGGTCTTTGCTAGCTGATTTATATTTTTTCCCAAAGGCAGCTAGATTAAAACCCACCCAGTGATTAGGGTGCTTGGTTTGTTGCTCAGCCATGAGCTGCGGCGTACCTGCCCTCGACAGCCTGGCCCAGAGGGAGCATGAGGAACCACTGGGGAGGGAAGCAGAGCAAAATGTCTAATGTGGCATCCTGTGGCCATCAAGCAGTGGTGTGCAGTTCCTTCTCAGCGATCGCAGGAGGCCGTGCAGCCACAGCACCGTGGAGTTTCTGAGAGCTGGTAATTGCAAAAATGATTTCTTCCAGAGTGCAGCCCTTCTGCTGGAGTACAAACACAGGCTGGGTAACAGGAAGATGCCTAAGAATTAAGGCAAACTGTACTGGAACAGACAGCTTTCCTTGTGAAAGCTTACATAGTACTTGAAATAATACAGAGGAAATGCATAAAGCAGCCAGAACTGTCTGACTGGAGAATCTTCAAACAAGGAGTGATGTTTATACATAATTAAGTCAAATCTGCAATGTCAAATGCAACCAGAGATTTTGATACTTGTTGTAACGTGCTAAGTAGAAATCTGAGATTTTGAAATATTTTCAGTCTAAAGTAGGTCTGCATAGTGTAGACATACTTTGTTTCTCAAGACACTTGGAAATTATGGCATTTTTTAACGTTTATTGCAGATTCTCTGCAGAGAAATGCTGTAACAGAAGGTAATACATAGTCAAATTAAAGAGAAATTTAGTGAGAAAGATAAAAAAACATTGGAAGTAGAATGACCTGGTATTTTAGTAAGACAATCTGAATATATGACACCATTGGAGGAAGTATGATTTGCTTAGAAGAGGAAAATATATCTTTTTTTTTAAAATACAAAAGAAAAAAAACCTTCAAATTAAAATTAGCATTGTGCAAGACAGAATTACAAATAGAAAACTGAAAAGAGACATCCTGATCTGTTGAATTCTAAAAGGAAAACCATTAGCAACACTGGCATTACAGTGATCTTTTAAATTAGCTGTAGGGTCACATAAACTGAGTTATGAGACATGATGCTGAGAAGAAAAAATAGTGAGTTCTGATTAACTTCTGTTGGTGCTTTCTCTCAGCCCCACCTCCAGAAAATTTCTTGCAGTAGTGTTAGAAGGCATCCTCAGCAAGTGTAACCAATTTGTTTATTCATTTGCATGATCAGAGGATCTGGTCTCATACTACGTGTGTGTGCAGTGTTTGTGTGCATGTATAACCTTTCCTTTTATATGACATTGATTTTTCTCACAGTTTTATTCCTGGCAAAAAAAGTCTGCCTTGCAGAGAGTCAGACAGAATAACTGTGTCAAATAAGATTTATTTCAAGGAATACAAATGCAGCTACCTTTACTCACACAGAAATAAAGACTTTTTAAAAAAAAAAAAAAGAAAAGAAGATTTTACAAACTCCTTTTGCTCTGTTTCTCGCCTGACCAGAGCTCAGAGCCAGCCAAAGACTCCCACTGATTGAAGCAGCTGCGGAGGCTAATGAAGTTTTTAGCTGAACATTTTAAATTGAAGCTGGCTAGGAGGTTCATGAAGTAATTTGAACTCTCAGTGTGTGTATGTGTAGTACATAGGTAACTGTATTTTGCCAGTATCATCTCAGAAAAAAAACCAAACCACTGGAAATTGTGGATGTTTGGGAAGTTTGTTCAGACATGTTCTTGTGGAGGGTTAGGGCATACATATGCCTGGATTTTCTCAGCTGTATTCTCTAGAAATCTTGGCACATTTTGAATACTTTATAAATGTGTCTGGGATTTAGGGACACCTGATAACTCTAGCCCAGATGCCCCTGCTCCAGCTGCTGCACATCAGCATTTCATAGTAGCCTCATCTGGGACTCTGGACATAGAAATGGTCTTATTTGGAGCCTTCGAACATGTGTGCTGTGTTGTAGAGCCATGCATTATAAATTTGACACTTCTGGAAGGTCTTCTGGGCCTGTACCATTCATGTGGTTTATGCACGTACAATGGTTTGGATCCCTCTCTGAAACCAAAGGCTTAATGTGCATGTGCTTTACAGTGCACAGTTTCAAACTGGGAAATCCTGTACACAGAGGTTGGTTCAGTCCCCACTGGAATCCTCAGACATTGTTGCCAACTCTGAGGGTCGGAATCAAGTGCCATACTTTTCCTGGATAGAAAGCTGTTTTTTTCAGGTTAGTCTTTAATTTAGTGTGGCATGACAGTCCCATGAGCTGAGCACTCAAGGTAACAATATAGTTTTTCAAAGAAATTGTATTCAACATAGCTTGTACATTTATTTCTATAACTGGATAATTCTTTCTGGTCAGCACCTTTCAGAGGATTTATTCCCTTTTCTCACATAAAGCTGATCTCTTTCTCTGGTATTTCCTCACATGACATAGGTGCTGCCAGTAATAAAAAGCACTATCTTTTACCTGCCTAGCCTGTCCTAAGTGGCCTGCGTTTTTCTTGTCCTGGAAAGGAAATATGGAAATAAAAGTATAATTCTGTAATGAGTTAATGTGCTGTAGACTCATTACTATTTTTGCAGAAATTATTCTCAGTTCATTAGCTTGGTCTCCCCTTCCACCCATTTTTATAAGAATTATTACGAAGCCAGAACTTGATTAGCGCTGCCTTTGTCAATTCAAGTTATTAATGATTAGTTAATTCTCTCAAGGAATCTATTTTTACTGTGGCAGTATTCATTTTAAGCCATTGAATCTCATGTTTAAATATTTTTAGTACTTACTTTTCAATTATGTAGTCACAGTAGAGTAAAAAAACCTTAAATACTTCCTTAAAGGTGACTTGTGAAACAGGAATGATTTATGTCTGATTTTCACAGCTCTAAAAATAGTGCACAATGTTACTGTATGTGATGCAACTCACGAGCAAGACAAGAGTGAGTTAAGTGGGATTCTAGTCTTAACTTTGAATATCACCTAGAGGAAGAAGTGACTTCTTAAAAAGAAACTCATTATTTCTTCACTAGTAATGGAAGTGCAAAATTATTAAGGTGTTTTTCTTGTTAATAACTTAAGTCTTGTCAACATTTTCTCAACTCTTCATAGTGATTGAAGAGACCTTTTCCATCCAAAATTTGCAGATAAGGGTGTCAATTGTACGTCTGGAATTACTTGACCTGGTACATAAAAATAACTGTACTGTGCTAAAAATGACTGGAAATTTAAATATGAATTAGTGAATACAAGATGTAGGATGAAGTAAATAGGACAATTGCTGGTTGGGGGGTTGTCTTTTTCTTACATCTTTGTAGAACTGCAGTCAAGAATAAATAAGTAATATGTGCTTTCTGGAAGTTTAAGACTGCTCTATTTGCATTTTGTGTACTGTGCATGGATGTGGAGAAGAGAGAAAAATATATCTCCATGCAGAATGTGCGTGAGAATATGCGTCAGGTCTCCAGGGAGTGTTTGTGTAGGAGCAAACTGCGTAGTCTGGGGAGAGACTAGGACTCATGTCTCAGGGGAATATTTTCTCACTAAGCCTTTGCATTGCAGTGCAGAAATACCAGGAGTGTCTCATGAGGATATTTCATCACAAAATCTACAGATGAGAGCAGTTGGAAGCGTCTTTGCTCACAGCACTAGGGTAACCAGCCCTTTAAGAGAAGGTATAGTTGTATTTGAGGTATAATAATGTCTGGGATAGTCTGCTTAAGACCCACTACCTCTTAGGTAGCCTGACTGAGTAAAAGATGAGGAGACAGGCCTCATGATGCTTCAGAAGCTCCATCCTCCATCCTTTCTCTGGTTACATTGAAGTCTCGTCAGAGCTGAAAGCTCCAGTTAGGACTCTGGACTCTCCGGAGTCACTGTTTAAGAACCCAGGGCCCCCAAACACTCAGTTGGCTCCGTGTCCTTTTTTATGTCACACGGACAAATGAAATAAGTAATGAAGTGCGTATTTTTCATTGCTGACTTGCAGGACCAGATGATGGAAGGTTGCAAGGTGTTTTAGGAGATGATATCCTTGCTGGTATTTTTAAAAATACTTGGTTTCCACAGTTTTTTTCAGGGCTTGTCATATCCCCTATACCAGTTACATGCTCACAATTTCATCTTGTAATTTTTCACAAATTAGTACTCAATATTAAGAATATTCTACTGGGAAGTTTTGTTGGGCTGTAAGGAGTGACTTCGTAAGTGTTCTCCAGACATGGAGAGTATCATTACTCAATGGGCTGATATGCTGCTAATATTTCCTTTCTGTCCATTGATTGCTGACTGTTGATGTCAGATTTTTGGATATAGCAGCCAAATTAACAGAATTCCCTTCTTGCAACAGTTGAACTCCAAGTACTTATGTCATCTTCTGTACTTACTCCTCTGCATGATTTTTTGCTATTTGCATGCAGTGTATCCAGTATGAAATTTCATTCATTTTGTCAAATTAAACACCAAGTTTCCCATTCAGAATTTGTTAGCCTGCTAGACTCCCTGTACAAGTGGGACATTTGGTGGTATATTTGTTATAGGATAGTGGTGATATCAAATATGATCTTAAATTCCTGGGGTTTTATGTAAATCCATTAAATACATCTAGGCAAACTTACTTTACATTGTCAGTTTTTGACAACATGGTGTTAAAACCACTGGAACTGGGTTGACTGTTTCTGAAGAATGGTTCCATTACTTAACTGGGCTCTGGAGATCAGATATGCTGAATAGCAAATTCTTTTTCTTTTTATTTCTTAATTCATTTCTATTCCTTGGTTTAATAGACTATGTGCTATCTGAACCAATTCAGATTTTCCAAGTATTCCCAATATACTTTTTATCAATAGCTATGCTCTACAAAGTTATCACTGCTTTTTAACTGCTTCTTCACTTTCTTTCTAGTTACTAGTAGGGATAAAGTTGTTCCATGTTCAGGATTTGTATTGATTCTGTCTCCTTTGTAATGGTCTTTTTTTCCCTAATCATATTTTAAAAATAATTTCGTCTCCCCTTTCTCAAGGATTAACTAATTTGGTTTTCATTCTCTCATTTAATTTCTCTTGTGGGTATTTCACAACAGTGCATATCATTGTCTATATAAATCACCAGTTCCCATTTTCAGCAAGGTTTCTTTTTATCCTCAAACTTCCAATCAATCTCTCTGAAGCTGAACTGGCCTTCTTGTTGGGCACTTACAGAGCAAAATCCTGTCCCTATTGAATTCAGTGGGAGTTTTGTCATTCATGTCAATGACTTCAGTGCTTTGCTCACAGTTAACATGCATTAGGTTTTAATTATAATGCCTTTTAGGCACCTCCAGCCTTCTTCCTGCTTCATGGCTTTTAATTACTTCCCAGTGAGCACTCTATTTACGCCTCCTAATTCCACTCAGCTTGTTTTTTCAAATGCGTACTTTTTCTCATTGCTTGTCAGTACACAGGAGAAGGATGATACCTTAGGAAAACATAAAGATACCCAAAAGGGAATTATGGTAAACCTTAAGCATTCCTTTTTCAAATCATTCTGTGAAGGCAATATGCCTATTAATTTCAGTGGGCTTCATGGGGAACCTGGACTTCTGCATGCGACCCGTGAAGGAATGGAGCCTTACAGAACATGATAATCACATATCAAGCACAAAGTATTACCCGGTTTAAGAATAAAGAAATAAATAAAAAAAATTGTCTGTGACACACATCGTGGTCCTAAGATGAGGAACTTCTAAGTTTTTTTTTGCCCTAGGGAACACAGAGTAGCAAAAATGATAAATAGCAATTGTATATCAAAGTAAGACAAACTGAATTTGTGGTCAGCTGTTTTTATCAATATGTTCATGGCAGTATCATGTTCACTAAAGTACTATGGCTTTTTAGTATTTATTGGTTTGCTGCTTTTTAACCTTTTGAATACTGGTTAGACAGTTTTGCTAATTACATTCCTATAAAAATGTTCCATGTCCAAAGAATTCATGGCCCCATAACCTCTATAAATGAAATAAGCCTGAATCTCTCTATTGTATATGAGTTTTCTCATGGCTGGTCTACAGTTCTGAAGTTGCAGATTAATTAAACTAGTAAGAAAAAGAAGATGGTTTTCTGTTTTCTGTGTGTCTCATGATTGTATGGCTTATTTCTTACATGGGACAGTGTCTGTCATTTGCTGCAGGTTTGCATAACACCTTGAAGAATAAGACCTGGTCTTATTGGCTTCTGCATTCTCTGACTTCCAAAGTCCCTTCTTCTTTGCTGCATGAGAAGCATGCAGCATACTCTTGTTGGGTCATGGAAAGGACAGAGGTAATGGTGCTAAATTTCTTTAAGCAAGATGTTCTACTAAGAAACAGAACTACTGGGAATTGCAGCTCAATATCATGACCTCTGGCTTTTTTATATGACTTGCAAAATGTAACTGGTCAGTAATATCTACCAAGAAGCTAAAAGTGCATCTGCAGACTGCTGAAGGGGGGATCATCATACTGCACAATGTAAATGCATAAGTTTGAGTTCCTTTCATGGTGGAAGCACGTGAAGTGGAATACCACATCATCAATCAAACGCTGAATATCTGAGACTTAAAGTGTCAATATGCTTCTCCAGGAATAATTTTTAATAAAAGCACTAAGAGCAGAGGAAGAGAATATGTTGCCTGTAAATGTCTAGGCAGAAGTAGTGGCATTGGCTTGTGGTCAAATAATGAACGTAGTAGTCCAGTGAATCATAGAATCATAGAAACGTTTAGGTTGAAAGGGACCTTTAGAGGTCATCTAATCCAGCCCCCTGCAGTGAGCAGGGACATCTTCAACTAGATCAGTTTGTTCAGAGCCCCGTCCAACCTGACCTTGAATGTTTCTAAGGATGGGGCATCTTCCACCTCTCTGGGCAGCCTGTTCCAGTGTTTCACCCAGTGAGGTTATGTTCTTTTTAGAGAACTGATCAGTTTCAAAAGGTTTTGACAGGAACAGTCCCAGAGAATTGAAATCAGCATATATTTTTCAGACTTCAAAATACAGCGAAGTAATTCTTGAGGAAAAGTTTCTGGTGCAATGATGAGAGCAACTATCCTCTTGGAGAACTATATTTACTCTCCGAAGTATTGCTGGTGACCAGAGCCTTTCTGCATGCAGCCATTCCATCATCATGGGGGTGTCCTGTCTCTGTCCTGGCCACACATTGGAAGCAGTGAAGAAAGTTCTCAGACAATTCAGTCTAAAAATAATTTTGACAACAAACTGGTGAAGATGGATAAATTAGTAGTGGGCAGGGCAAGGCTGCATTCTCATTTGTTTCTTACTGTGGCTGGTGCTCCCAAGCTAATTCATTTTTTAACAAAACTAATCTCCCCTTTGTCTTCTTGTCTTTGCAGAATTTAGATTTTGACAGTTCTGAGCCGTACATCAATCACATTGCCTTTTAAGTACTAAAACGTCAACATCAATATTCCGAGATTTCAGCTCTCTTTGATGTCTTTTCTCTTTTGATTGGTAACACTGTCTGAGTCCTCTGAGTTGAAGTCATTCTATAGTAACAGCTAGAATTAGGTCATTGTAGAATTTGTAGATACTGTTATTTTTCTGACAATTAAGTAACATTGGTTCTTTTTTCCCATAGTATTGGTAAAGGCGATTTAGCCTCTTCATCCTTCCTCTTAAAACGTTGGAAAGAGAATACTATGTTTGCTTGAGACCCATTTCCTGGTACTGAACCCCGTAAAAGAAGTTTGAACAAAATATTATGGCAAAGAGATTAGGATTAACATTGTGGGATATTTGTTTCCAAATGTTCCTCATCCAGCTCATCTGTAACAGTCAAGAATGTCAGGTAAAGGGGGGGAAAAAAAAACCAAACGAAAGAATGTCAGGCACCCAACTCAACAAAACTGCGTCCTGACAGAAAACACTAATGTACTTTGTAGGTAGTCAGCTATAGCTAGTGCTGGCTGCTTTGGGGAAACAATTCTGAGGCTTTGAAATTCCTATGTTTGCCTCTTCTAAGGTATTTCTGGAATCTGCCGTTGCTGTGTGGTAAGGGAAGCTGTAGATCCTCTGTCTAGACAGATGTGCTGGGGCTTGAGGGAAATAGGAGCTTCTGGATGTTGCTCTTTGCTTTAAAGAAGTCATCTGATCCCCCATCACTAGCTGACGGGAGCTGTGCTCTGCATATGGGGAGCAAGGGGAAGCTTGTAGTGTGATTACTTGTTTTTCAAAAGCTTTGTGTGCCCTTTCTAGAGTTTAGTTTAACTCACTGTTCTGATTGTTGTTTTCTGGGACCTGAGGGCTTCAGAATACTTTCCAACTAATGGATTGGTTAGAAATCATTCTTAAGAGTGGGAAAAAAAAATTATCTATTACAAAGAAGGAATTTGTGATACAGAGGGGAGACAGGGCAGGTATAGACCAACGCTGTCATTGAGTGTAATTCCCTGCAATTACTGAGGGTTATTACAATTATTACAACAGATGTCTTGTTCAGAGTTTCACAGAACAGCTGCCTCACAGGAACTGATGTTTGCAGAACATCTGCCGCACGGATAGTCACATATCATCAACCACAAAGTGTTTCTTACTGCTCTGTGACAAATGCTAAGTCAAGACCAAAGTAGTGAAAGGCCAAAAAGAGACAACCACAATGGTACAGTAAAGAAAATAAGAGAGATTGAGGGAGTTGCCCATGTCCTATGTCTCTGGGATGGCAAGGATTTATCCAGCTACAACTCCTGGATGATCCCAAGAGGCAATCACATTGTCAGAAGTCCAGTGACCCTAGATGATCCCTCTGGAGTAAAAGTTCAAATTCCTTCTGATGTGAAATCTTGAGAGTCATTTGAAGTTGCAGTGAGGCAGTAGCACCCATGCTCCTGGATCCTCTCTGTCTTGCTTTTAGCTGGGGAGTAAACTCCAATGCTTCAGGAAAAACAAAGAAAAAAAGTAAGCGGTCCCTCAAAGGGGTCCAAAGTCATACAAGAGTAGAACCCAGCTCCTTGATCTGCAGTGTTTTAAGTTCCTACCATCTCTTTCTTAATACAGCATCCATCTTCATTAGTGTGAGCTATCTGTGGTTGAAAGCTGTCAGAATTACCTAGCAGCTCAATTTCATTTGAGAAATCACTAATATCAGCTATTTTATACTGTTGTTCCAAGTCTAGGTCCTTGTTAATGAAATGAGAAAAACTTGGTAATGTCAGCACTTTAGTTTATTACTTGTTTGCATTTTTTCCTGAAATTTGTGAAGCTCTGTGCACAAAATTCTGCTTGTAGACACATATTTTCAGAAAATTATCTAGAAGAATATTTTGAAGGTAAGAGTCCCATCTAATCGCATTTCTTTGCCTCATGACCTGGGACACTACTGCATACATAAAATTCCATATATTGCATGTCATTTAACATACTACTTTGTTCAGTATCTTTTTTTTTTTTTTTTTTTTTGCATGGAAACAAAACAGTATATTAAAAGAAGTCTGTCCAGTTTTGGTCATTAAGGTTCTGAAAGTTTATATACATTGAGGAAGACATCTTGTAAAGTATACACTGGGGAAGATATTTTAAAAAATATAGGCAGTTCTATGGCCAGATGCAGGCCTTTTATTTTAATTCTGTTCCCTTAGTAAAAATTAATAAATCCTAAAGACATTTTCAAAATCTAGGATTTATTTCTGTTTGTCAGGTCAGCAAAAGAAAGTTCCCCTGTTGATGGCACAGCAAATGAGATTGTTGTAGTGAAGCGTCAACTTCTTCCTGTTCTGGATTTAGAAATGACAGCTGTGATGATTAAAAATATAAGGCAATGATTTGTGCAGGTCCTCAGATGATATTCTGGTATAAGAATAGGAGTTATGCTGATGTAAGACCTCTTATAAGATCTAGGAATAGCTAAAATTAATAAAACTAATTAATTATATGTTGGGTTCCTTCCTCAGTAATGGAGGCTAATCAGGTGTTTTGTGTGTTTTTTATAGTGTTTGTGATCGTGTTTCTTGTCATATTAATGTCACTCTATAGTAGGAAGCAAACATTAATTAGTGCACAATTTGCAGCAGGAAAAGCAGAGGCTTGGGTAGTTAATAAATTTTAACAGAGGATTTTACCTAGAACTGTTTGTGGGATTTCTCAGTAGTGCATCTTTATGTGGTATATTTTTACTCTCATCTCAGTTGATGCTATATTAAAAGTGTCAATAAAGAATTATTTTGGTGTCTTTCAGAGTCTGATGTAAGGTGTATGAGGCAGTGCACAGAAGCTTTAAATGAAAAGACAGTTAATAACAAATTAAGAAGGGTCTTACCATTGTCTAGTTTGAGGTGGATAAGTCACAACCTCAGTGATTTTATGGTCCCCAAAGATATAATGTTAAAAAATTATTTAGGATAATGTTTTGTACCAGAGTTTTAGGATTTTCTCTGTCTTTCCCTCTTAAAGCATGATCTACAACTAACCCATTAGTCATGTTGTCAATGCTTTTGCAGGAAAGAGGGCCCCAGGTGCCATTGTTGTATCTATCAACATGAGAGAGAAATGCTCCTGGTTTCCTGTCTTTGTGACAGGTCATACAACCCAATGTAACCTGGGGCCCTGGTGGGCAGCTGAACACGGGCCAGCCACGTGCCCTGGCAGCAGGGATGGCCATGAGCCTCCTGGGCTGTATAAGCAAGGGCGCAGCCATCAGATTAAGGGAAGGGATTATCCTCTATTCAGCATTTCTTAGACTGCATCTAGACACTGCATCCAGTTTTGGGCCACCCAGTGCAAGAAGACATGGATGAACTGGAGTGAGTTCAGCTGAGGTCTGTGAAGCTGGTCAGGGCTGGGGCATTTGTTCTGTGAGAAGATGGGGCAGTTAGGTATGTTCAGCCTGGAGAAGAGATGGCTTCAAGGGCACCTCATAGCAGTACCCCATGCCTAGGGGGATGCTAACCAGAAGACAGACTCACATGCTTCACAGTGATGCATGGTGGGAGGACAGGAAATATTTGATATGAGTTGCAACATGAGGTGTTCAGAACGGTTATAAGGAAAGACTGTTCCTGTGAGAACAGTCAAGCAGTAGAGCATGTGGAGAGACTGTTCAATCTCCATCCTTGGAGGTCTTCAAGACCTGACCAAATAAAGCCTTGACCAATGTGGCAGGACTTCAGGCCTGACGATGCTTTGTGCAAGAAGCTGAACTAGAGATTTCCTGAGGTTCCTTCCAGCCTTTGTCCTATGAGATGGACCAGAGAGTCTTTACCTGGACCTAAGCACCTTTTTCATCCTTTCCAGGACTAAAAATTGTATCAGTTGCTTATTTAAAACACAGTCACAGTTGTTGGTGCCATTTTATGTCACCTTTTGTTGTTAAGTCACTTGCCTAAGGGTGGAAAACCTTATCTCACGTCAGTGGACTCCTCAGGCTGAGGAGGTTCAAAGTCACATCTCCATCTTCCCAAGAGACTACCCATAACCTCCAGTGAGAAGCTGGGAGGGGACACAGCCAGGACAGTTGACCCAAACTGGCCAAAGGGATATTCCATACCATATGACATCATGCCCAGTATATAAACTGGGAGGAGTTGGCTGGGGGGTGGGGACCACTGCTTGGGAACTGGCTGGGGATCAGTCAGCGGGTGGTGAGCAATTGCATTGTGCATTACCTATTTTTTATATTCTTTTATCGTTATTATTTTCCCTTCCTTTTCTGTCCTATTAAACTGCCTTTATCTCAATGCATGAATTTTACTTTTTTTTCCCCCGATTCTCTCCCCCATCCCACGGCAGGGGAGTGAGAAAATGGCTGTGTGGTGTTTAGGTGCCTGCTGGGTTAAACCAAAATATCCGTAAAGAATCCATACTCTGAGGGCAAGAGCCTTGTCCCTGAAAGACTGGAATACATTTGTATTTTCTCAGGCTGCAGAAGCCTCTGAACCCATCCACTTCCTACTGATACCTCCAGCTATGAGGCAATATGAGTCTTTTCCCACTCAAACTGGAGTTTTTGGATAAAAATGGTTATGGTTCTTTTGCTTTGGCAAGTTTTCTCCCATTACTGTGTATTAGACTTGCTATAGACACTTCCCAGATCACGCTTCTGATAGAAGCGTGTACGCTGTCTTTATGGAAGCCCTGGTCCTGTCTTGCAACTTTCATTCCAATTATGAATTTTATATCCAGAATTATTTATGGTGATCAATATTGACTAATGGGCAGGTTACGTTTTTCATAAAGATTGCTGATTTTGATCAGAAAGCACTCTCTCCTAGAAAATATTAAATGTTCTCAGTGTCTTCAGCGAAGGTGATCTCCACTCTGAAAGGCAGCTAGTGGTTTATCTGCATTTTCAGTTGTCAAACACTGCTGATGGCTTCAGCCCCCAAGAAATCCATGGGACTGTTTGTTTTGCATGGGGAACAGAATGTCACTGTTTACTGAGAAGTACAAGGTGGAAATAGTTTCATCAGAGGGTGTTAAATTTTAAAGTTCCTTCATCAAATATGTCAGATTAATAGGAAGAAAGTGTTTTCAATGGTTGACTTTAATTAGAAGAATGCAGAAGTCTGCCAACAACAATAATCCATTTTTGGTGACCAAGTGTTCAAGTCATTTAGAAGTTATTCCATTTATTCTTAATTATGTTCTCATTTACTGAAGTTTAATCTATTTGGAAAAATACCAGTCCTAATGGTATGCTTCACAGAGCATGAATTATGTTGCAGAATATTTACAATAATTCTTTATTTTTTAGTCCCTCCCTTTTACTATTACCTTCTGTAATGCTTTTAGCATCATTTGATACATCTGGTCACAAAGTGACATATTGCTCTTAGATTTACCATTTGGTAAGTATTTGCATCTGTTACAAAGGGTTCCTTTGACAGTCTCTGTATCATTGCCAAGCTGAGACCTTGATCAGCAGTAAAGATACAAAGATGCTGATTAATGCTTTTGTCATCTCAAGGGCTGATTACTGTAATTCACTCTTTCAGGGACTTTCAGCCCATGCTGTTAGGAAATTGCTACTGACACATTATGCTGCCATGAGGATTCTCTTCAAAATGAGATTATTTGAATGTATTACACTGATTATTTAAGAAAAAATCATGATTTGTTAAGTAGAAAAATTTCATATTAATTATTACCTGTGTTTGGGGGATCTTAGAACCTAGTATGAGCCTATCATGTGATCAATCATTTTGCTGTTCTTACCTTTCCTGTAGATCATCCAATTTACTGAGCTGTCCTGATGAAGTCCATTAAGATTTGTACATCATCAAGACAGTAAATTATCTATTGATATTCTCTAAGCTGAATTTGGGTTGTTTTTCAATGAACATGGAAATGCTTTGTATTTACTTGAACATCTGAATTGCAGGTTTTCCTATTGCTGTTTTTAATTTCTGAGCATATAATTATAGGCTTGGATGAGTCTTCTTGAAAGCTAATTAATCATAGGTATTGAAATTCACCAAATGACTGTCCAGATTCGATGATAGTTTTGAATATTAAAATTTCATAGAAGACATAAAAAGTGTTATTTTTACAGTTTTTCTCCAGCTACTTTAAATTTTGACAGAAAAAGGAGAAATAATTCTCATTCTTTTTCTTCTTTTGAGCAAACCTCTTTTTCACTGCTACATAGGTGAGAAAATCCTGGGGTTTTTACCTGTCCTGAACAGAATAATCAGAGTGGTTTTAGCAACATGGGTAATAGTGCTAACCTGTTTATGTATGCCAGTCAGCACCGTCTAATTAGCAACCTTATGTTAGTGAAGTCTTTTTCCCTCTAAGAGGAAGCCTGAACCTCTAAAAAGTCATTTCAAAAGGTCAGTTTCAAAGGAAGAGCAGCTTATGCTTTATATTATAATGACTACATGAAAGCGTTCCATTCTAACAGATTCTTGCATGCCTATTTTTTGGTTTTGTAAAAAAATAAAGGTCTACAGCAGCAGACAGACTTTGGAAAAGCTCAAAAAATCCACTCCAGTGGATCTACTGGACCAAACATAATTCTGACAATTTAGACATATAGCATTTCCCTTCAATCTACTGTGCCTAAAGAAAGCATCTTGCAAAGTATTCTCTTGCCACTTGAAACATACTATGTCATATTCTTGAATAAAGAGAATATATAGGAAGACAGGCTCCAAAACTTGGGAGCTGAGACCTGGTTTATACTCAATAACTTTTATCTAGATTCTTTTTCCTTCTGCCCCAGGTAGCGTGAGGTGAGGAACCAATAGAAAATGGTGGCTGTTTATCAAGTCTGTTGCCTGTTGAAGAGAATATGTTATTTGCACTGAAATGGAGAAGGAAATGAAGTGTAGGAGCTGAGTATGTCTTTAAGAGGCACAGGCTCAGATCTGTACTCGGAAGATGAGGTGTTGCTGTACAGATTTCTCCTTCAACTTTAAGCTCTGAGACAAGTTAAAGGATTTTCCACATGTGATGTTAAAGTAGCCAAGAAGGACTCTAGCATATTTCCCTTTTGTAACCTCATTTCCAGCCTTGTAATTAAGAGGTTGAAATGTGCTGTTAAAATAAACATGTATTTTGTTAAGCACTGTAAGAGTCTTGGTTAGGCTGATAGATGGGATATATTTCTCTCTCCAGGGGTAACTAATATAAGTAAAGCAGAATATATGGGCATTTTCATCTACATAGTTGTATATAAGCACCTTGTGAGCTGCAGGGAGCTTGGAGCCTGGATGTGTCCCCTTGCTGAGCACCATGGGGATGGGAGGCTGGGTTAGCTGAGCCAGCCCCTGCTGCTGCTTGTCCTGTGAGAAACTGGCAGCAGAGAGACAAACCCTGATCCACTGCAGTGAGGAAGACAAAATAACTTACTTCAAACCAGATAATCCTCCAAACACAATAGAAGGATTTTCTTCTCTTTTTTTCAGACTTATTTAAAACTTGCTGCAGAAAGTAAAAAGGCTCCTTGGGGGGCCTTTTGACTGGGTGGTTGGTGCTTCGATGCTTGCCGGCATTTATATTTTGGGGCTGTAAATTCTTTAGGGCAGAGATGATATTAATTTACAGTTAGTTGAGTGCTGTGTGCTTTTCCTGGAGTTTAATTATGATATTTACAAGAAGTCATCTTTTCCCTAGGGAAACCTACTGTTTTTCAGCCAAGTTAACGTGGAGCTTGGCCTATATAACAGCTGTGGGATTTGAGCTGCGGACATCATGTTTTGGTGAATGTCAAGATTTATTATTGTAGATTTATAATATGAATTACTGATCTCAGATCCACCTTGGTCATTACCTATTTTGGGAAGTTATTGCTTTTTGATGTATTTGTTTCATTGTTTTCTAATTTAACAGTATTCCTGAAACCATTGGAGTTGAAATAAAAAAGTTTACATGTCCTAACATCTTGGAAAAATGGACTTTTTTCATTTTAACCACTGTCTAGAAGGGCAGGATTGAAAATGGAGAGAGTTTCTGCATTATAAAGTTATTTTACTTTACATTATAAACTTGGAAAGCAACATCCTCAAGTCTGCGGTAAGCCAGTCATATTTCAAAACAGTTATGTTGGTGAAATATGCTAATGTTCTATCAAAATTCTGGAAGAAGTTTATGTTTTACCAAATATCTGACATAATTCTATTTATTAAAAAATATTTCTTGATGTTCTTCCTTTATTCTATGAACGTAATCTAAGAAAAGGTCGCATTTTAGCTCAAGTACTGTGGTAATGCTATGTGAGAAAGTTTTGGGGTTTTTTACCACATGAAAAGTGTAGATACTAAAAGAGTATGATCCATTCAAAGTTATAATAAATTGCTGTATAGCTATATACAGGATAATAATTGTAGAACTAGTTGAAACTCGTCTCCTTAAACAGACAATTTGAAGGTCTGTTCAAATAAACTCTTCTTTGAGATCATACTTCTCGCTACTGGCTGACTTGCTAAGCTTCTTAATCTCTGCTTCAGTTCATTAGACAGCAATGTGCTTCCAGTGACAAAAGCTGTAGGCTCGACTCCTGCTGACAGTAGCAGTGTACCGCTACATGCCATTGTAGCTCCTTACGTAAGTGAAGGAGAGCAGAGGGTTGCGGCCATTAACTTTTCTTTAGCGTGTCCAACTTTTTACTGTTTAGTCTTGGTAGAACTTCTTCTGTATTGCAGTTTATAGCACTGAATTAAGGAGATAGGACTTTGCTCTGAATCTCACCACTCTGAATATTGGAAAAAGTAGGTAGGGAATTATAATGACAAAAGAGGTATGCTTGCAGCTGCATAACTGAAATAAAATTCCTCTTCAGTTTACACAGCATCAGTAGTGCTGAGAAATCAGTTTTGTACTGATAAAGGTGGTGTTTCATGAAGGGGAAAAGAGTTAGCGTAGCAGGTAATGTCCACCTGCCCCTTTTTATGGACGTCCCACTTTGGGAGGGCTCGCTCCCTAAGCTGAGGGAACAAGTGAGCCTGAATTTTACCTTTTCACAGTTCTCTCTCTTCACTGTGAGGTTGTTCTTCCCTCATCTGAATGTAGAATAATTTTTGTGTAGTCATTAGTGCCTTGTAGATCTGATAGGAGTGTGTTGTGTTTCACTGAATGTTGACATTAATTTAAAATATGTTCAGAAATTCAGAAAGGTAGAGTGTGCAGCAGCGGGCTTCTTAAACATCAGCTCTTTCAGCAGATATTATATGAGACTGACGATATTCAGCTATTAGTTCTAATATGTGAAACCACATTTTATTCTAAAATCATACTTGTGAATCCTTGTGAAAAAGTAAGCCACCTCTTAGGGACTGGCAAAAGCAGACAAACTGGATCCCACCTTGTTCCTTTACAGTGGGGTTGGAATGGCATTCTTCAGCAAAGGGATCTCATGCTTTCCAGTTCACTTGAAGCTGTTGAATTTCAGGGTATGCAGGGTAGTCTAGGTGCTTGTGCAGGTATATTAAGGGTACAACAGGACAGCAGCAGTCCCTGTTTCTATGGCTGGATGGTTTTATTATTTATTTAGTCTCAGATTTGGGATAACAGGGCTGTTCTCCTACTATTCTGTTTTTACAATATTTTATTTTAATTTATATAAAGGCACCTTATTTTATAGTAAATATAAAGTTACCATGTTTCTCTAATGCTCTCCAAATATTCCTGTAACAAGTAAATAGGAATTTGAAATATCTTCAAAGTTACTTATACATAACAAAATTGTCACTTAATTGCTACAGAAGTGTGAAGTGAGAACTACTGAAGTGTTTAAAAACTTTGTAGTGTTTTCTAATATGCTAAACAAACATTTGGATTTCAGTGTCCTTGAAATAATACTTTTTTGCATCCATCATTTTTGCCATTTGTTAGTTGAACCATGGCAGCCTGAGGGCTGTGAATGTCATTGGGCACTACAGATGAGGCAATGGGGTTAGGAAACTTGGCATTTTTAATGGAGTTTTAATTTCTTAGTAGTAAAAAGAAAGGCAGTGACATATGTGAGTAGGGTTGTGATTATGAGCTATTAAATGAAAATGAATATAAAATGTTAATAAAGTTCCAGTGCTATAGGGTAAGCCCTGGGTAACGTGGCTCTTCCCTAGGACCAGTACTTCAGAAATTTCTCACATTCCTTTTCTGAGATGATCCCGGTACTGTCAGACCTGTCTTTATTTATCCATTTTTAAAGTTTATTTTAGAAGTTGCAGGATTGGGTATCCCTGGGAGTGTTCTTAGAGAAAAAAGAAGCTAGTATTTTGGGGTGTACATCAGACACAACTTCAGAACGTACTGTTCAGTTTTCTTTCTTGAAAAGCCATTTAGGAGATGTCTAACCTCTTCCTGAATATTTGTGTCTCAGTTCATTTATCTTGAATAAAGCAGTTCTGGAAAACATGAGGTTAATTCTTTTATCAGTGATCTTGGATACCCTAGCAGTCTCTTTTGTAAAATAAATACTAATAAAAAGTGACTAGTATATCAAGACTTCTGGCTGTTCAGTTATCCATTGATTAGTCATATGACAGCTGTCAAATCTGTGACATGGAAAAGATTGGGAGGTCAAAGAGACATCAAGCTTCTGAGTTAGTTGGCCCATTATTAGCAAGTGTACAGTAATATATGATGATATTTCTATAAATACCTTAAAAATGAATGAAGGCAATCAAGAGAAACAAGTTTTAAACAGATCAATATAACATTGTTCTTTGAATGGAGAACAAATCCCAGACAAAGAAGATAATTCTTGCCACTAAATTCATATGACTTTGGATCAAACCCACTGGTGGCCCTGAAGCTGTTCCTGTAGAAATTGCTCTGAAGGATTTCATTCACTTCCCTGGGATCAGCAGCATCCATAGACTTTATTTTGTTTTGAAATATTTTTGGGATCACAAATAAAACTAGTGTATAATTCTTATGTCATTAAACATCTGCTGCCTCATAAAAGGCTAAAGATCTAATGATTAGAGAAGCTCTGCTATCAAAAATAAAAGCTGTTCAAAATACTTGGTGGGAGGAGTCCATTAAAATTATTATCTTCTAAATGCTTACTCCAGTTTGACTCTGTGAAGTAACTATAATCCAATGGATAAGATATGATTTCAAAGTATGCTGAAAATATAAACAAATAAGGAACATGCATAGTAAGAGAAAATGTCAGGATTGCTTTATTTATTTGTGACTATAATTTTCCAAAGAGCTCATGTACCACTCATTTGCAAATCTGAACTGTATGGTTGGAGTTTAACTTTGCTTGTATTCCATGAAAACGTTCGTTAGCATCCTCTCTCTGTCTGAGTGTGGATCTCACATGAGAAACTTTTGACTTGTTAGTAGAGTTGACATCTGAGCAGGGGATATAAGGACAGTTACATTTTTTTAAAGGTGCAATTTCCCATGCTCAGGAGTCAGTTTATACTTAGTTTCCTTGTATAGAAAAATGATCATGTTCCAAATACAGTTCTGACCGATCTTTAATAATTTACAGGTCCTTAACACTTCTTTCAGCACACTCAAATCTTTGGCTGAATATAACTCATATTAAGATGATGGGTCTGAGTCTGTGTGAGAGGCAGAAGGAGAAATAATCCATTTCTGTAGCCCAGGTAATCATCTGCCACAGCACATCTCGGTGAATGTTGAAGAGATTGCAGTAAGTTCTTGTTATGATTTTTAAGTTGTTGTTATTTACTTCACAGCAGTCAAAACTGTGATGATAGACATTTTATACAACAAGGTCCTTGCTTTGGCAAAATAAGCTAAAATTATACCATCAGGTAACTGCAGAGTGTCATAAGGATGAGGGGAAGAAATGCTGAATGAAATGACAGTAAGTTGATTTTTGTGAAGTAGTCTCTTCTGGATTTGAGAGCATAATATATTCTTTGGCTAAAGCATTTGACTGGGACTCGGGAATCAGGCCTAAGTCCCCCAGGACAATGAATTTATTGTACGGTCCTTAATGTAGGAAAACAAGACATGATGGGGGCGACTGGATCATCAGGCAAGTTCCGCAGTACAACATCCTTTCCGTAAATTGATTCATCTCAAGGGGAATGCCTAATTTCCCTGTTCTTTGACTCCTCAGCTGTAAAACAGGATTAACATTTTCCTTCCTTATAAGAGGAAGGGCTGTGGGAGGATACTGTTATTAATTACAGCATTAGGCTCAACAGAAGAATGATGAAAGACCAATAAACAAATTAGTAAGACCTATTAATAAAAGCTAAGTTCAAACAATTCAACCGCATATAATGCCATGTCTGACTGTCACAGTTCACGAGTCTTGCTGTGTATTGAGAATATGAGAACAGCTCTAGTGGGTCAATCCAGCCTGGGCTTCTTTGGTGGATGGAGACCTGTGGAAGAGCAGAGAACACCACAAGCTTTCAGAGGTCCTGCCTGCTGGTTATACCCTTGCAGCAGTCTGCATTTAGGGACTTTCTGAATCAGAGGTTGCATCTTTGTGTTTAATAGACTGTAATAGTTTTCTTTCATGAATTCATCTAACAACCCATGTAAACTTTAGATATCTATATATCCTGTGGCAGTGATTTCCATAACTGTATGCTCTGTCCAAACATTGCTGTTTTTATTTGTTTTTAAATTTGTCTTATTTCATCATATTCATCATATAAATTAGCATTTATTATTTATTACGAAAAAACAATGGATGGTAATTCCCTATTGACTCTCCATGCCACTGCAAGCCCATCATTCTTATATTTTAACGTATATTTTCCATAAAATAGTGTATTTATAGTCCCACTTTCAATTTCACTGGAGAAAATGGAGCATTCAGGAACTATAGAAGACTGTCCTGTTAAGCTGCATAGCTTTTTGACACAACAGAGGAAAATGCAGTTTTAATATTTCAGTAGCTGAAAGGAGACAGTTCAAAGAGTGTAGGCAAACAGTGATGAGAATGTGTTGACAATGCATGAAATTTCTTTTGTGGATTGCTTTATAAAAGAAAATGATTTTTCAGGGATGTAAAGGTGACTGTTAAAACCTCCAGTTATAAGCCCTCAGGAGAAAAAAAAAAAATCATCCCTTTGGTTTTAGCATTGCTGAATGAGTGATGGATGATTTTTGATAAATGTCTTGTAGTGTAGAGGACCATAACAGAGACTATCTTGATGCTGGTAATCTGTTCTGATTTTTTCCTGATTCTTTATTCACTCTTTTTCTAAGAAATGAAAATAAATTAATAGAAGGGGGGATTTTTAGAAGAAAGGAATATGATTCAGGAAACAGACTGACAAAATTGATACTTTATTTACATGGTTGTGTAATATTTGTCACAGAAGAATAGAGTATAATAAACTTTTTCTATGCCCCACTAAAGAATGAATTGTTATCTGTAGAGAGCCCAGTGGAAGCAATGGGGACATCTTATGTATTATGGACACCTTATATATTATGCATACCTGAGGCACAAATAAGGAATGAAAGAGTGCAGTTTGATTCCATCTTACAGACACAGTTCTGCACAGGTTGTGTTCTACTGTGTGCTGTAGGAACACAAGAAAGCACTCTGCCTTGGAGAAGTCGAGGCTAGGTCTTATGCAATTCATGAGAGAAGAATGGAGGCACTGACATCTGTCTGCTGCTCACTGAGGCCCTGGATGAGGTCTGCTAGCACTGCAGAGAAGCCTGTGAGAAACTTTCCTAATAGGCTTTGGAGGGACAGTTACGTTGCTTCCTGCCTTCCCAGCTGCTCAGAAAGGCAGCAACAATGTCTTTTAACATAGTGAGCAATTGTTTTCTCAGTGGGCCTCCCATCACTTGGCTGTGGGTCATGGTAAAGAGGGACCCCCCCATCCCAATCAGATTGCTTCTGGCACTTAACAGTAGGTGGATGTTTGTTTTCCTTTCATAGACACAATGAAGTGCTCAAACAATGAGCTCTTCGTTACTAAAATAAGTAGGCCAGATACTTGAAAATGCTTTTACGAAAGACAAATACTTGTTATTAAAATAACTGGGAGTTGGTTGCACTCTTTGACTTGTGTTTATATTTATGGCTGAGTTCGCTAGATGGAGAACTAAGCTGAATGACTCTAATCTTCTTGGAACACCTGTGGAAAATAAAGGTAAGATGTGGGTATGGACTGATCTCCAAGGAAAATCTGTTATTCTGTATGGAATTTGTGAGAAACCTCTTTGAAATATGATCACACACAAGACCTCACAGTGTAGCAGCCAACACAGTCATCCCCCAGCACCTACAGCTGCAAACTGGAAAAAACTGCCCTGGAAATAATTATGAGTGTTAAGACAGTGCTCTTGGATGAATAGCACTGGTTTTGTTGTGCTTACAAGTAGGCATATGTAAGGAGTATGTAGGAATGGTACTGCAATACCACATAAGTGAGATATTTGAACGATAATATCTTTAAAGTAGTAGCAGCACTTGGTCCTGCAAAATTCACTGCAATTCTCCAGAATTCAGTGTATGGAGATGCCGTTTATTTTACACATTCATTGTTTTGTTAGCACCTGCCTGTTTTTCCACCCCTAAATATTGCTCAACATTATTAGGATCTGGTTAATGAAAATGGTGAGAAATTTTTCTAGTGTGTCATGCATAGACAAGCTCTAAATGAGGTGTCTTGCTCAATATGATATCCTTGTTCACCTGAGTTCTTTAAAAAATACTAGCCCTTCAGCAAACATCTCAGAACAAACAAAAATACTACAGGGAACTCGGGTCCTTGTATTTCTAATGTTAAAAACAAGCACATAAAGCATTTTTACCTCTTGGAGATTTGCTTTGCAGCAGACTCAGTTTGCCACCAGAAATGAGTTTGATTTTCTTTTCCTGATTTCTCAGTACTACATATCTACTTCACAATCATCACATTCATATATTAACTTAATTGGAAGATTATATATTAATGGTATTTGTATCTGAGTGTTTCAAAATCTTACTTTGTACTGCAAAACTATTATTTATCTTACTATGCCTTCCAGTTTTATGGACGCAGTCACCATTTAAGAAGACTGACTGGGTTGCGTAAGGTCCTGTAGGAAACTTATAGTAGTATAGAGCACTGAGGCAGGTTCGCCTAAAGTTGCAGCCATTGGCCTAACCACTGGACTGTCTTTTCCTTCTGTCTGAAATGTTTGTTGCTCAAGACAAAGGAAATTGAAATGATATAGCTGTTGCAGACCACTGTGCTGTACTGAAATTAACTTACAGGGAAGGATTCATAACATGTGACTCAGATTATTTCTGTGTCTGTATCCCTTGTACACAAAGATGCAAATATTCTTGCTTTTGATAAAAGACTAGTGATATACAAATACAGAACTGTTTCCTTTTGTTGTCCAAAAAGCAGATTCACCACCTAGTGTGCAATGAGTCAATAATCACACACTCAGGAGAGACATTGCTTATCTATTTCTGGGTTGTGCAAGCCTGGGTGCTCAGTGGCTTTCCACAAATCAAGCACACCAAAGCTGTCTCCTTCGTTATATTTATACAATAAATTAATACATATTCTCCCTATCTAATACATATTCATTCTAATCTACATTGGTTGTGTAATGGCATTAAGTCACTCCTCTTGCCTCCGCTTCAGATCGCTCTGTGCATGCTTTCGTCTATTTGGGTGTCCTTGGTGGTCTCTGGTGGTCTTCATGGATGAAGTACCCTAACCGTTTTTATCCATACATATATATATATGGTCGCATGTCACCTGAGGACAACTCAAGGCTATTTTCTCTTGCCAACTCTCCTTAATTTTTTTCCAAAAGGAGTGTTTGTCTTTCTTTAGATCGATAATGCTGGTGGCTGAGATACCCTGTCTTTAAGCTTAGGTTAAATATTAAAACATCAAACGCTACATAAGGAATACTTGATCAAAAAGGAGTTTAGATTCACACTAATTAAACACAGACAATACCTCTTCTTTCCAAGGGGGGTTGCTTGTTCCCTTACACTTTTAAGCATGCAAATAAACATCAGGCGTCAAGTACCTCTGAAAATACCTCAATAGTGAACACCTCATTATCTGAAGGAAAAGAACATTTCACATAGTGAGAATCCTGGTTGCTGGAACTGGCAAAACCTCTTGCTGAAGAGGTACTGAGATGCTGAAGAGGTACTGAACAATCTTTAGATAGAGGAAATGGAAATTCTTTGAAAGATCTGGATTTCTGTCAAAATTAGTGATGATAAGGGGGTAGTGTCCTTGGTATGATACTTTCACTGCAAAGATGGAGAGGCTGGGAAAAGTGTGTGTGACAGAGAGAGAAAGAGAGATTGTTAGGTGCAGCAGTACACTTAATTAAAACATGGCAGCTGTTCCATTATTATTTCACCTTCAGATATGACTGTATTATATAATACCTATTTAAAGGAAGCTTATGGCTCTTAGGATTATAGGGTGACAGATAATTCAGGTTGGAAGGGACCTTAGGAGGTCAGCCAGTCCCTCCTCAGCCTGGGCTGCTGCAAGGGTTCTTCCTTCCCAGAGGCAGCGCTTTACATTTCTCCTCATTGAATTTCATGAAGGTCCTTGAAACTCCTGTCAGTCCATTTCTCCAGCCTGCCTGGGTCTCTCTGAATGGCAGGCCTACCCTCCAGCATATTAGTTGACACCTGCAGCTTGGTGTCATCTGCAAACTTGAAGACAGTGCACTCTATTACCTCCTCCAAGTCACTAATAAAGATGTTAAGCAGGACAGGTCCCAGGATAGACCCTGCGACTCCAGTTCTTATGGGCCTTCAGGCAGGGTATGACCCATTAACCAGTACCCTTGGAGCTCTATCTCAGCAGTTTTTTACCCATCTGGTTGTCCACCCTGCTCAAGTGTAATGTCTTTACAATGGGGAGACAGTGTTGAAAGCCTTCCTAAAGTTGAGGTAAATGACATCCAATGCTCTCCCAGTGCACGTATGCAGGCATTTTCATCTTCATTCTTTATTAAACTAATCATAAAACAAAACTGTGATAGAGCTAGTATGCACATCTGGACAGACAGAGGACAGAAGCAGCAAGGACATAGTGATGGTAGCTCCTTTTGCCAACAGACCAGTGAGTTCTGTTGCCTGGCTGCTTCAGTTCGGCTGGAGAAACCACATGAGGGTAACACCACTTAGCACTTATAGCTATGCTTAACACTTGTGCAGACATTAAACATATAAGCTTAAGGTTTATGCAAATATTAACTCATCCTTCTACTCAATCTTGTTGGTTTCCTGAAGACAATATTGATGTTAGACAATGGCAACAGAATATGTTGTTTAGTGTGTGTGTGCAGAAGACCCAGCAGCAGATATACAGCTTTGTTAAGTTGTGAATCAGTCTCCACCACTACTGGAGTTGTGGTAGAGTAGAGATAACCCACATTCAGAGAACTGATTAGCTGCAGCACTAAAGGAGTTGCCGTAAAATAGAGATAACCTGCACTTGGGGAGTGATTAGTTTTTTTATAGCTGTTGTGATCTTTGAGTAAACAACTGATATCACATCAATTCTCTTGGCATATGCTTGAGGAGATAACTTGCAACATGTCATGGTTTAACCCCAGCCAGCAACCAAGCACCACACAGCTGCTTGCTCACTCCCCCCTGGTGGGATGGGGGAGAGAATCGGAAGAGTAAAAGTGAGAAGACTCATGGGTTGAGATAAAGACAGGTTAATAAGTAAAGCAAAAGCCACACACACAATCAAGGTAAAACAAGGAATTCATTCACTACTTCCCATCTGCAGGCAGGTGTTCAGCCAT
Source organism: Phalacrocorax carbo (assembly GCF_963921805.1). NCBI lineage: Eukaryota > Metazoa > Chordata > Aves > Suliformes > Phalacrocoracidae > Phalacrocorax > Phalacrocorax carbo. The sequence continues at coordinate 36,799,026 of NC_087513.1, read as the reverse complement.
CTCCAGGAAAGCAGGGCTCCATCACGTGTAATGGTTACTTGGAAGACAAAACACCATCACTCCAAACGTCCCACCCTTCCTTCATCTTCTCCCAGCTTTATATACTGAGCATGACACCATATAGTATGGAATATCCCTTTGGTTAGTTGAGGTCAGCTGTCCCAGCCGTGTCCCCTCCCAGCTTCTTGTGCACCCCCAGCCTGCTCGCTGGTGGGGTGAGAAGCAGAAAAGGCCTTGACTCTGTGTAAGCGCTGCTTAGCAGTAACTAAAACATCCTGTATTATCAACACTGTTTCCAGTACAAATCCATAACATAGCCCCATACCTGCTACTATGAAGAAAATTAACTCTATCCGAGTCAAAAGCAGCACACAATAGTAACCATTAGATTAAAAAGAAATTAAAACCAAGGAAAATTAATAATTTTCCTGTACTATTGCATTACCAGGAAAAAACACAGAAGTTTTAACTAGAACATGGATTTCTCTTGAACAAAAAAGTAGTCATTGTATAAAGAGTTCTCTGTGCCAAAATATATTGGGATTTCAAAGATGGCTTCTGTTCTGTACCAAGAATTTTCTTCTCAGAAAATGTGAACACCTGAACATTACCTGAAATATTAAATCACCCCCAAATAGGATCAATTTAAAATACATGTATCTGACACCAAATGCTATGACATTTAACCTACACAGACTCTTAGAAATAACTCTTAGGTCCTTCGTACAAGGGATTCATCAGAAGGAAGGGATTGTGCCTGCTTATTCATATGATGGCCTAGGTTGTGACTGAATTCTTTCAGTCAAGGGATGATGTCTCCTTTACACTCCTATCTGAGGGGCAAAAATGGGTGATCCTTAAAAGAACTGGGATGGGATAAGAAGTGAGAAGTGGCTTGTTGAAAGGGCTCTGGTTTATCGCACTGGGACCTGCAGATCTCTGCCCAGTGAACAGCAGTGTTAGCTTGGTGTCAGTCTACAGTCACTGTGTGTGTTCTAGGGAAAATATCTGAGATTCCCCCAAACTTGTGTGTAGCCTTCTATTATTACCCACGATTGTTCTCTGTGCTGTTTTTGTCATGTGATGCTAATTTGATGGCTTGAGTGTTCCATTCAAAATGTCAGTTTGTTCTGTATAAATATGGTCCCAAGGTGGTGTGAGGTGGTTGTTAAAGAGCAGCGTGGTGGCTCAGCTTGGAGAATGTGGAATTTGCCACACTCCCGTGCTAAATACCTGGCTCTTGTATTATTCTTCACAGCTGACTGTGCATTGCTATGTGTAATGATGTCTTAATTTTAGTACAGGTGATGTGTTTTGAAAGGGAAAATGAAACAAAAAGTTATACTTCTACTTAATCAGCCTGCTGTAAAATTCTGGCTCACTGGGACAGAGACATGTTAAGACTGAGATTAAAATGTACATCCCCTGGGTAATGTGTGAGGGTGGTATTTGGAAATTCTTGTATGCTAGAAGAGTTAGTGCTTATCAGCTGGAAATGTTCTGAATGTCCTGATGAAAGCTAAAATACTCTAGTAGCGAGTAGGTTTTTTTTTTACTGTGACTGAAATAAAGATTAAGAAAAAAATGTAATGTGAGTTAGTGTATGTGTGGAGAATGTAATTAATTGTCTTGGTGGTGTGCAGACAGTACTTTACAGTAATTCTAGTACCACTAGTAGAATATTAATGGTATGCTGCTTTGACCTGCTATCAATCATTGTGATTTGCATGTAATTTGTATAATATTTTGCATATCAGTCACACATTGCTCACTAGATTTTATACTGCTAGAATGGTGGATTAACAAAATTATTGTAGTAGCATTGCTCCAGAGAAAGGGATCACCTTCTAAGTTTCTCTTTTTTTCCTGCTATTGTACAAAATAATTTATCATGATCTTTTAGCATTTTAATATTATTTTTTATTAGGATTAGTAGCAAATCCCAGATGAACCACATCAATATTAACAGTTCCCTGCTAATCTCTCTTATTCTTATTTATTCCACTATATTTAAACTTCTCATAGCAGGTTTACTTTGTGGTCAAAGCTGAGTACTTTGACTACAACTCTTAAAATATTTAGCGTATTTAGCATTGACAACACAGAGCTAAAATGCAATAGTTGAAAACCCAAAACTAGACATACAAGCTATTTATTTGATATCATTAGTTAAAAGTATCTGAAAAATATTGCAGTGCAGATATATTAAAAATGTTATGAAATCTTCTGACTTGATTGATAGCTGGCACAGCTATCAGGGAAGGTTTCCAAGATAAAAAGTGTATCCTGTGTGCACCTACAGTGATTCAAAGTGTGTAGGACTTAGAGCAGAGGCAAAAGATGGACACAATAGCTGTCAAATAAGGTAGGTTGTTTCTGGCCAGGAAGAAGACTCGTTGGTTTTAAGCGTTTCCCTGTCAGCTGTTGCATTTCCGGTGCACTCTTCATCCACAAGTTGATTGTTATTGGAGTTTATTATTTAGCTTTCACTTTCTGTGAAATAATCTCTTGGGATAGATCTATGCTTAGAAACAAAGACTAAACTTGAGGGTTTTTAACTTTTCTGGCCTCACAAGCTGTGGGCACGCTGCAGGTCTCTGAACACTGACCCGGTGCTTTGGGAGAGCTGAGTCAGGGCTTGGTGCTCATGGGTTGATCCTTAGTGCACTTGGTCATGACCCTGCCCAGACCTAATCAGTAAGAATCTGGACCTGTTGTAACTGTATTTAAGTTCTTTCTCTCTCCCTATTGATCTGAGCAGGGTTTTGATTTTGCGTGACGGTTGAAGTAGCTGTTCTTGAGAATGGGTTCAAACCTAAATATAACAGAGTCACCATATCCCTAAAAGCTTTGTCTTGAAACATCAAACACAAGAACAGCTTTTACATTGAGCTAAGTAGCGATAGGGTAAAAACTCAATGTGTAGTACTTTGCTTTGACACCATGCATCTAGATTTTTACAGAGATATGTTATGGATAGGTACTGCACAGAAGTCCAGAATAGCCACAAATTTCCTCAACTTCAGTACGAGGAAGAACTATCACTGTCAGAGTGTCTTTCTTCCTAACTTCAAAAGACTATAATGTACAGGAAATCTGAATTCCATTGGTCTGTAGTAAAATTCCTGGTTGTGCCAGGTCACGGCATCAAGTTCAAAGAACGTATATGCTGAAGGTATCACCTTTGAAGTATTTGTTTCTTTTTAGTTGAAAGGTTACATACATTTGCATTTACACGGCGGGGTTTAAGTTAATGTAAGTGCTGTTATAATGTCAGTAGACTTTTTTTCTCTATTTATTTGTAGATTCCAAAAGAGCTATTACAATTCTCAGTAGAGCCGTCTCCTAGAGTTCCAGTGACACCAAAGCTGTTTTGTTGTTAATAAACCTTCCTCAAAGCCAGGCTTTGACATCATGAGAGTTCCCAAAGAGCTTTTTTCCTTTCAGTGGAAGATGTACAATTATTTTTCAAACACTTACTTTTTTAACCAAATTTTTCATCCTTGTTTAAATAAATAATTTTTCACATATCCCAAAAGACTTCTCAAGCATGTCTCTGCATGCTTCTTTGAGTTCTTGAAAGAGATTTGTTATGTAAAAGTTGCTTTCACTAGTTGGTAATAGATATTTTGCAGTGTAGCCAGCTATTTTTGATGCCATGAAGGCATTTCTAGTAGGCCATACATATACTTCTGCTGCCCTTATTCTTAACTGCTCCCAATTAATTGGGAGCTCACCAACCTCTCACCTGTTGGTTTCACACTTTCTATAACTATTACTGACATTAATAAAATTCTGGGGGGAGAACAAGTAGATCTAATCCCAATGTATATGTATGAAATGAAATATATGACCTATATTTGAAATATATGAACTATACATGTATTATATGAACTCAAATAGCCACTGGCTAAACAAAACTTGCAAGAATATTGAATGGTAAAATGTTTCCTACATGGGTTTAATCTTGATTTTAGGTCCCCAATAAAGCTATGTTACATATCTCTATAAAACTGCCTGTTCTTTGACTGAAGGTTCATCTCAGAAGCTTTAGCATAATTAGGGACTAATATACTGAAGTCATAGAAATTAAAGATTGAATTTCAGTCTTAATTCTAAAATTGTGGGATTTTTAATGGAAAACTTATCTTGGGCACTTTAATATACATATAGATATAGCCCATGTTTGAAAATTAGGTCAGAGCAAGTATATTTTATCTCTTTAAAAGTCTGTAAAGAAGGTACTCTGGATGCTATACATTTCTGATATATACATGAGGTGAATGAAGAATGTTCCTCACCAAATACACTGTTTGGCCCTTCCAAATATCAAATTCGATTTCCAGGTGTTGCAGCTCTTAGTGCTAGGGAACTGGGGGCTGAGAGACTAAGACACCAAGCAAATCTCAAAACTTCAAACAAGCCTTTATTTATGGTCAACAACTGGAAATTAAGTATTTGTGAAACTAGTCAAGCCTTGGGTACAGAATATTACGAGTTGTTGACCTTGATGGCCAAAGGGTTTGGTCGTTCTCAGGTGTCTGAGGTCAAGATGTCCTCACTCAAGAGCTCTTCAGTGAGGGAAACTGGAGCTGAAATAAATGCCTTCTTTTTTTCCCCAAGCTCCACTTGCATCACTGGCATCTAGATAAACATTTTCTGTGGATTAGGACAAGTCGCATCTGAAGGATTACTTAATCTTTCTGCAGGTGGGAATGAATCTGTTCCAGCTTGTCCAGGCAGGTGTTAGCCCCTCCAACGCTTGTCTGTCCTGGTCTTTTCAGATAGGTATGCATGTCTGCAGACTGGTACAGGTGATCTGGTACTTTCCAGTAGCTGTAGACCAGGTGCTGTTATCTTAGTTTTACTGTATTTATACATCTATGCAAGCAGGCAGATGTTACAAAATTATTCATCTTCTAATGTAAATCAAGTAGTCTTGTTGTATGCCTAGGTACAAAACAAACTTGATATGCATTGTGTTTTACCTTAAATCAAGCAGGCTTGTAATATAGTGGTAGTGAAAGGAGGATACATTATGTTTCACAAGTAGGCCTTCTTGCTGCACAGGGCTAGACTATTGTGCTATGTTGACGGTACTATGTGGAATTTGCATTTTCAATTGTACTTTCAGCAATCGTACTAAAAAGGAAAAAATAGGAAGAAGCCATACACCAGCATATTGGGCAGCATTTTCTTTATATGACTACAATTTTGCCAGGGAAAGTTATATTAAATCTGGTTTTTTGTGAGGCATCTAGAGATAAGAGCAGCAATGAAGAAAACAAGTGTGACAACAGTCAGTATAACTTCAGAACCTAAGCTGTTATTTCAAGATCTGATGCACACAGTAGGTGTGAAACTTGTGCATTCAAAGTATAGTAAAATAGTTTTTCTTAGCATTAAATAAATTCTTTTTCTTATACCATGACTGAGCAAACGTCTCTAGTCTGCTCCCACAGTATTCACTCTTAAGCCTTAGCAGTTTCTTGCCTTATTTTGAAATGTTATAAATACTACAAGATCTTATTTGCTCTACAAATCTAAAAAAAGGATAAATACAGGAAAAAAATTTATTACAGGGCATGTGATTTTAGAACATAAACATGCCTTTTTTAAAAATCATTAAAAATTCAAAAGGAATGGGCCTATATTTGTGCCAAGATGGATTTTACCTTCAAACAATGATAAATAGTTTAAAAATACCATTCTGAATACTGTAATAGTAGAGATTAAAGTAATATAAAATTACATATTTTAATGTAGAATTTCACAGAATTTGTACTATGGATTTGCAGAGCTCTATTTTGCTGAAATAATTAACTTTAATTCAGATCCAGTATTAACTGAACCAAACATTATTAACAACACTTTAGAATATAAATGCTAATTTAATAACGATGGATTCATTTAACTCAGCATGGTCATCCTCCTTGCTGAATTTTCTCATTTGCTTTCAGTTTGCAGAGTGTCATGGCACAAATCAGGAATAGGTCACGCATGGTTGCTTAGTGGCTTCTTAATTAGTATTATAACCCATTTGCTTTGTTAATAGCTTTGCATTTGCAAATATCATATCCCATTTTGCTGAGGAATCATCACTCCAGATATTCAAGAATAGACCTGTTAAGGAACCAACAGAAATGAAATGCTGTATAATCTTGCAAAACATGTTTGTCATGTTCTATGATCCAAGTGAATGTTTTTTGTTGTAGTTTTCTTGTCCATCGTTCTGTGAAACCTGGGCTGACATATGATGTGACTACTAGACTGTATCTTTAAAGGTGGTGCTATCATTCATTGTGGCTTTAGCTAAAACATATTAAATGCAAAAGTTCTTGCTACATGTAGGCCACATATATATTCTCTGCTAGTTTTTTCATTTCTGCTAAAAAAGAAAAACAGTATGTTATCACAATGAAAACACTTATAGAGTGGAGAGATCGCTGCATTTTTTACTGTTTAAAAACTTTCTTAAAATGCTTTGCATTACATTGCTGACTAATGCAGATGTTGATTTTGCATGGTAATGAGAATCTAGAGGTTGTGACACGCCAGGTCATACATCTGGTGGGCAAACATTGGCCATGGCTTCATGATGTGAACTGTGCTGGATCAGTGAGGCCAGTGGTACTGCAGAGCACTTGCAGGCAGGCAGAGCTGACCCCTGTGTTCAGTGCAAAGCAAAGTGGGCTCTGAGAGTCTCTTCAGCTGGTACTCCTGGGCACTGATACCGTACAGTAAAAGGTGATAACTATCTACTTCTAAAAATGACAGCCTACTTACACAGAGGACACAGTTACCAGCTTAAATGCTTTAGTGTATTTAGGCAGAAATCTTAATTTAGCATTAAAAATTAGGAGTATTTATTAACTAGAAAAAAGATTAAATTTTCTCTTTTCTTACAACAGAGAAATAGAGCAATGTTATATGATCTGAACTAACATTGGTCTTGTTTAATGGTTATTCACCAGCTCATGAAAGAGGCTACAGAGTATAACATAACCAGAGTACACTCGCTCAGCACTTGGTCGAAGGTTTATTTGAAGTTCATGCTGCACAGATGGGTAATAGTTTTAAAGTGCAGATGGAATTTAAGGAACAGCAAGTTCAGTGGGAAAACTACTGTACTGAAGTGAGGGAGAGAACTGAACGAACCAACAGCTTGAGAGAAAAATATTGAGATCCAGCTGGTTATTACACAAATTATTTCAGCTTCTCCTAGCATATAAACTGTGAGGACAAATGGCAAATGTTTTACAGGAGTTGGCTGCTTCCTCACTATTCTCTTATAGAAGAAGTGCCTCTCAAACCTAACTAAAATACTTTTTTTTTTTGACTGAGGGATGTTTTATTGGGAGTTAGTGGAAGAGAGAGACAAGGATCTATCTAAAAAGTAAGGCAGAGCTAAAGGACATGAGTGGAGCAAAATTAAGTGGCTGGAGATTTTAACCCCAGGATTTTTTAATCCCAAGAGAAGGTTTAAAAAGCCAGCCTGATGAGAAGGGCCAGTGGGAAAGACTGCTGAGCTCACCAGTCTGTATGTCCTGCTTCTGTTGAGTGCCTGCCTCTTGGCAGGACTTGTTTCTGTCGAAGTCCTTCAACAGCATTTTCCTTGCGCATCCTCCTGGGAGAGGCAGTGCACAGAAGAAAGTCCTGCTACTCTTTCGCAAAAGGAGTAAAAGGAAGGATACTCCCAGCTAGGTTTCAGCCACCTGCTTCTTTCCCCAAGCTGTGTCCACTTGTCAGTCTTTGCATTTACCTGCTTTCCACTAATGTCAAAATTCAGTTGTGTCTGCAGCGATTTATTCTCATGCCAGTGCATTGCAGGCTTTAGCTCTTGCCTCATTTTGTTAGCTGGAGATCTGTTTACTCTAAACCTTCTAGTCTTTGTGGAACAGTAGTCTCTCATCATAATCAAGTAACCGAGCTACTTTTTACTTTCTGATTTTCACATCACAGTTTTTTAGAAAAGTTTCATTCAATAAATAACATCTGATAAGCAAAAAGATGTAAAATTAGATGAAAACACATTTTTGTAGAACATACACGTATTTTATATTATTCTTTCAGTTCACTGATCTTCTAGTATTTCAGTAATAAATGTGGCAGATATTTTTAGCTAAGTTATAAAACAAAGACAATTATTTTTGAAGTACTAAATTCTGTATATATGAAATTCCAAAAATAATGTGAGAGCCATCATTCAGAACAGGAAGAGAAGCCTCAGCAATAAATTCATTCCTTCAGGCACTGATTTAAAAGAGAGAAAGAGAAGACTAAAATTATATAATCAGATGAATTAAGACTATAATTTATTGCTGTGCTCTGATTTATCTCCTGCTGCTAGAGAGTGTCTCATAAGTGAAGCCAGTATGGCTGAGCATTTAAATTCAAATTTTTTTAAGTCTGAATTTTTTTTTTTAAGTTGTATATTTCTATACATTTAAATTCTAGTTTATAAAAAAACCCCAATATAACTCAGAGCTTTCAAGCTTATTTCCTGAGTATAACTAATGTTGTTTGGAATTTTCATAAAAAAGATACATAATAATTGTAAAATTCCTAAACAAATGGTGCTGCATTGTAGTGTGGTAATGTTCTATTTAAAATAAACCTTCTTCATGACAATGTTTCTGTGGAGCGCTGCTGTAGGAGTTAAGAGTCTTCATAAATAAGAGGAAATAAGTAGTAAGTTGCTAATGATTTTTGTGTATGTTTATTGGATCCAGTGCTCAGGAAGCAAAAACATTTCTGGTTTCTCTCTTTCCATGAGATGGGCTATTTCTTCTAGAAGCACATTGAGATTTATTGTGCTGGCTTATCATTCTTTCATTTCTTTAATTTTATCAAGAGTGTTGGTTGGTTTTTTTCAATTTTGAAGTAATACTATTTTTGTGGGTTTGGTCTACTGGTAGCATCAGTGCCCTAATTGTCCTTTGATGGAAAAAAGAAGAAATATTTCTAGATATCAATTTTTAACACTTTTGAAAGGAGCCTTTCTTTCTTTTTCCAGTTTGTTGAGGATTTTTTTCATGGAGTTTATACTTTCTATCAGACAATAAAGAAAGTGAAGGATGTTTGTCTTCTTTTTGCTGACAGGATCAGAGAAGAGCTTCTTTTTGAAGGAATCGCAGCATGTGATTGTACCTTCCGGCTAAGAGTTTATGATTGAAAACAACTGGAGAGGACCTTGCAAGGTCATCTTAAAGGATTTATTAAGGGAAGATCCAAGCATTTATATCAAGGATCTGTTGATTCATTTTCTGGACATAAGATAATAGTGGTGTTTTCAACCCTCACATACAAAGAGTCCTCTGAGCCTCTAGCAGGAGTCTGAAAATGGAAAAGAAGTGCTAGTGCCACTCAGAGAAAGACTACTAATTCTCTAAGGTTAGCAAGTCGTGTCTTGTAAAAACATGTCTATGAAGCAGTGAATCACCATGCAGATGTGCCCAAGAGGTGCCAGCAGCTGTACAGTAAGTGTGTTTCACTGCCAAGATAGTAATCTTTACTCAGAAAGTGGGTATAATAACTCATGGATTGCCATGCTAAGGCAGTTATGCCTTCTAGTACCTAGGCTAGTTTTGTCCATGCTAACTTGAGCACATCTGTGTGGGACAGCTTAGAGCTGTGCAGACATGCCTTTGGTTAGTAGAGACAGCTTTCTTGAATACTTAGAGACAGCAGAACTGTGAGCTGCACATGGACAGCATTAGTATTATTAGATAACACCATCATTTATCAATTCTAGTCATCGGCTCATAAGGAAATACCTATGAGAAGGTGACTGAAACTGACTGTTCACACTTTGATAATGACTGAAGCAGCAGCCTTATAAATAGAGAAACTGGTCTCCACAGAGCTCTGCTTATATGTATCTGACTGTAAGAAGGGGATCAGGTTGAATGAGGTTAAAAACTCTAGCAATGCATTTATGTTGCTGGGCTTTTGGCATGCCAGGTTCCCTGTATAGCTGGTAGGCAGAATTAAGCATTTTATGGGGAGACTGGAAAGCACTGATACTGGTTAGCCATCAGGCTTCCACCTTGGTGCCGGGGGCTACAAGAGCCAACCTTCGCTTTTGGTCATGCAGCTCTGTTAGGGACCATGGAAGCCCGATATTAGATGGCATGGATGGACAGAGTTTTTCCTGTCTTGCCTGTCACGAGCACAGCACTTGTGAGTGCAGTTCACTTGCTCTGTAGGAATATTGGTCACCAATGATGATCAGTGGCTCTTTCCGTGAACCACATAGCCTTCCTGACTTCTGTGGTTATTTATGAATTTTATTTCTTTTTTATGAAGAAGAGAATAACATGAGCAGTTTCTCTTCTATTTCTGGCCTTTCTTTTCAGATTTTAAATATCCTCTTATTTTTTCACAGTCTTTAGTCATAGTGGAAGACTGACAAAAGGAAAAATGGATATGCATGAAATGTAGAGGTACATTCTTGGACCTTTTCCCCTCAGTGGTTCAGTATCTCCTAGTTTAATTTCTGAAGTAAAATAAAACCCATACACAGAAAATAAAAGTCTGTACTTTCAGCACAGGTTTGATGCGCCCTTACGGCCTACTAGTGCTGATGAATTCAATTTAAGAGTCATAATTCTTATTAATTTCTATAAGCATATAGAAAAAAGGCCCTGACTTCCCAGCTTGAGTGAACTAACAGTTAACAGGGCATATGAGAAGCCTGGATGTTGGCTTGCCCTTGTCCTTTCAACCTAACAAGCAGTTTGTGTCACATTCGGTTCAGATTCAAGGGCTGTGGAGAGGAGAGGCCTCCAATGGAGGGCACAGCAGGGCTCCTGTTTCTGAGGGCCTTCACAAGCAGTGTCAAAATACTCTCACTTCAATGGTCTTGTCTTTGCTAATGTCTCCCTTGAGCACTGAGTCCTTTGGGAGAGGACTTCTCCGTAGGCCATTACATTTTTGCCCTTTCGTCCTGTGTTTTTCAAAGGGGTGTCAGGGAAATACTGCGTATCTTATTCTATCAGATCTATTTCTATTATTTGGCCTGAATAGGTCAGAACTTACACTTTTGAAATCATTCTTTATTTCCCTTTCTACAGAAGAAATACGTGCATCCCACTTGAGATATGTGGTGGCAAGCTTATACCAAGGCACAGAGAAAGATTAAAATGAAAAGGGATAACTTTTGTTCCTCATCTTCTCTGATAAAAGTTCCAACCTTTTCCTCAGTCAAGTTTTTGTAATTTATTGTTTTAAGAGAAAGAAGAGGGTATATATGCTTTGAAGTAATTTGATAAATCAAGGAGGATGGGGATTCAATGGGTTTTAAGCACAGGCTTTGAGGAGGTCATTAGGGATTTTACCAAGGGTAGTTTTAGTGAAGCGCAAACAGCAGATGATAATTTGAAAGGGGTTTTACAAGGATAACTTTATATGCTGGATGTCCCTGAAAATAAGATTTTTAAAAATATATCAGAGATAAAATGATGAAATGAGAAAATCATAGCAAAGAATAAAGTATTTTAATAATTATAATGTAAAATTATAGGTAATTATATGTAAAATAAAGTAAAATATGTTAAAAAAGAGGTAACTTTTTATTTTAAGACTAAACACAAATCAACGCTGACCTTTAGCAATAGAAATTATTTTTTTCTGTCTGTATTTACAGTGTTCTTAGTTTTCTGCTGTTTTGTCACTGAAATCCATGGAGTTTTCATCATATTCTGTTCAACAGATTACATAAAGAACTTTTACAAAATAAGTTTATTTCTGCCGGATTTTGGAAAGGAGCAATAGGTAGATGGCTCTAGTGCATTTGAACTTTTCTGCTTTTTAAAAATTTTACCACATAAATGTTTTTGTCACCAAAACTACAAAAGCTTTTAAATATTCTTTGTTATTTTACTTATCTTTATGATGTTTCTGAAACTTCAAATCATTATATCATATATAATAATATATAATATATATTAACAATATATAATATATAATAATCATATATAATATATATAATCATATATTATATCATTGATATCATATCATTTAAGTTCCCTTATCTACAGGGAGTTTGATTAAACAGAGTAGTTTAATGGCAAATCCTTTGTAAATTGCAACCTTCTATAATACTAGAGATTACTGGGAGATTAGTGTGAGAGAGCTCAGCTTTTCACTGTTTATGGCAGAAAATTTTGGTCCCTTTGAAACAAATCTCCCTACTGATATGGTAGGTATGTCATAGCTAGAAGTATTGCACTGTCCAGCCTCACTGAAAAAAAATATGGGCTAAATAGTGTTGAGCAATTTATGCCACCATTATGGTGTGGTTTGCTGTTCTTTGATAATCCCAGAAGCTGTAAGGAAGTTTACAAAGTGAAATTTACAACATAATTAATAAACTTAACACCATTATTACAATTATTTATGTGACTCTTCTGCCAGGCACTGAGTTGGTATAGCAAAGACCAGATTCAAGGGGTTGTTAAAACACTGCACTGCCTCGTGCTCTACAAAGCTATGCAGTGCTGAGACCTGGGAAACTGAGTAATGCTCCGCAAGTGTTTGGTGAGACATACTTCCCCGCTTGCCAAATTAAAAAGTCTTGTACAGCCAGTATTTTATTGGCTAAAGAGAAAAAGGAAACATAAAATCACACTGCCTTAGAAACCTCCAAAAGATAAAGTGAATACTCCACCAAGGAATATGCAATAATTCTGCCCTGTCATCCTCTTTGGTGGGGGTGGCTGCTGCCTTACCAAGCAAGCATCTCACTGCTCTGAAGACCTGGTCTTGGGAGAGTCCAGCTCATGCTTCTGAAGTAGTCTAAGATAGTAATCCCAGCCTACTTTTAGTCAATGGTGAAAAACAAGCAACTCTAGAGAATGATTCATCACCTGGCCTATTCAAAAGTTTATTTCCCTCTGATCTGGCTATTTTTCTCCATTAGCTGGATTTGTTGGTTATATCTTGATTACATCACTGTCCATTACTGACCCGTTTCTCCCGCCAGTCTTTTGGGTATTTTACATTATCTAAATCTACTTCTCCAGTGAATGTGCTACTCTGTGGGAAGGGATGTATTATAGGACCAGGACCAAGTCAGTAGCCCAGCAATGAAGCCCACTTAAGTGGAGGAGAGGTACCATAGAATCCTGTTTCTGCTTCTACAAGAAGTTTACATATAAAACTATTGCTGAATAATATGCACTGGAAGCTGAGACTGGAATCCAGAATTTGTACTTGCTGAATATTTGCTCACTAAGGGATGGCAGGAGTTTGGATGCAGGGATTTTATAGGTGGCCCATTTTGACGAAGTTGAATAAATGGGGCCTCTGTACTGTTGTTGATATGGCCACCAGCCTCTTTGGGAGATTCAGGTAGGCATTTCCTAGCAGGCTGTCTGCATTTTTAGGTAATTAATCTTCTTAAAATCTTATGTGCCTACATTACAACTCATAAGGAAATTAGTACATGATACAGGTTTTTCTGATCCAGTTGTGGATGTATATTCAAAAGACAATTTCTAGAAAAATATTTAGCTACAAATACGTATTTTCCTGCAAATATCTTCTGACTGATGCAATAAATTTATAACTCCACGCTCTAATCATTGACTTGCTCTTACAACAACAGGATTGCACATCCAGGCATAACATCTCAAGGTCAGCCAGTCTGCATTTCTGGAAATAAAGTATATGGTGCTCACAGAAGGAGTCCAGTTGTCCTTCCAAGTACCCCAGGCACCTGTATACATGTTGCGTTCAGTATAGTAACTCCTAACAGCAAAGCAACATGTATTTATTGTCACACAATCTAATTCTGCTACTCTATCTTTAAATTGATCATTTTTATTGACCCAATTTTAATTATAAAAATAAGATCCTCATTAACTTTTCTGGGGTGATTCTTTATAAAGTAATGTAAATAAGAGTCATATTCTAAATCACAACCTCTGTGAAAAAGTTTTGAAACAATTTCTGTAAACATTATTTTATAAGAATGAAGAAAATAATAGCTTTTATATATACTAATTTATTTATAGTCAAAACCAGTTTCCCCTAATCAAGGAGCAGCTTTAATTCTTACTGCAGTTTTTAAATGTGTTTATGACACACAAAATATATTAAAGGAGATAACAATATATCTTGTCTCATAATCTTATGGCACAAGAAAACTATTTAAAAAAAAAAGAGAGTAATTTACCAGTTGGAGACATCAAAAACCCAATCATTTGTATTCTTGTTTCTCTCTGAAACCAAAAGAAAATCACCACATTTCTCAAACATTGTTTGATATGGCACAAAATCCAGGTGTTTCATAAACTCTGTGAACTGATAGCTGCTTAGTTTTTACTAATACATATAAATAGTCTCTCACATTTCTGATGTGTTTGTTTGTTCCATGCCACCTGAAAATAATAATGGAAGAAACTATTCCTAAAAATATTTTTACTGTTGTTCTAAGACCACATACTACTTGTTTGACCATCCTGAATTTGCTTTGGAAAGGACATCAGGTATGACTTAAAAGGAGATCTAAATCATGATAATTAGTGCTGTGCACGCGTAAAATCTGTATGACCAAAATACTTAAGGGACTGTTAGTAATAACAGTTTTTTATCAGTAAAGGGGTAATTCTTGCATGTTAATATGACTTCCTACACAGCTGAGAGCAGTTCTCAGAGCCTCTGTTTCTCTCATTCTCTTGGAGGTGTAGTAGTGGCAATTGGCAGCTCAGTATCTTGTCATTCCACTAAAGCAAACCTTTCAAAAATGTGCTTGGTAGTAGAGTGGAATTAATGCTCTGGTCTGCTGGAAAAATAATTTCTTAGAAGCCACAATCATGCAGAGGATTATACAGTGCATGTCTCTGGTCTTTCTTGAGTTGTTTATTTCTGTTGACCATTTATTTTCATTTACACAGAAGCAAACTCAAGTCAGAATTATTTCAAAATGTCAAATATCTAAGAAAATAGTCTTTAATCATTGCTGAAATACAACTAAGAGACAAATACGTCATAATCCATTTGCTGAATGTGCAGTGTAATTCAATCTTCATTATTTCTTCTGTTGAACTGTGCACTGTGACCTCTATGTAAACCTGTAAATGGCTCTCCTGTGTCTATGGAGATTGCTTCGTACTAGCCACCTCTGCATCACTGTATATTGCTTTGGTACCCCAAGTGTTTAAAATACCTTTCCCAAAATAAAACTAGGAGAAAGAAACATCTGACAAATCATTGCCCTAGAAAGGTTAGAAACCTATATTCATTCAATTTTCTTAGCATGCCTTATCCTGACTGGATTGTGCAAATGGTTCTTGCCGACTCCAGGGTGCCAGAGTGACAAAACAATATACCGAGACTTAATCTTTTTTTCTTATTATGAAATGGTTATAGCTATTGCACAGTTAACGTTGAAGCTAGCTTCCATTACAAGCCTGATCTACAACTCCCATCAACCGCTTGTCCCCAAAACAAGTCATTCCCTGTGAAATTTCACGTCACATCTCATGCAGAGTTAAATGTTTCTATGAAGGCTAAGGAAAGAATACAGAAAAGGACTTTTAAAGTTACAAAGCTTGATTCTTTGCTGCTATGAACTAGTTTTAGTCATCATAAACAATGAATGTGTCATACACTGTGTATGTGTATATATTATTAATGGGATTGCTAGCCCTGCCTATTTTCAGATTCCCTAATAAGTCCTGTCATAGGACCCCATTTTCAGTTTCTTATAGCTTTGATAAATGTTTACTGTCTTGGGATTTTATTTCAGCCTGATGTTGGTATTTATGCATGGAGGTATATGTAAAATGTCAGCCAGCTCAATGGAGTTATTGAGAAGAGAGACACTTGCATAGCAGATCAGTCCTTAGTTTCTGTAAAGTATTAAACTCTGTTTTTTAGCTTATGGAATGAAATGTAAATAAGCCAAAAAATTTGAAAAATGAGATCTCAAGAATGGTTCTGGAAGAGGAAGAAATGAACAGTGATCCTCAGGTTTGTGGGTAATGTCCTGTGTTGACACTGGCAGATAATAAGCATTGTGTTCTACTTGGTGAAGCTGATGGCAGATTTCAAAAGGCCCAAATACAAACCTGAAGGTAAACTAGCTTCAATAAATATTCAAAATTTTCAAAGCTTTATAATAGTTTCATGTTTAATTCACAATTTTACGGTATGATAATAAGTTGCAGAAAAGTATATGCCCTCTTCCCTCTCTACCTACAGTATGCATTTTCATTGTTAAACTACATTTTTTTCTATTGCTTGATCAAATTATTCTTTTAATTTGATTAGGAACCAGTTGTGCCAATTTCAAAATGTAGGCAAAAGTAAAAGAATGCTTTTTGAAATTCTTGCTCTTCCTTATAAAGTAAATTGCTTTTGTAGAATAATCAAGACTTAGACCTCAAATTAAAAATTTTCAATATCCACGTTAATAAGCTTTACTTTTTAATAATGAAAGAATCTAAATATAAAAAGGATAAAAATATTTTAATATTTGTCAAATTTAAACAAATATGTGTAAAAAGTGTTAGACCTATTCACTTGATCTTAGATGCCTTACAACATTTTACTTCGTTTTGTACCTCATTAGATGTAGCCTATTGACAATTGTGAGGTGTTTCTTTTGTGTACGTTTCCCATGTAATTGACAGTTTTGCCCTGGAATAACCTCCTTTTATTTCAGTAGATATATCTATAGAGCAGGCTATCAGTTGTGACAAATTGATGTTTTATTCTGAAGCTCACAGACTTCCTTTGGATTAGCTGCATGAGAACAGTAAAGCTCATTTTCAGCCCTGACTTAAACTCAGTACTGAAGAGCTTTTGCACTTAACCCTCTGTGCCACCTATCTTCTCATGAACAACTTTTCTGTGATGAACATATGAATAAACTCTCAATTTCATTCTTAAAAAATACTCCATGTTGAACTAGCAGAGTTCTTAACTTTTAGCTACTCAAGAAATAAAATATCTATCGTCTTCATACTTTCAATAATGCATGTGGTTATTTTGCACTAAGAAATGAAATAAGTCACTTGTTATGTTTTAGTACTGATGAAAACAAACAGCAGAACTATGTCTCTTTGTGTGCTTGGAATGGATACATCATGAAAATTACCTAAAACAAATAATGATAAATACACCAAATTGTGTCTTTTACACAACTCAATATACAGATATTCTGTGGAAGTCTAATTACTGTGATTGATAACAGAAGCCGTTTATTGCACATCTTAGGGCAGCTGTACAATGTGCAGTGCTTGAATTTTTGTTGGCCGTATTAATTATTAAGTAGAGTTCCCCATTGATTTCTTTGCACTGTTCTATTTAAAAATTGATGGTGTGAATGAGATGGTCATATCAGAGCTGAGATAAAACTGGAGCTCATAACTTTGTTTAAAACTGTAAGGTGTAACAGACTGTGTGATCTTCTCGGGATGAGACCTCTGTCAAATAAATGTCGAACTGTAGTTCCTTGCCTGGGAAATTAAGAGACCTGAGTTTTTCTCCATTAACTTTACTATTCATGTACATTAGAGTGGAATGGTATGTTTTTAACAATGAGGACACCTCTTTATTTTTTTGTATTCTTTACATTTATTGAACTAATTTATATCTTAATAAATGTTTACCATGAAAAATTCTTGTTCCACTGTCGAACAGTGAAGATATAGTAAAAGGTATGTGGGAGTATGAATCTTGATTTCCTTAGTGCATTCATAGATCAATGTATCTTCCTCAAGATTTCAAAAGTTTGAATTAATTAAGTATTTTCTCATAAATTTTATTCTTGGTTAATTTACTGTCCTGTATTTTCACTGCTATTTGTAGCAGATAGTCCCAGTGAAGCCAGTAGGTGTCTGACAGTGAAATGCAAACATTCAACAATAGGCTTAATTTACTTGACAGCATCTTTAGATAATCTAAACATTTCCTTTCAGAACATGCATAACTTTAACAGTTAGGGCCATGAAAGCCTCCTGGGCAAAGAATTAATTTTCAACATTGTAATAAAAAAGCAGTGTGTGTGTGTATCAAGGGTATGCAGCTTTTTTAACTGGGAAAATTTTACTGCAGTGTCTGTCTGCAGCAGTATACTTGCAAATCTGTTCTGCAGTGAAGGTACAGTCCTCTCAGAGTACAGATTTGAAGGATTTTTTTCAGACTCTCAAAGATGTGATGAAGAGGAATTAAAAAAATATCTTTCTAAAAGAGAGCTTGGTCATTGTTTATTTTTCACTAGTTGGGGAACCGCTCATAGTCTTCAGTAAAGCACTTTAAGGGAGGCTGAAGAAGAAGAGACTGCTGTAGAGCCACTGAAGAATAACATAAATACAGCTGGTTTGCTCTTTGGGCAAGAAGAACTTCTAGTGACTTTCTAGTCTTGTCTTTTCTGTGAAAAATGAAACATTTCCCAGTGGGATCTGAGTCAGGATTCGTGTTTGTAATGATTTGAGGTTTTGGCCACTTCAGTATTTAGACAAGATTATTTCAGTAGTGTTTTGGAAAGGAAAAATACAGACAAGGCTGTCATTGGTTTTCATATAGTGAAAGCTATAGTCATTGGTTTGAGAGGCATCCAGCTGAATCTACACAGGAAAGCAATTTAAAGGGTAAAGAATAAATTAAAAGAAATACCTTTGCATTCAGTTTTTATCCATATCTGTAAGCTGGAAACAGCATGTGAACTGACCTAATTTTAAGTGATTTTTAAGTGCCTGTATGCATGAAATAGAGAGAATATCTACATATAGACATATGCAGGACAACACAGCAGGGCATAAGCAATCCAGGAGGTTCCTGGAATGCATTGATCATAACTTCTTTCTCCGAGCCAATGAAGAGAGGTGCTAAGCTGGACCTTGTTCTCACCAACAAGGAGGGACTGGTGGGAAATGTGAAGCTCAAGGGCAGCCTTGGCTGCAGTGACCATGAAATGGTGGAGTTCAAGATCCTTAGGGCACCAAGGAGGGCACAGAGCAAGCTCACTACCTTGGACTTTGGGAGAGCAGACTTGGGCCTCTTCAGGGATCTGCTTGGTAGAGTACCATGGGATAAAGCCCCTGAGGGAAGAGTGGACCAAGAAAGCTGGTTAATATTCAAGGATCACCTCTTCCGAACTCAGGAGCAATGCATCCCAACTAAGAGGAAGTCAGACAAAAATGCCAGGAAGCCTCCATGGAAGAACAAGATGCCCCTGGACAAACTCAAACACAAAAAGGAAGCCTGCAGAGGGTGGAAGCAAAGGCAGGTAGCCTGGGAGGAATACAGAGAAATTGTCTGAGCAGCCAGGGAGCAGGTTAGGAAAGCTAAAGCCCTGATAGAATTAAATCTGTCCAGCAACAAGAAAAGCTTATATAGGTATGTTGGTGATAAAAGGAAGACTAGGGAAAACGTGGGCCCTCTCTGGAGGGAGGCAGGAGACCTGGTTACCTGGGATATGGAGAAGGCTGAGGTACTCAGTGGTTTTTTTTGCCTCAGTCATCACCAGCAAGTGCTCAAGCCACACTGCCTAAGTCGCAGAAGGTGAAGGCAGGACTGGGAGAATGAAGAACCGCCCACTGTAGGAGAAGATCAGGTTCAAGACCATCTAAGGAACCTGAAGGTGCACAAGTCCATGGGACATGATGAAAGGCGTTCACAAGTCCTGAGGGAACTGGTGGATGAAGTTGCGAAGCCACTGTCCATCATATTTGAAGAGTTGTGGCAGTCTGGTGAAGTTCCCACTGACTGGAAAAGGGAAAAAGGGAAAAAAGGAAGACCTGGGGAACTACTGGCCAGCCAGTCTCACCCCTGTGCCTGGCAAGATCATGGAGCAGATCCTCCTGGAAACTGTGCTAAGGCACATGGAAGATAAGGAGGTGACTGGTGACAGCCAACGTGGCTTCACTAAGGGCAAATAGTGCCTGACAAACTTCTATGACCGGGTTACAGCATTGGTGGGTAAAGCAAGAGCAACTGACATCATCTACATGGACTTGTACAAAGCTCTTGACACTGTCCCACATGCCATCCTTGTCCCTAAATTGGAAAGACATGGATCTGTCGGATGGACCACTCGGTGGATAGGAATTGGCTGGATGGTCACACTCAAAGACTTGTGGTCAATGGCTTGATGTCCAAGTAGAGACCAGCGATGAGTGGTGTTCCTCAGGGGTTGGTATTGGGACTGGCGCTGTTTAACATCTTGCTGGTGACATGGATAGTGGGATCGAGTGCATCCTCAGCAAGTCTGCTGACAACACCAAGCTGTGTGGTGCAGTCAACATGCTGGAGGAAAGGGATGCCATCCAGAGGGACCTTGTAGAGGCTTGAGAGGTGGGCCTGTGTGAACCTCATGAAGTCCAACAAGCCCAACAAGTGCAAGGTCCTGGACATGGGTCAGGGCAATCCCAAGCACAAATATAGGCTGGGCGGAGAGCAGACCTGAGGACAAGGACTTGGGGATGTTGGTTGATGAGTTCAGCATAACCTGTCAATGTGCGCTTGCAGCCCAGAAAGCCAACTGTATCCTGGGCTGCATCAAAAGAAGCAGGACCAGCAGGTCAAGGGAGGTGATTTTCCCCCTCCAGTCTTGTAAGACCCCACCTGGAGTACTGCATTCAGCTCTGGGGCACCCAATATAAGAAGGACATGGACCTCTTGGAGCGAGTCCAGAGGAGGACCATGAAGATGATCAGAGGGCTGGAGCACCTTTCCTATGAAGACAGGCTGAGAGAGCTGGGGTTGTTCAACCTGGAGAAGAGAAGGCCCCAGGGAGACCTTTATTGTGGCCTTCCAGTACCTGAAGGGGGCCTACAAGAAAACTGGAGAGGGACTTCTTACAAGGGCAAGGGTTAATGGCTTTAAACTGAAAGAGGGTAGATTTATATTAGATATAAGGAAGAAATTCTTCCCTGTGAGGGTGGTGAGGCACTGGGACAGGTTGTCCAGAGAAGTTGTGGATGCCCCATCCGTGGAAGTGTTCAAGGCCAGGTTGGATGGGGCTTTGAGCAACCTGGTCTAGTGGAAGGTGTCCCTGAACATGTCGGGGGAGTTGGAACTAGTTGATCTTCAGGGTCCCTTACGATCCAAACCATTCAATGATTCTATGATATATAGGCATGTATACATATAGATACATATAAAATCTTTAGTTCAGATAAAAGGCTTATTTTTGAAGATGTTTGAGAATTTGTGAACATGGAGTAATGTTAGCACCTCAGTTCCTAATATTTAAGCATATAGACCGCACCTTTTTCTATGAAGATATTTTGCTGTAGCCTAAAATTTTTTCATATATATCTAACAAAAAGTACTTTTACATTCATTCATTCAGCAGCAGAGTTCAGCTACTCAGTGCCAGAGGAGATTGGCCCCAAAATGTGATACCAAAATAATGAGGGCTCAGCTTAGTTGCTCTCTCTTTTCCTTTATGCAAAAGAAGAAATGTTAATGCTGATGGAGCACTTCTACATTTAGCAAATAAAAGACAACTTCTAATAGTCAGCTTCATCATGCTGTGCATAAGAATGTGATAGAGTGGTGATTGCTGCTTTATCCATCTGCATGTGTTATGATTCACGCTAATGGAACATGCAAATGCTCTGATGAAGAGGAACTTAGTACTATGAATTCATTTAAAATATATCCTCCAAAAGTCTCATGTTCTTTCAGTCCTTCAATATTTTTGTTTGACTCAAAGGGTGACAACATAAAGTCAGCTCCTCAGCTTGGATAAATCAACTGACAACAATATACTAAGCTATAGTAACAAATGATCAGGACTGTGATATACATCATTATTAGAATTTGGCTAATATACTTAGTTAAATTTTTGACATAAGATTATGCTGGAAACGGTTACTAAAACTAGTATGTATGAGGTCGAAAAGATAACATCAGTGATGGGTTTATTTCAGAAGCATAGTTACCTAATCGTATTATTTTCCTGTAAATTCTCCCAAATCCATGTCTTCTGTACTGCTTAATACGGGGCTTAAATGCATGGCTGCCAAAATGGCATTTTGAAAAATTTCAAAGATACTGGAACTTTTTTTTTGAAGTTTGAAAACATTTGAGTGGTATTAAAGTGAAAAAGAAAAAGGGTGGAAATTGCCTGGTTTATGATAAAATTCTAAGTGAAGTAAGATATTTTCAGAAGAACACATGAAAATCAGAAATCTGAGTTTCATGCCTGAAAAGTTGGGCAGGTTTCTTATTTTCTTTTGTTGTGCCTACACTCTATCTTTAAGAATGTTTACAGCACTGTTGAACTTAATCAAGGAAATGCCAGTGGCTGTTAAAACCATATTTCTATATTCATAGCTTATAGGTAATGTGGTAACAGTAGTCTTACATTCGCTAGCACATATTGATACAACTGAAATCCAGTTATTTTCTCTAGGGCTTCTGTTTCCTCCCTTCCTTTCGAAAAGTATTATCCTTTTAGTAATTTACCATAATACTTATCCTATCCTATCTATCTTAATGTCTTCTAGGACATTATCCTAATAAGGATCACGTAAATATTCAAGGCAGTTATTTATATATGAAAGGCAGTTATTTACATATAAATCTTGATTAACCGTTTTGGGAATGCTGATGTGTCTCCAAGCGGTATTAAAAGTTGTGGAACAAAATTGAAACATGCAGCTTCTGCATGCACAGTTGCCCCACTGCACGTGCAAAACAGCTGTGCTTGCTGGGGGTCCCAGTGTGAGAGGCAGGAAAGCTACCCTGCTGCAAGGCAATGCATAAGGTGCCCTCGCTGCTCTTTCCGTGCTCCTGCAGGGCCTTTTGCTCTTAGCATGACCTGAAGAACCAGAAAGGAGCAAGCTGGAAGCTGGAAAGCCTGTTAGCTAATTCTGAGCTCTTACATGACCAGCCCTGCCAGCAGCACACAGGTGACTGTTGCTATAACTAAGGACTGAAAATGCAAAGTCTTAAATGCAAACTGTAATCATTAATTATATTGCTAAATAAAAATGCCTACTGTATACTAGAATAAGGCTAATTTTTGTCACAGACTCAATTTGATTTGACATTCTAGTTCTGGAATTATTTTGCAATATTTCAATTTTTCTTTCAGTTTTTTTCTTATTTTTTTATTAAGTATTAAAAATATTTTAAAATGCTATACAAATATTATGAATATAAACAGTCACTTTTTTTTTTTTTTAACAAGGCACACAAATTAGTGGATACTCCTTTATTTTATTTGATTGGATGACTGTTGTTCTTTAAACTTATCAAAGCTGAAAGTCTTCAACAAAAGAAGAAATGGGGTGGCAGATAATTTGGACTATGCAGAGGAATGGGGTATGCTTGGCAAGAAGTGTGTTCTCAGCTGACCAGGGCAACTGAAAATATAAAATGTGTTGGAAGAATCAAAAACCAAAATATTGTAGTTCTGAACTAAAAATTTAAAATTATTATGTTTGGAATCAAAAGGAAATACTTTGATTTTTGAATGTTTTAAACTTCAAACAAAAATTTTTGTAGATGCATTTGTGAAATAGTCTTTAAAAAGTTATAAATTGAAGCAGGTGTTTAAAACATTTGATTGATTCAACATGAATTCACTAAATGGTTGTTTTTCTGCTTAGAGAATGCTCTGCAAAAAAAAAGTTTTCCTGGAAAGTTTCATGGAGCTGTAGTTATGCTACAGCGCATTTTTCATCCTGTGTACAGCACATATAGCTGTCACATTCCAAAGCTCATGGTAAGAATAGACTCAGTCTAAATAAAGTGATGAGATTTTTATAGCTGCCATTAATTTTTGTGAACTCTTTTTGTAGTTGGATGGCCAAATATTTCTTTCTGTATTGATACGTGCATACAATCTTAATAAGCTGACCAGTACAGGATACTAAAGGATGTGTGAAAATTTGTTCTTCAAGCTAGATTATGTTATCGCCTTGGTATTTACAACTCCCAAGGATCCTTAGGATGGGAGAATGGATTGTTTAGTGAAATAGTAACAGGATTTGAAGACTTTCACCTCTAGGGCATTGATTTATGTCCCAAGCTAGGCTGAACGGAGTTATCACCTGAGGGCTTTTGTTTGGCCTATGTGAAATGAAAGCCTTAAATTTGTAGTGGACAGCTGTCCAAATGGCAAAAATACCATCATGTTTTGCACTAATTATGGTCTTTCAAGTTTCAATAAAGAGACAGGGATTAACTAGTCATTAAAACTTCCCTCACATCCCTGGTGAGCAATCTTCTTTGTTAAGGTACTTTGTCAGGTTATACTTGACAGTCAGATGCTGCTGTCACCATGCCAAATACCTGTTTAATCAGTAATGAAAAGACCTTCAAGACTTGAACAACCACAATACTAACTTAAAAAAAGCCATGGAAAAGGTTCGGGGTAAGAATTTCTACTGTATAGAAAACTGTTATTCCTCAAAGACTTGGGGTTGATTATCACGTGTCTGATTTCAGTGAAGAAACAGTAAAAAGTTGCACGCATTAATCACATTTATATTTTTGTATGAGCTGCACTACAGACTGATGCAAAATAGAAGGTTCACTGGATAGAAGCAATTAATCTGAATTCCTGAAATATGGGGAAATTTCTACTCCAAGTTGGCCTAGCAGGGTATTAAATACAAGAATAGTACCTGGCCCACTGAAGAAGGCTTTGCATCTTGTACCAGCTAGTTCATAACTTAGTGAGAGGAATATTAAAGCTTTGCTCTGGATGTGCTGAAGATGAATTAGCTTGGGGAGAGAGAGAAATTGAATCTGACTGGACCACTCTGTGAGCAAGGGTAATTAACTGCATAGCTCCTGGAGATGCACAGTTGTAGGATGAGAGGCAATGGGTGCAACCTACAACATGGGAAATTGAGCTTAGATAGAAGGAATTTTATTTTATTTTATTTTATTTCTCCAGAAGGATGGTCAAACAGTGCAATAGGTACTTGAGCAATGGGTGGTTTCAAACGTCAGGATGTTCTCAAACCAAAGGACAGTGATTCCTAAAGCCCACCTGCTGCAAGAGTTGGAAGCACCCAGGTCCCCAGAACGTGCAGCTTGAGGAAATCCAAAAGGGAATAGGCTATGTCTCCATGGGAGCCACATAGGTCAGATCTTATATCTGAGGGCTCAGGAATGACAAAAGCGTCTTCCAGGTACAAGCATTAATCAGGAAGGTTCTCTGACATACATCAGGTAAGGGAGGAGATTCCTTGACTTTGTATTCCTAAAGCATCATCTAACAAAACCAGAAGACTCTAGATAATTAAAGGCTAATCCTCTTTTTTTTTTTTTTTTTTTTTTTTTTTTAAAGATCATGGCAGCTCTAGGCCTTCCTTAATCCTTGCTGGTAAAGTACATGCCAGCCTATGTACTTGTGTCCATATAGCTGCACAGTCCCCTTCACTGTAGGAAATTAGTAAGACTCAGTGTGAGATCTTGTGGAAGAGGAAGGTGGGTTTATTTTAAACAACACTGTTTTAATTCACATTCACTCTGTCACAGATCTCACTCATTCCCACTCTCACGCTCATATACTGAACAGCACTGAGATAGGTCTGTCAAAGCGGTTTGGCCAAGAGGAGTTGGTATGACACAAAGGACATGGGATACTGGCTGCTGAATCCTCATCACAGCATTTGGGTTTGCTTGTTTGGTGATGACACAAACAGGGTTTTGAACAGACCTTTTATGTCCTTCAAGATTCAGCTGTTATGATGGCATGATTCTTTCGCCTCAGAATTTTGCTTACTTCAGCCATCATAAATTTTAGGCAAGTTTGCTGGACATTGTTTACGTTTCCTGATTTTAAGTATCTCAGAGTTGTCACCTATCTTCCTGTTGGGCTTGCAAGAAGAGGAGCAGCTCATCTGATGTACTATAACCTTGCTGTCCTCCTCCTTTTATCAAAGTATAGGGTCTTCCACTCTTGAGTCATGTGTGCTCTGGACTTAACAGAGCACAGGCCCCAGTCTTGATGGAAACATCACGTCCCTGAGTGTTTCATTGCTATTGTCTGTGTCCTTGGTTGTCAGTGCAGGCTGTTCTTCTTTTAACCCTGTTCTGCTCTTTCCTCCGGTGCTTTCTCATGTATGTTTGCATTTCACTTAATATTTGCATTCAATATAGTATTTCAGTTCAGGAAACATCAATTTAGTTGGGCAAGAAGGTAAAATAGAGGAAACAATAGCAAAATGCAGAGTTTTGAGAAGTCTAGCTTTAAATTTTATATGTGCCTGTGATGCACAAAAAGTGATTTTTACACTGTGAACAAGAATAGTGAGCATTTACTGAGTACAGGTCTGGGCAAAAAACTCATTAGTACTCTGCAAAGGGAATTAGTTACATATTTGGGATTTGACAGACATCAGTGACATTTTTTCAGCAGAATGGGAACAGAATAGCAATACAGTTGCACATTAGAAACCAGAAAGGAGACCTTCTCCCTAAACTTGAAAAACGCTGGATTTTTTACAGTAATTTCTCTAGTTGATTCATTTTACCAATTAAAACACATCTTGTAGATGCAGCTACACTATATTTACACCACCATCTCTTTTTATTGTGTAAGCTACTGAATTGATGATTAGTTCTTTGAAATTAATTGTTTATTACCTCATTTGGGTATTTTTTCTTCATCTTTCTTATTTGCCAAGTCAACAAATTGCCTCATTTTTATGAAAGCCAGCTTTTAACTTAGGCTGGTTTGTTGGTATCATTAAATAAAAGACATTAAATGATTACTGCAGTTGTAGGGAGTTACACAGTGTAGTTTCAACCTTTAGTGAGTAAAACTTACTACATTTGCAAAATTTTGCTAATGAAATCTCTTATTAGCTCATCAGCTGGCACAGAAATATACTAGAAATAAAAAGAAACTAATTCACTTGGAGTAGTGCAGTGATAAGGTATATGGCACTGCCTTTTGGAGAAAACAAAGCTCAAAGGGAAATATGCTGTGGCTTGCGTTGCCCTTGGTTCTCTTTTCCCTTCTGGTTTCTTCCAGGTTCAGTGTTGAATGCTCAAGTGGTTGTTTATTTAAAAATGCTTTGAGGATCTTTTTGGCTGAACAGTTTGTATAGATCTAAATGGATTTTCCCCTGCAGATTTCTTCTTCCACAGGAGCTTTCCCCCTCCCACTCCCCACCAAGAAACCTCTCTTTAGAGGCAATGCAGGAGGTGGCAGGGCCAAGTGAAGCTAGAGAAAATGGTTGCTGCAGCAACAAAATAAACATGGCCAGGCAGCTGGGCCTCCTGTAAATTGTATTTCAGAGACAGCTGGGTTGGGTGAGTTCCCCAGGGCACTGGTTTGCACAGGTGATGGGCAGCTTCTTGGGCTCAGTGCTGCTGCTGTCCACATGCAATTGCCTCCTTGTGGTGCTGTGTACAGGCTGACACTGCCACCCATGTTCTGGGCTGCTCTGGGATGTGCTGGGAGGAAGCAGTGGAGAAAGGGAAGGTGGTGGGCTGTGGTCCTTTGTCTCGATTAAAGCAGGAGGAAACCACTGCCTACCTGCTGCTTGCTGAGCAGACACAAGCTGCAATGTGTGTGGATGTGAAGGGTGTAACGCTAGGTCTGAACCAACATGTCCCATTTCCCCATGTGGCTGGTTAGGATTTGTCACTAGGAACCCATAGAGCATGAGCAGGGCCAGCCTTTGTCTGCTTGCAAAATGGGGTTTTCCCTTACTTAGCTTACTGAAGCAGGATGTACCTATTTTGCAGACAGAGAAAAGACCTTAATCTCCTCCTGGAGTTGTTGTCAGAGCATTTCCTGATTACACAGAGGTACCTTAGAATAACTGTTAATCATGTTCAGCTTTCAGGATGGGCTCTGTGCTGCTCTTGTCAGATTAAGGGCTAACAACATGACTGCTCTCTCCCTGAGCTACTCATTGGACTCTGCTTATTGAGACTGCCATTGCTATTTCATTTGATAGCCTTAAGCAAGTCTTTGAGTTGTTGTCTGTATCCAGCTGGTTTGTGTGGGCCAGCAGGCACAGGGACAATGATTGGAGCTGGTTGTGTGGGTGCTGCTGCTGCAGTTACAGTAGGGCCAGTGCCTGTCCGACAGGCACAGCAGCTGCTCCTGCTGCTCTGACCCTGCTGAAAATGAGTGATTTTATTGGGTAGATAGCTATTGCAAGAGATTAAGTTCGTTCTCTTGGCAGTGGTCTCGGTTGTCCACTTTAGCAAGGTGTTTCTATCCATATTAATTCAATGAGGAGAAATGCCCAGTGCTGTCCCTGGGAAGGAAGTGCCCCTGCAGCAGCCCAGGCTGGGGGGGACTGGCTGGGGAGCCACTTTCTGGGGCCCTGGTCACAATCAGTAGACTGAGGGAAGGGATCATCCTCCCTGATTCAGCACTCATCAGACCTTGTGTCACTATGTCTGGTTTTGAGCCCCCCAAAGAAAAACACAAACTGGAGCACAATCAGCAGGTGGCCCCCGTGATGGGCAAGGCTTGAGCATTTGCCCCGCAAGGAGAGCCTGGTGAAAAGGTGGCTTTGGGGGAACTTAACAACAGTTTACTGGTACCTACATGGAGGTTAATGAGAAGATGGGGCCAGGCATTTTGGAAGACTGAGAGATAATGGACATAAGCTGAAAGAGGAGAGGTACACACTGGACATAAGGAAAACCTTTTTTTTTTCACCATTAGGCTGCACAGGGAGGTTTTGCTCTCTGTCCTTGGGGGTTTTCAAGACCTGACTGGGTAAAGTCCTGAGAAACCTGGTCTGAGCTCAGAGGTGACGCTGCTTTGAGCATGGGGCTGCAGTAGAGACACCCTGTCGCCTGACGTCCCTTCCAGCCTTGCCTGACTAAAATAACCTTTCCTTTGCTAGTGGGAAAAGGAAGTGGATGAAGGGGGATGAAGAGAGAAACTGTGCCTGTACATCCCATTTTTTTCCTGGGCCACCAGATATAGCTTTGACACAGTATTGCCATTGCCTATGGCTTGGACTGTTCTAGTGTGCCAGACCAATGCATTCACAAGTAATTAACCCTGCAGCTGGTTCTGTGAAAGGCTATTTCTCAGAGGATTATTGACAATCCAGAGGAAACCAGGCACTAATGGACTAATATAAAGCATAACATGATTTTTTTACTTTTATCCTGCATCAGTATTGCAACCTTCAGGTCAGGCAGCGTTTCCAGAAGAGGCGGGCTGTTCTCATGCCTGGGACTGACTCTCTGTGGCTTTGCCACAAAGAGGGTGATGGTTTTTATGTGCAAGAATTTGCCTCTAAGTCAGGCTATGCTTTTGTTCTGTTGTTTTATTACCTGACTGTGCTGTATTCTATTCATTATATTTTTGTTCTCCAATATGTTCTTTTGCATGCCTGTGGCTCAAAAATATACCTTTTACCTGATCGAATACTTCTTAGCAGTTCCTTTAATGCTTATGGGTCACGGAACATTAGGCACCAAATAAGGGCTGTCTCTAATAGTGCAGAATGAATGGTCCTCCTGCTGCAAGGCCTCACTTATCACTGTCATAAAAGAAGCAAAACAATGTAGCACAGTGGGCACTGGTTTTTGCTGCTCAAAGAAATCAGCAAGGCACTTGGAGCAAGCATTAGGGTGTGGGAGAGAGCCTTGCAGCTGTGTCACAGGTGTTACGGACTATATGAAGAACTGCAGCTCATTTTGTAGGGAAACATGAATATGAGGCTTTGGCACCTGTAACCTTGTGAAGCCTCAGCTGCTATTGCTAAAGGCCAGGATGAAAAAACATACAGGCTAGGAAAGGAGGTGGCTTTATTTTTTTATTACATAAAATCTCTCTGCTCAGAAGCCGTTTGGCTTTGATAAAAGAAGAGCTCATCACTTATAGATTGCTGTCCTGAAATTCAGAAAACAATGTAATGGGTTAGATTTATTTTGTGGGCTTTTAATCTAGTAATGTTTTTCAACAATCCTAGGAAACAGGTTATGCCATCACGTAGATTTGCACTAGAGGATACAGAGTTTTTTTGCTCATGTTCCAAATGTCTAGCTTGGGAATAACTTTCTGTAACTTTGAAAATCTACATACAGAGCAGAGGAAAAAAGCACAAAAAGTTATAATCGTAAGCTTGCGTCTCAGTGTTCACTGAACAGAGTATAGACTCTGATGCAATTTTTCAGTGATTAGTTGAGCAGATTAACTCATAAACAACCAGCAATATCTAGCTATGAACCGTAGCAGTGTTTCTTCAGATTGCTTTCATGCTGCTTTTGTAATCAACTTCATTTGAAAAAGGTTTTGTCAATACACATCATGTTAAATACAAGTGGCACTGCACACTTAACATTTTTGTCTTTAATTTAATTTTATTTATATGAAAGGTTGCATAATTTTGTAGGTATCTATGTATGCGAATTTTTAACCTCTCCCATCAGTTAAAGACAAACCAGTCTGTTCGTTTATTTTGAGAAAACCTATGATTCATTATATAAAATAGAAATGAGATACGCTTTTCTCAACAAAAATTCTGCTTTTATCAAAGTTAAATTTCAACAATGAAAGTTTATTGGAATCGTCACTTGCTTAGGTGGAAAGATTTTCTGCTGTTATTTATTGTGCTTCTGTAGACACATGTTCACACAAACACACTCACACATACACTTCATATATTCTGTCTAGACTCTATTAGCAAGAGTTTACAGTCTAAAGAGCTGATATTGGATGGTGCTAACTTCCTGAATTGTCTGTATTTGGAGTTGATCCCTTTGGAGGATCTGATTTTCAGGAGAACACTGTTAGAGTTTTAAGCTTTAATTTATGGCTCAATTCTCCAAAGCACTAGTGTTACCTCCTAAGCTTTCACCAAACACGGGATGTGAAGAGTAATAAAGAATAAATCTTTTACTGCTTCTCAGTATCTTGTTAAGTATAGAGCTCACTGCCTTTAGTGTTAGAAGTAAGGTTTGTAAGTGTTGAACTCTTTGAACATCACCTTATCTTGGAGAAGTGATGCAATTAGAAGCCTAATATAAGATTCTCATTGTGTTCTAATACCTGGCAAGAAATACCAACAGTTGCTTAAGTGCTACACACATCAAAATGAGAATTAATTATCTGAAAGACAATGATATTGCATATTAAACTCAGTTATGACTGTACTCTGGCCTATGGACTGTGCAAGTGATGAAAAAAGTATTTGCATTTCAATCAGTAAAATAAATACTTCGCTTGAATTAATATAAAATTTTTAGAACAAGCAAACTGGAAAAAATCACATAAGACATATCAAAACATCATCAATAATGTACAAGATAGAGTAGGTCAAAGTAATTTTTGATGAAATCGTTTTTAGTTAGAAAACATTGATGGGACTGAACTTAAACTGCTTGTGGGAAATAACTTTTTAAATTAGTTTCCTTGTTAAAAACTCTTTTGAAGAAGTTTCAAAATTGTGGAGACATCCCATTTTGCCATTTTCCAAGTGAAGGCTTTAGTCTTTTGTAATAGAAATGATTGTTTTGAAAAGTGTATTTGTAATATAGTAATAGCAATGGAATAAGAATTTTAAAAAGGAAATATTCTGACTTGCCAAAGTATGTCTTCTGTTGGCATTTTCAAGTTGCAGAAGGTTTGAAATTTTGGCCTGTATTTTCCTGTGTATGGGAAAAGAAAGTTGTTGAAATCATGAATGGTTTTGTCTGGTAGGAAATTAGTTTCCCACTGAGAACTGTTACAGTACCTGAAAAGAGACAGCACGCAGCTACCCTAAGGAATCCACTGGGTGCATAAAAATGAGCGGAGCTTGAGGCATATGTGGTCAAGAAAGGAGGTGGCCTTTCCAAAGTGCTTGACGCTTCCTGTTTTAATGTGCTTAAATCTCTCTTGAGTAAATGTAAGGAGAATAGGCAACTGATGATGGGCAACAACCAATGGGAAAAAAAAATCCCCAGGGTTTGAGGGTCAAGGGCTCCAAAATGGATTGAGGGGGGTCATTAAGAAGGCATGGAGCAGAACATGTCTGAGAGGGCCTGTTGCTTCCCAAAAGAGATCTGGTGGTGGTTTGCTCAGAGAGGTAAGCCAATGAAGGATCATTTCTATTATTTTCTTCCTCGTGGTGGTGTTGATGGACAGCATGTCAAAGCCAGGAGAAGGTTCACGAGGAGGTGCAACAAATTTGTGGGGCCTCAGAGAGAATGTAAGAAGAAGAAGTGAGGAGACTTGTGCATCCAAAGTATCAGCAAGAGGATTGGAGGAGCTGGAAAGGGGACAGTGATTGGGAGCTCTTGGGGTACATGTGTGCCAGGGTCTTCCTTTCGCCAGTGAAGGCACATGAATCAGTAATATATGAGCCGCTCCACAAACAGCATATCTGTGCCCACTGCCTTCAGAGGATTTGCCAGCCACGGGAGGAGGTCCGAGCAGAGGATGACCCTCTTAGGGAATTGCAAATACTCTGCCAGTAGAGGGGAAAACAAAGTAGGAACTTATGATGATAAATCAGCGTAGCCTGGGAGACAGGAAGGGATAAATAGGTATGTAGAAAGAAATCTCCCAGTGGGAGAAGCTAGAGGATATGCCAGGAGCAGATGTATTGCAAAATAGGAAAAGTAAGGAACATAAAGAAGGTGGGGACACTGTAGCAGGGAAGAGAGATGAGAAATGAGAAATACAGGTATTACAGCTAGGGTAGAACTCTCTAGACCTACTCAGTTAAGTACAGAATAATAGAAAATAAGAACAAAAAGAAGTCTACTAATCCAAACCCCTGCTTCAGTGTAAGGTTGTTACCTAACCATGCATACTTAAATAATTTACACTACTGTATTTCTGGTATGATTTCATAAGAAACATTCAACATCATTTTAACAAGTGCTGTATTGCCTCAGGGGTCTTTCTCCTTGGAGAGGCACAGGATAACTACCTTCAGACATCGGGTTTTGCTTGTCTTGCAGCAGCCTCCAAAATTATCTCTCCAAGTGAAAGTGAAATTAAAACAGGTATCAAATTCCTTCACTAAAAATCTGGAGAAAGCATATTTGTTCAATATAATACCTAGAGAATTTAAGCTGCATAAGTGATCTGAGTGGATAACTGAGAGAGCAAAGAGGATTATAAAACCACAACAGAAGTGTGAGGGCATATACTGTTTAGAATGGATTCTGCTTAGGCAGAATATTTACTGTTTGTTGCAAGAGAAGAACTTTTCCTTCTTTCTGGTCTTTATTTTGGATATTACTGCTTTTTAGATTTGATCTTCATTGAACGAATTAATATAGTCTTTATAAAGAAACAGGAAACAGTATCAAGTTGCATTGTTATATATGGCAGAGAGATGAATCAATGGTTATTACAATTTCCAGATTAATTTGCATTCTTCTACTGACTTGGTCTTTGGAGGAACAGCAGATTAGCCCTTGATTACTAGGGGGTGAACAATTCACAGTGAATAATTTATTTGGCAAATAACTTATGACTTAGAATAATTTATTTTCCTAAATGAATTCATTGTATGTTGTAGAGGGCTTTTAGGTGAACAATTTTCATTCTATAGATTATTCATAATTGGTTATACAATTTCCATAATTACATAAATTTGTATACTGAAAGCAAGATAACAGATCAAGTTATCTCAGCCTCTTTATCCTGCTACTGGATGCGGTGCTATGGCAGAGGTTTATCGAAACTGGCAATCTGCAAGAATCAATAGGAATTCTGCAATTTGAGGCCAAATGACACAATTTCCATTGACTTCTTGCTATTCCAAGTATGTATTTTTGCTAGCAAACATTACTTTCAACTTGTATCTGGTCAGCATGGACAAATGTTTATTGCAACTATGGAGTTATCTGTGTGATATATTTGCTGTTTATCTGCAGATGGTTTAAGTACAATGTTTACTGCTGACACTGAACAGCTTTTCCAGTAGTTTTGGCAGCTGCTTGTAGTGGCTGAAGCAGCAATAGAGTGATGGAGAGCAAAGATGGCATGAAAAAGAGAAGCACACAGAAAAACTGTAGCTGAAAGTCTGTGTCTTAGATCAGTTTTATTCAAGGCAAAATACAGGCCTGGAGGCAAGCGTGGACTGGTAGGTGACAATAATGGTACAGATCAGGAATGTTTAGCGATGGATTCCAAACTTGAGAGTAACAAAGACAACTTCTTTGATATCTATTGAAGCCATATACCACTATGAGAGCTCTTAAACTGTTTACTAGTATGTGGTAACACTGTCCAGAATTGCTACCATTCATATTAGTCTGTAGGTAGCAGTTAAAGTATAGGTAGATAGGCTGTTTAAAATCCTGGGAAGGATATATATACTCACTGATAGAGAACCCAGTACTCAGGCAGTAGCTCAAGCATTTGTAGATCTGAGAATGTGGGATTGCAAAATGACAGTAGCTGCTGATAAAATCCATAATTCTCTTTGCCTGTGCCCCAGACATCGAGTTTTTTAACAGCAAGAAATAATTTTCCATTGAGCTGCAAGGTCCATCTGATCACAGTAGAAGACAGTGATTGTTGTCTGACTGTTGTTGGGTTTTGGGGGTTGGTTGGTTGTTTGTTTCAAAGGAACTCCATTCTTTGCTTGGTGGACATTAAAGTGGTTCAATTCTTGCTGCTGTCCTGGAAGCTCTGTTGACCTTTCACTCTCTTGCTACACAATTGGATTGAGAAGAAGGATTGTTTAACTGCTACCTGTATCCTAACCAACTGTGTGTTTGGGACACTGTAAGGGAAACTGTGCTGTCTCCTGACAAAGATAGGGTTTGCTGAACAACAGTTCCTGCAATTATGGCTGTCTAATATGTGCTGCAAAATATATGGCAGTGCAGAGAAATACTTACTGCAATTTAAGAAATAAAATTTGGACACTTTCCAAGATTTACAAGTGGCCAGCATATTGGTGCAAAATTGCAATCTATTGAGACATCTCATCAGAGATATTTTGTGTTCGTATTTTGAGAAAATAAAGTGATTTAAAAAAAATAAGTAAAACTTTCATTTATAGTTCAGATTATTGAAAGTTTTAGGGATTAGTTCATGAGTGCTTCATGGACTATATCATAAATTGTTCAGTTGTCACTGGAATATTTAAGTGAGAGCATGATGATAGAATGGGAATTGGCATAGCTCACTTAATGGCTATATTCATACTATTCTTTTTACCCTTCACAGGGCTTGAAAATGATCCAAAGATGATCATGAAACGTTGCACAGTTTGGGATAGGAGCTCATCTTCCACTTAAAACTTTGTTTATTTTTAGAATGTTTTGTATAATTTCTCTTGCTTTACTCATGAATATTTACTGAAAAAAATCAAGGGACATTTAATGTACCTTTAAAGGATTTTAAAATGAAAATTCTTTAGTATGGGATTGTATTTTCCTACTTGGGGATTTTTATGGCATTTTTTACAGATTTTATGGAAGTTTTATTAGATTATTATTCTTTAAAATAAAATTTAAACTAGAAGTAAAAATGAAAATACTTTTATTGCCTTAGGAACCTATGCAAATATACTGAATTAGATTAGGAAGAAAAAACTGTGACATGAGGGCTACAACTTAAACAACAAATGTCTACTAAAAAAGTTTGAAAATAGCAGTCGGACACTCAGAGACAGAACAGGACTTGCAGGGCTGAAGGCTTTCAGCTCACACACAGCAAGGAGTTGCCATATGCTTTGTGCTTCACTGCCCCTAGAGAAACTGAAGGTCCAAAATGCATTTAGGTTGGATGGCTGCTGATGCTGAGCAGTGTTGCTTGGAGGGGTCTGCACAGGTTACTCGTTACATTTGGGGAACTTCCCTGCATTCAGCAGTACAGGACCTGAATGCAGTGCTGGCACAAAGCAGATGTATTTAATGATGGAATTAATGACATAGTTTCCTCCAGTTCATGACAAACATTACCTCCTTTTGCTTCCTCATCCCTGAGACCCTGACCCCCATCCTCACCTCTCCATGCTTCAGCATAGTCTAGCCTTGCTTCATTAAGAATTTTAGGAGTTCACCCTTTTAATTCCTTTTCTGTCTTTCCCTTTCTTCCTCTAAAACTGGCCAGATACTGGGAATTTAGGTGCCATGTCTTTGAGTTCTGGCTTACTTCGCTGCAGTTCCTCTGGAAAGCATGAGAAACAGAAATGAAGCAAGTTTGCTCCCTGTTCTGTTCCATGCCACTAAAATTCCCCCCCCCATGTTTTTTAGTATACATCCTCAGTTTCCAATGTCTATGCCCTTTAGAACCTTGTTCATGTGAATTACTGCTTTTTTTTTTTCTGAACTGAAGTACCCTGAGATGCAGCATTCCTTTTTATATTGAGAAAACTGAGCAATTGAGATCACTGGTGGTTTGGGGGGAAGAGGTGAATAATTGCACTTGAACGTCTTCCAGTGTTTTATATTTTGGACAGTGTGTAGCTAATCCCTGTGGTCTGAAAGCAAAGAAGGCACCTCTCTAGGAAAGCAAAGAGAAGCTTGGACATTGATGCCATTAATGAAAACACTTTTCCAGCTTCCCTCTGTAGTTGGAAAGACTATCTGTTCTGGACTGAGTGACAAGGTTAGTTTGCCCTATAGTGATTCAAGCACTATCGAATAATTTCTATCGCTAAAAGTCCTGAATTTACTGTGAAGGAACTGTCTTGCAGCAACTGCTGAAGTTAGATATTTTCCACGTTACAAAGAGTGCAAGAGAACAAGCTGACTAAGCTCAATTTGTTTATTGATTAGGACTATAAAGGCTGTGACCAAGCAGAGACATAAAGTTGTACTACCAATTCATCTTTCCTTTGTGATGCTTCAGTGACTGAAACAGAGAAATCTCTGCATCCAGTTTTATAAATCATATTTACATCTTGTTTATAAAACATAGCACTACAGTTTCCAGCCTTCTTCAGCTGCTTATCTGAAAAGCAAAAGCACAAAGAAGATTACATTCACAGATCATCCATGTTTGGTATCTGTTTGGCAATCTTGAAAGGGTAAACATGAAAGCACAAGATGTACAAGTCATCTGGCTAGTACAAAATGGGAAAACTAAACAAGTTTTAAAAACTCTGGAAGAATAATGGTCATAGAAAGTTCAGCTAAATGTCTTGATTTAAATCCTTTAGTGTTGTGGGGTTCATGTTCGTAATGTGTGAGCGTAGTCTTATTAATATTTGAATTGTACTGAATTAAAATAAGGTTAGCATAAACCAGCCTCAAGGTATAGGACTACTGAGCGTTTAAGTCATAGGAGCTAACATTGACCTGTGCTTCTGATTTTTTTTAGCAGATCACTAATGGTACGTTTTCTTGCATTTAAGAAACAATTTATTTGTTACTAAGGTTTATTCCACCTCATTTCAAGCAAGAAGAAAGAAGCGTGTCACTGCTTTGAGAAACTGAAATGTTAGGTAGTCAATGGTCTTCTGGGTGGGTGTTGAAGAAGGAGTGACATTCTTGTTATGGAGAGTTAGTTTGGAAACTGATGAGTAGCCCCTTGGTAAGGCAACGTTATGAATATGTAACACAAGAAGTAAACATGATATTGTGGGACAGGGAAGAGAGCGACCTATCAATTTGTCTTCCAAGATTAGCAAATAGCTAAGTAACCACTGAACCAATAGTTCATGACAGATTTCTGCTATACACAAACTGCTGTTTTTAGCAGATAACAGGAATGTTAAAACTTGGACAGACCACTAACTCTTAATGTAGCAGCATCCACCATGCATGAAGAACCAGGGTTATAATGGTATGAGTCCAGAGGGGAGTAATTGCTGTCTGTGACTTTCCTTGTGCTGCTGTGCTGTATGCATATGCCATCCTTTTACATTTCCAGCATCCTCTTGGACGTAATGCAGGTGTCTTGCTTTCCTAGTGACACCTTTTTGACTATTTGGATTCCTGTTAGTATTGAAATCCTTGCCATCCTCTACTGACTTGGCATTTTCTCCAATAAACTGTAGCTCACAGCGATATCCTGGGAAAAAAGGCATGATATGCTTCCTGTTACATAAAGGCCAGTGCCATGAGCGTTGCTGTTTTTAGAACTTAGCTAAAGCTAAAGCTTATAAGCTGTTCTGCATTCTTTGGTCCCGATGTGGTACTTCCAGATGTCATGGGATTTGACCATTCCATGCCTTTGTCTTTGGTAACATTTAAAAAGTCTTCTCAGCTATGATCTATCATCTCACTAGTAAATGACTTATAAATAATGATATTGCATGAGCTGTGGACATTTCAATGTGTAGAAATGACAAGCACTGAGAACTTGCATTCACTGTCATGTAAGGAAACCCCATGTTTTGGTTTTTGTTACCTCATTGCTTGGCCCAATTAATAAAAAGTTCATTCTTGTGAAGTACTTTTTTGAAAATCTTAATCGAATAGAACCACTTATAAACTTAAAGTTAAGCTCCTTGCCAAATGAAGACCAGACAGCTTTCAAAGAGGTCTCTGGATCACTTCTAGGGCAAATACTGTTATGAATAATACTTTATCCTTGGATTGATTCCTTCAGTATTATGAAAAACCTTTACTTGCCAAATTTTCACAGAGAAAAAAAAAAGTGTAATTGTTGAAATGAATCGCTAGGGTACAAAAAGACCCATAAGTAATTTTTACCATATTTGGCCAGCTCAGCTGTTGTCCAGTGTGAATCAGACATTTACTTCTAAGTAGTTCTATTATTTGGCCACCATAAGAAGGAAACAGAAAATGTCTACCTGACATAAGATTTCTATCTAGGAATCAGAAAAGATTAACTGAAAATGATTATTCTTATTAGCACATAATGAAATCAGACAGGATTATTTGATCTGGTGTTTTGAATTGTTTAAATGTCCTAATGCCACGATGCACAAAGCTGTACCAGAATATCATTCTGAGGCAGCAAAGTAAGCAAGAGTAAAACAGAAATGAAAATGATCATAAAAATATTTAATCAATTTATGTAATTTTGTGGAAAATTCATTTGGTCAAAAAATCAGAAAATGAAATTCGAATTCATAAACAAGTATGCTTTCACCAAAATCACAGAAAATACTTGAAAATTATTTCTCAGTTTCATTCTGAAGAGAGGTTTCTAAGAAGATTTTTTGTCAAAGCTAGTGAAAAATTAAGCCACGATGAGTTAAGAGGGGAGGTCTTCTCTTAGTCTGATAAGTAGTTAATTGGTAGGAAAAAAAAAAAAGAAACTATAATTTTCTTTTTTCAGTAGGAAAAGGTCATTGATGGAGTCCAGAAGAATCTATGCTAAGTCTGTCCGAGATGTTCATAAATGATCTGGAAAAAAGACGTGAATAGCAAGGTGACAAAGTGTGCTGATACTAATCTATTCAGTGAAGTGAAAATGGAAATTAACTGAGGAGAGTTGCAAAAGATTTCACAATACAGAGGGACTGAGTGATAAAGTGCCAGATGAAATTCAGTGTTGATAGTGATGCACATTGGGAGAAAAAGCTAACTTTACATACATAATGATGGGCTCTGAATGAGTTATTTCCACTCAGGGAAGAAATCTTGGAATTATAATAGATTGTTCTATGAAATATCTCAGTGCTTAGAAATAGCTA
Source organism: Phalacrocorax carbo (assembly GCF_963921805.1). Classification (NCBI taxonomy): domain Eukaryota; kingdom Metazoa; phylum Chordata; class Aves; order Suliformes; family Phalacrocoracidae; genus Phalacrocorax; species Phalacrocorax carbo. The sequence goes on along the minus strand of NC_087513.1, from coordinate 36,759,556 downwards.
ATGATTCAATAGCGCATAAAAGCAGCACGTAAAATGAAAAGAATTGCTAGGAAAGGAATAGAGAACAAAGCAGGCAACATCATTATGGCATTGTACAAATCTCTGGTCTGTCTTCATCCTTAATAATTTGTACACTTCTAGGGTTCTAGTCCTGAAAACCATATAGAAGAATTAGAAAAGATAAAGAAGATGAGACTTATGAAAGGTGTGTAATGTCTTCTTTAAATACACGAAGAGTGACTTTCTGTACCAGTGTCTTACTACCTGAAAAGACATTTGATGAACCCTGTGTTGAAGTTTTCTATAGGTAGGGAAAGTTTATCATGGAATTACCTTTATGTGCTTTATCTTATACTGTTCCTTAGGTATCATTATTCACCATTGCCAGAGACAGGATATTGAGTTATATGAACGTTTGATCTGACATATATGCCTCTTCTCCTTTTGTTATGTCTTGTTACTATGAAGAGAAACAAGATGAAACATTTTCCTGTGATTCTGTGTTCACTTGTCAACTAAGACTGGACCAGAATTTCTGGACTGAAAAAAAGTTATATGTCTTTCTGACTGTCTATCTGTCTATATATCTGCACAATAGTTATCTTGACCTTGACAGTACAATCTGTATAATCAGTATCATCTGTTGTATTCTTGAAAGGGAGACTTTTCTCCTCCAAGTATGACATGATAATAGCACATACTAGGGACTGAAAGTCAGTGAAGTGCGCATATAATTTTATGTTTTACTCAAATTCTGGAAGACAGTTTTAAATGTGGTGTTCATAATATAAACCTACACTTCCATTTTATTTGCCTACCACTTCATTGTTGTATATGATTAGTTGCAGTTTGACCAGCTCACTGTTGTAACTGAGGTTTGCATTTGAGATTTCCATTCAGTTAGAAGATTCAACATAAATTAATATTGCACAACTTGAATTAGGAAGAGGACGAAGTCACACAATACTCACACAGTCTTTTTTTTTTTGCAAGTACACAGCAGTCTATACAAAGCCTATTTTAGTGTTAGTAAAGTGTTTAGTTACACGAAATGAGTAACACTGTTTAATTTTTATAAATTCTTAAGTGAAAAGTAAAAACAGCTGTCACTGAATATTTATGACCTAAGAAAATTAAGAATTTGGCTGATGAGAGGTATTTCTGAAAAGTTGTTTGCAGTGCAGTCTTTCCGATTAATGCCATATATATACACATTCTCTCTTGGAAATAAACTGTTTTGGAATAAGTTCTTGTTTTAGAATAGAAGAGCCACACATGGAATTAATCTGATATAGTTACTATCTTGTAAATAAACACCTTTTTGCAGTTAATGTTTGTTCCTAGTTTTTGGAATAACTGTTTAATAATGCACTTATCTTGAGTAATCAACAATACAGTGATATTCCGTATACCTCCCTGTGTATGTCTTACAGAGTCAGTTCCACCTCTGCATTTCAAGTCTGAACCTGAAATAGAGAAATTAAAGTGGCTAGTTTTAAAAGGCATCTCTGAAGTAAAATGGAGAGAAGATAATCAGAGAGACATGTATTGCTGGAGTAGAAAGTAAATAGAAACGACACACTAAGTCATGATGTGGATGGGTGGGAGCATTAAGTCATATAAGGTATCTTTGTTAAAATAAATGACAGATTTGCTAGAGGCTGACATGGCATGCCTAAGTAGGGAAAGGTTTATTACACTGAATCACTGATCACCTAGCCTATTCACTAGGTGAATGTCACTAGGTGACAGTGAATTCAATAGTCTGAAGAAATACTGGATGAAAAGGGTCCTTCCATTGCCTGTTCTCAAGTTTCTACTCGACAATTTCACATGGATGCCTGTAGTTCTTGTACTGAAAGAGATAGTAAATGAGCATCCCCTAGATGAAAAATCAGGGAGTAGAGAATTTATAAAAGCAGAAAACAAATATTTAGGGATTTTAGTTGTCTCCAAATATGATGTAAAAAAAAATCTAAAAGTTCCACTGTACCTTTTAACATTAAAAAGATGGATTGTGGGAAAGAGAAAGCGTAAAGGAGCTAACTGAAGGGAGTAACAATAGGGACAACAATGCTTGCAGGTAACCTTGATACATTTAAATAAACTATAAACTTAAGTACTAATTGGAGAATACTTTCCAAATATTGAAAACATGTTAAATAGCAACCAGAGAGGACCTGTTAGAACTCAGAGACTTGCATGTCATGCCCAAATGAGGAAAGTGGAAATAAATGTAAACCTGGCAGTTTAAATGTAAAATTGCAATGAAACAAGCCAAAAACATTTTGAGGGACATGTTGCCAATGGAAACCTATAAATAATCCCTGTCTCCCACGCACACATTGGAACTGGGACTCTGCCAGAGAATGTCAGTGATATCTAGGTAGGTAATCTAAGTCATTGAGTGTAATAAGGCCATTGTGCAGAAAATCTGAATTAATTGTACGCATTTATGTTCACTGTAGAGAAGGTCAGGAAAATACCTATCCAGAGTCATTGTTTATGGATGATAAATCTGAGGAACTGTCTCAAATTAAAGTGTCAATAAAAGACCTTTAGGAGCAAGTCAATAAAATGAATAGCAACAAATCACCATGATCTAATGGCTTTCATCCAAGTGTTCTAAGGAGCTTAAATATAAAGTTGCCGAGCTACTAACAGTAATATGCAACCAACATTTTTGAATGAGTAGAAGGTAGAAAATGTGATGCCAGTGTTTAAAATGGGGTGTCAGGATGATCTTGTGAATTACGTACTAAGAAATATGACATTTGCAATGGTCAATTTTATAGATGTTATTATGAAGAGCAGAATTAGTGGACACATAGATAAATATATGCAATAAGCACCAAAATGGCTTGGAAACTAGAGGGATGTCATGAGTCAAAAACCAATAGAGTTCTTTGAGCAGGACAGTAAACATGGGATAAAGATGATCCAGATGATATAATGTAGTTAAAACTGAAAGAGATTATGACAAATTCCTTCAACAAAGACCCATATTGCCACCTTATTACAAGATTGCTGGTTATAAATCAGTGGTTTGTTCTTATAATGGAGGTAGTTAAAAATAAAGTCCTGTACAAGTCTGTGTGGAGTCTGTGCTGCTCAGCATATTCATAAATTTGAATTTCACAACCCATAAATAATTCAGAAAATGAGATGAGTATTGTAGCGACAAAGTTTGCAGACAAAACAAAGTAATGACTAGTATTTAAAATAGTCTGTGATGAGATTCTGATGGTACAATACTGAGTTACTGGGTAGTAAAATGGCAAATGAAATTCAATGTCAATAAATACCAAGTGATGCATGCAGAGGAAATGGTCTTAACTACACATACAGAATAATGACCTCAAAATTGCCATTACTATTATCATTTAACAATATTAGAATCACAGCAGATATTTCATACAGAATGTCACCTCAGTGCTAAACACTGAAAAGGAGAAGTAGGGTGTTGAAAATTTAGAGGTAAGGTTTTGAGAACAAACACCAGAACTTTGTTAAACTACTACAATTAGATGTTGCGCAAGCTTGTTTGAATACTACATGCAAGATTTATTCATTCTATCACAGAAAGGTGTAGCAGAACTAGAAAGGTTACAGGGAACTTAACCAAATATGGACCAGAAGCATGGAGCAGCTGCGCTATTAGAAAAGACAATGTAAATTAGGACTCTTTCCTTTGGAAAATAGATAGCTGTGAAGAAATGTGAAAATATGTACAAAATCATAAATGATCACTTTTTCTTGTTACACTACAACTAAGAAGCACCAACTTAATTTAGCAGTTTAAGACAAAGAAATGGAAGTGTTTTCTCCTACAACTGACAAATAAATTCTGAAATGCACTGCTACAGGATATTTTGAAAGGCAAACACAGAGATGGTTCTGAAAGCAATGAAACTAAATCATGGAAAATAGGGCATTTATAGTTATTATTTTTAATGGCCTTGTTACAACATCAGACCCAGTGAGTCCCTACACTGCTGGCTGCTGTATGAGGGAAACGTTCTGTGTGAACTCTGTCTTCTATTGGTGATTTTTCAATACAGGACAGTGGCCAGACTGAGCAGTTCTAAAGTTGACTCGTCTCAAAATTCATGAATTAACATGGAGGACCTCATTCTCAACAGCTTTGTGAAGCCTTCTGCGTGCAGTCTTCAGCACTTATGCAAAGAACATATAATATAGTGCCATATATATATATAGTGTTCTTTGGAAGTGTACTTTCTTTAGCTGGAATAGTGTTAATTTTCTTCATAGTAGCTTGTAAGTTGCCGTGTTTTGGATTTGTGCTGAAAACAGTGTTGATAACACAGGGATGTTTTAGTTGTTGCTGAACAGTGCTTACAGAGTACCAAGGCTTTTGGGCTTCTCATGCGGCCCCACGAGCAAGTAGGTTGGGGGTGCACGGGAAGCTGGTAGGGGCCATGGCTGGGACAGCTGACCCCAGCTGACCAAAGGGATATTCCATACCATATGACATTGTGCTCTGCAATAAAAGCTGGGGGAAAGAATGAGCAAGGGGGGTCCTTCGGGGTTGCGGCATTTTGTCTTCCCAAGTAACCATTACATGTGATGGAGCCCTGCTTTCCTGGAGGTGGCTGAACACCTGCCTGCCGATGGGAAGGAGTGAATGAATTCCTTGTTTTGCTTTGCTTGTGCATGCAGCTTTTTCTTTACCTATTAAACTGTCTTTACATAACCATAAGTTTTCTCTCTTTTACCCTTCTGATTCTTTCCCATCCTACTGGGGGGAAGTGAATGAGCGGCTGGCTGGGGCTGGCTGGGCTTAAGCCACTGCAGGCAGTTTTACAGTACTGACAGACATGTAATGACATTTCCAAAAATCAATCTTGAGCCCAGTATCTTGTTTTCTGTGATGGATCAGATATTTAGACACATTGTTCATTGCATAGGAATCCCTTCAATACTTAATCCTTTTAGCATGTGCAAATTATTTTTTAATGGCTCATTGTACTGAAGAGCAAACAAATTCATTTTAACCAAAAATACCTGACAGCATAGTATAGGTTCAGGTTCAGCATGCGTTTTACAATTTTACTCCACCTAACAAAATGTATATAAGACAATACTTTCTTGCACATTGCAGAGATATCATGTACATATTGTTTACTTATAGAGTTCTATTAATACTTAATTATGTGTGAAACAGTGACAAAGCTGGGTAATTATGCTGAAAGGACAATGTAATTATCCAGGCTCAGCCCTCTCCTCCCTTTGAGGAAAGGAAGGGAATAGAAAAACTGGGAAGTTTATAGCCTGACAGCTGTATTTTATCTGCAAGGAATATCCTCTGTGCTTCAACTCTCTTTAAAGTTACCAGGGGACTTGGCCTTCAGCCTCCTTTGTGCAATGTAGAGATACTTAATCTCCTGCTAAATGAACTAACTGGAGTAACAGAAGCGGTCTAGCTGCAGTGGCATGGAGCTATATTTAGGCTGTCTGCTCCATTACATAGGATGTACAGGTCTGTCCCAGCACTGGGATTGCTAGTTCCAGAGAGACAAGTGAGACTATAGGCAAGGTAATTATCTTTTTTTTTTTTTGGCTGCTTCAGCACAGCAAGGTTTTCACTATGTTGCTTTTAAATTATAGGAATCATCACCAAGATACGTATTTGGAAATACGTGACATTTAAAAGGGAAAGATTATGTTTAGAACAATTGTGTTTAAATAAAAGTATTTCATTCTCTTATCCTCACATGTGTCCAAGGCTTTGGCATTCTGGAGCTCCTGGAAGGATATCTAAATTACACTGTCAAAGCAAAGAAGGGATAAGAGGCTGGAAGGAGGGGAACATGCAGGAAGAATGCTTTAGGTCACCACCACTATGTGGAGTTTCTCCGATAGAAGTCAAATACGCCTGCTGTATCCATGTGCAGGTAGTTAGATTAATATGAAAAATAGCTTTATAAGGTAGATTATGTGAAAGAGATTTGCATTAATCTTATTTACAATTGTTTTTTCCTAATAATAATTTCAGAATCAAAATTTCCAGTTGATACACACTGGTGAAAGAAGATGCTTAACTTCACATCTGAAACCTAAGTGAAATAAAACCTGCATCTGCATCTGTCAGTGTTACAAATTGTGATGAAATATCTAGGAACCAGGAGTGATTTCCATGTGGGTGTTATTTTGCCTTGCTTCTGTCTCTGAGTAAGAGGAAGGGGGAATTAATTGAATACTGTTCTTGAAAAAACAGAATTGTTTATAGTAGCAGATGAGCCCCTTCTAGATAATGAAACCTGCTGTATTTTTAAATCATAATGTTATCTTGCCTAAAAACTGGGAAGAATATTGTAGTGCATTTTTCTTCTTGGATTAGGCTCAGGTCTTTATTCCTGGAAGGCGTGTCTCAGTCTGTGTCTCAGTGTCTCAGTCGTGCTGGCAGTGGCAACCCAGCCTGCATGGATTTTTTCAAGGTAGAATCAGTGATGTTTACTAGTTTAGTCAATAAGATCAACCTTATTCTTGTGGAGTAAAATACATCGTCCTTTAGTACACTGAATATCTTTGAAAAAAAAAAAAAAAGTCAACATTTAAGAAAAGCAATATATGAGGGAGTCCTCTCTCTGGAGCGTCTGGTTTGTGTCCCAGATGTTATTTTCAGACCCTGTAGACAGATCTGCTTGAGTTGTAAGCATTTTTACTGTGATCATTATTGTGGGAAATAGAGTTACTTGCCAGTCTGCCTCCATTGATAGCCATGAGGAATGGAGAAGAGTCGGGACTGGTCTTGGTTTTCTCTGTGTGTCCTTCAGAGGGCAGGAGAGGAGGCTGACTAGGTCTTATTGTGTTTCTGGAGAGAATGGATTGTGTTCCGTAAGCTTTTTGGAGGTAGTAGTTTTGGCCTTCCAGAAGCGAATGATTAAGACTAACAGAAATGTTGAGATTTATTGGTCAGACATAGGACTGGTCCACATCCATTATAGTTCCATTGCATTGTTCACTGGTACTGAAAGAATAATGCTGAAAATGAACATGCAGTTTGCTCTGTGCAATCAAAGTATTGGCATATGAATTCTCAAAACTGTGAACCGAGGTTTGAACTGAAATCTGACGTAACAGACTGATTTTCCATGTTGTGTCACACCATGAACAGCTTCAATTTTGGTGTGACTAGAAGAGACCTGAGTCTAGGCAGAAGATATGTTTTTCTTTACCCTTCAGGCTGCAGAGGTAGACATTTCACATTTTGAACCGGAGATGGTGTGTTTTGGCCCAGTATCAACCTGCATACATTTCTCTGCACTTAATTAAATACAGTCTTTGATTCTTTTGCCCTCTAATTTTAATGTTGTCTTTTCACCTAGATTTCACTGAGGTTGATATTTTCCTCTTTGATACTAATTCTTACTTTTGAATGTTTCATTCCTAAAGCAGAAGCATTGAAATCAATTATGTATTAAAATAACAGATATTTGCTTTTTTTATTTAACTGTCAAAATTATTTTTTTGTGAAGCCTTTCATTTTTTAATATTTTTTTGTAGGTTACAATTTCTGAGACAGCCACAAGTCCAAAGAACCATTCTAGGCGCTTAGGAAGGAACCAGTACAGTCCCTTCATTGATTTGCTCTCCTTGTTTTGTAGTAATGGCCACATTTTAGGCATCTGCTTAACTTTGTGCCCAATGAATACCTTCAGTAAACCTGCTAGGAACTGGTTATTAAAATCCATCCCACAGGTTGGAAATTCTGTGGCAGTTCCCTCAAATATAGAAGAAACCAACCTCTGGTATTGCTGTGCTGAAAGGCTGACAGAGCTGGCATGTCACAACCGCTGCCATCCTCTACTGCCCAGCTGGGGCAGGTACCACTTGTGCGAAAGTTTGATTATACTGTTTAGATGACAATGGAGTTTGACTTTGAAAATAATGGGCTTGTAGTGTTCTGCGGGTAACAGGCAGATGAAAGCACATATCACTTCACTTGAAATCCATACCTGACAGTTTTGAAGGTTGCAAGTCTTTTTCAGGCAAATTATTTTGATCTCCTGTTCCCTCTGGATGTTCGTATGTAAAGACGTGCCGTAGCTAAGATGGCATAATTCTCTGGACATATAGGTTGTGGCCATAATCTGGCATTTGTCAGATCTCCTGACAGGCTTATGCACAGCTGCTTACGTTTACAGGACCTAATGCATTCTGAACATTTAATTGTCTGGGCAGATGTTCTGTCTTTAGCATTATTTTTGTATACAGCTTTCTGTTTGACAGAATATTGCTATTGTAACTGCTAGGAAACTAACTGGTAATAACTGATGCTATTACCAAGCAGTTAATTTGCAAAAGGCCAAGAATTAACAGTTTTGCTATTTATGTGGCACACTAATTTTTCTGCAAAAGGAAATCTGCATTGATGAATAATTTAAATCCCAGTCTCCCTGCAAGTCTATAATCACGTGCCCTACAGAGACTGGAGTACATTCTACTGTGAGCACTGTGCAAAAGATTAGTAGCTCCATGGTGGCAGCGCTGCTATAACAGTGTGAATTGCACTTTTAATTTGTCTTCCCATCTGACAGAACATCTCATTATACTTTATAAAATCTATTTTAAATTATACTTTTTAAATTCTCAGTTGAAGGATATTTACATAAAAAAGGTGAAGATTAAATAAATTGTTTTAAGTCATATCAGCAAATCATTTTAATGAGAACATCCTTTCTTCTTGCATTTGGAAAAGTATGTGCATTTTATTCCCACCATGTTTGGTTCCAGTCAGTCAAAACCAGCAATGACTGGATACAATTTTTTTACAATGCAGTCTAGATGTGAAATGTGTGATAAGCCCTACTTTGTGCCATAAAATTATGCAGGCTTTCTAATAACTAACTTGTTAGCTATCTTGAGGCTGAAAAGCATTTTATACAAAATCTTATATAAGATGAAGACTTTTTTTTTCAGAAGTGGCACTGAGCAGAAAATTATTACTTTTTGTTAATCAGATTAAATTGTGAAGGAGTATACACATAAGGTTCTTATGCACACATTTTAAATAACATTACATTTCTTTCACTCCTTTTAGCCCTATTTGCTCTTTCTAAACTACATTATTGAAATTGAGGAAGCATAATAGCCAATCTATTTAATGGCTCATCATTATCTTCCCATAGCATAATGTATACTATTCATTCTTTCATATTATTCATTAATCCATTGTATTTATTCTCTCCTAGTCTTTGTGTAACTATGCAAGGCATCAGACTTTCACTGTACAAATGAATAACATTTAACAATAGTCAAAGATCCCAATTAATATCAGTGGCCTGTTAATTTGATGGTTCAGTTGTCGGTAGGATTTTATGTTACTTGGACACTATTTGTTGTAGCTCTTGTTTATTTCTCTGGGCATCAGCCGTTATTACTGTGCTAAGCATGTTGTAAAAGCTGTGGTTTGACAGTCTCAAAAATATTGCAGACTCACTGAAAATAAGAGTGATTTGTTAACAACCAATGGATGTTTATGTAAGGCCTCTGAGTGAATAGGGTTATATTTATGTGAAACAATTGTATTTAGTACTTTCTCTTATAAAATATATGGGCCAGGTCCTTCGAGGTAAGGGAAGGTTTAGGAGGCTGTTGCCAGGGCACTTTGCTTCTAGCAGTTCTTTTCCAGCAGCGCGCACCTCGTGGGGCTGTAGCTGCTGATGTAGCCTTGGCTGAGGGCTGCCCATGCCTGGTGGGGTGGCAGGAGCTCTCTTTGCGGGGGGACAGAGCTCTGAGATCAGGTCAGGGCAGACAGGCTGCTCCAACTCTGTCCCTAGCTGTATTCCTGTGCTGTGTGTGGGTTGGCAAGAGGTGGTTCTACTCCTTTTTAATTTTTTTTTACTTGCACACAACTTATTCTAAAATATTACTGATTGGCAAGGCATGGTGTTTGGGTTCAGATCCAGATTTGAACTTCAGAGAGTGCTGGGAGATATGTGGACCTACATTTCTGATTTATGTCACCTAGTGTACTTTTTCATATTTCTTATTTGCCAAGCTACAAAAAATAAATTTACCTTAATTCTTTATTTTTTACACCATTGTTTTAGGTCACTCTTCGTTTTGCAGCACCCATAGATTTATGTTAGTTAAAGTAGAATTCATTTGAAAATCAGTTTTTATTGTATACCTTTCTGACTTGTATTGCTGTAAATTACCCATATTTAGAACAAGTACGAGAAGATATGAATAATGAAAAGGTAAATAATAAAGTCCAAAATGGCACAAGTGTTCATTAAGACCTTGGGTCTCCCAGGAACTGAAGGTGTAGTGCCAGTTCCAGACCGTACATTGAGTTTTAGATACAAAAATCGGTCCCAACTGTGCGTATTTGGCCCCTAACTGCATACATGCTCAAAAGCTGATCGTCTGTGTGTATACTGAACAGCGATGGGACTTCATAAAGCTGTGCAAGCATTTTGGAAAAGAAGTCTCGCTACAGTTTTAAAAACAACTTCCACCATCTGCTTGGGAAAAGTAGTGGGTTTGTTCCTTGTTAACTCAGCGATTAAATATGCTAAAATATAGTAGTAGCAGGATAAAATGTTTGCCATACCTATTAAGAACAAAAACTAAAATCCAGCTAAATAACACCAAAACCTCAGACAAAGAGCTGCCATCTGGTTACCAGGTGAAAACAAAACTCTTGATATTTGTAAAACACCTTCCTTGGGATAGGTTTTTAGTAAAGAATTTTAAAGCAACAGGAATTAAATTCTGGTTAGAACACCAAATTTCCTATTTAAAGACTTTAAAATCTGCAAAATATGTAAGGCTATATATTATGTGCTGCTTTATTTGCACTGTATTTTTCTTGCTCTAAAGAGGACAGCAAAAACTGAAGAAATTTCAGCAGTTCTCTGATCTCACACAGATTGAGAGCTGCACAGAGACACAGTAGACTTAGTGCTCCAGCTCTTGGAATAATGAAATCACAGCTTTCACAGAGTAAAATGTCATTTCTTCTCCTTACAGTAACAAAGGAAAGCTAGAAAACATAGAATACCTTTTAAGGATATGTCAGGACTTCAGATATTCTGGAAAATGTTGTTGAGAAATAGACTCGCCTCTAAATCTCAGTGGGGCGTTCAGTTCCCAGAGTCAATGCCTTGGAGTATTCCATCAAGACTAGTTTCAGTGGAGAACTATGTGTATGATGGCAGAGGAAGAATACAGTGAACATAATGCTCTCAAACAAATAGATCTCACTAGCTGGCATACGTGTGCAGTTCATTGCTGCTGCTCCTACCAGTAGGAGGTAGTTGTCATAACCGTGTGGAAGGAGGAGATTGCAGCTATTTAATATACTTTTGCTGAGTAATTAAGGGAGTCCATGAGTGGGCTTCATCTCATCTAGCCTTAGACTTCTAAAAGGCAGATCTGTTTGTTTACACTAGTTTCTCTAACCACTTTTATAATGACTGGAGGGAAACTTGCATTGCAGGGATGAGTCAGCAGCCCTTAGATACCTGTGTTAAGCTGCTCTGAACCAGCTCCTGAATCTGTCTTTTCCCCTCCATCAACTATAAGAGACATTTAGACACTTAATCTTTAAAATATTTTAGCTAGAACAGGTGAATCCCAGCTTATGTGGCTAAAACTATACTAGCTCTCAACTAAAAGCAGACCAGGGAGCGGTTGAGGCTGCAGCTACCTTTCTAGCACTGTGCTTGCAGACTGATTCCAAATGCGCTTTCCAAACTTTTCTTTCCTGGATCATGTTTAATTGCTGTGACTAATAGGGCAAAGGTTACTTGTTCATAGCTCAACTTGGTGACATATCCTTAAGTGTTCTGAGCCAGTTTGTCTGAAGGTGTTCTTGCCAATTCTAAGCTACTGATCCTTTTTGGTGGTGTGACACTCATAGTCTTATGTCCCTTGGGGAAGGAGGTGGAGGAATCTGTTGTTAAACTCAGCTTTTCTTCAGGAAGTTCAGCCCTTGAAATATGCTTCTACAGTCTCTGGAGTGCCAGATGTGTCCACAGTTACAGGCCTGCCTTCCCTTTGACTTAAATTCTGATGTGACACTGAAGTCAAAGCCCTGACCTTGACTTGGCTGAGAGAGAGTGGCAACCTTTGCAGTCAAAATGTGGTTGCATATATAGTCAAGTGTGTCAGCTACTGAACTAAAAATGTCCCCTGATAATATCTCTTGTGTTTTAGAGATTATCTGCATTTTCTCATTGGATTCAGAAATGATTTTGTTGGTCACAACCAGCAACAGATCTTGTATCTTTACTAAGAGATGATTTCTTCAGTATTTTTGGGATTACTCCATGGTTAGTTCTTCAGTTTAGCTGAGCCAAATGTCTTATAAATACATCTAATTGTGGTTTTACAAACATGGCATCAGCCTACTTTAGTGAAGACATACTGAAAGTGTAGATATTTTAAAAGTGACTGCATCCATGTTGTTCGATATACTATGCATAGGAGGTCACAGCCATGAAGCTCAACTAGATCTTTAATAATCTTTAATAAAAGAACTGCTTTCCAGGGAATAAACTTGCAAGTAATGTCTGAGTGCTTATCTTGAACCTTCAGTGTGTGTCTGCTGTGTAGGTTCTACGCAGCCTTCTGGACAGTAATTTTTCTGTCATCTCATAAAGTGTTGAAAATTACTGCCATTTTCATAAAAAGGTGACAAGCTTGCAGTCACTGGGTATGTTTTCGATTTATGTTAATGCTTCTCTGACACTCAATGGCACATTCAACAGCAGTGATTCCATTTCCCAAGCCCAAACTACTTTCGTCCAAACTACTATTTACAGAAAATCTAGATGGACTTGCAGAGAAATTATAAATGTACGCATCAACCATTATGGCACATTCAAAGATTTGTTGTTAATACCCTCCAGTTGCTCAATGGATGTACAGAACAAAATATAAGAGTAAAATCAAGTCAAGTTATTTCCAGATTTATTTAAAGCATAATGACAGTACTCATGTGTTATCCTGGAGAAATAAAGGATCATAGAATTGAATGTTATATTCTTCAAATTGTGAAAATCCAGCATTTTGTCTCAAAATTAAATTTTGCCTGCCAGACGAAAGCTATAAATGCAGTTAAAACTTTGATATGAGAGGTACTGGAATTCTGCATAGCACGGTCATCAGACATTTACATTACGAGATGCCAAAGAATATGGACAGAATATCTGGTTAATGAGGACTCTTTAAATACACGAAGAAAAGTCTCATTTGCTCCGTGCCCTGTACACCCTGGTAGTTATTATGGTGGTAGCAGGATCAATGTTCTACTCTTTCCTGGTTATGATGTTCATAAATTTTGAGACGTTCTGCATTGTACTGAAGTGTTGGGTACATTTAAGAGGGTAGGCAGATATGCATGGATCAGTTTTCTTTTTAGTAAGTCTAAACACTTGGCTGACCTTACTTTGATTGCTTCTGGAAAGCCTTTATTTAAAAAAAAAAAAAAAGCATATATCTTTCCTCTCGTGCAACTGAAAAAAATGCTAGAGGGATAAGAAATATGGTTTCTCTCACTTTTTTAATATAATGGCCATTATAAACTTAAATACTTTTTGTAATCACAGTGAATATTTTTCAAGAATCAGAGATTGAAGAGACATTGAGTAGATTTTAAATCAGCATTGCACAGCACACCAGTGACACCATAGGCTCATAAATAGAGAGATTAATTATTTCCTTGATTCTTGGATTATAATGGCATTTTGTTGTGGTGTCTTTTTTTTGATGAAATGTAGCTAGGAGATTCTTTTTCTGATGAACTGTGAGGTAGGCAGTTGCTTTCTACTGATTCTTCTATTGATAGAAAAATAGTACTTCTGGGAATGTCAATTTGAATAATTTCTAATCATTCTGATACTTTGATTTCTTGGCATGTATTTTAGAACATGTAGTTAAGGGATATTTTTCACACTTTTTTTTTTTTTACTGTGTAGCTGTAACACCTTTTCTTAATGCTTGAAGTATGCTTGCACTGACTTTTAAATTGTATCTCCAAAATTTGCTTTAGCTGTAGCCAACTAGTTCATAATTCTAGAGGTACTCTAGAATTCTGCAAAAATAGGGGAACTGCATATGGGATTTTACAGCGACTAGATTAACTTGTGTATAGTATCGTCCACTGTGTGGGGTAGATTGGTCAAAAATTAGCAGCTGGAACTTAGTCTTTAGGTCTTGTTCTGAGAGATTGCAGTGGCTTCTTTCGGCACTATCTAGTGCTTTCATGGCATGGGTATGTCCCACCTTCCTCCTTCACACATGCTCATATACAATGGCCGTAGCTGCGGTTATTTGTAGACAGTAGATTGATCCCCAGAAGTGCTGAGAAAAGGAAGTAGGATGGATAAAAGTAGGACAGCTAAGGAGTCCTGCAAGACAGTTTCATCATAAAGCTCCCTGGTTGCACCATACAGACTAAGGATTTTCTCCAACTATGCAGGACCATTTTCCTCTTCTACTTGAAGAGATTTGAGTTCACTTTTGCATGATTACATCATTATCTTAATGACTGCAGCATATAGTTTTTACTTCTGTCTTGCACAAGGCAGAGTTGAACCGAGTCTTTTACCTGAGGTCTGTGTTGTAACCACCAGAGCAGAGGGTTTTCTGAGATAAGTCTCCTGCAGTATGTCCTCACGGTGCTAGTATACTATATATATATTGAAAAGTCTTTGAATTAGGGAGTGACTTTTTAGTGTGATGGATGCCTCACTCAGCTTGCAGTGGAATACAGGTCTTTAATCATCTCCTCAAATTAGAACACCGTCAACCAGAGAACTTACAAAACTGCTATAATTCAAGAGCAGATTGTGACCAAAAGCTAAACATGAAGTAAAACTGTGTTTTATTTCTAAAACTGACTCTTCCAATATGTAGAAACCATATCCTGCAGTATGTCAGGACATTCACGTGACTCCAAGCTAAGTGAAACTAAGGCACAGCTTCTATGACAATATTTTATTATCACTTCGTCTGTGTAGATTTCGAATAATGTAGTTTTCATAAATGGCCTTAAAGATTAATTTCACATGTATTGAGTAATACTACTTTTCAGGATCAGGGATTTAGATGCAATAAGATTAAAATTGAATGTGGAAATACAGAAACAGTTTCAGGTTGTTGGGAGTCTACCTACTTGCTTCACCAGTTATATTGCCCCATTGAGACTGTTCTCTCTGCTTCCATTCTACCCTCTGATTTGTACTTTTTCTCCCCATCTGCATTCTATCTCCAATTGCCAGAGTCCAAAGGATAATGTGCTGGTGGAGGCAGTGACCACTACACACCCAGGGCAATGTAGATGTAGATATATACAAGGGAAGGGGCAGAAAAGGTGAGGTTCTGTGGAAGCTCAAGATCTCAAGGTATCATTTTATTTTAATCAAATTTTCATGTTATAGAAGCTAAATGAAAGTGTTTTTCTGTTTTGTTGTTGCTGAAATACTTTGTTTGGGTTTTGATGCATTTTGTGTTGGCATTGAACAAAATATTTGACCAAAAGAAAACATTGTGTTTCTTTTACAGGCAGTATAAAATAGCGAAAGAACGGCCTAGTCTTAGTACTCAAAAATGAGAAGAAACAGCTGCTTCTGTACAAAATTCCTTTAAGACATAGGTCACCTGTGTTTAGAGCTCTCTTTTTACCTTGAGAAATTTGATCATGCGGTGAAGGTGTGAATGGCTTGCTCCAGAGATTATCTCTTGATGCTTTTTCTGTTTTGATTCACCCATAATTATTCAGAGGAAAAGTGACTGCAGTCTGGCGGGTGGAACATTCACGCAGGAGGTGAAATATATATTTTTGATGTTGCAATGAATAATAAAGATTTCTAGGGGCAGCATTAGCTAAAGAATCTGAGAGTACATCTACTACTGCATACTCATTGGGATATTTTTCTGGAAGGCAAAAGTTCATATTCCTTCAGCTACCTTCAAGGACCTGAATGTGGATTTTCCATGTTCTGGATGAATGATTTATGCAGCATTATTAAATTAAAAGTCCTGTTGCCCTGTCCTTCATTTTGTGTATTTAGTCTGATTAATTTTTTTCCTTCTCACAGCTGTCTAGGTGACCTCAGTGCAAATTTCTGCATAATTTTTAATTAATGAAACTGTATTTTGTCATCAATTAAGCCATAGAACTTTCCTCCTGCTAGAAAGAAATAAATTCCATCCCTCTTTTAATGCATTTCACAAGCTGAAAAGAAGAGTTAGGGTGTTTTTATAGTTAGTTTGAACTAAAATTCTCTTCTGGATTTGAACTTTGCTAAAGCACTGTGGTTCTCTGATCTGAAGTTTTAATGTTAGCTCATCTTTATTTTTATCCCCTAATTTTCAGATCATTAATGCATATATAGGTATTGGCATCAGTCAAGCTAGAAGACAACAATAATAAAATAGAGCATTTTCATTTTTAAATAGTATTTGGCAACAATCGTATTTAGAATAACAGGCCAAAATAGAAAAAAAAGGTTATACTGAGGCTCAGAGAAGAACTTTTTTGGTGTGGAGGCTCCTTCTCATACTGCCTGTAGATGAGTAGTTATGAATTACAGCAATCATGAGAAATGTCCCATTTATCTTTGGCCTCACGTAAAAGATTTTCATTATAGCTGAAAAAAGAATTGATATTTGATGAGCTTAATCTCGCTGACAGTACACTGCAAGTTTATAGTGTTTTATATTTATGGGAGCAATACATTTTGGGTGAGTTGCTTTCCCACTACATTCCATTGTTTGTTCATGTAAATGCTTTGCACATCTTGCAGTTAATGAGATGATGAGTAGTTTGAGATGACTGCTAAACTTTCAGGTCGTGGCATACAACTTAGGTTCATCAGCTCTATTTTATCTTAGGTGAAGCACAATGAAAACATAGGACTGGAAATGACTCTGGTCTCATTTAGTGTGCAAAGAAGAGTCCTTTAGACACTTATTTTCTTTCAATTAGATTTTGGTCCTCCTTGTTCTACGGAAAAAGTTTGAATTGCCACCGTCAAATACAATATATTAGACTGGGTATACAAGAGCAAACCAGCTACCACTGAAAATACCTAAGGACAATAATGTTAGAAATTCATGACTCTTCTTTTTTTCCAGAAATATGTCAATGAGAATTCATCCTCATTCCTGGCATTCACAGGAGACTGAGTCTTAGCAGCATTTGCGTGTGACAGCGAAAACAAAATATGCATTGCTGTGATACCAGCAAAACCGTAAGGGGCACCTATGTTACGTATTAATAAAGAGAAGAAAACAAAGAAACAGTCTTATTTAATGCACCTCTATTTTCATTTATCTTAATGGCTTTTTGTTAGAGATATGTGTTTCTGTGGTAAGTAATTTGCATCATGTAGGCAGCATTTTTTAATTCACTTGGGTGCTAACCCATCTTGACTGAAATTTCAATTTAATTTTTCTCTGTGAAATTTCAAAATTTACATAAGGAAATGAGGGGAAAATTCCCCTTTCCAGAATTTGTGACCTGTTTTATGCAAATTCCTTATATCTCAGTTGGGCATTTACATTAATTGGACATGAACAACAGTTGTGTAAGTTAATTTATCATAGTTAATGCAGCTGTTCAGAATAAATTTCCATACAGCATCTGTAGATAATTTGAAAAAAAAGCCTAAAATAAATATGTAACCTCCACTGATTATTTCCAAACCAAAAATTTAGCAATACTTGCCAAATCTGATAGTCCAGAAATTTAGTTTCACCTTTCTCAAGTTCTCAATGCTTTAATACATGAAAATGGATCATTTTGTTTTGTTGCCTTTAGAAATCACATTTTCTGTGCAACTACAAAGGATAATTAAAATTGTAGTTCTTATCTAATTATTTGACTCTGGGAGCTTTCAGAAAAACACCAAATATCAAAGGTCTCAAGAAAACACTGGGGGAGCTGTGCTTGCTCCACTGTGCAATAGAGTACTGAAATGGAGGCCCATTGTTAGCAATTACAACTGCAAATTATACAAGGAGGAATATAAAAACAGCAAGCATGCTTTCTTGCATCAGTGTCATAAGAGAAGTTTTCACCTTTTACTGGCAATTATTGTGGAAAATACAAGGCAGATAGCTGTTAAAATAAAATAGAATTAACTGATGCCTAAGGAAATACACATTCTGGCTTCGACTGCGCTTTGTTTCTCTTCAAGTTATGAAAGCTGCCGTGATTTTCCAGAATTAAAACAACATATAATAAACTGCTGATCTCAGTATCATACATACAGTTTCCGACAAGTCTGGTGAACACATAATAATTTCCTTTGATGGTGATGGCAGTGCAATATCTATAATTGTGATTGAAATGGTATGGAAACATTATTATATCAATTTTTTCTTACTAAGTAATGTATGTACAGTATTTTATGTGTGCTTTAGTAAATTATAATTCTCCCTGATTAAAAATAAATCATGATTTCACAGAAATAACATTCTAAACCTTTTTATCTCACCATTTATCATTAAAAGTTTGGGTAATTTTCTGCTGGCTTTCATTTATGGCTCTTCCTATGTTGTACTAGCTAATTCTTGTTCTTATCTAAACAGCCTTTTAAAATCTTTCACATTTAGAGGATAATGCTTTTAGTATAGGAGACACATGGAAAGCCTTTATAGGACAGCACTAAAAGAATCGTAGTGGACTATACTGGTCTTTTGTGTTACCAAATTTAGATTGTTACTGACAGCAGAATAGGCGTTACTTGGCTTAGTTCTTAGACAGTTCTAGTTAATTATTATAAAATGAATGAAAAGAAAAAAAAACCCCAAGCTCTCTTTAATCGTAAATACTACAAACACTGGCTGTAACCCCTTCTTTTGAAACAAGACGCATGGAACCCTGAATATCCTTGTAGTCTAATACTGGTGCTGTTAATGCAATTGTTATAAAAGTATAATGACATAACCTTCTTTAATAATGAAATACAAATTAAAATATTTTTTTTGTTCCACTGAGCAATCATAAGAATGTAAATGCAGAGTTTGTTAGAAACAGTTAATCCTGTTGTAAATATAGTAACATCCGAGGTTTTTCTCGGCCAAATCTGTATTAGGGAACAAAAAAACCTCTTGAGGCAGATTTAATTTACCCTAATAAACTTCTAATTTAAGGACACTTTACATTGCTAAGCTGGAATAAAAGAATTTTAATCTAATTGTGAATATGACCTTTACTTTTTTTGATAAAGTCAACTGAAATGTTGGCCTTGGTCCTTAACTCGGGTCTTGTTTGCCAGGGGAACACAAAGCCAGTGCCTTTCCTCTGGGCCAGAGAATGTAGCGGAGTGGGCAGGACAGGTCCTTGCTGACCAGGGCCTGTCCCACCTCCAGTGAGTAATCCCTTAAGCTTTCTCTTTTGGCCCATCGTTTTCTGTTTTTCACCTAAAAGGGTCAACTGATGCGTCTTAAAAGTGTGGTTATTGGTAGCTCAGCTACCACTCAGGGAAAAGCTGTCAATAATCCAGTGGCTGAGAATGGCAGGTATGGAGCCAGAAAAGTATCCAGTTTGACAGTTTTACAATGAGTTGTACTCTCCTTTGACCATAGAATTCCTTGTAGACTAGGTAGGACTCAGCATGAAAAAAAGACAGCAAAGCTCTTGTCTTTAATTTTCTGCATTGAAAGACAAGAGTTTTGCTGTTTCACAAAAAGGAACAAGTCACTGAATAATTTGAAGTAATTTTTTCTGTATTCTGTGCTCTAAATTAGGGGATGTACGGCAGGTAGCTGTTCCCTGATTTTGGCACACAAGCTGTCTTTCCCTTTGCTGTGGTGTCACGGTAGGAATAATGGCCCTAAAATGCATATCAGAGCTTGTTTGAGGGCCTTCTGAGTGACAGGTCCTTTTCAACATGCTGTTGAGGTTTGCTGAGGATCTGAAAATTCTTTTCTGATTAATTACAACCAAAAAAGCATCTTATCCAAGTATAAAATAATGATCATAATTATCTCTTTCCTCATGAGATTATAGTGCTGTGTCTACATTAACAAATAGTTTATCCCTACAGAAGTGATTTTGTAGACCAACTGTTGTTGCTGAGGGGACGATGTCCACATTATATTCATTTAGTGGAGAAGGAGGTTGCTTTCAACTAGCTCTAGTCCCCTGAACTGAACAACCCTAAACTGTTGGAGTGTATCAGGTACACTCTCAAGCTCCTTTTCTGCATGGATTAATTTCATGTCCTCTAGAATCATTACATGATGTGATCTAGATCATCGTAAATGGAGGCAACTAGAAAGTTTGTTTGAAAGTGAATTCCAGCTCCAAACTGAAATGCTAACATAAATGCACCTTGTAAGAGTATCTGATCCAGGGCACTAGAGGAACAGAACAGTATTTATTGGTTTGTTTTGTCATTCACCCTCCTTTTGTGCTCTGCCTGCAAATCCCAAGCTACATTTAATTCATCAGGAAGCTGCATATAGACTTTTAGGAAGTGGAGGTTGTGACTGGCTATTTAATGAGCTCCTGGCCATACTAAAATGCCATTGCAAGACTGGCATAGTACATGCCACAGTGAGTGCATTGTTTCTGGAGTACACTCACTTGGGTAAAACTCAGGATTTTATGGTCAATATGGCTCTCATATAGCTGCTGGTACCCTTCAAAAGAGGGTGTATGAAATAGGGCTGGGAAATGGATTTGATTTTTCAAGGAAGACTGGGTGCCATTTAGATACTTCAGCCACCATTAAGCAAATCCTGACCTAACTTGAATCCATTCTTAGCAAGTCATCACAGGAATAATCAGACTTTTATTTTTCAATATGAGCTGGTTATTAATAATTTCTTACTGTTTCAGAACACTGATGAGGAATTAGAGACTGAGAGGAGACTTCAAAATTGTGTGGCATATACCATGATTCTCAAGATAGCATTAGTTATTATAGTCTATGTGAGATATTAGAGAGCTTGCCAGGGCAAAAAACCACCAATATTTGAGAAAACCCTGTTCATAGACAGAAATGTCACTGTGCTGTTCTACAAGTAAGTTAAAAATTCAGATTTTCCTTGTGTGCCTATGTGGGCATACCTCTGCAGAGTGCAGAGGAATGTGTTCCAACTGTGTTTCAACTAGGTTTACTCCCAGTCGACAACTTTCCTGTCTTCCTAGTGTGTTATGTCAGCTCTTAGAGCTATTTTGGTCATTGCACAAGCAAGCTTCATATTTTTCTGTAATTTGAGCAACCTGTCATTTTTTATTTACACTTGAACCCTTGCCTTCAAGTGTGGCCCAAAATGTGTAGGAGGCAGGTATAAAACATAGATTGGGCTCAGAGCTACCTATTATTTGTCAGAAGTGCTACTATGCCTATTGACAGATATAATTGTCATGAAAATAGCAGGGGGAACTTAGTCTGAATCTTGCTTCCCAGTTCATCTACAGAGGTCTGTCACAGTGTTATTTGCCAGAAGAATTCTTTGGAAAAACAAAATTTAACCTTCAGTAAGGAAGTCATGCTGTTGAATCTGAATGGTTCCTGTAAACATACAAAATACCAGGTCTGGCAAGATTATCTAATATAACCATAGCACTTCATCCATATTTTCACATCAATGTAAGAACCCAGAATTAGTCCTCCAGTATTTCTTGAAAGACATTATGTTTAAGATTATAGTCACTTTAAATGGATTTAATAATAACCAAAATCTTTAAATTCATGTATTCACACTCTTAAAATACTTGTAATGGTATTGTTTCTTCTGTTTTTATCTTAAAATGCTTAATTAATTTTTGAAAGTACATAGTTTTTGTTTTCTATATTTGGACTATTGTGGAAAACAAGACTCCTTCATATCTTGACAATTGTGATGCTTGCCAGTTTTATGTTTCCATGATGTCAATGTTAAAACCAGGTTGACAATAGGAAGACTTTCAATTTAAAGCAAGAGTGATAAAAAACAGAGTTAGTTCTAAGAAAAGTGAGGGAGTCTTAATCATGGAATAGTCAGCCATGCTCAACGGTATGACTTTCATTCCCTGAAGTTAGTCAAAAAGCAATTTTAGTACTGAATTGTCCACCAAGACAGTACTGTGACTGTTTGGGTCACACAGAGATGCCAGTTAAGGCTTGAAGATTTTGAAAAATAAGGAGGAATATTAATCATAATCAGATGTTTGTCAGCATGGCCAATTTTTGGATGGAACCCAGTGTGGGTTCAGGACATTAGTGGGGAGCATCACAGTTTTTTTCAGATAGGATTTCACAGAAAGAAATACTGTGCCTTTTGGTTTTTTGAGGAGAATGAAATGACTTGGAAAAAACCCACTACACTAATGTACTTGGAGAGAACTTGCTTTTAGTTTTCTTAGTGAAAAAACTGGCACTTGATTTCCTGTACTAATGTACAAAAACCGGAATCATGATATTGATGTAGAGACAAGACTGGAAGAGACTTCCTGAATCACTGAGCTGAGCATCCTGATCCTGCCTGCTGGCAAGATATCATCTAATTAATTTCGTACGGATAAGTTTCTTGCCCTCACTGTGTTTATTTCCTTTCCTTGATTTCTCTGTTTCCGTTCAGCCTTTGCTTTGCTCTGCAAGCCAAGTTCTTTCAAACTCCTCCTGTGGTAGAATCTTCATGCCTGTGACCATCAGAGAAGACTGTCCCTGTATTTTTTGTGGGTTCATTTTTATTTTCGTGGCCAGAATTGTATAGATTATTCTGAATGATAGTTTAAGAAAATTCATACTTGTCCTTCTGTGTCATTATTAGAAATATATCATTTAGTAATTATAGGATTTGCCTTCCTCACAGCCATCTCATGTCATATTGATACTGATGTGCTCTTGGTGATCAACTAAAATAAACTAGTTATTTTTCACTTGTGCTGCTTCAGATGATGAATTCCCAACTTGTAGCAGAAATGCTATTAATCCCTGCTACTCCCTTTCAGTACTACTTGCTGTTATCACACCTGGATCCACCCTTCAATTCTTGTAGTAATCTACAGAGTCTTTGGCTTAATGTGTACGTTCCAGAGTGGCACTGTAGAAAATACCTTATCTAAATCCAGACAAATGATACCTACTTCATTTCTTTGTCTGGAAAATCAGTTATCTTATCAAAAAAGCTGTCAAGTTAGTCTGGCACAATCTACCCTTGGTAACACTGCTACATTTTATTCTATGTTCTATTTACTTCTCTGTCTTAAATTTATCTTTTTCTTTAAAGCCTGTTCTAAGCTCTTGCAAACTGAAGAGGTCAGGCTAATAGGCTTACACTTGCCCAGATCATTTTCGTCCTTGCTTTTAAATATGGGCACTTCAGTTGCCATTCTCCAGTAATGTTTGATGCTTTCTCTGCCTTGATAGATTTGGAGGCTTATCTCTGCCACTGCAATGGCCTTTATGGAATCACAGTATACCTAGTGATTCAGGTCTCAGCGAGACATATTGTTCAAAGCCCATTGAACTGCTATCTTTTTTTTTTCTGTTAAACTTTTGATTGGTTAGTCAGATATGAATAAAGAAAATTTAAATAACCATCTGCAAGAGGATCACATGTAAGATATAAGCAAATACTACTGCCATGATGATTAAGTGAATAGATAGTACCCCTACAACTTAAAGCTCCCTTAAGCACAGAAACTAGGAGAGAAATAGTTTAAAGTGGCATAATAATATCAGAGAAAATGATGTGAATTGGAGCCTAAGTACCTTCTAAAACTGAACACTTAACTGTGAGAGCTTATTTCACAAGGGTGTAGGACATCATTGGGCAGATTAAAGATGTTAGAATATCTTGGACGTTTAAATATTCTGTACTGTTTTATGTTAACACCTAAAAACACAATAAATGGCATGAACAGGTCTAATGCTAGATTATTACTAGTAGTTTTACAGTTTCAAAACCACATGGAAGTACAGAATCTAACCCCACAAAAAATCATGGCATTTTCTTTCTGTGTACTTAGTAATGAGTCACATCAGTGTTCATCAGGTGAACACTCCTTTGCTGGTTGTGATGAAATGACCAAGAAAGAAATTTAATGTAACACACTTAAATACTTCTTTTTTTTTTTTTTTTTTTTTTTTTTAGTTAAAGCTGGCTAGGAGGACAGTGCATTTCTTGTTTACTCTTTCTTTGCTTTCTTTATTGCTTTCAGTTAGGTGTTGCACCTGAAAATTAATGAAGGTGAAAATTACAATCAATTGTGTCTACAAAGAACTGGTGTTAATCTGGAAGCTGGGGAGATTAACATTGATAGCAGTTTAGAGGGAAGGCCATTCATCAGTATCTTCTGAGTTTTCAAGGCAATATCATCACAACCATACATACACTTTTGGAAGAAAAACGTTTTCCCCATAATCTCTCAGGGTTTCTAGCTGTGAGGTGTCATGCAGCTAGGTGGCTAAAGGATTTTATACTTCTGGCAATTTAAGCATCTGTGCTCATCAGATTTTGAAAACAATAATATATATGTAAATTTCACATCCAAGTGCTATAAGATACTGTCAGCAGATGTAATTACCTGTGTGTGCATCTGCCTCCAGTTTTTCACTAAACTGTGAAACTAATTGCAGTATGTAAAGAAAAATGTTTTTTGGTTTATTGCATACTTACATATATTCCATAACTTTTTATTTTTCAGATATTTGAGATATTTCCTTTTCTTGAAACTGTCTCTTATAAAAGCTCACTCATTAATCATTTTTTCAAGAACTCATGTTGTGTACATATATCTCTGTTTGGGAAAGTATGTCCTTAAATTTAAGTATGTGCTTAAGTCACACTGATATAAATAAAAGACAAATATGGGCATGCATGTCAATCATATGCTTAAGTACTGTTGAAAGAAGAATTCATTTGCCTCACTGTCTTAAGTCTTAGCACACTAGCCTTTCAAAAGCCCTCCTTATGGCATTAAGCCTTAAATTCTTCAATCTGATTCCACTGGTACCCTTCAGCTGAAAGTAACAGTGACAACCTTACTGTACTGGTCTGCCAACAATTCTTTAACTTTCCAAATATCTCTCAATAGTGGGATAAGCTCTCTAGGGATACTTATTCTGCTATTAAAAGATCCACACCAGTAAATGACAATTTTTTTTTTTTTTAAAAAAAGGACAAAATCCACCCCTTTTGCTTTGCGCACAGAGATTTCCCATGTGACTCCTATGGAAGACCTGCATGCTTTGCTAGGCTAAATGCCTATACTCTTTCTTTCCTTGCCCACCTAGATCAAAGAAAGTAGCTTCTGAGAAGAGGTCTGGTTTTCCCCCAGCTTCATTTCAGAATCAGAATGCACTTTGTGTCTGTTACAGGCTACGATGTATGAAGCAGAAAGAAGATTGATTTTCACAAGCTACCTTGTACCTGGAGTAACGAGAGTGGCAAATTACTTGTTCATTGAGCAAACATGACAGGAATGTCATAGAGGGAATTTATATATATGCAAACACACGGGGGTCACATCGGTGTTACTTTTACAAAGTGACCTTATCCACCAGAGGGGCATTTTTAAATCTGCATTAGCTTACACAGGAAAGGCTAAATACAACTGCAAATACCTGCATTGTGTGGGATGTAAAAACTAACACAACTAATAAATAATGTAAGATTCAACACAGTACAGAACATAATTTAAATGGCTACATTATTTCTGTAAAAGAGACTTGGGGTCAGAAGTGATTTCTGCTACACATTTGGGGTTTTTCTGGAGTAGCAAATAAAATATTTGTTGTAAAAAGAAAAGTAAGAGACTGTAGGACTAATTTTCTGTCAGGTTTTCATCTCTTCAACATTTCATCAGGATTCAGTAGAGAAATAGGCTTATGCTTCGCTTTATGAACACTTGCATTCACAGGGTGTATGTGTTTGCAAAAGACAAATGGGTCTTACCAACACTGAAAGTTTCTACATATGTAAAGCAGGAACGAATGGATTTTGAACAGCATCACAGAAGCTGCTGTTGGTAAAGAAAAGAAAGAAAAGGAGCAACAGAGAAAAATGCTGTTACCCCTAGGAAACAGATGAGAATTTTATTTGTGTATAAGCTCTTAAGGGAAGAATGAAAGCTATTATTTCCTTACATTTTTTTCTCCTCAACAATGAAGATTACATGAGGTTACACTTAAAATAGGAAAGCAAGGCAATTTAGCACTGGCCATACAATGTAAGGTAATTTCCGTCTGACTTTCCTCTATTTCTGAACTCTTTGAAAGGTGGTTCATCTCCAGCCCAGAAGCAAAGAAGGAAGAAAGTAGAACCTCAGAAGCTTATGGATGCTACATTGCTGCATTGAAATTGAAAATACACATCTGCACATGGCAGTTTCAGTACAACCTAATAGTTGGGCCGTATCTGCTGTTGGGAGGGGGCTGACACTGAGGTGGAGCATCAATGAGGAGAGCCTGTGCAACCTGTTACTGTATTCACGGTTTGCTTCTGATGAGCCACAGGCGCCAGGGAGAAGGATTTCTGCTGACAGAGCAGTCTGTGAAGCAGCATCAGATGTGGTTTCACCCTGAGAAAAAAAAAACTCCAGCAATTTTTAGCCTATTTTTGTCACTAATCACCAAAACTATCTATTCCTCAGTCCATGATGACAGACGGCCCATGAGACCAGATGGTCTCATGGAGTGCGCTTCAGGGAAAAGGAATCTTATGGAGCAAAAGTAACAAATCCTATGAATTTATTCATTGTGTTACAGTGTTAGTGAAGAGCTGGTCATGGCAGTCATCTCACACTCAGGCACTGCCTGCTTGAGTTATGTGGGTGACATCTTTTTGGATTAATTTGAATGTGTCCCTGGAACCACAAAAGGAATTATCTTTCTTTTTCCTTGCCTCTAAGTACACTGAAAAATGAACTCAAACGTGGCAGCTTTCACATACCCTTTTGTGTGAAAGTGCTGAGAATTCCTTGGGTTTATTTCCAGTAAGTTGGGGTTAGAAACTGAAGGGAATTTTTGTTGCATGTAAAGTTTGTATTTTTATGTAAAATTCATTTTCAAATGTAGGCATCTCCTGTAGTGTGGCTATTCTCAGTTTTGATCACCTTTGGCTTATGTGACATTATTGAAGGCTGTAAGGATCACAGCAAGAGAGAGGTTCTGCAGAAAGGAAGGTAAAGAGAAGAGGAAAACATCTCACAGAGAAAACCATTCAGGCTAATAGCTATAGTTTGTCTGTGGAGCTCTGCATCACCTCTAGTAAAAGTAGACCTCATTTCAGAGCTCATTTGTTCTATTTAACACCGTCTGTTATGTTAGTGTAATAACAGTACGGTAATGGACTGAATTTTATTTCCTGGATGCAATTACTTGACATGGATCAGGGTTGCAAGAGGCTAATAGTTATGTTTCAGAGCTGAGGTCAAATACTATCTAGTCCCAGTGTCTTCTCAGTGCTATATCATGGCCTGTTTTGCAAATCCACAAAAAATAACCAGCATCAGAGTTTCTAAGCCTGAGTGATAATGCATGCACTCACATACTGAGCATATCTCTTGGCCTCTCCTTGTTATCTAGCTGTTTCCCTGCTTTGTTGTTGAGGTGCATCCATCCTAACTCCCTGAGTTTCTTGGACTACAAACCCTTCTTTTTTTATTTCTAGGGCTGTATTACTACAGCGTGGCTTCTGTGTGTAGCAGGACTGCTGGAAGCAGAGTGCTTCCTACCTTGTTTGTGCTTATGCAGCCATTTGTCTGTCCTTGGACTGACCCTTGTGAGTGGCCAACACATACAACCACAGGTCTAGTGTTATACTGCATAATTAGTTTGAAACTTAACATCATCCTCCAACTTTTTATTGTTTGAGCTCATATAAGTTATGAATACTCTAACTGATGAGATTTTTTTTGTACTTCTGCTGATGGCCTCTGAAATATTAGTCCCAAGCTAGAACTGTGACTTGCACTGGCTTTTCTGTTCATTGTACCTATTATGGGACTGCTATGAGACAAAGTTATTACTTTTGTCCTTCTAAAGGTGAATACCACAAATAAGCAATGCAGAACAGTGTAATAGGCTTGTGGTACAGAAATGGTGTATTGTTTTTCTCATGACTGGAAAACCTGGCAATGGCATTGAGCCCAGATTTTCTGCGTCAAAGCTGAAACCTCTCCTTTACTTTGCAGAACACTATCTTTTACATTCAGTGATGGCTTACTCTCTGGTGTGCTGGGCTGTGGGCAGAGGTTTGTAACTTCACTCTGCCCCCTACCCTGAGGGGCTGCTGTTCACAGGCAGATAGGTTGATTTTCTCTCTTCATCCCTGCTGCTACTGTTTTTCCTTTTGTATTTGCATTTTCTGCTGTGCATTTGCTGCCAGCCTCGCAGCACAGCAAGTAAATTGGCATCAGCAGAGTACAGGAAGGAACTGTATTAGAGTCAACTTTGCTTAATGGTGCAAGTCCCACTGGGTTTTGAGCAGTGTTATTTAGGTGAGGAAGAAAGATTTGATTTTAATGAGAGACGGCTTTGCACCAGCATCATAACAGGTGCAGTATGAGAATCCAGGAGATAAAGAGTTAATTCCTATTCTGTTCACGGAGAGAGCTGTGAAAGAGCATATGCTGAATGTGCATTCCAGTTTCTTTTTTTTATTCTTGTTTACAGTGACAAATAATATATTTCCCTTTAGCTTTGAGTGTTTCATAAACCTGGAGCTGATGATGAATATGCAGTTTACACTCCAAAGGCACTGGAATCAGTGCAAGAAGGCAGAGCTTGGTGTGGTTCACAGCACACTGTGACCTCTGCTGTGATTATTAATCAATCAGGCTTTCAGGGGCATATCCACCATCCTAGATATAGCACTTGCTTGCTCCTTTCTCTTTTTCCCTGATAAATGTGATCTCTGAACCTTTGGGAAACAGACTGTAGATGTGTGATTTCTGTCAAAGGATGCTGAGTCCTGTTTGCTCTGAATTCAAGTTTAAAAGGGTTTGGTACACTCCTCAGTGGGTTCTTAATTTGAGTCATGGTGTTTTGTTACACACAGCCTGGTGTGGAAACTTAGCAGTGCTTGACAAGTTTTCATCAATCTCCTGGAGAGCATGATTGGCAGTTTTGGGGGAAGTGGTGTGGTTACAAGTCTGGAAATCATGAGTGGAGTTACAGGGTGTGGGGGTGTT
Organism: Phalacrocorax carbo; assembly: GCF_963921805.1. Classification (NCBI taxonomy): domain Eukaryota; kingdom Metazoa; phylum Chordata; class Aves; order Suliformes; family Phalacrocoracidae; genus Phalacrocorax; species Phalacrocorax carbo. Next base: position 36,730,440 of record NC_087513.1, on the reverse strand, counting down.
GCCTTGTGAGGGTGTGGTGTTCTGTTAGAAAGCGATTTGCTCAGAGGAAATGAATTGATTTGACAGAAATGGAAAGAGATTTGGGACTTAGAACAGGCTGTTGGTTAATTATCTATTAGAGCAGTCTGCCTTTCAGAGCTGTGGTTGCCCAAGATAGCATTGTACATGAAAAGAGCAAACAAGATACTCTCAAAATTCTTATGAACATAATAGGAAGCAAACGTGCAACCATACTGAAGCAATGCATTTTATTTCTGCTCAGAAAGGCACCTTAGTTCCAGGCATTACAAAACAAAAATAATTTTGTCCAAGTGATCAAATTTGCAGCTTTTCTAGTACAAGTGATTTGAAATAGGCATCATCGTCCTATTGACCTATCAGCAGAAACATGACCATCATGCAGAGCTGTTTCTTAGCCAGCTCCCTAGGGCTCTATAGAGAATGAAAAGTGAGAGAAGGTTTCATTATTTTACCCCCTGCCACTCTCTGCTCAACTGTAATCCTTAAGCACTAGCCCTTATGTTCCTGAGCTTGTCTTTTTGGCAGGTGGAGGGGTATTTTGCCTTTGGAGGAGGTTACTGAGAAATCAGTCATGTGTTACCTTGTGCTTGAATCACCACCGTGGCTTGCTGTCACAGTGAAAACATCACTGAGCAAGATGAGGGTAGCTCTGTGCAATTTCCCTTGGTGCAGTAAATCAAATCTTTTCATTACCCAAAGATAGACAGGAGAGAGACTAGTGAATCCGCCCTGCTCGAGTCCATGTTTCCAAACCACTCAAGTCTTTCTAACAGGATTTCTCTGTGGGAGGGTTGGGATGTGTGCTGGATGTCTATTCAAATCTGTTATCACCTTATGACTCGTGGGCACAATCCAAAAAGAGTTGCAGTCCCAAAAGCTAAAAACACTGCACAGTCAGAGAGAACCACATTGACCATGACTGGCCCCAAACACACTAGCAGAACTGCTCTGTGCATTAAAACCTGCTGCAGAGCTGCATTGATTCATCCTTCTTGCCAGCTTTGGAGTCAGCTGTGGTTATGAACACTGCTTGTGCTTTGAGAGAAACATGATGAGTGGAGATGTTGAATTCTTCTGGTATTGACCAGGGTGGAAGAATGCTGGCAGGCAGGCCAGGGAGGGAGATTATAGTGATGGTCTATATGGTGTACCTCATTTAAACCTAAGCACAATTTAAGACTTAATGGTTGTCAGCCAGACACTTATAAAAACTTCTTTAATTCTCCTTAAATTAAGACAAATTTTTTTTTAAAAGAAGTCTTAATACTTACTTTTGTGTATTTTTGTTTTCAGGATGAATAAAAGATACTTACAGAAAGCAACAAAAGGAAAACTGCTAATAATAATATTTGTTGTAACGCTGTGGGGGAAATTAGCATCTGGGGCAAATCATCATAAAGGTAAGAATTTCTGTTCTGTTCTATTATACTGTCATATCTGCGGCCTCTGTCAAATTCAGAAGTGTCCAGTCTATGTGACCTTTTTGCCCTTATATTTATGTGTGTCTTCTGGCATTGACCAATCAGTACCCAAGGAGGAGTGTGTTCAATTGATAGACTTTTATTAATTTCTTGAGAATTTAAGTATTTCAGTCCCATTTTCAGCATTATCTGATGTTAGGTCATTTTGTAATGATGATAAAGTTGAAAGGACGGTGAAAAAAAGATGGTAAAGTAAAAAAATCAAATAATACTGCTTGTCTCATAAAAGTAGATATATCACATACCACATATATGTGCTACAAATTAATTCCTGGAATGAACCTTAGAAAGAAACAGTTTTTAGTAACATGTATGCTGCTACTATGTGCAGTTATCTGTCAAGGGTAATTTAATGGTTATGTGTGCTGAATATGATTGTTTCATCACCAAAAAACAGACTGTTGCTTTGAGTGTTGTCTGTCTTCTATGCTGCATACATAACACCTGACCAGAAACTTTAGTAGCTTGTTTCCTCTTCGTCATTCCAGCCCTTAAAATGTGTACATAACAGCAGAAGCTCTCATGGTTTATTGAAGCTTGTAAAAAGGTCTCTTTTTTTGTGTGTGTGTTTCTGTAAACCCTTAATGCACGGAACAAGCTCTCCAGATTCAGGTACTAATATCTTCTTATAGGCTAATATAATTTGAAATGTGTTCTGCAGTATAATATGATTTTGAAGTCCACTTCTCATCTTCATATAATGTCTGCTGGCTGTTTATCTGCTTATTCAAGATCTGAATAAACTCTAACAACTTGGGTAAAGTAGGGGTGGGACATGAACGTTACAGAAAGCTAAGGAGCTAAATACTGGTGAAGGATCCCAATAACACCAGTCAGTTCATTTCTCTATGTTCATGTTCATTTTATAATGTTCCCTCTGATGATAGCATTTCGTGAGCAGGTATTTTATACATCTAACCACTAGATATTTTTCTGCTGTGTGAAGATATTTCTTCAAAATACCTCACTGATTAAGGACTTCAGGATGCAGAGGCACTTTCTGCAAAGTCTTTTGCGACTTGCAGTTTGGCTGCAGACAAAACAGATTCTGATGTGGTCCTGCAGGCCTCCTAAGATGGCCATCATGTCAGACAGGAACTGTACTGACATCCTTTGCTCAGCCTTTGTTCCCTCTCCAAACCAGAATATGGATTTGTGCTGTGGCTTGCCAGTTTAGCCATCTATTGGGAAAAAGCCAAGATACCCCAGCCTGGATTCAGAATTCTTTTGTCTTTGATTATCTTTCCTTTAAAATCAAAAGGCCCATCTCCAGATCATTTTGATTCCATCCACAAAAGCTGGTCAAGCTGTGTCTGCCTTGATACAGTTCAAACGTTGCCAAAGCATGCTTGCTACTGTTTTTGAAAAAAAGATGAGTAAAACCTGTCACCAAGTATTGCTTGGGAACAAGTTATAATCCTAAGGACTATTTGGGGAATTAGGGTTTCATAATTGAGAATCAAATAATCCCCTACCAATTTTAGCTTTCCAGGTATATTCATGCAAGGGAAACCCCAGCAGAGCTATACCATTAATTACCTGGACAGTACTTGGCATTTGAGTCCCAACCTTAGAGCAGAAATAACTTGAGGAATATTGAATTTTATGTTTTTAGATTAAAAAAAAAGGCACATGAGCCCCCTGCAAAATCAAGTTATTAGCTGTAGGGACTTCTTTGCATTCCTGCAAGTTAACAAAAAGCTTTGCTTCTTTTTCTTTAAGTTATAACTTTTCATCCCTTTAGCAAAATATATGAAGTCTTGCAGGGAACAATAATGAGGAGAAGCATGACTTGAGTGTTTAATTTAGAAAAGCAACTATTGTACATGTTCAGATTCTTTTGAAAAGAAAAAATATTCAGAAGGGTTTTGGCTGGTGGATTTAGTAGATCTGCAAATCAGCTGCACTCACTGTATATGGAGGATTATTTTAAAAAGCACAAATCAGAGTTATGCAGCTCAGCTACCATTGATTTCCAAAGAATCTGGGAGTTTAGCTTCCCATCGTGTCAAAGAAAATCTTCCCCCTACTCTAATAGCAGAAATGGAGCTAAGGTGCAGTCAAGGAAAACCTGACACTGTTCACCTTTGTGTGGAGTTTACAAATACTGGGTAATATGTGAGTTTCTTCAGTGATAATTATCCCTAAAATCATTAATCTTTAATTACAGAAGTCCTTACTAACATATTGACGTGACAAACCCTAATGACTTTGAAGAAGCGCTTTCAATTTCAAAGATCAATAATTTACATTTTAAAAAATCTTTACTTTCCTATTGACTTAGTTGTATTATGCATCAGTTGCACCAACTCTTAAACCTATCTCTTTTTCTGAAGGCTATTGTAAAAGGAAAAAAAGAAAAAGCAGGAAAGATCATCAATGTGTGAAAATTTGTTTAAAGATCATTCTGCTCTCCAGACAGACTTCAGCAGGGATATAAACAGCTGACTCTGACAGGCCCTCTTTAGGCTTGTTGCACTTATTTCAGGGATATGGCACAAATAAGAAATCTCAAGTCAGCAGCAAGAAAAACAGAGGCTGAGGCAGGGCATGGGGAACCAGGCTCTGAGGTCCATCTGAGCAACAGCTACGGTTACAAACTGGGATTTCAGGTTTCAGCTTGTCAGTGTCAGGTGAGTGGGTGCCAAGCCCATCCTCCTTTCTCTTGGAAAGACTGGTCTGAAGACATGTCTGCTTCCTTTATCTTGGGTGATTGTTAAAATTTCATCAGTCTGGACAGGAAGTGTGAGAGCTAAAAGAGACAAGCACTCACAGTGTTTAAAACAAAACACAAAGCTCACTTTTTTTCTGTACACAGGGTTATGGGTTCTGTGTATTTCCTGGGTGTGCACATACTTATATTCTATTTATCCTCTCTTCTGGAAAGGCACAGGAACTCTGCTTTTTCTTTTTCATTTTGCTGGGGACCCTGATACGATAGTGATGTGTGCCTTACCTGAGTACATGCACCTGTGACTCAGCCCGCAGTACCAGATCCATCTGTGCTGCAGTAGCTGTGTATGAGAAGACAAGAGTGGCATATCAGCCTCCAAAAGGATGTTGTCAAGGTTATGAGTCTAAAAACTGACATACCTTGAGGGAGGCTGAAAGAAATCCATAAGGGTATTTTATTATAAGATTGATCCTGATCCTCCTACTCATTGCTAGCCCTTGGAAAACAAATAAACATGTGCAAACATATAGTGTTCACTGACAGATATGGGAGGCAGGCATCAGTTCAACATCACTGCCTGTTTGCTCTTTCTGTCATAGGGAACATGAATTGATTTGATGACCATTGTATTACAGCCTGTGTTTAAGGTTTCAGGTGTTGGACTGGTCCTTTTGAGAAAGAAATATACTGGTAGCCCCTTACAAGCACTCCTCTGTAGACAAAAGGCTACCGTGAGACACAGTTTCTACCCTAAAATTAAAAACACTTTCAAAATTCAGATTTCTCTGAGCTTTTTGTGATTACTAAGTTTTTTTTTTACATAGATAATGCAATAAGGTCATCTAAATAAATTAAGGGTGCTTTTGAATTGGAGCATAGTTTTATAGTCCTCAAAATACAAAACCATAAACTTTATAATAGATTTTAAAATTCCTGGTCAAAATAAAAAGCTATTTAAAAAGTCATCTAATTAAGAATGCTTGTTTGCCAGAAGGAATATTTTATGGAACCAGAAAACACTCCAGGTAGATAAATAGAGTAATTGAGTATTTTTGGACTTACTAGATGACAAGGCATGATAATATATTTTCATTTGAAAAATTTCACTCAGAGGCTGAACTTATTAATCTGATGCCTATCATACAGTTAAACTAAACTCTTTATTGTTTGTGATGTGGAATTGCTGCTCCTACTTGTCTGTGAATTTGCACTAAATTAGAAGTCTGTGGGAATGTCTTGCTGTTCACAAGAAGAAAATGAATCTTGATTTGTCCTTGCAGAGGAGTAGCTGTTCTGAAGCCCAGCTGAATGAAGGCGCCACTGAGCCTCTAAAGCTGCTAGTTAGATCACCCTTCCTGGATGGGTCTGCCTTTCTCAGCTGAGCTGCCAGGGCAGAAGCAGAAGCACTGGTGGCACCAGTGTTGTGATGTAGGGTATAGCCTGTGCCACACATGTGCCTGGAGTTTGGGAATGGGTATCACTATGTGTAGCAAGAAATCTGGTGGTAGTGGTAGCACGCTTTCAACTGATGGTGATGTGTTTTTTTGACATGGATGGACTTTCATTGGTGTTGACCCTCTTCCTTGGTCACCAGGTTTCTTTCCTTTTGTTTTGTGAAAAGAGTACAAATAAAATATGCAGGACAGTCGTGGAAAGCCTAAGGAACTGCCTGAAAATTTTAAGTCTTTGCGAAACTGAGTTAGAAATGCAGCTTAATTGTTATAATTTTCTTTTGGTAACTCATGATTTCTGTTTGCTTTGCAAGAGCTTTTAAGTCTTATGTCTGGATTTGTCATGTTTTCTATTAGGAAAATGAACCAAAAGGCGGCAAGCCATCAACAGGCCTCTATATAGTCTAACACAAGTCCCACACATGTATGCCTTTGAGAATGTAAACTTTTTTTTAGGGGATGAAATCTCATAGTAATGAACAAATTCAATCAAATGTGATACTGTAGGCCAATATGGGCAGCGCTATGCCTGGTTCTGGAGAGGGAGTGGAAGGACTCGTAGCCCTTGCAGATAGATGGGGTGGTGCAAGTTTGTTCTTTTGGCTTCTAGCGTTCAGCAGGGCTCTGTTAGCAAGTGCAGTAATACTAATGCTGCACGGAATCAGCATGTGAGAGGCTCCTGTTTCTGCCTGACCCCAGGGCTGTGGAATTGATTTGTTCTGAGGAGAGATAATATAGCACTTTGTTAAAAGCTATGGTAACGGCCTGTGTGCATTGCCTCAATGCCCTCATGTCTGTTTCATGCACAAGGGATGAAATTCACTGGTGGGTTAGGACAGCTGTTTAGATGGCTTAATGGGTGATGTATGTTATATTTATGGTTTTGAATCACTCGGGCAGTGCAAGGGACTTGAGGCATGCTGGTGAACCTTGTGCAATGCTTTACAAACACTTAGTGTTGTGAATTGTGCCTTAAAGATACCGTTGATCCTCTGATTCTTGCAATAGATTTTCTGCTAGCCAGACTTTCTCCTTACAGTTATCCACTGACTGATTTTCATCTAGTTGCCTATGTGTAATTCTATTATTGTACATATATGACTCCATGTTCAGATGTCAATATTTAAATTCGAGCACTGGGTTACACACTGTGGACTCCCAGGACAAAACTTTGTCATCAGTAGTATCATATACTATGGACATGGGTAAATATACCTTGAAGTTTACTGAAGACGATGCCTAAGTAGAAACACTTCTGAACACTGATGATTAGTTCTACTTGTCTTGCTGATTTGCTGTGTGTCTAAATTTGACACAGCAGAGCAGAAGACATTGTTTCTCTTGTGCTGACTGCTTGCTACAGACCAAATGAAACCATCTTGAATGGGCTGGGAGAAAGCCTCCAGAGGACATGTGTGGTCAGGTAAAAAAGGAGTGAGACTAGTTTTCAGGAAGCCTATAGCAGGAGCAAAGACTAGGGGGCAGCTGAGAAGGTTGATGAAGAGGCAAACAGCCAGCCTTCTGAGGTGATGGAAAGAAGGAAACTTAAGGAGCAAGATGTGACGGTGTGGAGGGGTTTGGTCTGAAGGCAGACTTGGAAAGAAGAATCCATCCCACCAAGGGCAGATTTGTTATAGGCTCTTTTATTTCTGTTCAGTTTTACTCAGCACCACTGAGTTTTCTCTGTTTTAAAATATGTTTGTGTCTAATTTATAATGACTTTGAAATATTAGTCGTGCTGAAGTTTTAGGGTACCCTGTAAGAAAAGGTCCCCACAGACCTCTGACTGACTTTGATCTCATTGCATTTTGTATGAAAAAATCACACTAAAAGTTCTTGAATGTTATAACAACTGGAACATTGCAGAATATATGTAACCGGTTCTACTACTGGGAATCACACTGGAGGTTGCAATCATTCAGAAGGGCTGGTGAAGGACTGTATCAGTCCTTTAGTCTGGTGTCTTGTTATTGCATTAAGACTGTGTAGGTTACTGACAACAATGCTCAGAAACTTGGGTAAATATCTACAACACATTGCAGCCAAATAATGCTGTCTAGTTTACTTTATTCAGGCAGATTAAGAGGTTGCCTCTCATTTTGGTGTTTGAGGTATACATTCCTTGTGTTTAGAGTCTCAGTGTCTAGATAAGAATAACCCTAACTGATACAAGGGAGACATCTGCCTTTTTGTAGAAGTGCTTTCATCATGAAGTTATACTATTTTAATATGAATGTATCTTTGTCCTTTCTGTTGAGGATTTTATACTGTGTAGAAGACAGCATTATAATGCAGAAATAGAGGGTGTTTGTGATAAATTTTAAAAGGAATAGGTACCCTTGGTGCAGAGAACAGAAGCTAGATCAAAGACACCCCTCCTTCCAGCTAAGTAAACACTTGATAGCCAAATGCTCCCTCTTGTTCCTCTTCCTTCCTGAAGGAGTCCTACTGGAGGTAATGGCATTCTTTGGGGGCATAAAATATATGGTTTGAACCTCTGTGAGCGGAAGAGGGCATGGAACGCAGACCCCCCCAGTTCCATGATGTAGGCTGTAATATAAAGGGTAAGCAGCAGCACTACCATCTTTTCCTCAGTTTGCAATTTTTGAAGTGCCTGTACCATAACATATGGTGAGGGGTCTGACCCTGTGGATAAATTGCATGTGTTCAACATGCACCTTCTGGGTGTGTGAGCCTGCCAAAGGATGTAAGAGTTGTTCTGCATGTTCTAGGTTCTTTACTGGAATTAGGTAGGAGAAAACGGCCTAATATTTAGATGAGGGAAGTTGCAAGCATGCAGAGAGATGTGTATGGATGCCTTGGGATCTACCAGGTGAGGCTGCAAAATGTCAGTGTAGTGTGTCAAAATATTAGGTGGAGGCATCCACTGATCTATCGTCAATCTGTCAGTCCTGCATCATCAAATGCTTTTGTTTTGTATTTGCTAAATGTCTCAAACATGGATAATCTTATCTCTTGTGGAAGTTTGTCTCAGAGATAGATTCTCTTAAATGAGAATGCTTTGTGTGCAGCTTTCACTAACTTAATTCTGAGTGTAATTAATGTTTAAATATAGAAACAAAGGAAGACGATAGTCATTTTAACAGTCACGGGGAAGAAAGATATTAGATGTTCTTATCTAGCTTGGGCATTAATAGAAAGTTTTCGTTATATCAGGATCAGAACCTGATCCCCAAATTGCTTAAAGATAAAATAGAAGAGTCAGTCAAACGCTTTCATATCAGTATCTGTCACTGCAATCTAAAATGTTAATACAATATTTGTTGGAATTGAGTAGATAACATTCCTTGGCCTTCTGCCAGGGTATAAAGGGAAATAATTTTCTCTGATTGACAAGATGCCGATAGTTCTGATGGTTCACTGGGACATGGGTACAGAAATCATGGCAATATCAGAGTTACACCTATTTCTTCTCTGTGCTGCCAGCTCCATCACAGCAAATGGCCACCTTCATTTTTGCCCCCATTCCCACCACCACCTTGACAATGAAACTTGGCTGTCCTTGAAGCAGCTGCGGAGAGAGAAGCTGGAGAGTTGCAATGAAATATCATGCATTTTCCTTTATATTGATCACTTAAAAATATTTCTGTTTATATTTGGCAAGTGTTATGGTTTCTTGATGTTTTTCTAAGACAAGTAAAAGGGAAGTGCATAGCAGTTCTTTATTTTGGGCCTGATCTTGTAATCCCAATGTCAAGGTTTTTGTTAACTTTCCATGAGTAAGTACCCAGGAATATTTCTTTAAATATATTCAGATTTTGTGTTGTGGTGGAAAGGAGATGATTGTGCAAAATATTATATTCTTGTAAAAGTTGCATACTTAACTGACTTTACAGTTAGAAATGAGAAACTTTTTAACATTTTCAGCCCTTTTATTAATTAGTAATGTTATCTTCCCTTGGAGAGCTGGCCCACCAATCAGCTGGTTTTTTAGCCCATTTCTGTTTAGGAAGTTTAAGCTTTCCCTTGCTTTTTTGTTAGGAAAAAATTGTAAGAAGTTAGGACTGAAAACACATTGATGGTGTGCTTACCCTGCTGTTACTTTTTCCTACAATGAGTAAATGTTGACGTTTCCCTAATACTGGAATTTTATCTACTTTTCCAGTTTCATATTCTTTCAAATTAGTCCTGTTGATTTGCTATGTATACTAAGTAACGCATTCTGTTAGATTCCTTTATCCTTATACCTAGGAAAATGGAGTGCTTACATTTGCTTGCCACAGTTTTGATTAAACTTATAAAAATAGTATGAAAGAAATTGTTAGCCCCCTAGATAGTAATCTTTATTCAATTAGTCTTGGTTTAATAGTACCACTCTCTTGGATCTGTTGGTCAGAATTTTCCATGTTGTTTCATTAACTTGTTAAGTGCTCAATTAATGTAGCATACAGTAATATATTATTGTTATCATTTCCAAATTTAAAATATTATTTCCTGGGCTAACAGTTTTATTCTGGATTTTTCATTTGCTTAAATGTACATAATTTCATAGAAAATGTCTTAATTAAACTTTTCTTTAGAATAGAAAAGGAAAGCAATGGATGTTAGATGCAGTTGTGATCAGGGAGGAAAACTGTTTCATGGCCTGGAGACTCCCATCATACACCATGAAGCAGGGTGCTATGCCACAGTCAGCTGATGGGGTTGCTGCAGCTGCCTGTACCCACTCCCCAGCACCCTCTCCCTTTCTGGAAACATTTTTACTCATTGATTATATTGGCTACACTGTCTTTAAAGAGGATCCTTCCAGTACACAGAGATAGTATAGGAGCTGTAAACAAGTAAAAGACTGCAAAGTTTTAATCATAAATATCAGAGTGAGTTTACACAAATAAAACCTTTTGAGGAAATGTCATTCCCTATTCTTATATAAATACTTAATGCTGATAACAAGAGGCTACTAAATTACTCCAAAAGAGTGAATCCTTATATGCAGGTTTCCAGCCTTGGAATTTGCCATACCTCATAGAAAAGCTGTGTCTGAATCTTTTGACAGGTTTGGAGCTCAGATGGTAGGATGACCTTGAGGTATATTGGAAGGTCATGACTAGTACAAGGTTTATGTCCTAGACCCTGGAACCTACTTTCTTTGGTGGAGAAACCAAGTAGATTTTTCTCCACTGGAATGACAGCTTTGTGTTTTCCTGTCTTTTTCCTCAGAAAATCAGTCATCAAATTTTATTAATGCCAGGGACTATCAAATAAGAATATAATTGAAAAGAAAATCTGAATAGTTTACAGTTTTCCTCACATTATGTTTTCTCCAAATTCAACATTTTACGGTCATGTCATTTTTAAAGGTCAAATATAATGGGTCAATGTCAAGCTATAATTAGAGTCTAAACCTTAACAGTATCCAGATATGTAAAATTACTGTAATGGCAGGATTAGGGCCAATTCTATCTTCAAAGTCTAGATCTGCTTTCAGGTACGGAGGCCATATATCCTAGTGCTGATCTTAGGGTTTTCTGCAGTGCCCCTCAGGCTTTCCAATAAACATTCCATACATCCAACACACTTTCCAAACATGCAGTGATGACTGCTCCATGCGTCTGCTGGTATTTACTGCACACCCTTGTTATCCTACTCGGGGGTTTTCACATACTCAGGTTGGGAGGTTTGTGCCTGGAAGATCGCATCCCATGTGGAGATTATTTCTATAGCAATCAAGGGATATGTTAATCTAATTTTCATCTGCATTAATTTTCTGCTGATGATGTCTAAAGACTATGCCCTTCTCTCTTGACACTCTTCACTGAATTTACTCCATAGCAGTGTTAAGTAATTGCTTGTACAATGTCATATTTTAGAACAGCTGTTCTTTAGTCACACAAGGGCCAAGGAAATGATCAGAAACAGTCAGCTATTCTGGGGAATAGCTGGAGAAAAATACTTTATGTGGTTTTGGGTAGCAATTTATAAAGTTTCTTCCGGAACCAAAATTTTTAGTTCTGTTCTTTGGGAGGCTGAGAGGGATTTACCATTTTAAGGCTCACTGGGGCAGTCTTCCACTGTAATAGAGATTTATAAAAGAGTCTTATCTTTTTGGAAGATCAGGGAATTGGTCTGAGCCCAAGCTACCCAAACCAACAGCTCCAAAGCAGCAAAGCCTCTGCCTGTATGCATGCATATGTGCATGCATATGCATGCAGAGATATGACAGACTTGGGTGAAAGCAAAAACAGCAAGGTCATCACTGATGAAATAGCTTATGTGGACCATTTTAGTGTTTTTTTTAAATGCTTATTATTTATTTATGGGAGCCTCACAAAATACTAGGTGCTTTTCAAACATAACTGAAAACTCAGGGAATTTTCTACAACATCCAGCTCTAGGCACTCTGAAACACACTTCAGAGCTCACTTCTTTCAGAAAAATGGGAACTCAAGCTTTCAGTGTAGGTGTGAATACTTCCTTGAATTCATATATCAGACTTTGCAACCTATTAGAAACCTTCTGGAACTTTTGGAAAGTCTCTTGAGCAGGAGGACTCAGTTTGGGTATTGTTCTTTCATCTGCCTAATAATTCTTCTCCGGTATCAGGGTCATAATGTCCGAATAAAACTATAAAGGTCTTATTTTATTTCTACTGTTCGAAGGAGTCTCATGCTGCAGTTCAGAAGCCAGTGAAATTTGTTCTGTGACAGATTCATTTATATCTGCATATCATTCTGCAAATGTCATTCTGTTATGTTAAAAAAGGTTTGGTTGTAAAACCTCAATTTGGCATTTGCTCCATTTCTCCTTGTTGGCCTAAAATGCACAGAAAGTCAGGAAGAATTCTTGAAATTTGAGAGGGACAGTACTGAAATTTTGACCTTCCCATTAAAGTGTGGAAATACCATTTGATAAAGATGTTGCTGTGATGAAGAAAAACCCACTTCTCCACATAGATGGGGACAAAGCCGTGGCATACTTGCTGGAGAATGGAGGCTGGCTTGGGGGTTTATGTGACAGAAAGCAGGAAAATCATAAGAGAGCAGTCTGCTTTGTGAAGTTCTCTTTTACCAGGCTGAGCAAGAATTCTGTCTGTAGTGATGAGGAGGCTGAGGCAGGAGCTGCCAAGTCTGTCTTGTTCTTTTTTTCCCCATAGATTTGTATAACTCTTGTACTCAAATTGTTCTCAAGTAAAGGCAGTAGACTTAGAATTCTTTTTGCAAAATACTTCTGGCTTCAATATCAAGTGTCCTTGAATGACTGAAGTATAAAGCCGAATGTGTGGGTTATTCTGGGTGAATGCAGAGCTGCAGAAAGGATATGCCCTAGAAAAATGTTCTGTTAAGACCAACACAAACATTAGGTGCATTGTGCCATTGTAGTTTTGGGCGCAAGTTACTGGAATTGCTTCTGCTGAGTCTGGGCTCCGGGACGGAGGAGAGCTGGAGCTCATAGGAGGCTGGCTGAGTTCCTGGGAAGGTCAGAATTGTCCTGGATCCAGAATTTGAACCCAAGACCATGTATGTGTCTGATGGGAGGAGAGCAAGGCTGAAGCAGTTAAACCTGTTATTCAATCTCAGTGAAAAGAATGAATCATACAAAAGACTGAAATCATCTGTAAGCTCCAAGACTAAGGAAACCAAAGTTGTCTTAAAAAGATGACAGAGAGCAGAAAGTATTGTACCTATGAACAACAAAATTAAAATATTTTTTAAAGTAAAATACTTATTTAAAACTTTGTTCAGTTTTGTTACGTTATGTAAATTTACTACCAATAGAAAAAAAAAGATTACTGGTGCTAAACTTTCATCTAAGATGCATTGGCATGTGTCAGATTAACTGTGGAAATTTTGTGAAATGGAGCCCAGAAGGTGTGCTAACTGCTAGACACCGCAGAGTAGAAAGTAAATATATTTCCAGTGAGTGAATATTGAGAAAATAAGCATCTGGAAGAAATGGGAATTTTGGATTCTTAATTGCATCATTCACCCCAGAACATCTGCCAGAGATATTAAGAGCAAATATAACTGTATCTGAGAGAACATATAAGTTTAAATAAGGAAAGAAGAATAATATTGTGCCATCTTGTTCTGCTGCACACTGTGCATATGAAGGCTGTGTAAATCTCTTTTCTCCTTCCAGTTTTGGTTCAAAAACACCTTGGAGAATAAATATACAGTTTCTATGCCTTTATTTACCTTTTCAGAACATGGGAAAATCCAGAAAATATCATTGATGATAAGTAAATAATTCATATTTTTGCATATTTTGTCCCTCACCATAATAATACATGGTATACTAGGGAGCTGTGTTGCAGAATCGCAGGATCACAGAATGGTAGGGGTTAGAAGGGACCTCTGGAGATCATCTTGTCCAACCCCTCTGCTTGAGCAGAGACACTCAGAGCAGGGGGCACAGGAACGCGTCCAGGTGGGTTTTGAATGTCTCAAGGGAAGGAGACTCCACAACCTCCCCGGCCAGCCTGTTCCACTGCTCTGGCACCCCCACAGTGAGGAAGTTTTTTCTCATGTTTAAGTGGAATTTCCTGTGTTCCAACTTGTGCCCATTGCCCCTTGTCCTGTCACTGGGCACTACTGAAAAGAGTCCAGTCCCATCCTCTTGAGACCCACACTTCAGATATTTATAAGTATTGATAAGACCCCACCTCAGTCTTCTCTTCTCCAGGCTAAACAAGCCCAAGTCTCTCAGCCTTTCCTCATATGGGAGATGCTCCAGTCCCCTGATCATCTTGGTAGCTCTCTGCTGGACTTGCTCAAGCAGTTCCATCCTTCTTAAACTGGGGAGCCCAGAACTGGAGGCAGTACTCCAGATGTGGCCTCACTAGCGCAGAGTAGAGGGGGAGGATAACCTCTCTCGATCTGCTGGCCACACTGCTTTTATTCATCCCAGGATACCATTGGCCTTCTTGGCCACAAGGGCACATTGCTGGCTCAGGGTCACCTTGTTGTCCACCAGCACTCCAAGGTCCTTCTCAATAGAGCTGCTTTCCAGCAGGTCAGCCCTCAACCTGTACTGGTGCATGGGGTTGTTCCTCCCCAGGTGCAGGACCTTGCACTTGCTTGTGTTTTTTTCATGAGGTTCCCCTTGGCCCAGCTCTCCAGCCTGTCCAGGTCTGGCTGGATGGCAGCACAGCCTTCTGGTGTATCAGCCACCCATCCCAGCTTGGTATCATCAGCAAACTTGCTGAGGTTACACTCTATCCCATCATCCAGGTCATTGATGAGTATGTTGAACAGGACTGGACCCAGCACAGACCCCTGGGGAACACCACTAGTGACAGGCCTCCATCCAGACTGCTCCATTGATCACAATGCTCTGAGTTCTGTTGTTAAGCCAGTTCTCTGTCCACCTCACTGTCCACAGTGTCCACTCATCCAACCCACACTTCCTTAGCTTGTCTGTGAGGATGTTATGGGAGACAGTGTCAAATGCCTTACTGAAGTCGAGATAAACAACATCTGCTCTTCCTTCATTGGCCCAGCCAGTCACGCCATCGTAGAAGGCTATCAGGTTGGTCAAGCATGATCTCCCCTTGGTGAATCCATGCTGACTACATCAGATAACCTTATTTTCCTCTGCATGCCTGGAGATGACCTCCAGGATGAACTGCTCTATCACCTTTCCAGGGGTGGAGGTGGGGCTGACTGGCCTGTAGTTTCCCGGGTCCTCCTTCTTGCCCTTTTTGAAGACTGGAGTGACATTGCCTACCCTCCAGTCCTCGGGGACCTCTCCTGTCCTCTGTGACCTTTCAAAGATGATGGAGAGTGGCTTGGCAAGAACATCTGCCAGCTCCCTCAGCGCACACGGGTGCATCCCATTGGGGCCCCTGGATTTGCAAGGATCCAGTATGCCTAGGTGATCTCTAACCCAATCATCCTCAACCAAGGGGAATTCTTCCTTTCTCCAGGTTTTCTCTCTCTCCTCTGGGGGCTGACATGCCTGAGGGCCAGCCTTAGCAGTAAAGACTGAAGCAAAGAGGCATTCAGTAACTCAGCCTTCTCTGCATCCTGCATCACCAGGGACCCTACCTCCTTCAGCCGTAGGCTCACAGTTTCCCCAGTCTTTTTTTACTACTGATATATTTAAAGAAGCCCTTGTTGTTATCCTTGATGTCCTTTGCCAGATTTAATTCCAACTGGGCCTTGGCCTTCCTCGTTGCATCTCTGCATACCCTGACAACATTCCTATATTCCTCCCAAGTGGCCAGTCCCTTTTTCCACATACTGTGAACCTCCCTCTTCCATTTGAGTTTCTCCGGAAGCTCTTTGGTCATCCATGCAGGTCTCCTGGCTTCTTTGTTTGACTTCTTCCTCCTAGGGATGCACTAATCTTGAGCTCCGAAGAAGTGGTTCTTGAATACTATCCAGCTTTCTTGGAGCCGCCTGCCTTCCAGAGCCCTGGCCCATGGGATGCCTCGAAGCAGGTCTTTGAAGAGGCCAAAGTTGGCCCTCTTGAAGTCCAAGGTTGTAATCCTACTTATCACCCTGCTTCTACCACCCAGGATCCTGAACTCCACCATCTTGTGGTCACTGCAGCCAAGGCTACCCCCTACTCTCACGTCTTCAACCAGCCCTTTCTTGTTTGTTAGTACAAGGTCGAGCAGCAGATCTTGCCTTGTTGGCCTCTCCACCACCTGCATCAAAAAGTTATCCTTGATGCTCTGGAGGAACCTCCTGGATCATGCATGCCCCACCACATTGCTTTTCCAGCAAATATCAGGCTGGTTGAAGTCCCTCATGAAAGCCAGGGCTTGCAATTGTGAGGCTACTTCCAGCTGCCTGTAGAAGGCTTCATCAACTACCACTTCCTGATCAGGTGGCCTGTAGTAAACACCCACAACAGTGTCACTCATAGAAAACAAAGGGCATCCTGCAGGGGTTATGCCCTGGAAACATCTGAGAAAAGAATTAACCTTTCATCCTATGTATGCCACTCCGGTTCATAGTATTGTTTAGATGAGCACAAAAGCTTCCCTACTCTGCTGTCACACCAGCCCTGGAAGCTTCTCTCTGGGGACTGATGGAATGAAGCACTGTCAGCCCCCTGCCTAATCTTAGAGAAGAAGATGGGATGGGATGAAAACAGCTAAAAGGTGGGGAATTAGGAGGATCCCCATTACACCAGTGCAAGCACAGTGCTCACCAGTCTTATTTCATGCCTTTCTTGACTTTTTAGTTTTTGCCCTGTGTCATTAGATGTGCTTTCTGCTAACAGTTTAAGGACAGTACATATTTCCACCTTCCCTCTGTCACAACATTATTGGCATTAATTTTCCTTGGTTTACTCTGAAAAATAACTTGTATAGAGGAAAATGACTGAAGAAAAGAGCTTAGCTACCAAAGAGGGGTTAGCTATATTGTACTTCACAAATCTGAAGTAAAACCTAAATGTTAGAGAAAAAGAAACATTTTTTAAACTGGTGTCATTTTAGATTTTCTTTAAAAAAAATACCAGAAGTACCACGGCATATTATTTCCTGTAAAAATGCTGTATTCTACAACAGCTGTTCTTTAGTTATTGAAGTACCCAAAAAATGTTCAGAAGCAACCAGCTATTTTTGGAAATAGCAAAACACAGAAGTCTTTTAATTGTTTTGGACTAAGACCTCCATTAACAGACTATCAATATTTTATGTTTATGTTATAATCATTTAAAACTTGAGTTTTTTGCTGAAAGTCAGAGCAAAACTGAGTTAGAGTAGTCTGAATGGCACATGGAAATCCTACTCATATTTTTTGCAGTTAGTGATTTATTTCATCGCAGGCAATATTTTATCCTCATTCTTTTTTCATTTTTTTGAAATAAACATTGCTAGTCTGTTGGGTACTTATGACAGCAAGTGCTGAAAGTACTTCTAAAATTATCAACTTGTTGAAGCACATACCTTTCTCAAGTGTAGTTCTTGCTTCTATTTTCAAATATAACTTAGTCTAATGATAATTTTTAACATATTGTCGTGGTTTAGCCCCAGTCGGTGACCAAGCACCACACAGCTGCTCACTCACTCCCCCCTGGTTGCACGGGGGAGAGAATCAGAAGAGTAAAAGTGAGGAAACTCATGGGTTGAGATAAAGACAGATTAATAGGGAAAGCAAAAGCTGCGTGCGGAAGCAAAGCAAAGCAAGGAATTCATTCACTCCTTCCCATGGGCAGGCAGGTGTTCAGCCATCTCCAGGAAAGCAGGGCTCCATCGCGCATAACAGTTACTTGGGAAGACAAACGCCATCACTCTGAACATCCTCCCCTCCTCCTTCTTCCCCCAGCTTTATATACTGAGCATGGCATCATACGGTATGGAATATCCCATTGGTCAGTTGGGGTCAGCTGTCCCAGCTGTGTCCCCTCCCAACTTCTTGTGCACCCGGCAGAGCACAGGTAGCTAAAAAGGTCCTTGACTAGTGTAAGTGCTACTTAGCAACAACCAAAACACCTCTGCATTATCAACTGTTTCCAGCACAAATCCAAAACACTGCCCTGTACTAGCTACTATGAAGAAAATTAAATCTATCCCAGCTGAAACCAGGACACATATACATTAAATCCCGTGAAGAGCTTACATTTAGAAATATCATACCAAACAGTGGTGTAAGGAAAATAATATAAAACCCCCCACTTATCAAACTGACCTTGGATACCAGAAAAGCTCTCCTAAAAATCTGTTCTATTGTCCAAACAGATCTGTAGGAGGGATTATAAACTAATTTGCTTTTCTGCTGGATGCTAGGAATTCAACAGTCTACGCTTAAGCAGCATTATGACCCACACTAAATATATGAGAAAATGCCAAATTATGGCTTATCCTAATAGAGTCATTGTAGGAAAGGAGTCTTAAACTATAAAATATCACTCCATTTTTCATAACAATGATCACTGGGTGGTAACAATTTCAATAGTTTTTAATGCAGTTTCCCTGCTTGGCATTTATTTTGTACTTATTTTATGGAAAAATCTCCTAAGTTCATGCATAGCAAAAATGAATAATTAAGGAGGAAAAAGATGGGCCACATGAGATTGCTTTCTTATAGACAACCTCCAGAAAAATGTGGAAATGGTATTTTACAGCTATAGAGGGGGATTTATAAGCTTCAGACTATTTCTGTGTCCCGTTATTGAAGTAAATTGTCTACAATGAGGAAACAAATCAGTGATGTATTTTAAATCCCGGAAGTCTGTCTGAGTCCTCTAAGTTTCACATTTTATTTCTTTGAAGGAGAATGTTCACTGTTTAAAGAGAACTTTGAAAATCAGTCTAGATATGCTGCTACTGTAGCTAGTAACATTTTAAAAGCTCCTGAAATAATAGCTAAGGGAGTATGTTCCTCAAACGTCCTTTTGCTTCTTCCTCTGAGTTTAGTGTTATATTTGGACCTGAAAGTATTTCCTCTGCTGCGTCCTGGCAAATGTCTGAGAGCTTAGAGGTCAACTGTACAGTGGAGGATAAATCAGTGGATATATTTTAGCTTGCTTCAGTTATACACATACATTATCAGTCCCAGAGCAGACATGGTTGTAGAGCAGTGACCTTCTGTTAGGCCTGTTTCAGTATTGTGGTAATGTCAGATTCTCAGGAGGGTAATCTCCCCAAAGAAATTACTAGCCAGGGACCAAAACATGTCTCTGCTGATGTAGCTCTTTCCCTTAGGGAGGGATCTAATCTTGCACGCTTAAAATTCAGATATTACCTCTTGGGGGTTATTCTTCTTCTAGCTCTGCATTGATTATACAGGGATGTCCAGCTCAGCTTAGATACCAAAGCTGTAGATATCCAACATATGGTGACATGTGTCTTTGTTTTTGTAGAGAACAGTGGAAACCCCACTTTCTTTACTGTTATAATAAACGGTGGTATAAAGATTCAGAATGTAAAGATGCATTGCATGTTAAACTTTTGGATCCTTCTACCTAGAGACAATTTCTTATTGCCTTGACTGTATATGCATGTATGTATGTATGTGTATGTAAAATACTTGAAAAAAATAAGCAGGGACAAAACTCCAGCAAGTCTCTCTGGTTTGCAGGTTCAGACACTGCTGTGCATTGCTTTTGAGGCTCTGAAGCATGCATGCACTGCTGAAATTAGGTTTCTATTCATCCAGCTGACAACACATTCATGTAATATGTGTGTTGCTAGGTTCTAGAAGTGACTGCATGGGAAAGGAAATGTGGATGAACGTGTCACTCCTTTGAAGAGGTGAGACAGAGGATCAGAAATAGTCAGATAGCGTCCGTATTATGCAGCATATTTGCTAAAGTAAAAATCCAAGCAAGGAGAAGTCACTAACCACAAATGTCAGAGTAGCTGTGTGTGAAATAAAGGAAATTCACAGTGTCTGTGTTTACTTTTATATTGTGGGTCTTGTTCTTTAGAAATTATAGGTGCCCAGCTGTAATATAACTCCTAGGCAATGCAGTACTTTCATGTTATGAATTAGCTGTTAAAGCAAGGCTGAACCACTGAAGTAAGGAAGGGCTGGCTCACTCTGCCACATCTTCAGTTTCTGATTTCCCCACCTTTTTATTTTTTTTTTACAATGTTCTGCTAACTACATCTGCACCTGGGGGATGTGCACTAGGATTATTCTCAAGATTTCCCTGACTTGTGAGCCCTGTGAAGATAAAACTCCCCCTAGATTTGTGAGTGTGATCAGACAAGGTATCTCATGAACGGTGTTTTGTCAGATCCTACAGTGTATCCCCTTGCTGTTCAGCTTTTAAGGTGGTGAATCAAAGGGGAAGGCAATTCTTGGTTTGTGAGAGTCTCCCATGCACTTGACTCCCTTCACAACAGATCAGTGCTGCAGACCTGGACAGTTATTTAAAGCTCATCTGTTTTTTCTGGTGTGCATTTTAGAACTAAAGCAGTAAAAACATTTGTCATGGGTCAGTGTAGATACTCCTAAGGAACTGTGGGTAGTTGGTTATTTCCCCATAACAATTTCATCTAACCTTGAAAAAAGGCATGGCCCTATGGATATTTATAAATGGCCACTCGTCTGTTGTCATTTTTGACAGGTTGTTAGGCACTGGAAGGCAAATACACTGTACTACTCAGTATTGTACATGATGTTCAGCTTTGCACTTGGGACTCTTGAAAAAGTATATGCAAACTAACCCACAGACAACAACTGCTGCTCAATCTACTGATCTTTCAGTTACTAAAATTCATGCTTCAAAGCAATCTGAGGGTTGAAGTTTTGAGGTTCTAATGTTGACCTCGGTAAGGAAAATACGGTGTTAAAGTAGCAAAAAGATCAAGAACACGCAGCCATAAAAATGTATACAGCCGGTATATGGATGCTATACTTTTATGTGCAGATGGTCATTTGCCTATACATAAAGTGCTTCCTTGCAAGTTCCTAGTAGCAACATCTGAATTAAAATTTGTCCATTAAGTTTTTTGGGGTTTTTAAATTTTCATTGCTCCCTGAGGACGTACCCCTCTCCTTTTCTCCCCTCACCCTTTCACGGTGGTGAGGAAGATGTGAAAACTATGAATGCCACTTCAGACTCTCCCTTTGGCATGAGCAGTCTCCGGCACTGACATGACACCTTGGAGGGTGCCTCATCCTGGGGGCTGAGGGAGCATTGCTCTGGCTCTTGTGGGGGAAGGATGGATCTGGGTGTTGGGTCACAGGGTAGAGGAGGAGCTGTGGGAGCTGGACCTGGTGAGGGGTGGGAAGCTTGCCTTGAGCAGTGTCCCCTTCACCACTCCTGTCAGCAGCAGCATCACAGCACTGTAGCCTTCCATGGTAGGAGGCAGGGTTGCTTGGCTGGTCTGTGAGTCTCATATTCAGTGCAGGAGGTTTGACCAGTCTGGGGTAATGTAAAATTAGTTTACTAATAATTTACTTACATTCTGCTCCAGGTGTTCTTTTTATGGTCCTGGGAAGCTTATGGCCAAGAGTTGCCCAGCAAGCTCTGCTGTGCTCGGCACTTGCATCTCAGCAGTGGTCTAGATACACAAGGTACCTGGCTTATTTCATGGATGAACAGTAATGAAAAGGGATCATGAGCTTGGCCTGGCGTGGCCTCTCGCAGCCCTGGATGGACTGTATGGGCTTCCATATATATACAGGGTAAAATGCCAACCATGAAGCCATGTCCTCGTTCTCTGAAAAAGTCCACAAATAGTTATGAGTTTATTTTTCCTATATCTTGGTTTTTGATAGGTTCCTTTTGAAGGTGTGAATTACTTCAGATGTTTTCATTACCTGTCAGTTTTTACAAAGCAGACTTCTGGAATTCTAGGAACTGTGATATCTTTGCAGCTTCTGACTTTGGATAGTAATGAGAGTGGCATATACGTTTTCTATCAACAACTTCTATTATCCAGAGTTCCTTCAGAAACAAATGCCAGGGATTCTGCTAGGAGCTTCTTAAAAGATACCTTTTCAGCAAGAAGAGATATCTGAAAGTAGCATCTTTTGGGAATCCTTGAGCAAAAATATTCTTGATTGCACAGCTCTGAATGTTCTCCTGGCAGTTTCTCTGCTTTTATTTTGCTTGTTGCAATGCGCTTTCTTTTCCTCTGTTTTGAAGAACAGCCAACCTCTTCCCAGGCCATCCAGTTTCAATTCATAGACTCTGTCTAGATACTTATTGATTCATCATGCCCATGGCTTGGAGACTTGCTATTTATATGGAATCAATAATGTAGTGGGAAGGTTGTAGCAGGGGAGATCAGTCTAAAAGAGGGGATTTCACAGGACTAGACATGTGCCTTGTTAGCAGTTTTTTTCTAAAGGCCCGAGTTAAGTTCCTCCCCTGACTCTGCACTTCAAAGAGCTTGCCTGGGGCTCTACAGAAGCAAGCTGAAACATAAAATTAAGATCTTTCTTTCAGATGGTGAACTGTGTGCTGGGACATCCTACGGAGTTTCTCTTAACACATGTGGGGGAGTCTGAAGCACTGTGGGGAAGTCCTAGAAGGCAGGGGTGGAAAAGGAGAAAGGAAAAAACAGTTACTTTTTTTTTCAGAAAAGCAAGTATGCATACATGTGCTTGCAGTTTGTGGGAGGAATATTTCAAGGTATATTTGATAATTTGGTTTAATTGACAGATTAAGTAAAAACACATTACAGAGCTGCAAAATGGAATGTTATGTATTATAAAAATATGTTACAGAATTAAACCCGCTTTAAATTAGTACAGAGATACCATTCTATCCAGTCATGAAAATAGATAAGGCAAAGCAAAACAAAGCCAAAACAATCCCTACGAGAAAAAAATTGACAGACCAACTAAAACTCTATCTGTAGAAAAACGACTAGACAACCAACCAATCAAGCAAAAATCTTGGAGAGTTTTTAAAATGTGGACTTTCAAAAATTAAATGATTTTTATAAATAAGTTATGTTAAATGCCATCACATATTTATGTGATGAATATACATATGCATATGAATGTAAAAGAGTATTTTTAGAATCTTATGGTATATTTTCATTTGTATATCCTTTCTAGATGAATGGGTGCACAGTTGTACGTAACTGCATTTCTGTATAGAAAAGGGATATAGAGTGACTCAGTATTATGAATATTATGTTTGGAAAAATTCTGTACAATGGGAATCTTGAAGTTGGCAGAAATTTTAGAAGTCCACCTTGACCTGACTGAGTAGTTTCTATCAGGTCATCACTAAAGTCCCAGAGTGCTTCTGTTATAGCATGTATTCTAGGTTTGACTGGATTAATAGTTCTTCAGTACAAATATTAAACAATTGATGTTCATATTCATCCTTAGAAAAAAAACTTTGTGCTCTTTACTTTGAAAGTCATTGCTTTCTCTTTCCTCTCCTTTTTTTTTGTGGAATTTATTATAGATTTTCCAAATAAATTTGGGGGCTGTTGCTTTTCTAACCATGAAGGATGTTAGCATGGGTTGAATAAGGGGCAGTATGGATAATTTTTTAAAAAGAAAAGCAGAATAAAACATAAAGACCGTGATAATGGAATTTATGGTGACTTCAGGTCCTTAAATATGAATTGACCTCCTTATAACCGACTTCTATTACCTAAATAAGTTTCTGCGCCTTAATAAATGAATAAATACCTTAACTGTGGAAGCTGCATCTTTCTTTGGGGAAACCATGGTTGTCCTTCCCTTGGCTTCAGCTGCTGTCTCTACAGAAGCACCTAAAGTCCACTCAGGTGCTTGAGCTATTTTCTAATAAGCGTGAGAAGCCTAAAAGCAGGCTGTTCAAAAGGACTATTGAATTGTTGTTACACTAATCCCATTTTACAGAGACTCCCGTACACAGCACTTTTCTTAAGACGCGTTCAGGTGAGGGTTGTGTGCCAGAGGGTCATTCAAATACATGGGGTTAGAAAAAACCTTTCATTTCTTTTTTTTCTGATGCGTCCCTGAGAACATGTTAATTTGTCACCTAGTACAATGTGCCCTGAGACCATTTGGGTCAGCTGGAAGGAAAAGACATTTAATAACGAGAGTCATCTAAGGAAACAGGGGAAACATATTCCCCATAAACTGTGTAAACTACAGGCTTCTGAAGCCTTGAGACTGAGGAAAAAAATGTGGGGGTTTTTGTATTCTGTCAGATGCTGAAGGCTGCTCTGAGACATGTGCTACTGCTTCTTGCTGAGTCGAGATATTTGGCAGAAGGCCCACAGACAGAGTAGGAGAGAATAAAAAGTCTTTGTGCCAAATGTTCTTTTGAGTGCCTGAGAGCTGGATTGGTCTTTTTTCTCTGTGAAATCATATAATTAGTAATCTCAAGCCTCAGCCTGTTAATTTACAAAATGTCTGCACACTTTAATATATCGTTTGCTTAACATGTTTGATAACAACCTCAGAGATACTGGGGCTTTTGACTTCTTGTAGTATTTATAAACTGTGCCTTGCCCTGGGTGTTTCTCTGCCAGCTCTACACAGGCTCATCTCGTGGATGGTGTCAGCCCGCAGCCGCTAGAGAAGGAACGCGGGAAGCGTCTTGCCTGCAAAAAGCAAAGCGGCTCCATTTCTGGCCCATAGGGAAACACGCAGCCTTTGCTGCTGTCAGCATCCTGTCTGCTCCACTGCTTAGCAAACAGCGTGGCTATGGTGCAGCAGTTCTACCCTGGGCACCTGCAGTGGGAAGCAGCGAGAGACCTAGTGGGCTGGCTGCAGCAGGGGAGCTGAGCTTGTTGTGAGGATGGGGAGAATGTGCAGAGGCCTCTTCTTCTCCTCCTCTTCCAGTAGGTGGACATACAAAGAGCTGCAAGATCCCAAATGATCACAGTTTGCGATCTTGTCTCCAAATCGCCTGTTTTCAAAATTGAAAGCAGGACTTAGGGAGGGCGACACTCTAGGCTGAGAGGCTGTCATTTGAAGAAGCAAAAATTATGCTTCAGGCTACCTAAAAATTAGTTGTGTTTTGAGTTCCTGTGTCTTTGGCTAAAAGTTTGGCGTGAAGGTGTCATTTGTAGACATTGCCATAAAAAGACTCTGACTTCTGTGAGAGAGAAGATGAGCTTATTTGAGTACACTGGCTCACTCCTGCCAAAGAACTGATTGAATAAAATTAGCCTCAGTAAGGCCAGGAGGATAAAGTCAGATGGCTGTGAGCTCTCCAGGTCCAAGAGATCCTACATGAAGTGCTCCATCTGTGGTTTTATGCTTGTAAAGGTTGTGTGACCAGCTGGGACCGTGTCAGCTTGCTGTGTTATTCTAGTAAGTCTTTTTCTCACTTAGTGGAGATAACTCAATCCTTCAGTCTACTTCAGTGCATAGGTTTTGCTATGGGAATATCTGAAGCTTGATCTCGCAGGGTCACTAGTGGGCTCTTCTCAGGGGAATGCTTACATGGTAGTTTTCCTTGATTTTGCTTCCAAAAGTGAAAGAGTCTTCCCACACAGATGGCTATAACTGGTGGCTGGCAGACAGGCTGATGGATGAGATTTTTTCTTTGGCACTGTGCAGAAAAGTATGCTTGGCAATGTGACTGTGGCAAACCTTTCATTAGCTTGGTTTTTAAAGGCTACTGGGGATGCTGTCTACATAGTGTTGTCATATGAACTCTGCTTACCATCCTTCACCCAAGTGGACTAACAGGGTTAATTGCACAGTAGAGGCAGTCTGATGAGAGGAGCTGGGCTAACATCTGTGGAATAAACACTTACCAAGAATTAGTCTTGTTATTTTAAAATGGTTCTCTCAGGAAAGAAAACACATTCGGCCCAAGAAGCCTGGGAGGGGCTGCAGTTAGCAGGATCATTTTTGTATTTGTTCCCTACAGGTGGCAATGCAAAAAAAAATCAGTCCAAGCAATCAGCTCAGTTTTTTAACAATTCACCTGAGAACGTGTCACAGGACGCAAGAGAGATCAGAACAAAAGAGAAATAGAAAGCTGTGCTGAACTTTCAAGTTAAACTGATTCTTTACCGGTGTAAGCAGAGCATAATGTGTTCTCTGTCTAGCTGGACTTTTTCAGTGCCCAAGGTGACCAAGTGACTTTTAACATGTATAACTGAGGGGGAAGGCATGGAAATGTGAATGCAGTAAATAAGACCTCAAAGCCCTGTCAATAAAGTGTGTATGTAGGGGTTTAGGAGATATTTGCGTGGGAAGTAGTTGTCCACGTTACCCAAATCAAGCAAAAAAGAGGTCTGCATGGCCTCTGGAGTGGGATGGACTGTTCTGATCAAACAGGGCAACTCTTCTGCTTGACTCACCACAGTGTTTTGGCGTGTGCCTCTTGACAGCTATTGATCTGCTGATCTAGCAGGTTACCTGCCTAATATGAGAGAATTATTCTGACAGTCTCTGTACATTTCTTAGAAGCAAAGGTTGAGGGTTAAATGTGATTTTGCGAAATGCTGCCTCTGTCTTCCTTGATTATTTTTTCTTTCCAAAAGTTTTCTAATGCTCACATATGTTAGAGCTTGGTGAATACAGTAGTTGAGTAGATGTGAAGCTGCTGTGGCTCCTTATCCCCAGTTTCTGCCAATGGCTAGGCTGAGCATGTATGCTCCTTAGACATGTATGGACGAACATATAGCCACACAGACTCACACATGTACAGTACACACAGAGCCAGCCACGCACATCAATGCAGACAAAACAAAATGCTTTTCCTGGCACCCATGTTAATGCACACAGCAATCACGCAACAGAGGGCCCAATCCTCTTCCTCTTCCCTGGCTGATGATGACTGAAGTCTGCTAATGGAGAGAGATACATATATATACAAATACACAAAATGGATCATTCCAGTAGCTGGTCTTAGATACTCAGCCTGACTGGTAGCTGCTCTGAGGTGCCCCCATATTGCCAGTTGCTTTCACTTGGATTCACAAGCCCATGAGGTTTGTGATCTCATGCCAGATGCAGGTAATCAGATTTTTTAATCTATCACCAACCAGTCTGGCTTAAATTTCCCTAGCATTCACACATACCCACTCAGAGAAGAGAGTTCACTCACAAAAAATATAGAAATGGGATTTAATGAGTATATAGGATAGCTTGCAGTGTTTGAGCACAAGGCTCATCCAGGCAAGTGCACTGATCAGTTGCTGTTTTTACTTCACTGGCCCCTCTTATCCTTTCCCCTTTATTGACTCACTCTTGTCCCTGCCCATTCTACTCTGACCCCCTACTATTCCCTGCCCCTGGTCCTTCCACTAAGCATCCCATGATGAGTCTCAGATGTTTCCACAAAGTGACAGATGGCAAATTTTACACAATCCCAAAATTCTGTTCCCCCTTCATCTGTAACAGGTCCTATACCCTTATAGGCAGCAACTCCCTTCAGTCTGAAAGGCTTTCTGGGGAGGCATTTTCTTGGGTTGTCTCGTCTCGGCGAGTTTCCTACAAGGCCCAGGAGCTGATTGGTCCCACTGGGTGGTGCTGCGAGCAGCAGGTCAGGGTGCTCAGTTAGTGCTCATTAGCATCCTGGGGCTCCTCTGGTCATCCAGGGTCTCTGTGTTTAGCCAATTGATGTGCCAGGGTGAAGGCTAATTGACATATCCTCAGCTCTAGGTATTTGGAAAAGGAATCCTCAAGAGACTTCAAAAGCAGCTTCTCCTTACAGAAAATTTTCTCTTTTAAATTAAAATTTGGTATTTGTTTTCAGTTGTACACTGCTTTTGAATTACGTGAATGTTTTAAATGCTCGTGGCATCAATGGTATAGATAATCAACTAAGTTTTTAAGTACCATGTGAAATGTAATAATAGTGTAGAATAAGACAGCACAAAATTATAATTTTTTCCTGCTGATTCTATAGCGCAACACCATGTGTCATCTGGAAAATAAAGCAGCATGAACGCCTTTCCTGAGATGCACCACAACTGTGGCATGCCTCATTGTCACCACTGAGGACACAGGAATTACTGCTGTGTCTGTAATTGATTTTTTCAGCTCACTGGCCAAACAGGAAAAAAAAAACCAAACAAACCCGACTAAAATAAAATATTTTGCTTTAAGAATTTTAACAGTTTAAAAAATCCCTTGAGTTTGTCATAGCAATTAAAAATATTGAAAAAAAAAACAACAAAAACTTGTGGAAATGGGGTTTTTTTGCCCCCCCCCCCAGCTGAGGATGCCTGCTTTTAAGTTCAATGGGTAACCAAATTTGTCTAGATTTCAAAAATAATTGCACTGCTTGGATATTGTACTTTTAGTAAATGAACTGTTCAATGACAACGCTAATGGTGGTTTAAAACATGATTTAATAATCTTAATTTATCATACTTTTCAGTCACATATCTTGACTATATGTCATCATTTGCTCAATCACTGTAATAGGTGCTATGTATGCAATCATCAGAGTAAATATCTCTGTTGTAAATCCAGATGTCACCTTTTTTGAAAAGAAAAAATTTTAAATCTATCATTGAAATTCTGATCCAAAACCACTGACGAAACCAAACCTATTGATTTCAAAAGCTTTTGATTCTGATCTTTAAAGGTCATGGTCAGTAAGGTTCCTGTCAATGCATATCTACCAGTGCTTCTTTGGGAGTCAGTGGCTTGCTGCATGCCAGAGGTAATAAGATTATGACTGGTATGGGAGATGCCTCCGCTTTTGCTGATGTCTGTGCTGCCAGTTACCCCTCTAGCCTGTGGACCAGAAATGAAGGTATGCTTTGTTTCATGTTCACACAAGCAAACTGAAGCTTCTGTTCCCAAAATCTTGTGTGCTTTTTTCCCATTTACACTAATGAGTGGTCAAATGAAAGACTTTAACAAAAAGCCTCACATTGCTTATATTCTCAGATCACACAACTGCAGCAATATCACCACCATTGCTGATAGAGTATGAATAAACCAAATTCAGGTTTTTCCCTACCAGCTGCTAGATGACTATAACAGAAAATATTGAAATTAATTGAATGAAGGAACTGGACAGTGTATTTCTGTTCGTATATCTTTGTCTGATGTTTAAACTGAGAAAGCTTAGATGGAAATCCTGGCTTAGCTGTAGCTGCATAAGATTTTGATTGCTTAGACGTGGCAGCTACTAACACTTATTAAACTATTGAAAAAATGCAACAACACTGTCTGTGAGTGTGTGTGTTTGTGTTTGTGAGAGATTTTGCAAGCTTATTTGTATTCTTCCTATCTGCAGCAACACACTGAGGCTGATATGACATATTGAAATTGCTGAAGTGTAGCAGAAAGATAACCTACATTTGTTTTCCATGTCAGTCAGTATGAACAAAGCAAATAGACTATGTGAACAAGAAAGCCCACTTTTTTTCCTGGTCACTTAAGAGTAGGGCAGTGATTTAGAGCCTAATCTGGAAAATAGTACATTGTAACCACTAATTTTATTAATTTTTCTGACATCAGTAACCCCTCCTCACACACTTGTGTGGATATTGTGGTATAGAATAGTGACTAATCACTCAGGGAAACAGATGAAGCAGGTTGATAATCTGCTGAAATATTGTTTGGTTTTCCTTGCAGATGATTATTTTAAAAAGTAGTCCCATTATAGTCCTTAATGCAATTACTCATGTGCATATGGTTTACATGAATAAAGACTACTTATGTGCCTACTTTGAAAGACTAGGTCACTATAGTATTTCATATGGGACATCTTCCTGATTATACCCAAGATGACACATTTATTCCATGTAAGAATGCAGAGCTACAGTGCTTGTAAGCCAATATAGGAACTGGTTTTCACAGAAGGAGGTAATCATATATCCATGGCTGCCTCCTCCTGCTGCTTCCCTGTGGCTGAAACGGCTTCTCACTAGTTTCTGCACCCAGTTGTAGAGATAAACCTGTAGAGAACCAACCCTACAAAAGAAGGGGAGATTCTTCTTCCAGTTTAAATCCCTGCCTTACCACTGTCACCATCAAATGATGGTGTTCATGCAAGCAAGGGATGAAAGAGTGGGGGAAAAGGGACAGGGAATCTTTTTCTTTCAGTAGCTGTTAGTCATTAGATTGGTTTAGCTATATCACCCATTTGTGCCAGTCTCTTTGCAGAGAGCATATAATAGAGCCTTTTTGATGTTTCGGGTTTGCTTTTTTTTCACTGTTTATAGTGGCTACTGCAATGATGGGGAACCTGAGAACAGAAACACCCTGTGATTTTATTTCATCTAGGCCATGGAAACATGATTTTTTCCTCTTTGTTAATGGCCAGTGTATGTGTTAATGCATGACCTGTCCAACTTCCAGGAAAGAAAGGTTCAAACAGCCAAGCAGATGGGTGTCAGAATTGAACATGAACATTTAAGTTGCAAGGTTAGGAACTGGCAATCATAACAAACAATGGAACTCAGAAGGCTTTCCTTGATTTAATGCTAAATTTGTGTATAAGTCTGCATGTATGCTAAATACATTATATTCCTGTTTGTGAGTTGTGAAATAATAATCTTGACCAGTAACTTGCCTTCTTGCCCGGAACAAACTTCCCATAGAAGTAAAGGAGTAAGGGCCATAACTTAGTGCCAGATGAACTGTGCAAATATGCCTGAAATTTCATTCACCTGAAGGAAAAAAAAATTAAAGTTGCCATGAAGGAACAAGAAGAGGTAGAATTTATATATATTTATAGGTCTTTGCTGTGTATGTTTAGATGTAGTCTTTAAGTGCATTCAATTTTATGTAAAATAAGAAATAATAATTACTGCGCTGTATTTTTTCCAGGGGCATGATTATGAATGCTTAAGTTTTTGGTGTATCAATATCATACTGATTTATGAGATAGTTATTGATGATTTCACTACATAAAAAATGCTATAAAAGTGGCAGGTTAATTACAGCATATACTGTTAATGGGTGAGATATGGTTATGTCTGTTTCCCAAGTTAAGCTCTCGTAATACAGTGTTACATCTTCTGGAACATAATATATACATATATTATGCTATGCATAATCATCAGAAAAACTTCACAGTCTGTACACATAGGTATCTGTGAGTCTCTTTCTTCAGTCCTTCACATTGATTCCAGAAAGGATTACTTGCATTAGCAGAGAATGCAGGACTGAATGTGTGCAGCGGTTTTGAATAATGAATTTCTGTAGGATTCCAGAAATGACATTCAGTTCTTCAAACGTTTTCTGTAAAGCAAGCAGCATACTTTGAAGTCTGTGCTAGGAGAAGAAGAAACGAAACCAAAATGCGAATCTCCTAAAGTGCTATCCTCCTTTCATGGAATGGTTCAGTGGCTTAATGAGGTTAATTTGTATTACGTTGTGGGAAATCCTTTATCTACAATATAGAGGCTTTTGTTTCACATGAATGTGACAGATACTGTACTTACTGCACTGGAACTTAATTATTTGATAGCATAAGGAGCTGAAACCCCTACATTTCCTCTCAAGGAATATTCATTGCATCCTGTAGATGGTAAATAGAAACTAGAGGATGGTTGGCCTAGATTTTCAATGTTTGAAATATCTTTGTGTAGTTTTATAGGTTGTTTTGGTTTTATACCTAGAAAATTTCAAAGCAGCTTTATTAAAGATTCCCCAAAATACTATCAATAGTATGTGATTATTTTTTCTCTCACATTTTCACATATCTTTTCACCCTTTGAAATGCTTTTCTGTATCATACATGAATGTAAGTGAGCATTTCATTTAATTACACTCTTTTGCTATAAAAGTCTTAAAATGCCTGATTTTCTCTCCCTAATTGCTATAAACCAAGTCTTTCAAAAGTTTTGTTTCAGTATGAACATTTCCCTCATGGCATTTTACAACAGCTCTTTTGACTGGCTTCCATTCCAGATGGCTATTGGTGAACATTGTACTTTATTTTCTCTTAGCTGGTATATTATGGCATTTCTCTACACCTGGTAGAGCTGTGTAAAGCTATTTAATAAGAGAGTGAGGAGACAAAATTTCAGGATCAATGATACACATTAGAATACAAATATATATACTAATATACTGAAAAATTAAGTGGGACAAAGTTCACATCCTACCACTAGATTGACTTTCTTTTTTAGATTCAGTGTCTGGGTTTTTTATGTGTCTTTCATAAAATACAAATAAATGAATTTGTGTTAACATGTGTGGGTATAAGATGTGTAATTACCTATCAAAATAAAAATGAATGTGAACTTACAAAAGCAGCATGTGTTTGTCTACTATATATTATACATTAGAAATATATCCTAGAATATTTTTTTAGCATATAACAAACAAAAAATCTTATAACTGTTATACTGAGAAAAATGAATGTATTTATTTAAATTGTTTTATTGGCATATATACCAGTGAAATTGTTTGGAAAATTATTAAAAGTAAATTTCACAGCAGACAGTGCTGGTAGCTGTAAAAATATTTCCTCATCATCAAAGGTGTAAAATATCAGAGATTGCAAAGTTTACACAGGTCGTATTTATTGCTTTCCTCATCCTCTATTGATTTAAAAGTGATAAATAGTTAAAAAACAAAGAAAAGCTTTCTTATGCAAAAAAGACCCTTTTCTCCTAGATTTCTGATTTATATGGAACATTTCAGTGTATCACAATATGATGGATCATGGGTTACCTCTTTGCATTGTGTTACATCATTTCAGCAGTAGTACAGCATGATGTAATCTAACCTGACATAGCACGATGCAGTGACAAGGAAGATCACGGACTGTTCAGTGGACTTTGTTCTACTGAAAAATGTGTAATTGTCTGCATGAAATGTTTAGTGGTTTATATTTTGTTGATGAAGACCCAGACTGTAATTGTTGCCTTTGGCTTTGCCTCTAGGAACATTCTTAGGGTCCATAACCTACATCAAGTTTGTTTTCCTTCCTCAGCCCTTTTTGGGAGCTGATACTGTGCAATAACAACTGAGTGGATCCAGGAATCAATGTTGGGCTCCTGAAAGCCTGTTAGTAGGGTCTTGTCCTCATGGAAGCTCTCATTTATTTTTTGCCATTAGGGATATAAAAGGTAGCTGAAGTGTTCAGTATACAGGCTTTGCATAAAGCATACAAAAAGTTACACAACAGAAAAAACTCCGGACGTAGGGGTACTGTTAAAATACATATTGCTTTGCGTAATTAATATTGCTCTCTGTACAAGGTTGTAGGTCAATACCAGCTAAAAGTTTGGATTATTTTCTCTCTTGCTTCCGATGGAAATGAACTATCCCCAGAAATACCTGGTCTTGTATCGGTCACCACTGAAAGTTCAGTTAAAATTACTTTTTCTGAATTTCACATCCTTTGCTAACTGGATGCTGAACCAGAAAGTGTGGTTTGGTAGTTCTCTTACCAAATTGGTCCTATCATAGGACTCCTGTAGCATGGTTCCGGTGAACAGTTAGAGCAGCATGGGCGGGGGTGACGGCTACTGGACATGATATAATGAAAATTGTGCCCACGTTGAAGAATTTCATTCCCCATATTCCCAGACTTTCATTAGAGTGCCAGGCAGAAAGATTAAAAATGGGGTTCCTTGGTAGAATTTATTTCTGGGTTTTGTTTGAGGGCTGTCCCTGTATCCTGCCAGCTCTTCCCTGTCCGTCTGTATGGAGGTTTTGGGATATCATATCAAGAACTGCATTTGCCCGGAACATAAAGTCTGGAGACATAGATTTTGAAAACTTATGCATGTATGGGTATTTTAACATTGATACACTTTCATTTCAAGGTTTATCCCTCAGGGAAAAGAAAAAAAAATATCTTGGTAGAGATACACAGCTGTCTATGTGAGTCCAAAAATTAATATAGTTTCTAGGTTAGTTTTATAATGTTTCTACTTCCTGCTTCCCTGGAACAGTCGCATATGCAGCCTTCTCTGCTTGTTCTTCTTTACCCAGTGTTTTCTGCCTAAGATAGTTATACTACATTTGGAAAAGAAATCAACTTTACATTCTAGTGTTAGCACCATTGTAATTCTAGCTTCATGCACGGCAGAGTGCCTTACAGAGCCAAGTTTAATGCATTTCTAATTAACACCCCCCCCCCCCCAACAGTATGATGTTACCTCGCAATGTTATCAAATTGCTCATCTTCTTATTTTCACAGCTCACCATGTTAAAACTGGGACCTGTGAAGTGGTGGCACTCCACCGATGTTGCAATAAGAACAAGATAGAAGAAAGATCACAGACAGTGAAGTGCTCCTGCTTCCCTGGGCAGGTAGCAGGTACCACCCGGGCAGCTCCTTCTTGTGTTGATGGTGCGACTACTCTACTGCTTCCTGTTGTTGCATGTGCCTAGGGGGTTTTGCTGGCTTAATGTCATCAGTGAGAACCACACCATTACAGTTAGATATTTAAAATAAGAGTAGGAAGCCTTTTGCATTTTGAAGGGCATGCCCAAGGTGAATGGGAGGAAGATGGCAAAAATGAATTTTTTGCTACTACTATATGGGAATGCTAAGCAAAATTATTAGAGGCCAGTGAAAGAGACCTCTTGAGAAGCTAAATTTGATCTAACTAAGAGAGTGCCCTCGGAATTGTATGAAATTCACTTAATTAAAAATGTTTATGCAAAATCTACATAAGTATATTCTTTTCATGTGCTGCAGTCTTACCTTTTATTTGTATTTTTTTTTATTATTATACAGGAACAAACAAGCAAACAAACAGAACACAGTTCTGGCTGGTTTTTAGTCTTTTTAGACCAACACTATTTTTCCTATTCACAGTGCAATATTAATGTTTTGCTTAACAAATCTGGCATAGGCTCATATGTTTTATTTGGGGAAAATACTAGTTGATTTTTCACATCTCTTTCTCTGAAAGAGCAGCAGGATGGATTCACCCTTTACATGATCTCTTTACTGTTGATATGTTGTTGGCTGTCAGAGAAGCTGTAAATATGTCATTATTGGGGAATAAATTTAATCAAGCTATGCTAGACTATATAGTAGATCAGGCAAAACACAGTAACTCAAAAGAAGATATTCTACTTAAAACTTTGAAATTTGGCTGAGCAAGAAAAAATGAGGGTTGGAAAGAAATGCTTTGAAATTAGTTTGTAACTGCAGTAAATTAAAAAAAAAAACAACGCACAGTAAAGAGATTGTGAAGCACAGAGCGCCTTGTGCAAACTGAGACCTAATTCTTATGAAGATTCTGAGCTGGCTGAAAATCACAGACTAGCTGTCAGTCAATATATTTCTAACATTTTCCTGGAAAATAAAAGAAATGTTGAAAGATAATGACATATTATAGTGTCTGTTTCAATAACATGCGAATGTGTTTGTGTGCCTCTCTTTTAGCTTCAATAGTGGAGCAGAAATGGTGGTGCCACATGCAACCATGTCTCGAAGGGGAGGAATGTAAAGTTCTTCCAGATCGAAAGGGATGGAGCTGTTCCTCTGGGAATAAAGTGAAAACAACTAGGGTAGGTATGATACCAAACTTACATGTAACCAACAGGTGAAAAAAACCCAAAAGTGCACATGAAATTGGTTGTACATAGAAGACAGCTGAGAAGACTAAAGAAGTGTGGGAAGATAGTCATACTGGGATTGGATGTCCTGGTCCTCCACGTTTTCCTGCACGTTTGCACACTTAGCAATTGCTTGAATATGGTAAGCAGTGTGCCAGACCTTCTCAGGTAAGCAGTGGAGATAGTAGAGTTGACCCCTTTTTCACCTACCAGTAATGATATTATAATCTGATATGTATTTCTCTCTGAAACCAGTTGCACAAAGTCTATACACCCTGCAAAGCTCTTCATTCACAGGATAGCAAACAAGTGCAATTTTATCAATAACATGGAATTACCTTGTTTCTACATAGAAACTACTGAGTATGGTAAGCATTTGATGTGTCATGACAGTATGGTCTCCTGGTTGTTTCTGTCTTGTATGACTGGGACTTACTAAAAAGATTTGACAGACTTTCAGTGAGTTCCTTTTCTCCATTTGACACTTTTTATATTATTAGTTCAAAATTTACATTAACAGAAATACGTTTAGCATTCATCATATACAATGCCTGAAAAGAAGGTAAGCCTGCTGTCATCTCAGATTTTAGTGGCTACTAGAAACAGAAGAATAACAAATTCTTCAGCTAAGCATCAGGCACTCAAACTTCCTAAAAAGACAATGTTGTACCTTTACAGAGTTATCACAGTTCTTCATCAACATAGAACAGATTAAAACACACTCCAAAGACACACAAGCATAAACACTTTCATCCCTACATCCCACCACACATACTGATGACTGGTTTTCCTTGTAAGGATTTAGTTACTGTTTGCAGTGTCAGGCCATAATTTGCTACTGTGGTGTTTACTCTATGCAGGTGTCTGAGTGTCTACGTCATTTGATTGAAACCCTCCTTGCATAGGCACTAAATTGCTAGTACACCTTGGTTGTAGTGAAATGTGCACTGAGTGAATTATATTCCTTCTGTTCCACAGAGCACTCTACATGTCTCAGTTTCTGTATGTATAAGTCTTTAAAACATTTTGACATTCTTTGAAGGAAAGATACTTTCTAAATGTTTGATATACAATTATACTCCTGAGACCTCTTTCTAATGTGTTTCTTCTGAAGCTAACCTTGCTTGAATGCTGCCCACACTTAAATTTGTACATGCCAATGCAAATCTGATTATATGCATGTAAAATGTGTGTGTGTTTTTATTATAACCAAAAGGAACTAGATATAATTTAATAATAGTAATAGAAATAAAAAAAAAATTACGTGTGTGTGTGTGTGTTTTGATATTTGTCCTTGCTACTACTACATGGCACTATTAGTGTTAAAGAACACATGCTGTTTTATACTTAATGTGAGAGTTTAACAAGCAGTAAGTAAAAATGTGGATCTGGATTACATTTCTGTAGGAAAAAAGAGATCACAGAAGGGGTAGATATCAATTAGAGTTGCCCTGAGGAGATTTCTTCCTAAGTTTTTGTCAGAAGATAGGTTTTTCTACATTGGTCAAGGTTATGAAGTTCTGCCCACTGTTAGGAGTCCACAGAAGCCCAAGGCTCTTGTGCTCAAGGGTTTATGCCTCTGTTGCAGACTCATAGGTCTGGCTTTTTGCAGGAATTGGTCTTTCCTTGTCCTTCCTGGAGGTAACAATCCGCAGGACTCATTTCATACCTCTTCAGAAGTGAAGCTGTGAAAAAGCCATTTTTATTTATTTTATTTGCCATCATACGCACTGACTCAGTACAATGGCTATCATAACCTGCTTGCAGACCTACCACCACTAAAAGGAAAACGGTAATCCCCTTAAACACACACCCCCCCCCCCCCCCCCACATTTGTTTTGGCCTCTAATTTGTCCAGATACTATGTGTTTGCCCCCTTCTTCCTTCATTTCCCCACACAGCTGCAAAGCAGTCTTGAGACATGAGCGAACTTGAATTGAAATTTCTGACAAAGATCTGGTCTCAGTTGTTGAAAACAGGTGGCAGGTGAATGAAGGTCTCTGTCTTTCCAGAGGCAGGAGTCTGAGATTTTAACAGACGTCATTCTGGTGCCCAGAAAAATATACATTGCTATTGGAAATGTGAGAGATTCTTTGTGTTAAGAGAGTAGGTTATTATCAAAAAGCAAGGACTTTTTCTTAATATGTAGTGACTACAATATTTTTGTAACTCCTCTTTCTGCTTCCCAAAGTCTATATAAATAAAAGGAAAAATTCTAAAGTGCTCTGTCGTTTCAAAACCCCCTTTTTTTGAGAAAAATAAAAGGAACTGTACAGAGAGTCAGTATTAAGAAGTCATTAATAATAAGCATCTGATTGTCGAATGAAATAACCCATATGTGATTTTCATGTATAATGTAAAAGCATAAAGAAACAAAGAGAACTGAACAGCTTGGGTAATTTAAGTGTATTGCAGAAAAGCCTTGTGAAGGCTTTCCTGAAAGGTCTAAGAAAGTCTATATTCACCTCCAAACATTTTCTGTAAGTTTGCCTCCTTCATGTGCAAAAAAAAGTAACCTAATTAACCGCTGAAGTGCTACTACATTCTCTTCACAGGATACCAAGTTCAAAAGCAGCACCTACGTTTCCACATGTCAAGCCTCTAATAGTCAGCATTATGTTAGAGATAACACTAGTGAAGGAAGGATTTTGCTAGTCCACCTCCGTTAGCATATTTACTCACACTCTTGTAAAAATTGATGATACCAACTTCTTAATACTTATTGTATCAATCACTAAGCAAAAAGGCCAAGTGAATAATGGGAGAAAACTAATTGATTTTTAAAAATGTGGTCTACTTGAGGTTTCACATTTTGTTCAGATATGGGGATCTAATAAGGTAATACATCATTAATGAATTAGAAATAGCATGAAATGTTACGGTGTCAGAATTCAAATGTTAAGGAAAGTCAGGTGGAAATTGTTTACCTTCAGAATGCAAAACCAGATATTATGGACAGATTAAACTGTTTTTCCTAATTTGTCTGCATATTGGTGGGAGAGGGCTGACATTAGGAGTTAACCATGGAAAAAGAATGAATACGGGGTGGTAAAGAGTGTATGAATAAGCTGAGTACTGAGTTAACTTGTGTGGGTTTAGAATTGACTATTTTGGGTCTACATAGCCTGCAGGAGGGGAAGGGGAGAAAAGGCAACGACAATTTAGCTAAAACAGTAATATTTTTTGCTTCATGTAAAGAAATGAGTGCTTGCATTCCTGAGCATTATACCACAACAAAAAAGGATGTTCAGGAATACATTAGGAGAATTATGAAATGATTATGTGCATAGCTGAGTTTTACTAGGCACATTGTGGCATTCTCCTCCAGACTGAGAAATTGTTGTGAGATAGAGCCATTGAATTTTTTTCTATATGGCTAGCCTCGATGTTTTGATAAATAAACACAAAAATTTTATCATGCTACCCTCTTTTAAATGATGACAGTAGCATTAAGATAAAGGGAAAATCCAAATAATTTTTTTTTTACCTTTGAAATATTTTTTGTTTGTACAGGCTTTTTCTAATATAATTATTTTCATTCAAAAAGCTCTCTCGGTTGCATTTTCTTCTGTTTTTGCAAAATAAGAAAAACATCTGTTTAAAGCAGGGAAATTTTCCCATCAGTTGAAAACTCAAAAGTATAGCAATCTGATGTATAAAATTGACAATGACGTTAAAAAAATGCTGTAAGTTTTTATTGAACAAAGGAACCCTTTACTTTTACTTTATTGGAAAACAACAGTTTGCAGTCAGGTAAGAGCTAAGGAGACACAATTTCATGTTTCTCTCCATTATGGGGTGTATTCCATACCAGAGGTCTCTCGATAGGGGTTTTTCAAGCGCATTCCAGATGCCAGGCTTCCCTTGTATTTTTAAGAACAGTACATTGTCCATTATCTTTAAAATAGAGACTGACTTTAAATAAGAGCACCAGAAGCTGCATGTAACCTGCATGAAAGTGCATCTGCAGTGCCTCCTCGGGTCCTGGTTCCCCAGGCATCCACCCTGGGACTTGCATGGAGCATGTCGTGGCTGCTGGGGAGGCCATAAACCCATGTGTCTTTTCTGCAGAAACTAGAGCACAGGAACACAGGTAAAGTGGTGCATCCTGGGTCTCATCCTGAGATCCTGGACCTGCAACATGACTGAAAGTATGCACTTGTGCCCGGGTGTAGGGAAAATATCAGCCCTGGGCTGATATTTTATGATGATGTAGAGAAATATCATTGATATTTTTCATGTGAAATAAAATAGACTAGACTAGACTACCTCAGTTGGAAGGGACCTACAATGATCATCTAGTCCAACTACCTGACCAGTTCAGGGCTGACCAAAAGTTAAAGCGTGTTGTTAATGGCATTGTCCAAATGCCTCTCAAAAGCTGACAGTCCACCTCTCTAGGAAGTCTGTTTCAGTAAATGTTTGATCACCCTCTCAGTAAATAAATGTTTCCTAATGTCCAGTCTAAGCCTCCCCTGGTGCAGCTTCAAACTATTGCACAGTAATGAAATAGTACCTTGTCTGTAAGTTTCAAAAGCCGAAGTTTGAACTTGAAAGTGCATCAGGTCCTCAAAATAGTTTGATTTGGTAGATCTGCTTGTGGAAT
Source organism: Phalacrocorax carbo (assembly GCF_963921805.1). Taxonomy (NCBI): domain Eukaryota; kingdom Metazoa; phylum Chordata; class Aves; order Suliformes; family Phalacrocoracidae; genus Phalacrocorax; species Phalacrocorax carbo. The sequence continues at coordinate 36,690,424 of NC_087513.1, read as the reverse complement.
AAGGCATTGTTTAATGCTAAGTACTAAGTTCTGGCTGAAATATGTGGAGTGGAATTTACTGGACTTTGCTTGGGTTAGGACTTTCTAGAGTGAGATGACTAGCCTAAGCTCTAGGTTGTCATTTTAGTGTTGGAGAGGATTGCTCAATTCCAGAGGACAATTCATTTTGTCCTAAAATAAGTCAGATGAATTATCTTCTGGAGGTGCTTATGTCTCCCTAATAACTCTAAAGGAAAGCTGTGATGACTGGCTTAGTGCCTAACATTTAGATACTTAATGTTGAATAGCAAGATGCTGGCTCTGAGACTTTACTCTCTTTGATGTGGTCTTCAGTAGGAAGATGATCAAAAAAGCCACTTCATTCTTTGTCAGTTTGGGAAACTTTGGACTTTGACACTACCAAATGCATTATAATATAAGAGATGTTTCGAAAATGTTCATATTCTGAGGATACACAGCTATGAGCTAAATTGGTGAATCATACTATGATAAGCAACATGTCCAGTATCTACTCTTAAGCAAAAACTGGCAACAAGTGCATATCCTTTTAGAATTGACTTGTTGGTATAATACTACCAATAATACTAATATTAATAATATAAATGAACTAAAAATATCAGATGTAATGCATAGCAGGTATTGATTATTAACCTCTGAAAATCTCTAGAAGGAGGAAGTTAATGTTTTCCTATAAAGAAGTGAAAATAGTATTTTCAGATAGGTCATAAAGGGCCATCTTTTGGAAATAAGCATCCAACTTCTGGAATAGCTTAGCACCCAACCTTTTAGGAGGGGCAGAAGGAACTGCAATTGTCACTCTGAAAACTGGCTATTATTTTTAATATGTGGGGAAAAGCACACTGCAGAACAGAAAGAAATCAATATCTAATATATTACTATGTAACTATATGCCAAACCAATATTAGAAGTAGAGTACTGTAAAAAAAATAAAATAAATATTACAAGGACAGAGAGAAATAAAAGAGAAATATTACAGGGCCAAAAATAAATCTATATTGAGCATATTTATCTACATTCCAAATCCAAATCTCCTTTCCAAATCAATACCAGAGATAGACGACTAGTGTGAAAAGAACAGAAATATTGCCGGAATGGAAAGAAATCCATACTGAGAGTGTTTATCTACGTTCCAAAACAATATTGGCAAGAGCCTGAAGTCAGATATTTGTAATATTCTATTTAATCTAATTTTACATTATGGCATCCAGAGTTTAAAAGAAACTAAAAATTGAATAACATTCTTGGAAGAGGAGAAAGTGTACCATCCAAACACACCAACTGGCTGCACATGAAGCCAAATGGTGTTCAGTATGTGCATTCCACTACTCTGAATCAATGCAGTTCTGTTGCTATCTATAAATACTGCTTACATTTTTACCCTGTCTCCTCTTTCTCACTTGCAGATGCTGGATTGTTTCTAAATTCATTACAGCTGCTGAAAGGAGAGGCAGTAATTTTATTTATGTTTCAATGTGTAAAATATGCTGTTCATAACCCTTTCAGCACAAGGGATGAAAGGACCTCAGTTAGGTACCTTTACGTAGTAATGCTGTGCAGTGGGCTGCTGAGATTTCCAGTATCAGGAGTCAACATTAGCGGTGACTCAACTACTACCGGTGCTGTCATAACCACTGCTTGAGTAAGACAACATAATACAAGAGAGCTAAAATGTGTCCCTGGATATGAGGAGAAAATGGCATTTTTCTTGTAACTGAGCCTGACATCAGTGTTAGCAATGCAGCTACGTTAGCTGTTGATCTGTGCTTCTCTGCATGAGCAACAGATGCATAGGCTCTTTAAGCAGCAGCAGAGCAGGAGAAAATGGAACAAGCATTACTGTTTTTTCTGCCAGAGCTGAAAAGAAATATTGCTATTGTGGTATCCTCTTCCCTCACGTCTTTATTCCTCTTTCTCCTCCAGGCTTCTCAAAAACAGCAGTAACAATGACACAAAATTAGAAAAAACAGGAATTCTTCATATAAACATTGTATATAGGTCATTCTAGGATGTTTCTGATAGGCCGGATGTATGGTAGTTGTGGTCAGTCAGTGCTAATAATTCAATGTATTTCTCACATGACATTTTTTCAGTGTAAAGCTGCTACTAACTTCCATCACATGAAACAATTTGCCTTTTGCTTTGACCACTCCAAAATGCGAATACTTGCAGGATAAATCAATGATCTGCCATGTGTCAGTAGTAAATAATGACAGCAAGTGCTTTTCCTAATATTACTTAAGGGGCTGTATGAATAAATTAAGAAACAACCTAACTGCAAAACTTCTCTATCCCCCTGCCTCACTTCAGAGCCTCTGTCTGCAGGCTCCTAACCTTCTACCTTAATTTCAGATGAAGATTTATAAGAATAATACACATATATACAGTGACTAGCAATACCTTGTGGTTCATAAAAAGGATATGATTACAATATAAGTAAGTGCACAGACTGTATCAAAATATTACCCATGGAAAAGAGTGATTGCACTTGTGACAGTCTTTTTGTTGCTATGGCATCTCTTTCCATGCCTTTGGCTAATCTGTCACTACGAGAAGTTTGCAGCTGCCTCAGCATGTTTCTCATTGCTAACTCAGAGACCCACTGCATCTAATCTGTCATTAAAATAGCAATGAGTGGTATGTACACCTTTACCTAAAGATACATACAAGTTTCAGGAGGCAAATGAGCTGGTAATGGAAGTAGGATGACATTTTCTGGGGTCAAGCTAGTTTTTTGTATTAGTAAGTAATTATTGTTTTGATCTAGCAACACGTCTTTCATATTTTAGGACACATGGACAGTTTGATGAAAATAGTTAGCATTCCAGCGAACACGTTACAAGGAATCTTCAGTATTCAGGGCTATGCAATTCACTGATTTTCTTAAAAATAGCTGCTATATACCAAATTTACTTCTTTAATGTGAAGTTGGCATGCCTAGTTCTACCCTATGAAAAGGTTCCTGTTGCAAGTCTACATTTGACATGAGTTTAGGCCTACAGCTCGATGATGTTCATTTGTAGGTCACAATAATCTAGACAAGTCATAGTCCTTTCCCCAAAGGCAAATGTCCTTAAAAATACCCACAAAACACGAGTTATGATGGAAAGGATTAAAGCAAGAAGTGTTATGGTGTGTAAGCAAAGTCATAGACTGAAAGGTCAATAAAACTTGTTGGGCAGGTGAAGATAATCCAAACATTTGTCTCCCAAGACATTCTCAGTCTCAGATTTTGTTTACTTTTGTTCTGATTCTGAGTCCTATGGATACTGGTATTAAGAACTGAAAGTGAGGAGCATCAAAAGGGAGAATGGGTTAAAGGCAATATTCATAGGTACAGCTCTTGTGGAAAGAAGGAGCCTGTTAATGCATTACTTGAAAGAAAATAATTTCTGAAAACAGAATAGCATTTTTATTTTTTTAATTAGCAGCATTTGCCTAGAAGGTTTGCAATTTTTCCTTATTTGTATTCAATCCCCTGCTTTATCTGCTTGTGAATACACTGGGTCTTGTCTCTAGCTATTCAGAACTGTTACTCTAGCTTTTTTTTGTGAGTAAAAACTGTACATATCATGAGAAATAAAATCTTTTGCAATCCCTTAGCACACTCACAGAGTGTTAGTAATATACGATGTGTTTTATACATTTTTATGAAGGAATAGTTTTTCCTAAGGTAAGACTGTTTTCAATGTGATCCATTGTAAACTGTCATTTTAGCTTCTGCAGAAACTGAAAATTGACAGAATTATTCTGACATCAAAGGAAAATATTTCTGTTATATTTAAAGAAAAATGCAAATGGATTTCAGTTGCATGCCACTAATTAACTAATAAGTGATTTTTGCAAGCATTACTTTCTTCCACCTGGGAATCCTCCACTCCATCAGTCCAGCCAAGAGGTTTTCTGCCTTTGTCCCAAAAGATTCAACTTGTGATTTATTTTTCTTTCTTTTCTTTTTTTTCCCCTAATTTGTCCTTTGCTGGCATGTTTGAGATATTGACCTCATGTCTGAAGAATAATTTTCTGCCTCTGTGATGGAAAATAAGAATGAATTCTGAATGCTGTATGTAAATTACTGGTTTTCTCCACTTCTCCACAAAGTGGAAATGTCCTGACACCGAAATCAAAGATGTTTTCAGTCTCATTTGCAGCTCCATTTTCTGCCAGTCTCTTTGCCCTTTCACAGCTGTGCAAGAGGGCTCTTTGAATATCTAGCAGTCCTTTTTAGTTTTCTACTGTCAATTTCTACTACCTCACAAGTTACTATATAGGAAGATGATATTCAAGTGCCAGTATTATGCGAGTTCATGCTGGCGTGCTCTAAAACTAGTGCTTCTTCCTTGTTTCACCCTTCCTTATAGCCTGGAAGGGGTTCTTTGGATCATTTCTGCAAGTCAGAAATGATACATTTCAGCTCAGAGGGACTGGAGTGTTCTAAAACCTCACATCACCTACTACGTAAATAGCTGTAGGCAGAGCTCTTGCCTCTTTCCATAGGTGTTTGGTACAGGATTCAAAAACTGTGCATCACTGCTTAGTTTCAGAACTGGTATGAGGGAATGGGAAAGTGGCCCCCAACTGTCCAAAGGGTATTACTTTCAATTCTCCAAAATCCCATGGTTTTCCTTATTAATTAGGACTGCTCACAGAAAACCTCAGAAGACTGCCCTGTCACAGCTCTGCTTTTCTACCTTCTAATAAGGAAGGAAGGAAGGAAATGGATAATAATCAATGTCAAGCAGAGAAAATCAGTCATACTGACTGCATATGTGCAGTCACCATTGGAGGAGTGAACAACACTCAAACCAGTTGAAATCAGGTTACTCAGATATTATTCCCTTGCAGAGTGAAGTGGGCATGGTTGTAAATCTTATTTCTCCATAAGAATAATGAAGATAGTCCTGTCCTATCCGAGAACTGTTCAAAATGAAGAAAAACTGTATTTCAGGCAAGAATAAATGGAAGATTAATGTATAGGACTAAATTAAAAAGAAGAGGGCCAACGTAAAATTAATTTCCATAAGAATTTCAAAGTTGTTAATTTTTTTAATAGCTTGTCATTTACTCCTTCTTCCACCTTGGTGAACAGCAGGTTCATCTTAGGAAAAACACTACTGCTGTGTATGGAGAAGAGACTCCAAAGGACTCTATGCATTCTATAAAAATGGATTTTGACCTTTCTTCTGCTGCATTACTAGCATACACATAAGATTCCTTTTCAGCTTTTACAGTCCTGACCATCCTTCATCCCCTTCCATATCTGCAGTGAGAAATGTGATAGAGCTTTGAAGAGGAGATTCTGGGTGAAGCTACAAAATGTCCAGTTCACGATGACTTATTTGCATGATGTAACCAGTAGCATGATATTGGCAAGACCTCTAAAACCAGAAGCAAACACAAGTGTGTCTCCACTTTATGAAGATGGATATGATCTCAAGGAAACAATGGATTGCATCTAACCAACATGTATCTGCAAACTCAGTAGTAATAGAAGATTTGAGAATTTTAGTGGAGCTGCATATTATAGGAGGTCCAAAACAGCTTTGCCTGTTCAGGTTCAAGAATGCCAGAAAATATCTTGCTGATGCCAGCCAGAAGAACAACAGCTTGTTCCTTCATCTTGAAATCAAGCTTTGTAGCTCAGGAACATGTTCCTGCCAAAAGAAGACCGAAGGACTTTACCTGTGCTTGTGCTGTTACCAACTCAGGCAAATGAACTGAAAACTCAGGGAAGTTGTTCTTCTAGAATTCTGAGATCCCTCTGTCCTGCCTCCTTATCATCTTTCCAGAGTGACCTTTATTGTCTTAAAGGCATCATTCTAATTCCAGTTGTTAATAATTGTTGTTCAACATTTTCAAAGTACGAAAAAGGAACAGGAGACTTTCTCCTAGAATGCAGCTTGGCAAATTTGAAGCTGATTACTTGCAAAGCCAATTTCTTTTTGGAGGGTCATTCAAGAAATTACTAGGGTCCTTTCTCTCTCTCGTGACCTAAAAGTACATCATTGGTACTTATATTCCTGAAATTTGAAGGCAAAAACCTCTTCAGAGCACTTGGGTCTTTCCTTCATTAATTGAGATTTTAGAATACCAGTGTCTAACTGTGATTAACTACTTCGATTCATTCATACTTACCTTGCCTTGCGTCACATACTAATCAGAAGATGATGAGAAGATGCAGATATGAAGACAACTGGCCAGGTTCTTTAAAAGGACAAATTAAATTGAATACCAAAGCAGGTTCTTAGTTACGTTTCTAGAGTTCATTTTTTTCCTTTGACGGGATACATCTTTTCTGTGTACTGTGAAGTTCAGAAACAGCATCAAGGTGATCCCCGGTACAAAGGAGTTTTAGAAAGTTGTAAATGTCACCTGGAAATCTCCATAATATTCAAGCAAGACTTTTCTAATCTGTTCAGGAATGATGCTAGCAACGTGCATCAGTTTGACATGAGTTCAGGGCAAATTCCAGGGAAACACATCAAAACCATTATTTTCTGGAATTAACACCAGTGTGTTATGCTACCTTCTTCCAAGAATGCCACAGGAACTTGTGACCATTACATGTAAAAAACCCAAGAGAATCACAGTGAAATTTTGTCATCTATGTGCAACTCAAGCATGGATGGTGGATATGCTTGCTCTCTGGTGTTTAATTTATTTACTTATTAAATTGACAGTACTAGTTTCTCTTTTCCTTTCTTCTTCTCTGATGACCAAGATGACTACAACTATTAGCTGGGAATCAGCAACCATAATCTTGACTTCTTCTTGGTGAACGAGGATTTATGCATTTTTCCCTGGGCAATGGGAAATCCTTCTAATTGTTCATCTACGACAGCTTTTAGGTGAAAAGCCCTTGCGCCTTCCTTTTCCCCAGTTTTATTCAGACTTGAGACAGGGTGATGGGGATTTTTCTGAAATCCTCCAAATCTGCCACCTTTCTTCTCTTATCTGTGTTAGAGTGATGGCGTGATGGGTACTCATACTAGAGAAAGTTAAAATTAGATTCCCTTAAAATAATTTTATGTTCTCTGAATGGGTACCCACTACTCTGTCAGCACCCACTCCTTGGCTAAAATTTCTCCAAGCATGGGAAAGACTTTTCTTCATGTGGAGATACTAAATGGAGAGGAAAATGATCAAAGTGTTTCAAGTTGATGACTGATTCATTGTTTTTAAACATTTTTTTTTCCTGCCTGGATATTGCTCTGCTGTTTTCTAACTTGTTTTTTAGTTGTCTTATATTCCCTCAGCTGTGGCAGTATTCCTGGAGCCAAATGTGAGTGCACTACCTCAAAGTGCCAGCAGGGGAAGCTGGTAAGCAAGTGGGGAAAAATCACCAGAGGAATCTCTGAAGCTTGGGACAAAGGCAGAAAACACATCAGTACTGCAATAGCAGAGAAGCAGGTACTCTCATAGAGAAGATAAAATTACAGGTAAGGAAATAATTTATGTTTCTATTTTGATCTTGTCCAAATGGCTTTTTACTCTCCATTCAAAATCCCAGAAAAAGTAACACACCATAAACATCTGAAGAAGAAAAAGTTATCAAATGTGATGAATTTAGACTACCTCATTTTTTCATGGGGATAATTTGAAGTTCAATCTTACCCAATTTCTGGAAAAATATATTGAAAGATGAAAATGTGTTATACCTATTAGGCAATTTAAAACCTCAACCTAGTTTTAAAACAAGGCTGGGGTTTGTTTTGTTTTGCTATATTTTTAGAATATTAAACACAGGAGTCTGCTTGTTATAGGTTTTCCTTTTTGATCAAGAACAACAGTAGGCTTTTCTTTAGGTAAGTGAGGTCAGATGAAACCAAAGGCCGAGAGATTCTGTTCCCATCCCTCCTTCTCCATTTACTTTCTCAGTTGGAAGGGTAGCATGACTGTTTATTATGCTTCAGTTTCCTCATCTGTAAAAAGGAAGGAGACTGGTTTTATCTCCCACTTGAGAAGACTAGATGGACTAAGTGGTGTAAAAGAGAAGAAAATTACATTTATTTAATTAATTGTCTTGCAGTCATTTTATGTCGCCATGCTGCAGTCCCACTATGGAATTGTGATCACCACAAAAACCTCAAGAGGATATATCCTTGACTGAATTTCTACAGTTATTATCTGTTGCAGAAAGTAAAATAAAGTTTATGTTTAAGTCTTCTTGTAATATAAAACTGTTGTCTGTAAATGAAGAATTTTGTGAAGCTAAAGCAAATCTACCATAAACTTTGCTGAGTCATAGAAATAGTGAGAAATTTTAGGTATGTGCATTGTAGTGGGAGAGAATAATAATGAAGAATAATAATGAAGTACATTTGAAAGACTAATGAATTAGATTTAGCCTTGACATAACTCATGTCTTCATCAGATATACGCTACGATAATTGTCCCAGTGAGTTGTATCAATTAAGTTTATTTTGTAAACTATCAAGTTCAAGGAAATATGAATACAGAGCCATAATAATTTGTTTCATAGTATTTAAGTGTGTAGAGGTTTTATTAAAGCAACAAGTTATCAAAGTTATGAGTTTAATCTTGTATGTTTCTAACGATCTGCAAAGTGACATTTAAGTTAAAAAGCTTAAAGATAAAAATTAATCTTTTTGTAAGCATTGTTTAAAGAAATTTAGGTGATTTGAGGTGCTGTGCAAGCCTTTTTGGAAGCAATCATTATCAACAGGTCCAAAAACTACCTCAGATATCTAGATAAGTAACTGGCTGTCTGAACTGAATACTGTCTTTTGAAATGTGCTATCTATTATTTTACGGTGTTTCCTGTAACCTACTAACCATAGAAATGACTGTAAGTAGAGTTCTCCTTGGAATGCTCACATTTTTCAAACTTTAAACTTTCAGAGCTTTTTGGTGTTTTTTGTTTGTTTACTTTAAACATATATAGGAAGAACACACTCAAATCTTTCATTTAGAAGGAATTGTATTCTGACTTCATGGCTCTTTTCTGTATCACAGGTCTATCCATGGACTTATTCTCAAAGAACTTCTCAGTTACTGTTTTGTCATAGTTAAAGATTGCTGATATACTTGCAAAAATGAGTGTTATCTATCAGTTTCTATTGTTTTTGGTGACAAATCTATGAGTTTGAATTTGAGTATGTTTAAACCTTTTCCTTGGGGTTACTGTTATTGCTTGGGGATATTTTTGAGACCATGCTCTTTCGCTAAGAGTTGCTCTGATTCTGATATATGTTTTTTCCTGTCATTTTGTACTTTTCCTTGTAAGTTAAAGAAAATTCCATTTATCCCAGTTTTGTTTTCTGTAACTAATTCCATAACAGTGTAGTACTTGACATGTGTTTGTTTCTTAGGCAAACGTGTAAAACTCCTCAAGTCCGAATGGAGAAGTAGAAAAAGGAGGTTTCTGCTGTGCCTGATGACAATTTTTGATTTTTCCACACACACAAAATATTCTGGCTCCACGTAGGAGCACTAGTTGTGATGAATCCTAGTCTTGGTCGGATTCTAAGGAAGGGCCAGAACGTTCGCTGAGGAATAAAGAGTCAAACCACTCCAGAAAATGTGTTCCAGCCCTGGTTTATTACTCACAGAGCAGCAGGTGTGTACAAATACAGGTTTACACAGTATTAACAGGAACTGTTGTAGCTTACTCCTCATTGTAGTGGCTTAGTCTGCTGCAGATGCCCAGGAATCATGGTTTATTTGGGCAGAGCGTCAGGAGGGTGGTTGGAAAGACTGCATTGTACTCCTAAGCAGCCTCAGTGTGTCAGTCAGATGCTTCTGGGAGATTTTAAACACCTTTCTTCACTCACTCTCCTTTCAAAGGTAGACTCAATTGATAAACTTAAGTTACTCACCCTCATGGGTAAGCAACAGGTGCTCCGGAGAAGAGAACAGTGCTTAAAAGGGAAGTACATCTTGGTACATTCGGTTAGGTGTTTCTGTGTAGTTGAAAGCTCAGCATCCCATACCAGATTATTTAAAATTCAGAAAAAGCTGGGAAAGGGGTACTTCCACTATATTCCTAAGACATGGTAGATGTTGTCTGTTTTGTCTTAAAACCATGTTTATGATGAACTCCTCTGCCATTTTCAGGAACGGATGTCGTGCTCTAAAGTATTTTTCCTTTACCTATTTTTCTAGTCCTAACTTTAAGATTGTTTGTGGAAAGCTAAATGTACATGTGAAAGATATCAAAACCCTTTAATTACAATTTTTAATACTGATTGTCTAGGTCTTCATTTTAACACCAAAAATCTCCTGCTGAAATCATTAAGACCAGTGGGAAAACATGAAATACAGAATTATACTTCAAATGGCATTGTGTGAAAAGAGTTTTCAGCATGTTTGTTCCTTTCTAAGGTCCTAAGCCCCAGAAATATCACAAATTCAATTCTGATTAGACACAGTGCAATAAAAGTATGAAAGAATGAAAAGCTTTGGAGTCTGGTAGCTATCAAAGACATTGGAAACTTTTGAGCCATTTAAGTGTACTGGGAAGTGTTCTGTTTAATTAATAAAATGAGTTAGAGATATTTGCCAAAGGATGGACCTGAGGATCTAGAATTCTGAGTTGCTCTATTACAGGCTTGGGAACATGTTTAGGCTAGCACTTTTCATACTGCAGAGCCTAAAATAAAGTTGAGGGAAAAATTTAAAGCTCTTGAGCCTTGATATCAAGAGTTAGGTAGGGCCAAAGTTTTATGAGCAGGAGTGAAACTTTTGAGGACTTGAAAAAAAGTATCAATATGTAATCTTCACTGAAGGTAAATGAATCCATATAGTTATCACTAAATATCTCTTTTTCAAACTGCTCACAAATCACTCAGATTTTGCCTTTTGACATTAGCCCAAGTCGAATAGCAGTCTGTGAGATTGAAACAAGAGCCTGTTTCCTAGCTCACAGTTCTCTGCTGCAGTTACTTTACCAAGCATACCCTTGAAATATGGTTACATCACCTTAACATTTCTCAGACTTTTGTAATGGTTCCTTGTCTACCCAGAAACTTAGTTATCTAGCAAAAACACCCAAATCCACACCTATTTACCGTTAAGTGCATACACATATAGGTGCCATATTGCAAAAATGCCCTTAACAGCTCTTTTTGTCCAGCTTCCCCACTTCTTTAGAAAATAGAGGATTCTCAAGCTGTGACAAAATTGTGAGCCTGTCCTTTGTTAACATTTTCAAAGTACTTTTGAGTATCACTGGTACAAGGCAGTAGCATTAGATCAAAAGCACCTTCCAAGCTTACAAGTTGAACTGTTTCAGTGAGTAAACATGCACAAGTGGCAATGCAAACTGTCATTTGCTTTCATAAGCCACGTATGAATGATAGCGCATGGCAAACACACTGTATGGATCCTGAAGTTCCAGGAAATAGTGCATGTCCATCTGTTCAAAAGATTCATTTCCAACCACAACCTCGTTCTCAGAGTGCATAAGTGGAAAAAATGCATTGACAGATGTTTGTTTCTGGTTGTATGGGTCCTTCTGTTTCTGCATTGTAATATTCGTATTAGGTTTTCACTACCAAAACAAAGTTCTTTTTGTCATGGAAGAATGTGACTGATATAGCCCTCTTCAAGTCTATTCCTTATTAGGAAAGGTTTGTAAAGAATCACTTTGTTGACAATGTTTCATTAATTTTTTTAATGGTATGTTTATTTACAGTATAAGAAAATATAAAAACAAGGATACAAAATAGATGGAAATGTACTGCATACAAATAAGGCCTGTCTTGGTATGAGATTTTAGTCTTATCTCCATGTCTTGGAGGACAATCCATAGCTAGGCCTTTTGTCAAGCCTTTTCTTAGGCCTCTTTCTTCAAGCATTTATTTAAGGGATTCTTGTGGCTTTCCCTGTATTTAGCTTATCTCATGTTTTTCATTAGATATATTTGTGAGACCCTTTTTACTTTTTAAAGAAATCCCCACACCATTTTTTGTTTCCTACAGGATTTTAATATTTTACAGAGGAATGCTAGTGGTGCTGAGATGTCTTTTCTTTGTCTCATGAAATTCCACTTAGCTCAGGGTGAACTATTAATTGCTTTTAAAATAATAATTTCCTTTCTCTGTCTTATGTATCTTGAGGGGGAAAAAACCCCATATCTTGATGATTCTTGAGTATGCTCAGATGACTCCCAGACTATGACCACACACACAGTGCTACACAGTTGATGGAACAGTTCTAATTAAAAAGGAAACCCCCAGTATTATGTTCTTTCTGTTTCCTGTGTTTATTTATATTCATTGGTGAAAACCTGGAATAAAAGGTCCATCATACTGCTGAATCATCTGTGGAGGGAACAAACACTGACTTAAAAATTTGACCCTTTCTGCATTTGTACTGATACATAGCCCTGATGACATTATAATAGTCATCCCTCCAACACTCCTCCCCCACTAAATTCTGTTGTTTACTGTGCACGATGGAAAAAAGATAGAAATGGAGTTGCAAGGGCACCCATAGAAAGGCAAGCTGCTAACTTTCACGTGCTTGACTTTGCAAACTCAAGAGTCTGTTTTTAAAATGGATTTTGTGTATGATTTGCAATAAACCTAGAAAAAAATTGAAAGAGCTGCTGGTCAAAAAAAAGTAATGTACAAAATTGTGTTATGAAATGTTTGAGCACACACTTATTTCAATATAACATATATTGTTATCTATTTTCTTCTAAACTTATTAAATAATAATTAATTAGGTACCTCATTTACATGTATAAACTATTCTGTAGTTAGCAAATAATTAGTGATACATTTGTTTCTTGGAAAAACAGAAGATTTATACTATACCTAATTTTGACCCTGTAACTTTGATGCTTAGGTGCATGAAAGTAAGAAAAAGTGCTTGACTATTCAGAGAATATTCACTCAGCCATCCTTTGCATCCTATAGTCTTGATATTTCTCCCTTCCTCTTTTAAGGCAGAAGGAAGTCTTGGGTAAAAGTATCAGGCTGGGTTTTTATTGGTAATCTATTCTTATGGAATAGACAGTATTATCTGCTGTATTTATCAGCTGTGGGGATTTCACAAAGGAGGACATTTTTCACCAGTTGTCAGCAGCACTGGAATGGAGGCTGTCCAGAAGATCTCTTGAGCTGGTAGCTTTTCTAATGCACGGCCTTTGAAGTCTTTTCACCTATGGTCCATTCTGGGTTACCCTGGCAAAAATGTTCTACCCAATGACTGAATCTGTTTTGAACATTTAGTAAACAGAATTGGAAAACCTCAGTTGCGTTTCATTATATATTGGGTTTTTTAAATAAAACAAGTGAGTTCACAAACAATTACAGCCAATTTACAGCAGCCACTCTCTAATATAAATTAAAAAGTCTGCAACTGCAGAGTAATTATACTTTAATTGCACATTTGGTACAAGAAAGAGAAGAGAGTCTAATGCATCGTATTTATGATATAACAACCATGTGAAAAAATATATTAGCATAAAGGGAGTATTTATGTTCCAAGAATGAACAAATTAATTCAAATCAACACCTAGGATGCTGAAGGTTTTATGTCCTTTTAAAACTTTGTATTGTTGAACAGCAGCAAAGTTAATTTTCCATACATATTAATTATTAACTGAAAAAGTGATTAGACTAGATTTGGACCCATTCATTGTGTTACTGTTCTCTTAGGATTTTGAAGGCCAGAAACATGCTGCTGTCAGTCCTGCTTTTCCTATAAAGACCTTTGGTGCAATACCTTGCTTCTCAGCCACTCAAACCAAATAGCTTCTACTATATCCAAAATTAAACATTTCTGGGAATAACATCACCAGATATTAGCTAAAATTTCATTGTTTCTTTATCAGACTGCCTTTAACATTCAAGAAGTCTATTCTCTCCTTAATGTGTATGGATATATAACTTCCATTAACGTTAATGTCTGGTCTGTGCTTGCATATAACAAGTATTACCCTCTTACATAGAGGCAAATGTGGACCACTATACATGTTACTATACATGTTAGCATTATGTGACCTGGAAGTTAACAGAAACAAAGAAAAGAAAAAAAAAAAAAAAAAGAGGGCAGGCAGAGTAAAAAAACTTCTGGTAAAGGAAAACAGTTAAAAACTCCAGTCATGTAATTGTGAAAACTAGGAATATGCAGCTTGACTTCCTATGCAGTCTGTATAAACAAAATGACCTTTGTATATAATAAGGCACCTGTTATAGAGCAGAGATTTGAATGGCTGTCTGATCTTTTTCTTCTTTATGTCACCTATTTATTCTATGTAGCAGTATATGTTGCTTTTATAGGAGTATTTTTACCACACAGTCATAAAGCTAGATGAGGGGAGCGTATAGGTCTGCAGATTATGATTTTACTGAGTTTCTTTCTGACTGAAGTGAACACATTTGCACTTCCAAACAGCCATGTAACTGAGCAGTCATGTATATGTGAAAATACTTTTTGGTAGCTGCACTATATCACCTTAGCCCATGCATTGGCAGAGCTGGACATAATAGAAATAATAAATCACAGAATGGTTGAGGTTGGAAGGGACCTTTACAAGTCCAACCCCCCTGCTCAAGCAGAGCCACCTAGACCCAGTTGCCCAGAACCAGATAGCTTTTGAATATCTTCAGGGGTGGAGACTCCACAACATCCCTGGGCAACCTGTACCAGTGCTCAGTCACCCTCACAGTAAAAAAGTGTTTCCTGGGAGGGAACCTCCTGCATTTCAGTTTGTGCCCATTGCTTCTTGTCCTGTACCTAGGCACCAATTGAAAAGAGCCTGGTTCCATCTTCTTTGCACCCTCCCTTCAGGTATTTGTACACATTGATGAGATCCCCGTAAGCCTGCTCTTCTGCAGGCTGAACAGTCCCAGCTCTCTCAGCCTTTCCTCACATGAAGATGCTCCAGTCCCTTATTTGCCTTGGTGGCCCTTTACTGGACTCTCTCCAGTAGCTCTGTGTCTGTCTTGTACTGGTGAGCCCCAAACTGGGCACACTTCTGCAGGTGTGGCCTCACCAGTACCAAGCAGAGGTGGAGGATCACCTCCCTCCACCTGCTGACAATACTTTGTCTAGTGCAGCCCAGAATACCATTATATACCAGAATACCATTAGCCGCCTTTGTGGCAAGGGCACTTGCTGGGTCATGGTCAACTTGGTCTCTCAAAAGTCAGCTGACATATTCTCTTTTTAATAGCAAATGTCTACTCTGTGGGTATATAGGCAGAATAGAGAATACAGAATTCAGCTGAGTTCCAGTGACTGTGCCTGTCCAGTTGTGCCTCTGAGGAAACTATCCTCTGATTCTGCTTTGGTTTTGTTCTACTCTGTTTGGAAAAGTAGGAGGCTTTGACCCTGCACCTACATGGCCTCTCTGGGAGTCTCACATCCTTTGATCTGTCTTCAGTGTGCTTTGTATCAGTTGGTTTACCACAGGTTTATATATATATCTATCAAGTAAAGCTAATAAAAATCCACCTGCAGACAGGATCAGAAGATATGTATTCTACATTATGTAGCTTAGTGGCACCTGGGTCCATGAGTAGAATTCCAGCTTGTTACAATAAAACAAAAAATACATAACGATAAGATGTTGTGTCATCCTTTTGAGCTTTGGTGCATGGCATAGAAATATGTTGCCTGACTTTTAAATTAATTCTTCATTATTTTTTCAGACAATCTTCCACTATAGAAGGGGCCACATGAGGCTGTTTCCAACAGCAAGAACAAAACCAAATAAAAGCAGTGTAATAAATAAACCCACGTATCATAAAAATCACAAAGCACGATTTTATTATTGTCTTCCTGAGTGCAGTTCCTAGAAACAACTTGGTGGAGAAGGCAAACCAAAGTAATAAACTCCTTGAATAGTCCTTTTAATATTCTTCTCTACGTTTGTGGTCTGTGGAGCCATGAGAGCTGTATACAAACAGTTTTGCTGAGGGCAAAATAATGGTTCATCATTAAGAAGCATGACCCTTCTCTCTGTGATCAAAGTGAAAATCATATGCCCCCTGATGTTGTAAAGTGTTATTGTAACCGTTCCAATGGGTTGTTCCTCAAGAGTTGGGATGCTGTCCCCTGACACTATTTGATATTAAAATGTTACATGATCATTAATTGTATCCACTGACACAGCAGAAATATTCCTCAAAGTTATGTTTCTTTAGTATGATGCATTTTTTTCTTTTAATGTTTAACATCCAAATCAGACACAGGGAAAGTCCAATTACTGTGAAATACTTTGTCTCCCACTCTTTCTCTCTGGTCCTTCTGTTCCGCTCTTGTTTCATGTTAGGCTGGGTGAAACCACTCTAAGTGAACTCCTTAGTAGTTATTTTATACCTTGTGAATAACAGGATACATCTCTCTTGTTTACGTATGCATGATTTTTTGTCCTGTTTCTCCATGAAGTGATTATTGCTTGATAAGATGCATTTAGCCCTTAACAGGACATTGCATTATAAAGGAGCATGCAAAGAACAGAAGAATACACCTCCAGTATCAGTCTGTCATATTCAATGGCTAACATTTTAAAAGCATAGTTGTTGCCATGCAGAAGTTCTAACATTGAAAAGGATGAACAAAATACAGAAATTTTCCTTGAAACCACTGCTTTTGACATTTTTAGGTTGGTAATGTGTGACCTTCAGATTTTTTTATTTTCTTTTTAAGCGTGGTCACCTTTCAATTTCTCGGTGTCAGGTCTAATTCCAACAAAGCACTTAAACACACAATTTAAGGTGGGGAGCAACCCCATCTATTACCATTGGGAATTATTCACTTATTTAAAAACAATTGAAAGAGCTTTGCTGGACAGAGATCTTACATTTCAGTTTCCAGTACTTCGGAAGTAGATTCACTGTGAACAGTTTTGATTTTCTGATTTTCTTTTTCTTTACAGGTAACCCGATAGCTAAAGACAAATCAAGTCTGTCTCAAGGCTCATAATATTAAATACAACATATAGGAATTTCATTCCTCCAGGCAATCCTTGAAGTGAAATCTTATATTGCTGGGGTGTATCCTTCAGAATCAATTGTTTCAATGAGAACCTGGCTTGTAATCAGCAACAGCCTTGAGATCAAAACTACTGGAAAGCTATTTTGAACTTCTGTGTCACAAAGATTTCAACTGATTGAATTGTGTACACTTGTAAAATTGCACTTGCTGAGGAATTTGCAGCTGTAATCACAAGAGCTGATATTCAAAAGGTGCAGAAAAGCAGCAATCTTTTGGATTCTCCATTCCAGACCAGCGGCTTTTCATCTTGATGAAGTCAACCTCCAAAATGTATTGGTTCCTTCTCTCTAAAATGATCCCTGGTCCACCACTCAGATTGCTGGTGGGACTGCACATTGCTTTAATTAAATTTCTGTTGCAGAAATTGTCCTCTGGCATGGCACAGTTTTAGACATTTTTATTTGTATTCTAATCTTGGAGCTCTCAAAGGTACATATTTCAACATCTCGAAGTTGCTTTTGTTAAAGGAATGGAAATATATATCCATTGTTAATAATTATTGTTGACAAGTAATAGTTATCTGAATACATCAGTCATATTAGAATGTATAGTCAGGTTGACATGTTTCCCTAAGGCTAACCAACTACTGCAGCTCTTTGGCAGTTAAAAAGTAGTGGTCAAAACTCAATTGCCACTTCTGTTATAAGGCATTTTATACCTTTAAGATACACATTTCCATTTAGCTTGACGGAGATGGGTGTTCCTGACATGTACTTTACTTTCTCAACCTTTAATTCATTGAAATTCGTGGTAAGCAGTCAATGACAGTATTTCATCCCTTTTTATAAAGGTAGGCAGGGATGTAAATGAGTTTTGCAATTATGAAATTGGATGGTAATCATTCAGAATTTTTGTCTTTTTATTAAAAAAAATAAAATCTCTTGCTTGAACCTAAGTACTGTTGGATGCTTATGTAGATGTCTGCTCAGTCTGTTTGCTATAAAAGACAAAGTCCTAGTGCCCTCCCAGATTCACAGTTCATGGGTATTTTGCTTGCTTACAGTCATCCAATTCAGATCTGATTCTTGTCAAAATCACATTTACTTTTTATTTTCTGTTTCAGTAGCAATTTTTGAGCTTTGTGATGTGCTGTTACATGAAAAAAATCCTCAATATTTAAAGGCCTTAAGCATCTATGAGCTTTTTTTCTAAGTTATTACAGAATGTATAATTTTATACTCCATTTAATGTATAGTGTACCATCTGTAATATTGATACAACAGAAATTTGGCAAATCCTTTTAGTGACACTGCATAAGCATGCTGACTGGAGAGCGTGAGGGAGTTCTGACTGTATGCTTTGGTGCATTGAAATGAAAAACACACACGCTTAATGGTAGTCAAAAATATATAGGGACAAGCCTATTTAAAAATCCTGCGTGGTTACCAGACTCCCAGAAAAAGAGGGAAATGATTTTATCATTACAAGCCATTGACATGGCTAGGTAGTTATATATTAAGTTCCATGATGGATGAACACCCTGGAGTGCTCTGCCTGTCACAGTAGCCCCTGCTGTTCCAAAACCATTTCATTACCTCTGCTGTATTATTGCACAGGAGAGCTTAAATAAAATAAATGACTGTTGGGAATAAAATTGAGAAGTATATTCTATCATTCTGCTGAAAAATAATAAAAATGTTGGCAGGGAAAGATATTCTTTTCTGATTAAAATTTAATTAGGATAAACTGTTTGTAGGAGCAACTAGGTATCTCAGTATTTTAGGATGGATTAATATTGTATGGACTTGTGCTAACAGGTGCAGGACAGAAGGTAGCATCTTAAAGAGATTGTCTGACAGTGCAAAGTGTAAATGTGCTGTTTTGTAAAATCTGAATATGGCCTCTCTTTGGTCAAAAATCTACATCATGCTTCTCAATATTTGTTTTCTCGGTTTCTTTGTTCTTAAACCAACACTGAAAATACTGTATTATATACAAGTGTAACACATGCATATCAATAAGTGAAAATAAATGGATTTTCAAATATACTGAATAGATTATCTGCAGTAGATTAATGTTGTGAATATTCATAACAAGTGAATAAAATTGTAATATAAAATAGAGTTCCCTGTATGGATGTGCACTTTGGAGATCCGTTTACTCATGGAACAAAATAATTTTTTTCCGTGAATAAGAATCTTAAGGGTTATATTAATCTTGTATTTCTTCAGTAGACCTGGGACTACCTCCTACCACTTTGAAAGATCCTTTTCCAAAGGAAACTGATATCTAGCACAAATGTTCTAGCACTGTCATGGGAAATACTGGTGGTGGTACTCTTGTTTTCTGGCTGGTCTGAAAAAAAAAGGTTTTTTCTTCCCAAAATGGGAATCCTGAAAAATTCTCATTTCGACCTTTTCAGTAGCAACAGAACATGGGAGACACTCCTGAAAAGGTAACGTTTCAGTTTAATTTGTTGAAGTGTTTAAAAGAAAAAAAAAAAAAAAGCCAGTGAACTCTGCTTGTGCATCTCAAAGCAAGCTGGGGACCATAGTTCAGCTGTCCATAGTGCCTGTTTTAGTGTTACTTTTGAAAATGGAGTACAGGTGACTAGATCAGCTATGGGCATGTACGTTGTAGGCATGTGAAGATAAATCCTGCTTCAATTACTCCTTTATTCCTTACACGCTACTTTCCAGATTACTTTATATACCCAGCTTCATTAAATTACAAAGATGATCAGGCATTATGATAAAAGGGAAATCCGTGTTACCCTTTGAATTCAGTAATCATCAAGAACTCTGAATTGCAGGAGCATATGGGTTCCTATTGTGCAGTTCCATATGGCAGTGCACTGCCAGGGTAAGAAAACTCAGGGCTTTGTTCAAACCTTTCAAAATGAAATGTATTGGATCAGTTCAACAAAATAAAAAGGAAATCCTGATATCAGTCTTAATGAAAAAAATTTCCAAATCAGATCTAATAAATCTAAAATAGAGCTTAAAAATCATTCAAGAGTATATCTCAGTTGTATCTGGCTTATTGGTCATAAGTAGGTGCTAACCTTTGAAACAGCTCTGCTGCAGATAGCACTGTTACTACCTTTAAATCCACCTATTATCCTCTATACTTTAAATCTTCCTATCTATACTATATCTTTTAAATCTTGGCTACTCCAGCTCCACTCAAGAACATTATTGGTGTAGGGTTTCAGTACTTCACCAAGCCAATGCAGCTCTGTTCCATGTAGAATCTATATGCTTTAAAACTGGAGACAGAGTGCGTCAGATAGATTTGTTTTGAAACTACAAATCTACTATAAAGCATGTTATTTTGTTAGGTTTCATAAAAATATATGCAGGGTTTTTTTGCTCATTATGATTGTACAGCTGGCTTTTATAGTTTCCAGGTAATGCATGGACGTCTGTAACAAGGAAACAGAAAGATGTGATTGGCATCCTTTTCTGTTGATTTACTGCCTTCTCCTTCATGCCTTGAATTTTACACATCTGTTGTTAACCAATATATTGGCAAGGAAAAGCAGAACAGTTTTGGTTTGTAATAGAAGTGTTGCCTTAATCTCTAGTTTCTTTTTGCCAATAGATAGCTCTGTATCAAATGTGGCACACCTGAACAATCTGATGGTATTAAATGATTTATCTTTATTTCAGTGGTATTAATAATAAGAATTACCTGATCACTTTGTTAGTCTTTATAATGCAGTTTGTATCCTGAGAAACTTTTCTTTTTATTATTTTATAGAATGAGGAAACATTTCCAAATTACATCTTTGATCTTGTTTCTGTAAGAGATTATGTAACTCTCTGATACCACTTTACAGTCAGTCTTTGCAAATATTTCAGCAAAAATGTCTTCAATGGCTGTTTGTTTTGCATCTACTCTATTCTTCTGCACTGCTAGTGCAGCGATTACAAGAGGTAGTATATGAAAAGACTAAATTTCCCGCAACTTTGTTTTGATAGGTGATGACAAGCATTGCCAACATCTTTTAATCCAAAACTAACTTAAGACCATCTGGCAGGAGGACCACTGATGGTGACAGCTGGAAACTGTTGTGTAAGGGAATGACTGTTCTTCTTTCTCAGACTGCTGTTAGTGGGATGCCAGGCTAGGCAAAACCATTGTAGTATGGTTTCATCACCAGAGATGTAGGTTCTGATGATGTGGATCCTGCATGGGAGCAGCGGGGTAGAGTCAGCATTCCAAAGTTGGGGCTGTGGTGGTGGCAGCAGGTCCTTGGGCCTGTTCTCCGGAAAGGTGGAAAGGTCTACCTCGTGTTTCTGGGATTTGCTCCGAAGCCAGACCGCAGAAATGGCAAGGTGCCATGGTGATTTCAGTGGGGTTTGGATAAGGCCTTCAGCTGCAGTTGAGAGGTTCAGCGTTTTGCTCAGAAAGGTCTGAATGAGCAAGTTCATTAAAGTTTGCATGCTGCCTCCCTTTTCAGGTTAATGGTTAAAGAATGTTCCCTCTATTTTCAGTCCCTCCTTGCTGCTGCACAGGTAGCAAGGCAATGGTAAGTGAAATCCAGTTATTCCTTGACAATAGATTTTCTAGATTAATTCTCACTAATCACATCAATATTAGCCATGATTGAAGGACTTGAAATGTATCTGGTTTTCAATTCTGAAAAACAGTCTGTTGCCCAATTAAGCTCAAGAAATAGTTTGCGTAATAGAAATATTGCCTATACATAACCCTAAATGTCCAGGTTCTATATTAGCTTTTAAAATTATGTTTATATTCATAACTGTAAAATTTTGTTTAGATCCTCTATAACAGCAGGGCCATTCTTTTTTTCCCTATAACACAGAAGTAACCTAAAGATGGTGAAGTTTGGTATTTATGGCTTTGTTTTCAGTGCTTCAGCTGCACAGCTGGGAAAAGAACATGTAAAAATCCTGATGTTATTCACATTGCTGAGACATTTTTCTTGAATATGATGAATAGGTGGAGTTGCAAGTTTACCCCATATGAGCAAATTGGTTAAATCTCATGATCTGTTTTCACCTTATTGTCATAACAAACATGGCAAAAACTGAACTTGAACTCTCCAGCCTTATGTCTTAATATTTAGATCTGATATCCAGAACTCGCAAAATGTACGCTAGTTGTTTTAGTTGCTAAATCTCCATTTAAAGGTGGTTTTCTAGTCTGTTTCTCTATTTATGATTAATTCTGGATGCCTCGCAAATATTTGGGTGTAAAGAATATAATCCTTCCTATTACTGGTTTAGAGTTTGGGTCTCTTTTTTGCTGTTTTTCTTTTTACTCTTCTTTGGTCATTTTCTCTTTGTCTGGGATCCAGTCAGTTCTTACGAAACTTCAGTAGTGACAAAAATTATTTTTTTTTAATAAATAGTGGCCTGGAACTGAAACCAGGCTTTTGCTAGCTCTTGGAGAGAAAAGGAAGAGATGACGTGTCTATCATTTTCTCTTAAAGTGGTTTCCAGCTTGAACTATTCTGTCTGAATAGAAGCATTTCTTCCTAACTATAAATGGTCTGTGTTTCAATATGCTCTCTGATCATAAAGCTGATGAAATGGTCCTCTCTGTATGGCAGATTACCTTAGCAGAATTTACAAATGGAAGATGATGATTTTGCTAATGTCCGTGGGCAGGTAGACAGAATTTGGTCGCAGATGCGCTGCCTAATGTTCATGGCAAAAGCGACTCAAAAACAAAGCCTCCATATGCCGTAATTGCTGGAATTATTTCTCAGGCATATTCCCTTGTCATCCCTCATATGTAGAACTCATTAGATTCCTAGTGGGAGAACATATGGAGAGGAGAGATGATGGAAAACATTGTAAAGCAGATTGTGTATTTAAATTTATATTATAAAAGACCTCTGTGCACAGGCAAACTTAGTGGAGAAAGTTCAAACTCTTTCTTCCCACTTCATAAGGAAATCAACATTTATGGAGCTGTTATCTCAGTGCATTCAAAGACACTTAGAGATGATGGGTTAAACTCTGGCTTTAGAGATGCTAGTGGGAATTTTGCTGCTAATTTGAATTCAGGTCTGTATTTCCTGCATTATTTTTCAAAATATTTAGTTAAAGTATAGCTGCATAAGATCTTTTTGTTAATAGGAATGACCAGTAGTCAAAGTTCTACCCATACAAATCTGTTGGCAGGATCAGGCCTTTGGCTGTGAGTTTGTGATTTCAGTGTCCACATGATGACTTTCAGGAATACCTTGTTTGTGTTTCACAAAAAAAGTGATAAAGTTTCTTTCATCCAGCTCAGCTGACTGATGGGTGGGGATCATATCCAGCGCAGAGCTCTTTTAATGACTACTGAATATTAATAATTAATTCTTTATCCTTTCTTGTAGTTAAAAAAAGCAAAAATAAACTAATCATACATGAATTTTAAATATATGCTGATGTTTGTGATGCTATTTTAATTACACTTATGACTCTTCCCTGTTTTACAGTAAATTTTTTCTCTTTTTTTTTTTTTTAACTCAATCCTGACCATGAAGCTGTTTTCAACAGGGAACGTTTGGAGTACTATAAGGAGTCCCAGTGGTGGAGGTGGGCACTAGCAGAAGTTACCCACTGGACAGGCAGGAGATGGATAGACTCGTGTGTGACTTTACTGCAGTGGCTGGTGAAACATGGCCTGTCACCTAGAGGAACACTTCTCCAGACATTATAGTTGCCCAGCTCCTAAAGAAACAATTATGACAGGATATCTCTTACTGCATTGAGCTGAATCAAATGTCATACCTAAATTAATATTGGAAGGATGCAGAGAAACAGTGTGGACAGACGTCTCTTACAGTGTGGCTCTACAGGGCTTAAAAATGTCAAATATGTCCACAGGATGTTTCCACCTAGGTCACTGCCTTTCTAAAAGGACACACAAAATGGCTCTTTAGGTAGCATTTGCAGTAGAGCACTCTTTATTTCCTGGAAAATATCCCTGTCTAAAGCCAAGATCTGGTGGTGACATGTCTTGGGACAGGGCCTCCAGAAATTCAGATCCAACCATCCTCCATTACTACTGAAATTTGACTGTGTTACTATACAGTTATTCTAAGTCAGAGTTGCACAGAGTGCTGCTGGCAAGCTGCACCACTTGCCCTGCACCTTTCAGAGCAGAATAGTTGCTCTGACAAGCCTCAGCATTACCTTACATGCTTTTGTCTTATACTGACAACCCCCATTCTTCTATAAGTTTTTTTCTGACAGCTACAGGATAAATGTTTATTATTAGGTGAAAGTTTAAAATTTAGTATTTCACACCAGTCTGAACAATGCACTTAAAAGATGTATTTTTCAGCTTTTTATCTGTTCATCCTATTATAATTTATTCATGTGTGCTATATATGTATTAGCATCTCTGTCAGCTACTGGTGGCACCTTTTAAAATAGTGTCATCGGTTAGTGACTTTTTAGTCACTGCAGGAAAATGCG
This sequence comes from Phalacrocorax carbo, assembly GCF_963921805.1. NCBI lineage: Eukaryota > Metazoa > Chordata > Aves > Suliformes > Phalacrocoracidae > Phalacrocorax > Phalacrocorax carbo. The sequence continues at coordinate 36,666,047 of NC_087513.1, read as the reverse complement.
CTTTGGGTTGTAAGATTTTCATTAGCATGTTGTGATTTTTCCATTCTGTAAGTACCAGCATTAGAAACTACATGACAAAGTAGCAAGAGAGCCTTGAAGATGTACTGATTTAATTATTCTCAGGCAAACATCTAGACCTTGCTCAGTGAAGAAAGTTATAGCTCCTATGTGTAAGATTGTGTTCCATTATTCAGAATATCCAGCCCTCTGTTTGATTCAAATTTGATTATACAGAAATTTGTGCAGTAGTAATATTAATATAAAAGATTAATAGCTACTTGAAAGATGGATCCTTAAGTATTGACATATGCAATGAAGTATCCAGGACAACTCAAATTCAGGGCTTTATGTAGTGTTCCTAATGGATAAGGAAAGTAGTGGGTATTTTCCCCATTTTTATGTCTTTGGAAGGAAATACAGATATACCAGAAGACTGGGAGCTAAAATGCTGACTGGACTTCAGTTAATGATGTATTTATTGCCCAAGTCCATATAGCTTGGATCTTACCTCACATTTTGTTAAAGCGTGTAACATAAGGACCTTAAACTAATCAATTTCTGCAGTTAGCAGTTCTGAAAGGAAGCACAAAATGAGGTCCAAAGCAGTTTGTGCCTTGATTAGCTCCACTGTCTTTAATGAGGTTTTTCTCCATGTAAATCTGGTCTTAAGCATTCTAACTAAATAATTTAGAAAATTAAGCTGCAGTTAATTTAAACACCTAGATGAAAAGGCACATGAAACATCAAGGGCTTGGGTCAGAACAAAATGCAGATGACAAAGAATTTGGATAACCTTTACAGTTTCACCAGGTATCATATTGCTGTATAACTGTGGGGATTATATGGTCTTGCTCCCACCTCCAACAGAGAAATATGTGAAATTCAGTCCTGCTCTTAATCATACTATAAAACACATAACAAAGGCAATTTATGAAAGGCATTGAGCATAAAAATTTTCCATTCAAAGCCTTGGTTCGAGGTCTCTACTCCATGCCTGTGCTCCTTAAATCCTGAAAATAGAGCTTTCTGAGAACCTTGCTGGTGACTTAACCTTCTTATGGACTTCTGCTCAGGTTTTAATTTCATACTGATTGCCTGTGCCAGCTGTTCCAAAAACTATATCATTGCTTCAAACTCCTACCTGTCCCCACTTTGTTGTTGGTTAATATAGTCAAAAACATGCTTTGTAGATATTGTCTTTACATTTGACATATTTGATCATCTGCAGCGATTCCAAAATGTCATTTCTTACTTTGTGTCAAACTTGAAAATTATTAAATTGTCCTGAATAGTCAGAAAGGCAGTTGACTCATTCACAATAGAGAACTGTGATGCCTTAAGCTACTTTTTACCAGTCAGAGTATTGTCAAGGTGACCTTTCATGCTGTTTCAATTGCATAGCCTTGCCATTATTTAACTATTAGAATGATGGAAAGCTTGCACTTTGCTATTTGAGTGGCAACATTTCTAGACACAGGGACCTGAAAGAATGGAGCATATGAGGGGCTATAATTAATGTGCCACATTAAGGAGTTAAGGATAAGCAGCCAAAGAAAGACTAAACCTGGTGGAGCAAAGCAGCTACAGTCTAGTCTTGAAAACTAAAAATCCATTTGCAATGCTTTCTAGAATCCTAATATCTCCTGCTGGTGACAGGTCATTAACAGTAGCTCATTTTTCCTGCACTGTGTCTTGACCATCCATCATTATTTAAATGTAGAGGAAAATACAGCCTCTGGAATGCTATTAAAATTCCTCTCAAATTTAAATATTAGTAAGGCTACTGCCATATTGCATTTTTACCTCTAGTTAAAAAAGAGAGAATTAATTTTTATTTACTTCAAAATTTTTACAAATGCATTTATACAAATAAAAAGAGTTAGAAAATACTAAATATTTGAAAGTTGGCTTTTTTTTTTTTTTGTGTGTGTGTGTGTGTAGAAATAATGAGCTAGAAACTACACAAAAGCTTACTAGGGACTAATATACTAGACCAGAATTAGTGATACATCATGTGGTTTAATATTATCTTGCCTACCCAGGATATACCGGCTCTGTAAAGAGGAAAGGTAAGCTAAAACACATAGGACCTGTTCTACACTACTCTATAATTCTTCAAATGTGTGTCTTTGCATGTCTTTATTGTAGGACAAGGGATTTTGTATGATGTAAAAGAAACATGAAACAATCATGGAAGGAAGTGAAAAACCCATTTTTGTGAGGGCAGAAGGGGTAAAAAAGGGAAATAGTTATCTTTGTTATTTATAATACAAATTTAGGAAAATAATTCTTTTTAAAGAGAATTGAAAAGAAAAACAAGATTTGATACTGTATTTTCTCATCAGTAACAGAAATAATAATAATTTGCCTTCTAGGAAATAATTCTGCTATAATTTTAAGTCTGTTCATTACCATGTTAAAATGTTATTGTTTCATGAGCGTATGATTAAATATATTCTGTCTATATGAAGCTTGACTCGTGTTGACAGAAAGCGAAATCACTAGAAAGAGCATGGTTGTTGAAAAACCTTTTGTCTTCATAATGCTATTGGAGGAGGATGAACATCACAGACTGTGGAAGCTGTGTAAAAAGCAGAACAGAAAAAGGTTTCTTTTTCCATCAGCGGTTAGGTGATTTATATACATGACTCTCATTAACATTAATGGGAGTTATCTGCCTCATTTTTTATGAGCCTGATGTGAAGTTAATGGCAGTCTTCCCATTGTCTCTAGTGGGCTGTGGATCAACCACTAAGTGCACAAATGAGTTTGGTTGAAATATTGGTACTTGTAGGCTTAGAATTTCAACATGCTTCATTCACAGTTTTAACAAAAAATGCTGTGTAAATGCCTAAGAGTGTGAGCTGAGGAGTTCGGTATTGCAGAGTCTGCTGATCTGTGTGCACTTTGGAGCATTCACACAGCAGACTGCAGAGATGCCTGAGCCAGCTTGCAATGAGCTAGTTTGAGCAGGAGCAGTAATCTGTCCAGCAGCATGAGCTGATTTACTTTTCAGAGATCTGAGCAGAAATAGGTATCGTGGGATCTGTGGTCCAGACCATGTGAGGGGGGAGTTACAGCGCCACGTGATCATGTACTCCCATCAGTAATATGGTAATATGTAACTCTGCTTTTTTGAAATCTACTCTGGGATCTGCCTCTGTGCTGTGCTCTCCTCTGGTTTTGTTTGGGTGTTTTTCTGGGTTTTTTTGAATAGAGGAATCGTATTTTCTTTGCAATAAACCTTTCATTGACTATGTATGCTTTGCAGTTGTAACAAAACTAGACTGTTCTTTTTCTTCTGTGAGGAAGGGAAGGAGTCCTCATATTATCAGCAGAACTGGAGGGACTTCTGGTCACATATGTGTTCCTTACTATGAATCAACAACTACAGGGACAGATGATCAGCCTCGCCATCAGTGGAGAACATTTCTGGCCACACACAGACTAGCTGGTACAAGATAACTTACCTATGGACTAGGAAGTCATCTTATGGTGACTCACATTCATGCTTAAGTATTCCCAACAGTGCCAGGTTTCTCCTTAACACAATGTCCCATTGGTGTATGCATGAAAAAGTGGCCTCCAGAAGAGCATGTATTTTGAAACTGAACTTCGAGTAATGTTAGGGGAAGCTAGATCCTGAGGAATTTAAGACACAGAGGGTTTCTTATCCCAGTCTACCAGACATGGCCACTGTTGGTCCCAATTCCAGACCCATGCTGTAGCAAGGCTGGGCATGAACTTCGAAGATACAAATATATGCACAATACAACACAGATCAGCACAGGCAAGAGACTGGTGCCTTTATCAGCACCTACTTAAACCACACAAAACATACACATAGCCACATACAACACAGACCGCCCAACTCCTTCATCCTCTCTGGCTGATCAGGGTTTAAATTTGGTAGTGGGGCCTGTTCAAACCCCCAGTCTCCCAGTTCCCAGGTGTTCCCACATCTGCAGGTCCATTGAGTCTTCACAAGGTATCAAACAGCATGTGACTGTCCCATCTGACTTTGCAGTGGAGTGGGAGTCCTTCACCATGGCAGTGCAAAATCCGGCCTCTCAGCTTAATCCATCTCGCTTAAAAAAATGGCCTGATCCAAATGGCCCAAATGCACCTATAAAGCTTGCTGCGTCTGAAAGGTGCAACAAAATGCAGTTAATTTCCACTCCAGGCTATTTTGCTATGGTCTTTCTATCTGTGCTACATCATGAAATGTCAGCTATTGCAGATGTATTGGATTTTCCCCAGCTCTGGGTTCCTCACAAAGTTTCAAAATATGAGCAGGGAGAATCAGGGAAGGTGCCGTTCAGTATTGGTAATCCATCAGGTAAGGAAAAAGCAAGTACCCAAACATGGGATTTACTAGCTACATTCACATATTTTAGGAAACACACAGCTCAAGTAACTGCAGGAGATACAGGACAAATGCTCCCCACTTCTTCAGCTCTGGCATGGCTCCATACCATGCATAAAAGAAAAGGTAGGTGCAGGGAAGAAAACAGAGATTGCTGCCATTCAGTTCACCTGTAGGAAGTTTTAAAATGTTATTTACAACTGTGCTTTAGTTTTAATTAACACTTTTTTTTTTTTTAAGACTAAGCATTATTTGATAATTTAAAAAAGCACTTTTGTACCTTGTTAGCAATCAGCAGGTTGGACTGCACGGCTCTGGAATTTTTTTATTGCATATATTTGTTAAGTTTAATAAAGTTCTGCATTTGTATTAAGGACTTGTTTTCTGCTTAATTGTAAGGAAATGGGAAACCACAGCAATGCCAAAGGGTTTTATTAAAGTATCAAAAATCAGCAAGCAATCTACACAAGCCAATTAAATAACACTCTATGTCCCTGAAGTAGAAAGCATAGAGGCTTGCACTTAAATTGATACTTTATTTGACAAAGAAATCAACCCTTATACAGTCAAACCCATATATTGTATCAGATGCAATATACTAAGTGCAGATTAGTACCTTCACCATAGAAATGAAAATAAATTAAACACACAGTCCTTTAAAAACCTTATATCAGTACAGCTGGTTTTAAGGTATTTTGCATTTACAATCAAAGACTGATCTAAATCACTATGTGCACCATAGATGTAAGCATTCATGTGGGTGCCAGAGTTTTTTTGCCTGCATTCACCCAGGGATAGCACTGCTTCTAGGATGCTTTCTAGGTGCTGTGATAGAGCCACGGAGTGCACTGCAGTATGTGGAGCCCACTTCACAAGGAAAATTGCTGTCCTTGGTGATGCAGGTGCCTCTTTGGCGTCTGAGATCCGATGCAGCCCCTCAGAAAGGTGGTTCTGTATGATTAGCATTGGAGTGTGCTTACAGAAAGCTCTTCCAATGGATCCTGCTTTTAATGTCACAGCAGAGACACAGAACTGTTGAGTGCTTAGCCAACAAAAATCCCCGTCACATGAAGATGAGTCCTTCCCCACAGTGCCTCATGTAGCTATTCTTTGTACAGTTCCATACATTAGTAGTAAACCTGGATGGCCCTCAAAGCATTCTTGTGTAGAGGTGAGAATCTGTACGGATATTTGAATGTGGGTACTCAAGGCTAAGTGCTTTTTTGACAAATTTATGAGGATGGGGTAGAAGTATTTTGCTCACTGCCTGTGTGCTGGATGTAGTTCCAGTAAGCCTTTCCTGGGCCAGAGAAAAACCTATTATAAAGCTAATAACCATTAAAAATTAGACTAATTCCTTGAAGTCTGCCTCTGAATAAGAAAGTGGTTTCCATTTCATGGGGATTTTTTTCCCAGTGGGTCTTGCAAATCTGTTCACTGTTTCCCTCATTTCTATCAGGTGAGTGTTCGTATTTCAAAGTCATCATCATTAACATCTTTTGCTGGCAACTTTGTTACAAAGGGTAAGGGTAGAATGATCATGAAGTGTTCAGTCTTCACTTGCAAGATGACCCTTTATTGTAGGACAGAAGCATGCAGGATGATCTGTGGATGCTATTTTTCTGGCACTAAATGTTATTTAGCTCTTTAGTGGATTGGCGGAACTTTTTAGATTCCAGGACCATTAATAACCAGCTGTATAACCAAAAGCATTAAGGCAGATTCTGCTTAAAAACAAACAGCAAACAAATGGGGATTTTTTTTATGGTTACGTCACCACTATAGTTTACCCTTCATGAAAGCATAAGAAATGAGGCTTAAAGAGGGTTCATTTTCCCCAACAATGTTTAATCTCCTCAGTCCACAAGATGAAGTGAACTGATGCAATCTATTATAAGTTAATGGGAAATACCAGCTAAAGTTATTAACAATTGTCACAGCTGAGCAACAAAAAAAAAAGGTGCCATTATTTGATCCATTTGTATTAAATATGAATTTTAGATAAGCTAAAGATTAGCCTCCAGAAAGGTATGAATTTGTTTAATTTGACAGGATTTGAAACACATGCAGCAGATTCTGATTGGAAGTTAATCTACATAGTCCAGAAACCAGTGCAGAAAATATTCTTGATCAACATCCAGCTGTATTTAATGTTCCTTATGTGCATCTTCTAATATTTTTAACTCCGTATTTTGTATTTGACTTTGCAGAAGTCTTCTATATGTAGTAAGATATAATATACTTGGAAGAAAGGAATTAAGAATCACATATTGACAGGCAAACATAATGACATTCCATACCTTTATAAGAAAGTTCTGTATCGTTATAACCATCTTATTGAGATGGCAACAGATAAGACAAGAAAAAGTCTATATTAACTTTTATATGATTTTCCTAGTAAGGTAGTTTTTATTTACTAAGAAAGGTTCATATATGTCCACCAGTAACAAATGCTTTGTCAACTGCTTCATAGCCCTTAATTGTCACGGACATAACTTAAATGGAAAGAACAACCTTGTTCTCAGGAACACTTTAGGAAGTGTAAATCTCCCACACCACCAAACCCTTCTTAACTCTATTTTACTTTTAACATATTTACTCTTCAATAGTTTCATGTCCTCAGAGAGAAAGCATAACACTTGAGCATTCCACCAGCTGCTGTGTGTTCAGCACAGTGAGAATTTTCCCCAGTGTTGTGAATGACTGCTTTTAAAGGGCATCAATTTCTCGCCTGAATGGAAATCAGAATCTTGTACATACTAAGTCTTGTTGTTGTTGTCAATACTCATAATGCTATATTTATGGAAGGGACATCATTTTATCAGTAATTGTTCTGATTGCTCCCAATTCTTACATTATTGTCTACCATTTACATTCCCTTCCACATTTGCAGAAAATTTTAAGGTAGGACTGAAGGAACTTGAAATAAAAATATGAACCATTCACAAGCAGTATGAGCTAACCAAATTAAACACGCACAGCAGGAGCAGAGCTTTAGCTACATCTGAGCTTTACTCGGGTGCAATGAGAAGAGGTTTACAGTATTTCATTTTTGCTTTCTATTGCTGGTTAAACAGTTCCCGAGCAGCATCCCCAGTTTACATTTTTCAGCTTACTTTATGCACTGTTTCAGCACTGTTCCTGTGAACTTTTCCTTCCTATCCATTACATGACAGAGTATGCCATGGGAGGTCGCAATTCCACCTTCACCATTCTTCTGCCAAGGGAAAGCTTCTTGGCATAGGCATAATTCTTGCCAGTTATCAGTGATAACCTTCATACTGTTTGAACAGCGGAAAGTAGGTTTAGCTGACAGAAGAGTCTGTCCCAGTAGGTCACAATGAATTGAAAAAAATAATGCAAACATGAACCTCCAGCAACACTGTTATGGCAGCCTAGAAAAGCAAGGGCTTCAAGAGTCTGCTCATAGATAACTGTCAAGAGAGGAGCTATTGGTACAGGTCCAAGATCCATTGCCTCATCCCTGCAGGCTAAAGTGGCTGTCAGCTCCTCTGAGTGGATGGCTCCTCCCTGAAACTCACCCTCTTCTTGTGTCATAGTTTGATGACATTTATACTGACAGATGTCACAAAAATGACATATTGAGATAATTTGGGTTCAGGCTCAATGGTTTGGTTTGAACTCAAAAGTTCTTGAGGTCAAACCACCCCAAACTTCTACACCCTGCATGTATCCACAGTTGTAACTGATAGCCTGTGGAAGAGACAGCCATAGATATGACATATTTACAAACTTTTCAGAACCTACCTGCTGCCTTGGCTGCTTTCAGGTATGCAAATCAACTTTCTGAGGTACAAAGTTTTTTAGGATCACAGAGTTACCGGACACTTCAGGCTGAAGGAGCCTCAGGAGGTCTCTAGTGTAACCTCCAACACAAAGGAGGGTCATCTCTGATATCAGACCAGGTAACTCAGGGCTTCATTCAGACTAGTCTTAAAAATCTTCAAGGATGGAGACTGCACAACTTTTAAAATAAACCTTTCACAGGTATTTTCAAAAGAAGTCTAATTAGAAAAAAGGTTTGTTATTGTATCTTTATGCAAGAAAGATTAGTATAGAGAAAGTTTCTGACAAAATGGACTTGACATCTTTTCCCTGTTCTATTGCTCAAAACATGCATTTCTATTACTCTTTCCTTTTGTGTGCCTTCCTCTCATGCAGGCTTCTCTCCCATCACATACAAAATGCTGCAAAGGGCCATGGCATGAGGCATGCATAAATCGGCAAACCTCTGGCAGCCTTTCTTTGTTGTAGGGCACCTCCTGTGTTGTATAAATATCACAGTCCCACAGTTTCTTTTCAAGTCACAGCTGAGAATTTTATTTTTCCTTATGTTGTTTTGCCAGTCCCAGTCAAATATTTGGGTTAGTAACTGGGATAAGTAAGTGAAATTCCCAAACACTAGTTTGAGCTTCTCCCCACTGTGTGTTTTGGTAACCTTTTATTAAAAAGATAGTGTCCATGGTATTGCACATTGTTGCATTTACAGTTTTGACAGCTTTGTGATACAGCAGTAGCGAACAAGCATGTACTCAATCCATAACTGTTCTCAGTGGGATACACATTTTTTCTTTTTTCAAAACCAAATCAAGTCCATAATTCCTCATCTGTTCTCTTCTGCTTTTACTGAAGAACCCTTTAACCATGAGTTCAGAATTTGCTTCGATTTTCCATAGATTTTCCTTCCTTCTTTTATGGTGCTGAATGGGCTTCTCTCCTGCTTAACTGACTACCTCCTTCCCATCTCTGAATGTGATTCTTGGTCACTGACTGCCTTCTCTCTGTGAGGTTATGTGTAAAAGCTGCTCTGCATACCCAAAATGGATCAAAGAGGGTGAGACCACAGCAGTGTTGGCAGACTGTGTGTGCATGTGCATACATGTGTGTGTCTGTGTGAGTGGGTGTGTTCCAGCAGATGGAGTGGGACTGTGGCCTCAGGGACTCATCTGTACTCGGGTGCCAGCAGCTGGGGAGACTGAGGGATCCAGGGGTGAGTTACTGGTCAGAATGGGTGTCTGAGACAAAATGTCTGAGGGGTCCGCATTGCACATGCGTGCCTCTCGCTTGCTCTCTCCCTCCTCACATATACATACATATAGAGAAATATTTACTTTCTCACTAGTGGTCTTCCATTCAGCTCAGCCAGAGCGGGCAGCAGGATGAGGCTGCTGGTACTGCCTGTGTTCATGTGACTGCTGTGCTGTTTTCTGCGCAGCCTGCTGCATGTATTTGTATATATGCAGTGCATACACGTGCTCTCTGTGTGCCTACTGGGAGTCCATGCTCAGCCTTGCTACTGGCTGCACCCAGGCTGTGGAGCTGCAGCAGCCTCACCTCCCTCAGGCTGCCAGGTCTGGCCTGATTTCTTCTAACATTCTGCCTTGTACTCTGGGCTTTAAACATGGGAGCTGATAACACTGCATTGTTTCAAGAGCTTTCTCTGTCCTTCATTGTGATGATATGTTTCAAATTCTCATAAAACGTGGAGTTTGATGCATTGGTAATTATAAATAGGACAATCTCTAATATAAGAAACAGTCTGATATAGTATTTAGATTTATAATGTCTGCCTTCTTTACCACCACTCCTGCCTCCCATCCTGCCTTAGCAGCAACTATCTTACTGCTTTTCTGTTTCTGTTTATCCATCTATCTGTGATTGCTTAGCAAATAGTTAAGACCTTGTGCTGTCATGTCAGATTGCAGCCCAAAGAGGAAACAAAAAATATGAGAAAAACAAAATTCACTGATAAAAATCCCAAGTAACTTTACAGTTTTTATTAATGTGTTTTAAGGGGTCACCACTTTGTCCCAGTCAGATGTCAGGAAGGTAGAAAGATGACTTGTCTGCAAGGAAATTATACTATGAAATCTGGAGACACTCTCTCCAGCAATAGAAAACCAAAATTGAAGAGGAAATACAAGCTTACCCTAAAGTATCTGAAGAGAAACACCATTAACTGACTAAACAGTCTATTTTGTAGGTTATCCATGTCTAGTGGGACTTGGTCTGCAAATTTTCCAACATTTGTTTGATTTTTACCTGAACAAGAAAGTGACGGTTCCTTTTGATATTTTCTCTACTCAAATAAAGGTTCATGCTACATCTAGGCCATGGCATAAAGGATGATGTAATGTGGTACCATTACTCCAGCTTCATCTTCCAGAGTAAACAAAGGAGTATGATCTTCTGGCTGAAATTCTTTACTTACCTAGCCAGTTGATAAGAAGTAAGGGTTATTATCATGTACCTCAAGTCTTGTAAGGAAATTTGTTGTGCTCAAGTGCCACAAATGAGCTAAATGTCTTCTGCAAAAATGCATAATTTGTTTATGGTACTATGGGAGCAAGGTAGCATCAAAGAAGTGGAAATCAGCTAAGAAGTGTAATTTCAATTGATATGATTTTGGAGCTTGCTTAGAATGGTTTCCTGATAACAGGCTGTATTTTTATCTTTATCTTGCATATTTTAAGGATTATACATATTATCAAGTGTTTGGTCATAAAAATGACAGATCAATTTTTGCTTGTAAATGTCCTAATTAATAAAGTATGCACTGAACTAAATCTAGCCAGTCATGTCTAGTTGTGTTTTTTCAAAGGCAGATTAATTTACATACTACAGGCATGGGATTATTAAGAAAAGCTGAAAGAAATCAGGATTTAGGTGGTAAAGTCTAAAGATGGGACAATTGGCTTGTCAAAATAAATTGGCTGTTTCATTTTTAATTCACCCAGCTATTGGTTGGATGGTAATATGGAAGAATTTAGATTTTTTTTTCAACCAACAAGGAAAAGAAACATACACAGGAGGAGTCAGCTGAACCAAGAAGATTGTGACAGACCATGGAATGGCGACAATGAATTGGACCTTGCCTTCCCTTTTGACTTTTCCAGCCTAAAAATACTCTGTTCTTTCAACCTCTTTTTACAGTTTGTGTTTCTTAAACCATTTCATTGTTATTGCTGCCTTCTAAATTTTCTTTGGCTTATTTGCATCTTTATGAAAGTGTGCTGCTGAAAATTACTCCAGTGGTTGCTACTCTAGCGCCTTGTACAGCAGGATGGGTACCTTCTGTTTCTTATATGCCATACTCCTACTAATACATCCAAAAATATTTACCTTCTTTGCAACAGCAGCACATGGTTGACTTGTGTCCATTTTTCAGTCCTTATAGGTCTTTTTGCAGTGTAGCTACCTGGTCACTTGTTTCCCATGTTATATATGTGCACTTGAGTTTCCTGTAGTACTTCACAGGTGTTGTTATTGAATTTTGCAATATTGATCTCAGCCCATTTCACCAATTTATCAAGATTATTTTGAATTCTAAACCTAATCTCCAAAGTGCTTGCAGCTCCTCCCAGCTCAGTTATCCACAAATCTTATAAGGAGCTTTTCCACTGTTCATATTGTTCATGAAAAACTGACTAGAATTATACATAGTGCAGCCTAACGTCATCCCCACCTAATATGATATTCCAGTGTGATGCAACCTAGTGATTGTTGCCTTAAAAATGGCTCTTTTACTTGTTGTGCATCTGTGTTCAGGCAGAACTGAAATGCTAGACACTGATCATTCTCATTAACTCTTTTAGTGGCTGGGGTGTTGTCATGGCAGACCATTTCCTCTTGCTTTTCCTTCTGAGAGTGACAGTGCCAAAAACATTCCCTAGTTCCATACATGGCTGGGCTTTGCTGCTTCTTTGTTTACTGAAGGAGAATCAGCCAGAAAAAGCAAACAGGTTTGTCATTGAAAAGGTTTTGTCTCAAGAAACGGATGGTGGATGGTTAATGCTACTTCATGGTTTTTAGGAGTTTATATATTGATTATTTATTAGTTTGCTTCAGTATCATCCTGCATAACAAAAAATCTTTAATTCCTCAGGTGTTTATTTTTCCTTTTCTTAAAGGTAAGATCAATATTTATCCTTCCCCATCCCTTCCAGGTTTCATCTATTCTCCATGAAGTCTAGAATATAATCACTAGCAATTCAAAGATTGCTTTGCTCTATGATAAATTTTCCTAAGCTTTGTGACATACCTAAATATTCTCTGATATATTCTTATTCTAGTCTTGCCTATGTTCACATTCCTTTGTTGTTTATCTTGTGAAGCATTTCTGCCTTTACTATGTCATCTGTTAATAGCTCACCTGCTCCATAAAGCTCAAGACATTTTACTTTGCTTTGCCATGCCCTTTAATATTTTTATATAGTGTCCTTTTTTAAAAAACTGTCCTTTGCTGGATTTTACACGTTTGCACTTATCCACTCCTGGTTTTGTCTGTTTGTGCTTGTGTATTACTTTCTTGATCATCCTAAACAATTTTTTCCTGTTTATACTTTTTTGGACAATCCTTTTTTGATTCCATAATACTCAGAGCCTAAGTTAGGCTCACTCCTGTGAGCCTAAGTTCATCTTACCACATTTCCTTTTTGGAATTGTTTAAATTCAATATGATTTGATTTTGCAAGAGTTGCAGTCCCAAAAATAATTGTCACCATTATTCCCTTGCCCAGGACTTTATTTACCAAATACTGAGTTTATTTAGGTCTACTTTTGTTTTAGGCTTATTGTTAATAATTTCCTACTCTTACCCTTGCTTACCGAGAAATCATGAATTCTAAGGAAATGAAAACTACTGTTGCAGGAACTATGGTTTTGAAAAATCTGGGGTGTTTTTTTTCAGTGTTCCTGCAGAGGCATCATGCTACCGAACAGGATTAATCTGCCATGCTATTTTGCAATACCAAGCATAAGAGAGAAAAAGGATATTCCACAATGTGATACTCAGCTGACAAGTGCTAACTCTGCATTATGGAGAAAGGGACTGGTCTGGAAAGTGACTAATAATAAAAATTACATTCTATTTACATGGTAGTTTTTTTGGCATAGGTATTAGGAAGATGTTATTTCACTTTTATTGAAATGCAACCGTTCCAGAGTTGGAAGAATGCAATAATACCATATATTTTAAGACTGAAAGCAGTACAGCCATTATGAGGAAGGATGAAATCCCTTTTGTGGAAAAGTGGTATTTGCAATTCACAGATTATCTTTGAAACTGACCATGAGTTCAGCTCCTTCTTCTTATAATGGATATTATTTATTGATAATCCATATTAGAAAATGAGGTTTGCATTCAAATGTACCATAATTACTATATGTTGAAAGCAGTGTAATTTCCCCTAAATGTAGAGTAAGAATTCATAAATGAGTCTGTAAATAGGGGTATTATTGCTGGCAGGGAATGTGTGAGCTCCTGGAGAACTTACTATGGGAATGGAATTGAAGGGTTAAGAAAGGACCGTGCAGCTTATGGCGGTCCACATGCCTTAGGATCTGACCAGGTTCTCTGTCTCACTATGCTCAAAATTCATTTATGAGCAAAAGGCATTAACATCATATATAGAGAGAGCTAAGAATTTATTGCTAGCCCAGTTAATGTTTTAACAGTCGAATAGTCCAAACTGACACGGAGAATCTTCATCAACAGTATTCTTAACATTTTTATACTAAACCTTCCAAGTATCTCCCCATTGTTCATTGGTGTTGTGCTCCACCTTTCAATGTCCCCCTGGGTCCAAGGTTGACCCTTCAGTACTTCTGAAGAAGAATGGAGAAGGGAGGTCTATAACAAGTCATCAGACTCAAGAGATCTTTGTCAGATGGATGAAATGTTCATGATATGGGTTTCTTTCTCAGTCTTGCCTCTGCTTGGATTTACTTTTACATGTTTTCTTCACACAGACTTTTTTTTTTATAAGTTGCTTATTTTAATGGTTTCCAGATTATTCAGTTTTCCTGTTTGCCTTTTTCTTTACAACTGGTGTCACATTACTCGTGAGGCTGCATGGGTATAGTGACTGCTTGTATAGTTTCCTCACTCCTAGACAACTGATATGGCTAAGCCATGACAAAACAAGCCCTGGCAAGTCCTCAGACCCAGCACTGTAAGGGCAATAAAAAGCCTGTGGCCTTTTGTCAGTAACAGCAAAAATGTATTTACAGGGCTACTCTCTGTCTCGACAAAGGGAGTGTGGTGTGCCTATAGTCCTGCCTTGACCCAGTCAAGTGCTGTTAAATGAATCTGTGCCACCATTGCTGTTCTTTTATGTCTTATATGTGATTCACCACTTATGTTTGATCTAATAGCATTTCTATTCCTCAATTTCCTCAGTTTAAAATGCAAATAATGCTATTTCCTGGACTGTCATTTTAAAGTAATTTAATAGCCCTTGAGGATATGTGTCTTATTAGCGACTAATACAACCAAATTGCTAGTATAGGGAAGGTCCTAAAATAAGTGTGTTACCTCCATTTTAGACAACTTAATTATTCCGTATGATATTTAAAGACATTAATATAACCTTTCCCTTTCCAGCAGTTATTTGTTTTTAAGGTACCAAGAGAATGAATGGAACTCTGGGAGACACAGCATACATTGCAGCTCACTGATTTTATTTGGGAGTTCTGAAACAGGTAATAATAACAGAGCAAGTCTCTTGAATTGCTTTGTCATACTGTATTAATTTATCTTGGGTAATGGTACTGCAAACTGTGGTATGTGCTATAATTTTTTTGGCAGCTATAAAATGCATTTTATCTAAATATTCAGCAAAGAAAAGATGAGAAACCTTAAATCCTCATCTACTGTAGAATTAGTTATTACTTCTCATCTTGCCTTTGGCCATGAAAATCAGCCAAGAGTCAGATGGGCACTATTATATTTCTATGACATTTATTTCTGCTGAATTGTTTCTTATACCTTTCAATGGTGCTATGTGAACAGTTATGCAGACACGCTACTGGTAAACAGAGGGTTAATGAGCTGTATGGTGAGGTCAAGCAGTTCTACCCCAACATACCAGTAAGAAAATCAGAATTAAGGGAAGGAAAAGGAGAAGAGAAACCATGAGCAAGTGGAACAGGCGAGGGCACGGGCTCATTTAGAATCCTCTGTGCCCAGGGAAGAGTGTGTAAAACACCTGTCTCTGCGGTGACGGTTATGTGTGCTTTTGCAGTGGGAGGAGGGCCCTGTGACCTGATCTGTGTTTTGGGCATGGAGTTCCGCCAGGGAATATCTAAGGGACAAGTGTTTCATTCTGTATATAGTTCTGCTTCTGTTTTTCCTTCTGATCACTGATAAACCCTGAAAGGAAGGACTTCCATGTCAATAGCTGGAGGACTAAGTTTCCTACCGTAAGTGTAGAGGGCCTTCCAGATGCTGCAGGCTCAATTCTGGGTGAAGATAAAGCCTTTTTATCCCTTAAAAGCTTCAGGAAAGGAAACCCATTAGAGCTGTGAAACAATTTACAGTTAGTATGCAGTTGGACAGGGAGCAAAAAATGACTGATTTTATTCATTAAGGCAACCACAAGAAATGCTGTCATATTCTCTGTAGAAACAAATGTCTCCCTGACCTCTAATGGTTCCAAATTAGAGCCTGACTTATAAGATATATCACTGTACATACTTACATGTTATATTATTTAGTATATGCATGTTTACCAGTTATACTAGTTTGCCATTATATCTGTAGTACTATACAATTTCTAAATGATTTTATGAAGTGATCCTGTTCAGTGTGGCATCTACACAAGTACAGTAACCTTTCTGATAATGAACATCAACATATTTTAATAAAAGAAGCAGCCAGAAAAGAGCACAGGAGGACATTAAAAAAAAAATGCTTGAAATCAGACATGGAAGAACACCACCTCTGTAACTATAAATGCTGTTTGAAACACTGGGTGCTCTCCTTCCATCTCTTCCCAGCCTCCTCCGATTATGAAGGCAGTACTGCTGATTCATTAAAAGAGAAGGGCTTAGCCTCTGGTTTCACACTGGTAGTTTGTTAAAAGGAAGGGCTCAGCTAGTGTTCTTACACTAGTGTTTAATGAGCTGATATGTCTATAATCAGAGGAGAGAAAGGTACCAAATGTAGCTGTAACGTTACGTGAGTTATTAGCGATTTTTAACTACTGGGTTCTGTACATTGGAGTAGAATCAATGAGATGACATACACTTAGCAATAGGGCATTTATATGAAAAGCAATCCTGAAATATAATTGGTAATAAAAGTTCTATTAATATCTTGTAATATGTTAACAGGGTCTTAACAGTGAGTTGGTGAATAATGTAATAATTAGGAAATCAGAGGTTTGAATGTTATTAGCAGCCATGTGTGGATATGGAACCCCCCCCCCAAAAAAAAGTCTGACTGCTTGCAGCAGACCTATACATGCTGATTCAGGGTGATATGGAAATACTGTGTCATGTCATGGGCAATTTTTAAGGATATTTTCTATTTTATTCTCTACCTTCTACAGCAATAGAGCTAGAAATTTTAGCACATGCTGCAGTTTTTGGCAGCAGCAAAATGCATTTCTAAAATATTCACTAAAGAGAAGATGAAAAACCGTGAATCCTCATATACTGAGGAGTTTGTTATCACTTCTCATCTTGCCTTTGGCCATGAAAATCATTCAAGAATAAGATGGCTACTCTTCTGTTTACTACTTCATATATTTCTGCAATAATTTTTATACAAATATATTGTATCCTGTGATGGGTTATACAAAGCTCATATCAATCAACATAGAGTTAATAAGTAACACTGACTCACAGTAATAGTGAGTGGCAACAAACTGGGAGGAACATTCTAAAACAGGAAAACATTACACAGCTGGAAAGGGACAAGATAAGAGTCCATAAATCTTGAGAAGGGCATCTGGCTAACCAAAGTCTCTCTTGGAGATTGGTTCCTGATGTTTCTTCACTGTATGGGTGATGGATCAATTCTTTAGGGCTATTAGCCCAACCGGAGACTGTGCCAGTTTTGGTTTATGTTCTAACAATTTATTGTGTGATTTCAAGATTTCTGTTACCAACTGCCCAAGGAAGTTGAAAGAAGCAGAGAAGTTATTGTCAGAGAAGCTAAACTGATATAATTCTTTCAGATCAACATGCACGTGGGGATGTACTATCTTAGCAAGCTCCATGGTATCTGCATGCACAAGGCTGATTAAAAAGCATCTAGCAAACCTCAATGTTACCACCATCTTAATCCATAATGCTGTGAAGCCTAAAGCAGAGGGCCACAGGTGGTACATTCACTCCTCAAAAGCAACCAGTTATACCCCAGACTACCTTTGAAACTAAAATCACTGACAATCCTCGATTAAACCAGAGCACAGAGGAAGGTATCCTGCTGCCTGCTGAACTCAACATACAGATTTTAACTGAGGAAAGAATACACTTCTCTGCTTTCTGGATTTCTCTTGACCTTCCTAACTTCTGCCTGGACAACATTTAGGACAGAACTAAACGAAGCTTCGTAGATGTCAGGCTGAATTTCCCCTTTGCCACCAGGGAATCCTTCTGGTTTAGCAGGTCAAAAATTAATGCCCTAGCTTGGAAACACTTGTCACAGAATTGCAGCCAAGAACAAAAACCAACTACTTTGCCAACTTTGTTAGCTAGTGAAGATGGGTAATAAAAGCAAGCACAGCAGCATTAGTGGCTTCCCCAAACTACAGTTTAGAGTGCGCTCTTCTGGGACAATCTTGGTTCTTGTCAGGCTGGGACAGAAGGCTTAATAGTGGGGAACATATTGCAAAAACAATCCACTTGACTTTCACTAAACCACTAAAGCAGTCAGCCATAAATGAATGTTTTTTGAAATGCTGTCATATTTATAGTAACATGCCATACATTAAAGTAGCAGAGGAATCATAAAGCATGCTCAGACATAAGAGTTTTGAAGCAGAAACTAAATTAGGCTTAACTAAATTATCTCCTCCTATGATTTTTATATGACTCCCCATGACTGCTTCTTTTGTCCAAGGAATTTTTCTCAGTCTCAGGGTTGTACGAACTCACCTACCTAAACAAAACCTTCCAGAGACAATTCAGGAATGATACAAGATCACCTCACAAACAGTTATGTCGAATCCATTTTCTAGTCCTATGAACAGAGGAAAATTATGAATATGTAAGACCTAAAAGCCCTTCATCCACATAATGCAGTTGGTGAAGACTTGCAGGTTTAGGAGTTCCTTTGGAGTGCCAGGTGGATATCACATTTAGGAAAAATGAGAAAAGGAATTGACTCTGGATGCAGGCAAATTACTTCAAAAGTTCCTGCTATTGCAGTCTACCATGTGATAGATTTAATTAGCTCTACAGTTTCCTGCTATAGCACTCTACTTTGTGATAGGCTTTTTTTAATTTCCCCCCTAAATTTAGTCCGTCACTTCATACTCATTTGTTATCCTTCTGTTCTGCTAATGCATATCATTATAGCCTCTGTTAGGCTAGGCTAAACAAATCTCGTTTTCCCTTGCCATCCTAGTGACCACGCTCTGCAATGGTTCTAGTCTGAATGTATCTGTCTTAAGCATGGCTGATTATAATTATACTGAGAATCCAGATTTCTCATTTTAATTTCTCTTCCCTAATTAAAATTTAACTGGCTCAATAGATCCAATCTTCTACAGGGTAATAATTTGGAGTCCCTCAAAATTTGGAAAACCCAAGCTGAGAAACAGATCTTAAAGATTTTGCCTTTAGAAAGCTCCAGTAATTGGCTCTCTAATCTCTCTACAATGAGTCTGAGTCCTCAATGGTCCTCAGTTCCTGATACTTTAAATTGTTGTATTTATTTAAACATTTATATAATTGATACATGCCTACCTCATTAATAGAGTGGGTTTTTTTTATATATTGTCTTCTGGATAAATAATGGAATTTCTAGTTTCTTAATAACACTGTATATTAGATATTGGAAATGTCAAATAAAAAAAAAAAAAGAGAGAAAACTCATGTTTTGGAATGGTGTTATCTAGTTGATTTACTGGCTTAAAATCAAAACAGTGCTTTTTAACACAAGACACTGACACTGTGGAATCAAAACATTTGTCTTTTTCTGACCTGAAACAGGATGGTGTCTCTTGGTCAACTTGGCTTTGATTTTATTGCACCTTGGGGACATAGCTGAGTGGTAAGCTGAAAATTTAACTCTTGTTCTGAAGAGCTTGATATATTTGAAACCTTGGCTGGGAAGGACAAAGACTGTGTGAAAATGAGGAAAAAGGGAGCTGGACAACTGTGTTATAGAGAAGAGAGGGTTTTGGCCCACGCAGCTGCTTGCTCTCTGACCATTGATCCAGTACTTGCAAGCACTTAACAGTGGCGGCAGATGTTGCTGAGAGCCTCTCCTGTTCACTTAGTCCTGTTCCTTTGCACGTCTGGGTGTGATAAGTCTTTTCTGAGTGTGCGCATTCCCCCAGATGGTGCTTGGATCCTGTTCTTAAAGGGTAAGACAAGGGATGACTGAGATGGCACCGGGACAGTCACTGTGGCATGCTCCTCACTGGACAACGTGAGAGGAGAAGGTGCAGGCTCATGTTGTGCTGGCCAGGGGCCACAAGAATTAGTTGTGTGCAGGGAGTGGATTTTGGAGTCTCAAGTCTGAATTAAGGAAAGGAAAGAAGCATTTCCCAGGGGCAGGGTGTGGTTGTGTCCCATTTCTAGACTTGGGTGTTGTCCTGAGCTCTGAGCTGTCCCAGTTTCATCAGTAGAGGATAGAATTATGATGTCTCTTTCTCTATATATATGTATGGTAAAACAAACTATTCATTTGTTATTATTTAATTGTTATTTGTTAGTAATTCAGTTTGCTGTGTTTCCTCCCTTGAGATTGGTACTGACAGCTATTAGACCACATGTTAGATTTCCTTACATGCTACGCTTCATACTCTTCCTTCATGTCCTCTGTGAATTCTACCTTAGTATCTAGGGTAGAATAGAGTAGAGGAGATTCTTAGTATCCACATCCAGACTAAATGGGAGAAAGGTATGACGAAATCTAGATGTTAACTTTTTAGTGAAATAAGCCCCACAGAATAAGAAGCAAACTCAGACTGCTTTATTTGTGGGGGGAAAAAGGTAAATAGACAAGAAAAATATTGCCTCTTTGTATGCAATTTGTCTAATATTACCTCCATTCTGAGCAGATGAAATCCCAGAACATGCAACTGTGATAGTAATGACCACTCTCAGCTGTCCAAACCAAGTAAATCACTTGTTATTCTCCCTTATTTCAAATTAAATATCTCTGGAGAAGGTGCTTCTGATAAGTGGGTGCAAAAAAACTATTGATGAATTCTTGGAAGAGAGATATGTTGTAAACTGGCAAACAAGATGACCATTATAGCATCTCCAGAAGTAAGGAAACCATCCCAGGAGATATTTTTCTTAGTAATGAACTGTAAAGATGTGGTTTTAAAGATTTTTGATGCAACAGAGTTTTATTTAGCCTTTTAAAACTATTTTCCTTAAAAGTTGCCCTCTCAGACTTTTCTGTAGGAGCACCATGTATTCTTTGAAGAATTGACTAATCAATATAAAAAAAAGTAAATACCTTTGCTACCTGCTTTCAAAATCATCAAAATTGATATTGTAGGAAAGAATGAGACACAGCAGTAGGATGTGTTTTGAAATAGCAAGAAGTTCCCTACTGAAAGGGGATTAGCAAAATTTATTATTAAGGGTGAGACAATAAAGAGTAATCTTCATTGTTTCGGTCAAATTGACTGGACTGAATAGAGTTGAAGAAGGCATGCTGCTTCACCGAACTCTCCTTTTCTATTTCACACATATGGAGACCTATTTTACACAAGAAAAAAAAAAAAAGGAAAAGAAAAGGAAAAAAACCTCCTTTTCCTTTCCTTATTTTACATAGCCTCAGAACTTTCAGACTGGGGCATGATGAAGTTCCCTCTTGTGCTCAGGTTGGGTTTTGCTGGAATATTATTAATTCATAAAACTGAAATTCACTAAAAGTTTTCCACTGATATGTGTCTGTTGCTGTCTGTGGTCTGTGTTGAATTAAGTTGTCTGCTTAGTAAATACTTGATGGTGAGCAAAGCCTGTGGGACACGATAAATGCAGCACTTGAGCTGATATTGACAAAGTCAAGCTGAGTCAGTCACTGTCAGTGTCTTTTCTGAAAAAGAGACCACCAGCCTTGGCACAATAGTGCCAGTGCCCATGCCTTCGGAAGGGAACGTGAACCCGTCTGTTGTCTTCCCTGTGCTAAAAGACTGAATACTTTGTGTTTCATCATTCAGCAACACTCATGTCTTGTCACTTCCCAGTGCAGAGTCAGTGCCACCTGATTTTGGTGGCAGGGTGAGAAGGAAGCTTTCTTCCTACCTCAGAGCTCTGAGAAAGCCTCATTGCTTGAGAATTGAGACTTATGTTTTTGAAAACTGATAATCGCTGGATAACAGCTGGGGAAAGAAGGCACCCTATTACACTGCTTGATAAACTGCATGTATCAACTGCTTTCTTTCGGGTTTCATTAATGTCACCAGCTTTTGTACCCAAATGGATAAATCTTTTTCATCACAGTTCAGGTAAAGTAGATTCTGCTGGCTTCTTCTCTCAGAATAATTTTACAGAAATATTCCTGTTTCTTAAAGAAATTTTCTTCCTTTTCCCTGCTATTAGAAGACTGTTGTTTAGGAGGAGCCTTATCCTGTTGTAGGAACAACAGGGCAAAACTGTCCAGATAGACTGGTTGGCCCATATTCTCTCTTTTGAGTTTGAAAGAAATTCTGTTTCACTCCCCTTTTCCCTTCAATTTTGTAAAACTGAAGAAGAAAAATGGAGAAGGGAAATTTAGATTATGCAGGTGTCACGTAAAAGTCACAAGAAGATGGCGTAAGAGTTTGTGTGGGTATGGGGACTTAAGAAAGGAAACCTTGCACTGTTCTGAAATGCTGGAGGAATTATGCTCATAACTTGCTCTCCCTGTTTGTTTCACTGAAGATGTAATACACAATGATACAGAGATAAGGACCAACTTAGCCTCAGACAAACTTAAAAGGCCTATCTGAAGTGTGACTTGGAGTGTGACTTGAAGTGCCTACCCTGAGCTGGTCAAAACTGAAAGAAGGCTTACCCAAGGAGAAAATGAATGGGGTGATGAGGAAATGAAAGGACTTTTCTATCCTCTGGTGGAAACAAAGCCACACATCTAGTGAAAAAGCTAAAATGGTATCAAATCAGCAGAGGGCTTTCCAAGTTGCCACACACAAGTCTTGCCAGAAAAGTCATCAAACTCAAAGTAGATGGGGGAAAGCCTCGATGTTCAACGGATCCATGTTTGGTGAAAAATAGCATGTTTAACATAGGGGAGGCTAACTTGCTCTGACCTTAGTATTTGTACTGTGTTTTTAAAATTACTAAGCATGTTTTATAGTGACCCAGGATCAAAGACAGAAACATATTAGAGATTGGGAACCTCTTTTTTTCCAAAGTGGTGCTGTGAAAGATATGACCATTTATCAAGAGCTGGGGTGCAACCTGGAAGTCCTTGAGCTGGGGCAGTGGAACCGTCATCACTGTGGGAAGGGGGCTCACACAGGGAAGGTGGGGTGGGCGAGGACAGGAGGGCTTCTGCTGCAGCAACTTCTTAGCCACATGTCTACCCACATGCTCCCTAGGAGGTGTAGCGTATGCGGCATTACAGCTTCAGCATTACAGCCATGTAGGTCTTTCTGCACAGGGACTAAGATTCTGCAAGATTTGGTGTACACCCTTAAAGTCTGTTTGCTGTAGCACTTGAAAAATGGAACTGGATTAGAAACTGCCTTTTCATGTTCCCCCTCTCTTGTGAAACTCCAAGTACTGCACCCACTTTTGAGAAGTAGCTGCCTGTCTGCAGCAGTCTGTTGGTTTCCAGTGGCTGACATATTAATAACTATTAAAGCAGTTCTCCAAAGGAGAGTAATGGAATGATTGGTTTATGCCTATCATTTGTTTGAGTATATTTCTCTGTGCATGTCAACATTTTATTTTATCACTTAATTAAAAATTCAAGTAGGTTTTTGCTACTTTAATCCACATCAGACACACTTATGCTTTTTGCTGCATTTATGTACAAAAGAACATTCTTGTTTGAAGGAAGCTTAAGCTTTGTCAGTCTGTGTAAGTGAACAGTCCGTATTACACATTGCTATCTTCAAAAGTGTAATATTGTCACTCTCCTGTACCGTACTAGTAGTAGAAATAGAGTAACTTGACTAAATTACAAGAAAGAGTAACCATTAATGCTAGCAGAATAGAGATAAACTACAGTTCTATTTGAAATGGAAAACTCTAATTATTAACAGCAAGCAATTTTCTGATTTTATGATACATTGCTAGAAAGTTTTTTTCATTCTTGCTCTTTTCTTTGAGTTTACTAAAAAGAAAACAAATATTACAATTTTATAGGTGTGCATCTGTGTAACTATTGATATCAGGGAATTGCACTACAAATAAGACACTCTGCTAGAAGGAAACAAAATTTAATGTTTAAATTCAATCTTAATACCAGTTTTTCCAGACTGCTGATTTTTCAGTTACATTCATAATGGCCTGGTAATTATATGTTACCTAACACTGAATTGTAATCTTCACATAAAGTTTAATGAAAATATAATTTTAATTAGACAGTACTTCGTTATTATGCATGTAAGTTTGTTAAGCTTTTTAGTAATTTTGTCTTTAGAATAATTTCCCATTTTTACTACACTTTTTATGTTAAAGCAGCACTATAAAAAAAAACATTTTGTGCAAACTGGTCAAATGCTTTCAAATCTTGCTTTTTAAAAATAGATAGTATTTTATACTGCTTCCAAAAAAATGTGACTATGTTTATACTGATGACAGATGATGAGGCTGGTGAAGTGTTACCTTTTGCTTTCCAGATTGCATTAAGCTAGAAGTGCCTTGGACAGCCTTCTGTGCTGGTCTTCATTTTCTCCTTCTTCTGCTTAAGAAAAAGAAGGGATGTTTCCCTCTCTTCCCACCCCTTTCTGGGATGTTTCCTTCTCCCTTTCTCTGTTTTTTTGGTAATCTAGATCTCTGAACTCCATTATGGGAAATCCTACTCATCAGACTGCACAGGTAACAGCCTGTGCTGATCATTTCTCAGGAAGAAAAAGCTGCTGATGGAGAATGTGTCTTTTAGCAGTGTTTTTCTTGGATTGGTAGCCCTGCTGGGAAAGGTTTCCTAAATGCAGCACAGCACCACAGCTTCTCTACTGCTCTACAAGACACAGATGCTGAGTAAAAGCTTGTCATGCCTTGTTACCAAATGTGGAATATCAGTGTGTCGTAGGAGAACATAAGTGGGAGCAACTGCATTCATCACAGAGACCGTGAGACTTGATACACCCCTAACACACTCAAGAAACCAATGCAGAAAATACTTTTGGTGCTTGCAAATCAACACTTCGCCCCTCGCTGCTTATACTGTTTTCCACACTTTCCATTCTCTGAACCAATGTGTTTTGCATGAACTAGAAGATCTTTTAGCGAGCACCTCGATCTTTGTAAACTCCTTTACCTAATATCATCCTTCTCTAGAAAGTATGATAGAAGTGATAATAATTGATAGCATTGATAAAAATGTAGAAAAAACCCCACATGAACATAAGATTCTGACTGCCTTGATTTTATCTCATAATGCCTTTGGTTCCTAATTCTCTCACACATGAGGAAAACCAACATTAGTTACTGATCTCTTTCTTAGTCTAGCTGTTTGCCATCAAGCTGTTCAAATAGTTACCTTGGTATTCTACCATGGAAAATGTGGAAAAGTTACTAAATCTTAGTACTGCAGCACAGTGTCTGCTCTGCCACTCTTCCGAAATTTTAGATATGTTAAAAACACCCTTGAATGAAGTTCCTCAGTATCTCATTCACCAATAACAGATGGCTCTTCTCAAGTCACAAAAATGTTAGTCAGGACCTCTACCCACAAATAGTCAAATTAGAACATACAGTGATTGATAGAAATAGTGTCATTAGAAATATAATTATGTTGCCCAATTTAGGCAGTCAGATATGGATTCCAAAACCATTGGCATTTAAAATGCAAAAATAATACATAAATGGTTTCATTTTCCTTTTTTATGATCTGGGTCACATAATAAATAGTTTATGTAAAAATGTTACAAAAACCCCTTCATTTTTCTAAAGCAAACTTATTTAGAATTACCCTTTGGACCCAACTTTAATTATGTCTATATTTTATATTATTCTATATTATTTTTATATTTTACAATTATAATTGCAAAAAAAGCAAAATACTGTCTAATACATAACATAATATTTTATATAAAAATGGTGCAGCATTAGGATACACAACAGTATAAAATATCATAGTCATAAATGTAAATATCTGAGAGTTGTAGCATAAAGTTCTTCAAAGAAAGACATAAGGAATTATCTTTATAACAATTAAAAATCAAATGGACTTTCAGGAATTATAGAGTAAGAATCAAGTAGAAAACACTTCCATGCCAGTATTTTATAACAGTTTATGTGGAGCTCAAACTTGGCATACTAGTCCTAGAAGAAATGCAAATTCAGGGAAGAATAAGATAAGAAATGTAAGGATATGTGGAAGGAGAGAGTATTTACTCCTTTGAGGTATCTGGTCAAGGACCTTTTAAATACAAAAGGGGATATAAAAAAAAAAAAAGAGAAAGCCATAAAAAGAATATACAGAGACAAAAACCTGACAGATTAAAATGAGGCAGGCAAAGAGAAGAACAAACCTCCTCAGATGTATTAATTAATGGGCTGTAGAGAACCTGCAGGCAATCTGGTGCTTTGCATCCCATGAGGATGCAAACCTGAGCATCCAGGGTGCTGAGGGTGGTGGTGGTGTCCCTGCAAAGGGTTTGAGGTTTGAGGGTCCCTGTGGTCGGACTCTACAAACTGATGGGGGAAAAAGCAGGGTAAGAGGATTGGGGAGTAACAAAGTGGGAATAGACAAAAAGGGGTGTGAAAGGGCCAGTTGCCTGTAAAATGGGGCTAGCCTGTACATACTCTGCCCTGTCTTCTTATTAAATCCTTTCTTAAGTATCTCTCTGTGTAATATCACTCTCTATCCCATGTGTTCTGCAAGGACTAGGTGCCACTTACTGGGGGGATTGGTGTGAGCAGATTTGGTGTCAGCAGCTGGAGTCAGCCTGGGGGCGCGGTACCCCGCAGTCTGTGGTGTCAGCTACTGGAGTGAGTGGGGTCTCAGTGTCAGCTGCTGCAGCGGGTGGGGGTTTCTGCCACCTCTTGCCACTGGGGTGGGAAGGGTGGGTGCTCCAAAAAACCAGCTACTGGGGGGACCAGCGTAAGTGAGGCAAGTGAGGCGTTCAGTGCTGATGGCTGGAGAAGGACCACAGTCACATCCTGTGAGCCCTGTGCTGGCTGCTGAGGGAACCAGTGTCTGCATCTTCCTCAAACTGGGTGTGTGCCGTTTGTGCGTGTGCCACTTACTAGCAAACCTCAGGTTGGAGCGGCTGGCAAGCATGGAGGCCTGGGGCCAGGTAGGGGGATTAGGCAGGCAGAGGGTCTGCGCTAGTATTCAGGGGGTATGCAAACCTCTGTGTGTGTGTGTGACTCCAAAGAGTGCCATGTGTGAGCCTTCACTAGCGTTCTGGGGGCAGAGGGGTGCAGGATGCAGGGTATGTGCTCACCTTCACTACCAGTTGAACCTGCAAACCTCAGTAGAAGCTTTGGGTCCCTGGGATTACTAGGCTGGGATCCAGCAGTCAGGCAGGAGTACTGGGCCAGAGATTCTGGAGATAGAATCTGCTCCTAACATCCCTTAACAAAAACAGAAAAAAAAAGCTTCTAAATAAGGAGAAAATATAGGAAAACTCCAGCTTGGGAAAGGGATGTTGTGGAGGGTTATAAAACCATGAATGGTTTGGAGAAGGTGAATGAAGGCTTATTACTTCATCATACAAGAAACAAGGAGAAAAACAGCTGGGCCTGGTGAAGATAGACTCTCCTTTCACATAATTCATAATAAAAGTATTGCATTTGTTGTCACAGGAAGCTGTGGAGGCCAGGAGTAAAAGTGGATTCAAAGACAGATTAGACAAGCTCATGGAAGGCAGTTCCCTTGGTAGCTATTAAATGTGATGGCCAGATGCAATGTCCAGCTCATGAAATCTCTAAGCACTCATTGCTGGAAGCTGTGAGGCTATCCTTGGATCATACTATTCCTACTCTTCCTATTACAGTCTTTCCCAAAGCATCTATTAGCACACTACTATTGGAAGCAGGTCTGACCTAGTCTGGCAATTTTTATGCCCTTATATTACTGAGGCCTGAACAAGTTGGCAGTTCTGAGTGAATCTTGACTCGCCCTGACTATTGCTATAAAAGCTTCAAATATAATCCTCCATTACTGAGAACAGATGTGTCCTCCAGGTCTTTTGCCAGGGGATAATGTTCACCTGGTTTGTGACAGCCTGTGTTTAAACTTGTTCATTTACCACGTGCCGTATCTAATTGTCAAATATATTCCTTTAAAAGGCTGTGATTTAGGAGAAAAGAGGAAGGCTGCCTTTTTTCTTTGACAGGTGGATTTGTCTCAGGGTAGAGAGCCCTTTTCTGAGCAGCTGGAAATGGAGGCGAGCAGAGGGAGCTGGCAGAGAGAAAGGCACACTCTGCCAGATGCTCCGGTGGGAGGCAGACTGGGAGGTTACTGAGAAGTGAGATAGACCGCAACACAGCCAAAGCTGTGATGAAGAGTAGGGCTTTTTTCCCCATGGACGAGAGGAAAACGTATTGTAGAAAGTCATTGGAAGTCGCTGGGCTGAGAACAAAGCTTATCTACAAAGTACACAGGACTAAAGAGTTTTAGTTGGGTTTTTTTCACTCAGCAGATCAGAGGTTTTTTATTTAAAATGTTAAATTTTTCTAATTTGAGTTCAAGTAAAATTCACCTTTTGAAATTCAGATTTGATGGGGGACCTAGGTGAGTTTACTTTAGGAATAGCATGTAGTAAACTCATCTCAAAGCTTTGACTCCACTGGAGTCCTGTCACATGGTCCAGTGTAATTTGGATACTATAGAAAAAGATTTGCTGAAAGATGTGAACCTTGACTGTAGCGAATATGGCATTTACTAAATCTGCTGTTGTCTGAACTAATTTTCTTTTCAGATAGCTTGAGCTTCATCCATAGCACTACCCTTTTATGGTAACTGACCATTCAAACTGCATTACAGTTAAACTATGACAGGCTTTTGGTGTTGGCATAATGATGTTTAGTTCAGCTTTGTAGGTAAATTCCAACATAACATGGCTGTTTGGAATCAAATTGTTTTCTTCTTTGTAGCCTTAAATTGTCTCAAGGATGGGACTAGACAATGGGAAATAGATCTCTCTTATAGTTAGCAGCAACTTAAAGTAAGACACATATCTCTAGAAGGATAATTTTGGAAAAGGAAGAGAAAGCTAGTATGTTTGTACATGCATTGAATGCTGCCTGCAATTACAGGAAATCATTCTCATACAAGGGAGTCAGTTCAGTTTAGGAGACTTTTTCTTTGATTAGTCGCATGTATGTGAAATGCAGTGAAAGTCAGTCAAGTGAGACTCACAGCAGGGAGGAGATCAGTATGAGAGAGAACAGCAGCTACAAACAGAACACCTTTGGAGGAATGATCCTTAGTAAAAGAGAGATTTCTGGACAGAAAGCCCCACATAAGATTTTAAAACAGTGGAAGCAAAAACTACATCTGTTTGCAGAACTGACCATTGAAAGTAAAGACACCCCCCCCCAAAAAAAGAGCAAGGTATCATTGCCAGGGATAATGCTGCTGTTGTGGGAAAGGCTGATAACAGAATGTCTGTATTGGAATGAGACTGTAGAAAGAGAGGTTGCTTTGATTTTCATTTATTTTAATGTGAAACCAGGAAGCAGGATAATGAATTAATGCATTAGAGGGCAAAGCATCCTGGCATATCTAACTGCTGCTCTGAAACCTCTTACTCTGTAATTCCCTAACTAGAAATAGGTTTGATTGTGGAAAACTTGATTCCATGGTATGCAAGAAACTATTTAGAGAATGAGAGCTAAACCTGGGAAACTGACCCCTAATAGCAAGGTTTTTGAACTGCTCAAGGAAAGGATTAGGACAATGATAGCCAGGAGTGGACACCCCTGGGTCTGTTGAAAGAAACCTTGGATTTGGAGCAGGGATAGACTGTGATGATGTTCTTACTGCAGCTTTTCATGAAAGTGACCAAGAGGAATGCTGAGATTACAGTGATATTGCCAGGATTATGGGATACAAACCCTCTTTTTTTTAATCTCCCAGTATTGCAGCAATAGAGGAAATGGATGCAATAACAGAGCAATGGTTTCCTCCACTCAAAGTCTGTAGCTGCAGGGTGACTTGACAGATCCAAAGCTTCTTGAAATACACATAAGGAAGGAGAATGCTTCTGGCCTTTATGTTGTGTTCATGCAGCTCTAGAGCTGAATTTTATAAGCCCTACTAAGAAGCTGAACTATGTGGGTTTACTGAACATCTGTTAACTTGGGAATATTTGCACTGAGCTCTGCTGCATGACACAAATGTATCCAGTAGCTTTCTGGGTGGTAAAGAAGTCTATAGAGGAAATAATTTAAATCTTGGAGAACACAAGCTACTAAGTGGAAGATAAAGGCAGGCAAATTCATTGAAACACAAGTGGACTTATTTTTAATTAATGGCAATTATATCTCATTGTGGAATATGATGCAAAATTCTCAGATCAAGATTCAATATCTTTCTAAAGGTACAGGCAGTATCTTGCCTGGAGTTATTGATTTGATGCAGGAAAGGGTGGGTGGAATTCAGTGACATATATTATGCAGGTCAGATTACATTAGCCCATTATTGCCTGTTGGCTTTAATATCCTTGAATCTATAGAACTTTGTATAGTGGAGTAGCTAACAATGCTGACATTTTGAATTGTCGTCTTCAGATTTCAGAGCTGGAAAAAATGGGGCAGTTCATCCATGTGTTTGCTGTTTTTTTAGCAAGCACAAAGGTCAGAAACTTGTCTTTGCAAATATAAAATCTTTGATTATATAGCAAGAGGTCCTTGTTCCAGAGAGGATGAATTCTTACCCTGGTATTGTTAAGCCAGATATTGTGTAAAAATCCATCCCATTTTTTGGGACTTTTGTAAGAGTATAATGTTTTTTCAGTTGTACAAGGTCAATATATATTAAGTCAACAAACCCTGTTGTGCCTCTGGTCTGTTAGGGTTTTTTAGCAGGCTAACTCCATCTTGGAATAGTATACACATAGAGGGCCTATATAAATATGAGGCTTCACCCAAAATACATCTGGTCCTGGGTAGTGGTAAATGACCAACCTTTGATGAATCATGGGAAGGATATGGAGACATGAATTGGAGGTAAAATTATTCCAGTTAACCTAGTTGTGAATGTACGTTCCAAGAGTTTGGTAGTTAAAAGCAGACAGGAGCAGCCTGTCTACGTGTCAGTCTGTAGTGTTTGATGGCAACAGAAGCCAGTGTGCCTTAGTCAGGCTAGAAGAGTGGACTGTGTAGGGCTGTGTTTCTCAAATATTACAATTATGCAATATCAAGCAGTACAGGCTTCCACTGCTGTTTTGCATAGCTATGATGTAGCATACCATTATTCCCTACAGCAAATGAGAAGCAGGGATGTTCTCATGAGTCCTTCAACTTCATTTGCTCTTGAATGAAGGGAATCCAACAAACACACCTATCTTTTGACAAGAAACAAAATCTGCGCTCCCTGTTTCTTCAAAATATTAAAAGTTAGTACATTAATTCAAATGTAATTTAATCCTTTAAGCCATGATGTAAATTGTTGGTGTTCAAAATAGTCATACTTATTTGCCTTGATTTTCAGCACAGTAGACTCAGCTGTAAAGCTATTTTGATAGCATATTGGTGATGTTAAAACTAGTAGATATCAGTGGCAGGTGGATACTGGAACATTGTGCCTATGTGTGTCTGTAGGTATATATATCTAATGGATCATTATTTTTGTAGAGGTAAACTTTTCAATGCCCTAGAACATAGATGTATGCGTGACTAAGTTATGCTAATAAAACTTTAGGGTGTCTTATCAGAAACCCACAGCCTGAAGGCCACTGAAGAGAAATGGGATTGTAACATAGACCTACAGAAGTACAAGAGCAGGACGATAACAAGAGCTTTAGAAGTGCAAGCATAGACTGATAACAGAGGTCCCTGGGCTATAAACACAAATCACAGTCAATTACATGTCACTAAAGGAATGTAACCTTGGGAGCTGGGTAAAACTGGTTCTGCGCATAAAAAAGACAGCAAAGAAATCTTTACAGACCATACAAAATGAAACTCAGATATAACATGGAATTAGAGCAAATGGTCTCTGTTGGCAACCATGAAAATTATCCCAAGCAACCCCAAGAGCGACAAAGAACAACACCCTCCCTCCCCACCAAAACTCCCATCAGTTTCATACTCCTGATGAAGAACTTAGGGTGCTGGCAGCTCATTGGAAACCCTTTCACCTTCTTGAGACAGACTAGTACTATCAACCCTAACATCATGAGGGACTTTGGAAAGGTTGAGCATAACATGAAAAGAAGGGGGAGATATCAGAAAGTTTACTTGCATCACTTCGACTGTATCATTACTGGGAATGAGCTGTAAAAATTTGAGCTGTGTTGGTATTATTGTAATTGGACAGATCTTTGATTAGATTGCCAGTACTTTAATTAGACTGACTAACACTAAAATCTTGGTTCTGCATATAAGGTATGTTTCTTAAGCTTAGTGAATTACATGGGATGTTTAGTCTTGTACTCACCCGTGAGACTTGATTGTAATTTATATGCAATAAGTACCAAAGACTGTTAAAGTTAGACACTATCATTTTCAAGTTTTCGTTCTGAATGAGAAAGACTATTCTAAATAGGAGGAAGAAAGAGTACAAATGCAGAGAAAGTGTAGAATGGGAAAAATAAAAGGAAACACACCCTTCAGTTGATACTCCATTGGAAACCCTCCACACCCACTTTTGTTTATATGAGGGAACTAAAAGACTTTTCAAACTTATGGAGAGTTTACATTACCCTAAGAGTACTGTATGATATTTGCTTAATATTCAGTGATTTGTGTCTTCTCAAAGTATGCCTTCTTGTGCCTCTTGGTACAGATATGAAAATCAAAATGCTTCCTTCAGAGACCTTGTCTACATTTGAATGTTAGTAGACCATGATTGAAAATGATTGAATTACATGGTTAGTAGGTCAGCTGAGCCTTGGCAGCTGATGGTGAGTCTGTTGCTCTACAAACCTCCTGTGCCTGTAAAGTAAAACCTGCTAAGTTTAGCCATCTTTTTGGTGGACATGATTAGGAGCAGAAAATAAAGGAAGGACTGAAATGTGTTTGACTTTTAAAAAAATAGTTTTACTTTTTAAAAAATAGTTTCACTTTGGCATATCAATGCATGTGTTTTCTTTGAATATTTCCTTAGTTCACTTAGAGTATGAATGTTTAATTGTTATAGCAGTATAATGAGGTCCTACTAACTTTGCATGTTAAACTGCAGTGAAAAGTCTAAGGGACTCAACCATGCAATGTATTCGGTATAAAAGTATCAGCTTCATCTTGAATGTTTTCTCTAGAATGTGATGTTGCTAGTTTCTAGACAGGGAACGTTTTAATTTACCTTGAAATATAGAATCATAGAATTGTTTAGGTTGGAAAAGACCATTAAGAACTTTGAGTCCGACCATTAACATAGCACTGCCAAGTGTACCACTGAACCATGTCCCTAAGCACCACATCTACATGCCTTTTAAATACCTCCGGGGTGGTGACTCAACCACTTCCTTGGCAAGCCTGTTCCAATGCTTGATAACCCTTTTGGTGAAGAAGTTTTACCATATACCTAATCTAAACCTCCCCTGGCACAACTTGAGGCCATTTCCTCTTACCCTATCGCTCATTACTTGGGAGAAGAGACTGACATCCACCTCACTACAACCTCTTTCAGGTAGTTGTAGAGCACGGTGAGGTTTAAAGCCAGCTGCAGATTTTCCCCATGCCCCAAACATGACTAGACAATAGTGGAAATCATGAATTACATCACCTAAAACATGCAACACTAGATATCCATAGCCTAACCTCAGTCCTGTCTCAGAAAGTCTTAGAGCAGCTTCACGTGAATATAGAATCATAGAATCATGGAATTGTTTAGGTTAGAAAACACCTTTAAGGTCATTAAGTCCAACTGTTAACCTAGCCAAGTCCATCGCTAAATCATAGAATACACACAGAATCATATAGGTTGGAAAAGATCTTTATGATCATCGAGTCCAACCATAAACCTAACACTGCCAGTTCACCACTAAACTGTGTCCCTAAGCACCACATCCAAATGTCTTTAAAATACTGCCAGGGATGGCAGCTCGACCATTTCCCTGGGCAGCCTGTTCCAATCCCTGACAACCCTTTCAGAGAAGTAACATTTCCTAATATCCAGTCTAAACCTCCCCTGTTGCAGCTTGAGGCCATTTCCTCAGTGTGTCATGGTTTTAGCTGGGGTAGAGTGAATTTTCTTCACTATAGCTGGTGTAGTTCTGTGCTTTGGACTTGGTATGAAAATAATGTTGAAAACACACCGATGTTTTAGTTGTTGCTGGGCAGTGCTTGCACTAGTCAAGGACTTTTTTAGCTTCCCATGCTCTGCCAGGTGCACAAAAAGCTGGGAGGGGAGGGGGCACAGCCAAGACAGCTGATCCCAACTGGCCAAAGGGATATTCCATATCATGTAATGTCATGCCCAGTATATTTAGTGGGAGGAGCTGGACAGGGGAGGCAGGCAGCAACAGTGGCTCGGGGACCGGCAGAGTCAGTCAGCAGGTGGTGAGCGGTTGTATTCCTTGTGGTTTTTTTTTCCCTTTTCCCTCTTTTCCTTTTATTATATTATCATTATCATTATTTTTACTATCATAATAATTATTATCATTACTATTTTATTTTAATTATTACACTGTTCTTATCTCAACCCACAAGTTTTCTTGCTTTTGCTTTTCCGATTCTCTCCCCCATTCCAGAGGGGTGGGGGGAGTGAGCAAGCAGCTGTGCGGTGTTTAGTTGCCGACTGGGGCTGAACATTGACTGGCTGTGGTGACCCAGGTGCAGGACCTAACACTCAGCTTTGCTGAACTTCATACAATTGACCTTGGCCCATTGATCCAGCCTGTCCAGATCCCTCTGTCTTCCAGCTCAGGGGGCCAGGTACCCAGAGAACAACTGGTCTTACTATTAAAGACTGAGTCAAAGAAGGCATTAAGTACCTCAGCCTTTTCTTCATCCTTTGTCACTGTGTTTTTTCCCACATCAAATGAAGGCTGGAGATTCTCATTAGTGCTCCTTTTGCTGTTAATGTATTTATAGAAGTATTCTTTATTGCTTCTTATGGCAGTAGCCAGATTAAGCTTTAGCTGGACTTTGGCCCTTCTAATTTTCTCCCTGCATAAGGTCACTACACCTTTGTAGTCCTCCTGACTTGCCTGCCCCTTCTTGCAAAGTTCATAAACTGTCTTTTTTTTTCTGAGTTCCATCCAAAACACTCTGTTCAGCCAGGCTGGTCTTGTTCCCCACTGGCTCATCTTTCAGCACATGGGGACTGTCTGCTCCTGGATGTTTAAGTCTTCTCCCAGTTGCTTATAGAATATTTTGTTTGCCTCTGGTTGGGTGGTCTATTACAGACTCCTACCGTGATATCTGCCTTGTTGGCCTTCCCCCTGATTCTTACCCATAAACACTCAACCTTATCATCACCATCATTAAGGTCTGCACAATCTGAACAATCCCTTACATACAGGGTGACCCCACTGCCTCTGCGCCCTTGCCTATCCCTTCTGAAGAGTTTATAGCTATCCATTGTAGCACTCCAGTTGAGCAAGTCATCCCACCATGTTTCTGTGATGGTAACTATATCATAGTTTTCCTGCTGCACAATGGCTTCTAGCTCCTCCTATATGTTGCCCATGCTGCGTGCATTGGTGTAAATGCACTTCAGCTGGGCTATTGACTCCACCACCTTTTTGGGGTGAGAAGACCTAATTCCTATGCAGACCATTCTCAGGTGCTTCCATGGTTTCTAACACATCCATAGCCCTTGTGTCTTTGCTGCTGCATGGATCTCCATCCCCTACCTCCACTGATACAGGAGACCAAAGGACCTTGCTAACACACTGTCCCTTAAACCTTGGTGTGTGCCCCCAGGCTTATCTCTAGTGAGCCTGGTTTTATGACTTTCCCCCTTCAAATCTAGTTTAAAGCTCTTTCAGTGAGCCCTGCTAACTCCTGCGCACAGATCCATTTGCCCTTTTGAGACAGGTGTACCCCATCTGTTGCCAGCAGGCCTGGTGTCTTGTAAACCGATCCATGATCAAAAACCCCAAAATCCTGCTGGTGACATCAAGCTTGGAGATAGGTATTGATCTGCTGGCCCTTTCTGGTTCTTCCCTCATCAATACCTATGCAACGATTGCACAATATTAATAACTCTGTGGGAACTCATAAAAAAATGCATATTTTATAATTTTAGTGTACCTAAGCCATATCTTCTTACCAGAAATTCCTGCTTATTACAACAGTCATGCAATAGTTTTATTATCCAATGTACCATTCCTGAGATATCATGAGAAGTGGAAATGATGTAACAAAAGCATGTTCCATAATTTTTAAACTTGCAAGATATTATGAAAAATGGAAAGAAAAGGAAATTTCTAGAACTGTACCCATAGACTAGCTTATGGATAATTTGAAAAAAATGTATTTTTCTGCTGACAGACCAATCTTGGATCAGCATGATGAATAACAGAATGAGTTTGTGACCTTGTTGGTGAGGCAGTCTGTAGCATGGGTGTCTGCACTTAGATGTGAATTAGTGGTGGGAAAAAGTGATGCAGGAGATGAAGGTTCATGTTTAGGGAACACCAATGCAAT
Source organism: Phalacrocorax carbo (assembly GCF_963921805.1). Lineage (NCBI taxonomy): Eukaryota > Metazoa > Chordata > Aves > Suliformes > Phalacrocoracidae > Phalacrocorax > Phalacrocorax carbo. The sequence goes on along the minus strand of NC_087513.1, from coordinate 36,629,803 downwards.
TTTTTAGGTTAATAATTTCCAAGAATCATATAAGGGGCTAAAGAGGCAGATAGGCTACTTAAATGATTTTTTCAGAGCACATAAGATAAAGACCACTCTGCTCAATGGGAGTTACTAAATATTTGCAAATCTAGTGACTTTCCTAGACATTCAGTATCTTCCACTGCTTTCCCTGAGGGTTTTCTGCCTGACTGCCTTTCCTCGGTTTGTCATTGGAGGATATGGGGAAATTGCTCAGCACTTATAGATTTAGATATGAGGTAACAAGCAATCAACATATTTTCCTTGGAAAAGGTAAGACGGTCCAAAATAATTTGTTTTCTAAACTTCAAAAAGGTTTTCTAACAAAACACAACCTGAAAGATTGAATTTCTTTTAAAAATTTACAACCCAACCTCTTATTCTGCCTAATTTGACCCTAAGATAATTTCTTTACTCATTTAACTTACTTCAGGCATTTTCTTTTAATCAGTCTACGGATATTTCATGATCTAAGTCTTTCCTGTTAAATTATTCTCTCCACACCCTCACACTGCTTTCATGCCTTTGGTCCCCTCAGTTTTCCAATGTCTATCAGGCTATGCTTCTTAGAATTGAATACATTAGTCTGAATTCTACTACCTTTGTAGAAACAAATGATTTTTTCTTTGCTGTAAGTCAAGATACTTCTGTAGGTACTGCTCAAAGTCATAATGTCCTTTCTGAGCAACATGTTATTATGTAATTCACAGTTTAGTATCCTGAAATAATACCGATGTTTCAGTTTCTTTTCTCATGCTTTGAAAAACAACTTCACCTTGTTTCTTCATCTTCTACCTATTCAGCTGAACCTAAGGAAGTTCTATACTGTATTTCTTTGCCTTTATTGTACGAAGAACATTTACTACACTTCCTAATTAATTATCATCTGCTAACTTAATTATTGTGCTCTTTAACCTCTTCCTGACTGCTAATGAATCTCTTACAACTTTTCCATCTTTAATGCTGATGATCTATTTTATGTTAAAAGAGTGCAAATCCAACTGTTATGGACCTTGCGAAATACCCCCAAGCTCATTCCACTGATGTTTATTATTATATTATTACTCATCTGTTTACAATTTCTTCATCTGGTTTTCCTATGATGACCTATTTATTTCCAGGACAGACTAATTGAACATCAACAGATAGCCCAAAAATACTAGCAAAACTTTTGTAAAATTCAGAATTGTCTCCACATGCTTGTATCCCATAACATAATAATTTCATCCAGCATAGTAGCCTTTTAATAAAGCCAGAGTGTTTCTTTTTTATTGTTCAGTTAATGTCCAGAATGCAAGAATTTTTTAGGTCACCTACCTAATTTTGTAAACCTGAAGTGAAGCTTGCTAAGCAGTAACTGTCAGGCTCATGTAATAATTTTTGAATGCTGGTTCTGTATTAGTTGCGTCCCAGATTACTCAGCACCTGCACATTTCTGCACATGTCCTCCAACATCTGCTGGTAGGATAGGGAATTCATTTACTAATTGTGTGTCTTGTGGATTTGTTAATTTGACTGCCTCCCCATTTTCTTGTATTCCTGTTCCTGCTCTTTATTTGTAGATATGCTTGTTTCACAGTTGTCAGTTTTCTCTAAGTAAATCACAAAGGATACATAGAGGAGGGTAGTTCAGCCTTTCTACTCTGAAGTGTAGTCTTTGATTCCCTCACCCTGACAGTGCTCTCTAGTGTGTTTTGGTGAAGTCAGCTCACAGCACTGTGGCTCCTCTTGTAGTAATAAACTGCTGCTCTGGGATGTTTCCTTCACAGGTTTACCCTCTTCCTTGTGAAGCTTTCCCCTTACTCTTTCTCAAGGAAATTACAATGCACTGATTATATAAGCCAGGTAAGTTGAAAAATAGCTAGCCTAAATTGTGTATTGGGCCAAGAAATGAGAAGTCCCTGTTCCTAAGCAGCCTGCTGCACACAGTGAACCCAGAGGAGGAAGGACAGATGCAAGTAGTTTTCTGTCCTAGTTGTGAGAAACAGAGATAACAGAAGCTACAGAAAAATGCTTTGAAGCAATGCTTTTCTGAATCCATCCAGCCCGTGCTGAGATTTGTGATGATGTCCATTTTCAGCAGACACTTAACAGCCAAGGCTCCTGAGCTGGATGCCTTTTGCTGTTGTTGTTGCAGGGGGATGCAGGTCATTACATATGCTGTCTAGGCTGGTTTGTCTACCTTAGGCACTTTTATAGTCTTTGGACAGGAAAAAAAGCATCTTTTTCACAGGACTATTCAAAACAGGACATGGAGCTTAGCAGGTACAGTAGATGGTGTGGATAGCCTGCTACATCTCTAACAAACCTCGTATTTTACAATATTCCTAGACTCACAAAGAATTAATGGGATTTAAAAACACAGGATGAGATTAGCTGTCAGATGCAGTGTCATGAGTAGCTTCAGTTTATGAAGAAGTATAAGCATTCACCAGCTGTGGGAAGGACTTGAGTTAAAAATAATCCAGAGAACAGATGATGTTTGTTGCATCTACAAACTGAATCACATCAGAAACAAAGGGATTAAATTCTTAACAGAGAAAAATCCAGTATCTTTAAAGATAAACCAGAAGAAAGATTAATCAAATGTCACATTGATGCTGGGCATGAAGATCATTGTCAAAATGCCTTATAGAGCTTCACCTGAGGAAAAAAATCTTACAGAAGATCAATGAAATCAAACGTTTAAAGAGGGCATTGTCTCTGCTGCTGGTTGTTCATGGGCATCTCCACTCCTATGAGTATATTTCCTCTGGTGAGCAGTTTTATACAGACAATGGGAAATTAAATGGTGACACTCAAAGAGATCAATATCTGCTGTCTGAGGTTGATGACTCATTAGGTTTTTGAAGTGAAACTAGGTCCATTAGCACCTAAGACATGAAAGGGTAACTGTACTGCAGGTGTTTCCGAACATAAATTGAAAATCACCATTCTATAGTAGGAGGATCCTGTATCGTTGTAAAGTCATGTCCTTTAATTCACCTGCAATGTTGCAGAGATTAGGGAGTCATGTTATGGCAGCTTTGATTTTCAAAATGCATGTTTCTATTTAGATGACTTAACAGAAGCATTGTCTGTTTTCAAAAAGCAGCAACAACAGCAGCTTTTGCAAGATTTAGAGGCATTTAATAGAATATTAAAAGCAGGGATTACCCATATATTAGAGAAATGTCAATTACACTTCTGTTTTGAATAGTAGGTAAGGATTAATAGCAGATTTTCACAAATGCTGAAGTGGGACTGAAAACACAATCTGATAGTCAATTAAATGAAATTAGGTCATTCTGAGGAACCATCAAGTACCACTGAAACTACATGCCTCACTGTTCTGTTAAAGCTTCCCCTTCAATCAGCTCACAAGATGCGCCTTTTGAACAGACTCCGATATGCTAATAAGCATTTCAGCTTAAAAGTGTTTGTCAGCAGTTTTAAAATATTCACAATTCAACTCATTGAAATTGCTTTCCTAAGGTTTAGCAGCATGCTTGGGAGCATCTGTCACAAAGCTTTTCCATAAAGGATCACACAGTGTGGTAGTTTAGTTCCCATTTCTGGTGACAAAGCAATACAATACATAGTATTAGGTGAGATGATTTCACATTAATTTCTGCTGTTGAACACTTCTTCTCAAAGAAGCAGTTACTCTGGTATTCACCAACAGAAAATGTCCTCGAAGTAATGGTCCAGCTCCTCAGCTGCTGTAAACTTGCAGAGATTCACTGACTGCAAATTCATTTTAGATCCAGTGTAGTTTGTAGAATTCTAAAGAAGTAAGAGAGTCCAGACAGTAAAACATATTCAGTACTGTATTTCTAAGGAGGGTTTGCCCCATAGTATTGTCTGCCACAATACCTAACACCACATTTATTACTTTCAATAGGGAACTAGAGCAATACCTCAATTTTTAAAAAGTTTTGGAATTATCTGAAGATGAAAACTATAATTTACCCCTCTCTGCACACAAGTTCAGATGAAAACCTAGGATGCAATTCTCTTGTCAAATCTTGTGTTTGGTCATTTCAAATTGCAAGGAAAGCATATACATCCTCTAAGTATAATAAAATTATTTATTCAAAAAATAGGGAGAAAATTATTTTTCTTACTGTTCCTTGCTCTCCGGCAGGATTGTTTAGAGTGACTTTTAGCCACTTCACCTTCATTTATGAATGGGGTGATGATGTTAAGAGCTGTAATTTAATTTATATTTCTAGAACCCTCCCAATAGATCATAGATACTATAGATTGAACTGGATGAATGGCAAGTGAATATGCGAGCAGAAGTAATGTGTGCTGTAATAATCAAACATAGTGGAGTAAATAAAGACTAGATGTTCTCCATTGGGCTGAAACCTTGGAAAGGGGGTACCAGTTTAATTGCTAATGACGCCCTGGTGTAAGGTAGTCTAAAAATACAGTGTAGCTGGTGAACTGTGAAATAAATGAGAGAATGAAGAGCAAATCACTCCCATTCCAGTGTGGAAATCCCCCCTCCAGATGGGGGAGGTGGTATGGGCATTTTTCTCCTTTGTCTCTAATCCCCACAGATAGTGTGCTGGGTCTGGCTGGGATGGAGTCAAATGTCTTCATAGCATCCTGTATGATGCTGTTTTGGATTTGTGATTAAAATAGCCTTTATAACACCCCTGTGTTTTGGCTATTGCTGAACAGTACTTGCACAACATTGAGGCTTTTCCTTTTTTTTTTCTCTCTGCCCCTTTATCCCCACTGAGTAGCTGGGGATGGGCAAGAAAGTAGGAGGGGACAGAGCTAGCACAGCTGATTTAAACCATGAAAAAAGGATATTCCCTACCATAAGATATCATGCTCAGCAATAAAATGGGTAGCAGAGGAAGAAAGTATGGGTTTTGTCTTCCAAAGTAGTTGTTTATCTGGGACTGGCTGGGCATTGTTATTCTTGTGGGATGTGGAGAGTGATTACCTTTGCATCACTTTTGTGTTTTTTTTTTCTCTTTCCTTCACTTATTAAACTGTCTTTATCTCAACTCATGAATTTTACTGCTCTTGCTCTTCCTCTTCTCTCCCTCTCAAGCTGGGGGCAGGGAATGAGAGAGCAGCTGTGTGGCTGCTTAGCTGCTGGCTGGGGTCAACCCATCACAGAGAGCAAGCTGCAATAATATTGAAAATATCACTCCTTGACCCAGTTCCTAGTAAGGGTGTTAGTAAAATGGGAAGTGACTAAAGAAATGTGCTAGGGTCCCCCCTGCCCCACCAGCAGGTCCCCTAACTATTCCACCTTCTCATGCTTTTTGCCTTTATCATCCTTGTAGCACAGCATAGCACAGCCACAGGTCTGTTTCTGAAAACTGCAATCAATTCCTTTCCTGGACTCTGTTCAAATCAATCTGTGGAGAATACTGATCTAGAATTCAGATATTTTCATGCAGTTCCTTTGCCCTTGGTGACAGCAGACAAAACCAGGAGGGTAAATGGCCCCTACTGGGTTCAGCACTGGAAAATTTGGCTTTCACTCTCATGGTGTCACTAATCTGCGTTGACCAAGTATAACTCATTTTCGGCCTGGATATCAAACATTGTGGCAGGTACAGGACTGAAGAGCATGTTACTTTGCATGGTCTGAGAAACTATTATCTTGATGTGTAGGCTGGAGTCTCTTGCATTGTGTTTTTCGGGGGAGGAAGAACAGACAAGGAGCGGGGGTGGTAACACAGAACTGAGAAGAGTTGATAAGGGTCGTTGGATAAGAGCAATGGTATAGGGATCTCTAGCTTCAGATGCTATAAGTTCAAAGACATGAAAGAACTAAAGGATTTAAGTGGTTTGTTTCTTAGAGCATGCAGGCAATATCTTTATAAACTCAGTTAGTTCTCCAGAGAAGGCACAGGTCACCTTTGGTGTGCCATCAATGGCCGAAACAAGAGGATCTAATAAGAAAGGAAAAAAAAAGTCTCAGCTTTCTTTTCTAGTAGAACTGTCTATGTTTCAGAAGTAATCTAATCTCTACCAGAGCAGCAGTAGGTAAGCCTTCTATCTAGTTAGCAATATGGTTATTTAACCCCAAGAGCCTCCTGTGGCTTCTTTAAAAAGCCCTTTTTATTCCAGCCATGCTACTTTTCTCTGCTACAGTAACCCTTGGGGAAACTGTGTAGTGTAAGACTGTATTCAGTCTACATTACCAGCAAATCACTTTCACACTTGGTCAGGTCTCTTTGGATTGATTGTCTGCATCTACAGTCCTGCTTAGAGCATCCTCAATTTGGCCTTAAGGCAAAACAGCAAATCATATGCTGACAGCATTAGACTTGAGATCTGTGATGGGCTGTTCTTGCTTGTCTTCTGAAATGAAATCCAGCATGCTGCAATCACCTCTGCTATGGGAGGGCCCCAGCAGCTGCTGTGTAGGCTGTGGAGGACAACGCTGGCCCATCTGCCTGCATCTGCCACAGGTGTGATAGGGCATTCAGGCTGCAGGATTTAAACTGAGTGAAACCTGACTGCCTTAGGCTGGATCAATCTTGAGAGCAGCCTGAGAATGAATGTTAATGGGTAATATGGTTGCAGCCACCTTGCAGGTTTCTCTGCGCTCCAAAGTTTTTCTGGCATAGTTTTCAGATGATGTATAACTCTGCTGGAAGCCCCCCAAATAGACCCAGTGTCATGGGCAAGCACTGTTCTTCCAGGATCACCTACTTTTTTGGAGGAAGAATTTAGTGAGTGACTGAGATTATTTGTTGGCCAGTGGGTAAATAAACCATTATTATTTGCTTCTGGCAATCCTACACTTGTATTTACCTTGTGTATTTTCCAATGTCACTATTTAAAGTAGTTTATAAACTAGTTTCTGGGAAGTTTGCATGGCCCCCAGTTGGGGAGATACTGATTCTATACCTGTTTAAACTGCCACAGCACTTAAAATATCAGTATAATAATCCTAAATGTAGATTAACCTTAGATAGCTCTGTGATGTCTTTGCAAACTTAACAGATCAACAGCTGTAAGGGACAAAAAATAAAGAGCAACTCCTAAAGCCAGCAAGTTCAGACTGGGGTAGATCACTATAATGAGTTCCACTTGTGGCTACTGATGAAAACGAAGCTCAAACTGGTTAGCAGCTTGCCATCATGACAGGCATGACCAAGGATAGCCAGCTCACGCAAAAGGAACCACTTATTTTATCGCTATTAGCTTGAAGAAATTGAGGTACATTTGTTGACATAAACAGCACTGAAATAACACTGCAATACAAGAATTTAAGTTGCAAGTGGTACAATTCCTACTCTTTATCTGTGCATTCTATATATCATGGACAAAATAGAAGATAATATCTTCAGAATGGTAAAAATGCTGTCTGTTAAAAGTGACAAAGATAAGGAGAAAGTACCACTCTTTCAAAGGGGAATTCTAGTCATGGAATTCTTTCTGTACTAGAGTACAATCTCCTACCCAAGAAAAAAATACTGTATTACCTAACCAATTGCATATGTTATCGTCTGGTGTTAAAGGGACTGCAGAGGAAGAAAAGATAAACCAGCCATAGATTATCTTTGTGGGCAACCCTTTTTTTTATCTAATCATAAAACACATGCCCAAGTGTGATGTTACCCTGTCCAAAGATTGTCTGAAGAGTTATTTATAGACGTGTTACATGAGGGCTTTGCTTGTTTATTTTACATTCTTTTGGGGATTCATAGTCAGACTTTTGAAGATGGATTTTTCATGTCAAGTGGTGCATACCAGAAAGTAAATTTTTTTTCAAATTTAGCACTAGTTTTCATTAGCAGAGTCACTCATATGTCCCACTAAAATGTGTATTTATTATTCTCAGGTGCTTCTTGTGTGAGGATTTATTTCAGTGTTTCTGTGAGCTCAGAATAGTTGTACAGATGCATTAGAATCTGCTGCAGAAGCAGGTAAAGTGCTTTCAAATATATGATTTCTGTATCTGTCTTTCCCGCTGTCTCATTCTGCTCTCTACCACCCTCTTTGGCTCAGATCATGATTTTTTGCTCACCTTGAACTGTACTTGGCTCCCTACTTGATATTTGTTGGCCTGCTCGAGGCACAGCCCTTCATTGTGAGCCATGGTCTCAGGGTACTTCGCTCTGTGGTGCAACACATGCATCTGGAAGAGATTTTAAATATTTTGTTTTTATTTTCTTTAATAGACTAACAGATATCATCTATACATGAAAAGTGCTGACAATAGCGTTTATCTGCTTTCTCAGAATGAGCTTTTGAGTAACCTAGTTGAGCAGGGGAAAATTTGAAAGTCCTCATCTTTAATATGCAACAAACTCCAGCTGTAACACAGGACTAATGTGCCCTTCACCGCTACTCTTTGTCACCAAAATGTAGACATATCTTTCTGTGAATACCAAACCTTTATGCATGAGCTCACCTTGAAATGTGCAGATTGCTTGACCCTTTGTTCCTGAGTTAATTCTCCAAACTGCCCTGTGGTTTCTAAGATATTGCCTGAACCTCAACCTGCTTATTTCTGCTTTATGCAGACTGTTTACTAGATGATCCTAATTATTTTTAATTTCATGTAGCTTTCTCTATCCTAGTAAACTGAGGGTGTCCGATCAACATGTTCTTAATTAGACTGAGAACTGTATGAGGCTCTGGTTAATCTTTGGTATAGTTGATGTGGGTCCCTAACTTTGAAAGTAGTAGGAGATACCTGGGCCTATGTGAAAAGGTGCTGCCAATCGGCAGAATTAGAGGATGAGCTGAGTTGCTTCTCTGTAGGGGGAAGGTGTTAATCACTTGTGTGGAATTAAAATTAGAGGTTAAGACACTCAAATTTATGGGTATACAGGCCGGTGAGGTCCAAACTTCTGTTATGGCAAACAGATAACCAGTCAATGCAACCAGTGGAGCCTAGGGAGATATTTAGGTCATCAGATGCTAAATATGAACTTTATGATGAACAGAACTGTTCCACTGACTGTATCGATTATAGTGGGAGTTTAGACATTAATTTTGTATGTAGACATTAACAATTATATCTCTTATTTTGGAGTTATCTCAGCATTTAGATGTGTTCCAATTCACTAAATATAGATGTCTTGGTGTCATTAGAGATGGCCCTATGGTAACTAAGGCATCCACATGGGTCTGCTGTATAGGATGTAGCATCTACAGGAGACTCCTGTCCTCTGGAGTGGCAGCTGGAGGCCTGCCAGTGAACATTAGAGCATCTGAAATGCCACTAGATATCTGTGTTTAGGCTACTGAATGCCACATTTTATATCTATCTATTAAAACCCAAGTGGTGGAGAAGGCAAATCTTCCCAGTGCTAGCTTGTACCGCGAAGAACTGGGTTGTGTATTGTTTTCAGCACAGAGTAGTTCTTTGTGATCTTCTACTACATGGAGACAATATGTTCATCAGACTGTAGGAAGTCAGTCCAGAAAGAGTATTAATAATAAATCTCAAAGCTCAGCATGGTTTTGAGGGTGCCTCTTAATTGGGTAACAGGGCAGGATATTCTAGATAGGTGTCATAATCAAATGGGAAGTGTGGTGAGTGGTATTCCATTTTTAAGTTTTGCTTATTTGGGTCTGCAGCAGCATTTGTTGCCACTTTACCAGCATTGGTCTATAGCATGTTGTGCAGAGAAATAAAAGGAGTTGGGTGCATTACAATATTCTGCTGTAGGCAACAAGAATGACAGTGAGAGAGAGAGGGAGGAGGCTAGAATTTTTTCTGTAAATTTCCCCATGTTGACCGCATGACACACTATATTGTATGTCTCTTTCCCTACAGAGCTGGCCAGCAAGGAATATTTACTTTTCAAGGGGATTTTCTTTTGTTCTGTTTGTTTTGTATTCACTCTGAATTAGAGCAAATAAAAAAGTCTTCAAACTCCTCCAAACCTTTGAAGTTCTCTGCCCCCACAGCTCGGAAACTGCTGATTTTTTTTCAGTGTTGAGGCCAACGTTATGCCATTTTTTCAGGAGGCATTGTGGCCTGAGCATCTTCGAAGGTACTCACTCTGCACATCTTGACAATTTTTGATCTTTTGGCAAAGCCAGAGCAGACAGGAGGTATTAGAGCCTTCTGCCTTGGGACATACTGAACAGAGCATGTCTTCACTAAGCTAAAGTTTTAAAGCTATTTCTAGATTATTAGTGTCTTTTTGGCAGACCTCTGGGTCAGAAAGCCACCGCTTCCACGTTACTTAGATTTGTAGCACACATATGGTAAATGTAGAAAATGTTGCCTTGAAACCTTGCTATCAGTGCAATGAAAATTATTTGTCACCAAGACATTTGGAAAAAAATAATTTGGCCTTGTTTAGCCCAATATTTTTCCCCCAATAAAAGTTTTTCTCCCTTAAAATTTCCTGGCACCTCTCTTCCCACAGCAGTACAGGTTTTCTCCATTCTAATTCTGCATTGACTGTAATTGTAAGAAAGAACCTGACTTTTAGTTATTACAGTAGAAAACTTAGTCTTTACAGTGCAAGGCAATTTTAACAGAAATGTAACATCACATTTGTTTTAAATGATTTTCCTGTTCCTAGGCAGGCGTTGCAGGACAGTGCTGCTGCATCCTGCCAGCTACATATAATAACTATAAATAAATTTTAGAGGTTTTTTTTTCCATGGTATAACCCTGGCATAGTCCAAGACAATGGTGGGAGATACAGGGGAAAATAGTGTGTGAGGATTTGTGTGTCTCAAAGATTGTCTTGCCATACTGGAGTAAACGTCTTCCTGTATGCTGTTATCTTTCAAAAGCTTAATAGGCCGAGTATTCGAAACATTAATGCATAGTAAAGTCTTATTGTTGCCATAAGTAAAGCCCATCAGATATTTGAGTCCCAGATGCTTTCTTTATTCCAGCAAAGTGCTGTGGTGGCGGTTCACTACGTCAGTTGACTCAGCTCCTGGAATCATCTGTGCCATTGGTTTTAAATATGCTAAACATTACAGCAGAACCTCTTGTGAATAACAACTGAAAATGGAAATTGTATTAAGATAAAGCCCTCATGCTATTTTCAGATTAAAATGAATTTTTTTGTTATCCTTTTTGCTGCTTCTATAATCTTTGACTGCTCCCAGAAGAGTAAATTAAAGCCAGTGGCCTGAATTTCAGAAATGATTAGGAACTTGGTGGTTTACTTTCAGGGCGGCCTACTGCTGCTACCCAAAACAGGCTGAATTTCTGGGAGTGTATCTGCCTTCCCTGTAATATGTGACACTGGCTTTTGCTAACATGCAATTTCTTGTAAGCTTAAAACTTCTGGGAGCAGGAATTTCAGATGCCCTTTTTCAGTATGTTTTCTATTTCAGAATCCCTGTACAACAAAACCAGACAACTGAGCACACAAAATCTCTGCTGGACAGAAATACCATTCCATTCAAAGAATACCCTTATGCATATAATACTTATTCTACCCTTCCCCCTTGAACCTTTCCATTCACCCACAAGAGGTGCCATCGATGGTTTCTTTTCCATGTTAGCCCATTCTTGTCCATGTGGGCATGATTTCTATGTCATTTTTGTCTTCATTCAATCCCAACAGCTGGAGCATCCCAGCATTTGAAAAGCCCCCAAAATATGTAGTGCAAACCTCTAATGCGCACTCTGTGCAGATGCCTGGTTAGGAGTATGAAATTAATATTGACAATGTTTATCCCAGTTATTCCTTAGGCCCAAGAGGTGTAACCAGTGCTGTCTAGATGAGGGTCCTTGCTGACAGGCTTGGTTCAGCTGCATAGTTCTACACGACCCCTGCTCAAGGCCTTTCTGCTCAGATAAGATTCATGTGCTGCAGGAGTATGTGGCTGCAGGTGGGGGGAAAGAACAAGTGGTAGTCAGAAAGGTCACTTTAGTTTTTCTGTGGGGAGAGCTCAGCACAGTGAGGAAGGGGAAAAAGGGTATACCTCAAGAGTAAGAAATTTTAAATGCTTCTTTTGTAATGTCTTTTATCAGCTAAGCACAATGCTGGTAACAACCCTTGTAGGGCCAGGGTAGGATGCACCACAGGATGCTCTGGGGCACTGACTTCTGAAAAGATCTGACAAAGTAATGTATTTCAGTCACCACACACCTTGGAGTGCTCAGAGCTTTCATCCAAAATAGACCCACTGTGACCCAAGGTGGTCCCTGAGTCAGAGAAATTAGTCCATAGCGAATACTTCTGCTGCCACTGACAGGTTAGACAAGAGGATGTTTTGCTGTAACTTCCAGGACTCTAAAGCCATTTCAGAAGGGAGTCAGAGGACAGACAGGGTATGCTTAGCTGGTTGTAAATTATTTTTTCATTTCCTTGGCAAATATGTTGGTATGTAAGTCTCAATAGGACAGACATGCATGAGCTGCCTAAGCTTATCTAAGATAAAAGATAGTAAGCCTTTTGATGCATAATCTAACTAATCTGTTTTCAATTTTGTAGTTTCTGGCTTAACCCCTTCCTGATCATCCATAGAGTTCTTATCTGAGTGAGCCTTCTGTGTGCCATATGCGATACATATCTGAGCTGAAAATCTGACAACTTCTCTTTACCCTCCCCCCACCTATTCATTCTTTTGTCTCCTTTTAATGGAGTATCCGGCATTTGGTTTTTGAAGAATATGTTTCACTTTCAAAACACTTAAAGAAAAAGAAAAGGAGTACTACAGAGTTTCAAAAATATAGTGACAAGAAGAGAGGAAAGGCCTTTGGTTCCGGCTGATATCTGGCACTTTACTGTGTTTAGAAATGTTAGCTGCTCTGTGCTGTTTGACTGACACCACCAAGGAAGCAGTATTTTTTAATTGCCAACTGCCTGTCCTAGTTTTGTGCCGATGTAAACCACTGCCACTGATTATCTTATTACAATAAGGTTTTTTTTTTCTCTCTCTCTCCAAATCCCTCCCTAATTAAGACCCTGTCCTTGTTAAAATCCACCCTACATCATTTATTTCCCTTGTTAGTAGCTTGCTGTCCCCTCTTTTCTTCTGCAGTGCTCTTGTATCTTTTGTGTTGATGTTGACAGTATCTTAGGTTACAAATTGTTTGGGGGCAGATAGAGTAGCTTTTGGCTTTGTTGTTTTTGCTAGGATGCTGAAAAGGTTGCTTTTCAGCACTGCAATGACTTCCAGATATGGACTTTTTTCACCAATATGACCCTATGAATGACAACTGTAATAAAAATAATCAAATGCAAAAAAGTCTAGTTCTATATGAACAGTTTTTATTTTTGTTTTTACTTCTCTCAGAAACTAAAATCTGGAAAACATAATTTCAGGAAGAATGCAGAAAAATACATCACATCTTTTAGGAGTTTTAAATGAAGTGAAAACAATGGAAATGAGAGAATGAAATGCATTTACATGAACAGTAGGGATATAGAGATGCTTCCCTTTATGTGCAAGAAGGCACTAGTTAGAACAACAGAAACTTTCTTGGTATTGAGCAAATACTGGTCAGAACCTGGTGGTACTTTCATCACATAAATGTGCAGTACTTGAAACAGATCTTTAGTAGGTTCTTCTAAGACGATGAGGATGACCTAGCCTCTATAGCAAGACTCCAACACTATTCTGAAAAGGTAGTACAAACTTAAAGTTTCTGTAACTTTTTAAGGAAAACAGTATTAAAACTGTCTAGCTTTATAGAGATGGGAAATTAACAGAACGCTTTGTTGGTCAGTGAGGCATATATAATCTTGAGTGTAAAGAGGCAATGCATTATGATTACTTTTATTTTTCATTTTAAGTGTTATACAAAAGTCCACCTATGATGTGCTACTAATCCCAAATATAGATTCTCCCTTTGGAGTTATAGGAGGACACATCACCATCTGATTTAAATAATTTTAAAATTTCATCACTATTAATGTGAGAGTATTGGGTTTATGTGGCAAGGTTTTGGTAGCAGGGGGATTGCAGGTGGCTTCTGTGAGAAGACACCAGGACTTGCCCCCATGTCAGACAGAGCTGGTTATAGTAGGCTCCAAAATCACTCTGCTGCTGGCCAAGGCTGAGCCCATCAGTGATGCTGGTGGCCCCTCTGTGCTAACATATTTAATAAAGGAAAGGGTAGAAAAAACCACTGTGCAGCACCTGTGAGAAAGGAGTGAGAAAATGTGAAAGGAACAACCCTGCAGACACCAAGGTCAGAGAAAACAGCAGGGGAGGAGGTGCTCCAGGCACCAGAGCAAAGACTCCCCTGCAGCCCGTGGAGAAGACCATGGTGAAGATGGTTGTGCCCCTGCAGCACATGGAGGACCATGGTGGAGCAGATATACACCTGCAGCCCATGGAGGCCCCATGCCAGAGCAGGCAGATATGTCCTGAAGGAAGCTGCAGCCCATGGAGACTCCACATAGGAACAGGCTCCTGGCAGAAGCTATCTGTGGCCTATGAAGAGGAGTCCAAGCAGGAGCAGCTTCTCTGGCAGGAACTGTGACCTGTGTGGTGTGCATGTTGGAGCAGTCTGTTCCTGAAAGACTGCACCCCATGGAAAGAACCGATATTGGAGAAGTTTGTGAAGGACTGTATCCTATGGGAGAGACCTCACGCTGGAGCAGGGGAAGAGCATGAGGAGGAAGGTGTGGCTGAGATAGAGCGTTATGATCTCACGACAACCTCAATTCCCCATCCACCCTGCACTGCTTGTGGGAGAGGGAGGAGGTAGAAGAGTCAGGAGTGAAGTTGAGCCTGGTATTTTCATGCTGTTCCCACAGTGCACTGCTTATAATCAGGACTTGAAAAAACACAGGTAAGTTTTCTTGATGGAGCACTGTGTTTTGAAACACAGAATTTTTGTATATTTATTTTTAACAATCATTATTATCTTTTTGATAATTTACTTGGGGCTGTAACTTTAACTTTCGGCCCTGGAATCCAGGCACTCAGAATGTTATGGGGTGATAACATTGTGAGAAAGTGTAACACCAGTGTTTCATATGAGGTTCTCTAGGGAAAGATGAGGACTTATGTTGGAGAGCTTAAGCATCCTTTGGGGGGTGGGGAGCGACAAGAGAAAAGATTATTTGAGTAGCAGAATCCTAGTAGAAGCATCATGTAGGATTTTAATATATGCTTAATATAATATTGCTACTAAAATTAAGCTATCAGCAATACCACTCATTTCTGATAGTGCAGGTAACTTCATTGAATAGAGGGAATATCTATCACTTCCTTGGTACAAAGATTCAGTTGAAACTAGTACAAAGGAACGCTGTCTGAGTCATGTATTCATCTCATTTTGGAACATTTTGGTAAAGAATCTTCCAGGAAATTATTATAGATATGTGTTTTTCAACAGAAAGATTACGAACTTTTTCCTCTCTTTTTTGACCTAGGTTTACGTGATAGTAGGATGAAGGGGCTGGTGATGCAAATTTTGCTTGTGGAACAGGAAAAAAGGAAATTAGTATGAGAAAACATGACCTTTAGTCTCTTCAGTCAGATTTTGAAGATCATTATTTTTGATGTTATGTTTCTTTCAAATTAGCATTTTAATATTATATAGCTACTTTTAAGTCTCCGACCATCTGTAACTAATTTCCTTTTCTCAAAAAAACCCCTGCTAACATCTGTTTATACACAATTACAATTGCAGACATGTAGAATATTACCTCAAACTTAATATTTGGCTAAAAGCTTGGGACTCTGGAATGATATTAAAATTAACTTGCAATTTATTATGCTTAGACATGGGTTTAGAAAAGTGTATCAAGTTAAACAATATGTCTGTTGTCATACTTTTAAATCTTAAAGGCATATTACTATCTTATTTTAGTTTTAGCCTTTTAAGACACTTACTAGTATTAAAAAATAGCCAAAATTCACCTTTGTTGTTACAATTTAAAGAATTTTCCAAAACTTAAAAAATAGTTGAACTTCTGATTGATCTCTCAAATAAATCAGGCTTATTTTGGTAAGGTTTCAGTAATCTAGGGAAAACTACCTCAAAAGGGAAAGTTTAGTGTGACTGAAGAACAGAACATAATTTTCTTTAGTTCTACAAAAATGGTTTATCTTGTATGAAAGGATTCCTCTTTCAAGGGATAAAAGTTTAAAACCAATGACAGGTCTATGCTAATGCACAGAGATTACAAACTGGAAGTGGTCCATGAGTTCTTCTTCTCCAAAGTAACTAAACCCTAAATACAATTTTTCCCCACATAATTTCAGTTTGCATAGCCTAAACTGTAAAATGTAACCACAGTAAAAATTCTTTACAAATGAACTTTAATTAGAGTATTCCTTTGAAAAGTCACTCAAAGGTGACTATGTATGTTCTTTCCTATGATAATATAGCATATGAAGTGTCAAAAAAAAAAAAAAGACAAAGGTATTTCTTCAGTTATGGAAGAAGGTAAAAATAAATGCTACTGGGGATTTTCTGGCATATCAAATGTACATCCTTGGTGCTACGGACCAAGTCACACATGGAGTGTGACTAAGGTGTGGAGATTCTTTCTAGTGACATTGGCATTTACATTTCTATTGATGGCAGACTAAGCCTGCTGTGAATACATGGCATGGATGCAAGTATGAGACAATGAAGATGGCAATGTTATCTCAGGAGGTAGAAATACAGTTAACTGCTCCACGTTCTTTAACTTTGCCATAGTTTTGGATTTTTTAATGACCCTGATGTTTCAGCTGTCACAAATTGTTTTTAGTTGGCAAGATTATGATGATACAATGCTTAATTTTTAACTTAATTTAGAAAAGTAGTTTGAATTCAGTCTATAAATAGGTGATTAGTAGCTTGTGAAATTACACTGTGATCAAGTCAATGCCGTCCTCAAAGCATTCTTACTCTCAGATTACTAAATATGCTGTAAAAAATCTTTTTAGCTGTAATGTAATTTTTCATCTACATAACGTATTCACCCCTTTGAGCATCTGCTCTTTATTTATTCATTAAAAAATCAACTTTTAATTCTTAATTCCACAAAGATCAAGAATACTGACACTAGATGTTTGTTCTTCTACTCTGTAACTGGACTCAGTAGTGATTTTTATAGTTCTTTCCTAAAATACAAGTGATTAAACTGTCTGTAACAAGACATTCTGCATATTGTTCTTAATCATGAGGGAAGAAGAGAAGAAACTATCCTGAATCTCTCTATTAACTTTCAGAGACAAAGGCCTACATTTTGCTTTGCTGATTTCTCAGGTCTTCTGCAAAAGCATTCCTTCAAATGTCATCCTAGAGTGTATATTGCAAAGGATTTCCCCCTGAAGGTACAGAAACATTAAATCTGTTGTACGTTAGCTGGGATTTGGGGACATCATGCCTACTTCTGATCATTTCTTCTCACAGAAGAGGAATTGTAGCTGGATTTGGGACAAGGAGGAAGGACAGCTAGGGTGACAAGAGAACAGATGACATATGAGAAGAGAGAGTGGGAGAACATTTTTCCCTCTTCCATTTCTTAACATAGCAAGAGAGACTTGAAAGGGATGTAAATACTTTCTATCAAAACATCGAGGGAGTTCAACGGTACATCTTTCTAGTACTGAACTAATGTACAAAATTTACCCCAGGTTCACAGATGTTTAACTTTTAGGCTGAAAATGAGAAGGCTTATAATCAAAACTTTAATGAGGTTCTGGAAGAGGCCTTGAAAGGAGAACTCAACTCAAACAGACCTTAGCTTAGGTTAGAATGGAGCTTTGATGGAAGTGACTATAGGAGGCAATTGCTCTCACTTGGAGATTGTACAGCAAAAAGTGTGTTGATGGCAGACATCTATACGAGATGCCTTATAGGGTCCCACCAAGAGGTATGCTCTCTTGTGGAGGGTTCGTGGGAAAGAAAGTATTTGTACTGTTCATAATTAGTTTCCATTATAGCTCTTCAATGACTGGCTCTAGAAAGCAGCTGAACAGCTGCAGAGATGGATTTTTTTGTTTTTTTTGCATCTTACTTGCTTCCTTTTTGCTTAGTTTTCAGAGGTGCCAATACTGTGGGATAAAGGCTGGTCATAAAGGGAGTGTATATGTGGGCATATTTAATTATTTTCATTTTACTGTGAGTGAGACACTCTTACAAGTCACTGAACCTTGAACAAGATGTGCATGCAAGCAACTCTCTTGTTTTCTGCCCTGATCAATCTCAGTCCAATCACATTAAATAAATCTTGAATTGGAGGAGGGCAGGGATGGGAAATTCAAGCCAGCTCCCCTAGTGAATGACACTTAGCACTTAATCCTTAATGTGCTGATAAGGCTTTCTTCCCTTAGCCCTCTCTAGAATGCTTAAAAATAAAGCACCTGCATGAAAATTGCTGTTAAGTTGTTCTGCCTCTGTCTTAGTGTCTTTGGTGTTTTAAAAACAAAATAAATATTTGAATTTACAAGTGCTGATCTGGGATTTTTGGAGTGTTGTTTTTTCAACCCTAGAAAATTTCTACTGACATTTCAAAATCTTTTGGAACTTCATCTGAAGAACTGGTGTTTAGGAACCTTAAGCCTCTTAAAGGTTGCATGGCAACAGAATCTAAAATCATTTGGGTTTTCTGTTTTAGGACCAAATAAAATAACTGGCAATTTCAACTGATTTTTTTTTCTTTTTCAGACGAGGTCTCATTCTCTGTGTGACGTAATTTAAACAATCTGCTTGCGTTTTCTCTCTTTTCTTTTCCTTCCTTTCACCTTCTCTCTTTTCTATTCTTCTATTCTCTGATCATTTTTTTGAAAATTGTTAGTACCAAGAGCAATACAAATCCTTCTTAAAGAATTCCACTCAGTGATTTTATTAAACATCTGATTTTTTTGAACTGAAGTTAATCTCTAACCTCCAGTATTGCAGAGGACTATCATTACTGATCTCTAGTCTTGTTGATGAGTCATGTTACCTCATTTCATTGATTTTATAACATTCTATAAGTAATTCCATGTATGGAGTAATTCTAAATACACTTCCATAAAATCTGCATTAGTGAGGCCCCAAAGGAGAATACTGCCTTCTAAGTATGTTATTTGTAGTAATGTGGTGGTAGAGGAAAACAGACGTCTTTCACAGGCAGGATTTCTTCCTTGTCTACTCCAAAGATAGTAGACTCTGGTGCCAGGGTTTCTTACTTTTAGAAGTAAAAGAACAAACTAGTCTGCTGAACTTAGTGGGACTGAATGTCTGCACATATCTTGAAACCCAATCAATGCAACAGTCTGCAGTGAAAGAAGGCTGAGCCGAATTGCATTGCATTTGCCATAAACTAGGTGTGTGGATGTGAACAGTGTAATACATGATAATATATTCAGATAAAAGACCTAAGCCCTGATATTGTGCATTCATATGAAAGGAATGAATTCTTTAGCACTGTGCATTTCCTGTGTGTATCCTTCCTTGATATTTACTGTATTACATTCATAATGAAAATTTCTAAAGGTACTTGGTTTCTCAAAATCTAATATTAATGTAAATGATCTACCTTCAAAATATATCTGTTATTACAGTTACAAGAACACTTGGATAACAGCTTTCTGTACCTGTGATCGCTCTTAAAATGAGAGAATATAAAAGGAGATTGTAATTAATTTGTTCAAATCTTATAGAATTTCTAATGCACTAAAATATGTTTCTACACTGAAATCCATGGGAACCTATACCCTTTAAAAACTTAGTCCACCCATATAGTGAAAATGTGTAATGGAGGACTATTGTTAAGCTGATATTTTCATTTACCAAAACTGCTTGGTCATGATATCAGCATTTTCAATGCACATCAACAAAGCACAGATCTATGTAGATTTTTAGCATAATGCTGAGGTGCAGGAACAAAGCCTAAGGAAAAAGGCCTTACTGTGGCTGTACCTATGCTTGAGTACATTGAGTTAAAACTCTAGCAACTGCTTATGTGCTGAGTCAGAGCCTTAGAAATCAATACAAGTATCAACCACTTTCTGTAAACTGGCACAGTCTAGTTGTCTGCACACGGACAACTTAATTAGGCACGGACTGAATTGCAACAGTGTCTTTATCCCCATTCATTTGCACCACTTACCTCTGCACGGTTCCTATTGTACTCTCTTCTTGTTGTCATGTATCCTGCTCTGACCGTACCCTGCATGGTTGTGCTGGCTTGGTGTGGGGAAGAAATCTCCAGAAATTGAGAGAAGATATAAGGAAGTTGAGGAAAAGGTGAACTTTAGCCAGATGAGTTTAGTGATGAGTCAGGTTCCCATCTTATACCAAGAGCCTGTTTGCTAATTTTTTGAATCAGGTAAGAAAAGATTTCAGATCTAAAGATGTTTGTATACACTCGCGTACCTTCAATGTGCTTTTATGTATTTAAGTCTATAATTTTTTTTCATGTTTCTGAGCTCATATTATGTATATAAAGCCACATGTAAAATTAATCTTTATAGTTCTTGATGTGAGTGAATGTTTCCTCCCTTTGCTGTATGTGTACTTCCTCTGATATTTGTAAACATTTTTACTTCTGTGTTATTTATTGTAGGAGAGCGATTGTCCATTAAAACTTTCTAGGCCAATTCAAAACCTGTTATTTAGAGTCCTGATTCCATTAGTGCTTACATCAGTTAAAGTGCCTAGAAGATCATGATGAACAGTACTCCCCAAACCTGCACTCTCTTCTTTGAAAAACTACCATCTGTAAACTCTGTTTTTTCCCCTCTCATGATAATTTTAGGGAGAGGATAAAATGGATGAAAGAGCTGAAGAAGTAGGATGAGATAACATTGGCTGAATTGTATAATGCTGTATAGGCAGGTCTGTTCAGCTACAGAAGGGCTTATATCCTCACTTGATAAAGTGCTCTGTGAGTGTACTACTTTTCAGAAAGGTATGGTGTGTATGCAGAATAAATGGAACTCAAATGTGGTGAAAAAGATTATGCATGCATATGAAAATGCAATTACTTTCCATGAATGTGGCAAGAGAATGTTGAATACTGTGTGCTACACAAAGTCAATGGAACTAGTCTCTGGTGAGCTTATACTCTCTTTATTTTGCTTATACTGGAAGGTGAGGTTGACTTTAGGTCTGGTGTCCATATACGTCACCAAAATAACTCTCTCATTTAAAAAAAATAAGGAAAGGCTGACAGTGTCTAATGACATTAACTAGATCTGCTATTCTACCTACTTACACTTATTAAAAAAAATCAAAAGTCTTAGTGAGTTCATCATGGCTTCTGATGAGAAAGCTCTAATTAAAAAGGAATCAATATAATGAGATTTTGCTGACCAACTGCACAGTCTAAATACTGAATTCCAGTACTGAGTTCTGCTGAGCATCTAGTAATATTCTCAGTCATTTGCTCCTAAAGTCTGATGTCTTACTTCCTTACTAAGTAAGCCTGTGTATATATCGCTGTCTGCAGTTTCCACCCTTGACGTTTTTCAGACTGACCCCTAACCCTAAAAATGCACTTGTCAAAAATGCCTAAAGATACCCTCAAAAGTATGGCAATTTAGGATGTTTTACTGAGATCACCCCCTAACATCTTGGCCAACACTATCTCACTTTTTCCTGTGATATCCCTGCCTATCTGCATTAATTTTTATCTCTTATGTTTAGGATGATGCAGTACAGTGACTGTCTTGCTGCTTTCTTTTTCACAGTTTGTAACAGAGTAGATTCCTCGTTCAGGAATGAGTTCCCTGAATTATGGTAAAATAAATTACAATTATTAAGAATCAGGGGATGGCTTTTCAGTAGTGAGGTAGTCACATGATGTATAATGGATTTTGGAACCTTTGGGACTGAGAGGGGTTTAAAATTTAAAAAATCTTTTTCTCCCTACATTTTCTGAAGTATATTTATACAGGTTTTTTTAAATTCCAGTCATTGTTCCTGTGTTTTTCTTTAATGAGAAAATTGTGTTAATTTCAGCCAGCATCTGAACTTAACTATATATTACTAACATCATGTTGGAGGTCACAGATTACTTCAGATAGCTATACTCCAGTGGGTTATTAAATTGTGAAATGTCTTCAGAATATTTTGTACCTGCACACATCACTGAGTTGTCCCTTTAGGTTAGTAGCATCCTGTGAGTGAAGACCTGGTGAGTATTCAGCTTGCTGCTCTGTGTGCAAGGGACAGGCTCACATCATGTCGCTGAATCGTCCTCTGAATCTTCCTTAGAATTGCACTCAACTAGGCTGAAAGATTTGAACTTAGAATAGATATTAGATGTTAAATAATTCCTAGGACCCATCCTACTGAGGTGTAGCTTCTTACTGTAAAATCATAGAATCGAATCATAGAATCATTAAGGTTGGAAAGGACCCCTAAGATCATCGAGTCCAACTGCTAACCTATCACTGCCAAGTCCACCACTAAACCATATCCTCAAGCACCACGTCTACCCTTCTTTTAAATACCTCCAGGGATGGAGACTCAACCACCTCCCTGGGCAGCCTGTTCCAATGCCTGACAACCCTTTTGGTGAAGAAGTTCTTCCTAATATCCAACCTAAACTTCCCCTGGCACAGCTTGAGGCCATTTCCTCTCATCCTATTGCTTGTTACTGGGGAGAAGACTCTGACCCCCACCTCACTACAACCTCCTTTCAGGTAGTTGTAGAGAGCGATAAGGTCTCCCCTCAGCCTCCTCTTCTCCAGGCTAAACAACCCCAGCTCCCTCAGCCACTCCTCATAAGACTTGTTCTCTTGACCGTTCACCAACTTTGTTGCCCTTCTCTGGACACGCTCCATCACCTCGATGTCCTTGTAGTCAGAAGCTCAAAACTGAACACAGTACTTGAGGCACGGTCCCACCAGTGCCAAGTACAGGGGCACTATCACCTCCCTGCTCCTGCTGGCCACACTATTCCTGATACAAGCCAGGATGCCATTGGCCTGAGCACACTGCTGGCTCATGTTCGGCTGGCTGTCAACCAACACCCCCAGGTCCTTTTCCTCCAGGCAGCTCTCCAGCCACTCCTCCCCAAGCCTGTAGCGTTGCATGGGGTTGTTGTGACCGAAGTGCAGGACCCAGCACTTGGTCTTGTTAAATCTCATACTGTTGGTTCCGGCCCAGTGATCCAGCTTGTCCAGGTCCCTCTGTAGGGCCTTCCTACCTTCCAGCAGATCAACATTTCCACCCAGCTTGGTGTCATCTGCAAATTTACTGAGGGTGCACTCAATCCCCTCATCCAGATCATCAGTGAAGATATTGAACAGGACCGGCCCCAACACTGAACCCTGGGGAACACCACGTGTGACCGGCCGCCAACTGGATTTGACTCCATTCACCACCACTCTCTGGCTTTGGCTGTCCAGCCAGTTTTTAACCCAGCGCAGAGTGCACTTGTCCAAGCTGTGAGCAGCCAGCTTCTCCAGGAGAATGCTGTGGGAGGCAGTGTCAAAGGCCTTACTAAAGTCCAAGTAGACAGCGTCCACGGCCTTCCCCACATCCACTAAGTGGGTCACCTTATCATAGAAGGAGGCCAGGTTAGTGAGGCATGACTTCCCTTTCATAAACCCATGCTGGCTGAGCCTGATCCCCTGGGTGTCCCACATGTGCCGCGTAATGGCATTCAAGATGATCTGCTCCATGACCTTTCCCAGCACCGAGGTCAGGCTGACAGGCCTGTAGTGCCCCGGATCCTCCTTCTGACCCTTCTTGTAGAGGGGCATCACATTCGCTAGTTTCCAGTCATCTGGGACCTCCCCTGTTGACCAGGACTGCTGATAAATGATGGACAGTGGCTTGTCGAGCTCCTCTGCCGGCTCCCTCAGTATCCTCGGGTGGTTCCCATCCGGCCCCATGGACTTGTGAACATCGAGGTGAAGGAGCAGGTCGGTGACTGCCACCTCTTCAACAACTGGGACTTCATTCTGCATCCTGTCTCCATCTCCCAGCACAGAGGCCTGACAACCCTGAGGATGACCAGTCTGACTGTTAAAGACTGAGGCAAAGAAAGCATTAAGTACCTCAGCCTTCCCCTCATCTTTCCTGGCAAGGTTGCCTTCCACATCCAACAAAGGAGGACGATTCTCCCTGGCCCTCTTTTTGTCACTGATGTATTTATAAAAACATTTTTTGTTAACTTTAATGGTGGCGGCCAGTGTAAGTTCCAGCTGTCCCTTCGCCTTCCTAATCTTTTCCCTGCATAACCTCACAACATCCTTGTAGTCCCCCTGAGTCACCTGCCCCTTCTTCCAAAGGTGGTAAGCTCTCCTTTTTTTCTTGAGTTCCAGCCAAAGCTCCCAATTCAGCCAAGCCAGTCTTCTCCCCTGCCTGCTCAACTTACGGCCCATGGGGACAGCCTGCTCCTGCACCTTTGAGACTTCCTTAAATCACCTTACCTATTGTCATGGGGAAAAACTGCATTTGACCTGTGACAGGAGTAGACTAAAGGGTCTTATTGCCCTACATATATTTATTGCAATTACACCTGAAGAATCACAGGAACAGAATGGAATTATCCCTTTGGTCTTATGAAGAAGCATAATTTGAATATTCAGTTATTATTAGCATGATTCATGAGAAAAAAAAAAGCCACAAAAGATCTACCTGTTAGTTTTTTAGACAGAAAAGAAAGTAGCACTAAAAGCCATCTGGAGTGAGCATCCATAAACTCTTAACAATGTGGTGTTTCCAGAACTGATACTGAATTTCAGTATTCTGGTTTCTTTCTCACAGGAATGACTAGTGGTGGACTTGGCAGTGATAGGTTAGCGATTGGACTCAGTGATCTTAAGGGTCTTTTCCAACCTTAACTGTTCTATGATTCTATCATTATGAACTCTCTGGTACTAGTGCCATGTAGATAGTACCTTGCCCACACAGTTTACATGCTTTTGCATTTGAATATTCTTTACTCAGCCTTTCTGAAAAATAAAATATTTAGCATAGTCAGTTTAATTTAGTTCAGCTATGCCAGTCAGAAGAATGTAGATGTAATCAACATTCTCCGTCTCCCTCTTCCTCCTCTCCCTTTCCAAAGAGGAGCAATGTGCTGTATGCAGCCTGATCATAGCTCACTGCAGTCTGATCATTTAGGAGAACAAGAGTCTATCTTGCCTGCCAATGCCTCTCTGAGCTTTGCAATGGAACTGTATTGTCACAGTGCTATTATCTTCTTTGCCGAACAACCCCATGCTATATGTTGCTATCCTACTGGAGTTTCAGCTGAGAAAATTAAAATGGATATGGAAATTTAACAGGAAACTGAAATGTCTGAGAAATGCTGAAAAGGGCCTATTCAGACATGCCTTACCTTACAATGAAATAGTGGCAGGTTTCTAAAGAGGATTATCTCTCTATTAGAATGCAAATAAACACTGGTCTCCCCTGTCTAGCTATGGAATAATGACTCTAGACAAAAGCGGTATATTGTCATCTTTGGCATCTCACCTTTATTATATGCTTAGTTTTTCCATAAATTATAACATTCTTCAATTATGATTAGATGTGTGCAGTGGTGAATCAGGTATTATTAATCAAAATCGTTCTAAACAGTCACTTATAAGAACATGTATAAGGGCAATATGGAAAAGGGCATGATGAAGAGAATATCTGCAGTCTAAAAGGTACCCTTTAGTAGGATTCCATTTTAAACAAGGTGTTAAGAGAGGTAATGTGGGTGTGTGTATTAAGCAGTGTGGCAGAAATAGAGTTTATAATGATATGAGCTTCGATGAGTTGGCTTAAAGGTTGAAGAAGACATAGTAAGCCAAACTGACAATGAAACACTTTTATGCTGCTCTTTATAATTGTCATATAAGGGAGAAGTGGAAGGGAAGAAAGAAGAAAGAAGAGGGCACAGGGAAGGGAAGGTGGGGGCAGGGGGAGAGAGAAAACTTATGAACCCAACAAAAATACACAGAATATTTGACATACTCAAGCATGCCATTCCAGACACTCAGCTGCACTGACACAATCTTTATCTGCTGAAGGAGTAAAAAGGTGTTTTGAGTGTGACTCAAAACTAATACTGGACATCTGCTAAGGATATTGGTCTGGTGGGTGACTGCTGCCCCACCAGGAGAAGGGTGGTGTTTTTAAAGCAATCTGTTCAAACTTCAGCCCAATTTCTCTGGCTCTCATAGGCTATACAGCTGCTGAACTTTAGGAATGGCTATGGTCCCACATCTTTCCTACTTGGAGGATGCCTCTAACAGAAAGATGTCCTCAGATAGCGAGTCTGTAAGTTTTTAGTTGCTTTGCATCATCAGTATACATGAATGCACACAATACAGGTTAGAATACTAAAAAGAGTGATTACAGTTACAAATTTTTTAAATCAGCATTTCAATTAAAAACTTTTTTTCATTAGCTCTGTATTTTGTTCAGTGTGATAAACTTTGCACACTGTTCCTAACTCTGTTTTGTGAGGATTTTGATTTCTTTCTATTTGTCTGTGATGTAGTCAAATAGTAGCCATCTAGAAAGTCCTTGTTATTTCTGTGGAAAGGGGCCTCTGACTTGGTCCACATGGGTTTGCTGGTAAAAAATTTGTTTAAACTCTATCTCTGTGGCTTTATTACATTTAACATCATGTTCATTGATGTAGTGGCATATCTTATATTTTATATAAGGGGAGAAATTGAGAGGTTGCTTTGTTGACACTCTGGTTAACCTGTGAGTCTGGGTTCTGTCATTCTGCTTTGTATGCACAGGAAAATCCTATTTATGAGATAAAGCAGGCAGAGTGGCATCTTTGAAATTCTCCATTTATCCATTGATTAGGGTTTAGCACACATAATTTCCTAGTGTTCTCCTAATGACATGTCCCAAACTCCAGCTGTAGGGACTTGTTCTCAAAATAAGTATCTAAGCACTTCAAATCCAGAAGTTTTTAGCTATGATTTCTAAAAAGATTAAAAATTAATGAATGATGATAAGCTCTATTCTGTGGGTTTTGTTTCACACAGAATGACCAGATTCAAATGCCACTCAGTTGCTTAAATATCTTCACAAGGGAGTTAAGACCTTAAACACGTTTTGCAGATCTTAAACTGAACAGAGACTATATCATAATTTTATACAGCCCAACAAACCCATATGTCTTTTACCATATTATGATATACATATACATTAACATAGCAAAATATCTTAAACCAATATATCTCAAAAAAATCCAATAAGAGAAAATTATACTGGGGGGATGTGTGCTTGATTTTACTTCTATGAACATATATTCATAAGAATGAATAGCTTTTTCTTCCCAATCTGCTACAAATTGGAACCTGGTGGTTGTCAACAGCCTTTAATGAAATTCAGTCCTGGGCTTAGGATCACTCCTGAGCCTATGTAAACCCTCCAGCAGCTTTTAAGTTGGGGATTGGACCTGTGCTCTTAACTTCCTTAGCAGAACGGAGCTGAGTGCCAAATCACCCTGCAGATTTGGGAGAGCTTCCCAAAGAAAGGGAGGGTAGCTGATTAGTGGGGAAAGCAAAATATCCTTGAGTACAGAGACTGTCAGTTGCTAAGAGAACTTAATCCACTTCACTGTCAATAGTAACAATGCTGGAATGACTCTGCTAAGACTTCATGGCTTGAAAATTGGTTTTCAGGCAAGCAGAGAACTTGAACAATGTGTCCTCATCTTAGTTTTGCACAGGTGGGGGGGTTCAGCCGTCAGATACTAAAGGGGACCTTAAATATTTCTACTTCTCTTAACTTATTAGAAAATTAAATCCCTGAGACAAACTAGATTATCTTCACCTTTATGTTTATGCTGTAGCAGATCACACTGTAAAATTTGTGTGTAGGAAGCTAGTTGTTTTCCTTTTGATTTTTGAACAAAATTTTAATCATTGGCTTAGATGCTTTTCTGTGGTTCTGTGTGCTTGTCTCAGTCTGTGTAAATACCTCACACAGGATTAGGCTGAAGTGTTTTAAGGCTTTTCACTGCAGCTCTCCTATCTTCCTGGAAGACCGGTAGACTTCTGCTGTCCGAGGTGTGAATGAGGTATTGATTCTGAGGGGATCAAAGCCTCTGGGGTGCTTCATAAATCAGGAAAACTTAAAAGAATCAACAAAATGTCTATGGCTAGAAGACCTCAAAAAAGAAGTTACTCACTTTCCATGAGACCCGTGCTAAAGAAATAAGGTCAATGACAATCTTAACACAATATCTAAGGACTATGGGTGAAGTTACAGTTCACTGCCACCAGTAGAGCCAGGAATTGACCTGTGACAGGCTTGATGATAACACTCAACTGCTAAGCTTTGATTTAATTTGCCATTTGGGTTTACCATAATAGTTTATAATCCCCAGTGACCTCCTTAGCAATGTCTAATATAATTATGATTTATTTCATTGTGGCCATCATTACTGGTGATTCATTTATGCTTCATACAAAACATTGCCTGAGTTCTCTCAAGCTGGTATGCAAGTCCCTTAGGTAGTTTGCATGTAAGGTACCTAAATATCAAAGTTCAAATGTGTAAGGCTTGGAGTAACAAGTTTTATTAAGCATATTTTTAGGTCTACACAATTTGATTATTCGGCATAGCTCTCTTATGCCGTTCTTACAACCGCATGTTAAATCTGCAGTTACAAACTAAATATTAATTGGAATGCTGGCTTTTTCCATGCTGCCAGACAAATGAATGTTTAGGAAGATGTAGGTGCTTCAAGTCAACAGAAGCTGAATGAACGGGTGACTTCCATTCCACCAAAATGCTATAATACCAACCTGCTGAATTAAAATGTATTTACAAAGAAGGCTAGAAATGGGTGTTATTTCTTCTTACACTGTGAGATGAGCCTCTTTACAGGGCAGACACATGCTAGGGGAGCAGGAGGAATGCTGCTGTTCAAGTGCATTGATGAGTTCCCTGGCCATTGAGAATGCATGAAAGGCTGTGGAACATATCAGCTTTTCCTTTAGTTTAAGTACACATTTAAGCCTGGAATACAGATGTTTTCCTCAAGCAGAAGTTTATTACTTTTGTTGGATAATCCTTTTCAGCATATCTTCTTCAGTCATTAAATATCTGAAAATAACAAATATTTGGTTTCTGTCTGGTTGCGTTCCTAGCCCAGGCATCATGGTCCTATGTGCTGTCTAATCAGTTGCACACATTGTTACTTCTGTCACTAGCCATCCTGCCTGAAAAACTGAATTTGAGAGGCCGATCTAATCTTTAACCAAACTAGTAGTTTGTGGCTACTGGGGGCTAGGGGCAGAGGTGGCCTCTGTGCAGCTGACCTTAGAAAATCCATGAGTACTTTAGGACTCTTTCGAGGCAGTATAAGAAGCAGACTGTGCTAACAGGAAGGAAACATTATGCATCTGGGACTGTGTGCAAGAAATGTCATTATTGTCAGTGTATGTGTATCCCTTTCTCTTTCGCAGTGTAGAACACTACCTTCTGTTCTCATTCGTTCTCAACATTGACTTTGATTTTAACTCTTCTCTGAATTTATTCACTTACCATAAACCTGTCAGCTGAAAAGCTAAAATAATCCAGACAGGGAAGAAGAATGTTCCAAATGACTGATACATCCAATTAAGACTTCTCTGTGAAGATACGAGATACTCAAAATGTAATGCTGGTAATCAGTCCACAGGACAGAACTTAGTTATATGAAATATTTTTTTAATAAATGAATTCATCTAGGGAACCCTTGATCTACTGACAAACATTTTTTTTTGTCAAGAGGAAATAAGGTTGAAAAACATCATTCCTATTTAATATATTCTCATAAATTTCTTGCTGGGCTTAAAATAACAGCTATTACATTATTTCCTTAATTTTCCCATGAGTTGTTACTTCCCTTTTCTCCTGCTCTGCAGCTTTTAATTTCCATAGAAAACTTCACAGTTTCCTCATGTTCCTTTCAAGCTAGGCACATTCTGTCCTTGCACACTCTCTGTGAAGAATGTCTTGAAGATCTCAGATAATTTCTTAAGTATTCATTAGTCTTTGGTAGGAGTGTGTGATGTAGATAAGTGCATATAGAGCTACTACTGTGAAGGATGAGACAGACACCTGTGCCATTGGCTTGCAATTACCAATTAAATGGTGTGGAGAGGGTGAAACTTAATTTCTGTGTTACATGAAAACTAGACTTTGAAAAACTATTTATTTCCATTCTTAAAGAAAATCAGTCCTTTCAGCAGAAAAAAATTTTGAGACTTTGAAAAACATAGTAGAAAAAAGAATCATCCTGGATTTTCCTTTTAACAAAACAAAACAAAAAGAATGGAACTTCTTGTGTAGACGCACTAGGTTGCTGAAATTCATGGTGAATGCCCCAAAGCAAGGGACAGCTGTAGGTATCTATGGAGCTGACAAGCTACATACCCTGAGGAACACAGGTTTTAAGACTCCAGTCTAAGATTGCTGACTCCTGACTGGAGAAGCCCAGGTCTCTAGAGGTGTGGACACACAAATTCCAGGTCTCTGGAGATGCGCGCACAAAGCTGAGGGCTGCCATGAATGTTGTTGAATGTGCTGATAGTTCCAAGCTCATGATATGAAAGTTGCAGAGCTCTTATTTGTGAAAGAAAACCCTAAAATCATGAAGTCCTGGAGCTCTGAGTCAATGCTTTTATTGAGATTGTGGACTGTAAGTGATTAGGCTTTTGAGTTCCTCGCTAGTTAATCACGTTGGAGCTCATTTTCCAGCACCCAAGGCAGTAAGGGATGTTCAGTTCACACTAAAGAAAGTCTGAAGTAAAGCAGCCTGAAACGCGTCAATGTGGACCTCAGTCCATCAGTACCAGTGATGCAGATTTAGCTAGTAATACAATTCAGACTTGACCCAACTGGGTTTTACAATTACATTCCTTTAGTTTAAGGAATTCCTTGGTAAACTGTTAGCAACACTGCTCCAAAGTACCTCTTGCAGCGGGTCAAAATTAAACAGCATTTTGTGATAGCAGTTTTAGGGATTATTGCAGGAGTAAATATTTCAGATCCAAGTGCTGACTGAGTACAGGGACGACAGGGAAACCATTTGACAATGGTAGGAGGATTTGAGATTGTGCTTTTTCCCTTTTTTATTTCAGCAATATAAAGATCAGTTAGGTGTGTAATCTAAACCAGCAATCCCATCTCATAGATAGACACCTACACAAAGTTTTGAGGCTTAACTCATCTCATCCTATTTGTAGCTTAATTGTCAACTTCCAGTTCAAACTGATGCAGATTTACAGTTTCTGTAGAAATTGATGCATGTATTTATATAAAAAAAACCCCAAAATAGAACAAATACAATAGGAAATAGAAGTGATATTTAACACAAAGGATCACCATTTTCACTACAAATGTCTTCCTAGATAGCTGCTGTTCTCGAGCTCTTCTAACAACAGATTTACTGCCTCATAGAAAAAGGTACAGAGTGGAAAGATGTTTATTTGACAGAATATGGCTGCTGACATGGTCTTTTTATAGTTGGCTGTTGTTGGTAACCTTCTCTTTCTGTTATGAAGGCATTCCTTTCCATTTTTCCTTAAATTTCCCTCTTACTCCTGAAGCAACATAACATTTACTAATAATACTTGCAAACAAGTAGGGAAAACATTCTTATGCAATGGAATTATTCTCTTCTTCATTTTCTATATATTTATGGAATTCCATAGTAATTCAACATTAGGTATTTTATTGTCATTTGATGTATGCTGGTATGTCCTTAAGAAAAGAATTATTTCCCTGAATGGATGTTTGCTCTCTTTACCTTCTCTAACTGTACTGTGCATGGTAATGTACTTCTCTATTTTCTCCCTATCCATACACTTACTTTCAATTTAATGTGATAAAGAGAAATAAAAAGTGCATGAAGTTGACTGTAAATGATTAGATAATAATTCACAATTTCATTCAATTATCAGAGCAGTCTGAAGGTCAGGGTGTTGGTGAAAAATCCTCCCTCTCCCTCCATTGCCTACCACTCTTTGTGTATTTACTGTTGGAAATATGACGGACCTAAGCTGAAAATGCCGTTATCAGATTCGTATCTGAGTACACAGCATTTGGAATTCTGACTTAGAAATGGGAACTGTTATTGCTTTCCTGGGCAGCTCCTGAGTGTTTATGTAAAAAGAGTTTAAGATTTTAAAATAAGCTTTAGAAAAACCTTCAAAAACGCTTTATAAGATACATGCCTGGTTTTGAGGTTGCATTTAAACATAATCTATTTAATGCAACATACAACATGACTACAATGTAAGAGTTGAAATTCTACTACTCTAAATTCTTTCCTTATGAAATATCCACTTGTTGCATTTCAGGGAAACAGGAAATGGGACCTCCATTTAGTTTGAAGAATATTTATATAGTTGTTTCTAAACTATGTTATCTGACTATTATTTTCATCATTTGGATGCAATGTTGGTTGTCCTGTGAGAGTCGCTCTTTCCTTATTTCACTGTCAGACCACAGAATGTTTCAGCAACATTCATGCAGCATAAGGAGTTACTGGTATCATGACTTAGATGAGAAACTTTTAAACCTGTAATATAAAATGTAACTTCTCTTCATTGCATCTCCTCCATCAAAGTAGATACAAGTCTTGACTTCCATACTAACAGTTAACTACCAGGACAAATTCCTTGATATATGCCCAGAATCATTGCCACTGGTGAAGGGGTTTATCAAAGACAAGGAGAAACAAAATTAATCTAAAATAAACCTTTCTTGTTATAAACACAATATTTAAGTAGATAACTAAAGCTGTTTCCAAATAGCTGTATAAACTTTGGATGCCTTGTTTTTTTCCCCGAAAGGTTCTGCTTTTATTGTTCATTTTTGTTATCTAAATTTCTATTTATCCTCTCTTACGAAGTTATACTTCTCTGTTCTGTTGTCTTCTGTATCTGCAGATACGCTGCTTGTCTAAGCTTTTTGTCTTCTTTTTTCATGACCTTATTCCTTCAGTTGTCAGATTTATATTTTTGCTTTCATTTTCTCTATTAACCACTTTCATGCTTCTTTCTTTGTATTTTGGATTCTATCTTCTCATCTTTTAGCCTGGTCTTTTTTCTGTACATCTCTTTTTGCTTCTTACATTTACTAGCGTCCCTATTTTGTCCATGGTATTCAGCATATTTTATTTATACAAAGCTCCTTTTGTCTTCTGTGCCAATTTTGCACAAGATGAGAAGCTGTTCCTTTCTTGTACTGATTTTTGAACTAAGCTGAACGTATCAGTGCAATCATTTGAAAAAAACCCAAACCACCAGGTACTCAAAATAAAGGAGATCTTGACTTTTATCAGAACTGTGCCTGAGCCCCTAATTTACAGTCAATACACTTTGGTAAAATGATTTTTTATTTCTTTTAGAATGGCCTTTGGCTTTCCAGCAGCCATAGATAATGATAGCCTATGACCATAAACTGATACTTATAACTGGAGATCTCAGAATACAGAATAGATTTCTCAATGCATATTTGAAGTGGATATGAGCTGAAAACTTAGATCAATCTCTAATGTGGCTAAGAAAATGCACATTAGCGGTACATGAATATTAGGTTTAGTGCGTAATGAAATTGGGCCTTCTAGATGTTTTTCCTTACGATGAAAAATGTATTTTGATCATATACTCTTAAACTGATGAGCATGGTCTTCAAAAACTAATTTATGGTAAGCACAATGGTTCCCATGAAGTGCCGTGTGCTTCAGCTAATGCATCCAGCAGGTGCAAGTGTGGCTACCATTGAATGCCTTCTGCGCCTGCATTTTTTGATGTTCACCATCATGCTTTCTCTACCAAACAGGTGAGCATGAAACAAAGAGCACTGAAAAATACTTTTGCATGAGCTGTGATGCCTTTGGGAAGGTTTCTGCTGCTTTTATTTGCCATAGGGTTCATATGCAGGAGGGAGTAGGATAAGGCCAGAGACAATCACCTGCCACGAGTCTAGTTCTGGTGTTATGAAGTGGTGGTGGAGTTATGAGTTTGAGATGATATTCAGAATTCCTATTATCTGATTCCTATCATTCAACACCCACTAGCTGTTTTGGAGCTCTTTGGTCTGTTATAACTCCAATAGATTCATCATGGAGTTGCACAGGGAAGGACTATCAATTAATTTCCCCCTTCACTCTGTCTAGGGAACAGGCACCCGGGAGAAAGGTGTTACAGGAGCAATAGCAGCTATACTTCCTTCTAACTATTGTGGAGGCCACAGTGGAAGCACAGATGATGCTCTTGGAGCTGTTCAGATTTAGGAACCCTGATGAAATACAGACAGAACAGTTTAAAAACTGGGATTCATTAGGCCTTGGGTGCTTACTAAAGAACAAGTCAAGTTTTTTGTTGTTTTTTTTTTTTTTTCTTTTTTCTTTTAATGGAACCCTGAAATACCACACCTTTAATTTAATTTTAAAAGCTGCTATGTGTTTGGGAGCTGCACTACTCCTTCACAGCTCGTTCCTTGACAGTCACCATTCCTCAATTCCTCTCCTACACAGGCTGCTCTCTCAAAAATAAGCAGAACCCTCTCTGTTTAGTGTTTTACCTCTAATAGTGTTGAGATATCTCAGTGTCCTGATTTCAGCTGGGATAGAGTTAATTTTCTTCACTGTATCTGGTACAGTGCTGGGTTTTGGATTTAGTATGGGAACAATGTTGATAACACACTGATGTTTTAGTTGTTGCTAAGTAATGCTTATGCTGGTCAAGGACTTTTCCAGCCTCCCATGCTCTGCCAGGGGCACAAGAAGCCAGGATGGGAGGGGGCACAGCCAGGACAGCAGATCCAAACTGGTCAATGGGATATTCCATACCATATGATGTCATGCTTAGTATATTAACTGGGGGGAATTGGCCAGGGTGGGCAGCGATCACTGACTGGGGACTGGCTGGGCATGGGTTGGTGAGTGGTGAGTAGTTGCATAATTTCTTTTTTCCCTGAGTTTTGCTTCTCTCTCTCTCTTTCTCATTATTTTCCTTTTCATTACTATATAATAATAATAATAATAATAATAATAATTGCATTTTAATTATTAAACTGGTTTTATCTCAACCCATGAGCTTTCTTACTTATGCTGTTACGATTCTCTCCCCCATCCCACTGGGGTGGGGGAGTGAGCAAGCAGATGTGTGGTGCTTAGCTGCCTGCCAGGTTAAACCGCAGTGCTCAGAAGAGATGAGAACCCTCTCATGAGATAAAATGGCAATGAACTAAAGGTCTCTATACTACAAAAAATAACAAGTGATCAAGAACTAAAGCAAACAGTATTTAACTCATGTGTTCACAGCAATTATATTAATGACATTCAATACGTGTGCCATTAACAGTTTCTGTAATTCATCAAAAACTTTGAGTTTAATATTTGACCAGCCATTGGTCACTATATAATTTCTAATACCAAGAGCATTATGCCTTACATGATTTTCAGACTGCATATAAATAGATAGATACTATAAACCTAAAAAGAAAATAATGTAATTGCACTTCAGGTACCAGTGACTGACAACTATTATAGATATTCTCAGAGAATAACACTCTGCCTGAAACAAAGCAACATTTCTCTGAATTATGGGTAAAAATGCAAAGAACTGGGTCAAATGTGAAAATAAACGTTTTTAATATTTTTTTAAAAAATTTTGGGAATGATCTTTCATATCCACTGAAAAGCACAAACAATGTGGCCTTCAAATATATGATATTTCTGTGACCTGTCCAGTTTTGTATTCTGGACTAGATCGTTGCCTTGAAATAAGTATTGCTACAGCTTCTGCTGTATGGCAAAAGGGTGGCCTCCTTCACTGTAGCCCTCAGGATTTTTACTTAAATAAAAGCTTCTATGGCACAGAGTAAGCCACAAGCTATGGAGAACCCAGTGGTACTAGCCTCTCATGAAACACATACAACTGGGCTGTTGAACACCATTTCAGATGACTGTGTTCACAGATTTCACCCTTCATGCTCTTCCTTCTAGCTTCAGGAAGCATTTTGTCTGAATCTGCAGCTAAGCTTACATCCATAATACTCATTATAACCTAGATCCCCTGCACACCTCTGCCACACAGAGCTACACTGCTAATTTACAGCCTAATGTCATTGCAATGAATTCTTTTTTTCTTACACAATATACAACATTGTATGTTACTGTTTTTTTTCCTGTAATATACTCCTTATATGCTGACACAGGAACTGTGAAGCCCGTAGAGCTCCTGGTGAAAGAGAGAAAGAAATCTCTTGAGTCTGCTTTATTACTGTGAAACTAGATGAAAGCCAGTTCAATACAACTCTTGTTATATGTTTGAATGACATATCAAGAGAAAATAGTATAACTCATTCAAAAGAAATATGAGGAATTTCTTATGGGGCAGTGCTAATTGCTCACAGTATTAATTAAATATTAGGTGGAAAATAGCCTTACCCGTTCTGTGACATCTCTAGGAATCCTGAGTCAAGAATTCTGAGACCTAGATTTGTGTAATTTTTTTCAAGGGTCATGTTTCCCAATGGCATACGGAATCACTTCTAATGACACTTTGGTAATATCTTTCTTAGAAACAACTAAAACTGATGAATACTATAAACAAAATCCTTCTGATGATGATGAAATATAAAGCTTTTTTTCCCCTTTGATTCCTCAGGAACATGTGACAAATTGTCGTAGTACAGTCACACTGAACTTCTGATCCTAAATTGCTCATGTCGTGTCTTAAATAAAGATTATGCTGAAGCTCAGATCACATATTTGAATCAAAATTTCTCAATGTCCCATAGACACATGCAGATTTTTTTAACCTGAAAAATACACCCTGTCATTGGCTGCTCCCTCCAATCTCATTGCAGGACTGAGACGCCAAATTTGTATCTGTGTCCATACCTAAATTTCCACAAGTCAGTTCAGAATAACCATTTTGATTCACAGCTGCCTTTGCTCTATGTACTGTGAAGCCCAACCTGCTTCCCTGTTCTAGTCTATCAAATATAGTGCTGCCAGGATTACCTCTACTCCTGTTATACTGACCGTATCTCTTTCTGTTATTTTAATCCCTTCACTGGCTTCCAATTTCCTTTTACACCAGGTTCAATCTCATGCTTTGCCTTCATCTTCAATATTTCATCTATTTTTTTGCTCAGCTTGTTTACCTATCTTTTACCTATAGCTCCTTGCACTGAGAAGTCTAAATGCTTCTTCTTAGGTAAGCAAGATCTGTGTAATGTGTGACCTGGGATTTATTAAAGCTTCTCACCCCATTTCAGTTCATGTTTGCATTATAATGCTGGTAGTAATGACAGTCAATTTAAAAAGTGAATTGAAATCTAAATATGAAAAAGACTCGAACACCTATTATTTAATAGATAATTTCAGTTGCATATTGTTCAGCAGAGTGGTAGTTATAAGGTATAATGTTAGCCTTGTTCTATTCAGGGTTATATAAAGAGACCTAGATGAGAGCAGAAACCCTTAATCAAACAATTTCAGTTGTTATTTCTTGGTTTTTTTGTTTTGTTTTGTCCCCGTCCCCCCGTCCCCCCCCCCCCCCCCCCCAATAATTTGTTCTTTCTTGTTATGGGCAGCTATCATAGCAAATGATCAGTGAACACCCAGACACTGAGAGTACTGAGATTTCCCAAAATGAAGGCTTTGAAGGCCAGAAAGAGAACAATACAGAATCCACTATTTTTGAGTGAGGAAGTCACTCTTCAATATCTTGTTCTGACAGGAGGCTGGTTGCATAAAGGACCATGCCTCCTTGAAGAAATAGTCAGGAACATCATCCAGGTTTTTGTAGATCACAACAGTCTTGTGTTATGTCTGTTTCCTTCAAAAGGCTTGGCATTCTGGGTATTTGTAGTGACATTCTTATGGTACCTGTATTCTCAGAGAACATTGTCATGGTTTAACCCCAGCCAGCAACTAAGCACCACGCAGTCACTTGCTTACTCTGCCCCTGTGGGCTCTGGGGAGAGAATCAGAAAAGTAAAAGTGAGAAAACTCGTGGGTTGAGATAAAGACAGTTTAATAGGGAAAGCAAAAGCTGCACTTGCAAGCAAAGCAAAATGAGGAATTCATTCACTCCTTCCCATGGGCAGGCAGGTGTTCAGCCATCTCCAGGAAAGCAGGGCTCCATCAAGCTTAACAGTTACTTGGGAAGACAAACGCCATCACTCCGAACATGCCCCCCTTCCCTCTTATTCCCTCAGATTTATAAACTGAGCATGATGTCATATGATCTGGAATATCCCATTGGTCAGTTGGGGTCAGCTGTCCCAGCCGTGTCCCCTCCCAGCTTCTTGTGCACCCCCAGCCTACTCGCTGGTGGGGTGGGGTGAGAAGATGAAAAGGCCTTGACTCTGTGTAAGCGCTGCTCAGCAGTAATTAAAGCATGTCTGTATTATCAACACTGTTTTCAGCACAAATCCATAACATAACCCCAAGAGCTACTATGAAGAAAATTTACCCTATCCCAGCCAAAACCATCTATGTTGGTGTTAGCTGGGATTTGCAATACTGCTGGACATGGGAGAATTGGATCACTTCCAGGAATTGGGAAATAATTTTACAGATTCCAACCACCTGTTTTCAAAATTGGGTATGCTTAGCTTTGCTAGGGAGCTAAGCCTTTCATCTGGGAATCAGCACTTTACCAATACAAGCTGCTGTTTCCCTCCATTGGATGATGGAAGGTTTGATTTCATGTATTTAATTTCTTTTCTGATCTCAGAGGAACATGCATGTGTTTGTAAAATAGCGTTTGTGGACCACAAAGTGGAAAAAACCACAAATTACATTCATTTCCTCCTAAAAACCAGTGCTATTTTGTGAAGTTTTAAATGTAAAAATGCATCACCCACTTAAGTTCTGATGTGGGGTATCTACTATGCTCTGCTTGCCAATTTATTTAGACTGCAGAGTCTATGGTATCATAAGATAATACGTATTCAGGTACAGCTCTGATGCTAAGGATACTACACAAGGGCTACATAAAAAAAACCAGAGAGGAAGGATCAGGAGGAAGAGAACCTACAGTCAACTATGACATAAAGAAAAATATAACTATTATTTTTTTATTTTTCTAAAACTATTTATCTGAACAAGGAAAATACTTCATAACAATAGCCTCTCTCACTTTTTACCCTACCAGATTTTAAATATTTCTGTTAATTTTTCCAGTATGCAATTAATGCAGAATACTTAAAAGTACATTTATGTATAATTAAACTCCACTGTTTTCAATTTCCTCTGCGTATTGTACATTTTATGTTTTTCAACACACCCATATGTCTCTGAAAGATATTCACCTTCAGTAACTTTTTGTTGATTTCTGCACTGAAATGGCTTCACAAATGCAATAACATATGGGCCATAAGTCTCCAGGGAGGTGACATGTCCTAGGTCAATATTATGTATGCAAAACATTTACACAACTGACCAAAATGATTCCTTTGGTCCCCTCATGGCATCTCTAAAACCTTTTACTGCATATCTACACAGCTGGCTAAAGCACCTCTGAAGCCAGGGTTGTTAACTGAGTCAGTAATTACTATTTTAAAAAGTCATTAAATAAAAGCTATCTGTGCTTTCAGAGCAATTAAATTTTATCCCTTGTATGCAAGTTCTACAAGAGATTTCTAGCAGCACAATGTCTCATAATAGTTAGCAGTACTGATTTTGATTTATTGCCATAGAAAGATATGTGTTCTTTGAGTAAGAACTATCCCAACCCTTGAACAAACCCAATGCTATTTTAATCAGTGGTTAATGATTCACACAACTAGTAAACTGAATGTTAGATAAAGCTTCTTCGATGGCTTTGCTGAAGAACAGGCTGACCAGTGCACATGAAGTGTATGACATTTAATACAAATGGACATCTGGAGTGGGAGGGAAGGTAATACCTAATCCCCGCTCCTTGTAAAAGCTGAGCAAAATCAAAAGAAGAGATATCTGGAACTGAGACGAATACATTTTAGCTTGTCTTACTGTATTACAGCTGAAGAGATCCTCAATCATTTCATGAAATTGAACCTAAAGGGTTTTTTTTATGGGTAGAAACTGCCATTGCTAATCCAAGTTGTATCTGTATTTATTTTAACCAGTTTTGCAGGCCTAAAATAGCAGCATCTCATATTTTATTCAAGAAGATAGATGTTCTTAAGGATAAACTGTCTTGTCCCTTGTGTAAGTGATGACTTTAGAAGATTAATTTCTTGAGTTACAAACATTCCTGTTTTGTTATAGATTATATAATTATTCTGTGCGATCATCCCTGAGCTAAATATTCAGGTTATAGTTGTTAGTATCTATACAAGGTTCAGTGATAGAGCTTCTAAAAACCTTGAACAGGATGAATTGATTTACAGAATTTGTAGAATTTACAATATATTTATGAACTACATTATGGAATTTGTAATCACCTTTATCTGAAGCTATACTTCTCTTATAGTTTTTCAAGTTTTCAGTACTTTGAACCATGTAATTAGAATTACACAGCTTAAAACCATTGGCCTTGTGCACCTGTAGACTTGGTAATTTCTTTCTTAACCAAACCTTCTTGTTTTATTCAGTTCTTATAAACTCTACAAATTGTTGAATAAATCTCCTTTTTAAACACTATTTTTTAAACATCTTGTTTCATTCAGAATCAACTTTTTCTAAGTGTGTTATTTCATCTGGGGACAGTATTAAGCATATATAAGTTAGAAATATTGTTTGCTTTAGAAAAAAATCCTGGACAAGATCGGTGGAAAATATTTTCTTTCTATAGCTATTTGTTTCAGGAAATTAGTAGCTGCTACAGACACAGTCATGTATCCTACAGTCTTTACAGGAGTACTCATGGAATATATAGGATAAAGTTAAGAGACTTTCACAGAGCTCACAGATGTCAATGGTGTTCACCTTCAGTAAATCCAGATGTGGCAAAAACGTGGAGGTATTATTCTTCTTGTTGGATAATGAAAGATAATCCAGGCTGTTACGCCAACTTTTTTTTTTATATTTTGGAAAACATCTGCATTTTTCCATAAGTGACAAAATTTTAAATTACAAGGCTTTGAAAAGAAGAAGGCTTGACCATTAAGTCACACACAAAATCTCAGTCTTCATCAATAGGTCACAAACAGAAGTTCCCAAGGGAAAGGAGATATTGTTATTTTTCCTTCTACAACAATGATGAAATATGTATGGAGATATCAAAACAGACATAACAGAAACTGTGTGAAATGATACAGGTTTTCTTTTATAGTTCTATAATTCATTATGAGATATTTTCATCTGACAGTTCTCTAATTATATATTTAGTTTAATAAAGAAATTATTAGCACATTCAGACTTAATGTATTTACTTGTATATAAGAGATTATAATCCTGAGTTTGTAACTCAGTCCCACAAAGGAAAGCAGACTGAAAGAAAATCTCTACTATCTCACAGAGTCTCTAATATTATCATAGGGCAGGGGATGCTGTATGCAAATATTTTGTTAATTTTTATAATGGGATAATTCATGTTGACATAAGCATAAACACAGCTATCTGCAGTACT
The DNA here is from genome assembly GCF_963921805.1 of Phalacrocorax carbo. NCBI lineage: Eukaryota > Metazoa > Chordata > Aves > Suliformes > Phalacrocoracidae > Phalacrocorax > Phalacrocorax carbo. The sequence continues at coordinate 36,588,451 of NC_087513.1, read as the reverse complement.
GAGGGCTCAACATAATTAATTATGGTTAAGCAGTGGACATCATCTCTAGGCCTGGATAAGGAACTGATTTTTATGATTTATTTTTTTCAGAAAACAAAAAGATATGAAGGGAGAAATCAGTGTAGAGTCAACCAAAAGAATAAAAGGAAACCCTAATGATTTAAAAAGAGATCTGTTTATCAGCTACTGTTCTCTTCTTTCCCCATTTCTCTTCATCTGAATATTTCATATTCTGGTTCAAAATTTTTGTTTGTCTTCTTTTAAAATGTAAAACCCTTTTTTTCCTTTCACCTTAAGCAATTTGTAGCTTGTAATTTTGAAGTAGCATTTTTTAATTTCAGAGTTATATTTTGAAAACAACCAGGCAAAGAAATTCAGTGATTTCTAAAGTTGTTATTTTGCTTAAGAATTTATATTTTTCAAGAAAAAACGGCTTTTAAACTTTTCTATTCCTCCTATTGTGTCAGTTTCTTTCAATCAGAACTGTTAGAGATATAATCCAAATAAGTAAATAGCTTTGGTTGTCCCAAAGACATATTTTCTAGCAAACCAATAATATTCTTCCTTTCCCTCCCCAGTTATGTCTGTATTATTTTTACTTAATTACCTTTCCCTGGAAAGAGCTCTGCCTTCCCTAGCATTATTCCCATAAATACTGGATGCTGGAGCATCTCTTCTATGAGGAAAGTCTGAGAGAGCTGGAACTGTTCAGCCTGGAGAAGAGAAGGATCAGGGGGATGTCTTCAATGTGTAGAAATACCTGAAGAGAAGTTACAAAGCCAGGCTCTTTTCAGTGGTCCCCAGTGACAGGGCCAGAGGCAATGGGCACAAACTGAAACACAGGAGGTTCTATCTGATCATAAAAGAAAAAAATTCACTGTGAGGGTGACTGAGCACTTACACAGTTTTCCCAGATAGTCTGTGGAGTCTCTATCCTTGGAGATATTAAAAAACTGTCTGGATGTGGTCCTGGTCAGCCTGCTCCTGGTGACTGACCAGAGAGGTTGGTCAAGATGGCTTCCAGAGGTGCTCTCCAACCTCAGCCACCCTGTGATTCCATGAACAGGGATCAAATTTACAAAACTATATCTGATATAAGATGACATTTCTGTCATCTTAATGCTACCTGTTAGGCTCTCTTTCTTTTTAAAAATATTGCCTAACTTGAGTGAACTCAATGAACTACTAATACAAATAATTATACGATTGAAAAGTTGTGGAGCTTCAGGCCTTTTCTCATTTCATTATGTTTAATTTTATAAGGGACGGAGTATGCTGGATTACACATTCTAAACATGGGATGCAACAACTCATAATTTTGACATTTCTAGAAAATACACTCACAGAATATTATCAAAAAGCAATGCCACCAAAAGCTGAAGAATTAGAGGGCTTTAGTTCTTAGGAGTAACAGTCAATCCAAAGTTTTATCAGCACAGAAAAATCTTTGTATCTGTGTACACTGATATTGACAATAATTTCATTTAAAAACAAATAAAAAATGAAATTGCCCCCGAGCTAATAGAAAATAAAGAAAAATCTACACATGTTGGTTTTGTATGTTCAAACTGTCCATGGACGGATGATGGTTCTGGCTTTTTACTATAGCTGATGCTATGATAGCTGAAACATTTGTGTGATTAAGACTGCATGCAGAGATAAATGAGTCATATAGAGGAATATGGGCTGAGGATGAATAACCCATTTACTTAAAAACTATAATATATGAGCATAGCTGACGCACATATGAACACAAGAAAAATTTCAAGAATGGAAATATGGGGGACTGTCTGATTCGTTGAAGAAAATAAACAAGCAATTCCATAAACTGACTTATTTATGAAGAGGCGATTTCTCAGGCAAAAGCTGTTACTAGCCATGGGATTTTTGCATGATTAAGAACTACTGAACTGTACACAAACGTAAGTCCATGAAACATATCCTTCGTTCATACTGTGCTTTAGAAGGCTAAAAAATAGATTACTGCCCTGTGTAGATTTGGTCTTTGCAGCATTGTCTAATTATTTCAGCAAAATCTGTCTTCCCACAGTGGCTAAGTTGCACTGAATATGGAAAGTCAAATAATATATCAAAATGTTTTAAAACCAGGAAAAGTACCATTCAGAATCATGCATATCGAAGAGATCTTGTGCTGAGAGGCTGTGTTGAGTTTCTCCATGGAACAAGTGTATGGTTTATATATGAGAATTTACCACTCATCTCTTTCTTTTCTTTCATATTGACTTTGAATACCACTGAGATTTCATATACTTCTGCCAGTGCATTTCTTGAAAGAACAGCAAAGATCTTTCAAGTGACAAATACTAACAAATCAACCAAACTAGGACCACGCAGTCATGAAGAATATCTTCTAAAAGCCCATTTGTATACATGTCACTCACTTCTTAATATATCTCTACTCTTTACGGTGGCTTCAAAATCATGCTTTGGAGCACTGCTACCACTCCAGCACTTTTTTCTTTATATCCTAAAAGTTGTAATTGATTTGTATAATTTCCTTATGTAACATACTAATAGAGCTGAAATGCAAGTTTTAAAGATTTTTTCTCAATTAAATCACTTCATAGTTCACAATAAGAGTGAACTGTATTAGCTTGTATGTATATTTAGTGTAACTCAGGTTACCTGCTTGCTATTACACCTCCTGAATTCAGACGCCTACATTAAAAATGGCTGTTTGAGGAGGGACAGTAGGAAATGAAACTGAAGAGACAGAGAGTCAGTATTTCCAATGTGAATACTAAGTCCTTAGAAAAATCAGTGAGTCAATTAACCATGAAAAAAACCACAACCTATTCAATCTCCAGTTTGTTTTTGTTTCTGTGGACAGAAAATAAGCTCAAGCCTCTTCCATTGGACATCCTCCCCTAAAAAAACCCCAAACAAACCAGCAGAACAAACCCAAGGTGACTAAAGTTTCTGCTGTAGATAAGGAAGCAGCAGGGCAGCCAGCAGCTTCTCAGGGGGGAACACTGATAGTAGAAGCATGCAGCAAGCATAGCACTGAGCCAGGAGAGTTTGAACCTTTGCTTGTAATAGCTACCTTTGAAAGAGCCATAATGAGCAGCAGGCAAACCCCCAGAATGTGGGTTTCGGGCTTAACCCTTTCTTTGTACATGCTTTTTGTGCTGAATAGACAGTGTCTTTTGATTTTAGTTTCTTGGTGCGCTGAACACCAAACTGCAGAGGCTCATGAGTTCTGCAGGTCTCATGCTGCGCCCAGCTGTGCCCTGCTCTCACTGGCAGCTCTGATGCCTTTTAGACAGTAGGGATCTCAACTGGTAGTAGACTTTGACCGCATCTGTGTGTGCATGCATGTATATGTAACACAACAGGTGACTAAGAGAATAATATTGCACAAACAAGAAAGGTCTTTACAAGATATGGTGATATTCAAGATACTATCTTGTGTAAGCAAGGTAATACTAACAAGATGAGAATACTTAGATATAAAATGGTGGAAAAATGGGAAAAAAATGGGAAAAAAATGGTCATTCTCTTGCCAGAAACCTTGAAACTTTCTCCCATATGCTCCTTATCAAGCTGAGCACAAGTTACCACATGCTCGTCTCTGTAAGCTTAGGGAAAGCCAGCAAAATCCTTTCTGAGGGTTGCTACACAGGTGCACAAATATGTGAGAACTCTTGTATTTTAAGGTACAGGTAAAAAGCAAACCAAACCTTGGGAAAAATGGCTCCAAGCTGTAACTTTAAATACATTCTAACAAGCTGGTATGAGACTTGCAGTTGCCACTTGTTGTATATGGATGCAAATCTCCTTTGAGCTAAGCTGCTTCAGCAAGTCCCTCTTAAGACAGTATGCAAAGGAAAGATTTTAATGAGGTTTCTGAGGTTCTGGTGAGGCTGAGCCCCCTCTCCCCCCAAGGCAAGAGCAGCACCTACTAGAGCAGTAACATCTGCATGGGTGGCAGGATGAACATCTGGGAATGTAAGGGCTGTGGCCATTCTGGTGAGGGAATCATACACTTCTGAGTCAGAAGAACTGCACTGGGAGAAAGATGACAGTTGCTCTTGTGATAGTCTGCTATAGCTGCTTATAATCTTATGAAGCTCTTACTTAAAAGTCTTAAAATCTTCTTGTCCTTGCTTCTTCTATTGGAAGTTCTTTTCAAAGTCTCAGTCTTTTGATGATTAAGATCTTTCTTCTAATTTCTATCCTGACTCATGGATAGCTTATATTTATTTGTGAAAAACCTTTTTCCATTTCTGACACATTTGTACATCTTTTCACCTTACATTTTGCAGCATTAAAAGGACCAAGCACTTTTTCCAGCCTCTAGGAAGGCTGTAAACATACCTTGCAAGAAAATATCTTGCTGAAAAATGAACACAAAAATTTTATGATTAAACAAAGAAGTACATTTAAAAATTAGATTTCCTTTTTTTTTGCTGGTACATGGTTATTGTCTGTTCAAAGTAGTAGCACTTATTGATCCAAAAATGAAAGAAAATTATTTCTTAAAGGCTGCATTGAAATGTGCTTGTGTGAAATAGTAACTTTGACCTTACAATTTGTACTTAATGAAACTTTCTCTTAGTGCCAGTATAGATGGACCTGGGGCGTTGGTTATGATGGGTCCAGACCAGTCTTTAGCTTGTAGACTTGTGGCTCAATGCAAGGCCAAACGATATCATGATGAAGCTGTGAAATGGAAAACAAAAGCACACTGTCACCAGTGTGTTCCCCTTGACTGATGTTATGTACAGCAAGACACTGTTACACAGCTCCAGAGGGCTGATGGCTTAACCTATGAAAGGCTGAATATGTAGTGCTTTAGTTACTGTTCTAGTACCAAAATAATCGCTCTCCTTAAGAGGACAGGTAATCATACAGGACTAATCCTGCACACTTATGTAAAAAATCTGTTGGCACTTAAGGAAGATTTATTTCATCAAGTAATGAAATCTGCAGGATTAGGCATAATGAAAAGAAGACCTTGCATTTGTCAAGGTATTCTTTTTGTCTTCTAAACCTGTTCAGGCAACACAAAACCGATTCTGATACAGACTCTTGACTGATCAGGACTTCTTGAAAAGCTTCAATATTTCGAGGTTCAAGAAACATCTTTAAAAGTAAAATGACTCATTTAAATTTAAACTGACTAATTAAGAGAAATACTACCCACTGATTTCAGACACTTGAAGAAATTCCATTCTTCCATATACAAGTTAAAAGCACAAGAACAGTTGAAAATTGTCTACCATACAGAAAAGCTTCCAGTTTTCCTAGAGAAAGCATTATCTTAAAAAGACCTGATAAAGAAATATATATGGATGAGAAATGAAACTGGATGACCACCCGTCTTTCTGTTTTGTTTTTTAGGAGTTTGGAGATAAAATAAGCATTAAAAAAAAAACAGCAAAGGTTTCTTAAAAGAAATGAAATTAGTAAGTAAAATTTTCTTAGCCAAAATAATCATATAGAACAGGTATGAGGGTGAAGGAAAATATACAGGTGATAGGTCAGAGGTTAAAGATGGAAGGAAGGTAGAGCCACAGGATGAAATGACTGCTTTTCTTCTGTTTTCAGTATAGTTGAGTGAATGCAGAGGTAATTAGAATGGAAAACAGAAAAAGGCAAGTAGCACATCTGAAAAATAAAGCTCTGAGAACCTGACACAAGGAGAACTGAGGACCTGGCTAACAGAGTGAATTAAATTGTAGGTCTGTCAGAATTTTTAACAAATCTGTGAGCCTGGGGATACTTTTTGTTAACAAAGAATCTCTAATAACACTGCATCTGCTGGGGAAGGAAGCAGTGATTTGGGCAGCGCCAGAAAGACTCAGTAGTTTATTCTCAAAAGTGTGCATTTTTTAAGAAGGCTTTTTGAGGAAAGTGAATTGAAGACATGGAAGTGGAAATAAAATATATTAAACTGAGCATAGTTCATCAAAGACAGCTCATGTCTGAATAATAGAATATCCTTCTTTGATTAAAATAAATAGTTTCCTAGATGAAGAGAAGTAGTAAATCTAATTTATCTGCTTGTCATTAAAATGTTTGATCTGTGTCTTCACCAGAAAATGTTAGTCAAATTAGAATAAGAACTCAGTATAATATCATGTGGTGGAGAAGAAAATGCAGCACATGCTGTGATGAAAGGTATAATCTCAGGCTGCAGAGAAGTTATCAGTGAGCTAGTTTAAGGATTGGTTTTGAAATCAATCCTGATCAATATTTTCACAATTGTACTAAATTTAAAAGTGTAATTAAATTATCAGGTTTTAAAACATTTGGCTCATTGTTGATAGAAATGAAATTCTAAGTAGAAATAAAAAGATCAATGCTAACAAATGTAAAAAAAATTACCAAGAACCTGATGTTTACACAGGAGTTTAAGCACCCACTGTGGGAGTCAAGTTAAAGGTAATGTCTAAACACATAACTCTAACCTTGCAAAGGGGTATAATCTTGGTACCTAACCCCAGAAGTGCTGTAACTACCTCATTATTTCATTTTGGGATCTTAACATTCCCTAGAGTGCCTTCATTTTGGTTGTGCTGAGCAGCTTTGTGCCCACTTTGTGAAAGAAAAACTGCTAAGTAAATATGCAGTAGTTCCTTTACTGAAACACTTCCACCTCATACATGCTAACGCTCAAAAAAGAAAGCAATTTAGATAAAGAGTACAATGGCTTATTTATCTATTTATTTATTTATTTATTTATTTATTTATTTATTTATTTATTTATAAAGTCTAGAAGCCTGTGATTAGGGCCTGGATTAATTCCCTGGGGGAATATGTCGTTGTATGGTGTCATGTTCTTACTTTTCTTATGCACCTATTTTTCTTCTCTGACTCAGTGAATTGTGAACACTATGCTGCACAGCTCTGCAGAACTGTTGGAGACTGAGTTAAGCCCCGTTATGGCCCTGGTGGCAATGGCATTCTCCTGGGAGAGGAGCAATGGACATCAGAGTTCGCTCAGCAGGAGCAGGACAATGCGCCTGGGCCCTTACTTTCCTTGTTGAGTGTTACCCTGGGAACGGTGAGCACCATCATATCCTTCTCATAAAGCTGTGCTTTAGAAAAGAAAGACTGAATATTACTTAGCTCTTCAGAGAAATGTTATAAGCACCATCCCTAGCTCAAGAGTCCATGTCGATGGTTGAGAGCTGGATACCAGCACCTCCCAGCAACCCTACATGAGGGCCATCAGATTAAAAAAAATCTCTGTCTCAGCAGTTCTTACTCATGTCTTGGTCTTTGGATTTCACTTTGGATGTAATTTGATCTTTTTATCACTCCCTGGTGTTTGGTGTTAACTAAGGAGTCTGACCTTTAATTAGGAGTTTTGGCTCATTGCAGGATGTTTTCAGATGCCTAAGGGTTTTGTTGAATCTAGTCCTCATAGAAGATTAACTGTAATATGAACAGGAGTGGAAAATGGCAGGGAAGAAGATCTGAATATTATTGGTCAGTAAATATCATATTGAGCCACTAACTTGTCATAAAAATATAAATGTGATTCTTTCTAAGTATGACATATTACACAGTTTTACCAATATAGAAAGAAATATAGGAACATTAATGCATTTATACATTGCATTGACAACGCATTCAATGTTGGCTACAGTTTTCGTGTTTCAAAAAGTTTTAAGATGGAGTTTCATCATTAAGCTTGTCTCTTATCCCAGGGACAGAACAGAGATGCTATTTTCTACAACCCCATAAAGCATGTTTCCAATAGGTGGTCAGAAGCATTTATCTCTCTTTCACTTGGGCACTCCAGAAATGTGCTCATTCTTATCAAAGTAGTTTCAATGTGCATTATAAGCTTGCAAATTAGTCAGGAAGTATGTATCTGACATAGAAAAAAAGGCAGAGAGGAAAAATAAAAGTTCAACAGCATTTACCATGACAAAATTTAAACTAAAACAAGCTTTTTATCATTTTTTCTTTTTAGTTTTCAGAGTAAAAAAACATTTTTATAATATCAACTTAAGTTTCTGAGCACTTTTTTTAAAGAAACATTAGTGCAACTGATAGAATGAAACTAACTGAGAATTACTAAATTATAGAAAAGTGGATGGAATTTGCTTAATTAATCTACAAAGTTTTAATTAACCTCTCCAGTGGCCCAATTAAGGTTCAGGAGATATACCAGAAGATATCCTTAAAATAAAACCACAAATTACTTTAAATTGCACATCAGTTGATTCCACCAACTAATTAGTTTCATTCCTGGTTTAACAAACTAAATTCAAAACATCGAATATGTGGGGGAAGAAAGAACAATCAAAATATTATTAAAGCAGCTTTGACTAGAAGGCGGTATGCACAGTTGCCCAGCTGGATAGAGGAACATTGAAGACTATTTGAAAGACAATATTATTTTAGAAGGTACTTAGAGAATAATAGGAAAGTCCACTAAATTTGGAATTGAATCAACATGATACCTATCTCCATAATGAGTAGAAAATGGTACTATTTTGTAGCTACCAGACATTTTTAAACTTTGATTTCTCAAAGAATGAGACTCTGTTCTAACAATGCTTCTGAACTCTGGCCTTGTGACCAAACTTTCTTCAGTTCACTGCCACAAACCGGAATAACTCCAGGGATTTACTTTGGATGTACTCTTGGGAAGGTGAGGGTTTGTAAGCCCAGGTGTCACGTGGCCTGATATGGTTGCTTCTTAAAAGTCCTTGGTCAGTCCCAGTTCCTTCCTGCTGGATGTTATGATAGTAGCTTTTGGTAACTAAATTTTTTTTGAATTCATTATATGAGGTTGCAAAAATATCCCTTGGTATGCAGTCAGTTGAAGCGCAGAGAGTAGAAGTTCAGCAAAACCTTCTGCATTAGAGGTTTACTTCAAAATGGGCTTCAGCTATGGGGAACTGGACTTACGGTCCCAGAAGCCTACACAGTTCCTATGCAAAATCTACCACATGAATAATACAGCCAGGCTAGCATTCTTACAGTGAAAAAGTTAGCTTAACTAAGGTAAAAGAAAAAAAAAAAACGGTTTGGGATTGAATGCAAAATGTTTGCAAGTCTTGCAGGTACTTGAAACTATTGAAGATTGTTTGCTGTTTTTTGCCTTTTTTTGGATCTAGAAGCTTGACTTAAAATTGTAGTATTTATCATTAATTTGTAGACTGGATTTCCTCATGCTAGAAAAGGGGTAGTGAATAGTAAAGTTTCAGGAACTACAGGACAAACTAAACAGGGATGAAGATAGAAGTAGGAAGAGGACCTATTCTGAGATTAATAATTTTACACTATATTTTTATGTTCTGGAAGTTTTGTTAATGTTAGATCTGATGAATTATGTCTCAAAAAGACTGAGAAATGCAATTACATTGGAGATTAAATATTTTATGAGGTCAGGGAGGTTTGTAACAAAATGAAATAATTTTCTGCTTTCTCCTTCAGAAAATATCAGGATGTTTGATAACATTTAAATAATTTGCATGGGAGTGATCACATGTAACTATAGCTATCTAAAATTAATTTATCTATTTTGCTAGTTCCCTAAGTTCCCTTTAGAGACACAGAGATACAGAGGTAGAACATGAAGAATCTCCCTTCTCTGAGATGTTTTTCAGAGTGACATAAATGATTCCCTGCATAACCTGATCACTTTTCAGTTCTTGTAAAAGGAGCCCATGTAACTGGCTTTGATTATTTTTGGCATTTTCCTTTCAACAGAAATGTAAAGATTTCTGGGTTTAGTTGTGACAAACTCAGTCCTGGCCAACTGTAAAAAATTTGGGGTTTCTTTTAAGGAAAAATTATCAGGCCCCCCCCTCCTCTCCCTTCCCCCCCCGAAACTTTGTAATGCTATTAAAAGGTATTAGTTTTAAGAAAATACAGTCAAGGAAATAAGAAATGAAGAATTAAGAGCTTTGTGTGTTACTGCTGTGGAAAGTAAAAGGTGTTGGTCCCTGGGGGCACCCACAGGCCCTGATCAGTCCCCTAGGGACTCCCACCGCTCCCCATGCCTATGGCCCTGGGACCCTGCTTTGGCTCAGCCCTGGTCCCCAGCCCTTTCTCGTGGCCAGGGTCTCCCCTCTGGGAGGAACCCCTGGAGGGATGTTGTCTCCAGCCCCCTCTCAAGTCCCGTCTTCTGCTCCTGGCTGGACGCCAGCCCTGGTTCATCACTTCCGCTCTCTGGGGTGTTCATGCACCCTGTTAGTAGCCCCCAGTTCTGCCTGCCATGGTCAGTTCCCACGGGATGGAAACTGTTGGTGAAGGGCACGGCTGGTGCCAGGGTTGCTCCCAGCTCCCGGCTCCTGGCTCCCCTCTCCATCTGACCCTCGTGGCACCCTGGTTGTGACTAGTATTTTATGGCATTTGGGACTGATGAGCCAGACGATCATCCAGACTATCCAATAGATGCCAACTTCTGGTGTCCAGGACAGAACCAGGAATTGAAAAAACAAGACATATGAAAGTAGACATGCAAAAGCAAAACAAAAATGTTGCTGGAAGTTGGGTCATGAAATTTGAAATCTTGTGCAGTGGCCAAGGGATGAGCCAAGAGGCTGATAGGAGCAGACTAGGCTCAGCATGTGGGAAAAAAATCAGCAGTGTGCTCATTAATGGTTTAACTCCTTCAGAGATGCAACAAGTCCTCTCTGGTAGAGCTTGCAAAAGTTAGCTTTTAATAGTTAGCAGCTATGAGGTTTGCTTCACCTTGTGACAGACTAGTAGCTGCTGGTCTCAAGTGAGCCACTACATAGTGTGCATGTTTTCTCTGAGGCACAGCTGTGGGGGTGGAAGCTTCTGAGCAGAGAGAAGGCAGCAGTATAACTCTGTCAAACATCACCCAACAAAAAATGCTGGAGTTTTCCCGTGAACAGTTAGCAAAAAATCATGCTACCAACTTGATTTCAGTAAAAACTTCTCAATATGTTAATATCTGTTCAGAAAAAATCAGGGTGAAAATATTATGCGTCCAGGCAGCAGATGTACAATCTTACACCTCCTACCTTTTTCTTGTTTATCTAGTTTATCTATCAGAAAATTAAAATCAAGTTATAAGTATCTGTGTTGTCTAGTGTAGAAAGGAAGAATAAGGACAGTATAAAAAAAGATTTTGGACAGTCACTCAGATATTTTTCTAATCTCATCTAGCAGAACTAGAAAGCTGTTAGTTTTTGAAATAAATTATCATATATTAAGAAATTTGGAAAGAGTTAAGATACAACTGCATTACATGAAAATGATACGATGCATAATAAGAGACTCAAAGCGTAAATCAATCTTTCAGCTGAGATCTTTTAAGCTCTGCAAAAATAGTCCTGCATTTAGATTTGGACCCATGTAATCACCTTCACTGCAGGGTTAATTCATGTTGCATTGGACTGTGGGTCATATCGGCTAGCAGAAACTTGTGATTTTTTTTCCTAGAGCTTTAAATCTGAATAGTATAAATCTAGTTTTATTTTTTATATATTCAGAATTTCATAATCCTTTACACTAAGTTCATATTTAAATAGAATGTGTCTATGGTGTAATTGATAATAAATATATGTTTAATGCATAACACCTGGTAAAAATTTCATAGATTTTAACTGAATTTATTACATAACGATATTATTAGATTAATGGGAACGTTGAGCACACAAACTTTTGTCAAACAGAGCTGGGTGAAGGAAGTATTCATGCTGGAACTCAGATATTCCATCTTAAATGTTTCTTTCTATTCTGCAAGGTGTGTGGGCTTAAAATCTGGACTCTGTCAAGAGATGCAGAAAAGTTCTTTACTTGTCAAAGACCTACCTGAAAGCTCCCTCTTTGTACGGCCAGGGAACAGACAGCACTAATGAAACGTCAGCATCACTCTAAAATACTATTATTGTCCCTGAATTATACACTTTTCTTTTTACAATATAAAACAAATTTTAATTACAATACAATTATATGGTAGAGCCATAAAGCAGTAAACAAAGAACTAATTTGTGTTCCTTCTGCACTTATCATTCACTGACTAATTAGTTTCTTTCTCAGGTTCTGAGTGACTCTTATAAAAAAAATCTCCTGAGGATACAAAGGTTAATTTTGAAGTGATTACAAATATTCAGCTAACATTATAATTAATAGTAATACTTAAAGCACAGCAGTCATCTCCCATCCCAGTAAGGAACATTTGCTAATTAACCAGACTATTGGCATTATTCAGGATATTTAACTTTACACTATTCAATCAACTTGAGCTCATGAAGCTGAATAATACCTCTTTAAACTGTGAAGCTGATAGAAAGGTTAAACCCCTTCAAATGCTTAAGCATATAAACAAATAAATCATATACTTATGTACTTAATTTCATCCTGACAGATCCCCAAACACTTCAGAAAATACTGTCTGGATCACACTGTTACATGGATATAAATATTCCCTGGACTCACAAACATTTTACAGGTTAACAAATCAAAGTAAAATTAGTTCTAGGCCTGCAGATTCCAAAGAATAATTTATCCATCAGAGAAACTTATTTTTTTAGTAGCAACAGAAATGATTACAAAGTGAAAGAAACTATGATATTAGGCATAGTTTAATACAAAATATATTCAATGTTTTAAGATGGAAAATATTATATCTGGTTAAAATGAGTTGGAAAAATAAAGAAATTTGCTTATTTAGGGTAACTTACATGCATTTTATTGTAGTTCATGAAAAGTGCTATCGGAGTTTCTGATCACGGTCAGGTTAGGATACAGCATAGCCTTTTCAAATCTGGGGTAATTCTGTTGACCATAGACCAGACATGAAACAGGAAACGTTTGGTTCATTATGACATTCAAAAGTCTTGTGAATGAATGCAGGTAACCCTAAATACAAACTTTGCACTGAGAGCTGCTAGTGATTCAGCCTCGGGTGCTCAAAAGTCTTTGGCAAACAAAAGCATTGCAAATTCTCATTCCATATTAGGATTCTTGAAAAAGAAAAGCCTGTACCACCTACATGTTGCTGACCATTGCTAGTCTACATTCCTCATGGAAGAAGAAGGACTTATGATGCACCTGCTTGGATTTACAGACACATCAGAGTAAAGCAGACAGCGGATGCAGTCGTAATTTGTAGGTACTTTCTTAACAATCTGCTCAGTGTGTGCTTTGCAGAGAACTTGGCTTGTCTTTTCCCCTGACTATCTTTATTAAAATACTCAGTTATTTATATTTACTTGTTATCATTTCAATAACAAGTTCAAACTGGCACATTTTTATTTTCTTTTTATTATTTATTGTTTGTTGTTTGGAAAAACACATAGAAGGAATGAGTGTCAAAGGTTGCTCACAATAGTCTTTTTTTCCCTTTTTATGTCAGAATAAGAACTGGTCGTGAAATGTGTGCATGCTTGACTAATATGAATCTTATTGTAACCTTTGTGTGGAAAGGTCTTTTTCTGATTAAAAGCAAATCAATTTGAAAAGGTAATAATCTTTTTTAATGTCAAATAGAAAGACGAAACTTGGAATACATATTTTTTTGGTAACATTTTAAAGTTCAACCAGAAACTGCAGTAAAAAGAAGGGCTGCACAAAGCATAATTTTGTAATTTTTGTTATTTTTTTTCTGAACTCATACAGTGTATCTATTTTGTTCTTGTTTTTAATAAGTGCTTTTTTACACAGTCGTAAATTCTTGAGTATTGAGCAAAAATTTACATAATATGAAAGCAGAGGTTGAAACAGCGACTTAAAGAAATAATAGTGTTTGTATGCTAATTATTTTGCATGTTGCATACATATAGGAGGCATCAGCTGGAACCTGACCTTTTCTGTAAAACATGTTTTATATTATGCCTTTAAAACATACTGTATTCTTTGTTAAGAGTAAAAAAGGAAAAGGATTATTATTTCCACTGGAAATTAATAGTTTTTCTTGGGATTGAGGTACATCACTAAATTATAACTACTGAAATATCTCTTCTGTATGTTTGGAATTGCAATGTCTGGTGTCTTTTTCCTTAAGTGTAGAAGCTTCTATGGAGCATAGGAAATGGATATTCTTTAATTGGTGTTTAGCTTTGAAAAAACATAAGAAAGAAACTGCTATTCAGTAGAAGACCAAATATCAGGTTCTATAAGGCACTGCTTCTATGGGATAGAAAAAGAAATCTGTGTAGTAGGTGTTATTAGGCATCCCATTTTGAATCATCCATTAATATAAATATTTTCCTTTATACAGGCTGAAAAGTTTAGTTGAGAACATTTCTTAAATGTCACAGCTACAGGCATTAAGAGATTTGTGTTAACTTTTTAGGAAAAGGCAGAAACTTTCTTGAACAAGATTCTAGGGGTAGGTGGGGAAAAAAATGGATCTAAGATTTAGAGGACTAAAACAGCAAAGTCCAAAACTGTGATTAGAAAGTCCTGATTGCTTCTTGTAATTCTACAGCACAGAACAGCTTGGTAACCAAATATCCAACCAATACCTAATACCTGGCTGTACCCAGAAAATCAGCAAAGCAGTAACTACCTCCACAGAGCGCCCACCTAAGAGGTATCTCTGACTATGGATGATGTTAATAAGATCAGCTTGTCACGCAAAATGGCTGTGGTTCTTTTTTGTTTCTCCCAGCATAGGCAGTGGTAAAGATTCTATACAGGAAACAGGAGACAATTATTCAATTCTCTTCAGTTTCAGTGTGACCAAGCAATATTTTTCTAATTACTTTACTTTCTAAATTTTTTTTCTTTACTTTCTATTTACTTTAAATCTGGGCATATTATTTTATCCAGTCCACTGTTGCTCCGTAAATCCAGTTTTATTTTGCTTTTAATAGTTTGCAGGAATTGATTTATTGAGAATTACAGAAAAGAAGTAGGCCAGGTTGGTAATATTTTCCTGATAAGACATATATTTCAGAACTCTAAGGGCACATGAGAAGATTAGAGACATTTTCAGAGTGGTCAGGAGGAGGGGTGGGAATTGTTTACCACATGCTTTGAAGCAGTGAGAGGGTAAAACGCTCTGCTGCAGAAGTTGATATTGTATTTATTTGGCCAGGCTGTTGTATATATTTATGGAGCCCACAAGCAATATGATAACATGTTGCAATAAAGTGTTTGGAGCATCTAGAGTAATTATGTCATACAGAGAGTGAAAAATAAGCAAGATAACTTTTTCAAAATTTAACACAATTTCAGTGGGTTGAAATGCCATACCAAAGCAATAAGACTATAGTATTAGGCTGTATTAGACTGACAGTAACAATAAGCATGACATGCTAACGGAGATTTAGAGGGTGGTTAAGGCAGAAAATTAATTGTACCAGGAGGCTTTCATTATTCCTATGCTGACTCTGTAACAAAAATTCTTGATGCGTACTCTACATTTTAGATCCCCTGAATGCTTACTTATTGGAAAAACTGGTCAGTTAGCAAGCAGGAGGAGACATGAGTCTCGATTTACTTTTTTTGTTGTGCACAGGACCTGCTTCTAGAATTGCTTCAAGCAGCTGTTTGGAAATCACTGTTGTAATGCATCCAATTCAACATCCCTGTAGGAATGGAAAAGCACATAAACCCAAAGCAGCAAATTTAACATGAAAAAAGACAAATACAGAAAAATGTTTATATGAGTTACATAGAAATGTAAGTGAACAAGTTAAAGATGGAGCTGAGAGGGTAAAATATTCAGAGGCAGCATAAAGTTTGTTTAAAAATTCTACTTTAGAGACATGATGAAAATATAAAATAATCAAGAGACTATGGAACAGAAGTGTTCATTGGGGTTAACAGTAGAGCAAAGGAAACCATTAAAAGCAGAAAGATTTTGCTTCTTTTGAAAAGTGGAAATCTTGTCTAAATGACAAATAATTTAAAAGAGGTTAAATTCTGACAGGTTAAAAAAAATTGTATTTTGTCAAGTCAAGACATATTTTGAGCTGCATCTCAAAAAGTCAAAAAGTGAGTTTAAAAATAATTTAAAGTTATTTTAAATGATAGGGTAATGATGTCTATAAATTAAGATGCTGCTGAACTACAGCCATTCTTTACAGGGAATGGATATTAAGAATAATATTAAATTAAGCTCATAGAAGAGATTTTAGAAAAAATCAATGCAATGATCAGAAAGAAATCACTAAGAGTGGATGACATGAAAGCAAAGAGAATGAGTTATGAAAGTGCTGGACTACTAATATTATGTACATCTCTCTGTTTAAATCAGCATTAACAGAATTATTGTAGATTCTTCTCTGAAAACATAAGGTCAAGACTCAGCTCTGCCCTGAAAATCTAATACAGTGTCAGGAATGATTAGGAAAAGAATTAAGAGGAAAGCATAGTTCTGAAAATAGGTTTATAAGACAATGATGCACTCAGCTGTAGAATATTGAATGATGCGTTGGCCAATCCATCTCAAAATTGATTCAGTAGAAGTTGAAAAGTTAGAGAGAATGTCTTTTATACAAAGAGAGATCACATGGACTAGAACTGGAAAAATAGTGAAAAGAGCTATGATTGAAATCCTAAATGGTATGCAGAAAGTGAATAGGGAATATTGACATAAAGGAAGGGGTGCCTGCACACGACTAAATTATCAGATATCGGGTTTAATATAAGTAAAAGGAAATATTTTTCATTTACATTGTGGAATTCCTTTCTATGGAGCCATCCACAGGCCAAAACTTCAAAGTAGGAATGAAAAATTTCATGGAGGGTGGGTCACTCTGTAGCTCCTAAGTCTGGTAGTCCAGATTGAACCTCCAGTTTGGAATCTCAAACTGCTAATTGCCAGAAGATGAAAATAAAGAGCTATTCTACTATTGTCCACATTTTAAATCATCTTCCTTCATGTTACAGTATTGATCATGAGTGGAAACAAGATGAAGCACAGGGAATTTTGATCTGACAGAATCAGGATCAGGATTGTTCTTACATTCTTATGATAATACACATGAAAAAAGATCCAGAAAATTATATGAAATAAAAAAAGGAAAATAGTTGGAAAAGTCAGAATGTTTCACTTAAAATTTTTCTGAAGAGAACTTTCTAATTCTTTTTTTTGGCTAGTAAAATTATTGCAACTTTTAAAACCATACAGCAACAAGTACTAAATATTTTAATTTTTATTAAGGGCATTTTTATTTGAACACATAATTATGCCAGTATCTCTAAGTATATTTAACTTTAAATTTAAAATTTTTTAATTAATTGGGAAAAAGCTTTTTAAAATTTCATTTAGTGTATGTCCAGTGGTTTAGGAAAACAAGACATTTTGTTGGTGTCAAACCACTATTACTGAACTTTTTCCAGTGACATTTTATCAAAACTGTGGAGTGCCTGAAGAAGGATGAGCCAGATGTATTGTTAAAATCTGTATTCTACAGATGTGTTATCCTCCTGAATTTGGCTCACCCTTGGCTTTGGAAAGTTTCCCATCTGTCTGGTTCTCATTTGGATTGTGAGTCGTACATTTATAAATTGTTTATTTTCATGCAGATGAAAATCTCTGTGTTTGCACAAGTACAGTTTCTACATTTGCCGTCACCCTTTGACTTCCACCAGCTCAACCTGAAAATTATTTCTGTGTAAGAGAAAGCAGGAGAAAATAATCATTATTTCTCCATGTGAAAGCAAGGAAGCATGGGATATTTGGCCATTGCTGAATGACTGAAAGGGGCGTATAAATAAAACTCACTGGCAAAGTTGCTTGTATTTACTACCATGCCCTGATTGTCCTCTGACGCTCTTTTGCTCCTCATTTTCATTTCTTTTAGTCTGATGGTGGAATTGAATTGATCTAACAAGAGAAATCTGTCCTGTGAAAGCAGGAGACAATTATTTGTTGCAAGGTGCTAACTAATATTACAACAACTTTCTGCCAGCTCTTGGGGAAGCAGGAACAGTATACTGCTAATGTATTATGTGTGTGGCTTTTAAGATCAGCATCTTGTGTTATGGTCTGAGAGTACAACAGGTTTCAAACAGCAGTGAAACAACACCATTTTCTCCTGCAAAAGCAGGATGCACTTACATAATTCCAGGTATTAAATCACAATAAGAAGCTGTTATTGGAGACATATGAGAAGAGTAGATGTAAGCTTCTTAGAGGTATAATATGGTGTAAAAATCGTTTGTTGGCACAGGGAAGCTTTGGTATCAGTGGGAAAAAAAAATCTCTAAAAATGGGAAATTGTCATCTTGAGCTAAATGGAAAATCAAATAAGACAGTTCTCAAAGGAATTACAGAAAGTAAAAAATGTGTTCAGCAACTAGCCTGCTAAAGTGAGTTACAGTGTTTATTTTTCCCTGTTTTTTTTTCCTAGATGATCAGAGGGATCAGTTTAGATGCAGGCTGCCTGTCTGAGAAATCATGTCTGAAAATGGCTTCTGTGGAGGTGGGCTGATTGTACAGGTTAGACTCAGCCAGGTAGGAATACGAAGAATGCTTTGTGACTTGGCCCATTTGACACCTACTACTGTACCAGTCTCAGAGGTAAAATATACTAAGAACATCAGCCTGAAAAGGTTGTTTTGCAATGCATATAGAAGGAAAGAGGGAGGGAGAGACAGAGAGGGGGAGATCACTTGTCTGTGTGAAGGCTGAGGTGTAAAATATAAAGGCAATTTATGTGGAAAAAAAAAATCAGGGAGAAACACTCATGCTACTTCTTGGATAAAATTCAGGCTTGAACCAGGACTAGTTCTGAATACATCTGGGGTATACATAAAGCCGTTTACACCTCAGTTGTAATCTTCTGCTGTGGACATAATTTCTATAGCATATGCTAATGCAGCCCACAATGTTTGCATTTTGTTTTTTGTCGGAGTCCCCAAGCGTCTGATGAAACCATTACACATGCTAAAAATAACATAACCAAAAATACTTCACTTTTGTGGGTCTGCCCCAAAATATTATTGCTTAGTTGTTTATGTGCATTCACAACTCCAGTCTAGTATTCCAAAGAGTTATTATCAGCTCCTCCATCTATCCAGCAATTTCATACCTTCAGTCTTCCTTGTTTTCTTTGTTTTTTTACACTCTTTGTTTATCACCTGTTAAAAATATTTAGTGCTGTTGAGAGGAAGACAGGTAATGTATTTTTTCTTTATAATGTTGGGCAGGTTTTGTTATTAATTTTTCGTAGATGTTTCCTTCAATATTTTTGGGAAATATTTTTAAATTAAGTATTTTTAAAAGTAATTTAAGTAATATTTAACTAATTGCTATGAACTGATCTGTGTATATATCTATAATCTATTAAGTTCTTAAAGAAGGAGTCTTGGAAGAATGGAATGATATTTTGCATCATATGAGTTTGTTGTAATGAACAATATTTTAAATATATGCATTAAACTTTACTGCAAAATAATTTCTGGGTTTGTTCTTTAGTTTGATCCTAAAATTAAAAATTTAAAAGGAAATGAGCTTAAAGGGAAAAAATATAGAAAGAGAGATATATACATAGAAGAGTTAATTTTTCACTCTTCATTCTATTTTTGAATTTCCTTTCTGACTTCTAGTTGACAGTAGATTTTGTTTCTCCTATTCTTGTTTTTCATTCAAAAAAACAGGAAAGTTTTTCCAAATTTAGAAGAAAAGAAGTGCATTTTGATGAATTCTGAATGATCTCCCATGAATACATGATACCAATTTTTGTCTCAGCTTAAGAATGGATATAGTCATAACGAAGCATTTTGTACTTAATAAAGTATTTGAAAACTTTCATGTTACATAATATAACAACCTGATTTCTTTTTTCCCCAGATTTGGATAAAACCTGTTTCCAATTTAAAATTTAACACTGGCTGGAAGCTTAAGCAACCTTTTCTGGGTCCTTATTGGCAGGGTAAAATTTTTGCTATATGCATTATACCACTTTTGACTATTGCTGCAAGGCAGTACAGTGAAGTCATCACCAAAGATAAAGGAAGGGCAGAACTTAGCTCAAACCATTAGTGTTGGACCCTGCTTGGTCCCCACAAGCAGGGTCAGTGGTGATGCCAAATGGATGAGGCTGCTGCTTGGATCACTAAGATGGCAGCAGTAACCAAGAGCTATGAGACAGGTTACTGAAAGAGATGACCTTTGCTGTGGCTGTTTTTATGTAATATAGTTATAGGAGGGGAAAGTGGAATTGAATTAAAGTTTGTGCATTCTGCAGTCTTGACAGAAAGTCCATCATACTGATATCCATAAATGCATTTTGCATCAAAAGAAGCAGAGTACAGATTATCAAGTATTGCACAGTTTTAGCCCATTTACTTAAGTTACAATAAAGTTTGAAATCTATATTTGCAATTGTAAATCACTGTGAAATTTGGGTCGGATCTCATGGATGTGGACAGCTGGGGGACACCTAGGGAACAGTTTAAATTAGCACTGCAGTTCATAAAGAATGATATATTAGCTAAGGATTTTATATTACAATGAAATAAATTGCATAAAAATGTGCTATCAGTCAATCATACCAACGGGGAGAAGCAGACCATGTGCTAAATCAGTCTAGCCATTTGGGCTGGTAAGCACTGACTGCATATGTTGTTATAGAATATAGTTTCATGTATTCCTGATGCTGTGAATTCAGTGCCGGCTGAGTAAATCATACAAGCTTCAATTAATGAGTAGTTTGAAGATGCTCTGTTCTGAGTGTTTTGTAATAGCTTAAATCTGAGGTGACCAATTTCCAGTCAAGAATGCTACTATCCAAATTTAAAAAGAAATGTGACAATGTCATAACCAGAGTGATATAACAGAGAATGTTATATGACCTTTCTCAGCAAGGGACTATAAGTTTTATATACAATGGAGCAATAATAATAGACTTCCTCAGCCAGACATGTTGGCAGTACCTGTATGTTCTGCAGGTATTCTCTGTCTTTTTTACCTCAGCCTGGGTTTGATGTGAGCTGCAGATCTTCCCCATGCCCCAAACATGACTAGACAATAGTGGAAATCATGAATTACATTACCTAAATCATGCAAAACTAGATATCCATAGCCTAACCTCAGTCCTGTCTCACAAAATCCTAGAGCAGCTTTACGTGAATCATAGAATCACAGAATTGTTTAGGTTAGAAAACACCTTTAAGGTCATTAAGTCCAACTGTTAACCTAGCCAAGTCCATCACTAAATCATAGAATACACACAGAATCGTATAGGTTGGAAAAGATCTTTATGATCATCGAGTCCAACCGTAAACCTAACACTGCCAGTTCACCACTAAACCATGTCCCTAAGCACCACATCCAAATGTCTTTTAAATACGGCCAGGGATGGCGACTCAACCATTTCCCTGGGCAGCCTGTTCCAATCCCTGACAACCCTTTCAGAGAAGTAACATTTCCTAATATCCAGTCTAAACCTCCCCTGTTGCAGCTTGAGGCCATTTCCTCTCATCACTCATTACTTAGGAGAAGACACAGACATCCACCTTTCTACAACCTCCTTTCAGGTAGTTGTAGAGAGCGATAAGGTCTCCCCTCAGCCTCCTTTTCTCCAGGCTAAACAACCCCAGTTCCCTCAGTCGCTCCTCATAAGACTTGTTCTCTAGACCCTTCACCAACTTTGTTGCCCTTCTTTGGACACACTCCAACAGTTTTTCTTGTAGTGAGGGGCCCAAAATGGAACACAATATTCAAGATGTGACCTCACCAGTGTTGAGTACAGGAGGACGATTACTTCCTTAATCCTCCTGGCCACATTATTTCTGATAATCCAGGATGCTGTTGGTTGTCTTGGCCACCTGGGCACACTGCTGGCTCATATTCAGCTGGCTATTGAACACCACCTGCAGGTCCCCCTTCCCCAAGCCTGTAGCGTTGCATGGGGTTGTTGTGACCAAAGCGCAGGACTGAACACTCAGCCTTGTTGAATCTCATAAAATTGACCTCAGCCCATCAATCCAGCCTGTCCAGATCCCTCTGCAGAGTCTTCCTACCCTCAAGCAGATCAACACTCTCACCCAACTTGGTATCATCTGCAAACTTATTGAGGGTGCACTCGATCCCCTCGTCCAGCTCATTGATAGAAATATTAAACAGAACTGGCCCAAGCACTGAGCCCTGAGGAACACCACTTGTGACCGGCCACCAACTGGATTTAACTCCACTCACCACAACTTTTTGGGGCTGGCCATCCAGCCAGTTTTCTACCCAGCAAAGAGTACACCTAGCCAAGCCATGAGGAGCCAGTTTTTCCAGGAGAATGTTGTGGGAAATTGTGTCAAAGGCTTTATTAAAGTGTAGGTAGACAATATCCACAACCTCTCCCTCATCCACTAAGTGGGTCACCTTGTCACAGAAGGAGATCAGGTTAGTCAAGCAGGACCTGCCTTTCCGAAACCCATGCTGACTGGGCCTGATGACCTGGTTATGCTATATGTGCTGTGTGATGGCATTCAAGATGACCTGCTTCATAACCTTCTCCAGCACCGAAGTCAGGCTGACAGGCATTAAGTACCTCAGCCTTTTCTTTATCCTTTGTCACTATGTTTTTTCCCACATCCAATAAAGGCTGGAGATTCTCATTAGTGCTCCTTTTGCTGTTAATGTATTTACAGAAGTATTCTTTATTGCTTCTTATGGCAGTAGCCAGATTAAGCTCGAGCTAGACTTTGGCCCTTCTAATTTTCTTCCTGCATAAGGTCACTACACTTTTGTAGTCCTCCTGACTTGCCTGGCCCATCTTGCAAAGTTCATATAAACTGTCTTTTTTTTCTGAGTTCCAGCCAAAACACTCTGTTCAGCCAGGCTGGTCTTGTTCCCCACTGGCTCATCTTTCAGCACATGGGGACTGTCTGCTCCTACATGTTTAAGACTTCCTCCCTGAAGAGTGTCCAGCCTTCTTGGATTCCTTTTTCCTCCAGGGCTCCCTCTCAGGGGACTCTCAGGCCAAAATCTGTCCTCTGGAAGCCCGAGGTGGAAGTTCTTCTGGCCTCCTTTTTACTTCTCTGAGAACCAAAAACTTGATTATTCCATGGTTGCTATACCTAAGATGGCCTCCAACCATCACATCATCCACAAGTCCTTCTCCGTTCACAAGCAACAGGTCCAGTGGCGTGTTTTCCTTAGTTGGCTTACTCCTCAGCTGTGTCAGGAATTTAACTTCCACACAGTCCAGAAACCTCCCAGTCTGTTTCTGCTATGCTGCATTGTACTTCCAGCAGACATCCAGCAGATTGAAGCCCCCTTGACAAGGGCTACTGATCGTGACACTTCTCCAAGCTGCTTGTAGAATAATTCATGTGCCTCTTCATTCTGGTTGGGTGGTTGTCCTAGTTTCACCTGGGATAGAGTTAATTTTCTTCTTAGTAGCTATTATGGGGCTATGATTTGGATTTGTGCTGAAAACAGTGTTGATAATACAGGGATGTTTTAGTTGTCGCTAAGTAGTGCTTACGCAAGTCAAGGACTTTTTCAGCTCCCCGTGTTCTGCTAGGTGCACAAGAAGTTGGGAGGGGACATGGCTGGGACAGCTGACCCCAACTGACCAAAAGGATATTCCATACCACATGACATCATGCCTCGTATATAAAGCTGCGGGAAGAAGGAAGGGGGGGACACATTCAGAGTGATGGTGTTTTTCTTCCCAAGTAACTGTTATGCTTGATGGAGCCCTGCTTTCCTGGAGATGGCTGAACACCTGCCTGCCCATGGGAAGGAGTGAATGAATTCCTTGTTTTGTCTTGCTTCCACGCGCAGCTTTTGCTTTCCCTATTAAACTGTCTTTATCTCAACCCATGAGTTTTCTCACTTTTACTTTTCTGACTCTCTCCCGCATCCCACCAAGGGGGAGTGAGCAAACAGCTGTGTGGTGCTTAGTTGCTGACTGGGGCTAAACCACGACTGTGGTCTGTAACAGACTCCCACCATGATATCACAGAATCATAGAATCATAGAATGTCCTGAGCTGGAAGGGACCCACAAGTATCATCAAGTCCAACTCCTGTCCCTGTACAGGACAACCCCAATTTACACCATATCTCTGAGAGCATAGTTCAAGTACTTCTTGAACAGCCTCAGGCTTGGTGCTGTGACTACCTCCTTGGGGAACCTGTTCCAGGGCTCTACCACCCTCTGTCTGAAAAACCTTTTCCTAATACTCATCCTACACCTCCTCTGGCACATCTGGCTGCCATTCCCTTGGGTCCTATCATGGCCACTTGAGAGAAGATATTGGTGCCTGCCCCTCCTCCTCCCCTTGTGAGGGAGCTGTAGACCGTGATGAGGTCTCCCCTCAGTCTCATCTTCTCCAGCTTTGTGGACTTTATCTGGACATTCTCCAGTAACTTCATATCCTTAAGGTAATGTGGCCTCCCAAACTGCACACAGTACTTGAGTACTCTGCACCAGTACAGAGTAAAGTGGGACAGTCAGCTCCCTTGATTGGCTAGCAATACAGTGCTTGATGCACCCCAGGACACGGTTGGCCCTCCTGGCTTCCAGGGCACCCTGTTGGCTCATGTTCAACTTGCCATCGACCAGAACCCCCAGGACCTTCTCTGCAGAGCTGCTCTCCAGCCTCTCATTCCCAAGTCTGCATGTATATCCAGGGTTGCCATGCCCCAGGTATAAAATCCAACACTTGCCTTTGTTAAACTTCATACTCCAGCTCTCTAGTCTGTCCAGATCCCTTTGCAGGGCCTCTCTGCCCTCGAGAGTGTCAACAGCTCCTCCCGATTTTGTGTCATTGGCAAAATTATTTAGTATTCTTTCAAGTCCTCTATCCAAGTCATTGGATCCAAGACATATCTGTCTTGTTGGCCTTCCCCCTGATTCTTAACCATAAACACTCAGCTCTATCACCACCATCATTTAGCTCTACACAGTCCAAACACTCCCTAACATTCAGAGCAACCCCACTACTTCTCTTGTCTTGCTTATCCCTTCTGAAGGGTTTATAGACATCCATTGCAGCAGTCCAGTTATATGAGTCACCCCACTATGTTTCCATGATGGCAACCATATCATAGTTTTCCTGCTGTACAACGGCTTCCAGCTTCTCCTGTTTATTGTTCATGCTGCATGCATTTGTGTAGAGGTACTTCAGTGCGGCTATCTTCAGTGTCACCTTCTTAGAGTAATAACCCTTAATTCCTTTGAGGTGTTTCACTGGCATTCCCCTCTTGGTTCCTATTACCTTGGTAGCCCCTAGCTTATCTCCGTACAACTTCAACTGTGCTCCAGTGAAGCCAGCGCATCCCAGAGACTCAGGGCGAGTGCCCTCGCTAGCACCCCATCCCTCTAACCTTGGCATGTCATCCCTCAGCTTCTCTCAGAAAAGCCTGATATTAATCCCCTCCCCTTTAAGGCTACCTTAAAGCTCCGTCAATGAGCCCTGTGAGCTCAGGAACAAAGACCCTCCTTCCCCTTTGAGAAAGGTGAATTCCATCAGACGCCAGCAAGCCTGGTCCTGTGTAGGCTTTATCAAAAAACCCCAAACTGTGGTGATGGCACCAGCCACAGAGTCATATGTTAATAGGCTGGGTGCATCTGTTCCTTCTAGTATTGCTGCCCGCAACTGGAAGGAGAGAGGAGAAAATAACCTGTGCTCCAGAGTCCATTACTGGATGTCCCAAGGCCCTGAAGACTCTTTTGATCGCCTTTGGACAACTATTGAGCAGAAGACATGTTTGAATGCCACACTGGAGAGGTTGTGATGGAGGGGAGCAGTTTCTTTTTACTATGCTTTAAAATCTTTTTTAAAGCAGTGGAAGATGCTCCTTGAAATGAACAACATATTAGAAAAGTCTTATTTTGACATATGTGGATGTAAATTAAGAATTTACACTTCCTGTTATTTATAGTAAGGACTTGATTATTTTTTAACCTGACCTAAAACCTTTAATAAAGGAGAATCATATATAATTTCTAAAAGGTAATGATCCTAAGCAATGCAGTGGCTGCAGAATGAAATAATGGAAATTATTTAAAGTCAATGGCAATTTCCTTAAAGCCATTCTTTAAAGGGATTGAAACTTTCCATAAAGGGATTGAAGTCAGTTCCTTTTCCTTTATTATTGTACCTACCAACACCCAACAGCCTGAAATAGTGTTGCACACTCTATACTATTAAAAATTATTTGTGTGCTGGTTTTGGCTGGGACAGAGTTAATTCTCTTCATTGTAGCTGACAAAGTGCCGATGGCACATTGATGCTTTAGTTGTTGTTAACTAGCGGCTCAGTGTCACCAAGTAGCACCTGTAGTAGTCAGGGACCTTTCCAGCTTCCCATGATCTGACACATGTGCAAGAGACCAGGAGGGGAGGGGCCACAGCCAAGACAGCTGACCCCGACTGGCCAATGGGATGTTAATTCCATACCATGTGATGCCATGACCAGTATATTAACCGGGAGAGTTGGGGGGGGGGGGGTGGGGGGGGACGGGTACTGGGGGTGTCAGTTTGGTTTGTGGCTGTGAAGTGTGCTATTTGTTTTGCTTGTTCATTTCCCCTTCCTCCTGCCCTGGGTTTCCCCTCTCTCTCATTATTTTCCTTTTCAATGTGTTATTATTGTTGTTGTTGCTATTTTATTTTAATTATTAAACTCTTCTTATCTCAACCCACGAGCTTTACCCTTCCAATTCTCTCCCCTATCCCGCTGGTGGGGGAGTGACCGAGCAGCTGTGTGGGGCTGAGCTGCCGGCTAAACCACAACATTTGTTACTGAGAGATATCTGATATTTACTGTTCTAGATCAAACAGAAATAAGAGCACACTCATTCTGTAATAATTGTCCATATGTTTTTGTACAGTAATCTTTCCAGTCTTACTGAAAAGTCATGTCTATTTTGGTTCAACAGAAATTTTAAACATCTACACTATTAAAGATAAAGGAGTTAAATTATGAAAGGAAGTACACACTGTTCTTGGATAAAGCTGTTCCAAATGGCTCTTTCTCTTCAAATGGTGTCTTATCATTTCCTTATGTACTCTGCTCATTATATTCCTTTGTTATGCTGCTTTCTGAGATTTTAAACTCTGCAGACAGACTGTCTTTTATGTATATGAACATATGATAGGTGCCTCATGACTGTCATGTCTGGCAGGGGCTCTAGAACATCCAGCATGATGTTTGTAATAATTAGTATTTGTAATAACAGTGCTAGCAGTAAATATATACTACATTCACTTTATGAATTGAAAAGGACAATAATCATTGGAAGTTTCTTTGATATTTCATGCATAATGTGGAACCCTAACTACTATCTATATCAAACTAGATATAAAATTATGAGTTTCAGAACAGTTTGTGAATAAATTTCATTTATTTGGAAAACTTCCTTTGCCCTAGTTTATAGACTTTTTCTTGCCTTGTCTGTGGGACACAGTTTGGTAAAAAGGGAACATCTTGTTTAGGCCTGTCAACATTTGAAACACAAGCGTTAGCACCTGTTCACATCTTTTGTAAACATATTTGATATAATTATAATACCATATGTTACCAATGGTTGACAAAATATGGTTAATACACAGTACTAACTCCAGTCTTCTTATGCCACTTAAGTGTTATACAGTACTTAGCAGGGTTTCCCTAAACATTGACAAGGGTTTTTAGGCTTCTGGGACATATAAAAGATGTAATAACAAATACAAGAGGACTATTTATTTAAATAGATGCTTCAATTAGCTCATTTTTAAAAGTATTTTACTTTTTACGTAACAGAGAGAGAATATTTTCCCATTACTAGATATCTCACGTACATGTATAGCATATATTCATGTTTCTACATGGTCCTGTAGTAGCAACAGTAACAAGTAAAAGGGAGTGCAAGCTATCAAACATGTTATGTATTTTTCTCTCACTAAACTGTTTTAATGTTTGTTTGCGTGTGGAGTTTTTTACAGTCTTATACTGCAGTAGTGGCTTATCCCTATTTAACTATAATCATGGGGTCTTGATCCTGCTGGGATCTTTGGTACCACACATTATAGAAGAGCTTCTAAGCAGTGTTCGAAATGGAAATTGTGAAGCAGGAAACCCCCTCTGCAACCCATTAGCTGCTGTCTCCTTGGGGGAAAAAGTGATGATATATACCTGCTGTGCTCAGAGAATTACCAGCAAGGTATATTGGTCTATATTTGCTCATACCAAAATGAATCTGAGGCTGCCTGAGAATAAATAGAACAAAAAGAGTAGCAATATAGGGAAACATTTGTGGAAAAGGAAGTTATGTCAAACTTCCAGAAACGCTCTGGTGAAAACTGGATATGTGTTTGGTCAAAACGTGATTCATTTGGAACTGATGTTTCTTGTGGACAAGCTGGATATGTGAAAGAATTTATAGATTAAAGCAAAAGGAGAGATAGTGTACAGGGTTACGGTTTTAGGACTTTTTTAACAGCTGAAACCTTGGACACTACTTCAACAAAGAAAAAGTTATTTCAGTAGACTTACTGGTGTTCTGTAACATTAAGAATATCTTTAAGGATACATATAATTTAAAGCTATGTTCAGGTCTGAAAAGCAGCAAGTATTTCCATTCTTCAGTATTTCTAATCATATGTCCAGATTAATACGAATGCCCTGAAAGAGGACGTGGAACTGTAAATAAAATAAAAAAACTCACCAACTTTTATCTTGACATAAGATGCAAGTTTTCCATGGATGCCTTTAATCTGACTGTCATCTTTTTTCATTCACAGTAGTAAGCCTGTAAAGAGCTCTGCCTCTGCAGTGAAATACTACTGTATAGAAAGAGGGTTATCAAAAAGCAATGTTTGCTTGTTTATTAAAATCCCCATCAACCGAATGTCAGTGCTTTTGAGAATGAAACATTTTTACTCTGAAGTCTGTGTCTGAGCAAATGGTTTCTATTAGATTTAGAAACGATAACTTCTCATGTCTGCTGTAATAAGTCTTTGTGCCTGTTTTTCCCTCTAAGGATAGAGAACTTTAGCAAAATTAAGAAAAAATAATATAAAACTGCCTAAGTACTGCTACCAAGTCTGCTTTAAGAAAACCTATCTGACAATATTCTCAAAACTCCCCATCAAAACCAACTGAGACTACTTTTTATCTATTAAAATATGCATTATTTATGCTAAGAGTCATCCTTTAGAATGTGCTTTACATATTAAGAATCACAAGTACATAAAGCCCAACTTCTGACAGTGGTCATCTCATTACAGCTATCAATAAGCAGCCAAAATGTCTTGCTTCCTCTGTAAATTCCATTTGAACATCAACCTGTGGGTAGGGGAATAGTTGTTAAGAGCAGTTTACATTGACGAAAGCTACTTATGGTCCAAAACACTGGAGTGAGATTTCAGAGCCTGACAAAACCAAAAACATGCAAACAAAGAAAAGTCTTATTATTATATGAAGAGCACTTAATGAAACACACGTTGATTTATTTTCACATCTCTTATGTAAGGGGAACAATATTGCCCTGTTAATGAAAACACTGCATTTCCTTTGTTCTTCTGTCCAGTTCAGCATCAGTTGGTCTACATTGCTCAGGTGAATGACCTCATTGCTTTCAACGTGAGGGTTGCTCATGTGAGCAAGGTTTCAAGACAAGGTTCTGTGTTTGTTCTTCAGTGTTTTAGGAAGGCTATCCTAGTAATTCTTAAACAACTGAAGGGACAGTTTATTTGTCCATACTGCAAAGGCAACCTTGTGGAGCTTTGAAGTCTGCAGCCTCTCTAACTTCAGAACAATTAGAATAGAAACATGTTTGGGACCTCATGTTGCTGATGTAGGTTTTATAGTGCCTGCACTTTAATCATCCAGCTCTCACAGGGAAGGAAAGATGATATTTTCCTTCTTAGATCAAGTATCTATGTTTTCAGTAGTCAGTCAAAGGGTGCCTGGGAAAATTCCAAGTTGTTAATCTGAGGCATCCATTTGGTGAGTAGGAAAGAGTTACTGTTTGAAGATCAGCTATTCTACACAAGTTATTCTACTGCAAGAAAAAAAAAATTAAATAAAAGATGTCTGCATATGCTATGGATTTAGTCTGGAAGAAAGGGCTAAGGTAAGGTTCCTAAAACAACAATGTCGTTTCAGTGTCTATCACTTGCTTCCTTTTCAAAATGATGTCATGGATCAGGCATCCACTAGAAAGGATCCTGTATCTTGCTGGGACACTTTGAATTGGGTCTGTAGGTTTGAGGTTGGTGTAGGATCCCTTTATCTTTTCTCTTTGTGATGGGTCTTGCTCTATTGGATGCACTTACCATGAAGACGACTGATATTTAGCCTCTGGACTATTGTGTTGTTTCAACTGGCTTCACCAGTTGAAAAAACTTGCTTTCCGTTACTAAATGTTTTGTTCCACAAAAAATGAAGGGCTGTTATTTTCCACACTGTTAATACAGACACGCTAGGCTCAGTTGTGTTTGGGGCTAACAGATCTAACAAAAGCACTGAATGTAAAGTTTTCAACGTTCACTATCAATCTCAAAAGCCTTTCCTATATTTAGGTTTATATATTATTAGGGAAAGAGTCTTTCACTAACTGCAGTGATGTGGATAATCCTCTCTGTTTATAACTATTAGATATATTTAGCAGGAAATTTTACTAATGCTTTCACTTAGTTAAAATCTGATAAATTTTCTATATAGCCTGCACTAAAAGTTCAGAATATCATTGTCCTCTGTCCTAATTAAAAGTGACTCTAATTTTCTGAGGTATCAATATTTTTGCTAATGGCATTCATTATTCTCACATTTTTAAATACCTTCTTTTATGTTGCAAGTATAAATCCTACTCATGAAATCGGTAGACAGTTTATTTACTTTTATGCTAAGAAACGACTGCAAGATCAAGAAGAGAGAGTTTACTGTCTCAGCAAGTATTTGCTTTATGAACCTCTACATGCAAAGAGGCAGTACAGATTTCAAAACATATTTGGTGAAGACAAAGAAAGCACCATATAAAGAGTAGAACTGAATAAAGTAGTTGAAATAAGACACTGTGGATAATTTCCACACCTAATCTGACTATGAGCTGAATATTCTTCACCAGGGTTTGACTGTCTTGTTGTGTCATGGTTTTAGCTGGGATAGAGCTGATTTTCTTCACTGTAGCTGGTACAGTGCTGTGCTTTGGACTCAGTATGAAAATAATGTTGATAACACACCGATATCTTAGTTGTTGCTGGGTAGTTCTTGTACTAGTCAACGACTTTTCCATCCTCTCATGCTCTGTCAGGTGCACAAGAAGCCGGGAGGGGAGGGGGAACAGCTAAGAGAGGGGATTCAAACTGGCCAAAGGCATATTCCATATCATGTAATGTCATGCTCAGTATATTTACTGGGAGGAGCTGGCTGGGGGGGAGGCAGCGATTGCAGCTCGGGGACCGGCAGCATTGGTCAGCAGGTAGTGAGCAGTTGTATCGCTTGTGGTTTTTTTTCTTTTTATTATATTATCATTATTATTTATTATCATAATAATTATTATAATTAATATTTTATTTTAATTATTAAACTGTTCTTATCTCTACCCACAAGTTTTCTTACTTGTGCCCTTCCTAGTCTCTCCCCCATCCCACAGGTGTGGGGTGAGTGAGTGAGTGGCTGCATGGTGTTTAGTTGCTGACTAGGGGCTAAACCACAACAGTGCTGGGCTGGAATGGCCATGGTGCCTGGTGCTGGAGTGGCTGTGACCTCTCCCCTCCCGGCTTCTTGTACACCCAGCAGAGCATGAGAGGCTGGAAAAGTCCTTGACTAGTACAAGCACTACCTAGCAACAACTAAAACAGTGTGTTATCAACAATATTTTCACAATAAATCCAAAACACAGCACTATACCAGCTACGGTGAAGAAAATAAACTCTATCCCAGCTAAAACCATGACACGTTGAAAAATTATTTTCTAGCTTCCAGCTTCTCTGCTGGCCCTTGAGATTGAGGTTGAAGGTGGAGGCAGCAGGAGGGACAGGTCCCAGTCCTGGAAGAGCCACCAACCTCTCTGATTACATAAAGAAGTTTCTCATCCTCTGTTCCCTTCTACCTTTCCTTCTCCCTTAGACAGAGGAA
This sequence comes from Phalacrocorax carbo, assembly GCF_963921805.1. Lineage (NCBI taxonomy): Eukaryota > Metazoa > Chordata > Aves > Suliformes > Phalacrocoracidae > Phalacrocorax > Phalacrocorax carbo. The sequence goes on along the minus strand of NC_087513.1, from coordinate 36,556,520 downwards.
TGAGAAGTAGGGCAAGATTTCTTCACTTATTTGAAAAGATGTTAGTTTATGTTAAGTTATAATAAGAGTGTAACAATAAGAGTTAATTTATGTCACACAGTAATTGAAAAGAAAAGCTTAACCATAAAAGAAAGAAATGTTCTGGTAGCCCTGTAATTTCAGCTTTTGATGCTTCTTTCATAAAATATAAATTAAATTCTAGTGGAAAATGGTAAAAGCAACTAGTTCACCTGTATCAGGAAGATATTTCTGTGCACAGTAATCTTCTTGGTTACTGTGCTAGCTGAGGCAGAGACTTCTGAATAGAGGCTAAGGAACCTTGGGGCTGGATGACTGTAAAATATCTAAAATTGTTCTAAAAACTGTGTAACCTAAGACCTAATAAAACCAAGGTTTTCATAGGGTTTGTTATACCGGGAAATACTAAGGAAATAAAATGCAACAATTTCTATTCCACTGCTTGTATATATAGTCTAGGTGATGAAAATTGGAGATTTATTTAAGTTTTATAAATTGCAACATTTTCTTTTGCCATTTTTCCAACAGTACATAGGTTGACTTTTAAACATACAAATGATTTTGAAAATTAGTTTTTAAATTCTTAGTCCACTAAGGAGTGTAAAACTGGGAGTTTAGACAATTAGTTTCTTACACTGCAAGTTCTGTTCTTTTAACTGACCTAATCTCCATCCTTCTGTGTTTATGAAATTTTTTCCTTTTGGGAATGTTAGAAGAATTCAGATCAACTTCACATTCATGTGAGATGATTTGTTCTGGACTCTAATGTTCAGTATGTTTTGCAAGGCTTGTTCACCTAAAACAACAACTTTCAAAAACACTGGCTTTTTGTGTTTATGTTTGCTCTTCAGAATCTCTCCAGAATTCTGTATGTCTCACATCTTTCAAAGCTTCACCCAAATGAGTCCTTTAAGGGATCTGAGGCCCAGGGATCAGATTAAATAAAATTAAGCTCAGAAAACACAGAGCAGCATATACTTTCCCCTCTCAAATTGGCAAGAAATATAGTTTTGTTCTTCTTTCCTGTATGCGTATGGATTTATAGTTTCATGTTTAGCCGAGAGTTGTCCATGTGCACCATCTTGTTTTTGTCTTTGAAGTGGTTGAGTTCCTTGATGTCTTGAATAATGAATCCACTGCCAGTCATATAAGCATGGTCATTTTTTTAATTTGTTGTATCATGCAACTGTATGTCCATTTACTAACAAACTGTGTGAATTTCCCTAATCCTCTGTTTTTCATTGCCAGTTAATATCAGAATTACTGTGTAGCTTTCTTGTTATTTTCTACTTTATTCAGATAATAATTTTTCTATTTTCAAAATATGAAACTGTTCAGTTATGAGTTTTGTCTTATAAAAAACTTCATATAGTGTTTTTTTGTAATAAGGATCATAATGGTTTATAATTGTAAATCTCTTGTAGTTCTTGGAGCATTGATTAGGGCATTCATTTTCTGCAAAGCAAACAGGATAAACGTTGGCATAAAACCCTCATAATCACCAAGAAATATACTGGAAATTTGTCCATTCAGTGGGTATTAAAAATGATATTTTCTTTTGTACAGTTATGAATAGAAGTTGGAAAGCACTGGGAGAGAAAGGCAGAATATAATGTTCTCTTACTGTTCCTAGCTACCTTTACCTGAATTCCCTCATTAACTCATTCAGCTCTTCTTTATAATGCTGCTCTTCCTAAAGTCCCAGCATGGTAATCTCTGCTGCAGCTATGTCTGCTAGTCCCTTCAATACATTTTGGAATCGGTTTCTCTCCCCATCAGCCAGTGTCTATGCTGCTTCTGGGACCAACGTGCAAGTTTAAGGTCTCAGCTGTCATCAGCTTCCACAACCCACATGCCTTTCCTAAAGGATGCTCAGTGCAAGCTCCCTTGCTCTGCTGCAGAATGCCTTCTGGCCCTCTTCTTCATGGGAAACTTACAGTCCCTCCTGTGTTCCCTCCTGCTGCCTCCCCAGAAAAACACGTGGCCTTAATCTGTCTCTAAACTGCTCCTGTCTTCTTTCTGCCAGTCTCTCAGGAGCCAGTACTGACCTTTTAGTCCTTTCCCTGCTTGTTCAATAGGTATATTCAAGCTCAGTCTATTTAAGGTGAGCATCTATAGAACAGATTCATTTGTTTATTCTAAAGGTTTTGTGTGATAAATTCACCTTTCTATTCTTTAGGATTCTGAACATTGTCTTCAAAACAACTTTGATCTATGGTCTCTGTCTCCCTGCCTCTTCACATTTTTCCTTTATTTTTCCTCAGCAGTGGACTTTTCACTCTCTACCTTAATGTCTGCTTTGCTCATCTTCCCCATTGCAGTCTGCAAAAGTCACTGGCTATGCTCAGCTCAGTAGCATTAGATTGTATAACAAGCATCCTGATATTTTATGTAAATAATGTAAGCAATGTGGTGTCCTAGAGCACAGGATTAATGTAAAAAAGTATTTTTAAACCTTTACTGTGAAACTAATTTGAACCAAATCTCCTTCTGTCACTTACATACACACTTGCTTCTACTAGAAACCACTTTCAAACAATGCCTTACAGAGGGAGGGGAATACCTTATCTAACAAGGGAAAAAGGTTACCACTCTAAACTGGTGCTATTATACTCAACTAAGGCACACACTTCCTAATGAGCTTGCGAAGGAAGAAGGTGGATGTAAATACACTACATTGTGTTGCAACTCTGGGGTCAGTATCCAGAGTTTCAATCCTAAAGTGCTCATGTTTAAATTATTTAATACAAAATTCATGTCCCCACTCTTGACACCAAACCTCAAAATCTACTGCTTTCTAAGGCTGTGGTTTTAAGAAAAAGCCAAACTAGCTGCCACCTCCCTTATTCCAGCCTTTTTCTCCTTTCATTCATATTTTTGTAAGGTTAGTTTGCTACAAGTTCTTCTGCCCGTGCCATTCAAAATGTGCTATATAAGTAAGCACCAGCAGTGGGGTAGGCAGGAGCTCCTACATGAAATCAGCCTTCCTACAGCTTACTGCAAAACTGTGCCTTTTGATTTGGCAGCCTCAGCTTCATGTATAAATGAGAAGAGGTTTATGTTACTGAGTTTCAAGAGGTCTATTTACAGGTTCTTAGAGGTTATGATTTTTTTTTTTTATCTACCACTTTAGAAGTCACTAGTCACAGTAGTGCAGTAACAACTCAATCCTCCCAACTCATATATCTGTAGAGGTTTAAATGAAATGTCTTCAATTTGCTAAAATTTGGCAATAATGATCTTACTGGATGTACAAGAGAAAATGGTACCGATCACTAAGAAAGTCTAGACAAAATATGTGTGTCTGCCATCTTTTACCATAGAAATTAATAAGACCTGTGGCTGGTAAGATGAAGTTCTTTTGTAAAGGGGCCCCAGCCATCCTTATCAAGTCTTTGTACATTTTTTTGTATGTATTCTCCACACTGTTTTGCTAAATGCCTATGATATCTCTTTGGATAAGCAAGTGTATATCTACAGGTAATGTCTGTGAATGCAGCAGTGCACAAACTGGGGCACCTCAGACCCCTGGTCAGCATATGTTCCACTTGAATGGCAGATGGACTTTGTCCTGGTCCTGACATGTTCTTGCCTGCTCTTGGTTTGGTTTTGTTAGTGAATCCTAAAATACTTTCCTGGAATAGTTCACCCATAGGTCTGGAAAGAAAGGCCATTGCTTAAGAACAGTCTTCGCTTGTCCACCAAGACTTTTACAAAACATTCATGAAAAGTTGAAAGCAATACCTCATTTAGCTCTTCAGTCTTAAAAACAGGGTGTGCTGGTTTTAGCTGGGATAATTTTCTTCCTAGTAGCTCTTATGGAGCTATGTTTTGGATTTGTGCTGAAAACAGTGTTGATAATACATGGACATTTTTGTTATTGCTAAGCAGTGCTTACACAGAGTCAAGGACTTTTCTGCTTCTCACCCCACCCCACCAGCGAGTAGGCTGGGGGGGGAGGGAGGGCACAAGAAGCTGGGAGGGGACACGGCTGGGACAGCTGACCCCAACTGACCAAAGGGATATTCCATACCATATGATGCCATGCTCAGCATTTAAATCTGAAGGAAGAAGAAGGAAGTGGGGGATGTTCAGAGGTTTGTCTTCCCAAGTAACTGTTGAGCTTGATGGAGCCCTGCTTTCCTGGAGATGGCTGAACACCTGCCTGCCCATGGGAAGTAGTGAATGAGTTCCTTATTTTGCTTTGCTTGTGCATGCAGCTTTTTCTCTCCCTATTAAACTGTCTTTATCTCAACCCACGAGTTTTCTCACTTTTATTCTCCTGATTCTCTCCCCCATCCCACGGGGGCGGGGTGAATGACTGACTGTGTGGTGCTTAGTTGCTGGCTGGGGTTAAATCATGACACAGTTTAATTAAATATGATTATGCACAGAACACATATATCCCTAGAAGTAGAACCTCCAACAGTATCTATTTTCTACACTTATAAAATACTGCGTATTTGCTCCAGAAATTCCAAAGGACTTGATGATATGACAGTTTGAATTGCAAAGCTCCTTTGCTGATCTGGTGGAATGTTTCAGCTCGTAGAGGAAAAAAATAAAGTACAGGATAGTTGGGCCAGTATAAAAGTTGAAGATGCACTGAAAAGCCATAGAATTTTCTCTTGCTGCAGAAAGAAGACACTTGCCCTGGAGAATGAACACATTACTCTTTCCTGGGGTAATGCTGGGAGGCTTCTGAGTTAATTATTTTGGCAAGTGGTTTTGTTGCTGGAAAATCCAAGTCTGGATATACTGAAACCTAGAAGGAGCTGTGAATACATAGATATAATTGTGCTTTTTTTGCCATAATGATTACAAACAGCTCCAGCCACCACACTGTCAGGTTTCTAGGTTCTGATGTCACAGAGAAGATGATTTTAAAAAGTTTTAAAATGCTTCTTGCCACTTCACCTACAGGATCCCTCTGTCCTATGTTTTCTTGCTGCCTAAACCAGTATGTTTCCACTCCATGGGCTAAACTATGATGATTAATTAATGATATTTGAACACCATGTTCACAGATACTCTACCTAAGTTGACCATAACTCAAAGGGTCATTGCACCTGCCTCAAACTGGAGTGATGATAAATCCCAGTTTACCATTTTAGCTCTGCCTTTTTCTCACTTCCTATTTTCCTATTATGCTCATCTTTTGAAACAGAAAACTTTAAAAGAATTGAAAATACTAGAGAGAAGAGCATCTCAGAATATGCATGTTCATGTCATTACATATGTTACTGTTACCTTGTTATTCTGCAGTATCATTCCTTTTATCTGCTTCACTTGTATTGTTAAGATGTTTGAGTTTTGAAGATGATGGTAACAGTAAGCTTTGAAAGAGGGTGTTAAGATATCTCAGAAAAGTGAAGATCCTGGAGGAAAAAAGGAAAAATAGAACTTCAGAAGTAATCATCATGCTTACCTGTGATTTTGTCAGCTGACAAGTTCACTTGGAAATTCAGCTGGATCATCCTGGATTACTCTGCTTCAGAAAGCTGGCATGATTTTTTAATGTCAGTATCTCCTGTGGTTGCAACAAACGTGCAGCAGTATAAAATGGAATGGAATGGAATTCTAATAATTCAAATACACTTGTGTGCAATAAAAGTTCTGTGATGTTTAGCTAGAACTATAAACATTTAGGTACTATAACTTGATATTATTCAATGGAACTACAACTGTTACTACTTCAGGATTCAGGCAGTGTCTTTACCTGGGCGAGTGACTTGAAAGTTAGAGACCAAAATATAAAAAATTACTGAAGAATCAATTTCAAATTAAAATCAAAACCTCTGAACTTTTAAGTACATGTTTGTATCTATTCATTCTTATCTTTATAACTTTAATAGGTGTTCACTTAGGTACTTGTCTGTTTGTGAAAAACTTGTTAAAATGTTAAAAAACCAAGGAGAACAGTCTGACTTCTGAAAGACTGTAGATTGAAACTATTTTGAAATTCTGCCTTTTTTTGCTTGAAAATTATTGATTGATTGAGAATAGGATCATATAGGGAAGAAAATGGGTTAGTCTTCTACTGATGTGTAGAATAACGATTGACATAATAAGTTAAATAAAATTAGGTTTTAGTGGGCTGGCATCGTAAATTGAATCTAATCGATGGAACTGGCAATTCCATTCAAGATTTTCTGTTAACCTCCTATATTACTCCTTTAATCAGAAAGCAATTTAGGTGCTATTTTTTATAGCTAAGCAATGAAAATGTTTGGAGCTCTTTTAAAAGATTTTAGTTGATACTTTGTTTTAGAAAAACTAAATTACCTTTGTTCTGTGTGATTTAAAATGGGGACATCTGAACAATCTCTTCTTAGGAATGTTCTTTAGTTGTTAGTATCAGTGCTAGAACTTCATTGAAGTGTGTAGTATTTTACAGATATGAGCCAGAAGAAAACATACGAATTATGCAGAAAAATCATATGTAAAAAGAGGAAACACAGAATGGCCAGAAAGCATATAAAATGGATGTCTACAACTTACAGGCCAGGATGCAAATAAATTTTTTACTAATGCTCTCACTCACAGCTTGTCAAAATATACAAGGCAGTTACATTTTATCATCTGCTAGTTCATGTTATCATACTGATGAGCAAGTTCTCATTCTCTTCAGTTTGTATGTCAGTAAATTTCTTAATGTGATGTGACCTTATAAAACATGCACCTATAGGGGAACAGTGCTTTGGGTACTGCCATAATGCTCTGTTGTCACATGGAATTATTACAGCTATTTAATAGGGTGTTTATGCACAAGATAATGTGCCTTGTGTCTCTCACCTGGGAAAATTAGCTATGGGAAAATTAGGTATGGGGATGAATGGTCTGGGTATCTCTGTGCATAGCACTCTGCACTGGGGAGACTAATCTACAGAAGCTTTTTCAACGTGCTGTCTGAGAAATGAAACACAAAACAATGTTTCTCATTTATTCTGGCACCTGGAATATATTAACATGCTGTGTACTCAAACAAAAATGTAAATTATCTTCTTTTTCAGGGAATAATTTAGATTTAATCAGAGCAGGTTGCTTGAAGGTAAACTGTTAGGGAGTTGCCATAGTGAACTTAGCAATCCAACATACCTAGCAACACGAAGAAATTGAGACAGCTGGAAAACATGTCAGTTGGAGAATAAGATCATATTTCCCAATACCTTTAGACAAACATCTTCATATAAAATTGACTTCACATCCAAAGCTGTTTGCTAACTGTAGGTTGTACTGAAACAGTTATAAAGTCTTTGAGGTAAGAATCGTTACTATTTTACACACCAAATAGAGTCTAGGCTCCTGATGTTGACTCTGGTCATTACCAGACCCTACGCCAAGGGTAGAGTTTCAGAACAGAAATTTATCATGAACTCTGCTCCACTGTTAAATGTTTTAGCACTTAATAGTTGTTTGCCTGCAAGAAAGTGAAGCAGCAGGATGAATTAGCCTGTGTTATTGACTAGACCCTTACTAATAGAAATTTTCCTTAGTTAAAGATGTAATCTTTATCATTGATAAACTGTGCAAGAAAATACTTATTGACTGCAAAAACAAAGAAGAACACCGAGTGTTTTCCCTGGGACTAGGAATTATTTACCAAACTGCAACATTGAGAAATATCTCTGGTAAGACCATCTTTTCCTGACACTGAAGTTTCTCTTTAACTAAGGCTCTGTTTTAAATCCCCTCTTCCCCAAGTCCCACTCACAGAGTAAATTAGCTCTGGCTGATCTTGACTGCTTCTGGTACATGAGCCAGCTTGTTAAGTGTGTTCAGTACCTCTATACTACATTTCAGCCTATCCTTAAGTGAGTCAGCAAAAGCTATTTAGACTTTTCCCTGCAGGATCGACTCCTGTAAATGTTGTCAGTATTTCAGTTGCTTGTGTTTTTCATCTCCAACAGCCAGGGCCCAAGGTAACACCAGTTCACAAAAAAGCAGCTGGAAAAGCTCATTATGGAATAAAGGAAAGAACCAAAATAAAATAATAATTTTACCCATCTTTTCAATGACTTCTTTCTACAGTATATGGCCAATATCAGGGATCACCTCTTAAATGTTCCTAAAGTTTCTTAAACCCCAGATTCTTATGTTCCTCCCTCTCTCTGCTGACAGTGATATTCCTTGTTCCCAAAGCTTGCATTCACCTTTTTGCTCTCTCCACCCAAATTCTGTCTTGTGTCTCCTCCTTTCATTCTCTGACTAATGCCTGCCAAACCCTATTCCTGTCTTTGCAGAACATAGACTCATCATTTTTTACTATTTCTCTCTCCCTACAATCATGCTTTTCAAGTCATTTCTTTGACTCTTCTGTCTCTCACAAAATCTGTATTCCCTATATAAGGATCAATCTATCATCCTGCTTATAATATTTACTGTTCTTTCTTTATCTGAGACGTTGTTATATTACTGCTATGATGCAAAGAATTTCCTACCACCTTGTCCAGAAATAGCTTTTGGTGTGCCTTTTCCTCCTAATTTTTCCCAAATTCTTCTTATTTCAGTACTTGTTGGCAGTGATCCTGCGGTGGTTGCTGGCATTTCACAGAAAATGCCTGTTCCAAAAACTAACAGAGGAAGTTATTCCAAACCATGTAAAAGTTCACATGTGCTTAGGTCCACGTTCATCTTGCCTATTATTAGGCACACAACTGAGGGGCCTAAACTCTGAACAGAGCTGCCCTATGGACTCTCTGTTAGACAGCCATGAGAAACAGAAGCACCTTCTTTGGGGTCAGAATTACCATGTGAAAGTGTCTGTTTTAATGCACTGGCAGGAGGCATAAGGTGATTAGTCACTTTGTGACTAAGAATGAGTCTAGGTCTGACCTTGACATATTAAGCTTTGGTAAATAATTACTTTATTGTACTGAACTAATTAATTTATTCTGTTAAAATAATCTCAATGCAGTTCAGTATAAACATCATTACAAGGAAAAAGGAAGAGAAATTTTTTTTCTAGACAAGAATTAAATGTCAAAATATAGTATTTTCAGTACTAGTAAACCAATATTTTGCAGAAGGCATATCCCCAGTTGTTCAATGTAAGAACTGAAGTTAGAGTTTCCCACAGAGAAGTAAATGCTATCTGAATTACCCGTATGTCATGCTTGGTTTTTTTCCCATTAAAATAAGCATCGAAATTTAGCTTACAGACATTCTAAATGTCACCTGGAAACAACAGGGCTGTGAGACAAAGGCAGAAGGGACAGGATAAGTACTTGGAGGAAGCAGCCAGAGGATGAAGTCCTATCAAACAAAGAAAACACCTGAATAAATTAGTTTAAAACTTTTCTTTCAGTTTTTGAAGTCTTTCCCTTCTTTACCTAAGATTTTATTATGGCTACTAAATATGGCCAGCAGCTCTGAAAATGACACACTTTGCCAGATATCACCATTCTCTTCTGCTACAAATGCTTTTCATATAATTAGGCAACTTTTTCCAGAGATGTCTGAGGGACTGACATGATTAAAGTGAACCATGAGACCATGGAAGAGAGGGGGCAGAATGAGAGCATATTTGTATATAGCATCATTTATTGATGGCAACCCTCTGTTCATAAGTTCTGAGCTCTGTACTATGCTTCCAACCTGCTTTTTTTTTTTAACTTCTCTGTTTCTTTTTTTCTGACTTTTCTGTTTGTTAAGGAATGCCCTGGAGAAAGAATGAGTGTTTGTTTTTATTTTATACTAGGTAGGGAATCTGAGTTTCAACTTTCATCTTGAACTAGCTTGAAGTAATGGAAGACACCAACAGGCTTTACAGGACTTACAGTGTCAAGTTCTGCTATGTCCACAGAATATTTAGGGGTTTTAGTGATCTTTAAAGTTTTGGAAAAAAAATCTTTCATTTTTCGACTAGAAACATGTTGATTTAATTCAGGTCTTCTTTAGCTATTGCCATTTCAGAGAGGAAAAACGGATGTTTGGAGAGAAACTGTCTTCTGCTTTTTAGTTACACTCAGTGCTATATATTGTTTGAATGATATAGTATAGGATACAGTTATGTTGGTTGTATTGCAGGACTGATACTATGTTGGCCTTGAAATTTATTTGCGCAGATTGATCAAAAGTGAATGTCAGAAAAGCATGTGTCAGTCACAGCTAGAGGTGTCTTATAAAGGTTTTTTAAACCTTTTAGGTTGATGAGAACTTTAGATTTCTCTCTCACAAGTTGACCTGTTACACGGATCTTTCTGATGTCACGGTTGGATTGCTGCAGCGTGCTTGATTCTGTGCTGCCAAAAATGTTCATCTATCACCTGCAGCTAGATCAGATTGCAGCAGAGTGAGCATTCGCAGGTGTGGAACGGGAGATTCTGCTTCTCTTCAGTTTTGCTCTGTGAACTGAGAACCATGAGTTTAGTTTCTTTTCTTTTGGCATATTGTCTACCTTTAAAATCTTCTCTGCAAAAGCCTAAGGCTTCAAAAGTTTGCCCAGCTGTAGAACCCCGTAAGGGGAGTTCTGCTGGTGAATCCACATAAGCCATAGCTCTCCATGGGAGTTTTGTGGCTCCCTATCCCAGTCTATCAGCAAACAGTGCATGAGCAGCTGGTGTGAATCTTCCTAAGCCTCCCTTCGGCAGGAACTGAAGCAAATCTGCCCCTCTACCAACCTTTTTGCCGGCTTTTGTTTGCAATATGTCTTGTCTTCTTATCTCTTATTATCACAGTGATTACTTCTTTTAATAGGTTTGAGAAATGTTTTTTAAGGGTTGTCACGGGGAAAAAAATCTGCTCAGTTCACATAGTTTAAAACAAATAAGGAAAGAAGTGGTATATTGATTTGTTAGCAACACATAATCAACAAGGAGTCAGCAGGCTATAATTCAGGTCCAATATCAGCAATACAACAGATAAACCACAATAGTAGACATTTACAAAATGTTAATAAACACCTTTGTAAATACTTTCTATAATGAAAACCCGAAAGTCTAATGCTCACCACCATGTATTCACAGTCAACTGCACCCCCTGCCCCAGGCCCTGTAGGTTACCAGCACCCTTCGCCCTTCAGGGAGTGCAGGCTCCCACAGCTGCACACCCCTCCTTGGGGAGATGTGAGTGCTCCAGCTCTGTGCCTGCCCACATCACTCCCAGATATCCACACACCAACTAGAGACTACTCCATTGGTTGTGCAGGCAAAAAAGCATGGGTCCCTGTGTGCTGCACCCTGCGCTGTCGCTCCACTAATTGGAAGCAGGTTACTCACGGTGTCCAATGGCATACAAAATAGTGCTGTTTCATTAACTAATGATTTTAATTTAAAACCCTTGATACCTGAGGAAGTTTCCCATGCTGAGGGAATCTACTATATGAGCCTCAAGTCTCTGAGCAGCCTTACTGTAAACCAGAGTGTTCAGAGTCCTCAATAACCAATCTCCTTTCTATTCTTATTGGGTAGCCATTTTCACAGATGGTGTTGTCAATTTAAACCAGAAATTTCTGGAAGGACAAACTTTAATAACCTCAGCTGAAAATGTGCTGTGTTCTTGTTCCACTGAACCTGAAAATGCAAACTGAAATAGCCTTTCCTGCAAGGCAAAATCTAAATATTATATTTATTTATTTCTAATTAATAGAACATAATTATCTTGGGAAATTCTAATCTAACTAAGATTTTCTACAAGCAAGACAAGTTATAATTTCGGGCAGTGTAAATGGGAATAGCTCTGTTTTCTTTTAGAACTGGTGATTTATATCAGTAAGAAACAACTATATCAATTTACTTCAATCCTATCCAATATACAGAAAGCCAAAGAACATTTAATTCATTAAGTTAAAAGCTGAAAAACAATCTAGAGCTTTATGAGACAAATCCTTCTCTGTTTTAAGAGGAATACATTTATAGCTGGCCACGTACCAAAAGTAGTCATCATTTACATATTATACCATAGGTGTAAGTTTACAGTGAAGTAATGGTGTGGCAAATATAATAAGTAACATAACATGTATGATGAATATTTGTATGGTAGTATTTTCTAGTAATGGGAAGTATCTTTCTAGTTGGATTTCTTGTACATACATACAGTCCTACTTCATCTCAGTGTGCAAATCAGATTCTGGTTATTCTCATGTTAAACTGGGATGAAGTTCACTGTTATTTACCACCTGCACTGGTATATGAACAACTTACATTTGATATACATTTTTTAAATGAAAAAAAAAAAATATCCTTACCACTAAATTTAGATTCATGAAGAAAGTCTATAAGATTGGCACTGATTCATTGGAGACTGAATTTGACACTGTGAATTAAGTTCAGAAGTGTTGTAAATGAATTTGTAAATAAGTCACGTGGCTATAAACTGATATAACTTAAATACACAAGGAGATATCTGACATGCAGAATTTAAACAGAAAAAAGAATCAGCAAGTGGGTACAAAATATGATTTGGGGGGATCAAGATATATTCATATATCTATTTCTTCTCCCCTCTTAGCTCATCATAAAGGTTATGTACTTCATATATTCTGACCTTGATCTTCCTAGAAACAAGATAAGTGAGTTAAAACAAACTCATCATTTGCTAGGAGACAAATATTGGGGAGACTGTGTTTGAAACAGATCAGAGAGAGACCTTGTGCTAAATTTAGGTGAGCTAAGGTTAAACAATATTGATCAAACATTATGGCTTGAGAGAGTGATTCTGAAAAGGGTTCATATAATTAGTATTATATAAGCTCAGTAGAAAGGACTGTTAGGAATGAAGGTATCAGAAGTAATACTAACAGCCTTTGCAAATGCTATGCAGATCTTTGATTTGCCTTTGCATGACTTTGCCCATCTTTGCAAAAGGGTTCTCTGATGCTGAGAAGAATATTATGGCATCTTTGTTATTTCTGAAACTGTTCTGGAAAAATGCTTGCAAATAATCCTTGTCCATAATGCACCACGTCCATATGGTGTTACAGAAATAATCAATAATAAAAAAGATCAGATGTGGATATTAGAGGGAAATTTTAAGACAAAGATCAAAGAATAATTGTCAAATTAGAGTGTTAAAATTTCTGTATGGTGTTTCTGTTAAGCTGTGCTATTTGAGGAATGTAAAACATGACTAACTAGATCAGCAGGTGTGGTGTAGGTGTTAGTGCAATTATACATTGACATTTTTGCTGAAGCCTATAAAGCATTATTTTGTGCTGGCTACCAATCTAGATGTAGACCTGATTAAAAATAATTGAAGGATCAGTTCTCTACTGAAAAATGCTTTTTCCCTGCAATTGGAGTGCTTAACAGGAATGGACTGATTCTGGAGACAGTTTGGAAAGACAAATGGACTTTAATCCGAAAAGGAGTAGTATACTAGTTTTAAGATTTCTAGGTTTGTCTTAATAAAAAGAATTTCTACATTTATCACCAATTGTGTTTTATATATTTTTACTATTTGATGTTAAGTTTAACAGTTATATGCAAGTAATATTCTGAATACTGTTAATTTCACTAGACAGATTTAATGACTTTCCAGAAGCAAAACATCTTTGATCATTGCTACCTTTGAATTGTTCCTCATATTCTGTGTTAACATAGACTCACATTACCAACACAAACATGATTCTGTTTCAGTCATTTTATTAATCTTGGTACACTACCACAATATTCCTGATTCCATATTTTGTCCAATCTAGTTTGTAATGTTTGTTTCTTTCTAGAAGATTTTCGTGCTGGGGTGAGAAGACGATGTTTTTATGTTCCAAGTATCTTACTGACATGAGGATTACCTTGATAATGTAGATTTCACTTCCTAAGTACTTGGTGCTTGGATCAAATATATTTACATTTACATCTCATCCCTCCCATTCAAATACCTTCTGGTTGTTGCATGGAAAGATATAATACCTTATGTTTTCTTTGTTTGCAAAGGAAAGATTTTCCTAGCTAAAACTAACTTCCCAACTAAAACTAACACAATAACATCCTTCTCATTTTCCTATAACTAAAGGTAGTTATAGTGGAAAGTATGGAAACACTTTCAGAGTTGTTGCAAAGGACCATAAACTGGTACCAAAAATAGCCTGAACTGGAGTCAAACAGAGCAGACCCCAGCTCTTCTGTAATTGAATAACTCAGTAAAGGAATGGAATGTATTTATTTACTCCTAAGCAAGTAAGAGTAAGATATAATTTCAAAATTAATTCTTAGAAACAGAGGAATGTAGAAAAACTTTCATCGACATCCAAATGATCAGGAAAAGGTGCAAAGTCTTCAAAAGACATAATATATGTGAGTTCCAAAGAGACGAATACATAATATGAAAAGGTAGTCCTGTCTGACTCACAATAATGACTTACTATATTTCTTTCCATCTCTTCTGGGTTACTAAATACGCAAGAAAGTGATGGTTTGAAGAGTATAAAAAGGAAAAATCTTCAAAATACCCCTAAATCAAAAATTAAAACTTTTACTGCCAAATATTATTCTACCTCTAGATTCTGCAGCTCTTGACCTTATGTACTATATCATAGAAATCATCTTATAGATATGAATCAAAAGATAACTTTAAGTAAATGATCACAGAATGTTAGCCGTGGTAATTATGCAGCATAATTTATCATGGATCTATATATATAATACAGTCAAGTGTTCTTTAAAATAAGGAATTATAACAAGTATGAATTAAATGAATAAGGAATTCTCCATATTCATTTAATTTTCAATGTTGAGTTATTAAAGTAATCAACAGCCAAAGAACTAACTCTGTAAGCCATGCTGCACATGAATAGCTTATTTCAAGAAACCTTCCACATGGGTAATTTTTTTCCTATGTGTCGAAGAAGTAAAAATTAACTCTTGACTACGAAAGGGTATTATTTCTAAGCAGTTGTTTCAGAAATGGTTGAGAACTATACTTGACCCTGTAATAATAAAGAACATTCTGAACAAGAAAATTTCTTCTTTTCTTTTACATGAAATGAAAGAAAGCACATAACGGTGACAGCTGCAGAACCAGCTTTGTCGAAGGACAACAGAATAATGTTTCAAGTGTGAGTAATGGCTCTCTTGTATGGGACTGAGACCCTTTCTGACTCCTATGCTCACGCTGCACCCACTGTTATGTGATGCAGACACAGTTTAACAACAAATGTGAATACTGCTGGCAGCATCAGTACAGAACAAGACAACAAAAGCCATCTAAATTGGTGATATCTGGATTATAAGTTGTATAATGCACTGTGCTGTCATGGCTAGACTTACTGGTAACTGTCTTTAAAGCAAAGCTCATCATGTGTGGACTATTTAATGGTTGCTACTAAAGTAACATACTTCCATAGAAGAGGAGCGATGGGATACTGTCATACTGTGGACTGGTACAGATTTTTAAGCTAGCCCAGTATGGTTCAAAAGCACAGCTGAAAAACCCCGTGTGGTTTGCTCCCTTTTTTCCCTTTGCTGGAGGGACCACCTTCTGGAAAATATCTCAGGGGAGTTTCAAGTGGCAGCTGTGATGGTTCTGAATTCACCACAGTCATCAACTTTACTCTGGGTGATTTTGTATGCAGAAATAACCTTTATATTAGCAATGCTGGTGGCTACCTGAATGACAGGAGAGATGAGAATAGAGTGGTAATGTACAGTTGCATTCCCTGTTAAACACTAAGAAAAAATATCTGAGGAAGACAACAGGAGAGAATACAGTGAGGAGGGAAAGTAGAATGTGAAAGGGCCTGTACCACAGAAAACGTGTTTTGACTGAGATGGTTTAGTATCTGTTTGGTAGTTTTGCTTTGGAACCCGTAAGTAGGTTCTGGTACAAGAGATAATTCAAGTATGAGATAGCAGTAGAATAGAGATAGGAACAGAGATGTCTTTGTGGAAGAAATCCCATAAAATCTTACTCTGGACAAAAGGACTATTAACAAGGTTTTCCAGAAACTTCTTAGATGCTGGCTACCATGTAGGAATCATATGGCATGCAATGAATATTGTCTGTTGGTTTGATCACAAACCAATAGGATTGTCTGCAACAGCAGCTGGACTTGCCTGTGAAATTATGTGCTGCGTGATGATGGGCCAGAAACAGTTTGATCTGGGACAAGATGTTGTTACTGGAACATGGTTGCCAACATCTTGATAGTATACCTATTTGATGAAAACAGAATGGAAAGAAAACAAAAATTATAGTTGTGGGTTGGTATTGCTGTAGTGTCCTGTTAATACCCAAATAATAAACAAATATAAAACATACAGACCTACTTTGGATAATGGCATGTACCTGTCAGACACAGGGTCTATTATTGAGGTAAGCAATGTGAGGGACTGGATTGATGGAAGGCATGGATAAGGGGGAGACTATAAGTGAATTCAGCACAGTCAGATTGTCAAAGATGCGTAGTCTGGAGTGAGTCATGTGGTGCACTTTGGCCAAAGGACCAATGCGGTATAGGCCTCTATTAGATTACTAAACAGAGCCAAAACACAAGCGTGTGTGCGCTCGGTCTGCTATCATCCTTGTTAGCACATTCTCTGGCACGTATTTTGCCTGTGCCAGCTAGCAGCGTCCCAGAAAACACTCAGCCATGGCCTGGGTTACTGCAGACCAGGTATTATTTCCAGTGGTTGTGCTCCTGGCTCAGGTGTGGCCACTCTGTTTTGTGGAAGAAGAAAATTTAGATGTGTGGATATGAGTCGTGCTGGGCCAAGAGGCCTCCAGACCAGATGGTAGTCTCCCAAATCCTGCTTTTTATCACAATCCCTAACTGAGTTGCCAGATTTTGATGTTTTTGCAGCCATGAAATGCATGAGAGAGAGTGTACCCACACTCAAGACATAATATATTCTGAGAGTATATATATATAAAAGTTGTAAATAATGGCCTGCCATTTAAACTTTTAATGCTTAAACCTGCCTTCCTTTAACCTCTGTCATTCAGTGAATGGAGAGTTGTTCAATGGGGAATTAATTTACTTACTTGACATATATTTACTGTGGTTCTACCCCACACACTCAGAACCATCCTTCTAAAATAAGTTTGGGTTTCTGAAAGGTAATTGAAAGGCAAAAGAAAACAATCTTTATTACATTTAGGGATGACCATGAATCAAAATCCCAAATCCAAACACCTTTAAGCTCTTCAGACTGATAACATGCATTCTTTACAGAAGATGTTTCTACAGAAGAGATTGTCTTATTCTTTGGAATGTCACTTTAAAAAGCACCTACCCTAAACTCACCACAAATGTTATAACACACTCATTTTTGTTGAATGGTTGGCACACTATTTCAAAAAGCTCCTTGTCTAGTAATTAATGATTCTGTTTAATAAAATAGGAAAAATAAAATCTTCTCCAGTAGTCATGTCTCCTGTTTTCTCATAGCCTTTTGGAAGTGTTTACTGTTTTAAAAACTGACAATTCAAATCTAGCACAAATCCAAGTGGCACTAACAAGCAAATTGTTTCCATTTCTGAAACCTATTGTAGTAATTGCTACTGACTCCAGAGACATTCCCTAGGCAAGAGCAGTAATGATAATTTGGTGACTTTCTTTTAAGTAGACTTCGTTTACAACAGCTAGCAGATATTTCTGCCTTCAGGGCTGAGGAGAGGTTTATGGACTGCAGTAATAGCTTCTCACTTTTAATTTTTCAAAAGAGGTTGCTTCAGTAGTGAGCAAACAGCCCTACGTTTTTCAAATGTTATTTCTTAATCATTAACATTAATATCTATTTTTTAAAATACTGATCCTTTATGAGGCTCCCAAAAATACGCATGACAAAACCCTTGTCAAGAATTCCAGAGACTAAGATTCATATTAGAAAATAAACAGGAACAGCTTTATTTCTCTCAGGAGGACTGTGCTCGATCACATTCCAGTTGTTGATGACAACAACTTGTTACTTTATTATTCACTGCCTGGACTGGAGCATCAGAGAGTCATATTTGAGGAGCGAGACAAAGTTGTAAAAAGAATGTAGAGCAAAAGACAGTTTCTGCATTAAATAGTTTATAAATCAATGCTAGTACCAGTAAGCATTTAACTGATGCTTTTACTCTCCTTTTCTGTTTTGTTTTAAGAACTCAAGTATCTTTAACAGATTGGACTTCTTAAAGACCCGAGTTAAGGTTAGTGTTAAAAATTAATCAGTTGAACTGACAAAGGATCTTAACATCAGGGGCAAATCTGTTCGCAAGAGTTCATAAAGAAAAAGTTAATTTGAAATCTGTCTTTTAATTTATACCTACATAATTTTCAAAGTAAACAAAAAAAATAGCATATTACAATTATACAATATATTATATGTTCCTACGTTTTTTGGAAATCCGACCCTGGATCATCTTTCCCTTCCACAGGAGTCTTCATTGACACAGCAAATTAAATGCTTTCAGTAGTCAGTTACCCATCCTTGCTGCAGTGTCAAGGGATTACTTAAAACCAGATACAAATAAAGGTGTCAAACCTTTTTTGTGAGGGCTAAGACCTTGAGGTCTTTTTTCCTATACCCATGTGCTAGTATAGCAAATGAGAAATATTTCTGTAAATAGTGTAAATTAATATGAAGAAGTAAAACTAAAGAAAAATGAGAACAGTAATATAAAACCTAGTATAGAATGTGATGTTTGTGTTATCAAAACTGTTACAGCATAAATTTTGACACTGATTTATAAGAACCAAGCCATGTGTTGACAGTCTACAGTACAAGAATTATTAATTAAGACAGTGCAGAGAGAAATCGAAGCAAACAATTAAAAGACAAATGCAGATGATTCACAAATGGGTGAAATGTTTAAATTAACAGACTGATTTAACCACTAAATGTCATTTGCTCATTTCTTCTTTTCTCATGATGCATATAAAGCAAAGACCGCTTCCCAGCCTGTTGTGTTTACTTGTGTTCTATACTTAAATAAATAAACCCCATGGGTTCTCAGCTCAGTAGATATTCTGCAAGAATATTTTGGGCATCCCAGTGTTTTCTGCTGGCAGTACTTATTATTTCTTGAGATTGGAGCAAGTATAGCAGGGATGCCTACCTCCTGCAGACCTTTATGTAAAGCAAGTACTGGAAAAATAATCCTTTCATGAAAAGTGCATAAAAATTGGCATTTCACATCTTCATGTTTTGAACACCAGTATTTCTTGGATTGTTTTGTCTTTGTCACATTCTTGTTAGTTTAGTACATCAAGGGCGTAGGGACTGGAATGGCAACTGAAGAAGTTCTTAATGCCAAGAAAACTATCAAGCCATTTCTCAACAGAGTTTGTTCCTCATGTTCACTTGGGACTTAGAGGTAACTGAAGGCAAGTTTCGAGCTTTTCAATTACGTAATACCTAGTATTTTCAGAACAATTCAGAAAGACTTAGATACTTCTCATTAAATATTCTAATTCTAGAGAGGACCTTTATTAAAACTGTTTCCATCTTCTCTTTTACTAAAGTAAGAGGGTTGTAATGCAGAATTTGTGAAACAGATCACAGAGAAATTTATGCCACCATAAACTTACTAGAAACAAGTATATTGTTCTAATTGCTTTACTGCCTATCTTTTTTTTCAACCACACCCTCTCATTCTCTCTTCTTATTCCTGAATAAGATATCTAAATGGTAGCTTTTTATTCACAGTGACTCCAGTTACTTCCTAGTCACTGGTGTAATTTCTGTGGGAGAATATCAGACAGTAACTAAATTTTCTCCTTTCCTTCTTCTACTTCAGTACCTCAGAGAATTACCCAATTGCTCTTCCTGTTGAGTGGAAATCCTGAAATGGACTGTTTGTGTTGCAGTCAAAATTATTCTTGGTAAAAACAGCAGTCTTCAAATTTAGCACAGTAGGATCAGCAGCACCTCATTTTCAGAAAAGGTTGTTATGTTTAACAACTGAAAAAAAAATCTCTGGCTGAACTGAAACTGAATTCTGGAAATAAAATTGTTCTACTTTCTAACTAAACTATAGGACTGGATATCTGCTGGTAACTGTATAATATGAGGATATGTTTTGTACTTGTTTCCTCTCAGTCTCCACTTTTTTTGTACATGTGTAGGTCTACCAAAGTGAAAACAGTATATCTTCTGGCTGGTCTGTTTTTTATTGGGAGTAATCAGCACAGATTTATGAAGGGGAAGTTATGCTTAGTCAACCTGATAGCCTTCTGTGATGAGATGACTGGTGTGGTGAATGAAGGCAGAACAGTGGATGTTGTTTATGTTGACTATAGCAGCCTTTAGACACCGACTCCAATAACATCCACACTGGCAAACTGATGAAGTATGGGCTGGAAATATGGACAGTGTGGTGGGCTGAAAACTGGTTAATGTATCAAAATTAAAAATGTAATTTAGGAATTTTCGTGCCATGCTGGGGCCTTTATGTTTGTTATCTAGGCAGATGTTTTCTATCCAAGTTAACACAATAGTTCGAAAAATAAATGGTATAGCCAATTATATCTATTTAAAATGTCCAAAATGTATACCAATTTTTCAGAGTTAGGCAGTCACAAGATAGAAAAATTCAGTTAAGGATATCAGTGCAATTTAAAATTCTGCAACTTTCTTAACCTATTTTGCATACATATTTTTGTATGATGTGTATTTACAAGTTTATGTTCTGTAGCTGTACGCTTCTACGGGAGAACTTATCTTGGGCCGCATATCTCCGGGACACAGGGCTCTACCCACCCTGGGGACAGTGATGCACAGACATCAATATGATGGATACAAAATGTCCGTTTATTTAACTGCATCACACGCTTATATAGCTCTTGTGCTTCCTGTTCCTGCCACTCCTATGGGGAGGAGTCTATCTTTCCGTCACAGCCCGTGATCTTCCGGTCGCCGATCCCTGTCTATTCCCCTACAATGTTCTATCAATGGGTGTCACGCATGTATTTGACAATAACAAAAAATTATGTACGTACTTGGTATAGTAAGGTGCAATTCCAGCATTATAAGGAGAATACACTCGAATAGGGACTGCAATCAACCTGTAACTTTCTACTGGTTTTACATATTCTCTTTTTCTCCTTATTTCTTTCATTTGTCCCACCCAGATTATTTTTATCACCTTACTGCTATAGAGTCATCTTCTGGACTGTTTTATATATTGATGCACTCTCAAGGAATCATGGAGGGGGATTAGGAAGTCAGGAAGACAATTTATATTAGAATCAGCTTCAGATTTAGGCACTTAAATGTAGGTGTTTACATATGCAGTAGATAAACTCACATTACAGGTAATGCCACCCTTGTTCGCAGAGCTCATGGACCCTACAATCACTATATCTGCTGGATAATAATTTGTGTCCACTCCCTGGGTTTTATTGTTTACCCAGATGTCTGTTGCCTATATTGGGAGCTTAGACAGCAAGCCTACCTAAACATAAAGGGTTACCTGTACATAACTTGATCTTCAGCTGAATTTCATCCATGTACATCATATCTCAGAATCTATAACTTTATATTAAAAAAAAATTTAAAATAAAATCAGGATTCAACTGTTGTGATCTCTGCTCCCTAAGAAGGAATTATTAATAAGTCATTTGCTTTATATTCAATAATCTAATCATGACAGAATTGTACATTGATTTTTGTAGGTAAGTCATGTTAATGTTCATAGCTGTGAGTATTAGCTGTGTCTCTTTCAATTCTTGATTTACAGAATCGGAGTTCCTTCAGGACTGTTTTATGGCTGTCGATTTACTTAAACTCTGTGAGGCCTCGTTTTGGTGGTGGCACTTCACGCCTTGCTTGCTTGCCCTACTCCTCATTCCTCTGTGCAGTCCTTTTCTTATTACTGCCAGTGAATTGTGGTCTCTTCCTAGCTTAATTCTTTTTTTTTAGTCTCGAAAATGACTTGTCTATTCCTTCTTTTTCACAATAAATTTATTATGTCTTCTTCTGTACAGGTGTTAGAGCATGAACACCTTTAACACATCTAATCCTTGTGTACCATTATGTTGTAGTCTTTGTTTCTTTGTCTGTCTCAGGATGCACCCCTATGGTGTTCACTGTTACTTCAAATTTTCCCTGTGTCAGAATCACCCACATTCATGAGCACTATTCTGGATTTCCTTTTATTGTTCTCCAGTGTATTTCATTTCATATTTTTGTCCAGGAAGATTACCATGTGCTATCCCTGGTATTTTTCTCAATGTGTGTTGTATGTGAAGTTATTTAGTACAGGCTCCTGAAAAAAAACAAATGTGCAAAACCGTCAGTTTAAAACCTTCTGTTGTTCATTTGGACTTGCAAACTGTGGGTGGCACTTGGGGGCTAGTTTGTGGCTACCTAAAAAAAGATGTGTCTTTTACAAATGAGAACACTGCTACATGACAACACATTGAAAGTTTCAAATCAAGACCGTGTACCTGTGTACCTGTATTTTTGTCATGAAACATCTATATGATATCAGCAGCAGTCAAGCCAGCTTGCCAGGCTGACCTTATTCAGTTTACCTCGGAGTGAAACTGCAATACCTTGCCCTCTGCTAGGCTTCTGTGTCGGTAAAAGCAATGTGCGTTAACAAAATTTACAGTAAAAATCCTTAATTTATTTTTTTAAGTAGACAACTATTCCTTGATGGTCATCTGGGGGAGACTGGAATAATGACAGGGATGTTAGACTTTCAGAACCTGCAGCCTCTGACAGTTAAAAAACCTATAGCCGGGTTTGTTAAACATCCTGAAAGGGGCAATACACCCCCAGAGCAAAGTCTGCTTTTCCTCTCCCTCCATTTTTCTACAGACATACTGGTTTAACAGTGTACATATTCAGTCAGTGCTAGCAAAGGCTGAGTAGGAACGCTTTCAAGAGGGTTATGCCTCAAACTGTGTTTTCTTCCCTGTACCTTGGGTAGGTCAGAACGAATGCCTCTGGAGATTACTGGTGGCCTTTTGTTTCTAACTCAGCTCTGCAGCTCTGCCTATGAAGTAGACACTGAAACATGGCCAAGTTTTCTAACTTTAGGGAAATATTTTCCAAGCTAATTTGCCTTCACTTCCACTTCCAACAAGGTACAGAAAGTTCTTGACATTCATCTCGTCTAGGCTGATAGCTCAGAGCATTAGGTTATATGATTAAAGGCTAATGCCCATAAACAAAAATACCCCTGGGGACCAGGGGAACTGTGGCAGGTGGAGGGACCCCAAGAACCTGATCACTGCTAGTAGAGTACCCTCACCTGGCACTCCTAGCACCATCCATGGGGAGCAACCAGCTTGTGAGAAACGCACCAAGACAAGTCAGCCCAAGAAACTGCCTCCTCTGAACACCTTGCAGACTAAAAGGGGTTGCTACCTACAGGGTACAAGAAATATTATGGGATGCAGGGGGAACAGAATTTTGGGACTGTGTAAAATTCATTATCAGATGTTTTAAAGAGAATTTTGGGACTGAGTGACACTCATCATGGAAAATCTAGTAAATGGAAAAAGGCAGGGAAAGAGTGGGGCTCAGCTGTATTGGGGAGGAACAAGTATGGGAAAATAAAAGGGAAAGGGTAAAAGAGACCAGTTCAGTATAAACAGGGGCTGGCAAGTACAGTTGCCTGGCTGAACCCTGTGCTTGATCACTGCAAGGTAACTTATATTTTACTAAATCACAACTATCTCTTTCATAGGTATGTGTGGATGCTACAGAAATTCAACCTGTACTGGTTGGTGATAGACTAAGAGATCTGATTATCAGCAACTGGAGTGGAACCACAAGCCTCAGAGGCTCGAGGGCCTGAGGTGAGAGCAAGTCAGGAAGACCTGGGTCTTGGAGACTGCTACTGGGTAGACAGACTGTCTAAGACCAGCTTCTGGCAAGACCCCTAGTGTGTTATATTCCACCAGCAGATTTTGATCCTGATCAGCCAGAGAGGAGGACCTGGGCTGGGCCTGGCATGCTGTTCATGTTTGTGTGGTTGTTCTTTTTGTTTAGGTAGATGCCATAAAGACCCTGCTTCCTGTCTGTGTTTATCTGTGTATCTGGCCATGTATTTAAAGTGTGTGTGTGCGTATGAATGCATGTGTACATGCTGGGCTTAGCCTTGACGCTGCTTGGAGCTGTGGACATAGCACTACCACAGCACCACATCTACCTGGCTGGGTTAGGAGTGCTTTCTGGATCCTGCCGCCTCTGGGCTGGTCAATCTCTAATACATGGACATTAACAAATTAGTGTGTGTCAGTCAAGTATGATCTGCTTGTAATCCATAGCCCATGGAAAGTAAAAAAGACTCACAATTCCCACTGAATGTAGTTTAAGCAAATGCATTTCACTCACATATCAGTTTTTTAGTCTATAATTTTTTTTAAGATGGTGTCTACAGTTACTTGAAATATTGTTTACTCTTGTTGGGCACAATTCTGGCAATGAGGCCAAACAGGATCTGCAACAAAGATGGAATGAAACAGAAGACATGATGTTTATTGTTGTCTTTTATAAAATGTAAATAAAGTTTGCAGCATTTCTTCTTGGCTTTTTATTTTTCTTTCTGTGTTGAGCTTACAGGGTCTGGAGGTCATGTTACCAGTGTGTTTTTAAGCTGCACACAATTACCCTCAACCCTGTAAAGCATTGAACAGCAGGAGAGTATTTATGACCTGTCACAATGAAAGCCACTGTCTTATGCAGCCCAACAGGAGTCCAAGTATAATGCAGTGGTTATGAAGAATATGAAGGTACAATGTAGGGATAACATATTTAAACATCACATTACTATGCCTTTGAACATAACTTTTTCCGATCCATATTTTCCACTCAGAAGTTAAGCTGCATGTGTCCTCGGCAGGTTGCTGAAGTAGAAATTCTATTTATCTACTACCTATTATTTTCTAAGCAAAATTATCATCCTACATCCCATTATTTGGAGGGATTATTAACCTTAACTACCGAGATCCAAGGGCACTTCACAAAGTATTGCTTGCTTAGTCCTCATGGTGTCCAACAATTTGGTTTAGTTATTTTTTTTTTTCTTTTAGGAACAACCTATCACAGTTTTACATTAACTTTAAAATAAGTCTTCATGCAACAAAAGTCATTCAGGTTATATATATATATAATGAAATGGATATATATTCCACCATGTGAAAATAAGAAAGCCATTAAAGTGATGCGGCATATCAGAAAGAGATACTTTGCTCAATAGCATAGCCCGTTCACAATATGGCAAACAAATGTTGGTATGATAAATGCAGAATTTTAGTGTCATTTAATGACTTTCTGAAAACACTTTTCCACCAACAACATAACTTTCATTCTTTCAACAAGAAATATGGATGGGATTAAAAATAAAAATTATAAAAATAAAGTAGAAAATAGTCCTGATTTCAGCTTTTCATGGCATCAGCATCGATTGTAAAGTGTGTTCTCAACTTCTTTTTCCTCATTTCGCTATTATCTTGCTGACGTGTTTATCCCTCTGTTTACGATCTTGCAGATTTCAAAAAGTGCTTTCCTGGTTCTACTTTTTGGGTGCTTCGTATGAAACATCTTTCATGACGCTCTTATTTCCCCCTAGCTTTTTTATGCCAGGAATCACATGAGCATCTATACTTAGAAAATATGTCATTTAAAATTTGTAAACCCCAAATTATGACATACTTTTAAAGTGTCATAATGTGCAAATTTTTTCTTTAGTCCTGATATCATAGAAACTTGTTATGAGTACTTCTTTATGCATTTTTCTGAAATCTGTCATGCCCATGATTATTATCATGACTTTGGCATTTGAATGCATCACATACTGATAGTTTATCCAAGCTCTCAATAGTTTACAGCCAATCAAGTAAATATCCTACAATGCTAAACACTCTCTTTAATTTACAAGGAGATAGAATATCTGTTAATGATTTTGTCTCGGCACACTAACAGCTTTGGATCAATGTCAGCTGTCACTTGATTAATTACGTACATAAGATCACAGAAATGTTCCACCTTTTCCCCTTAGTATTTCTATTTGTTCTTCACAATTAGTCATAGTCACTCAATGGCTGCATATGATGAAGTCAGCAAAACAAGCCTTAGCAGGGTGCTAAATACTCGGCAAAATAAACAGAATTTGTTTATTGCAATATGAAGAAGAAAGATGGCAAAGAAATTGCTAATTTCAAAATGAAATTTTTTATCACTTTGTTAACTTGGGAAAGGTACTATTTCTCATTTAAAATGCAGTTACATTATTTTTGTTAATACTTAATGACATGGATCCTTTCCTCTTATCACTACTGGGTTAATAATATTTTCTCATCTTTTTCTTAATTATATCTGACTTAATTTAGCAAGGTAGGATTCAGTGATGGGTTTTTTTTTTCCAACATAGCTATTACACTTAAAAAGTGTGTTACATGCTCAGTGACAAAACCAAGCATTTGTTCTGTTACTGCAAAGCTGATTAAGTAGCATTTTGCAGGTCACTCTGGTCCACCTTAAGTAGCATTATTCTGTGATTCTTTGGGGCACTGTGTATTTACCGCTGATCAGAGATGTTTTCAAGAGTAAGAAGGAAAACTATGGTTGAAGATAGCACAAACTTTGGGGGGGCATGGTGCAGCACTGCAGTAGGCTGCATCCCATCCTGTGGAAAGGGCTCAGGCACCTGTCCTCTGTCTGCAGAGCTCACCTCTTCTGGGATAGCACATGCTCTCAGTGTCTGCTCAGACATACCTAGTGCACCTAGGTGTTCCTAAAACTTTACATGAAGTGCTGGTTTCCTGAATGCCTGACCAAGATGTGCCTCACCAGAAAAGCAGGCTGCTACATTGAAAACCTAGACAAGTTTGAGGTAAAAGTAAGCAGGAAAAGGGGTGAATTGTGAGAAGGTATTTTTCTCTAAAACATTTTCCTGGTTGACAACACCTGCTTTCAAATATTTGAATCAACTAGCTGGCTTCTATGACTCTGTAAATCCATTAGATATATGACAGTCATGCTGAATGAAATATTCATTCAACCAGTACAGGTCTTAGTGGCCACTCATGACCTGCCTGGTGGGAGCTCTCATCTGTAGGAGACCAGGTATAACTGTTCGTAGTTCAGTCCCTTCTGACTTTCCCTTAAAAAGTCTAACATGTTACTCCCTGAATAGGAAGGATTAGCACCCTAGACACACATCCTATGTACATATCCACATGCATCCCTGAAGTTATCCAGCTGGTAACTTTAGGAGGAACTCCTAGTAGTTGATCCAAGACAAGTAGAACCCAGGTGCTTTCTTTCCATTCCTAGACATCACTGAACTATCTATCTGCTGCTGAAAGTCTCCTACAGACCTGTTCCTGCTGACCTGCCTTTCTCTGTGATTATGACATCTCTTACCACATTCTGCAAGGATGTCAATGGAGGACAGAATGTCTCAATATGAAGATGCAGATGACTGAAGGTAATCTGACCTTAACAGATATAAAACCTGGCTATATAACCTGTCCTATTATCAGAATGCTTTGCAAAAATAGGGCAGCTGTCACACACTTATGTGTAAAACAAGTACAAACAACTCAATCATGCATTTTTTGTTACACCCTACCAAGAACAAGAAACTGAGATTTCTGTTGTGGTTATTGTTGCTAGATACAAGGTACCATTATAATACCATGGTGTGGAAATAATGGAAATAATTCATACTGATTATTGCAAGTTTGTTTTTTGTTTGTTAGCTTGGTTTTTTTTGTTTGTTTTCTTGAAGAACAACACAACAAGCCTGCACCACGGACACCAGGGTAAGGAGCAGTAGTTTACACTAGGGCAACAGAGCCTGCTGAGAGCAAAAATCTTTTTTTTGGGGTTGTTGAACATTAGCAATTCTAGATTAAAGCATCACAAGTTGTTAACATTTCAACAGAAAAAGCAGGCTACATCTTCAAATATTTCTAAAAAGGAAGAAACACATCTGAGAAAACAGAATGGGAAGATATCTTTCTTCAAACTGGGATAACAGAGAGCAGTTCAGCTTCCCCATTTATTCTTTCTCACAGTGCAAGGCAAAACTGAGCCTAACTGCGGTGGAAGTAAAATTAAAAGGCAGATAAAGAAAGGATTAAAAGCAAATAATTTTACACTTAATATTCAGTCAAGCAACAGAAATCACTGTTAAGGGCTTATGGAGGGTCAAGAGCTTAGGAGGAGTCAAAAGAAATTAGATATTTTTGTGAATAAAGTTATCTATGGTAGATACGCTAGCTGTGATAAAAATTACACAAAGCTGGTGAACCTCATGGCTTATGTCAGGAGTTGAGTTACCCACTGCACAGGTTTCAGGACCACAGAGTTTTAAAACCTTTGCCATTGTGGGAGCTTTGTGCCCATATTGACTGCCTGGCTGGACTAGGAGCACCATTGCTCTTACTCGGTATGTCAAGTTTTGCACAAGTTTTACACTGGCATAACGCAGTGAGGATGAGCAGTGATTCTGGTATGTGAGGGAGATACAAGTTGTGGTATATTTCCAGGCAGTTAAACTGAGTGGCACACATACAACAGCTCTCTGAATAGCAGGCAGCTGACACCTACTTTTGTGATTTCAACCAAAAATTAATAATTTGCTGTTTGGACTAAACCAACATAGTGTTTATTGTTGGGTTTTGTTTTTTTTTTTTTTTTTTTTTTAAATCATTCTGTAACTGCTACAATTGCATTAAGGGCATTTAATAACTGACCTTAAAATCCACCTTGAAATGAGTAGTGACACATTTCAGTTATAAAAGGGTGACCCTGCTTTTTTTTGTCGATGGCATATATGTTCATATTATTTTAGCATTGTCTATTATGGTTTCACTTACAAATTTTTTCCTTGAATTTAGATTTTTTCCTTTGAATGGCTTCCTTTCTTTTCAAAATTTCCCTTTGGTATTTTTAAAGCAAATAGTGTTGAAATGCTCCAAATCCCTATGTGCTCATATAAGCCTCTGTAGCACCATGGCAAAAGTATGCATTTCTGCAGTACTTTTGCTTTTGAAAATTACAGTGTTGCTACAAATACTATGATAAACATTTTGAAAGATATTTCTAACTCTGCTATTCTTTCTTCCTAGCTGGTTCATTTTATGAATAGATAACACTTGTAAAGCTCTCAAATCAATTTTTTGTAGCACAGATTTGTACATGCTCTTTAAAATTTTATTTCCTGCAATGGATACTGAAGCTTTAAATATTAATGTGATTTTAATATTGCATAGGAAAAGACAGAAGGTTGAGACCTTCTTATATCTTAATATAATTCCCACAAAGTAAGAAACAGTTATATATTATCAAGACTTGATTTAGCTAGTGGCACATCAATGAAAAATAACAAATCTGAACGCAGTGCCATGAAGAATGTTGAGTAACTCTTTCATTATTCACTCCAATCTCATAACTTCAGTGGCATAGAAGGCATGAAATGCATTGTCAAAAGTGTACAGTTCAGAATACAGTACCATTAAATATTTTATCCAATTGGCAATGGTGCTGCAAAAAGACTGAACGTTAAACTGAGCCCTGTTCTTAAAAAAATTATATTGCACTGTGCTTTCCAGCTCTGTTTCTACAGATAAAAGTTTTTTGTCAGCAATTTCTTTTTAAGTAGAGTGAAGCAAGTCTCTCTCTGTCTTTCTCTCTCTGTTTTTTTGTTGAGTATACTGGAGAAAGTCTCTACCTCTGTAGAGAGGCTGCTGAAGTCCCTAAAACACGAAAGGGAACTCTTCACTCTGACTACTGGCATGAGGATTTGAACTCTAGTTAGCAAATGTTTTCTTATAAGGTAAAATTAGAATATTTTATTAGACTTATAGATAGTAAGGAAAATCTGAGTTACAAAATGTGATATATAAATTACGCAAGGGAGAGATTAAGTACCATAAATAGTAGTTCAGGATTTTCTTATTTCCTCAGCTCTTATTAAATCAAAACTACTCTATTCTATACCAGTTGCTTATTATGTATCTTCTCTGCCTGTTTATCTTGTTTTGCCTATGCCGTTTGGGACATTTAATGAAGTTCTTGGCCTTTTTTAGCTAACAACCCAGTATTTTCCCTGGATGTGGTCTCCTCTACCCTATTCTATACTACTAGCACTTGTGTGCATTATGGCCACCAACACATTCTAGAAGATTATCCAAAAGTCTTTTAAAGATTGCATCCAGTGCAGGCAAAGGACAAGAGAATACTGTCCACAGAAGCAAATAATTAGATTCCTATAAATCTGTATTCAAGATTTTTGTAGGCTGTGTCCAAAAGGGACTTTTAAGAAGGCACTTAAAGGATAGTACTGAGGTGACTTTACGTAAGTTTAAGGACAGCTTTTTCCAAGTGTGAAGGATAGTGTGGGACAAAGGATTTTGTCTGAAAATCTGGCAAGTCAGGCCTGAAGGAGACTATGTAGAATGTCCAGCCTTGACTCCTCTGCCCAGACAAGCTTACGTTACTAGGAATGTGAACTTATATAACTTTGTATAACCTTATAATGTGAACCCATATAGTCTTTCAACTTGTGTATGGAAAAGAGTCCCTAATTTGCTTAACCACTCATATAACCTAAAGTATAGAGAGCTAGCGACTGTGGGCAGAGGAAAACATAGACATTTTGTTCAGTTAGGTAGCTGGTCACATGTAAAGTGTATGTGTGATATATACAGGACAGCTAGACGTTGCCAGCATGCATGGTCTGGGGCGTCTTGCCTAGCCAGCTGAGGATGTCTCTACAAGGAAATCTGCAGAAAGGACTCCTGTTAACATCCCTCAGTCAGATGGTGACTGCCATCCTATCCAAGAGTTTTCTGGTTGAGCTGTATCCTGTTACAAGAATCCAAATGCATTGCTGCAGTTGTTCATGTAATAAAACTGGAACAGGGAGTGAGAGGTGTTCTCGTTTACTATCTAGAAAATTCTAATTTACTGAGTTTTTTCTTCCCAACAGCTAGCCGCGATGTAACTTTCATTGAGACTGAATTAGTCCACATTATAGATGATCAGAAAATTGATGATAGGTTTTTTGGGGTAGGATGCAGCTGACCAAATTTTCACAAAACTATGTATGACCTTGTCAACAGATTACCTTGGTGGCAGATACACGTTGTGTTGGGCAATGATCCTCTAGGTGGTATATTGTTCCATCTGCATTACTCTATTAATAAACCATAAGTTGCTATTTCTAGGCTTAAGAGCTCTTGATTAGTACGCAGTAATTGAAGGACCTTTTTGAGGGCTTGGGGGAGAACTTTAATTCAAAATTATTTCAAGGCTTTTTGCTTGTACAACCTTTTGCCAGGTCAGAAGTGTGCAAGGGAGATTATAGGAAGCTGACATTTGTATTGTTTATAGAGGGATGAAAACTAGTTTTAAACAAATATCACTCCAGCCTCTGTGCGTGAATCTATTGCCTATGCAGACATATTAGGTGCATGGGGCAAGGATTTCATTTCACTACATCAGAAGCAATGAATTCCTACCTTGTCATTGCAATTTTTCACATGTTTTCAAGTTTCTCTGTTTTCAATATCCAAGTAAACTCATCTATTCAACCTACTGCCACAGGCTGCAAAAGATAGCAACAAACCTCAGCTGCGATTCACACCTAATGAAAACATAAAAGGTAAGAGTCAATAGCCACAGCCTTTCAGATGGGTCCTTTACCCATGGGCTTTGCATGTTTTGAAACAAGCTGAGACAATGACATGATATTGCTTTTACCTCCTTTGTGGTCTATCTTTGTAGTCACTGGGGAATTTTCCAACACAAAATATTCTGGAGGAGAGTACAGCTTCAGCAGCACTTTTGAACACCTCCAATACCTACTATGCTTTTTCTAGTTAGTGAGCTGTTAAAGAAACTCCTACATTTTCTAATCAGGGTTTAGACAACAGGCTAGATGACTTATTGTAGCAGTACACACAGAACATCCAAGTACCAATGTACTTGGTACAATTAGAAGGGTGAAAATGGGTGTACTTGTCTGTAAGTACATGTTAATGATTTAAACAAATTAATTGTTTATGTCTGTGCCTATTCTGTATTTAGCTTCTGCAGCACCTCCTGAAATTTTGTTTGGCCACCCTGGAGATTTATACAAATAAATGTTAAGGCTTCCTATATACAGATATTCAAATGGTCTTTCTTAAAGTAAGTTTTTTCGAGTATGTCTATGCTCACATGACTGCACATAGTATTGCTTTTAACTAATTATTTGGTTTCCTTACCACAGTATGCCAAAGCTGTTCCAAGGATGGGTTAGCTGTGTCGTAGCAAATAGCCTGTGCTGTGTTGCTGTAGCTAATCTGTTCCTCACACCTCAGGGTACGTGTACTCAGAGACTGAGCAGACCTACGTTACAGCAGTAACTTCAGTGCATATATGCCCTTAGAAATGTGGAATTGCGTTTAACCACTCAGGCAACAGAGAGAGGGGGTGTCGCATCACATAGAAAACTGTTAAATTGTGTGCTGATAACAAGCATAGCTTGTAATGAAAACTACAGAACAGGGGATGTGCTTCTTAAGCATCTCAAGTGTGGCTCCTACCCTAGGATGAAGTAACATAAAGGTGACAACCACACGTTCGCTTGGGTATGGTAAGCTACTGGAATGCATTTTCTGACATAATTAGGTTGCCCTAAGACAGCCTACTTGTTGTCTAGACATCCTACTTGTCCAGCAGAGGAACAGAACAGCCTTGTTTTCATCCTTGAACCACTCCAGAAAGGACAAGGCTTTCTGCAGTATAAGCCAGTGCGTGCTGATTTTTTTTTACCCTGGAAATTATTTTAACATTACAGGAACAGGAAGTATGGACAAGTCATGCAGAGAATAGGCACAGTTAATGAAGAATAGTATGGAATTTGTAGAACTATTATATTAAAAAAAATTATTACAGTCTGTTTGCAGGAATAAGGCTCTGTTGGTTCTAATCAGAGCAGGGTTAGTCTGGTACTGAGAACTTTTTTTGAAAACATTATCTAGAAGTTTTCTTCCATCTTTTATATGCAAATATTTAGCAAAGCATCTACCCACTGGTAGTATGAACATCTGTTAACAGCCATGAAAGCACTAGTGTTCACAATGCAGTTTGCCTTCTAGTAACAGTGTTTTATTAGGGGAAACTACCCTGTAAGCCAAAAAAAGAGCTAACTAAATAATTCTTCAACATGTTTTGCTGATACCCATAAAGTAAAACAAAAACCAGATAACAATTATTTTTACAATGCATTGTTATTACTAATACAATTACAGCAGTGATTAAATGTAATGCCATGCTCAGGGGACTTGGGTATATGGGTGTTAGCAGACAGAAAGTGGTTACCCTTTTACCCTTACAATGTTCAAGTCAATAAAATGAAATTAGAGTTGTAGGAGGATAACAGGATTATTGTAGAGTCATCATTTCCTGCAGCATTTATCCTTTAAATTTGACCTTTGCAGGAGTTCATTATGCCACAATTGATAGATCATGCTCATAGGAAAAAGTAATCTGGAATACCTGAGAGCTACTGAGCTAACTAAATAAACAAGTCAAGACAGTGCATTTATATATTTAAAATAGGTTTGTGTGTGTGTGCATATATATATATATATATGTATGCATGTAAATGCTGCAAGACCTGTCATAGTAACTTTCTTTTAATTACCATTTGTGAATATAAATACAGATTTAGTTATGATGGAAACTAGTAGCACAGTACCTTAAAAAGGTAGAATGAAACAACAGAAATATGCCACCCCAATGTAAAGACACGTCACCAAATCTTCACAGCAGTGAAAAAGAATAGATTTTTCCTTTTTTTTCCCCTCTATTCCTGATCTAGATAACTGGTGAGGTGAAAAGAAACTAAGGAAGACTGATGTGATACCTTCAGGGGGGTGGAAATACTGTAGAAAAACAATGCTCTCAGTTCGATCAGTCCCACCAAGGGAGCTGCTTCCAGGCGTTCAGTGAGTGCCAAGCCTGATCTCAACTTCAGAATTCACTTCTGAAACAGAATATCTATGATGCAAGTGTCTTCCACCAATTGTAATATACCCATCTGTGGAATAATTGCTGGGCATGACTTAGAAATTAAAATTATGTTTTTAGAAAAGGTACAGCACAGAAGAAGCTTGCAGGGTAGGGTGTGGCTGACAGGTGAGAAATCCATTCCATGGAATTTCCCTAGGCCTTAGGTGTCAGCAATTCCGGGAGAACTTGGTGTACTGACTCTAAGAGGATTTATCCGTAGGGTGGAACAGCGTGGAGACACTGTGGCCAGGCTCTGTGACCGTGGAGCTGGTACACTGCACATTTGCTACTCTGAGCCAACAGCCTGTCATGCTTTTGACAAAATGCTGTCCTTTTAATCATTATAATACCAAAACACACCTCTATCCCAAAAGCTACCTGCCTCTAAGGTGCAACCACCCTTCACTGGGCAAAGCAAGGAAATTTTACACCAATCATAATGAAAGTATGTATGACTACAGTCACTCAAGCTCCACCTGAAAGGTAAAAAATAGTATAAATTAGATTAAGAGAAAATGGGTGTTGGGGAAGATACCATCTCGTACCACTCTGACTTCTGGGACTAGTCGATGAGCTGAGTCCCCTTCCACCCGCATTGGGACACCTTTGGGTAAGATTTGAGCACTTGGCTATACAAAGTGTTTCCCCAGGAAAACTTAGAAACCTCTCTAGAGCTTCACTTTAAATCTCCAATGCATTACAGTTGCTTCATATTTGCTTAATGCACTTGTAGCCTAGCAGTGTTACTGATTTTCCTAGTATTTGTGTGTCTTGTAACCAGCAATTCTATCACCAGTAATCTGTGTCTGTTGCTTTAATAAATTGTACTATACATTAATCTAGCTGTGATTGCTCTCATTGAATGTGACCGGCCTGGGCAGCTGCCAAATTAGTTACTAACAACAAATACTCTGATGGGTGGTTGCATCTACATTCCTTAGAAAATAAACCATTGACCAAGTCTGAGACTAAGACCAGACTTAGCCGCACCTAGACTCCTCTCTGAGAAGGAGTTTAGAAAGCAAGGGGGTCCTGCCTGAACCTCATGGCTCAACGGTAGGGTGTCCCCATAGCCACTCCTCAGACTCCTACTATTAACGCAACACCACCTTTAGTACCCAATGGTCTGCACAACATCAAATTTGGGTTTAAAGCCTAAATCAACACTGCCATGCCCATCCCAAGACATTTTAGCTCTCTGCAAGAATAATGAATGTCATACATAGATGTTTATCATGCACATTCCAGCATCTGTATACAAGCATGTCACTGTCCAATTTATTGTAACCGAGCTATCCACTGTTCACTTTAATGATTAAATGTTTTAAACTGCTGGTTTGTGAGATCTAACAGCCTACCTAGGATATCAACATTTAGAGACTTCAGTGGCCTCTTCAAGTGACTCATTCCCTATTGAGAACCTAAATAAATATATTTTTTAACCTAGTTTCTGATTATTCCCTATCTTTCAGTTCTGAGGTTGAAATAACAATGTCAAGCTGTGGCATAATCCATCCATTTCTATTAAAGGATCAAGAGAACGTTGTAACCCAAACAAAAAACTTCAAACCTTAAAAGAGTTTACAAGTTCAGTGATCAAAATGCTTATTACTGTCTCCCTGCTATCCTCCCCCTCAAGTTAAGGACAAATCCATGCCGCTTCTGTAAAATGGCAGTGCTGCAAACACCCTTAATGCACTGAAGGTGGATGTTGGTGGATGCCTTGAAGTAGAGGCAGCAAATAATCATTGACATGTCTGAATGTTTTGGAAATAATTTTGGTTTTGTTCCCTAGTGCCACAATGAAAAAGAATACGACCAGTAAATTGAAGTGGCAGTGTGTTGGTTAGAGCTCCCTAAGCAAAGAGAAGAGAGACAAGACATGCTGAATGCTCATCTGCCTATTGCTAATTGGAGTATTCAGCAGATAATGCTATGACTGATTCAGTTTCAACGTTTTTACTGTAATATTTGCTGGTGACCTATAAAATAGATTAATGCTCATTGATTGTGAAAACTATTATCCTTTCACTTTTTTATAGATGAGTAACTTATAAACCCACAGTATACTGATTCATTATGTAATAAGTACAATGTAGCAAATAACTCTTTTAAAAAGATGTATTGAAAGATGTATTGGATGTCTGACTTTGATTTTTAGAATGAAATACTAATCTGTTTTAATGCTTTATATTTTCTTACCAGTACATATAGGTTATACTACAAATAAAGGATCCCATGTTAACTCCCGGAGACCAGGTATTTCAGATTCTTATTTGCATGGATCTGGGTACCTCTAATGAAAATGAGCTTGTGAAACTGAGATCTTAAACAGTTTCATTCTTGTGTTAAAATTAAATTTCTTGCAAATTTTACATATTAAAATTAGATGGGGTAAAACTGGCTCTGATAAACATCTTTGCAGACCGGGTTGTAAAATGTAGATTAAATCTCTTTCAGCAAACATTAAAGCTCTTTATGCTGGGTCTTCTACTAAGATTCTTTTAATTTCAGATTTTTTTTCTTGTTCTGTAATATAATATATAATTAAAATTGATTTTGATTAAAATTAAAGATGATTTTAAAACTAAGATTGCTGAAGATTACAGAACAAATGAGAGTGATGAATATTATTTATTATTAGAGATAATGGGGCTGTATCTTGGGGCTGTATTGTATTTCAGTGTTTAGAGCCCTCCTCAGATGACACCAAGTAGTTCTGATGAAGGTACTATTCTGGGGAGAACAGTGATTGTGGAAAAGCATCCTTGGTGAATTCTTAGAGGATTTTCTTACGTAATTCAAGATTTTTCCTATTTCTTTCGTTACCTGACATTCAACAAATATTAATTTCAGGTGAAAGCAGCATAGTTTAAAAAAAATCATAAGAAAATATGAATAGGTGTGTTTTAGTCACACCTTTAGTTTCTCATATATGCATTGTAATGGGAAAACTATTGTGATGTGAGGAATTTTTTCTTCATTACACCAGGATTGTAACAGTTGTTCTGCTTCCTCATACATCATAACATTTTGACGTACTACCAGCCAAAAGTAATACTCATAGAGGCCTAGCTACTCTCTTGCGTGCATGTTCCTAGGATCTTCCTTTTCTTGCACCAAATAATATTTCACTGTTTGAACTTCTATGAGTTAACCTATGGATCAGTGACAGTACAGATCACTCAGAAACTGTCAGAGTTATCAAAACCAACAAAACATTTATATAAAGTATATAACATATATGAAAAATATCTTATTTTCCTGCCTTGACAAAAGTTCAGACTGAGTTTCTTCTTCTGTAGTTAGGTAGCAAAACCCTTTTTCATTTGCAGTGTCTTAGCCGTAATGGTAAAGGTGGCTGATCATACATATTGGGCTATATTAGCAGGAATGCAGCCAGAAGATTGAGGAATTCATTACTCCAAGTTTATTACTCCAGAATATCAAAAAACCTGCTCTGACAATAGAGAATTTGCCTGAATTTAATCGATTTTAGTGCAGTGAAAGGGGTCTAGGGAACATATGCTGTAAGGATAAAAATAGGGCATCATTGTACTTATAATGAAGACAATACCCAAGTTAATATTGACTGAAAAGATTTAGGCTCTTTTTGGGAATAGTCATCTACTGAAGCAAAACTGCAGAATGAGGAACTCAAGATTTTAGTTTCCTTCTTAATGTCTTTCCCTCCAGATGAGAACAATAGGAAACATCTCTTTTGCTTTGAAGTTCTTAATGTACATGTAGCTAAACAGCTGTAGCTCTTTTCATGACTGAAGCTTTAAAAGGCCCATCAGATACAAGAAGCTGAGTGACATTTGTCACATTGTTGTCAATGTTGTCATCTTTTCCTGTTTTACATATCAGTGTAACTGACAGCAGCTATGGTTTACATACACAATTCATATGCAGTGTAGTGAAGTATTAAAATCTACTTTCTTTTTCAACTCGTAGCTGCTAATCTTTCTATGGCTTCTGTAATTATTTGGTGTCCTCTTATTATTTTACCTTAAGGAACAAAACAACCCTCCTTTGGGAATGGGAAGAATAAACTGTTAGAGAGAAAGTCAGCGATGTGCATTATCTGCTACAGGGAAACCCTAACAAAGATGATCTCTTATGGTTTAGTATACCAGGCTGTTATACACAGCTATTAAAAAGGAGGGAGAAGATGTTGTCCAAGCTATGTCTAGGTTAATGCAACTGGTGAGTATTTTTCTGTGACAATAGCCCTTTACATGAAAAACATTGCACTTTTGGCAAAGCAGAGCTGTGCATACACTTTTTGTGGTTTTTTTCAGCTCTGTGGAGTGCTGCAATTCTATCTTTAGTCTGTGATTCATCCACTTCTATTTATTTTTATTCCACCTCTATGTTGGAATCACTTATTTCTCTATTTAAGGGGTTTTGAGTTTTGCCTATGTTGGAAAGAGGACTTTTTTCTTTTTTTTTTTTTTTCCGTAAAGGGTACATGATTACATCAGAAAAGCACTGATATTCCTGTTCATGGAATCACCCTAGCCTCTATGAGCTTCTCATTCTTGAATCATTATTTCTGCTTGGGGCAGAAATCCAGATTCTCTGTATAGTCAAGGGATATATAAAAAGGCCCCCCAGAGGCAGTTCATTCAGTGCTTACATTACAGACACTTTGGGTGGGACAAGGGCTTTCAGGAGTTGCCTCTCCCTCCCCCTCTCCATGACTGTAAGAAGGACTTGTATGGCTGGTTTAGGCTAGCAAGAGGCAGGCAGATGAGTGGGATTGTCCCCACGTGTCTCCACCACTTCTGGAAAGTGAGATGCTCTTGGGAAGGCTCGATCCACCAGTAAAATTAAGGAATGAAAAAAGCCTAAACTAAAGCCTAAACTAAACTAAAGTCCTGAGCTAATCTCATTGTATCTGAGCCAGATGAATATGAAGCTGTAACAGCCTGGGCATACCAAACTTCCCTGTTTCCCAGCGTGCTCTGGCACCAAAGGTTTAGCAATGTCTGTATGGAGTTTACTGTCACAGGAAAACTTAAGTGTCTCTTGCACTATGGCTTAAAGAAGTAAGTAGGTCAGTATCTTCTCCCACCCTGCTTTGTTTTCCCCCCTGCATGTTGTGTGTGATATGTTTCTTAGGACCAAGTGGATTCTTTTCCTTGAAGGAGTTCACGGACTGCAATTTGTCCTTGTGGTGCTATATCAAAGACTCAGCATCTCCAGTCCTATTTAAATCTTTACAGACAATATTGCTATTTTGACATTGTTGCTACCTTATTATTTCAGCTGAACTTTTCCTTCTGACAAGTAGCAAAATAGGCCATTCGAAGCTGCTAACAATTTCAGTAGTCTTAACACAATACTCCCTTAAAGAAGAAACGCTTCTTCAAAGCTTCTATTTTTCTTCTACCAAAAGTATTTTCAAAACACAACCAGCTCAGATGATTGCTCCACAATCACAACAATTTTCACTTAATTTGCTTGCAGTCATGGAAATTAGTGTAGCCCTAGGAGGACTTATTCAGCACCATTTATTAAAATGCTTTGCTGTAGAATAAACTGCAGTCCTCCCAGTTTTCTAGTATGAGGAGTGTAAGCGTTCTTGGAGCTGGGAATGCTGCTAGGAATACTAATAGGAGAATCCTCTTTTGGATGCTCATCTTGTCTAAAATTTTTGAAAGCTATCCCTAATGTCTGTAAGGCACAGACACTTGCAGTTTCTATTTTATCTATGCTTGCTGTTTTCCTGATGTGAAGTGTATTTGTGCAGCAAGATCACTCTCAAACCTTTCCAAGACCTTCTTGCAATTAAAAGGATATACCTTTAGGTGATTGATGTGGCTCATGAAGCTAGCTCCCTGCAGACAAGTACCTTTCTGCTTGTGGACTATCCTCAGACATGCCAGCATTTTTTATTTTTTAGTTCAATGACAGACAAATATCTATTTAGTAAGCCAAAAAAAAAAAAAAAAAGTAATCCAGAAAATATAGATAGGTTTTGCTGCTGCTTAATTTTTTTTTTGTTCCTTTTTTCAGGTTGGATGCCTTCTTTCTATTTGCCTCTGAATCAGCAAGGGAATTATGTTGCTCATTTGCAGAGGAAGCTCTAATTCTTGTGGAAGAAGTGAAGCCTGAGTATTTAATTTTAGGACAAAAAA
The DNA here is from genome assembly GCF_963921805.1 of Phalacrocorax carbo. NCBI lineage: Eukaryota > Metazoa > Chordata > Aves > Suliformes > Phalacrocoracidae > Phalacrocorax > Phalacrocorax carbo. Next base: position 36,516,466 of record NC_087513.1, on the reverse strand, counting down.
GGGAGAATGCTGAAGGTCAGGAGGTGAGCAAGCAAAATAATTTGTCTAAATCTCTGTCTTCAATAATATATTGAAAAAGAAGTTAAGCTTCCTTCTCACTTTTATTCTCTATGAGTAAATTTTTTGTACAGAAATACAATGAACATTCCTCTGCCTAAAGATTTTTATTGAGGAAGTGGTGGTCTTCGTGTAGATAGTATTCCCATATTTATTTATTGGGGTTTTTACTGGAAATATGCATGGTCACTTCTTAATCCATTCAATAAACCTAGCAGTTCCATGCAGGATGTCTCAGGGTCCCATTACTTTGAAATTCTCTCTCTCAAAGCTTAAATATTTTTAATAAAAGACAGCCACTTTTTACAGTATCTACTGACAGCCGGACTGATTTGTGTTCCTAATGTCCTTAAACACTTCAGACAATAACCCTTAAGAGACTGTCTTTTGTTTAGACAGGGCCTGCAAAAACATGCAGAGTCACCAAGCTTTTCTGTAGCTAAAGGAGAGAGAGATACTTTTGCAGAGAAACTCAAAGTTGGAGCCTAATTTTAGCAGCTTTCAATCACTCTCTGCATGTATCTTTCCCTCCCTACTGAATAAAGGAGGACTGAGGAGACCAGTCTTACCAGCTAAAACTGACTGTGGGGACACCCTAATGAGGCTTGTAAATCACATAGGTATTTTAAAATGTTTTAGGGAATGCTTTTTATCTTCTATCTGTAATCTATCTACCAGATGATCATAATGCATTTATTGTAGGTCTGCTGTGAATCAATGTGTGTTTTTAAGCTGTATTGTTACTATTTGTATGATATTGAAAGAATATAAAGCTGATTCCAGTTGTCCTTTAAATTTCTGCATTTGCATATGATTAAGACTTATAGTAAAAATTGTCTAAATAATTTAACCTTCGTCAATATTTTCATTCCTGAGCTACAAGGTAAGGCAACAAACTTTGAAATTGTTTTGTTTTTTTCTTTTCTTGCTATCTCAGTATTATGTGAGGCTGCTGAGGGTGCAAGAGATAAAATTGATGTGGTTTTTGGTTTTTGTTTGGTTTTTCTTTTTGAACACACTGTTCCATGATTTAAAGCTTAGAAGAAGCTTGTACATAGAGAAATGTTTCTTGCTGCTCTTCTTTTAAGCAGAAGAAATCAGATTATGTTAAAATTCAACAGAAGCAGACTTCCAAAATGGCAGAAAAAAGGTAGAATTTTGAACAAATAATGCTAAATGTCTGCTTCAAAAAGCCAAAATTGGACTAAGTTATAGTATATTTGAAAAATCTTGCTTTTGTGATATTATTTATATGTGTTTTTTGAGAAGTAAATTTTACTGTTTCTGAGGTGTGGTCAGTGTGTTTCTGCTAAAACACTTCAATATAGAAGTGAATTCTTACAAAGTTATTATATCTCTCTTCCATTTCTTCTCTGTTATTATTATAATCCCTAGAAATTTAGAAAATACTTTCAGAAAATGGGAACAATTTATACATGATAGATGACATACCAATATTCGGAAAATGCCTATATGTGAGGAAGAAATAAGAGCAAGGACTTAGTGACCAACAGTGTAATTGCTTTAGTCAGTGTCAGAGAAGGAGATAATAGCAAGAGCTTAAGTGAGAACATAAACTAAGGTGATCTGTCTGGAGTGGTATGAGCAGGTGAAAATAACCTGTCAGGAGGAAACATATGTTGCCCCCTGAAATTCCCATGATGCCCCTAATTGCTACCTATCATCTGTCACCTACTGCTGATATGTCCAAAACCACTATGCACTCTTCTTCTGATCCCTTATCTACATGTCTCTTACAGAAAATTACTTTTTAAAATTTAAACACTACGAAAAGAAAATTAGATGTCTGAAATATAAATACTGCTCACTAGTATACAGTCAGAAGAATTTTTTGCAAAAGGAATTTGATTTTAAGAAAAGTTGGCTTACTAAAACTGGCAAAAAAGTGAGACCAAAACTAAAAATTTTACAGCTGTTGAACTGCTTCTGATTTCATTATAAGAAACAAAAACCTGATGTGAAAAGCTGAAGCAGAAAAACCCACTGTATCATCCACTGAAAAGCTTTCATGGACATTTAGGAGGCTTGGAATAGATCTACACTAATAATGGTCAAGGCTCATCTTCTGTGCATCTCATAAAATGTATTTTGCATCCAGTAGATTATATTAATTCAGCATAACCATCTTATACAAGTGTCTTTTAGTATTTGTGAGTTTACCGACAAACTGTGTGTGGCATGATGCTGACGTGGAAATGTTCTTATTAGAGATGGGAGCATAATGGAAAATTCACTGGGAAAACAACTCAGTTTCCTTTTCCACAACCGATTCTTCCATCTGGAAGAAGTATGAAGTCCAGGTTCCTTGGGTTCTTTATGTACTATTTGCCTGTATGTTCCTGGCATGGGGCTGGCTATTCACATTTGCTCTGTTGTTTTTCCCTACTTCTTCTGCTTTGGCCAGAAAAAGACCCTCAGTTAATATGGTGTCTTTCTAAGCATGAAGAATATAAATATTATTTTCATTCAGGTTTTAAAGTGTGCCAATTCCATTAGCGTTTTTTGGTTCCAGAGAAACAGCAGTTATATGGCCAGGTTTACTCCCAGTGTGCAACTGTTATCTTCCATTTTTAAATGGAGTCTGAGTTATTTTAACCTCAGTGAAGAAAAAAATAATGTCTTCCATATTTTTATAATAATGGTTTGATTATGGTTTCTTTCATCATTAAAGTCTCATTTGCAAACACCTCTGAAATATGGATTCCTATATAAATTTGTCTTGTTTAATTATTAGAAAATAGTTGACCCATATTTAAAGTCTAATTTATTACGGTTTTTGTAGCACAGGTAAACAAATACTATTAGCTTCAGTATTTCACAGCATAACAGGAATTTACTTTTGGTTTTGCAGGGTTAGGCTTTGCAATTGCTTGCAATTGCTTGCAATATATACTCTAGTGAGCTGAGTAACAGCATACCTGCTGGACAACTGATTGCTAGCTAAAAAAGGAAGAATAACAGCAATAAAAGGAGCAATAAAAATGTTGCAGACTGATGACTACTGCTTTTTTCATTTCTGTTGTAAAGCGTATATCAGCTTTGTATATAAAAAATAAAATAACTGAAGTCTCAAGCCAGCTGTAATTCCTCATACTGAGCTACTCAATTTGTTACAAGAACAAAGATCACATTTATACTTTCCCTTATCCATCTTTGCAATGCCAGGTAACAGCTATGGTGGTGCATAGCAAGGGTGTTCCAATAAAAATTCCTTCATTAAATGGAGGAACTTAACCATGACCTACCTCAGGGAAGCAGATTAGGTGATATCAATTAGAGACCAAAAAAAGCCCAACAACAGTAACAACAACAAAAAACAAACAAAAAACACACTTCCTTGCTTATGCATGTCTGCTGCACACCAGGATCCTAGCCCAATGACCACCCAGAATGGCACTTTGTTGGGATGTGCTGTGTTTCCCAACTGGATGTTCAGTCTAATGCCAGGGAAAAAAGGAAGGATCATCACTCTAGTGGGTCTAGTGAACCATCCATTATGTATCACTATCAGTAGGGCTATTATAGCTGTGAAATGCAGTGACTAATTCCGAGGTTGAATATAAAAGGGATGCAGCACTCAGCCAGGCTTTGCAAGTGAGGTACATAATACAGAAGAAGGGGCGAGTTCTTAGGAACAAGATTGCACAAAGCTTTCTCAGTCTTCTTTCTTGGTCTGTAGTAACTTGTTCTTCCCTGTTGTATCACTCCAGAACAGACAGGCTCAATGGATTGTTTTTCATGCCAGAAGAAATCCTCTACAAGCCTTGAAGGGTTCACAAGAACTGCCCACTAATTTCCCTGCCAAGTAAAGAACAGACAAAGGATGTACTTTTGACAGTTGATTTTAAGTTTAGCGATCCTGGCTTCCATCATATTAGCATGAATGGGGTTGCAATACAGACAGTGACTAGAGAAGACTGAGAGCAGAGAGGACTTTCCCTACCTGATGCGACATTATATTAGTTTTCATATTCATAAAAAAGAAAGAATAAAGTTGTAAATTTAAGGTATTCTCTACATCCTCTCTTAATTGCTTGGTACAGGTCGTTCCTCTCTTCTAAAAGGCTAGGTAAGATTAAGCAGAGGGGAGAACTTCTTGACTACAGGGGAATTGTTTTCCTCCCTTTCTAAATTTTGTTTTTCTGATTTATGTTAGATCGAAGTGGGCTTAAAAAGATATGGGCGTGTGTAAGAGCTTGAAGAGGATGTGTATTTTCAGAGATTACATCTTGGGATTTCTTAGGTAAGTAAATGCAGTAACATTACTAACAAGCAGAGTGCAAGGTCTTGTGCTCCCATTTTTTTTGCAGTGTATAATGTAGAATGACTGTTATGCTCTCTCTAGTGTTGTATGGTGTTGTCCTTTATGACAGTTGGATACCAGCTTGGCTCTAGGCAGTGACTACAATTGAGTAAGTTTGTGTCGACATAATTTAAGATGAAAAAGGAGAAAATCTGACTTAGTACTTTGTGTTATATATGTAGAATAATAGCACTACTTCAGAGAAAATGATCTGAATAAAGGATGAGTTATGTTGATATTCTTATGTCTTCTTACTAGCTGTCACATGTGGTTTCATTGCCCTGAATTTCTCTCACCTGTACACATTATTCTTGCTAATACTTAATTTTGCTTTCTAAGATTAAGAATAATTTCTAAATTAATTGTGATTGCAAAATAAACAGTCACAAATTTACTCCATAAAAGCATGAACATTCACAGGTTGTTTTTCCTTTGCTGTTTTTTTTGTCCTTTTTAATTAATTAAATTATTAAAGATTTAATAAATTACAAAACACTCACAACCAAAGAAAAACTTGTTATCTAAAGAATTTTGTTCTTACAGTGTAATTTCATATATTAAATATTATTCATGTAAACTATGAAAAATTTTTCACTGCCCAATTGACAGATTTACAGTCTGAATTAGATGTGAAATATTAATCATCAATCTCTTTTCCCAGTTTTTAAACTGTCTAGTATTGGGAGCAAAGGGAAAGTTTTGTTTGTATGCGTATGTTTGTGTACAGGTATCTGTATATACTCGGCAGGCAGGAAATGGGCAATAATTATGTGGATAAAAAAATAGTTTAAAGAATGGTATGAGGGTTTTGAGTTTTGAGTTGAAATCTTGGTGTCACCCTAGGCAAGCTAGCCTTTGAAAACCAACTTCATTTTAAGATCTTCCAGTTTCCCCAAAAAAGAGTGAAAATATTGTGAAAAAGAAGCCAATCCATTAAAGTGGAGTGCTCAAATATTACTGCTGTGGGAGAACTAAGATCCATCAGGAGTATTGTGTGTGTTCATAGTTGCAGCGTTTCAGTGTCTGATGCATACAAATCAGTGAAATCTGAACTTACCAACAGTTTGCTCTCACCTTTTGTGCCCCTGTGGGAAATCCATTGTGTGGTAGTCCTGGGGTACGGAAGAAGGACATTTTACAACCAGCACACCTTCAAAGCATCAGCAGTAGGGAACTTAGAACATATAATTCCAATTGGTAATTCTGTCTGAGTATATTTGTAAAGCTGCATTGTTGAGGTAGCTCTCCTGTTAATCCCTTAACAGTGTTTTATATTGAAAGAGAGACTGGTAAAAATGGGACTGTCTGTAGGTATATCAATGAAAACATCAATGAAAAAGCTGTATGTGATTGTCATGTTATGCAGAGGCTCAAAGTTATGCAGTAATGAATGAAGCACATGGCTTCTGGACTCCTTCCTTAGGGCTATTTTAGCTGATTAAACAATGTCTAGTAGAGTGCAGTCATCTGTGTTGCTGAGCTGTGAGAATGATTACTAGCCTGCTTTTGGCTCCTGGTGTCCGGCGCTCTCCCAAATGATTTCCGGGCATGGTTTTGGGACTTATGACATTCCAGGGACCACTCACAATAGGCAGTTTGTACAAAATCACTCTTTTTTGAAAGGTAGGAGTTTACCAGCAAGGACAATGACTCTTCCACAGCAGTGCTGGGACTGTTGCTAGGAATACTTAATTCTTTGGTTTACATGCGGATCTTGGCTTTTGGTACTAAAAAATACCATTCAACAGATTGATCTTATCTAGAAAGCAAAGGGAGGATGAACTAGATTTCATTCTGATTTGTAAACAACTTAAGCAAATTCCACTTCTATACTTCAGTTCTGCTTTACAGTATATTCCTGTAAATCTGTCTCCCATTAGTGGGTTTTGATACATCAATAACGTTATTCATAACAATACTGTTAATGTTAAGGATGAATAAGTTAGGTTCTTCCAGGTGTGACATGAATAAACAAGACTATTAACTTGCCTTTGACTTTTCTAGGCTTTACTTTTCACCCTCTTCCCTGAAACTGTGAAGATGACATGATTTGTCTCTCCCTTTCTCTATTTCTGAATGAAGCTGAAATTTTCACATGTACACATGGCACTGGGAGTTTACCAAATGCTATGGGGACTTGGATGGATTTATGAGAATGGGCAACGTTATCGCAGAATCACAGAACCACACAACAGTAGGGGTTGGAAGGGACCTCTGGAGAACATCTTGTCCAATCCCCCTGCTTGAGCAGGGACATCTACAGCAGGGGGCACAGGAATGCATCCAGGCGGGTTTTGAATGTCTCCAGGGAAGGAGACTCCACAACCTCCCTGGGCAGCCTGTGCCACTGCTCTGGCACCCTCACAGTAAAGAAGTTTTTTCTCATGTTTAGCTGGAACTTCCTGTGTTCCAACTTGTGCCCATTGTCCCTTGTCCTGTCATTGGGCACTACTGAAAAGAATCCAGTCCCATCCTCTTGACACCCACACTTCAGATATTTATAAGTATTGATAAGACCCCACCTCAGTCTTCTCTTCTCTAGGCTGAACAAACCCACGTCTCTCAGCCTTTTCTCATAAGTGAGATGCTCCAGTCCCCTGATCATCTTGGTAGCTCTCTGCTGGACTTGCTCGAGCAGTTCCTTGTCCTTCTTAAACTGGAGGACCCAAAACTGGACACAGTACTCCAAATGTGGTCTCACTAGGGCGGAATGCGGGTGGCAGAGGAATAATCTCCCTCGATCTGCTGGCCACACTCCTTTTATTCATCCCAGGATACTGTTGACCTTCTTGGCCACAAGGGTACAGTGCTGGCTTATGATAAGCACAAATAATCATATTCATTATTATAATTACAAAGTTATATTTGGTGATGAAAGTGTCTCCAGGATTTGAAAGTCCAGTTCCAGAAGTTTTTCTACACAGCAAGGTTTTCCTGGCATCACAGAATCATAGAATCAAAAAATGTCCTGGATTCAGGTGGCCCTCTTGGCTGTGAGGGCACCCTGTTGGCTCATGTTCAACTTGCCATTGACCAGAAACCCCAGATCCCTCCCTGCAGGGCTGCACGCCAGCCTCCCTTTCCCCAGTCTGTATGTACATCCAGGGTTGCCGTGCCCCACGTGCAAAATCTGGCACTTGCTCTTGTTAAACTTCTTATGGTTGGTGACTGCCCAGCTCTCTAATTTATCATGATCTCTCTGCAGGGCCTTTCTGCCCTTGAGAGTGTCAACAGCTCCTCCCAATTCTGTGTCATCAGCAACCTTAATTAGTATTCCTTCCAGTCCTGCATCCAAGTCATTTATGAAGACATTAAAGAGTAAGATGGATCTGGCCCTAAGATGGATCCCTGCAGAATCCTGCTAGTGACTGGCTGCCAGCCCGATGTAACCGCATTTACTTTGACCCTTTGAGCCTGACCTGTCAGCCAATTGCTCACCCACTGCATTATGTGTTTATCCAGCTGTATGCTGGACTTTTTGTCCAGGAGGTTACTGTGAGGGACAGTATCGAAATCTTTGCTGAAATCCAAAAACATTAATCTCAATCTGAAAGCTGTTGGTACAGTGTATTTCATTGGTTTTCTTCCTTTATTTTAATGGCTCTGCAGATCCCTTAACAAAAATTATCAATGAAAAAATAATTAGAAAAAAAATTATTGTATTTAGTTTAATATTAAAAGACGGACTTCTTTGTCAATGTAGTTTCTGAATTTGCAATATGTCTCTAGAACTGCAGTTAAACGCTATCATTGATGCTGAAGTATCACACATTCTCAAGAACTGTGTATAGCCAACTGTGGGGAGGAAAAAAAAGAAATTATTTTTGATAATGCCATGGATATAGTCTTAAATATTTTCAGGAACCAGGATAAAATGCCACTCACATTCATATACTCTGTTTACCAAGCTCATGTTGTAACACTTTTCCAGCTTATCTTCATATTTTTAATAATACAGAGGCTGTGTATGCAATTTTTGTGTGACTTGACTTGTTTGTATCAGTGGATACCTGGCTAATTTATGTTCATGTGAAACGGGAAGACGTGTATAGATTTTCCTAGTTTGTTCAGGAAAGAAGAGCAGTTTGCTGTTATTCACCCAATGACACAAAAATAGATGGCTTCTTACTTCTGATAATCAATGACAATCTATTTGGAGACATTTTTGCCTTTTTTAATACCATAACATTGGTGGTTTTTTTTTTTAAGTCACTAATGTCACAAAGAGAAATCAAGGCTGAATGGGAGCAGGATTAAATAAGGGTTAATGTTTGACCAATGTTTAGGCACATGTAGTCATATTTTTCTGAATCTCATTACATTTTTTGTAGAACTGTGTTTTTAGTGAAACTACCAAAGGTACAGAAAATGTATCATTCATTTCATTCTCCTTCCTTTTCAGATTTATAATAAAATTTACATAAAATAATAAAAGTGCACCTAAAAGTACCTTTAATATGATTTTACAATTACATCCTACAAATTATGCTGTGAAATATAGCCTGATAGTACCCAGCTTTTTTGAGTTCCTGGTCTCATTTGTACAGTTTAACACTGATACTATAATACTAGGGGAAAAAACAAAGCATATTTCAATATTTGTTAGGTTCAAAACTCTGACAATTCTAGAATGTACTAAGGTATTTCTTTAAGTCCTGAGCTGTAAAATCATACAGTCTGTTGAGTGTCATATTTGTATGAATTTTTTAAATTTTTATTTTCCAAGTAACACTTCAGAACACAAGGATTAAAAGAAATTAAATTAAAGGATGTTTTTTACAGTTTTGTCTTTCTTTTTTTTTTTTTCATTTGACAGACCTCTATTTTAAATGAACTTTGGTCTTTCCCTTGCATAGCTCAGTGGGCAGAAACAGCAAAAACCCTGGGGAAAAATCGCTGTGAGTGTGAGTTTTTTTACAGACTTTAGTAGGGTAAAATTTGATTTTAATATATGAACACCCAATCTGATATTTTAGTAGCAGCACAAATATTCTCATTCATCACAGGAACAGGCACAGTTCCTGATGATTTCAGTGGGACTCATGGGTGCTTCATTCATCCCAAAATACCATCTCTCAGAATGGATTAGGCTTATCATCATCAGACAGTCATTATTGTCCAGCTTTCAGGAAATTCCAGCTATTCTTGCCACATTTTAATATTTTGTAAGAATACAGATGTAATTCTTATGTGTTTTAAAAGGTCTGAGCTATGTTGATTTTTCTGAAGTGGCCCTTTTTATTTGACAGGTGTAAGTAGATGGTAGGAGTAAAACAGAGACACATTGATTTGATTTTGACTTCATTTTTCTTAATTTTCCCAATAATTGTACCTCCATAATGTACTGGGGTAAGCCACAGCTGCCATTATCTGTTTTGCTGCATCTATTCCTCATACACCAGTGCCAGCTGAATTCAGCAGAATCTTTCCTTCATTTTATTTCACAGAGAGAAAACATATTTTATTAATCTCTACTGATGCAGATGAAAAAGTCAAGAGAACAGAATGTTTCCCATTAGATCATAATTTATTAATTAAATAGATGTAGACATTAATATACATTGTTATCCATCGTTTGCAATCTTCAGTGGAACCTGCATATTTTAAATAAAAGTAAAATATATAAAATGACATAATTATCACTTGCAGAAATCCAGCACAACCTTTTTGGGAAGATTACTTGCTTAATTTGAGAATTCTATACATATATGAAAAATACTACTATAATATTTGCTTTGCAGAAGTAGATCTAAAAAATGAGAAGTAAAAGGAAAAACAAGAATGGGACAGTGGCAGTCATCAACATACTGAATCTGAGACTTTACAGCTAAACATGGATAGACTTACATGATTTCTGCTAGGATATCTGCAAAACCACTTTATGTATTAACATTGATGTTTCAGCATATCAATACCATGCTCGTTTAGTTATGAATTACATCTTCGTGTCTGAGTCTTTATTATAAAAACCCAATCCTGTACAATGCTGAATTCATATCCATTTTGGTTATTCTTTTTTGTTCAACTATTTTTCATTATTACTGAATTCAGACATGGTCATTTAAGGCATGATGTTCATGAAGAAACAAGTCCAAGAAGTTATATATCTGATTCCAAAATGGTTGCCATCTAATTATGTACATGCCTACCCTGTAGCCACTTTTACTTTGATGTTTTATAGCTGCATCCTCTAGTTGCCAAGAACTGCTCAGCCTTGTCATAGCTAGAAAGTCTCCAAGATCTAACTCAAAATGCTGTATCTGTTGTGTTTTTCTACAGCTTTCATTCTGTTAGGAACAAAATATACCACCTATGTAAACCATATACTATGTAAACTATATACCTATACCTATAATACCATCTATACCTCTTCAAGAGGATACTAATAAATTACTTGGCATATAGAATACGCGGTCTCCTATGTGTTTGAAACAGTGATTTGAAGTTCACTGCTCAAAGGTGAGGTGCTGTGCTGCTCAGCTGAAAGTATGTGTCCACAATGGGCCGTTCGCACTTACAAAAGTGTTTCAGTGGTCTGATATATTTTTTGAACAGTTTATGAAATTATGGCCTATTATCACTGGGAGATCATTGGATCCTCTGAATGCAATGTGGTTGCATTGTGATACAGCTGAGCTTGATTCCTTTTGCTTAGATTTTCTTGTGGATGTGGAGGTTCATAAGCTAGGTCTACAGTGCCATCTTAGTGTAGTGCAGTACTTTGTAGAGACCATAGCTTAGATCTCCAAAGTGATACAACTATGATGCTGTAGTAGTCTGCTGAGTTACTAGGTGATGTCACTTGGTGTAGTTATTTTTGGTGTGATGCTGGCTTTTGATCAGTACTTTGAAGGTCAATTTCTAAGAAGGCATGTGCAACATAACCTAGACATTTCCTTAGTTACCCTTTTATATAGTATATGCCGGACAATGTTAGTGCATTAAGTGCAATGTAAGTGCACACAAAAGTGTTTCAGAATGGGAGTGATTTTTCTTTTCCTGAACCTGGACTAATAAATTATGTATATATGTAATATTTTATCCATCATCTTTAGAGTGCTTTCTTGACCTTGTTTTTATCATGCACAGGGCCCAGCTACTGCTTTGGTAGGATGATGCTTTGTAAATAATGGGAGAATTATCATCAGAATGAATTTATTATTTGCATTTCTATTCTTCCCTGTTCAGTCTTTTCTTGCAAGTGATGTAATTTAGAAATTCTCTGCCTTACATTTTGCAGGTCTTTAGGACTAGTAAATTCCAATGTCATAACACAAAGCTGACCTGACTTGGCTCAAATTGACCCTCTCCCACCCTGTGTTGTTACTATGACAGCTATAACTAGCACTTTGGCCTTAAAGACAATATTTCACCACCCTTTCCCCTGTCACCTTGGCAGTTTATGGTTCTGCTGGATTGTTTAGTCTGGGTTATGGATTTACAGATTCAGTGCAATCTGGTACAACTGAGCTATAAATGTTAATGCCGAAATACCTAGCAAACACCTGGAGACTTCTGCAGTACTGAAAACCGAGTAAAAATAAGATTTTAATTTTGGAGCTACACTTAGTCTTTTGATTTGGGTCAAATTTCCTGTTCTTAAAAAGACATGAACAAAACTCTTCAGTTTCATTAGATATCTTGGGAAGGCTGAGCTATGCCCAAACCTTTCTACTTCTTTAGGAAAGTGTGTAACAAATAAAATATGGCTCAATTATTTGGTCTTCCTTGTACCACTGTGGTACTTTGCACATTTATTAATCTATTCCTTACCTCCTTCATCAGAACATGACTTTGGTAAAGCATTTAAAGCCTCCTTCACCTGCTCCTCATGACTGCCCCGCAGCACTAAAAAGCAGACCCTGGCAAGAGGGCCTGCAGCTTTGGCAGGCTGCCATCGTCTCTAATGGAGCATGAATAAAGGAAGTGCACCATTCTGTCTGCTTACCTGGCAGTTCATACAACCTTTAAGGCCAGGCCTTCAACCCTCCTTATCTCCTTTATAAATAGAGCAAGGATTCCAAATAGGCTCAAGCTCTCAAACAGGCTCTTACTTAGCCCTGGGGAATTAGCTTCTTCCTTTGACCAGGCCTTGCTGCCAGGTGACCACCAAAGTAACCCTCCCTTCTCAGCAGGGCTTGCTGCCAGGTCACCACTCAAGCACTCAGAGATCCCCAAGTGATATCTACAATCATTTTCTTAACGTGGTCTTATCCTTTTTCTTCTTCTAATTTGGCACTTCTCAATCCTTGTTGAACAAACCTCACTACCTTACAGTTTGTCTTTCATTCTCTGAGAGTTTGTCTTGTCTGCTTGCTAATATTATTTACTTCAGTAAAATATTTTAAGATAGAGCTTGTGTGACATAAACTGCATAAAAAAGCATCATTCTGTACAGCTTGTGCTTTGCCACTGAATGCCCAAAAGGAGAATGAAGCTGCCAGTTTCTGAGCATTTTACCATCTTTTTTTTCTAATGTTGTGTGTTAAAAAAAAAAGAAATATAACTGCTTAATCCATGGATATAAGATTCTAGAGCTAGAGCAAATGACATCATCATTATTTGAATTATGTAAAACAGCTAATTTCCTTATTATGTTTATGTCCTGGACTTCCATCTACCTAGCGCAGAAACTGTGCCTGATCTGACTGAAGATATTGCTGCAAGAATCCTTACAATGCAAACTTGCAAAATCTCTATCTGGACAGTGACTGAATGTCCTGTTCAGGAGATTTTATTCCCCATCTTACTCTATACCAAAATCCCAGTTTATTAGAGTATTTTTAGCAAATATTCTGTTCATGGTTTCTGTGTATACCAGCCTGTAAGTTTACCAATGAGGGAGGTATTTCATGAAGAGTAATGGCACACATTGTGTTACCCAGATTTACCTGGATGTCTTTGCATTCATTTGGTAAGAAAGCTGGTTAGTAGGCCTTTTCCTTTCATTGACATATGCCTCCCATTGTTTTTCATAGTTTTTGGTCATTCATTATCAAAGATCCCATTTTTATTCTTAATGATAAAACATAATTCTTAATAATAAGTGTGCTTTCCAATAAAAAGATAACATAAAACAGTACACTACAGTATGAGTTTGTGATGCTTCCAGAGATGCCAGTGTAAATTTTTAATACTGACTCAGAGTCCTGTTGTAATATCCAGACTGTGTATATTTATACAAAAGTTCCCCGGTGGATAGATATTCAAAAGTTCTTCAGCTTTCCTGGAAAGACATTAAAGAGACATGGCAGTTCCTGGTGGAAAGTAATTTTTGCATTAAGGAACCACCAACTTAGTGTAGAAAAAGAGGTGGATCAGTGAATTAATTAGCAGCTGAATGTTTTATTTGAATAAATGGAAACGCCAGAATGGTTGAAGAATGTGTGCTGAAGACCAAAGAGTCCAACTGACACATGGAAACCAGGTATTATTTGTGTTAGAAACCTGGGCCAGTTTCCTGCATTTCTTTTCCCATTATTCCTAAGAGGATTAATTTTGTAAGAAACAGAAGTGCACCTGAGTTTCTAATCAGGTGAGTAATTGCCAGCTGGTGGCTGGATTAGCCGGGGCTGGGTTCTGGGTTGCACATTAACTGGGGAGAAAGTCTTTTGGAACAAGCGGTGGTGGGGTTTGTTGTGCAAAGTTGGGGAGGAGGGCTGCAAATGATGCCATTGTCTCAAGTATTGGGAAGAGCTGAGGAGGGTGACGGATGAAAGTGATAAGGAAGAGGCTGCAGAGGCTGGAGAAGATGGACACTGGTCTTGTGGGATTTTGTATGAGGTGCATGCAAGGGGTTTTTGATGTGTGACTTGATTCTCTAGAAGTATCAACATCTAAGTGAAGTGTACGTGAATTGCAAACACATATTGTACTTGCATATTTAAGCCAATAAATTGGGGAAAATCAGTTTTCTGTCTCATGAAAAATCTGCAGATTTTGTCTAATATTTTGAATTAGTATCTTCTCACCATGGATGGGGTTATTCTTTTTAGAAACAATAAACCATACTAAACCCCTACAAAAATCAGAAATCTCTTCACCTTTTTCCTTCATCTCCTCTAACCACTGGCTTATCAATTGTTCTGGAACAAGTTTTCTTTCTCTCTACATATCTCTCATCCTTTCCCACCCCCTCTCCTTCATATACATGAACATCTTTTATAATTAGAAATTTCATGTTGAGCCTGAGATACTTTTTCCAATGAAAAGTTTTCAAAAAAGTAATCCTTCTTTATGTAATATTATGTATTTAGGGGACAGCAACTCATATTTTTTCAGTAGAAGATGTTTTGCCAACTATTTTTTTAATTTTCCTTAGCAAATTAGAGAAATATGATGACTGCTTGTTTCACTTGAAAACTCAGGGTTTCACAGTTATTCATTACCGTGACAGAGGACATTCAGGAAGAAGGATGTTAGAGAATTTCAGCCATACAGATTACATCAGAAAAGCAACTGGCAGAGCGAACTGTTGCATGCATTTATGTTCAGCCTTGGCTATGTGTCCGGGTCCTGAGATCTCCCACAGCCCTGACCATCCCTGACACTCTCCTTGGGGCCTCCCCCCACCCCGCTTATGCCCTGGGACCCCATTTCACCCCCCTGGGGCCATCAGCCTCTGCCCCAGTGACACCACAGCAGAGCCAGTCTCCAGCTCCCCAAAGCCCTGCCCTGCCCAGCCATGGGCCCTGCTGATCCAGGCCTACCCCCAGACCCATGTCCTGGCCCAGCCTTGGCTCATCCCTGTCCCCACTGCCCTGACCAGCCATCCTGAGGCTGTGTCTGACCCCAGTTCCTCTCATCAGAACTCATCCTGACCTCCACCTGCAGGGTACACATCTAAATAGGTATTTAATACCAGAGTTCGTAGCAGATCTGCATTTCCTACAAGCATTTACCATTATAGGAAATGTTGGTTTTCCATCATAAGATTTTTTTTCTCCTGAAGGATTGGAACTCATATAACTTGAAGTTTGGTCAGATTCTGTAAAAGTAAATATATTAAACTGAGTGTACTGTAATGGCTCCTGTAACTAAAATGCAGTATACATTTGAAATAGAAAGTTCTTGTCTTTTATTCAAGCTTGGAATTTGGGATTTTGCTTGCCCATGTCCACTGAGACAAGAGACTTCAGCTTGTCTATTTGAGCTGAATTTTGCAATGTAAAACATCCATGAAGGATCATGAATGTGAGATCTGAAGAACTGGTTGTTACGGTTGTTAGCAAATAGTTAATCTGTATAATCAGACTTCCCTTGGTCAAATAGGAAGACCATCTTTAGATGATGGGATTGTGGAGGAGGGATCCTTCTTCTATTGTGTCCTCCCTCCTGACAGAGAGGAAATCTAAAAAAATCTGAAACATATTTATCTCCTTAACGGACCAGGGACCTCCTGCACAAGCTTGTGTCTTACAGAAGCAGACTTTTATGCCTCACTCATCTTCTACTTGGGATCTTTCTCAGGAAACTTCTTTCAGTTTTTCTACCAATACCATAGGTAAACTTCACCTCCATCATTCAGTTGTGTCTACACCTCCAGTAAAGATTTATACACCTGCCTTCTCTTTAGCACAGATGCAAGCATACACACACACACACATTATCTCCACAAACTCAGAAGATTTAGAATAGTCCTACAATATACATATTCTTTCTGAACACTCAACTAATGTGCTTAAAGATTTAGCCTTATGGATGTATTTGTTGATGAGTGTTTTTCTTAAAGCTGATAGTCACCTGGCAGCAATGGAAACAATTCCAACAGTGTAAGAAACAATTCCAGTAAAAAAAAACAACCCAGAACTGTCTTTCATTTGTGTTTTACTCAAAAAGCAGTCAAGACAACTGTAGCCTTTTCTTCGCTGGTAAAAGTGAACTTCTTAGTAAACTCTTGAGATTCATTTCTGTAAGGAACTATTTACTGCAGAAACTGTTTTGTTAATAACAAGATAGCAGTCCTCTAAAAATATCTACCATCTCAATGCTATAGCTATTTATATTTCTTAAAAAATGTCAGGAAGGAATTTGTTAGATTGTACCCCTTGAATAGCCAGCTAATGTCACAAGAGGACTGTTTAAATGCACAGAAAGATACAAATTCCAGTGTCAAGTAGCCCTCACAAGAAAAGGTTCCATAATCTGGAGAAATATGCATAAATTTTTGCCTCCTTGAGCTTGAGTGCTTGCCTGCTCAAATAGTCTTTTGAAGTGGGGGTTATCAGTATGTTGAACAGACAAAAGATTAGGTAATTTCACAATTTGTATACTCAGGCTCAGTTTTAGTAGGACTAATTCTGGTATAATTGTCACTGAAAGGAGACAATCTGGCAAAGAGAAGGAGGTGCCTGAACTATTTAAAAGAGAAGCCATGTGCTCATGTGTTCATGTGCTTCACAGTGTCTTTCAGAGTATTCATCTGCTAATATTTTGAAAGCACCTCAGAAGATTATATGTGCAAACTATCATAATTGCTGTTGTTCCAAAGAGGTACCTACAGACAGACCTGTTTTCTGTGTACAAACATCAGCTTGAAGTTGACTTGAATGGGGGAGTTCTTACAAATGAAATGTTTAAATTCTCTTTGGTGGAAATTAAATTTCTTCTAAAAATGTTTTCCTAATTGTCAGTTTAAAAAGCTACCATTCTGTTTTTACTATGTAAGCTCTAGCTTGGAAGACCGTTATGAATGTTGTGGACTTTGTTTCAAAAAACCGAGTGCACACCCTATGTTGCTGTGCTGCAGTGCCTCAGTGCTCCCCAGTGTAAGTCCAACAGACACATTTGATACTGCAAACTCTGTATCCATAACAGATTTCTTTCAGACTTATAAAACAAGACGAGTGACAGACTTGGTCTTTGTTTCATTACCAGTTAAATTCTTCATGTGGATGAGAAAGGAAATCACTTGACTAAAATGGAATCAGCAGGAATGTGTGATATACAATACTCCCCTGCTATGTAACACCTGTTACTGAACAGAGAATAAGGAAATATTTTTGAAACTCTGAACACAGAACTTTACTGTGAAACTTTACAGTGCAAAATGATGCAGAAAACATCTAATTAAAACTTTTTCCAATTTATGCCCTTGTTGCCTTTACTGGATTTCAACTATGGCAAATACAAATTTGAGGAAAAATTGCTAATATTTATGTTTGTGTGTAGGGAGGGGAGGCAAAAACAGTTTGTGCACTTATGTCATGGTTTAGCCACAGTCAGCAACCAAGCACCACACAGCCACTCGCTCACTCCCCCTGTCGTGGTTTAGCCCCAGTCAGCAACCAAGGACCACGCAGCCGCTCGCTCACTCCCCCCTTGCGGGACGGGGGAGAGAATCAGAAGAGTAAAAGTGAGGTAACTCATGGTTTGAGATAAAGACGGTTTAATAGGTAAAGCAAAAGCTGCGCATGGAAGCAAAGCAAACCAAGAAATCCACTCACTACTTCCCATGGGCAGGCAGGTGTTCAGCCATCTCCAGGAAAGCAGGGCTCCATCATGCATAACGGTTACTTGGGAAGACAAATGCCATCACTCCAAATGTGTCCCCCCCTTCCTTCTTCTTCCCGCAGCTTTATTTACTGAGCATGACGTCATATGGTATGGAATATCCCGTTGGTCAGTTGGGGTCAGCTGTCCCAGCTGTGTCCCCTCCCAGCTTCTTGTGCCCCTGGCAGAGCATGGGAAGCTGAAAAAGTCCTTGACTAGTGTAAGCACTACTTAGCAACAATGAAAACATCTCTGCATTATCAACACTGTTTTCAGCACAAATCCAAAACAGGACAACTTGTCACCATGGTGGTGTGAGTGGCTGTGGACTTTGGGAATGTCAGGCTGAACTGAACTGCAGCATTTCTGATTTACATTTTAATAAACATAAATGCAACAAGAAAATAGGACAGAAAAGTTAGTCTGAGTCAACTGAACTCTTTCTGTGAAGAGAAAGTGCTACTTAGGAGCTGAATATGCAAAAAATTATGCCCTGTTGTTGTCTGGGAGTGCAATAGAGAAGACCCAGAACTGAAGCCATGTATAGTTAACATTGCAAATTCTGTACGAAATATACTGTAGAGAGGCAAAGTGTATGTAAAGGGAACCAGTGTAAGAATCAAAATGTAAGGATCTAAAAGCTGGTGAAAGCATCATTTAGGGATTAACATTCAGGAAAGCTCTCCAGATAAGTTTGCCTTAGACATTGTGGATAGCTGGAATTTTATGCAAAAATTTCATGCTTATTTTCTTGTGTTCTGATCCTGCTTGTGACCTAAACACTGCTTTTATTTTGGAAACCATCCTTCTAGTCCTTAGACACATGTGTGCTGCATAAGAGCATTTGATGCTCAGGTATTAGAGTTCATTCATTCTCAGAACCTACCTAAAAGCTTGAGGAGCTGAAGCTGTGGCATATTGCTTAATGTGCTAGAGTCCTTCCAAGGAAGAGGTTTTCCAGGTTTCCAGTTCTTCTTGATGGGGTTGATGATTGCCTACGTCTAATAATTCAGCAAGTGTTCTAATTGCCAGAACACATATAATCCTTTCTGGTAAGATGGACATGATGGTATACAAAACCATGCCTCCATGAGAGAAATAAGAAGTGTCACTCTGTAGCCCTGTAGATAAGTGAGCTTGGTGGGAAACTTGGTGGGAGGCTATATAGTACCTTTTTTATTTTTACTAGAAGTCTTTATATATTTAATATTAAGCAGTGTTTGCCCATTAAAAAACTCAGTTCCTCCCTTCCATATATCTGGGATGTTCTATGTCTTTGGGCTCGACATGTTTGTATTTTATTTTAAAAGTAGAATGTTTTTTAGACCTGCTATTTGACTGAAAACTTTATTTACCCCAGAGCCTTCTCTGTGGCGAACCAAGTTGTCTGAGAAAAAACTTTAAACCTGCAGAAGCATTAGATTAATTTTAAATTGAAGGAATTTAATTAATTTTACATAAGAGAACAACCCAGTCATTGCACTGCTACATCTTTTCTTCATCTTGATAACTGATATTATGTATTGTTCCTGGCTTTTCAGTTCTATGGGGCTTGTTTAAATAAAACATAGTTGCTAAGTCATAATGACTTCTAAGAGAGCTTATGGAATTGGTAACTGTTGGAAGCATTAAAACACTAAGTACTAAGCAGTCTATCTCAGTTAAATGCTAAATGTTGGGAGAGTTACTGTGTTGTTAACTGCAGTCTCAATAAAATTAGTGACCAAAAAAATTGCCGATCTGTTTTTCTATTACTTTTGATGGTCTGGAAAGTGTCATTACAGCAACTCTCTTAGGTCATATTGCAAAGAAATTTTGCAATTTGTGAGTGTTGAAATGCTAATAAATAAACACATACATACATACATGCAAAGAGTGTCTGATGGATAAATATTTTGGGAGATTCAGCTGAATATTTTACAGGTGTAGGATCATGGACTGTCCATTTTCTGGGGCTTGCTATGACATTGAATACATGATCAGAAGCACAAATCTGTGTTTCTGCATGAGGCCAAGTCTGGGAACATGACCTCAGATTTCTGTGTCCTGCACAGAAAATTTTGCACAGGAAATTCTGTGAAAAGTATTCAATTTCTTGATTGTGGCATTCAACACAACTTGAAGAAGTGTGCGTCATTCTGTTGCTCTGAGGGATTATGAAATTCTATTTTTGTATTTACTGTACATAACTTGGAAAACAAGAAACTATAAATAACCAGTTCATGGAAGGAACGGCTTCTTTCGACCTTAAAAATATTGCAGAGAGACCACTATATCTTCAAGAAGCTAAGCTAATTAGAGTAAGATTGCTCAGGCAAACAATAGATGTTATTTAAGTAAGCTACTTGCTGCAAGATATTCCAGGAGAAAGGATCATCTTCTATTTATAATTTCAGATCATGTATTTCTGAAAATTAAAAAAAAAAAAAAAAATTGCAAGAGAAGACCAGCAAAGTCTCCTGGAATAGTAGAAAAAAGTTCTATGGAAAAGGACTGCACAAAACAAATTTTGTTTAGTTTTAGTTTAGATAAACTGCATCAAATGTATGTGATATGTACTATTACTGGAATTTATTGAGTTGCTTTGGCTGGTTTTCATTAGTTTTTATTAGGTTAAATATTAAGCACTGTAGAAAGCCATTTTATCATTAGGAAACTGAAAAGTTTAGGAGCAAAGTTTTCTTATGCTGGTGTTCAATTTGAATATCTGGCAAAACTGACATTAGACTGAACAAGAGCAGAATACTATCCTTAAAGAAGTGGCAGTGAAGGAGGATCGCTTTTGTTCACACATTTGGTGAAGATATGCATATATCCAGTGCTCTGAGCTAGTGACATAGGGAGCACTTTGTCAATATTGCTACAGTAAATATTGAAGTGAAATGACAGATTTTCCTCTTGGGGCTGAGAAGAAACTGATGTGTAATCATTATTGAGACTTAATTTCTTTCCTGCTTTTAGCTAGAAGGAGCGTGGAGTTCAAAGCCGGAGAGGAATCTGCAGTCCACCTGAGAGCAGGAGATTTGTGCATAACTTTCAGAATGTGACTTGAATCTGTCTGCAACCTGGAAGATGGTGCTAATTGTCTTTGTTACAGTCCAATGCATTTATCAGTGATTTATGTGTTCCTTATGTATTGTTATAACAGAAAAATATGATCAAATGAAGGGGTTAGCATTAGGGAAGATGATCACAGGACTGAATCCTATAAAGGCAGAGCTAATGAAGTTCTTAAACATGAACAGAGTAAGTGACTCACCAGAAGACTTGACTGAGAAGAAAACTGACAGTACAGTAAGTACAAAAAGACTGATTTAGGTAGGAAAAGAGAGAAAGAAGGTGATGGTTGGACAGACAGAAAAATCTGCCAAAGAAAAGTTTGGAGCAGATGATCTGTTAACTGGGGAGGACTGTGACAAGGAGATGTCTCGGTGGGGAGTGGTTGGCATAGCATGGCACATATGCAGTTTCAGTAGCAGAGTTATCATCTCTTCAGTTGTAAAAGCTCAGGCTATGACAAACTTTAGGTGGAGGAATCCTAAAAGATGTAACAAAATTAAGATGACATAGTAAGTTGACATGATAGAAATGTGGAGAGTGGGATGTATGATAGAAATTGAACATAAATAAGCCAAGAGTTAAATGCAATATGGCAGTATTCGGCTTCCAGGAGAAGTTTGACTACATGGAATGGTTATGTATCATATCTTTCCTCCACAAAATGTGAATGAGGAGACAGGTGGTGAAAATATTCCTCCTGTAAAGCTTCTTGTCAAGATGTAGAGCTCTCCTGAGTCCAGCACAGCTCCACAATGTCCCCAGATCTCAGATCTGTAATCACATTCTAATAGTCTTTGTTCTTCTGATAGAACAACAACATTGTTCACTTTCAATCATAAGAGATGGTAGTTAGCATGGATGATTAAAATAACATGTATAATAAGAAAGATGGCTGCAGCAGGAGAGCAATAAGCTAGATATTAAGTTGGAGAAAATCCATTTCTAGAATCTATGGTGTGCCTTTCAACCTAGGTCAGTTTGTCTTGGGTACAAAGAAATTGAATATTATTTAAAAGATACACTAGATAATCTTTCTTTATATCCATATTCTGAAGGTAATGTAAATTTTCATATCCCTGTGCAGACACCTAAACTGTATTTCTCAGCAAATTCCCCTGAATGTGCTGTACACCTGAATTTCAACACAAACGCCACTTGTTGGAGCTTTGATGAAATCAATCATGAGGTTTTTAAGATTTTTTTTTTCTGTTGCGCAAGAAGCCTCGGAAAAGAAAGGGCAAATTTGGAATGCATCCTGACATCAAGAAAGAGCATGTGTTTTTTGCCTTTTATTTTTCCTGCAGCTGTTAATGTCTTTAAAGGTGATTCCAGCTTTCACTAATCATAGAATGTCCTGAGTTGGAAGGGACCCACAAGGATCATCGAGTCCAACTCCTATGCCTGCATAAGAGGACCCCAAAATTCACACCATTTGTCTGGGGGTTTGTCCAAGTGCTTTTTGAATATTGTCAGGCTTGGTGCCATGACTAGCTCCCCTACAGTGGGAGCCTGTTCCAATGCTCCACCTAAACCCTCTGGGTGAAGAACCTTTTCCTAATATCCAACCTAAACCTCCCCTGGGACATCTCCCTGCCATTCCCTTGGGTCCTATCATTGGTCACCAGAAAGAAGAGATCAGCGCCTGCCCCTCCTCTTCCCCTTGTGAGGAAGCTGTAGACTGCCATGAGGTCTCCTCTCAGTCTCGTCTTCTCCAGGCTAAACAAACCAAGTGACTTGAGCCGCTCCTCATACGGTTCCCCCTCTGAATCCTTCACCAAATTCGTGGCCCTCTTCTGGACACTCTCTAGTAGCTTTACACCCTTAATATACTGTGGTTCCCAAAACTGCACACAGTATCGAGGTGAGGCCTCACCACTGCAGAGTAGAGCAGGACAATCACCTCCCTCAAACAGCTGCAATGCAGTGCTTGATGCACCCCAGGACTCAGGTGGCCCTCTTGGCTGTGAGGGCACCCTGTTGGCTCATGTTCAACTTGCCTTTGACCAGAAACCCCAGATCCCTCCCTGCAGGGCTGCACGCCAGCCTCCCTTTCCCCAGTCTGTATGTACATCCAGGGTTGCCGTGCCCCACGTGCAAAATCTGGCACTTGCTCTTGTTAAACTTCTTATGGTTGGTGACTGCCCAGCTCTCTAATTTATCATGATCTCTCTGCAGGGCCTTTCTGCCCTTGAGAGTGTCAACAGCTCCTCCCAATTCTGTGTCATCAGCAACCTTAATTAGTATTCCTTCCAGTCCTGCATCCAAGTCATTTATGAAGACATTAAAGAGTAAGATGGATCTGGCCCTAAGATGGATCCCTGCAGAATCCTGCTAGTGACTGGCTGCCAGCCCGATGTAACCGCATTTACTTTGACCCTTTGAGCCTGACCTGTCAGCCAATTGCTCACCCACTGCATTATGTGTTTATCCAGCTGTATGCTGGACTTTTGTCCAGGAGGTTACTGTGAGGGACAGTATCGAAATCTTTACTGAAATCCAAAATGATTACATTGACTGGCTTCCTTTGGTCAAGTTGGTGGGTAACCTTATCATAGAAAGAAATTAAGTTTGTTAATCAGGACTTTCCCCTTGAAAACACTGCTGGCTGGGACGAATGATTGCATTTTCTTTCAGGAGGTTTTTCAATAACTGCCAGAATAATCTTGTCCATTATTTTGCCAGGCACAGAATTGAGACTGCAGTTACCAGTCATCCCTGCAGCTTTTCTTGAAGATTGGGACAATGTTTGCTAGCTTCCAGTCATCTGGGACCTCTCACAATTCCCAAGACCATTTAAAAATCATTGAGAGAGGTCTCACTATGACATCAGCCAGCTCTTTACAGACCCTTGGATGGATCTCATCAGGTCCCATCAATTTATAGGGATGGAGCTGGAGTAGCAAGCCCTGCACAGGTTCAGGGTTTATTAGCAGTTTATCATTCCCACAGTCATGGTTCTCTAGCCTATAGCTCTGGGGGTCCATCCAACCAGCACCCATCATCTGTGTTGAAGACTGAGGCAAATAAAGCATTAAATGTAAACATTTCTGCTTTGTCTGTGTCCCTGTTTGTGAGGTGACCATGCTCATCAAGTAACAGGCCAATGGTATTTCTGGCCTGACTTTTGCCATTAACATATTTTAAAAAGCCCTTTTTATTGCCTCTTACAGTACTGGCCAGCTTCAGCTCCAATTGAACTTTGGCTGTAGGAATTTCCTCCCTACAGTAGTGAACAGCATCCCTATAGTCCTCCCACATCACCTGACCTAGCTTCCACTGGCCATAGACTTTCTTTTTTTAACCTTATTTCTAGAAGAGGATCCCTGCTTAGCCAAGCTGGCCTTCTGCCTTGCCTGCTTGACTTCCTACATTTTGGGATTGCCTGCTCCTGTGCTCTTAGGAGGTGGTACTTAAAAAGCCACCAGCACCTATGGACCCCAGCATCTTCAAAAGCTTTTCCCCAGGGCATCTTACTAAGTCGTCTCCTCAATAACCTGAAGTCTGCTTTCCTCATGTCCAGAACTGAGGTCTTGCTGGCAGTTTTCCTCATGTCACCATAGATTTTAAACTTGACCTCTTCATGATCACTGAGTCCAAGGCATCCACCAGTTGTCACTTCATCCACAAGACAATCTCTGTTAGTAAGTAACAAATTGAGGAAGATACCTTTCCTGGTCAGTTCCCTTAGTACCTGTACCAAGAAGTTATCATCCAAATGGTTTAGCAATCTTCTGGACCTGTGTGTACCAGCTGTGTGGTATTCCCAGTTGACATCTGACAAGAGGAAGTCCCCCAAAAGGACAAAGGCAGATGACTTAGAGGCATCCCATAGTTCCTTAAAGAATAACTTATCAGTGTTATCATCCTGGCTGGGTGGCCTATAGTAGACTCCATTGACATCATCTGCTTTATTTGTCTGTCCCTTAATCCTTACCCAGAGGCTCTCAACTGTGCCATCGCCAGCTGCAAGGTCCATGCATTCCAACTCCTTCACTCCATACAATGCCACCCCCCTGCCTTGCTTGCCCTTCCTATGCCTCCTGAAGAGCCTGTAACGATCCATCATGGCACACCAGTCGCAGGACTCGTCCCACCAGGTTTCACTTATGCCAATGATGTCATATCTCTGGGACTGGGCCAAGGCTTCTAGCATGTCTTGCTTGTTCCTCATGCTGTGCGCATTTGTGTAGAAACTCTTCAAGTGCAGTTCATTTTGCCCATTGCCATGTGGACCAGTCTGAAGAATGTCACTAACACTCAGCTCCTTGAACTCTGGTGTGCCATCCCGTTGCTTGTCACTGACTGACGTAGTATTGCCCCATTCCCCCTTCCAATCTAGTTTAAAGATCTATCAGTCAGCCCTCATAGAAGGGGAAAAGGGTTTTCTCTCAGGAGCTGAGAAAGGTGCATCCCATCAGATGTTAGTAGACCTGGTGATGAATACACCATCCCATGACTGAAAAACCCAAAGTTCTGACAATGGCACCAACCTTGGAGCCAAGTGTTGATCAGCTGGGTCTGCCTGTTCCATTCGATATTCTTCCCTGCTACTGAGAGGATTGAAGAAAACACTACCTAGCACCTGAACCTTCAGCCAGCTACTCCAAGGCTCTGAAATCCCTTTTGATTGTCTTTGGACTTTTCTTTGCTACCTGTTCTCTGCCGACCTGAAGAACCAATAGTGGATAATAGTCTGAAGACTTTACCAGACTAGGGAGTTTTCTAGTGACATCTCTTACCCTGACCACAGGGAGGCAGCAGACTTACCTGTGGTTTGGGTCTGGTGGGCATATCAGACCCTCTGATCCCCTCAGAAGGGAGTCACCTAAGACAATTACTCTTATTTTTTTCTTAACATGAGAGGTTGTGATGCAGGGGGTGGGCTGCCTAGATGACCCCTCCATCCCAGAAGGACATTCATCCACATCATCAGTTGTCTGCCTGTCCAATTCTGGGGCTCATACCTGCTGTATGAGGTACACCTGGGAAGGTGAGACAGGCTGACAGTGGATTCGCCTGCTGCCTGAGCAGTAACTAGCTTCCATTCTCTC
Source organism: Phalacrocorax carbo (assembly GCF_963921805.1). Classification (NCBI taxonomy): domain Eukaryota; kingdom Metazoa; phylum Chordata; class Aves; order Suliformes; family Phalacrocoracidae; genus Phalacrocorax; species Phalacrocorax carbo. The sequence continues at coordinate 36,490,483 of NC_087513.1, read as the reverse complement.
CTGTCTCCTGGGTCTCTGCCCTGGTGGTGAGGGGGTAAGGGGTCCTTTGTCTCTCATGCCATGGTTGGCTGGTGCATCTGTCTCAGGGATGATAGAGTACCATTCCATCAGCCAATCTCCTTCTCTGACTCCCTTATACTTCTCAGCCTGGACACCTCCTCCCGAAGCTCTGTCACCAGGCTAAGCATCTCCTTTACTTGAGCACATCTCACTGCTGCTGTCAGATTCTGACCTGAAACAGAGGCACACCCTGCAGCCTGGGACCTGGATGGCTGCATGTTCCCTTGATAGCTCTCTTTGGATGGCTGCATCAGTTCTTGCAGTTGGAGGGGCTGCAAGGGATGTTGAGGGCACAGCTTTTTGCAGGGTGGACACCATGGCTCCTGCTGTCTCAGCTCCTTGCAGGTGGGTTGCAGCCTTAGTTTGAAGAATAATGCTTTACTACATAAAAACATTGAATGCTATCCTAGTTTAACTGCCCCGAGTCTTGATCTGTGTCATTTGTTTGGTGGAATTAAATAAATCACAATCTGTTCAGGAACAAACACCAGACAATTTAACATACAGGCATAGACAAACATGTGATAAAAATATTAACATTTCCTTTAGAAAAGACTCTGCAGTAATGAAAGTTCTGCTTTCAAAGACCAAGAGGGGTTAAAAAGACATCTGTACAATGAGCCGAAGCCTTTGAACAAACAATGGCAAGGTATTTCCATAACAAGAATTATTTACTGAGATCCATATATAATTTTTTTAAAAATATTTCAAGAAATTCTTTAAAATCTCTGTTTAATCTCCCACCCGGTGTTTATCCCAGAGCTTACTTTTCTGAAGTAGTGCTTGATACCTGCTCTCAAAAACTACTCATAGGTAATCAATAATTTTTTACTTAGAGTGCTTTGTGTATGTTCAGCATGAAAAAAAGAAAAAGTTGTTTTCTTTTTAACACTTCTGATGAATCACACTGCCTTAAAAGAATATTGGCAGATGAAGTAAATTGTCATGTCATGCAACACAATATAATGCAAAGGGAGATACCATAGAAGATTTTCTTGCAGAAGTATAATGTAAATTTGATTTCAAATAGCCAATACTTTCCTCCTATTGACAGACAGCCCTTGAGATTCAGGTATTTTTCAGCAGATTCAATTAAATAAGGTTAATATTGCTCATCATTAGCCTTCCTCTGTGATGGCTTTCCATTGTAAGCTCATAAATGCTATCATTACAGAACCTTTCAAAAGAGGTTACATTTTTAAAAGAATTTAATGTGCATTTCCAGGTGGATCGTTACTGCTGTTGTATTATTATCCAGCATAAAGATTCATACATCAGGTGTACTCAACATCAAGCTGTTTAACTAAGATTACTCCTGTTGGAGATACACTGTGCATAATATTCTGTACCATGTATTGCAAACCAAGAAGCAAAAGCCACAGGAGCTGAAACAATGTATAACTTTTCATATCTTTCCTGATTTTTTAATTTCTGGAAGCAGATCTGCTTCCAATGAGCTTAATTGCAGAATTGTGTTTTTTAAAAATCACCTGAAATAATGCATTTTTTGTCATGCATGGAAAGAAAACTAATTTTCTTCTCTTTTTTTCCCAGACTTTATTATTTCCAGTTAGTAGACTGAAATGATTGCTTCTATCTCCTGGGTCTAATAAAGCAATTTGGCTCTTTAATGGGCCTTGTTAAGGTTGAAGACCAATGTCTTTCTGGTACTATTTTTTGCATTATTGGTGCACTACCTGCTGAGTCATCAGCACAGAAACCAGAGGTTAATTTCACTTCTACTAAATGAAGCAGATAATCAGCCATCAGAAGACAGCTCCTGTGCTGTAAATAAGTCTTGACAAGCTGAGGGACAGCACTGTGCATCACTCAGCCCTCTTCACACCATCTGTCCAGAAATTAAGACAAAGTAAGGATATTAATTTGTTACATTTCAAAAGCTGTAGTGACAAACCCACATGGACATTTTTAAATGGCGATGAATAACTGAAACATTTTACTAATATTCCATTGAGTTATAGGTTATAGTTTTGCAAACTTCTTTTCCAACAATGAATATGTGGAAAGTGTTTTGACCAGATGTACAGCTAATGGCTATCAAAGCAGATCCTTTCCAAAGTATAATGCCACAGAGCATTTTTTACTTAGGTCGGAAGTGGTATGGCACAAGAACCTGATGGCACAAGAATCTGTTGGATTTCCCAGAGATGTTATATGGAAAATAAACTTTCAGCTAATGGGGAAGCTGTTACATGGTTTCAGGAGCCAGAAACATTTATGAAAAAAAATGAGCTCACCAAAGTAATGTATGGTGGAAAATAATTCCTGGAAATTGCTGCGGTGAGAGCATACCTTATCTATGTCACTAAATCCATGCAACACAAAGGCAGAGCAGTGGTTCAGTTGATCTTACACTAAATCACACTAGCTTGCTGTGGAAGTGGGAATGGTTGTATCTGCAAGAGAATTAGTTTTACAGATGTGTTTTAATTATTCGTTACATGATATGTCTATTCATGTGCAACTCTTATTTTCAAATAAAATAGGATTCAAAGGGTTCAAAAGTCAAGTATGTATTAATGACTGAAGTATAAAAATATTAGAGTTATTCTAATAATCTCCCAACTAAGGACTATGAAAACAGGGAATCCGGAGCTGGAGTCGAACTGAAATGTAGGCACAATGCAATTTTCATTTTCCTCTGGCACAGTGCCACATGATAACTAAGGCTATGATTAATGAATAACGATGCTTCCATATCCAGATTAGGCTAAACAGCTTTTTAAAGACAGTGTTTTTAATTTTCCTTCCTCATTACAAGACAGAGATAAAACTGGGCATCTAAACAGAATTTAACAAGAAACTTTGTTGTATAATGGTTTTGTAAAATGACTTCAAGGTTTCAGATAACAGGTCCATAATGATCCAGTGTAATGGGAGCTTGGACATCTAGTTTACCTGTTGACACCTGAATTTAGATGTCAGTCTACATCTGAATCCTACCCTTATACAGCTGTCTTAGAATGGAGTAATGCCCTTCAGTAATGTGCATCTCTGCATTTACTTTATGGGGTTCAAATATAACAAGCTTAAATTAAGGAGCTAATTTTACATCTGCTAAACTTAGATGAGATAGGAACCACCTGCAGTTCAGAGAAGTGATTTCCAAGCATTTTTAATTAATGGTGATCAGATTCTCATTACAACCAGAGGAAAGCCTGTCACTGAATTGTGTCCTTAGTGAAAAAAACATACAGAGAGCAAATGGAGTTGTTACACTGAGTTTTGGAGAAGATTATTATTGAACTTTGTTACTATAAGAAACTTTTATACTATTAATTGCAATTTTCTATTAAATTTTATTCTTAAAATCCTCTAGTAGCTATGCATGGTGGTAAGGGTAGGAAGGGAACACTGTTAAAACCTATAGGATTCTTAATCATTATGAGATTAAATATTAATTAAATCATTATTAATTGACTCAGTTTTAGTGAATTAATCCACAGCATCATTGCATAGTAAATAATCAGATTAGAAATTATTAAACTGTTTTAAAAAATGGACTTAGTTAAAGTTTTAAAAATACATACAACTAGAAAGAATATAAAATGTATAAAACTGTATACATAAAGCTAAAACTGACTTCTAACTAAGTGAAAATAGGTGCCTTCACAACAGCTGACTTACCCTATGTTTGACTAATGCCAGGTCTCTGTCCTTTGCTTCAGCATTTGATCCTGATGACTACTTGGAGCCTGGTGTCTGCCCTCATTTGGAAAAACTATGAGTCATAAACCAGTGGGTTTTGATTTTGATCCAGGCCCAGGTGAACTGAATCTTTATAACACCTATTTAATGTCACCTGTGTTGACAACACCTTCTAGTACACCATTCTTCCATTTATTCCTAATATTTTCTGTTGTTGTCTTCCATTTAATTTTCAAAACTAAGATCCATCATAGGTGGCTCTAAACTCCATATTTTACTGAATTTAAGTGTTAAGGTTAAGCACAATTAAATGGTTGGGCACAGAAGCTGTGAAACTTCTGTTTGATCACTAGGAGGTGAGAAACAGAAGGCGGTTGAAGTAACCATATTTGGAAGAGTTGGTTAATTTTGTTTTAGTAGTGTTTATCTAAACTGTGCTTACGTAGAGTTAGTCTGTCTATAATATGGCTTAAAGTACAGGGTATTCTTCTTTGGGATAAATGTTGAAGTTAAATTGGATATATCCCTTTCAGCAATTCAGGATGCAGTTTTTGAGTGTAAAATGAATGTTCAGAATATATCCGCTTCCCAGTTTCAAAGGTGAAAAACCATGAGGAGCAGTTCTGTAAACCTCTATTCTTAGCACAATGAGCATAAAAAGAAGAAAGAAAGGGAATCAAATTGTCCTTCAAAATAGTTGAGTTGAATTACTTCTGAAGACTCTTGTAACTGCATGTAGTTTTAGTATCTTCGCCAATCACAGCAAAGGAAAGATCTCCTTTCTAAGTAAAGTTTGGCTTAAGAGTATATTCAAATGAAAATGCTTGCTTTGCTTACCTTCTCTTGGATAACTTTCCACAGCAAGGACTCCAGAAAAGATCAGATGTAGTTTACCAATGAGAAGCATAATACCCTCTTATATGTTACTTCTTGCAGCCTCCTCTCTCCTAAGAGTAAACAGCTTTTGTTCTGATTCTCGTTAAGAGAAGGGAAACGAGCACAAATGTTAAAAAGAACAGTATGAATGACCTTTGCTAATGGTGACCTATGGTGTTACAGTTATTTCTTGTTTGAAATCTAGAAAGTGAGCTATGTCCCTCATAAACTACTGCAATCTAGTTTATCTTGAGGAAAAGAAAAATACATCTGTTATTCAATACCTAGAGAATCTCTTCTAGTAAGTTTCTCCTTAATTTTATAGCATTGGTATCAGAGGAAGTACATTACCTTACTTAACCTCTCTGAAAAGATTAGTTCCATTATTAATTAAACTGTATTTTCCTGTAATGTTTTCTAAATTGAGACTAAGAAGTAACACACAAGTTCTAGGTAATTCTTCCTTAAAGCTATTAACTGCTCCATTTGTATGATGAACTGATATTTCAGCAATATTTCCCTGTTCCACAGTTGTGCCTTTTTCTAGTAAAAACATTTTGGAAGCTGCAAGCCAGAGTAGTTTAAGTTTTGAAGCTGTGCAGCATAGTCCAGAAATTGGAGCTTTCTTAGAGTCCCTCAGTATTGGCTTGGGAGAAAGAGAGTTTTATAATGAATTTTGTTCTTTATTTTCACATGCTTAGTTGTATTTAATTTTACTTTTAATATGCTCATACTACACAGAAATGAGCTCTCTCCATGGAGTGCAGAAGAAACAGCCTGCATCAGCAAGTAAACACGATGGACACTTCCAAAGTTTTCATGTAATTTTTTCTCTCTCTTCCCTTTTAAGTTCATGTTTACTTGGATTATCAAGATGAAAAAGAAAAGGTTTAAAATAAATTAAAACTTAATTTGCATGCAAGCAGTGAGCTCATTACCATGAGCAAATATCAGCCTCATTTGCTTTGAGAAGTGTCTGTTGTTATGATTTTGAGGAGTAGCTGCCTGATGGCCCTTGGAGCATTGTGCATGCCTCTCTTCATTCAGCATAAGGTTTTGAGAAGCAATGGAAGGAGGTACTCACATGCTATTTGGAGAAGCCTGGTCAAAACATGAGCTTTTATTTATTTATTTTCTAGATAACAGATCTGTGATCTGGCCATTACCTGGATTAAAGCTGAGATAACAAGTGGAAACCCAGAAGAGGCAGAAGGGCCACAGGAGAGCACAGGATGACATTTGGGAGCCTAATTGCACTTTTGGTTCACAAAGCAGCAAGCACCTACAACCTCTGATGGTAGACCGACAGGGAGTTATGGGAACTTCAGCTCTCAGACCTGGCAGTCATTCAAGCACCGCAGACAAAAGGGCTTTGAACAAGTCCTTTCAATTGGTCATTTTTATTCAATGCTGGCTTAAATGATTTTTCCCTTTAATCTGCTTACTCTGTGGTATGTATACTACCTCTCATTAATCAACAGTGATTTCATTCATCAAATAACTTTCAACAGTTGTCCTCTTGCACTAATTACATTTATACTAACTGTATTTCTTTGATTTATCCTGTTTTTATTAATGAGCCAGTGATGTTACTTTCATTTTTCTTTGTGCTGTATTTGAAATGTTTAATTTTTTTGTGTACTTTCCCTCTTTCTTTATTAAAAAAAAAAATCCCTTATCTGTATATATTAACCAAATAGCTATATTTGCAATACATTAATGCCAGAAGCACCTCTGGAACCACTGTAGACCATTGGCAAACTCAATAGTTACAGGGGCACACCAACTAAATACACAAATACTGGGGGCTGAATTCTGCAGTGGTCTGAGCACCTCCTATCAAGTGAGAAACAGAGTCAGTTCTTGATCAGTGGTTTGCACATCTCCACGCAGAGAAATCCAAAGGAAAGTTGTGCCTTAAAGAACTTTTTGATTTGACACAATACAAATGTATATAGTTTTCTTACTAGGTGCATTGTATGAATTAATTTGTTAATGCGTCATTAACAACTGAAAGCAACATGAATACCGAACTAACGCTCATCTTTGCAAAAGACTTGTTATTTACTGGAAGGGAAAAGCATTGTTTCTGTCTGGGGAAAAAAGGAAAATTCTTCCTTAGTCCCATTCCTATCACACCAAGGTGGAAATTTTTCCTCATTGTAAAGGCTTGGGAAAAAGCATATACTGCTAGAGTTCAAGTGGTTTAAGGCTTTTTTTTTCTGGTTGCGTTTCTATTTCACATTTCAGGTTTTAGAAGGTTAAGTTCACCAGCCTTATCTGCTATGAAAATTACCTGTTGCCAACAAAAGCTGTTGGCAATGGATAAAACTAAAGAAATGTTAAAAACAGCTCAAACACAAATACAGACAAGGGCAAATCTTGTTTTGCACTGCATCAGAAACTAGGTGTAATTCTAGCTCAGAATCAAATCCTACACTCTTCTTCACATGGATGTATGTCAATGATGTTCAGTGTCATAGAAACTGTGAAGAGAAAACAAAGAATATTCAGCTTGTCACAGAAGCATGATGCTTCAAGAGGCAATGCTGAATGGTTTGTTTATCCATTTAAGATTTTTTTATGAGTGTTCAGCTTTAAATATCTTTGCATTGTAGTCTTGGAAGAAAAGGACTTTTTTCCCCATGTTAGCACTAGTTATTTACATATATATTTAAAAAGCAAAAGTATTTTCCCTCATGGAAAATATGTTAGAAGATATGCTAAAATTTCTCATGGCACTATTGTCAATGGGCTTTTAAAATGAGTAGTTGTGTGTGGAAACAGATGTACTCATTCATCTTGTGGTGTAGGACTGGGGATACCATTCTTTCTGAACCAGAGAGAAAACATCCGTTTTTCTTCTGAAATGTCATTTAGGCCAGCATCACGATGGAATACGTTTGGATTTATATGTAATAATGACCATACGTAATAAAGACTACTTATTATATTTCTGTACTTATTGTTTCATACTATATGCAACATGAGGCAGGGGGGATAGGATTCAATTTGAGATTAAGACAGCTAACTTTAGGTATCTGTGTTGTGTAAATTCCCTTTCTAGTCAACAGTCAATACAGTCAGTGGAGCCTAGAGATTTATTCATCTGGCTAGCCAGTAGCTGTCAACTTTTACACTGAGTTTAATCACATTATTTAAGCTCTGCTGTCTGTATTGACTAGATCTTTAGCAGCTAACATGGCTGTTGACAACCCTTAGCTCACTTATAGACATGCAAATTTAAGTATCTTATTTAGTGAGCCTTCCATCATCAGTTTCTATGCAAGTTGTTATTTCTACAGTACTTTCTTATGTTGATGTCCATCTGTAGACCACTTCTGAAGATGAGTGTTATCCTCCATTCAGGCACTGGAAAGGACCTATAGAGAGATTGAGTAATCGGCTTAAGTTTATTTATCTGAAAAAGACTTCTAGGAGGTTTTGCATGCAATTTGATGTTCAGAGGGTCAAATAATCATATTTGCTAGCTATTCACAGCATTCATGGTCTAATGACTTACAGATGCATACGTGGCAGTTTCTGAAAGCAGTGGAGATAAATGAGGAAGCTCTCAAATTACTCAAAACACATCAGCCTTTACTGTTCATTCGGTGGACTCTGACTTTGTAACACTTGGTTTGTAACCTTATGGCTTCCACCACTGTGTCTTCATGTGTCTGCTTTATGGCATATTTATGTAAAATACTCCCTCTAGGGCCATCTTTGAGATTATTTGGGCCATTAAGCCTGTTGCTCATGAGATTTATGTCAGACTTTCCAGTTTAAATTCAGAAAGTATTTAAACGTGTTTAATTCTCCCCTGTTTAGGACTTTTTTTGATTCCCGTGTTTAATCAATTTTTAAGTCCTGCACAAAGGATGGTGACACATGTGCATAAAGTTTTGTTTGTGAGGTCCACAGCTGATGGCATAAATTCACTCCAAAGATACTTGGGGTGGGGCAATCCAGAAGAATGAGAGAATGAGAGGGGGGGAAAAGAAAAAGAGGGGTGAGAGAGAGAGCTAGAAGGGGAAAATCTCTCCCTGGTGGCCAGCTGGGAAATGAAGTGGTGGGGTCCTCAGAAGAGCATCTTCCTCTGTCACATATCCTCTCCAGTCCAATAATGTAGCAGGTGGTGATAACCATAATCCTTTTTTTCAGCCATGTTTTTTCCCTAGCGCTGTGTGTGCATTTTTCCTAAGGACCTGGACACACTCGACATTTTTTTTCCTGTTTATGATTCTTTTAGCACTGATGGGAGCATGCTTATTTAAGTACAAGTGTTACAAACCAACTGGTTGCTGATGTTGGGCATGTATGTTGTTGGGCGAGGCTTATCAGCTATTTATGACTATTGTCTGTAATGTTATCCACTAAGCCCTGTATTCCTGCAGTATAAACTAAAAGCTACAAAACAAGGGATAGGGAACGGGGATAGGGGAGATGATTCGCATGTCTGTGGAAGTAGCTTCCCATAAGAACTTGCCTTAGCTAAAACATTGGGGCTGGCAGGTGCAAGGCAGTGAGAACAGCATGAGAAAAGCGGCAAGGAACAGAAGGGGAAAAATACTGCCACATCAGTTTAGGTGAGAGGTTGCAGAGCTGGAAGTGAAGGTCCAATTACAGAATTGCAAATGGAGGGCCCCTAGCATTATGAAGGTTGAGACACTTAAGGCACTGTGCAGTATAAGTGTATGTGCATAAAGACAAATACCCACTTAGGTGCACTGAGAAGTGGGGATGTTTTTCTGAGCTGAGGACTGTGTGAGCTACATTATAGAAGGGACCCAGCTGTAGTCAGGTAAGTAGTGACCTGTAGTCAGGTAAGCAGATTCTACCACAAAGGATCTTATGCTACCTGTTGGTTTGATATTGACTGTTAGGAGTAGACAAGAGGTATCTGAGCATAGCATTAATACTTTAAGGTCTAGCTAGATCAGAATACAGACTACAGTTCTGCAGGTGTAGAATCTTGTCTATGACTTTGGCCAGTAAAAATCAAGTGGAAACCATATTTTCCAAAGTTTTCCTACAAGTAGCATGCAGAAATTCACTCAGAAGTCCTTCACACAGCTGAAATATTACAGGTCTGGACAATTACTGCAATGCTTTTAGTTACCAGTCTATTTACCTGTGATTTCATTTATTAGTCTATTTATTAATGTAATTTAATTTGAGAATTCCAAAGTATTGCTGCTGATTTACTGGCCAATAATAAAATATTAAGTCAATAAAAGAGAAAGTCAAAAGCATTTACCCTTTCTAACAGTAATTTGGGATTTCATCACCTCTCAGCACAAACATCTTTACTTTTTACCTATTAAATGTAATTCTGCATCATTTTTTCTAGCTTCTGTCACGCATGTCTGTGGCTCTTACTAGCTTCACAAGTGTACAAGCTAGCAGAGTATTTCTGAAAACATCCCTGTTACTGTAGACTCTTTTCTATTAGTCTGGCTGATCCACTAAAGTCAGCAGAAGGTTTTGGAGATCTCCAACTCCCAGCTTTCAGACAACTATTCAGACAGAAAAAAAGCTGTGTGATACCTGTAGATGCCAGTGATTACACGCCAAGAAGCAAGGATGGAAAGATTATTGAAGGCTTATGGAGGCATATATTTTGAAAGGTAATGAAATACTTTGTCATACCAGCTTGCAAAGCATAATAGAGATTTCAGAAGTGCTTTTGTTCTTCAACTGCCTTCAAATGCTGTCAGTTATTTTCCAAAGATTGCAGTTGACCTCTAATGTCTGAGCTGTTGTTCAGTTCACTGAGTGTATGGCTCCTAGTCTCGGGATAGATTTGGAATCAATGTCCATTTTCCTAAGGTGTATACGGGTTTGGATACTGGTTTCTTCCAAAAGAAATTTGGACTCAGTATGACTATTGACAGTAATATATGGATGGTTGGATGGTTATCGATCTGCTATATGGTATCCCGGATATGTCACTGGAATAATTGTCATACATTTTTGTGGTAATCCAGCAAATATGTGTAACAGGGAGTGCATTACTCAGTAAAGATATATTAGCATCTCAAACCCCATTTGAAAGGGTGTATTGAGACTACTGATGTTAAGAGTACAATTCAGGTGCACTGAGAGGTCCTTTTAGAAGGTGATAAAAGTGGTAAGGTCAGGGTGGAATTGCACTGCCCTGACTCAGGGCCAGTAATTTAGGGCAGTTGCTGAGGGTTTTTCTAGTCTAATGCAGAGAGAATGACTTTCTCAGGGTATGCTTCATCCTATCTGAAGTGGTGGGTAAAGCACCTGTTGATGTTTATTGCTTTCCAATAAGTTAAACAAGGACAAGGGTGGAGGTATGAAGAGGGAGAAGAGGCTGATCTGGGGCCAAATATAAAGATATAGATGCTCTTCGACATTTTAGATAGGTAGCACATGAGACTGCATCAAAAGATTGCTCATAAAACATACAGATGTCTAAAAACACTTCCCAAGTGACACACTATTTGGGCTTTCAGTTAGTCAGAAAGAGTTTGCGAGTGTCATGGGCATTGTATTTACTCCATCCATAGTTGAATAATAGGTAGTTTGCGTGATCCCCTGAAATTAGCTTTACTAAGAATAGACAGTCTACTGTGAGTTGTGCTTACTTCTGAATCATAAACACATGGATCATTATTAAGGTGTTTTAAAAATGCTGTCAGATAAAAGCATCTTCCAAATTACTAGATATCTAAATTGCTGGTTTTCACTTTAGTGTCCATTTTGCACATCTACCTGGGATGAAATAAGTAAAGAATTGCTATGATAATAACATTTCAGGTTTCATTAAAGTTTGCTTTTTTTTTTTCTTTTGTTCTCTCCACCATTGTTTACTTTGTATTTCTTCTAAATAAGAAAGTTTGTTTTGCAGAAAGCAAAGCAGACATTAGCTCTGAACAGTATTGCTATTTACCACCTTTTCTCTGGGAGTTCAGTGATGCGGTTGAATTAATTTACTATGGTAAGAGTAACCTGATTTCAAAGATATGGTATATTTTGGTCCTCACAGACTTCACCAGTCTGGTTTGCTAAGGAGAGGCTTAAATGGACTTCTTAATGAAAGCATAATAGTTAGTCACAATAAAATTTGAAACTAATGTTGTCCTTTTGGCTCTTTGCTGGGAAGAGTTTCTGCTGCTTCATGTGAATCTCAAGTAAATATGAACCAATTGACACTCTTCCTGTCAAATCTGGCAAAGTTACAGCCAAAATAATTTGCACAGAGAGTATGCTAGTAGAGTAGTAGAGCTTTTAGTTAGCCACAGCAGACTCCTCTAATAAACTAAGATCAATATTTATTAGCTTTTTTAATATTATGAAGAAGAAAATAATACCCTGTAGAAAAATTACCAGACTTTAATTAAGGTTCTATCATTTCTGTTCATTCTACATTCTTAATTTTGAAATTTTTGCCTTTGCTGTAGAGTATCATATTTGGCACGTTAATAAATCAATTTCTTTTTACTGTTACACCAAATACTTTCTTTTTTTACTCCATCACTTAACCTAAAGAACAATGCATTTTCATCTTTAATTGGCAAAATGTTTCAGATGGAATTTATTCAGTTTAGCTTTACCTGTGTGAACTACAAACTTTCACTATAGTGTGAATCCTCTTGCTAACAAAGACAGACAGATAGATAGTGCCCGTTCCTGGAATAAATGAGATAAACTATCCTTTTGCAGAGGATATCCTTTCTTTATTAAATGGTTGAAGTGACTGAACCCCACCTTTAGAAGACAATTGTTTATACTATAAATAAAGAGATGTAGGAACATCTGGGGTATGGATGATACAAGATAAGTATTCTTGACTGTGAAAGTCAACAGTTTAAATATGCCTCATTGACTGGGTACCGAGAGTCAGCCTAATCTGAGTAACACAAGTTCAGCAGGTGTTGCTCCTGATTTGCCATCAAAAGAAGTATATGGTCCTCCTGAGATAGCTAAGGATATCTGATTCGGAGGTATAACGTGTAAATATAATATGAATAGATACCATATGGATGTGCTCTCTCTCTCCCCGCATTGATTATTGCAGTATAGAAGAATCTTAGGCTTGACCTTTGGCTTTTGGATGGTGTTGCAGTTTAACCCCAGATAACAACTAAGCCCTACCCAGCTGCTTGCTCACTCCACCCCCGGAATCAGAAAATTGAAAGTAAGAAAACTCGTTGGTTGAGGTAAAGACAGTTTAGCAGGTAAAGCAAAAGCTACACGCACAAGCAAAGCAAACTAAGGAACTCATTCACTACTTCCTATCAGCAGCCACCTTCAGGTTAGCAGGGCTCCATCACATGCAATGGGTACTTGGGAAGACAAACGCCATCACTCCAAACATTCCCCTTTCTTCCTTCTTCCCCACAGATTTTACTGCTGAGCATGACATCATATGGTGTGGGACATCCCTTTGGTCAGTTGGGGTCAGCTGTCCCAGCTGTGTCCCCTCCCAGCTTCTTGTGTGCCCCCAGCCTCCTTGCTGGTGGGACGATCTGAAGAGCAGAAAAGGCCTTGATGCTGTGCAAATGCTGTTCAGCAATAACTAAAACATCCCTGTATTATCAAGACTATTTTCCTTACCAATCCAAAACAACCCTATACTAGCTACTATGTAGAAATTTAATTCGACCCCAGCCAAAAGCAGTACAGATAGTCAAGGCTAGGTGAGATGAACCTACCCCTTAAAATTTTGTTGAACCTAAGTCCATGATGAAGTGCTTTGCCTTACTGGAATCAACAGTAGCAAAGGTGGGAATGCTCCCCTCCACAGTTCAGGTGTCTTACAGTTACATGCAAATATTCGCTTTAAGTACTAATTTCCCCCCTTTTTTAAACAAAAATATGAAAAATAAATTAAAATATAAATTAAATTCAACTTTGGTAAAACAAAAAAACTTGCAAAGTCGAAAGAGAAAAAATGTATTTACTATATCTATTAACTACATTTAGATAAAGATACTGAAGCTTAAGTAGTAATGAAATGGGATCCATGGTGAATCATGTTTTGCATTTGTTGGTGAAATAAGGATTCAAACAAATCTGTAAATCTTCCTATATTTATGTGCAAAACTGGCCCTGTATTTGCAGTATGTATAAATTGCTATGTATGTACAACTGTGAAAGAGAACTTAAACTGTTTTTTTCCTTTCAAGATGTATGTTTTTACACTGAAAGCATATTTTATTTTGAGCATCAAAGCCATTCTTTATGACAACTTATTGAAATTTCATACGTATGGTATGTAAATCCTTTACATTGGCTGAGCTGGCAGAGCTGCTCTATTTAATTGGCAGAGAAGCAAATACACTCTGCAGACTATAAATGAATAAAACCAGGTTTCTAGAGAATGACATTATTGGCAGGTTAGTAAAGGGGTTAATAGTATTCCACAAGGGAAGTTCCCTTTTATCAGTTAAGTAGATGCCTGTGGCAGATTGTTGACCCTGCTAAAAGAGCTTTGTCTTCCGTGTTTGTAAAGGAGACAATGTATTTCTCACTTTTTTAATGTTGTTGATTTGTTTGCTGTTTTAAACCAAAGGAAAACAAAACAGAGCACAAAATTCCTGATGTTCACATTTGCAGTAAACACAGGTAATTGATAACAAAAGGTTAATGCCTTTATCCCTAAAAATGTGAAATCATGTGTCTTCTGTGAATGAAAATTGGTACATTCCAAATGCAAATATGATTTATGTGCCTACATTTCTGGATAGGTAATTGAAGGGATACAGTTAAGGGGTTTTGTCTTCTAAGGGTTATTAACACATTATTTTAAAAGATCATCTATCAAATTTAGTGATTAGGTAAGACTCTTGACAAAGTGATTATTTTGTCATGGCCTGTATCTAAATGTACTCCTTATAGGAGTTTACTTTTGCAAATAGTCAACATACAAGTGGGTTTGGCCTATATTCCCTTGAGGTCCCCTGGGTTGTTCAGTCTGTATCCACCACCTCTGCTTCAGGCAGTTTCAGCATTTGCTGCTGGCTTTTCTGGTGCTCTGGCAAGGAGCCCCAGCCCCCTGTGACCCAGCTTCCCTAGCCTCCAGAGGTCAATTCTGGTGTCTTCAACCACTCCAGCAACTGAAGACCAGACTATAAGTATTATGGGTACTTTGTTACTGTTTAAAAAAAGTCCTGTGTTTGAAGTAATTAATGTGGTTTCTAAAGATGACTTTATAAAATGGTCATCCTTTATTCAAGAAAAAGTGCTAGAGATGGAGAAATAATTCCTTCCCTCAGCATCCTCAACACTTCTGAGCTTACTTTAAGGCCTGTTAAATGCCTTCAGAAATTCTAGGTGCCTTTTTGTGTTCTAGGTACAAATGATTTATTTTTTTTTCTCACTGATTCCACTCTAACTCCTTGTAATGACAATGCCTTCGTTCTACTTTCTTAGTCTTGGACAATCAAAAATTCCTGCTCTTCAGTGAGTAAATGTCTTTTTGGGAAAAACAGTTCCAGATTCTGTTGTCTGTTTTCCTTTTATCAAACTGATTTATTTTCTGTGGTTGCCTTGGTGGTCTGGAAATGCCTTGGCATTTTGGCATATCCATATGGTGGAAGCCATATTACTATTCCAAAGTTACTTCCAGAAGGATGAAAGTGTGTTCAGGGTGACAACACTCAGTTGTCCTTGTTGCACCTCCTAGAATATTGCAGGAGCCATAAGGTACTAACCTTGTTAGCAAGCAATTCTCTGAGATTTCTGGGTACATCCAGTGAAGTCGAAGCCAGTAAAAGCAAGAAGAGTTTCCATTTTTTACCCAGCCAAGTACCCAAAACTGTGATGTTATGCTGTGAAATGGCTCTGCAGTTGTTGGAGTTTTTTACTGTTATTGCTTTACTATTGAACAGTCATTCCTCTTGTTGGAAAGCAGAGATGATGCTGCTTGACAAGAAATATATTTAGAACAAGGCTGGACTGATTATTTATTTTTTGGCGGATGGACCCAAGATTTTCCAGCTTCTGTGAACTACCACAGTAGGACTCAGATGATGTCATCCACTGCGAATTATTGAAGTCCCTATGCTCTGTTTGAGAGACAAAAATGTGTTCTTTCACCCAACCTCAGAGCTACTATATTTTAATTGTATATCATCTAACAGATTTCATCTTGTGGAAGTTTATATGTTGGAGAAGAGGCAGAAAAGTGCTGAGAAGAGTAGACCTCACATTTTAAAACAACTCTAAACAGTACACTGTTTATTCAACAGCATGCAGATACATATATACGTGTCTGTGTACGTGTACATCTCATGTGCAAGTCAAGGTGATTTTTTCAATGGGATTCAGCCTAGAAGATTTTCTATTTTCTGGCTAGCATAGATGGTTTAATAAAATGTATTATTTCCCCTTATTAACATTGCCTTCCTTGTTGAAATATACTACTAGACTCTATATATTATTAAATTGTTTACCCACATGTACAATACAGTATAATATATTACTGTATGCCATTTAACATGACTTTAGTTTTCAAGGCAACATTCTGTTCCTCCACTTTTCACGTTGAACAAAACCTTGTCCCACCAAAATTCCCACACATATTCCACTTTTTTCTTGTGCACAAATTACTTACAAAAAACTTAAAATACCTTCAAAACCTTTATTAACAGTTAAAGGTAATAGTCTATATTATCTCTCCATTTACTCTGCAAATTGCCCCAATAACTGTTCAGCTCTGCAGAGACTAAAGTACCACTTAATATGAATATGAATGGTAGAATTTGAAATCTTAATGCTTCATCAAATTCCTAATATTATTAGGACATGTTACTATCAATACTGAGAAAGAACAAGAGAAGAGTTGTTTTAGTTCATACCACCTGTCAAGAAAACTAACAGTCTTGCACTTGACATCTCTGATGCCATTTCTAACGATGAGGGATAAAGTGAATGTAATTTGTTTTTATATAATCTCTCCCTCTGTCTTCCAAAATGCATATACTTATGGAGCAGGCATTGATGCTCAAGATTTGCACTGTTTTCTTGCAGAATAATGGTACCATATATTATATATATGTTTATGTTGAGCAACTTCCTTATTTCTTTGTATTCCTTCTTTTCTCTGGATCTCTTTTCTTTTGTATTTTTTTGTATCTTGACTGACAATTTGAGGACACCTTGGTGCCTGCTGTTTTCCTGAAGGCAATCACTTCCACAGCATCCTGTCCCATATTCTTTCCAATCAACTTCACTATGTAGGTGGCACTATCAGAAATAAGATGTGGGATGGGAGTACAGCTCTGCTTGAGTTCTGTAATATGCCAGTGCTTGTTGCCTCACAAACATCAAATGATGTAAAGCTGGTACCCAGTGAAAAAGTATTTGGACAAATCTCTAAAGTTAATACTTACTGAATTAAGATCTAATAAAAAATGATGTCAAAATCTTGAAAGACTTGTTTCTGAAATGTAGTAGGTTCTGTGCAGGGAACATAAGATGAAATCTTAATTACTAATGAAATCCACACTTCAGTAGAGTACAGTTTACACTCACCAGCAGGGAAAACTTGCAACTTTTCTTGACATCTCACGCTTTCTAGCAAGTTTTTGCTATCTTTTGAAAGGGATTTTCACTTCCCAGAACTACTACTATATGAAAATGTTATTTCTGTGTGTTCTATTCCACACTACATGTAATGTCCTTCTTTAAAAAAAAGGCAGTAGTGTGGTGAGACTTAAAGCACCAAGCAAGATAAAAGTGTATGGAATTTCAGTGCAGTTTATTTTAATTCCTTTCTTCTCCGAACTGACTTAACATTTCTTAGTTTTGTACTTGTAATCCTGGCAAACATTTTACCACATCATGAATGTGGATTATTTTCAGCAGTTGAAAGCAGAGCACATTTTATCCAATACATTCGAAATTATGCTGGGATAGCTTAAGGTATTTTGATCTAAAGTCAGCATGCATAACCTGCCTCTCTGTTGGGCTTTCTGATTCTATCATCTGCTTTTCAATTAATTTAATTAATTTTTTTGGCTTCAGTCTTTTCATAATGGAATACTTTCATTTGTTGTCACTTTTCCTGAACTTGTTCACTTGCTGATTCAATGTGTTGTCATTTATGTTTACCTTTTGTTTTCTCATTGGATCCATTTTCCATAAAGGGTACATTTTTTTCCAGTCTTTCCAAAGCTGAGGTACTGTAGCTATTCAGGTAACCTAATCAGATGCTATACCACTCCCAGTCTCTGCAGAGAGAGTCAGAACAACTGGCATTCTGACTTCCTGGGGGTAAGCCAGCAAAAGGTCTCCTTTGCTATGATATCATCTAAAATTTAATTGAGGTCTGTTCAGTAAAAACGAGAACTAGAGATGGCTGTTGCATTGGACTAATGCCCTAATACTGCCAGGGCACTAACTTAAAAATTTACTTTCTGAGCAAAGAGGAACAATGCTTTCCTAGTCCTTTTTCTGTGTTGTTTTTTTTTTTTTTCTTTTAAATGCCACATCTAGTTCCAGAGATGTGTTGGTCAATGTCACTGAACTGCTGTAGAAGCTGCAGCAAATGGACTTGGAGACATTTGTTTATACACTTCTCAAGCCAGTAACATTACCTTTTCAGTTTATAAGTAGAAAATTCCCTGAAATATATTCATATGCAGAGTGAAAAGCACAAATTATTTTGTAGGGTAAATAGGACAGCCTGGCTTCACCACACATTTGACCATACTCCTTCTTCCAAGATTTTTAGCCGACATCCTGGACTGTACAGCCAGCGATCTTGCCTAATTCATTCCTTCAGCTCACATTTTGTTGTGAAACATGATCTTGGGAATAATCAAAGGATTCTGTAATATCTTCTGCCAAGACATTTAAAATGCCAGATACAGAGATACTGATAAAATTGAACCCAGATAGCAATTTCTGATATTGCAGTTAATACAACAATATAGTATCTGTTGAAATAACAGGGTGATGTGATGCATCTTCAGCTCATTATGAAACTGCTGTGACAAGCAAGCAGACACTACAGCTCAGTTTACCAAGTACATCAGGAAGATGGATCCTCTGTTCCTCACAAACAAATACACAATCATCTTGGTTTTCCAGATCAATTGCTTATATATATATATATATATATATATATATATAATTTTATAGTACATCTTTATATTCCTTAAAGGGATTACTGACTTGCATCTTTTAAAAATCTAAAATAATACTTTAAATTGTTACCAGAACCCCAAAATGATATTCTGTATGATATTACAGCATGCAGCTGCATATTGTTAACTATCTGCTTGCTGTGCTGTTCCTGGCAAAGAGCTTCTCTGGCAGACAGAGGCAGTGACTAAGTTTGTTCTAACTTGTCTGAGCTTTACTTTGTGAATGAATGCGGCTGCACAACCATTGTGTCAGGCTAAGTGTAGTCTGTCAGTGGAGAGCAAAGAAGCAGCAAGCAAGGTCATTCTGTGCAAGTGTTGAAGAAATATGTCCATTTAAAATGTGTAAGAAATGGGAAAATCTCAGCTGCATAAATTTGAAACTCCCACATCTCAGACTGATTCCTTGCAATAAGACTGACTGAATGTTTAACTCCCATGAGCTGTGTACTCTGAAAATAATACAGGAAAATATCTTTGGTTATACTGAGATAACCTGAACCTTTTTTTTTTTTTTTGTAGGTCAGTTTTTCAAAGCAGTTTATGCACAGACTGAGGTGAACTTCTGCCAGAGAAGCCATAGTTGAAGCTTCATCATCTTCTAGTTAATGTAATGTAAAGTCTTTCTATAGTGCAATATCATTTGGTTTGGTAACGTGTTCCAGATATATATGAAGCTCACAGTTGCATAACCTTAATAGGTAGATACCATTTGAATACACAAAACCTGATATATTTTTTTTTAATTAGGACATTTTACAAGTATGTTGGCCAGGGGCTAAGACAACATGCAAACCAGTAAGGGATATTCAGTGGAAGTAGCAATTATTTTTCCAAGAAGTGTCCTATGTATCAGTGTGAACACAGAAATATCACTGTATCTCCCAAAAAAAGGTGTGTGTAGAATATTTCAGAACAGGCAGAAATTTTAATCTGCTGAACCTGATACAAGACTGAATTAGCTTTTCATCTGGGAATTAAGGTTTGTGTATTGTGTTATTCATTACAGCTAAGCTGTCTCTAGCATTACTTCATGTGCATTTCTTGATATTGTATAATCTGTTCTGTCTTTCCAGACAAGAAATACAATTCATTAGAGAATAAGTGAAGCAAAATGTATGAATCAAGAGTTATTGCTCTGAACCTTTTTTTTTACAGAGTAGATTTCTAATGGTCAAATTAAATCTGAGTTGTATTAAATAGGGAAGTCATTGTGGACTGGCTGCAACATGTGTCTAAACCTGAGCAAATAAACCCTTTTATTAATGTCTCTACATGTATGGAGAAAACAAAATCACGTAGGCATAGATAAAGATAAGTTCTTATGAAACTTTCTCAAGCGATAATTTCTCCAGATTTCTTGTCTGTGTACAGTTCGATAAAGCTGACCATTTGGTGAGAAATGGCAAGGCCTTAGATGCTTTCTGTTCTTTTTGTGGAGCAAAATGTAATTTCTTCTCTCCAATACTGGGTCCTAAAGACTGAATGGGCCAACTTTGTTCAGGTCCTTGATCTTACTCTGTTAGAAAACCCTCTGGATATTTTTAAAATCCTCTCATTGTGAAAGTGGCCCAAAAATAGGCTGGAATATATGGTCAAAACCAGAAATATGATCCCTTCTTCTGCTCTCGGAATGGAAGATTCAGACTCATAGAGATAGTCCAGATTTTTCACAGTGAAGACTTGGTTTGAGTCTCTCATCCCTGTGTAAATGATTATTAGCACTTCCATGGTGACTCTCTATTTCTAAACAGAAATTTCATTCTTAGACCCTTTGGGAAAGTTGTCTTTAGATATTTGCTACAGCCTTTTCCTTCTGACAAACAGATTTTTTTTTCTGTTCAATGACTCATCTAAAAGTTCCTGATCATCCTTTATGGTAGAGAAAGTGCAGTGTCCCTTCCTTGAAATTAGTCGGGAGCTAAGACTAGTACTCAGTCAATCACCCATGAATCCTTTGTTTTGCTGGATCCTCCTCACTTCCAAAATTTCCCCATTGCTTTTCCTAGAACTGTCCCACAACGGGATTTTACATTTCAGAGGGGGTTCAGTGTAGAACATAACCTCAACCTGAGAAAGAGGTAGTTTGTATAGCTGACTTCTCTCCTCACTCAATGCTCTCCTGTTCTGTTCTCCATGGTCTGATGTGTGACTGCTTAGTAGATTAGCCGGGGTCACTGGCTGTATACTGAAGGGTGGTCAACAAACAGGTTTTTACTGCTGCCATGTCCGCCTGTTTACACTGACCATGAGTAGAACTAACACACAAGTAATCTGATGCTTCTTTGAGAACTGTTTCTGTGAAGAAACAAATAAATTATTTTACAGTGTTTCTCAATGCTTGACAATTTTGTTTTGTTTTGTTGTTAACAGAGGGCAGCTGCACTGCACTTATAGTAGTGGGAGTAAAGATATGGAGGAGCCATTCAAAAAGCTTGTAGAGGACTTAGAACTCCATGTAAGTATCTTGGATGAAGCTGTTTGTCTTCTACCAAGTGCAGGTTGTGTAATTATTGTTTTGTATTCTCTTCCAATATAAAATATTAGCAGTTAATAAGACAAAGCGAGCTTGTGTATGAAAACAGGTGTTTAAAGAATGTGACACCAGTTTTTGCGTTTTCATAAAGATTTTACACCGAAAATTCAGTAGGATAAGGAAAGTCATTTGACAGTGGAGTGGTGCAGAACTGTGTGGTGCTGTGAATCTGTGACTGCACCCTGCCAATTCCTTTTAAATTCACCTCAATGCAGCAAACAGTCACCTATGTAATGCATTCAAGGGGGTTACAAAGAGACTGGCAAATTTAAGGAATGTGCTATGGTCAATTTAGGACAATCTTATGCCTATGCCCATCCCTTGTTTTATGATTTACTTTAAAACTCTCCTACCCACTACCCACTATCTATACGCCAGTCCAATGATTTAACAAAACTGTGGTATAGATTAATTAATTAAAAAAAAGGAAAAAATAAAATTGAGGTTTGCCCAAATATATCTATATGCATTTTAATGACTAGTATAGAGTGTGTCAGTATGAACAGTGATTAGCAGATGAATCAAGGGCATAGGGTAGCATTTTCAAGAAAGAATCAGTTGTAAACCAGCAATGTCACTTCAGTTAGCAAAGTAGCTGATCTAAGTATTTATATCAATGTAGCAGCAGCAGCTTGTCATGAACTAACTGCATAAATATTTACTTACAGCCTTGGATCTTTTACAGGCATTAGTTCATGTTCCAGGGCAGTCAATGGACTAGAAAGTGAGTTCATAAACCTCAAGCGACAGTGGAGGATATTGGGCCGCTATAAAACTAGGCATTTACTGGATGAAAACAGCAAGGAACCTTCTCCTTTCTAATAACTTTGTTGTCAATAACTGCATTCATACTACCTTTATTCTGGGAGATGTTTCCTACTTCCTTCTAATGCCTTGCAAAACTGTCTCCTGATGTCCTAGACTTAACAACAGAAAATTTGGTGGTACTCCCAGCACTTACAGGATGGGGCAGACACTTCTATCCAGATGACAATAGAAAAAAAGAGAGAAGTATGCTCCAGCTGTGGTATGTTATGTCCTTTATGAGACTTTTAGAGCATAGGACATATATCTATGTATGTAGTACATATCTAGGGCTCTGATGGGCTGCTGGTCCAGACAAACATGGCTGTCAGGCTGGCCAGAGGTCCAAGGTATAAAAAAACCATACAGCCACATGATCCTGTGCCCTGGAAAAAGAAGAACTTTCTGGTGACTAAACATTCCACACTTACTGATTAAGAGTAATGTAGTGTGTGGATGTGTTCTGTCATGCTCATTATTATTATTATTTTTTTATTTATTTTACTTATGTGCTGGTGTGTTTAAAATATGTGCAGTGGATAGAAAAAACAACAATTAAAAGTTTCATAGATATTTCAGACTTGTATTCGTTATAGATTTTTCTGGTCTTGTTTTTGAGGTATGCAGTGATTAAATAGAACGTGCATGTATGTATGTGTGTGTGTGCACGTGTGTGTAAATGTTATGTGTTCTGTCAGCATCTTCAATGTTAAAATGACCAGTTCTGTGAGTTAGGTATTGGTGTGCACTAAGAGTCAGTAGCACAAAAGAAAATAAATAGATATTCCCTACTCTTCACATGAACCAATTAAATGCAGCATAAACTAGCAAATACCTACTTTGGCAACAACACCCACTAATAGTAGTTAATATTCCCATCTGCTGTACTTTCCTCTCTTTTGGCAGCAGGTTTTTGCTTATGTTGCACTCTGCTACATAGGAGGAGTGCAGTTCATAGAAGCAGAGTACCAGCCACTTGCTCCCACTGCTGGGTTTGCCTATTGCCAAAGCACACTATGAATGTTAATGCATTAGGCAGAACAGCAAAGCGGCAATCCCTGGTTAATGCTTTCACAGCATATGTATAAATAGACAGTAGAACATGTGTTTGGGCCATTTACTAAAGCAAGAATTTGAGAAAGAAAGCTAAAACACATAACTAGACATATAATTCCCATAATGTTAGTAAACATTTTACATACTATAGCTTGAAATAGCCAGCAATTGTGTGTTTATTTTTTTCCTTTCTGTTTTGTGGCCTTATCATTAGGGAAAACTACTAGCAGTGGGGAAAGAGCAAAAGGAAAATGTTTATACATAAATATCTTCTGTATGTTCAGTCTTTTGCCTAAGGACTAGAATGTCTGTTCTTTGAACCTTTACTTCTTCCTGTCCAAAGGCCACCCTCAGGCTGACCACTGAACTGATAGAGTTCATATAGGTCAAGCACAACATCGTTTTTAAAAAAAACAATTAATCTAATGTTACCCTGCAGTCTTAACTGAAATCTTTCCTTGGGGAATATACTGGGAATTCTGTTTAAAATATCTATTTTTCTTTGGACATCAATTACTTAACACCAAAGTAATTCATTGTAACAAAGGCATTTGTGAGGTCTGCAGTAAAGTCCCTCAGCAGCAGTTCTTCAGAGGCAAGTAGTGGTTAACATCAAATAGCATCTGTACTGATTTGGTATTAGTCTTTAAGACACTTAAATGAGGTAATACATTTGTGTGCAAATCAGAGCCCTACACTGCAAAAAAAATTGTAAGTAATTTGTGACAGTTATTTTCAGAATTCCTGCTAAACTCACACTTCTGGATGTAGTCAGTTTAGATTAATGGCAATCCTGTCATACTGCTGTGGCTGGCTGTATGATGGGAGTATACATTAAACTGATGGAGAAGTTCTTAGCTGCCCTGGGTTGACTGCATGAAAAAGTAAAGAGTTAAAGATGGAAAAAGGGGTTATGAGTACAAGAATCAATCACCATGTAAAGGGCAAGGTTGAAATTACTTGGTAAGAGAAAGCAACAAAGAGAGTTACAAAGAATTTCAGAAATATCAATGAAGGATTATCTGTTCTGGAAACCAATTTTAGCTATCCCACCTTCACCCTATAAAGTTTCATATCTATCCTAACCTCCAGCTGAACTTGCCAGCACACTCTATTGAATATATTTATGAGAATCCTGATACCTAGATATTAATAAAATCTAGAGAGAATCTTCAGTCCCTTTTATCCTTATCACTTTGTACCTTTTGATACCTCTAGACCTACGTAAGCACTACTATACTTAAAATTCTCAAGTACTATAGAAATGAGTCTCAGTTTTGCTAACATAGCTCCCATCCGCACTTGGACTCTTTGTAGCCACTTAAAAATGCTCTGTGCTGTCTGAAAAAGACAACTTCGATGTAAATCAGGATATCATTAAACAGACGTACAAGCAGACGCAAATAACTTTGTCCACACTTAGAGCTGCCAGACCTGATGAACTGTGACCAAGCACCAAACAGCTGTGTTAAGGCAATGATAATCTGAGCTAATGCATTCACCTGGGAGGCTGAGCTTGTTAGTTTAAACACAATACCATCCTAATGTGACTACGTGGTTTAGAGCTGGCTCTCAGTAATGGTAGAATGAACCCAAGTTGCCTATGTGGAGAAGTGTTAATGCATGCTGAGGGGAAAAATGGGTCAGGGGAATTTCAGTGGAGCCACATTCAGTTGAAACATGACGGTTTGTGTGTTGAGGTTGAATACTTCATACACTTTGGTTGTTTAAGCCAGAATACTATTTTTAGGAAGGAAAATAAACCAAGAAAAACATTAATTACTCTGAAAAATCCTGTTCTGACAGTTTCGAGTAGTGTGTTTTTTATTTTATTTTGCAATTAATTTTTATTTATATTTTTAAAATTACATGATGTACCACTGGAGAAAGGAAAATAATCAGCAGGCTTAAGTTGAAGGAAAGTTTCCTATAAACACTTTCATATTTTAAGAACTACAGCTCTGGAGTATGTAATCCAAATAAGTGATGAGACCTTCAAGAGTCATCTGGACAGGGTGCTGGGCCACCTTGTCTAGAATGTGCTCTTCCTAGAAAGGTTGGACTAGATGATCACTAAGGTCCCTTCCAACCCGTGATTCTGTGATTCTGTGTGATCTCTATCACTTTTAAATCTTAACGAAAGATCTGGTAAATATCTGTTGTGAATTGTTTGGGTACAACTGAACCTGTTTGGAAAAGAAAAGGCTGGAAGAAAAAGTCCAGAGCCTACAACATTTGCACCAAGATGATGGCTTCTCACATATGAGATGCCATGCAGAACGAGATTTTTGATGAGATGCCCTTGAGATGTGGTTGTTTCTGCATCCCACTAAATTTTGAACTTAGTGTAAAGTTCTTAACAGAAGCAAAGTTCTGCTGTTCATTCTATGGTAAATTTTCCCTCTTTGAGTCACAGAAATTGCTGGCTAATGGCACAATTAACTTGTTCGTTTTCTGGTGAAGGAAAATACAATCTGACACAACAGCTCAGGATGACTGCTGATCCCTGGATAAACTGAACACCTGAGATGCCTTCCTGCCTCACTCTCTCTGATTCACTGTTACAAGGCAGAAAGTAGCAGAACATTTAGATCATCACAAAACCAATGGGGAAAAATAATCCTTTTTTTTTTTTTTTTGATAACCACTTTGAATTATTTTTAATTCAGCTACATATGTGCTGAACACTGGACATAAAACTTCCAAATGCATTGCAGAGTTGAATGCCTGTTCTCTTTACATCTCTAACAAAGACATATGTGAAGGTGTAAATTTACATAGTACTATCCTGCTCTTTTGTCATCGCTGGATATTTTTCACTAGCTTAGATACCCTTAGTCATCTGCACAGTGTGAATGGATTATCTCAAATGGGAGTTAAAGTGTGTGCAAAAAAATGACTAGTGTTTGTATTACTCCTAAATTTTACTACGAAGCTTTAATCCCATATGTTCATGATTTTCCTTTATCACCTACCTCTGTCTAACCACAGATAATTTCTTATGCTAGAGAAGAAACATTAATGGCCGTCTGGTAAGTTAGGCTTTTTTCAAACCCTCATATAAAAGATAGGAACCTATTTTCATATTTAGCTATGTTGGTAATAATTGTTTATGAATTAGAACTGATTAACTTTCTGAATACATTTGATGTTTCTGTTTGAGATCCCTTTCATCTAAGTGTGTAAATTAAGACTTGGATGGAATTTAGATGGAAGTTTAGATGAGAGTTCTTGAAATGCTGATTTTTGATATATGTTTCATATCTTTCCTACAAAATGTTATTTTCTCCATGATCACTTTCCAGTGAGATAAGTTTTCTTTAATAGCAACATAATAAATGTTAATAAAATTGTTCTGTAAAATCTGAATGGAACTATAAAATCATTGAATTATTCCTTGATGTCCTTGTATTCTGCTTGGTTTCTTCTATTCTTGAGTCTTTTCTTCCAGTGTTCCCTGAATAGACATCAGGCAGGGATAACCTGAGAGCTGAAAGAACTGACTGATACAATAGATTTGAGTAGAATGAGAGATTGACTTGAAATTCAGACAGCATCGTTCCAGGTGGTCACCCTGGAGTTAAGGCTGTAGCTTCTGACAGAGCAAGGCTCTGGATGAACATCACAATATACATGTAGTTTGAATCCGATCTACTCTGATCACACCAGACTTACAATACATGTTTGTAAGGTGCACAGCAGATGCTCTGAGAATAAATTGGCCTGGCATGTTTGGAGAGCACTGGGTTCATACAGTGTGTGCTACAGGTGGGTGCATATGCCTTTGTTTTTGCCTAAGTTTTCCCAAAAAGAACACAAAAGTGAGGAGTGTAGGTGGTTGGCCATGCAGTGTAGTAGTAAGAGGCTGCTCAACACCACAGCATCTGGACCAGGGCTGCATCTCTCCCAGCTTTGGTTCCAGCTATGTTACAAGCATGCAAAGGTATTTTTCTTTAAGAAAACATTACTGGATGCTGATGTAAGAAAGCATTAAAAAAAACCCAAACAAACAAAGAAAAAACAAAACGGGGGGATGTGAAAGACCTCGTACTGCATTGCTTGCACATTTGTTTCTGTTACTGGAAACTATTAAGTGAGGAAGGGGACTGCAGGAAGAGATGGTAGAGTTAAGGCAATTGGCTGTTGACATGGAGAATTCATTTCTGTCCTGCTGATGTGAGGGAGTTCCTACGGGCCAATTGCCTGAATCAAACTTTACAAAGGCAGTCACTAATTCTGTGTTTGGGCATTAGCTGTGTGCCCAACTTAAGATACTCCACTATGATTTACAAAATTGCTTAGCATTCACAGCAGCAACTAAAATCACTGAGAGCTGGGCTTTGTAAATGTTCTGTATAGCAAGAAAAGAAAACCTAATTATTTCAAACTGGGTATACTAAGTTTGTGAAAACTTTTGTCTTTAATTTTTTTCTCTGCCTCTATAAAGTGAACATATTAATTATCACTTATCTTACAGGAGTACTGTGAATATAAATAAATTCATATTTGTGAAACAGAACTACTGCTGTAAGAGGCTATGTGGGAACTAATATTTCTGTCTTCAGAACTCAGTTCAGGTAATGGGCTGTAAAAAACCCTGTGGGCTACAAGCTGAGCAATAAAGGTGAAACAAAAAAATGTCCGTTTATGTAGTACCATTCTTTCCTGGTTTTGACTGGGACAGAGTTAATTTTCTTCATAGTAGCTAGTATGGGGTTATGTTTTGGATTTGTGCTGAAAACAGTGGTGATAATAAGGAGATGTTTTCGTTGTTGCTCAGTAGTGCTTACACTAGTCAAGGACTTTTTCAGCTCCCCATGCTCTGCCGGGTGCACAAGAAGCTGGGAGGGGACACAGCTGGGACAGCTGACCCCAACTGACCAACGGGATATTCCATGCCATATGACATCATGCTCAGTATATAAAGCTGCGGGAAGAAGGAAGGGGGGGACACATTTGGAGTGATGGCATTTGTCTTCCCAAGTAACTGTTACGTGTGATGGAGCCCTGCTTTCCTGGAGATGGCTGAACACCTGCCTGGCCACGGGAAGTAGTGAATTAATTCCGTGTTTTGCTTTGCTTGTGTGCGCAGCTTGTGCTTTCCCTATTAAACTGTCTTTACCTCATCCCACGAGTTTCCTCACTTTTCCTCTTCTGATTGTCTCCCCCACCCCACTGAGGGGGAGTGAGTGAGCAGCTGAGTGGGGCTTAGTTGCCACTGGTTGGGGTTAAACCATGACACATTCATACTGCACACTGTATGAATGAGATAGAGGTTCTCTTGAAAATCTAGAAAGACCAGAGTTAAAATAAAAATTGTATAATTGAGGAAACAACCAAAGGTTAAACATCATTTAAACCTGGTATTTTGTATGCTGAAATCACTTCATTTAATAATAGTTCTCCTTTAAGGCGAATGTCTGTGAAACTAATAGCACTGTAGATATTGAAAATTACTGACAGCCAACATATGTAAGAAAAAGTAATTAGTATGATGTTTTGTGGGAATAAGTCTTGGAGATGCTTTTAAAAGCAGATCCAACAGAGGAAGATTTTGTAATGTAATGTTGCAGTTTGATAGGGCAGGAGGAGAGAAGGATGGAAAATAATGTAATTTAAAGAAAAAACAATGGGAACATGTAAGCAAATGCTGGTAACAGGGAATAAATCTTATTTCAGCCTTTCACTTGTTTGGGCTTTTTCCTGTTGAAAACTGTAAGCTATGCACATAATTAGACATTCATGCTGCCACAATAAATCACTTTTCTGAACACACTGATGCACCCTGACACACTAAGCCCAAGCTGGCAGGTCCGCTCTAAATAAGGATCTGCTGAGTAGCTGACATGAACTTCTGATGCATTTCAAATAGAGACAGTGAGAATCCTTTAACAAGCATCCTCTCTGTTTTTCAAAGACTCCCACAGAGTCTGAATATTACTGATTTATCAGAACAGTCTTGTGCGTATACTGTACATCAGTGGAACTATGTTCATCACAGCATTTTGCTGATGAACTATGACTCCTCTTCTCCTAATTTTCTGGTATTTGTTTTTATTTCCTGTAAACAGTTTGCAGCATGCATGAGATGTTTCTATAAATGCAAATGCTTCTTCATGCACACAGGGAGCTTTTTGGCCAGATGACATTCAAAATGAATAAAATAAATACAGCTTTGGAAAAAAAAATTAACAAATCTTTGAAAGCAAAGACTTCAGTTAGAAATGTTGAGCATGATTACTTTCAACTTAGTTACATGAAAATCAGTTTACGTCTTACTCTAGAAACAAAGAAGTAATGAATAGTACATTCACATGGTAAAATAGAGATCTAAGAGAAACTCTTAATGACACCTTAACAATTAAAGGTGTTGCTGGTGCTTAGGGTGTCAAATAAATTAAATGTGTTTATGGGAGAAAAGGACCAATGTAGTCCAGTAGAACAAAGGCAGTGTGTGTCTTTGTGTTCATAAGCCTTTCCCTGATGTTTTGTAGATGAGCAAGACTAACATCTTTGGCAGAGTCACAGCTTTATTTGGCTTCACCAAAAGTGAGATGGGAAGAATGAACACATTTTCCAGCTTGGCGTGTCATATCATATAATCCAGTTGTACTGCTCACTGATACATTGAGATTATAATCAACCAAGGTGTGTTGGCTGGTGCCAGGCAGGTATGGCTACAGGAGTAATAGGTGAAGGAGGAGGTGATAAAATGCAGTCACTTTAATTTGGAGGCATGCCTTGCTATGTGCTGTTTTGTGGAAGAACTCCAGATTTATATGACAAAGTGTAAATTAGACCAGCTGTCTGGCAATCCTTACACTACTGTTAAGAATTACTATAGGAAAGGATGGTGCATACCTCTTTTTTCATACACTACTCTCCTATTCCATCTTTCTGTCCTGGAGACAAAGAACTACTGAACAGTTGTTCTAGCAACATGTTGAACCATAATCCTGATTGTATTTTTTTCTCCCTCTTTGTCAATGTTCATCACGCTCTGTGTTCCCCTTTCCCTCTTTCCCTATACCAACCTCCAAAAAGGCTTGCAGCTTTATAAATCAGGGTGCATAGGAAACAGGTGTTAATGAGTTGACAAAAGTATTAAGTAGAAAAAGTTTTTATAGGTAGTTTCCAAAAATAAACAGAAAAAACAAAAATAAAAATAGGCGTTTTCAGAATGAGATTTCTTCTGATGCCAAATACTACTATTTCAACTATTTCTTATCTGGTGGTTCAAGCCCCATCATATTTTTATTAATTTTTAATCAACACCTTACCTAGACATCAGACTGTATTTTGATCTACATTTTGAAATAATTTTCCAGAAAGTGTAGGTTCTCCTTACCAGCTCACACCTGCCTTGAAGGTAGAACAGAGTGGTGCAAATCATTTAATAAAGAAGACAACAAAGTTACTAACCCCCTTTTATCTCATAATCTACATTCAGATGATGACTCTTGTCAGTGTTGGAAAAAAGAAATTGATTGATTGGAGAATGCTTTGGCAATTGGACAGTGTTCTGAGGCAATGCAGCAAGCAGCTTTGGTCTTAATAACTTTCTATTACACACACTTCTTGTGGCACAAGCAAAACGGGGTTTGATTTATTTTTGATGGATCTTCTCCACACCAGTTTTAAAACTCATTGCTTGAGAGACACCTGAAGTTATATTATTGCTTCCATAAAAGCATTAAATTTTTCAGGTGCAGAATCCCTCCATGTTTTACTGTTAGTAAGAGAAGTCATTGCTAAAAGGTGTTTTTCTGCTACTTTCACTTTTGACAGACATTCAGATAATCTGTATTTTTTGGTGTCCAGGAAGTAAAAAAATTGAAAATGCGTAAGAGACCTGAGGTTATTTTGGCAAATAGCTGCAAAAATTTCTAGGACTCTTCTGGTTTATATTAAGGATCCATCACAATATACTGCTATTCTGTCTACAGTAAGATGGCTTCCAGTGAGCTGTTAAGCTTTCATTTTTAACCTGATAAAGGTCTAAATTCTCAGCTTAGATATCAACCAATCTATGTCAGTTTATTCCAAAAGAGAATTTTATCTTAGTTTCAGTATTGTGAACCAGTGGATTGCTTAACTCTCTGTATATGAAATCCATACTCATGTCAAATGATAATTATGTTGTATAGCCTTGTTGAAAACTTACTTATGTTTATGTAGAAAATCAGCAGAGAGTAAAAAAATGAGTGCAGAGAAGAGAAAGGATTGGATGCTGACCGACTGACAGGGAAAGGATGACAGAAAATTCATGTCGGTAACAATTAGACACATTTGGAACAAATAAAGAATCATCTTCCGTAGAGTGTTGTCATGCAGGGTGAAAAAGGATGAGTGGCTTTCATTCCCAAATAAGGCTGGGCCTGCACAGTTTAGGAGTGGGAAGCTCCTTTCCCAGTGACAAAGTGGGAGAGAAGCTGATGGGGACATGGGAATGAACTATCAGATACACTGAGGAGGAGGAGATTATTAATGGAAGAATGTGGAGCTGAACAAATATAGAAGGCATAGGAGCTGGTAATGGAAGAAAGGTACAACAGAGCAGGATTGACAAAACTCAGAGGATGTCTACATAGGAATGGACCTGGGTGGAAACCTATTTACAGGGATAAGGACAGAAGAAACTTAACTGTTAAGATCACTGGCATCTGGATAGCAGCATGCAGTCTTGAAAATGCATGCTTTGATGCAATCCCCTAATATGCATCATAATATATTTTCAACAGCTACATCAGAAGTTTTTTGGTTTTTGTATATATTAATGGGGACTTAAATAGCTGGATGCACACGGAGCTGAGCTTGGTTCCAGATGCTGCCCACACCTGGAGCCAACTGGATGCAGAGTTTATATAAACATACCCCAGCAGCCATGAAGCAAGTAGCTACCTGGGTGAGAAGAGCACAGAAATACCTGTGAGAAAGGCATATATTCTTCTGTCTTGTGTGAGGATAAATAAGACGTGAAATACTCTTTCATGAAAACAGAAGGAGAAAATGAATCTTCAATTTAATTACATAATTGGTGATATATTTTCACAAAAATAAAATACTATGGTTAATCACACATGGGAGAAGATCGTCAGACTTTACACAGGCAGTCCTAGTTGAAAGTCTGAACTTCCAATTACTTGTCTTTGTATTATGTGTACAATGTAGGAAACATTTATGGTTTTAATATGCAACTCATCCTGAACATACAGCTACATTTTTTTCATCATGACAGCTATTGCTGGATTCCTCCACAGTATTCTCCATTTTATGTAGGAGAAATTTTAAAGGGAAGATATTCTTGTGCTGACTTCCTAATTGTCATACCTAGAGTACAAGGCTCTGACGAGGGCAGCTATTTAGTGAGAGGAACAGTGCATACAGCCATCAGTAATGTGGCTGTTCTGATAACTGAGATCTTAAATCACATTTATTATTGCTTAATTTTTAAAATATCTGTTTGGTTCACAATTTTCCTAGTGTTCCATTAATTTAATTACTTTGATTTATGTATGTTTTGATGCCTGATTAGAGCACTGTTTAAATACATTCGGTCCTCAAAAGTCCAATAAATGGGTTTTCAATTGATTAGATCAAATTTTATTGTACAAGGAACTGCCTTTGTAAATAAAAATAAATATGCAATCATTACATTTAATTACAACTGAGAAATCAAAATGATATGGACCTATTAGATGGCAGACAAAAGCATTGATATGCCTAGAAAATACTCTTTGAGTTTTATATTCATATAGGGATGGAATTTAGTTTGATAATAGGATTTGCCTTTGTTTTGTACAGGCAGTGACAACACAAATAACAGCCTTAATTTAAGATAACTGGTGATGATGCAGCAGGTTAGCTGTACAGATAATGTGGCAGAACCTTCCTTTCAGAATGTAACAGAGAAGAAAATGTGCCCTAGAATTAGTGTTTGTGGGCTTTAATTCAGTTCCTGCTCTGCCAAGGATTTCTTTTTGACATTTGACTTGCCGCATATACCCATACACTTAATGCCTACCTCTTTTTTAAATAGCCAAACATTTGCATTAATCTGGTCTTCAGTTTTCTCACCTGTTAAAAAAGGAGAGGTCATCCACTAGCAATGTTAATAATATAAAGACTGCAAGGCAGTTTAGATATTATGATGAGAAGATACATATAAATATCATTGATTGATCTGAAGAATGGAAGAAAATAATGTTGCTGAGGGATTCCTTTTCTCTGCACGATCTAGAAGGTCAACCAGCAAGTACGCTCAT
Source organism: Phalacrocorax carbo (assembly GCF_963921805.1). NCBI lineage: Eukaryota > Metazoa > Chordata > Aves > Suliformes > Phalacrocoracidae > Phalacrocorax > Phalacrocorax carbo. Next base: position 36,457,094 of record NC_087513.1, on the reverse strand, counting down.
TGCTGCATTTTACATGGTCCTTGGTCTAAATCAGAACAATATAAATGTGGATTCTGTGTTTCTCTATTGATGTCTCCCAAGAGCTATCCCAACTACTGGGAGTTAGGTAAAGGTGATTTAGTACTTGTGTTGGTGAGTGCTCAATGCCCAGACACTGAACAAGTACTTTGACACTTGTCAAAGTTCCATTTGCATAACAGAGGCACGAAACATTCCTCATGCAGTCTAATTCCAACTGACATTTGCATTCTAATCAATATGAACTTCATATTTGAAGTCTGATTATTCATTTACTCTGCTAAGATCCATATGGCCTTTGAGCATTACTTTTTGTCTAGCATTTTGAATAATCATGTCCCATCCCTGACCGGAGCATTTATCAGTGTAGCTGCAACTGTGGCCATGTCCACAGCTCTGCTCCTGGTGACCTAAGCAGCTTCTTTTATGTTCTCTAGCAAGAACGGATGGCATATTATTTTCCCTCATGATAAGTATTAATCACTCTGTAGTAAAGCGGTTACGGTGTGTGAAGTCGCCTGCTGGCAGTCCTTGTGAGCAGTTTATCACTTTGGCTCCTGCTTTGTTAAATGTCGGGGCTTTCAAAAATAAATTCATCTCTTTTTTATAATTGCACATTTACATATTTGACTCTAAGACTGTAAAATCTGCAGGGCGGGAGGGGAAGGTAGCAGCTTGTTCAGCACCCAACACTTTTTTAGTCTCATTTTGTACTGTGCCTGATGCAACGAGTTTCAGTTCTGGCCAGGGCTGACTGATGCTGGCACACAATACCAGCCATTGCTCTAAAAGAGAAAAGTTGACATAAAGTCAGCCTGTTCTCAGCTAGGTGCTGGTCTAACCATGCCAAAAGTTTGACATTATTCATCTCCAGAACTTGAGTTAAATCTTTTTCATAGAATGATTGCAACTTCAGGGTTCAAATACAAATATGAAATTAAAAAATGCTTGGGTGTGTGTAGGCAGTAGATATGGCTATAAGATACTAGGAAAGAAATGAATGTGAGTAGAACGTGCTCAGATTAACTGGAGCAAGAGATGTGTTCAATTTAACTGAAGCATTGCAAATGGATGTTCATAGATATAAGAACTTAAAAATTATATTACTTTTTTCACTAATGAGTTCAGAGTTTAGAGACCAATTGGTATTTTGAATGAAACTGGTTCCAACCAGTTCTAACACTGCAAAGATGACCATACTGGTTGACTTTGATAACATACAGTTCATTAAAATTACCAGCAATATTTTCAAGAATCATCCTAAAATACAGAGTTAAATAATACAAAGCCTTGGGGCTGTTGTCTGACTTGAGCTGATGTGATGGATTCTCTTAATAGGAAAATCATCCTTGTCACTACTAATCTTCAGTGACTGATACCATGATTGATCTTGAAAGTAAACATAAACATTTTAAATTTTCTTTTCATTGATACAACTCTTGTCACTCAGACAGAACACTGAAGTCAGTAAGATTTTTGTTTGAATAACAAATGGAATATAGAAAAATTAAGTTTTCTGTTTAATTTAGTTAATGACTTAAATATGTTGCTCTCCTGCTGTGATATGCTGTAAATCTACAAATCACTGTACTATATATCTCTTTTTCTTGATTAAGTATCACCATAATTTGTTTGCTCTTGTAATTTACATGCTGCAAGTACTATATTGAGTTATATACCTTATGTAGTTGCAAAAAAAAGAGTTTAATTTAATTTAAGAATTGTTGTAAAATGCAAAAAAGGTGCAGAACAGCATAAATGTATGTAATAAAATGTAGTAACTGATGGTAATTCAATTTCAGAATCAGGCAATTAATCACAGTAGTTCAGCTGGGTATCTACTGTTCTTTGTATGCATAACATGGGACTGATATACCATGCGGTCACCAGTAGTGATGAGAGCAGGGTAAATGGATTTCAGTGGAAAGATCCCTCACTTTTCCTTCCCTCCCTCCTTCCCTGCCAGTTTCATTAAAACTGTAAGGGCCTCCTATTCTGCTGGTATTTTCAGCTGAGGTTGCACTGTCTCTTCCTTAGTTCTATCTTCATATTTTTTGCAGATGTGGAATTTCTTTTTAAGTCCACATTAGCTAAACATCCTAGAGTTTGATGTAGTCCCCACTTTCCGCACCCCTTCCTGCCCCAAGGGTTGTGTTGGGATAAGGACACACTGACTGCACACCCTGAAGGAGGCATGGGCAGCCAGACACGAGAAACAAAGCTGTAATTGCTGCCAGAGTCCCAGTACAATAGATACCATTCCATTCAGTTTCCAGGAGCAATATTAATTCTTAATCATCCACATTCCGCTTCCTCTGAGTAATTGGTAATAGTCTGAAGCACTCTTTTGAGTTGTTCCTCTTTGAATAGTCACAGGAAATGGACAGCCAAAGCAAAATTGGTTTTGTATTTTTCTCAACGTGTGGCCTCTTGGGATGATAAAAGTTTTCCTAGACAAGAAAACAAAACAAAACAAAACAAAAACCAACAAGTGAGGGTACCGTTGGTACTCCACATGTTAAAGTGTACATTTTTTAGAGGAATGGCTATCTAACCTCTTTGAAAACCCTACACCTGGTGTTACCAGTTGCTTTTGTGGCTCTTGGAACTTAGTTGTCCGACTGAAGATGCAAAAAGAATTGTTATTTACAGAGTTAAAAAAAGAAACAGCTGTAGGCTCTGTGATTTTTATTTTTTTTTAAACCAGCTTTGGTGAAGTAGTCTACTAAGCTCCATTGGGGTGTTTGTGCTGATGCTTTGCTTTTCCTGTTCATGGTTCCATGTGGATAGATAAGAAAACTTTTATTTTGCTGCATATGCCTTTGCTTGCTGGGGATAACAGGGCAGTAACTGTCTGTAGCCTGGGGTGTTCAGTTATTGGGTTTGAGAAATCTAAATGAAGGAATAAAATGCAAAGTTGTTTTTAATAAGTTCACCACCAGGTCTCTAGCCACAGCCACTGTCATTTCAGACTGAATAATCTACTGCCCAAAAAAGCCTAAGGGATGACTGTGTGTCCTGGTACAAGAAAAGAGAATTTAACTGCTTGTGATCATTTAGAAAGACAATTGTTTTCTTTTTTTTTGGTTGTTTGGGCTGAAACCACAGAGCTCACATTTTTTTCTTCTAATCCTGTGCTGAGCTCAAGAACAGGAGTGGGAATTGAAATGTCTTTAAAGCAACTTTGTGCAGACCTTGGCATCAGTCAGGCCACTTTCACAGCTATTTTAACTTACTCCCTGCTTCCTAGGACCCATTATACTCACATTTAGTAGAGAATCACCGTTGTATCAACAGCTGCACTCTTCCCTGCCGTTGACGTTTCCATTTGGCCTGCAAATGATCTATTTTTCACCAGGGTCCAAGGCATTAATTATACCCTATGGACTGTTTTCTATCTTTTTTTATGACATTCAGAAAGGATCATTCCTTGGGCTTAGTAGCACTGAGTATTTTGTTGTTGGTGTGGGAAAGAAAATTAAGGCCACTAACTTCTGTACATGTAGGTGAATGAGCAAATAGGTTAGATCCCAGTCTTTTGGCCACTATTGATTTTTCTTAACTTTTGAACAAACACTGACATTGAATAGTATTTCTGTTATAGACCAGTAATTTTCATTTTATATGTGCCAAAAAGGAAATGTGAGAGAGGTTCACTGCTAATTAAAAAGGATTCTTTGAAACATATATGGGTAAAAATGAAAGCTCATAAAAAGGAACTGTGGAAAGACAGTAGAGATGGTATCTGACTTCTTACATGTTAATGAAGATTCAAATCCACTAACTGCATGTGACATGAAGTATTTCTATGTCCATTTCAAAGAAAATAAACAGCACCTTGTAGAGGGAACTTTTAATTATCTCCATGATAGACAGTGATGATTATAGCCTGGTCTTGTCTGCCTCTTGCTCTTTTCAAAAGGGAAAGAACTTTTAGATGAGACTGGTAAGTCACATAGATATGCTTCTTCTAATCCTGTTTTTGGAGTCCAGTCATTCTTCATTTGGAGACAGTGTAGCCCTGATCTCATTCAGCAACACCTTTGTCTTTCTTTTTGTTTGTTTTGGAGGTTTCAGGCACATTGTAATGGTGGTGCTCTTTTTAGATGGTTTTGAGTGTAGAGCAGAATGAGTGAAGACATGGGTTGCAGGCTCATTCCCACTCAGCTGTATCAATGTTCAAATACTGGTGTCAAACACACATACCATTTCTCAGACTTTGTTCCTTTGGTGGGCTGTTTCTAAAGGCCTACTGGACACCCCAGGAAGACAAAGTGACTAAAATACTAAGATTTTTTTTTTTAATCTGATGTTAAAATGTAAGAAATATTGACATCCATTCCTCATCAGAGATTTTTGTGAATTTTCACAAATGCTCAAAACAACTGAGCACAAGGTCACAGTTTGGACTTATTGATAACACAGACTTCGAAGTGTCTGTTAATAATGATCAGTTTTTATAGAACCTTCTTTTATGCTGAGTAACTAAGGGTGTTTGCTTTACTTAAGCAACAGTACGTGGGATGGAGAGAAAAGTAAGAGATAAAATGAGCTCTGAACTGAAATGAAGAATAAGTACTGGAAAGAATGAGATAAAAAGGTCATAAGTGACCTTTTGCACTTTATTCCATCTCAAGGAAGAAACTCTAACCTAATAGTTATAACATTACAGTAGGAAAAATTGAGAAACAAGTGCCTGTCACAATGATTATTATTTGTATAATACTCCAACAGGAAAAGCTAGGAGAAACATTCCACTGTGCTTCAATTTCCTAGACAGAATACTTGAGAAAAGGGTGATTTAGAAATGGTGAGTATCAGAGCAGCTAAGAAGAAATTCTTTTCTGGATCAGAAACCCCTTTGTTTAAAAGTGTAGTCTCAGTGATTTTTTGCCTATGCTTTCTGTGTTCCTGTTATCTATGTTTTCAAAAGACTTTTTTTTTATTTTGACTAGTTGATATTTTCCAATATAAACTTCTTCTGGTGAAGAATAACTCCTTGTACTCTGCCAAGCCAAACTCTAAGTAAATCTGTTACAGGTTTAGCTCTTCTGTATAGATGATTTTTCTCTGGTTTTAATTGGTGGAACACAATCTCATTTGAATTGGTTTTAGGTTTTGTTTGTTTCAGGACTTGAGTATTTATTTTCTCCTTTTAAAATGTGTTCTGGATATCCCTGAAAGGTTATGTTGTAGCCATGTCTGTGAACCTGAAAGATGAAATTAGCATTTGTCAAAAGTGTTCTTGCAATTTTGTGAGGAAAGAAAGCGTTACTGCACAATTTAGGATTCTGTTTCTGTAAAATCCCTAGCCAGCAAAGCTTTTAACCTCAATTTTCATATGTATTACTCTGCAAGAATTATTACTTTATAGTATTAAATATTTCCAACTTACAGTAAGGCAATACTCAATATAAAAGTCTAGGACTAAGGACTCTGGAACAGTAGAATGCTATAATTGCTTGTTGCAAAATTAAAGGATGCACTGTTGAATTGAATATGAAGCAGAATATAAAATAGATAATAGATAATAGGTCTTTTTCAAGTATTGGATGGTAGGATGAAAATTTTAATACAGCAGTTTAGAGAAAAAAGAAATAAGATCGGTACACATAATGTGTTTGTACATATATATGTACGCTTTATATACATGGACAAATGTGTGCACACATTCAGACACATATTTTTGTTGAAATGGTAAGAAATGATAGCACTTTTCCTGGAGAAAAAGTGAGATAGGATAGCAGAATATTGGGATTCTCCCTCCCCCTCATATATGTAAAAATGTCTGCACTATATCTTTACATGAATGTTTAAAGGCGTGTACTTTTTTCTTCTGTTTTCACATCTATGTGCATAGGTGTGCATGTATACATAAAAAAATCTATAAGTGAGAGAAATATGTCCATTTAAGTCTATATATGTACAGAATATGTCCTAAAGCAAAGATGCAAGCAGTAAAAGGTATCATCAGTCTTGACAATCCCAATAATTTTGCTTCTCAGGAGTTTCTTTTCTGATATCCTATTACACAATTAAAAAAGCCATGATTGAGGGTCCCCAGCCAAGCTTGCTTCAGGGTTATCAGTGCAGCAAAGCTTGACCTTGTTATGTAGGAAATGTGTTTTAAATTAGAGCTTCCTCATAGCACTGCAAAACCCATGTATCAATTAAAGTTCTTGTAAGTGGAGAAAAAAGGAAAGGGAAGGAAAGTAAAGAAGAAAAAAAGATAAAACATTAAAGGGAAGATAATTTTGATTTGAATGCCATTAGTTGTGTTTTCTCTGGTTGTGTGTAGGTTTGCTCTACATTGTGCTTTAATTATGTCTGCCTTCTTGACATTTTCCTCAGTCTTCTCAAAGAGTCATTTGCCTCCTGCCAGCTGCCATAGGCCTGTGCTGAAGGAGTTGAGTGCCAGTTATTTTCTTGTCTGAAAGTCAAGGCCATGCAAGAACTGTCAGGAAGCTCATTATACTTGGTGTTTCTGGCAGGTTCCTCCAGTGCTAAACATTACCACAAGTCACTTTCCTTACTAGTCACCTTTGGATATATTGAAAGAAGGTGTAATATCCCTGTAATCTTTATTTAGTGCTGGCTAGAGTTGTTATTTGTACTGGTTCTTTGTTCAGGTCTAGCTGTCGACGATAAATAAATTACTCCCCAGCTAGTAAATTGCAGCACTCTTCTGAGGTTTTTGGAGCAAGAAAACAAAGTGATAAATTGATAGCCCTAAGAGGTTTATTCATATATATTCCCTGCATTTCATTCACGACTTTATTTTTTTAAAATATATTTACTTAGAAGTTTATTTACGTCTTTGGTGAAGCTTTTACATGGGAAGAAACCATAGCACAACAGTCCTTGTAATAATTATTATTATCAGCCTTAGAAACAAAGTGAAAGAGTACAGTATAAGAAAAGATTGAGACTTCCTTTCTGTAGGGAAAAGGATATTTAAAGTCTATGCCCTGAATGTTCACTTTTTTACCATTCAAAATGGAACAAGTACACTCCCCCCCTCCTTTTTTCTAAGTTTTATTTTTGCCAGAAACATTTACAGGTTTGCTGGGACCAGTGCAGCTCTCCAGTTGTTCTTATTTAGAGAAAACCAAAGAAAGTTTTAATAGTGAAGGCTATATATCTTAAATGACTCAGATAATAGTTTTTAGTAAATGCCTTTTCTTTTTATATTCAAACCCAGATCAGCAGAAACTAAAATGCCTTTCTTCTCTGACAATGTCTGAGTTCACAAGGGAAATAAATTCTGTCACTATGAACCAATTCCTAAGTGGGATAAAAAATTCTTGACTAAAATTCAGCTACTTAAAATTCAGTTTACTGAGATGTTTTATGTTCACAAAGCGTAAAGCTTGGCAGCAAGGCCAGAGGATAAATGCACTAACTTTTATTCTAATTTGGTTTTGGGAGAGTAGTTTAGAAAAGAAGATTCTTTCCTTTTAGGCTCATTGTTCAAGAGGTTAGGTCATGATATTTATGAAATCCCTGTTTAAAACAAAACAATGGCATAGATGAGTTGAATTAATGCATTATACAGTCCTATGATCATTTATAGCTACTAATTAGCAACATGTTCTTTTATTTTTCCTCTGTGAGGCCAATTGGGATTGAAGAACAGTTCATTCTTTCCAGTAAAATTAAAAAATATATTGGTTTTAAAAATTCCCAATATAAGTCAAAAGAAACTCTTCTTCTTTAAGAATATTGCAGTAAATATAAAATAAGAAGTCTGAGAACTACACTACAAATTCCAAATCAGATTTGTAGTTCTTTTTCTGTAAGTCAGCGAGATGCAATTTACCACAGTAAATTGACGCTTGTCTTCACTGCTTTCACTGCTTTGCAGTTCACTTTGTGCTGCTGTAAGCAATGCATAAATCGGAGCAATAAAAATCAGGATGCATTCCTCTTCTTTATCATTTCTTTGTGTCTTATTGTGCCTTTTGGTTGTCAGCTGTCTTTTCTTACCTCCTGATTTTTTCTTCTTTCCCATCATCTATACTGACACCAAACAGCACCTTTAATTAAATTATAAAGCCTTACAAAATCCAGCTGCGTAAATACAAACTTAAAAAGAGCTGACTAACCTGAGGTCCTGTTAGTTTCAATGGGGATTGATAATATACTTGTGTCAAAATCCAGCCGTTTAAAAGCATTGATGAAAACCTCTCTGAGCTATATTAGCTGATGGTGGAAGGAAGAAAGTGTAATCTTGCTTGTGTTTGTTAAGGTTTCACAACACAAGCTTAAAAAATGTGATTAAGCATATTTAGCCTAGAGGTACTGCTGTTTGAAAGTGCTGGGTGAGTTAGTAGAATTGGAATATGTCAGAGCCACTGTGAAAGTGTCCAGCTATTGATTTCCACAAATTTATTGTGATAATGTGCACTTTGGCGGGGGGGGGGGGGGGGGGGAAGAAATCAAGATGTTTTGGATATCTGTAAAAGTGAAAAAATGCATGTCAGACTGGCTGTACTGACAATTATTTCTGCAGTCTTCAGCAAATTTATGTGGAAGTTTGTCATTGTCCTAGTGGGTTTCTTTCCCCATTCCAAGGACATATTGATTGAACTAAATTTGGAGAAGAGTTCCTTATTCCTTTCTAATAAAGACTTAAATTTAAAATTTAAATATAAATAATATTTTGTTTTAATATGTAGAGTAATAGGAACTGTCGCCTGAATGTTTCTATCTGTATCTTCTCTGTCTCTGTCTCATCATTTGTATTTATCTTGTTCACTACGCTTGTGTGAAAAGCTTTTGTCTCTGCTTTTAGTTGAAAACAAAGAATTGTATAATGGACATAGATTCTGAGACACCCAAGATGATGCAAAAAACCACAGGAGCTGAATGCATTTTAGGTATCTGTTGATTTTGCCTCAGTATGTCTTCATTGTACATTGCCAGGCTATCAACTATGCTTTTTCTTTTCCATCTTTAAAATTCCAGAAGATAAGTTTAGTGCAAATAAGAAGTGATTGAATTTAAAGCAGAAAGCTCTAGAAAGTTTGTGATCAGAAGCCAGGAAGAACTGAAAGCTTCCCATCTGTTCCCATTCTCCTTTTTTTCTGTTTTGTTAAGTGATTAGTTTGTAAGTAAATGGGAAGAGTAACTTAATTGTATAGCAAGAAAAGCAAAAATCTCAGCATGCTATTTTGACTGCTGTAGAGCATGTGACTTTGTGGGTCTCGTGTGGCATTGCTTTCCTCTCATTTGACACAGCAGCAGAACCTCATGCACTGTAGATACATGATAGGACTAGGACACACAAGCAAAGACCACTGGTGTTTAAAAATGCATCTCCTTCCTATTCTGGCTTTTAACAAAAGCAGGCAAGATTGAAATTTTTGGGCAACAGTGATAGTACGATCCATAGCGGTGTAACAAAATTGACATTATTTCAATGTAACTTAATGTAGTTTAACTAATTGTATTGAAGGAAATATTGATATTCATGTCAACAAGCTTGATGCTTAAATGTATCATCTAAAGGAGGTTTTACTTCATTAAAAAATGAATGAAGGACTTGAAACAAATAAATAAATTAATATGACAAGTCCAGAAATGAGGCTTTCAACATGAGTAACATTTTGTTTAAGATTTTTCTTGGAGGATTTGCAGTTGGGCTTAATTATAGATGGTCACGTATATTATTCATAAGAATTTACATGATTCCAAAATGGATTACAAAAAGCACAGTTTCTAGTCTGATTTGAAATCAAATAGATTCTTAGGTTTCATGGTGAAGCAAGCTTAAATTTATAAACAAGGTTTAAATATGGTTCATTTCCACATTTTCTGGGGACCCTCTGTTGCTATTAGATCTCATTCATCCAGCTACATTTTAGGCCCCTAAAACTTAGATCATAATCTGTTACATTATCATTGTATTCTAAAGTAGGTATTTAAGACAGGTAGAAATTCTCTCTGGTTGCCCATCTCTCCTCACTGACTATAAGGGGGGTTCAGATCACTAATTTGTACTTAGATAACTAAAAATCAGTTAAGTGATCTGACTGTGAACTCAGTATATAACTCATAACGTCTTAATAATTCATCTCAAGTATTCTCACATGCTTCTGGTTTTCGTTTTCATGAATGTTCTACTTAATGTTAATTAAAAGTTCCTTTCATGTAGTGGCACAGCCTGGTAATGATACAAAATTGGACATTCTGTTCAGCTACAACAGATAACTGAACACAGGTAGATTCAGTCCACCTACTTAGAACAGCTTTTGGATCTGTGAATTATTTTCTCAGCATACTGATTAGGTGGGGGGGATTTATCAGTATTTTAGACTTGACATTTGAGAGTATCGTGGAACTGAAACCAAACTGTAAGATGTCTAGGCTATGTTGAAAGGTCTCTACCCAAAAGTTGACAGCAAGGGGTACATTACATTGTAAAAGCAGCATGACAGACTAATCCTGGTGAAGAGAAAAATGGAGAAAAAGTTCTTAAGTTTTCCTTAAATCCTAATGTGTATGTTTGAATACTGCAAGACAAAACTGACAGTTGTTGTCAGCAGTCCTGCAAAGACAGAGCATGTAGGCCCTTTTAGTCCAGGCTGCCTAAATAGAAACTGTTCGCAGCCTGCGTTACAACTGAAATGGTAAACAGGCTTGGCACAGCTACCACACCTCAGCTGCTGTAATGCCTCACCTCTGCCTGAGCTGTGGGATGTACGAGCACTCCCACAGGCTGAACATGGCATGTGCTGCTTCCTCTGCTTATTCCCTCAGTTTCTTGGGAGTGTAGGTAGGTTGTATGGCCTGGAGAGAGGTGCCATGCTCTCGTTAGGTTTGGGTGGCCAGGGGACGTGCCCTGCGGTCTGCAGACTAGGGGGTTCACCACATAATGAGACAAAGTAGTGGCATAGTTATAAATAAAAGCTTACAGGATAGGCACTGAGTTTATTCTAGTGTCCAGATAAGAAGTAGAATTTCTTCCAAGTATTGTTTCATAAAAAATGATGGCACAGGCTGCATGTGTGGTCCACTGCATTACATACATTGACTGTGGAAAGTAAAGGTTACTTACTTTCATGGTAAACAAAACAAAACAAGGGAAAGAGAGAGAGAGTGAAAGAAAAGGGAAATTGAAAATGTTCTGCAGTGACCAGCTGGACAGAGAAGTGGCAGAGTACATGGTGATGAGCGTCCTCTCCAGTAAAGCAGGAAGTCTCCAACCATAGTTTTTCCATAGTACTATACAGCTTTCACAGGGGCCTGGCAAGGTTCCCTCTTGGAGAACCTGTTCCTGTTCCTTTCACGTTCCTCCTCCTTTTCCTGTTCATGGTGCTGCTGTTTAGAGCGTGCTTTGGTCATGACTGTTTTCTGCTATGTTGTTCACTAGGGTCCTTTTTCCTGTAGTATAAACTAGAAACTACAAAACTACAAGTATGACAAGAGATGGAGAGAAAGGGTAAGTCTCATGTCAGAAGTAATCACTTCCCATGAGAAGCCCACTATAATGCCTGGGTATTCACAGAGGCAAGGCCATGAGAACCATGTCAAAGGAACCGGATGCAAACACTGGAACAGCAGCTGCAGAGTCCCAAGTCCATAGGTGAAAGGTTTCACAGTGCTAGTGGAAGACAGTGTTACCAGCTAAAAGCTGTATGTCTTACAGTAGTTCCACAGTAACGTTAAAAAAAATAGACTAAAAAAGAATTGCCAATATGAAATTAGTCTGTAAAATTATGAGTTGCATTTGCTACAAAAGCTAGGACAAAGGACAGTCTGTTTGACAAGTCTGACTTTTGCTCGAAAGGTGAAATAAGAAACGAGCTGTCTGCCCTGCAAACAATAAATATTTTGAGAAAATTACATAAATATTTGGAAATTGTCTTAACCAAGATGATATATAAGAATAATTGTGAAAACAATGTAAATTCTTGTAGCAGAAGATAGATACAGTATTGAAAAATCAATGCTTCCAAGTTGCATTTTGCTATCATAATCTTACTTAAGAACTTGGAAAAGAATCAAATATTTTGATACTGCCTTATTTAGGCAGTATGCTGCTGTCAGGTTTGCTGTTATACTTATCTTGGAACACTGACTTTAAAAAAGTCTGTTGTGAGCACAGATCCTGGTACCTTGGGGGATTTTACCATGTGCCACAGCGTGCTCCAGTACAGCAGTACTCGTAGGCACGCTGTTTCCTCAGCCTATGGGTCCTCATGGCTACCTCATTTTAGAAAGCTGAGGCCATGATTTGGTCCAACAGGAACCTCTCAGTCACAATTATTTAGTTTCTATTGTCGATTTGGCAATATTTTTTACATGGGAGACATGAGTAAAATCACTGCAGCTCATCATCATTGTGTGAGGACATGACAAATAAAAGTAAGAAAAGTGTACCATCTAAAGTGGGTGGGAAATTTAAGAGTGTGCAGTTGTCGTGTGCCACAGGGCATGGCTGGGCAGCATACTACATCTGAAAAGCAGGCACTGGGCTAATCTTTTTTTGTCAGCATCAGCTCCTCCACACCTGTATCTGGCTATGCTTTTGATCTTTTAATATTGGTAAGAGGAAATATGCTATTGATAGGATATTGGGCATTATCTGTTTATAATTTCTAACTTACCAAAGATATAAAATATATTGTAAATGTTTTTTAAAATCATAGAGGAATTATTTACTGGCTCCTTTGTTTTGAGGGAAATGCAGACATTTTTTCAGATAGTGCTTCAATACATGAAATGAAAAAATATTTTCTCCTTCATTTTGGGAAAAAAATGCCAGTTTTAATTTAGAAACGGACTATAGCATTTATAGACAGTGAAAAAGGTGTAATTTTAAAGTTAGATATTGGATAACTTTTACCCACATGCTTGCAAAAGGAGGATCAACAATCTACTCCCACATCCAGATACAAGTATGTTAGTTTGTGATAACGGTAAGTATGTTAGATTTAGCATCTTGCTGAACTCTGAGAGGTTTGGCGCAATACTATTTTCTGGATGGCTCTATTTATTTGAAGTAGGAAAACTTCTAATAAATTAGCTTTGAAACTAACCTTAAACATTACATGCATAACAGTGCAAACTGTGTTGATGATATATGTGATTTATAAGGCTTTATTAGCCATTGGTTTTTTTTGTTTAATGTCAAAACAGAGTTTAATAGACATTTGTGACATCTGAAAAGGCAATTCTATAACTTTTTCCCTTTCAAAGGGGAAAACAATGTAGGACTTAATGTGTATGCTGGAGAAAAAGTTTTGTCTGCAGCGTGTCTCACTTCTTGCTTGTTCCACGGAAATTTGGAGGAGGCCTGAAGCACCTTTATGATCACCTCCTATTAAGCAATGTGGTCAGGAAGTACTACATATATGCACACAACTGAAATTATGCCATCAAAGCCATTGTTTCGTGGCTGAACTAGAGTGTGTCTCTTTGGAAAGGCATACACACCGGTGTTAAAAACTTAGAACAGCCCTGGATGATACCTGCTCATTGTCATACATTTTCTTCCATTTGAATTTTACTTCACAGAATTTAGCAGACTGTGCATGTGAATTTCCTTGAATGGGGGAAATGAGATGGAAATTAATGTCTTTTTTCCCTCTCTGTCTCTATTCTTCCCCCTGCCCCCTGACTTTTAATGCCATGGCTGTTCTTGTTTATATCAAATATAGGAGAAGAAAAATGTCATTTGGTAGTCATTCTCCAGCTATTGCAGATTTTTGCAAATGTAGTCTTGTGCAAGGATCGTGTGCAAGAACCTTATGTCACATTAATGTCTCTTTCCACATGCCCTCCAGCAATGAAACAGGTCTGACCCATGGCTGTAGCATATGTCAATGAATCACTTTCTGACTGGAAGTAACAAACACAGCAGGTAGGTATCCTACTGTAAAGATACACTCCTCTAGCACAGTGTTATAGCTCCTCATGTGACCTGGTGCACCAGGTATGTATATGTCCTACAGGTCCTATGCATGGGAAGAAGGAGAATCTGAGAGGCATATTACTTTCCAGAAGAAGCTGGGTAGGAAAAAAAAACCAAACCACAGATATTTCACTGGGGCAATGAAGATAAAAATACCAACCACATTCTGGGATATAAGAAGAAACATGAGAGGGGTATGTACAGAAATAAAGAGAGAGTGAAAACTTCTACAGCTTTGGTCCTGAAGGGAAATACAGGCTTGACAGACTTTACAACTGGTCTGAGTATAAAAGCTTTATTAACTTAACAACAACAAAGGTTTTAAAACGTGTACTTTCTCACCCCCAGATTTTATTAGAAGAAACACTTTAATAGTTCCCTCAGGTAACTGATAGTCATTGCTCAACATAAAGAAGTGATGAGTTTTGGATGGTACAAGTTGTAGTGATCTGTTGGATGTGATAAACCAATTTCTGTCTCTTACAGTGAAAATCTTTTGGTTTTCTGTGTAAGTACTTTTTTTTAATTTCAAAATCCTTTTCATGTTCTGTTGCATGCATGAATTACAATCCATAACACACACACATTCCATTAGTATGGTGTTCTAGCCAGCTATCTGATGTGACTTTCCTGGTGATATTTCTGTATGGGATTCAGTTGTATTCTTGTTATATTGATTTTTTCACTTGCATGTCTTTGAATGGTCACTAGCAGCTTTACCAAAGGATTAAGACATGGGGTGACAGTGGATGTGTTGTTCAGTGCTTCTCCCTGAACAATTTGGTTCTCACCTTTGACTTCAGAGTGTTATGAAGTGAAGACTCTTCCTTCTGTGTAGTTTGCCTCACATTCAAAAGAATGTAAGAGTAGTATTCAAGCAGCTGCTTGCTCATATAATTGGCGTTTGCACGAGGCTTGGCTCTCTTTTTCTGAACAAAAAAATCAAAGACATGATTGAACTTCTGATTTAAGTGTTACAGAGTTCCTCAACCCATCTTCCAGGCTGAGCTGCAGAGCAGAATTCCCATTCAGCATGGAAACTGCCATATGGAAGGAGGCATGGCCTCCTTTCCTAAGACACTGGTGACTTTTGGTGCCCTGGCTGAGTCAAAACAGAGAGTCCATCAATCACTGATAAAATTAAGTTAGAGTGGTCTATGCAATAGCCTATTTTTATAAATAAGATATGTATTCAAAAATATTTACACATATGTAGCTTCTTTTCTGTAATCCTATAATTTCATAACCTTAAACTGTTTGGCATGTAGAACAAGACCAAAAATAGAAACCAGAAAGGTCTTTGGAGGAACTTGTTTTTTCTGTTACACAGCGTGTGCTAAAAATCGGTTCTTTTTCTTCTTCTTAACAATTATGAAAGTAGATGTTATTAAGGCTTTCGACCAAACCTGAAATGGTCTTAAACCAATGTAGCCTTATCAAATTCAAGACCATTACCTTGCTTCCCATACACTAAGAATCTGTATTATTTTCCAGAACAATTTCATCAGCCTGATTTCTTACATGTGCAAACGAGGTGACAGAACAGGAAAATCTACTGTGATCAATAGATAAAAGACACTGCCATAAGTTTAAAAAGTATTATTACTATGATGGTGATAATTACAGTGTACATTTTATTTGAAATTTACCAATTTGATTGTAGTTTTGTTTTTTTAGTGAGTTTTTTATTCCACAAATGTCAGCTTCTTCCAAATCGCAGTCCCTTCCATGGCTACAAACTACTAAAAACAGAGAGGGGTATAGTTTCAAAGTGGTGCGTAGGTGGTATTAGCACAAATCTTGTTATACATGAACAGATTTTACCACATACCTCCCTTGCAGTGCTTTGAAAATATATCCCTTCATATAAAAATATCTGCATGGATGGTAATATAGAGAACAGACTTTCTCTGTTTTGTTAGAAGAGCTTTGCATCTTTGAAGTGCCTAAAGTAATTCAAATTAACCCTTTTTGTAACAAACAAGGGAGAAGCCTGTGACTATACAAAAATTCTCCAGGGATTTATTCAAAAGCCCACACACTTTAGGGTGACTTTTTTCCAGCTTGATCCACAAATCCAACAAATATTAGAGAAGCAACATTAAAACTAACAAAGAAAATACAGCAAATGACAAAACTCAATAAAAACATAGCAAACCATAAAGTGAGACCGATATAGATGTCAGAGAGACCCCTTTAACTTATTTCACCAGGGGTTTTTGTTTTGTTGTTTGGGCTTTTTTTGGAGTTTGTGGGTTTTTCTTTTGTTTGTTTGGTTTTGTTTGTGTTTTTTTTATTTAAAACATGTACAAAACCACAAGCTTTTGATGATGTATTTTCACAACGTGATGAGAATATACAGATGCATGAGGACAAAAACTGGGATTTTTATATCAAATTGGCATTCTATCAAAGGCAGAACCCTGTCTACCAAAGATCAACATAAGGTACTGTAGAAACAAAGGTTTTTCTCTTCTTTAGTGTTAAAGATGGTACAATAGCTCTCTCTGACAGACATTTCTGCCTAACATAATGTCTAGCTTTCTTCCAAAGCATGAAACTTCTGGAAATTATCTTATTGCACTTAATAGTGAATAGCTTCCATAATTCTCTCAACTGCTGCATAATTCTCTCATCTGTTTTGCATTTTTAAAATATTTTTCCAAAATAATATTTAGCACCCATAAATGATACCCACACATAAATATAATTTATATGTATATTTTTGCATGTATTAACTATTAAATTATTTAATATTTTATCAATTTTACATAAGCTGTCTTTCAACTGTGTTAAATCTTGTATCTTGTACTCTAAGAACAGGGAAGTCAGAAAAGCTAATTTATTTTGCCTGTATTGTTTGTTACTTTATATAATTTTATATGAATTTGTCATTCTCAAATGGATCCAGAGCTAATATAAGACTTTGAACAGGTGACCATCATTGGCACTTACGATGGAAAGAAGTAGAAATTAGATTAAAAAGAAATGGTTAGACACTTATAACACTCTAGTCAATCCTCTCATTATACTCTCATTTCATAAACCACTATTTTGTTCCAAAAAACCCAAATGTCCATGCATGTTGGACACATCCTTCTCTGAACAACAGGACACCTGCCTCCTGCATCAGCTCTGCCACAATTCAGAGATGCTCCAGCTCTGTGTCTAAGCAGCAGATGCCTGTCTTACATATCATAGTGTTGGTTATCACACTCATCATGTAGCATGAGGAAGCAACTGTCCTTCATTTGTCTGGATCTCCAGACAGAATTTAGCTTGAATCATTGCAATTCCAAACTGCTATTTGTTCAAGAACAAGGTAGGACCTGCTGTTTTTTCGGGGGAAAGACAGATTTTTTCATGCCTGCATACAGTTTTTTCTCTTCCTCATTTAAGAAACTTCGGCAGAGCATGGGATCATGGATATGGGACAAAAATGGAGGACTGTCACCAGCAGAAGCTCAGCTACTATCCTAATCTGACATTGTTTTGTCTGTGAGGGATAGAAAAATGGCTTTCCAAGCAGGTATGGGTATATTGATGCTTCTAACTGGGCATGCCTGAGGGAAAAAAACACTTGAGGGCTGAAAAGCAAATGTTTGGAGAAGTGCTATACAAATTTAACTGCATTTTAACAATCTCATGTGCATCATTTATGATGAAAGGAAATAAAAATATTTTCTGCTTCTTAGACAATAATGTATAACATGTAAAAGAGAAATCAACATTTGTTACAGTACTTGTGGTATCCAAGCATTTTCTGGTTTTGTACATATTTTAGAAGCTTTTATTCTTACAATGGAGTACTGTAGAATTACATCCCAGGGTGGGATTAGCAAAAAGTTGAACAGCTAGTCTAAGCTGGTTTTAGGACTAATTTAGGAACCTGTCTGAAGACATCTGAAAGAAGGGTCCTATGTCATTTGCTTTTCTTTTTTACATCACTTTTTAAAAAGCTATAGTCATGTGAGATCAATCTAACCCCAGAAGGTTTATGATATGCTTAGCTGTAAGCATGTGAGGAAGTGGATGCATGTTCATTAGAGCACTTAAAGGCCCTTGAGCAAGAGCTTAAGTACATATCTAACTACCTTACTTAGTAGAAATGGGATTTATGCTTGTACTTGCAATCTTTATAAGGATTATTCTGAATGCTTTTGTAGCAATATAATCAAGTTGCATAAAAATTAACCAGGAAACACATGAAGGTTTAATAGATTGCCTTTTTAACTAAGCAATGGAGTACTAGAGGATGGATATAATTCTTTATTAATATATTTCAGCTGATGCAACATTAAGTGAGAATAATATTTCATTTTCACACTTTTGTTGTAAGGTAAGACACAGGGGTTTATTCCATTTTTCTCTTCCCTCCCTCCTCCCTGTAAGAAGCTTGCAGGCTCATCAAATTCAGATATGCAAACAGACCAAAGTGATCCTCCCGGCTACCTAATTCTAATTCAAGCTACTTTGCACAGCTAGACTACTAGAAGGCCACATTCTGCCTGAATGATTGCCTTTTCTGCATACTTATTAGCTAGCTTGGTGCCTGGAAGTGTTTTGTCCTATACTGTATAATCATTTTTGGATGCTTTTCTTGAAAAGAAACTGCAGCTCAGCTGCATCACAGGCCTTGCTGTCATCCAACCTAGCATATCACCTAGGTCAGACACACCTGACCACTGTGCAGTGAGTTATGCAGAATCTCCTAGTCCTTTATGGGACAAAACTCATGTAATTTAGCAGAACAGTACCTCACTTCAGACATCATAAATTTCAGGTGTTTCTGTAGCAGGAGAACAATTAGATGTCATTAACTGTTATTAACAAAAAGAAAAAGAAAAGAGAAAGAGAAAGAAAATCTTCCCTATTAAAACCTATACCTTACTTAAATGATTTCTATAAGAACATTTCTGACTGTCAATTCTACATAATATTACAGGATATTTCTATCAGGAACACATAAAGCCAGTTCATTTAGAAAACTACAGAAGTATCCAATCCATAAGAACAGTTTAAGCATAGGAATAATTCTGAATTATTACCTCCCTAGTAGGACTTGGGGAATAATTTGCATGAAATGGTGCACCGAAAAAATTTGGCCTCCTTGGCTTGTGAAATGGCAGTGAGCAGATTGGGATTCCCTCTGGTTTATTCAGTATTCATAGTTACAGAATTGGCATGCATGTGTGGTTAGTTATAATTTATTATTTTTATTCCTTGTGTTGAAATAATGGCAGGGAAAACT
This sequence comes from Phalacrocorax carbo, assembly GCF_963921805.1. Lineage (NCBI taxonomy): Eukaryota > Metazoa > Chordata > Aves > Suliformes > Phalacrocoracidae > Phalacrocorax > Phalacrocorax carbo. The sequence continues at coordinate 36,437,907 of NC_087513.1, read as the reverse complement.
ACTCTTTCTTTGTTTATATGGCATGGCTGAAAGACAAACACTGCTTTACCTGGTGCACTGCTTCTCTTGTGTTTCTCTTGGGACTCCGACTGCACCGGCAGCAGCATTGAAGTGTGTTTAGAAAGCTAACACCTAACTCCAGGTAATCACAAGTATCCACATTGACTAGTTCTTTCACCCCTTCCTCTGCTTTAATTCTTGCACCTTGGTGAATAAGATATAAGATCACATTTGCCAGCTGTTAGTCTGATCATGTTGTTAGGACCCTTTATTCATCTTCTCCACATGCTAAGAACAACTTCCGAAATATATTAATAATTAAAAAATATTATTGCTGAATCATTAATTCAATTTTTAATTTCCTCTGAGGCAGAGTTCTGGAAAATACTTTAGCAATGTCCTCTTCTGCTGGGAAACTGTCCCAGTCTGTTTGAAACAAGCATCACTGTCATGTTCCTTATGGATACATGCCCTGACTGAAACCTTTCCTGAGCTTTTTCCTATATTTTGAAAGAAGTGAGCTCAGTCTGCAAACTTTTCATCAGTGGACATGCTAATATGAAATTCTGGTTTCACTGGATGGAAAGATTTAAAGGTTTTTGAGCACTCGTGTTTAGGAGGGAAGCAGATACTCATATATATCTGCACACACAAAAGTAGAGTGTGGTTTTGTAAACTTTTCATCCTTGCAAGGTTTGGTGGCTAAGCAGCTGATTGTCACAGCACATGGGTGGAAGTTACTCTGTGCCAGACTACAAGAAAGGAGGATACTGAAGATGATCCAGGTACTTAGGATTAAATTTGGAAGTCTGTCCAACTATCTCTCTGTGCAAGAAAATAACATGTAATATTTTGAACGTGAGCACTGGAAGGCATGTACGCATGTCTGGGGTAAATTTTTTAACTCCTTTTTAATCAACAAAATATAAAAACTTAGAGACCTTTCATCCAGGTGTATCCATCCAGAAGTCAGATATTTATTGGAAGTTATTCATAAAGGTTCCTTCTATGTTTGACAAAGACAGTAACTTCCAGAGGGTCATTCATCCCACTTGTCTTAAACATTTCTTTGGTTTTTTTTTTCCTTCAGAGGGTATTAGGTACTAGCTTGGCATAGATGGCTGAAGTTAGGTGGAACAAATTCCACTCACTGATTATTATTTTCCATATCACCCTCTATATTATCCTTAACCTCTTCCATCTGCAGCAGGTTTCTGTGGGAGACTGGATGATTAGTCTAGGTAGATAACAGGGTTGTTATCAAAACCATAATTGACATGGATTTTTAAAATATGGTTTTAGCAGACATCTAGCAAACCTGAGTAGATTCCTGATGAGTGGAAACTGAATCAGAGATTTTATTATGAAATTTGAGACACGCATTTTAGAGTTCCAACGTTTCTGGAAGTCCTGATAATGCCTAGTGGAATTCTGGATGTATGCAGGGTTGAGCCCTCTATGAGCTAAACAGAAAACATTTTCAATACCAAAGAGAGATTTCTACCATGTTCCTCTTATATGGAGTTATCTATGGACTGTCATCAAGCAATAGAAAAATGAGAATTCATCACAATGATGGATTTATGAGATCTATAGCAATCGAAATTCTTACAGATACCACCAAGGATTTCTGTTTTAAAATCCAAAAGGCAACACTGCAGAACAGGCAGTATATTGGAATAGCAATGACGAAGTTGCCTTACATGACATTTCATTTCTGGATGGCAGCAAAGATCAATGTACTTGCTCACACCTCTTGAATTAATATCTCTTGCTACCAAGGAATAAAATACTCGTACACGACTTCCTGCTCTGCGTTGCAAGCCCCTCACCATAATGAAGTAATAATGCATGAGTTTCATTGAAGTAGATTCTGTTACATTAATATCAACTTATAAAATAATTTGATATTATGGTGTACTGAGTTGGTCTGCATTATTGTTTCAAGCAGTATTTTTATTGCTAAAAAGCAAAAATGCCAATAAATACCAAAAGATGTGCCGCAATGTGTTTTTCCCTTAGTGGGTTGTGTGTACAGATGAGGGGCTATTCATAGTTATTTTATTAACTGATGTGAAATCTCTTAGAATAAAGGCCAGACTTTTTTCTTTTTTTTTTTGACAAAAGTTTTCTTGGAGAAAGATAAAGATGCTGCACTTCAGCATTTTGCAAAACAACTTTTCTTAGAATCATAGAATAAGAATTATTAAGGTTGGAAAAGACCTCTAGGATCATCAAGTCCAACAGTAAACCCAGCACAACCATGCTTCCTAAATCATACCTTACAACGCCATGTCTACGTATAATTTAAATACCTCTGGGGATGGTGACTCCACCACCTATATGGGTGCCTACTCCAATGCCTGACCACTCTTTCAGTAAAGAAATTTTTCCTAATATCCAACCTAAACCTCTCCTGATGCAGCTTGAAGCCATTTCCTCTCATTCTAGTGCTCTAACTTAGGGGAAGAGACCAACACCCACCTCATTACATCCTCCTTTCAGGTAGCTGTAGAGAGCAATAAGGTCTCCCCTCAGCTTCCTCTTCTCCAGGCTAAACAACCCCAGCTCCCTCAACCTCTCCTCAGAAGACATGTGCTCTAGACCCTTCGCCAGCTTCGTTGCCCTTCTCTGGACACGCTCCAGCAACTCAATGTCCTTCTTGTACTGAGGGGCCCAAAACTGAACACAGCATTTGAGGTGTGGCCTCACCAGTGCCGAGTAGAGGGGCATGATCACCTCCCTGCTCCTGCTGGCCACAGTATTGCTGATACAAGCCAGGATGCTGTTGGCCTTCTTGGCCACCTGGGCATGCTGATGGCTCATATTCAGCCAGCTGTCAACCAGCACCCCCAGGTCCTTCTCTGCCGGGCAGCTCTCCAGCCACTCCTCCCCAAGCCTGTAGCGTTGCATGGGTTGTTCTTATCAAAGTGCAGGACCTGGTCATATTCTTTTGACATATAATTCACTTAAGAAGTTGAAAAACCTAATTTGAAAATGTTCGATATGATGAGCCTATTATTCTTTTTCATTATAATGAATTTTCATTTAGATTCAGATATTATTAGCTGAAATAAGTTTTACTAATTTTTCAAGTAAACTCTTTGTTTTTAAAACATTTTCTCTAGTAAAATTCTTTTTAGAAAGCTTTTGGCTTCTTTAATATAAAAAGAATATAACTTTGGATCATCTTTTTTTTTTTTTTTTGTGATTTGACTTTCAGAGCTCCTGATGAACACTATTACCCTGAGCTGTAGGAATATAAAGCTCTATATGATCTGTAACATTAAAAGGGATTTTCTTGTAGTGTATTTGTAGGTTTCAACCATCTTTAGGGAAATTTGCACATGCTAAACACCAGTCCCAAGGTGGGCAAACAAAAGAGTGTGTTGCAAGCAATAAAACACTATAATCTAAGCTTGTTCTCTAATTGTTGGGGTATTTTTTGTGGTAATTGGGGGAGTACTGCTGTATTTAAATAGAGTAGGAGAAAAAGTTACAGAAGAAATACTGTGGTTTAAATTGAGCATCTTTCTGCACACCCACATCATTTGAACTCCTCCTCCCCAAGTCACATTTAAGCATCCTGGAACGCCAGAGCCTGGAGGGAAATAGTTGCTCAGTGTCAGCTCCCCCACCTCCTTTAACAAAGGATTTGACAGTTAGATTTTTTTGCTTGCTTGTGTTATACAGCCAGTGAGGCTGCAGGTAAAGATAATGGGACCTGGAAAGGGTCTTGAGGTATGAATGGAGTCTGTGAGAACTCAAAGGGGAGCAAGCAAGCTTAAGAAATGATAGAAAGAAGAATTTTTCCTTCCATCTACAGGAATGGCTGTGGTATATTTTGTTGCTACCCAAGCAGCTACTGAAACTTGCTGGGCTGAGAGTAAAAGGGCCACTCCTTCAAAGACAGGGTGGATGGGGAAGACATTTGTTTCTGAACTTTCTCACCCCCAAAAAATGGAGTCTTCTGTGAAGGATTTGTTCATTGTAGCAGAGTATTTTGTCACCTAAAGAAACCTTCCTTTGGACACGGTGGCCAACTTTAATGTCTTCCACTATTTTGTCTTTTGGTAGCTCATATTAAGGAAAATGTGAAGGTAGTCCGATTTACAGAGCTCTTGCAAACAGAAGGTCTTTTCACATCTCCCTTACCCACTGCAGGACTTCGAGGACTGTAAGACTCACAGTTCTCCTTCCCTTTGCTTCTTAGACTGGAAAGGGAACATGTACCAGATGGAGACCTTAGTCCAACAGTTTTCTTCTTCCCCTTCTCCTGGTTTATGATTGATTTGAGCTGTTTTCAAAGCTACTATCTGATCCTAAAAAACCAAGTTAGCTTTACCTCAGATATTGTTTTATGGTTTTGCTGTTCTGACAGAGTAATCATCAGCAGGCTGCAAATAATTTTTCACAATCCACTGAAATCTGGAAATTCCTTCCGTAGACTTTAATAAGGTTTACATGCAGCGTCCTAATGATAGCAAATTTTGTGTTTTGACATGTGCAGATTATGGTGGTGTTAAGTGGTTAATGAATATTCCGGTGTTGAGGAGCACATAGCTAAACTGCTGAATTTTCATCTGTTACTAGAGCTTACATAATATGAAGCAATATAATCTAATGTGATCTGACCTGAAACCACAGCTTCCTAATATTACATCACGAATTTTAAAAAGCAGCAAGTACTTGGAAGGCATGATGGGCTCCTGCTCTGTTAAAACTCACTGAATATCCTTACTCAGTGCAGTTAATGCCTTAGGTGCATTAAATTACCCTGAACATGATTTTTTTTTTCAAACTCACTTTTCTATGAAGTTATTTAAAATGGCATCAAAGCCCTGTACTATAAAGGGATCAATTTACATTACTTCAAAAACAGTAAAGTTTGATTTAGACTTTAATTGAAAGTTTAGTTCTTTCCCCTCCTCTCACTGACACCAAATTATTTCCTATTAAAAACTCTTTTTGTAAAGACGTATAAAAATTGAAGTAAGAGCTAAAGGATATATATACCCAGGATTTTAAAACCATTTTTAGCATGAAAATCAAGGGAGCAAGCAACAAGCCACAGCCACCAATATCTCTACAGTAACCCACCCAGATGCTTGCTTACTCCCCTGCAGTAGGATGGGGAAGAGAATTGGAAGGGTAAAAGTGAGGAAAATCATCAGTTGAGATAAAGACAGTTTAATATGTAAAGCAAAAGCCACGCTCACAAACAAACAAAACAAGGAATTCATTCACTGCTTCCCATGGGCAGGCAGGAGTTCAGCCATATCCAGGAAAGCAGGGCTCCATCACACGTAACGGTTACTTGGGAAGACAAAACACCATCACTCCTAACATTCCCCCCTTCTTCTTTCCCTATCTTTTATTGCTAAGCATGATGTCATATAGTGTGGAATATCCACATGAATGGAATATCCAATGAATATGTCAGCTGGAGTCAACTGTCTTGGCTGTGTCCCCTCCGTGCTTCTTGTGCACCCCCAGCCCACTCGCTGGTGGGGTGGGGTGAGAAGCAGAAAAGGCCCTGAATCTGTGTAAGCACTGCTCAGCAGCAACTAAAACATGCCTGTATTATCAACACTGTTTTCAGCACAAACCCAAAACATAACCCATATTAGCTACTATGAAGAAAATTAACTCTGTCCCAGGTAAAACCAGCAGAGTTGTTAACCATGGATAAGAATAGGAAGAAGTTTAATGTGAAATAGAATAAAAAGAACAAAGGGATTATTGTAAATTAGTCAATAACATAGCAAGTGGTGTTATATAAAAGATAATCTAGATGGTTTAGTTAGACTAGATACCTAATTTGGAGATATCTACAGTTACTTACAATGAATCAGAAGGTAAGTAGCTGTAGAAGTCACAACTTTTCGGAGATTAGCATTTATGAAGACTTTTTTCTTGTTTCCTAATGAAGATGAATAAAATGACTGATTGGTCTTGAAATAGTGCTGCACAGGTTAACTATTATTTCATATAAGTTCTAGAAAAATAATTTGTTCTGTAGATGAGACTAATATATAATAAGCCATAGGTGGAAGTATACTAAGATAAAAACAGATGAGTTCAAGGACTTTCTGTCATGTTGATACAGAAATAACTCTTCTATAATATTTTCTTCCTGATTTTTCTTTTCTTGGTATAAAAACTGTGTATAATCCTTTTTTTCTCTCCTAATTATCCAGTTCTGATCACTTTTGAGGTAGGATTCTGAGCATGATGGAGCTACAATCTCATCTTTGCTGTCACTTTGCTCCAGCTTGTACTGATATGTTTGCATTTATACTGGCCCTTGTAACAAGGCAGCGTGTGCTGAAGCTATCTGACAACAATGCCCTGCAATACTTGTGAAACTCCAGTCACAGCACAGTCTTACAGCATCTTAAGGACTGTGCTAAGTTTAGACTGGGCATCTACACTAACAACAGGCCCCAGCAGGCTCCAGAGTCAGAGGGAGCCTGCTGGGCACTCCCGAAGACTGGTGGCTGTCTAGGCAGACTGTCTGCAGGCTGTCTGTAAGAAAGCTTGTAAAAATGAGATGGGCACTTTCATTTTGTGAGAATACTCAGACTGTGGTCTTGCTTCAGCAAAGTAACACAGCAAAGGTCTTGGTTATGTCCAAAGACACAGAAAAGTAAAACTTAAAATGTTGAACTTTGCAGCCAGGGGAGAAGCCAGGATGTTGTACTTCACTTTCAAGCAAAATTGCAAAGTAGCGTTTACTTAAAATAAAAGCAAATTAAAAAATTTTCTAATCAGTTATTTCCACCCTCTGTCTCTTTGTACTTAGCTTCTGTCTCGAGGATTATTCTCAACTTGAGTGGAAAATTCTAAACAAAAATGAAAGCTTTACCCTCAGAGGGTTGTTTGCAGCTCCTTCAACCATGGCAATCTGTAAAATTCCAGCAGCAAGAGAGACGGACCAATTAAAACAAAATACATGTGTTGTGATTTAGCACAGACTTGTACAGGATCTATTGTTTTCCTGGTATAATGCCACAATTTTGCTGTGGTCACATTTGTTTTAAATTCATCCCCCTACAGCTGCCAATTTATTAAGTCACACAGGCTCTTTTGAACATGCAATAAAATATAACTCGAAGAGGATCTTCATCTGTGTCAGATGAGGCTAAGGGATAATAAACTCTCTTCAGTATCTGTGATTCTTGTTTTGGTGGGACACTGTCCTTTCATTCTTCTGAAGAGTAAGGAGCTGGCAGACAGAAAGATCTAAAAATATTTTTTTACATTATTCTTACATATTTTGTTCTGTTGGATAATTAAAGAGACCTTTCTATGATCACTGACTACTTTTTTGTGTTTGTTCTCTCAGCAGCCTGAGTACAATTAAAGTACTTTGGGCAGTCTTGGGACTGTCTATATTGAAGCATATCACCTTCAGTTTTAGGCATCTGTTGAATTCATTGAGACATTACTTGTGCTACCAACTTTAGTTTCTCTTAGTTGCATTGCAATCATATCTTATAGTAAAAGTCTTTAAATCCTTGCAGGTGGTCACCTCACCTGTCTTTAAGACATAGAAAAATGATACCTCATTTGAACTAGTCAGGTATAGTCCCTTTATAGTGAATTGACCTTATTCCCAGAGGGAAATTTATTCTTGAGTGACTATAGAAGAGTACATAAATATCTGGAAATCTACATTTGACCATGTAAAGGAAGGAATTTAACTGTGTTTTCCTAAATTTCCATAAACACCTAATTGTTGATTCTTCCTTTCTTTGCTTTTCGATTGAAGAATCTTCCTGGTTCATGTTCGATATTTTCTGTGTTAGACATTAGCGGTATTCATGGTGAATGAGCCATGTCTACCGATCTAATACAGTGAGAACAAAATCACAACTTCTTCACAGTAGGGGTACGTCTGGGCTCAGGCGACAAGCAAACATTTAGAACTGACTGTTCCTATCACTAGTGCTATGCTGATGTGGAGAGACATGTTCCTAATACCATTTTTACGCCTAATGATCTGAAAAGACAGTAGGGATGTCAGATGCCTCTCAGTGACCTACAAGAAGACAGGAGAGACTGTCTGTACTCTTTATTCAGAGCTATGACTAATACAAAGAGCTAAAGCTACATGCTATCTAACCTCTGAATGGGACACTACACAGTGGTATTCCCTGCAGCTGCTTTTCATTAAAGAAAACAATGTTTGTCCCGTTACAATGACAATTTTTTTAAAGGAATAAGTATGTTTCTGCCTGCCTTCCTCAACTCCCTGTTGGTGAGTTTCAAGCAGGAATCTTACAATTCAGGAAGTGTAAGTTTTATAAGAATGGGTGCCTGTAAAAAGGAGCAAGTTTTTAATGATCAGCTGCTTAATGGCAAACCTCTGCAGCGCCTACAAAAACACAGCCCAAGTTGGTAGTTTCTCCTTCCTGGAGCTTCTATATCTTTCTGTGCAAGGCTGCAGATCTGTTTCCCATTGTGTGTCTCCATTGACACTTTAGCTTATTATGTCCTTTTTGGCCAGGATCCTCGGCACAAGTATGCATGTAAATTTGTGTCTGGGCTTACTTCTGGAGTAACTCACTAGCTTCCTATGAGAATAAATTATTAAGTTCTTGCTGATGAGAGAATCACAGTTTAGCACACCACATCTCTTATTTATCCCATTAAAAGCTCAGCCTTCGGCAATCACTTGCCTATAGTCTCAGATCCATTTCTAACAAAATTGCAGTAAGTGAAAAATAGTTCTCTAAGGAAGACTCCCCCTATAGAGACTTTCTGCATTCTTCAATTCACAAATTATTACGCATTACTTTTTAAAATGAAAATAAGATCAGTTGTAAAGTTGTTATTAGGACTTGCAGGTATATACTTAGGTGCAAATCCATATTAATACAAATTGTCCAAATGAACCAGAGGAACTCATTCAAGAAAGCACATGTGATTTGTTTCTGTAGCATTCAGTTGTAATTACTATATCCAAATGTAATCTCATTTATGAAGTTAAAAAAAAAACCAACATGATGATTTTCAGAGTCTGAAGGCCTTGAAATTGCACATCAGTTTTGGGTCTCACATACATGGACGGCAGCACAAAGTTGTTTAGCTCCACTTGCAATATCTGCAATTAAAGTACAAAAACTCAGCTGTCAAACAAATTAAACTAAGCCTTGCTGCATAAAGCATGTTATTTAATCTCCACAATCTATTTGCCACCCATTGTGATACAACTACATTAATGCATTAAATTAAGTGATTTTATTTTACTGCTTGCATACAAATCAATACAGCAAGTGAGCAAATATTAACTAACCTAAGCCCTAATTAAAGAGCAATAAGACACCGATGGCTGCTTTATCCTGATATTTGAAAGTTTTTTTTTAAATTATGGTCTGAGGTCAGACACTCTTTCATAGTCATCCAGAATATGCAGCTATTTACAGTATTAAAATGCTACACCTCTTATTAACAGCCTGGGCTAAGGATAACTGTATCTACAGTAGGGACAGAAATTTGTGCTGTTTTCTAATGAGCACGTTAAAGATTATCTTAAAAATATTATTTCTTCCTATCTTATGTTTTCTCAAACAGCATAGCACACTCCTTATTTGTATTTAAACAGAATTAGAGCAATAAATTACTGTTGCAACTGCTGGTCACTCATTACTGCTTGTAAATCTTGCATGAATGCAGAAATAAAATTAGTTTTAAAAATTTTACTACACAAAATGTAAGTTATATATTTTCCTTGTTTCAAAGGGAAAGTTAAATAAGCTTGTCACTTCTTAAATATCTTACAGCTCTAAATGTGTTAGTTAAGGAATCTAAACGTCTCAGGGGTATACTGCTCTTATCTCCAAGGTAGGAACTTTCTTTCTACCCTGTTTAAGCAAAAGTGCTTAAGTGTGTGCTAAATTGTTTTTATAGCCTTTCAATTTGGGTGAAACCACTCAGCTGATAGCAAATGCATATCTATTTTGCTAAATTGTTCATGTACTTCCTACCGTCCTGGAGGTTTCTACCTCCTGAACTAAAGTCTAAAAGGTGCCAGATGAAAATGTGCTTTAGCTCTGTGCAAAACTGGCAAAGCCAAATTAAGACAGCATGGCATATGGGATCTCCAATGCTGTAGACACATTATTCATTGGGTTGCACAAACTTTAGGAGTTATGATGAACTGGGCAGTTTGTCAGTCTTTGGGGGTTTCAGACTCTCAAGACAACATAAGTTAGTTACACAGTTCACATTTACAAATTTTTCTCTGCATCCTTTAGAGATAGAAAAGCGAGTAAGACTATAAATGAAACTGGGACTATGATTTTTGTGTCCCTGAGTACTGGCACAGTCTTAAAATGCTAATGCTTTGCTACTGTCCTAGGAATCCCTTAAATTATCTTTATTCCACATATCCTAAGCTTGAGACTGAAGTCAGTTTTGTAGCAAAAAAGATTACGTCACTTCTAACCCATTCTGGCAGTGCCACTGCCATGAGGTTTTACCACAATTTTCTTACATTTTTACAAGCTTAGTGACTCCTTACAAGACTGCCAAAGGTCACATCATTAACTTTTTGAGGGAATATTTATGAAGTCGTTGAAATGATATTATTAGTCTTGTTCAGTCTGCTACTCTTGATCTCTACACACTTCATCTCCATGTGTTTTTCCACATGCCAGTTTTCTTACGCACCTTTTAAGGCACCCTGAGCTGAAGAAATGCTGTCATTGAACTGGCTGAGCAAAATGGGAGTCTGAGGATAGATATTTACCTGCAGAGGTGAATCAAAAGAGCATAGTCCTTCCTTTTGCTTGATTTAAAAAAATAGATTAATTTTTTCTTCAGGAAAAGAAAAGAATCTGTTTAGTAGTGTGAAGGCTACAGAACATAAATCAATAGTTCTACTGGTACCCCTATTCTTTTTCAAGGAACAATAGCAAATAGTTATTTTTACACAAAAACACCCTCTAGTCTCTCTTGATTTACAATGATAAACTGACATACTATACATCTTCCAGAGTAAACTGCAGTCTTTCCTCAGGTTATCATTTTCTTGTCTCCTGTGAGAACTGAGTTTCCTTTAATGTACTTTTTTCACAGTTCAATCACATTTTTACTTCTGCCTATGAATGTATCCTTATTCAAAGAGAATTAGTATTATAATATACCTTTAATTAACAAAATCCAGATAATTAAAGTTTTGAAGCCAGTCTCCATCTGCATTTCATACCTGTTTTTGTTAAATGATGACACAAAACATTGTATGCTCTTGATGAAACCATGTCAGTCACAAACATCTGAAATGGGATCAGAATTTCTCCCATGCTGAACATGTAAAGGAGTATTATACTGATTTATTTCATCTACCACAAACTAGATTATAGAAAAGTTGACATTTGTATTGAATGCGTCTATCTTTTACTATCACTTTTGTCAAATATAAGTAATGCAACCACATATTATCTGATCCTGTGATGAAAAACTAAATTATAATGTATAGATGTAAAAGGGAGAGAGAAAGTAATCATAACTTGAATATTTTTCTTGTACCTCAGTGTACTATCCATGAATTTTTAGATGCAATCTCTGACAGTGGAGATAGAGGGATAGACAGAGAGAAGGAGAGGGAGAAGAGAGAAAGAGGAAGAGAAAGAACGAAGACAGAAAGAAAGCAAGAGAGAAAGAAACAGTTAGTTTTGAGGAATGCTTGCAGTGATGCACGGAGAAAGTGCTTGAAGATCAATGTTTTTGTAACAGTTTACCTCTACAGCTTTGATCACAATTTATGAACTCTGGGCAGAAAATTGTGTGGCATATCTATTTGTTACTGGTCCAAGAGACCTAACTAAAAAGAATGCAGATCAGTTCTGGGATCTGGCCACTGCAGTCAGTATCAGGCTGTGGGAAACTCAGGTCACTCCACAGTGAACTTCTCCCTCCCCTGCTGCCCTCAGGATGGAGGAGACCCAGCTGGCAGCCCCATGTCCTGGAAAAGGGCATGGGTTCCCCTTTGGCTCCTTTGGCTGTGTCTGACAAAGGAAGGTGAGAATTGTCCTTAAGAGTGTGATTCAGAGCATGCAGGTGAGGAGCCAGCTTGGTGCCCTGCCCACTGAGAAGTCTTGGCATCTTACCTGTGTGCAGGGGTTGAAGACGTGTTTGCTGCATCTCACATTCCACTGGGACACTCTGCCTCTCCTGGGATGGGGGATGCAGGGAGGAGTCTGACCTAATATTCTCTGAAGGCCTCTTTTGCTCCATGCATCAGAAATAGGAGGTCCCTGGAATGCAGAAGAGGGTTAGCCTTTATAATCTTCTGTTTTGGAACGGTGATATTAAAATGAATCCAGCTCTCAGGTTTAAGGGTCACTTAATAAGTTTTCCTTTCTGGCTCTCACGCAGCTTTTCTTCAGTGTTTCCATGGCTTATAGGAAGGGGAAAGAGGCTGTCATTTAAATATAAATTAGTTTTTGAAACAAAAGTGAAAACAAAAAAATGCTGTAAGCAATGAGTGTGTGGCAGCGTACATAGAACAATGACAAATTTTAATTGGCTGTCTATTACAGGATCTCTGATTTTTTACCTCACTATCCATAATGCTAGGTATGCCTGGAAGCTTTTAGCCCCTCCTTCACCCTGTAATATAAAATTATCTGACAAGGACTGATAGCCACTATAAAATGTCCTAAGCCTCTGCTTAACATTTTGAATAGCAAATAATTTCTTTTGAAATAAAAGGGCTTGTCCACATATCATGAGCATTTCCCACAAGCTTTGATTGCATTGCACCGGGAAGTCAGTATTCTATTTATTGTACTAATTAAAGAATATTTCCGTCCACCATGTCACTCCATTTTAGGAATATATATCAGAAAACCTTTTCTTTTTTTGAGGGGAGGGTAAATTGTCATTTCAGAAAGCAAGTGATCTATGATATTTCCCTGATGATATCTATTTGTTCCAAATTACTATGAAAACATGTAAAATTTATTTCATCAGGTGGGACTTAAAGAATAGCTAATATTTAATTATTAAGCTACTTTTCAGAATAACCCATTCCTTATACCCTGTATGGTTTTTCTGAGCTACTCCAGAGTCTAAGTGTTAATCTTTTATCTACCAAATGACTGAAAAGAAAATATGACATAGCATAGCCTAGTAAAAATGAGAGTTCTTGCCTTGTGCCTTGGTATTTTCTTTCTAAACTAGTTCCAGTATGAAATGAGAAGGGAATGCTGACAGATGCAGAGAGTCCTGCTACAGTACCCTCCCTACCTATGGAGCATTGCTTTGTTTTGCGTAAGAAATGGAGAGCACTGTGCAGTGGCAGCACTGTCTTTAGGGTCATCACATTGACTCTATATCACCCAGGTGACTGTGAGTCCTAGCACGCTGCCGTCTAGCTGATTACCAGCAGAGCACAGCCACCACTAGCAGATCACACTAAACATAGCAGATGCTGTAAGGTCAAGAAAGCAAACTGAAAAATCTGGTTGTTAATTCAAGGAGAACCTTTTTTTTTTTTGTTATCCAAACAGTTACAATGTATTTTCTCAGTGGACTTTTAAATCTAGCATGAAATGTCAACAATGCTGATAAGAAAAACAAAAATAGTTATTATTGGACTATTCTGTAGTTGCAATGTGAGGTAAATTATGGAGCTGTAAAGGACAGATTATACAGAGAAACTGGCAGAGGCACTGAATATTTAACCATGATTAAGAGATCTATGTAAGGTGGATTTGTCACTATCTGCTTTCCCCCATTATTGCCATTTATCTCCATGTCCCCTTACCTCATGACCTGTCATAAAGTTGGATAAATGACATGCAGAGAACTATTATATAGCCTCTGATACTAGAATAAGCGAAGATAGCTCAATGCAGAAAAGCTATTAAAGTAATAAACTAATATTGTATTAAATATAACAGTATATAACATTACACAAAAAATTACATACAAAATTTTAGAAATTTATAGAACAGTAATAAGTATAATCTGAGGCAGTATGCATTGTTTCCTTAGAAGAGATAACTGGAAGGTTATAAATGTGTGCAATAAACTGTCATATGGTAAGACTCTGTATTCATCTGGTGATTTTTACTACTTATTTATATATTCAGGCTATCAAGATCCACAAAGCAAAATATGTTAAGCAATGAAAAACAACAACCACATGAAAATAAATAGAAGTTGCCTTGTATTTTCTTTCCACCGAAATGAAAGACAAGCATGCTGTTTCAAAGAGTTGTGGGGTCTGTCTAATGTAGCAGGCTTTTTATTATCCATATAATAAAGGATTCAAGCAGCCTGACAAGTCTTTGTTGTGCAGAAGCACAGTGTATGGCCCTGGATTTGACCCCTGAGGTGACACACTGAGGAACCAAGCTCCTCTTGGGTGTGGTCGGGATACACACTGCTGATGTGAGTCCGACTCCAGACAGCTAAGGGACTTAGTCCGATCTAGGTATTCAGGCCCACTCTGAACATCAGCAAAAATAACTGAATGCCACTAAAAGGTGAGCTATTCACCTGAATTTAGGCACCTGAAAGTTATGACTTTAAACTTTTAGTCTAGTCTTTTAATGTCAATAAGAAGAAATAGAAGTCACTTAAAATAAGCATCTCAGAGTCACCAAGGGATGCCTTGTTAATAAATCCATTCTACATAGTCTCATATTATAGAGCTGAGAATAGATCAGAGAACAGTAGTTCTAGAGTAAAATGGTATTATATGTCTTCTGTTATTCAGGAGTTCAGATTATAGTGTCAGATTGGTCTCTTCTGCCTTTAAAATACATAAAACTGTTAATTTTATTATTCTTTCATACAGAGGGTAGATATAGGACAGCATAAGTTAGTCTTATTCTTGGGATCTTACCTTGCCATGGTAAGGTATTTTCATTGCCCTGTCAGCTTCACATTTTAAAGATGTTGTCAATTATAAATTGTAAAGCTCTTCAGCTTCTATGCATCATGAGCTCTAGCCAGATTGGTGAGACGCCTGAGATTCACTGACTCACAAGAAAATTAAAATCATAACTTGTAATGTACATTCTGGTAGTAGATTGTAGTATCTGACAGACCTGCTAAAGTAAGTTTTTTTGGAGGGTTGTGGGTTGTTGTTTTTTTTTTGGTACTCTATATCTAGTTTCTATTGCTGTTATCTTCAGTACTTTCATGTTGCTATTGTATTCACTCAGGGTTTTACAAAACTGTTAGGTTTTGGGAGAAAAGTAATCCCTAGCCACAGAGAAAGTCTAAACTTGTGGTGTGGCCCAAAGCACTCATTGTAAGAGTTTTCATTCTATTGGAAAGGTGCTTCCAAGTTCTTATGCTCCCTTTTCCCATGGTAATAGAGTCTCTGCATGTCCTCAGAGTATCTTTAGGTTTCCTCAGCAATGTAGCCTTAGCTGTTCAAATCCATCCTCTTCAATTGTTCCTGCTTTGACCTGCAATATGGAGAGATCCATGCACTGTAGTCAGACTGTGACTGCTGAACCCTACACACTGCCTATGAATGGCAGCTGGCCTGAGTGAAAGGTCATTATTAGACAGAACTCAGAGTGCAAAGAGCAACTGGACCCTCTTTATAAAGCCTTGCATTATAAACTCTATCTTAAAACAGTAAACTCTGTCTTACAACTAATAAACGCTTTATCAGTCAGACAAAATATTTAACACAATTTGACGGGTAAAAAAGTTCTTCTTCAAACCTTGCTTTTCTGCTGCAGTCACCCTTGTTCCTTTAACAAGCCCTTAGCTGACACGAAAATGCTGTACAAGTTATATTCAATATTTCAAGTCAGGCAATGAATGTGCGGAGCAGTAGTAGTACACAATTTAATCGTGTTCTTGCTCTGCTTGGTCTATGTACAACTGAGGCCATCTTTCAGAAGAAACACCTGATAGTCAAGTGCCTCACTTTTGTGGTGCTCAACCTGATATACTTGGGCAGGGCCAGTGTGGACCATAAAGTGTGGACCATCGATGTCATAGCACCTGTTCCATTTGATATTAGGAAAGTAAATATTGTACCTTCAAGTGGCATTAAGCACACAAAAAATATGCAAGTACTTTTTTTTTTCTGGACTATCAAAAAAAGTTCCATATCTACCCACAATCTTCACTAGTTTAATAATAAAGAAGTAAGAAGATGTTAAATCCTTCATTCCAATCCAAGGGTTACATCAGGTTATGGAATGATGTGTCACTCCATGTACTGTTAGAGACAATATGACATAACTCACTTTGGCATTAAACAATTCAATAAAAAACCTTCAGGATTTATTCTTGCAGGAATTGGATATGTTTGGGGATTTAATGCTTAACCAAAAAGTAAGGGACTTGCCCTAGTAGACCTGAAGAGCTGGTAAGTAGCTATAAAATCTTAATTAACAAAATAAAGGAGACGTTTCCTGCAGCACAGGAAACACTCACAAAGGCAGAGAATGATAATTAAAATAGACTGGACATCAGAACTTAAGCCGTAATTCTTAGTCCAACATGCATGCTGCAAAGGCTGTAGACCCAGTTGCTGTGTTTATAGCATCAGCTAGTCATGGATTTATTGGAAGAATTTAAGTGGGATAAAGGTGGGAGTTATATACATTCTGTAAAGCCAACGTGAAAAACTGTTTCCTCAGAAGATCCTGAAAACAGAAATATTCCAGCAGAGAAGTAAGTTAAAAAATTTAGAGGGGAAGGCTATGAAAATGGAAGCATTGTTTGGATACTTGTAAGGAAGCAAAGGCAGTGATGAAGAAGAACTAGTCATAGTTTTGTGGAGAGAGATTTTTCTACCTTTCTGATTTGTATCCTATGAGTCATTAAAAAATTCTAAAGGGTCACACATGCAGAAAAATGGTTATAAAGATGGCTAACTCTTCTTTAAAGAGGAGAAACAGTTCTAGTGGCAGCAGGTGAATATTTTTAAAACTAAATGAATAAGGTTATAGGTTACATATGTCCTACAAAAAGACAGTTATGCAGGAAACAAATGTATAGGTCAAATATAAGACAGAGAAGGCAAATATCACATGAATAAAACAGATATGTAGAAGATACAGATCCTCTGTACCTAAAGATTTCAGTCCTTTTGAGATGTACAGACTTGTCTACAAAGCAGTCCAATATGTCCAAAGTCTACGCTCCATATTGAAAACCTCCCAGTTAATTTATTTGCGCTTTTTTTTTTTTTTTTTTTTTGGTACAGCTAAGTCTGCCTTTTCGAAGAAGCAAGTAGTTTTAAGTGTCTTAGTTCAAGCCAGGTCACTTTCATGTACTCAGCATAAACTGTTTAGCAGTTCCATGAGATATCCTTTGAAAAATGATAGCTACTTGTTAAAACACAACTAAGAGCAAAAATGAACAAAAGGGAAGTTGTCTGAGGTACTGAAAGATGACCTAAGAAGAAAATGAAATTTCAGTTTGATATAAAGAGGGAAAATACCAGAGGAACTCAGATTATAGTGTCAGGATAACAGCATCAGTGGTGAATAAATGGGGTGACACCAGCACCTCCATGTTGCACAGCCCAGAGGGAGGAAAGTAAATGTGCTTCTGTGTGAGAAAGATACGAGACAAGAGAAGGCTATGTATAAAAATCCAGATGACTACAGCTGGAGAAAGATGCTTGACTGTATAGACTGTATAGACAGAAAACAAAGATCAACTATTATTTCAGACTATTATGGACCAGAAGCACAATATCTAGGTACAGCAAATTCAAAAATATTAAAAGAGTTTTTTACAGGTTATAGGCCTATCTGACAAAGAAATCCATGTTGTCAATGAAGAAAATAGGAAACCTTCAGTACCATTTAGCATACGTTGATTATGTAAAAGCCTGCTAATTCATGGTTCATGTTTCTCTCCCTCTTTAGACCATAACTGAGGATAAGGAACTAAAAAAGGTTTTCTTTAGATCTGCCTGTGTTAAAGTTCTCCTTTTCTTTCTTTCTTATGTTTTTGGGGAATAAGTTCTTTAAAATGCTTTTCAGCTTTTTATCAATGCCTTCTTCATTCCTGTCTTGTCTTTAGGAGTGTCTTTAATCTCACCAGTCTCACATGCATATTGAAAACATTTTATATGTAATCTTGATGCCCTGATCATGTTGCTCTGAACAGTTGCTGACATTTAGATAGCTCTGTTGCATCCACTGCCAGTTAAATTTGATTGTTTTGCTGGCTCAGTGACACCAATTTTAATTATATTTTTATAAAGTTCATCTGTGTATTGTTAGCCTACTATGTACCTTCCAGTTTCTGAAGAAAATGAAGTCAATTAGACAAATGGCATCTTGTCTGGGATGCTAAGAGCCATCAGCCTTTGCCAGAATGGATGACATAATGGGGGTGGGTATGACATCCTCCACTGCCGTTGATTTGAATCCTTTTATCTCTTTTAAAATCAGTAATCATTCCTCCCTCTCCTCCCCCCCCAAAACCACCTTTGTAATGAATAACAAGGGCAGAAGTTAAGCAGGAAATCAAGGCTCCTTGTTCTTTTCCTGTGTTCTGGAGGGAAAAAATATTTGTTTTTACAACTCATGTGACATGTATAGTAATATGACTTGGGTTCTCTGTGTCTATGTAGAATCCTTTTATTTCGTCTCCATCCATCCATCCATCCATCCATCCATCCATCCATCCATCCATCCATCCATCCATCCATCCCTTTTTTGGCTTCAATACTAATGAATACCTTAAAAGAAGTGTGGCAAAAAAAAAAAAAAAAAAAAAGTCTTTCTTGCAACAAGGTTAACCTGTGCACATTTTCACTTTCTAGAAGTAAAAATTCTCTCTCCATGCTCCTGACCCCTTTAGTTATTTGTAAACATATTCAGGGTAACTACTTGCCTTGGGGCAAAGTCTACAGTTATAGTAGCAAGTTTTTGACAATAACAACTTCAGAACTCCCCTCCCAGATTTAACTTATACTTTTTACTTTCTACTGTATCATTAACACTGTTTATGTATAAGTTAAACCATATGCTGATATGACATTTCCTTCCTGTTGAGGTTTTCTTGCTTCCCCTCCAATCATCGACATTCATTTGAAATTTGTATTAAAAAGGCCTGTTATACAAAATAGTTAGATACAACCAAAAATAAAAGGAAAGATGGAAATAAATCTTACTTCTCTGACTGGTTCTGTGATGATTTACACACACTGAGAATCTGATTCATGTTTAAAAGGAAAGTCCACTGTGAATCAGAAAGAGTAAACTCCACCAAAAAAAATGTTTATAACAGCCTTTGTCTCACAACGATGTTTCACTTGAAAGACTTTGATAACCAGCACTTTCTTCCAAACCTGTTCTAACCCTTTCTTCAAGCCTACACGATATTTAAGAAGTTTTGCATGGATTCTGCCTCTGAAAAGGGCAAGGGGGGAAATAGACTATGCAATTGGAGGCTGACCTGTCATTACTGACCTTTTCAAGGAAGAAGGGAAGGAAACTATAATGACAGAGCTGTTTCTTTCCCTAAAATATCACATGCCTGGAATCCAGCATCCAGACTGGCTGGGACTGTGGGGTGTACGCTACAGTTAAATGGGTCAGATGATAATGTTGTGTTTCCATACTTCTGCTATCAGTTTTCATGGAAATTCTAACTGAAAAGCTAAATACTAGTTAATTTATTAAATAAAAAAAATAATGTCTCATGTTTGTTTGTTTGTTTGCTTTTTCATCCCTTTTCATTGCTTATAATGTTGCACTCACGCGGTATAGGATTAACACCTTAAGACTGTTGCCTGTTACAGTACATGTTGGTATCGCAGCCTTTTTCCCACTCACTTCAGGATGGCAGCTGGAAAAATAAAAGAAAACTTGAAGAACAGACAAGCAAACAAAACCTGTGGCTCATGCACTTTTACATGGTTGGGGCTATAATGGTGTAAACACACTGTGAATACAGTCAAAGCTTGACAGCAGTCCTTTTTTAGTTTGAGATGTTATCCATTTTCATATCTGATACAAACAGTGGATACTTTTGCAGTAATGAGTGCCATACTAAGAGCACATGCCAAAGATATAAAACTATTTTAGAAAGTAATTGCCATTCCAAGGCCATAAAACTAAGTGAGGTTGAAAGAGGCTGAAAGAAGTAGGAGGCAGAAGAACTTTGAAATAGATTTCCAAGAAATATATTTGTTCTCATTCAAAGGACTGGTTGGTTAAGGGCATAATGAGGTAGAAGGAGATGTGGGAGAATGAAGCTCTCCATAAGTGAGATTAACAGCAATGAAAAGCAAAGAGCAACTAGCATAGGTATGATCATGTGGTCTGTCCCATCCATGGAGGGTATTGAGACTACATACAAGTATACATGTACATACAGTATACCTAAATTAGTTCTGAAACAGCTAGGTCAGGCATTGCTTATATGTGATAATATTGGCATAAATATACAAGAAATGAGTTATCGGGAGTTTGGAAAAAACAGAAGAAAAAGAGCTACATTAAGTGCAATCATAAATGTGATCTGCAGGAGTGACAAGTAGGGTAAGAGTATATTCTGAGGTCTTCAACTCCTATAGAGTGAAGATAACAGAAACACAATGTGCATTCATTAATATACAAAATTACATGATAGTTTCTGTTCTGGAATTGGTATTTGGGGAGTTAGCCGGTAAGTTAAAGTTAGATTCCTAAATTTACGTCTGGTTAAAATACAGCATTCTGTCTGTCAATACTTTTATAATTGATTTAAGGCATCTAAATTAAAATAAAGCTTACATTAATCAAAAAGATATATGTTTACCTGATTTGTAGTACACACTGAAGTGAACCCAAATGCCACAGCTCTACTGTGCTTCTGTCCACGTATATGCCAGTGTGAATTTTGCAGTTTCTGCTGGTGGTCATCTCCAAAATCTCAGAGCCACTTCATGCTATATTCACCCTGTGGTGGGTTGACCCAGGCTCGACGCCAGGTGCCCACCAAAGCTGCTCTATCACTCCCACTCCTAAAATGGACAGGGGGAGAAAATATAACAAAAGGCTTGTGGGTCAAGATAAAGACAGGGAGATTTCACTCACCAGTTACCATCATGGGCAAAACAGCCTTAACTAGGGGAAATTAGCGTAATTTATTAACAATCAAATCAGAGTAAGGTAATGAGAAATAAAGTCAAATCTTAAAACACCTTCCCCCCACCCCTCCCTTCTTCTTGCGTTAAATTTCCTCCCAATTTTCTCTACCTCCTCTTCCGCAGTGCTGCAAGGGGACGGGGAATGGGAGTTGTGGTCAGTTCATCACATGTTTCTGCCTCTCCTTCCTCCTCAGGGGGAAGAGTCCTCACGCTCTCCCCCTGCTCCAGCATGGGGTCTCTCCCATGGGAGACAGTCCTCCATGAACTTCTCCAAAGTGAGTTCTTCCCATGGGTTATAGTTCTTCATGAACTGCTCCTCCAGTGTGGGTCCCTTCCATGGGGTGCAGTCCTTCAGGAACAGACTGCTCCAGCGTGGGTCTCCCATGGGGTCACAAGTCCTGCCAGAAAACCTGCTCCAGCACTGGCTTCCCACAGGGTCACCGCCTCCTTCGGGCACACGCACCTGCTCTGGTGTAGGGACCTGCACAGGCTGCAGGTGGATATCTGCTCCACTGTTAACCTCCCTGGGCTGCAGGGGGACAGCCTGCCTCACCATGGCCTTCACCATGGGCTGCAGCAGAATCTCTGCTCTGGCACCTGGAGCACCTCCTGCTCCTCCTTCTCCAATGACTTTGGTGTCTGCAGGGTTGTTCCTTTCACATATTCTCACTCCTCTCTCCAGCTGCAATTGAGCATGTTTTTTTTGTTCCCCCTTCTTAAATATGTTCTCCCACAAGCTCTGCCACCACCACTGACTGGCTTGGCCTTGGCCAATGGCAGGTTCATCTTAGAGCCAGCTGGCACTGGCTTTATTGGACACAGGGGAAGCTTCTAGGAGCTTCTCACAAAAGCCCCCCACCTCCAAAACCTTGCCACACAAACCCAGTACACACCTGTATTCATTGCTTAAAGAAATACACTAGACAAAACAGTGATGGTGTCTATCAGGCTTGCATGGGCAATGCTTTGTGCTCTGTCTGCTCACAGCAAGTCATGGTTATCTAATGACAGTGTTCCCAAAGCAGTGCTGATCTCGTTGGGCCTGATGAGCACCACTCAAAGGTTGTTTTGGCATGAGACACTGTATAATTTGAAATTGTTGCTAAACAAAAAGTTTCATTTTAATTTCAGTTTCTTTCTGAATCCTGGAAAAACAAAATTAAGGGAAAAAAAGACTGAGTGTTTATTCACAGTGATTTCATCTTCAAGTGGTCATTACAAGACCCAAAAGGAGAATAAAAAATTCTAAGCTAGAATACTTGACACTTCGCATTTCTAGTAAAATTACATCAAGTAAGTAAGCAAGTTTAAACCTGCACGATTAACTAAAGTGTGGGCTGTGAAAGGGATGGTGCTCTGAAAAAGACAATGTAAAATTATGCCCATTTTGTAGAAAAAAATACACTTATTAACATAATTCAGAATAAATTGGCTGAGAAGAGTAGTGTTACTGGGAGCCTCTTCCATGCATGTAACAGCAGGGGTGGCTGAAGGCAGAAGCTGTGCAGAACAAGGTCTGCTGCTGAAGTGTGTGCGAGACCACTTAGAAAGGTAAGCAGGTTGGGGCCTGCTGTGATCACATTTACATTTACATGTGCCTAACACCTGTCCTGTGTGACATCCGTGGTAGGATCAAGGCAAAGACAGCAGCTCTGCTGACATATCTGAGCTATTTTTAATGCACATGGTCTAGGCACCTCTGGAAGTTCAACAGGTGCTACTATTCATTCAGTATTACCAATTCTTAATACTTTAATATAAGACATAGACTACTTAGAAATCTTAAAATGTAAATGTGTGGAGAAAAGATTTCTTCCATTAAAATACTGAAAAGAATATATAAATAAACCCAAGAATGCAGGAATGATAAAGTAAATCAAATGCAAAAGATACCTTTTTATAAAAACTTATAACTTTTTAAGACATTTATATGCCTACTTATAACTTTTGAGTGACTGGAACTTTCAATATTGTATTGAAATACTAGAAAAATGTTGCTTTGAAACAATTACCTCATGAAAACCCAAGTCAAGAACTCTCTGACTGAGGGTCCATCCAGAGTTCCATAGTTTAGATAAAATGGACTCTAACAGGCACTGGTGGAATTAGTACAGCAATCGGGTTTTTGCCTTTATGAAAAGCTTCGATTACATACTTTTATCACTTGGATTTATTCTGCAGACAGTACTTTATTCTTGTCAAACTCAGATACGTTATACCAAAAAGCCTGTTTACTACACGAAAATCCCCTGTGCCAGTCACTGTGCAGCTACTTTGTTGGGGCTTAAACATTGTTTTGATATTTAAAAAACAAACTCAGTTACCACATATTGTTCTTCCGAAAAGCGATATGATGGACTTATGACTTCATAAATTGAAAGGGACACTGCCTATCCGAGGCATAGCAGTAAATGTCAGATGTTGCTATTAAACAAAGGTTGCCCTTTATGAATCTCATAAGATGATGAAGAAATAAAGATGGCTACAGGCAATCTGTGAGATGATTATTTTACAGCAATTTTAGTCTAAGTTTTTCATTAAATTAGTATTCTAAGCAGCCTTCTCTACTTTCCCTTGACTTCTCTTATTGGGAACTTTAGATTAAACAGTTTTAGGATGTCATATGTTGACTTCCACCATGCAGTTTTTAAATGTGTCAACTAGGAGGGATCTGGAACCTGTTCAACTATCAATATTCCATTGTTTCCAGCGTTCAGTAATGGGCCAAATTCAGAGTTTACTGCTACATCTGTGTATGCAGATCACTTACTCAAGAAGGGCAAGGCTTGGCAAGGTGTGTATTCTTCATGGCGTGATGTTTGTTTGCAGATTTTATTCTGTGTAGGACAGCACTTAATTAGTGGTAAGCCAATGTTGGGTGGGGAGGTGGAAGGACAGGCTTTATTCGAGATGTTTTCCTCAGCTAAGCTGGATCAATATAATGAAAGCTGAAGTGTGTTGTGTGGAGTACTTATCCAGGCATTTTAAAACATGAACAAAATGAATTTTTCAATTTGTACAGATGTGCTTGTAATATTATTCAAATATTAAGCCCAGTCCTCATCAACCTGGAGAACAGAGCATTCCTTATGGACCCATTGACAAAGCACTGTCCAGCACATGCAGATTTAAGGCACAAGAGTCATCTTTGACTTTGTGTATATAAAGTGTAACATATCAAAATCTTACCCTGTGAACAGGACTAGAAGGTTGCCATTTCTGCTAGCCCTTATTAGCACTGCTGCTAGTGCTACTGTTGAAATGCACAAAATTCTCTGGAGAACTAATGGTAAACTGTTAGGGCATAATACTGAAGGAGGAAGTAAATGTGAAGTCTGTTCTTTGTTTCCATTCACAGTGATCCAGATAGCTTAAGGAACAATTTCCAAGTCAGTTTTTTTTTTAGTATACATCTGGAAATAAGTTTTCCCTCTAATATATGTACCGGAAGGCTAAATATTGCCATCAAGTCTCAGATACATATTATCTTTTTTAACATTGAGCTATCCTTGTTTAGTTTGACTCCTCAGCTTCCAACCTGATATATTTTTGAATGCCTACCTCATGGATGCTTAAGAAAAAACAAAAGGAAAACTATTTTTAAACTAGAACTAATTTTATACTATTATTTCAATTTTATTTAATTAATTATTTTAATACTCAAACTAATTAAATAGCTGTTTCTTTTAACTGTTCCTCCATGTCAGATTGTTATGGTTTCTTAACAGTTTCCTTTTACTGCTCTCAATGTTGAGATTATGGTATGAGATATACAATATTGTGACTGATCCTATTAAAAGAAGATTGTGACCGTTATCCATTTTAGAATTTTAGTGAGGGCTAAACACAATTCACAGAAGGCAAATTTCCTTTTACCCTACTGGGTTCCTTGTAACTGTGAACATAATTTTTGAGTTAAGAGGATTTTAGTTCCATACTGACAATTAGTTTGCTGCTGATACAAAGAAGTTTGACTCAGAATTCCAGAAAAATGGTAATGTCTGTAAACATTTATGTTGGAAATAAAGGGGAGGAAAAGTGTTTATTTCTTGGAGACACCCGAATGGTAAGGTATTTGAATGAGGATTTATTTAATTCTTTCTGCTGCCTTTGTGATGCATCCTTCCTTTTCACTCTTTATTTGTGTTTTGCCTTTCTAGATTGTAAACTCTGTGGAGAAAAGTGTACTTACGATTTTACACAGTATTTACGATCATGAAGATGCTGTATCAGGATAAGTAACAAATGGTAGCATCTGTTGTCAGCATTCAACTAGATGAATGTTTTAAGAAATAAACTTGTCAAAAAAATAGAATCACAATTGAAGGCAACATCTTTTTTGCTCATTTAGAAATGATAGCCAAAATAGCACCACATACACTGTGTTGTTTCAGGTTTTCTCTCTGACTTACAGCATTCATATTTGTCACATACTTAATCAGAACATCTGATATTTCTGTGACAAGGTTTTATCATGCCAGTTTAGATTCACTTATTCAGTGCAAATTCTCTAAAACAAAATTATATTGTTATTTTACTCAAATGGTAAGATATATGAATGAGAATAACATGAGCAAATATTCGTCTTTTTCATTTTTTATAACATGACTGGAAAATGTGTTTCCATTTAAATTGTCTAAAGCACAAAAAGATGAAGGTAGATGGGTCTCTTTCCTCACTGTTTCTATTGTTGAATGCTTTTAAAGGATTATGTCAATTAAAAGACTGATATTTAAATATATGATTAATTATCTGGTGTGAAGACAAGCATGCTGTTGATAAGGGCTTCTAGTAATATGTTCAATCTGATCTATTAATGTCAGCAACACAAATGTGACAGCTATCTTTCTATAGAAAAGCTTTTAAACACTAAACTTTTCTTTTGAACTTATCCCATGGAAAATTTGTGACTTTATAAGTATTGAACTGGAACTTCAGATAAGGACTTCTAAAAAGCATTCTAAATAAAATCAGACTGAAAGATAGGTAAAACAAAAATATTTTCAGTTTAATCCCAGATGATTACTGGCTAGCTGTGACCTTGGGAAAGGCTGAACTTTTTTATACCAGCTCTGTCACTAAGCTTAACTAGCAAGTGAATAGGGCACAGATGTCTACTTTTATTATTCTGTGCTATAAATGTGACAACTGCCCTCCACCACCACCTTTTTGCTATTAAGTATTTCTGAAACATGTAATTTTTTTTACACCAAATTCCTTTTTTCTTCCAAGACTATCCAATCCCTGTGCATAAGTTTTAAGGCTGGGAATACAGCCAGGCTTCTGGCAGATCGTTTCAATGTAGTTCAATATGAAATTGCCACAGCAAATAATATGGCCTCAAGTCTTTAGTTCTCCTAATTGGGCCATATGAGATGGTAATGCCTTTTTTGTCAGACCTTATTATTTTAAAATGTGAATATAAGGGGAAAGTCATCTGGATTCATTTTGATTTTATTTAATTTGTCTTGAGTGTTTGTCAGAGAGCACTGAATAATTCAGTTTTAGGTCCTCAGGGAACAGACCTTATCATCTACATAAGCAAAAAGTAATTTTTCAGATACTTATGATATTAAGCATTCAAATCTATGGGAAAGAAATGTGACTATTAAAGTGTATGGAATATACAAAGGATCTCTGATTCATATAACTAGTGTAATGAATATTACCCTATATTTCTAGGTAGTCACAACTAACCTTTGATTTCTTACGTGAAATAAAAGAACAGCTTTTAGGAGTCTACCATCTAATTTCAGCTATAGAATATTTGGATGATGAACAATATGCATTTTTCCTAAATGAGTTAATAAGAATCTATATTCCTTCAATGAATATTATGTGAATCTGTAGCAGTTGCCCTCTTAACCCTTTAAAATAACAACACAAATAACCTCATACAGCAATTTGTTCATTCGACCTCCTGTTTAATAAGTACAGACCTAGTTCCTCCTTGCTGTAGTCTTGTTTTGGCCATGAAGTATATAGTCTGCATGCATACTTATTCCCTAAACTCTGATTTTTGTTGTGGCTTACAAATTCTCATCAATATAGGCAGCGTCATTGGCACAGGGGAACTGTCTGATCAGTTCTGCTTTAGGGATGTAGATGCCTCATGATGTTCTTGATGCAGCCCTTGCCCACATGCTGCTGCTCATCAGGGTTGTAAGATATTCAGCAAACTCTGCTAGTGAATACAAAACAGATAGAGATTACTTCTTGGATGCATCTTGCCCACTGATAAACAGTAACATGCTCTTGTCAATTATTATAATGTCCTAAATCTCGTAGCAATACATTTTATTTTGAAATATGGAAATAGGATGTTGTTTGACAATGTCAGCTTGTGTGAAACAATAGCAATGAAGGATTTCTAGTCTTCATGTTGCAAAGAAAGAAGATCTTTCCTCTCATTATTTTCTTAAAAAAATATATTTAATATATATGTCAATTAAAGGGCCAGGAAACTGTAAAATAATCATCAAGCCACAGACTATGTATCAGCTGATCAGAGAATATAAAGGAAGGACACAAGAGGAATGGAGAGGAAGAGTGTGACAGAATGCTATAATACAGAGCCCTTCTGATCCTGCAGGATGTAGATTAATATAGCAACAATCCAACATTTGAACAAAGCAGCAAAAGCTGAGTGCTGCACAGCCATTTTGTCATTCGGTACAGAAGAAATAAAACTGTAAATGTGGCAAAGGATTCCAGTGAGAATTTCAGCAATAAGGAACTTTTCACGGATTCCATAAAACCGTTGTCACAGTAGACAGGGAGAAGATCGCCATACTGTCAGCGAAGTGTAGTGTGTATAACGGCTGCCAAAAAATCCAGAGTTGATAGTGACAATAGATATACAACAAAGGTCAAAAGTAGGCTTCTGAATTTCAGGCTAAAGGAGACAAATAACATTCAAAAGTGACAGGAAGCCTGTTATGATGGCTAACTTTTCCTTCTTTTTAATCAAGCAGGAGCATTGGTGGTTGAAAGAAGACCAATGTGCTCAAAGCAATCTTATTTTGTCTGAAAGAAGTAGAGGTACTGAAACAAGAAATCACTCATATAGCTGGGAAGGGGTTCTGAACCAGAGAAGTAGCTGGAGAGGAAGGAGACTGAGCACTAAAGAACTGTTATCAAACAACAGATGGTCTTGTGACATAATTTCATACCACAATCTTGGATTTTTGTATTTCTTACTCTACAGGGAAAATATAAATTGATGTGCCTAAATACCAATTTTTGTAACAATGAATAAACTGGGAGTGGAGGCCTGCAGCATTCATTTTCTTCAAAGGAGATAAATGTGTGCAAAAATTGATGTGTTCCACAATGCATAATAAGGCTATAAGCAGCCCTTTAAACATTAGTCTGAACTCCTGTGACAGTGACAAAATTATACTAAGTCTGAATATAAAATTTAATTCAAATATTTAAGTCTTCTCTCCTCCATTAAGACAAGGGCGCGGGGTGGGGGTGGGGTGAAAGCACTTCCAGAATGAGAACAGGAATGTCCAGAGCTTTTGCAACGGCAAGAGATTTAAGAGAGGATTTAAGAAATTGTTAGCAGGGAATGGGGTGAAGGGAGAATTTAAAAATTAGAGGCTTTACTTTAATTTAAAAAATAAGTCTCTGGTCTTAACGGAAGTGGAGATTGAAGAAAGTGCTATTGTGTTAATTATGTCTTTAAATTAAATTAAATTAAATTTATATTTAAAATGAAAATATTAAATACAACATGTTCTTGCATCAAAAAACTTCATGGTGTATATGGAGAGATGCACAGCTCTTCTACAGGAGCAGTGAGCATTGCACCTAGTCCACATCTAGCAAACCCTGATAGACAGTCCCGCTCACACTGCTGCTGTTATAATCAGGGCTCACTCACTCTGGCACTTAGGCTGGTGCAAGAACCTTAAGAGTCAGGAGCAGATGGCTGCAATTTTGTTAATATGTCAATATCCATCCTGTAACTCCGTGTGTGTGTGTGACTGTATCCACTTTCACAAGATGGTACATTTCCCTGGAGATATCATCATTGTTTCTGCCTTATATTGGGCTAATGGCTACAGTCATCAATACTTGGTTGCTACAGTAGCTAAGCTTCCCTTTATACATAGTATTGGAAAGACTTGGAGGGACACAATTTATTAAAAGGAAAATATCTATATTAACAGTATTAATAATAAAACCATTTTATAAGGTTATTAATTTACATGGCATGTTACAAATTTGTTTTCCTGCTCAAGTAAAAATTCCCTGAAATGAAAAGTAACAGGAAAAAACCAGGAGATGTGAACTAGGTGCACTTTCCTTACCAGCTGGGAAAGTTGAAAGGAGAACAATTAATCAAGACAGAATAGAGATGCTACAGGTTTATATTTCACTTGGCTTATTTTCACTGTGCTTATTAATAGGCATCTACCTATATAATACAATAAAGGGAGGCCATAAAGTCTATTTCAAATTGTAGTAAATAGTAAAGGCAATGGTGTAGTGTGTTTGAAATGGGCTTTGAGGCAAGGGAGAGGGAGGGGGGTTTTGTCCTGCTAGCTGCATTCCAGTCTGACACCTACTGGCCTGGAAGCCCTTGGCCCACTGTACATGGCAGCTGTACCACGGGTTGATGGGCATTCAGAGATATTGTAAGTAGCACCAGTAACATGCACGGTGGCTGTTTTTCAGGCAGTATGATGGTGTATCATTCACAAGTGTTATAGATCTTTTTTTGTGCTATCGAAATATTGACCATAGTAATACAATCGTATTGTACAAAAACTTGAGAGACTGTTATGCTTCTTGAAACACAGAAACTTGCTAATGACTGGTGCATTCTTGGAATGTGAGCAGTCACAAATTACATTTAAATCATGATTCAGTATATTTTTAACTAAGTATTTGCAACTAGAACTACTTTAATTCTTGTAAGTAATTACAAGAAGGTGATCTTTTATCAATTTATAATTATATGGTTTTTAATTCATAATAGGTAAACAACTACATCTTAGAAAAATAAAAAGCCTTGAAAGCTATGGAATAATTTCAAATCTAGTAAGATGTAAAATTAATATTATATTTTTGAGGTGCACCACATTTAGGAACACTCAGAAATGCAGGTAGGCATGTTTTTCAATTATCTCCAATTATCTGTCTTTAATGCTCAACTAGAATTAACATTATTTAATGATTTAGCAGAACTATTTTTATTTAGTCATATGTGTGCTTGGAGATTCCTCCAGAAAACCAGCAATACATCTAAAAAGAAATTCACTAACAAAACCTAATGCAAATGCTGCACATTTGGTTTTATTGCTAAAGCTACAAATCTTACTTATATTTATAAATACGAATGGTGGATCATAGTGTTCTGTTAAAATTTTATTCTGTTAAACTTGTATATAAAAGACATAACTAGGAAGGATTTCAGTAAGTAATCTGATCCAGGGTTGGTTGGTTTTTTTTTGGTGACATCCTCTAAATTTACTTACTGGCATTCCACTGCAATCAAGAAAATACGTTTGTGTTTTCTTTAGCAATGCTTCACAAACTTGGAAAGAAATGACAATAAGCATCCACAAAAGACAACACAGTTTATTCACCATTTTGCTCCTTAATAACCTGCTCTTTTACAAAGTATAACAAAAATCCTCATACACTCTTTTGCTGACCACTGTGACCACAGTCAATATCATCCTGTTGTAGCCCTGTGCTCGTTGCTTTGTTCGTGTGAATCCAGTGCTGGTGTTCTTTCCAATATTAAGCATGTAGGGTGTCTAACAGCCTGAAGTACTAATTTTGTTCTGTTTGCAGACCAACAATGAGATCCTGCCACAATGTCCTATGTAATAAATAGTACTAAAATAGAGCTAATACTGTAGTTGTATTTGTAATAAACAAGTAATAAACAATTCCTACACAAAGAAGTGGTAGTGAGAGGCACTGGGAAGACAAGAGGATTCAATTCACCAGCTCATACAAAGAATGCATTAATGAGCTACAGAAATATTTTAATTTTGATGGAAATTTAACAAAGGTGTGTAATGGCCAGAACAAGGGCTATGCTCTTTGCAATACACCACTGGCCACTATGCACTTCAGTGATGTATACCCTTTATATTGTTTGTCAGCACAAAGTTGGTATTCATTTTTTTGTACATTTTCTACTGCTGTGTCAGCAACTTGTTGAAGAGAAATATGACTGTGTGAATGAAGACAGTTCCATTCTTCATTTCAGTGTCCTTTGAGGTTTTTCTCTGCTGAAATAGTCATGTAAATCTGGCAGATTCTCTTCTATTATTGTAGAAAAATAAAAATGATATTTAGACAACCATCTTTATACATCCTAAAAGTATGTCATTTTAATGTACAATGGGAAAAACTTCTGCTAAGTTGTAAATTAATGCAAGAGTTAACCATTACATCTTTCTCAGCCCAGCAATGATGTACATGGCATATAGCAAGATATTTCACATTATCTTACATATCTTATAATTTTGGCATAGACCTGGCAAGGTATCTAAATTCCAAAAAATGGGAATGATTTACTGAAGACAATGCTCTTGTTGCATCCCTCTCCTCCATAATGTAGTCTCAAGAATCCTTGTGTGGTCCTCCTGAGAAAAAGATTCTGGGGTGAATATAGAGGGGTTGAATACGAATAAGAAAAATATCCCTCACTGCTTGTCTGGAAAATTACATTCTAGTTAAAGTTCAAACACTGAATCTTTCCTGACCCCTTTTTTTGTTAATATTCTGAGAAATGGGACTAGGGAGACAATCTCTTCTCCACCTCTTAAACTTTATGCATAGTGGGACACTTGATGAAAACTACATGAACAAAATATAATTATTTTTGTGGATATTTATTTCCTAATGTCAGAATATTCTCAGATGAAGGAACGGACTTAAACTCTCATGACCTAAATGTCCTGCATCCCTCTGTATATGACTACAACAAACCAGAAGTAACATATCAAATCTACGTTACTGCCTATCTCTCTAACTTAATTTGAAGATATGTTTAATAAGAGGCTGTGAATGGAAATATGCTTAGATTGCTTTATGTAATTCTGATATGTATCACAATGGGGCAGTTTTTGAGCATAATATGGAAAACATCAGATTTTTCATTTGGTTCAAGCAGATATGTAGTTGTTCTAAAAGACATTAAATAGCCTTTGTTATCCACCATTTCTGTAGTTAGAGACAGTGATTGTTGATGATTCTACCATCATCTTTAAAACCCCATGGAGAAGAGTGAATATGGGTGTCTGAGTGCAAGCTCTTTAGACTGCAAAGCTGCAACAGGAGGAGGTTGTACTTTAAAGCACCACTTTTCTCTATGCCTTGGAACAGTAGTATGTGCAGCTATTACAATGATTTGACATCCATGTAAACCTTTCTTGAATTCCTTGCATAACAAACCTTCTGGCTTTCTAATCCTGTGAATTACGGACATTAAAAGTCAGTCCAATCCTAGGCTATCTGTTTGTCGTTTCATTGTTTGAGCATGTATTCTTGACATATCTCCCTGAAATAGATATGCCTTGACTTGAAAACTTCCCAAACTTAAGAAATTAAGAAATAAATTAAGCAGAGTGTGAAGAAGCTTTTGATTAAATACATTAATAGGTTTTTGGAACAAACTAACTTGATTTGTGCAAATTTTGTAAGAAAGGAATGTCAGAATTCAGCTCCAAAACAACTAATATTACAGGTTTTTTTAGATTATACTTAAGTGCAACAACAGGATTTCTTTTTTAATTACTTAATGGTCCATTTGAATAACTAAATATGCTCCTGTTCTGGTTTCAGCTGGGATAGAGTTTATTTTCCTCCTAGTAGCTGTAGAGTACTGTGTTTTGGATTTGCTATGAGAATAATGTTGGTAACACACTGAGGTTTTAGTTGTTGCTGAGCAGTGCTTACTCTAAGTAAAGGACCTTTCTGCTTCTTATACCGCCCTGCCAGCAAGGAGGCTGGAGGTGCACAAGAAGCTGGCAGGGGACACAGCCAGGACAGCTGACCCCAACTGGCCAAAGAGGTATTTCATACCATATGGCATCATGCTGAACAAAAAAACCTGGGGAGAGTTGGCTGAGGGGACACAGGGCTGCTGCTTGGGATCTGGCTGGGCATTGGTTAGCAGGTGGTAAGAAATCGCAGTGTTCATCACTTGTTTTGTATAGTCTTTTATCATTATTGTTATTTTCCCTTCCTTTTCTGTCCTGTTAAATTTTCTTTATCTCAACCCTTAAGTTTTACCTTTTTCCCGATTCTCTCTCCCATCCCACTGCTGGGGAGTGAGTGAAGAGCTGTGTGGTGCTTAGCTGCCTGTGGGGTTAAACCATGACTGCCTCTTTTGGGAAACACATGGAAACTCAACAGAAGGCCACATTCTCGTCTATATAACCATGCTTATATTTTCTGAATGTGCCTAAGGGAATAATTTTGTCACTTATTTATTTTAAGTTCTCAGTACAGGAAATTACTATGTACTTCTGACTTACTAAAAAAACCCAAATAAATCTGTATATTATGTGAAGTTGGCCCTCTTCTGTGTTTAATGGTATGAGAAATGACCTGCTCGCATGATCTCAGAATAACACTAGGACACTTTTGTATGTGTCTGTGCACACCTGGGTGCATACACACATAAATTGATGTTAATGAGATCAGATATGAAAATCACTTGCTTCCAAGCTTCCGCTTGCTTTCTGTACTGATGTGCCCTGAGCCTGTTTCAGTTGCCACATAGGACAGGATGACAAATGTTCCTTGTGGGTATCAGCTCCAAGTCTCTGCAGGCTACCCTTTCTAGAAGTGGACACTTATTTTTTCACCCTAAGATGAATTTTCAGTCATTGTGAAATTATTTGCCTTAGATTGAACCTGTGAATAATGTTGACTAGAAAAGTATCCAAGCCTGGAATCTCAGATATAATGAAAGGGAAGTTACCTTCTTTCACTTAGCAATTAAGGTTTTTTTGCATTCTCTTAACAACTAAGACAGCGATGATTTAATTTTCTTCTTCCTGAGAATTTTTTTATCTCATCTCTTAAAGCTTTTATAAACTCTGTAGTTACTGAGATATCAGGTATCTTGAGAGGAAATATGCATACTTTATATAAAATATTCAAACAGACTGCTTATCCAGCCTTATGTTCAAGTCACCCCTACAGGAAGTTATGCACTTGCTGATCATTCCAGTCCTTGCTGAAGTAAACAGTGTGAACTTTTGAGAGGAGAACAGGATAAGCTCAAATTGTCTCAGACACAAGAACAAAAGAAAGTTGGAGTTTCTAGAGCCTGAGTGAATGCAAGAAATTTTCTTAATCACTGAGCTCTTGGACAATGCAGAATACAAAACACATGCCTATTGTGATTTCATAGAATCATAGAATGTCCTGAGTTGGAAGGGAGCCACAAGGATCATCAAGTCCAACTCCTCTCCTCACACAGGAAAACCCCAAATTTACATCATATCTCTAAGGGCGTTGTCCAAATGCTTCTTGAATATCGTCAGGCTTGGTGCCATGACTGCCTCCCTGGGGAGCCTGTTCCAGTGCTCCACCACCCTCTGGGGGAAGAACCTTTTCCTAATATCCAACCTAAACCTCCCCTGGCACATCTTTGTGCCATTCCCTCGGGTCCTGTTATTGGTCACCAGAGAAATCAGTATCTGCCCCTCCTCCTCCCCTTGTGAGGAAGCTGTAGACACCAATGAGATCTCCCCTCAGTCTCCTGATTTGTGAAATAATTATTTTTCTTAAAACATACAATATATGAAACTGCAAATTTAATTCTGGGTCAGATGGAAACTTTAGTATTACCGAAAGTTAGGTACAGCAGCGTGGGCTGTGTATCAACTTGATTAAGAAGACAAAGAAATAAAAAAAAGTTTGCAGAGTTTGGAATTCCATCCTTTCCACATCTTCTTCTAGGCCTGTCTGTCACTCATGGGTTTGAAACAAGAGGGAAATGTCATACATACTCTATAGGAAGGAACTTAAAATTTCCTTCATGCTAGTATTGGCTTGGAGAATGTTGGCAAACTAATATAATATCTTTTATCTAGAGAAATTATTTTATTATTGCTATTTTGTAGTCTATTCTTTGAGGTTTCTCAAAATTTTCTTTTAAATAGCTGAATGTACATGGCCTGTTGCAGCAGATTTAAAATAATGTGGGTTGGTTGTTTTTTTCATTATTATTTTGAATGTATTGTTCATTTTTACTAAGAGGCCAATATCAGAGGCAACAAAGCCGATGATACACATTATACCCTGATAAACTAATGGGACTATAAAATGGCAC
This sequence comes from Phalacrocorax carbo, assembly GCF_963921805.1. NCBI lineage: Eukaryota > Metazoa > Chordata > Aves > Suliformes > Phalacrocoracidae > Phalacrocorax > Phalacrocorax carbo. The sequence continues at coordinate 36,402,505 of NC_087513.1, read as the reverse complement.
TATCTAAGATGGGGAGCTGGCACAGAGATCTGGACTGGGGAAGCTAAACAAGGAAAAGAAAACAGAAGTGGTTATATAAAGGGAGATGGTTTTTTAAAGTGTTTTGTAGGAAACACTGACTTAACCAAGGTTATTGCAGCTATCCCTCTTCATCACTATCAGTATAGACTTCCCTTGCTTTATTCAAAAGCCAGTCCTGAGTCTCTTTTCCAGTCCAAATTATTTAAGCTTTTGACTTAATGGAGCATATCCTATGGTGGCAGCAAAGTGGCAATGACTGCAGTCAACTACTGCATATAGTTCCCTATGAAGTCTATTGCAATGCCATAATCTCCTGGTACCCTCACCAGGCTTGGTATTAAAGAGTTTGAGTCCCTTATTGTCATTCTTTATCCTGAATAGATTATTCTAAGGAAACCTGTGTGTCTGTAACCATCCATTCTCAGTGGTGGACTTATTCTCTCTTTGTCCTTAAGCAAAAAATGAGAACAAGTCTTTTCTATTCAACTTTGGTGATTTCTCTTTTATTATTATTGCAGAGAGAATGGAAAGGAAACAGTGCAGCACAAAAAAGGGAAACAAGAGAGCATGGGATGCACTTGGCAAAGCATCACTTGTCCACAGCAGCTGTGTATGTAATTGTACTAAAGATGTCATCAGCTTCATATAAAAAGAATAGGCATTTTCCTTGTTGCCAGCTGAAATCCACTTTGGGGAGAATAGTTGAAAGATACCAACAATAGCAGCACAGGGAGCAGATTTGTAGGGGACAGAGTTTTGGCACACAAGACATCTCGCCATCGGTTATCTGGAAAATTGTTACCAGCTGGTATTAGGCTTTATCCCAATTGTGGTTTGGATTTTTTTCTTTCTTTCTTTTCTTTCTTTGCATTAGTTATGTATAACTCTTGTGCTACAGGGTTCTTCGGAGTGTTTAAAATCTAACATTTTTACCTGTAGAGGTACTCATGTGTACACCAATCCCTGTTTGAATTTACATGTGTACCTGTATACAAGACACACATAAACTGTTTCTCATGCACTGTATATGGAGGAGATGGGACGATTTCTTTGGCCTCCTATAGGTTTGGACAAGCTGGCTCAATTCAGATCCAGATGAGGGCATTGAAAGTGTTGGCTGATATGATTACAAGGCCAGCATCAGTTATCTGTGAAAAAGCATGAGAATCGAGAGAGGATCCAGAAAAGAAAAAAGCTAACTCTACATTCGCCTTTAAAAATGCTGAAAATAGGACTTGGGGAACCTGGTCAGCCTCATGGCTCTCCCTAGAAAAGTCTTGGAGTGGGTGTGCCCTCTTGGAATACACTTCCAAGCGTGTAAGGGTCAAAAGAAGCTGGACTAGATGACCTCCACAGATCCCTTACATCCAACATTTCTGTAGTTTGATTTTTCTATAAGTGCAAGAGATGATGGGTTCGCCAGGACATATATGAAAGCTTTTGTACATACCTCTTTGGAAAGTGGCTCTATCTGGTAGGGGAAATTGCAAGTATGAGAAAGCAGTAGAGTTCAGTCATCTGCCTTTGATCACTTTAACTTGTTTCTTGCTCACTAGATCCTTCTAACTGAGAAGTACATTTAGAAGTCAGAATATAAGATGAGTAGGAATGAACACTCGTTTTATCTGAGCAAAATGAGCAAGCTCATTTTGTTAGGCTTTACAGTTCTGTCGTTTGTGACCTCAACTAGTGAATTCAGTGGGAATGCAGGTGCCTAAGAAGGACTCACATTTTTAAACACATTTGCTGATTTGGATTCTCTGTAACTTCCTTTCTCTTTGGAGACAGAAACATAAAGGGCTTAAAGAAATAAATTTGTTTATATCAGTTTGGTTTTAGGACATAATTTCATGGTGTGACTTAATGTACTGAATAGTGTGTAGTTTTGAAAGCTTTTTTGAACATAATTACAAAACCATGTTTGGGCAATTATTCTATTTATTACATTTTGACTGCAATCATGAGTCTACACAGCATATTTTCTACATTAAAAGCTGCTTTTCACTCTAGGAACATGACATTTGCCAGCTTGACTGGGACAGCTTAGTGTAAACCTCTTTCAGGAACGAACTTGGAGGATATTTGTTTCATTGTGTCCTAACGCATAGACAGCATGATACTCTTCAATGTTTTGTGCTTTTGTAAGGAACGTAAATCTTATGTTGACTCCAGCATATATTGCTTATGTCTACTGATTCCACTCTTCTCCACCTCTTCTTTATGTTGTTTTTTTTTTCATTAGCATAGGAAGTAAGCACTAACCAGTAGCATAATCTGTGTCTAAGAAAGCATAAGAACAAGAAGGTACAGTGGCAGTATACAAGAAAGCTCAGGGGCATAAAATAACTTCAACTTACTAACATAAAAAGTAATTAAAAATAAGACTGAGTAAACCTTTTTTTCCATGAATTAACTGAATTATGATTATGAAATCAGGCTCATATTTCCTCCTGGATAATTTGGTAGAGGAGAGACCCTCATAATGTGAACAAATCTTGAATTGAAGGCACTCTGTGCTGGCCTTGGAATAACAGTGAGGCTCACTGTGTGCTGAAGACACACTTCAGCCATTGCACAGATAGCTCCTATGTTGTTCTTAACGTAGGGAAGTATCTGTTCAGCTAGAGCAATACAGATCTTCAGATATTTTTGCACTCAACAAAATCTGGAGAGACATATATGATTAAGTGCAAAGCCATTGGGTCCTGACCCTGACCTGAACATAAATATTTTGCTAGTATATATCATGCCCATTTCCTTGTTGTACAACTAGGATTAATTAAATGGGTCATTTATATTCCTTAAGAGGGGTCAATCATCTTCTTATGCAGGGGAAGACTGTGAACCTTTTCTCACTCTGATGTACTTTGATGAGTACTTTCTAATATTATTGACTTCTGTGAATAATTGCAGAGGTAAACATTTCATGGTCAGCATTTAAGGTATGTTAATTGCCTTGAGTTTCACTTCTACCTACTGGAACTGTGAGATCCCAAAGATGTTTTATGATTGACCTTTACTCTCTTGTAGTCACTTACAAATGATCCTTTTAAGGAGAGGCATATGTCCTTTATTGTATTATGAAATACCCCTGTCAGGAAATTATGAGAGATATGCAGAAAAAAGGACCAAGTTTATGAAGGAGAATCATTTGTATACCTGGAGCAATACTAACACTGACAACCTATTATTATAAGTGTTTGCTGAACCTTAATTCTAGTCAGATTTACAGAATAACAGATAAATAACAGATAAATTCACATCTTTGACAGCTCTTACATGAAAGCCTTTCTCCATGGGTTTGTAAGCAAGCTGGTGTGGAAATAATAATTTTAGCTTCCTTTAAGATTTTTAGATACCTGTCAAAAATTTTTTAAAAATTCCATCTTCATGACCTAAACTCAGAAACTGTTTATGAAAACAGCTTCCAAGTTTTACTTTAGATACTTTCGTGAAAGTTTAACTACTTCATATTTTTACTGGAAACAACACTGCCACTGCTGTCTGAAGTATTTTTTCAGCTGTTAATTATCTAAAATGCCAAGATTTGTGCCTTTGACAAAGTAGATGATTATTTCTGGTGTTGCAGTGGGATATTTCTAAGGATATATTTCATAGTATAGGAACCATACCTATTTTCTCCGAGGGCATATTTCCATGGTATTATGCACTGTGGTACAAAGAAACATTTCTGAATGAACTTACTTAACTTACTGGTAGTAGATGGGAAGTACCTTGGGTATGAAGTATATTCCCTAACCAGAGATCTTTTGGAGAGAGCTTAACAGAAGAATCCTTCTGAAACTGAGGTGAGTATGGCAAAAATTGACATAATAAAAGCTAAAGATTTCTAGGTGGATTTTTCCCAAAAATCCCAAGAGGGATGCTTTACTAACAACAGCAAACTTCCTTAACGCCTAGTGACTGCCTACTGGCAAATGTGTGCACAGGTATTAAGAAATCCTCCACAGAGTATCCATGGAAAAGAAGTGTAAAATTGATGCCTTTACAAGGTAATTTAGCAGAAACTGAAAAAAAAAAAACCCCAGAATTAGTGGACACCTGGATAAAACATGAATTACTGTGAAAGAATCAGCATGGCCCTGTGAAGAAAATTCCTGCTTTACAGACTTCTTGGGCTTGTGGTATCTTTTTTGCTTTTTTTTTTTTTTTTTTTTTTAAAGAGACCAGGAAATGTGATTTTTTTCATATACTTGGATTTTAAACAGGTTTTTGCTAAATTCCATGATAAAAGGCTTTTAGGAAACTTAAGCAGAACTAATGGAGGAATGAGTAAATGTGCCTGCTGGTGTAAATGACTGAGTAAAAGATAATAAACAGAAGGTAGGCTAAATTGTCAGGTCTTTAAAAGGAGGTATGTGATTTCAGGGATTCAGGGATTAGCAGTGGTGTAAATTCCCATACAGAGTCATGGATCATGTTTCCTATGTATGCATAACACAAAGTGTTTACTTACTCCACACCATAACATATCTTAAGCACAGTCATTCCACATGACTCTTCTAGTGGCAGGAGGCAGGAATGTCCTCTTCAGATTGCACCTGAACCGGGACTTAGGAAATTTTTATACCTACCTGTTTGGCTCTGAAAAACCAGCCATCACTGGATAGGTGTATGCGATCTTTTCTACCACTTTGACAGAATTTTCAGGCTGGTTCTGAACCTGAACAGAAGGTTACAATAATTTGAAAACTTACCACTATGTGTTATCTTTCTGAAGAGGACAAGGTAATCTGCAATTTAAGCATATGTAAATCCAAGTTAGAACACATTTGTAAACAGAGCTAACTGTATTAAATGAGGTAATGGACAGGTTCTTACAGTTTAATTCACATCATCCCTACAGGGAGCTGTAATCAACATGGCAAAAACATGCTGAGTTGCTAAGCAGGCTAAATTTACACCTAGATTTTTAGGAAATGTCCAACAGCAGACAGGAGTCTGGATTTGGGTATCGCTTTTGGGGACTATCTCTGAATGTGACTATAAATCATTATTTCATTTCATGTCCTTGAACGTTATAAAGAAGCACTATGAACAAAGGTCTTGAAAAACATGAGGGCGAACTTGTCTGGTGCCATCTCAAAATAAAGTAGGGGTGAGTAGGCATTGTTGTTTCCATTCAAACTGCAATAAGCAGCTAAAATTAAATATCCAGACTGTAGCAGCTTCTGAGAAAGACTGAGATTTTAAAAAGTGTAGATGCTCTAATGACAGTAGTTGTAAGTATAAAAAAGAGCATTAATATTATAGTTTTCTCTTAGTTTAACACAGAAGGCAGAGAGAAATGTTTTATTTTATTAATATTTTAATTTTCTTATAATTTGCTCCTGCAGTGGTAAAATCGATTTTTTTTTTTTTTTTTTCAAAAAAACTGTCGTGTTGCAGTGTAAGCTTTAAACTAACATTGACCTAAGCCAGTAAGTCCAATGAGCAAAGCAGAGAGTCATGCAGAGCTACATTCATGCATCTGGAATGAAGATGATAATCTTCAGCAAAGCTTACCAGCTTGGTTTCAGCACTATGCCAGTGTGATCATACTACTCTTGTAGACCCTGCTTGGGAATATACATCCTCTGCATCTTCTAAAAGTTCTGTACCTTGTGTTAGTTTGCAAAAGGCCATCTTGGCTGTTTGTGATGCATTCATTATTGTGGACAAATATGTCAAATTAACAAGATTTTCCAATGGAAGTTGTCTTTATGGACCATTGTGATAGTTGGGCTAGCAGCACTTTATGATTAATTATGCAAGATATTAAATGAGATTAAGTGTAATTCGGATAGGCCTATTTCTCTATATTGTCAGAAGGAGGAATATTCATACCTAATTCAGATATAGACATCTACATGACAGCTTTCTGAAGTGAGGCAAAATTAGTCTTAATTCTATATATTTTTAAAGAACAAGTTGGCCATGTTCTTAAGCCTCTACTGAGGTATCAACAGACATATGAAACAGCCTTCATCTGGGTAGAGCCATGGCAATTTATACAGGAGAATGTTTAATTTATAATTATGACAGAACTACCTTCAGATGTCTCCTTTTGTTCATGCACATGCTTTTTTCTTTTTGTTGGACTAAAACTTCTGTGCATTATTTTTTGATACATTTGTTTGTTCAGATCTATTTTATGACATCACCAAAGGATTAGCCACTGCACTCTGGTAACAAAATTACAAAGACCTTCCTTCACTTAAAGGCAACAAATCAGTAAAAAATCTCAGTGCAATAATTACTGTTATTTTAAAAGGGACCCTGAACCCTACAAAACTCCTGGAAATGAAATTTAATCAAAGACAAAAGATGAAGAAAAATCCACAAAGTAATACATCCTAACATAATATCGAATCATTTGAGAATTGATTTAAAGTGCAAAAATTAAAAATAAATTTATAATACAATCATAGGTTAACAGTATGCATTTATTAAAATAATAGTTCTTTGACACATAATAGCAGAACTTTGGAATGAAAAATATTGTTTAACAGATTATATTTTACTAATCCAAAAAAACCCAGTCATATTGTGTCAGGTCACCTACAACGATGCTGAAACAGGAGCTTTGGTCCCTGCCTATACAACCAGGGCGCTGTTCAATCATTAGGGCTGTCACACCTGAGTGCTGAGGGTCTGTCATGGTGCAATGGGAGCAAGTGGTGGCGTGGGGCCAGGTGCTCCTGCTGGGCAGAGGGTAGGGCATGTGATCAGGGATGGATGCAGGCCCAGGGCACCCATCCTGGTGTTTGGGGCCAGGCCTGATGGTGCCAGGGATTCCTGACCACCCCATGAGGCCACGGGGACAGGGTGGGAATGTGGCTGAGCTCAGACCTGGCTGGCATGGTAGAGGAGGAAGGGCAAAGCATGTGGCTGGGTCTATTACAATAGCATGATGACAGGGCAGGGTCATGGGCACCTGTCCTACCTTTAGTTTAAAAAATACAATAGTTTGTAACAAGTGTATTTGTAAAAAGAATATTTTTGGCCATTTTAGTGTGTTTAGCTGTCTGTATGCCAGTGCTGCACTATGGACACTTCTGAAAACTGGTGTCTCCGTGATTGAGTTTCATAAATAAAACTTTACTCTTATTTCCTATACGATATTAAGTAAGACTTAATAGTTTGCCCAAATCCTTTTTTTTCAGACAGAAAGTTGAAATCCTGGCTGTGCATTCTGAGAATTTTGATGGATGAAGTAATCCATAATGATTGAGTCTGTTCTTCAATGATGAAAGAACGAGTACGGTGGTTACTTGTTCCATGTCCTGACAAAGACAGATATTGACCATAGTTTTCTGCCATTAAGTTAGATCAGAATGGTAGAAGATATTTAACTGTATTACAGCTGCACATGTAGAGAATGATTAAACCATCTAAACATGATGCTGTCCTCTCAAATCACTTCAGTGTACATTTTAGAACCACTTATCCAGAAGCTGGAGACAAGCCTTCAGTGTTTGCTTTTCAATGTAACATTTTCATTATAGATGACAGACTATCCTTGCAACAGTTCTAGGTAAAAAGTCAATCTTTACTGACATTCCACTTTACTGTATATGTGAAAATATGTTTATTTTAGTTTAGCATAAAAAGAAGTGTGGCAGTGTCTCAGGACATACACTGCTGTAGAGTCACTATTTATAAGAGCTGATGTTCTAGAACTGGCCACTGCCCTTGTTCTTGAGAAATGAATCATCACAATAAATTGTTAAGTTGTGGCACAGATCTCAGATCAGAGTTATTTCACCTTACAGTACGTGTGTCATTAGCATTTCACTTTGTCAAGAGCTACCTTTGCCATTTATTCTTGAGCTCTACTCTCAGACCTAAATCAGATGCTTTTTATGTGTAATAGAACTGTATCTACATTTCTATTTATATGTTATGCATCTTGATTCATAAATGCACAGCATACTCCAGTATTTATGACTACTTTCCCTCCATTTTTCCCCTTTTCCTCCAAATGCAATGTATCCTGTTCCCTGCTAATGAAGGAGATTGATGGAATAACTGTATTGCAAGAAAAAAATATTTTCACAGAATGTTGAATGTATTGCTGTGAAGACATCATAAAGCTTATTTCTCACATCTATTGCTTTGTTTTATGAGAGAAGGGTCAATTTAAAGACTCCCTGAAGGAGTGTAAATAAATATTTTTGGAGAAGTGTTAATTAATCCTTGTGAAAGGACAACATTACCTCCTCCCTTTACAGTTACTTAGATGATAGAAATATTTCGAGCTGTTGTCATATTTAACTTAAATAAATGAGTAGCCTTGAAGGACTGAGTATATGAAAATGCTTCCATGAAGACTGAACTGCACTATCATGAAATATACATGTTCAGACAAATAATTTAAAATAATAATAATAATAATAAAAGTAACAGTCATTCTGCATTCCCTTATCACTAAGTTCTCCAGTCCTCTTCTTTGTTTGTCTGGTTTATCCAAAATTCCCTTAGGCAAAGAGAAATGTGATATCACTTATTTTCTCAAGAGAAACATAAAATTTGACATTATTTATTTTCTTAAGAACACACACTATTATGCTGCAGTGTTACACAGATGCAGTGTGTTCATGTAGTACAGATAATAATATTTTATGATAAGGGACCCTTTGACATGGTTGTTCATAATCCCTACAAGAAAGAAAACTTTAGCCATTTCTCTCTTCCAAAGAGTTTGTGTCTGGGCAGAAGTTACGGCATGGTCCATAATCCATTATATCAAGAAGAGTGATTGTGTAGTAAATGCACAGAAGTCTTGTGATGCTTGACTTCGATGTGCTTTTCTGCAAAAAGTATCTGAGAAGTGCCCTGAAGGAGTTATATGTCTAAAAGGACAATTCGCAAAGACTGCAACCTGAATAGAAATCCATAAAACAGGTCAATGGAAAGTGAAAGGTGGAATTTACTGGGGATGGTATATTCCAGTAGGTGGGGTGGCATCAAATTCATGTTTTCCTATATACTTCTGGAACTAAGCTACTTAATGGTATAGTTAGGGATTAGAGATTTCAAACTCTTGCAGAGATATGTGGTGGGATATGAATATCTTGATGGCAATTTACAACTGTGCCATTAAGAGATGCATGAAGAGAGGCAGGACTCCCCTTCAAGTTTTTTTCCATGAATAATATCTACATGATCTAACAGTGAGTTGTAGATTAAAACTACAGGAGATCTTGGCTTATAGAACTGTTTTCCTAACAGCTTTCTACTATGCAGGAAAACACTGGAGCTGTTAAGTTTACTTTTGAAAAATGCAAGACAGTTTCATATGAAATATATATATATTTCCTATTTATGGATTCAGACTGTGAAGAAAACAAGAATTAATGTAAAGTGCTTTCTGCTTTGTAAGAAAAGATACGGAAGTTTGAATGGCACATGAAACCACTGAAGACAAAAGAATCCTAATGAGGTTGTACAGAAACTTAAGAGGACTCCTTAAAGGGGAAGTCCTATGAGACACAATGAACCACTGCATGTAATGATACAGAGGTGGAAAATGATATAAAGCAGCAGGATGTAGAGCAAAGAGGTAGGAAAAAGAAGAGTAAAGAAAGAACTATGTAGTAATTTAAATTTGACTTTCACAAAACTGGAAAACAAATGGTGAAATAAATTTTTAAAAGGGCATAATGAAGTCAGGAGAACAAATGACCACAAGCTGAACTTGTAAAGGTAGGAAGTGAAGGAAAGAGGGAAATAAGCAACTATGGTGACTTCATAACAGATAGATGTCTGAGTTTTGGATTAAGAAACTAGAATAATAGACTGCCCCCTGCGTATTAGCAAAAGAATGTCACAGTAATACAACTAGATATCTGAGAGAAAATACCTGTAATGTGAGTGAATGACCCAAGCAAAAATACCTGATATGACTAAAAACCTTTTCTGGAACCAAAGAGACATTTTGTGCTAGGGGCAATAAAAGTGACCTTCACAGAGATGTTTGTGATACTTAAGAAGAGCAAAGGAGGCTAGTGATATGAGAGCTTTTTTGGTACTTATACCAATGTTGTGGAGGAAAGAATTTTGTCTTTTTCAAAGAACACAGCAAATATTTCTGAGACAATAGCTTAGCATCTTTGCTTTCAACAACCTCCCTGTAAGAAGCTGTACATATTGTTACAGGACTTACAAAAACAGTAACATCAACATAGGGGCTTAAAGCTGCTGAGGGAAAGAGGTAAAAAGCATACCATATGAATTAAAAGAAACCCTTGAAGCCATGTCTAATACACTATGTAAACAAGAATGTAGAGAATTTGGTAACAAGCATTCGGTTTAGGGAGGCAAGGCGCTGTAGCATTCATACAGAAAAGTAGAAGTATAATAAAGAAAACTAAATGTAGTATTAAATAATATTAATTATTATTCTAATGTTGGAAAAATAGCTGTAATCCAGTAACCAAGTTCCTATAGATGGATTTTTTTTGATAGCAAAATCCATGTAGAAAGCAGAGATTTAAGAAAAGGCAGAAAATTATATTTACATGCCAGAAATTAAAATATCACTGAGACACAGAACAAAAAGGGAGAGTATTGTTGAAGTTCCAAGGGTGAGGAGAATTCTTTCTCCTCTGTCATTTAGATCTGGGTATTTGCTAGGGGCTATCAGGAGTAGCAGGCAAGCTAAAAAAGAACTGGCTTGCAATAGTCAATATAATAAAAGAGAAAAGGAGACCAAGTGTGAGAAAACATGTTTACTAAAGAGGAAGTGCTCCATTTCTTACACATAATTTGGGTAAACATTTTCACTGTAAAAAGATTTTTGGAACATAATGTCCTCAGTTGGACAGTAGAGGTTGACACAGAAGAAAGACCTCTGGCCAAAGATTGTTTTTCTCTTGTCCTGCAAAAGTACATTCTGAGCTGCTGAACTATAAATAATAATTTCTTCCTCCTTTGTTTGCATTATGCAAGAAATCTTTGGTACTTTTGGCAAAGTAATAGTAACATGAGAAGCAGTGTGGGTTCCCATTACAACCAAAGCAGCAGGGACTAATAAAAGCATGTAAGAAGACTTCTTCAGAGAGAGTTAGTAACTAGACTGGAATAAAGTGGGTATCTCAGGTTTGTATTCACAGTTATGATCTCTGATCTCAAGCTAGGTTCATAACACAGCTTGCTTTTCTGTTTAAAAGATATGATATAAGTTGTTGGGTCATTTTAAAAGCTGGCCACAATGGTGGTTAGTGTAGTCATGTCTGGGTCTGGCTCCACTCCCATTTCAATTAACTTTTTATTTCCCCCCCCAAATACAAATCAGAACATTAACAGGAAAGGAATATAAAATTCCTTCACGAATATCTTGGGCATCCCAATGGCTGTCTGAATCTCTGGGAAGGCAGTATACACAGTTTCAGATCACTGCTCCAAATAGGGTCAATCCAAAAGAATAGAAGTGGCCTCATTGCTCACCCGTGTGAGTACCTAGCTATAGAAGAGCTTTCTTTGTTGGAGCACAGGTAGGTAGAGAGGACAGCTATGCAGCTATTGGGTCATACAGGCAAGATAATTGATGATTGCATTTGATTTCCCTTTAAAGACTCTGATCATCTCTTCACAAGTGTTGCCTCTTTTTCTCATCTCCTCTGTGGTCTACTGTGGTCTACTGGCTAATGCTACAGCACCTAACCTTTCAGCTGACGAGGGACAGATAGATGCTTCTGGTGTCCATTGGTAAATACTTGGCTAGGCTGAGCCATATTTCTTCTGATGAAGTAAAGCAGCACTTCGGTGAATACGTTCCACCTATTTTTCTTACCCCTTCCAGTTTGCTGTCTGTTGCATCAGAGCCAACTCTTACCATGAAATTTATCACCCTGGCTACCAATATAGGTGCATGAACATACAATTTTACTCTTCTCCATTCAACCTTAACAGAAGCTGACAACCTTCTTTAAAATTAGCCAAATGTCTTACAGAACATTAAATTTGAAGTGTCATGGGAAAACAGGAAGATTGCGTATGACTGAGTGTATGTGACGCAGAAGCCTTAATAGGAAATGATAAAGGCAACAAACAAAACAGAGTGAGAGAAGCTAGATCGCTGAGTACAAAAGTTGATGGTTTGCCTTCTCTTCATGCACCAATAGAAAAAACCCTGAGTTTTAGGAATTTGCCCAAAAGGATTGACTTCAGTTGGCAACACAGAAATATATAACCACAAAGTCATCCTGGGAGTTGCTATGAAGATGCAATTTCTCCTTTTCAAAATTTGGTGGATTTTGTTCATTAGTTGTGTACTTGAATTTTTAATTAATTATATGTTATAAATGAGAAAATTATTAAAAATTTGAGATGGAAAATATCTACAATAGCACCTCTATCTATCTTCTCAATTTAGAGTTGTTTGTATTCTTGTGTATGCTGTCCAGTGCAAAATAAATGGTTCCTGTAATGGGAATTTTAACTGTCCCTTTGAAAGAATGTCCTCTGTTTAATAGTCTGGAAATTTGGGGTATTTTTTAATGATATTTAGCCCATATTTTCTACATTCAGTTTCATTTTGACAGTCTAGGACAACTTGGTGCTACTAACATTAGCACCAATCTTAAAAATCCAACAGTCTTAAAAATCCCATAAATTACCATTCAACCGAGGCAGAAGAGGAGAAAGGAAAAGATTCTTTGTGAGTACCTGTTATCTACAGTCTCAGAGAATTAATGATGACAGATTCCTCTGAAACACTGCTGTGTAGCAGCAGTAGTTGTCTGTTTGCCATATTTTGGCTATGGCCCTCTGGATCACGAAATAACATCTCAGGGTGCAAATTCCATTTCATGCATTTACAGAAAAGCATGTGATATAAGCCAGGAAATAAAATGTAATACTGCAAGGAGTATAAAATCTAAGGATGGGAATGCATTTACTTCCACAAAAGTATTAATATTCTGGAACAAAGTGAGAGATCTGTGCACTTAGAATAAAATCCTGATCTAAGGAAAAGCAAAATCATACTTTAAGGTAGGTTAATAAGGCCTTTTTGTCTTTAAGATAGCTCTGTTTTCATTTTGTTCGATGGTGCTAGGGTTTTCAGACATGAAGTCAGGAGATGGTAAATGTCTGTCATGCTGTCAGGCCTCAGTAAAGAAGTGTCAAAATATAAGTGTAACTTTTACTGAACATGGTAGACATTTTTTTTAAAGTACCTAAATATTTTTCTTAGTTGTCTTATTGACAGAGAGTATGAGCATTTGTTTAGATAAGGAGACAGTTTTTAAACTATATATATTATATATAATGTAACTTCTAAAATTTAATTTCCCTTAGTGGGTAATAAGTCATGTTCAGGATAGGTTGGTCATATGTTACATTTATGTTTATGATTCTGTTGATGTACATGAGAAAAATACTTTGAACTGGCAGACAGTCCCACTCTGGACTGAAGTTTGTCATTATAGATGATTTTTTTCCTTTCAGTGTTTCACAGTAATATTGCATTTGTTCATTTCATGCCAGGTGCTCATGACAGAAGCAAGCAGTGAGTTCAGATCCTCTTGGGGATATTTCTAAAAGAATTAAACTGTGGCTTTTACCTTCAACGATGCTTCAATTTCTATTTTAGGAAAATTAAAATTCCCCTATCCACTACTACATGTGCTCACCAGTATTCAGTCACAGAAGAATTTTAATAGAAAGGAAAAATGGAAAAAAATCCAGCCACGTACATGAGACTCTAATCTAAGTATATTTGCTATTTTTTGTGCAATTGGATGCTTGTAGAATGGGGCAGTACTGGTTCTGGCTAATGGCAGAACACTGTTTCAAAACAGATAGCAAGCAATTTTCCTCATATAGCTCTGACAATAAAAGTCAGTCCAAATTTCCTGTACTCTTGATATTTAAAGAGTTGGGACCAGTTTTAAGCAAAGACTGGCAATCATGTTTAGGTGTTTGGTGGTTCAGACAGGTGGAAAATGCCCAAATACTATTTCTAAATTTCCCAGCTGAAGTGCCATGTATTCCAGTGCATCATGTCAAGTTATTCTGTATCACATTGTCTAACGCAATGTGACTGATGCCGTGCCTCAGAAATAGAAGTAACTGACAGTGCCTAATCTAATTCATGAAAAGATGACCTTCAGAAGATGTACTTTGTGATACATGCCATGCAATATTTTCATATACCCTTTCCTTTAATTTCTGTTGACCTGACTGCAGACTTTTCTCAGGGGCCTGTCCCTTGTGACAATGTATTTGGTGTCACTCCTTTTCAGAAAACTCTGTCAATTTCCACAGTATTTGAACCAGAATTTCAATGTTTTTCTATCTTGCAATCAACTGAACAGCTTATCTATGAATATTTCAGAAATTTGGAAGTAGACTTCTTCATTTTATCTTTGAAATTATAAGAGTTTAGGTGTGATAAACTATGCTCATATAACCATCAAAATACAAATATGTAGTCCGGACACAGTATTCTTTCATGCATACTTATAAGGTGTTATATCTTTAAAGAGCTCAGTAGGTGTAGTAAATCAATTCATAAGTTGTAAAAGCTTTCTAATTATTTGGTTTCAAATGGAAATTAAATGAAAAGTGTCTTGGATAATATATTTGATTCAACTGTATTACCCTTATCTACTATCTTCTCAATGTTTTGTGTTCGAAAAAAATGTTTTAAACTATGTGCTGACACTTCACGTAAAGTTATCAATTGGTATGAGTTATTAATAAAATGAGTTAATTGTCACACAAATATTTCATTCATTCTGTGCCCTTAAGCTTAGTTTTTGATAGAAGGTGATTAGTGCAACTGATTATTTGCCAAGTTATTTTTTCAGGTTTTTATTACTATGAATAATAAAATTCAAAATTATAGGAAAGGTTTCCAGTAAATAATGACCAAAAATGTTGATATATTTTGGGCTTTAGTATATGTTTTTTTATTCTTAACATCAGATAGTGTCAGGAAACATAGCTTTTCATGGTGGAAGCATGTTATTTTGACAGTTGCATCAAAATACTACATTTGATCACAAAAAGGAAACCTGTGATTGCTTTTTTGATATTCCTATGAGAGAATTATTTTTCTGCATTACTATAATCTGATATTGTGTGTTAGTTAGAACTAAGCCTTATGAAACATCACCCTGAAGGTCAAAAATAACTCTCATATGAATTTAACCAAATGTTTGAAGGGAGGAAAAGAGGTTTGCAAACACACCACTCTGTCTCCTGCAAATCCCACGGGGATTCTCAACTGCTGACTCCTTATCTTAACATGTAACATAATAACCAATTACTGTCAAAGTTACCAGACCCATCAGACTCCTATTGCATTAACCTTACGCACTGGTTCAAAAGAAATGCAATCAATCCACTGCTAAATTAATTACTAATTTTAAAGTTATCATATAATAATATGATCCCAAAATTGGCATAAATCATGTGGTTAAGCATCAAATTAGGTATCAAGAATGGCAAAGGACTGGCAAGTCCTGTTCAAAGGATTTCATTACATTCATTTGCTCAAGCACTGAGAGGTCATAATTTTAACCTTGTATGGGTCCAAACTATATGAAAATTATTCATGTCACCAAAGTCCAGCAATAATTCTTTTAATTCTATGGCATATTAATGACCAACAACGAATGAGCCCCTTAAGTGTCTCATTTATTGTCTTAAATATGAAAATGTTTTAGAGATTAGAGAGGAAATTGTTTGAATTAATTAACTGAACTGACGCTCAGGGGAACTGGTACAAGATTTTCAGACAAAGGCTGAGAATTTACCACAATGACATTTCTTTCATCGTTAGAAAATATTGTACCAGAGGGACTTTGAGGCACTCTTTAACATTTTAGCTGATGTCTGTTGAGGGCTCGAGATTCCTCTGAAAGCATTTATTTTATTCATTGGAGACTCGTCTCAATTACGGCATGAAAGGCATCACATTAAAATAGCCATGAGGCCCACAAATTTCACCATTTAAATGGGAACGGATAACTGACACAATGAAAATTCAGAATGTAAATGGAAGCTATTAAAGTAATAGGATCATTTATAAAAATGCTTTTTTCAAGAAAGGTAATGTGCAAAAAATAAAAACAGTACTATGTTGAACAAGACTAACAATCAAATTATGTTGAACGGGACTAACTTAATCACTTTTTTCCTTCTGTTTTATGATATCTATTAAAGAAAAGCACTTAGTTCATAAATGTAACTCTGCATCCTTATTCTTTGCAGTGGTCCAAGTTCTGGGTAGGACCACAGTGTATGCTTTGAATTAATTTGATGTTCTAGCTCATGTTGTTGCTACTTTTAAAAAAGACAAGATTTCAGATGGTGTGAATTCACAGCCCTTAATTACAGCCTGTTATCTTTTCTTGGTTGTCCATGGAGCACAGATCACCAAATGTCCTGAGCTGTGTCCTGATTCACTGATATGAACAAATGAGAATTTATGTCAACTGTGTCTAAGTATTGGCTGGCCCATGTGGTCTTTGAACTGATGCCTCCAAAGGGTAGGGGTTTCAATACTCACATAGTTATACATGTAGGGCATGATACTTTTAAAAATGGTGTTTGCTGCAATAGTTCAGAAGAAAAAAAAAAAACAAAATAAAACAAATTTTGAAGACTCTATAACAGGTCCTCTTCTGTACTTAACACACTTTTATTCTCATCAGCACACCTTCCTGTATTCCTATATTCCAGATACTTCCTTGCTGTCTCACTTTGACCCATTCTCCTTTTA
This sequence comes from Phalacrocorax carbo, assembly GCF_963921805.1. Taxonomy (NCBI): domain Eukaryota; kingdom Metazoa; phylum Chordata; class Aves; order Suliformes; family Phalacrocoracidae; genus Phalacrocorax; species Phalacrocorax carbo. The sequence goes on along the minus strand of NC_087513.1, from coordinate 36,385,746 downwards.
ACAGGGGTATTACTCCTTGTAACACAGCACTGGCTAATGTGGCTTGCAGTGTCTCACTGGTATTTGCTAGGACTGGTGCCCAAAGCTGGAGCAAGCTGTTTGTACCACTCTCACACCAGCAGGAAGTCCAGTCTCTTATGAATTTAAAGGAAAGACAGCTAAAACCCATATAAAAACTTTACAATAAATTTAGCTCCTCTGTGCTAATGGTTTGATTGGCTGAGAAAGGATGTGATATGCATGGGAGAAGCATCAACGGCATTTGATTTCTACTGGAAAGAGCCCAATGCGTCGTTGTCAGAGTTTTCATGACTAGGTTTCTGATAACTAGTATATCCTAGGAAGCTATCTATTTTTAACCTATTTTACAGTGAAAAATGACTAATACTAAGGAATAGATATGTAATAAAAATAAATTAAAACACGACATTACTGCAAATAATAAACTCTCCAATGTGAGGCAGAAGCATGTATTAGTGTACAAATTATAGTCATGCCATATATTGTCTTTACTTTTTTATAGAAGAGGCATTCTATGAGGTATCTGCTCTTATTGTCCTCCAGATTTTAAGGTTTTTCTGTCTTTTCTTTCTCCTTATTTCAGATGGGCCAGAAAACTGAAATATAAATTATTCAAATAGCAGTCTATAAAATTTAGCATTGCTTGCATAGTCAAAGCCATTGACTGTGAATAGTTATGAATATGATAGCTGTATCCCTGCACATAGTAAATGTTGAGGAATACTGCTGATCATGTATGCACAGTGCTCTGTCATGATGAGTTTAAACAGGAAATATGTGTTGATGAGATGATCGACTCTATTTGTAAGATACAATTTAATAAATCAAAACACTGTTGTGAGAGAGAGGAGAGAATTCAGAATTAAACAGAAGAAGGTATGATCTGTAACAATTAACCTATTCATAGTAAATAGTGTAGTCAACCACTAAAGCAATTAAAGAAATAATTAATGTTGTATCATCATTACACTGATTAATGTATAAATATGAATATTAAATATTTATATTAATAAAGCATTTGTGTACATTAACAATTTAATTATTCTCTTACCTCAGTGTTTAAGAAAAATTGCTGACATATACCCATAATGCTGAGATGCACATCATTAGAGACTCAGTATATAACCCTCTAACAAAATACTGAGCAAAGTGCTATTTCTGCCCCATGAACTTAGTATTGCCATGAAGGTTGGGTTGGTCTCATTTTTCAGTCTCATGCTCCTTGCAGTTTTGAATATACAATGAAGAAAGTCTTGAAAGTCCCCGTGATTAACACTCAGGTATTACCCCTGAAGTTTGGCATTCCTTTAATTTCAAAATAATTTTTCCTACAATGGGCAAAAACATATTCATACAAGATTCAGGTCTGATAAATAAATTATTAGACCTGGTTTTGGAGTTTTCTTTGCAAAACTTTTTTCAGACTACTTTGGGTTTGTGTATGTTTTTTATGTAATTGCATTTTTCTTTTGTCCTTGTCTTTTTACTGTTAGCTATGGCAATGAGATTTTGACCTTTTTTTTTTAAGGACAAAAATATCAGTTATTCACTTCAGCCACAGTGAGTGTCTGCAATGCTATTCATACTACATTAAACCAAAAGTAAAATAGACATTTAACAGACTACAGAAAGAAATACCCTCAGCTGAATACATCTCAGGCTTCTTGGTTTTCACTGACAAAAAGTTGTATTGTCAAAAGCTGATATGACAGAATTTCTAACTGGGAAGATCCCATTGTTATCAAATGTTTACAGATTTTAAAGAGCAGTTTAAGAATCATCATCTCTAAGTATAATAAACTGGTGAGTGCAATAACTTTTTTGCAATGTATTATTCTGAAGTAAGAAAATCTGCCCCACTCAGGCTCCTTAAAGAGTCAAATACTGTTCTCATATTACACCAGCATGAATATGGAATGTCTCAGCTAAATACGGCAGGTTTGCTTTTGTACACACAAGGTAGGGCATGTCATGTTTTCATACAGACTTCTGTAAGCTTGTTGATAAAATATGGAAAAGCAGTATTCAGACTTCTCCTTTTTATCTGTCTCCAAGACTCTTGTAACTGTGCTGTATCACAGTAACACAGTTTAAGCTAAGAATATATTTTGACTATTGGTAGGATTGATTTAATCTATTTAAATTTCCAAGATACTGCTGTAATGCCCAAAAGTGTGCTACTAATATGGTGAGTCATGTTTTGACCTAGATACGTTCATCCAGTTTCTGCATATGTGATACTGATCATATCTTCCCTCCACTTTACTTTGACACTGACAAGAAATAATCCTATGACTCTGAGAACTTACCACATAAAATAAATGATGCACACCTTGCACAAGAAAAGTAAGATCTAGAAATATATGTAACAGAGATGGCAATAAAAAACCATATATTCTTTGACTATACATTTCTTACCTGGCCACAAGAAGGTTGTTTCCTACTGTATACACTAAGTTGCACAAGATAAGGATTCATAACTAGAAGTCAGATCTGTGAATTCTGTCCTCCAAACACCTGTGCATCTGTAAGCTTAATTCCAGCTTACTAAAATGCACATAGTAAGAAGTGATTCAACATTCAACAGATCATATGCCTCAGACAAACCTTCTTATCTTTCCAATATTAGCTTTCTAATATTAACTACGCATGTATTAGTAAAACTCTTTAATAGGCATATGTCAGATTCTGTCTGCTCTTTGGAGTTTTTCTTTTCTCTGAACGAGACTTGTCCCTATGCACATAAACAATAGAAGTATTATGTGTCTCCTGAATTTCAAAATTTGACCTGCTCTGCAAAATATAGATGTTACCATTTTAACAACACCATGATGTTTCATTTTCAGAATGAACAAGTTGTTACTTTCAGTTTTTCTAGTATTTAACTAGATTTTGCCAGTGGCAATTACATTTTCTTTTATTTTGCAGTTCTAGAGTTTTTCTGGTTGATGGTTTTTCTGTTTTTATTTTTTGCTTCAGCACTTTGTTTGCTTGAAGATGGAGAAATTTGATGGAAAGGTAAGAAATGTATCCCAGGCTCCTTTTTCCTTCTGCTTGCCCTAGAAAGTAGAAACTTTAGAAGTGATCTTAATAGCAGGAATGAAGGGCTCATGTTCTGTTTTATGCACCTAACGAGTGTGCACAGAATCCTATGGTGCTATGTACAAAGACACTTTCAAATTTTGTATGTCTTCCTCATTTCCTCCCTTGAAAACAAAACCAAAAAAAGCACAGTGATTACAGAATCTTTGGTATAAATTACTTTGAATACAGACTTAACCCATCTACTGAGATCCAGTTCTGTCATAAAAGTGTAAATGTATGAAATTTTGAACTGAATTTAAATTTTCTGCAATATGGTCTTCACACCCTACTTTTATAGAATGAATGAATCCATTTAAAAAGCATCCCTGTCTGAGTGAATAATTTTTGATGCAGCAATTTTTTTTTGTTGTTCAAAATGGAACAAAAACTAAGCTTGCCGACCAGAATGGTCAAAATCAACGATTTTGTGAGAAAGTTTGTATACACGTTCATGTACATATATATGTTCACATATGTACCCAGTGAAAAATGCAATTTCATACACATTTCTTGGTTCTCTGCTAAACCTTAATTACAGAATGTTTTTTCTATAGCCCGTATAATTATTTTGTACATATGTAGTATAAGAAAAGTTTATGCAAATAATATGATTCATAAATATGAACTCTTCTGGAATGATTCACCTGCATTAACCTTCAAATGCTCTGAGTTTTCTCAGTGAAGGTTGTACACAGACGTGAAGGACGAATGGATGTGTAGGTAAAGAGGTATAAGAGACCAGAATACCTGCTGTCAATCTGTGTTTAGACTTGCATTAAAATGAAAGTAACTTTAAAAATACTGCTCCTACAGAAGCAACAAAGGGCAGTACAAATTCCCGGTTACTGAGTTGGTTCCTTATCTTCATATTTTCTTCAGCTTCTATATCCTTTATTATATGCAGATTCCGTTTCCAACCAGAGGCGGCTGATCTGGGAAAAAAAAATGTAGGAAACTTTGTGGTGTTAAAGTTTCTTCCATGTCGTCCCATTACCCATTTGAGGAGCTCAGGATCTGAAGGCTCTGGAGCCACATCTGTATAAGATCTGCATTTCCACTCATGCCCTAGGTGCATTTTTTCCTCTGTGCTTAGGTTTCTAGAAACATGACATTCACTCTGCTGCAGCAGCTATACAGAAAGCTATCTGTACTAGCTAGTTTCTTGTAGCTATTAGATACCTTTCCCCCACCCACAGATTACTACATCAACAGTAGCTCTCTGTGATATCTAGAGTAGTGGGCTTGATCGTAAGTTACTTTTCTTCACTAACAGCTTGGGGATATCTTCTTACTTTATTAGGAAACATGTTACCAGTTTTTTTTTACTTTGGTTCCCTGCCCAGACTAGAGCTAAGTGGACTTGTCTTCAGGATCTGAGATTTTTATCAGTGTAATAATATTGGGAAAAAACTGGCATACCATTGAAGTGTACCAAATAATTCTGTTGACAGTGGACCAAAAAAAAAAAAAAAATTTACAGAAGTTGCTCTTTGCAGTATTACCTGCAGACTTGAGAGGTAAAAAATAAGTCATGTTGTTCTATTCAATACACTAACTAGAACTGGGCCTGAAAACAGAAGGCTAAAGTATTGTTCACATTTTTGCATAGCTACTGTCAGTGTAGAACTAAAGTTTGATCCAAATGGTGATCCTAGGGTCTCAGAGCTGCTAACTCTTTGTTCTGGATTTACCTAGCATAAAATACACAAATAAATTAGCTTGAGAGTAATGCATGCAGTGATCTCCTGTGTTTACATAGTAAGCCATTAAAATACTTTACCAGATCAGACACATTGGAGTTTAGCATATTTCAGAATCCATCTTTTAAAGTTTACATAAAACAATATATTGAAAAACTACTCAATACTGCAGGTACTGTTTTGTTTGTAATAAGTTAATTTGCATATTCTACGTGGTCTTCAAAGTTAAAGACACATGGTTAAAAGTGATGGAAATACCTTTTCTCCATTTAATATAAACTTTTTATGCAATTAATGGAAGATCATTTTAAAGATCATCAGTTTACTGTGCTTCCCCCCTACTTAGATTTTTAAAGCTATTTTTTTCTTAAATACTCATTTCTTATGCTTTAGAGGTTGCAGTAGAAATTGCACAGATCATTCTGGGAATGATTAGTCTGTTTTTCAGTCCTGCATCTTTCCAATATACAGGAAAAATGCTTGCGTTTTTCTAGGTTAATCCAATCACACCTTGGTAAATTTACTGAAGGTACAGGGTCGAGTTATTATTTAAAATGTTTTGTAGCGCTTCTTTCAGGAAACGTAAATATCAGTTTTAGTCCCTGTTACAACAGTGCAGCTAAAATGATCCTTGCTCGAATGCAGCTTTGAATGCCACCTAAAAGCTGAAAACTGCTCTTAGGGTTTTGCCTTCAGTTAATTTTTCATTTAAAGTGCAGCACTCTCACAAGACTACATTTCATAGCAGCTGCTGTTAGCTGGAAGTAAAAATAAGAAAATCAGACATCACTAACATTTGAAGATGGAATCTAATGGAAATCAAATCATCCCACAAAATCCATTTGGTGCTTATTTATAGAGTTGGCCATAAGTTTATTGACACTTAGGAAGAAAGGATTTTCTTACTGCCCTCAAATGGATACTAAACGTGTATTTGCCAGTCCACCCACATATCTCTAGTCACAACTGTATTTTGAACATGCTAGATAAGGGACTCATAATTTATAACAACACTTTCCCCCTCCTGAAACATCTGTTTAGTTCTTGGAAAAAAAACAGGCTTAGTGTTTGCTTTCTCACTTGCCTGATTTGGGCTTGGCAAGTGAATATGAAAATCTGCCAAGTGTTGCTGGCTTGCCAGGCTCTTGAGGCATTCAGCACTTACTAAGCTGAAGCTGGCATTTACTTTACAAATCAATAAACAGCTTACCAGCTAGCTAGTAGTCAAAAAGACCACCGTCCTACTACTTGGTAAGAAATAACTCACACCACTTAAATCTGTATCGTTTTACTCTCTGCTAATACTGTGTGGCTCTCAAGTTTTGTAATGAAATGGAAAATGTATGAGATTACTACATATGGGCAGTGTACTCCTGATTCTGCTCATGTGATACGATTTTGGTTACTGACTTCAGCTGGTTCAGGATTTCCCACGTAATATGCATTGGGCTTCCTATTTGATAAGGAAAATCCATTTGTCCTGATGACTGACTGGTCTGAAAAGTTTGTGAGGAAAACCATATGACTGTTACAGGGGGAAAAAAAAATATTGATTTGAGTTGTAGTGTAAGGATTAGATCTAAAAAGTATACTAGAATGATGAAGGTGAAGCATACAGTCCTCTGCACTGAACTGCCTGGCATTAACAAATCTGCTAGCAGAAATCTCATCTGGAGGAGACTTTTAAGTGATTTAAGAGCATGGATGCCTTCTGCAGCTGCTGTGGCCCAGGGCACTCCTGCCCAGCCACTGGAGCCCAGCCCACTGCCTAAGGAACCCAAGGCCTCTGACCAGGCTGACGAACATGGCTGCTGCGTTCCCATTTGCAGGTCTAAGTAGTAACAAACATGAGCATATATCCCACAGACACACATATGATCACAGATGTACTTGCAGCTTTGAGAAAAGGTAAACAAAGCAGAAATTTTTACTGTAGGTGTAGGAACTGAAGCACTGAAAGATTTTGGTATTTGTCCTGCACCCTTCAGATCCATACAACATTGAATCATAGGATCATAGAATCATAGAATCATTAAGGTTGGGAAAGATCTCTAGGATCATCAAGTCCAACAGTAAACCCAACAATTCCATGTCTCCTAAACCATGCCCTGAAATGCCACATCTACCCTTCTTTTAAATACCTCCAGGGATGGTGACTCCACCACCTCTCTGGGCAGCCTGTTCCAATGCCTGACCACACTTTCAGTAAAGAAATTTTACTAATATACAATCTCAGCCTCCCCTGATGCAGCTTGAAGCCATTTACTCTCATTCTGTTGCTAGTGACCTGGGAGAAGAGACCAACACTCGCCTCGCTACAACATCTTTCAGGTAGTTGTAGAGAGCGATAAGGTCTCCCCTCAGCCTCCTCTTCTCCAGGCTAAACAACCCCAGCTCCCCCAACCTCTCCTTATAAGACTTGTGCTCTACACCCTTCGCCAGCTTCCTTCTCTGGACACGCTCCAGCAATTCAATGTCCTTCTTGTACTGAGGGGCCCAAAACTGAAAACAGTATTTGAGGTGCGGCCTCACCAGTGCCGAGTACAGGGGCATGATCACCTCCCTACTCCTGTTGGCCACACTATGGCTGATACAAGCCAGGATGCTGTTGGCCTTCTTGGCCATCTGGGCACACTGCTGGCTCATGTTCAGGCAGCTGTTAACCAGCACCCCCAGGTCCTTCTCTGCCAGGCAGGTCTCCAGCCACTCTTCCCCAAGCCTGTAGAATTGCATGGGATTGTTGTGACCCAAGTGCAGGACCCGGCACTTGGCCTTGTTAAAGCTCATACAGTTGGCCTTGGCCCATCAATCCGGCCTGTCCAGATCCCTCTGTAGACCCTTCCTACCCTCAAGGAGATTGACACTCCTGCCCAACTTGGTGTCATCTGCAAACTTACTGAGGGTGCACTCAATCCCCTCATCCAGATCATTGATAAAAGTATTAAACAGGATTGGCCCCAATACTGAGCCCTGGGGAACCCCTACCATGACTGGCCACCAACTGGATTTAGCTCCCTTCACCACAACTTTCCGGGCTCCACCATCCAGCCAGTTTTTACCCAGTGAAGAGTACACCCATCCAAGCCACGAACCCATGTACACCCATGTGATCTCCAAAATCAGTTTCAGTTAGAAATAATATTGGTTATCACATTATTTTGTTCTGCTGATGCTAGAGTTTTGCAGTGTTTTATATATACAAAATTAATTACTTTTTTCATCCTGAGAAGTCAGAGTTTTGTTGATACCACTTTAATAACTGATGATCTTTTTTATTTCAGCCTCTTTGCTTCCAAATTCCTATTTTTGGGGAAGAATGGCATGAAAGATTGCCTATGGAACAGCTACAGAATATAGGGGCCTCTGTCTATAAGACAATAGTTTGAGTAGGAATTACCTTACCTGGCCCTTATAGCCCAATAAACCTACTCCCACACTATTAATGTGTGTCAATATGTCTTGACTTGTTTAGTGCTGTGTACTCTTGATAATGATTTTACATTTGAGATCTGTGGAACTGGTAACTCCTGGGCTCTGATTAGTCCCATTGTGTATCTTCTTTTGGACCCTAGTTAGGTTTTTGCGCTCTGCACTAAAAAAAGTAAGTTCACTCCGGAATCCTCTTCTCTGTAAATAAATAGCATTAGGTTTTTTTCTCAACAGTGCAAATGTGTTACCCTTGCACAGTGGAGTCTCACGCTTTAGAATTATATCTTCAATTCAGAGTTAGAGAACTTCTCTGCTGTGGCAAGCTAGATGATTCAGGATGTCCGATGGAAAATTATAGCCATTCATCAGCTAAGGCTAGGGAGTAATCTTTTATTATAAAACCTTCAGTTTCTGGATGATTGTAAAGTACAGCAGACAGAAATACTCCCATTGTACTCCTAAGGGACTTCTTGCTTCACAGGAAAGAAAAACAGTCATACTGAAGTTGGGTTTTCCCTCGCCCCTCCCTTTCTTTTTTAATAATTTTTTCCTTCCTCCCACCTTTTCTTTTCTTTTAAACCACAATTTCCGGGATACTTTAAATACAGAAATATGTCAAACATATTCCAGATTATAGTTTGTGCTTGTTCAGCTCCTGCTTTAACTTCTGAAGAATTTGACAGTTACTATGAATATAGGCTTCCCAGTGTCTAGGGAGGTTGGGAGCTGTGTTCTCTCTATTGATTGCTTTGGACAGAGATGGAAGAGGTAGTTGACTGTAGCTGTTTCCTAGTGGGAGGGTGAAAAAAACCAGGAAACTGTTTTTTGACAGAACTGTTTGGCTCACTGCAGGACAATAAAATTATTGCAATAAAACACATAGTTTCAACAGTCATCCCACACAATGTGAGATGATTGCTATTACCTTTGCTAACTCTTTCTGTGTTTAATCTATTTCTTTGGATTCTTTATATTTATGGAGAAGATAGCTCAGATAAATTGGAAAGCAGACTTTCATGAATTGAGTCCAAAGAGCAGTTATTTTTAACTTTTGTCAGTTGCTGAGCCATCACTTTAAAGAACCTGCTAAAGCATTGGAGGGTTTTTGAAAAAGATCTTTACACAACTAGAATGCTGTTCAGGTAGAATCTTGTGTAGAAGTTTAAGGATTTATGCCTTGCACTGAGCAGGACCTTAAGTACTTATCCAGGTGTGAAAGCAGAATTCACAAAACTAAAGTCAGTAGAGTAGGAGATACAGACTTACTTACATCAGTTTATGTACCTATCTGAGGGTTGTGTCTAGATCCTTAAATAGCTGCCTGCACATAATTGCCTACATCATCTTTAGTGGCATAACCTTCTTGAGCTAGAACACATATCCACACTACAAGAATCCAGGGATTAATATCTTCTTTTCTTCCTGCGATTATTTAATTAACTTCTTTTTATCAGTATATGTTAACTTTAAGGCTTGCAGGAGTGGAACAAACTATCCCAGACAATTTTGTTCTACATTACATGAAATAAGTAATGGAGAGAGGAAAGGAGGCCATTGTATTTGATTCCAGCATTCAATGGACATGGTCCTCTTTTGGCAGAAGACACTGTCTGGATTTAGTCTTATCCCCATTGTACATTTCATAGTGGAATATATAATCATGTAGGAACAAACATCTCCTTAGTCCATAGCTTCTGCCCAGAGAGTTTTACAACCTGGTAATGAAGGCACTCTTTAAAGAGAACAGAACTGTAGTGCTGAATCCCTAAAGGATAAAGATTTTAATGAAAGGAAAAAGAAAAATAGATTCTTCCTTCAAATGGCAAAAGGGTTAAAGCAGAAAAAGAAAATTGTTAGGAACTTTTTCCCAAGAGCTAGGAGAATGTTATCTTGAACAACTCCATAGAGATGAAAAATATCTTCTAATTTACTTCTTCTGTATGCCTATGATAAAGGTCAAGGAATGTGTTACGTTAGGTAAATCTCTTTGGAATTCTGGCAAGGAACAAATAGAGTCTTTTCAATGTTTTGTAGTTTTTTTGGTTGCATTTTGTTTTATTTTATTTTATTTTATTTTATTTTAAAGTTATTTTATTTTATTTTATTCTTAATTTTCCAGATTGTCATGATTTTGATTGGAATAGAGTTAATTTTTTTCACTGTAGCTGGTACAGTGCTGTGTTTTGGATTTAGGATGAGAATAATGTTGATAACACACTGATGTTTTAGTTGTTGCTAAGTAGTACTTACACTAAGTCAAGGACTTTTCCAGCTTCCCATAATCTGCCAGCTGCATAAGACGCTGGGTGGGGACACAGCCAGGACAGCTGATCCAAACTGGCCAAAGGGATATTCCATTTCATATGATGTCATGCTCAGTATAGTAACTGGGGTGAGTTGGCCTGGGAAAAAAAGCAATCATGGCTCCAGGACTGGTGACGTTGGTCAGTGGGTGGTGAGTGGTTGCATCACTTGTTTTTTCCCTGGGTTTTGCCTGTCTCCCTCTTGTTATTTTCCTTTTCATTATGTTATTATTATTATTGTTGTTGTTGTTGTTATTGTTGTTATCATTATTATTACGACAAAGACGACGACTTCTACTACTACTGTTATTACTGGTTCATTTTAATTTTTAAACTGTTTTTATCTCAATCCATGGGTTTTCTTACTTTTGCTCTTCTGATTCTCTCCCCCATCCCACTGGGGTGGGGGGAGTGAGCGAGAAGCTGTGTGGTGCTTAGTTGTTGACTGGCGCTAAAACACAACACAGATGAAGCTACACCACATCAATGTTAGGTCAGCACATTCATTAAGTAAATGCACCACAGAGCTGTTGTGATTATCCTCAAACTGAGTAAGTTAAGGAAATTCAGACTTAAGTTATGCATATGAGAAATCCTAATACCTTGATGTAGAAAAGAACACTGTTAAGGTACTGCACATGTGACACCAGAGACTTCAATAGTCATGTAATTATGATGAATGCATGGGCTTTTTGAAAAAATTAAAGTTTGAGCTTTGACCTCCTGATATCCACAGTTTCCCCATTGAATGAGGAATTCTAACTCTTATCCAGTAAAAATCCACTCTTTGCTACCATTAGTGTTATTTTATTTAAAGTCCAAAGACTGTGTAAGAAAGGTCTGTTTGTGTATACGGAAAGGGGCTTACTTTTCTTTTTTCTCTCTCCCTTTATCTTTCACCCCTCCTCCCCAGTAGAACTATGTAAAGGCAAACATTTTCATTTTTCATGTATGCCATTTTTTATCCCAGATTTCGTTCACAGCTTTATTCAATAACTGTTCCTTGCTGATGTCACATTAAATGCTTTAAGAAACAACAGGAACAACAAAAAACTCCCCTAAAATTTGGGGATCTGAAATATAAACTACAGCTGAAAAGTTCTCCTAGACACATATTAAACCTGCTTCTGTTACTTTGTAATTATAAACTGTTCATCCCTCTTCTTTGTGTGAAATGAAAACTTCCCATTTTTATTTGCAGCTTTGAAATGAAGTCACTCAATATATGTTTAAAGATATTTTTCTGTCAAACTATGTTTGGATGTTTATGTTGTAACAGCATATCTTTTCTCTAAAGCATGACAATTGTAAAACCAGTGAAAAAATGATCAAAGCATCACTGAGAGATTTCTAAGGTAAAATGAATTTCCTAGAAACCAAGCCATATAACTAATGTACATACACTTTTTTTTATTATTAATGGATGAGTAAGAAGGTAATTATTTTCAGCTTCATTAAAGGCATTGTTTTATCCACAAAATATTTTTTATAGGCAAAGAGGCAGCACACCTTATATACATTTAAGCAAAGACAAAAATTTATTGTTGATATCATGGAAATCTTAAGAACCTAATCATCCTTAGCCCAGACTGAATTGTTATGGAATAAAGAAACACTAATAATGCACTTAAAATTATTATACACACATTTAGTTCTTGCCTCTTTTCCTGATGAGCTCACCCTTCCCCTTCTCTTCTGGGCTGTAAGGTTGGAGGTTTAATTCTGTTTGTGGGGTGTTACAGCGAGTCATTGGCATCTGGAGTCTTTCAGCAGGAGGAATATTATATTCTTGTTAATGATTACTCCTTCCTTACTTTAGGATTCACTTGGGGTTGTTTTTGTATATTTGCCCATACAGTTTCACACTTTGGTCTTGCTTCTTTACTTTGCAGCACCAGGTTCTATCCAGATTTACTGCATATGGTGACTTTTAGTATATTTGACATAACTTCCGTGTTCTCCCTGCAACTTCTAAATGTGTTTTTGTGCAGCTCCAGGTCTGCATTTTTTTAACTGACCAAGCTTGAGTTGTTTATAGCTGTGTGGTCTCCAGTGCCACCTGTGCCCATCTCTTACCATCCCATGTCTGTACTCCTCTGTGCCACATCCCACATCTCCACTTCTTAAGGCTCCTGGTATCCAGGTCTGTATATTTCTACACTCGTAACATCATGTGTGAGTCATAAATAACTCATCATACATGGAATAACTGCTTCTTACTGCTATCTATATAAAACTATGGTTGTACCATACAAAGATAAAGAGGAGTAAAACAAATTAGCTATAGACACCTGCTCAGTTAGAGAAACTACAGTCACAGGTAAACCAAGTAAAGTTGCAGGTAGGTCAGGAAAAATTTACACAGAGAAAGCCTGGAAAATCAGAGTCCTGGAGGCTTGCAAATTCAGTACAAAGCTTATGGCCTGTTATTAGCTATGACAATACTTTATTACAGGCTATATGTTACAGAATTATTAGAGAACTGACTCAAAAACAGAACTAAGAGGATCGTGATCAATGGAGCAGAGTCTGGATGGAGGCCTGTCACTAGTGGTGTTCCCCAGGGGTCTGTGCTGGGTCCAGTCCTGTTCAACATACTCATCAGTGACCTGGATGATGGGATAGAGTGTAACCTCAGCAAGTTGGCTGATGATACCAAGCTGGGAGGAGTGGCTGATACACCAGAAGGCTGTGCTGCCATCCAGCGAGACCTGGGCAGCCTGGAGAGCTGGGCCCAGGGGACCCCAATGAAATTCAGCAACAGCAAGTGCAGGGTCCTGCACCTGGGGAGGAACAACCCCATGCACTGGTACAGGTTGAGGGCTGAACTACTGGAAAGAGGCTCTGTTGAGAAGGACCTGGGAGTGCTGGTGGCCAACAAATTGACCATGAACAATGTGCCCTTGTGGCCAAGAAGGCCAATGGTATGCTGGGCTGCATCAAAAGGAGTGTGGCCAGCAGGTGGAGGGAGGTTATCCTCCCCCTCTGCTCTGCCCTAGTGAGACCACATTTGGAGTGCTGTGTCCAGTTTTGGTCCCCCCAGTGCAAGAAGGACAGGGAACTGCTTGAGCAAGTCCAGCAGAGAGCTGCCAAGATGATCAGTGGACTGGAGCATCTCCCATATGAGGAAAGGATGAGAGACCTGGGTTTGTTCAGCCTGGAGAAGAGAAGACTGAAGGGGGATCTTATCAATACTTACAAATATCTGGAGCGCTGGTGTCAAGAGGATGGGTCCAGACTCTTTTCGGTGGTGCCCAATGACAGGACAAGGGGCAATGGGCACAAGTTGGAACACAGGAAGTTCCAGCTAAACATGAGGAAAAACTTATTTCCTGTGAGGGTGATGGAGGAGTGGAACAGGCTGCCCAGAGAGGTTGTGGAGTCTCCTTCCCTGGAGACATTCAAAAGCTGCCTGGACTCATTCCTGTGCCCCCTGCTCTGGGTGTACATACTCAAGCAAGGGGTTTGGACAAGATGATCCCCAGAGGTCCCTTCCAACCCCTACCATTCTGTGATTCTATGAAAATGAATAGGATCTTGTTTTGGTGTACAAATCAGCATCTGTCTTGCAGTGTACACAGATCATTCAGAGTGAAAAGGGAATAAAATAACCACTTGTAATGAAACTACAAGGGACCATAGACAGGCAAAATATTTTTTCCTCCTAAAATGTTTTCTTTTGAAAACAGTAAAACAATGCTTAATTTTCTTACAAATTAACCCAACCTAGATCTTATACGCTGTCCAAAAGGACAGGAATCTTGAAGAAAGGAGTAGTCCTAAATGTCATCATATTGGATGGGTTTGTGCTGAATAATAAAGTGACATAGCAGCACCATTTAGTACAGCATACTCAAAAACCTTCTCAAACCTTGTCTAATGAGTATTAATCAAAATACTTTTAATAAAAATGTCTGGTAAGGATGCAGCTGATGACACACTGTTCTTTCTGTAACTTCTAGGTGTAATAAGAAAAAACCCTGTAGGATAAGAGAATCTTTTGATGTCAATTTTGAAATGTTGAGGGTAGGTGGAAGATAATATGAGGTTTCCCTGATGTAATAAAGTGTAGTAATGATATGTACATGATTTTTTTCAGGGTATTCAACAAACTGATATGAACAGAGACAAGCAGCTTTCCTTTTCAATATTATCTCTAATTTGATGTGTCCAGAAGACACGGTCTTCAAGATATGCCTGGCAGTGATGCACACAGCAAGCACACAGGAGAAAGACAACCTAACAGCAACAGTTTTGTAAATCTAAGAAACCTAAAGAAGGTGAGTTACATTGGTACCGATGATTCATACTTAACCTTTGTGGTTTGCTTGCTTGCCATATGCCAGCCTTACTAACCCAAGGGTGCCAAAAATTACCATTGATCAATAGTTTGAAATTGCAGCACTTGAACTTTCATCTTTAATTCTGCTGTGCTGTAGTATGTGTTGAAACATCAGCCTTTTAGAATTATTCATTCTGGCTGCAGATCAGCATGGCATAGAGAGCTGCAGAATGTTAAGCACATTTTTTCCTAACATGGAGTAGCAAAGCCAATTTCAATATAGAAACATGGTGGAGCTCATATATTCTCAATTTAAGCAGATGGTTTGGGGAGATTTAGTATCTCTATGCAGTCAATTTAAAGTTTCCTTCAATTCTGATATTACAAAACTCTTTTTGAAATGAGCATAGTTATATATATGAGAGGTGGAGTGTGTGTGATTTGATCCAGGGCCTTTTGAAGTACATGCAATCATTTTAGGTGACCCCAATGGGCTCTGGAAAGGGGTCACCAGACCATGTTTTCAAAGATTCTTCAAATCTTCAAAGCCTCCAGACTTGCCTCTGCAGTTCTGAAGTGTAATGCTGGGCTTTTTCAAAGCCCTGCCTAATGTATGAATAAGATTAGCAAGTAACAAAGGAGTTTGCATGGCCAAAGCGAAATCTGATTTTCTCAGTGAAGAAATGTGGGCAACTCTCAAAACAGACTCCCCAAATAACTATATAATTCTAACTTTATTTCTATGAGAAGCAATAGATGAAACAGAAGGTGCACAATACAATGAGAGTAGTGTTCATCTTTTCATCATTTGCGATATGTGGAAGAGGAAAAATCTCTTACTAAATTTAAGCAAATTTGTTCATAGCAACACTGATTCTTCAATAAGTTTTTCCTGTTTAGTGCAGGTACTCAGTGTGAGATTTACTTAACTTTAGTTGTCTAAGATTTGGCATCTGGTCTAAGCTATTTAACCTATTTCTTGCTTTTGTCATTTGAAACAACGAGGCATCTCTAGCTGGTGATTTATCTCCCTTCTTTTAGACACCTACACTGGAGGGCTGACTCCCCTCTGGAAGTGTTTAGCTCTTTCCACTGATCCTGTAAATTGTTTAGATTACAAACAGACTAAATGCCTATTAAATGGCTAGTCATCCAATTGTTCATTAGAAAATAAAAAATAAGTTCTCTCCTTTTCTTTGGAGTTTAGTCTTCATGTGTTGCCTCTAGTCCAACACCAAGACATTTCTATGTGTGGTTTGGGAAAGAAATTCCACAGCTTCATAACACAACTTATTTAGAGAAATTTATCACATTAAAAGTAGAGTTCTGTGATTCAATATTTTTTTTGTTTGTTTTTCACTGATGCAGTGTAATGTGCAAAAAGCCAGAGAGTAGAGAGCAAAGTAGTGAACACTAACCAGAATAAGAACTCAGGAAAAAGTCAATCACAGGAGTCATTATTCTGGTCTTACGTAGCCTACAGCTTCACAGCGCTAGCTGCTAATAGATTTGGCTTGCATCTGAAAACCAGTGCCTGGAAAGTTCCTATTTCAAAGAAAACTGAATCTCTCTAATAAGACTAGATATACAGACTTTTGTAATCAACAGTGCTACTACTGGCCTTCCACAAGAAAAGGCAAATAGTTGTATTTGAAACTTACCACAAAACTTTCAGTCTTTATGGCAAATATATATAAAGTGCATAATAGGATAAAACTCAAAATTACATATTTCATCAGCCAATCTGTCCTTGTTAGTTCACTAGCAGTATTTTAAAAGTATGCTCTTTAACAGTGATGGATATATGTTTAATAATTATAAATAGAGCAGATTATAATTCTTGTTCTAAAAAATGTTTCCAGTCTGAGAAAATACCAGTATTAGGAAGATATATGTATACAAGTATAATTCTATATTTATACATGCATGCACATGGACAATATAAGGTATGGCATCATCCAGTGTGAAACATCTTACATGCATATATATTTTAGTGAGAAATAAGCATTTTCTTCAGGGAATCATCTGAACTTTTAATCAATATCTTAAGACTTCCAATTTACTAGGAATATTTTTCTTTGGCTCCCCAAACCTCCATAGGATTTTCTTACATTCTGATAACTTACTGATACTTTTCTGTGTATCTGGCACAATGTAGTACCTACAATAAGGACCTGTTGCTTGTTCCAGTCAAAGAAAAAATTTTATATGCATAGACAGTACAATAAAGGCACCTATTGACTAACTTCTGTGGTTTTTTTCAGTAGTAAAGTTGGAGCAAACTTTTTCTCCCTGAATAATAAATTATTTCATATCTTTTTTTTTTAAAAGTATTTTGTGTTACAAAACTTCCAGAAACATCAGTGCTAAATAGTTGTTGGTAACCTTTTCACTGCTATCCTAATGAAGAACCAAAATGAATTGTGTTAAAGAAGAACACTGAAAAAAATAAATATATATGTAGCTTTTTGTATATCTGTGGATACCATTTTTTCATGTTAGCAATCAACTGGATGTCAGGTTAACTTTCTATTCTATTCTATCAGGTAATTTTTTCCCTCTTTCTTCAAGAAAAAGCAATTGGCATAGCAATTCATTCAGAAGGCTGTAGTACAACTGACAATCAGAAAGGCTGTCTGTAATATTTTATGATAAAGAAATAATTTTTTTCATGTCCTACCTTAATCCTTTTGTGTTTGTCTTATTACCACCTGAAGTTATTTCTGTATGTGAACGTCATGCACCACATTATAAGTAAGGGTTACTGGCAAGAAAATGGTATTTACATCCTGTGAGGTGGTCTGACATTGAGAAGTATTATCCTACTCATAAATTGAGGCTAATAATGAATTTTTTGTATTAAACATATTTGGAAATATTTTTATTTCTATAATAAGAGTATGTGGATACCATGTTTGGTGCAGATAATTTGAGGGAAGAAGTGGTAAGGGTGAGGTATGCATGCCTGTTATGAGCCAGCCAGTTAGCTTCCCTCTAGTGTCAGTAAGGAAACAGTAAGAGAGAGAGAGAAAGAGAATGAGTGAATGGGACCTCCAGTGTTGCCCCTGCTATGGTAACTATGCTAGAAGGTGCTGAAGCTGCCCCTGTCTGTGACTTGACTGTCCTGGGATCCTACTCAGCTATGTTAGACTAAATGCATAACTTTTAGACAGCTAAACATGAGAGACACCCCCCTCTGAACAGGTAACTCTGGATGAGGCTGAAGGAAGGAAGAGGTGAAGTCAGTCTGTGCTTTAGAGGGAAATACACCTCTCTTTGGAAACATTTCTTGTCTGTAGGAGGACAGCCAAATACGTCTGTCTGCAGTCACAGTGATGGGAGACCATGAGGCCAAGGTGAAAGATACAAAGTGTTAGTATTTTCTCCCAGGAAAGCACCAGAGATGGTGGGAATGTGCTGCTGTCTTGGGGGTCTGTGTAAATTCGTCACCATTGAGGCTTGTCTGCCACTTCAGCTCTTGTGTTACTATGTTCTTCTATACTTATTTATCAGAGTAACTACTTAATTACTGATGTCAAAAAGGAGCCAAAATAAAAATGCTGCTACAGATAATTTTCATCATACTGTTTCTCAGTAGTTATATGAGACTAGTGTAGGTTTATGTTATTTTCATAAAGAGCTCTTCTGATATAATATTTGCAATATATGTTTCACATTATTTATAGATCATACTATTATGTAGTGTATTTTTATATAGGTATAACTATATGCCAGTTATATGTTATCGTTAATAATACATGGCTATGCTATCATATAGTACAATATTTTATCAATGGCAGTTACTTAAACATGTGGTAAAATAACTTAGGTTCTCTTGATTACCTCTCAAACCTGTCAAGAAACCACATTTTTAGACATACTTCTATCAACGTCCATTCTTCTGACTGAATGTAACTTTCACAGTCTTTCATATCTCAAAGCAGTCATAACCAGACAAAACAACTTAACTTCTCTGAACTTTAAGAAAGAAGAAAATACATAATTTGTTGCTATATTTCTGTAATTATTTCCCACAAAGCAGGAAAATAACAGGTAACAGGAAAACTTGTAGGCTAGCTTTGCTTTTCTACTGATGTCTTTATTCCACAATATTCTCCTCAGAAACCCTCCTACACCTTGTATCTTTAAACCTTGCTATGCTTCATTCTGTGGGATTTCAGGAAGTGCATTCAGAAAATAACATTTGGGCATGTGTGTGCGATTTAGTATATTAAGTTTCTGAGATTCTAAAAATGGCAAATACCATATTGGTGTTTCCATGTCAGTAAATAACACCCTGAAGAGTATTCACACATTTAGAGAGAATTAGTGGGAAACCTCAAAATTTCTCTTGATGAATTATACAAGCAAAGAAGTGAAATATATCTTTACAATGATCTCAGCTGGAAGCCCAGATCATAGTGATCTGGGTTTTTCCTCCTTTAGTTCCCTGGCTGGCTGATTTCTTTAACCCGCTGAGTATGTCACTGTATTATCCAACCACTCTTTTCTATAGTTGATGTAATGGTAAACCTGATCATGATGTGTGAAATAGGTATTATCACAGGGAAAAAAACAGATGAGCACTCTTGCACTTATCAAATAAACTTCAGAGGCAAAGATGAAGCTCACAGACTGAATAATCAAAGAACATTTCCTATTGGTCCCATTTAATAGGATAATAGTATTAGATACACAGATATAAATGTTGCGATGTGTTATCAAATCTATTTTACTAGAACCTCATAGATCTGCATTGTGGAAGTGAACTCTATATTTGGACTTTGGTATCTTTCTTGCGTTTTCCTCTAAATTTTTTCTCCCTTCATTTACATCCTTATTTTTGCCTCTTAATAACACGCGTTAAATATCATATATAAAAATTTCCAGCATGAATCTTTCTTATCAACTTATGTAAAATAATTCTGTTATTTACAAATCATATAGAGACTAAATGATCAAATATCCTATTTTAAATTACAATATTTTGCAGCATTACCACCATTTTTTGTATTTATAAACACAAGAGTATTTCACAGCTGTTCTTTAATAAATGTTTTCAGAATGACTATTTGTTTTATTCAGACTCTTTTTCCAGCTCCCAGATATAAATGGGTTCCTAGCCAGATGCCTTCGTAACTCTGAACACTTAACCTTAATTACATCATTAATCTGGGTAGCATTAGCTGGAGAGACTGGCATACCCTAACCACCATACCCTCTTGAACAAAGTAGACTTGAGCAGGCTTGAAGCTATTTTTTTTTTTTGGTATTTTTCTTAAACAGCATTCAAATACCTTTCCTTTTAGAAATTTATTTTCCTCTTGAATAACATATTTATGTTCTTCTTTCTTCCCAGCTGTCTGTTTTCTTTGGGTGTTATTTTACAGTGTAAATTTATTTTCATTGCTTTACCATATGTTTTGTTTCTTCTTTTTCTGTGCCTATACACTTATTCATGCCCTTCATTTCCTCTCCTTTCTGAAGCCGTTTCACCTCTATCATCTCCTGAGACTGGCTGGTAAGTAAAAAGCAGTTTATTGAGAGTACATGTTATACTTTTTGACTTCTTTAAGAGCCTTTTGCTGCTTGGTTTTCAGTGTAGCTTTTATGGTGGAAATCCATCCTGAGATTCATTGGGTTTATCCATTTTCTATGCTTGTACTTGTTGTGTTTACTGCATGTTCGGGCTGGGTGAAGACCTGCAGCTCTATGTTTGCAAAAGCAGTAACGTGTGGCTAATGTAGTGATCAAATAAATTTACACAAACACACAGACACAGGTGCACACACCCTTACCCCACATCCCCCACTGTTTATTCAAATATAAGAAACACTTAGCAGTGCTTGGCATACGTAGATTCCCAGGCCTCTCTATCTTTCACATGGAGATTTGGATAGAACTTAGTATCTGCAGGGTGCTGCCTAGGATGTGGATGGCACAATAACTAAAAAAAAGAGTTCAGTTTTATTTCAGAAAGAATTTTTAACAAGATATATATTCCTCTACAGTGTTCCTCTTTCCCAGATAATGTTTCAAGTGGTTTTTAGACCTTTGACATACCATTTCCACATCCTGGAGAATAAGATGTTCAGGCTGGAGGAGACTGGCTGTGAAAATCCCAAAGCTAGTGACTTGCATCATTTTTCTGCTCAGGATGTTCTTCACTGGCCTATGTTGCTGGTGCCCCTGCTTATTATACTCTTCTTAAACGAGTTGGGTTTTTTTAATTAGAGAGTCTAATAGAGATTCCAAAAGGCCATTTCACTGATTAGTCAAACATACAGCAAACCTGCAAGTCACATGTGACATCCCTGTCTTCCCTCTGACATGTATTTAGCCATATTTTGCTCTACTTTCTGATCATTTTAATCTCATTTGCAGCCCTGCTAGATAATAATTGTCTCTTTGCCTATGCAGAGTGTTATGGTTTAACACAGCAGGCAGCTAAACACCACACAGTCACTCGCTCACTCCCGCCCCCGGTGAGATGGGAGAAAGAATCAGAAAAGTAAAAATAAGGAAACTTATGGGTTGAGATAGAGACAGTTTAATAAGCAAAAGCTGTATGCACAAGCAAAGCAAAACAAGGAATTCATTCACTACTTCCTGTGGACAGGCAGGTGTTCAGCCATCTCCAGGAAAGCAGGGTTTCATCATGAGTAACAGCTACTTGGGAAGACAAACACCATAGCTCCAAACACCCCCCCTTCCTCCTTTTTTCCCACAGCTTTTATTGCTGGGCATGACATCATATGATATGGAATATCCCTTTGTTCATCTGGGTTCAGCTGTCATAGCTGTGTCCCCTCCCATTTTCGTGTTCCCCCCCAGCTTACTTGCTGGTGGGGTGGTGTCGGGAGCAGAAAAAGCCTTGACACTGTGTAAGCACTGCTCAGCAATAATGAAAACATCTCTGTATTATAAACACTGTTTTCAGCACAAAATGAAGACACTTAACTCTGTCACAGCAAAAACCAGCACATAGAACTGCTTTCTCTGTTGCACCTGACTTCTCCAGTCCAGGCCACCTCTCAGTCTTATCATGTTCTGGGGTGCTCCCAGCTGTCCTTTCCAAGCCGCACTCTTAACAGAGAGGCAAAAGCTGAAACACTGATGAGAGAACTATTCTGACAGAGATAAGCACCAGCTGTTGCATTACTCCACTGGGTTTTTTTAAAAGGTTACCTCTCCTGGAGAGCTCAGAAGCTGACTAGAAAATATTGAAAGGAGTGATGATTCTGTCAGACTCTGTCTGGTGTAAGAAGGTACTGTAAGCAGAGGGTTTTTTCTTGCATATTTTATCTACCCCAGTACCAATACGCTTTTTGACCTGATCAAATCCTGAACTCACACAAAATCATTCTATAAAGAGCATGATTTGAGGAAAAATTTTAAGATAGAAGCTACTAAGCTATTGTATAATATTTACAAATCATGAGCACGTTCATTATTGTAAAAGAAGAAAAAAGCATGGGAAAATATGTTTCAATTACCTGCAGTTGGCAATTTAGATGTCACTTGTTTGTAGTGCAAGGTCTTGACATTTTAATACAAAAAAACATTACTTTGGCAGGTGAATTTAAGGCAGCTACCTGCATCTGCCTCCTTTCCTAAAATACTCAGTGGTAGGATATTATGGCATCATTCTTGCAAGTCCCAGCAAAGGATGCCACACAGAGATAGTGTTCTCAGTGCATGAAAGTTCCCATTCCCCTCAGACAGAGGAGAAAGAAATTTTTTTGAAGTTTTATTCATGTCTGAAGATGTAGCTTCAATTTATTCTTATTCCTATTATTTGATATTCTGGAATTTTTTAATTTCCTTTTACAAATTTATTCTGGTTTTGTTTATTGATTTGTTTTTCACCAATGAAGATCTAACCATATTAGATGTTCTAGATGCAGATTTAAGTGTATTCAGCACACTTCAGATTCACACACTTTGTCCTATTTCTATCAAAGTGTAGTTATGTATATGAGAGGTTAATCTGTCCATGTTTCTATTCATGATTGCCTCCAGGAAACTCCCTTTACTGGAATGAACAGATTTCAGGCAGTGAGAAATTGGAAGCTTGTGACCCAGATGACATTCCTGTTGGGTCAAAAGCCCAAATGCTCTTACCAGCTGATGTGATAAGGAAAGACTGTAGTGAAAATGTTTACAGCTGAAAATAATATGAACTATTTCGATGCCTACTGTTGCTCTGTGTGGAAACCCTTCCTTGTTAAAGTGTTCCTAGCTGCTGAAAGGAGTGGTTTGATTCTGCCTATTTACCCTGCAGGCAGGCACAGACTTCTGTTCATGTTGCAATATATATAGAGAATTATTTCTCTGTCTCTCTATTTATTTATTAATCTAAAGTGAGATTTTCTACACCTTCATCTTTGCATATGTGTTCCCAGAAATGAAACAGTAAAAGAAACAGCAACCAATAAGTACAGTTCTCTGAGGTGTGTTTTAGGGCTTACACTGGCAGATGAATACTGATAGGTCCAGGAGTCATCAGGGCAAGGTCCCTGGCATTACAAATGACCTGTTTGTTTGTAGCAACTCCAACCTATGCAGAACCTCTGTAAATCCAGTATAGTGTTGCTCAGCACTTACCTACTTTGGTTATTTCTTTAACAGTTTGGTAGCTTACCTCCCAGCCTGGCAGGAAAAAAGGTTTTCACAAAAAGTGACAATCCCCACCACTGTTTAAGACTGTTGTCAGGTTTTCATGTGAACTCTATGTACTCCAATTCAGCTTTTTTCAGCAGAAAGGGTCTAGATGTGACTCTAGCTTTGCTCTGTGCTCTGCGGTGGCATAAAATGTAGGCATTTTTTCTGGTGTAAAGCCTGGAAGATTCCATAGCAGTGGGGAAAAAGGACAGGACTGTAAGTTCATTTAAAAGCTTAACTTGAAGCACCAGAATCACTGAAACTCAAGTAGGTATTTCTCCTTGGGAGCTTCTCCATGTATGTTCTACTAATGGTGGTACTCAGCCTATGACAATTTAATAAAATGCATGTCAGAAATCGAAGAGCATAACAACTATTTGCTGCTGTTGCCAAATGAGAGCCATGGTTTGTCTTGATACCCACACAAGGTACTCCTGCTACTAGTTGTGGCTGGCTCTATACATTTCATTTAAGGTGGTTTTCCAGGAAACCACTGAAGTTTCACTGGCTGAAGAAGTTGCCCTGTTAAGTTTCAGAGGAATGCGGTAGGAATTTTGTTAGGTAGTTTACCGTAGCTCATTTGTAGAATCTTTTAATACAGAAATTAATTCAGTTAGGAGTCATATAACATGGCTTTTCACCTCCCTCTGTTTTCTTCCTGAACTTCTTCCTGATATTTTTCTGACAAGATCTTGTCAATAGGTAGAGATATGGAATAACGGTTCAGTGACGCAGTCTTACCGGTAAACTCCATCATGTGAGAATAGCTCTCTTCTGATTTGTTAGTAAATGTTATTGTAGGCATTAAAAGGGAGTTTTGATGTCCAGGTTAGAAAGGGAATGCATGGGAAGGGGAAAAAAGTTTAAGTCCCCCAATTTTGTGGTTATAATGTTTAAATTCTAAGACAGCAAAAGTTGCTTGTTGAGGGATAGGTGCACTGATATAATTTAGGAATCTTACTTTTGTGGAATAGCAGAATAGATATTTTCCTGAAATTGGAAGATGATTCAATGGATGTTAATAAAGTCTGTTCATGGCAAGTCCATATTTATTTATTTATTTATTTTAAGGAGAGCTTGTGTACTTCAGGTTGATTATCCAAGTTAGGAGACATCTTCTATTTGGCACTGCATGTTTGTTTTAGCTAATATTTATGTTATGAACAAAATTTTTAAATAGTTAGGATTCACAGACTGATGGACATTCAAATTTTGTCTGAAAAGATGCAAGCACCCTTAAAGATGAAGACTTTCTTTTTGGGTTATTGGGGGTTTTTTTCAGAATAGTCTGGATGTTGAATTGAGAATGTCATCATACCTAAGTGATGGTGTGAAGATCACTTTGAATTTTCTAGTTACTTTGTGAAGATCTAAAAAATAATAAGCAAGGTACATCAAAGAAAAGGTACCGAAATTCAGGAATACATTTGACAGGAAGCCTGTTCTTTACTTGTGTGCAGAAACTACAGTAGTTCTGCTGTCTTTCATTGTAAACATGAATTTTAGATGTAAGAATGTTTAAACATACTTGAAGCAATGTACATTTCTTAGAATGGTCTGAAATGGGATGCAGAAGAAGTTAGAAATGTGACCATGAGAAATTGAATCAGCAAACTAATGCCTTGACAGCCTAATGGAATATTTGCTAGGGAACTCTAAAACTGAAAAGGGACTTGTTCCTAGAAGTATAGAAAAGGAGAAGCAGAAATAACAGGATGTTCCTTGCTACGTGGTTCCTGATAAGCGTAACATATATTTTATATTGGATGCAAAATGATACACATTCTACATGGAGTTTACAGTGATTTCTTGGATGCTCAGAAAATGTCTCTAAAAGATAATAGCATAACATAGGTCTTGGCTTCATTTTAAACATTTCTAAAGCTCTGAAGGCTGCTCACAAGTTCTTAAGAACACAAATTGTCAGTTTCAGACTGAGGAAATCTAGATTTTTATGAACTCCAAGGACCCTGGAGCCTGCATGTTTTTTTTTTTTCCCTGGCATTCCAAATTGCCAGATATCTAGCTGTTTCAAACAGTGCTGGCAAGAAAACATGCATCACAAGCCGTCCCTCAGAGATCAAATAGATATTTCTTCCTTGAAAGCCTAAGAAATCTTCTAGGCAACTTTGGAGATGTTATCAAGAAACAAAAAGGATATATTTCAGTACTAAGTACCTTTTTGTCCATATTTTGTTGGTAGTTCTAAGGACGAAAGAAAACCTGTGAAACAGATGAAATTTAAGAATATAGTGCACAAGATCAAGTATCTGTGAACAAAAAAAAAAAAAACCAAAACCAAAAACACCAAACCCAAAACAAAAACCCCCAAAAACCAAAGTACCCCAAAACAAAAAAAAACCCCAGAAAAACAAAAAAGTATAACTGTGGATACATCAATAGGATATGGCAGAGAAGGATGGCTAATGTCCTGTTGCCACTGTAAAGTTGCCATGAATAAGGGAAATGTAGTGCGAGGAGTTACCAAGCAAATATTTCTTGGTGAATGAAAACATCAATGCTATTTTGAGAAGGGGTGATAAAAGTTCACCTGAGCTACTGTTTACGTGACAGGTAGTGAGTGTTCAAAAAAGGAGAAAGTTAACCTTCAGCAAAGGTAATTTTAGGAAGACCATTTTAGGACACACTCTCAAAGGTGATTTAAAACTCATATGATGCAGCAAAATGAAGATAAGCAGGAATGTAACTGTGCTCTACGAACTGGGAATAATGGCTGGAGATACAGAAGAACTCAACACTGAAGAACAATACTGATATGAAAAAAAAAGCTGGAAATAAATTCATTTAGTGTGTAAATAAACTTATGGGTATAATCTTCAGAATGTTTTAAAAGAAGCTTTACCAGTTGTAAAATGACACTTGTTTAGCGTATAAAAGAGTTTATTTGAAATTTATTATGTATATGGAAGGGACTGTATCTGGTGTTCCATAAGGTTGCTCTTGTCCTGTATTTCTAATACAGACCTAGAAGAAGTTAGTTCTTTGAGGTACAGTGGAGGTGTAGAATTCCCATACCTTTTCAAAAGAGACAATCTGGTAATAATGATGAGTTTTTACTGCGAGCTTTCTTTCCATTTGTTCTTTTTAAAGGTCCTTAAACATTCCCAGAAATGCCAACATCAAACATTAAAATGTAATGGTATACATAGTTTACCAAACATTGATATTGGTAAAGTTAATATTAAAATTAAATCCTGATGGGAGCTCTCTTCAATTACTTTTATTTTTGTTCCAGTTCTAACTCCAGTAGTTTACTTGCAACTTCCTGCACTGTCTCTGTGATGCTCCTTCAGAGCTTTTACAGCTCATTCCATATCACTCGGAGTATCCATGTTTGGGAGGCCAGGCCTGACAACTGCAGAGTAATAAAGCTTGGCCAGATGTTTATGTAAAGTTCAATAAAGTCTTGGTATAGAATCAATCTCCAAATCTTCTGCTCTCTTTGAGCTGATTTTGGAACTGGGAGCCAGTGATTTCAGAGTGCTTCTACAAGAGGGTAGCTGTTACTTCATACTTTTTTTGTGTGTGTGTAAAGGCAGTAGGAACACAAGAAAGTGGCTTGCTCAACATCACACAGCAGGTCCGTAACAAAACTGTGAATAGTTACCAGGAATGCTAGTCTGGCACTCCACTCTTCAGATTGCACTGTCTGTAACAGTTTAAGTTCATACATTATTTATACTTATCCACAAAATAACACTATTCTACAGTACTGCAGAATGAAATTAGTCAACTTCTTGCATTTTGCAAAGATCATTTTGAAGGGGCAAGAATTTTGCCAGCGCCTACAGATGTTTTCCTAGCCTCAACTACCAAAACAAGAAGATATTACCCAGATATGCTGAAGTGCAAAACGGCAGACTAGGACACAAAATCTTCCCTAAAACTCAAATTTGCAGCATCTAAATTGCAGTGTGTTGATTCCTCTTTCAAATAGTGGTAAATGTATGAAAAAATAGCTGTTTAATGTTTCAATTAAATCAGAGAATAATGGTACAAATAGTGTAAATAATATAACACCATCATAAATCTTGTGAGATAACCATAATGATATTAATGGAATAAGAAGGAATTGAGATACCTTCTGTGGACTCATATTTACACAACATTTCAGTAGCGCCTTTTGAAGTGCATACCAAAGGTGCCTTGGGGAAATAAAATGGACTAAATGACCACTCAAGGGTTTTTCAAGTGCATCATAACACAACAATATGGTGTTTATTACGTGTTATTTACAATAAATAATAATGTATATAGCGAAGAAGGGACATTTTAAGGTTTGAAATTAAATGTTTTTCCTGATTTGATATCTTGTGTTTTGGAGGATTTTATATTTCTGAAGATCTGAAGAAAAACATTGGTTATGTTTCAGAATGGAAATACACTAAAAATAATGTGAATTTTCTAAACAATAGAATTCCAGTTCTTTTCTAAACTCACTGTTCAGTTATGGAATTGTATTATGCATTTTTTCTGGTTTAAGATAATATTTTTATACCGTTCAGGAGAAACAGAGAAACATTTAAATAGCTTAACTGAAAAATGTATCAAGTAATTAATGCCAAAGCTGCTTACAGGCTGCAAAATTAAAGAGAGATTTTGAAATATTAGTAACCTTACTGAAATCATGAAAGTGGCTAGATGTATTTTTGTCTAGGTTCCTTTTTCATAACAACAACAACAAAATTAAATTGACCTTGACAGGAACTGAGCATTAAAAATATTAACACTGTTCACTGTGTTGTGGGTAAGGAAGAAATATCACTGGTTCTCCCACTACCATTTTTTATTTTGTTTTACTGCATTTTATCATAGAGTGTTTAAAAGGAAAGGCTTTTATATTGTAAGGGAAGGCAATGGTTTATAGCTTACTTTTACTGCTATTAAGATCTAATCTATCACTCGTTCAGTCGATTGTATTTGACAAGCAGCTTCTTAAACTTGAACTTTGTCATGTGGTGACAGATAACTCTGCCTGTTTGCGCAATTTCCTTCTTTGCAGAGGTTTCACTATGAAGCGTCTCATTATTAATCACCAGGTTTAGATATGATTTATTGTACAATATAGGCTTAAAAAAAGGAAGAAAACCCCAACAACAACCAAACCTGTGAAAAGCCACAGGAAGAAATGAGAAAAGGCTTTATAGCATCACCTTGAAATGGTGGCAAACATTATTTCATGAAGAGACAAAAAAATAGCAATTTGTTGGAAGCAGGAATATATCTGGGAAATAGAATACCTTCTGTCGTGGTTTAACCCCAGCTGGCAACCAAGCACCACGCAACTGATCACTCACCTTACCCCGCTGGTGGGATAGGGGAGAGAATCTGAAGAGCAAAAGTAAGAAAACTCATGGGTTAAGATCAGAACTATTTAATAATTTAATAATAATAATAATAGTAGTAGTAATGAACAGCAAAAAAAAATGAGAGAGAGAGAAAGGAACAAAACCCAAGAAAAACAAGTGTTGTAACTGCTCACCACCCGTCGACCCATGCCCAGCCACTCTTCAAGCAGTGATCGCTGTCCCCTGGCCAACATCCCCAGTTTATATACTGAGCATGACGTCATATAGTACAGAATATCCCTTTGGCCAGTTTGGGTCAGCTGCCCCAGCTGTGCCCCTTTTGAGCTTCTCATGCACCTGACAGAGCATTGGAAGCTGAAAAGTCCTTGACTAAGTGTAACCACTACGTAGCAACGACTAAAACATCAGTGTGTTACCAACATTATTCTCATCCTAAATCCAAAACACAGCACTATTCCACCTACAGTGAAAAAAATTAACTCTATCCCAGCTGAAACCAGGACACCTACTTTTCCCATTTGTTGACTTGTGATTTGTTGATCAGGCCATCCAGCAGTGAGAATAATCTCTGTGCCCATTCAATTTTTTCTCAGTTTGCTAGAAACATCATCACAGAAACTGGCTGTAATCATACTTCTTTCCCTTCTACTTTGCTAAGCAAAAAAAGGAATTCTGTGCTTTTCTGTCTGTGTGGATTTAAATAACACAACAGTCTGGGAAAAATGGATTTTTGCATCCCTACTCTTTTGGTACGAGGGGCTAGACAGAGCCATAGAGGAAAAGCTTTACGCAGGGAAAACTACCAAAGCCTGAAATTCTTCTGTTACTTGTTGTGCTTTACCTGACAACTTCCTTGATGCCTTATATAATTTTGTTAAGGATGGTTTTAAAACACTGATATATTTAAAAAAGAAGTAGTAATACTGCAAATGTTTCATTCTTGTTTTGAACATAACTGCTCAGATAAACCATTTATTGAATTCACAAGGACTTAAAATTATTACAGTGTGAATGCCACTCCTCTAGTAAATGAAGATGTGCAACAAGTTCATGCTAAATATACAAAAATCCACCCTTCTACAAATATATCTATAAGGAATGGTTTAGCAGTTGCAATATTGTTCAGTCATTCTTTCTCTACTGTGACTTTGGGGAGGTTTAGCTGAAAGCTGTTTTAATTTTCACATACAGATTGAGAGAGGGACGTTAGAGCTATGTCAAAGCACATAAGTTTTGATGGAAGCAGCAGGCTGTTGGGTTGGGAGGCCAGTCAGCCTGCACATTCCTCAGAGAGGTTATAGGATCCTAGGATAAGTATCTGAAACAACTCTCCAAGGATAATTTACAGAGAAATTTCCCATCCCAAACCTCAAAGTTAATCTACAGATAAATATCTTGTTCCAAATTTCGTTGTTCAGTTGTTTTTTTTGTTTGTTTCTTTGTTTTATTCTCAGCAGGTAAAATGAAATTTATTAGGTTGCCATGCTATAAGACAAACTGAGATAATGATTTGATGTCTGTGCAATGGTCCAATAGGCTTAATTTGTTTGGGGGCACAAATAAAACCAGTTTCCATAAACCGCTGAACTGGGGCAGAGACTGGCTTGGGAACACTGGCGTTAGTGTCTACCTACCCTTTAACTATTGAAAGCTTTATGTTTCATCAAAGGCAATTACATTTTTTTTTATCTGAATCTGCTTTGTGTGTATCATGAGTTTACTTTCCAGCTGACGGTGTGGGATAGCATGTACAAGTAATATGATACAGTTCTGAAACAGATTTAGCAATACAGACTTCTTATTTGATGACCGTAATACCAGAAAATTGCTCATTGTGTCCATAAAGCATCTGGCAAACCTGTTGGCTGATTTCCCTTTTTTCTTTTCTAAGGTGACTCTACAGCTTTTAAGAAAATATAGAAATATCTGCAAATATTGTTTCAAAAAACATTATCTAGGACCTATTTTATCTCATATGTTCCAAGCTGGGACATATGTGATGCATACAAGGATATCTTAGTTACTAAACGTGAATATAACGTAAGAATTATAATTGTCATTATAATTGCATATATCCCCATAGAGGAATTGCCCTAAAGACCAGATTTGATGCTGATTTGACATTGGCTGCATATGGATCACACACTGATTTACAAAAAGTTGCAATAGCATGAACTATCATAATACAGTAGTGAATTACACCTGCTGTAAGCCTTTGGCTACAGAAAAGTTAGAAAGGCATAGACGTGCATCATTTCATGTAAACAGACCTGTATGAATAAAATCTTGAATGATTCCTATTTTTACCACAAAAGGTTGCCCACTAATTGAAATAATAGTTTGCTGTTGTTGTGGCTAGTTGTTTACTATGAAAATTATGGAATTTTATGATTCCCCTAAACTAGTTTGAAAACCTCTCCTGCCATATGCAATGAAAGGCATGGAGCTGGATGAAATATCACTACTAGGACCCTTTCAATTTTTCAAATTATTTGGAACTTAGGATATAGTGAAATGACTGTCTGTTCAGGCTTTTAAACCAATTTCTGTAGTGGTTGGAAGACAATTATTTTAATGATATACACTAGAGAATACTAGTTAATCTGTTGGAAAAGACCTGGGAAGCTTTTCTGGGTTTCCAAAAGGTAGCTTGACATGGCATTTCCGTACAGCTGATCTAAAATCTGAAGAGCATCACATTCTTTTGTAGCTTGGATAACCTTTCTGAGCTTTCTGCAATTCTGAAGGGCCAATAAGACATATAAGATCCTTCACAATACAACTTCTGTAGAAATTTAACACACATGGTCATCTAGTACTTAGGTATTTGAAAATGTTTCACCCTTTCTGCTACAGTGCAACAACTGTGTCTTGAAATATGTTGTTTATAATTTTATTGTATTTTCTGATACTACCTCCAAGGGATACAAGCTCTCTAAAAGGAGGCAAATGGGATGAAGAACACAAGAAGGCGAGAACACAAGTTCCTAAAATGATTCCCTCTAGTACTTTAGGTAAAATTCTCTGTGGAATGTGCATTCTGCAAGTTAGAAAAGAAAAGCCAGTGATTCAGCCACTGCTGACTTTTTTTTTTAAAAAAAAAAAAGTTCTGTATATTCATTCCTCTCCAGATTCACAAGGCTCTCTTGTAGTAAAAACTGCACATCTAGCATTATCATCTGTTGTGAATATTCCTTTGCCTGTGAAATTTGATTTTTTGTTACTCTTCTACCATTAGATTTTTTGGATCATGCCATGCTAAACTGTTCTCTAAATAGTGAATTATTAGGAAAAAGCAGTAAGAAATAAAATTCTTTGGCATGAAATATTTTTCTCTCTGTACAGTGTTAACCTATTTTAGCCCTTTTGAATCCAGTCCCAGGAATATCTGCTCAGCCAGAACTTGGGAAGTGTGCAAAATTAATAAATTTTACCTAGGACAGTATCCTACCCATAACATTTCAAAAGAGAATTTGTGTCTTAAACAAGACCTTCTGTAAGACACATAAAATGAATTCTGACCATATTCCCAGGTAACAATGATAACGACACCTAATGACCATTTAGGATAATAACAAGGTTGTATTGATTTTCCAAACAATATATTTCACATAAGTACTTCTGATTATAAGATGACAGTGGACAATGTGTGTAAAGACAGACATTCTATGCACCTTTCTAGTCTCATAATGCTTAATAAGTTTGTTATTTTTGGAAACCAACTAATACTATTAGATAATCACAAAGTGGGTCACAAATTAATTAACAGTCTGTAGAAGCAGCTAATTTAATCAAAACTAAGGAGTTTTTTTCCCCGTAAATACAGTTATGCAACTTGAGTCCTGTGGTTATAGAAATGAATGTATGAATTGTATTTATAGGCCAGCAGAAAAGCAGTGAATTATTGCACACCTTGTTAAATGGTGACTTATTAAACAATTTTCAAATTGAAATGGAATTAGGAGGCATACTAAATTGAAAATAGATTTAAATGTCAATGTTAAGGAGTGTAACCTTAGCAAGTGAGTTCAGTGGTAACTTTAGCCAGAAAGCAGAACTGAATCTGCTTTCCAGAAATTCTGAGGCAAGAGAAAAAATGCCTTACCCTGCATTTTATGTCCTATCATAGGGCTGGAACTTCTGATGTGTAAGTAAAATTGAAGACTTTCCTTCTACTAAAAAGGAAAAGAAAAACTATGGCCTGCTGTAGGCCATATGTATGTGTATGTTTTATTCTGGGCTTTTTTTAGTACTCTTGCAACAAGCTAGTGAATGTGGTGCTCCTCTACAAGAAGGGTCGGAAGGAGGATCCAGGGAACTACAGGCCTGTCAGCCTGACCTGGGTGCCAGGAAAGGTCATGGAGCAGATCATCTTGAATGCCATTATGTGATACGTGCAGGGCAACCAGGGGACTGGGCTCAGCCAGCATGAGTTTATGAAAGGGAAGTCCTGCCTCACTAACCTGGTCTCCTTCTATGATAAGGTGACCCACTTAGTGGATGAGAAGGCTGTGGATGTTGTCTAATTGGACTTTAGTAAGGCCTTTGACACTGCCTCCCACAGCATTCTCCTGGAGAAGCTGGCTGCTCATGGCTTGGAAAAGTGCACTCTGAGCTGGGTTAAAAACTGGCTGGACGGCAGAACCCAGAGGGTGGTGGTAAATGGAGTCAAATACAGTTGGCGGCCGGTCACAAGTGGTGTTCCCCAGGGCTCAGTGTTGGGGCCAGTCCTGTTCAATATCTTAACTGATGATCTGGATGAGGGGATTGAGTGCACCCTCAGTAAATTTGCAGATGACACCAAGCTGGGTGGAAGTGTTGATCTGCTGGAGGGCAGGAAGGCCCTACAGAGGGACCTGGACAAGCTGGATCGTTGGGCTGGAGCCAACAGTATGAGATTCAACAAGGCCAAGTGCCGGGTCCTGCACTTCTGTCACAACAATCCCATGCAACGCTACAGGCTTGGGGAGGAGTGGCTGGAGAGCTGCCTGGGGCAAAAGGACCTGGGGGTGCTGGTTGACAGCGGGCTGAACATGAGCCGGCAGTGTGCTCAGGCATCCAAGAAGGCCAATGGCATCTGGGCTTGTATCAGCAATAATGTGGCCATCAGGAGTAGGGAAGTGATCGTGCCCCTGTACTTGGCACTGGTGAGGCCGCACCTTGAATACTGTGTTCAGTTTTGGGCCCCTCAGTACAAGAAGGACATTGAATTGCTGGAGCGTGTCCAGAGAAGGGAAATGAAGCTGGCGAAGGGTGTAGGGCACAAGTCTTATGAGGAGCGGCTGAGGGAGCTGGGGTTGTTTAGCCTGGAGAAGAGGAGGCTGAGGGGAGACCTTATCGCTCTCTACAACTACCTGAAAGATGTTGTAGCGAGGCGAGTGTTGGTCTCTTCTCCCAGGTCACTAGCAATTGAATGAGAGGAAATGGCTTCAAGCTGCATCAGGGGAGGCTTAGATTGTATATTAGTAAAAATTTCTTTACTGAAAGTGTGGTCAGGCATTGCACCAGGCTGCCCAGAGAGGTGGTGGAGTCACCATCCCTGGAGGTATTTAAGAGAAGGGTAGACATGGTGCTTGAGGATATGGTTTAGTGGTGGACTTGGCAATGATAGGTAAGCGGTTGGACTCGATGATCCTAGAGATCTTTCCCAACCTTAATGATTCTGTGATTCTATGATTCTAAGGGTCATGAGAGATATGAGATTTAAATAGCAGTACTCCATTGTCTTAATGGTGCAATTTTTTAAAATTCTGTTACACATTCAAATAGATTAAAAAGTATAGACTGACTATTTTAATGTCCTTGGAAAATAAAAATGTGAGATTCGACTTTCAGGATTTGAAATTATGGAGCTTTTGACTTAAGACTGTCCTTTCTCAAAAGGACTTTATTTACCATTACAGGCTTGTTACCTGTTATTTATAGTTGCACGCATAGTCAGACGGAAAGCAAATACCTTTAAGTTGAGAAATTTATGTGACGTGTATGTTGAAAGCTGGCAAAAAAAAGCTTCTTTTTCCTTATTTGTCCTTTTCTTCAGTATTTTAACCTCCAATATATATGATCAAAACAGCAGTTTGGAACCATGCATTAAATGTTTTAATGTAAAATTTAATGATTTAATGAGGTGTTACATTTCTTGTCAGAGAGATGGCAGAGAACCTGTTTAGCATCACACAGCAAGAGGGCTAATAATACTAATAAAAGTAGAAGAGTGAGAAGAGTTTAAAAGAACTGCATTACTTTTTTACAAGGCAATATTTGACAGACAAGTATGGGAGGTTAAAAAACAGGTCTGTACATTTGTGAAGCTGTAAGGGATAGACAGGAATGGAGAACAAGAGGTCAGAAACCAGATCAACCATGAACTACCATTCATAAAACAGTACTATTCATAAAACAGGGATTTTTGTTCTCGTTGCTAAAAATCCTGATGTCAATTTTTATGGTGTCTTCATTAGATCTACTTCAGACAATCCAAAGACAGATGCCTCACCTAACAAAGTCAGGTCTCAGTTGTGCTCATCACAATGGAAAAGACAGTGAGTTCTTGGGAATCGAAAATCTTGCTCCCCTCGTACACAGCTCAGTCTCCCTGACCAAAGAAGTTTTGCCTATGGAACAGAACTACAGTATGGAGGAGAGATACAGATTGCCATTCAAATGAGATGGTTAAGGTCATTAGGTACTTGATTCAAATAAATTAATAAAGCATAAAGTCTTGATCCAGTTATTATGCCTAACAATTTTTTATGCATCGGTTGAATACAACCAATACGTGAAGAGTTTTAGTTAACTGACAGTGTGGAGGTAAAGTGTTTTAATTCAGCTTGCAATGAAAGTGGACCAAACGACATTAATGTTACAACTCCTTAAATGCGTTAACTTACATTGTTGCAGACAAAATGTGTACAAGTAAACAGCTACTGCATATCAGCCAAAGTTAAGCTGCAGAAACTTGATCAGGAGTTTAAACCCTGGAATTTGCAAGCAATACCAAGGGTGAAGGCTGATGTCAACAGATTGAATGACATGAATTAAAAGGGGAACTAAAGAAAAAGGGTAACAACCTAATGGCAATGTCAGGTCAAAATATTGAATGAACAAGGTGCTTGCTATTGGAAATAAAACTCATGTCAAATCCTGTGTCTTGGTAGGAAGAACTGATTAAAGGGGAGTTAACAGGCAGATTTTGAGTTGTAAAGGTCCTGTAAATTGATTGTGTTGATTGGGACAAAACATAACTCAAAGTGTCCAATTCTGGCCTAAGTACAAGAATATTACTGAAGTAGAATTTACCAAGCTTTCCATTAGATTCCAGAACAAAAGAATATGCTGTTAGATGATCATCAGGTTATTTGTAGAACTTGAAAGAAATGGCTACAGATCTTACCATAACTGTATTTTCCACTATATCTGAAAAAACCCAAACCCAAACCAGGATTCAAATAATGCCTTTATATCAGCTGGTGAAAACCTCCTATTTTTATCCAAAAGAACTGCCTCTGGACACACCTTCAAATAGGAGCTTTGCAGTTCCCCTGAGATGGCTAAAAGGGAGTTACAGATAGGGAACTTTCTTCAAGGTGAGGTGAATTGTTATCAGTCTTGCTACCTTGTCAAAGGCACTGAGAATAGCCTACAGAGATGTGCTATTATTTCTCTGAAGCACTTCTACCTGGAATGAAATTTGTTTGTGACGTATAAACAAACTTGTGCATGTACAATTACAATCTTTCTGGCCTCATTCACTCTCAAGTATCAAGGCTACATGATTTCTCTTCCTAATACTTTATTGAGGTATTTTATTCTCTGTGTGCTGATAGTTCTCATAGGCCCAAGGCAGAAATGAATACAGTTCTGGAAGGAAAGATAATGATCATAATTATGTACCACTTATCTGTTTTCTGTCCGTGTGACCAGCTGATATGTTGCATATTACAGTGTTCCAGATGATCTGCCAGTTGTTCTGCCAGGACTTAGTTGACAAATCCTTCTGCAATGTTAGGTACAGAAACATGAAATATATCAAACAGTTTGTACAGCTCTCAAGCTATTTTTCATGTGGATTCCCAACTGACCTGCTACAAGTACAGTAAAAACTTAAAAATACATATTGCTTCATGGTTGAGAATGACCTGAAGACATCTCTGTTGTATTTAAAAAATGACAATGGCAATGTGTAATTAATTTTTTTCAATATTCTACCACTGTTTTCTTATTTAAATGGAAACTCTGGGTTCTGTACAAGGAAGAAAGGACTGTACTATCCTTTCAGCAATCCAGAAAACATACTCCAAACAATGATTTTAAATCCATAGACTGAGTGTTGAAGGTTGTAAGTTAAAAGTTTTGATATATTTCCAAAGACTGGGTGTAAGGTCTCATTCCTTTGTTATCTGAAGTCTCAGTAGCATAAAAGGGCTAAGTGACAATTACAGTCTCTCTGGCCTCATTCACTCTCAAGTATCAAGCTGTATATTTTGGAAGTGAATACTGCTGTACTTCCTGTTAGCCCAAAATCTTTCCTGAGGAAGTCTCTTATAGATATTCTGAAGTCAACAGTTGAGATAGGGACATTGTTGGGATTAGATGGTACAGTACCAGGACACTCATGTTTCCTTCACTCTGAAATAAGATGAATGGGAACTTCTAAATATTTGAGAGAATCTCTTGATTTCTGAGGGGGTTTTGGGTGTTGTTTTCTTTTTGTTTGTTTTAAAGAAGCTTACACACAGGAAACTCTGTCCCTATGCTGAAACAAAAACATCTTGACTAATTATCAGGTCATGTAAATTGGATCAGCCAATGGCTAGTTTCTAGAGTTGGGTGACTTAGTCATGAAGATCAGAAAACTCCAGCCTCTCTCAGGCCCTTATCCCCTCCATTTTACTGCTCTCCTGCAATGCTTCTAGTACCTTCAGGTCTCTCCCACACGTATTTTCTGCCAGCTTTGCAAATGGCAGGATGTTCTGGGTCAGGTGCTGCTGACCCAGAGTTACACATGCTAACTGGCCAGATGTGATGTGGTTGAACTCAGATCACTGACATTGACATTTTTTTTAGAGCATGCTGAAGACATTGAAAGGACTTACGTGATACAATAGATTTTATTTGAACACAATCTGCACAATAAACTCTTTCAAATAAGGATAACTTAAAGGCCATGATAAGGTAGAAAGGCTTTGAAAAAATCCACCCATCTTCTACCATGTCCTTGAAAATTTCTTGAAAATGGTTGCAACTATTTTGCAGGCATATCTGGATTTTTGGAAAATTACCTCTTTTCTGCTAGTGTTATGTTAGACTGTGTATCTGCTCTCTGCTCTTTTCAGGAGTCTTTTTGCCTGTGTCATGCTGCAGACTTCTGGTTTGCCTGTTCTCACCATTTGTTGTTCTCCATGAAAGAGCCATCTCCTCCAGAAGGGATCTCCTCTTCTTGAAACACATGCTTTTCAGCTAAGACAAACTTTTTCCTTCCCAGTTACCTATTTTAAAGGACATAATCTACAATTCCCTACTAAAAACCAAAAGAATTATGGTATTAGACATAACAGCCACCAGGCTAAGAAATGATAAATTTCCTTTACTGTGCTGCAAAAGAAACGTATGAGAATTTAATCTCTTTGGGTATCTTGGGTTTGTTTTCTTTCCCTGGGTTTGTTTTCAATGGACCAGCAGAAGTTATTGGAGAAGGAGAGTGAAAGACAGAGACGTAGCCAAACCGCTCCCTATAAAGAGTCTGGAGTAACATATTGAAGAGACAATTAGTAAGCTACCCTTATATTTATTTTCTATATTTTAACTATTTTTATCCGTAACTATTGTTATTGTCCTACTGCTAATGCTGCAATGCATTTTATTCAGAGTTCACACTGTTTAATTCTTAATTGGTCTCTAATATATTGCATATATAGTTTTTCTATTGCAAAGTTATCATTAAAGCTTAGCTGTATTTAGGGATAAAAGAGTACTGACCTATATAGACACATACATCAGTTATCTTCTTTTTTTGTACACATCAGTTAACCACACACAGCTATCACAGAAGTCTCTTTCAGGTTATATCTGAATCATTCCTTTGGTTTTTATATATAAGACTGCATCCATTCATAAGGAATAATTACTAGCTTTCCTTTCCTATGTGGAAACTGTATGTACTTCATTCTCTCAAATCATTCTACTATGAATAATCAGTCCATTTTTCTTCCATAAATCTACAACGATGATTTTTGTTTTGTATTGGTTTTTTCCCTCCTTTTTATTCCAGTGATAACTCAGATGGAGAAACAGCTAATGCAGCCTCATCCATGAAGACCTGAGTCCTAGGACACTGTCACAACAGGTATGGAGAATCACAGACTCATAAAACCATTAGAAGCTCTACACTGACAGCTATTCTTTATTGTTCAGCTCAACTGTACCAGTAAAAGCCAAGGCTTGCATTCAGGCAGTCTGGTACGGATTTCCTCTGGTCCATCTCTGTAAACAGAATAAATGCTACCTCTAATGGCCTCAGGTCAATTTATCTAAGAAGGTAGAGAAGAAAAGTAATCATTGACATACAGAAAGCTGTTGAGTTACTCTTACTTGACAGGACCTTTACCCTCTGCTTGCCATGTCAGATTGGGGTTATTAAATATTAGCTGAACAAAGACTAGAAAGATATTTTTAAACACATGCGATAAGGACTAAACCCACTTAAAATGTAAGGACCTCTTCTGCAAAACTGTTTTGTTGTAAGAGAGTATTTGTTAAATGAGAAGAAAAAGGAGTCAAACAATTTCCTGTGCAACCCAATTCAGAACTCCAGAAGTGAAATGTGTTGCTCAGTAGGCCACTGCTACTGCTACTGCTAACTTTCTCATGTCTTTTAGAGGAGTGTGGAACAGGACAGACAAATGTTCATTAGTGACTGATACTCTGAAAGACTGCAGTTGTACTTCTGTGTGTAGGGGTATAGACCAGGAATCATCTCATCCTAGACACACTGTTAGATAGACGTGCAAGTTTTCCTTGCACACTGTTAGATAATCCTTTGACCAGATGTCATCAGTAGCATAGATTCAAAGGGTTAACTGATCATCTAAAGTCACCATCATTGGTGACTTACTTGCCAGGTAACATATGAAACAAATGTACACGTGAAGTTAGAAAGGATAAGGTGAATCTCTTAGTGTTTTTAAAACAATTTTCAGAAATACGTAATACTAAACCTTCCCTTATTCTATATTTTAAAGCCATGTAAACTGAAAAAGTTGGTTAAATTGATATAACTTCAGGTGGTTTGGATCTATCTGAAGATGATGGCTCTGTCAGTACAAAGCAGTGGAAGAGACTAAGAGCACTGACTCAGGAAAACTCCCATGAGATAGGGAGACACAAACTACATTCAACTCCAGAGACATAAGGTCCCAAAGAACAAGGACTTTCTGATCTGCGGCCTTTTGGAAAGTAATATAACATAGCCTGCTCCTTACTGCTGAGTCCCAGATGACATCTTGTTGTCATGACTTGTGTTCAAGGTCTTTTATCCTTTACATAGGGCAGGAGGGAACATTAAAAAAAAAAACAACACCAAAACAAAAAAGGAAAAAACTCCACAAAACATTTTGTGTATTACTTTTGTAATGTACTTTTGTGATAAAACTGAGCTGCTTACACTCAGTCTTTGTTCCAGTCTACTGAGGCCCTATCACCTCTTTCTGTGAAAAGGGCAGGCTGTGCTCCTTTCATGTTGTTCTCACTGTCGCACATTCAACTCTTCTTCGGAAGGAGAATGTAATCTGTGCTTCCAGTCTTATAGAAAAGGCTGTGAACTACCATGCAAATCATGCAAGGTCAGTCACTCACTGTATGTGTATATGGTGAGATGGTCGCAAGCTAGAGCTATTAATTCTCTGAGCTGAAAGGGAATGAGTCCCCACGTGGTCATTCTAGAAGCTGTTAGTTCATGAGTGTTTCTAGTAAACTAGCATTTCTAAATAATTTCAGAATCAGAGGTGGTTTCTATCTTTTGTCTCTCCATGCCTGGGAATGGTGACATGCTGACTACAGAAGTGCAAATACAAAACTTTTCTACTGCAGTGTTTCTCCAAAATGTGAATTTAGAAGTTCACCAAGATGACAAATAGGAATAAGTCTCTCTTTCTGAACATTGTTTCTTCAGCTACATAACTCTGTTGTGCTTGTTGAGCCTTTAGCTTTGAAGTGAAACCTCAACTACATCTTGAAATATGTTATGAGTTGAAGAAAAACCACTTTAACCCATCTTTAAACTTTGAAGAACAGACAGAATACTAATGGGTATAATTTTCATAAATGGATTCTGCTCAGTTCAACAATCTCATTCAGGTTCAGTCTTCAGAACTGCTGCAATATTGATTATACTAATCTGCCCCCCTACATAAAAACTAAATAAAACAGAGAAATTCTAGAGTGTTTTAGCCTAAGTTAGAAAGCTAATTATGATGTTGTTTCTGTTTTGGATAGGATTAGTCTCAGAATTTTAGTCCCCAAACTTTGCCTTTTCTTACATATCACTGTGCATACCACATATTCACTGCTTAGAATATGAAAGTATTAAAAATATTCAAATACCATAATAAATACACAATTTAAGAAACATGTCAGTGTTTCTTCAGGAAAAAATATTCATACTATTGCTTTACCTTCTCAGTGCATGGCAAAAACCCAATAACCCATAATGCTTATATTATTCTAGCCATCAGTAACATTCATCTGGGCTGATTCACACAATGGGTCTTATTTTTCTTTCTATATTTGAGAATATTTTTTTGCTGTTCATTTGTTATTTCCCTACAATTTTCATTCTTATTTTCTTCTTACCTTCTAGGCATGGTGAATGTTTATAATTTGCTAACATGATGGCTTTCAACTTTCATAGATATTGATTTATCAAAGGAAAAAAAATAACCATGCTAGTTACATACAATGTCTTTTGTGCTGCTATGTTTTTGTTGTTCCCTCGGGATTTACTTCAAGGTTAGGAATTTGATAAGGTTTGTGCAACAACAAATGGAAATATGCTGATTTAGATCATAAATTATATGACAGTTACTTGGTTCTTGGCAGCTTCATGAGGCAGACACTGCCACATCACATCCAAAACCCGCAACATAACACATTAGGTTAAAAGCTGTATACTTACATAAAATCACAAAATATGTGACAGACAAAGCATTTCAGAAAATGCAGCAGCATTTTTTGTTTGTAGTTTAAAAACCATACCATGAGGCTGAATTTTGCAGACTTTCCAGGATATTATCTGAAGCTCACCAAAGTACCCAGATTATTCAGCCTGAGCATTTGTGACAGAGGCATGCCTATAAGGATGTGTTTTCAGAGTTGACCAACTACAGCGACATGAACTTTGTGTAAATGGTGTCCCTTCTGCACTGAATATTGGCCCAGGTGGATCCTTTGTCTGGAGCTGTGTTGCAGTAGTTTTAACCCATGTTTGGACATTGGTTAGAGTATAAAATTGCAGACATGTATACATGATGCTGAAAAATGTATTGTGATGTTGAACTATATGGAGTGTATACATACATGGTGGTATGCAATGTGCTTAGCTGTGGATGGTTTATCAGATCTTCAGTATTAACCAATGTTAGATATGTTCAGAAGAAAAGAGGATCACAGAAACTCTCTAAACATGTTGGATGTTCAGTAAGATGTGTATCAACAGCTAATCTGCATTTGCTTTCAGTGAGGCCAAGTACTTTGAATAGACCCCACTGCATTTTACAGTGAAAAAGCACTATTTTCCTGACATAACAGGAACATATGTTCCTACGTTAATTTCATTCACTAATTTTTCAGTATTAATTTCTTTCAGCGTTTTTAAGTTACATGGTAAAAATGGCAGTTCTTCATCTACGTGGGGCAAGAGACACAGAAGAAATTTGGATTTCTTCAAGCACAGAAAGATTTGAACATAGATTTTAGCCTGAGGTTTAGTGATTTACTTATGCTTAAAATAACTTTAAAATGTTTCTTAGTAATATAAAAAAGAAAAAGCTTTCCAATACTAGTTATAGCAGTAGAGGTATTTGTTTTCCACCATATGAAATGTGTGACACAATTTTCATGCCTTCTTATTAATAAATATAGGCTTCCAACTGAATGCACATGCATATATATGAATTTCCACAAAATAGTGTCTAGCAGAAACCTAACATACATGAAAAATTGACTTCCAAATAGTGACAACTCTTTTTGGTCGTCTCTTTATAAGTTCATCTTATACACATCTTTCATACTTTTTCTAATACTTTTTATTCTGAATTATAAATGGGAAGATTCTCAGTTAACATTCATTGATGTAGTGTTTTTTAATTCAAAGTATATACTAAGCAATCAGTCTGCAACTCCTAACAAGTGCTCTTCCAAAGGAAGACATAATGTTTGCCTTCCCATTTCATATTTTTCATACTGCCAATAATGTATTCTTTACTCTGGAATGAATTGAATTAAATATTTGAGAGGTTAGGCTATCACCATATGATTTATATTTTGCTGCTTTGTGCTGTAATATCCGTTTCCTT
Organism: Phalacrocorax carbo; assembly: GCF_963921805.1. Taxonomy (NCBI): domain Eukaryota; kingdom Metazoa; phylum Chordata; class Aves; order Suliformes; family Phalacrocoracidae; genus Phalacrocorax; species Phalacrocorax carbo. The sequence goes on along the minus strand of NC_087513.1, from coordinate 36,342,363 downwards.
TTAAGTCAAAATTCAGTATAATATGTGTCATTGATTACTGTTTTTTGAAGAACCTATTGGTGGTTTGATCTTTTTGTGATATGTTAGGCCATGCCACATTTTGGTAAGAATAAGAGGTAATTATAATTGTAGTCTACAAGTATCGTCATTCCTCTGTTCAATTCTTACCTTTTTTTTTGTTCATCGAGAATTACATAATTTTGTGTTTTTCAAAAAGATGTTCAAAATTAAATCACTTCAATGTTCTTTCCAGCATTGCTTTGATAAGCTGTTACAATAATATAAATATCTGAATTGTCACTCCTTTCATCCTTTTGGTACCAAGAAATGCATCAAGAGATGACAGTGACTTGATTGTCCCTTATAAATTTTATTATAGTAGCTTTGCTATAGTAAAGGTCGTGTCAGCACCTTCATTATAATGCCAGTCTTCAAGGGGTGATAATTCAGCTGTAAAAATTGGCATGTTTTTCTAAATGATCAAAATATTTGAAAAATTAAAGAAAGTAATACAAATTATTCTAATGTTTGTATTTGCTTATAAAGAACAGTAATGTATAGTTAGGAATTAAAAATTCTCTGGTTTACTTTCTTCTCTATTTTCTAATCACTTTTTAGAGGTCTTTTATAACTGTGATATTGTTCCATATTTTCATTCCAGAGCAATTCAGGAAACTCCACCTGTTATTCTCAGTAACACCACTTATAAAACAAAAAGCAGTTCTGAATGGAAGGGGATCACAGATGTTCATACTTGGACACAACATTTATCTAGTGAACTTACTATTAAGTTATCTGTTTCCTTGAATAAGAGAAAATAAGTCTGATGCTTACGTGAATACTCATTGTAGACTGTGGTGAGTACAGACATTATACCCTTCCATTGCTAAAAAAAGCAGCAGCCAAAATCCCCAGAGAAATCTGAAAGCTTGGAGAAAACCCAGGTATACATTTAGAAGATGCTGTGGTCTGCATGCTTTCCTTACCCACTGCTGAATTCTGAAGGCAGATTATCCACACCTCTTGGAGACACTCCATAAAACACCTTAAAAGCTAGTTTCCTCTGATGTAGGCAAGGGTTGTATCGCCTTGTAGCCACTGCTCCATCATCTTTGAAATCAAAATACAGAGGAGGCTCTAGGCACTCCCTGCCACTGCTGAATGCATACCTGACCTCTCTGTGTGTAACTTTTTGGCCAATCTTTATTTGGCTGTTTCTAACAAAGAAATTGCTATTGATTAACAAAATTATTTTTTGGAAACCTGACCTCAAAATTAGCCTTCTTAGAAAACTTTTTTCCACACTGAGAAAGATTAGCATGGCCTTTCCTACCGTAGGCTAATAGATTTGTCTGTTTTCAGGGTACGGAAGCTATATGAAAATTTGATAATTTTTTATAAAGAAGAGCAGGGAAAAGAGGGAGGAAACAGAACTATATCTTTACTTGTCAAAACTAGGAATATTTTTACATGCCATATACTCTTCATTAGAGCATGAAAAAGCATAAGAATGACTACATAGTCCAGAAATTAGACAGTACAGAGAAAAGGATGACAGCTGAAAAAGAAAAGGGAGAAGAAAAAGATTCAACTTTAAATATAAAAGTATCCATTTACCAGATTACATAATGCTTTAGACATTTCTAAATTTTGATTGTTGACTATTTGTTCTGTTTGAATTAGGTTTTCCTTACATCTAAGGGTAGAAGCTAAAAGTACTGTGATGAAGTAGCCTGATAGGTTTTTCTAGCACATACTGGCTTGAATAAGTTTCTTTGTGAATATGGGCAGCAGATAAAACAGATTGCATCACCTTTTCCATCTTATTTACCCTTTTGGACTGACAAGGATATTTGGAAAGTGATAATTTTAAATTAAAAGCCTAACAGTCAAACTGTTTTGTCACTGTATACTTTTACCTATTAGACAAAAAAGGACAAATTTAACGGAATTGTTAACACTTTTTGCATTTTGTGCTTTTATAAAAATCTGATTACTAATTTTGATCTCTCTAACTAAATTTAAAGTATCCCATTAACTGAGGTTTGCAACTGCAGTCTCTTACATTACAGGGAAATAAAACTTCAATATATGGCATATGATACTAACAAGTGCCCAATATTGTTTATGCAGAAGTAATTATCTCTCCACCTTTCCTAATCACGTAACTATTGTGACAATATTTTTGTTGTTATCTCAGGTGGAATGATGAATCTCTTGAATTTTGCAGTAAAATGTATATTGGTAAGCAAATACACAAAATACTAATCATACAAATGTTAGGGTCAGATTTATTTTCCGAAGAAAAAAAAAGAAATTAAAAATATATAACTGAATTTAGAAATTTGAGTTTACCATTGCTTAGCTGAAATAGGTAGAAACAAATCCCTAGCGTGTTTAAAAGTTACAGCACAAAACCTACACTGGGTCTAAATTTTATACCAGCAACTGCCATTATAATGGATATACACATAGCATCTGAAAATCCACAGATTCACATATGTCAGGGAGTTTGGAATATAGATCATCTTTGGTCCATCTGAAATGACTACTTTTTCCCTGTTCCAGTTTGTAGGTATTCCTGATTCCTCTCATAATCATCAGTGCAAAGGTGACAGTAACATAGCATAATGTTTTTGTCAGAAAACATTAATTATTTATCTCAATTTTAAGAGAACCTTATCTATATTTTACATTTCTTTGTCATTCTATAGTGATAGAATGAGGTGCCATAACAATATGGACCAAACCACACACTATGTATTAAATACAAACAATCATGTTACTGGCCCTTGAAATCTGAAAACTCTCTGGATTTACACCTGTCAAAAACATTGGTTGTATTATATTTTTTGTGCTGAATGTGAGAAGGCTGTATCTGATACTCACTAGATATATGGTATTTCTGTGTACTTTAACCTTCCAAATGTGAAGACAGAATATTGCAGAGGATACTGAAGACATGTTTTAAAAGTGAAATTTGATCCAGCCACTGTTGATTAGCCATCAAATCTCCTGCATCAGATGCTAATGATAATGTTATTAGAATGAAATTAATTTTGAGGATTTGTTTAATATACGTCAAGACAGCCAAAAAAAAAAAAAAAAGAAAAAATGGTTTTCAATGGTTGAACTCAGTTAAAACCGAAGTACTTCCACAAGGCTCTATAAACTAGCTTGGAACTGTATCTACTTTTGGAAATTACTTCGATGAATGATGTCTGACACCTGGAAGACTCTTCTGTTGTCCAGGTGTGTTGTTTTCATTCTTTGTTCATCTCTGAACTAATCTTCCAAGTAACAAATCTAACTTCTGCTCTCTGAGAAACACTGTATAGGTCTTGCACAAAGTACCTTGGATTTCAAATATGCTTCTTAAAAGCTAATGCACTCTTGTATTATGTCTCAGTTGGTCTATTGTAACATTCTTCACAGGTCTGCTTGACAAATTGATCAATAGGCTTTGGTTAGTTCGGGACTCGGCTGTAAGGCTAAGAAACCAAAAAGCATGAGCATATTATGCCAATTTTAGTCTTGCTACGTTCACTTCCTTTTTGAGTACTGCATAAATTTTGAAATCTTATTGCCCATATTAGAAGTATTAGACAAATCTGGCTCTAGAGAATAGGCCCAAATTGATCCTTCACTAACTACATGATCAGAGGCTACAGTTAAATGATGTAGGATAATTAATTTTTTCTCAAGACTGAAAAATCTACCCCTACAAAATAAGCTTTATATGTGTCATGCAATGAGAAATCTTGCCTCTTTATATCCATGTAGTATATTATCCATGTAGTTATATCCATGACTGACTCTTAAAGCAGTTTAAGGTTTAACTTCTCTGTTTACATTTCCTCACCTCCTTTTCCTGTTATTAAAGTCTTACTTGATTTTAATTAGTGTTCATTATCTCTACAATCTTTTCTATAAGCTGTTTTTCATGAATCTTTTGATAATTTTTTAAGTTACTGATTAACCTCTGCTTCTGCACTTGCAGTGTTATCTGTCAGTAACGCTCATACATCAATAGCCTGTGATGAAGTGTTGGAAGGATGTGGATGGGCTTGAAGCCATGTGTGGAGATGATACAGAAGTAGCTTAACAGTGATAGTATGGACTTTGAAAAATTTGTTATGGTTTTAAGTGGATGAATAAAGCAGGATGACAGTTTAGGAAGTTTAATCCTGGTAGGGCACGAGATCCTGGTTAAGAATCTGAGCACACCTGCTTGATGTGGTCTACCCCACCTCTTTAGGACAGCTTCTGTGGAGGATCCTTTGCCAGGTCTTCCCTAGGGAACTTCTTTGAGCCTGGTAATAGGTTCTAAGTGCTGGGCTTATAGTACTGAAATTGCCAAAGAGAGATTAAAAGAAAAAATACAGATCAAGTTAGATAAAGTGATGCCAAAACGAATTAAATATTTGTATTCATTATGTAACCTAGTACTACATTTTACATTTAATTTTTTTTTTAATACCACTTAATAGATGTGATGGGGTTTTGTGACCAAAGTGTAGGACCCAGCACTTGGCCTTGTTAAAACTCATACTGTTGGCCTTGACACATCGATCCAGCCTGTCCAGGTCCCTTTGCAGACCCTTCCTACCCTTGAGCAGATCAACACTCCCACCCAACTTGGTGTTGTCTTTAAAGTTACTAAGGGTGCACTTGATCCCCTCATCCAGATCATTGACAAAGATATTAAACAAAACTGGCCCCAACACTGAGCCCTGGGGAACACCACTGGTGACTGGCCACCAACTGGATTTAGCTCTGTTCACCACAAGTCTCTGGGCTCCAGCCAGTTTTTTACTTAGCAAAGAATACACCTGTCTAAGTCATAAACTGCCAGCTTCTCTAAGAGGATGCTGTGGGGGACAGTGTCAAAGGCTTTGCTAAAGCTCAGGGATATAACATCTGCAGCCTTTCCCTCATCCTCTAGGTGGGTCACCATGTTCTAGAAGGAGATTAGGTTGGTCAGGCAGGACCTGCCTTTCATGAACCCATGCTGTCTGGGCCTGATCCCCTGGATGTCCTGCACATGCCTGCTGAACTCACTCAGGATGAACCGCTCCATAATCTTCCCCAGTACCGAGGCCAGGCTGACAGGCCTATAGTTCCCCAGATCCTCCTTCCGGCCCTTTTAAATTGTATTTGAGGGGATCATTTTTAAAGGAAGTGAATATCATCTAGCCTCCATGTCCATTTAACAATGAAAGAGCATTTTATTTTTTCCTCCAGAAATTATTTGTTTGTGGAAAAATGAATTTAAGATATATACATTTTTATAACAATAGATAAAAATATTAAATTAATATTTTATACATAGTACATTTATGGTCTTATGAAATAGTAAAACAATCAACTTTTTTTTTCCTTCTACTTGGTCCAACACACTTTATGTAATCTCTACTAGGAAATGACACAGATTTCCATTTGAAAAGCTTTCAGACAGAATTAGGTAAACAGGTTTTGCTAAGAAGAAATCTTTATCAGTTATCACGAATTTTTCAGTCAAGGAGAAATATTTAAATAGAATGTAAATGAAAAATAAAAAGTGCAACATAATGACTGAACCGGGCAAGAAATATTCTTTTGTCACTGTACTATACTAACATGAAGCATTGCATTCAGCACAAATATTTTGCATTTTGTTTCTCCTACTTTGGTAGCGTCAAAATAGCTAGTGTTCAACCACTCTGTTTTTGAATGAGGAGTATGATAATTTAATTAAAGTTTAAAGTCTAGGAGCTGCTGAAGATCATACATAATCCAATTACTTTTTATTCAATTAGTTTAATAGCAAACCACTTTGCTATAATTACACTTAATCCCCTGATTTTTCTGCTCAGCTGTTTATCAATGGCCTGTATGATATCTTTGAGGAAATCATACTGGGATATAATTATCAACAATCCCTAATGGAATTAATGCACTAAATAATACTTAATTATGAGCAGTGTTCCATTGCTGGATAGGTTAGATTTGAAGACAGTAAGAACACAATACATAGTTTGAAGTTTCTGAGCCACTTTCCCTAGAGTTTTGGGGAACAGGAGACAATACAGTTATTTCTCCCACTTGCTGGTACTGAACAAGGTAATGCTAAGATATAAGCTAAATTGAATCAAGGAAAATAATTGCAGCCAGACCCTTCTAACCACCATGACTCTTTGCTGGATTGTAAATATCAGAAATGACTCTCAGCAGTATCATAGTCTCCTATGCATACAGCAGATTTTTATTAGTGTCTGTAATGTTGGATCTTTGACAAACTAAAGCCACCATTTCATTGTTTTATGGATAAAAAAAATTACATGCATAATCCATTAACTGATTGTGTCAAAGTCTTGGAATTTCTCAAAGAAATCATCCAAATTTCCTTCTCTCCCTGTGTGTTCTGTTTAAGCAAAGATAGGTTCTTCATATGTAGGATGCTGTATCTGCAGCAATGGCTTTCATTCAGCACTTACTCACAAAAATTTAGCATAATATATGGTATTGGATTATTAGGGACATCCCGTTGATAGGTTAAATACTAGCTTCCTCTGCAGTCCAGTACACGCCCAGTGTCTTGCCAGACTTTGAGTCATAAAACACAGACAGCGAAAAACCTAAAGTTCCAGACAAAACATGAACATAAGGATCTATTGTTGAGATCCTTGCATTGCTGACAAAAAGTGTATTATTTCAAGAGGATGTTCATCAGATCTTACACAAAGCTATCATTCTCCCTGCCTGAATTAAAGTTTCTCTCTTTTTAGAGATGATAATTTTTGCCCAGCCATGTAACAAAATGTGCAATATGAGTGCCTATTGATCCCTATATGAAAAAGAAAAAAAAAGATGCTTTCTAATCTCATATCCACGTGTCAAAAAGAAGGAAGAAGTCATGTAATTTTCCTTTTACTTTGATAGTCTAACTGCAGTGTTGTGATGTAGTAGAAAGGAATTTTTTTATTCTTTTAAATGTGACACTGTAATGTGTACCTGCTTTTACATGTTATTTTCCATGACTAAGGTAAAATAGCCCAGAAGATCAGGTGATGAGGAAAGTTTTGAATCTGCTCCCTGTTCTTCAACTGCTAGAAGTAATATCTGGTGAAGGAGGGAGTAAATTCACTGCTAAATTTATTTTTCTTAAGCTTAGATGATCCTGCCAAGGCTAAAGTATAGACACCGCCCTTCCCCCACCCCCCCTTCCCCCCCCCCCCCCCCCCCCCAATATGCAATTGGTGCAATGGGAAAGCCTAGATTCACCCATCCTGCCTGAAATAGAGTAAATGTCAAGGTAAGCTACTTTACTAGTCAGGACAGTCAAGAGTTATGGCTACACATTTGGAGCAATACAAATTTCCATCATTCTCCAATGACTCCAGTGAATGCTGAGTGGGAGTCAAAGTTAATCCTCAATTTAGGCTTTAGCCTTACATATGTCCAGGATGAATCCAGAGACAAAGGTCATGATTCATCAACTAATCTGGCACAAGTGTTTTAGATGAAAAGCTTAGAATTTGCTAGGTCATATGTCCTGCCATGTTGCTTTCCAGTCTTTGACTTCCTGATGAACAGTGGAAAGGCTGGATGTTATGGAGTCATTTCACTATTATTTCAGGGACATAATCATCCTCCCCAAAGCATTCCTGGAAACAGGTGTGTTTATGCCTGAATTTCAAGTTTGGTTCTGGACAGATAATGGGAAAACCTGAAGAAAAAAGGCTTTTTGAATACTTAATACACTTTAGCAGACATTTACTGAATCAAATTCAGGATTAATTTCTCAGTTATATGTACCAGTTTTACTCCAATCTATCCTGGAAAAATGGTTGGAGAATTAATTTTCTTCCCTCTTACATTCATAAAGACACATGATTACTTCAGGAACACCCTCTTACATCTACCCCTCCCCCATATTGATATCTGTATTTAAAGTCAGTCTATTATCAGTTATTGTAGTACAAGTGAAATTCATAATCTTTCATTTGTTCTTCATTGTGAAAAATGCCAAACTACCTCTGATTTTACTGTTTGTACTTTACTGTTGAAACGGCATTTTCCCATTTTTTCCAAATAGGAAATGGAAACCCAAGGAATTTGCTAAAACTGAAAATCAAATCAATTTAGGACATCAAAAAATACATACAGTAAAAGGGCTTTCACTGACTTAAAAAATGAGGCCTATAGAAAGTAAAAGAGGCACATGTCACTTCAAATTTCAAACTTCCTAATGAGGTGATATAAGGGTCTGACTGTCAAAGTGGAAATAATATCAGCTGCCTGTTTGATGTCATCCATGTCCATATTTTATTGATGGAACTTTGAGCATGAGAGAAGTAGATTTGCTATCGATTATGATCAAAAAATTTCTGGCAGGTGTGGTGTTGGCTGACTGTGTCACAGCAGCAATTACACAGCACTGCTCCCTGGAGACTTTCACCTACTTGTTAGATGAAATGAGTAATACCCAGACAAGGACTGAAATGACATTTTAATGTTCACAAATAATACTTACACTTCCGGGCTGTCTTTGAAAAAGTTTCTAAAAGGAGCAAATGCAAGGCTCTGTGTAACAGGTAAAGACAGTTGCTTTTGAAGATGATAGGTATTAGCTGCCACTCAGGGTGGGGGGGGTGGGTAGCTTTGCAAAGACTATGTTACTATTTAGGGTGACAGCTCATTTTGACAGAAACAAACTGTTTTCAAGGAGTTTGGGGGGAGGCAGTACATCTAGCAGTGAGGTGATAATGAATAGAGATGAGAGAAGAGAGGAGCTGGAGGGACTTGGATCTTCTCACCTCGAGAGAGACATCACAACTCAACATGGCAGGGGCCAAACTCTGAAAAGCTGCAGGTGGGAGCAGTTAGCTTCATTCCTCTCAGTGCTGCCTCTTCATGCCTTCATACACAGTATGCCTCATAGTAAGTTGCAACCGTGGCAGCACTGGGTTGAAAATGACTTTTTACTTGGGCTTTGCAGGTAGTTTTGGCTCAGGGTGGGTCAGTGCGAGGTCCAAGCTTATGCACTTTATGTATTGCCTGTCCAGGGCAAGAACGGATGAGAGCCCTTCAGCAGTTAGGCCTTCTGGGCCATTCTCAGTTTGCCTTTCCTTGCATCCTCACCCTTGCCGCCACCCCAGCTTATAATTTAAGCAAGGTATGTGCCTTACATTGATGTCAGCCATGCACCTACCATGCTACAGCTGATGGAGCTGGGGGCTTTGTAGAGACCTATGAGGTAGGTACAACATCACACTGCTACAGTAATGCTTACAGAAATAAAAACTTTGTGCGGAGGCCCTTGGTGCCTTCCTACAAGTTACTGTTTTTTCTATTCATAGTCAGTTGCTTCAGGAAGATCTGGTGCTGGCCCCTTTAACAGGCAGCATGTTGGACTAAGTAATGACAGATCTGTGCCAGTATTGCAGTGGTGCCAGTAACACTAATCTGTAATGTTTAGTGCCAGTGTGGTAAAAAATAATTAAACTAAAATTTTCCATGAACTGTGGGTTGTTTATTCTGTTTTTCTGTAACATATGGTTCTTCATTCAGCAAAATGTTTTAGTGTTTAAGCTAGCCATAACATTTTGAAGAAAGGATGTAAACTGAATAAATTAAAAAATCTTAAAATTAAATTTTTGCTTGGTTTATTACTAGAAAAAGACCAATTTGCATATACTTTTAATTCCCTTAAGCATGGACTTAGAGGAAGATGCAGAGTGAAATTTGGAAGACAAGATCTGAATTGGGCTGCTCTTAACACCTTTATTTCAAGACAGCAATAAATTCTGCACTGGAGTTTCATAAAGTCACAGAGCCATCTCCATGTATTTTTCTGAAAATTCTGAAATGACTAGATTTAGATAATGATACTTAAGCATCCAGGCCTGGCAATCAAGATACTCACTTTTCCCCTGTTGTGGTTTAACTCCAGTAGCAACTAAGCCACACACAAATGTTTGCTCATTTCCTCCTAAATGGTTCAGAATTGGAAGGCAAAAAGTGAGAAAACTTGTGGGGTGAGATAAAGAAAATTTAACAGGTAAAGCAAAAAAGCTGGGCTTGTGAGCAAAGCAAAACGAGGAATTTGTTCACTGCTTCCCACGGGCAGGCAGGTGTTCAGCCATCTCCAGAAAAGCAGGGCTCCATCACGCGTAGTGGTTACTTGGGAAGACAGCCACCATCACTCCCAATGTCCCCCCCTTCCTTCTTCTTCCCCCAGCTTTTATTGCTGACCATGATGTCATACAGTATGGGATATCCAAAACCCAGCACCATATAAACGAATATGAAGAAAATTAACTCTAATCCAGCCAAAACCACTACATCCTCTTCAATTTCATCATGAATTAGGAAGAAGGCTGCTAAGCACTTGTATTTTGCCTCAGTGTCTGTGGGCTGCAGGAAGCAAGAGATTCCTGCAACCTGGGAAGAACTACATGTTCAAATAGACATGATTAAAACCATATATCTTATTTTTTAATTAAAATGCTTTCAGTACCAGGATAATGGCAAAACCCAGCTCAACTTTCTTATTGAATCTAGGCCAATAATGCTGCTCAAATTTTTTGACATTACTGAAGTGAAAATAAGTTAATTGCAATTTATATTGATTGTTGTGGTTAAAAATAAGTCACTACTGATTTATTCTCTTGCTAAAAACGTAAAATTAAGCTCAAGAAGAACAGAGATGGGATTATCAGGAACTTTCCCATTGCAGTGTAATATTATATAAGTAATCTAATTCCTGAACAGCAGGAAAATACCGGCTTAAAATATCTCTTTTCATACTTATACATCAGTGGATACTCTATAGCCCATTTGCCAGAGAGATTATTCTCTAATATATTTTATTCTTTGTCCAGTTTGAAAAACATACTGAAAACGGGCAGAAAACAGAGACATTTAATCTGCAGCAATTCAGATCTGTAACAGTATTTCTCATATGTTAGCTCAAAAAATGAAGCTTTATAAAATACAAACAGCAATTCAAATTTCTGACTTCTAAATGAATCAGATTAAATGGACAAGTGATATGAAAAATGCCTAATACCTTACTGAACCGTGGGAGATCTGTCACAGTTCTGCCAGTGTGAACTGAAACAACCCATTAATGTTCTACCTCATGCAATATTTACTGCTGCTACTTCAAATGGGTCTACTTTTTATACTACCATAGCCAGTGCCAAGAACACTGCTGCCTTACAGACCAGTGAACAGTAGTTCACAGCAGCTACTAAAAACTTATCAAGCGTCAACAGAATCCCAACTTCCCTGGTGTCTCTGGGAGTTGCTGTGGAATGGAGAACAATATTGCTTCTGTTTGGTTTTTAGCAAGCAATTGAGAAGGCGGGAAATAGATTAATTCCTTTTCTTCTTCACCTTTGTGATTCACAAAGACAGCCTGAAAGATCCCTGGAGTTAAATTTTTCAATGGAGCTTCTTATTACTGTTTGCTTTTTCACTCTGGAAATGTTAATCAACTATAGGGGACTTAATTTACTTGTGTTTAAAAATTCCATTTCTCTCTTTCACAGAAACATTGCTATAGGTCTTATAAATAAAGGTATCCAAGCTTTCCATGGATATAAAGACATTTGTTTCTTCTAGACACTGTTTGAGCATGCCCAGTTTCCATGTTCATTAGTACAGTTGGGTACTCCCTCTTGGTCTGTGAATACCGTATCCCCACCATCAAAGTCTTTGTTGGAAGCATGTCTGTAATGATGTAGTAGCAGTCAAACTGTCAGCCAAGTTTATGAAAAAAGCTAAAAAAAACCCCCAAACCAACAACTCAACATTTATGTGCACAATTAGTAGGAGAAACTTTTTTCACTTTGTTTCGAACTGCATTTTATCTTTGTTTAGTTAGCACTTTGAAGAAATAGTTTGTTCATTATGTAACAAAACCCTTAGATTAGATAGTAAACATAACATTAACATTCTCAGTGACCTGTAGTATAACCAGGGAAGACCAGAGTTGGTATTTTCCTTGGAAAAGCAATGAATAAAATGTATATATTCCTGCTTCCCTAAAAAATTCTCCTGTTTTCTTCATAAAGATTTTCAAAACCATTACTTTAAAAGACACCCTTTTGACAGTCACCTTTATGAAAGACAGCATGTGGTGTTTAAACAAAATTCCTTTTTATATAATGAATTATAACCCTAAAAGCAGAGCCATTGATAAGGACATGTTTGCTATGAAGCCAATAAGACTATGCATGCAGGTGTTTATTATAGTTCTGGATGTGGCTGACTTTTCATTTAATTCAAATGTTAGTAAAACAATTTTTTGTTGGAAAACACCTTCACAGTCAAAATGATATTTTTAGATTTTAATTAAAGAAAATATATCTGGTCTTCCATGTTTTACTTCCTACTAAACCAAATCAAGATTCTATACTTTTTATGGGCTGCAGTACTTTTAATTCATTTCAGATTCTAATAGCTGGAGATATTTTATGCTCATTGAAAAACTGAATCTTAATATAGCAGCAATCAATGAACTAAATCTTCACATCTATTAAAGTGGGGACCAGGAGCAGAACTCTTATTTTCTCTTATGTGTGTTTCATCAGTACTGGAGGTGATCCTGAAAAGCATTCAAGTCCATCCAACTCAGCAAAAGAGGGCGTATCGACATTAGTGCTTTGAGTAATTCCATTAGAATAAATGTTTGGGGTTTGGCTTGGGTTTGGGTTTTTTGTTGTTGGTGGTTTTGGGTTTTTTGGATTGGTTTTGGTTTGGTTTGGTATTTTTTGTGGAAGATCTGTGCTTTTGGAAAAATCTTCTGGTCATCTCCCCTTACTTAAAGGCAATGAATACTTATTTTCCACCAATATATATGCCTTTGCAAGACACAAAGTAGTTATGGATCAAGCTTATTTCATTCAGTGTGCAAAGGCTGTCATATTTTACTGCTTAGGCAAAACTCTGCTGGAGTAACCATTATCCTGTTTGAAATTTAGCAACCATTTTAAAGGAAGAAGTCTCAGGTTAACTCATGACTTTATTTTCCCAGTGATGTGATTTCTAGAATAAGATGAACATGTTGTGGATAAAATCAGTAGATAATAATTTTACACTTTTGTGTGTGTGTGGTATCCTATGGTAATATGATTTATATGTGACTGTGTGAGGGCACGTGTGTATAATCTCTGTGTCCACATTTTGCCCCTAGAAGTATAGCACAATCTGGATTGGAGACAATCTATGGAGGTCATCTGGTTCAGCTCCCTACTCAAAATCCAATCTCATTTAGCATCAGATCATGTTTTTCAGTGTCTTGTCCAGTTTAGTTTTGTATGTTTCCAAGGATGAGGATTCCACAACGCCTGCAACCAACTGCCCCAGGGTTTAAACCCTATTATAGTAATTATTTTTCTTTCTATTGAATCAGAATTTCCTTTGAAGTCTGTCCTTTCGTTGTGCACCTCCAAGTACAGGCTGACTCTACCTTTTTCCAGCCCCCATTAGGTTATTGAATATAACATTAATATTCTTTAACTTTCTCTTTTCTAAACCTAATAGAATCATCGAATCATAGAATGGTTTGGGTTAGAATGGACCTTAGAAATCATCTAGTCCAACCCCCCTGCAGTGAGCAGGGACATCTTTAACTACATCAGGTTGCTCAGAGCCCCGTCCAACCTGACCCTGAATGTTTCTAGGGATGGGGCCTCCACTACCTTTCTGGGAAAACTGTTCCAGTGTTTCACCACCCTCATTTTAAAAAATGTCTTCCTTTTATCCAGTCTAAATCTACCCTCCTTTAATTTAAAACCATTACTCCTTGTTCTGTCACAGCAGGCCTTGCTAAACAGGTTGCCCCCATCTCTCCTATAGTCCCCCTTTAAGCACTGAAAGGTCGCAATAAGGTCTCCCCGCAGCCTTCTCTTCTCCAGGCTGAACAACCCCAACTCTCTCAGCCTGTCCTCACAGGAGAGGTGCTCTAGCCCATGGATGGTTTTTGTGGCCTCCTCTGGACCCCCTCCAACAGTTTCATGTCCTTCTTTTGCTGATGGTGCCAGAGCTGGATGCAGTACTCCAGGCAAGGTCTCACCAGGGCAGAGTAATAAATCTGGCTTCCTCAGCTTCTTCTTGTATGTTATGTGCTCCACCCTTCTCCCATCATAGGGACTTTTCTTTGGACATGGTGCAGTTTTTCAATGTCTTTCTTGGACTGAGGGCCTAAAACTGGATACAGTTCTCCAAGTGTAGCCTAGTGAGTACTGAATGCAGGTGGAAAAACATTTCCCTCCAGTCCTTGTATGTATTCTTGGTAATGAAGTCCAGTGTGTGATTATCACCACCAGATCGTCAGCAGAAGGTTGTACTACTGACACATGTCCAAAATGTTGCCTGCCATGAATCCTAGGTCCTTTTCTGCAGACCAGCTTCTTAGCCAGTTGGTCCCAAGCTATAAGGCTGGAGTTACTCCATCCCAGGTACAAGACTTTGTATTTGCCATTACCAAATTTTGTAAGGTTCCTGCTAGCTCACTCCCCTAGCCCGCTGCAGCTGTCACTCTCAAGTTGTTTTCATTTACAACTTGCTGAGAGCACTTCCATCCCATCATGTTGTTGAAACACTGTGCCCCTGTATTGATCTCCTATTTTGACCAAAAGAGATACAAATCCCAAGAAAAACTTGTTTAACTAGCTTTAAAGCTTACAATGCTATTTCTTTTAAGTTAACTGTAGACTTGAGCAGTTCAGAGTTTTGTCCAGGTAACTGAAAGTATTGCATTTCATATCAGTGAGTTATTCTGGTGACAGTTATCAGTTACTGATCAAATCCTGAGGTCTTAATATTTTTATTTTCATTCATTTAATGAAAACTTCAACTAAATTAAAATAGTAACACTAAGTTTCATATGCATATCTATGTTTTTTGTTTAATGTCAAATCCTAATGTGCATAGCATTTATGTATTCTAAAGAGTCCAGCATATATTTTTTGTGGGGTTTTTTTTGGTCTTATTTGGAGTGGTTGAACAGATAAATATTCTGAAGTGATTGCCTTCACAAATTTTACTAAATGGACATTAACTTTTCAGTCCAGATTCACTCAGGATTTTTGGAAGGTCTGCTATGGCCTATGACAACAGCTACAGCAGACTTTCTGTGCAATTGTTGGCTAATGTTTACATTGTTCAGTCTTTATATTTTCTAAAAATGCATTGGGGTTTTTTTATTGTCACCAGGGGAAGTTCTCATTCAATATTTGTGTTCTACCAACATTATATTTAAAATAGCATTTCTTAGACAAGATCAGTAACTCCAAAAAGCAAAGAATTTGTTCTTTCTAAAGTTTTTAATATGTTTGTAAAAAATTAAAGTGTATTTTCATTCTAAACTGGAAAATATTCCTTCAATACAAAAATAAGTTTTATTTGCAATATGAACTTTACATGGAGTAAGACTTGATCAATGAATTAACTCTAATAAAAACCTTATATATGTTATAGTTTAACTCATGTACACCCATCATCACCTGCTAAAATTGTTTTTACTTATTGCAGTATGAACCTGAAAAAATTTGTTTGCATTCTTTCACGTGCCAATTAAGTAAGCTTGTTTTATTCTGCAGTTTCTGAAAACAGATATAAATTGTGTAAAATAAAAAAACCCTGTGGTCAGCATTATCATGATGAAAACTTCAATAAGCAATAATGATAGGAAATTTAATTTATAACAGAATTAAAACTAATCTTAGTTTTCATATCTAAAGTTAAAGAAAGATAGCAGAATACCATTACAGAGGTGCTGGGTGCATCAGTGCAAAGACAACATTACACTTCAAATTGTTCATGACAGAATTGCACCAGCAGGCCAACAAATTATTCACATATGATATAGCTGCTCAAAGATGAGACAAAAATACACGGCTCTTTTGAAGCTCCAAGTCATCAATAAAGTCAGAGAAAATAACATTCAAATGAAGCTTAATTTCTGATTCTGCTGAGCCCATTAAAGCAAAACAAAACTTAACCTGATACGTGATCAGGAAGACTGAAAATGTGTGGCTGTTGCCTCTTGTGATGCTGGATTAGCAAATGTTCCCTTTTCTCTGCTTCTCTGTCTTATCTACTGTAACTCTGGAGATAGATGGAATTATGGATAAAAGCAGCTATTACCATCCAGAAATATTGTATGATGAAGGACATGCTCCAACTTCTTAAAGATGTGTATATACAAAGCAAATCAATTTAACTGAAATCACTCAGATACTTTAATGTAAGTTTTGCACAAACAACCTTGATTTGACCTTGAGGTATCATCTCCTTCACTTTTGTTGTTTTAGAAACTCTTGGGGCAAGAGATAATGATGTATGGTTGCTTCTGTCCTCTTCTCCAGCTCTTGCCCTGCCAGTGCAGTGTTTGTAAAAGATGCCCATGACCAAGATAAGAACAACTTGTCTGAAGAAAACAAACAAAATATTTGTATTTTTCTTCACCAGACCACACAGCAGAAAAAGTTATAGTTTCTGTCAGTCATCTCCTGCTATTTGAGTGGTGAATAGTTGTTCTGCGACTGAACAGAGTATTTGTGTGCATAACTGAGAGAGGAAGAAGAAGAAGTCATGGCATACTGTTTTCATAATTCCTACATTCAAAAAAAATTTTTTTAATGCTTATTTAAATTATAAATAAAATGATCATTTTTTTCTCTCTTACTATATTGCTCCCATAGCAGTTATGAGATGGAAAGCTAGACTCCTTTTCCAAAGACCTATAATCTGAGAACCTGGGGTATCAGTTTTGATTCTTTGAAAGCTAATCCTCTGAACTGATTTTCAGCCATGATATTTACTCCCTTTTCACACCAACATACAACCTTGTAAGAGGGTATGTTGCCAAAGCAAACAGATGAGAAAGAATACATTTCTAAAAGTGAACCAGCAGGTGCTTCAGATAACAGGAGCAAGAACCAATCCAGGAACAAGAACACAGGCCCTCCTGAATACATGCATCTACAGGAAGAATGATGCTCTCTAACAACAAGGATCTGAGTTAACTTCAACATTTTAAAAAACATGCAGCCACATAGGACACATTGGTGGCCTACTAGAAAAAAACTGTGCTGCAGCTTGAAAGAAAACAGGACTGGCACATCTAAATCTTAAAAATTATATCAAAGGAAGGTTACACAATACGGGAATATAACTGCATATATTGACTAGACCTGATTAGCTGCTGATGTTCTAGTAACAGTGATTATGCTTTTTTGTAGTTTAGACACAATGCTTCAGAAAAAGGTGAAAATAATCAGAAAGGAAAGAGAACTTGTCCTTTTACATTCTCTCTTCACAAATATCACAGGTAAATCGTAAGTCAGAATGTTAGCTCCTTGGGGCAGGAACAACATTTTCCTAAATGTCTGACACAGTGCTGAACATAGGAAGGCTTAATCCTGTTAGATTAAAAAAATACAATACTCACACACAAAAAATTCATTGAGATTTATGAATCAGTAATTTGCAATAAAACAGATTACAGGGTTATAATTCCCCAAATAAATAATTTTCTTCACAGAATATTCAGCTTTAGAGACTAAATAAATATATTAAATTGTTTTCTGGTATGAAAATGTAGATGCTGTACACAAATAATATAAGCTCTATCTGATAATAATAACAGTAATAATATAGCTGATGAAAAACTTCGTAATATTCTAGACATCAGATAAAAGCAAATGAATTTGAGAATGCATGGAGTATTTTCGTTCATCATATTATCATTACTAGACAGAATTAATGTTGTTTGGGCATCTTCTCATGCATTGATACAGGAATATATTTACATTTCCATTCATTTTAACTGTAATGAGAAGCTGGAGTAAAACACAGAAATTCTTCCGATTTCCAGGAGTAAGAGAAAGACTCTGTTATATTTAAGTAGATGGTCACTTTTGTAACTGAAAATAATTGGAAATTTGGGTCATTGAGACAGAAGCACCTTAAGTACAGGCAGTTAAACCCTAGTTGTTATTTTGAAAGTGGCCAGTGCTTTACTGATGTCTCCCATGAGCTTATATTTGCTGCTGAAGAAGTAGCTTTTTGTATGAATTATAACTCTACTAAGTGGCCATTAATCTTAAAATATGTAGCGGGTGAGCAAGATGTCAGGGAAATTTAACAGTGTGGGAATTGTAAATAACTTCTTATTTTGTTCTTACTTTCATGGAGTGTATTTTGCCTAGCAGAAGATTTTTATGAAGAGGTTTTGCATTAGGTGTTATGTAACCTATGCTGCAGATACCTAACTGTGGAAGGGATCTTAAACTATGATACCGTCCTCATAAAGTAAGAATAGGTATTAATAGGATAGTAGAGAATAAAAAACCCTTCCAATTTATTAAAATATTAAATCTAACATTGGTTTATAGAGCATACTCAATAGCAGTCCATACTGATGCCTTCACCAGTGGTGTATTCTTTCTTTCATATCCAGCCTTTAAATCAGTGTTAACTAAACTAGATCCTTGCACAGAATAAGTCTTACCTGTATGATGCCCATAATTTTGAACAGAATCGCAAGGGCAACTCTCTACAGTGTCTGTAATTGTGATTTAAGTTATAAATGAGCTGCTAAAAGATACACTGATTTGGCTACAAATGTAACATTAAAGTCCTAAAATACAATTCATCAGCTTAATCCTTTTAGTCTTTTTCCATTAACATTTACATTAAAAAAAGAAACTGAACAGTTCATTTATATAATATTATATTAATCCAGCAATATTATTACAATGCATTTTACTATTCAGTCTTTGGAACACACAAGCCATCTAAAATGTTGTTGCTCTGGGTAAAACAGATGCTTATGTTGATGTTTATGTGCAGTTTCAGCTTTTATTAATAGAGAGACACAACTGCATTTCTGAGACCCTCATAAATCAGGTTGTTAACAATGTCCAGTTTGTCTTGTTTTTATCTACCTGTAACTTTTAAGGCAAAATAAGAAGTTATAACCAAAGACTAAACTTTTTTGAATAGGTCAGTGACATAACACTGAGAAATAATAATAGTAATAATAATAAACACATTAGGTATATATGAGAGTTGTTAAATTTTGTATTGGCAAAACTAGAAGTGATTAAGCTCCATTTTGCTCTTGGATATAAAAATGCATCTAACCCAGGCAAACTCCCCATTGTGTCAGTCCCACAAAATGAGGAATAAGGAAAATACGTAAGATTGCCAGTGAAGCTGATGAGAGTTTGACTGAATGAAAGTGAAAAAGAACTCATTAAAATATCCGTGATTTGGCCAAATTTAAAATGAGTTGAAGATTAACCATGTTGATAAGATTTCTCTGCTCAGAACCAATTACCATGCACTATGTTATACAAAATCACTGACATCACTGGCATGTTTTTTTTTTTTTTTAATTTGACAATTATAAAGGAATATGTTAAAATTGTTGCTTAAAATAATTCTATTCCTGATTTAGCTAGGGACAATTTTTTTCCTTTGAAAACCTAGCAAGTAGAGATAATTGATTCAAACCAGCAACCTTCTCTTTCAGTTATGAGCAACGTGATTGAGAATGGACAGCAAAATTAAGTAGCTGTCACAGTTTCCCTGGCTATTGTCTTTGGAATTCAGGAGATGTGCAGGTTATAATTTATGTGTTCCCTGCTGCTACTGTAACAAAGTAATACTGCAGTTTACTGAATAATTCAACTTCTTAATTATGTAAACAGGATTGTATGAGGAAACGAAGTCATCAGGGTATCTTTTTATCTGGAAATTTCCCCATGGTAGCTCCATGTGTATTGCCAGCATTTCTCATCCTGTACATTTTTACACATTCTCTTCCCACACACAATATTACTGTTATTTGTAACAGTAATGTATTATGTGCATGGCATTTATGTAGAGAATTATTTTTACTCGTACAAAGCAGTGAGTCATTGATACTGTGGTTAAGTCTGTATAAAAGATTGTCGACATCTGCAGGTTCATATAGTGAAGGACTGCAAAAATAGAGAGCTATAGTTCCACATATAAAACTTGAGCTTTATGAGTGATACACAGTAATCTGACTCTTACAGGATGGAATTTTCTCGCTCATTCATTTTAAGTTGTGAATAGAACATTAAATGCTTGACCTTCATTAGTGCCTTGCAATGCTTGGGGACTAAGGCCTATCCTTCTTCAGGATGATCCCCAGTTCTGGTTATTCTGCCAGTAGCTATAGTTAAGATCTATTTTTCTCCCCATTCCCAATTATCTTTTAAAAAATTAATTAACTGTTTTCTTTTCTATTATGGTTTCTTTGCTTTAAATTGTATGAAAAGAGATTGTTGAGAGCTATTTTAGTGATTTCAAGTGTATCATTCATGTAAGTTAATTTCCAATCTAGTGTATAAATAACAGCATATTTGTCAGACGATAAACCTGTCCATTTCATTTGTGATTGTTTCTTGGGGTTTCTGGGGCTAGCATTTTCAAGATTATAAGTAAGTGATTATACCAATATGTTTTTTGGAGGGCAAATTTATCTGCCATCTCTTTCTCAAAATTTACATCGACATTGCTGTTTGCCTCAAATATTGCCAATGTTAAAAACATTATCTTATTTCAGGTAGTGCAAAGTCCTGTCTTTTTCTGATTGTACCCTTGCCATAGGCAACTTAGTGGTAGCGTGGATGCAGTTATAAATAAGCAGTTAAAAGTAGCAGCAGAGAAATCCTATAAAGCGTTTACTTTTCTGATTTCACACAATTACTGTAGCAATTATCTTCCCAATGGTGGAACAACATTGTATCAAATATATCAATATTTTTGATACCTTTGTAAAAACCAGGCATTGGTCACTGCACTAAAATTAGATGAAAACTGATCTGAATAGATTGTATATGATGCTGAAATATGAAGGCTACGGTGTTTGTGCTGATTCCCCTGCCGTATTGCAGGCAGCAGAAGTCCTGGGGGTGGTCCCCTCTTCCTATAAAAATGAAGATGTAGCTGGTGGAGAGCATTTCTAGCTCAGTGAGATTTCAAAACATTGCACTACCTACCTGTTCCAAAATAGCTCAGATCTGGTGACTTTCTGGCATGATAGAAGGGACATAGTATTTAGGGAAAGAGTAGGGTAAGTAACCCAAATGCTGATGGACATGAAAATGAGGTTTTGTAGGTGTTCAGTGGGCTGGGTTCCTGCTAAAATTACTTGAACCCTGAACAATTTAAGCAGTGTATTCATTACCAGGAGTTTTGGTTGCCATACAGTAATTATATTTTAAAGACAATTAAGGGACACACAACCTTCATTATACAGCAATGCACTGGAGAGTCTGCTTACTGTGATATACCCTGAATGCTATTCAGTGGATATAGGTCATATGCAATCGCTTCAGCGCATAGGAGATCTACTTACACATGATTTCAGCAAGTAAAGTTTTCAGGGGTACTATGGCAGGAATTTTCAAAATTATAACTGTGAATCACAGCTTCTAATATTGATAAGTTTGGTAACTGAAACTGCAGCATGCATTCAGGAAAAGGTAGAAAGAGAAGCCAAGACTAGTGACCCACATTAGTGCACCAAAACCCCAAAACTTGAATCCAGTTAGAATTACTTTTTTTTTTTTTTTTTTTCATAAGAAAGCAGTTGTGGAAGTAAGAAACTGATTCAGAGACAAGTTTCCATTCTTTTTAGACTAGTCCTAAAAAATAAGTCCGATTTTATCTTCTTTTTAGGGGCATTATCTTTTTTTTTATGAAGGTAGAGTCCTCTTTCTGCTCCCCAAAGTCGACAAAAAGATTCAGCCTATTTCAAAGCTCATAACAACATACAGGTTGTTTTCTTAAGGCCTTAGTAGCATCTGTCCTCTGTGGCACTTAACACTGATCAAGTAATTCTCTTGATCCACTCATCAACAGTAAAAAAAGACTAGGCTGAAGCTCGGCTCCCAGATGAGAAGGTCAAAACGGTAGGTGTTACATGCCAATGAGCAGATTCTTTTCTTTGTATTTGTGGCTATGCCTCCTGTGAAGGTCTCTATTTCTGTATGTATGCATATCTGTACACTTCCCAGTAAATTAGGATGCTCCAGATGATTTTCCACTTGGAAGAAGGCCCAAGCCTTCACAGATCTCCGTGTGTAATTTTGCACATGTATTTGAAAAGGTGACAACAGAATTAGTGTTGTCCTCAATAAATTCCAAGCATGATGGTCTATCACAGGTGACAACAGTTTCTTAGTATTGAAATGGATTCTCTAACAATGGAAACCAGTCTGCCAAATGAAGAATTACTGAACATATGTTAGCATTGTTATTTAAAGAGGTTCTGCACGCCAAAGATTGATAATGAAGCAGAAACACAGAGCGCTAAATTGTTTTGTAAGAGAAGGGGGGAGAGGAAAAAATGGAAGGGGTAAATCTGGTATTTTTGAGCTTTTCTGCATCTGGTTCCATTGGCTAAACACTGTGCTATTTTGTATCGTTGCCAGAAACAAAATGGTTTTTCGAAGTATGTGAAAGTATATTTAAAATTTCAAAGTATTACTTGGGTGGCTTGGGAGGTTTTAGTCATGGCACTTAACTATACTCATGGAGAGGACGTTGAATAAACTTTTAAGGTGGATTTATTAAGACCACAATCTTTAAAGATTTATTTCCACCTTTGGTGGCTTTGATGATGTGGAGACATTTTTCCAAGTATGTGAAGCACTTTCTAATCTTGTACTTCGTTTGCCACAAATAACAATGACAGACAATCAATATATGCAATCATCTGTTTCAGGTTACACATATGTTTGATAAGAACAATTATGCTGGTGATGTTTCATAGTATGCTAAGTTACTGAAGGTCCCTGTTCTGGACTCCACAGAAAAAAGAAACTGACATCTGCTCATGGCTGAATATAAGACACTGGTATTTGAATAATGAATCCTCCAAATTTATGATATTACACCTAGATTGCTGCTTTTAATTATCTGTATGTCTTGCTTTAGAACTTCAGTGTATATTGCTTGTTACTGATTCTGTTGGTTTTGAATGGCTGTTGCCCCCTGAATGCTTCTCTGTTAAAAATATGAAAGAAAAAATCCCAAACCTGTGAGCGATCAGGATTTTCTACTTTGTCTTTTACTGTTGATAGTGGTGAAAGCCAATCAACAAGGAGAAACTTGAGGCAGGATGACAGTACACTTCCCAGAATATTTGTACTGAATCCATGATATTCTGACCAAATGACACACATATTGTACCCTGTTAACAAAGTAATGCAGTAATTTTTCAATCAGTTGACTCAATTTCTTGCCAGAGCCAAACTTTGGAGTGAGAACTACACAGAATTTAATTTGACATATCCCAACATTTTTGAGATATAGGCATGGGTAGAAGAACACTAATGAGCTTCTTTTTCACTGTAACTTTTAAAGCTGTTTTAAAAAGAGATAGTGTATTTGCTATGTGATCATGCCTTGAGTGTACGTGATTTTGCAAATCATATTATCATGTACACAGAAATTCACAAATAATATGCAAAACACTTTTCCGTAGACACAGCAGAAAAACAAATATGGATAACTGTAAAGGAGATGTGATTTTTATACTAGTTACATATTTCTTGTTAAGAAAGGGTATTTTATAAATTAATTAATTTAAATTAAAATCCCAGGAACTCTACTATGATGTGGCCAATCACAAAGTCAGTATTTATTACCAGAGAAATATTTTTAGGGGGGCATAGAAGAAATCAAAACAATTAATGTAAATCTGTCCATTTTTATGAAGCAAAACTTGAGATAAATAATTTCAGCTCAGAACCAGAGGTGTTTTATTACTATTACTATTACAGTTAAGATCAGAAGTTTAAAGAAATAAATTTACAAGGTCAGCCTGTTTTCCAATATGTTAGCAAATAAGAATTCAGGCTCATAGATAAGATTACTATGAGGCTGTGTGGTTTTACAGAAAATAAGTAAAATCTCTGTGTGGTGATTTTTAATGGGGAATCAAATATGACCAGTACTGGGAATCTCATATATGGGATATATATTATGAAAGGGATTAGTAGCAGTAGTAGATTAGTAATATGTTGGTTTCAAAAAAGTTTTGTATAAGGACAGTGAAACACTTTTTTAAAAGGTTAGATAGCTGATACATAGCTCATTCTGAAAACAACTGATAAAGTTATATTATTGTTCAAAGGGGCTGTTATTAACCCGCCTTTTATGGACACCTATTTTTAAGCTTAAGTATTTTCAGCAATAACCTGGGGATAAATAAAATCTGTTTTATTCTTAAGGTGGTACAAGGATAGGTGAATAGCACAAGGTACACTGAATTATTTGTATTGAAACGAATTGTGCTTTGTTATAGTCAAATACAAGACCATAAAGTTAGGAAGAACTTTGCAGTTATACCTCCAGAATGGGGGACTGTATCCTGGAGAATTCTGGAATTCTGCATCCCTTTTTTTGGGCCCCTGGTACAAGAAAGACATTGGTACACTGGAGTAAATTCAACAGAGGGCCACCATGACAGCTGGGGTTGGGGCACTTGCTTTGTGACAAGAGATGGAGGGACCAGGGCTTGTCACCTGAGAAACTGTTGAAGTCTTAATCAAAGAAAACACAATGTGAACTACAAGAAACTTTGCCCAAAAAAAGATAACCTAGTCCCTGACTATATAAAGAAGTCAGTAGGAGTCAAATGGTCATTCCTTTTTTTTACAGGAGAGGTTCTCATTTTATCCCAACTTTTATAGGGTTGATGAAAAATTCACTGTGCAAATAAAATTTTAAAAAGAAATTGAAGTCTGGAAAAACTCCTTTTGGTGAGAGATGTAAATTACAGTCTACTTACCTTATCAAGAAGCAGATAAAGATTTGATTTGATTATCATGCATAAGTACCTTTGTAGGAAGAAAATACCAGGTACTTAAAGGTTTTTCACTCTACTAGAAAAAAAGCAAAAAAGAGCCATGACAGGACTTCAAGGTGCTTGATTATCATGATGGCAATAATAATAAATGTAACCACCACCAGTGGGAGGAAAAAGAAACCTTAAGTAAGGCTCATATTTTTTAACTGTGAAGATAATGGACTCTAGAAAAAAAGGGAAAGGTGGAATTTTTTTACTCTTAATGGCTTCAGCTCAAATGTAGATCAAAGACATTGTAGCCAAACACAAATTACTGGAGTTGTTAAAGGCTTTGCTAGGCTAAATTCTATGGACCTAGTGAGCAGTCTAGTAGCTCTTTTTGGCCTTAAATTTTCTAATATATGTCTAAAAGTTTGTTACATTCAGTAAAACAACACTAAGTGACTCAGAATGCTCTACTCCAACCAATTTCATATTGCTCTCTAACTCTGAACTCACCACATTTGTGACAGCAACTGGTCTGTAGTATATGAAACCAAGAAAACTGCTTGAGTTTCCATAACTCTTTCTTCTTGCCTCCATACAATATTGTTATGGTACTGAACATCAGAACTCACCATGACTTATGCACATGTCGCTCTTTTTATACACATACACCTTGTATGTTTATGTATATGCATTATACATATACATTGTATGTTTATGTATATGCATGTACACAAATATTGTGTGTATGTTATCACATATAAAAGTTGATGCTTCTAAATAATATTTGTATAAAACAGTCTTTGTATACTAGTATAAATAACTAATAAGAAAAGTCAGTCACAGATTCTCTCATGAAATAGCTTCCATAAAATTGAAATTTTTTTTAATATGTAATTGCTGCCTACAGAAGTTCATTAGTTTGCTGGTGACAGCTCTTCTTATAACCTTAGTTTCTGATGATACGAGTTAAGCAACTACAGTATAGTTATCAGATTAAGTTTTATTTAGTTTAGCATAGGAAATCACAGCACTAGGTTAACCAAGGTTAACAGTACCTAAACAATAACTTCAGTGCTAAAACCCAGGCCACCACTGAGTCAGTGCTGGAGTTCACTGAGTCCCCAGATGGAAGCTGGCATAGGCAGGCTAATATGCTCCACTGCTTTTTTATACAACCACTGAATTTCTCCAACTATATGCTTCATATCCTCATTCCTAATGATTTCTGTATGAGAAAAAAAAACAACCAGAAAACAACAAAACATGCTACTAGCAATAGTAATAACAAAGAACCTCCTTCCAGCATCCTGTTTCATCATCCTGTTCTGATCTTTGACTTCAGTACTACACATTATTCCCCACTATGGTAGGGGAATATTCCCCACTTATTATTCTCACAAAAACCACTCTACATTCACCTCTACTGAGTCACGTGTAATTGACTTTGCCCCTTTCTTAAGTCATGCATTTTTTCAAGGAGTTTTCTGCTATCCTCTCTCTTCTATTAACAACAAATTACATTAGTGCATGGTTTGTACTGTATCTTTCAGATTCCTAACATATACTAATACTGGACCAGGCACTGGCTCCTGAAGGAGCAGGTCTAACACTTAAACACAAAAAATGTGGTGTTTAGAGCAAGTTATATTTTCTTTTTTTTTCACTGGTACTTGGTTCATCTGAAGACAGAATAGAATCAGCTCTAGTACCAGTCACAATTCTACAGTCTTTGATTACCTGCTTATTCTCCAACCTTTTACAGTCTGCCCTCCTGCCCTTAAGCACTTTCCAATAAATTAAAATAGAGCCTTCCAAGGTACTTTTGCAAAATCTCTCTCATGATAAAACTCTGCAGAATGATGTTTTGAAATGAAAATAGATGGCACCCGTTGCTTTCCTTCTTATAACAAAAGAGCAGATTTATGGAACTAAGTGAACATATTTACTCGGTCCGTACTTCTCCTGGTACTTTCTGATCATGCTTGTAGTTAAATTTTTTTAATGTTTGCACCTATGCAGATATACAGCTCTGATAAAATGCTTGGGAAATACCTCTGAAAAGTGGACTCCTTGTGAAGAGCAGTAAGAACTAGAATCTCTCAGAAATCATAAAAAACATCTCTTACTCCTCTACAGTTTCAGAAGCATGTTCCACCCACCTGTCAGCTGCAACTGAACCTGTGAATGATGTATATTTACAAAAGAGGATGATAAAAATAATGCAGTGTTAACAGGGGTTATGATTCACAGTTCAAACAATCTTTTTGTGTGTGTGTGTGTGTGTTGCACTTCACTAGCTTTTCTGCTTTTTTGTGCAATAAACGGTAGTTTTGCAGTTTACTTGATTTTAGAATCCTGAGGAAAAGAAGGATCAAAAATTTTGTTGTATACATCTAGTCAAGCTGCAAAGCTATGTAGGACAGTACATTTTTAGTCAAAGAAATGGCAATGTCCCAAAGTTGACTTATCTTTCTAATTCACAGTTAATTATGTCATCCTACTTCTTCTGAAGTATTGATAATGTTGAAAATAATTTGTTTTGATGGTCCATGGTATGTTTTGTGCTGAAAAAGAATATGGCATATACTATCCCTATGGCTATTCTTAAATACCTACCCTATTCCTTGAAATGAGCAGCACCTGAAATAAAAAAGTGTCAATTAATCAGTTAACAGAAACATCAGTTTTAATGCATGATCTCCTAAGATTGATTATATTTGGTTCTTTTAATATATTCAATGTGGGGTCAACATTTTCAATGGCCACACAGAATAAAGTAAGCTCCTGATGCCAAGCCATAGAATCATAGTATGGTTTGGGTTGGAAAGGACCTTGAAGATCAACTAGTTCCAACCCTCTGCCATGGTAAGGAACACATTCCACTAGACCAGGTTGCTCAAAGCCCCAGCCAACCTGGCCTTGAACACTTCCATGGATGGGGCATACACAACATCTCTGGGCAACCTGTTCCAGTGCCACACCACCCTCATAGAGAAGAATTTCTTCCTTATATCTAATCTAAATCTACCCTCTTTCAGTTAAAAGCCATTACCCCTTGTCCTATCACTACACGCCCTTGCAAAAAATCCCTCTCCAGTTTTCTTGTAGGCCCCCTTCGGGTACTAGAAGACCACAGTAAAGATCTCCCTACAGCCTTCTGTTCTCCAGGTTGAACAACCCCAAATCTCTCAGCCTGTCTTCATAGGAAAGGTTCTCCAGCCCTCTGATCATCTTCGTGGCCCTCCTCTGGACTCTCTCCAACAGGTCCATGTATTTCTTAAGCTGGGGGCCCCAGAACTGAAAGCAACATGCCAGGTGGGGTATCATGGGAGTGCAGTAGAGGGGGAAATCACCTCCCTTGACATGTTGGTCACAATTCTTTTGATGCAGCCCAGGATACTGTTGGCCTTCTGGGCTGCAAGCGCACATTGACAGGTTATGCTGAACTTCTCATCAACCAACATCCCCAAGTCCTTGTCCTCAGGTCTGCTCTCCACCCAGCCTGTATTTGTGCTTGGGATTGCCCCGACCCATGTGCAGGACCTTGCACTTGGCCTTGTTGAACTTCATGATGTTCACATGGGCCCAACTCTCAAGCCTGTCAGGGTCCCTCTGGATTGTGTCCCTTCCCTCTAGCACATTGACCACACCACACTGCTTTGTGTTGTTGGCAAATTTGTTGAGGGTGCACTGTCCACATTATCAACAAAGATGTTCAAGAGCGCTGGTCCCAATAATAACCCCTGACGAATGACGCTTATCACTTGGACATCAAGCTGTTGACTGCAACTCTTTGAGTGCAGCCATCCAGCCAATTCCTTAGCCACCAAACAGTCCATCTGTCAGATCCATGTCTTTCCAATTTAGAGACAAGAATGTCATACGGGACAGTGTCAAATGCTTTGCACAAGTCCAGGCAGATGATATCAGTTGCTTTTCCCTTATCCATGAATGCTGTAACCCTGTTATAGAAGGCCACCAAATCTGTCAGGCACAATTTGCCCTTAGAGAAGCCATGTTGGCTGTCACCAATTACATCCTTATTTTCCATGTGCCTTAGCATAGTTTCCAGGAGGATTTGCTCCATGATCTCCACACAGGGCACGGGGGTGAGACTGGCTGGCCTGTAGTTCCCCAGGTCTTCCTTTTTTCCCTTTTTAAAAATAGGGGTTGTATTTCCCCTTTTCCAGTCAGTGGGAACTTCACTGAACTCCCATGACTTCTCAAATAAGATGGGTAGTGACGTAGCAACTTCACCCACCAGTTCCTTCAGGACTCGTGGATATATCTCATCAGGTCCCAGGACTTGTGCACCATCAGGTTCCTTAGATGGTCTTGTACTTGATCTTCTCCTACAGTGGGTGGTTCATTCTCCCAGTCCCTGCCTTTGCCTTCTGCAACTTGGGCAGTGTGGCTTGAGCACTTGCTGGTGAATACTGAGGCAAAAAACTCATTGAGTACCTCAGCCTTCTCCATATCCTGGGTAACCAGGTCTCCCGTTTCCTTCTGGAGGGGTCCACATTTCCCTAGTCTTCCTTTTATCACTGACATACCTATAGAAGCTTTTCTTGCTGCCCTTGATGTCCCTGGCCAGATTTAATTCTACCAGGGCTATAGCTTTCCTAACCTGATCTCTGACTGCTCAAAAAATTTCTCTGTATTCTTCCCAGGCTACCTGTCCTTGCTTCCACCCTCTGTAGGCCTCCTTTTTTTGTTTGAGTCTGTAGCTGACAGAGTGGGAATAGAAGATCAACAAAATTCAGTGGAGATTTGTAACAGAAGATCAATTTTTTCTTATACCGTAAAATGTTTGGGAAACAGTTTAGAAACAAATGGCTTATGATTCAGAGGCTGTAAAAAATGATAATCAAATACTCAAGTCAAATGAGACCAGTAAAGTTTATAGGTAATGGCAGGTGACACTAAAGTAATTGTATTTTAAAAGCATGCATATAAATTAATGACCTGATTGTTATTAGAACTGAATACTTCTTGTCTAATAAAATGTCATGTGAGAAGTTTAATATTATCTTGTCTATATAGCATCAATACAATCGTTACCTAAAATAAGTTTATACTTAAAGACCAGGCCTGGTTTACAGCATGTGTGAAATAGAGTGGTGTCATGTGAAACTTGAAACAATTTATGCACCACAGGTATAATAAGACAATGTAGAAATGAGTAAATTAATCTTTTGGTTTCCTAGACCAAGCAATGGTTCCGTCCCTTCCCTTCCCTTCCCTTCCCTTCCCTTCCCTTCCCTTCCCTTCCCTTCCCTTCCCTTCCCTTCCCTTCCCTTCCCTTCCCTTCCCTTCCCTTCCCTTCCCTTCCCTTCCCTTCCCTTCCCTTCCCTTCCCTTCCCTTCCCTTCCCTTCCCAGCATAGTCTATAATTTATCTTTTTCTTTCTTTTTTTTTTTTTTTTTTTTTTTAATGTATGTACAACCTAAAGAAAACCTAAAGAAAACTTGTCGTAAGTGAAGAGGAACCAGTTTTTTTTCTGGCAGAATCTACCATGAAACAACTCTGTGCTATGCTCTCAAAACAAGCTGAGTGGTCAGGACAGCATTATCTGAGGGAAGCGCTGACATGTTAATCACTACTCCTAAGGACCCCAGTTCGATCAGGTCATTGTTATAGGTCTAGATGTCCTTCTCAACATTTGGTACTCCTCATGTGGAATTACATTTCTGTGAAAAAACATGCCACAGAGTAAGACTGTGGCGAATGTTCTTCTTATTTGCTGACATAAGGAGTAGTTCTTTTGGAAATGTGCGTCATGCCTTCAGCACTACATCCAGTCCTTGCCTCTACAAGACACTGCTTGTACTGAAGTACTGAGAAGTGGGAGAGCAAAACCTTTTAATTTTAGGAAACCTTTAGGAAATTCTGTCTGCTTCACGTTTTCTTGCTTTGTTTCTCTTTCTTAATTTTCAGGTTGCAACACTGAGATTGAAACTGCAGGCATCAATGCTTGTGCTTGCCTTTCTGAGTAGCCCCTCTATATTACACCTTTTGTCACTGCATTAGATAGCCTGGTCATAAACACTTTAAAAAGGTTGCAATAAATGGACTCTGCTTAAAGTCCCTTTGACAGTAAGATTTTTATAGCTTTGTTTATGTCTTGTAGACATCTTTTCATCCTGCCTGAATCAATCAATACATAATATCCAACCCAAAGCTACCTGTAAAAATTCTGGATAACATGAATTGTAGCCTACAGATCTTAAAAGAATCAAGAAAACGATCTTCCCAGGGACTGATTTTTTTTTATACTGGAACTTCCATACACCTCAAATGTCAGAAAACTCATGAGTTTAAAGTGCATTTAAATATTGCACTTTTCAAAATTGCTAATGCTGACTTGTGGGTGCAAAGACTATTAGGGGAATAGAAGATAGAAAATCCTTGTTAAAATAATTCAAAATACATTAACAGCAAACAAAAAACCATTACTTTATAGACCTGATTTTTATAGAGTTTTTTAGGAAATATTTAGACCTTTCCAATAACACCTTTGTAGTGCTTTTCATTCATACATTTTTATGCTTATCTCATCTTTGAAAACCATGCTGAATGGAAATGACAGAACACCACTTTCTTCCCATATAATAAAAAATAAGTTTAACCTGTGATGATGACAATGAAGAGGCCCAAATGTATTTCATTTCCAAATGATAATCAAACCTATGGTGTTTATAGTGTGACCTATGTAACTGCAAAACATCTATCCAAAACGGTCATTTCCTCAGGGTAAGGACACTCAAGAAAATACAATAATACTTGAAATATGTAATGATCTTATTCAAAATCCAATAAAATTCCTGTGGAAGAACTCAAATTTGTGCTCAAGGACATTGAATTTTACCATAATAGATGCAAAAAAATAAGAGAATTTATAAGAACATAGCACAATGCAGTTGCAATATAGTGTAGATGCACCCAAACCCTCTTTAGAGTAATTTGCATAAGCAATCATAGTGGTCTGGCAGCAGCATCATAAAGTTCTATATAGTCTGAAAAATCTTTAAGGACACCGAGAAAAATCTATTAATTTCCAGCTTATTGTCCAGCTAGGTGCACTAGCTCATTTAAAACTGACTTAGAGGTGCCTGTACTACTCTGCAGCCTAGACATTAACTTTTGATCACTGGACAAGAAAGTTCTTGGGTGACAAAAATAATCAATAAAGGCATATCATATTTTTATTGTGCTATCACTTTCTTCAAGAACAGATTTGCTGAACAAGAACAGTTTCTTAGTGATATTCAAAACCAGTGAACACAGACCTAATTGCTGGATGACTGAGCAAGATGCATGGAAAATGGAGAAACATTTTGACTAAGAAAATTTCATAGCTTTGGGTAGTCTGTATAGGCACATAAGAACATGCAATTAAAATATAATAAAACAACTATGAAAAGTTGATTAAAATCTGAAACTGAATCAGGTTATAATTAATCATTCTAGAGTTGTAAAAATAGTTATATATTAGCCATTAAAAATAAGTGAAAAGGAGTTTAATGGATTAAATCGAGGTTTAAAATTTTCATTAGTGCCTAAATCTATTCCAGTAGAAGAGATGATAGTGTCAATTGATTTAGCTCTAGAAGATTTACCAAAGTATCAGGAAGGTTTAATTAAACTAGAGGCAGTCAAAGAGAAAAACTCTCGAATGACACAATATAATCTGAAGTTAAATATTACGAAGCTAGTCCTCAATAAACTTAAAAGTTACAGGACAGTTTAATCATATAAATTGTGGTGTTTTTAAAAAATATGCCAGCTGGTAAAGTGACAGTAGAAACTGAAAGTGTGTTAGAAATGTTAAAGCATCTGACTAGGATTCAAAACTAACTTTACAGAGAACAACATTTGTTGCTATTAAAGATGAATCTATTATGGCAGGAGATAAAGTAAATGCCTGCTGGACAACCCACAATCCCAAAACTGCGGTACAGTATCAATGCTATAGTGGGTAAAAGTGAACTGAATACAATTCCTGATGGGCTGTCGATGCTGAAGTAATTGAAGTCATTAGGACTTTTTTGTATGACTTGATCAGATTTTGAAACATATTCAGAATTATGGAACACGAAGCTTCTGTTAGGTTAAATACAGCTATACTTACACTGTATAAGGTCCTCTATCCTGGTTTTAACCATCTTAAAATTAGATCTTTTTTTGTTTAAAAGTAGTATTTTTGACTTCCTCAATATTCAACAGAGTTGGATATGCCTAATTAGAATATTATTCATCCCATCCTATGGGAATCGCAGTTGACCATAGACTGCATCTACATGAACCTGTTGGCACAGACTAGTAGTGAGGTTTTAAAGCAAGTCCCCCACTAGTGTCTACTTCCTGTGCACTGGCTCAGCTTGCGGAGCGGTTTGGTGAGCAAAAGCTTGATTCTTTCCTGAGAGGTCTAAATGCAGTGCTCCAGCATGAGCACACATGAAAGTGCTCCTACTTTTCCTGGGAGAAAAGTGTCCAAACCAATGACTTGTCTTTCAGATAGGTTCAAGATATGTATGATCCATGGAAATATGCTCCAGACTAAATTTAATCTGAAGAAGAGTCTCTGAACTGCATATAGCGTATGCATATGGGCCTGGGCACCAAGTGCTTTGATCTGCTACTGCACCAAATTACTTTTTAGTATAGACATAGCCATGTAAGACTAGTTTAGACTTTTGCTAGATGAGATATAGCGCATATGAGATGAACTTGTATGCAACTGGCCCATAATAAAGGACTTCAGCACTGATATAGAAACGGAAGTAAGTTTTGCTAAAAACGTTAATTTTCATATCTAGATTCACGGTAATGTTACAAAAGGGGTGAGTTTACTGTTTCAGAACACATTTGCAATCTTACACGCAGAGCACTGGGGAAGACAAAAGAAATAAGGATATCCTTGTCACCCAGTATATTCTGTATTTGAAAGGTTTGAGTTAGCCCATGTTTGAGATTTAAAGAGATGGGATGAAGCATGCTGGCTATGCTGAAGGTTCTTCCTCTTGTTCCAGTATTTCAGAGTTCTTGGAAGCTGAAGGGATTTCTGCTGCCTTTAAACTCACATAACTTTACAAAGTGCTGATGAGAAAATATTACCTTTTTCCCCAGAAAATTTATTAAAAAGAATTATCATTATAGCCTTAAAATGTTCTTGATATCCTATATGACTATTTTTTAGAAATTCGAAATAACTGAGTCTCAGCTTTTAATTAAAAATTTTAGCTTTACAGTTTTTAGCTTATAGCCATTTCCTTGCTTAATAAATCCTATCTAGACAAGCACAAGGTTGCTTTTGGTCAAGGTTGATTCAGTGGACCCAGCTGATCCAAGGGATGAGTCGGGAAGCTTAGAAAACATTTTAATAAATTAATTAATTAATTTTCTAAATGGCAGGATGATGTGAGACAAAAAGATGGAATCAGTTTATTTTTCTGATAGTATGTTCACATATTCAATACAAATGAGTATTACTTATGTGTATGTGTATTCATAGAAACAGAGTATATTCCTGTAATATAAAATTTTTCACTGTTTAAGCACATTTTAAAGGACTTTTTTAAAAGAAGTATGTATTTTTTAGATTCTCAGAATTATTGCATTTCAACATTTTGAGTTTAATCACATTTCTTCTATATATCTCCTTATGTTATGCAAGCAAAGAATTTCAAAATTGAATCCACTCTCTACTTTTTTTTCTACAGAATGCTGTTCAACTACTTATCCAGAATTAGCTTAAAAATTTAAATCAAAGTTGATTCCTTATCTTCATATGACAACATAATAACTATAATCACTATTACCCTGTTTGAGTAAGACAGTTCACCATGTGCCTGATTTCAAGCATTCAAAAAGTGTCAATGTCTTCAGTCAGACTGCTAGAGTTAACATTATGCCTGTGTTTAAGTGCCTTGTCAACTCAGACCACTACCATGATGAGAAACCTTGTCAGATCAGACAAAAGAAATATAGATCCTGACCTACATCATTTAAATATGTATTAAAACTGACAATGGTCTTTCCTGAAAGTATCACGCATCATGACTCATAGTTTCTAAATATTTGTTGATGTGCAGACACAGTAAAAATATCAGTGTCAACATTAAATGAAAATCATTGCTGATTATTGTAGTTAAACTAAGGCTAAGGTTCAAACTAAGCATTTCAAATGAGCTCAGTCCATAACTAACTGGGTTTTTGAACAGAGTTAGCATAAAATCAGAAAATTCTTTCAGTAGTTGTCTACTAAACCTGAAATGTGTAATCGAATTTTAAGTATGTGTTACTATACTTGGGGATCTATATCAGTCTAGCAAAAAATCATGCCAACCAATTGAAATGATAAAAAGGAATATTTAGGGTGCATAATGAAAGCAAGAATAAGTAGATCAAGGATTAAAGGAATATTTTATTACATTTCTAATACTCCCAATTAATGAAAACAGTGCTTATGACATATCATAGATTCACAAGGAAAAAGTTCCCGAGTTCTGTTTTTGCTATCTTGAATACCACATTTCTGTATATTTGTTGTAGATGTCTATAATTTTATTGTCTTCTGAAAGTTCACAACTTGATAGGGGATTTTGCTCCTGAAAAAGGTAAGCTAATAAAAAGTCAACTAATCCAAGTGGTCATTTCTTTAAAATCTGGAGGTTGGACTGGTGACTGAAATATGGGTTTTGTAATCAACAGTTTCTGCAGTGCAATTTCCTTAAAAAAGAAAAAGACAGAAAAGATTTTGTTATCATGCATTCTGGGAATTAAACAATGCTACTGATGAAGATACAAAGGGTCTCAATTTACCATTGATGGCAGTCTGGCCATGCAGTAGCAATTCATTCAGCTTACATTCATCCACTGGTAGCTTGAATCCCAAATTTGGCAGAAAGCAGAGAGAGAAAAAAAGTTGGTGCAGTCTGCTTTTGTAAGGGGCTTTATCTAGGGGAAATACAACTGAGTGAAGCAGAAAATTCATACAGTAGTCAGACCATTTTCTAAAAGACTATCTGTTGAACAAACACGTATTTTTTGGAGGGATTCTTATAGTTGGTAACAGATGGGAAGAGTTACTGGGAAGGATAAAAAGGTGGAGTAAGAGAATGAGATTGTGGGACGTGTGATGGGAGTAGATGGCAGGGTAGCTGAGAGATGAAGAATAGGAAGAGGTTGGCAGACCTGCTTCCTCCTGTACAGCAGTGGTAGTCCCACTCTGGTTGAAGTGCCTTTCCTTGCTGTTGGATTTCCAGAGTCTTGCTCCTGAGGACCCTTTTTAACAGGGTGCCATTTGGAACTGCTTTGAGTGAACTTAAAAGCTATTTATTAAAAGTATCAGCAGCAGCTTGACAGACCTTGCCTTCTAAACTGTATTTGAAGGAACTGTGCATGGTTCATACTGCTCTCAGTTGTACCAGAGCAGCTGAGACTTAGTCACGACAACAGGAATATTTTTTTGCCAAGAAATCCTAGAGTTGTTACAGCCAATCCAGGAAGAAAAAAAAAAATTCTGAGGATATCCCAGTAAAAACTGGGATAGGATATTTGGCTGTTTGAGAGCTGCACTTTCCTCATAGTCAGTGTACTTTGCTGGCATTTCTTCAGGGACACCCAAATGCGTTGCCATGGAAAAAAACTGATGTAAGCATATAGTTGGTAAGCAATGGTGAGGCAAACCTCCAAGAAGAGTGTCCTCCTGCAGTGGAAGTGCAAGGTATATCCAGGTGCTAGAAGTAAATAGAAAAAAAAAAAAAAAAAAGGTAATTTCATTTATTTTATGACCACAAAAGGTTCTCAGAAAGAGATATATTTAATACTGCCTGAATGAAATGTGGATAATGCTGTTATGTGGATATGAATATATCCATATAACATAGCATATCCATATAATTATAAATATGGATAGATGCTGTTATGCTTTTCTTTTAACTATATTATTAGCACATCCTTTTGCCAAAAAGAGAGGAAGGCTGCTTTGCATTTAAGATAAGGAAAGAGACTGCTGTGGCCATTGCTGCAGATGCCCTGCACTGGCATCCACTCTTGAATTATCTGGAAGTTGTAAGGCTATGCAACCAATGTGGCTACACAAATAAGTTATCAACAGAGGGAACTAAAACTCTTCGGAGAGCAACAGATCTAGTGAGGGGGGACTGCTAGAAAAAGGGAGATAATTCAGATGGAAAAAATCAGGGCAATTATAACATGAATACCCGGTAAGGCCATAAACCAGTCAATGGGGAAAGGGTAAACAGAGGAAGGCTCTTTTACTGAGAGTATAAGAGAGTAGTGTTGGAGAAGATCAAGAAAAGAAATTAAAAGGGAAGTAGCAGATGCAATTGGGGCTGTTCAGAGATGCCTGTTGGCAACCCTGTGCTTGATCGTTGCAGCTCAGAGCAGAACTGTAAATTTGTTGCTTTGATCACAAGTCTATCTAAATGCTACAATCAGGGAATGCCTTCAGCACACATGCTAACTGAAGTGGCACTTTAGCTTGCCCATGCCTTAAAGTCATTGGCCTGGACTCATCTTGCCTAAACTTTAGAAAGGAAGACTTTCAAGATGATAAAAGTGACTTAAATCTTACATAGGATGAACTGTCTTTTGAAAGTGCCAACTTCCCTCCCTAACTAAAAGGGAGCTGCAGATAACAAAGCTAGTAACAAATGAGTCTCAGGTGCTTCAAGGTACATGGGATGAATGTGAATGAAAATATCTACAGCTGGTGCTGTTATGCTTATGGCTGAGTTGTGTTTTGAAAAATGTTTAGTCTCCACTCACATAGTTTTTTTGAATGTCTCAAGTCTCGCTACTTGCACATTTGCCATATCAAAGTCAGCAGAAGGTGATTATCCCTGCTGGGTCTTGCTGGGACACAAAGGCTAACTTCAGCTCATGTAGAAAAAGAGACAACTAGCAGCCAGGCCTTCATGTGGTGCTGGTCCTCTTGTGCATAGAAATGAACAGATAAATGAATGAGATTACAATTATAATCACAAGGAACTGCAGATTAGGATATGCACAAATACTATAGCAAATTACTTTCTTATGTGAGACTTTCAATCACTGTTGGAAACTCCATGACTGACTCAATCAGCCTGTTTTATCTCTCCTGTCCCATAGACATGGTGATCATTCATGGGGCTCCTGCTCATTACTGTCAGAGCATAGTTCACAGTTTATAAAACATTCAGTAGCTTTTGATATTTAAAAAATGGTTAAATCCAAGCTTCAGCTAATAACTTATTTTCACCAAAGATCTGCTAAATAAGCAAAGCATAAAATTAATTACATTTTAATTAAATTTCTGAAGTTAATCACTGTAGAGAGTCACTGATAATATAGCAAGTGGGGGGCACTAGATAACAGATTACAACACATTGCAACGAAATGGAACTTTGAGAGTATTTTAATTGACTTAGAACTAGCTAAAATCTAAGGTTTCTAAGCAAACTCTGATCAGATGTAGTCAACTTCCTTATAGTGTCACTGTGGTCAAATTACAAAATTTCATGTTGCTGATCTTACTTAATGTTTGTCAGAATATTAAAAAGTGACAGAAATTGTAAAGCCCTCTAATTTCCAGAATTTTTATGTTCTGCCAATAGGATATATTTATTTCTCTTTATTTTGAATCATCTTTGGTCTTTACACGGAAAGTTGGGTGCTTTTGCCAAGACTTAATCACTAGTCAGATATTAGCTGCGTATTGAAAAAAAGAAGAAGGTAGCCTGATAAATTTAAATGTAGGTCTCATCACTTAAAATAGCAGTAAAGTGCTTTCAGTACAGTATAGTAATGATGGGCATAAAGCATCTCCTTTCATTTTTTGTCTGTCTGTGTTCTGGTTTTAGTACATCCCTGTCTTCTCTGTATAACTTTTCTTTCTTTCTTGACTGTCTTTATTTTATTCATTTTTTTTTCTTCTCTCCAGACACCTTTTTTTTGCGTCTGTCAGCAACTACATTGGCAGTTGCTATATCAATATGGTCTCTGCAGTTCACTATTCCTACCATTTTCCAGCTTAGCTCCTTCCTCTAGTTCCTTCTTCAGTTTGTGGTCATACTTCACTTTCCTCAGTTTGGTCATATCTCTAGTTATTTTTCTATCATTCCTTCTATTGCATATTTCAACCATTTTTTCTCTTATATGAAATCTAAAATGCCTGGGTTTCACGCTTTCCTCAGTACTCTAAGACCATTTTGGAATCCTAAAGAGGTCTTACATGCTGACAAAAAATTACACAATTGTTTGTAGCATAATATGTTATCCTAAATTGTTGTCATCATGTATTGTACCACATTAACAGCAAGAACAGGCTGAATTTAAAGATGATCCCTACTTCTTTTCTGCAGTGTGTCAGAGTGGCCATGTTAGGTGATAAATTAATGCTAAAAGTTATTCCTCATTTATTCTATTCTTGTGATGTCTCCAACAAGGATGACTTTTACTTGGCCTCAAACTTTGTCAGTCAGTCTGGTTCTTTGCAGGTGCTTAGATTTCAACTGGAGTGGGACATGTCACATACCATGACCAATAATACCTCCCATTTTGATGGAATTCTTCTTTCCTACTTTCTTGAATTATCCAGGATGCCAGAGAAACTGCATTCCTTTGTGTGAATTTGGTTAATGTATGCCTCTCATGACCTAACAATATTTATTGCCTGAATGACGTGACTTGCGTCAATGGCTCTTGACTAAAATTTACCACATACATTCAGTTAAAATTCTCACCTTTGTTTCTGCAAATTGAAGGTCTCAGCCTTTTTAAAACAAATGGAAGACCATTTGAATTGATGCAGATGGAAAAAAGCAACTGAGGATGAGTTGGTGGAAAGGTCAAGTGGAGTACTTTTCTATGCTTACTGGTCCACAATGAGTGATTGCACCAGTTTGTAGCCCAATGGGAACATGGAAACTACTTGTATTTTTAATGAGTAACCTGCCACAAATATCTGCTTACTTTTAAATTGAAAGAGGAACTTCTGTGGTTACAGATAGGTTACTAAATTACATTATTTACTTCACACACACACAAAAAAAAAAAGCACCACAAATACATCTGTGAATATCAGATACGTAAATGCAACATGTGCTTATCTGGTGTAACCTTGTATATGCTAATGAACTTAGCTCTTCTCTCTGAGCTGCATTATCAGCTGCTGTTTGATTTGAAAGCAGCTCTTGAGCATCCAAGTGCACACAGTTGCTGATTTTCCAAGATACTCAGCAATGTACAGAACCTGCCAGCTGTAAGAAATAAGACTGAACAGTCCACTCTTGAATGCAAAGCAATTAAGAGAATACCAAACCAGGTAGACATAAAGAGACTGAGGGGTGAAAATATACTATTAAGTAAAATGAGCAAATGTTGGTTCCTAATTAATTTAAAATTCATCTTTTAGGAATTGTATTTTCTACAGAAACTGTATATAGTGTCTTTGTGGCTTCACTTGTGTTACTCAGAGCTTTGAAAATAATGTTTCTTTTACTTCTGCAATAAAGTAGAAATTTTTACATTTTACAGAAGCTTTTTTTAACATTTTATAGAAGCTTAATTTGCTGCACCGATTTACTACTAATTTCTAGAAAGAAAATGAAGATTTTGGGTTTTGTTTTTGTTTTTGTTTTTTTTTTTTTGTTTCTGATTTTAGATGGTAATTTCTACTGAGTCGTACTCATCTGATTTAGATGCACGTATCTGTACCAAATCAGATGGGGTTTTTTGCTCACTAAATCAAAAACAGGAGATTCATCTCTGGCTGCAAAACTACTTATGACAAGAAGTCCAGAGAATCTGCATGTACAAAAACCCCAGGTCATGCTCAACAAATTTGCTTCTTTTTTTTGGATTGCTATGTGCTAATTCAAGTAGTCATTATTTATAAGAAGCTTCTAATTGATTTCAGTGCAGTAAGAGAACAAGATAGAATTTGAATTGATAGGTAAAAATGAGAAGGAAGTAAGAATCGAAAAGGCTTAGTAAACTGAAAATGTAGAGGATGATAAAGAGGGAGTATACAATCTGAATATGAGAAAGATATTACAATTTGCCTTTAT
Organism: Phalacrocorax carbo; assembly: GCF_963921805.1. Lineage (NCBI taxonomy): Eukaryota > Metazoa > Chordata > Aves > Suliformes > Phalacrocoracidae > Phalacrocorax > Phalacrocorax carbo. Next base: position 36,301,450 of record NC_087513.1, on the reverse strand, counting down.
TAGTTCCCAAAATTATTTCTTGTAGAATAGTTTAAATTCATAAATGTCGCATGTTCTGACTCTGAGAGCCCTAGCATCTAATCTCATTTTTCCATTGAACAGGAATATTTCTGTAGGAATTTAGAGAAGTGTCTTATTAAAGCATTTGTGATCATAGTAAGAAAATGTAATAAATCCTTCATCAATTATTTTAATCATGTAATTATTTCATTTAATCCTGAGAAAGGTGGATTCTTCAAGAAAGACCTGTAAAATTTAAGATAAGTAGAATTACAGGGAAATTTTTAGAAAGCAATTTTAAGAAGCTTCAGAAAGTTGGAATAAAAACAGCTTAGTGGAAGTAATGTGTTAGAAGCTAAAAAAGGGGGGGGGGGGAAGCTAGTGGGTGTTCAAAATTTAGCAGCAGATTTTAATGGGAACTGGAATAGGAGCTACATGACTAATGTCTATAGATGAGGGTTTTAACAGAAGTCAAGGATTTATCAGGAGAAAATAATAACTTAAAACACAAAAAAAAGTTAATTGAATGTTTTGAGTGTGGAGTTTTGGGAATATTCCTTAGTCATCCTTTAATTAAGATGAGGTAGTGTACGTGTTTTTCCAGTTATAAGGCATATTCATTGGCAGAGAGAGTAGTGCTGCTCAATAACAGATATTTATGAAAAGGGAGCTTTAGGGAGTGAGGGACTGAGTTATGGATGTCTGCACATAATTTTGATAAAACCAGTAAAAATATGAATTGGAGATTACGCAGCTGACATTATATCTTCAAGAGTTTAAATATTTGAACAGCATGAACTTGGTTCTCTGAAGTTTTCACTGAGATGGGAAGATGTAGCATTAACTCTACAAACACTGTGCTTGTATCTTCAAATATTATGTGGAGAAAATACATCACTTGCATGGTAGTGTCTGACATGACCATCAACCAAGATTGCTACCCGGCCCAGTTTCTTTTGGGTCTCACTAATGACTAGTCTTAGCTGCTAGAAAAAGACATTAATCTGGGATCGGGGGAGGAGGGGGACTGGTTCAGTGAAAGAATATAACAATGGGAAGGGACATCAAAGTCCTTTAGTGCTGAAGGAATAGGGAGGTTCACATATTTAATGAACTCTGTATACACAAGGAGTGAAAGTACTCGGCACTAACCCTCTGGTTGGAAACATTTTTCAGGACACAGAGTACTAAGGTATCAAGTGAGTACACTGTTGGGTGGAGAATGGCTAGCAAGAGGAACTGTTCTGGAATGATGTTACTCCTTTTTCCTAACCTTTCTTTATAAGTAAGCTGAAAATGTCACTTATAATTCATATTATAAGAAATTTAGATCCTGATATTAGTGCTTAAGCAATTCCTCTCATTTTTCTTTTTCTAATATTTTTAATAGTACTTGCTGTTGAATATGCATATTTAACTGATAGAACATTGATAAACTAGTTTCTTATGGAGCAATTGAAAAAGTGCAGGTTTTTAACCTTTCTGGAAAGGTAATGATGTGTAAAGTATCAGGAAACTTGCTAGCTTGATCTTTGATATACAAATGAAAACACTATATGCAATATATTAAGGCTTAAAGCAGGATAGGAAGTGAAGTGGGATGCTTACTACCATTTTTATATGTCTTTGAAACCCTGGAGGTAGGCGACGGGAGCAACTGGGAAAAAAAAGTATGAAATAATAAGTGTATAAATCTTGAAAATTTTTCTAATAAATGTAGTTATAAAAGATCTCTGGGAAACCTAGGGATCTGTGAACAAAATAATTAAAATTATTAGAATCTATGGTTTTAGCACTGAAAGAGGATACAGAAAATGCTATTTTAAAGGGTATCTCAAATATCTAAAGGGAGTGAGTGTCTTAATATGAGACTTAAATTCATCTGCATGCATGTTTTTGACACTGGCTATAGAACATAGTGGAAGGAAAGCTCAGATACTTCAGAAGAATTAATCCTGATTCATCATACTCTATTGCAGGCAAATGATCCTTATAATCTTTATCGTCATCAGATATAGGCTTGATAATTAAGGTTGCTGTGTGGAATACTGTAATGACCTGCTTGCTTTTGCATTAAAATGGTATGTTGCTGTTGTCCAAAAGCAGAGGTAGATAAATATTTACTGTTAGGCACAATTAGATTTGTATATTTGGTCTTTGCAGATGGCTGGTGTGCAGGTGGCACGTCATGCACTTTTGGTACTTTGAGTTGGTTGGTCCCCTGATGATCTGTGTACAATTAACATGGGAAAGTAAATTACATCTTGAAGTAATCTGGAGCATGCAAAATAATTCTGTTCTAAAATGTCATTTCCCCCATGCTTATACTTGAAATCAAGGAAGATTAGCTTCCTTAATAAAATAAGTCCAGACCGCAGTTTTGAAAAAGCCCACTTATTCCCACTTCTCCATGTATCCATTTTCCACATTTTCAAGGGATTTTTTTCCTTGTGATAAGAAATAGATGGCAGAAGACCATTTTTATTCTGTTTGTTTGTTTTATAATGAAGCTGAAACTTCAGTAGTGCAAAGAAATAGAGCAGCTGTTTCATCATCACAGCTTGTAGAAAGTGTTTCAGGTTTCAGTAACTTATTCAAGTCTTCATCAGATGACTGAGTTTAGATCAGACAATAGAACAAAGAGCACTGTTTCTGTGGCTACTCACAAGTAAGATTCAGGGCTCATTTTCTCTCTGACACTTAAGGTGAAAACTTCAGAGCTTCTTTTCCTGCTTCTGTTTCTCTAAGAACTTTGTTTAGCAATGCTATAACACGTATAAGGAGTCATTGTCCATGACGACTTTTAGGACTTGTACAAGAACATGTGTATGATTGCCCACTGAGCCATGGAAGTGTGAAATTCAATATTTTACAAGTTAAGGATTTCTACTTTGGTTACCAGCTCTTGTAGACATCAAGCACAACATTTCTCAAATGAATTATTAAAATTAATTTCCAATCCTTATTATCACAATCTCCTTCCTAGATGTGTCCCTTTTGTGGCCAGACTGTCACATCTCATGGAAAATATGCCTGTGGATATTATTTTCTCTTTCAAGGAGACTTTTTTAATTTGAGGAGAGTTATGTGAAGTTTAAATTCAACAAAGCTGCCAGAGGACAGGGCTGAGGATAAGAAGAAAAAGAAGAGTGTTTTTGAACAGTTACACAGAATTTAATGGAGTTAAAAACAACAAAAAGAGATCTATAAAAATTTAATAAGAATACTGTGGAAAGCACTCTAAAACCTTGCAGAGCTTAATAGAGAATGTTGTATTCTACACCACCTCAGTTTTAACTATGTCATAGATTCGATTCTGATATTTCAGTGAGCTACTAAACGTTATAAAAGTGGTTTACAAACCCTAGAAAAATGGACTCAGATAATCATGTCCCAGGCTCTGCAGAGTAACTCATTATTTAGGTTTGGAAAATCTGTTTTCCTGTTACATTGCTGTCCATAAAAGCTGGTGCCATAAAAGTTACTCAAGAAGCAGGTATCAAAAGTAGCTGTACATTCTGTATTAAACCAGTGGTTATCAGGGGTAGCGAATAATTGACGTAGTAAAAGATTTACCAATAGCAGATACTGTGAATAATTTTGAGGGACATGGAAAGGACAACAAATTCTATGGTGGAGATGCAGTTGACTGGGTTCTACAACACCCATGACTAAACAGGTAGTGTCTTGAAGTAGTCTGAAATTATTTGCTAAATTTAACTTTCAGGAGCTCAACTGACAAACAACTCATTCTGTGTCAGGAATCTTTCTAATAACCATAGTTACAATTTTTATGGTGCATAATTGGGGGTCAGTACTTCATATGTTTAGTTTTAATAATCAGGTAAAAAAAAGACAGAATCACTGTTTTTGTAGAGACAGGCACCTAAAAGACTGGTAAGAATGGTGTAGAATGCCATTGTTGGTACATGTTGGTACATTTCTTTTGCTTTAATTGTACTTCAGGTCTTGATTTTTTGAATGTGAAAGGAAACACGATAGAGACCTATTGCACCCTGAACTTTATGTCTTGCATCTTTTCCTGTAAAGTGGGAAATACAGCTTAAGAACATGTGAGAAGCAATGGGAAATACCAACAGGAAATGAGACTCAGTGTACAGCGTAACTTAAATTATATTGTGCAGACTCTGGCATTTGGTTTTGGGGGAGTTAACTGATGCTGGGTTTCTTTGGTCTCTGCTGTTGTATGTGTGAATCATATTGGATCTCCTGATATAAATCTCTGCATTGACCTATGAGCCTACTTTATGTCTAATTCATCAGCTGGTGGTCAATGATCAAAACATGCATGCTGCAAGACAGTCTCTACTCTGGAGAACCTGCAATGTCTCATGTTGAAATAAGACAAGATATCTTGGAAGACAGAGAAAAAACCTGCATGGACATATGCAGACATTCATTTATTCACTCTGCCTATGCTCTGAGTAAGATGTATGTAAGATATGTGCCAGACAGCACCATGCTGACTCTGCCAGCAACGTTAGCAATGCTCTGTGACCTCACTCATACGCTCCATCTCTCAGAAGACTGCCACCAGTACTTTTTTTGACTTCAAAACTGAATGTAGCCTTCCAGTTTTAAGTCAGCCAGGACAAAGCAACAGGAGATACAACTGTACAGATTTTCTAATATAGTTTAATAAATAGTGATGTGGTCAAAGGTTTTGAAACAAAGCATACATTTGAATTCCCTCATCAAATGCAGACTAGAAATATTTTGCATTTTGAATTTATGGAGAAAGATAGATTTTAGGTAGGCATATGATATCAGAAGGGTGCTGATTGAATAGTAGGCTCAATAAGTAGCTTTCAGAAATGAAACTTGTACCACTATCTTCAACTGTAGTCTTAGGTAAGTGTATAGCATGACAGATTATGAAATAAAATTCACTAGAGTCTGATTCTTTTAGAACACAAGACCTTTTTCAGGGAGCCGTTGCATAGTTTACACTGTCATCTACAGGTGTTGGAAACTATAGAATAACCAGTTCATAGAAAGTCTGTGATTCTTTACAAAAAATTAAAAGAGTAATCTTTTTATGCTTTATATTATTCAACAATGTGTTATGTGCCTTTTAGAGTTGCACAGAAAGGCAAAGGTGCATGATATAAATTTGTAATACTTTTTTAAATTAAGGCAGCAAAAATGTACTTGGGTTAGACACGTTTCAGATTTATCAATGAAAGAGGTCTGGTAAAAAAGTTGGAGGAAAAGGGAGTGAAAAATTACAGTTAGGGATTATAACCATTAGAGGATACAGGGACCAGAAAAAAGAAGCTAGACTTTACTTCCATTTTTCTGGGCTCAGACTAAGAAAGTTTATACCATTTCCCAAGTCTTAGTACAGCTTCATTTTAAAGTGAAGATATTAAAGCAGTCTGTGGAAAATTTTCATACACTGGTGGAAGTGCCAAAAATTGGATCCTGAAGATTCTGTGCAAATTTACTGCTGAAAACTGGGGTCCCAGCTCTGCAGTGGGCTCTTTAACAGTGAACCCTTTACCTAGAAGCAGGCCACTAATGTTATAGGCTTTGAGGGTCGGCATTTGCTGTGTTCGCATACAAGGTTAATATTTTTCCATTACACATCTTTTCCATTTGTGTCTTGATGAAAATCTTCTTTATCAAAATCAATTTTGCAAAATCAAGACAAATTTTTAAACATCTAAGGAACAGGGTTTGACACCTGATTATTGAAAATAATAGCTAAAGTTTAGTTCATTCAGATCTGCTTTAATAATGGTGGGGTTTTTTTCTTTTTACAATGTCCTCTAATACTCTACAAAATTCCAGTAAAAGTTTGCATTTAATAGTATCAAGGGACATTTTTTATCTTTGCTTTAAATTTCAATACTGTAAACATTTTGTTGTCTAAATAGGTTTTGAATAATGCAAGAAATGTTCTATACACAGCATGTTTTCAGGTGATTTCTATTTTTTGAGGAGAAAAACAAACTTTCATTTTCTTAGACTAGAATATGCTGCAATGGGCTAAATGTGACTATTTGATTAGTTAGATAAAATACATATTTTTTTTTTCTTGAGAAACTCTCACAGCAAATCTTAAAAGGTTACTTTGTTATTTCCAGGTTTAGTCAATTGTAAAATAAATTACCTATATTCACACACATGCTGGTTTATCATTCATACACATGCTGCTTTATAATAGGAGTGTATGAAAGGTTGAACATACTGAGGATTCTATATTTCAGATTCAAGAGAAGAATAAAAGATGCTGGCTCTTTGAAAATTTAATGTACATCTCCTACCACCTTAATGATGTCTCACGGAGTTAGTCCAAAATTTATAACAGAAAATCTTTGACAACTTTTTTTCACTGTAACTGCAAAAATTATTCCACTGAAGCTTTTAAAATGCTGTATAGATGAGCGCACACGTAGACATGCATGAATCTAAATACCATAGGTAGTATTATTGTTGTTATTACAATTATTATATTAAGTACTCTTGGTATACTGAACTTCAAAGGTAACATGAAAGCTGAACTGGTATACCAAGATTTCCATATAGTAAACAGTATCTCTAGAGCCAAGGCTCCCTTGTACTTAGTCATGTGAGTAGTTTCAGGGATGTTAATGGTGCTACACTGACAGGTAAAGAAGGCAGGACTGTGTAATTAATTTTATTTCTAGCTGTTGAGATTTCAGACTATAATTCTAAGCTCTCTAAGCAAACATCTTCCTTACTTCTTTCCAGGCAAACTGATCAGAGGTGCTTTGGGGATTGGCTGTGTGCCCAGTTTCCACAAATGTCAAAGACTCCTGCACTTTGAGTTAATTAAAATTGACTGCTTGTCTTAGGCAGAAGAAACAGGCTAAATTCTGGCTTGTTCTAAAAAATGATTGAACAATTTAGGCAAACAAAATCACTTGCTACTAAGCCAGGGAATAAAAATAATGTATTGCTTTGCCTTGAAAAACAGATAATATTTTTATTTTGTTTTCACTTCTACCTCAAAGGCTTTTTTTTCTGTTGTTTTGGTGGGTTTTTCATTGTTTGTTTTATTTTCTTTGCCCTACTGCAGTGAATTGTAAATTGTTAGATCTGTGTATCTCAAGGACAGGAAGACATATATCAAATGGAGAATATAGACAGATTTTACAGACTGAAGTTATAAATGACAATAAAAAGTCTAATCTTGCAGGTGTTTAAACCTCACAGGTACTTCCCTTTGTGACTGAAACTTCCCCAATGCTGGTATGACTTTCTCACTCAAGTGCACCAAAACTGCTGCAGTCTACACAGCTCAGCAGCTATCATATTCATATGAGCAGCCAAGTACCAAAGGTCTCCAAAGGACATTTAATATGCATTTTCTCAGAGCAACTGACTGACACAGACAACAGAGGTCTCAATGAACTAAAAATATGTTCAAGATTTATAGCATTCATACTCTCAGATTCAATGCCCTCTCAGGTTAAGGGGTTAAAATTCACACATTCCTGAAGGTGTTTTTACTCCTAGTATATCCTATGGGCTGAGGTTAACAAGGGGAAGCAACCCGTACTACTTCCCCTCTACAGGAAATACTGTGTGATTCATAAGAATATACAGAAAAAGGTGAAATTGGAGGGGAGTGAGAAGAGAGGCACTAGAAAATACATTATGCTATAATTCAGCATTTATAGTGTTCATAAATTCTGTCATTGCTTCAAGAGGCTCTTTTATACTTTTAGTAACTGGTCTTCTGTGGAAAAAAGATGATCAGACTTGACAAGAAACCCATAATTGACTAGTTCCCTGATGAGTGCCCACCCCACAAGGTGGGGTGCTCGGTGTTTCTAATGGGTCTTGAATTCTCCTTTGCATAGTTCTGAATCTTCATCTGGCAGATAAAGAAGGTTTCTGAACAAAACTGGCCTATATTTTGCTAGGGCATTCTTCAGGGGAAAAGTTACATTGGTTTGGTGGTAGATGGCATTGCACCATAGCTTTATTTTAAAAGAAAAGGCTTTGGCTTTTGGAAGGATCTGTCTCAGAAGAGGGTTCCAGACTCTGGGTATAAAATGAGCAGAAGTGCATCATTATGTCACTAACCGCCCAGCTACTCCTTAGGGTTTCCTACTGATTTTATATATGAGACTTCCCCAGCACACTGGCTGTTCTTGTTCGTAATTTTAGGTTTTAGCCTCTCCCTAGAGATGCCTAGAGATCCTAACAGATGCCCTCAAGTCACTCTATACCCTCAAAATAATTATTTTAGTAATACATTTTTGTGTTTTCTCAAGACAATTTGATTTAAAAGCAGATTTATATATTTTTTAATTTATTCTAGAACAATCCATCTGTCTATTAACTGACATTACTGTTCTATCTACATAATTGTAATAGTGTGGAAAAGTGTTAAATCCTGTTTGTAAAAGCAGCGAGATACTAATTTTACCTTTTGGAGTGATCGGAGGCTTTAAATTGAATTAAGTAATCCTGGTAGGGTATTCACAATACAAACCATGGAAGGAATCAGGCAGATGAATGTTATCCTAGGGATGTTAATTTCTTCAGTGCTCTTTCAAGACGTTGCCTTATAGGCCTTAGGAACCAGTTTGGAAGAAGGGCCTGAGAATCAGCTGCTTATGTGCAGGAGGTTTGTTTGTTTGTATACAGCATTGCAAGTGGGACTAATCTGAAGATATGAGTACAGGAGAAATACTCTTTATTCACAGTTGTGCTTTTCTGATGGTCAGATCTCATTGTGACTGTGCTGCAGTATCTGTACCTCTTGCCAAGCAGGGTCAAGTGGTCAGGCAGGATCTCAGTATGTGTCCTGACAGTCAGGGAGTTATCACAGAGGTGTGATTTTGTACCACCTTGGACTCAACTTGGATGGATTTTCTTCCTCTTCAATTCATTCCTTAGACTTATCCATACACAAGTGGTAGCTGTCTTCTCATTGACTCTATTAGTAATGTAGTTTCTTCAGTGCCATTTTTTATTTAAGGTCAAGTGGAGAAACATATTTGAACTGTTGCACATGGAAAATGTGTTTGCTACATGTTCCCTTGCTTTAACTAAGTGGTGCCAAGCCACAGGCCTTAGGAGGAGAGCAAGTGTAGATCAAACTGTTGTACATATGTTCTAGGGTACTGTAAACATATATCAGACTGAAGTTTCTGTGTTGCAGGTGTTATAAGCAAGTCCAGACAAACACAAGGTGGATGCCCCATCTTATTTGGTGTTCTTATGCACATCTTTGTGCATACATTTAATGTCCTAGGCCTCTTGGCTTCTTAAGGATAAACCGGAATCTTTTGCGGCTTAGCAGTTCACAGCTTGTATACATTTGCTTCTGGTCTGAATCGTTTAACTCTTCCCAGCTAGTCCAGGGACAATAATCTCCCTGGAAGAATTTTAGTTTTGAAAATACCTACTTTAGCTGCATGGCTTGGTATCTTTGGACTCAAGCACTACATGAGTCAAACTCTTAACAAGGTGATGAACAAAGATTCTAAAACTATTGTTATATACCCATTTTACAGAACATGGTAAAATATCAGATCTGATTTATGGATGGTAAAGTGAAAGAGGAAAAGTTCTGTTTAAGTATGTCTTCTTTTCAGAAGCACCATCTTTAAATAAAGTTTTCTTTAACAGCTGATAAAAGTAAAATATTTGCCACTCACTGTTTACCTGAAAATGCAGCTACAAAGTAGAAAAAATACTTTTTCAAGGAGGAAGGAAATGAAGATTGAGGAATGGCTGAGATGGGCTGGAAAGAAAGAGGGAAGGAATAATTTTGGGAGGGACTCTGGGAGTATTGTATGCAGGGTGTAATGTAGAGATATTGCCTGCAGGGATTTGTCTGCTTTGAAGATTGCTTTGTACTTTTTTGAAAAGAGCAATATACGTAGGCTAGGCATCAAACAGCACTACTCTTTGGAAGGGTGCTGGGGGAGATGCAAATAAAATTGGTAGCAGACCTAAGGTTGAAAAATACATTATGAGTTAAGGAATTTATTATAAAGGACATTAAATTCTAACCAAAGAGTAAATTCTGCTAGATAAAAAAAAATTAAAAAGGAAAAACAAAATTAGGGAGGGAAGATATACATTTAACCCTAGTTCTGTGATGAGTCCTATGTGGTTCCACAGTAGAATCAAGCTTTTCATTACTCTAATATTGAATTTTATTATGTTTTTTTGGAAAGGGACCTGGCAGTCCTGGTGGACAGGATGCTCAACATGAGCGAACAGTGTGCTGCTGCAGCCAAGAGGCCAACAGGATGCTGGGTTGCATCAAAAAGGGCATCACCAGCAGAGATAAAGAAGTCATCATCCCACTCAGTGCTTGTCAGGCCACACCTGGAGTATTGTGTACAGTTCTGGTCCCCACTATACAAAAAAGACGTGGACAGGCTGGAAGGGGTCCAGAGAAGGGCCACCAGGATGATCAAAGGACTGGGAAGCCTGCCATAGGAGGATAGACTGGGAGAGCTGGGTTTGTTCAGCCTTGAGAAAAGGAGGCTTAGAGGGGATCTTATTACAATGTACCAGTACTTAAAGGGTAGTTACAAAGAAGGTGGAGACTCCCTTTTTACACAGAGTCCCATGGAGAGGACAAGGGGGAATGGGCACAAGTTGCTCTTGGGGAGATTCCGATTGGGCACCAGAGGGAAATTTTTCACAGTGAGGACAGTCAGCCATTGGAATAATCTCCCCAGGGGAGTGGTTGACTCGGCCACGTTGGACACCTTCAAAAGTCATCTGGACAGGGTGCTGGGCCATCTTGTCTAGACTGCGCTCTTCCTAGAAAGGTTGGACTAGATGATCCCTGAGGTCCCTTCCAACCTGTGATTCTGTGATATTACATTATACTTATACTATTTTTTTCCTTAAAATACATTCATTAGGTAAGAGGCTAAATATGCTTTCCTAAAATATAGGTATTCTTCTTAACAGAGGAACCCATATGAGCTATAAATTGAATCACCAACTTCTTTTCTAGCCTGTTTTTCCACTGTGTTTTCAAATGCCTATTGGATGAAATGTTTCTATTTGTGGGGATTTTTGAATGAAGAGAATAAAAGATAAATATGAGCAAATATGGTCATGACAAATGCTGGTATATGTCATATTCCTCACTATCTTTTCACTGTTAGATTATTATTTCCCTCTCCCACTGAAACTAGGAAGCAAAATATCACTTGCATTGCACTGAAAAGATTTGCTGAAATCAGATAAGTAAATCACATTTTAAAGGAAAGAAAATATTATATTTTTGAGAAATTCTAAACTTCTCAGCATTGACAATGAGAAATTTCATAGATATTTTGTAGAAATATTTTCTATCTAATTATTGGCTATATTTGCAATGCCCAATGCTAGCTACTGTCAACAGAATAAATTTATCCTGGTACCTCATTTAGAGCTTGTTTAGAAGGAACTTGCGTATATTGATAAATTGTGAAACAGATGCCTAATTTTTGTTTCTTAAGCCATTGCTGCACTTTGATATGTAAGCTATTTTCCTCCCTTTAGTTCATTGTTTTCCCATTAGGTACATTTATCAATAAAGTTACATGAAGAAACAACTATTTTTTAAACATTTCTAGTATAGAATTTTAAATTGGTAAACATTTTTGTAGCCTTTTAATGTAAATCTGTTTCAAGCCTTTAAGAGGTCGAAGTCTGAAAGGGGTCAGAAATCAGATAAATTATAATAAAATAGAAAATGAAACTGAATCCTTTACTAAGGAAATTTGCTCGATATATTCAAAATTAAATGGTTAAAAATGTAAATTTACAAACTGTGTTGATTAATTTTTAAATAAAACTGTCCCAAACTTCTAAGTTTCCTTCTTATATTGAGGTTTGTGTTACTTAGAATCACTAAATGAAAGATATGTAGAAATAACAGAAAGGTATCTAATATGAATATCAGTTTCAGGGAAAAAACTAATAGCTCTAATATGTCTGAAGAATTTTATTCTTCAGCAAAATCTGTTTACAGTCTTCAAAGTGATGCTGTTGCTATTAAAGGCCAAGTGTAAGTGAACAATCAAGTTTAGCTGGTGTGCTCAAAGAATCATAAATCAGGAATGGTTTGAAAGTGAGGAGATTATTCAAGCTAACAGTTGTATGAAAAGAGGGTGACAAACCTGACACAGCAGCAAAATTGTTATCACAGCATTAAGGTAAAAATCATTGTTTGAGAGAATTCCATTTGTTCTTAAATAAAAAAAAATATTTTCTTCTTCATTTCAGGTTTCATTTTCTTATAAATGTAACAAAACTGCTAACACATTGAAAGTAATATGAGGAAAACAAAACGTACACCATCTCTTAAAGACTATTTCTTCTTTTCTAATACAGCTTAGTACATAAACACACACTTAACTATTCTCCATTCACATACATTTTTCAGAAACTCTCTGCTGTAGACATAACCATAGTCTGTTATTCATTGGTGTATATCTATACAGTTGCCACAATACTAAAAAAGAATTTAAAAGCAAATGAATATGGATCAGTTATTTGAATTTCATAAGCCTTGTGAGTTCAGATTCAGTGACTTGGACAATTGTAATTTTGGGCAGAATCAAAAAAACACAGTAAATTTCATAAAAATGCTTAATCCTTAAATCATTGAACCAGTTTTCTCTAGAATTGGCTTGAAATTCAGATTTCAAAGCAAGACATCTTTGAAACATCTAGCCTTTTTAAATTACCTAAGTTTAAGGTTTTTCAACAGAAGAAGTAGAGACATCTTCTTCATACTTGAGAAATGTCAGTACTTGATTGATGTTTAGGGAAAAAATGCACCTTTGGTCATGAAATCAGCTTAGTGTATGAAGTATACCTATCTGCTAGGGTCATGTATAAGCAAATGAGACTAGTAAAATGTTCTTAATTTTTCCCCTTCTGTTTTATAACAGCAGAAGCTGCAAATAAATTGGAACAAACTGAACTTTTCTCCTCTTTGAATTCTGCCTGCTAAGGTGGTTTCCCATCCTGCCTAAATGGTCACTGTAGTCCCATACGTGAGACATTTATAACAATCCAAGGACTGTGTTTGTGTTTGGGTGTGGACATGTATATCTGAGCTAAGCCTTTGAGGGAGACATGTCAAAAGAAGTAACAGAAGGTTTCTTCTCAAAGACATCCAGAGAAAGAGTGAAAAAGGATTCCATAACATTCCTAGAACACAGCCAGTGCTATGCCTAAGGTAGTGCAAAATAAGATCCACAATGGTCAGCCAAAGATTAACATGTTCATCAGGATCTGCCTTAATTAAGCTAAAGATGTTGGGATCAAGGCTACCTCTTCAGTCCTGCTCTAACTGTCTTACTTCCATTTTCTTTTTAGCAAAGGACTCAACTCTAAGAATGGACCTAGAGGGTATCAGAACTGGGTTTTTTTGCCATAAACCCTTAGCGCCAAATCCTGGGATCTGGTCACAGACATTGTTTTTCCTTGCTTTTCCTTCTCCCTGTAGCTGTTAACATGGATACATGGATATGTCATGCAAAAAAAAAAAACCAAACAAACAAACAAACAAAAAAACAAAACAAAAAACCGGTAAGGGAGACCTTAGGGATAGCAGTTTTTACACTTTATGTAAAGTGTAAAGTAAAGCTCAATCCTGTCAGGATACGTTCAGTGAGGCCTGAGAATAATTCTTAAAGGCAAATTTTATTCAGCCACATCTCACTTTTCCCTTTCCTCTAACCTTCCATGCTGATTAGAAAGTCTCTAAGATAGAAAAATCTTAACATCAGAAATGTAATTCAGCTGCCTGGAGCTTACTGCTGACCTAGGGACCTTTGTGCATTGACTCAATCCAGGGTATGTATAATTTTCAGACTGAACACCCTTGGTATCGCCTAGCTATTTGTTCCAGCTCTCACCATTCTGTCTGGAGTCATTGCTTCAGTCTCACTCCCACTGATGCCATTCTCCACTCTTTTCTTCCTTTCTTTTTCTCTTCTCTCCTATCTGACTGACCTCCCTTCCCTCATTGATCTTCCTTTAACAAAAAATCCACTTGAAAAAGCTAAAGGCTAGACACACTCGAACAGAAAAATGGAGAACCAGCAGGAAGACTGCAAACCAAGATATTATTCGCTCTTCTCTTGTCAAACTCCTCTCCTTGGTCCCCAAAAGACTGCATAGCTTCTGAGATGCCTCACAAATTCTCTTGCAACCACCCACGATGAGGAAGTGATAAGTGAATTAATTTAGTATTTTTTTCTTTCTAGCAGAGAGGGCAAGTCCTAGAGGACATCTGATCTGTGATTATTGCCATAAATTCTTGGCTCTGAGTCCTGTCCTCAGGTCATACACAATTTCTATTATGTTTCTTTCTTACTCCAGAAGTTAAAATGGAAGCCCTGCTATTCCACAACATATGGGAGAAAAAATGATAGCAATTTTTGTGTTTTGCTGGCTGTCAGTAATTACAGCATGGTTAAGAAGTTCAGGAGTTTTTAGCTATTCAGTTTGTTTATTTCTTTTTCTCTAATGTAGTACTGAAGAGGTAGTGAGGCTAACAACAAAGCTCCAGGAAAAAAAGGATAAGCTTAAATTCTGCTTCTGACACTACTTCATGAATCTGAAGTAACGCCATTCAAGTTGAATGAGTGAGAGGGAACAAAAAAAATCAATTTTTCACTGTATATTTACCAGTAGAAAGTCCCGCTTTTTCATATTGTCTTTAAGGGTCAGTGACAGAACTAGGGCAAATAGATAACAAGGAGTAAGAAAACCCTGGATCGTTAGTCAATACTATGACAGTGAATGAAGTAAGAATAATACAGTGCCTACAGAAAAAAATTTACAATTTTCTTTGCAATGAAAATAAGTATCTAAACCCCAAAAAGTAGACTTCATAGTGGACTGCAGTGTCTACAAACCAAAAAGAATTAAAATAATCCTTCAATAATCAGCTGTTAGTATATCTAGAAAGGAACTAAAGGATAACATGATGTAGCTTTGAGTTACTGTCCAGTGAATTAGTATGCTGCAGGTGTAATCAAATTAAAGTTAGATAGTAGCCCCCCCAAAAGCCCCATTTTCACATTGTTAGAGAAGGAGGCAAAAAGCCATTTTCATTCTATAGGATTTAAGGGTCTCAGGTGTTCATTACAGCTGGTACTGATTTGTCTCGTGATTACATTTCTTTCTGAGAATGTTTCCTCTTGCTTTTTGTTAGAAGTCCAAATAGAGAAGTTTTATCTTTCCTCTGGAAATCTGCTTCTTGCATAGCACAATGTACCATTTACAACAAGGGTTTTAAAAGATTTTCAAGAGCAAATAATGGGATTTTCTAACTTTGCTATAGTGTAAAAGGGTGATAAATAGAAATTCTGAGCTGGTGAGTAAGGTGATACTGACTTTATATATTGACAAGCTGGACACTAGATTTGGGGAACAGGGATGCAGTGGCCTCACAGCTTTGAAAAAAAATGGGTGTAAACTTATCAGAGAAGTAACTTTTCTGTTTAACAATAAGTTAATGAATGGCAGTGAGTTAGGTTGCGCTGTACTTGCTGAGGAGGTCCACTTCAGCAGGAGCAGAGCTGGTTGATAGAATCTAAATCATAGTCATCTGAGAGAGTCAGCTTAGAGAGTCAGAGAGTCAGCTGCATTCACTATAGTCTTCTTGAAAGACAGTAGATAAGTACTCAGTGCAGGAAACACGTGTGTCCTTCTCACTAATTTTAGTATTCATTGGAGGAAAAATGTCAAACCATCAAAATTATTGTCACAATTTTTGTGTATAATCTGATATACAGAAATATTATGGGCAGGTTGTGGATGTGCTCAACAACATGTTGGAAAAGCATAAGAATGTCTTTATAAGGTCAAACAAAAGCTTACCTAACACAGGGGCCATGGACTCTGGGCCTTACAGAATCACAGAATCACAGAATGGTAGGGGTTGGAAGGGACATCTGGAGGTCATCTGCTCCAACCCCCTTGCTTGAGCAGGGACACCCAGAGCAGGGGGCACAGGAATGCATCCAGGCAGGTTTTGAATGTCTCCAGGGAAGGAGACTCCACAGTCTCCCTGGGAAGCCTGTTCCACTGCTCGGTCACCCTCACAGGAAAGAAGGTTTTCCTCATGTTCAGGTGGAACTTCCTGTGTTCCAACTTGTGCCCTTTTCCCCTTGTCCTGTCATTGGGCACTATTGAAAAGAGCCTAGTTGCATCATCCTGACACCCACCCTTTAGATATTTATAGGTATTGATGAAATCCCCCCTCAGTCTTCTCTTTTCCAGGCTAAACAAACCCATGTCTCTCAGCCTTTCGTCATAAGTGAGATGCTTCAGTCCTCTGATCATCTTGGTAGCTCTCTGCTGGAATCTCTTCAGTAGTTCCCTGTCTTTTCTGAACTGGGGGGGCTAGAACTGGACACAGCACACCAAATGTGGTCTCACTAAGACAGAGCAGAGGCGGAGGATAACCTCCCTCCACCTGCTGGCCACACTCCTTCTTATGCATCCCAGGATACCATTGGCCTTCTTGGCCACAAGGGCACATTGCTGGCTCATGGTCACCTTGCTGTCCACCAGCACTCCCAGGTCCTTCTCAGTGGAGCTGTTTTCCAGCATGTCAGGCACCAATCTGTACTGGTGCATGGGGTTGTTCCTCCCCAGGTGCAGGACCCTACACTTGCTGTTGCTGAATTTCATGACTTTCCCCTCATCCCAGCTCTCCAGCCTGTCCAGGTCTCGCTGGATGGCAGCACAGCCTTCCTGTATCAGCCACTCATCCCAGTTTTGTATGATCAGTGAACTTGCTGAGGTTACACTCTATCCCTTCATCCAGGTCACTGATGAATATATTGAACAGGACTGGACCTAGTACAGACCCCTGGGGAACACCACTAGTTACAGGCCCCCAACACATTGATCATGACCCTATGAACTCTGTTGTTGAGCCAGTTCTCAATCCACCTCACTGTCCTCTAATCTAACCCACACTTCCTAGGCTTACCTAGGCTTACCTAGGGACACAGTGTCAAAAGCCTTGCTGAAGTTAAGGTAAACAACATCCACTGCTCTCCCTTCACTGACCCAGAGAGTCATGCCATCATAGCAGGCTATCAGGTTGGCAAACTGTTCATCCCTTGGTGAATCCATGTTGACTACTTTTGATAAGTCGTCTCTCAAATACTGAATGCCAGCCAAAGCAATTTTTATTAGCAGAAGAACTAGAATTTTTCCTGTAGTCCTCTGAGGAAATGGAAAGAGGGTGTGGTGGTCAAAGTGTCCAAGTTAGATACATTGAAGTAATTGTTTTTACATTGTTTAAGAATGCTCTGGGCAGAGTTGAGATGATGTTAGAAGGAATGAATGCTCTTATAAGCTTTTACAAATTAATGTGATAAGATCCTCAAATAAATCAGCTGCATAATTCAATTACACTTAACAGTTTTCTATTTCCAGCATTGGTCTTACTTTCACCTATTAGAAAATTTTATCAACTGTTAGTACACTTAGACTTACAATCTGTGGCTTGAGGAAGATAACCGATGGACTGGTATAATGTCTCCTGGTGCCAGTTTGAAGAATGCAACCTAACTTTTGAGAGGGTGCTGAGAGATCTCAAGGGTGAGACTGGGACACTGGCAATTGTAACACTGGCAATTTCCTGCAGGGTTAGCATGCAAGTCTCCATCTTTAATGCTTTTCTTGAAGAAGATGCCACACAAAACATGATTTTGATGCAGAGTTTTTCTGCAGGAGTTTTTTCTTGGAATGGACAGCTGCGGTGGGCCTTTCCTGATTCATCACTGAGAAGTCTTAAAAGCTGAATACATTGCAGCACCAAGCAGACAGAAATATTCTTCAAATACAGAATCTAATTTAACATGCTTTTTCTCAGTGACCAACCAACAGACCTTATAAGGATTTCAGGAAGGAGCTGCTGTGCAAATTAGTCCAGAATTCTTAAGGAAGGGCAAACTTTTGGGTCTGTTGGTTTTCTTGACGACCTGTGATGTTCAAGTGCATCAAAACTTTGTTTTGAGCAGGACTTTGCAATAGACCAGATGTGCCTATATTTCTCCTATGATTTTATGAAAGGGTCCTGTGAAAAGGAAATCCACATGGAAATAATTGTGTATTCATTGTGTTATATGTGCCAGAAAGGAATAAGGCCCAGTAAAGGGGTATAAGTTAGTTGTTGGGGAGATTTTGTAGGTCTCAGAAGTGGATTTGGAGCTGAAAGTTGTTGAAAAGTGAGACCCTACTTCACAGGGAAGGATGCTGCCCAGTGGCCAGCCTCGAGCGTTCCTAAGCTGGGAACTGTCAAATATTTAATCAGTTACCTTTCACCAGGCTAGCTATAAAAATTGTTTTAATTACAACTGAGAAAACCACTTCTAAACCCACAGCTATGATTTCTCAAATTTCATATTATTATATCTTCAAATACAATCTTGTTTTCCCCACCTTCCATTTTCCTCTTATATCTCCTTTCCTATTGTTCCCCAGTTTCATCTTCAGATAGGAGAATGTTGTTGAGTATTAGCAATAGTGTTTCAAGTCAGATAAAATAAGTGATTACGTTAGAAAAATGTGATACTGTAGACACTGAAAATATTTAAATATTTGATAACCCAATTTTAACCTCTTCCATGACAATATTTTTTTCTTCTCAAGGTTTTCTTTTGTATATGAAATCACAGCGATTCTGCCATTGCAGAGATAATGCTTTAAAGCTTGAAAGGTTTCCTTGAAGCATCAGTTTCAGCTCCTTCTACCAGATAGGTAAATGACACATTTCAAGGATTTTTTCTGTTATCCCTACTTCAGAACTTTCCATGCTTTTTTTCATTTTTGGTAGAACTCATTAATTTTGACAATATAATCTTTCAGTGTCATTATTTTGGTAAAATTTTAGTTGTATTTGTAAATACTTAACCATTTTTCTTCACTTGTCCTGGCTCCTTCTAGAACAGTCAGTGAAAAACAATAAGTTCCAATTATCTTCATTCTGACAACAGATGAGATTTTTTTGTTCTGCCCAACAAACATTTCTCAGGGACTACTGCTACATCTTCTTTACATGAAAGTATAACATACTTGTTTTGATCTGTCCTAAACAAAATAACGTGTTTTTACTGTAAAAAAAAAAAATAAATCATGAAGGCATTAATCTTCTGAATCTCAGTATTTTCTTCTGCTGCTTTCCATGGCATGGTTTTATTTATTAATTTATTTATAAGGAGAAACTTACAGGTACCACATAAGTATTCTTGCATGTGCTTCATAATCTGTATGCTCCTTTCTCTGTTTTTAATCATCACAATGTCCTTGTGAAAGAGCAAAATAATGTTCTCCCCTTCGTCAGACAAAGAATAGGTACAAAAAAGCTACTTACTAAAAATTATAAATAGTAAGCTGTCTCAGATCCAGAATTGTAAAAATTATAGATTTCCCTAAGCCTTATCTTGATCTTAAGGCCAAATGATCACCTCAATCACTTTCCAGCTATTGACAATTCCCAGAAGTCAAAATAAGATAGATTGGTATAAAATTGTAAATTCATACTCTATAATTTACATATATATAAAAATATGTAACTATAGAAAAGTCAAAATTCAGTGTTCTGAATCACCATAAAATATTGCAGAAATTTCACCATTGCAAGTGAATTCTTTTTTTAAGGGTTTTAAATAAATCCTTTAAGATAGACAGGAATTAGAGGTACTTGTAGACTTCCTGCACTTAAAATAAATATTTGAATGTCCCACCAGAGGGATAAACAATGTCTTTAAAACTGTTATCTAAAGCTGTTACACTTACTTGGTAAACAAATCCAGTATTTAAGCTTTTAAAGAGCAGATTGCAGATAATTTTAGATATGGTTTGAGTGTCTGTCCAGTGTAAATAATAAAAAGAAAACCAGTCTGAGAAAAGCAACTAATTTGTGGGCATTACAGGTTACATATATCTTTCAGTACATCTTTCTTTCTTAGGTGAGTACATATGTACATATGAGTAAATATAAACATGGTTTGTACAAGAGTTCATATGTCTGTCTTTCTTAAATGAGCCAGCAATGTGCCATTGCTGCAAAAAATACTAATAATAAGCTAATGAAGGAGTGTTGCCAGCAGGTTGAGGGAGGTGATCCCTTTTCACTCAGCACTGGTGAGGCCACATGTAGAGTGCTGGGTCCACCTCTGAGTTCCTCAGTACAAGACAGACATGGACTTACTGGAAGAAGGGCAGCAAGGGACCACTAAGAGGATTAAGGGAAAATCTCTCCCATGAGGAAAGATTGAGAAAGCTGGGACTGTTCAGCATGAAGGAGAGGAGACTTTGTGGGAGTCAGGGTGGGGGGATCCTATTATGTGTATAAACACTTTCTGGGAAGGTGCAAAGAAGACAGAGTGAGGCTCTTCAGTTGTGTGCAGTGACAGGACAAGAGGCAATAAGCACAAACTGAAGCATGGGAGGTCTCTGAACATCAGGAAACACTTTTTTACTGTGAGGGTGACTGAGCTTGCCCCAGGAGGTTGTGGAGTCTCCATCCTTGGAGATACTGAAAGCCTATCTAGACATGGTCCTGGGCAACTGGCTGTAGGTAGCTCTGCTTGAGCAGGGGGGTCGGACCAGATGACTTCCAGATGTCCTTTCTAACCTCAAAGGTTCTGTGATTCAGTGCTTCCAGGATATAAAAATTCCAGACTAGGAATGAAAATGAAGAGACCCATACATCTAAGGAACTATATTTTGGCAACTAAGCAAGTGATCTGAAGTTCAAATCCATGGAGAACTTTTTCTGCCAGATTTGTTAGTTCTGTTAACTTTACATGGATAACAAAACTTGGTTTTATCTCCCAATGAAGTATGTTATTTAGCAAAGGTCCTGTTCTTTGAAGAAAAAGAAAGAAAGAAAAAGGTTTGCCAAGCTCTTCCTACACCTTCAACTAACTTCAGTAATCTCAGAACTTTTAACAAGTTTAAGGGATCCATTCATGTTCCTTCCATCTGTTTTTCTGTCCATTTCTTTTCTAGGCAGGCTGGACAATTTCAGCTATATTGAAAAAGCAATTAAAGTCTCATGAAAATATGTGGCTGGAGTAAAAGGGTAGAAGTCAGCCATCATGCAATCCATTTTGAACAGTTGTATTCTCATAAATTAGCAGGTGTGTATCATCTGTAAAATGGGCTCAGCATTCAGATGTCTGCTGCCTAGGGCGATCTGTCAAAAAGAAGGTAGAGCATAGAGCATAAAGGACACAAATCAACAATAGAAGAGGCTTAGCTTTTTCTTTTTTTTTTCTGCTTGTCAAACAACCTCCATTTGTTTATTCAACTTGGTATTAATTTATGAATGGACTTTTCAAACTGCCTGTGTGATTTAGGCACTTTAACCCTATAGAGATGAGTTGTTGGCATCAAACCCCTCCAGGCTTGTTGGAAATAAAAATATAAAACTTCAAATAAAATAAAAAACTTCAAATATAAAACTTACAACCAAACTGTTGCGCAAAAGTAGAAAGGTTTTCTTGCTGAACATTATTTTTGGTTTTTTACATGTATTTGCCTAAAAGAAGCTACACCTTTATAAGTCAGTCTTGCTTCTTCCACTACCTTAGCAGTAACGTTTTCTGTGTGATGCATGTCCCTAGAAAGTTGCATTTATTTACCTTCTCTTCCACTTACATGTTAATGGATTTCCACTAAATTTGACTTTAAAATCTTTATTCAACATAAATGAATGTTGTTGCACCACTTTCATAAATAGCTCATATTCTTTAATAACTCTGTATTTTAAGAATTCTTTGCCTGCATGGTTACAGCAAGGAGTAAACATGTGAAATGGTTTAAGATCTGCCTATCAGAAAAAATACCAGATTCTTCTGTTTTTCTTCCAGGACTTAACTGATACTGGATTTTAAACAGATATTGAGAAAGCTGAAGGACAGAATATGCCCTTGCTCCACATACTGCCTAGTGGAATACCAGTCACTGCTGCTGTTATTAAATTGCAGTTGAATTACAGCATGACTAACTGAGAAGGTATTTAGTGTGGTGAAGAAAAAAAGAAAGAATAGTATGGAGGCTAAAGAATGTAGGAACAAAAAACCCATGTTGTATTGGAAGGGGGATTGATGTTTCCCTAAAATATCTCAGTAGCCTCCACTCTGGATTCTCAAAAGGCCTGTGAGAAGATTTTGTGTGAGGCTTAGAATATAGTATTGGCAAAGAAATGTAAACCTATTCCTAACACCAAATAAAAGCATCAGAAGGGAATAGAACATGATAAATTCCTCAAGATAAAAGCAGTAGGGAGACAGCTAGTCAACAGCTGTGAAAACAGAATTAAAACTTGCATAAATTGGAAATGGTATTCCCCAAACCAAAGCTGAATCCAAACAATGCAGTATGTATAATCTCAACACAGGATTCAAACTGGGTCAACAGGACATTGTGACTAATTCTGTGGATGACTGCCAACATGCTCAGGCAATTGCAGCCTGTTGACCAATGTCAAACAGTTCAAGTTTGCTTTCCCCACAGACTTGTATTTTTAAAATAAATATATCTTAGAGCAAATGAGCCAGTAACTACTCAACAACATAGTGCTGAGTGTTAGATTTGAAGCTTAAGTCAAATCGCATTTAGACATATTTCAATATGGTATGTGGGTGATAAGAGTGAGGATTTCAAACATACATGGGATTTGGAAGAATGGAGGAAGGACAAATTCTGCACAGTATCAGGACTGATCAAGGAAAATTTAAAAAGATACGAGACTATAATATAAAGGAATGTACGAGTTCCATTTGGGGGAATACATTTTCATTGCTTTGCATGATCTAATTAAATCAGTTAGTTTACTTTTAAAAAATATTTATTCTATAGTTGTTCTGTCCTTAATAATTTTTTAGTTTGCACCTAGTTTATGCATTTTTTCTATGTATGTATTTTTTACAGATGTTCATCTTCTTTCAGCTATCACTTCACCTTTGTTTCTCCATAGAAATGAAATTCCAACTATGGATATTATTCTGAATTTTTGTCTTCCAGTTACAGACCAGATCTTCCCTAAATGGCTTCTGTATCAATAATTCTGTGAAATAAAGTCTGCATCTCAGCTAGCAAATAAAACAGGGACAAGGCATGGACTCAGACACTGGGTCAAGATTGTCTGTACTGTTTTTCTGTTAGCATGTCTCCTGGTATTGGTTTGGCCAATGTCAACTAGCACTGCTCCAGACAGTGCCTCAGCATGGTCTGGACAAAACCAGGGCCCTTCACACAGGCAATCTGTATGAGGTGTCAGCCATTTAGACGGATCTAGTCACCATGAAAGCCACAGTCATCCTTATGATCAAAACTTCAAGCCAAATGTCAGACTGCTATTGATGATGGCATTCCTTTATCACTCTGATTATTACTTCTCTGTTCTTCTTAATTTTCCTTTTTGTTCCTGTCATTTATTATCTTTCTCACTTTTAGGAGGGATGTCAAGACATGCTTCATCTTCTGCCTCTGTATTCCTGTCAAATTGTTTCTTATGAAATTGTCTACCCTCTTGTGAAATTGTCTCCTAGTATTTTGTGATTCACAGGTCTCCGTCAATACTCTTGATCTGCCAAACATCTGTCCAGCTTCAAATTTCTGTTTCTTAGAGGTCTTCTATATAACTTACTAATGTACTAGTAGCAAATTGCCAGCATAAGGTAAATTTCTTGTGCTTCTTAAACTCACTGCACCTTCTAGGCATTATCTGACATCCATAATTCATAGAATCATTATTCTCCCCAAACTACTACTTCCACTATGACTGTAGAAGGAGAAAGTGATGTCTATGGCATTTTTCATTTTCTTCCCCAGGATATTTCCTCTTGTAAGTTCCACTGCAGTATGAGTAATACCTTGAATCTTCTCTACTTTCTGTCTTATTACTATTTGGTTTGAAGAAGATTTAATCCATAGTTATATTGTAAAAGGAGTATCCAGTCTTGCATGCGTTATCCAAGAATGATCTCACATGAATATTAAATAAGAAAAGATGTATCTTCAAGTTTGAGTGCTCTCGAGGGCGGAGGAGTATTTGCCTAAACAATGATCATCAACATATTGGAAAAGAATTAATTCACCATGTTTATGGAAGAAATATCCAACCCTTATAGGCTCTTCATGATGAGTGTATGTCATGGGTAGCTGCTGGTAGTTCATATGATATTATAGTTTATATCTTGCCTGTGTTCAGAACCATAAAAAAAAGTCCATTCTTTTAGGAAGGCTGTTCCCTTACAATATATGTAGCTTAACTGAAAAATTAATACTAGTGTATTTCATGAGGAACAATATTTCATTGCCTTCAGAATAAAGAAATTATTAAAGAAAGAGTAGTTTACAGAATGGTGCCAGCTGAACCAAGAAACTGAGGACAAATTATTTTAATTTCTCACAGATTCCTGGAAGCAATTCTCTTCAACATTAGCTGTATGAATCGAGTTCCTTACCCCACTGTCTGGGTTAATACTGATAAAAATCCCTACAGATTAAAGGAAAATTATTTCCACACATAATCAATAGGGAAAGTTACATCTAGTTCCTAGCAGCAAATAAGATTCCAACATGATAAACAGGAAATGTGTTTAAAATAAGCCACTAGATGAACAATGCTTAGTTGTATGAAAATGAGTCTTAATTAAAATCTGAATTAATCAAAAGAATATTGGTGTGCAGAAAATATTGTCACTCTCTCTTTTTTTTTTTTTCTGGAAAAAATACTATTTGTTTTTCAACAACATTCAGTGATTTGTTAAGAATGGAGCCCTTCCTATCTAGTAAGAGGGTGTGCTCTAACCACAAAAGACAGGCATATTTTTCATCAAAATGTTAACATCAATGACCTTGTGAACCATAATATGTTTTTATTTTATTTTGGATGTTGAATTATCCAAGTTTATCCTTTATTTGGAAGTCAGCTATCAATCCTTGCTTTTATTAAGGAAGAGACAGGAGGGAAAGAAGCCAATTCTGCCAGCAAGCTGAAAGAATAATTGAATATATTTAATGAAAAATAAAAGAAAAATAGAATCCAGGAAAGGAGAAATCTGGAAGAAAGAGATCTCTAATGAGCAAGGTTAGTTCCTATGTGCTAGTATAGTATATATTATTATTTTTAAGGAGATGGTGATAAGATTAATGAGAAAAACTTTATTAATGTCTATGTAAATTTATGCATTCATTAATTAGAATACGACAGTAAAGTTCAACTTCATTAACTGAGAGTTCCAAATAATGTTCCAGTTACTCTGAATTCCCCATCTTCCTCCAAAAAGCCAGTTGTCCTGAGACTGTTTGTGCCTAATGACTTTGGGAGACTACTAAAACCTTAATATCATTCACAGATTATATATTTTAATTTCTTGTGATTATTTTCACTGCAAGATAGACTTGACATGTGATTGAAAATGAGAAGACCCAGTAAGAGAATTCCTTGTGCTCCTTAACAGTGTTTGTGGGGTGCCTGCCCAGTGTCCCCTCAGCAAAGTGGCCAGGATGCCAACATACAACAAGGATCTGAGTATAACATTGAGTGTCAATGGAACATCCAAAACTAAGAGGGAGTTTGTCCTAAATTAACAATGCTAAAGAAGAAAACATCTGTGAGCCACACTAAACAGCTTAAAAACAAAGGGGTCAGTTTGAGAAGGTGTTCCAGAGAAGCTTGAAAATTTGTAACAGTGGGGAGAGAAAGAAAGCAGCAGAGAAGCAGTCAAAACCTGGTTTGACAGTGCCAGAAATCACCCCACAGACATTCAATCTCTACCTTGACTTTACTGAACATCATTCCACCAGATGCCATGGGGGTGTACATCGAGCTCGAGGAGTGACAGTGTGGGTGCAACAAGTAGGGATCCATCATTCTGATGTACATGTGTGAACTCAGGGTGGGGGCTTTCTCATGAGAATATGTCTTGTTGGGTTTTAGGGACTGTCACAAGCACACATAAGCCTAGTGCACCTACATCTCCAACAGGAGGGTACAGAAACAGAGGAATCCGCACTCCTAGAAAGCATGTGTGTGTGGTGTGGGTGTGTGCTTATAACTCACACTGCCTGTGAGCGGGAGCACGTGTGTGTGCACGTGACTGTCTTGGTGCAGGATATTATTGGCATTTGTTAAGGGAAGTCGTTTAGAAATTTCTAGGTGTTTATTTAAGTCTCTAATATTGAGATTTACTTATCATGAATGCATAGTTCACTGTCTGCTGATTATTTACATGTTATTAATAAAACAAACAACTTCAATTTTGATTTTATTTACACCATGTGAATAGAGTAGTTTCTTTCCTGCAATGTTTGTTTCTAAAAGCAATCACTCAAGAAATTAAAAAAATATTAGTAGACCTTTTGTGACTGTGTATGCTGTATGCAAATGCACAACTACTTGAGGTAGCTGAAATGAGATACTATTTAGCTAACCTCTATGTTCAACAAATACCTTTTGAAGAAGTTGCATTATTTCTAGCAAATGAGATCCTAGGCAAGGCAGCATGACTATGACTTTGGTCAATTCAGTCTGCAGTTGATAATATAGTGGGAACTTCAGTTATTAATGACCTAAATTTAAATGTGGGTGTGGTTTTGTTTTGTTTTGGTTTATGCTTGAAGGAATGAAAATATTACAAATTATGTAATATTTTCCTATATATACAATATATACCTACAATATATACAATATATACAATATATACAATACAATATATATCCTATATATACAATCCTTTGTACTTTGCTATAAGTACATTTCAATTTGGGTACTTGCAAGAAAAATAAAAGGAAATTCAGGTCTTAGAATAGCAAAATAGTCATGGGGATATTGTTGGTATTTTATCTACTTCAGTGTTACCTGTCTGGGAAGGTTTTCAACTTCATTCTCTACCTGCTGATGGCTAATATTGAGTAGAGATTTTGAAATGGTGAAGCTGGGCTGTCATCTGGGATTGGATGCTGTTTTTGCTGTGATCATTGTTCTTGTCTGAGACTCTGATGAAGACATTATAGGGGTTAATTTTCTAATTTGTCTAAGAGCTAAATCTCATTCTCTAATCAATGACTATGTAAGTATTTTATATGAAGTATAACAGCTTTGAAAGGAAGAATAAAGACTGCACCTGTCATCTGGCTTAACTCAGTATTAAGGTACTTTGCCATCAGATAGTAGACCAAAAGCCCATAGAAAGAAAAAAGTAATAGCATCCATATCTGCCATAACCTCACCTTTCTGAACTACTAGCTGCAGTTTCTGCCAATCTATCCTCTAACATTTCTTTTAATCCAAAACTTTGTCCACTTTAAATTTGTAAATAGCTTGAGGACAAATAAAAATAAAATTTTTCAATGAGTAGAAATGCTGCAAGAAAACAAAATCACTTACCTGTAGACCCAGAACCCTGCCTCCTCTTAAAGAATGAGGACTCAGTTTTGGGGCCAGTCTTGTCTGATGCCTTTATCAATAATCTGGATGATCTGAGTGCACTCTCAGTAAGTTTGCAGACAACACCAAGTTGGGCGGGAGTGTCAATCTGCTTGAGGGTAGGAAGGGTCTACAGAGCGATCTGGACAAGCTGGATCGATGGGCCAAGGTCAATTGTATCAGGTTTAACAAGGCCAAGTGCTGGGTCCTGCACTTCGGTCACAACAACCCCATGCAACGCTACAGGCTTGGGGAGGAGCGGCTGGAGAGCTGCCCGGTGGAGAAGGACCTGGGGGTGCTGGTTGACAGCCAGCTGAACATGAGCCGGCAGAGTGCCCAGGTGGCCAAGAAGGCCAACAGCATCCTGGCTTGTATCAGCAATAGTGTGGCCAGCAGGAGCAGGGAAGTGATCGTGCCCCTCTACTCGGCACTGGTGAGGCTGCACCTCAAATACTGTGTTCAGTTTTGGGCCCCTGAGTACAAGAAGGACATTGAGTAACTGGAACACGTCCAGAGAAGGGCAATGAAGCTGGCAAAGGGTCTAGAGCACAAGTCTTATGAGGAGATATTGAGACAACTGGGGTAGTTTAATCTGGAGAAGAGGAGGCTGAGGGGAGACCTTATTGCTCTCTACAGCTACATGAAAGGAGGTTGTAGTGGGGTGGGTGTTGGTCTCTTCTCCCAAGTTACTAGTGCTAGAATGAGAGGAAAAGTCCTCAAGCTGCGTCAGAGGACATTTAGATTGCATATTATGAAAAAATCCTTTACTGAAAGAGTGGTCAGGCGTTGGAACAGGCTGCCCAGAAAGGTGGTGGAATTGCCATGTGGTACTTCAGGGCATGTTTTAGGAAGCATGGTAGTGCTGGGTTGACTATTGGCTTGATGATCCTAGAGGTCTTTTCCAACCTTAATGATTCTATGACTCTATGATAATATTTTGAACCTGCACTTCTTCATTTGCTTGAAATGACTGAAATTTATGATCACTTAGTAGACACAATCCCCTACCTTTTACAAGCTCTAACTTCTTCACAGAAATAGTAGGGAAACCTCAGAAAGGAAATAGCGTTTGTTTATAAAATCCATAAATTTACAAGTTAGTTCATGTCATTCCACTCATAGGAGCATATGGTCAATAAGTAGAGATATCAATGCATTGGAAAAAGACAATGAAGAAACAATGTATTTTTGAATTTAACAGTGAAAGTAAACAGTGACAGTAAGAACTGGATAAGAATGTAATTTTTCTAAAGATAATGAAATCATTACAAGTCCTGTGGATGCAGCGGGATCCATATTAATTATCAGAATGTGAGAACAAAGTAATAAGACAGTTAAATGATGAAGAATACCACATCAGATTAGATATGGATCCACATTTTAAATATAGGAGGTAAAAAGCATTGGTTCAATTTTGGATTAATGAAGATATTTGGAACACAAACACTCCTGAAAAAATATACTTTATCTTTGTCTGAAAGGGTTATCAGATATTTTGGAAAAATAACTACACCAAGTGGTCCACAAATTTCTGAATCTTCTGATGGGAATAATTTACAGTTGTTCCCTCTAAGGTCCGTATCAAAACAACCACACTGAACTTGCTACTCAGTGTCACTGGTGATACTTTGCATGTGGAAAACAACATGAAACAGTTGTGAACTGGCTTGCAGCTAATGTGAGACTAGCACTTTCTTTCCTCTAATATGAGGAAGGGGGAGCGGACATTTATCTCCCCAGCAGATGTTATCTGGGAAGTGATAAATTCAGTTTCGCATCCCTTATTTATCTGTTTTAGAAATAGGTGGAGAGTAGAAGCGACTGAGAGAAAGCAAGAGAAGTGCAAAGCTTCCCTTTCCTGGCAGCCACAAGCCATTAGAAGAGCTTGGCTGCCCATGTAACCACAGCCTCAGGCAGCTGAATGCATGCCCAGAGCAGAAATGGAGACACAAAGGGATTCAGATGCTTATGGGATTATCCTGAAGTTGAGAGAAGACTTGTGAATGCTTAAATGTTGAAGTTTTTTGCCTACTACCTCCAGTGACAAGAAAACAAAAAAAAATCAAAAGTTTTTCTCTTTCGTTTCTTCGCTAAATGGTTAGAAGATTCCTTGTTGTAGTTTAATTTATTTGGAAGCAAACCTGAAAAGTTGTGTCTTAAATTTTGATAAATAAGGCTAACATTTATTCTGGAGTTTAACTTAAAAAGAACAGCTGAGAATCATATGATGCAGCTGGAGGAAAGAGAAGGGAGTTTGACTGCTCAATGAATGCAACTGTTTTGGAATGCTATAGTTAGAGAAATGGTCTCTAAATAGCTGAGCCGCAAATCAATTAAGATTTTACAGATTTGGATCAGAATTATACAACTGGAGAAGAGAGAAAAGTATGCACATTTTGCAGTATACTGTTTGTTTGTTGCATTAGGATTTTGCTTGTTAGGATGCTACTGATTTGAGCTGTCTCCTAGAATAGCAGGATTGTGTGCAATTACAATCAATCAAAAAAAAAAATCTGCTTCTGCTGAATGAGGCCAAGGTAGAAGCACAACCCTGTTTTCTTCCATATGCTAAACTTTCTTTGAGGAAATTAACAGAAATCTTTTATCAGTTAGTCTGCAAAACTGAATGATGGAAAATATCCAAGGCCCAGTGCTCTGCTCTGAACAAATGGGCTTTGCCCTGACATCTGTCCTTCAGTATATTTTTCCTTCAGGGTTCAGACCTACACAGATTTGCCATAAATAAAAGTGATGTGCAAAACCTAATGGAATATTACTTCTGTGGTGTTCCTTCAATCGCAGTGATATAATGGATGAGGTAGGTTGTGTGAAACAAAACATTCAATTTCTCTCAGAATATGAAGGTCCCCTGAAAGGTCTATTGGAACATCCCAAAAATAATCTACTCTTTTCTCAGTTACCCAGAAACACATCTAACATTTGGTGAGCTACTGTTTGGCAAAAACAAGAAAATTGGAGGCAGTGCCCATTTGGCTAGATTACAGAACTGTGAAAGCTATCGACTGAACTCACAGTTGATGTTCAATGAATCCATTTTTGTCAAGAAAGCGTGACTGAGACCTTTCATTACAATACTGTCCCCACAGTGCAATCTAGTGTGAGTCATGTATCAATGTGCTGAGATCTACACTGTTTTGCTGAATGATGTGGACTACTTCTGGAAACAGAATAGTCACATACAAAAGGCACAGAATTGTTACTTGCAGTTGGAGTTCAGTTCCCAGTTTGCCTATCAGCCAAACTGAATTGATCTTTAGAATGTTATATCTCATGAAGTACATGTTTTCCAATTACTTGACCAGTGCTTATGTTTGAATCTAAAAATATCAGGGAAAGAAGAGTGATTAGCTATTATAAATTGAATTAGTTGGCTTTTTAAATTGTGTTCTTCAGTTGCTGGTCATGCCTTTGCATGTAACACCATTACCACACGCTGACTTAAAATCCTTGTTATACTCTTTTGTTTGAACACTTTAAATGATTTGATCCTCTTCTAGCTGATCCACAAATTCTTTACTAAAAAACATATCCTGATCTCAAGTACTCATGTTAAAGACTTAAAATCTTATGCACCCAAAATTGCTTGTTATTCTGTTTAAAAGATTGTTTTTAATAGGCTTTGTGGTCTTTTATACCAATTTATCATGCCCATGTGCCAGAACTGAGTCTCAGTCCGCTGCTTGCTTCACCAGCAAATTCTGATTCTCTGCATAACAACAGAGTGTATCGTTGTTGCAAAAGGGCAACAGAAATAATGAGAGCATGCATTGATCTCGTAGATTAATGACCCAAGATTAATGAATCATGGTACAGTATTGGTAAAAGACATGCAAAAGGAATGTGCTTTAACTATTTTCTCTAAAGGGCCTCCAAATTTTAAGGGCAAATATTGTTCATCTGTTGTCATGACTTAGCAGAACTGACTACTTGAAACTTCAGTCTTCTCCTTAGCATTTCCCAAACTACAGTGGTGAATCTAATAGGTAGAGATTACCTATTTTCTAAGTTATTAATTATTTGCAACATTACTGCTGATATTATGGAATAAAAACAGTTTGTCTTGACATGGTGCAATTATATTACTTTTTCCATCTGAAGTACTAAAACCTCAACACAGCACTATATATTGTCAACTTGAGTTGCCAAATAGTGGCAACAGGAATGATATTCACTTATTTCTCTGAGGATTTGGTTTTGGATGAATTACAGACCTGTCAGTGGACATGAAAAAAGATCTTAAAGGTAACATATAGAAATTTGGATCCATCTAATAACAGTCCCACAAAGGTGCCTTTACTGAGGACACATCTCTACACATATGCCTGAGTGTGCCAGTTCTAACATGACTAAGCAATTGATTTCTGCCCAATGCCTATGGATCTTGAGTGGTATAGTCTGATGTGTCTTTTCAGAGGGTAAATAATGTTATTTTAAATACTGCAGTAGTGGCTGCTGCTTTCAATGTAATCTTGGGGAGAAGAGACAGTGTTGCCTTCTGTCCATAGGATAATCTAGTTCTGCCTGTATCTGGGGATTTTTAAACCCATATCTTTCATATTCATATTCAAGCACAACAAGCAAAATGTTGTTGGTGTTGGCTTTTGTGTATCATTTTGTGGCTGCATGATCTGGCCACACAATCTAGGAGTCATTACAGACAGAGTTGTATGGCTGTGAAAGAGTTAAGATGCTTATCTAGTCCTGCAGATTTCATTCCTGCTCTTCATCACTTCCTTTGTTTTTTGCGCAGTGTCTGCTTTTATAAAATACAATCAGACCAGGGGAAGATCTAGGGAACAACTACAAATTGCAGCATGAAGCAAAAAAAAAAAAAAAAAAAGACAAGTCACAAGACACAGGAAATGTGTGCTTGAATCCTTTCTAGTCATAAAGCCTATTCTTTTATTTGACAAAGATTTATTTCCCAATGCAAATTGCTGCCACTAGGTAATTATATTAAAAAAAATATTCCTCCCTCAGCTGTTCTTTAAACAGAAATCCATCTGAAAGGAGAGTTTATAGGGCACTATTCAAGGCATGGAAAGAGTGGGTCACTACTCACCCATATCTTCAGCACTTATGCTATTGTGTACCTCCAAGTGCTCAAATGACTTTTTGCTTAGGGTGCAAAACACACCTCACTTTCAACATGAGTTGGTTAAAAAATCAGGGTCATTTAATTCAGGCCTCTTAGGGAATTTTCAGGCACCTAAGAATGGCTCTGGATCGTTAGTGCATCTTTCTGGTAAGCAGATATACATTCAACTAAGTGCAAAGTGTTCAGCTGCCTGTCTTTTAGTGGGAAATGCACAGATGCACTCCTGCACATTGCACAATAATGTACCCATGGGAATCTAAATTTTCCATTACCTTTTCTATCCTTTTAGCTTGTTTTTGTGCTTTGCAGTGTCATAGATTTAGGAAGCAAAACCATGGAACAGCTATAGAGCCCGTCTAGTTAAATACCACACGTACTGTCAGTTCTAACAGTATAATTAAACAGGAGTTAAAATTTGCAATGTGTTGACATTTTATCAATTAAAGATAGACAGGGGAGAGATGGAAGAAAAAAAAATAAAAGCTTTTGTGATATCAGTTAATTCCATGAGATTACTCAGAAATGTGGCTTCTTGTTACATCCAAGATATAAGGAATTTAGTGCCTTTTTATTTTCCTTTCTGTTTTTAATGTACAAAGTTCAGTAGATGTTTATTTTCCATTATGTCTTTTCATTTTATATCTTGGTTCACTGCTATGCTTTTCCAGCTGTTGCTTTGGAAAAATAATTACAATTCAGTCAAGCAAATGCACAGTGGTGGGTTGTGCAGTTTGGTAAATTCTCTAGTGCAGCTTCTGAAAAAAGATTTTCACCTTATTTAGACAGGATTAGATTCTCTTCCTGCTCTACTCTCCCTAAGAGCCAGTGTCTTTGTGATATAGTTTAAACACTGGGACACAGTTTCTCTGCAGGCTTTGCCAGAGAGATGACACATTCTCCTCTTGGCAGGTGACACCATAGAGATGACATATTTTCCACCAGCAAATACCTAAGGGAAACTTATAATTAACTGGCCTTCTATGATCAGCATGGTTGCTATAGTTTAGTTACAGTTTAGGTTTGCATTTCTCAGCAGTACCCTGCAGCCAAACGGGTACTGATACATGTTTCTAGGCATTCCTGTTTATTTTCCCTCAAGCATTAGGACTATGGGAAGAAGAGGATGAGAGGTTATTCTTATTCTTATTCTTATTCTTTTTCTTAGATAATTGTAGAAAGTATTCCAGCTTAGCAGTCTGCAAATCTTTACAAATGTCTTGTTCAATACAAGTGTAGGACAAACTGAAACAGAGGAAGCATGTAGGCATACCTAACTGAATTGTTAAAGAAGTTTGTAGGGGAATAGACAGGGATCGGCGACCGGAAGATCACGGGATGTGACGGAAAGATAGACTCCTCCCCATAGGAGTGGCAGGAACAGGAAGCGCAAGAGCTATATAAGCGTGTCACGCAGTTAAATAAACGGACATTTTGTATCCATCATATTGGTGTCTGTGCATCACTGTCCCCAGGGTGGGTAGAGCCCTGTGTCCTGGAGATGTGCGGCCCAAGAGAAGTTCTCCCACAGAAGCGTACGGCAACAGAAGTTCAAGCAGCACACATCTTGTGTTCAAAAAGAACTAGATATTAGAAACATGTTATAGTAAGGGTTGTAGAGCATTCAGAGAGATCACACTCAGTGCATCAGGGACAATTCCAGTGCTCAGTGCTTACGGTGGTACAGGAACAATTTACTCTAATAGGCAGTTCTCTTCAGACTGTGTGCTTAAAATTTTTGTTTTTGTAGACTTCTGAGTTTTTATTCTTTCCTTCCTTTTGCCTGGGAGAAAGAGAAGGGAGAGAAATTGTGACTGCTGAGAAGTTTGCTTTTTGCTTGCAAAGTATAGCTAAGATATTTATCTAATAGATCATACTAACATTATTTATTGTCTGATTATAGGATCATCAGAGTTTTTCACTTTCTCTGTAAAATTTGACTCTAAAAATTCCTCTTTAGACTTAGATGTAGCTAATTCCTGATTTCCACCACCTAGCAATCTTGAAATATTGCTAGTGTCTTCTATGTGAGGAGTGAAATGAAGAACACTGTGGAGGGACTGTAGCAGGAGGTCTAGAGACATTTAGTTTTCTAAAATGAAAACAGTAGGTCAAACAGGCTTTTCTTTCATCCCCATATTCATCCCCGTATTAAAGCAGATGAAACACTGGCATGGCTAGGCAGAGGTGATATTCTGCATTGTAGTGAAGGAGTGGAAAGCTCATTTGTCTCTATTGCGTGGTGCCAACCCCCTCTTGTCCTAATGCACTCCATTTTCAGCTCTTGAGATCCATCTCCACCTGGAAGAAAATAGTGTTTTGTTGTTCCCGAGTAGCCAGGACAATCTTTGCAGTGGGTATGATTTTTAAAAGGCCTACAGATGCTCAAAATGATTCCACAAGAGTGAAGCAATCCTTGGGATCCTTAATGTAGATGTGATTTAGCTTTCAAGTCTACACAGGACATGGACAAAATAGTCTCAAGGATCTGGAGCAACACATTTTTTCTTGTCAGTAAACAGTGTCATCTACTAAACTCTTTCTGCTAGAACTGATACACAGAGTATCAATATGCATCACACATGCATATACGTATATGCATATACATGTATGCATTTAAAAACCAAAACATTAAAACCCAAAACTTTCACCTTATTTTTCTCTTGCGATATCCAACTAGATTTTGATCAGCACACTCATACACCATTTCCAGGTTCAATGATTAATCCTTCCACCCTCAGTCGATGGCACTGGACCGGTACAGAATAGTTGAATATGGAAACAGGTACATCATTTTGTGAGATTACCGTTTTATTTCACCACATATGCCCTTCACATGGGGGTAAAATTGCCTGGCATATTTCTGTTTGAATTCCTTCCTACTCTGCTGAAGATAGATTTTTCTTTACTATACAATGAATTTTTATAAAATTTATCTTACTGTAACATTCTAATTATTCAGTGTCTCACTGTTCTGAGGTGCCTAGCTCTTTCACTTTTTTTACTGCCAGACCTTATTATAATAGAAATGATGTTTCTAACCACATACTATGTTGACCTGAACCAACAAGAAGTCAAATTAATGAAGAATCTATTTCTTATCCTCTGAGATAAAGAAGCCATCTTCATTTGTGGATCACAAGTTATGTTATAATAATTATTTCCATAGGAAAGCTATAACTGTTAATCAACAGTTGGCTTGAGCCAGGTTTTGCCTCTTCTGAAAAGTTAATGAAACTTTGGAAGCTGACAGGTTGCATTTTTAAAGAACATTAAAATACCAATAAAACCTCTCAATCTATATTTTCGAAGTCAATAACAGTTGAACCAGTTATAATAAGAATCAGTTCTGAGAAAGGTGCTAAAAGTAAGAAGTGAACACAAAAAAAATTTAAACTTTTCCAGAAAAGCAAAACATTGACCTTGGGAAATGGAACACACAAAATAAACCTTTTTTCTGACATTGTTTTCTCATTTGGACATAAGTTTTGTATAAATTTATGTTAACCGGATATCTTCTAGCAGAAACTCTAGTTCTTTACCCTGAATCAGATAATTTGTTTTCTTCCCCTCACTTCTAAATAAAGTTTCCTCTTAGAAGGGGTGGGTCAGTAGGTGAGTCATGACCTATCAAAAGATTCTTATTGATAACAGAATAGTGTTTCACAGAACTAGAGTAGAGAGCTTCTCTAATTTAGTACTTTCTATTGTTTGCTTCAGAAAGAAGAAAAGACATTTTTAAAAAGATGCTTCCAGACAATAATCTGGCATATAGATACAGAGAACAGAATGATAGACAACTTAGAAGAATTTAGCAGGAAAAAGAAATCAAAACAATCCCCTAGACTTGTGACAAATGCTAAATGGTAGACAAAAAGTGGTATAGAAAGTCATGGACAATGGATTCCAGTCTAGGACACATATTAGAGTAAATGTAATCCTCATCAGCTCATCTGTCAGCAGACATGAATCACCTGCAGAGAAGTATGCAGTTTGAGAGCAATTCTCAGTCCATATACTTTGAAACTACATAGCTGTACAGCAGCATTTGTAATGTATATCCTGTGCCAAGTGCACTCATTCTGAAACATAAATGCTTTCTGCAGTTTAGTCAATCCAGTTCAGTAGCATATTCATCTAAACCTCATAATCACAATTTGAAATATGGAAGAGTTAATAAGGTACAGTTATGTTGCATTGAATTCCCTTTCCCACTGCATATACATGCTCTTTTAAGAGAGGCTACAGTAATTTATTTTGGGCAAGATTATTTATGCTGTGCTTGGATTAGATCTTTATAAAGGGGTTCACATGGATTACTCACTTCTAGGTTATTCAGGTGCTCAGTCTGCTTTAGTGTGCAGCTGCCAGGCTGCTTACTGAAATCTGTGTGAAGAAGGCATTTTATGGTGCAATGCTCTGGGCAGACTGAACATACTACATCAGAATAAAAGTACATAGGGCAAAAAGGCTTCCTGTGTCATTCAAATAAGGCCTATTCCAGACACTCGTATCGTAGGATATCATGCATAAAATACCAAGCTCATCTTAAGAGTCAACTGGGTTTTATTTCCCCTGAATTTACTCCTCAGATTGCCAAAGAAATCAGTTGTAGACCCCAGAGCTTACTGGGACACGGCATTAAACACAGACTTTTATGAAAATGGGGGGTTGATTGACTGATTAACAGATAAAATTTTATCTTTTTACCTTGTGAGATAAAATGATCACTACAGTCCAATCTTTGGCAAAGGACAATTCCAGACTCTGCTCAGTCAGAGAATTATAATTTCTTCTGAGGTCTCTTCCTTCTTCTAGGGGGAAAACAAACAAAATTTTGTTAGCTTTTTGCAGAATGGAATTTACTTCTCAGTTTTTATTGACATTCGAACTAACTTAAAGAAACGTTCAACCATGAGCTTGCCACACCATTTGTTCACTATCCTCCATTAATGTCTGATCCTTAATCAAGATGTCGATTATACAGTAGGCTTTATCTTAGGTGAGTGCACATCAAACATTCCAAGAGTGTTTACTGCTAGACAGAAATGCTATAAGAGGTTGCTTACCAGCATGCATTTTAAACATAGATGGCCACCTCACTGTTTATAATTTAGATGCCCTAAAATATTATTCCTTTGCCTAAATTTGAAAATATTGATAGCATTTTGCTCAATATCCCAAAAATGTATTGTCATGGTTTAGCCCCAGTCAGCAACCAAGCACCGCGCAGCCACTCGCTCACTCCCCCCTGGTGGGACGGGGGAGAGAATCAGAAGAGTAAAAGTGAGGAAACTCATGGGTTGAGATAAAGACAGGTTAATAGGGAAAGCAAAAGCTGCGCGCAGAAGCAAAGCAAACCAAGGAATTCTTGTTAGGAAATATTTTCAATGGAAGATGTGTCCATGGGGAAAAATTTCCTTTGAGATTGCTGGATATAACAGATGCATGTTGGATTGATTTAAAAAAAAAAAAAAAAGAAGAAGAAGAAGAAATAAACATGTAATTCAATAATTTGTAGCTTACATTTCAAGCAACTATAAATTATGATCTTTTAAAATTAGACTGTGTAACAGATGGTTACAGTTCTGTTTAAAGTGTTTTCTTTAGCATGTCTTGTAACACCAAGTGAGAGCTCAATGCAATAGCTAATTTTTTTCTCTATTAATTCATGAGTTCCATGAAAACGTATTGGAGCAAATGGGAATTTGGGCATGATTTGTCTATGGAGAAATCACCTCTAAGAAGACTTTGCTGTAGAATTCATGTCAGCCATAGACTACAAATCCAGTCAAGTAGGCGAGAAATCTCCTGTGGCAGGACTTCAGTTTCAAACAACGAATTTTTTTTTTTTCAATTCTACTTGGCTAAATTTGTATTAAAGTATATAAATAAGTATGTATTTCTGGACTGAATAACATCATGGCTCTAACTCATTCAGGTTGGAATCAAACTGGAATAATTTTAAGGTAGGAGTCTTGTTACTAAGCAGGGATATTCCATTTTTGTAAAAAGTATTTTTTTGTTTAGGTTGGCTAGTGTTTTTCAAACTGAAGTTCACTGAATGTTAGCTTTCCATATTATTTTGAGGCTTTGTGAAATGAAGCTTATTCTGGAAGAGTACATGTGAGCCAGTGTGACTGGCTCAAATTCTAGGTGTCTAAACTTATCCCACCCAGAAAGTGGTTAAATGTAACTGAGTTGAGAGGACTTCACTGAGGTGGCAGCTATATTCTTAGCACAAGTAAAGACTGTTTAAAACAAAAAAACATAGTTTTAAAATCCTTAGATATATCATAACAAGTTAGGATGACAACAACTTTAAAAAACCTGTCTGTTAAAAGGTTATGGAAAAGCAGAGCAATCTTCATATAGTCTTTCTGGAACAGTGTCAAACCTGTCAAAGTGCAAGAGCTTCCCTTCTTACAGGCTTATATGAAAGTTATATTCAGATCAAATATTGTTATTTTTTTTGTTTGTTTTCCAGAGTGCTAAATTATAATGAAACTATAAAATACAACTGTCTGAAGACTCATCCAGAGGATATATGAATGGGGGTGTTTTCCCCCGGGGTCCTGTCCAAATGAATTTATCATTATGCAATATACACAGCCCAGTTTTGGCAAAAGACAAATAACTAGATTGCTGTAATCCAGTTTCACCATGCCAAAACTACAAACTCTTAAACTCCCTGTGGTCTAGAAAGGCATTATTGCTATCAAACAGGAAATATTCTTTGGCACAGAGACAGATTCATTGCACTAGCTTACATCACTTAGTAGCTAAATTCGCAACATTATAGTTCTAAGTTTTCCATAATTAAGGAAGTGTACCCCAAAATACAATTCAGATCTTAGATGAAGTGAACTTGTAGTTGGGAAATTATTCTCTTCCTACTTAAATGAAACTTTCTAAACTTGATAATAAAAGGTATAGCTTTCAAAATCTTTGCTTTATGCTCCTAAAATAAACAAAGATTGGAATTATGAGACCTTTTGGATGATGCAACCTACAAGTGAGGTCCCATGTAGATCTCATAAACAACTGACTCAGTTGTCTGAATTGCAGCCTTCTGTTCATGGAAATGACTTCTGGGATTCCTGTTTCTTTGTTGGAAAGGGCTCTTTCTGTTGTTATGATATGGCAAAGAGTTTGCATGTTCCACTTTGCCCTGAATATAACCTAATTTTCCTTGGTGATTCTTATGGATATACTTAAAACTGAAAGCAATATCCAAAAGAGTTAATATGTGCCACGATATGTCTGACTATATTGTAAGAATTCTTCCTTGTAGTTTTCTGAATTCATAATGGAAAAATAATATTTCTGAAGTCTCTATCCAGTTAATTTTACTATAAAAAGTAAAATCCTATTGCCTGAAATAATTGGTTTCTATGACTCACTAATAGAATACTACTGGTGTTTGTGTACCACAGTACTAGGTTGCTTGTAAATTGCTGGATCAGGACTAAAAACTTAGTATTACTAGGTATATGCAGCAAATCAGATGAAGAAGAAGAAAACTAGAGAATGAAATTAAATGTAAATTTCAACACACTGCTTATGAGGTACTAAATAACATCTTGTATTTTGTTTCAGACAGCTATGAACATACTTTGTGTAGATTGTTTCCATTATTCAAATACAAACATCATTTTCAGAGATATAAATTAAATTTTAAAATCAGTATCTCTGAAATGCATACAGAATATTTTATATTAGTAATCATTACCAATAAAATAATTACTTTGACTAATGTTTACTGGCAGTGTGATCTTCTTAGTTATTGAAGAAACTGCAATCAGGTAAACTATGTTCAAATTTGACCCTATCATAATATCTGACATTTCTGAGAAAACCAAGTCTTCTAATACTAAATTAATTTAAAATATTAAAATAAAA
This sequence comes from Phalacrocorax carbo, assembly GCF_963921805.1. Taxonomy (NCBI): domain Eukaryota; kingdom Metazoa; phylum Chordata; class Aves; order Suliformes; family Phalacrocoracidae; genus Phalacrocorax; species Phalacrocorax carbo. Next base: position 36,260,990 of record NC_087513.1, on the reverse strand, counting down.
TAAATATGGAGTAGAATAAGACATAATAGAAAGAGAAGAAAAATTCCAAAATTTTGAAAAATGTTTGGATTATATTTTCAGGAACAGAAACATAGATTCACTGCTTTTTTAATGTCATTAGTGAAATGTAATTTTTTGAAAATAGTGCTGATTGGTAGAAATACTGTCATAATACAATAACCCAGTAAATGACAGTAATAACCCAACATTCACAGGCTATCAGTCATAACTTATTCTCTATTTCAGCTGCAGGGTATGCCTTTTATTCTATTATTTAGAAACTACTGTACTGGCCACCAAGTGGAGTATCTTTAGGTTTTATAAACCATTATTTCATTAAGATTACTTTGAGCATTTGAGTATTGCCTCCTCTTGCAGATATATTAAGTCTTGTAATGCTTGGGTTATATTTCAACAGGATCTTAAAAAATCTAGGTTTTGCTTGAATTTACATTAAGTACTTTCCTAACCAGATAGATCCATTTTCAAGGCACTGGAGCTATAAATTGCTTTCAGAAACACAAGCATAGTGTTTTCACTTTTGCAGAAGACCAGAAGGTGTTTTCAGCAATGGCAGGTTTATATCACCTTGTTGCTTCTAGGTCAGGAAGGATCATTGCTTCATAAATGTTTCATAACAGTATGTCAGGGGACATGCAAACGCCAAATTAAAGAGGTGACACTAAGGGAGTACAGGTGGTTGCAAAATAGGAGAGCTTTGTGAACTTCAACATGTTTTGAGATTTCAGTAATTTTTTCCGTTTTGTATCTGGACAAAACCCAAGAACTTATAAAGCATTTTGCAAAACAAAATCCAATAAAGAAAGGAAATAGAAAAGCAACCAATAATAATATACAATCAGAAGTTAAATGTTTTCTGTTTCTTGGAGTCTCAAGCATCTAGATTTTCCAAAGCATCCTCTATTGTTAAAAAAAAAAATAATAGTCATTGTTATAAAAGTAATCGGAATTAAAATATATGTCAAGAAAATATGATATTCAGGTATATTGTTTAAATATTGACAGCAGCTGCAATGTGATAATAAGTGTGTGTGTCATACTCAGGTGCTAATGATGGAGCTGTGGCTTTCTTACTTCCTCCCTTCCCCTCCAATGTAGTCGTATCTCTACTTGTGAAAACAGGGGTATAAGACACAATTTTTTCTTTTGTTTTTCAGCATTGTGGTTTTACAAACTTTAAATCTGATTTCTAACTAAGAGAATTATTACTTCTTTCTAGGCAGGACTAGAGTGACCAAGCAATAATTATAATAATTTAAAAACCCCCAACTTCAAAATGCATACATTTGTTAGTAGAAACAGGCATTCATTTAGGGGAAAGGTGAAAACCTTTTCCTGCTGCTGTGTGCTACTTGATTTGCAGATAAATAGAGACATTTCCTCTTTCCAATTGTGTCTTATACCTTTCATGTACAGAAAATTTGATATTATATGCATAAAGAGAAATCTTAGCCAGAAGGCAAAACCAGACAGATTAAAATGTAAATGAGATAAAAATAAAGGAATTTTGTTCATTACAGGAGATATTTTGCTCATGAGAAAATGACCTTACATTATGACTTTCTTAGCCAGAAAAAATAGCTGTCATCAGAACAGAACTAAAGTTTTGGAACTAGAGTTTATTCTTAATTTTGATTTGTATTAAGAGGCTGAGGTAAACACTATAGTTCTCCTTTCTGCTAGAAACTTACTTCACCATCATCAGATTTTTAGCACTGAAGTACAGTGAAAGTATAGAATTCAAGATGACATCTCAGTAAATTAAATAATCTTATATTTTACTTGATCAACTAATTCTTCTACCTCTATATTGTCTTATTTCCCCCCATTTTAATAAAGATAATTATTTATCATGAAAGAAGAATTTGTGTGAATGTGTTGTCACAGGAACAAAGAGAAAATGCATTGATTGACAACTGCAGAACCTTAAACTGACTGTTATCATGTCTTTCAGAAAAAACTAAGCATAATACTTTTTTTCTGGTATAATTTTGTAAACCCTTGCCATCTCCTCCAATTTCTTTAATATTATTACAGAGATCTTCCAGGTCCCTGTGTGCATAATCTACATTTTCCTGACTTAAAAATGCCTTTTTTTGGTTTTCATAAGACTTTTTTCCTGTTAAGAATTTATCACTCTTACTCACTCTGTGTTAATTTTATTTTCAAAACCTAATCAAATTTTGCTTGCCTTCTCATGCTTTTGCCATTACCCAGAACAATTTTAAAAGTGGTGACCATCATCCACAGAGACTGCTAAATCTTAATTATGTATTTTAATGCACTAAGCTCAGCAATATAATACAACATGTCCTGTGTTACAGCACTCACATTAACACTAAAGTACTTCTCTTGAATGCAACAGCAGAACTGGCACTCCTTCAGTCTGTATTTCTTTATGTCTATTACTTCTTCTTTCACAACACTCCCTGAAATAGGAATCTGCCACCTTTCTTTTCCATTTTTCCTAATTTTAAGCATAAACGGTAAAGAAGTCCCCACTTCATTTTCTAATTGTAACACTGCATTCTATAACTTTAAAAGCAACTTCCCTGAAGCCATCTTTTTGATGTAGCTTATCAGTTACCATGAATAAGTTTATAATTGGGTCTAATCTCATTAGATCTGAACTAAAACCTGCAGGAATCCATCACATACAACCTTACTGATGCTACAAACACCAGGAAGTTTTTAACAGATTGAGATGATGTGTCCTTTGCCATGATGGGAGCAAAGTAAAACCCCTAGTCAATAAAGGATATTAATCTATTAAAAAAAATATGGCCTTTTCAAGCATCCTTTAGTTTTCTCTTTTTCTCACAGCTTTTTTCTCACCCTTTTTTCTTAGTCACCCACATCTCAGCAAGGCTTTTTCCCTTTGCTAAATTGAATATATATTACTTTGACCTGGACAGGTAGGGGAAATGTATAAGCCTTGACTTTCTCCGATGTATGGGAAACATTCACATTAACTTTGGAAAAAGTCTAGCAGAAAACAGTCAGTAGGCTTTTTAACATTTTGAAAAATCTATTTCCTCTTCAACCATTGTCAGCCTTTTTCTCTTTGCTTTTTATCCTCCTTCCTCTGCATTTTAGCAGAGGAAATTGAGGTTTTGCTGTTTCACCTGTAAGAATTACATATATATTCTGTTGTTGCACAAAATAATGACCCACAATAGTGAAGTAAAAGTAGAAAAGTGATAATTCCTGAAGGATACTTTCCATACTCACAGTACAGATCCTGAGAAATAGTTGTACCAAAAATCTGCAAATCAGTGCAAGCAATTGCATAGTGGAAAATAATTCTGTCTCAAACCATATAGTACTACTGCACATTTGCTATGAATTCCATTTCAATACAATTTCCTTATGTTTCTGTTACAGCAGTTGTTTGCATTTTATAAACTGAACTCTCCAGACAGAGTTCAACTCCTTTTGCCCAAACATTGCCAGAGTTGGGCAATTTTCAAAAGATGTGCTGGTTTGATCAGCTCATGGCATGTTTGAGTTTGGGTAAAAAAAGAAAGAAAAGTGGGTTAAATGCTAATTAAATGGGTCGGATTTAATTCATTACTAGACCATCAGTACCAAACCTATTTTGATCTAAGAAATCCTCATTGCACCCTCTTAAAACTCTTCCATATTTTTCTTAATTGTGTTCACTAAATTAGAATCTAGCTATTCTAAGGGAGTGCTCTATCAATCATACTGTAGAGCCAAGCTTACTCCATTAACTTTCACCAGTTGCTATTTTAAATACAAATTTGAACCACTTTTTCTACAGAGAATTCAGTCCCAGGATGCCCAGGGTTAAGTGGTTGGAGCAATATTCCTGGGAGGAAACCTTGATAAAAGTCCTAATCCCTGACAGAATGGATTTGAATCCCAGACTTCTGTAAAAACGTGGTTGCCCAGAACATTGTTGCATTGGTCCTTGCTTTTATACATATAAATGTTTGTTTTTCTTACTGAAAGCCAACATGAAAAAATATTCACTCTAGGAGCAGATATCAAATAGTTTCATAGGTTTTTTAAAAGTTATTTTTTACATAGTCCTCTACAGTAGTATCCATTTCTAGGACTAAAACATGTGAAAAGACTTTTAAAAATAATGTACACTTTTCCACTTTGGGAAGCCACTGAAACCATTTAGCTAGCTAGGCTAGGAAATAATTTCTGTGGAAGAGTTTCCACATAACAATTCCAGAGGTGATTCTGTTTAAATGAATTTAAAAGGGATGGGGGGGGGGAATTAAAATCTGAGAGTGGGATACAAAGTACTTCACATCTGTGAAGTACTTTCATATCTCATTTCACTGTGAAGTACTTTCACATCTCAAATATCCCCTTTTAAAGTCCAGTCTAGTCTGTCTGCCTCTTGACTGTAAAGGGAAGCAATAAGAATTCTTTAATGTCCAAACCTCCATATCCTTTGGGGATCTATTCTACATTTTTCACAATGCTTACTAATTGGTGGTTTTTGTCTGAAAATTGAATATGGGGTTAGAAAACCTTCCTCAGCTTGAGAAAATGGGAATCAAAATTTCCCGTATGTCAGGAGAGTACTGCAAGGCATGTCCCTCCCAACAGTGGGTATTAACAACAGATGCAGAATCATGCTCCCTCTTGCCTGCTCTGTTTCTGGTCCTACAACAGTACAACAGTTCAACCCCTTATTCAGGGGCTGTGGGCTGTGCTCTCATGTCAAATAATGGCATAGCCTGGAGATCAGGCGCTCTCATGGGTTGACAGTTTGAGCCTGTCAGTCACAGGCTGAATGGTTCAAAACCAGATCTTCTGCTCTTTCTGGGAGAGCATTGTGATGTCCTTGTTGAAATTTAGATGACTGTCCACATAGTTTAGATGGCAGTGGAGCTGTAGGCAGTTTAAACACCTGTACCTTCCAGAGTAGGTGGTCTGAGTATTTGCAATTCAGTAAAATTGAACTGGTGCACGGAGGTGCAAAGGCTGGATGAGGTGATGTTGTAAAATGGACTGGATTCTACCTTGAATTTCTATGTTAGAGTAGTGACCCTACTCCTTGCAGTCCTCACCTGTCCTTTAACTTCTGTGGCAAACTATTACATAAAAGACCTAACAGTACTTCATGTCCTTGAGTGCTGAATAAGACATGGAGTTCTGTAGGGAAAGAAGTCTACAATCACATCCACAGTCTGTATGCAATATAACTTCACTAATTAATTTGCATAAACCACATTTATGCAGACATATTTAATATTGTCAGTACTTCATTTTCAAACCACAAAAATGGTGTTCTTTCAGTGCAGTTTTGTATGCTATTTCACCTTCTTTAAAAATAAAAAGAGGCTGAAGAAACAAAGTTTGTCTTACAGAGAACATCTTATGAAACAACCTCATCGGTGTCAAGGAAATGTTAGGAAGCATTACCAAACAATTATATTACTTAGTTCATAGAGTCACACAATGGTAGAGGTTGGAAAGGACATCCAGAGGTCATCTTCTCCACCCCCCCTGCCTGAGCAGGGACACCTAGAGCAGGGGCACAGGGATACATCCAGGTGGGTTTTGTATGTCTCCAGGGAAGGAAACCCCACAACCTCCCTGGGCAGCCTGTTCCACTGCCCTGGCACCCTCACAGGAAATAAGTTTTTCCTCATGTTTAGCTGGAACCTCCTGTGTTCCAACTTGTGCCCATTGCCCCTTGTCCTGTCATTGGGCACCACCAAAAAGAGTCCAGTTGCATCATCCTGACGCCCACCCTTTAGATATTTATAGGTATTGATAAGATCCTCCCTCAGTCTTCTCTTTTCCAGGCTAAACAAACGCACATCTCTCAGCCTTTCCTCATAAGTGAGATGCTCCAGTCCCCTGATCATTTTGATAGCTCTCCGCTGGACTTGCTCAAGCAGTTCCTTGCCCTTCTTAAACTGGAGGACCCAAAACTGGATACAGTACTCCAACTGTGGTCTCACTAGGGCAGAGTAGAGCGGAAGGATAACCTCCCTCCACCTGCTGGCCACATTCCTTTTAACGCATCCCAGTTCCTTCTGTAATTTCCCCACAATACTAAGATACTAAATCAATCCAGAATATTAAAGGACATATGTTAGACCTTATATTACCAGAGAGGAGATATGTCCTACCTTTGGTTAGCATAGAGGATTTGATGAGATTTTAAGATTATTTGGACTCATGAACTCACCTGTGTCCTGGTTTCAGCTGGCATAGAGTTAATTATCTTTCTAGTACCAAGAAATGTGGTATGCCACAATTTATATCACTAATGTGTTTTTCTCCATCCCTTTGGCAGCAGAGTGCAGGCCACAGTTTGCTTTTACTTGAAGGGGCATCTAGGACACATGGAATTGACTGCCCCAAGGGGTGGAAACACAGTCCTACCATTTGCCATGGACTGATTCAGACTGCACTGGAACAGGGAGAAGCTCCAGAACACCTTCAGTACATTGATGACATCATCGTGTGGGGCAACACATCAGAAGAATTTTTTGGGAAAGGAAAGAAAATAGCCCAAAGACCTCTGGAAGCTGGCTTTGCCATAAAAAACATGTAAGGTCAAGGCACCAGTACAGGAGATCCAGTTTTAGGAATAAAACGGCAAGATGGACTTTGTCAGATTCCAATGGATGTGATCAACAAAATAGCAGCCATGTCTCCACCAACTAGCAAAAAGGAAACACAAACTTTCTTGGGCATTGTGGGTTTTTAGAGAACGCATATTCCAAATTATAGTATGATCATAAGCCCTCTTTATCAAGTGAACTGGAAGAAGAATGATTCCAAATGGCGCCCTGAGCAAAAACAAACCTCTGAACAGGAAAAAGTGTAAAAAAAGTGCTCTACACCTCAGCTGGGGAGAATGGCCCTACCTGGAGCCTCTGGCAGAAAGCACCAGGGGAGACCGAAGGTCGACCCCTAGGATTTTGGAGTCAGGGATACAGAGGGTTGGAAGTCCGCTGTACTCCAGCTGAAAAAGAGATATTGGCAGCATATGAAGGGGTTCAAGCTGCTTCAGAAGTGGTTGGTACTGAAGCAGGACTGCCGGTGCTGGGATGGATGTTCAAAGGGAGGGTCCCCTCTACACATCATGCAACTGATGCTAAATGGAGTAAATGGGTTGCACTGGTCACCCAAAAGGCTTGAATAGGAATCCCCAGTCACTAAGGAATCTTGGAAGTGATCATGGACTGGCCAGAAGGCAAAGATTTTTGGAATATGACCATAATAGGAGGTGACACGTGCTGAAGAAGCCCCACTGTATAACAAACTGCCAGAAAATGAGGAGCAATACACCCTGTTCACTGATGGGTCCTGTTGTCTTGTGGGAAAGCACCAAAGTGGCAGGCTGCTGTAAGCAGTCCTGTACGACAAGTTGCAGAAACTGCTGAAGGAGAAGGTGGATCGAGCCAGTTTGCAGAAGTAAAGACCATCCAGCTGGATTTAGACATTGCTGAATGGGAAAAGTGGCCAGTGCTCTATCTCTGTGCTGACTCCTGGATGGTGGCAAATGTCCTGTGGGGGTGGTTGCAGCAATGGAAGCAGAGTAACTGGCAGCACAGAGGCAAACCCATCTGGGCTGCCGTATTGTGGCAAGATATTGCTGCCCGGGTAGAGAACCTGGTTGTAAAAGTACCTCATGTGGACGCTCATCTCCCCGAGAGTCGGGCCACTGAAGAACATCGGAACAACCAGCAGGTGGATCAGGCTGCTAAGACTGAAGTGGCTGAGGTGGATCTGGACTGGCAACGCAAGGGTGAATTATTTCTAGTTTGGTGGGCCCATGACATCTCAGGCCATCAAGGGAGAGATTCAACATACAGATGGGCTCATGATCGAGGGGTGGACTTGACCATGGACCCTATTTTGCAGGTTATCCATGAATGTGAAACATTTGCAACAATCAAGCAAGCGAAGCGGGTAAAGCCTCTGTGGTATGGGGGATGATGGCTGGTATATAAATATGGGCAGGCCTGGCAGATTCACCATATCACACTCCCACAAACCCGCCAAAGCGAGTGCCTTGTGCTTACAATGGTTGAACCGACCGGCTGGCTGGAAACATATGCTGTCCCCCACGCCACTGCTCGGAACACTCTCCTGGGTCTCAAAAAACAAGTCCTGTGGCGACGTGGCACCCCAGAGAGAATTGAGTCAGACAGTGGGGCTCATTTTCGAAATAGCCTTATTGACACCTGGGCCAAAGAGCACGGCATTGAGTGCATCCCCTGTCATGCACCAGCATCCTGGAAATTTGAGTAATAAGGTGGACTTTAAAGACTACACAGAGAACAATGGGTGGGTGAGATGTTCAAACATTGGGATATGCATTTAGCAATGGCCACCTGGTTAGTCAACACGAGGGGATCTGCCAATTGAGCTGGCCCTGCCGAAGCAGAACTCTTACATACTCTGGAAGGGGATAGAGTCCCTGTAGTGCACATGAAAAATAAGCTGGGGAAGACAGTTTGGGTTATTCCTGCTTTGAGCAAATGCAAACCCATTTATAGAATTGCTTTTTCTCAAGGACCTGGGTTCACTTGGTGGGTCATGCTGGATGTTGGGTGGAGGTGTCTGATGTGTGCCTCAGGGGATTTGATTTTGGGTGAAAATAGCCAATGAACTGAATGGTATAATGTTAGTTGCTATATAATACTGTGTTTCATCACTTCTGTGGTTGCCATGTGCTATATCAATGGTATCACTAGTAGAAATCTCCCAAATTAATGAAGAATTAACCTTGATTAATCCAAGGAAAGTACAGTGGTTATGGAATACAGACTGACTTCAGCATGCAACAGTCCAACACCACACACACCATCTCTCCTGCCCTGAAAGACTGTTATGACAGAGGGAGCTCAAAGTCATGGACTAAATTAACTCCGTGGACATTTTGTGGACATTTGTGGATACTTTACAGACATTTTACAGGGATGGTCCATAGACTAAGGGAATCATATCTGTGTATTATAATAAAGGATGGGAAGTAGGGGGTGGGGGGTTGGGTGGCTAATGAGGTTGTATTGGACAGTGTGGGACCTGAGCATGATGTAAATGGTATGTAACAAGGGGTGGATACTGTCATGGTTTTGGCTGGGATAGAGTTAATTTTCTTTCTAGTAGCTGGTATAGTGTTTTATTTTGGATTTAGTATGAGAATAATGTTGATAACATATTGATGTTTCAGCTGTTGCTAAGTAGTGCTTACACTAGTCATGGATTTTCTAGCCTCCCATGCTCTGTCAGGTGCACAAGAGGCTGAGAGGGGAGGGGGCAAAGCCAAGAGAGCTGATGCAAAGTGGCCAAAGGGATATTCCATATCATATGATGTCATGCTCAGTATATAAACTGGGGAGACTTGGTGGCAGGGGGCAGTGGTTTTGGCGTGGGGACTAGCGGCTTCGGTTGGTGGGTGGGGAGCAGCTGCATCACTTGTTTTTCCCTGGGTTTCACTTGTCTTTCTCATTGTTTTCCTTTTCATTACAGTATTATTGTTATTAATATTAATATATAATAATATTTTTAATTAGTAAACTGTTCTTATCTCAGACTATGAGTTTTCTTACTTTTGCTGTTCCGATTCTTTCTTCCATTTCACTGGGGTGGGGGAGTGAGCGAGCACCTGGGTGGTCTTCAGTTGCTGGCTTGGGTTCAGCCATGACAGTCTGTCTCAGGATACTTCTGAACTAACTTTTCTAGAGAAACTTTCTTACATGCTTTCTTTGATTTAACAGGTCTTAGTTAGGATTATGCATATTTGATAATTTGTGAAATGCTTTAATTCTTACTTGATATACTAAGTAGATGAATTATTAAATGCTTTAATTTTTTTATGATACACTAAGCAGATTTCATTCATACTCATATGAAATAGCATTAATTAGCTCTATTATGCCTGGAGAGGATTTGCTAAAACTTTTGGAAATATTTTTATTCCTCTAAATACGCTCTCAAACATATGTTATTTATAGACTATTTACGTGGAAAGACAGAATACTTGTCTGAATAGTGTTGAAATCTAGGTATGTTTTCCCTTTGTAGAAGCTTGTGGAAGTTGTGATTAGACCACAAATGGCTTTTTAATCTCCCTGAGACTTCCAAACAGTAATTACAGCTGTGAGATTTTAGATACACTGTAGGAATGTAGATCTTCTCTCTGGCAGCCCTTTCCAAGAGCTGAGTTATCACAAATAGACTTTTAAAATAATTACGGTAATGGTATTTTTTTCCTTACTATATGTTGATTTCTCACTTACCTCCTATATCAGAATTCAATTTAGTAGATTTGAAAAAATTTGCTTGCTCCACATGAAAGGCGCTTCCCTGTGAAGACAGCCTCATTGAGGTTTAAACACCCTTATTGTCACTCCCAGGTAATGTTCCAATATTACAGCCTCTGGAATTTTCAGCTCAACAGAGATATAAAAACGAGAACTCAAGCCCACAATTTAACAAGGAGATCTGAGATACCTAATAACATGTTCCCAGTATTAAGCAGAATTCAAGAACTATGCATGCATTTTCCAGAAACCATGACAACACTGAACATGTGTCATTCCTCTAAAACCTTCAGATGAGATCACACTTGTGTCATTAACCATAGTGCTTACATAAGCCTCGTAATATCACCTGAATGATTAATAAACATGTTGTAATGTATTTGGTAGGCAGCACGTTAGCCGCATTGAAAGATCTTTGCATAAAACTTATGAAGATATCAGAGTCCGACATCTTTGCTTTAGTTTTAAAACTAAAATGCAGATCCAGCCGGTTTTGCTCCCATGAGGTAAGCCTGATACATGAAAAACAGAAAGATTCTTGTGGATTAGGCTGACAATTCCATGTCAAAGAGGATTATGGAGGGAAAGGCAGATAAAATAATATATTCTATTGAGAGACAGCCAACAGCCCAGCACAAAAAAAGTGAAAAGGAAATTAGAAAAAAATAGTGTTAATCAAGATACATCAGTTCACATTCAGCAAGGGTATGTGCTTACCCTTCAACACAATTCTGACTTGTGTGAGTAATTAAAGTCACACATGTCCTTTGGTACCTTTCTGTATAGGTGTTGTTGCTGGGAAGCATGCTGTGCTGTTAGCATTGATTTTTTTACACTCATAAAATGAAAGCTCCAGTCATAATTTGAAAATTTTGTAGGGATGGAAGACTTTGAGGTTCCTCTGGATTATTACCCAGGCATGGCAAAAAACACATTCTGACTGCAGTTGAAAAAAAATACTAATGTAAAAATGGCATGTAAAGACAAAATCTGATTTAATAATTCTTTAAAATAAGGAAAATAAATTATGATTAGGGTTGATGACTGTATAAATTCTTTAGTGAGGTCAGAGGAAATGAAACAATTAAAACAATTATAAAGTCAGATTCTTTTGGTTTTTTAATGTGTCCATTTGACAGAGCTGTTCAGAGGGTTTATGTCGAATATAAATAAACAAATAAATGTAAATACAATTAGCTGTTATGGGGCCTGTTAAAGAACAGTGAAGTAGGCTTGAATTGCATTAATTAAGAACTTAGAACTGCAAAAATATTAGTCTCTGATCTCTTCATATATTTTATGCAAGATGGTGTTTGATCATTAGCATTGTGTTTACACCAGTTTTGGCGTCTCTTTTTCCATCAGCATTCACAAGACGTGAAATTCAAATATGAAATTAGACATACCATTCTTACTCCCAGGTTTCTGTTATGGAGGGTTCTTGGAGCTGGGGTTAACGTCTCCTATAGAGTCTAGGGTTCCTTGTCTTTCTTGGCTTTGCTTATCTCAAGTGTAGAATCTTAGACTGAAGCCTGACTTGAGCCTCTGAGCCCATCATTAGGTCTGTAGCCAGGGGAATGAAATGTGACACAGTCCATTCTCAGGCCTGGGTTTCCTGACTGGCAAATAAGTAGTTGGCTTGCTTCGACCCAGAGGGAAAGTGAGAGCTAAACCCAGTCTAGTTTCTGTGATGAGGGAATTTGGGTCTGACATAACAATATAGATGCACCCAGAAAGACCTTTTTAAGTGAGACTCCTAAGCATCCTTAGTGACAGGTAATTCTACCTGTTTCACTTATTCCTATAGTAATAAGTACTATATAACATATAATAACAGCTTTTTGTATTCTAATACATTTAATAGAATATCTCCATAGTTTTGTAATCATTCTATTTTATCTACTAGGCATTTCAATCCACTTGGTACAGTGCAGCTAGGGGTGCTGCAACAGTGGTAAATGCCAATCAAGCAGAAGTGTCTTGTGCCCATATAAGCAAATGGAGAGCTTCTTGGATGTAAGGGAATGGCTGCAGAATCACCGAATCACAGAATCACCAAACCCACTTCTTTCTCAGTGTCCTGTTTTTCCACACAATGAAGGTCACTGTCCTCTGTCTGCAAACTAAGTGAGACACAGAAGTTGCCAGGCAGTCCAAGGAACCAGGCGCATCAAAACTGAAAAAGCAACCTTGACAGATGCATCATTTTGGAAAATGCAGTAGCATTGAAAATTTAGGTGTACATGCACAGAAATGTCAAAGAAGAATTATCTTTCTTAGTGTATAGACTTTCCCCCATGAGTTACCACTACTTGCTGTCCCTGTTTTAGGTTTTTCCTACCCATATATACAAATACATTTTTGGGCACAGATGCTGAAGAAAGCATGTGAAAGCCTCTTATCATAGAGAGGAAGACTCTGACCCAACTTTCTCCTTCCCTTTGACTTTTACTTCAAGTCCCTGAAGAATAATGGTAGTTAAGCAGCGTCTGCTGTGGCAGGATGTGTTGTGAGGTGAAAGAGTCTAATTGGAGTGGGTAGATGAGGTGGTCATGCCAGGGGTACTGCAGAACCTGTCATCTGAGCATACATATCCATAAGCTCTTCACCCATTGCCACTATACGCAGTAATCAGGAGATGTGTCAAACACAAAGAATATCCCTCTAAAACCTGCATTACTGAAATAGGGCATTACTTTTAATGTCTCCCTCTCCCACTTCTCCCACTCTACTCAGCGTTTGTCAGGCCACACCTGGAGTACGATGTACTCCAGTGAATAATCTCCCCAGGGGAGTGGTTGACTCGGCCACATTGGACACCTTCAAGATTTGGCTGGACAGGGTGCTGGGCCATCTTCTCTAGACTGTGCTCTTCCTAGAAAGGTTGGACTAGATGATCCCTGAGGTCCCTTCCAACCTGTGATTCTGTGATTCTGTGATTCTGTGTGATTGTTGCTCTCATCTCCTCTGTTGTACGTACTTTCTGTTTAATGCAGTTTCCTGTATTCTCCCTAAGTACTATTCCCTTGGAAAAAAGTGGGTTTTGACTGGTTTCCTTTCTTGCAACTCCTCAGATCTTCCACTTCCAGGAAAAGAAAGTATCAGTCATGGATTTTCATACTGAAGGTTTTTAGGCAAGAAAAGGCTTCTGTGTTTCACTGAACTGGACCTTAAGTGTACTCTTGACTTCTAGTCTGAAGTGTGATGGACGTCAGATGCTTATAAAAGGAAGGGAGACTGGACAAGACACAATGATAGGTCAAACACACTGTTGTGGTCTTACAGCATCAGATCTGACAAGCTACTCACGGTTTGTCTGTCTATAATTAGTTGAAATACCTTTAAGGGAAAAAAACCAAACTACAAAACTAGCTTTGAAATAGTTTTGCATCTGTAACAGCAGTGGATTTATGTCCTGGGACAGTGACACTCACACTGATGGAAAATGTATTAAAAATTGAAAATTAATGCAAAAATACTCTCCTAGCCAGCCATTTATTACTGGAAGCATAAAGTAGCCTCAGACATCTTCTGGCTTAAAGTAACATGCTAAATAATGACAGAATATGAATCTGGACATAAGGAATCATTTGTCAAAAAAATTTTTTGTAATCTTAAATTACTATAGCATTTTTTTTCCCGAATAAACCTTTTTCTGTAGCATTGCATTGTACACACAGCTGAGAGGTTTCTCAGCAGAGTTGCTCTACTTTAGTAGTGGGTAGATCTTTTACCTACATTGCACATATTGGTTTATGTTGCTGTTGGGTTCTTCAGAAACTTAAACAAATTATGTTCTTTTAAGAGATACTTTGAAATCCAATACTTCCCCTACACACTTCTGCTCTTTTGTAAGCTTTATCTTTTGATTTAGTTGGATGATTTTTAGATTTTCTTTTGTTATAGCACTACTTCAGTGTTGCCATAGACTTAATATGTATTTATTCTCCTTGTATAAAGTTAATTTATTTCATTCACCTTCTCCTCTACCTCTGTAGTTGTACTCATCAAACACTTTAATTAATGTCACTTCTTAGTTCAGCTTTGTCACTGATGATTTGAATACATTTTCTTGGTCAATAAAATGACAAACCACATACATGACATCTTTCTGAAAGCAAAATACAAACTAAACAAAGTCTGACTGCTGAGTCAGTGCTTCAGGTTTCAGCAAGATTGACAAAGAACTGAGGTAAACATGAAAGCTGTAAATAATAAGAGTTTGATGGACTGATATAGAAATAAATGGTCTGGGGGACTTTGGAGCACTCAAGGTCTTTCCAGGTGGCATGCTTGTAATTTAGAGACATGGGATACAAATGGAGTTGTCAGCTCTATCCTATCAGGAGCACATGCTCTGGATGTCAAGGATGGGGAGCTCGGAGGAAAGATTTAACAGCTGGACCTTGCTATGTGTGGTGTAAAAACTTGGTCTTTCAATGGACAAAACAAAGGTGCTTTTTCTGCCTCCTCCCTACTATAATGTCAGGTTCTCCAATGACCTTTATTTGTGTTGCCAGTCTTAGAAAAGAGAGCCCAAACAATTTAATCTGTCAAGTGTCATTTAACAAATAAGATGAACAGTCCAGCAGAATGTGATTTGTTTTGGTGTACAGTTATAAAGATAACAACAGTGAAACTTTTCCTGTGTTCTGGAATTGCTATTTATACCAGAGTATTCACATAGTTTTTTCAACAGCTCCACCTCCTCCATCAGAGGCACTTCTCAGATGAGTTAGGTTTGAATCATAAATTATCTGAAGGTTTATGACTGTGTAAGTTCCTTTCCTTAGCGATCATAGTGAGCCCAAATCTTGTCATCTTTAAAACACAGGATCCATCTCTTAATTCAAATCTGCCTTTAATATCAAAGTGTAACCACAAGGCATTTGTCAGAGAGACAGATGACCAAAGGAAATTGCAGATTTTTAAAAAATTAGAAGTCTAATGAGGGAGGATGTAGATTGTCTTTCTTGACAAGAATTACATGTTCTCATTTGGAAGAACTGTAAATCACTAAATGAACTAATGTAATTTTCTTACAGAGATAATCCTTAGACAGAAAAAATCCCAGTCATTATGAACCACTACACAGAAATGAACAGCTCCTGCATTTGACCTTTCTATCAGAGGTTATCAAGAGGTCTTCCATCTCCCTTGTTATATTCCTCCCATTCAAGTGCCCTTTTGAGCTGCTGTCTTGAAAATTAGAACATTCATTAAGCATGGACTTTTGACTGCCGAATAGGAGAAACATAGCATTTGACATTTTAATCAAAGGTCACTAGAGGTCATATCTCCAGCTACGTGTAATATCAAGCAGGAAGTAGTCATAAGTATGAAGTCCTCAGCCTGAAGTCATGAGCTCATTTATTAACAACAAATAATTTTAATGGACTGGGCAACTGTGTTACTCATAATCCCATTCTGTCTAACCAATATCATAGGCAATTGTAAGATAATCTATCAGAAAATGTAGGATAAGCATTTATTAATGATACGGATTAATAAAATAAATGAATAAATAACATGTACTATTGTGTTATTAAACACCATGTAGACATGCTGTTTATGTGATCTGTGCTGTAGGTATATTACAGAGCTATGTTTGGCTGAAACAGAGTAAAAGCTGAATTTTAAGACTTACAAGTGGATATCTAATTCTTTACTGAGAGCATGCCCTCTGGCCATAAACACATTATTCGGTTGTTGGGTGTTTTTTTTTCTGTGACCCTGCCATCTATCCAAAATTTCTCTGATTTCAATGATTTCCTATGAGATGATAGAACAATAATTTAGTTCATACAAGCATAAGTGCAATATTAGCAACAATGTAACTTATAGGACATTATTTAACAGTAAGACCTAACGTATTTTCAAAGGCACCTTTTCAAAGAACTTCACGGCTCTGATGGTGTATTCTTGCTCTTACATTTAGTTTCATTTCCATGTTCATTTTATCTAAACAGACTGTGATCCTGGTGGAATGATATCTTGCGGGATTTACAGTTTGGATAGCTATAAAAGAAAGGGCTATCTTTTCCTTCTTTTGGTCAAAGTGTTGCACTGATAAAGGTGTGCACCACTGCTATGCTGAACACAGAGATGTTCTGACACATCTCCCTTCCATCCCACAAGCCAGCACTTGTATGAATGACTTCACCTCTGAGGAGACAGGAGAACATATAGGGAAAAGGAATAATGAGGTGAGATGACAGAGAAGACTTCTCTCAGGGCAGGCAACTGATATCCAAATTCTCAGTTCAGGGAGGGAACACTGAACTATTCACAGAAGGTCTGTGAAAGGGAAATGCAAAATAACAGTGATACTCAAAGAAGCTTGAAATCAGTTATTATAAAGTGATCTTAAAGGAAATATTTTTTGCTTTCCATATGAAAAGGTTTCACTGAAAATGAAAAACAGGTTTGCTTTCCATAAACTCTATTTATAGGTCTTTAAATTTTATCTGATTAGGCAGTACGTTTCTATTTCATATTATCTTCACTGTGTAAGGACCTGTGGTATTTCTTTTATGTCTTTCTTTGATTAAACATCTCCCAGATGATCAGCTAGGTCAGCAGAAGATATTTTCACTTGCTACTTCAGGAATGTAATAATTTATATATAAATGATCCTTTATAAAATATTATTTATGATATGTGGGATTCAGAAATGAAGGAGACTTCAGCTGGAGTCTAAATTTTCAGCTATCACTTTTGAAATGATAATGCATGCATAAAAATGACTTTGTGGGTAGCTAAAGAGTAACTGGAGGGATGGAAGGTGGTTTATTATTATTCTGCCTATAGCAACATTACTGAAGCTGCATCTTTCTAAAAGGAACAAATGTTTTATTATATTTTCTACTGTCCAAGCCCCACAAAACAAAGATGTAGTAACTGTAGCAGCAGATGGCTAAGCCTGTGTGACTAGCAGTGGGTTTGTTTTATTATTTCTACCATTGATAACTTTTAACTTCATGCAGTGTTATTTTGGTCATGCCTACTCTTACTGTGCTGCTGCATTAGAACTTCCTATGACAGTCTGTTCCATGATAAGTGGCAATTTAAAGTCTATAGCAGTAGAAGGTGAGGTGTTTGCTGCCTGGATTATTACTGAAAATGAGGATTCTTCTGTTATTATGAGTACAAATATAATCACACACTCAATTAAATTTTTGCTTTATTTTCATGGTGGAGCTGGCATTGGGTTTGTGGGGAGATGTCCTTCCTCCCCTTCTGTTGACTGAGCACTCTATACTACTGTCTTATTACTGTTCTAGGATTCTCTTTTCTCTGATCCATAGACATTGAAACCTCTTCACACCTAGTTCTCTCTTTCCTCATCTCTTACTCCTCTTCATTTCCCTCTCACCTTCTCATTAATTAGCCTGACCACCCATCCAAAAAAAACCAGCTCATATTGAGGTCCATGGAAGCATTGTCCTACTCTTTGGCCAGGCATGTGTGTGATATTTTGTGCAATTTGGTGTTTGAACTTTTAGTGGGTTTCAATAGACCTGTAGTTCTTGCGTCACTAATGATCAGTTCCTCACATCAAGTTCTCATTAGCTGATGAATAAATCAACAGTTTACACCCTTCTTGACTTGTGTAAATCTAATACTGTGAATGTTAAGTTGCCATACAATAACATAATTAAGATGATAGTGCTGCCAGCATGAATCGCATCCACATCAGCTTCTACTTGTTAACATTTCAGTTCTGATCAGCTGGTTCTGAACATACACAATTAGCAGAGCCTGTTACATAAGTTTTCTTTGCAACGAGCTTCATAAGACCTTTTTCTAAGCTGCAAAGTCTTAAACAATTAAAATGCCCAGGTGTAGTAAAATGTTTCTTGGTACAATGAGGTTGAGTTCTAAGTAAAAATATTCTTTGTCCACATCACTGTTCTTTTTAGTCTGTTCAGAGCTATTTCTAATGCATTAGAATAAATTGAGATGGATTTTCCTAAAACCAACAGTTGGGTTGTTTATTCCTTGTACAGAAAATAAAGACAGTGTCGTGTCACTGAATGTTGATGAGTACAGTGATATAACTATTTTCCTATTGAAGGAGATAAATTTGCTTCTCAACAATATTTTCTGTTTTCATTTTCAGCAGAAAAAAAGGTGGTTTTTTTTTTTTTTTTCTGAAGTTTATCTGCTTGTTACAGGACATAGAGTTTCAGGGTGCTCAGTAACATGTCACAGATGCAGGTGAGATAGCTTATGCAGTCCCTTCATACAGGATGCCATGCTCAGGAGAACACATTGATTCTTTGTAAATAAGAGCAATCTCTATTAGTGCTTGTATTTATACCAGTACAATGTATCTGACATCTAGAACCAGCTTCCAAGCACTAATAATAAAGACTTTAAAAATGACATTCAGTGCCCCAAATCTTATGTTTCTGGAGACAAAGTGTTAAAATCTGAAAAGGCCTTCTGGAAAAATTGCACTGAGTAATGAAAACACAACTTTTTTCTGAACATGCAAGAGTTCTTGACTTATTAAAATATGCAAATCACTCTAGCACTTTGTTTAATTGCTGTTTCCTTAAACCCATCAAATCTTCTTAATTCTTCTATTCTGTGTCCTTAATTAACACCCATTCCCTATTGTCTAAAGTGTAACCCAGAAGACCTAGGCTTGTGAAATTCCCAACTTATTAAACCTAATTGCTATAATAATTAGCAACCATTGGCAAAATATTCATCACACAGAAAGCATGAAGGCATCTAATTAACACTCTCAAAATGCTAAGCATTCACTTCTTGATATTTTACCTGCCATTTCATGCCTTGATTTCTGGAGAGGCATGACGTAATATGTTGTCCTAAGGGAGAAATAGGGTAGAAATTTTTCTTAAAAATCTGAATTTGCTAAGACTGAAACTTTTTGCCGCAACAAGAAAACATTATTTTTAAAGCTTCATTTGAGTTTCATTTCTCAGGTCCCAGATATATTTCCCTGAGAAAGGAGAAATAACAAAAGAGGGACCAGCTCAGTAGTTCAGATATTCTGCAGGACATGCAAGATGGACAGAGTAAAACACCGAACAGGGCCATCCTGTAACCAGTGTGAGAACCACCTTCACAAAGCTACTGCTTAGTCTGAAGATTTTTCTCTTGGGCTTTGTTTGAGTTACTCTATTCTGAAAGGAACAACAAGGTAGAATCACATTTTAATACTGGTGTGAAAGTGCTAAGTTTATCTGATGTGGACCAGAAACATTCCAGAAATGTCAGAGATGTTTGTGTGTTAGGAGAAAAAATGTTTTCCAGTGGTCTCAAATCTATGATTTAATACAGTAAAACAACTGACATCTGATACAGTTTCTGCATCTTGTTGCATACTCATTCAGAATGGATTTTAATTCCATAATATACTATATTATATAGAAAAAAGAGGGAAGACTTTATAGCTTTTGTGTGACAAAAGAAGTTCTTTCCTGCATAGAAACATTTAAAAGTTTAAAACAATTTCAACCATAGATGGTGTTCTATTTACATTTATTTTTCATGTAGCAAAACATAGTTATTATATGAGGCAAAACGTTTCCACAGTGTTTTCTCACCTGAAATTCCCCTGCCATATTTAGGAATTTGCTTGCAGGAGAAATATAGAACAAGATATTCTATCTATATTTTACATGTTAAACTCATAAAATAAAATTGTGATTCTAGGGAAATTTTTTCCCAGATCATTAATCAGTTTTGTCTTCTAACACCCACAGTCCCTCATAAAAAGCTGTTCGTCATGCACTGAGCACCACTCTCTTCTCACGACTGTGTCTTGACACACTTGTGGTTTATCACTGTCATGCTACTTCTGTGTTAAGTGTAGCACCAAGGCTGGCAAGATGGCAGACAGCAACATATATCAGTGCAAGTGTAGCCCAAACAGCAAGCCTGATATGTAATCAAGAATGCAAACATGAAGAAGTTGTATTGTGTTCTGTGGGGTGCTGGCATAGAGTAGACTGACTTAGCCTGAAGTCAAACTGTCTCAAAATAAACATTTTAATGATTTTTTATTAAAATTTTATTTCTTTCTGTGGATAAAAATAATGAAGAATATTTTGGTTTTCTGTCTTCACCTTTACTTTTGAGAAGGGAAAATAAACTCTTATATTCAACAACTTGTACTGTTTGTCAGAGAATAACACCAAGGAGGATATTTGTATAGTAGTTGGTTAGTAATAGTCTAACCCCTTTTTGCAGTCATAAAATACATTAATGTAACAAATTGATTATATTGCAAATCAATGTCACCCTGCTTTTTTCTCATCTTTCTTTAAGGGCAAGCAGTTGCTAGTAGTTGCTACTGTTACTAAAAATTAAAACTGTAGAATATGATTATGAATTATATTTAGATATACATGGTATATTTTTATGAAATATAATTGTAAAATTTAAAATTAAAACTACTGGATGAAAAAAGAAAGAAGGTAAAACATGGGGGGAAATGGTTAGCAAAAGCCAAAGAGGAAGAAGGGTCAAACTTGCTTATCTGTATTCTTACAGTGATTTTCGTCAAAATGACTGATCTCTTCCCATAAAATAACCACAAGTACAATTTAACAGTGGTCTACTCCTTTTCCTTCTTCCCTAGAGGCATTTTGGACTATAGGTAAACTTCTAGTTAGATACAGCTTCTCTGGTAAAGAAAAAGGGGCTTGATTCATCAACCTCTAAGATGCATAATGAAATGAGAAGAGAATAGTATATGGGAAATTCTTCACTTTTTGCAGAATAATAATGCCAAAAAAAGGAGAATTTTAAAGTGGATATTTATTGGAGAGGAGTGGAACTGAGTAAACGAACATAAAATTCTTTCCAACATATCTTGAAGTTAATAGCAACTATACTGATGTGCAGACCCTGACCAGTTACTGAGACTATAATTGAAAATTTTGTTGGCTCAGTTTTGCAATTCGGATGGAGCGAATCTTGTGAAAATTCAGCTCCAACATAAACTGTTGTTGAAAAACGATGAGAAGAGTCAGGAGGATAATACTGATGGCTACTGACAGAGCTTTGGTCCCACTGCTCAGATTAGTCTGGAGTCCAGAAAATGGGTGCGACACTTCCATTTGGGAATGTCTCATAGGTTGATAATTGCAATATGGCAGGAGTAGATAATGGTTCAGATCCTTCACGGCAGAGGACAGATAGCTGCATCAAGGTCTCCTGTATCCTGAGCAACTTTTTAAATAAATAATTTTAAAATGAATGTCTGTGTCATGTACATTTTCTTTGTGTCTGCAATAGAAACAATTCAGGAGATCTCAGGTTTTTCCCAATGCAGATAAAAACTAAGCCTGACACATTATGTTCTGGCAAAATGGAATCCTTTTTGTTCACTGAGCCCTACATTTGTACTTTGGGTTTATCAAATATAGTCAGACATATATACAGTTTTAGTATATTCCAGTAGTCTCATTTTCTGAGACAGAAACCAATTGTGGAGACAACTGAAGAACATAACTCAGAGTACCTGAGTGAGACCAAATGGAAGATTAAACAGAACCACTACCCTGACTAGATCCTTATTTTTAAAACATGCTGGAGAACAAAACCTTGTTTTCTTTTAGATAGGTAGAAAATCAAAATATGTAGAAGATCCCATGTTGTTAGAACTTGCTTCACCGCTTTCCTTTAATGTTCTTATTCTGGGCTATTCCATCCCTCATTTCTATTCTGGTTTCTAATCAGACATATTGGTAAGAGCTGGAAAATATGCAAGTAAATTTAAAATTTATGTACACACATAAACAAAAATATACAACCAAAATTTGAGACCACAATAAAGCAGAGAAGTTGAGCTCTGAATCTGGATACGAAGTAATAAAGTTTAGAGTCCTGCAGGGTTGTCTACAGGTGAAACAAGGTACACCGTATGTTGTTCACATTGAGTTTCAGCCAAGGGATCGAAGAGATCCTGTCATCACTTGCCTGTGGTACTGCTTTGTAGACAGGATGATTTTTATTTTCTTAAAAATCATGATCTGTAAAGGTAAGGCAACTTTTTTAATGTCTTTAAGCCTTAAGTAATAACATAAGAAGTTTAATTTTTAATTTGATATTATTTTAAATCATGGATTTTAATACTAATAGCAAAAGCAGATTTTAGAACAGATAAATCATGATCTGCTGAAGGCCATCAGGGCTGCCATGATGCAAGACTAATTTGTATGGTGCCACAGTGTATAATGTAAGAGTCAATTTATAACATTTATTTAGATTGTCCTGGGGTGTGTCTAATACTAAGTTTCTTTCACTTCAAACCAGTCAAACATAAGTGTATAATACCCACACATATACATATATATACATCAAAATCTGCTCTTTAAAATGTATGTATTAAATTCTTATAGACTCTGAAGTGTCTCAAATATATATTATGATACTTACTCAGATTTTATTTAACATAGGACCATTTGAAAAAGATAGGCACTTAAATTCAGTTCAGTATCCTAAAGCCATTGCAAAGGGATGTTCAAGAAATCTTACTTGGAATAATTTCAAAATAAACTATTATATTTCTTTTAAGATAAAAATAAAGTCCATTATACAGTTGAAGCTTTCCATTTTACATACCCTCTTAACACTAGATGAGAAAACAGACTTCTTTCTCATATAAAAGGATGCTCTCATTTTACATGTTTTTTTGATTTCCTGTAAGACACGTAAACTTAGTGATTTCTTACTGTAACATTGGCAACATAATTCTCCTGATTTCTTTCTTTAGGTGGGGTTGTGGGTTTTTTTGTTTTGTTTTTTTTTTTTTTCTTTTTTTTTTTTTTAGGAGGGGATTTCTTCCAAAAACTTTATGGATGTTATCATATGTTGAATTGAATACAGTTATTCCTTCAACTGACTCCATCTGATATGGAATTTTAAAAATTGTGAAGATTTTAGAGACCAAACTGAGGCTGGAGGGGAGGGAAATTATATCAATTGTCTTTTACTCTGTATTACTCTTAGCTCAAATTCCATAGAGTTTAATCCAAGATATAATGTCATGTTACTACATTAGGCTTACTTATTTTGATTTCCTAAACAGTTGTTCAATAGCTCTTCCAGACTTACAGAGCTCATAAGACTTAATAAAAATTTTAGTTGTATAATATTGGATTTACATTCACCATTTTTAATACATGGTATTCTGTCTTAAGGATTTAGATCTCAATAGGTTGTAATGCATAGCTCACATCATGCCATTCCCTCACACTCCCAGCTTTATGAATTTACACACACCTCCTCAATACTTTCTTTTTTCATCACCTGCTCTTAAAGATTTGTCTTTGCATTTAATTTCCTGTGCAGACATGGAAGATTGGAAGTTGTATGTTTAACAGACTCTACTCTGTATCATATCAATGATTTATTACAATTCCTGCGTCATTATGAGATTACATCCTTACTATGTATCTTATTTCAATATATCAGTCACTATGTGGCAGAAATTCACTGGGTAATGTGAGATCATTTGCAAATAGATGTTCTTTGATTGTCAGGTAGAAACAGCTAGGACATCAGTGGACCAGTACTCCATTTGTGGTTTTGACTCTGAATCCTCAAGGCCCAATTCTTTGTATCAAAACTGGTCCAATAATGGTCTTACTTTTTCAGGCTCATTCGCTAAAGACTCTTACTTCAAAAGAATTGTGGTTCTTAGTCAGTGAGAATAGCTGGAGAGGTTTAGTTTGGTAAATTGCTTTTGTAGTTATAAACTTACAATAACTAGAAAATCCCTTAAAAATCTATTTTAAAGGGTCTGTTTTAACCTAAACCGGCTTTGAAAAGATTCAGTTTAACAGTCCAAGGGCTCATCTTCATACAATTCCCACACAACAAATGCTGAGTTCCCTTTCTAAGAAACTCTTTTACCTTACCTTGTCTGGAGACTCTCTGCAGCTAGCAAGCTTTTCAAATCACTGTCGAAAAGACTGAACTGCTGAATCATTCTTTAAAGCAAATACTCAAAGAGTGTTTTATATCAAAAGCATCAGCTATAAAATGGAACTTGAAAAAAGTGTTTATATATAACAAAAGACTCTTTTGTGAAAAATATTGAAAAGAGAAGATACACTTTTTGTGTATCTGATAAGCAGCATCTTGTTATACACATAAGAATAATGAGACTCTCAGCCAAGTTGGAGTCAAAAATAAAAATAACTTCTGACTATTTATGCAGTTACAGCTTTATTTGCAGACTTAGCCCAGCAGTAATGGCTAAAAGAAACACTTATAGTGGGTTTAATTTAATAGGGGCAACACCACCTGCATTTGTCAAGATATCAACCCTAAGTACTTTATAGTACATTGTGTTAAAACTTGAATTTAGGAACCTGTACATCCTATTAAGTTCAGTTATTTGTTAGTATTTAAAAAAACTGGTATAAACAGGTAACTGGATAACACAAACATTTATATCAAGTATTTTAATATAGTAACAACTGTTGGAGACTACAAGTTAAAAGTTTCAGAAATATAATAAATTATCTTGTGACATTCAGAGTTAAAATACATTAAGTGGTAGAACAATCATATGTCTTTTATGTCTGTTGTTATGATACATGCCACATGGAAATGCTGCTGCACCAAGAAAATAAATTAATGCAACAAATCCTAAACACCCTCTACAGTGTAATTTGGCACAACATTTCTGCACTGAGAGTAAGATAATGTAAGTGTTCACAAGTGTACTATTTGAAGGAAAAAAATGTTTCACAGACCTCAAGGCTATTGGTAGTTATTTTCAATTTCCCTTTAAATATTGAATACTGTGATTTTAAGGTTCTACATTAACTTTCTTCTTTATTATAGTACAGTAATTACATTTAAACATTTTCCATTAGGTAAGTAGTGATTAATAAAAAATAAAATAAATGTTCAGTGTCAATTTATTCTGGGCTACTTACAGAAGATTTTGATGTAAATTTAATAATACAAGTCCAGAAAAACATAGGACAGCCTCCTCTCCCTAATGCAACATTTTCAGGTTAGCTACAAATCTCCCTTGTGGGACATCCTGATCTTCAGAAAACTTATTTTTATCGTCATCCATTTGAAAGTAAAGTTTTGAGGATACACAGGTTCCAGACAGCACAGCTGATTCCCTTTCGAATCCGTACCAATCATTCAGCCAGCTCTGTTCACAGAATCTGGCTTTGCTGAACTCACTATAGAAGCTCTTTTGATAAAATATTGTTATTATTTTCTCTTGGTAACATAAGTTACTATTATAATGGCTTTGCAAATGTTTGTCTTGTCCTCTCCAATTAGCAACAAATGTTAAAGGATAATTTATTTAGGAAGAGAATTAATAGGCTGGTTGGGAAAAAAAGATTTGCATTTCATTTAAAAATTATTACAAATGGCAAATAGCTAACTGTTTAGCTGAGTCATTTAGATGGGTGAGATTCAGATCTCTGCTCTGAGTTTGAACAGATCAGCACCTGAATCACTGTTCCCAGCTAATGTTCTGATTTTTGGATATGGCTACTCTTTGTGAATAATTCACTTTTCACTAGAAATTACACCCCAAACATAAGGTTTTTCCAGTGCATGGTCTGTCATTAGAAATAGGCTTTAGTTAGATGCTACTTTTTCCATTATACACGCTCTCCCTCTTCATCCCAAATGTTGCAAAAACTGGTTTCATGATCATTCTGAACCATGTCATCGCATTCTGTTCCCCAACGATGTTATCATTGGGGTCTAACAGTGAAACAGTGAAATTGGGGTCTAACAATGAAATATATCATGGTAAGTATATCTGAGTACTGTTTGTTTTGTTTTGTTTTTTCACTGCAGTGCAATCATTGCCTGCAATTTTCCTAGTTGTTCTAAATATGCATTTGACTTTGCTGAAGTAAGTAGCCTGACCTATTACAGATCACTTTGTCAGCTTTTCTTCCTTTGGCTTTCCCCGCTTATGTGCTGAATGTAAGTCTGCTAGGTATCCCATGCTTCTGTGTGATGATCAGCTCATAGAAGCCAGGGCTTGATTTTGCTGCTTAAACGCAAGTACAGTGTCCTTTGAGGTGTCCTGGATATCAAGTCATGGCTTTCAAGCATGTATCCAGAAGAGCACAGGTCTTCCATGGGCCCTTTATCATCTTTAGCACCAGTTCCTTTTCTTAGATATCTTACAAACACAGATGTCTCTGTGCAGGTAAATGAACCAAACTCCCAGAGTGGGAATCAAGTCAGGATTAAGGTATTTAGATTGAGGTGCTTTTTAATGAGTTTAAAGTCCATTTATAATCAATAGGGATCTGGTCAGAGGAGTTTAAAACAGTCATTGAGATTACCAGAAAAATGCTTCCACTGGCTGATCAGCTAAATTTCTTACAGGACTCTTGACTATATTAACTAGGTCTTCAGAATAGGATCTGCACTAAACAACTTACATGTAGACACCTGAATTTAGTTATTTTAACTGAAGTTGTATCCCATTCTTTCAGACACTTCATCAACTCATATACATCATGAATCTAGATGAATCTTCAGCTTACCTTTTATTAGAGTCTTTTTTTCCAACCTTAAACCATTGACATCCATGTAAAAATCACTGCCTTCTGCCTTGGACAGCAACATGTGAACTCACAGCAAATCTGACAACGACTCATCAGCCCAAAAGCATTGGTACCTTCAGCACTCTGGCAGTTACTCTGTTTCAATTTTTCTCTTAGGGCCTATAGCCATTCACATGCAAGGCTGAGGTAGCGTCATATTGTCTCCTGCAATGTGGTGAAACTGAGAGGGACTACTAGGATCAGAACTGCTTTATGGACACCTATTTAGGCTGTGGGCTTGATGTTCATGCCTTCAAAAATTACTCCCTTTGCTCTGGATCTGGATGTCATTGTACACTATCCCAATCTCCCACACATTTCACAGTTTCTGTGAGAAACCAAGGGAAACAGTTCTGTAATAATTGTGCTAAACATGACTACCATTGGTAAGGCTATAATTTTTCAGCTTATACCACTGCAACCTGTGGTCTCAGTCAGAAGGTAGAGCAGCTAGGCCCAGTTAGCGTAGCTGCTAGCATAAACTTGTGAGCTTGAACCAACTTTTTGCTATAGTCACAGTAGAAGAAATATGATGAACTATCTCTCCCAAACAGAATAGTTTTGGTATCCTCAAGAAAGTAGGCAGCCAAGCTATGCAAACAACCTGTTTGATTATCAAAAAGCATAAAAATGTCCAGAAGTATCCAGGAAAAGCAGATTGTAAGCACCATCAAGGTCAAAAGCAAATCAGAAAACAACTGTGTGATTTGAACAGACTAACCACTAGCAAAGTATCTACCTAGTCTTTACAACTAAGGAAACTTAAGTCTACTGAGATGACTGAGAGTTTCTGGAAAGACTCTGAGGAGGAAAGACGGATGTCCCTACAGCAGGACTTGAGACTCTCTCTCCAATCTCCATGGAGCCCAGGGAGTGGAAAAGACCCCAGAAAAACCTTATGATTCAGCACCTGGACCAGGTGCAGCTTGGCAGGAGCCACTATAAAGACCTGTCTAATCTGCCTTTAGGACTGCACCATCTCTCCCAAGGGACAAGGTGGTCATATAAGAAACTATCATGCTAAGCCACCTGACTTGTCTCCTTCACTTCCGCATGTGACAGGGATATTAATAAAACTGGATATATCTGTGATTAAAGTGCTTTGATGTCCAAATCTTTTTAGCATCCTCACTGCCATTTGGTCTTACAGCACAAGAGCAGAGCGGTACGGAGTCTGTATAAACCTACAACACAAAAGCAAAATGTTATTGATTTCTGAAGCACTACATTTTACTCAAAACCATTCAAGCATTGCTTGCTTTCACAGTATCGTCCCATCTCAAATGTCTATGAAACCAATGTACAGCATTCTGCAAGAATTCTGTTTTTCCTCACATATAATATTGACATTCTAGACATAGTTTCTGTACCCTGAAGTCTCATTTAATCAGAATTCTAGGAAAATTATTTTCATGTTGTCAGGGCTGGTGATGGCCAACACAGTCCTGTTGACTTTCACTCTCATGAATGACAGACAAGAGTCCAGCAAGGCAGAGACAGAACAGAGATTGAGCTCAAATAATTTTCAGTTTCATGACTGAATTATTTACTGGTAGCTTAGAAAAACAGAAAAAAACACTGGGATTTGCCTGTAATTTGAACCAATGTGTAAGCCAGCATGTAGGCAGTCTAGATTTAAGTGGGAGTTTGAGCAACATTAGATATACAGCCATTGTGTCCTAACGCGAT
This sequence comes from Phalacrocorax carbo, assembly GCF_963921805.1. Lineage (NCBI taxonomy): Eukaryota > Metazoa > Chordata > Aves > Suliformes > Phalacrocoracidae > Phalacrocorax > Phalacrocorax carbo. Next base: position 36,232,411 of record NC_087513.1, on the reverse strand, counting down.
AAGAAGATAATGAGTCAGATTGCAAGGAACCGTGGCAGGGACTATTTCTTCTTATATATAATGCTGAACATGCACTGTCAATCACTTTTATTAAATTTCAATTCTATTATGGTTAGGCTATTCAGAAAATCTGTGCCAGTCTCAGAAAGAGAAACTCATGTTGTGAGTGTACCATTGTGCTTCAAAATGAATTACTATTGTTCTTTTCAATTCCTCTCTATATAAATATATATATATATGATGATAAAAAGAGGACAGGCTTCTAAAAATGGTATATTCATTAGACTCTGGAAAGAAGACCGATAACTGCCTCAGACACAGAAACTACATCTCTGGTCAATTTATAATGATTTAGTCATTTAATAGAAGTGCCAAGATATTTCTTCTCTTTAGAAAAACAGTAGATATTAGCAAATCTTTGGTCATACTTTTTCAAAGTCACTTAAAAAAGAAATGTGACTGTTTTCCATTTAAAAAAAAAAAGATACCAGTGTTATTTTGTATTGTGTTATAGCTGTGTAGAAGAAGTGAAAGAATACATGGATAATACAATCTATAACAATAACTCTACTCAGAAAATTTAGCAGTATTTTCAAAATGAAACAGCAGCAATACTAAGTATTTTTCCTGTGGCTCCAATGGAAATCTCACCCATAGAGTTGAAAAAAAGGAGCAAATCTTGCAAGGGAAACCTGATTACAGTGAATTGTTATTTGGAAGGATGATGGAAGCACAGTTTTGGGATTCGTCTTTGCTATGATGAATGAAAGTAGCTAAAAATCATATGTATCAGTCATCAAGATCTTTCTGTCAGAAACTAAGCGTTTTAAAATCTCATGCATAAATAGTTTGTAACTGGAGCTTGAAAATATTGAAAGCTGGAGTTCTTGAAGTTAACAGTGTAAGGCGCTGCCATTTGAAGTGGACAGGCAACTGATTTCATACTGAGGAGATGGGGAAAATTGGTCTATTCTTCATTTTTTCTTGTTACCTCCTGGGTATGCCCTTGAGCATATCACTTCTTCATGTTCGAGTTTCCCCAGTCTCTCCCTTTTGGTAGAGGAGCATTTGGATGTTTTAGCTTAACATGTCTTTTCAAATTAAATTTATATATTCTGGTTTTTTTTTTTCCTCCAGAGGGATTCAAACCAAAACATGGTACTTCAATTTTCTGAAAATTAATCTTTTTTGTTGCCCTTAAAATGGTCATTTAAAATAAACACTGGAACACTGAACAAATTGTGCAGAGAGGCGGCAGATGCCTCACCCCTGGAAACATTCAAGGTCAGGTTGGACGGGGCTCTGAGCAACCTGACCTAGTTGAAGATGCTCATTGCAGAGGGGTTGGACTACACAATCTTTAAAGATCCCTTCCAACCCAAATTATTCTACGATTCTGTGTTTCTAAATTTTCCGTGGGCAAAGTCTAAAATCTGCTCTAGACTGTCCTAGCTGCTTTCACCTCTCCTTCAGCTGGGTTATCCTGTCCCTCACTTATGATAGCACTTGCAAGAACTGTCTTGGTGTTCATCCAGCTTTGCAATGAAACAGTTCAGGGAGCAGAACTGCAGATGACTATCTGGGTACTGCATACAGGTCAGAGTTTCAGAAGAACTGAAATAGATTGACTTAAACTGCCAAGGTTAAATTTAATCTACTCTTGTTTTGTCCTTAGAAAGTGAGCATGATTTACATGTCCAAGGAACAGTTAAAATTATATATATATCTTCGCAATGGTAATTTATAAGCAGCAAATTCAGAGTTTTTTCTGTGGTCCTCTGACAAGTGACAGCTGGAGGGAGATTCTAATCTTAAGCAAACTGGAAAATATCTGCCACAAATAGCCATATCATTCATAACACAAACACTCATGAAACATTTTTAACACTTTGTCCTCTGTGGCTTACTGTAGGTCGCATATTTCGTTTCAGCTGGTGATTCTGAACAGTACTTTACAAAAGTTGTGGGAACAAAGGAAAGTTTATGAAGTACACACATATCCACATATATCCACGAGTACCGCCATGTCCTGTTAGAAAAGCTGTTCATTTCATGTAACGAGAAGAAAAGGTATTTCTAGCTTTTGTCTGGTGCCAAAACCCATTAAATTTTGAAATACATCTTTTCTTTCAATATCAGAATATCCTTAAAATGTTGACTTTTTTACTTCAAAATTATTGTTTCAATTTTCTGAATTTCAGTACATTCACATTTCTATCTGGAAAGTGTTTAAAGAAAATTCACAAAGAAAATACTTTGATGATGTCAACATCATATTTTGGGTAAAATTTTATTCAGCGGTTGTGAAATAAGAGGATCAGTGGACCCTCACAAGCCTATCAATTCCTAGTACAGCATAATGTCTAACATCTAGTGCATGAAGTTACAAGTCCCTGGCCCCATAATTTCTCTATACCTATTGTCTCATTACAACTATCACTGTTAACTCTTGTATTTCCCCCCAGACTTTTGAAGTGTTTCCCGTCTTTCCCCTCCAACCCCTCCACCAATGGTAAATGTACACTTGAGTATCTCAAAGTAGGTTTTGCTCTGGATTCATCGAATGAAGGAGAATTTTTTAAATTTTGCTTTTATTTTCTCCAGGCTGCTTTCCCTGTTCCTAATTATGGACAAGATTTGAAGTAGTGTTATATCCATTATGCAAAAACCCTTCAATTCGGTTAACCTAATTAAATTAATCCATTAGTAAAAATAACATGGGTTTAACCTGAGTTAAAATTTCAGGGCAATGGTAAATTGAATGTGAACTTCTAATTGGACCTGAAACCAAACAAATTCTTTCTACATGACTTATTTTATACTTGGTTGCCTGAATCAGATGAACAATCCTGAGCTAAGAAAATGTCTTTTTCTGAGCCTGCAGTAGAATATCCTGAATGCCACAATGTCAATGGTACTTCTTAATTTGTTCTATGTCTGGATAACATTAAAAACAGAAAATTCTGTACTAGACATGTCTGAAGCACAAGTTAAACCTACCATAACTTAAAGGCATTGCAGGCATAGGTAAAATGTAGGATAAATTATTTTACTTGATAGGCCTGTGCGTGAGACCAATAAGCAAACTCCATGATTCATAAACTAGATGGCACATAGTATGGAAAGGTAAGGGAAATAGTAAGAGAAACATTGTGCCCATCTTTAAAAAGGGTAGAAAGGAGGACCCAGGGAACTACCATCCTGTCAGCCTCACCTTTGTGCCTGGGAAGATCATGGAACAGATCCTCCTAGAAACTATGCTAAGACCCATGGAGGACAGGGAGGTGATGCGAGGCAGCCAGCATGGCTTCACCAAGGGCAGTCCTGCCTGACCAACCTAGTGACATTCTGTGACAGAGTCACTACATCAGTGCACAATGAAAGAGCTATGGATGTCATCTCTCTGGACTTCTGTAAGGCCTTTGACATGGTCCCACACACATCCTTCTCTAAACTGGAGAGATACAGATTTGATAGGTAGAATGTTAGGTGGATAAGGAACTGGCTGGATGGTCACATCCAGAGGGTAGTAGTCAATGGCTCAATGTCCAGATGGAGACCAGTGACGAGTGGTGTCCCTCAGGGGTCCATACTGGGACCAATACTATTTAATATCTTCATCAATGACATAGTGGGATCGAGTGCACCCTCAGCAAGTTTGCAGATGACACCAAGCTGAGTGGTGCAGTTGACACAACAGAAGGAAGAGATGTCATCCAGAGACCTAGACAAGCTGAAGAGGTGGGCTTGTGAGAACCTCATGAGGTTCAACAAGGCCAAGTGCAAGGTCCTGCACCTGGGTTGGAGTAACCCAAAATATCCATATAGGCTGAGGGATGAAGGGATTGAGAGCTTGCAGCCCAGAAGGCCAACTGTACCCTGGCCTGCATCAAAAGAAGCGTGGCCAGCAGGTCGAGTGAGATAATTCTGTCCCTTTACTCCACTCTGGTAAGACCCCACATGGAGTACTGTGTCCAGCTCTGGAGCCCCCAACACAGAGAGGACATGGACCTGTTGGAGCATGTCCAGAGGAGGTCTACAAAAATGTTCGGAGGGCTGGAGCACCTCTCTTATGAGGACAGGTTGAGAGAGTTGGGGTTGTTCAGCCTGGAGAAAAGAAGGCTGCAGGGAGACCTTATTGCAGCCTTTCAGTACTTAAAGGGGGTCAACAGGAAGGATGGGGGTGACCTTTTTAGCAAGGCCTGTTCTGAAAGGACAAGGGGTGATGGTTTTGAACTAAAAAAGGGTAGATTTAGACTGGATATAAGGACAACTTTTTTTTTCAGTGAGGGTGGTGAAACACTGGAACAGGTTGCCCAGAGTGGTGGTAGATGTCCCTGGTGGTAGATGTCCCTGGAAACATTCAAGGTCAGGTTGGATGGGACTCTGAGCAACATGATGTAGTTGAAGATGTCCCTGCTCACTGCAGGGGGTTTGGACTAGATGACCTCTAAAGGTGCCTTCCAACCCAAACCATTCTATAATTCTATGATTCTGTGATTCTATGTGTGTGAAATCACACACAAAAATAAGGAACAGTTTACCAAGCACGTGACAGTGATAAAGTAGTTTGAACTATATTCCATAAAAAGACAAGTGACGTTTAAAAAGTTTTGAGTCAACACCATAATCAACATCGAGGTCTACCAGGACACACTCCAGAGTATACGTCTTCTACAATGAGGACCTTTTCTAGGTAGGCCAAACTGATATCCATCTTGCTCCTTGGCAGTCAGTATATTCATATTCCTCCCTGACTGCGATTGTTTCTGCAGAAGCAGTTTTCAAATGGTTGTGTGGGTGCCTCCAGCTCTTGCAAAAAATGGATTAGGTGAAAATCTCTAAATGTTCCAGCTGAATTTTCTTCTCTCTTTACCCTTGTCTGGTTCCCATCTTTTTATTCCTTGCTTGCTCACACCGCAGGTTCTAATAAAACATTGCAGTGTTAACCAGTAAATGGATTATTTATTTTTAATTCCTAATCAGTTGATTTTGGTGAAAAATGGGAAATCATTACCTGGGTAAACATCATATTCTGTCTCACACAATGGCAGAAGCCCAAGATATTCACTTAGTTGGTATATTTATTCAAAAGAAATATTATTTTAACCATATTTTATTTGTAAAGCTCTCCATGAGATAAGTCCTTTTAATTTGTTCTTCATACCTTATGTTCTTTTTCCCAGGAGCAAAGCAAAATGCATATTCAGGCATGGATCTACTATCTCCTCCCCCTAGATATACTTCCAAAAGCTCAAGTGAACCATTGTGCTTTTCAAAGTGAAATAATTGAGCAGCCCAACTTGCGTATTCATTCCTCCTCAAGACACATCTTGCTAACAGCAAACTCCTGGGTTTAAATCACAGTCCTCTGGGACTACTAACAGCTACTTCAAGTTTTTCTTAAAAATGAAAAATGAAAATAAATCTCTAAGTGGCAAGAGGGTAGTGATATAGATTATGTACAACATAAAGTCACTACAGTAAGGAATGTTGAATGAAATGTTTGGAGTTAGTGTAAAAGTTGAAAGTAATTTCTAAACCCTATGGAGGCCAAGTACTGTAAGAATTTAAAGTATATGATTTAATATCTTCTTTGTTGACTCAGACAAAAATAAAACAGTTTGAACTGTGGCCTGTAGTTCAAGACTGGTGACTGAAGTGATGAAAGAGTAGTCAATCTACTGCAAGTGTCTCTGAATATTATCAGAAATGAAGTATGAACTTTATTTACAGTCTTGCCATTTGACCACTGACATATGTTATAGAAAAGTGATTTGGACTTCCATTCAATTTAGTAACAGTGCCTAAAACTGCCTAAAAGAATTCTTTACATAATATATTAGCCCCTTTCATCCCAAAATAATTTTTGGGCAGTATTACTCAATGTGATAACTCAGCACTGTAATGAATATTGTTTAGGAATTTGTGTATAAAACAAGCAATAATAAAACTTTATTTGTGAAATACTTATCCCAGTTATATGAAGCAACATTTTCCAGATGTATAAATAGTTCTGTTTTTGTAACTATAAAAACTTATTAAGTAACACACCTAAAATGCGTGAGAAAAAAGATACTGCTCCATTATGAATTTTTATGAGCTTTTATAACACCTGAAGTAATAACTACTGAAAAGGTATCTGCACCTATTCATAATGTTTTTTACCCTTACAGAATAGTTCATCATTTTTAAGTATATAGTCTTATATATCTTCTCATCTGTCTTTCAGACCAGTGATGTTCATCTGCTTTTTCAGCCAAGAGTTAAGGTGTATTTATTTTAATGATGACAAAAAATTGAAATCTAAATAGCAAAAAAAACCCTCACAAAATCAAAACTTTGTGATAGTGTTGTCTTCACTCTCCCTGACTGGAAAATGGGTGAGGTAGTCTTAGTTTCTTTTACTTTTAGTATTACTTATACACTATACATTCTTCCTCTGCCATCTTTATACTTACAAAAAACTACGTTTTCAAACACGTGTATCAGACAGTTAATATACTTAAGTGTGTAAGTTTTAGACATATATTCTTCAGGTATGAGAAGAGAAGGAGTAAGGGCACAATGGGGAGAAGCCATATATTTCTAAGTCCAAAAATTTTCTAATCTAAAACTGTTTGTTACCCACCTCAAAAGGTAATTTCAGAATAAAAAAAAAAAAAAACAAAGTGAAAAAATTAACTTCCAAAAATCCTGTTTGCAAAGCAGAAATCACTGGGAGTTGTCTAGTAAGAGAAAACAAGCAGCCCTGAACCTTTCTAAATCCAGAATCACCTAAAGACAACACTGACATTAACAGCACTTCTACCCACTGAATCTTCTGTACTGCTCAAATTTCTACTTTTTTGTCCTGAAGGCCAGCTGAGTGCTTAACTACAGACAGTCACAGGTTCAGAAACAGTGCTTGCTTTCTGTGAGGCTGAAAATGCAAGAGTCAGGGTACTGAGAAAGCAAGCAAAAGTAGTCTGATTCTGGATGGTGGGTAAAGCAAGTAATTATGAGCAGTTTAAACAATGGTTCATTTCCAAGGATTGTATTTTTTGTGGTTGCCATTTTTTCATCATCTAAAGATCACCCAAAATGTTTACATATTCCCCAAAATATGACATGGAAACATAGTTGTTTTCCTCCCAGAATCAGTTTCACTAGCTTTCCTTCTGGCTCCTTTGATCTTAGTTTTATGGCTACAGAATCTTCTTGCAGAAGACGATATTATGGTGGAAACCAAAACTACTACACTTAGAACTATTTGAATTATTTCTGTACACCAGAATGTGAAAAACTATCCTAATATAGCAAAGTACCAGATGAAAAAGGAAGTCGTCTTCTGTCATATTGCTGATCATTAGGTCAGCACCATAGGACTGTCTCTGTGAAAACTGAAAACAGAAAGAGCAAGTTTATCTGTTGATTGTTTTGTTAGAGACTTATATTTGCTTCAAAGAGATTTGGAGAGGTGGCTTCTTTACTGATAGTTCTGTGAATTGACTGTGAAAATTTTCTGCTGCTTTACTCAGCTTATTCCTTAAAAGTGTTCCTTACTGGCACACAATCACTGTTGCTACTAGTTACACGTTTTCTTTGTACATGTAGTATGGGAGTCTCCTAATTAAAAAGCTGTCTAACCAAGCTATTTAAAACACGGCTTCCTTACAAAACAAAGCAAAAAAAAGCAGCATATTCTCATAAACAAAACAGCATAAACATAGTAATACCACATATTAACAGGCCGGTGCTAACTGGTGTAGTTTATTTTATTCACTAGGTGAGCACTCTGCACAGGTGAAAGTAAGAATTTGAGGACCAATAAACACTGGATTTTCTCAGTGTACAAAACCACCTGCATTTCAGCAGTTTAATCTAATCAACTGTGAAATGTTCAGAGTGTTCAACAGACCTAAAATATTCTCATTTCTTACCCATGATAAAATGGTCTAATGCCAATGTGTTGGGCTGCTGCATGAAGTTTCATTGGGAAAAGATCCAAGACTGTTTAATAAAGCTCACTTCTCTCTGTTTTACACTATGTGCAAAGTACACCAAATAGTTATTACCAGTAAACACTTTTTTGTTCTGAATTAATACTTGTCACAAGTAAACAGCCTTCAAAGACAATATGCAGAAAAAACTTCTAAGTGAAAGAGAAGGGAAGGGAAGGGAAGGGAAGGGAAGGGAAGGGGAAGGGAAGGGAAGGGAAGGGAAGGGAAGGGAAGGGAAGGGAAGGGAAGGGAAGGGAAGGGAAGGGAAGGGAAGGGAAGGGAAGGGAAGGGAAGGGAAGGGAAGGGAAGGGAAGGGAAGGGAAGGGAAGGGAAGGGAAGGGAAGGGAAGGGAAGGGAAGGGAAGGGAAGGGAAGGGAAGGGAAGGGAAGGGAAGGGAAGGGAAGGGAAGGGAAGGGAAGGGAAGGGAAGGGAAAGGAAAGGAAAGGAAAGGAAAGGAAAGGAAAGGAAAGGAAAGGAAAGGAAAGGAAAGGAAAGGAAAGGAAAGGAAAGGAAAGGAAAGGAAAGGAAAGGAAAGGAAAGGAAAGGAAAGGAAAGGAAAGGAAAGGAAAGGAAAGGAAAGGAAAGGAAAGGAAAGGAAAGGAAAGGAAAGGAAAGGAAAGGAAAGGAAAGGAAAGGAAAGGAAAGGAAAGGAAAGGAAAGGAAAGGAAAGGAAAGGAAAGGAAAGGAAAGGAAAGGAAAGGAAAGGAAAGGAAAGGAAAGGAAAGGAAAGGAAAGGAAAGGAAAGGAAAGGAAAGGAAAGGAAAGGAAAGGAAAGGAAAGGAAAGGAAAGGAAAGGAAAGGAAAGGAAAAGGAAAGGACCTGAAAAATATATGATTGCAGTGTCAGTTCACTTATTAGACATTCATCAAAGTGTTGAGATTCTATTATTAATTCAGTGTTCAGATATGCCATGTCAGAGCATCCAGCCACATCTCAGTGATGAGAACAATGCATACTTCTGTTAAACCAACAGCAAGGTACTCACCAATGTGGTTATGTGTCCTGGCACTGACACTAGGAAAAGGATTTCTACATGCCTTTTTGGAAGATTGTGTTTTAAATTTCCTGATATTCTTTCTATTTATTTTCCCATGGTCATCTGTCTCAATGATGACCCACCACCTGTTTTAAACTCTGAGGAATAAAATTAGGCATTTCCATCAATAAACAACAAGGATTTACATTCATATTTACAAAGTGCCTTCAGAGAAGCCAGTATGATATAGAATAGGAGGTTCCAGCTGACATTGTTCGGTTCTGAATGGTAGACGTAGACCTCACTTGTTAGCAGTGAGGTAGAGGGATGGATGCAGGAATGTTGAAGAGGACAATATGGAAGAAATAACTAGAATTGAGTTTTCCTTGACATTCTTTTTAATTCTTATGATAAATCAAGATTTACTCTAAGAGGCTTAAAGGTGGATATATAGTAAAAAAAAAAAAAGTTGTATCACTTGAAAAATTAGGAATTTTAAATCAAAATCCAAGGATGTAGCTGATAGGGTAAAATAATATGTATATATTACAGAATATCTTTCTCTCCAAGTAAAATTAGTTTTTATTTGCTACTGGGTCAGAATGTGTGTCCTTCTAATTAGTCCACCTTAGCTGCTCTAGAGTAACTTGTTAGAGTGCACCAGTTTGAGCATGTATATAAACTCAGAGCAACTTCAAAATAGGTATTAAGAGAAAAACATTTTCCTAAAGCTGAAAAAATGTAGAATATCAGGAAGACTGGAGTTTATGTCTATCTGCCTTCAAGAAGCTGGGCTCCAAATATGAAACTTAAAAAGAATCACTCTCTGTCTAGGTGAAAACCATACCACGCCCTGAACCATAGAAGTTCATTAAGGTTATTTAAGGTCATTCATGCATTTCTAGTTCAATAGGAGATTATAAAACCACCATAATGGAGCAACTTCTCACTCAGTTAGACCATGTCTGATTGACATCAGACCACAAAGAGATCTTTCACATGTGATAATTTCATTTCCAAAATAAGTTTAAAATAGCTGATGTTCCAACTTGTTTGTTGCTTTTTTATTTCTTAACAGCTTCTTTGACATTCTTTGTTACTTAGGGACCTCTGTATCTTTCTTAATGGGACACCTTTGAAAACTTGTTTTTTTCCAAACTGTACATATTTATTTTATTTTAAACCTCTAGCAGAGTTCTACAGCATTACTACAGCAGTGTCAAAGTCTAACCTCTGACTGACACTAAGCTGCAGAAAGGCTTTGAAATTATGACAGTGGTAAAGGACTGCTTTTGGGAGGAGCTTAGAAAAGGGGAGAAGACAAAAACAATGGAGAAGAGTGGAGAGTGCTAGTCAGCAGAAGATATAAAGAGAAAAGTTAAACCTTTTGACAATTACATATTCTTGGGAGGCACAGAGTGAGAATAAACAAGATTTTTTTTTATTATTTGTTTCTGAGCACTGCCTCAGGGGAATGCTTTGATGTAGAAATGATGTGCAGATATCTAAAGCTATGCTGGCCTTATAGGCACTGTGAACAGGATGAGTGAGCACCCTATAATCCAGAATATTAAACTAAGACCTGTAATTATTTTCTTCAATTTTGACTAACTTCTACTATTATTTTTTATGGTTACTAAATTTTTTGAGTGCTGACTTTGGATTTATACATCTGGTGAGTATTTCCATTTTCTTGCTACCTCACACTGAGACCAGAGGTTTTTGGGACCATGGAAGATGTAAGCCACTCTCCATCATCTTTGAAAGGTTGTGGAGGACAGGAGATGTGCCCAAAGACTGGAGGACAGCAAATGTCACTCCAGTCTTCAAAAAGGGCAAGAAGGAAGACCTGGAAAACTATAGGCCAGTCAGCCTCACCTCCATCCCTGGAAAGGTGATGGAGCAGTTCATCCTGGAGGTCATCTCCAGGCATGTAGAGGAAAAGAAGGTTATCAGAAGTAGTCAACATGGATTCACCAAGGGGAGATCATGCTGGACCAACCTGATAGCCTTCTATCATGGTGTGACTGGCTGGGTCGGTGAAGAGAGTGTAGTCGATGTTGTTTATCATGATGTCACTGTCTCCCATAACATCCTCACAGACATGCTAAGGAAGTGTGGGCTGGATGAGAGGACAGTGAGGTGGACTGAGAACTGGTTCAACAACAGAACTCAAAGCATCATGAACAACAGGGCAGAGTCTGGATGGAGGCCTGTCACTAGTGGTGTTCCCCAGGGGTCTGTGCTGGGTCCAGTCCTGTTCAACATAATCATCAATGACTTGGATGAAGGGATAGAGTGTAACCTCAGCAAGTTGGCTGATGATACCAAGCTGGGAGGAGCAGCTGACTACACCAGAAGGCTGTGCTGCCATCCAGCCAGACCTGGACAGGCTGGAGAGCTGGGCTGAGGGAAACCTCATGAAATTCAACACAAGCAAGTACAAGGTCCTGCATCTGGGGAGGAACAACCCCATGCACCAGTACAGGTTGGGGGCTGACCTGGTGGAAAGCAGCACTTTTGAAAAGGGCATGGGAGTGCTGGTGGACAACAAGCTGACAGTGAGCCAGCAATGTGCCCTTGTGGCCAAGAAGGCCAATGGTATGCTGGGCTGCATCAAAAGGAGTGTGGCCAGCAGGTGGAGGGAGGTTATCCTCCCCCTCTGCTCTGCCCTAGTGAGACCACATTTGGAGTGCTGTGTCCAGTTTTGGGCCCCCCAGTTCAAGAAGGACAGGGAACTGCTTGAGCAAGTCCAGCAGAGACTTCTGAGGAAAGGCTGAGAGACGTGGGTTTGTTTAGCCTGGAAAAGAGAAGACTGAGGGGGGATCTTATCAATACTTACAAATATCTGGAGCGCTGGTGTCAAGAGGATGAGACCAGACTCTTTTTGGTGGTGCCCAATGACAGGACAAGGGGCAATGGGCACAAGTTGGAACACAGGAAGTTTCACCTCAATATGAGAAAAAACGTCTTTCCTGTGAGGGTGACAGAGCAGTGGCACAGGCTGCCCAGGGAGGTTGTGAGTTTCCTTCCCTGGAGACATTCAAAGCCATCCTGGACGCGTTCCTGCCCCCCCTGCTCTAGGTGTCCCTGCTCAGGCAGGGGGGGTTGGACAAGATGATCTCCAGAGGTCCCTTCCAACCCCTACCATTCTGTGATTCTGTGACTGCTCAATAAAGGCTCTATGCCCTGATCTGGGATGGTCTGTGCTGTCCACACTGAGGTGATGGGAGCAGGAGTAGACAGAAAATCAAACACAAGTACAAAGGAGTAGTGTGGTTGGGCTGAGTGTGTGGCAAGTTCCCAGGGTGCAGGGCTTGCTGGACACTGCCATACCAGAGGGGTCAGGCCCTGGCTCTGGCTCCAGCAGCTGCTTTGGCTGAGCAGGTGCCAATCCAAGAAACTCTGTCACCAATGAACACTTGACCTATACGGTCCCTCCAAAATGGCACATGGAGTTTCCATAATAAAATTTTCAAAATTTCTTATTCTGTATTATCGTGATTGTATTCAGATACTGTAAATTCCACCTAAATGCCTTCATCCATGTGCTTCCACCTGCTTCTATTTTTTCCCCCCACAAACTCTGTACCTGTGTCTAATATTTAACCTGTGAATCTGCTTCTACAGGAAGAGTAAGGATGGCACAATGGTTTAACAGGAAGCAGAATCCTGCTGAAATCCCCTAAAGAGTAAAATACTGTGTGGCTTTGGGAGTCCATTTAACCTTTTCATGCCTTGATCAAAAGGCACATTTGATCAAAAATGCTACTATCAGATTTTTTTGTCTTATAGCACTGTCAGTTACTTTGATGTTCTGGTGGTTAGGAGCATAAAAAGCTTTAGGAAAAACTGGACCAATGCTGTGTATATGAGTACCTCCAGGATTAAGAACTTAAAGACCTCTTTTTCAAGGTAAGTTTGATATGTAAATACCAATGGCATCCCAAAGAATGAGATTCTCATAGGAAGCATAACAAGGAAAATATCCCCTTAGCAATATATTACTAGCTGTTTTGCAATTCATGGCTAGTCAGTTCATTTGCATTTATGTATTTCAATATATAGTAGAGCTAACAATATTAGACACATCACAGTTGGCAGTTTCTTGGACTGAATAATAGAATTTAAAATGAGGTTTAGATTTCCAGTTAACCTCAGTACAGAAATATTTTTTCTCAGATTTGACTGTAGTTGTACAGAAAACCTATGAAGTTGAAAACCAAAGTAGTTTAGTCCATATTACTTTAGATGCGTTACTTTTATGTCTCTAATAAGATGGCCTAATGGCCCTGTATTATATTTATATGGAAACCAATAGAGCCTTTCTGTCAAGGTAAGGTGCTTTTAGAACAACTCTTCTGTCATATTTCCTGTTAACCTATATATACTTGATTTGTATTGATTAGATGTTATTTCATTACACTATGTGTATCTGATCATTAGTTGGATACACTCCAGAAAACAACTCTTTTGAATTCAGACTTTTTCAGATTAGTATTTATATCATTAAATGTGATCATTATATTCACCATAAAAAAAACCTCTAGGTCATCATTTGGTGCAGCTCAGCTTCAGAGGCACATTTTCAGTGGGTTCTTCAACGTACAATCCTACGTGTAAAAACTATGAACTCTATTAATAAAGACATCTTCAAACAAGCACTTGCATTTCCTTTATCAGCTAATGTTACATGATATTTTTAAAGAAGAGGTAGCTATTTATGGTGTGTTGAAAACTACATACATTATGAGGAAGGTTTTTTTCCTAAAGACAGTGATTCAAATTATTCAGTCTGATCATGCAAATACAATGAATTGAATCTAAATAGTTGCCATGAAAGTTGAGGGACTAGGTTTGTGAATTCTCAACATCCTAGATACAGTCTAACTAGCTTCTGTAAGTACTTATTTGAAGAGTACTTCTATAAACATATATAGCTTCGAAAAGGTATAATTTTTTAAATAGAAAATCTTGTACAAAGTTTAATAATACTATGTAGAAAACTGCCTATAGGCTTCTTTCAGAACAAAGTGAGACCCAATTTATTTTCTGGTTGGGTATATACTACCTATGCTGAAAAAAATATTACAGAGGAAAAATTACTAGAAGACTATGAAGCAGCACAAATACAGCGGGACCTGTGGCTGAGACAGTGAAAACTGATCACTGTTTTATTTAATGGAAGCTCTTAAAAGCTTTTGTTTATAAACAAGACTATAAATAGAAAATTTTCTAGGATTTGCAGGGGACTCTCCAGTTCTTTGGAGCTTGGTAAAGACCCAATGTCATGGTCTTCAGGTCTACTACTGGTATTCACTTTATGTAACGTTTTTCAAGCACCAAATAAATACTGTCTTCAAAGCAGATAAAGACGTTCTGTTTCCTATTTAGAAAACAGTTTCATGTTGTTATTGTTCTGTATGGTTCTCATTATGACTTCCAATCTCTGTTTAGTAATTGACAGTTTGTTTTCACCTACTCTTGTGCTGCTACTGCTATTTACTTTAACTAGTTCTTTCCACTGCCTGATGTTTATCTGCCTGATTTATTAACAAATAATAAACCTTTTGTTGTGTTTTCTGAGGAAGCCAAGTACTTCCTGTCCCGTTTTGTATACCATACTGTAAAAGTAGTCCTCCTTTTGAACCTCCTTCTACCCATCTCTACTATACTTTAAAACAGACTCTCCAACAAATCTAAAGAAGTGAAATCTAAATCATCCTTGCACTCATATGATCATTACTATGTTCTGAAGTCTTTGCACTGTGCTAGTACAGTTACAGAGATCTGCAAGACAGGAAAGCTCACCATGCAGAATGTAGACTAAATGATTGAGCCATTCAAGCCAAGCAGAAGGTACACTTGTCAAATGGTATTTACATTATTTGAATCCACCTGCAAGAAGAAATAGGGCAGATCAAATATACCTATTCTGATGCAGTCTAATAGGGCTCCCACAGAAGAAAACCAGGTTGTAAACTACTTCATCTCAATTTCCTTGTAGTTAATTTAGAATTATTAGGTTTTGGAGAGGAGAGGAACAGGAGATAGGAAATATATGACATACAATAATACAAGTGTGTAAGTAGTACAGATAAATAATATTTCATAAAAAGTTTTGCATAAATCAGAAGCCTATGATTAAATAAACCAAGGCTTTGATTACTAGCCAGTAACAGAGTACATTTTAAAGATGTCAGACAGATTTTGCACTTCCTAAAGATGATTCACTCAGATTCTGATCAAAAGTTTCCATACAGAATGTAAAGAAAACAGGAAAATTTAACTGGATTCTACATCATATACAAAACGATTCACAGGAAGTCCCACTTCAATACAAGAAAAAACGTCTTTCCTGTGAGGGTGCCAGAGCAGTGGCACAGGCTGCCCAGGGAGGTTGTGGAGTTTCCTTCCCTGGAGACATCCAAAACCATCCTAGACGCGGTCCTGTGCCCCCTGTTCTAGGTGTCCCTGCTCAAGCAGGGGGTTGGACAAGATGATCTCCAGAGGTCCCTTCCAACCCCTACCATTCTGTGATTCTGTGATATCTTCTTCAGAAAGACATGCAAGGCCAAGCTGTCAGTTTAGTTAGAATAAACATTTTAGCTCCTTGTTTTCCTCACATGATACATTTTCCAGACCAATCCTGCAAATTTTATTTGTTCATTCATGGAAACATCTGCACTGAAGCTTTCTGTATTTAAATACAAATTGATTACTTACATGAATAGAAGCTTTGGCTGGGGTGTTCTTCTCCCATCAAGGGCAGGCAACACCATTGCATTAGGATACCAGTGGAAGTCATACCTGGCTGAGACCTTGGCTTCTGTGGTCAGCAGTATCCTGTTATTTCATTGAGGGGACAGAGGAGTTAGGTAAGTAGTAATGTAGACAAAAAACAGAATGAGAAGGAGAAGTAGGGGAAACAGCTTTAATGGAATAATGCTGTGGAAGTAGAAGCTAGATGAGAAACTAGGTGGTAGAAACAGTGGCAATCACATAGATTCAGTTATATGTTCTTCTTTTAAATTAAATATTTCAGTAGAGGATGAACAAACAACTTCCCAAATACCATATGTCCTAAAAGATCTTATTCATTCCTTGCTGACTTAATTTTCTCAAGGAATGATGCATCCCAACTGGTTTGTCCACAGCCTGTAATTCCATTTTCTACCCAAGAAAAATGGTTGCACGCAGTCAGGAAACCATGTAGACCCCCCCTTAAATCTCATTTAAAGTCTTTTTTGTTTTGCACATCTGAGCCAGCTGTAAGCTGTGGTGGTTCAAATGCAAGATCTGACTCTATACTTGACATGGCAACATAAAAGTAAAGAGATTCAGTGACATACATGGGTAGGTTGCCATATTCCCTCCCAAAAGTGAAAAGATTATTTTTTAATGGTACACTATATTCTGATATGTCAGGGAAGCTTCAGGTTTACATTGTTAAACCTTCCTCAATTTTTTTTTTAACAGCTTGCAGCTGTACAAACTTTTGCTGTGATAAAAAGAATGTAAGAAACATGAAACATGCAGCCATAGTCAACACCTGCTTTTAGCACCCTGTGAGGAATCCAGACCTTGGAGATGCCCCAAAAACCCAGTGCTCTAAAAGGAAGAGTATGTTTGGCAGCTGTGAGTTTTTTCATTAAGTGAATTCACTGCTGGGGACCCTGTCTTCCAAACATAGGTATCCATACTGAGTGCTTGAAGCACACATTGTGAATTTTTCTTATATATTTTCAACTCATATGTGTGTCTTTTTTCATCAGATTCACAACTGACAAGCCTTGAACACTACCATGTGAATCTAAACCTGAATAACTATTCTCCTTGAATTCTGCGTGTCCAAATAACAGAAATAAGAGTGTTACAGCGGAATTCTTATGCCTTTATGGAAAAAATACAACAGCCAAATTAAAATATATACTTGTTGTCTACAAGACTAATAAGAAACAGAATTGCATCATTAGCCAAACAAACACGATATGAAAATAAATTCCACTTCATGCCTAATTGTCAGGGGAAATAAGAATAATAAGCTAAGATCTCTGTTTTGCAAAGAATCTTAAAGAGTTTGAGTATATAAATATTAACCTGTGTTTATTAGTACACACATGCACACACTGAACATACATTGAATATATGTGTGTGAGAATATATATATATGAGTGCATATGTATTGGATATGTACAACATAATGCAAGAAAACCCTCATGGCTACCCCTTGATTTACAAATAACTTGTCTTGTCTTATGTACAATATTGAAACTAACCAGCAGTAGTTTGGAAAGGAAAATATGTTTCTGAAGAGCAGATGTGGTCAGCTGTGGCTGAAGCATATACTTCAAACTCTATGTGAATTAATTTAGCTTACAAAGGTCTTTGCTACACAGAGGCTAGAGCTTTTAATTCTTTAGTAATGACGCCACAAATACTGTTACTGCTCTGACAATTTAATAATGGGTTTTTATTGTGGTCTTTGTGGTATGAGCTAGGGTAACTCAGTGGGGTATTTTAACACCATTTTATGGTGTTTATAAAACTGCAGATCCAGAATTGCAAATTCTGCGCAAGTTACTTTTTCTTTGTATTTCTGACCTATTGGATGGCTTCAAGTTGCGTCAGGGGAGGTTTAGATTGGATAGTAGGAAAAATTTCTTTACTGAAGGAGTGGTCAGGCATTGAAACAGGCTGCCCAGAGAGGTGGTGGAGTCACCATCCCTGAGGATCTTCAAAAAATGTGTAGACGTGGCACTTCAGGGCATGGTTTAGGAGACATGGTAGTGCTGGGTTGACGGTTGGACTTGATGATCCTAGAAGTCTTTTCTAACCTTAATTCTCTGATTCTATGATCTAACAAATTTATTCTTCATGGTCATTCAGTGAGGTACACAAAAAAATTAGTTAGCATACCTGTGAGGTCCCAACAATCACTTTCAAAAACTTAACTTCAGCTGATGCGGGTTTAACACCCAGAGGGACTCTCTGAAAATGCATACAATTGTACATCAGCATGAAAGAACAGAAGATCAAATTTTATGTGACATTGCTGAACCTAATGGATTCAGGAAGGTAAGTCAACACTGAACTTGGCTCACATACTGTATGCCTCAAGATTAGTCAATCTGTGGTGTGCTGGTTTTGGCTGAGAAAGAGGTAATTCTCTTCACTGTAGTGCCTGTAATAGTCAGGGACCTTTCCAGGTTCCCATGCTCTGCCACATGGGCAAAAGGCTGGGAGGGGCGGAGCCACAACCAAGACAGCTGACCCCGACTGGCCAATGGGATGTTAATTCCATACCATGTGATGCCATGACCAGTACATTAACTGGGAGAGTTTGGGGGGGGGTGGGTGGGGTGGAACGCGGCGCGGCGCCAGTTGTGTGTCAGGGACTGGTGGTATCCAGTCGGTAGGTGGTGAGCCGCTCTGTCACGTGCCGTTTGTTTCAAGTGTTCATTTCCCCTTCCCGGCCTGTCCCTGGGTTTCATGCCTCTGTTATTGTTTTCCTTTTCACTGCATTATTGTTCTTGTTGTTGCTATTGTTTTATTTTAATTATTAAACTGTTCTTATCTTAACCCATGAATTTTACCCTTCTGATACTCTTCCCCCATCCCACCGGTGGGGGAGTACGTGAGTGGCTGTGTGGGGCTGAGTTGCCGGCTGAATCACAATAGTCTTTTTTTTGGTGCCCATCATGGGGCTTGAGGGTTCGAGATAATAACAGTTGCTGGTCACAGCACCATGTTCTCGTTTTTGTAGTTCATGTTAAAGATTTGTGTTTGTTTGTTTAGTCTGCTGTGATTAGTAATGTTTTGCCTACAAGATTTGTTATGCAAACACTGGTTTTCAGCTTTATCTGGTATTTGGGGCTTGTGCTGGAACCATTACTCTACTTTGGATACCACCTTATTGAGGCAATTAACAATTATACCTCCTCCTCTGAGAGACTTTATATGGAGGAAATACAGAACGGTATCTTTGCAACTTTCTTCTATGTTGTCTCCACATTTATTGCAACAACCTTTTTGTATCTTGAACATCCTTGGGTAGTTAATATATACTTATTGTTAATTTATGGGCATGTTGTTTTGTTTTTGACTAAGGTTAGAAAGCAGCTGAAGAATGTCATCCAGAGACCTGCACCAAGGCTTGATAGTTATGAGTGGCAGGACATGAGGGATAGTATGGGTAAATACCTAGGGCAGTGGGCACCCCCGGTTTTTTGGAACTTTACCCCTGACCAAGTGCAGAATCCTGAAAAACTAGTAGAATTTTTGGAGTCGGGGATACCGAGGGTTGGAAGTCCGCTGTACTCCGGCTGAAAAAGAGATATTGGCAGCATATGAAGGGGTTCAAGCTGCTTGGTTGGTACTGAAGCACAGCTCCTGCTGGCACCCCAGCTGCCGGTGCTGGGATGGATGTTCAAAGGGAGGGTCCCCTCTACACATCATGCAACTGATGCTAAATGGAGTAAATGGGTTGCACTGGTCACCCAAAAGGCTTGAATAGGAATCCCCAGTCACTAAGGAATCTTGGAAGTGATCATGGACTGGCCAGAAGGCAAAGATTTTTGGAATATGACCATAATAGGAGGTGACACGTGCTGAAGAAGCCCCACTGTATAACAAACTGCCAGAAAATGAGGAGCAATACACCCTGTTCACTGATGGGTCCTGTTGTCTTGTGGGAAAGCACCAAAGTGGCAGGCTGCTGTAAGCAGTCCTGTACGACAAGTTGCAGAAACTGCTGAAGGAGAAGGTGGATCGAGCCAGTTTGCAGAAGTAAAGACCATCCAGCTGGATTTAGACATTGCTGAATGGGAAAAGTGGCCAGTGCTCTATCTCTGTGCTGACTCCTGGATGGTGGCAAATGTCCTGTGGGGGTGGTTGCAGCAATGGAAGCAGAGTAACTGGCAGCACAGAGGCAAACCCATCTGGGCTGCCGTATTGTGGCAAGATATTGCTGCCCGGGTAGAGAACCTGGTTGTAAAAGTACCTCATGTGGACGCTCATCTCCCCGAGAGTCGGGCCACTGAAGAACATCGGAACAACCAGCAGGTAGATCAGGCTGCTAAGACTGAAGTGGCTGAGGTGGATCTGGACTGGCAACGCAAGGGTGAATTATTTCTAGTTTGGTGGGCCCATGACATCTCAGGCCATCAAGGGAGAGATTCAACATACAGATGGGCTCGTGATCGAGGGGTGGACTGACCATGGACCCTATTTTGCAGGTTATCCATGAATGTGAAACATTTGCAACAATCAAGCAAGTGAAGCGGGTAAAGCCTCTGTGGTATGGGGGATGATGGCTGGTATATAAGTATGGGCAGGCCTGGCAGATTCACCATATCACACTCCCACAAACCCGCCAAAGTGAGTGCCTTGTGCTTACAATGGTGGAAACCACAACTGGCTGGCTGGAAACATATGCTGTCCCCCACGCCACTGCTCGGAACACTGTCCTGGGTCTCAAAAAACAAGTCCTGTGGCGACGTGGCACCCCAGAGAGAATTGAGTCAGACAGTGGGGCTCATTTTCGAAATAGCCTTATTGACACCTGGGCCAAAGAGCACAGCATTGAGTGCATCCCCTGTCATGCACCAGCTGCTGGGAAAATTGAACAGTACAATGGACTGTTAAAGACTACACAGAGAACAATGGGTGGGTGAGATGTTCAAACATTGGGATATGCATTTAGCAATGGCCACCTGGTTAGTCAACACGAGGGGATCTGCCAACTGAGCTGGCCCTGCTCAGTCAGAAATCCTACATACTGCGGAAGGGGAAAGAGTCCCTGTAGTGCACATTAAAAATATGCTGGGGAAGACAGTCTGGGTTCTTCCTGCCTTGGGCAAAGGCAAACCCATTCATGGGATTGCTTTTCCTCAAGGACGTGGGTGCACTTGCTGGGTGATGCAGGAGGATGGAGAAGTCTGATGTGTCCCTCAAGGGGATTTGATCTTGGGTGAAAATAGCAAATGAACCGAATGGTATAATGCAAGCTGCTATATCATATTGTATGTCTTCTCTTTTGTGGTTGCTATATGCCATATCAATGATATCGTATATAAATGATACTGGTGGGAGACTAAGCAAATGGCTGTGTGGGGCTGAGTTGCTGGCTAAACCACAACTTGTGGAGGCATCATATCAGATATAAACACTTACTTGCCCATTAAAGGGGGACAACAATTGGAAAGTAGAAAACTTCTTTAAGGGGGATTACTGGTGGTTGTCTTTTATTATGAATGGCACTGTGAAGCAATGCTGGTCAATCGAGTACTGCCACACGTGAACTGTCAAGTTAAGAGGTATGCACTGAGAGGCATGAGAAACTAAAAGAAATTGATTGTATTTCACTGTAAACACTGCAGTCCTCACTTGATAAAAAACATCAGAGTGAATATTCTCATTAGAAGCGACATGGCCCGTAGATAATTATAGTAATATAGTATCAGGTAATCTTTTGTGTTCCTGCAAAGGCATTGTGCTGTGGTTTATTTCTGTATATGATGAATGTCTACATTGTTACTTGGGCTGAACTTTCCAAAATTCATGCTGTCCATGTACAAGTTAAGGGCAGAGGCCTGGGCCACAAAACCATTCTACAGCAGACAAAAAAAGCTGTCAGCGTGCTCAGTACCAGAATCCTAAGTGAAATGGATACAGAGTGTCAGATTTTTCTAACAGTAGAGCCTGTATAGAATATTGTAAGCATTTATTTATTTGTTTAAGAAATTAAAAATAACCACTCACAAGGATTTATCCTTTTTTTACAGTCCAATAATTTATATATACAATTCACTACTTTTAGAAAAAGGTCTACATTTTCATATGCTAAAATGCACATTTTTCAGTGATTGAGAGGTTTTTTCATTTTACAGAAGAGTATAAAAAAATATGCAGGCATAGTAGCTTCTCTAAGCTGCCTCACGTTAATGATTTTTTTCTTGGATTCTTTCAGTACCATACATTCTTACTTCTAGCACTGTGGATTATATGGCATAAACCATTCATGTGAGAAACTTGAAAATATTAAAAATAATAGTTTTTCAGGGCACTACCTAAATTCCATATATACACACACTACACAGACAATGCATATTGCTTGCAGATACATATACAAAGCCACATATATATAATAATTATATTATTTGAGTACAACTTCCAGAAGGGCATGGAATTTATTCATTGGTTTGTTTCCATTCAATGTAAGTGAAAAATCTAATCTAAAATAGAAATTACTGAAATCTTTCAGATTCAAAGAGAAAACCAGCCACCTGCTGCTGCCAATAATGCTGTTTAGCATAGTCTTCCTGGACTGGACTGTATACGTGTTAATCAGCTAATCATTAATTCAAACCCCCTGAATTACTGTAATCTTGTGATAAGTGTGTTTATGTACATGATGTTTTCCTCTCAAAAGGAAGCTGTCTACATTATAACTTGTGTCAAAGATTTATTCTGTTAAAACAATAAGTGGCTCAATGAAGAAAATGAATGGTTTGTGATTCATTTTAGAACAACTGTTTTGACTTCTGTTGTGAAAATACTACCATTCTTTCTTTAGATGGATATATTGTCAGGAAGAGCACAAAGGATTACCACCCTTCCCAGAAATCCCCAGCCTCAGTGCACTCTTTTTGATAATTTGTGTTTCAGTAATTGCTGCTTTGGCACATTTGTAGGTCATATATAATCTGCTGAACTTGTGTTATCCAATATTCACATAATCAATATGAAACATTAGCACATACATACAGGATGCGTCTAAGGTGTGGTCCTATCGAACATTTTTAATTACCAAGATACCTAAAACTGCCCTTTAATCCTCTCCAGATTTTTAGATAAATAAGATTTCTACGTACATCAACAATAACATTCTGAGCACACTGAGATAGAGGTCTTGTAAATCAAATCACGATGTAATTATCCTTTAACACTTGAGTCACCTTCATTATCTACGTACACTTTTAAGAAACTGCTAGTGTAGTCTAGGGCTACAAACAGTTATTTAAACAAAGAAAGGTTTTTTGAGTATGCAGTTCATGGATAAGAACTTGCCTTTTTTGCAAAGGAAGCAGTGTGCTAATCTTCTACATCAGAGAGCTTCTTATTCATCAGTGTTTATTTACCCACAAAGGTCTTGAACTTGCTCCTCTGAAGTCAATTGGAGTTTATCTCCTGAATAGAAATAGTGGGTCTGGCAGCTAAACTGAACTGAAATTGCTGTCCCTGCTTTGACATTGAAGTCAAAAATTGGTAGGCCTAATTGCAATAAACTATGGTAAAAGCCTTTTAAGGAGTCCTAGTGTATATTAACTGTGGGCTGTTTTGAACTTCTTGCAGAGTTGAGAAATACATTTGAAGCATCATTTGAAAAGCAGCCTTGTAAATATTTCTTGGATTCTTTTTAAAATAATGTTTTTCATCAGAGCAAAGTTAAATAAAGTGTCCATTAAATTATATGGTGATCAGATTACTGAGACCTGTCACAAATTCCTTGTATAGGGCATGTATAGGCATAGCTGCTGAACACATTGCCGGTATTATTATAATTGATTCATAATGGATAATTAAGGTTTAAAACTTAAAATTATTTGTCTTTCATTATTTTAAGTGTCCAGTCATTATGAATCCGTTCAGCATTATTGCAGGGGTTATATGGTTCATGAGAAAAAACTAAGCAAAGCTTTGAAGAATGCATTTAATTTGTTATACTATGAAATGTTACAGTGGAATAATAAACCCTCTAACAGCCTTAATATACTGCACATCACACTTAAAAAAAATTAATGAAAACCTAAAGCATAAATTATTTCAAAGCCTGTGAAATTAATAACTATAGAACTAATTTTCCTGAATTATGTGTGTGGTTGAAGTTTTCACAGGAAAGATGTAGAGAAAAAAGAATGAGAAAGATAAACTCTTTCATATGGTTAGTGAGTGGTGGTCAGGACACAGACCTAAACTGTCATCAAGACCCTCCTTCACTTATTTCATAGTAGCTTTTACTTACAAATTCACAAATTGGGATTTTGCTTTTCAGTGACTGTAGTAGTGTCCTATTCTTCCACAGCCTTTATAGCGCTGCTGGTAGTCTCTCTTTCTTGTAGGAACATCACCAGCAGAGTGGCATGTAATGTAGGAACATGCTCTTCATTAGTACTGCAATATGCCACTGAGATGCTTGGTTCAGAAAGACTGTACAGCAGCTTTGGCTTAGGACAACATCACTCTGCCTATTTGTTGACTCACAAATGACTTGTTATTTAAAAACATGCAACACCTCCCCACGTGAAGTCTAGTGAAAAAAAAAAAAGTAAAAATAATTTAGGAAACTCCCAAAGTTTGGAAAAGACTGATTCTTGTTATCTGAATCTAGTAACATTCACAGGGATATTAACACATTAATATACAATAAGCATGTATTTTTATTTTCAAACACATTTTCTAATTTTGAGTCTTTGTATTTATAATGAAGATTTTAGAACACTGTACATATGAAATATACAGAGATATATTAAGATATCAGATACAAAGTTGGTTACCAATATTTTAAGTCTTTTAGCAATGTTATCCAAAATACTTATTCAGGATGAAATTATTTTTACTCATAAATACTTGATAATTTTCTCTGAAGCTCAGAGATCAGCATCAGTGTTAATTTTAATAATATATGAAATATGATTCTATAAGTACAATAAAAAGATAGTTTTGATGGAATAAATAAACTTATACATGCAAAGATGTTAACCAGACCAGCTGTTCTATATTATTAACTGTTAAATGTGGTTTAGAATTTTAAGCAGTGGCCAGAGCAAACAGCTGCCATTCTATTCATGCCAAATTATATTAGTTTCTTAACTGGTTATTAATGATAAAAAGGAAGATAATAAAACATATGAAGTATAGAGGGTCAAGACTTTAATATTTCTAGGAAATAGTTTCTAGGAAAAGAAAAACTTATTTGATGTTTTAGGATTATATTATCTATCATTAAAGATGATAGTTAATGGGACTATGTAAAAAAAAGCCACTTAAGATAGGTTGAAGTTGTGGCTGTGGATTTTGCTGTGGATGTTGTGGCCACTAAAACACTCCAGTTCTGCTTCCTTAAGGAAGACTTTTACAAAGGAAAGAACAGAAAGTTACAAATAAGTTCCTGAGTGGAAAAATGAAGCAGCAGTAAGACCAGGTTTTATTCGGCAAGTCGGTGGTGAAAGTATCTCAGTCCCTCTGGTCATTATGGATGAGGTTTTGTTTGGCCCTGAGACCCCTAAATATACATTTGTATTTGTGAGTTGAGTGTCTCCATCCTCATTAATGTCAGAGGAGATCTAGTTCATATGGTCAGTGTATCCTAGGGAACTTTTCAGCTGTCACCTACAGGTATCAATGGTAGGCAGAGTGTCCTCCTGACAGCAGAGGTTGCCTGCCCTTTTCTTTTGTTCACCAGTTTGGCTACATCTTCTTCATGACAATTTGATATATTTCTCATTTCAGACTCATTTATTAGATTCCCTGGATAGTAATTGACACTTTCCATGTAATAGTTCCATCCTTCTATTTTTAAATTTGCTGAGTTTAAGAACTAATTCATGAAACAAGATGATTTGAATGTTCATTGCATTGAACAACTCTGAGATTCAGCCTCCATGTAATAGTAATGCTGGCTTGCAATATTTATAATAATAGCTCTGGTCCTCTGTGCATCTTTTCTACCTAGCAATTAGACACATATTTTATCATGAAAACACATACATTTTTAATGTTTGATATACACTTACATTTAAAAAATGAGCCAAATAGAGCCAAATTATTTTTGAGTCTATCTATTCAGCATAACTTCTGTATTTCCATTAGCTTCTGTCTTGGATGTTTTCTGTATAAACATTATTATCATGAAAATTCAATACAAATTACTGTTGAATTTACGGGTCCATAAAATAATATTGCTGTATGTTGAGAACTACTTTATTGGTCTTTAGAAACAAATGAGCCTCTTGTTTTCTGTTGACAAATAAGGTACAGAAATGATTTTTAAAGTACACTCTGAGAAAGTCCATTTATGATAAGTTTTGTTGCTAAGATATGCAGTCATCTTTCTTGTTCTGCTTGAATTGGTTTGCATTGGCTGCAGGAGTTGTACATGCAAGAAAAGGGCAAAAAGCTTTTTACTAAACATAGTTTCAGCTGAAGCAACTGTTTATAATCTTGGAAAAGATCAGGAAATTTATCAGGGTTACATTTTTCAACAATGTATATTTTCTACATGATAATTTCTGGGGAGTGGCAAGGGCAGAGAATCACCAGGGAAAGGCGGCTGTGAGGTAGATATTATTGCCAGCTTTGACAATATGACTGTGATGAAGATGGAGGTAGCTGTAAGGCTGGAGCGGGCTGACTCAATTAGATAATGGAGGGAAGCGTGGGCTCAAGGGAGATGACTGTGTGGACAACTGAATTAACAAAAGAAAATCTGGCTTGAAAATAGACACTACCAAAAAAACAACAACAAACCTCCTTCATCTCAGGAACGCTTCCTTTGAAAGTTATTTCCCCCCAGAGAGAGGGTGTCTATTATCAGTATCTGAGCCTCTGGTGGCCAAAGCACAGCTTTAAAATAGAAAATATGGTATCTACTCCTTTCCTTACCTTGTGGTTACTTTTTGTCCAAGACACTATCCAGGCAGGTTACTGCACCATGCCATCTATCCTAAAGATGGTGCACAGATGGCATTCAGATATGAAATGAGACAGAATATGAAACTGAGGCACTGAGGGGATGGGGGCCAAAGTGGCAATGCTAGTGCCATCACATCCAATGGGGGACTAAGACAGGCCAACCAGAGCAGTGACAAAGGTGCCTTACCTGCCTCATGAGATTACAACCAGGAGACCAGCCACCTCAAGGGTGTGCATGGCTATAGTGGATCCTCAAGCACCCCTCCAGGAAAACCTGCATGCTCAAGTATCTTTCTGAAAGGCCTGTACACCAATGCACGCAGCATGGGGAATAAACAGGAGGAACTAGAGGTCTGTGTGCAGGGCCATGATCTCATTGCAATCACAGAGACAAGGTGGGATAGCTCACATGACTGGAATGTGGTCATGGATGCCTACAGGCTTTTCAGGAAAGACAGACCAGCAAGGCGAGGTGGGGGGGTTGCTCTTTATGTAAGGAGCAACTGGAATGCAACACAGTAAGAAATGCACAATCCAGAAAGTTCCTGCAGAGCATCAAGGATAACTTTTAGATGCAGGTGGTGGAGAAGCCAATGAGGCGAGATGTGCTGCTCGACATTTTACTAATGAACAAGGAAGGGCTGGTTGAGGATGAGAGAGTTGGGGGTAGCCTTGGCTGCAGTGACCACGAGATGGTGAAGTTAAGGATTCTGCATGGTAGAAACAGGGTGACAAGCAGGATTAAAGCCTTGGACTTCAAGAGAGCCAAATTTGGCCTTTTCAAAGACCTGCTGGGAGGAATCCTATGACTTAAGGCTCTAGAAGCCAGAGGGGTCTAAGAAAGCTGGACAGTATTCAAAGACCACTTCCTCCGAGCTCAAGATTGGTGCATCCCTAGGAGGAAGAAATCAAGCAGAGGAGCCAGGAGACCTGCATGGATGAGCGAAGAGCTGCTAGAGAAACTCAAATGGAAGAGGGAGGTTCAGAGTAAGTGCAAAAAGGGGCTGGCCATTTGGGAGGAATATAAGGACATTGTCAGGGTATGCAGAGAAACAACGAGGAAGGCCAAGGCCCACTTGGAATTAAATTTGGTGAGGGATGTCAAGGATAACAAGAAGGGCTACTTTAAATACATCAGCAGTAAAAAGAATACTCCGGATACAGTGGGCTCCACTGGGGCCCTGGTGATGCAGGATTCAGAGAAGGCAGAGTTACTGAATGTATTCTTTGCTTCAGTCTTTACTGCTAAGGCTGGCCCTCAGGCATGTCAGCCTCCAGAGGAGAGGGAGAAAATCTGGAGAAAGGAAGACTTCTCCTTGGTTTAGGAGGATTGGGTCAGAGATCACCTAGGCATACTGGATTCTCACAAATCCATGGGCCCTGATGGGATGAAACCAGAAGTGTGGAGGGAGCTGGCAGATGTTCTTGCCAAGCCACCCTCCATCATCTTTGAAAGGTCATCGAGGACGGGAGAGGTGCCCAAAGACTGGAGGAAAGCAAATATCACTCCAATCTTCAAAAAGGGCAAGAAGGAAGACCTGGGAAACTATGGGCCAGTCAGCCTCACCTCCATCCCTGGAAAGGTGATGGAGCAGTTCATCCTGGAGGTCATCTCCAGGCATGTAGAGGAAAAGAAGGTTATCAGAAGTAGTCAACATGGATTCACCAAGGGGAGATCATGCTGGACCAACCTGATAGCCTTCTATCATGGTGTGACTGGCTGGGTCGGTGAAGAGAGTGTAGTCGATGTTGTTTATCATGATGTCAGTAAGGCATTTGACACCGTCTCCCATAACATCCTCACAGACATGCTAAGGAAGTGTGGGCTGGATGAGAGGACAGTGAGGTGGACTGAGAACTGGTTCAACAACAGAACTCAAAGCATCATGAACAACAGGGCAGAGTCTGGATGGAGGCCTGTCACTAGTGGTGTTCCCCAGGGGTCTGTGCTGGGTCCAGTCCTGTTCAACATAATCATCAATGACTTGGATGAAGGGATAGAGTGTAACCTCAGCAAGTTGGCTGATGATACCAAGCTGGGAGGAGCAGCTGACTACACCAGAAGGCTGTGCTGCCATCCAGCCAGACCTGGACAGGCTGGAGAGCTGGGCTGAGGGGAACCTCATGAAATTCAACACAAGCAAGTACAAGGTCCTGCATCTGGGGAGGAACAACCCCATGCACCAGTACAGGTTGGGGGCTGACCTGGTGGAAAGCAGCACTTTTGAAAAGGGCATGGGAGTGCTGGTGGACAACAAGCTGACAGTGAGCCAGCAATGTGCCCTTGTGGCCAAGAAGGCCAATGGTATGCTGGGCTGCATCAAAAGGAGTGTGGCCAGCAGGTGGAGGGAGGTTATCCTCCCCCTCTGCTCTGCCCTAGTGAGACCACATTTGGAGTGCTGTGTCCAGTTTTGGGCCCCCCAGTTCAAGAAGGACAGGGAACTGCTTGAGCAAGTCCAGCAGAGACTTCTGAGGAAAGGCTGAGAGACGTGGGTTTGTTTAGCCTGGAAAAGAGAAGACTGAGGGGGGATCTTATCAATACTTACAAATATCTGGAGCGCTGGTGTCAAGAGGATGAGACCAGACTCTTTTTGGTGGTGCCCAATGACAGGACAAGGGGCAATGGGCACAAGTTGGAACACAGGAAGTTTCACCTCAATATGAGAAAAAACGTCTTTCCTGTGAGGGTGACAGAGCAGTGGCACAGGCTGCCCAGGGAGGTTGTGGAGTTTCCTTCCCTGGAGACATACAAAACCATCCTGGATGCGTCACTGTCCCCCCTGCTCTAGGTGTGCCTCCTCAGGCAGGAGAAGATTATCTGCAGAGGTCCCTTTCAACCCCTACCATTCTGTGATATCCTGAAGTGGAGGCATGGCTGGTGAACAGTGTGCGTTATCAGAGGATGTTGAACAGTAGCAGAAATGATCCATCTAGCTAGAATAGACCTCATTGAAAAGAGGTGCTGCACAGAAGACTCAAACTGCTTCATTATGTTCTTTTCCTAGGTATATGATGAAAAGCCCCTTACCTCCACCTGTGCGGGTAATCTCCTTCGCATGCAGAGGTGCTCGTGAATATCTCTTAGCCACATATGTTGACCTATCCCTGAGTTGCTGTCAGGATACTGGTAGGAAGGAAGGAAGAATAGTTAAAGCTATGCTGGGCATGTGAACACTCAGTTTCAGCAAAGCTCTGTAGGTATTCACCAGGTCTGTATGCCAGGCCTACTGAGCCGGTTTACCTTTGAGCTGTGCTCACATTGCAGCAAGGCATTCTGTAGCAGAAGTGAACCACTTTTGGAAAACCAGTGGCAGTAGTTTAGGACTTCTGCATGCAAATGGGTAGACTGTCTCAGTTACTCCAGCTGAAAGGTCAGCCATTTCAGTGCATACGGAATTTGGTTTGTAGAGTTTGTGAATGAAGTAAGACAACAATAGAGACAAAGTGAGCTTAGAAAGCACAGTAAAAGAATAGGCTATGATCAGTTGTAATGTTTTAAGTGTGGATCAACAGCCTATATTTTTCTTCTACTTGGAGCATTCTAATCCTATCTTATCCACAAGAATAATTAATTTCTATACAATAGATTACACATCATACAAATATAAAGTACTTTACCACCATGTAGAGATGATGATTTAATTTTGGCTTACAGAAAAAGACACTGCCTTCTCAGTCAACAGTAGTACTTCCAGCAGAGATCCTTTACAGCACAGGACTATCCACACACAGCTTTGTTTATTTTGCATAATGGAAGAGGATCATATCACAAGGTGTTGCCTTTTCAGGCAGCAGCTGTATAATCTATATTTACAGTCCTAAACTTCCGTATTTATTTTGCTGCTTGCTGCTGAACTTGCCTCCTGCCGGTACTATATGGAGGATGAAGTTTATTTTCAGAAAGCTGACGTGCCCTCCATTTATCTGTTGATAAAATTATGACAACATTTAACTGCTTTTTAACTCATAAAATCCTACAACTTCACACCTCTTGCATCTTTTGGTTTACAGACATTATTTTCATATAAATATACGAAGAATAAAAAATTGTGAATATGCTTTGGGTTTTATCCTTTACCTTGTTTTTTTTGTTTGTTGTCTTCATTATTACTTCACAGCAGTGCTAAATACTGTAGAGACATTCAAACAAAAAACAATAATTTTTGCAAAATTACATGTCAGAAGATTTATCATCAAAGCTGGAGGTGACTCGTAAAAGATCTTGCAGAGACTTCAGAATTATTTTAAGGGGCAAAGGAGGAAGAATTCCCATGGACTTTTTTTCCTCCTAGGAGTCAGAGTTTGGTAAGGACTTGATAAACACAGAAATGAAGGGGAACCAACAATGAACATAATCTGAGCAAGCAATTGGTAGTTCAATAAATATGATTATTTCAGGTTTTTGTTATTATTCCTTTAAACAACTTGCCCAGTATCATATAAAATAGATAGAGACACATAACTCTCAACCTGCCTTGTGTAAAGTTTCTCTAGTCAAGTCAGGATTAAGTCAAGAATATGGAGCAGTATTCAAACCTGCATAGACTCCAGGGCTTTTGTTTTGATCTCAGCAGTAGTATCCACACAGTAAAGTATTTATTTCTGTTGCCACTGTTACAGTCAGGCTTGATTGATTAGATCAATTATTCTGAAACTGTTCTCAAGATCAAGTATTTTTTGTGTTTTAACTATCAAGCGTATATTTTTTTTAATGGTAATATTGCCCAGCTTAAGAACTGTTAAAGTCTTAGCTCCTGAGCTGCTTTATCTTCAGTTAAAATTTCATACACACAATGGTATTGGATGGTGGGCTGGTTGGCTTTTTGGGTGTTTTGGATTTTTTTTCTGTTTGTTTTTTTAAAAAACAAACTGCAGGGGGACACAAAGAGCTCTCAAGTTCTGGTTAAAATTTCATTCCTTTAGCAAGATACACAGCCATCTTAGCCCTTAATAGACACACAAGACACCATACAAAGTTGTTGTGAAAAAGGATTATGTTAGGAAACCTGTGCTACCCAGTGGATAAATATTAGAATGAAATATATATTGGTTTTATATATATATGCACTCAATATATGTATTTATTTTATTATTGCTTTACAGCTTTGCTTTCCCACTACATATTACCCTAAGATGAGGTATTCACTGTTATCTTCAAAGTAAGAATATTTCAGTATTGCATTATTATGTTTTTTTGACTGAAACAGACAGTGCCAGCTACACAACACCCACCAATGGCCTGTTAGAGCAGCTTTTCTGGTTAATATAATTTGTGCTTTCACAAGGCCAATGGTAATTTTTACTTAAATAAAAAGAGAATAGGCAGTAAGTGACAATACCCTGTGCTCTTTTGCCTTTAGAAAGGCTGTACCCATCATCCCAGTCCATTGCCTTGTAGCATCATATTAGAATAATCCTTCCAAGTATCTCCTGAACATACAAGGGACCACACACTATCTTATCTTGGTTTGTATTGTTTGGAGGAAAAAGTGCTTTCTTTCAAAGAATAGGAGTACTTTATTGGGCTGTTGGCTGAAAGTGAAATGAGAGGGACTGGACATCTGTTCTGTTCAATGTTATAGCTCAAAATGTAGATTTTGTGAATATACAGAATTCATATTTCTTAAAAGCTGTTTTAACTGATTTTATGCTTGCTCACTAAATGGGAGAAATAACATTTCTGGTTTTTGTTATGTTCCCATGGAGTAAAGTGGCTGGCATTATTTGGAGCAGCAGGCCCACTAGGCACAGTAATATGTGGCTAATTTAGAAAGTTGCTGCCCACACAGGTTGTGACTTCTCAGTTCAATGGGAACAGCATTTAGTTTCTAATTTGAAAATGTGCTTGACATCTGCCACACACTGCCCTAGATATTCAAGGAGTCCTTTGACCTTCAAAAAGCAGATAATTATTCAAAAATCTCTCATTGTGTATGTTCAACACTTTTTTAATGTCTGTGACTAGGAAGAGAGGAATAGGTATTTTCTTCACAGCGAGATAAACCCACTAGGATTCTTAATGAACAACAGTACATAATGAGACTTCCAGATGTTTCAAAACTTTAAGACATCAATTAAGTTACATTTCTGAAACTTTTCTTTGTCTAGTCACTGATTTAATGCACACACACTTTCCCTTCTTTCATCAGAGTTCAGTTGTGTTGAGGAGAATATTAATACTGATCTCTCTCACAGCTTAAACAATTCTTAAAGAAATTTTATACAGTTAGGTGTAAAAATGCATGCCTAAATTAACAGCATTCTTTTTCTTCAGTTTTAGCAAAACAAAAAACCTTCTGTTTTTCTTTTAAAAAACAAAAACTGAAGCAATTAATAATGAACAAACTGAGAACAGCATCTAAACAGGTGGACTACACCTAAAGGAAATGCTTCCACTATGTATTTAAAAGCAATACAGGTAAGCAGGATCAAATCTTTAAGTGGAAATTAATTATAGATTTTGTAGCTGTTGAAACTATAACTGCATATTAATAACTCCAAGTGGCTTTAGAGTTGATGAAAGGAATAATTACTGTGATAAAAGGAACACCTTTCCAGGATCAAGATACTTTTTTTTTTTTTTTTTGCTTTGTAATCAAATTTAGCTCTCTAATTTTTTGGTCATCAGATTAACCAAATCCTGAGGAAAGAACACAACCTGTCTGATAAATTCGTGTCCATGAGTTCTAATAAAAGCATCATCACATAAAAGCGATAAGAAGTCCTCTAAGCATAGATCTATAGAGCACCAAAGATGTCTGTTACTACTTTGTGAGCTAGTTGGAATCATCTTCCCATGGATGAATAGATAGATATACTAATGGGTATCAACATTAATGAAGCACAGTATCCCAATAATTTCAGTCCTGTGATTGATTAGCTTTTGTATCTAAAACCAACAGCAGTTCTGTAAAAGACACATTTTCTTGGGTAGAGCCTTTACAGGTTTTAATTTCCAGACAGCTCTTTGCAGGGTAAGGAATGAACCACCATCCCTTTCTTCTCCATAGAGAAACTAAAATGTGTCTTCTTCCTGGCCACCTATTCTCACAAAACTTGGGGGAAGCTGACCATCTATGGCTACCTAATGCAACCTGCAACAATACTGTATCAAATTTGACCCAAATTGCTAATGAGTCTTGTTCACTTAGTTTAAACTTCAGTATCAACATCAAACTTAGTCAAACAAATAATAAAATATAACATTGCAAGAATGGGAGATCTTTGTAGGAAGACAAGTGGGAATAATACTATAAATATATTATATCATATAAAATGAATCAATAAATAGAAGCTAAACTCAGTTTACATAAAAAAGGTGTTAGTTATTGTCAAAAATGTGAAAAAAGAAATCCAGGTCAAGAGGGAGAAAACAAGGCTGGACTTAATACCTGTTGTTTCTTGGCCTTTTCCAACGAAATTAGATAAGCTGTATACTGTATCAGAAGGTATTTTTGGTGTGGGTTGTTTGGTTTTTTTTTTAATAAATCTATTTTCAGCAGTGAGTAAATGCTTGGTGCAAACTCTGGAATACAAAATTAATTAACTATCTATGAAATGGAACTAGGTTTCTAGTTTCATTTCATTCAATTTCTAGAAATGAAACTGGGGAGATGAGGGGGTTGGATGTTTGGATGTTTTTTAAATGAAGTTCACTTTGCATTAATATTTTTATGGAATTTTAAAAACATATTTTAAACTACAGACTATTCTTCAATTGTTCATTGTGACTGACCTAATCAGTATCACAGTATGCTTAGCAGGAAATTTGAGTTTTTCCTTGTAAAAAAAGTCTTAGACCACTTGGTCAAAATTTCGCTAACTTACTTTTGTACATTTTTCTCCACACAGTTCATTAAAAAAAAAACAAAAACAAGCAACAAACTGAAACAAATCTTTTATCCATTCCTATTGTTCCCAGAAAATACTTGATCATGCTCTATTTACATATGAAATGTCTTCCACGCATCAGACTTTTCCATAATGAGAAGAAATAACCAGAGGTTTGGAGTTCAGGTCAAATCCTCCAAACTGTCCACACTGGAAATCTTTCAATATGCACTACATTGGCTTTATATACACTCTTTGGGAGTTGTGCAAAATGAGGCATTTTTATTACCATGTCTACATTAGCAAACTTTGTGGTGCCAAAGGAGTTAATTCATAACGCAAAAGAGTTTGTGTTAGAAACCCAGAATCTGATCTGTTTGTGTTTTGGTGTTGCTCTAGCCTGGACTCGTTCTACATTAGTCCTCTAAAAAGAATGTCCATTATTGGCAAACTTGTCGAGCTCATCTCCCAGTTTAGTTTCATCTAAAATAATTCCATTTGCATGCTCCACGGTGTGAACTAAAGCACAGAAAGTTCAACTTCAAAAGTGTAATTCCTGATTTTAAATCTTAGATTTAAGTGCTAACCCAGATGGGTTCTCTGACAAAACATACATTTCAATCATATTCTAGCATTATGTATTGTTACTCTGGTGTCTGCAAAGCTGCCCAAAGAAATAGCATTTTCTGAAAGGGGTCTGAATACACTTAGAAATAACAGAAATAACCTTTAGAAAAAAATGAAATAAAACCCCAAAACCTTATAAAAATTACAATACCAGCCCCATTTCAATTCAGTGGTCCATCTACTCCAGTGCTGTACCTCTGACAGTGACCAGAACCTGGAAGAGACAACTGAAGGAACAAGCAATGCACAAGCTGAGCTGTCTGCTCACCTTTGCAGGGAAGATAAGCCTCTCTCTTGTTTGCCTGTATAACTGTTGCCATTTTGAATATTTATTCAAGTGGATTTTCTTTTTAAAATCCAATACCTTGGTTTCCACGTTAACTTGTACCAGTAAGAACCTTTTCTTAAAGGCAGTCTATTACCAATGAAAAGAAAATAATTTAAGTTTGGATTTCAGTTTTATTGAATATATCTGATCCTTGTATAAAGGAATAGCAAATAGGAAAGTAATTCTTTATGCTCCTTTCATTTCTCTTTTATAACTGAAGTATTTCCCCATTTGTCTCTTTTATAAGCAAAATTTGGATTTCATGAACATATGCAAACAAGCTTACATGCTATTTGTTCAGCTGCAATCTCTGAGAAGAAACATCTCAGTGAAATGTGAATTTGAAGTAAAAAGTGCTACATTCCTGCTATCAGAAAGAACAGCAGAATTGTAAGAAACAGTTAAAGGTAAATTTTCTAGAGTGGAAATTTAAAACAGGAAATTTATTTTAAACTAAAGGACTTTTTCATGGATCCAGAGTAACTCGGATTCAAATAAATAGAATTTTGGATCAAAATAAATAGATTTATATTTTTTTAAAGGTGCACAATATTATTTTATTTGTGACTATCTGGACAATAAATGTAGGACTACTTAAATTAAGATTGAAAAAGTTAAGTAGCTTTCTTGTATTAATCTTTTTCAGGTATGAAAACCTTTCAAAATTCAAATTAATAATATTCTTTTTAAAAAGAAAGTGATGTAACCCTGTCAATAATTTTCTTTTAATTATAAAGTACATCTACATTCACAAAGAACTTAATGAATGATAAAGGAAAGAAATTTGTAATTCCATTGTGTTAGTCATTCACAGTGGTAATAAGAGGTAATACCATACCTAATTTAATTAAACTAAATGTTTTTGTCTTAATTTACCTAGCTATTGTAATTTAAACACTGTTAAATCAGTATCATCATTTAATTAAAATTGAGACTAATTAATGGTTTCAGTTGTTGTTTGTATGAAAGATGTTGTTTTTCATTAAAAAAGCACAACGCCTTTTATGAGGTAAAGAACACACAACATTGCCTTAGGAACATTTCCTTCCAATCAAAGAATTCACAGTACTATGAAAACATATTATTATGTTAAACAGAGAGTAGAATTGTTCCCTGCACTCCACCCCCCCATCATACAGAGACAGAAAGAAAGAGAATCAACAATTGAGGTGGCATTTAATTTATTCTCAAGGAATCTTCCCACTTCATCACATTTTACATTTCTTAGTACTCACCAGGTCACGCCGTGCAGGTGCTGGGGAAAGGATTTGATTTTGTGCACTGTGAGAGTTTTCATCAAGGCTGAGAAAGAAAGAGAAAGAATGAGCTCACACACAGTTTTGCCATAGTTCAAGGTTGGAAAAATCCAGGTAAGATCCTGGTTCCAAAAGAGGGATATCTTGAATCCCAGTATTGTTTCCCAGGAAAAAAAAAAATAAAAATGTGCTTGACTGGAGTTCAAAAACTACCTGGGTCATTACAGAGCTGACCCAGAGTTTGATTTTATTAGAAATTTCTCAGGATAGAAAACTGGAGGATGGGCAAAAAAGATGTAAGGACTAAGTTGAAAATTCAGTCTTTGTCAGTTTTTCTTCATGATTTTCAGATATGGAAAGTTTCAAACAGTTATGAAGGAGATTTGCTATGAAAGAAAATAAGCAAAAAATTCTCTGTCTGAAGAACAAACTTTAAAAAAAAATAAACTTTAAAAACCCAAACACACTCTGCAGTCTCATGGTGAGTCCTTTGTAAAGTGACATTAAAAGGTGATTTGCATTAAAAAAATGTTTAAAAGAATTCAAGGTAGAAAGCAGAGTACTATTAGTAAAAAAAAAAAAGAAGAAATAACTAAAGACAAGAGAATATTTAGAACTAGTCACTTAACATTTTTTAGGCATCCTTGAAGCCTGTATCTGAAAATAGCTGAAGATTTTTGATAGGTCTGAATAAGTGCCAGCCTTTTCCTTGATGTACATCAGATGGAATAATATGGATGTACAAGAATATACGTTTTATATCATTCACTGATGAAATCAATATTTACCTGTTGAAAACTCCAGCAACTCATTGTGAAATACATTAGTGCTTTTTCCTTCTGATTTTGGGGTTTGTGGAGGCTTTTTTCTTACTATTCAGTTACTTTGAAGTTTTATTACAATGAAAATAAATAGAAATTATATACATTCGGAGATAAAATTGAAGCACCTGTTTTGTGTTTTGCAGGTGAACTGCCAACTCTTCGAAAGCAGTATTCCAAATCTTGTGTGACCAGCACTTGTGATATATCAGCAAACCTAGAATGTTACACAAACAATTGTAATGTGTTCTATCAAATATTTGGCCAAACTGGATGCAGTAATCAGAAAGATATGAGCTACTCCTCAACATTAAGGCTTTTTGAGGGTTTTGTGAACTCTCAGAGTCCCTATCTGGCTATTTGTGAGGCATAAAGCGGATGTTTTCCATCATCTTCAGTAGGATCGGATTTTTTGGACCTTCTTATTTCTGAGGAAGATATGAAGGTACAATTTCACTCTCTAAGGAAGTTACAGCATCATAGACTCTTCTGATTTATCACAAGGGTTGCATTTTTTTCTTTATTCTAGCTATTTGTTGTACTTGATATACATACAGCCAGAAGCAGAGAGTATCAGAGAGTATAATGACAGACTTCTCCCTCCCATTTATTTATTTTTTTGAAGCTTAACTGTACATTAGTCAGTATATCAGGAAGAATTTCTGCTTCATTAAAACTGGTTGATAAAGTAGTTATGATTTTCTTGGCCAAGTTTTCCCGTGAACTGAAAAAGAAAGTATTAGAGGGTTTCTTCTTGAAAGCAGTAAAGATGATTTGTATATCAATATAAATTATTTCAGTCATTATAAAATAACAAAAATATAATTTCAAAACAAACTGATTCCTTTTCAGAAAGTGTCAAAACACGTCTTTAACAATTTTCAAAATTCAGTTATTTCTTCTGCAGTAGCTATTTTGCTATTGAAACATAAACTTAAGTAGTTTTGGATCTCCTACAGCTCTGCTTTTGCAAGTTTATTATCTATCTGCTTAAAGTACCATAACAAAGTATGGTCATCGTGTATCTGGGAAAGGTTATTTATCCTAATTGGATTTTGACTAATTTCACCCAAGCCAAATTTCATGATTCCATGGGTCATCTGTCCCCCCCAAAGAAACAACCAAACTAAAAATAACATAAACATGCAACTTCTATTTCAGCCCTTCCCTTTTTATGTAAGAGTATTCCAAACCTTCTGCAATATGAAGAGGGTGTGATACAATATCGTCATGGAGAACAGCGTAGTTTCATGGACTGGTAGTCTTTTATATTAGTATTTTAGCACTTTACCAGAGACCTTTATAGCAAAGGAACATTGAACTTTGGCTATATAAATATTTGTATATATGCATACATAGATACATTTATAATTAGTAGCCCATATAAAGCCAACATCTCAGTATGTTAAGGAAAGCCTAACTGAACACCCCAAACACATCTTACATGTCATGATATAAAGTTAGGTAAGGACCCTTCTGCAGTAGCACTTCAGTAGTCCAACGCTAGAGGATCTTTTATTGCAGTGATAAAATTACAATGAAATTAAGAGCTTTCAATGCTCATGTGGTCTAATAGAATTCATGATATGTGTAACGGTGGAGTATGAAACCCTTTAATCTGTTAAGCTTAACCTGTAAAACCTCCTCTTTTCTTAAATAAAGAAGGGAGAGAACATTGGGGGTTAAAAGGAAAGTAAAGTGAAAAAGAGAATACAGACAGTGGGAGACAAAAAATAGCAAGGGCAAGGAATATAATAAAATAGATTGACAAGTACCTGTAAAACTGCTGCCTACACAGTACATTGCAAATTACAAGTCATGGTCTATAGACAAAGCATTTGCAACAGCTGAGTTATCAAAAGGACTTAGTCCAAGGCTTTAAAAAGCCATTTTGTCATTTTATAGGGGAAAAAAAAAGAAAGAAAAAAATTGTTTGCAAGGAATCACAAGTCAAAGTCATCAAAATACACATAAGTCAAATCTGCAGTCAGTAGAAGCTACTTAGGAGATGCAGGGATGAGCATTGCAGAAAGAAATGTTAGCATTTAAAGTGAAAAATTAGGGACAAAATTACTTAGACAAGATAGGTGACACACCCTATACACATCATGCATGACATCATATTATATATGCAAATCTAACAATACATGGCAATTCTTCTGTGGTAACGCACTAGTACATCCAGAGAGACTATTGAAAGGCAAACATTCCAGAGTTCCTTAGGAGTTCAACCATAAAATTTTAAATAGAGAATTATGATTGAAAAGACACGACTTTGAGTTTTAAGAAGATGTGGGCACATAACCGTACCAGTAAATTGAATGTGTCTAGAAAGAATCTCAGTGTCTGAGGCCAGCTGACACAAAATGGCCTCTGTCTATAGTATTAAACCCTCTTATTTGCTGGAACACAGCAATTGGATGCAAGTGCTTATTGGGCATTACTCCTGAGCTGTTCTTAGGAAGGCTTTGGAAGGATAGTTGTTGGCCTCGGCTAAACCTATTTAATTGGCTAGTCTTGCATTTCAAGAATACGGGAAATCACAGGGCAGCATACTATTGTCAGGCTTAATCTTAGTAGTGTAAACATATTCATAGATTTCCAGAAAGTGAAAATGCATTATAAAGACCAATCACTAACAAATACTACGTCAACAAACTCTATCCCTTACACAGGGACTATTAAGCTCCATGCACATTCAGAGAGAGCACACTACGCCCCTTAAGAATCAGTTCTGCATTTGCTTTCTACATCATATTCTTCCCATATTTGATGGAAAGTGACTTCTCTGTAATGCAGTAGGACACAGAAAATTATTTTACCCTTTAGGCAGCTAGAGAAGGCCTTTCTAGAGCCTCGTGACTTTTCTCAGGGTGGCTTTACTGAACCACTGTTGATGAACTCCAGCTCATCAAGTGCTGTGGCACTCCAGCTCTTGAGCAGCCACATCGTTTAACTTCAGCTTCTTCAACCATTACTAGACAAACAGCCAGCCTCAGCTGATTTGTTTTTAGCCCCTCAGTAACTGGATGGGTTATGGAAATTATATGATAGTATTTTAAATTATACAGCTACTCTTCAAAAAAATACTTCAGATGACTGCAAACGCAGACCAAAACGGAGTCAAGACGAAAACCTTTTTTTCCTTTTTACTGTTTGGAAAGGGAACGTGTAAATTCCTCTCCTTTAGCTCTTCTATGGCTCCCTCAAGAATTCAGCTATTACAATGATAGTTGCAAATAAAGCTTAGCTATTCTCTTACTGTCTCTAACCCCTCAACCCATCTTGGAATTCTCCAGCTAACCCCACTGCATGATGTACTAAAATTATTTCTACAGCTTCTAGGCTCTGTTGCCTGTTTCCATTTTCTCTATCTCTGTCAGGTCAATGTTCTTCATATGGAATTTCCTTTAGATTGAATTTCCAAACCTCTGCAGAGTCATCAGTTCTTGATTATCCTCCCTTGCAGTACTACTGAAGATAAGCCTTGAATCCATGTCTTATTAGGAACTATAAAGATTCAAGAAATCACCCAACAGTGCAGCTATACTGTTGTGCCAGAGGTTGTATGGCTCA
The DNA here is from genome assembly GCF_963921805.1 of Phalacrocorax carbo. Taxonomy (NCBI): domain Eukaryota; kingdom Metazoa; phylum Chordata; class Aves; order Suliformes; family Phalacrocoracidae; genus Phalacrocorax; species Phalacrocorax carbo. Next base: position 36,191,321 of record NC_087513.1, on the reverse strand, counting down.
CTGAAAGCTTGCCTTTGATCACTGGGCAATAATAAACCTTATTTATGTTGTCTTTCACCTCAGGCTCAATAAGGGTGGAGTTAAATGTTAATGACTGAGACAACAGTAGCCGTGACCAGAGGCTTCTCTTATTGCAAATGCAGAGGAATAAGAATTGATTTAGTGGTATCAGCATTAGTGCATGGGAAAAAAGGGACTGAGATAGGAAATTCTAAAATCAACAGAGATCAAGAGATACTAAACATTGACAAAAGGGTCCTGAGAGTAACTCAAGAGAAATGAAAACTTCTGTGCGGGGTGCTGGCAGTCTTAGACTGCCAGAGCAGCTGCCTCAAAATTTGATGGTACTGCTCTGAGAAGCTTTAGAGGTAGTCTGGGTTGTATTAGAACACTATCTCAGTCTGTTCAATTTTTCCACTGTAGAAAAAAAAATCTTACAAGGCACTGAACATTGCCTGACTGTTTAGTCAAAAGGGACAGCAATGCCACATAAAAGAAACTCACTCAGCACTTTTAAACAGTATCTTATTCAGGTAATATAAGTATCTACTCTAGCTTAAAATATTACCTTGTGTTTTAGTTGAGCCATTATCATTGATAAGCAGATTTTTAATCAAGGAAATAAGGCATAGTTAATTATGTGCATGGGTTGATCTTTAAATTACACTTTATTAGCTGTGTTCATCACCTTCCAGCCCACAAACCAGGTATGACATGGCAGTTCTTTCTTTAACTACTGCTTGCAGAGATTACAGCCAGAACCAGACTTGATCCAATTAGCAAACAATGTCCTTATGTGAAAAGTGAAAAACTGCTGACAGTTGCAACGACTGCCATTAGTGCTCTTCAGTTAAGAGATTCTCTAATTACAGAGCTTGACATCCTCCAAGGTACCATGATAGCCTGAAGATGCACTGTGAAAAAAAAAAATAGGCTACAGGTGTAAACAAGACCTACTCAAAAAAGTAAACCACCAGTCACCATCACATCAAAGAAAATGTTACAGTTTGAAAGAACTGTAACTGCAGATGTGGGATGATAAAATGTCTTCTTTAAGGTAGGAAAATTAGTACCATTATTTGATAGGGATTAATATCTATGAGCTGTCTAAATCGTAACAAATCCAATGCAATTTATTTCCATGAAGTTACAAGTTCATTTGTTTTGCTGGCCAGAAATATTTGTTCTCAGTATGGTGTGTCAGATGCTGTTTTTTCTGGAATAGAGATATATACTACAAGATTTAAAATGTCTTTTTTAGGCCTCACAGCTTTTTTAAACCCATAAAAATCTGTGAAATAAGATTGACTACTTTGATCTTTATGGGAGATTCTCTGCTCTTAAGCTGCTCCTGTAGGTGGCCCTTGTGAAAAGAGTGTCCACACCAATTGTGTGGCACAGCCTACCATCTGTATTTCATGCTCAGTTAACATTCTTTGCAACATAAGTTTTGTCCAAGATACCTCATTTTTTGCCAGTGTTCCCCCACATTCCATATATCTTATGTTTCATCTTTAGCTGTTGACTGTTTCTGTGATGAAAAGAACCAATGTTAGTAAGTATTCCACTATGTTGATGTATTCTGCTGTTTCTTCACTGAAAATTTTACATTGGAGGCCTTCTGCATACCATTTGTCAAACAGATAATGTGTGGATAACACATAGAACAGCCTGAAAAGAAGAGAAAGTTCCAGGAAGAATATATTTTTCAAGAAATGTAATGGCATGACCCAGAGCTGGGGAAGAACAACCCCTCAGCTAAGAACACGATAACAGAGGACTACTGAAGTTCATTAAGATGGGTGTCTTTTTTCCTAAATAAAAAACACACAAACAAAAAAAAACCACACAAAAAAAACCCCAAAACATACTAAGGAGCATGAAGAGAGACCAAAAATACAAGTGCCTATGTTATCATGAAATGACATACAAATACCTCTGGATAGATAGGTAAGAAATATTGAGCCTAAGGCATATATATACACCCTTCTTGGAATTCATCAGCATGGTTTAGATGTTTCATGGGTATATCCTCAAGTGATCCAGAGAATCACGTAGAATTATTACCTAATCAAATTGCAAAATTCATTGATGTGTGATGTAATTAAGCAATGAAGTTTGAATGTGTTCATTAAATTGGAATTGAAAATAGATGAAACTTTAGGGTCAAGGTCCTTCAACAGCTAACTTTACCCTAAAGTCCAATCTAAAACAGATGCAATTATTAGTTTAACAGTTTAATGAAATCTCATGTAGTCTGAAAAGGTTAATCAGTCCCTCTTATTGGACTAAATCCACATGAAAAGAATGCCAGGTTTGGAAAATGTTATGGAATCAGATACATGCACCGTTCTGGCCAGGATTTCTTCCAAAGGCCTATGAAAGTATGAATATGGCAGAGTTCAGTTAGGGTATCAGTTTGAAAAAAACAGCAAAAGAGGTTGTTACATAGAGAAAATATAATTTCCTTCCTAGGGAATGTCATAATTGTCAGTAGAAAGATAGCATGTTTTCTATCATGATTTACACAGGTTTGATGGAATCTCACCTGAGCTTACTTGAAGTTAGCTAATAGTAGTGAAATTTCAGGCTCCAGCTTTGTGAGTAATTGTCTGAAGTGTAGGCAGGGTTTAAGCTGTTGCAGATAATTACTGGTTTATTAGGTAATCTAGTATAAATCTACATTGGTTAGTAGCCCTTTATACTGGGAAATTAAATGCATTTGTGTGGAGAATTGGTGTTAGATGAAGTTCCATTTAGCTACCTTCTACTAAAGAAGAATCAAAGACTAAGTAATAAAAAGTCATCTACCCAAGCTATTGTGGAAAGCAATGTCATTGTCATTATTGAGAGCAATTGCCATTGGAATTATAAAATTACAGGCTGATCTATTTGGATAGCCTTACTTCTAATCTTGAACTAACTCTTTCCACAATAATAACCTAGGACATTGCTGTATGTATGGATGAAGACAACACTGCATTTCTCTGTCTGATCTTAATTGGATGCTCTGAATATGAAAAGACTATGAAAACTGGAAGAATATTTAATTCAGGTAATCAAACATGTTGATAGATAAGGCAGTAGTTACAAATCTACAAGAGAACTAGTAATGGGAGGCTTGGTGGGTCTTTCTTTATCTCCCTTACACACACCTCCATTTGCACTTCATGTGATCCCACATGTCCCTCTATGAGTACATGACTGCTTGAGTGTACTAACTCAAAATCAGAGTCATCCTATGTGGCTTCCAGACTGAAAGTTACCTGTATTCATCAGGAAAAAACAGGCATAAGAGGTTTGCCCCAGAATACACCACATAGGCACATCATAGGCTCTTCAAATTACTAGAAAAAGCACAAACTTTGCTAATGAGCTGTCCACTTTATGAACTTAACACATTTTCATAAACATATATCGGCAGGTTCTGTCTGTGGGCGACCAAGGTCTACCTGTAAAACAGCATGGTCATTGCAGGTCATTTCTGAAGTGCTGAAGAGGGAGGCAAGCTGAAAGATTATGTTGTGCATAAATGTTGTATTTGGTTAAGTCCAGCTAAGCCCAGACTGCTAAGTTCAGACTGCATAATTAATCTTTCAAGGCAACCAAAGGAACAGGGGAAGGAAGAGGAAGAGGAATTCCTTATAAGCAATTTTCTCTAGTTTGCTTCATTCCTAGCCCGTGGGCACATAGGCCAGATTTTCAGTGCATTAACATTTACATGGAAATGTCCTCTAGGAAAGCAATCCTTCAGAAGCCTACATCGGGCGTAGAGATCCCCATTTCTTTTCTTATCTACCCCATGGCCTCTGGAAACAAGGTTTCAGTATTTTATGAATGCTGTTTTCAATATTGTTCTAAGCAAATTGCATTGAAATGATTAGGGAAGAGTTGTACCTCAGGGCTATGTACAGCTGATGACATTCACAACAGCTTGCATGGAGCTCAAGGTTGTAGGAGGGACTGGGCTGGCACATACTAATCTCATGATGTAAAGGCTGTGATACTGTTTGTACCAGTTCAACTCTCTGTTCAGTACATGAGGACCCATCTACTGTCCATACTGTCACCCTCCAGGACTGGGGTAAAGAATGGAGAGAAAATAAGCTGAGTACACCACATGCTTCCTCTTACTTGTGACTGCTTTCAAATTACTATCCATGAGAGTAATGTGAACAGAGGTTTTTATTCTCTTTTATGGCTACTTAGACTCAGCATTTCTAGAGCAAGTAGACATTTAAAACTGTAGAGGGATATCAGAATTGATGCTTACAAAAACTCTGCTAGGTACATGTTGAGCTTTTAGGTAGAAGTCCCAAAGTCCAGATTATGAAGTAACCTGCCCATTAACAGATATAGAATTATAGAATCATATAATAGTATGCTATGTGCTTTTGCTGTTGCTGCATGTTTCTTTGCACAAATTTGTATTTAATTTTTTTTAAAAAGATTAATTTTAAGCAGTGTGATAGCAAGTTGTTCATTATTAACTATTCCTCTCCTCCTCACTGTCAATGCTGTTTCCCAATTTGTTCACCAACTGTAAATTATTTAAGTTCTTTCCTGTTTTCCTAATATATACATTTATGATAATGATGTTTCCATTGTTAACTGAGACCAAAAGGCTTTACTGCAGCACAAATATTGCACTGTAAACACAAATAGCAGCAGATGACTATTGTTCAAAATTCTAGGGACTTACTGAGAAAGAAATATTGTGCATCAAAATAAGAGGGGAAAAATAACTGAGTATATAATGATTTTTTTAAAAATTCCTTTATTGCTGAGAAAGGACTAGTCATGCAGTTTTTTTTTCAGATCTAATTCGTTCATTTACAATGTAACTTTTTTAATGAGAACAGCAATGGTTGCAGAGGTAAACAGTAAGGCTAGGAGGTCTGGGGACCACAGATCACTGTGATGATTGCTTTCACAGCAACAACATCCTTCCACACAAAATGCTTTTATCCTGTGCAGGTATTACATGCAAATATAATTTCTGTTCTAAACTGAGGAATGAAGGGGTGGAGTGAATGAAACCAACCTTTTCAGGAAGTTTGTCTGTTAAGTGTGGGTACTTTCATAAAGCAAATAGCCTTCAGAAGCACCGTATCATCAAAATGAATGCTCCAAGCTCATATTAATTCCAAGTATGAGTTTCTTTTGCTCTACCATGAATCAGGCCCCAGATCAGATATGAGCCAAAAATGAACACATAGTTACTGCTGGATAGGTTTTATATCTTTCAGAACACAAGTGCCAGAAAGGAAAAAGCAGTTCAATTAAATAAACCTGGTTTAATCCTGTTTTATTAAAAACCTGACTCAGGCTTTGGATCACAGGACAACCATCCAACCTCTGAAAAATTGAAACAACCAGAAGTTATCGGCCATTAAACCCTAGGTGGACCAGACTCTCAGTTTCTTGACCTTCTGCATCCCTTTGTATATGCTTCAAGTGTAGTCAGTGAAAGAACAAGAGAAACAGTTCTGCTGCTTAAGAAATACTTTTTACATTGGGAATCTTAATCACCTGGCCTACTTATTATTTTATTATGGAAAATAAACAAAAAAATTTGTAATTTCCTCCTGTATTAGAGATTTTAGTAGAAGACTTTTATTAACACACACACAAAAAAACCCCAACCCAACCACAAAATCAAAAAACAACTCGGGGGTATTGATAGACATGTTAAGCCCTAAGCAAAATTGGTATGTGCTTAAATGTCACATTTTGTCGCAAAATGTTATGCTTAGTGTTCTAGTTGGCTGCATAACGTGGGAGCCAGGATGCTGTTCTACAAATCTGGAGAGAGAAAAAAAGGATCACTTAAACTTATGAACAGACTTGTGGCAATTTTCTTGCATTCAACATCAATAGTATTTAATGGATCTTCAAGATTTTAGAGCTGTACTTAAGCACATTTAACAGGACTGAAGCCCTAATGACCGTCATATAAAGTTGCCTGTCATATTAGATTTCAAATAGATGAATTTTGATTAATATATATTAATTTTGCTCTTTTTGACTTTTGCCTGACATATTTGGGTTATTAGGGAAATTCTCAGGTATGGAGTTAACATTTGTTATTTTTTAAGTCAGAGAGTCTTATAAAGGAAAAATAAGATTTTGGTGTTTTCATAAACCTTATCTGGCAAAACAATATGATCTAAGGATGTAGAAGGTGTATCTTTTTATTAAACAATACATCTGACTTGTATGACATTTGCAAGTACCCTGCCGTGAAAGTATGACAGTTTATTTAATGGGCTTAAAATCAGTGCAATTTATTTTTATCCCTTACACATTTGCAACTTAATGAGAGAGTCACATGGACCTTATATTAACAAAGCCCATGTTATCAGAACAGCTAAACTCTTCAACTATTTTTATGCAGTTAACTGAAGAGAAATGTTTCCTTATATGTCAAAGGCAATCACCCCTTTCTGTCTTAGCTAACCAAGTTTTCAGAGTGCTAGTCTTCTCATATTTTCAATTATTTACTCCATCACATTTGATGAAAACTTTTGTATAGTCTATTATATTCACAACTGAAGACGTTAAGATTAGGACATACTCTCTACAATGGAAGGCTGGGTTAAATATTTAGTTGATAGAAAATGGTGACTGTATCTCCTAGCACCCTGATTCCTCCCTTCCAGATATGTGTTGCAAGTGACCAGTTTTTTACCCCTTTTATGAGATATATTTTTGAAAATATTACTTCAGTTTTCTTTCTGTGATCTTTTAAACAAAAAGAAGTGTTTATGCAGCTTTTATGTAGCACTTCATCAGGGTACATTAACCAGTAGAAAAGATATACTCTGACAAAACTCCTTTTGAAAGCCACATTTGACTGAGTAAAGAAAGATTTAATGATTAATTATGACTGCAAAAACACTTTGTTTGGTTTCACTTGTTATTTGAACATTTTAAGTATTTGTGTGCATGTTCTTCCAATGTTTTTAAGTATTTTCTAAAAAGAAATTCAGTTACAAACAAACCATCAAGTCACATTACTTTCAGCAATAATAATTTTCCTATTAACAAGTTTCAAGTCAATAGTAAAGATCAGTCCACTTGAGATCTCATCGACATTTTTCAATATTACTTTGGAGGAGGAAGTGGAGGTCATTCTGAAAGGAAACTCAGTAGTACTATTGAGACTAACACAAAAAAAAGAAACTTCCTGAAGAACGGCTCAATGGCAAGTGAAATTTGTGCTTGTATTTGAGACATTTCATGGAAATAGAATCATCTCCAACACCTATAACTCATTCCCAGTCAGACACTGCTCTCCAATAATGTAGTAGTAATTACCTAATTGCTTCATCCAACTATGTGTTTTCTCTGACTTTAGGCACGTTTGCAACTCTGTATTTTTCCACTAAGGATTCAGAACAGCTGTGACACTGTTATATGTATAACACATATATATGTATATGGTATTGTGGTGTGTTATATGTATAACACACATATATGTATATGGTATAAAGCAGCAGAATCAACAGCAAATTCCTACTGGCACAATGCCTTCCCTACTAAGTAACAAATAATTTTACTTCTCTCCATCCCCCAACTTCATTCCTTTCCTTTTTTCTTTAAAATACTACTTCTTCAGCAAATTGTCTTTCTTTCCTGACATACTGCAAAAAGAATTTCAGAACCTATTGCAAGTTTTTGTGACTGTTTGTTAACCTAGTCTATTTTTAAAAAAATTGCAACATTTAACACATTTTTGACATTTCCTCAAGGACATGCAGTCTACCCTACAAAAACAGAGTAGTGAATGACATAAACTTAATGGCTGCTTAATTTTTAAGAAACGTGACCATCTTCCATTAAGTGTATGCGGCTTTCAGTTTCAAGTCAAAAGCATCCAAATCAATATTGCAAAGAACTTCCATTTAAGCCTATAATCAATGCTTGCCAATGCTGAATGAACATCAATTATTAATAATGGATGTGGTTTGGGTTGTTTTACTTATGTCTGCTTTTAGAGTATTATAAAAGATTGGCCCTGCCAAGTGCAGCCATTACAGAAGTATCACAGCCCTGAACATAAGGAAAAGAAAGAGTGAAAATTATGACCGTTTGTAATGTTTACTAGCCACACATAGCCCTGGCTGGGTTCTATTTTTTTACCTAAGCCCCTACATCTTCTGTTAAATTTGGACATCCTTGTTGCTGAATGCATGTAGCACAGGAGAGAGGGAGTGAGTCTAGCTGTAACATATGAAGAGATCACAAAAAGAAATACCAGGATCCTGAGAAAGCGGTAAAGCAGCATGGCTTCTTTTGCCTCAGTGACTACATGCACATGGAAGGGCAGCGTCCACTTCCTGATTTTGAGCCTGCGCATTGCTTTGCTGTGCCATAATGTAAGGGTCTTTTGGTCTGGAAAACTTGGTACCTAGGTCAGCCAGGAGGGAATGGATGTTACTATACGATATCCCAAAAGGAAACCTTGACTCCTGTGGTCCAGATCTCACCACACCTACAAAACTTAGCAGATCTGCACAACAAAACAATAGGAATGGAATTAATCTCATTTAACCATCTATAAGTCAGGCATGTGATCTCAGTAAGTAATTTAAGCTCCTTTTGCCGGCAAAGGAGAGAGAAACACCCAAAGGCAATTCAGCCCACTTTCGTTAGTCACTCACATTAACATGGTATAAATTACCCCCACAAAGTTCTGCTTTCTCCCTTAATTGAGAAGAAAAATCCCAAAATGGGGACTGTAAAAGAACAAGCAAACTTCAAGATTGCTAAAGCTGTGAGAAGAATATACTTTGGTGTAAGAAGAATTGAGAATTTTTTACATAAAAGGAAAACAAGTAGTTTACTGTATTAATATTAAAATTGCTTTCAGAATATTTTAAAGATGTAAATCAGCCTTAGACTTTTAGTTTTAAAACACAGAGTGACCTAGTCCAGCTTCCAGTTTTGCCTCCCTGACAGTCTGTTTCAACATCCTGCCTGTAATTGCCCTTCTTTTGCCTCTAATTAGTCTCAATTTCTAGTTTCCAACACTGTCTTTCTTTTGGCTCCATTCAAATTCAGCATCCCGCCATCTTGTGTTGGTTGGGCACTGGCAAATGAATCAATGCAAGATAGAAAAAATGCTTCCCTTCAGTTTGGTGACCTGGTTGTAAATGCAAACCCGGTACACTGTAGAAATGCAACTGCAGGAATTTGCAGAAAGTTCAATGAATAGTTTGAGTTGAAAGGGACCATAAAGGTTCTGTCCAGTCTCTTTCTCCTTTGTGGTTGCACATTCTCAGGACATCGAAGTATGGCACACAGAAGATATATGCCTAATAAAAATATTCTTTTGCAAAATTTTGGGACTTCATTTAAAAACGTTGAAAACTAATTGAGGAAAAGTTTACCAAAAAGGATTTAATCTAGGCAGAATAGTATTTCAAAACCATTAGACTTGTTTGGGTTGAAATAGTGAAAAATCAGCCTTAGATAGACATCCCAAATCTCAAATACCAAATCTAATTTAATAACTTCTTTTGACAAACAATATAGTCAGATCTCAAAGCTGGTTATTGAGAATAGATGTTGAATATCTTTAATGAAACTTGACAAAATATGTAATGAAAAATGGAGATGCTAAGGAATAATATTCAACAAAACTCATCTTGCCTCATGTGAATGAAATAACTTTGGATTTAATGTAAATAACTGTCAGTCAGAGGCCATAGATACTGAATAAATTTCCTGGAATACCCCAACCTCCCAAGACAAATGAAGTTATCAGTACATGACATCATCAGTAGATGTGAGGTAAATGCCTTCTTCAGTGGTTTTAGCCAGGGGTGATTTCTTCCTGTAGAGTATCAGTGTCTTCTCAGGAGAGCAGTGGGATTTTATTCAGCCACACAGTGCTCACAGAGGTCCATGAATGTCAGAAAAGATGGCAGTTGCTTTTAAGATTTTTACTTACCTTGGAGAAGCCATGCTTTATAAAAATGGTGATCAGTAAGCTGGGGAGAGAGATGACATAACCAATGACTTAAGTGTTTGTAACTTTATCATACACAGCTTCAGTGGGAAGGAAAAGACCCTCGCCCAAACACTGTAGTCCCTGTCCTGGTGCTTTGGCCTCCACTCCTCTTTCAAGGCAGATGTCGCCCTCCAAGCCTCATGGCTATGCAGAGCCATGGCTTCCCTCGAGGGTCACCAAAGCCCCAGATCAGCTGCAGCCCTGCACAGTGTAAACAAGAGTACTGTTTTGCTCAGTGTGATAATTCTGGAAAATTTGTCATGCTCACATTATTAGAAGCAGCAGCAGAATTACATGGAGCTTTTATATAGACACTTTGCTTATTTATTTAGTGAAATAACAGCTGGAGAAGAGAATATTTCTTTCCAAGCTGACTTCTTTTGCACAATTCAGTATATCCTTTTTTTCCTGATGGGCTTCTGTAAATCTGGTCTCAATATGTTCTTCTCAGCAGGGATACCAGTGGTATTCTAACTCCAAATGTGAGATGGATGCTATGTTGCTTTTGTTATATGAAGAGCATATGCTTTTTTTCACAGTAAACTTTTGACATTGAATTTCGCTTCATTCTTTTAATGTCATTCTGTCTGGACTGACTTCTCTTTGCTTCCATTTAAGAGTACCTCAACAATTCTGTGTTCAGATTGTCCCCTGGTTATAGACCAAAAGATGGTTTGTTTCTGTCTTACGATTTTGAGTAGAAATATCAGATGCTATTACGGTCTTTAAGGTATGAGTAGATCAATGCAGAAAAATGATAACAAGTGGGCAGTGAAAAATTCTATGTTCAGATTAACAGGAGGAGGTTTTAATTAGCATAATATATGCAAGATCTGCCAGGACACATCAGCACATAAACTACAGAATTCAGCTGAAATTAGGTCACACTGGAATAACAGCTCCTCTTTTAGAAGATGTTCTATTCATTCGTTTCTAAATTTTTTCTTAACACAGTCTCTAGCTTTAGTGATCATGAAGAAAAACTTGAAAATGTGAAGTAATCACAAACCACTGTAGAGAACAAGAATAAAAAGCCAACCAAACCAAGAAGGAAGAAGAGAAGTAAAATAATTTCTTACTTTCTGAGCAAAAGATTTTGACTGTTATTTCCTCTTCTCCTGCCTTTGTGACAAGTGACATGATTGTATGGAGTACTAAGTAGTCCCACATAGACAAGCAATCTAGTCAAGCTCTGCCTAGGAAGCTAATGTTACAGCCCTTAGTGAACAACAAATATGAGTGCTTTGGCAGTGAAGTTTGTACTCTAGCAGCACAAGCCCAGTGGGCCTGCAGCTCAACAAGGCTGTGTCCCCTTTACTGTCTGCTGCACTCAACCTCCTGTAAAGGAGTTTATACTATTTGTCTGGCCTGTTAGATGTTATGTCCATAAAAGAATATAAGATTTATGCCAATAGATATAAAATGAGTAGACGTTATGTTGGCTGAGCTTGCATGTAAGCAAATCTCTGGGCCACTAACCCTCTCCCAAGACATTCATACAGACATTTTGGATTTTAGTGGAGCTTGAGATGAAGTTTGAAATACAGCCATGACAAAGAGCTCAGCATCACTGGATATCACTATTGACTACAAAGTAATGGACAGTATGCTTTCTCTATAGTTTGATGTATGACTTATATAGCAATGTTTTTAATGTCTACCTATCCTCCTTTAGTGAGGACTTCTACCTCATGCAGATCTCCCTACTCCAAGGACACTCTGATTATTTTTTTTTTCATTTTTTCACTGTATTATATGGATTAGGAATGGTTTTTACCTCAATATATCAGAGACCATCAAAGGCAATGGTGTATGGGGACATGCTAGTAAGTACTAAGATACCAAGCTTCACTTGGGTTCCTGTGGATTGAAACTAAGTTTAGGGTGTCCACTTGGTCATATTTTTTAACAACTGTAAATTTACTGTTAGTGAATATAATACCTCAGATCACCAGAATTCACAATGTGGGTGGGACTGAGATAACAGCAAATTTTTATTCTGGGATGGGGGCCTCTACTAGCATCTTGGCCCCTTTAGAGAGGGAGAAATTACATTGCACCAGTATTTCTCTTGCATCTTCAGACTCATAAGGTTATTATGTGAAACCAAGTACAATTTCAAAAAAAAGAAAAATCAGGGCATCAGGTACCTATATTCAACACTGACCAAGAAGGCAGGAATGAAGGTAATCAAAGGTCACACAATTGGAAAAATGCTACACAGGAAATTAAGATAAAGAAGGAGATGTAACAAATTTCTGACTTTTTTTGAAAGCAGGAAATATTTTTATTACTATCTTTGAAGATTTTTTGGTTTGTTATTTTTTTCTACATTTTGAGCAAAAAGGGAAAATGCAAACTATCCTACAAGATTTCCCATTAACCATTTCTTAAAGAGGAAAAAGAACTCATTTCAGGTATTACACACCCAAGGTAAACACAAGAGGAGTACAAAGAAGGAATTCTTTTTAACAGTCATATTGAGAAATTCCTAACATTTAAAGGGCAGATTTTATATAAATTTAAATTAAATGCCCCCACATATAATAAAAAAGACTGAAACTTTAAGTAGTAATAATGGAATGAAACAAAGGAGAAGAAATTAAACTGGTGATCACAAAGACATTGTAATTACAGTGCTAAACATGCTTAAACAAGATATGATTACACACCAGTAGGAGAACTCCATAACAAGCAAACCTGCATAAGTTGGAGTTGAATAAGAAAAAAAAATTATCTTTTTTAAAAAAAAACACTTTATTTTTCAAACTTAATCTTATGTTTAACATTCAGAATAAAAATGTATCTGGATCCTTCAAATATTTCACAGTTTAACCCTGCATATCTGCTGATAAGGGTTGGCCCTGGTATTTAGCATATAAAAGCACCATCAGAATTTGCACTGTTCAGCTCAAGCAACAACTGTTTTTTTCTTTTGGAATGGCCATAAATTCTGAGGTGCAGATTATGCATTTTATGTACGCTAGGTAGGCTATGAAAATCTTTCTATTAGATCACTTGACCTGAGATAATATAACTGATGGGTTATTCCTACTTTACCAGATCCCGAGATGACAATGCCAGAGTTAAGATGGGAAGTTATTCTGTCTCTGCATTGTAGCCTGATCAAAAGAATTAATGTACTTGATTTCTGAATGAAGACAATCCCTATCACACATTGGATCAATGTGACAAGGTAAAGGCAGAGGTTCTCTAGAGCTCAAATGAAGCACAATTGTATTTTTTTAAATAATATTTTTTAAAAGAATATTTTAAAAATTTAGTATAATTTAAAAAAACCCAGTTATAAATTCTTCACCTAGCTTCAGTTCATTCAGTTAATAGTATCACATCTACCTACAGAAAAGCAGTCCTTAAAATATTTGGGCTTGATTCTATAGCTAATGGTTCTCTTCTGACCTGTTGAGCTGTCAGGGCTCTGCAGCCAGTCAAGTATCACAAGCCTCATCAAGTACAAAGAACAATCTAAATTAAAATTTATTGAACCAGGATGCTTCACTTTTAGATAGGAAATTTCTTTCCAACTTTCAGATTAGTATCTAATCAAACAAAAATAGTCAGATTTTACCACAGTAATCTGTTGGGAATCTAGAAAAAAAGCAAAAGGAATTCACTGTGCTTTGATAAATCTGTCATTCTGAGATCATAGATAAATCAGTTGTAACTTCTTTTGGCCAGACTTTTTCCCAAATTTCTCCATAATCCTGAACAATGCCATAACTGCTCAAATAGAACAGCATATTTTATAGAGTCAGGAAAATGTCATTCTTGATTCACTTTGGGCTTGATTCAGTAAAAGTTTTAGGGTAAGATCCAGACCATCAGCCTTATTCACAACACTACTGGACTACCTATGTACCTTTTCACACTGAGTATCTTCCTTCCTGAAAGTTTTTGTAAGTTTTCAATTTTAAGGGTGTGCATTTTTAGACATTCTTATATGGAAAGATACGCACCAGGATATGTACTAGCTTCAGGGCTACTGCAATACTTAAATACATGCATGCCTGTTTCATACATGTAAGACCTCAGGGTAACCCAGTATGACAGAACACACTGAGAGCGCATTTGGCATTCATTCAAAGAGATCGGTAGAAAAGAAGGTGGAGCTCACTTCTTGCTATGATGGTTCTAAGAAGAAAAACATTGCTAAGGAAGGGAAAACGTGAACTCTGGGATGTCTCAGTTACCATGTTTCAGGAAGGCACATAAAGCCACTGGCATTTTCACCCTGATAGAAAATACTTCTTACTTCTCTTATTGAAGTATGGTTATAACGGAGATGCAGGTCAAAAGAATAACAAATATTATAGTTAGACTCAGCTAGTCAGTTCAGGTAACAGTGATCTGTATTTACAGTATTTATAGATTTTAAATTAGAATTTTAAAAATATGCAGACACACAAAAAACCCCCAAACCAAACAGCTAGATGCACTCCAGTTGATCTAAGTCCCTCATTCATTTGAGTTATCTCAAACAACTGGGAAACACTGGGACATATGATTAGTCAATAGCTACAAAATTTCTGATGATCTAAGCTACTTTTGTTATAATTAACATTGTTTTGCTCTGCGGTTTCTCTTGATAAGATCATGTGAAGGTGTTATGCTTATTTTTTATACAAGCTACATCCAGTCTTCATGCTTTTTTTCAGAGTTCTCTTTCCCAGTTCTGTTGCTGAACAATTTTTTCATTTTCTTTAATTCATGCAATGTAATTAGTGTGTTTAATCAGACTCTATCAGATTTTTTTTGTCTAGAAAATGAAGTCTTCTGTGTCCTAAAGCAATATGCATGTTTTTACTAGTCTTCCACAGTTCTGTGTTTGTTTTTTTCAAATGTTTTGATTGATCTTCAGGAGCGTTCTCCGTCTGTATATCTGTTTTCTTTTACTATTTTTTCCTACACTGCACTAATGTGCATGGCTGTTTAAGTTCCTCAGCTTTTATCTATTTATTGAGTATTTTCATCTTGCTTTTGATGTCATTCCCTTAACCTCTCTGTTTTCTAAGATGTAACCTCAATGTTTTCTAAGAATTTTGACTCAGGCTTCCTGCTCCAGGGACATAGATAATTTTTTCTGAAGGTATGCTCAGGCATCAATCTGTATTCATTACTGTGCCTCACTGATGTCATGGATTTGGAGTAGAACTGACTGGTTTTTATTATTGGATTTCCTAACATAGTTTAAAGTTCTAAATTCTATACTCTCAAAAATATCCTTTCTGATATACACACTTTTCTTTGATCTTCTGAAATACCCCTTACAGTAATAATAAACCCTTTTCTTCAAGGTTATCAATGAAAGAATTGTTTTAGGGAGCTGGCTTGTTGAGCTCTGTTTTTTGTTTTCTGTTGTTTTGTAAGAGAATTTAAAGCTAGATTCTTTATAAATACAGACATAATCCAAGGTGGATTTATAAGTATATATTTTTTGCTCAAGTGCTTTGATATTAATGAACTCAATTACTTTATGAGTGAAAGCTAATAGACCTTCAATGTGAAGTCCATGGCTTGCTAACCCAGTTGCACCTATGCTTTATGAGGTTATAAATGGAGCAAAAAGGAGTAGGATTATTGTTCTATGCTATTTCAGTATCAATCAGATATGCAGTAGCAGAAAATAGCTCGTTTTCCTCTATCTGTCGGAATTGTTTCTGTGGTGGTTTCTGTCCTGCTGCCTGGGAAGACATCCTGTCTTCCATTTCACCAGTCACATATACATCCCATTTCTTAACCAATGTCCCCAATGACATGCTTAGAGTTCAATTTTCCAGTCACACTGTGTTCAACTATATGATTGCTGTTTTTCCTTACTAACTGTATTCTGGAGAGATCTATATTTCTTTTTGTTTCCTCGCTTTTCATCTTTTGTAGCAATTATAACAGCAGTAACTGCTTTTAATACACTGTGACCAGTCTTGGTGGTTGAAAATCTTACCCAAACTTGATTTTGATGTGTGGATGTTCTACCGAAAAAACCATGTTATTATTCACAGTATAAGTACTACTCCATGCAAGAGTTTTGTATGCATGGAATAAACTCTTCACTCAACTTTCTTAAAATATATGTTTGTGCACATAATCATATCCTGTCATCATTGTGCCAAAGGGTTTGAACAAGAAAACATGGTTAATTGCTTTTTAGAGATTAATCCCTTCCTCCTCCTGCCTCTAGTTATGTCTTTTTTAGGATTTAGAAGAGCATAATTCTACGTACATTTTTTTTTAAATCCAAGAAACAGAAGAAACCAAAGTAAGAATGATCCACTGATTTATTTAATTATCTGTGTCTAGATACACTAAAAAGAGAAAAGCATAATCAGTGCTTTAGGAGTGTATGAGTTATTTCACTGCATTCGTTGTCCAACTTGATGAAGTACCAAACCTAGGCCCCATTTGTCTGCACTGTGAAGTGAAACATTTTCATTGTGTTTAAGGAACAAGTCTACCATAGATTTCCCTTGTGGAGAAGATCAGTTTTCAATGAAAGCTAGGTAATCTGTATTTATTGACTGTGGCATTCACCTACTTAAGCTTCTTTGGCACATAGAATAAACCATAATCAAGATAAAGCACCAGTTAATTTATCCAGGAGATAGTCATCTCCAGAGCAGTTTCTTTGCAATCTTTGCCTGCTACCTTGACCTTTGTAGAGGATACAATTAATCCTCTAATATAACCAAGAGTAACAGCTGATATCCTGACAACAGTGTCTTGTGTTTAGAACTCACTGCTTTCCCTGAAGTATATGCTCTATGATATGTATGTGCATATAAATATGCTTCTAAACTAACAATGGTTTCATAAGGTTTCAGTCACTTTGGGGAGAGGGGGTCTGTCTGGTTGCAAGGTAAATTGCAGAGTATGTCAGCTCACAACAGGCGTGATGAATGTTTAGGTAAGTTTTAAAGATAGCACTGGTTGAAAGACCATTCTATTTTATGCACGAAGAATCACTTTGAATCTGTATTTCATTAATCAATGCTGTCAAAAACATTTGGCGATTCTGAGTGCTTCAACTTCTGAGTACTTTATTTAACTTGGCCTCAGAAGAAGATGGAGACTCCCTCTTTTCTAAAACTCAAGCCTTCCTTAGATTCTCTATTTGGGAATCTAAAGTATTAGGGGTGTGAAGTATCTTCTTCCAAGTTTAGCTGCTTAAAAGCTAAGCATCTAGTTCGAAGCAGTCATCCAGCTCCCTCTGTAGCTGGCAGGGAGAGATAAGTGCAAGCTAAGGCAGTCATACGAAAGCTGGAAAAATACAAAATCTAATTAATGCAGCTGTGCAAGTGACATAACGAAGAACCTGAGAGTGTGATAGACAAGCTGACAGAAAATAAACTAAAAAGAAATATGCTTTAGCCCATCAAAGGTCTGAAAAAGTCTGATCAAAAACCTGTGTTGTAGTATTGTAAGCAGGAAGATGCACAGAACCAGTAACGTGCATATATGATCTTTAAAGATATAGAGCGTGAACTAAAACATATTGTGCTACTAATTGCTAAGGTTTGTGTGTGCATAGATAAAGCGATATTGATAAATTAAAAGTATGCCCAGATTGATAATAAATAGGCAAATGTATGCTACAATAGAGATGAATCATTACAGTGAAGTTGTTCTGGGGAGATGTAGCCGCTGGTGTACCCAGAGAGCCCATTTACCTGAGGGAGATGAGACTCGTCAGTGGGAGAAAACAGCTGGGGGTCAGCAGAAGATAGATGAAGGAGAGAAAGGCCAATTGAAAACACCTTAGAAAGCTGGTTCATCCAAAATAGCTGGGAAAATTAATCTTTGTAAGTCGTGATCTTCCACTGATTACAGACCAAGGCTAATTGGCCAGTTTCAATTAGATTCTTCACTTTTGGGGAGTTTTAGTGCAGCTCATTCCAAGTGCACTGGAGTGAACTTTTGATGCTGGCAGAATTTGCATTAACATCAGCAGAGCTGTGACATTAACCATGCAGCTGAAGAAACAGCTTTAAAAGTGAAATCAACATTTAAGTCTGGCACACACACTTCTAATGATCATAATTAGTGCTGCAGGACAGATACCTGGACCTTCAGTCACTAGTCATCTGCAGATGGTAGTAGATACGCAGGGACAAATTGTGCTTTGAAGAAAACTAGAGACTTCTTTTGATATTTTGGTCATATATGCTGTACTACACGGAACTTACACTGGAGGTGAATTCATTATTCAGTCTTTCAATGATTACTGCATAAAATCAAAGGAGAAGGAAAGAAAAAGAATATTATATTTTCCCTTCTGGGAATATTAGACATTTAATAGATATCACATATTTATCAGATAGACAATAATTTGACCTTTTACTGTATGACGGAATGCTTTCTGACTTTCACAGGCTTGTTTAACCAGTGTATTTCCTTAATTACCTTTCAGTTCACTAACACCTCAATCATCCTGAAGCTGGTCCATCTGCTCTTCCCTATGTTACTTGTGAGATGAAGTGGAATAATTCGTTTCAAATAGAATGGCAGAGGAAATCATTTGTTGGGCTTCTAGTGGACTTGAAGGTCAAATATTAAAATCTCTGAAGAAATTTAAATGAAATGAAAGTAAGTTCTTATCACTATTTGGGTACTCAGTGCAATTTCAAGACTGAATTAGAAAAAAATGAAAAAATAAAAAATCTCCCACCACTATCAGGACTTTTTATGCAGTATCCGGCTTTCACTTTTTATATTTAATGGATGGAGACCATACAGACTCTCAGATGTCAATGCAGAAAGAAGAATGCTGTTCCATAGCACAGCAAAACTCAATATAGTTTGGTATACAAAATAACAACAAAATCAATTGTTATGTTGCCAGCATAATACATTGTAAAAGGTATAATATAAGCCATAAAAGAAATTGGTTTGTGTCCCAGCTTTTGATATGTGCCTTAATTTTAAAGAAAAAGCAAGGAATAGAATTAAAAGACATTATTACTGTCATATTTCCATTAGTTTCCTTAAAAACCAGCCACCCTTGAACCAGTTCTCTACTGTATCACTCCTGTTTTAGAATAGTGCATTCTCTTACAATAAGATTGTAATTCAGTTGTGAAATATTGGTGAATGCAGCACTTTTAGTGGTGTCTAATTTGTTTACCTCTGGAGAGTTCACAAAGCAGACAAGCTCCAGTACATGCCGTCAGTGTCATTCCTGCCAGGCTTCTCTATTTTGTGAATTTGGCATCTCCGTTGAGGCCTGCTTACAGGGAAGAGGGAAATTGAGGGAAACAAACTGAATAAAATTCCCTTCAATAATAACATGAAAAAATATGGTTTTGTAAACAGACAAAATGATACTGATGTGGAATCATGGCTCATACACTTGGCTTTACAACAGAACTGTGTTAGGTGGGACAGAGATGGGCTGTTGGCAGTCTTACAGATGAGCTTGGTTTGAAGGGAGTTCCTGTTCCTCTGTAGTGTTTAATCAAGTGACTGATCCGAGTGACTAGCTCAGATTTAGATGCATACTTTGTATATATTGGTAGATGCTCTGCAGCCCACTCCAAAACATGGCATTTATATATAGCATTCATTTTACTAGTATTCATTTTGCTTTCTAATTATAAAAAGGATATAATGTGAAATGAATCCTGTAGGGTTAGATGATTAAAGGCTTATCTTCATAAACATGAAAGATCGCAGAGGCATGATGGTGGGCAGCAAACCCTCAATACCTCAGTCAGAAAAAGAACCTAATGCCCCAGCCCCAGGGCTGTCCTAGGGGAGGTCCAGCCTCACAGGATGTGGGTCGCCCAGCACCAGGAGTTGGTGGGGAGCCTCCCTGGGTTACCCCACAGGCCAAAGGATACAGGACGTGTGGGAAGCAGAAAGAGCATTTCAGGATTGCAGAGGATGTATTTTGGGATATTTAGGTATGGAAAGGGAATGATCAAGATATAATGGGGGGGAGCAAGTGTTATTTATGTTCATACTAATACCTGGCTCCAATCTAGGTGTCGAAACTGCTCTACTAATGCACACTTTACCAGGACGATATGGCCCAATCTCCTTGATTGTTTCATTCTTTAGCAGGGACTATTCCTCAGCTCTGCAAAAAGAAATAGGGTTGACCTAAGCTGTCTCCCAGTTTTTCATAAGTCCAAGTGGGGAATAATGTCTGTCCTGTCATCTCTCTGCCCTCTCAAGTATTTCAGCTCATTATGGAGGACTCCATAGAAAGAAATGCCATAGAGACAGCAGATTTAGGGCTCTTTTGCATGAATCAGATCTTTACATTCACCTGGAGTGTAAAAATCTGAGTCAGAATTGGTAAGATTATATTCAGCTTGGGTGAGGGCAAAAGGGGGAAAATAAGGGTTCAGCACTAATCTGTGTCACCTACACTTTGAAGAAGTTCACGCAGTCTCAGAAATCACACACAAACAGTATCTACATATTTACAGAATGTCTTTTGTGTTGTATTGCTAGACTTTTTTTTTTTCTGGTCACTTAATATAGTGCAAATACAGTGACCATTCCCTGCAGGATTCCAACAGTTTTAAACATAGGTTAAATTCTAAGGCCTGAGCTACTTTGAAATGTCGTTTCAAGTGACAACAGCATGAAACAGTAGTGGAGAAAAGCAGAAGAGCTCAAGATAAGGGTTGCTACCTTTCTAAATCTGGAAAATACAAGAATTCACAGAGCTGAAGCTTGGCTTTTTAATTTCACCAGGGAGCAAGTTCACAACTTTCCAACCTGTCACTTGCCTTTGCAATTCATCAGACACCTCACACTGCCAGAACTGTCACATGGACTTTCTGAGGAGTCTCAGAAAGAGAGAGAGAGAGAAAGGAAGAAAAAAAAAAAAAAGTTTTTAGTTAGGAGATAGATGTGTCCTTTGACCTGAGCAGTTAGCAAAGGGAACTTGAGGTTGCTCTGGTTAGGAGAAACTGGTAATGGAGTTTTTTCTTCCTTACAAAGAATCACTAAAGAGGTATTCTCTGAACACAGTAGGAATCACACAGTAGAAGCATAGATTAAGAGTTATGAGCAAAGACACTTTCAGAAAATATTTGCTTCATAAACTGGTGATAACACAGTTTCACAGCTGAGAATTTACCTAAGGAAAGTTCAAATATGTTCGTAGGATGCACGACAATTTGAAAATTGCTTAAATATTCTGCAACCCACTAGAAAATGTGAATCAGTGAAAAAGAAAACCAAACCAAAACAAAAAGACAAAACCATATTAATTTAAATAAAATTTTATTTAGAACAAAAAAAACCCAACCCTCAGGTTCATTCCATTTACCTTTATACACATAAGTGAAGCACTTATTTGGTTCAGTATTTCTGTCTTTAGGCTCCCTCTATAATCAAGGCAGAGAGAAAGTATGCCATTTATACTGTCTTTGCAATTTACTCCAGGATACTCAAAGGTCCTCATACCCTCTGTCATGGAAGCAGGATGGCTTCTGCCTGCTCTGCTGGAGGCTAAAGGAGGTTATCTTCCCTTAAAGCAGATCAGCTACTTCACGTCCAAACTTCACCACGCTACAAGCACATAGGCCTAATTTAGTACATACTTGCCTGTATGCTGCCCATGTAATATTTTCTGCTCTGCACTTCTCATGTGACTACAGCATAACTGTGCCCCCTCCCCTCACCATGACATTCCTTGTCACATCCCATTAGACATCTAGATGGATTATGATGCTTAGAGCACGTGCTGTATACAAAGCGGCTCCGTATGAGCCTTCTGCTGCGCTGCAGATTTTGGGAGCTGGAGCAGGTGACACACGGCCCCAGCTGTATTGCTGGGCGAGGTAGGCATTGGACTGCTCAGAGGTTTTCGTCTCAGTGAGATTTCCAGGTACCCCAGAGAGATCCCAGGAGCAATCTTGTGTGCCTGTCATGTAGATGGTGAGGAAAACAGGCAACAGGGAGCAATTCAAAATGAAATGTGACGCAGTAACATACCCCTAAACTTTTGTGACATGCAAGTCAGATTTTGGGCCAAACACACTGTCTCCTGGATGTGAAGCCACATAGCCATTAATAAGTACAAAGGCGCTACTTATGTAACACCTTTTGGTGTTATTTCTTTAGGACTTCTGAGGAAGTAATGCCTTGTGTCCAGAACAAACGGTCTTCAGCAAACATCTAACATGACTGAACATCGAATACTAGTACACTGGACTTCACTGTGTCTTGCTGTATCCTTATTCACATACAATTCTGTGTATTTTGATTTAAATAAAATGCTTTAGCAATGTAACTTTACACAGTGTATGTTTTCCACGTATGTGTATAGGCACTAACAATTAATTCAAGAGCATTTAAATCTATGCTGTTGAAGGGGAAACTGGCATTCAAACACAAAATCATTGTGAATCAAATGAAATCTTGTGTTAATCTTTCAATAGGGTGAAAAGTATGTCAGCCTCATCTTTTGTATCTGTGGTATGTCACTGCTGGCTGTAGTATGTAGCATGGATGTAGTGGCAGTGTGTGATGACACATTTTATATCTTTTTTTTCAATATGTGGGTCTCCATACCAGAAATCGCAATCTGGAAAACTTACTGTAGGATAATATCGATATAGAATAGAATAGAATAGAATAGAATAGAATAGAATAGAATAGAATAGAATAGAATAGAATAGAATAGAATTCATCCAATTCCTGATTTACTTTTCTATTTGGGAATCCAAAGGGATGCACCATCTACCTAAAAATTAATAAAATGTGTCATCATCCTCTCTATGAGTCACAAACTCAATATAATGCAACTGATTTTTTTTTCTGTGTTTCCAAGGTGGCAACATTGATCTTCCCCCCCACCCCCATCTTTAGAGAAAACAGCATGAATGCACAGTATTCTAAAAATGGCCCTAAAAGCATACACTGACTTGGCCAAGTTAGCCAGAAATTTTGCAACTACTCCTACTTGATTTGGATCAAAAATAAATTTAAAAAGACAAATAAAGAAGTTTTGGCTGGCTTTTTTTCCCCTGAAAAATCAGAAAACCTTGGTTTTACATTTTTAATGGGACAAATTTGTTTATAAAGAATTTCTACAGTCAAACTAGATCAACATTTTAAAACAGCAAATGTAGTATACCATTTTTTATCCTCATTACAATCTATAAACCTGAAGGATTCTGAAAATGCTAGATACTAGATACATAAATAAATTCTGTCAGAAGAATCCCTGAGGCTTGTCTTCTGAAACAGAGAAGAAATAGTTACCATATCACATGTAAAGACCTTGTGCTTGTGTGAGGCTGGCAGACGTCCTCAGCTAGTGTATTACATTTTAGTTGTATTGTACCTAACAGCCTGATGAGGAAAAAAACAGTTTCTTTCCACAGACCTCAAAATACCAACCAAATCAGAAAGGGCCAGAGAATTACATTGTCTTTTAGCAAACTAGATACCCTGCTTTTGTTCCCTACAATTAAATTGGTATCTAGTCCATTCCTAAATGCTACATCTACTTGTTAAAGTTCTAAATCAAACAGGTTCAATGCCAGCCCAGCTGAGTCTTGCTTAATCTTATATGCTGCATAGCAATACAACAGTACTGGCAGGTAGGTAGGTGGGGCATCTGCTCTGAGGAATACCTCAGATTAGAAACCAACTCAGGATGTCTTTCAGTTCATGCTGTTTTCAGCTTCTCTGATTTTTCATTCATATAATGTTGCAGATGCCAACCAAGTTTATTCTTATGAGACAGAATATGCAAAATGTAACATTAATTCATTGCCAAACTGAAAGATTTACAAAACGATTGGTGTCGAGATGGTAGAATAAATGTATTCACATTGAGGGAAATGATCCCAAAGCACAGGGCTGTTGATGTGGAATTTAAATATCCTGCTAAATTCTACAAAAGTCATATTACCAGTGGTTTCATGAGCAGTTGAAAAGGCATGCCTGGATAAGGTGTCTATCTCAATCAGATAGTGGAATTGCTTTTAAACCCACTGTTGCCATTAAGCTTAATGTTAACCAAATACATTTTGGCAGACAGGGGCCAACAATATGATCTTGTATGTGTGGAGATGGATCTGGTTATTGTTATACTGAAAAAAACTCCCAGGTAACTACCTCACAGCTATATTGCTGAAATAAGTTTGTAACTGTCTGTGGAGAATTCAGAAAGTACAGTGTCGAAAACCCTATAGCTATGAGAAAATTAATAGTTTTGTCTTGAGTAAAGGATTTGTATGGTGTGCAATAAATAAGACACAGAACTCTACACTGAACAAGAGAAAAAGTTTATATTGAATAACCGTTCATTATCTGAACACTGTCCTAGTTACCTCATTGAATCAGCTAGAAGACCTATAGGAAAAAAGCAACGTCGCATTGTGTAACTAGGACTATTGTAATATGAGAAGTAAAGACAATCTTAATTCTGTCAGCCCTAATCCTGCACTTCCAGAGCTTCTGATATTAGATTTGCAAGCTTAATAATGTTTTTTTCAGACTTACCTTTATGTTATATATAAAATGTAGAATGGGAGTTGATGGTGTAATTACCTAACAATCATTTTACAAAGTGAACACAATAAAGGATCTCTCTAAATATTTTATTATTCCTTAATAATCTAAGCACAGTGTATAAATTTGATTGTCATATTGATTCTTGGTAATTTAATATTTCAATTAATAATGAATGTGACAGTTTTAAAATATTGATGCATTAATACAATACAGAATATTACTGCATTGGCCTACCTGACCAGTGCATTGCAACTTCTAAAATAAAGTTGAAACCTAGTAATGGATGCTTGCATATTTTATTCTTTTATATGAAGTATGATAGAAACAACAGCACAATTCAGTTCTTCCATGTCAGAGATGGATTTAAGCATGGGCTAAATACGTTATAGCTTAACTGACCCATTGTATTCTAACCTTTTGATGTTTTCTATGTTAGTGAAACTAATTGATTGTGAACATTAGTTCTGTTGTCAACTTTTCAGTACAGAATTTCACGATATAACTTCTGGTAGGATCCATCTACATATATGTCAAATGGAATTCCGTATCTGCACAACAGGTATATCATGGAATTTGAAAAAAAGAAACCAAACCAACCAAACAAAAAACCAGTAAATTTGAAACATATAACCAGAATATTATGGGGTGCTGTTTTTAAAGATCAGTAGCCAAAGTAAGTAAATAAATAAATACAATCCATTAGTAGTATTCAATTTTGTACTGAGTGTTGCTTTTTATGGCTTTCCCTTCTAAGTGTTAATATTTTGCTTGATTTTGAAAGTCATGTCATATTCGTTACTACTAGCAGTATTAAACATGTCTTATAATACTTGCTGAATAGAAATGGTCTTCTGAATTACGCTTGAGATTCACCAGGGACTGATCACATATAAGCAACTTCTTCTTATGTCTTGAATTATTTTTTGAATGTATTTTTTCTTTCCCTATGGAATGGAATCCTGCAATTTATTATTCTCTTTTATGTTTTCTATTTCTTCAAGTAATCAAGTAGGCATCTATTTCAACAAAGGTTAACAAGCTACCTAATCGTGCTGATAAGATCAGCAGATGGAAAAATGTAGCCTAATCAATTTTAAATTTTGAGGCTTCCTATTGGATGTCAATTTTATTTTTTTTTTATTATTAATTCTTTGAGGTAGTTTGGGTAGAAAGTAATTTAAGCATTTTATTTCTGTCACCTTATGTATCATTTCGCTTTTTCCTGCATTGAAAATGTTCCTGATTTTGGAAAAAAAAAATTAATGAGTATAATGACTACAACTAATACTTCTGCAGTGTTATGTAACGTTTCATCTCACTTGCTTCGATATTCTTTTATTGTGTGGTGACTACATAATATTCTGCTTTCCACTAGTGGACCATCTTAAAAAGTATGAACAGTCTCTATTTCTAAGACTTCTAAAAACACTAACATTCTTGGCAAGATGCAAATATTTACATATATGGATGCATAAACATATAAATATATGCATATGTTTCTAGGCATATATATAGTAATTATATAGATAATATGTATAAAGCACTTTAAAAAAATAATATTAACTATGGCTTAATATATGACAGCATAATATGATACCATAAGAATACATTACATTGTATTACCTTTTATAGTATAATTATATAATTATGATGAGCCCATTATGTTGTTTATTATATTTATATAGTTATGATGAATATAAATACTGAATATACTAAATGCAGCACATGCCCTTATTGCAAAAAACTGAATTAAACATTAAGTAAATCTTTGGAGCCCAATATATAAAGTTGAATAAGGATGTAAGGTTCTAGAAGTCTATAAATGTTCTTGAAAATTTGGATCCCTGTGTAATAAAATAGCGTCTCATCAGTTTACTATTGCCGTATTTCTGCTTCCAAAATGTTATTGATCATCCCAAGAACTATGAGAAACATTATTGATATGGATTTCCATGGCAATAAAATTCTTCTATCTAGTATTGTTTCACATCAAGATCTCTCCCTGCAGGTACAGTTCAATTGCACAACGAAATATCTCAATTGTGTGTTTTGACTTATTCACATACCAAGAGAGCTCAACTGCTCTTTAAAAGAAAGCATAAAAAATCATATTTCAAATTGTCCATCTCTGGAATTATACATAAGAGCAAAATTATTTAGTAAATATAAACACTTCTGTTATTTTTTTCATTTTATTTTATTTATGGTGATAAAAGCAGTAAAAACCTGTTAAACAAGAGTATTTTTTGTTAAATTTTCCCTGATTTAGCTGATATAAATTTCAATATAGATATGTTCCCCTCAAAAACATGCAATAATACTTGCATATGTTATCAGTTTTTCACAGCCAATTCTCCACTAATTCCTGTGGCCAAAGAAGTGTAAGATGAAACTACAGAAGTCCATCTCAGGCAATCATGTATAACTTTTCCATGTGTTGTGATTAGATTAGAAGTAGCTTATGTACTAACAAAAATCAAGTGAAATATTTAAATTTATTCCAGCTTTATTGCTCTTGACCAGTGCATTCAGAATATTAAATATTCTGTTAGAGCTACCTTTCTACTGAATATAACTAGCTGCATCTTGTGAATGTTTTTGGGATGAAGGAGGGAAATGGGTTTTGGAATAATGAAAAGAAAAAGGATTCTTGCATCCACAGGTATTTTCTTGAACTGCAAAAAGGTGACTGCCAGGAACGAAGTTGTAAAGAAAGAGGCAAGGTATCAAAAGTATCTTGTTTCACTAAACATCCCTCCAAGGATTGCAAGTCAATGTTAATTTTTTAAAAAATATTTCCTACCTTACCACAAGTTTCTCCTGTTCATTTTGTATGAAACCATACAGTTTCAAAAGGCCAGGTTGGTCACTTACAGATTGTGAGAGACCCCTAGAAGATCAAGAACCCTTCTCCAATGCTCAGCTATGTGTCAGGGATGAACTGGCTGACATTTACTATCTGAATGTGTTTTTTCCATACTATTATCTCATGTTAACAGCCCTAAAACAAGTCAAACATGCCACGCATCTCAGTATAAAACCTGCTGCATACTGAGTACCTGAAAACTCTTTTGTGGGATGAACGTGTGAAAATGGGTCGATATCTGGGTTTATTGCTTGTTAAGATCTTGCAAACAGGATACATCGTATTCTGATGGTTATTTTGATCTCTCTTGTCACTGTAGTTCAATGTTAGCATTAAAAACAAAAAAGAAAGTATTTACCAAAAAACAAAAAATCATACCTGTCACCTATTAGTTCAGGAAGGTTCTTTCCTGTTTCACCTAACAGCTGTGAGCATGGTTGTACAGTTTGACCCAAGATCTTCATCCTAGTTATTGTTATCATCAGAGGGGATCATGGTGTAATGATGTATGCAACCTTACATTTGAAACTCTCCCTGTGGTGTTTTCCACATTCAGATGGTTCTGCTAGAGTTGTCTGTTCTCAAGAACCTAAACAGGAGATCTGTTTTAATACTTTTAATCTAGAAATATTGACTGTTCCACTAACTTTAAAAATGCAAATATCCTTTTAGATTAGCAAGTGAGATGACTTCTTTTCTGGAACACAGAAGCAGCTGTCAATGAGTCAATGACTGTGCTACCATTTAACCCTGATCATTAATCCATTGTGAAAGAAATACTCTCATTTGCTGTGGGGGCAAAATTCAAGTCTCAGTATGTATATTGTATGTTCTTTGAATTGTTTAAACATGTAAATTGATAACATCATATGCTATATGAGTGAGAATAATACACGTTTTTCATTTTCTTAGTGCTTTTTAGATAACAGGAGCATTCCGCTCCTAATCTGTTACTCATGCCAGAGCTGGCTCCCAGACCCAAAGTCTTGAGGAATGCTGTGATATTCATTATCACAGAATACTTTTTAAATGTTGACTTCTGAATTGAAATGTAAAGTTTTATAAATACCAAATCTGAGAATTCTTATTCCCAATGAATATTACTTTGTTCCACCAGAAGTCACAGAATTTCTGACAGAGTATTTCTGTGGTAGGGTGCTATTTGGTATAAGTAAAAGTCAGCATTTACATTATCTATAAGAATTTAGCAGAGATTTCTGTTAAGTCATATATGAGAGACCAATGTGGCCTTAAATGTGGTACAGAGTGTTTTCCAAATGTAAGATTATATGAAATTCTTTGTAATTTTTCCAGCCTTAGCTGGAGGTGAGCTGCATTTTTGCACTGGCAATAACATTCTTCATAGAAAGGATTATACGGATGCATAAATCTTTGTAAAAGCCCATTAGTGGTATTTTCAGGAATAATCTAAGTAGAAAAGTATCTGGAGTAAGTGGAAGCATTAGTCCAGCTATGTCTCAAAATTATTCTATTGATCATGAGCCAGAATTGAGCAACACAATGCTAATGCACCACATATGGATAAGAAATATTTTTTTTTCTTAGCAGGTTATCCAAGAGTTTGCAGAAATAATGTCATTAATCTCATTTAATCTTGCTCGTGTCATATACATGCCAAAAAACAGTTTTCAAGTTTTTTTATGGGGATAAGGAGCCAGAACAGTGGGACACATAATTCTAGGGGATTGAATAATTCTTATCTGGTACATTGTAATACAGACCTTTATGCCAGAATTTAATACATAAGACTTACACTGTGGTAAAAAGCTGTGGGAACCTCACTTCAAAAGTTTTGTAGGTTTCTATACTGAAGAGGGAAGAGGCCAGGAACTATGCAATCTGTGAGATGAAGGACATTATCTTTAGAATTTGTTCTCAATAACAGCATCAACACCTGATTCAGAGGCATTGAGACCTCTTATCTGTTTGTGTCACCAGCAACAGGCAGTCTGCCAGAAGACTGAGTAACTAAGAGGGCCAGACACTTGAAATAAGTCAGTAAAAAAGTGAAGATATTAAATAATATAGTAGCTACATGTATAGAGAATGAATGTTTTTTCCAGTGGAATTTATTAGGTGGAACAAGGTCTCTTCCAGAGGAGATTCCTTTAGGGATGCTGATTTGGTGAAGTTTTCTGTGACTGTGGTAAAGGGATCCAAAAAAATCAAGGAGGTTGAATCAGACTTAGAGATACCTGGGACACTGAGGGTCTTTCCGTCATAGTAAGATCACAGTAAGATTGTAGGAATCTTGATCTGAAAGCACCTCTGGAGACTACCTAGTCCACACTCCTGATTAGTGCAGGACTGTCTCCAATTCTACACCAATCACCTATGGCTTTGTGAAGCTAAATGTTTAAGCTTCTAAGAATGGAGATCCACAGAATTTCCGAGAAACATTTTCTGGTTACAACCTGCACTAACTTCCTACTGCAGAATATTTTCTTCCCACCCAATCTAAACTTCCCAGGGTGCAATGTAGTTCCTGTCCCTTGTATTGTCTAGCACAACTCAGAAGAGTCTGGCTGCCTCAGTTCTGAAATAACCTTCAGGTAACCATAGCTTGCTATTGAATCATGTCTTAGACACGGTGTTGCCAGACTAATCAAGCCCAGCAACCCAAATGCTCCTCATAGATCATGTGCCCCAACCAGCATGGCAGCCTTCTCTCCACGTCCTCCACAGACCTCAGGGGATGAAAAACTGGGCTCCATATTCAATGTGCAGCTTTACTAGCTCTGAGCAGAGAGAGATGATAATTTTGCTGGATCTGCCACTGATGCTGCTTCTATTGTAGTTCCGTGTGAGGTTTTGCCTGTTTGCCTTGGAAGTGTATTGCTGAATACAAGTTCAACCTGCATTCGCTGTAGTCCCCAGGTCCTTTCTAACAAGGATGCTGCCCTGCCAATCACTTCCCCACTTGTACTGATTCCCTGAGTTGTTCTGCATTGTCTTTTTTTGAAGACAGCATGAAGATATGAACAGCAATAACTGTACAAATGTTTGCCATTTACAAGGGGGAGACCTTTTCAGTCCTTTTAGAAGATATATGAATTATTTAATTCCATAGATCTCTAAAAAGCCTAATAATTAATTTATTTGTGAATAGGAAAACCCCATTTGTTTAGAGTACAAGGCTGAAGCAGAACATAAATTTTAGTTTAAGATAAGTATCAAAGATTCCTCTTCCTTTCATTTATGCCAGTATTGTACTTAGATATTAAGCCAGACAACACTACTATAACCCAGAAGAAAATATCAGCAACAACCAGAAACAGTAGTTGTAAGCCATTGTATTTCACTCAGGTGTATGCCACTTAGAAAGTCTTCAATTGTTTTGTGGTTTGGGTTTGGTTTTTTTGTTGTTTTTTGTTGGCTTGGTGTTTGGTTTTTTTCTGAGGTAATTTTAGGGGTATTCTTCTCTTTTGAAGTCTGGTTCTTTTTTTTTCTTTTTATTCATTCATTCCCCTGTAACATATATTGGTATTAACTGGTAATATATAAGCTAAAAAAGAGATACACAGCAATCTGATTTAATAAACTCTAAATGTTGCTATTGAATATTACAGGCAGATTCATGGAAGTGTTCATATACTTGTTAAATCTGGACCCTGGAAATACAGGTTAATTTAATGTCCTCCCCTGCCTACTATGGAAAAGCCCCATCAAGTTACGTTAAGCATTTCAATCATTGACCTGTGAACCAGAGATCATCAGAAATTGGTAGTACAATACTGTAATTGTACATACACACACACACATGCACACATTCGTACAGACACACACACGTACATGCAATGAAAGATGGCTTGTTCCACTGGGCTGCTGCTCACTGAAGTGAAATCAGAAGTCTTGCCCATCAATTCCAAAGAGTCTGCACTTGGTTTAACATTTTTCTATAAATTTTTTTGTTCATGTAAGGACTAAGAACATTATAATTTGTTACACTAACCCTCAAACTGATATTTCTCTTTCATGAGGACTGAATAATAAGAAAATGAAAAGAAAAATGTATATGGTCACAGTGTCTGGACAACATCCCCAAGAGAGGTAAAGCACAATACTCAAATTGTGTCTCAGTTGTGACACAATTCCACAAAAAGGAATCCCATGTGTGCTTTTGGTATGAAATATGAGATACTTTATGCAGGCTAGCTCTTGGCTGTCTCAGCAGAAAAAATGAATACAAAAGAGATGTTAATGTAAAGTCTTTAAAATCATAGCTGTCCATCTCACTAGAACTGCAGTTTGTAAACAGTGCTTTGTAAATTCTGTAGTAATTAAAACAAAATGAAACAAACCACCCTAATAAATTTAAATATGGCAAAATTATTAAAATTAAACTATTAATATTTATGGTTATGTGAGTCGATCTAATCAATATTTGCTTAGACAATAATTAAATTCTATAACAGCAGGTTAGCTTCCAAAATATACAAATAATATAAGTTTATATCTGCTTTGCTTTAGCAGCAGTTGTCTTGCTCCTAAAATATAGTAATACATATTATGGTATATATTTTCCATTTTTTAGAAAAAAGTATGCAGAAAATAAATTATATTTACATCATGATTTCTCAAAATACAATACATTCATTCTTGTTTAAATCAGGTGTACTGTACATCTTTGACAATTGTGTCTTAAAATTGGAATCATTAGCATGAATACCTCCATATAGTCCTAAAAGATATACATTTTGCTAGAACAGAAAATCTGAAAAATAATCTACTATCTGAATTTTATCTTTGTATTTCAGAATGAAAAATTAAACTGGGAATATATGTTTGATATAAGTAGATAAGTAAATGTAAATGAGTAATGTGGACAACAATGCAACAGTAAATGTAGCAGAATGGAGTCCTTCCCTTTGAACTTCAAGAGATTTGCTCCTTGAAGTTAATTCCAGGTCAGAGAATCATGTGTTATAACTATGTTACAGTATAGTATTGTGCTCATATTTGGCTCTCATTATTCAGCTTTCCATCTGCTCTTTCTTCCTATGCTTTCTTCCTCACCATTAAGTGTAGTTTCTAGTAACCTAGTAACTGGAGATTTCAAAAATGGATGTTGGGATTCTCTGTTGGGATCCAAATAAAGTAGGTTCATTGTTCCTCAAGGACAGAATTTACATGTTACTTTATTGATGAACAATTTAAGAGCCTGGTTGGATGCCACTGAGCATCAATTACGATTCTTGCAAGGACCTGGCATGAATTTACTCACGATTAATGAGATGTCAGCAAAGTTGAAAGAAATATATTGATGTCCAATAGCAAAGTAATCAGACCCTCACAAGGCCGGGTAATATGAACATCTTTCAGAGAGGTTTCATCTATCTTAAATGCCATGAATGGATTCACGACAATTCACAAAGAGAAAGAAGTGTGCAAGAAAGAAGTATAATACTGGGATCTTCCAAACGCTAAATTAAATGCAAACATAGTGAATCTATGAAAGTGGAAGTGTAAGTTTTGAGGTATGTTTTCATAGTTGCATCCATATATATATATGCATAGATATACACATAATGTATATGAACTGGAATCCGAAAATGTCAATTTGAAAATGTGTTTTTTCTCACTTTTTGTCTGGGCCAGGCAGAAGGGAGGCTTTAAAAGTCCATGCTTTGGGCTTTGCGCTCTTCTGTTTTAGGCTTTTCCTCCCTACGGCAGGACCTAGGACTGAGAGCTAAGTGCATGGGTTTCATGGGGTGTTTGTGAGGAGGAAAAACAACAAAACAAGACAAACAACATGAAATTGTGGACAGGAATTATTTCAAAATTTCAAACACAAATATGCTTCTGAAATACTGCTTTTCTCCAGAGTATAAACCTGTGACCCTGAGCTCTAAAAGTGGCTTTGCTATGCCAAAGGGCAGATCCCAGGTTCTGGAATCCATTCATAAATCATGTATAAACCTTTTATCTGAGGAAACTGGAAAGTTGTCAGAGTGTAACCAGTGAAGCAGTGGTCATGTTATGCAACTTTATATTACAACCTGGGAGTGAGACTAGGCTTTTAGTCCTCTTCAGCCCAAGAAGATCTGGATCATCTCCCACAGTAACCTGGTCAGAGACACATACATGCATTCTCCTGCCCCATGACTCTGAGGGAACAGAAGATTCAAGTCAGCAGGTTTCTAATTTATTCCTAACTATAACAATGAGGATTGTACTGAGGTTCTTCCTATTGCAACTGTCTGACCAAACTCAACTGACAGAAATTATGCAAATTTTTAGAGGCAGACAGTAGAAGCATGTGTTTGCTGCTACAGAGAATACATTATCGGTTTGGAGGTATTATTCCTGTTAAAATTTTGCAAGCAGAGAAGCTTGAGCCAACTATTACCTGCTATGAGCAGATGAGAGAGATTCTAGATAAATTAATGATTACAATTATTTTTTACTTACTTATAATCACAGTCATATTCTTGTAATTGAAACTCATTTCTCAGAGAGAGGTTTTTATTTGCACTTAAGTGAGCTACTTGAAAAAGAGAGTGCCTTTGCTGAAAGAACTGCTTAGAAACACTCATCAAGAAAAATATTACTCTAACCTAAAAGACTTTCTAAACAAAGCTGAGAGAACAAAAGTGCATAAGTAATTAGGTCCATAAAGCCACAGTCTTAATATAAGGGCCAAATATATTTAATGTAACATAATGTCACTGTGGGTAATGATGATAATAGGAATATTAAATTGTGAACTTTATTGAAGTGTGTACAAAAATGAGGGGCAGATAGAAACCAAAGCAATATCTCTCCATTGCATTTGTTCAAACACATCAAAAATGCCCATTTGTTTAAAACTGAAACTAAGTAATGGTGCATGAAAATTTCCTGATGAACTGCAGCTTTTATTTTCCTCCAATTAAAATGGAAATAAGGAACAGAATCTTCTTTGCATATGCTAGAACATCAGCTTAAAATGAACCCCCCAAATTTCTTTAGCTGCTTGGTACAATGATTGGTTTTAAAAAACAAATACATAGCTGATTAAATTAGAGTATGTATCACATTGTGGAACATAATGTAAAAATTCTATGATATTTAGTATTCCTACAATGAAATTTTAGCTAACTCTCACTGCCTCAGGATAATAATGAGAATATGATAGTTAGTCTCAACAGGATTTTCCTACCAAACAATTTTTGATGACATATTAAATTAAATGTCTTAAGTAAGGGTTTGGATGCTCTAAAATTAACATAGCTTTTTAATTTATAGAAATTTTATATCACTTAAGATACATGTTTGACAATTTAGATACACATCTACTGTTGTGTAATGCAGTTAAATACATAAATGTTTTCATAAGAAATTGGTAATTGGTTATATTTGGATAACAAATACAGAAAGATATAACT
The DNA here is from genome assembly GCF_963921805.1 of Phalacrocorax carbo. NCBI lineage: Eukaryota > Metazoa > Chordata > Aves > Suliformes > Phalacrocoracidae > Phalacrocorax > Phalacrocorax carbo. Next base: position 36,156,550 of record NC_087513.1, on the reverse strand, counting down.
TTTGAGATTTAGAAGATGAACATGTTTGCCCTCAGAAATGTACACAGATCAAAATATTTCACATAAGCACTTCAAAGATTTAAAAGTTGGTCATGGACCCAAACTGAGGAACTCCAGAGAAATGTAAACAATTTTATTTGAACAAAAAACATAAAATAATTTCTGCCATCTTTGTTTCCCAGGTATTACTGAAAACTAAATTCATGGTACATCAGCTGGACTTTCTTTACTGTTATGGTCAGTGAAGGCCTGTCAGACCAGTGTTCAAAGACTTTTTCTTCATTGCCATCCCAATTTGAGCTCAAAAGGGGAACAAAAACCTTTCTCTGCATAGGCTCCTGCAGTCTGGGTAAACACTTACAAAACCCTGTTATGTTCAAAACATACTACACATCAAATGGTCTGATATTATGCTGGTTATGACCACTGAAGATGGCACAAACCAGTATTGTGCCATTTAATCCCTAAGTTAAAATCCTTCCAAAGAGCAGCTAAACTCCTCCAAACCAAAACATCCTTGGGCATACATTTCCTTAATTATTGATTTTAAAAAAAAAAAACAACAAAAAACTTCATTACTTATTGTCTTTACAAACATAGAAAAGCAATGAAATAAAATGTGCTTGTGCTTCTGGATGAGAGAAGAAAAACCATTCAGCAATATGCTGCAAAGTTATTGTCAATGAAACTCATATAACCAGCAGCTGTGGTGAAAGGAAGTAAGAACAGAGAGATGTTTGTGCAGGAATTATTGCTTTTTGTGAAGAGAATTAAGGGGAAAAGCTGGGAAAAATATAAATAAAGAACAACAAAATCCCTGAAACCACCTTCTGCCTACATGTTTCCAGGAATTACTTGCAGAATATATATGGTTATATCTCAGGAATTAATTAGCCTGATGGACCCAATGGGAAGTAGTAAAAAAGCCCATGATATCAGCGATATTTCTCTGGTTTATTTTACTGGATTTCACACTTTGAGCACAAAGCGTGAAGAAAGAAAATGTATCTCCTGAAATATACTGAGCTCAAGAAGAGCAGCAGTCACATGGATAATTGGTGCTGTTAATATGTATGCTACGGACCCTGCTTTCTGCTTCCCTAGAAACTTTGGAAAATAAAGCTAATTTTGGACATTTGGGTGCATCACTACCAGTGCATTCAGTTAAAAAATAATAATTTCCTCTTCTATGCCACCTCGCTGGATGCCTGAATAAAAGCCATTAATGTCCCCCCTCCCTCCTCACAAGTCTAGACAACTCATGCCTAAAGAGGAGGTTAACCAGAGGAAAAGGACATTATATCATAGTGATCAGCAGAGAGAAAGAAGTTACTTGTAATAAATCATTTTTAAATTATCCCCGAATGTTGAAAGTTTCTAGATGTAACTTTACTAGTTATAATCAGGAACAGTTTCTACTAGCCTTGAACTTTGAAGTCCATTATCTTTTAAAACACATTTACTTTTCTTGAAAAACTCAGGTTTTCGCATGAGGCTGTTTCAGTCAATGTTCCTAATCTGCATCCAAGCAGCTTCCTTGTCTATCCAAATGGTCTTTTGAAGAGCTGTTCAGATTAACAGAGAATCTCTCTTGCTTTTTCACTGGGTGAATAATACAGTTGCAGATACTCAGACGTTGAAAATATATAGGCCAAGAAAAATAATTCTGAAAGAATTCAGGTGGCAATGTGTGAAAACACAGCAGAAGTGAGTGTGCTGCCAACCATTTCTGACTTCAAGTTCTATCTTTCTGGTGCTGGCTTATGGGTAGATCCCTCCTGCAGATTTGTACATAGTTAATCTTTGAGGGTTTATCGGCCCTTTCTTCTGTTTGTATTTGCAGTTATTTCTGGTACTTCATGATATGTCTCAGACAGGCAGAAAAGGTGGTGAGGCAATTGTAATCTCAGAAGGAAAAGGTATCTGAAAACATTTAAAATCTCTCACACAGTTTTGGAGAAAGATATGAAGATGAAAAAGTAGAACAGAAAGAGGACAGAAAACCGAAGTGAGAAGACTTAGGTCAGTCTCACCCTCACCTAGAGCATCAATTTGGCAGTAATTTTAACAAATTGCCTCATGTTCCTCTCCCATAGAATTTCTGTTGTGCCATTTACAAACTTTTATCTCTGACATTTGTTCAACCACAGTGCAAGAATGAATATAATTTTTAATCACCTGGTTTTTTTACCACATACTTGAATCAAATTTCTTTTTCTGCAATTTTAAATGCACTTGTGCAACAACCTGGTTGACTTGACAGTGTTAGGTTTACAGTTGAACTCAATGATCTCGAGGGTCTTTTCCAACCTAAACAATTCCATGTTTCTATGAATGTCTGAGCAGTGTATATGTAACATCAACAAAAACTTGCTGATGCAAGTCATGTAACATGAAAATTTGTACTTTAATAGGTGCTCCACTACTTTGAATTTGAAGGAGTTGCCTTGATTTGAAATGTCTCTTAGAGGGCTACTGTAAACACCAGCAGCTGACCTTTACAGCAAGTATCTTTGACGCAGTTTGTTAACAAGCCATAACACTTAAACCTCCTTTTCTACATGCCCATTGAGTTTTAGAAGTGATGAAAAGTGTTAACTTAAATTCAGGAAAATTTTGGGACAGAAATTCTATCATTATATGTGTCTGTAATATACCAATAACATTCAGAGTATTGTTAAACAAACAAATAAATAATAATAATAATAATAATAATAGTAGCCATTATTTTTAATAATAACTATCATAAAAAGTTTCTGGATACTTATTCAATAAACCACCACTTTTCTTGATGTAGTTTGGGGAGGTGAATTGAAAAGAACTTCATGGCATGAAAAACTTTGACTTTGGTATTCCCTTATAGGTAATAAGTACTTGTTTTCATCATTTCCCATTGTGACATCAAGCTATATTCTGCTTCTCCTCTGCTAGTCTGTTGATTGTTTTCTCTGTTTGGGTTTTGATTCTGGCTGTAAAGGATTTAATTTAGAGTTGAAAACATTTTTCTAAAACAATTTTCTGTCCTGAGAAATGATCTATCAAAAGCATAATTTCTTCATGAGCATGTGACTTTCCTTTTAATATTTCAGTTTCAGGACTATAGTATTCATTTAACTGTGATTGGTTCTTTTCTGGCCTTCATCCTTTTGGGTGGAACTGTGGGAAGCTGTTCAGCCATTCTCCGTAGCCTGGCCATTTACTCTGGTAATCTCAGTTTCCACTCTACTAGAACACTGGCAGTGGCCTTAATCTATCCTGTTCTCTTCCTGTTGCATATTGCAGTTGTGACTACCTAGCCACATATTGGTATGTTCTTATGGGGTTTGGATTTGCTGTGGGGTACTGAATGATGTCTAGTGTGTGATTAAAGTATTTTGTTACCTTTTCTTGTACAAATAACTGGCTGCAATGTTAGAGGAAAGGACCTGATGATCTCTTCTGGTCATGTCATCCTATCCCCAATTAAATTGATCTAATTCCATGAGACTTTTCCTGAATATAAAGATGCAGAAACAACAAGCAAAAAAAAAAAAAAATGAACCCTGGAAAGTCAGAATTTAAAGTCATAAATTGAATGCTGAGTAGATACTGCCCTAACAGCTGTGAGAAGGAAGGAGAGGGAAAGTCCAACAAAACATTAATTAAGATATTTCTGGCAGGCTGAAATGAAGGAAATGTATTTGAAAAATATGTATGTAGTAAAAAAAATGAAATCAGATTTTATTTGTTTACTGCCATGATATTCAGTAGGAGAATTATGTGCACCCCTTTGCAAAAATATCAACCACCCTGCTTCCCTAATGCATATGCATTATGTATCTTAAATAAAAAACATCTGATCCAACCATCTGAATGTGATTTAGCCCCAATAGACTTTCTGGGCACTCTGGCACATATTTTCTGCTATGTTTGATAAAATTCAAGAGGACTGTTCTTTTGGCAGTGGCCTTTAATTTAAATGTATCTACCATAGCCATGCTGTTCCATAATCATTGTATCTTTCCAAGCTAGCTAGGTATTTGTATTTCTACATTTAAATAAAATGGGGGGGGGAGGAATCTCTGAAGTATTAACATGTCTTTTCATGTTTTTGTCACCTGAAGTATTATTGTACTTTAATTACCAAGCTGAGAGCAATGGGATTTTGTCACATTAGGAGAACAGCAGCTACATATTTAAGACAGAAGATAGAGAAAGCAACATAACTGGAAAATGTCACAATATATTTATCCTTTCTAATACTCCCCACCAACGAGGCTGAAACTTCCTTTTCTGGGGTGAACAGATTCTCAGGAAAGAGAATACAATTTGTTTCTTCCCATCTTCCCTCTTTTTCATTGCACTAATAAACTAATCCTTGCATTATTACTCTTTCTATTCTTTAGAATGAATGTGTTTAATGCTTCTGAGACTCTGGAAATAATTTTCCCCGTAACTCATTTATAGAAGTTGAATACCAGTTCCAAGTCAAAGTAATTTGCTTCTCAAAATCACCATGTATGAAGGCTAAAATTCTGGCCCCTGGAAAAGCTTTTATGAAGTTTGTTGGATCAATTTTGCACCATTAAAAGATCTAATTTCAGAGAGCAGATGCTCAGTTGTTTCTGAAAATTATCATAACTGTCACTTTTGAAAAGCTTGTTCTTAATATGCATTGTATTTTGAGGGGAAGAAAAAAAAAAAGGACTGCAGGCTCATTTTGCACAGAATACACACTTCCATGAGCTTTTGGAAACTTATTATACTCAAAACTAAGCCAGGCCCATAGGTCTGATTTCTTGCTTGTGGCTCTGAATTCTTCCTGTGAAATGTTTTGGGTTTATTGGGTTTGCCTGTTTCACAAACTGTAAGTTTGTGAAACAGAATTGAATGGAATAAAGTTAATGTTCCTTTTACAAATTTAACTAGGATGAGAACAGGACATGACATGCTGCCTTTTTTGTATTAATGGTGATTATCATATAACAAATGAGTTTTTCAAGGAAAAGAATTTACCTTAAGTCTAAATTCCAAACACCCCTCTGCCCCCCTCCCCACCTCACCCCACCCCCCCCTCCCCCCAGATTACAAAATCCATTTATTTTAGAAGGGAATTGGGAAAGACAAGCAAAGTTTCTAAAGCTGGAAATTTTACTATCAGTTTTAGTTTAAGCTGAAAAACCACTAGTACTGAATTTCACTAAATGGTATTAAGTGTTTCAGAAAAATTCATAAAAAGTACCATCCTTCTAGTTTTAAGTTACTTATTCATACACAATATGATTTTGGAGAAACTACACCATTCCCACTGAATTTATTGTGAACTTTATTATTCTCTGAGGCAATTGACATAATTCTAACTTACTGGGTGGGAAGACATTGCTGAAGGCAGAAATGCTTTCTATGGGTAGATTGGGCCTGAACTGACTAAACAGCTACACTTCAGTGATGTGTTACATGGAGAAAGAATTATTCATGACAGTGACTCAAATGCAATGAGTTGTTATTCATTTAAAGTTGTAGAAATTTTCTTCAACCTGCATGGATTTTAATATTGTGTTCTGCAGTACAGAAGAAGTTTGATAACACAGATTCACAGAGTAGTTGAGTTTGGAAGGAACCTCTGAAGATCATCTAGTCCAAACCCCTGCTCAAGCAACATCAGCTAGAACAGGTTTCCCAGGACTATGTTCAGTCAGTTCTTGAATATTTCCACAGATGGACACTCCACAACCTCTCTGGGCAACCTGTGCCAGTGTTTGATTATCTTCACAGTATAAAAAGTGTTTCCTTATGTCTTTTGCCGGACTCACTTCAATAAGTCTCTATATGTCTTGTACTCGGGAGCCCAACATGAAACACATTTATGGATTATGTTATACATTAAAATAAAGTATGCAGCCATGGAAGTTGATTCCATTCCTTTGAACAGGAGTGAGTTACTTAGCACAAAATGTTACTTCAGGCTGAAGATATGGGAGTAAGGAGGTCTTTGGAGATAGGATCATTGACTCAAGGCAGTGAGGTTTGCAGCAAGAAGGTAGGTAGTAAATATGGTGGCATATTCCTGCTTGTATCAGAAACAGTGTAGCCAGCAGAGGTAGGGAATTGATCGTGCCCATGTACTCAGTACTGGTGAGGCCACACCTTGAATATTGTGTTCAGTTTTGGGCCCCTCGGTACAGGAAAGATATTGAGTTGCTGGAATATGTCCAGAGAAGGGCAACGAAGCTGGTGAAGGATAGGGAAAACAAGTCTTATGAGGAGATGTTGAGGGAACTGGGGTAGTTTAGCCTGGAGAAGAGGAGGCTGAGGGGAGACCTTATCGCTCTCTACAACTACCTGAAAGGAGGTTGTAGCAAGGTGGTTGTTGGTCTTTCCTCCCAAGTTACTAGCGACAGAATGAGAGGAAACAGCTTCAAGCTGTCAGGGAAGATTTGGCTTCAATATTAGGAAAAATTTCTTCACTGAAAGAGTGGTCAGGCATTGGAGTAGGCCACCCAGAGAGATGGTGGAGTCACCATTCCTGGAGGTATTTAAAAGATGCCTAGACATGGCACTTCAGGGCATGGTTTAGGAAACATGGTAGTGTTGGGTTGACAGTTGGACTTGAAGATCCTAGAGGCCTTTTCCAACCTTAATGATTCTATAATTCTATAAGTCACTGCATCCAGGATGGTAGAATTAATCCAAAGAAACTCTGTGTGGATCCTACTCTGGAGAATGCAAGGCAAGACTAGGAGAATAAGGACAGATATGGCACTCAGATATATGAAAGTCATAGCATACTATTTTTAGGATCAGGAATTTTGAGGATTCATTCTCAAGAATATTGCTGCAATTTTCATGAATACTACCACAAAGGAACTATTTAATATTTGTGTAGGAAGTGTTTCAGTGTTTATGAGTCTGAGAGAATAACCATATAACATGCCTTATTACAACACCCATGACTGATATTGATATTTTTATTCCCAAATGCTGGATCATGTTAAAGAAATACAGTGCTGCATACTGTCTTTAACAATTCAGCTTGGCAATACTTTTGAAATAATTAGTATACTCATACAGGACACAACTGACTTCCTGAAAAGCTTCAAGTGCAAGACACCCTAGGAAATAGTATTATAAACTTCCCTATCCTAAGCAGAACACAATCAAGCAGACAAATACTGGTAGGGGAATTACGGCTAACCAAGATCAGAAGCACGAACACAGAGTCAGCCCGGATTTTATCGCCTGATTCAGGTCATTAGCTATAGTATAGTATTGTCTCTTGTTCACCACAAACAACAGATGAACAGACTACATTATCTAATGGTTTAATAGAATCTAAAGTTTTGTAATCTTATCTGAGAAATTGAAAATCATCAATGCTGAATGCAATCTGGATTTATAAAAGCCTTACATGAAAAAGGTTGAGTGTCACTAGCTGCTTTCTCTATTACGTTTGTTTATCATATATTATCTTAAAGCCAATACAAAAGCTTTCATTCTCTGTTTTACAATATTAAAAAATCCTCCTGTGTCCTTTTCTCTTTCAGTAACACCTTCCTGCCTGCTTCTGGATGTCACAGGGAAGGACCTTGCCGATGGAGTGGTTAAATGATGTGCAGTCTGTCCTTAGCAGTGAAGGTGATAATTACACAGAGAACAGCAACTAAGGAGTAAGGATGTTCCCCTGGAACCAGTCTCAGAATAAAAACATCAGATATGTGCTGTTCTCAATAGCACTGGGCCTCTCTTCTTTACTGCCCCATCACTCTTCTGAAATTGATCCCATTTCATCCACTTTAATGAAGTTTAACAAAAAATGATGCTGAAGAATTTCAATGTCATCTTCTCTCTCAGTAGCTGACTTTCTCCAGAGCACTGAAAATAGCACCTTCTGTTCAACAAAGCATGCAAAGTGAAACAGCTACCAAAAGTTAAGTTCTAGAATTTTCTTTTATTAACCAAATTGTTTACAAAAATAATTTTTAAAATGCATTTTCTTTTGCTAGACAAACTTTTTTATTCTACTTTGTAATTCTAAGAATGTATCTCATACTGTATAATATGAAATAACATTTATGGCCCAGTCACATGCTTCATTGAGCATAGAATGTTTTATCTTTTCCTATGTTGATTGTCTTTGCTCTAGGAGAGGTAACGTTATTTGCATGTCAAAAAGGGAAAGCAAAGTTGCTGAGAAGTGAAAGGTTTATTCTTTTGTTTAGAGTTGTATTTTTGACTCCTCTATTTCAGAATGGAAGAAATTAAATGCAAGACAACCTAAAATCTCACAGGAATAGCCTCAGAAAACCAGGAATTCTCCAGGAGTATATGTTAACTCAGAATAGGGGAATAGCCCCAAAGATTTGACCTGTTTGTTTGGTGTGGTTTTTTTTTTTCAAATAATAATGCTTTCTTTAATATCATCTACTGCTGTTTG